>NC_072002.2:34188718-36771218 GCF_028885655.2 Pongo abelii
CATACAGAGTCTAAAATTTCTAAAATTAGTGGTGATCTTATGACACTTGAACTGGATGATCAAGTGGTAATTGAACTAGATGATCTCAAACATCCCACCCCAGCTTTCATGATTTAAAATAATATTTCAGTGTACTCAAATATTTACCTATCCCATTGAACAAATGCTTTCATGAATAAAATAAAATCACTTAACAAATCTTTATGGAACTCTTAGTAAGAAATGGGTGCTAACTATGTTCATTGCTAGGAAAAACATACCAGTTCAACACAGTGCAATCCAAAGGGATGCTGGGTTTTAATTTTAAGGTGTGTGTGAATGTGTGTGTTGTACGACCTAAAATTCTTACTTATTTACATTCTGTAATACACTGAAATAAGATATCAGATGAGAGAATCTATTTATTGTCTTAATAAAATGCACTACAATGGCACCCTACTCTGTTGGTTCTCACAAAATAGGAACATAATTTAAAAGCATTCCTCATTATGTTCAAAATGTGTCTTAATGTTTAATAAGATTTTATTTTCTAATTTTGAAAATCTAGTCAGTTTAGCCTGCAAGTACAAAATTACACGTCTGTGATGTTCCATATCCAGTGGTTGAAGAAAGCCCACTAAGATGTTTGTATCGCTGAAAATAAGTATCAAATCAATACAAAAGACAAAGAACTGTACCATATTTTTTTCAAATAAAATTACAGATATAAAAAGTAAATTCTCCATTCCTCCTATAGTTAGGAATATAAAATGTATATTTTATATTTTATTTTAGCCCTTACATTTGCCCACATTTACAAATCCAAGTTATCATTTAGTCTGAGTCCTGGGCAAAGACTTAAAACAGCTCTTTTGTTAATGGAATCTGTTGAACCATCTCTATTAATTGAGTCTCCAAACCCCAGTTTGTTTTTACCTGACTGGGCTTCAAAGGGGTGAAGGCAACAGGAAAGTCTGCATACTACAGCATAATGGAATGACAGCTAAGTTGACAGCACATTGTTCTCAACTAGGAAGAGGCACAATGTGAATTTACCTGTGTAGCAAAGCATTTGTCTACCGTCATAGAATAGTATCCCACAAAAGTAGATTTCCCAGATTATGCTAAAGCCTTATTTAATCCTTTCTCTATGTTTCAGTCTAGTCCTTAAAAACTGTTGTATCATAAAATAACATGTGAAATAATATGATATTCTCAAAGGACAAGGCCTTTAATTTATGTATCTAATATTTTTAAAGTATTTTTTCCTAATTCTGACATTGTCATATGATCAAAAACTGAAATGCCAGAGCTGAGCAAAAATCATGCTTCTCTTAGATCAGGAAACATTTGTTAAGAATATCATGTATTTAATAGATACATTGAAATATCAAAGTACAATTTTCTAGCTCCAAGAATCAGGCCTGAGTTGGAATATATTGTGTTCATATTTGTTTCAATTTATTTACTTAAAGTGGCGGCCTGTTTACTTAATAAATTTAACGCTCACTATTCCAACTCAAAGGAACTTTTTAAATAAATATTCGCCCCTTGCTCCTTGAATCTCATCAAATTTTTCAAGCCTTAATTGAGTACTTCTGTCTTCTGGAATTTTTTTCTGCTCATTAAATAAACTATCATCAAACCAATGTTAATTGTTAAAAGGTCTTAGACTAGATTTGCATTTAGGTCTTAATATGATAGACCTCTTTATTGCTCTTTTCTAGAATCAGGGGAGAACCAGTTTGTGAGTTACAAACTTGTGGGACTTTTCCCTTGTGAACATTCCATTGTCTTAATCCCATCCCTAAATTTATCCAAACCTCTCCTTTTTTTTCTGCAAACACAGATGCTGATCAAGTTATAATCTAAATATAAAACAGATACATCAATATCTTTTTAAATCTCAAGAGAGTGAAAATAAAAATGTGCTGATTAATAATGTGGGGCATGGCATTTTTATGTCAAGTACTATATAAATAACAGTACAACACACTGAAAAAATATGTATGTATCTAGTTTTACAGGCTTCTATCTCTTCCCTTGCTGTCAAGCTAGCCACCATCTCTCTTTAATTCTTTATACTATTGGTTCTATCAGTTTCTCAAATGTTTGTTAGTGCTTTGTCTAAAGTAGAAACAGACTCTTGGTGGAAGCATGGGGACTCTGTAGAGTCAAATACATAATACATAGACTTTGACACATGAACTTTGTATCAACTATTGTTTCACTTATATATTTTTCCTATTCTTTCTGAGAACTGTAACCATATTTCAGAATTGAGGTGGTTAAAATCTTATTACTAGCTACTGTATTGCTACTATATTTATATATCGGTTCCTTTAATCAATTTCTATCTTTCAAATCCCTTCTCAAGTTTTGGGCCTTTACATTCTTGACAAGTATGAGCTTTTTAAAAGCTCATTAAAAAGTATGAGCCTTTTAAAAACAACTGATCCACATTGTATGACTACAAATTATTGGAAGATTTCACAGTCACATTTTTAGAGGAGTAGAAGAATAGTGTGAACACAAGTGACTGTTTACTACATTTACAGTTTTTCTAACTTGAGAGAAAGTGCTCATAAAAATTATTGGCCAATGTTAGAGAAATACAGATACTTCCATCACTTCCTGTTTTTAGATTATTGACAATAAAAAAATAGGTTATTCTTTTTACTTTTTTTTTTTTTTTTTGAGACAAACTCGCTGTGTTGCCCAGGCTAGAGTGCAGTGGTGCAATCTTGGCTCACTGCAACCTCCGCCTCCAGGGTTCAAGCAATTCTCATGCTTCAGCCTCCCAAGTAGGTGGGATTGCAGGCATGCACCACCACGCCCAGCTATTTTTGTATTTTTTTAGTAGAGACAGGATTTTGCCATGTTGGCCGGGCTGGTCTCGAACTCCTGACCTCAGGTGATCTGCCCGCCTCAGCCTCCCAAAGTGCTGGGATTTCAGACGTGAGCCACCGCACCGGGCCCAATTCATTTTAAATCAAAAGAATCTGAAGTCTCAGCATACTCTAAGAACTGCTAGAAAGTAATATAAGGTGCTAATATTGCATTTTATGAGCATTTATGTTTATGTTTAGAATTATAGGTAGAAATTAAATCAGCCAAATCAAACATCAACCCCTCTATTAAATCAAGTGCAAACATATCTTGCCCTATATGACATTTAGTACACTAAAAAGCAGTAAATTATGTGTCCATCACATAATCTTTTCCAATATATTTATTTTAATTTTAGAGATCTTTCAATTCCATTTCCAGTGGAAAATTGATTGTCTTCTAACATTTCATTTCTAAGCTTTTCTGCTAAGAGGCTAAGTCAAGCAGCTAATGGTCTGTGAAATACAGAAATGCACAAGAAGGGGCATTACTAAACTAAAACATCTTTTTTCAGAGTAAATTATTGTGCATGTCACTGTTTCATAAAGTCTTATTTCAGATGTACTTCAGAATAACAAGACAGGAATCAAAATTAACAACACAAAAATAAAGATGTTCTATTTTGATATTTATTATTTCTTTAAATTGACATTCTCTGTTATCACTTTGTACCATTATGAGTATTTTAAAAGTTAACTCTAATAAACCAATCTTATCTTCAAGTTCAGGCAACTTCTCATTATCACCCAAATACAGGCAGAAACTTGCCTAAAAACAATCAACAATCATATTAATATAAAAGTATGAGTTTCAGGCCAAAAAATAAAAGCCAATAAGTAAATAGTATACAGACGGTTGTTTTATTTGGATAAAAGGTATGAGACATAAACTATTATGCACTAAGTAACATAGCATTAAAACATATCAAACAAAGCCTAATACAAATATAAGAAGAAATCAGCAGAATTATAAGTATAGTGGAAGATATATTCCTATCAGTTCATAGCATTATGATAAATGTATATATGAGAACAAGTACTAAGGTCTTAAACACATGCACATTACATTTCCTGCAAACAAAGAATATGGTGTCCTTTTAACTGTCTCTAGAATGTTTATGAAAATCAAATCGTATTTTTGAAACTTTAGAAAATTTATTTTTTAATTTCAGTGGCAGCTTTAGAGAAAAACTCAATAAATTTTTTAATAAGTAGTATATGTTGGCCACACACTCTGACTATAATTCAATAAAATTAGAAATTAGTAATAAAATGTTAAATAAAAGGCTCTGACTACTTTTTTTAAAGCAAAACTAGTATCTGATATAATAAATATTTGATCCAAAAGGAAACATAACAAACCTAAGAACACTAAATATATTCAACCAACATTTATTAGACCCCTACTGTATGCCAAGCACCATTCTTTGAGGTCACAAAGAATGAGAAATCTTCAATGCCTTCATGGGAATTAAAGTCTAATAAGTAGAGAGAAGCATAAAACAAGCAAACAAATAAGCAAAATAAAGCGTGTCACACATGCTCTGATAAAATGCATACAAAATATAATGAGTATCCAAGGCAATGAGTTTGCAGGACAGAGTATTGAGAAAAAGAGAAGTGCACAGAAATACAGCTCCAGAGACTGTCAGGGGTTCCTCTGTAAAGGAAGTTCCTCTCCTAGTCTTCAGCTAAGTACTGATCATACATGTGAGGAAACTATCTGAGACTGGGAAAAAGAATCACCTGAAAGCCTAAGAAACAGTATCTAGAGCTCACATACAACCAGGAATAATTTGTTTCCACAGGCTAAAATGGAAAACCTAATTATTTACAAAACATTGGGGAAAATACTCAGAAAGACTTTGTCTCAAATAGTGGAGGGGAAATTAGACCAAACTACACACTGCTCTGATCTCACCTAACCAAACTGTAGAATGAGAATGTGTTACTGCCTCCAAGTAACTTAATCACATCCCAAAACAAATTGCAAAAATGTTTATAGGAATACAGAAACATCCAGCATTCAAAAAGGTAAAACTGACTATGCCCATCCAACCAAAAACTATAAGGAATAAAAAAAAAAAAGAAGGAAAATACAGTCCGTAACCATACAGCCCATAATACAACCCATAATTTTAAAAAATTAACCAAAACCAACCCAGAAATTACAGATGATAGGATTAGTAGACAAGGACATTAAAACAGTTATATTACATTCAAAAAGCTAGAAAAAGAACAAACATGTTAAGTAGTCATAAAAGATGTTTAAAGGACCCAAATCAAGCTTCTAGAAATAAAAACTGAAGTGTCTGAGATAAAAAAATATATTTTGGATGAGATTAGTAGCAGAATAAGCATAGCAAAAGAAAATATTGGTGAACTTGGAAACATGTAATATACACTTCAAGTGGCCTCATATTCTTGTAATTGGAGTCCCTGAAAGAAGAGAGAAGTGTACAGAAAAAATAAAAAATAAAAAAAAATCTGAAATGTTCTCAAAATTGATAAAAGCTATAAAAGTTTAAAACACCCAAGTACAAAAGGAAAGAAGAAAAGCACACCAAAGCACATCATAATCAAATTACCAAAAACCAGGATAAAGAGAAAAATCTTAAAAGCAGGCAGAGAAAACAATTTATAACATACAGAGATGCATTATATCCCAAAAAAGATTAGAGCAGATTTCTCATCAGAAACCATGGAAGCCAGAAGATACTGGAGCAATACTGACAATGGTATTTTGTGGGATTTGTAACAAACGTAGAGGTTAAATATATGACAACAAAACACAAAGGCCGGGAAAGGACAAATGGAAGTATATTATTGAAAGATGTTTATGTATAAATGTGAAATAGTATAATATCACCTGAAGGTTGACTATGTTAAGCTAAATATGTATACTATAAACCCCAAAGCAACCATTAAAATAACACAGCAAAGTGTCCTAGTTAATAATTCAACAAAGAAGGTAAAATAAAATTTTAAAAATAATTAACTTAAAGGAGGCAAAAAAAAAGGAAAGAGGGAACTAATAACAAATGGGAAACACAGAGACAAGTTGTAGGATGATAAATCAAAACCCAAACATTTGAGTAATCACAATAAATGTGTAAAGACCAGAATTAAAAGATGGCAATTATCAGATTGGATTTTTTTAAAAACCCATCAGTATGCTGCCTATAGAAAATCCACTTTAGTTACAAAGACATAAATAGGTTAAAAGTAAATGATTGGATAAAGATATACCATGTTAACACTAATTAAAAGACAGCTGAAGGGGATATTTTAATGTAAAATAAAATAGACATCCAGACAAGAATATTACTAGGAATAAAGTGAATCATTTCATACATATAAAGTGGTCAAGTCATCAAGATGGCATAATAATCCCAAACATTTATGTAACTAATAATGGTGCTTCAAAATAAATGAAGCAAAAACTGACAGAACTCTAAGGAAAAAGCAGACCAAGCCATAATTAAGTCAGGGAATTCAATGTCCCTATCTCAAAACAAATAGGCAAAAAATCAGTAAACACATAGAAAATGTGAAAAATATAATCAACCAAATTGACCTAATCGATATGTATAGAATACTGCACTTAACACTTCACTCCACATAGTTTTTCAATTGTACACAGAACATCTACCAAGGCAGACCATATTGTAATCCATACGTCTCAACAAATCTAAAAGTATTCAACGGACACAAAATGTTTTCTCTGATCACAATGGAATCAAATTAGAAGTCAATAACAGAAACATTTCTAGAAAATTCCCCAACCGTGTAGGAATTAAACAAGAATAGGAAAAAAAGTGACTAAAGATGAATAAAACATAAAAATAAAAAAAGTATTTTGAAGTACATGAAATTGAGAACAAAACATATTGAAATTTGTGGAATTTAAGTAAAGTAGTACCTAAAAGGAAATTCGTAGAACTAAATGCCCTAAATTAGAAAAATAAAGGTATCAAGACAGTTACCTGAGCTTAAGAAGCTAGAAAAAAAAGAGAAAATTAGAAGCAAAATATGAAGAAAGGAAATAAGGATGCTCAAAGTTTCAATTAATGAAATAGGACACAAAAAATAATGGATAAAAAGATAAAACTACATTGATAAACCTTTAGCCCAACTGATCAGGAAAAAAAGAGAAGAGCCAAAATACCAATATTAAGCATGAGAGAGGTGACATCAGTACAATCCACAAATAAGGAATTAAGAAAATATTATCTACAACTTTATGCCTATAAATTCAACAGCTTAGATAAATTATACAAATTCCTCAAAAGACACAAATTGCCTAATATCTTATAAAAAGAAATAGATATAGTTAAGTTGAATAGCCCTATATCTATTAAAGCAATTAAATTTTTAATTAAAAAACCCCTCACAAAGAAAACTCCAGGCCCAAGTGACTACACTAATGAATTCTTACGAGCATTTTAAAAAGAAACATTATCAATTCTACCCAAACTCTTCCAGAAAATTGAAGGCCAGGAAATATTTCCCAACTCATTCTGTAAAACCAGCATTATCCTGCTAGAAGAACGAAAGACATTACAAGAAAAAAAAATATCTGTCAGTATTCCTCTCAGACATACATGTAAATACTCTAAAAATTGAGCAAACTGAATCCAACGATATATAAAAAAGATAATATACCATGACCTAGCGAGGATTGTCTCCAGAATGCAAAATTTGTTTAACCCCTTTAAATCAGTCAAAATAATTCCCTTTATTAGCAAACTGTGAGGAATAAATATCTGTGCCTACCCCCTCCCCCATCATATTCAAACCTCCAAGTTTGCCTGAGGACAGTGTTACAAAGTGACTATCCATTTTTGTGAATTTTGAATATTTGAAATTTACTCTAAGAATATTTCATACATACCGACAACCACAGTCTCCCATATGATTAACTTTGGTTTCTGTTCAAACTATACCTTATCCAACTGACTAGGTCACAGCAACCTACCTAATTATTCTCTCAGATTTAATTAGAATTACCTTGCCTTAAATTGACATGACTCTATAATTATGCCTGAAGAACAGAGAAATTAACAAAGACTATTTTCATATCTCAATAATCAAGAATCAATCCAACTCTGACGGTACATGCAATGGTTTCTGAAAATAAGGAAATAAGAATTTCTAAAATTTTTATGCCAATATAACTTCAAGTTTCCCCAAATTATACTAAATGCACCAAAAAAAAAAACCACTTTCTTTGGATATTAGTTTGACAAATAGATAGTTCATAGTGAAAGCACAACTTAAGAAAAATATCTGAATACTTGTACTCCTAAGAATTTTTGTCCTTCTAAGATAATATAATTAAAGTTGTTCATATTTTTATTGTTTTAAAGGGTAGCCATGGCTCTGATGATCACTGAAATCTGAATGTTCCTGACAAAGTAATCACAATACAATCATTCGCCAAGGTGAAATATGTCACAATCATCTAAATACTAGTAAATAAATGACAAGCAAAGCCAAGAGAATATAAACTTTGTTCCTAGAATCTTGGGTGGTCTTCATTCTTTCTCCCTAATTGACTTAACCCAGTGTGATGGTTAATACTGAGTGTGAACCTGATTGGATTGAAGGATGCAAGGTATTGATCCTGGGTGTGTCTGTGAGGGTGTTGCCAAGGGAGATTAACATTTGAGTTAGTGGATTTGGAGGGGCAGACCACCCTTAATATGGGTATGCACCATCTAATCAGATGCCAGCATGGCTCGAATATAAAGCAGGCAGAAAAATGTGAAAAGATTAGACTGGCTTAGCCTCCCAGCCTACATCTTTCTCCCATGCTGGATGCTTCCTGCCCTCGAACATCAAACTCCAAGTCCTTCAGCTTTGGGATTCGGACTGGCTTCCTTGCTCCTCAGCTTGCAAACGGCCTATTGTGGGACCTTGTGATTGTGTAAGTTAATACTCATCAATAAACTCCCCTTTATATTTATATCTATCCTATTATCTCTGTCTTTCTAGAGAGCCCTGACTAATAAAACCAGTATTGACCAAAAAGTCTCCATACTTCTCATCCCCCAGCTTCTTTGCTGATTGTGGCCTGATTATTCATAGTAGAAGACTGCAGCCCCAAATCTCTTAGAAGTTCACTTATTACAAGAGTGGTGGGAGATGGCAGAATGGAAGAGAGCTGATAATGCCATTTTCCCGTCATTTCTTTTCACTTATTCTGCATCACTATCTTAAGTCCTCTAGGTAAAACATCCTCAGAGAGCTCTTGCAACTTCTAGAAGAGTTTAAGTGACTCTCTGTCTTCAGGTTAGGCAAGCAGCTTTCTCATTTCTCCAGCAAACTTTTTTGAGAAGCTACTCTTTACCAGAATACAAAATGCCTATACTTCAGAAGTTCATATAAGGCTATAAAGAGAAATGATCAGCATTAGACTACATTTTATCTTTATATTAAAATTCCTCTTCCCTTTTCTCTCTCACATATATACATGTTCATTTGTTTCTTTTGGGGGAGAGGAGAATAGATAAGGAACTTCATGATCTCCCTATAAATGGGATTTATTGCTTTCAATGCAAAGGAGCCATTCTAAGGTATTCGTGGGAAGTTGCTATTGGCAGTTTCTGTTGCATACAAATTAGAAGAATGAGAACTTTCCCTTAAAGCTTCAGCATTTTCATGAATCTAACACAGTAACAACATGGAAAAAATACCAAGTTAAACACAAATAAAGATGAAAATTCCTGAATTATGGATTCCTGAGACAGGTGATAATATAGATTCACCTGCAGTAGCAGGTTTATAAGGGCTTATGAGAGCCAACTACTAAATTTTCAGAAATTGTGAAAGCCAGCAGTTAAATCTCTGATATCTTGAAATCAGCCAGAGGACATATTTACGTGGAAATCAGCAAATGCTACAAATCAGGCTGTTTTTATTTACCTATTTTTGGTGAGGTGATTGTTAAACACTTACCAGCACACCTGGATGGAGGATGAGACTAGAACAGTCAAGGCCCAACCCTGCCAGGTAATAAGTACAAGAGATCCTTCCTTTCAGCCCCAAATTAACTTCAAGCTACAGTTTTGCAAATCTGTAACATTTACTAAATCTCTTAGTTACCAAAAAGATTGTTAACCTGACATGTTAAATTTCAAAAAAAAGTAACTATCATAAAATGACAAAATATATTATATAAGAAGAACTCTAGCAGTTAGGTTGTAAATATGATTCAAGCTTTTACTTCAAATTTCTGAAATCCTCTTCCAAAAGTCATATTCCCTAGAACTATCCAAATCACCAGTCCTCAGTTCTGACTTCCAAATTTAGACAAAGTCTAAGTTCTGCAGGTGCTGTTTATTGAGTGTTTTGGCTGCAGATTCATCATCTGTAAATATTTCAAGAGGTTCTGAAAGCACAGTATGCTTCAAAACAACCACCTGGACAAAACAGAACCTTTGCAGAGCCTAAAAGCAATTAGGGGATAAATATAAAAAAAACAAAACATTCTCCCTCTTTTTAATTGGAAATCTATATTAAGGATTGGGAATATACTTAGGTAGATTAAGAACATGAAGTGAAATTGAATTGATAAGATTGGGTAGCCCAATTAAAATTGTGATTCTATGAAATTTTCTGAATCAGTTTTAGGATTCACAATGTTTAAACTGCCAAATTTGGAACATTTACATTTAACAATTTAATGAAATAATCAGGAACGTGAGCCATATCTTTATAGTATTTTCAAAATTAAATGTGGAGCATAGAGACGTTTTGAAAATAAAAATAAAAGCCTATCTATATTATAAGGAGTCAGTCTTTTTCCCCAAAAAGAGGCAATGCCTTTGTTTGAGGTTAAGATTCAACAAATAACAAATAATGGTGGTCAGCTTGACAATAGAAACTCACAATACTAAAAATAAACATGCCTCAAGTTTTCAAATAATAGAGAATACAATCATAATGAAAGATAAATTTGCCTTAAATGGCAATGCAACCTGATGCAGAGCAATTAATTTTGTGCCTAGAGATCTTTATTTCTCTTCTGTTTGCAGTAGAAGCAGAGATTACACTAAACCAGATATTTCAATGTGCTATTATTGGATGAATCTGTTTCATCCAAGGAGAGATCAAAGACTGATTAAATTTTTAACCATAACATCCTAAAGAAAAACATAATTTAAAACTTGAAAGAAGAAACTTTAAATTTTCACTTGGGAATTTCCTCCCTCTATACAGATAAGTGATTGACAAAGCAGTTGTATACATCTACTTAAACACATTATGCAAAAATTTACTATTATAGAAATAATAATTTAGATGTATAAATCTTTAAAATATAGTGGTTTTTTCAATTTTATGAAAAGTTAGTATTACTCTATGTCAAGAAGTGCACATATTAAACAGATTAATAGGAATGTCAGCAAGATGATGGAATAGAATGTCCTCTGCTTGTATCCCCTATCCCCCTACAATAACAAGAATTTGACAGCCATCTGTAGACAAAGTGCTATTGTGAGAGCCTTGTTTGGAGACTGAGAACGCTGGTGGAGCCCAAGACCTAAGAAGGCTGTCTTGAGAACAGGCTTGCACTTGGATGGCACTGTGACTAACCATAATGCAGGCTACAGATGTGAAAAACAGCCTCATCTCCTTATGTATCAGATACAACTTCATTTGCCTTGGTCCTGCCACTAGAACCATCTGCCAAGGGATCTGAGAGGGGCCACACCCACATGAGTCTCAAATGATAGGCCCATGATCCCAGCAGCAGACCATGAAATTGCCTTGTAACTTGGCTCCAGCTCCTCTTAGCTGTGGTCTGCAAGCAGTTGTGCCTTCCTTAGGACCCACCAGTAGTCAGGCTGGTCTATGACTTGCCAACCTCAGTCCCATGCAGACCCTGAAAGAGCCCTATAACTCATTTCCAGTCCCTCTCAGCTGCAGCCTAAAAGCAGGTGAGGGACCTTCTAGAAGTCATACCCAGTCATGCCCCAGGAGACAGGCTTGCCAATCTTGGTCCCACAGTAGATTCTGAAACAAATTGGTAACTTGGCTGCAGCCCCTCTCAACGGTAGTCTGAGAGCATTCATGCCCACTCAAGAACATGCTTGAACTCACACTCATCTGTGTTCCAATAAACAGGCTTGCCAACCTTGGTCCCACAACCAATCCTGAAACAGCCCTGTAACTTGGCTCTAGCCTCATTCAGCTTTGGTCCAGTGGCAATCGTGCTTGCCCAAGAAACCACCAGGAGGCACACTCATCTCTGCCTCTGGAGACAGGACTGCAGATCTCAATCTCGGCTCTGGATCCTGAAGCAGCCCTGTAACTTAATTGACCCCTCTCAGCCTTGATCTGGAGCCAGTCCTGTCTCTTCAAGTACCTACCCAGCGACCCAGTATAAACTCCCCTAGACTCAGACGGAAACATACCCTTCTACATACCTAGTAACAGGCCCACCATCAGCCAAACCAACTGTGGACCCTGAAACAGAGCCTGGTCTCAGCACCTCCCCTACTGACCAAGAACCTGGAGGCAGCTCAGTCTGCCCAAGGACCAGACAGGACCCACACCTGCTGGAGCCCCTGGTAACAGGCCTGTCAAACATGGACCCAGTGCAGAACCAGCAGTAGCCATGTGACTCGATTCCAACCCCACTCAATCAACTGTGATCCCAGAGACAATCCCAACAGCCTAGACATTTAACAGAAAAAGATCTTTACCTGCCAAAACCAGTCTGTAAAGACCGAAAAATGTTTGCTACTTCAGATACATAGACACCAACACGAGGCTTCATGAATGACAAAGAATCAGACAAACATACACCACCAAAGAAAACAAATAAAGTTCCAACCCCAAAGAAATTGAGATCTATAAATTGCCTGACAAGCAATTTAAAATAATGATCTTAAAGTAGCTCGATGAGATGCAAGAGAACACATATAATTAAACAATACCAGGAAAACAATGCATGAAAAAATAAAAATTTTAATAAAGAAATAGAAATCATAAACAAGAACCAAACAGAAATCCTAGTGCTGAAGTATACAATAAGAGAACTAAAAAAATACAATAAAGAATTTCAAGAGCAAACTCAATTACGCAGAAGAAAGAATAGTGAAATCAAAGTCAGATCATTAAAAATTAGTTGATTAGAGAAACAAAACAAAAAAAGAATAAAAATTAGTAAAGAAATCATAAGGGACAAATTGGGACATCATCAAACAAACAAATATACTAATTATAGGAATTTCAAAAGAAGAGAGACAGAAAACGGAGCGGAAAACTTATTTAAAGAAATAATGGCTTAGAACTTCTGAAATCTCAGGAGCGATATGGACATTCTGATTAATGAAACTCAAAAGATCTCAAGTAAGATCAACCCACAGCAAAACACACCAAAACACATAATTAGATTGTCAAAAGTCAAAGACAAAGTGAGACTCTTGAAGGCAGTAAGAGAAAAGACACTCATCGTATACAAGAGAATCACCATAAGGATATCAGGAGACTTCTCAGCAAAAACCTTGTGGGCCAGGAAAGAGTGAGATGATATATTCAAAGTTCTGAAAGATAATAAAAATCCAACCAGAATACTACCAGCAAAGCTGCTGATCAGAAATGAAAGAGAGATAAAGACATTCCCAAACAAACAAAAGCTAAGGGAGTTCATCACCACTAAATATGCCTTACAAAGAATGCTGAAGAGATGTCTTAACATAACATGGAAAGATGCCAAGAAACTGTATTAGTCAGTGTTCTCTTAGAGGACAGAACTAATAGGAGACATTTATATATATGAGACATTTACATATATATAAATACATATATAAAGGGGAGTTTATTAAGTACTAATTTACATGATCACAAAGTCCCACAATAGGCTGTCTGCAAGCTGAGGAGAAAGGAGAGCCAGTCTGAGTCCCAAAACTGAAGAACTTGGAGTCTGGTGTTCAAGGGTAGGAAGCATCAGCACGGGAGAAAGATGTAAGATGTAGACTGGGAGGCTAGGCCCACCTCTCCTTTTCATGTTTTTCTGCCTGCTTTATATTTCTTGGCAGCTGATTAGATTGTGCCCACTAGATTAAGGGTGAGTCTGCCTTCCCTAGCCCACTGACTCAAATGTTAATCTCTTTTGGCAACACCCTCACAGACACACCCAGGATCAATATTTTGTATCCTTCAATCCAATCAAGTTGACACTCAGTATTAACCATCATAGTAACAACATAAAAAGGATAAACACATGAAAAGACAAAACTCAGTGGTAAAGGTAAATATATAGTCAAGTCCAGAATACTCTAATACTCTAATGCTAGTGTGTATATCACTTGTTAACTCTAGATTAAAAGTTAGAGGACAAAAGTACTAAAAATAACTATAGCTACAATCATTTGTTAATAGATATTCAATATAAAAATATTTAAGCCTGGCATGGTAGCTCATGCCTGTAATCCCAGCATTTTTGGAGGCCAAGGCGGGTGGATCACCTGAGGTCAGGAGATCGAGACCAGCCTGGCTAATATAGTAAAACCCCATTTCTACTGAAAATACAAAAAATTAGCCAGGCATGGTGGTGTGTGCCTGTAATCCCACCTACTTGGGACGCTGAGGCAGGGGAATTGCTTGAACCCAGGAGGCAGAAGTTGCAGTGAGCCAAGATCACACCATTGCACTCCAGCTTGGGCAACAAGAGCAAAATTCCGTCTCAAAAAAATATATAAATATATATATATTTAAAGTGTGATATCAATCATATAAAATGTGAAGAAGAGAGAAGTAAGAGTATTGAGTCTTTTAATGCAATTGTAGTTACATTCTCATCAGCTTAAAACACAATGTTATAACTATAATATGTTTTATGTAAACGTCATGGTAACCATAAGAAAAAGCCATGGCTGGGTGCAGTGGCTCACGCCTGTAATTCCAGTACTTTGTGAGGCCAAGGAAAGCAGATTGTTTGAGCCCAGAAGTTCAAGACCTGCCTGGGAAACATGGTGAAACCCCATCTCTACTAAAATTACAAAAATTATCCAGGTGTGGTGGTGCACACCAGTAGTTCCAGCTACTTGGGACATTGGTGCTGGAGACTTGCTTGAACCTGGGAGGCAGAGGCTGCAGTGAGCCAAGATCACACCACTGCACTCCAGCCTGGTTGACATAGCGAGACCCTGTCTCAAAAGAAGGAAAGAAGAAAGAAAGGAAGGAAGGAAGGAGGGAATGGGAAAGAAAAAGCCACCAGTAGACACACCAAAGATAAACAGAAAGGAATCCAAGCATACCACTATCAAAAATCAACAACTCACAAGGAAAGATACAAACAGATATGAAAAGGAATAAAAGATCTAAAAAATAGTCAGAAAACAATTAACAAAATGGAAATAGTAAGACCTTACCTATCAATAATTACTGTAAATGTAAATGTATTAAATTCTCCAATCAAAAACACACAGTGGTTGAATAAACTTAAAAATAAAATTCAACCATATACTGCCTACAAAAGGGTCACTTTAGCCTTAAAGATACAAACAGGCTAAAAATAAAGGGATGGAAAAGGATATTCCATGGAAATGGAAACCAAAAGAAAGCAGGTATGGCTATACTTATATCAAACAAAATAGACTTTCAGTCAAAATCTGTCATGACAAAGAGGTCAATATATAATGATATAGGGGCCAATTCATCAAGCGAATATGCCAGTTATGAATAGTTCCACCCAACATTAGAGCAAATAAGTACAAAAAGCAAATATTAACAGAACTGAAGAGAGAAACAGAAGCAACATAATAATAGTAGAAGACTTCAGTACTCCACTTTCAAAAATGAATAAATCAACCACCCAGAAAATCTTTAAGGAAATAGCAGACTTGAATAGCACTGCAGACCAAATGCAGAACATTCCACCCAGCAGCAGCAGAGTACACATTTTTCTTAACTGCACACAGAATGCTCTCCAGGGTAGATCATATGTTGGGCTACAAAACAGGTCTTAACAAACTTAAGAAAGTTGTAATCATATCAACTATCTTTTCCAACCACAATGGTATGAAACTAGAAATTAATAACAGGAGTAATTTTGAAAATGTGTAAATTATGTGTAAATTATGTGTAATTAACTGATATGGTATGGCTGTGTCCCCACCCGAATCTCATCTTGAATTGTAGTTTCCATAATCACCATGTGTCGTAGGAGACACCCAGTGGGAGGTAACTGAATTATTGGGCCAGTTACCCTCATGCTGTTCTCATGATAGTGAGTGAGTTCTCATGAGATCTGATGGTATTATAAGGGAGTTTTCCCCCGTTTGCTCGGCACTTCTTGTTCCTACCATCATGAGAAGAAGGATGTGTTTGCTTCCCCTTCCACCATGATTATAAGATTCCTGAGGCCTCCTCACCCATGTGGAATTGTGAGTCAATTAAACCTCTTTTCTTTATAAATTACCCTAGTCTTGAGCAGTTCTTTATAGCAACATGAGAAAGGACTAATACATTAACACATTACTGAACAATCAGTGGGCCAAAGAAGAAATCAAAAATACTGAGACAAAAATGAAAACACAACATACTCAAACTTATGGGGTGCAGCAAAAGCAGTTCAAAGAGGGAAGTTTATGGTGATAAGTGTATACATTAAGAAAAAAAGAATGATTTCAAATAAACAACTTTATTTTACACCTTAAAGAACTAGAAAAAAAAAAAGCCCAAAGTTGGCAAAGGGGAGGAAATAATAAAGATTAGAACAGAAGTAAATGAAATAGAGACTAGAATGACAATACAAAAGATCAGCCAAACAAAGGGCCAGGGTTTTTTAAAAAAAGAAAAACAAAATTGCCAAACTTTTATCTACACTAACCAAGAAGAAAAGAGAAAAGACTCAAATAAATAAAATTATAAAGGAAAGAGGAGACATTACAACTAATACCACAGAAATACAAAAGATTATAAGAGACTACTATGAACAATTCTATGCCAACAAATTGGACCACCTGGAAAAAGTGGGCAAATTTCTAGATACATACAACCTACCAAGACTGAATCACGAAAAAATAGAAAATCTGAGCAGGCCAATGAGTAAGAAGATTGAATTCGTAATCAAAAACCTCCCAATAAAGAAAAGTACAGGACCAGATGGCTTCACAGATGAATTCCACCAAGCATTTAAAGAACTAAGACTAATCCTTCTCAAACTCTTCCAGAAAATTATAAAGAAAGGAACACTTCTAAATTTATGAGGTTAGCATCACATGCACACTAAAGCCAGATAAGGGCACTATATGAAAATAAAACTACAGGGAAATATTGCTGAGGAACATAGATGCAAAAATCCTCAAAAGAATTATTGGCAAATAGGACTCAACAGCATTGTGTAAAAAGATTATACACCATGACCAAGTTGGAGTTATTCCTGGGATGCAAGGATGGTTCAACATACACAATCAATAAATACAATATACTACGTTAACAAAATGAAGGATAAAAACCATGCTATCATCTCAGTAGATGCAGAAAAATCATCTGACAGAATTCAACATCTATTTATGATTTTAAAACTTTCAGTAAATTAGGCATAGAAGAAATGTACCTTAACATAATATAAATTATATATGATAAGCCCACAGCTAACATCATATGAAAAGGTGAAAAGCTAAAAATTTTCCTCTAAGATCAGAAACAAGACAAGGTGCCCACTCTCACCACTTTCATTCAACACAGTACTGAAATTCCTAACCAGAGTAATTAGGCAAGGAAATAAAAGATGAAAGGCATCCAAATGAGAAAGGAAGAAGTTAAATTGTCTCTGTTTGCAGTGACATAACCTTACATGTAGAAAACCCTAAAGTCTCCACCAAAATACTGTTAGATATAAATAAATAAATAAATAAATAAATGGATTCAGTAAAGTTACTAAACACTAAATCAACATACAAAAATCAGTCGCATTTCTATACACTAACAGGAATCTAAAAAGAAATTAGAAAACAATCCCATTTCCATAGCATTAAATACGTTACGATACTTAGGAATAAATTTAACTAAGAAGGTAAAATATCTGTGCTCTGACAACCCTGAGACATTGATGAAGAAAATTAAAGAAGACAAAAATAAATGACAAGACATCCTATGTTCAAGGGTTAAAAGAATTAATGTTGTTAAAATGTCCATACTACCCAAAGCAGTTCACAGATTCAGTTCAGTCCCTACCCAGTCTCTACCAAAATTCCAATGGCATTGTGCACAGAAATAGAAAAAGCAATTCTAAAAATGTGTACAGATCAACAAAAAGCTCCAAATAGCCAAAGCAATCTTGAGCAAAAAGAACAAAGCTGGAGGCATCTCAGTCCCTGCTTTCAAACTATATTACAAAGCTATGGTAATCAGAACAGTATGGTACTGGCATTAAAAACAGACAAGTAGACCAATGGGACAGAATAGAGAGCCCAGAAATAAATCCACCGATCTATAGTCAACTAATCTTTAACAGGGGCACCAAAAATACACAATAGGAAAAAAATAGTCTCTTTTTCCCTCTTTTCCCTAATAAATGGTGCTGGGAAAACTGGATATCCACATGCTAAAAAATAAAACTTGGCCAGGCATGGTGGCTCATGCCTGTAACCCCAGCATAATTTGGGAGGCCGAGGCAGGCGAATCATGAGGTCAGAAGATCAAGACCATCCTGGCTAACATGGTGAAAACTCGTCTCTACTAACAACACAAAAAATTAGCCAGGCATGGTGGCAGGTGACTGTAGTCCCAGCTACTCAGGAGGCTGAGGCAGGAGAATGGCGTGAACCCAGGAGGCGGAGCTTGCAGTGAGCCAAGATCGTGCCACTGCACTCCAGCCTGGGCGACAGAGTGAGACTCCATCTCAAAAAAATAAAAATAAAAAAATAAATAAAACTTGACAAAATCAACTTGAGATGGATTAAAGACTTAAATATAAGACCTAAAACCATAAAACTCCTAGAAGAGAAGTTAGAAGAAAAGCTCCTTGACACTGGCCTTGGCAAACATTTTTAAATATGACACCCAAAGCACAAGGGAACAAAAGCAAACAGAAACAAATGGGACTAAATGAAACCAAAGGGCTTCTGCACAGCAAAGGAAACAATCAACAAAATGAAAGGGCAACCCACAGAATGCAAGACAATATTGGCAGACCATGTATCTGATAAAATGTTAATACTCAAAATATACAAGGAACTTACATAACTCAAAAGCCAAAACAAAAAAAAATTAAATGAGTAAAAAATCTGAAGAGACAATTTTCCAAAGAAGACATACAAATGACAAACAGGGATATGAAAAGGGGCTCAACATTAGAGAAATGCAAATTAAAACCACAAGATATCACCTCACACCTGCTTGGATGGTTATTATCAAAAAGATAAGATATAAGAAGAGTTATCAAGGCTGTGGAGAAAATAAAACCCTGGTACACTGTTGGTGAGGATGCAAATTAGTACATCTCTTATGGAAAAGAGTATGAGTTTGCTCAAAATAATTAAAAATAGAACTATTATATAATACGGCAATCCTAATACTGGGTATATACCCAAAGGAAGCAAAATCCATATCTCAAAAAGACATTGGCACCCCCAAGTTTACTGCAGCATTATGACAATAGCCAAGATACAGAACCTAAGTGTCCATCGAAAGATAAATGGATAGGGAAAATATAGTATGAATATATACAGTGGGATATTATTCAGCCATAAAATAGAAGAAAATCCTGCCATTTGGTTTGAACATGGATGAACAAGAACATTATGCTAAGTAAAATAAACCAGACACAGAGAGACAATTACTGTATGATCATTTATATGTAGAATCTAAAAAACTTGAACTCACAAAAGCAAAGAGTAGAATGGTGGTTGCCAGAGGCTCGAGCATGAGGAAAATGGGGAAATATTGGTCAGAGTACGAACTTTCAGTTACAAGATGAATAAGTACTGAGGACCTAATGTAAAGCACAGTAACTATAGTTAATAATACTGTGTTGTTTATTTGAAATTTGCTAAAAGAGTATGTCTTACATGTTCTTACCACACACACACACACATTTTTTGTCAATTATACCTGAATAAAGCTCTTAAAAACATAAACAGAATAACAGGCAGCATTTAGTAGGCAACTACTAATAGTACACATATGTAATGTGCTAAATGGTAAGAGAAATAGTTGTAAAAACAATGAAAACTAGTGCTGGATATCCTAAATACCTTGACTTGATTGTTACATATTCTATGCTTGTAACAAAATATCACTTGTATCCTGCAAATATGTACAAATATTATGTATCAATTTAAAAAATATTTAAAACCGAAAACTGAGAATGCAAGAATATAGTGTGACTACAAGTATGATTAAAAATTAAATACACGCGCACAGAAAAAAGCACTGAAAGATAATATGCCCAAAACATTAGCAGTAGCTATTGATGTTACTAAGTATTATATGTTGTTCCTAAGTATTTATGCATATATATACATAAACAGATCCTAGCAAACAACAAATCCTAAGTATTTATGCATAAATACATACATACATACATATATGACTACAAGCCATTCGTAATCAGAAAGCAATATCTATTAAACTAAAAATTTGGGCTACAAATTTAAAAGCTTAAAACTTTTTAAAGTATAGATCTTCTGAAAATGCCTTAGCTACAGAAATAATACAGAAACTAATACTGTTTTATTTTTAGCTTATACCTTGGGGTTTTCAGAGAAAATATTTATTTGGCTTATAGAGACCCAAGCTTATCCCTGTGGTAGGCAGAATTACAAGAATGGCCTCCAATGACCCTCATTCTTGCTTAATCTCCTTCCATTTTAGTGTGGGTAGAACCCATGCATACAATTAAATATCACTCGTGTGATTAATTACCTTACATGGCAAAAGGGGGATTAATCTGGTGGGCCCAATCTAATCATATTAGCCCTTTGAAAGTAAAGAGTTTTCTCCAGATGATGGCAGAAAGGAAGTTTGAAAGTCTGAGAGTGAGAAGGACTTGATGCACCATTATGGCTTTGAAGACAGAGAGGACCACGTGAGAAGGAATGCAGGTAGTCCCTAGGAACAGCAAGCAGCCATGGCTGACAGCCAGCAAGGAAATGAGGACCTCACACCTGCAGCCACAAGGAACAAGTTCCTGCCAGCAACCTCAGTGAGCTTAGAAGCAAATTCTTCCCCAGAGCTCAGCCCATGGACACACTGATCTCAGTCAGGTGAGACCCTGAGCAGAAGAGCCCGTCCCCAGTTCTGACCCACAAAACAGTGAGATAACGACTTAGTGTTGTTTTCAGCTTCTAAGTTTATAGCAATTTGTTACACAGCAACATCCCTTCATACTGTTCTGTCACTAAGACTGAATCCAGGCACAGTCATTTGGAGGTACATTTCCTTCAATAAATTTAGTCCCAAAAGAATAAAATTTCTGGCAGCATATTTGGAGGCTTGAGGTCATTAACATTTCATATGATTTTAGTTCAATGTAGTCCATGATTCCAAAAGGCAATAGAATATTTTATGTTTACAGTTTTTGCTTTGTTTTGCATTTAATGTTGAGACCAAACAATTTCCCAGAGAGAATATTGCCCTCCCAATGTGCCAATCATGGTAAAAATAATTTCATAACCTGAAATTTGTTTTACAGCCAATTTGGGGGGAAGTAAACAAATACAATTAATAAGGCACAAGTGAATATGGCTATCTTTTTAATGATAAAAATTGAACATTCTTGAATTTCAGTAGTGAAATGGATTAATAGGAAAGAAAAATATTTCTGAAGACTCGTTTTTACCCTTGTGGCATTTATTGGTCACCATTTTCTCCCAGTCATCCCTTGGAGCCATCCATATTAGGATATCAGATACCTAACCTGACAACCCTAAGGCTATGAACTAAATTAAAACTGAAATTTAATTGAAAAACTTTAGTGACTTTAGACTTCCTCTGGTTCCAGGTCTTCTCACTGTTCTTTTTGGCCTTTTCAGATCCAAGTCTCTCTGGAGAAGAGCTGTGCTTTACACTGACAGCATGATTATTATTATATCTATGATTCTATTTCCTGACTTCTGTTGAGTTTTTTTTTCCTAAATTCATTATGCAAAATAAAATCCGAATTTCCCTCCAACTCACCAAGCTTGTCACATGATCTGGACTAAATGATGTCTAAGATTTCTTCCAACTATAATATTTGATGACTTAGACCTTTAATGTAAAGCTAGGATATAAACACATTTTTTCAAGAAAGTCAAGAGAATAGGTAATGTTGCCTGTTATAATTGGACAAAAGTTCCTTTGAAGATCTCAGAGAACATTAAGGCAATACTGGCTGGTCTTTGATTGACCACAAGCTCCGACAGGCTTCACATCATTTTTGGCATCTCTTTCCCCAGTGAGATCACAAAACATGGAACCAAGGAACTATGCTGAGCTAAGGCAGTTCCCTTTTCTTTTAGATGCATTTCTTTCAAATATTCTATTATCATTAAAAGGCGGGCCAGAGGAACATATTTGTAGCTGTCTCCAAACCTAACCAAGGGTTGTAACAAATTTTCCACAGGCATTTTAATCGATCTTTCCATGAAATGTAAAGGCAAGGTGTCTATTAGTTTGTTTCCTTTCATTTAGCAGTAAAATATTAGATAGGCAAGAGAAAAGGATGAGAAGCAATAAAAGACAGCAAGGAAACACAATCAGATTTTAATACATGGAATTAGGATGACTTGTAGTTTTATATTGCCAGGCTTTAAGAGAATTACCATATAATGATGGATACTTTGGGGAAATCACCAGGATATGAAATTAATTTCTTAGCCTGGAACTTTAATTTGGCACATGAAGAATTAATACATAACTAAAACCAAATATCCTTTATTAGCCATAATTCTCCCCAGCAAAAATTATTTTGTACGCCCACCCAGCAACCCTCATCTCCACCCTGAGGTGCTGATTCATGACATGGTGTCATCACTTACCTTTATTTTTAAACTGGAAGAACTAATGTAATTAAACCCAATTTCATCTGTTGCTCGTAACTACAGAATCAAGTCAATAATTAAAAACAAGATTGGGAGATCCCTGCCCTACTAGACTTAGTTAAAAATATTTTCACAAGAAAGTATTTTATACCAGGATAAAGAAGAAAAGATTTAAGGATACAATCACCAACTTGTAAAAATGCATTTCAGTCTTTCAAGGGTAGCTTTTCCTGCACAGAATATACACTTTTATGCCTCCATGTTTCAGATGCAACTGTTCCCTCATCCCCAGAACTCCTCATCCCCACACTTTTTTGTTAACTACATATCTCATTTTTTAAAGGCCAGTCCAGATGCTTCCTCCTTCCTAGTAATTCCTGTATCACCACATAGCAGGTCATTCTTTCTAGTTCCCACTCTTATCCTTCTGTCACTGGTCATGCTCTAAGCCTAGGGATTGGAGAAAAGTAATTTGGGTGTGATGCATTCATTAAGAGCTGATGGGCAGGTACTTTATATTATAAGCCAGAGAAGAAAGGCAGGTAAATGCTGCCTTAACATCATAAAGCCAGGTCATTCCTGAGAAATATTAGGAAGAAATGTTTCAAATATTTTAATTAATATGAAAATATTAATAATCAATATTGAAATATGAATTTCTTTTTTAAATGTGGAAGAAAATATCAAATATCTGATGAAGAGGTATCAATAATCAGGCTCTGGGAGGAAGCAGCTGCCAAACCAAGTAAAAATCCCTTATGATTTCCCTCCTGCCCTCAACGCTGACCCATTTATAGGATCCTCCTCACCTCTTTGCTCAGCAACGCCAATAGAGCAGAGCGGAAGAAGAAGTCTGGCATCCATCAGACAATGGAGGCAGAGAAATCAACAAAATTAATGGAGAGAATATGTGGATTGAGATTCATATATATGAGAGGATGGAAAAGAAATTCATGAAACATCCCAAGATAGAATCAGGACAACAAAAGGGCACCGAAGACACCTACAGGGAATAAGTTAAAGAGAAAATAAAAAGGGGAAGAAAGGAGTAGGGAACAGAGGAGTGTCTGTGTGGGACAGCCCTCCAAGGGAGGAAGCATCCAAGACAAGGAAGGTTAAATACCCTCACCATGGTCATCTCACTGGTCTCCTCCGTTAGGGTCACTGAGCAGCAAGGAGTATAAGTCACGGAAAAGGACTCTGCAAGACAACCAGGAAAACTAACTCCCCTACCCCTCCAAGCCCCACCCCCCGCTCAAAAAAGGGCCGCTCATGGTTTGCACTTCTGTTTGACATTGATGACGTTTTACTGTGCTTAGGTATTTACTTGTCTCTCTCTCCAAACTTATAGAAGAAATCGTGTTTCTCTTTTCCTCTGGTGTCAGACCCAGCCCTCTGCCCATTGTAGTTATTTGTAGTGAACACTGTGAATTCCCCACCAGTGTCCACTGCTTGCTTTTTTCATTCTAGTGGAATCCTCACTTTGTTCAGGTAACACTCTTTCCAACTCCAATGGGACCATCCATTGGGTATAGGCCAGGCTTTAGGACTGAGTTTATTTTTTGTCTTTTTAATGACTTATAAATTCATCAATGGTGCTAGCTTGGATACTCATGCCCTAAATTACAGGTCTGGAGGTATTTAGCACCTCCTGTCCTTGAAATAAAGTTTAATTATTCCAGCTATAATGATTGTTCCCCAGACAAAAATGCTTAGTCATGATAGAGCTCAACAGTTACTGAGTCATGCACATACCCACCTCCAAGCCTGCCATGTTTCCTCATGTATTTGTCTCTTTGCCTCTTCTTCCCTTTCTGTGCCCTGGTCTCTTTATCTTGAGGGTGTTCTCTTATCCACCTCTCTCTATCTTCTGCTACTGTCTCCATTTTGTTATTCCTGCTTCTCCACTCAATTTTCTTTTTTGTTTCCTATTTCACCAGAATATTAAATGTAATTATTTATATATTTATTTTTGTTAATAAAGCTTTAGCTAATATCTAGTTTTTTTAAAGCAAGTGAGTTGAGCATTTTAATCTCTTTTTTGAAAACTCAATAAAATTGGTTTCTTTTATTTAAAAACTTCTCAATTGATTTTTACCCGAAGAGTCACAAATACTCTATGGAAAAATAATTTCTTCAAAAGAAGTATATCCCTTGAATTAATATCCAGAATACATAAGGAACTCAAAAAACTCAATAGCAAAAAATAATAATAATAATTCAACTTTTAAAATGAGTGAAAGACCTTAATAAATATTTCTCAAAAAAAAAAAAAAAGACATACAGATGGCCAACCTGGTATATGAAAAAATGCTCAACATCACTAATCATTAGGGAAATGCAAATCAAAACCACAATGAGATATGATCTTACTCTAGTTAGAATGGCTATTATCAAAAAGACAAAAGATAAAGAGCCCGCATCGCCAAGTCAATCCTAAGCCAAAAGAACAAAGCTGGAGGCATCACACTACCTGACTTCAAACTATACTACAAGGCTACAGTAACCAAAACAGCATGGTACTGGTACCAAAACAGAGATATAGATCAATGGAACAGAACAGAGCCCTCAGAAATAACGCCACATATCTACGACTATCTGATCTTTGACAAACCTGACAAAAACAAGAAATGGGGAAAGGATCCCTTATTTAATAAATGGTGCTGGGAAAACTGGCTAGCCATATGGAGAAAGCTGAAACTGGATCCCTTCCTTACACCTTATACAAAAATCAATTCAAGATGGATTAAAGACTTAAACGTTAGACCTAAAACCATAAAAACCCTAGAAGAAAACCTAGGCATTACCATTCAGGACATAGGCATGGGCAAGGACTTCATGTCTAAAACACCAAAAGCAATGGCAACAAAAGCCAAAATTGACAAATGGGATCTAATTAAACTAAAGAGCTTCTGCACAGCAAAAGAAACTACCATCAGAGTGAACAGGCAACCTACAAAATGGGAGAAAATTTTCGCAACCTACTCATCTGATAAAGGGCTAATAAACAGAATCTACAATGAACTCAAACAAATTTACAAGAAAAAAACAAACAACCCCATCAAAAAGTGGGCAAAGGATATGAACAGACACTTCTCAAAAGAAGACATTTATGCAGCCAAAAGACACATGAAAAAATGCTCATCATCACTGGCCATCAGAGAAATGCAAATCAAAACCACAATGAGATACCATCTCACACCAGTTAGAATGGCAATCATTAAAAAGTCAGAAAACAACAGGCGCTGGAGAGATTGTGGAGAAACAGGAACACTTTTACACTGTTGGTGGGACTGTAAACTAGTTCAAACATTGTGGAAGTCAGTGTGGCGATTCCTCGGGGATCTAGAACTAGAAATACCATTTGACCCAGCCATCCCATTACTGGGTATATACCCAAAGGACTATAAATCATGCTGCTATAAAGACACATGCACGTGTATGTTTATTGTGGCACTATTCACAATAGCAAAGACTTGGAACCAACCCAAATGTCCAACAATGGTAGACTGGATTAAGAAAATGTGGCACATATACACCATGGAATACTATGCAGCCATAAAAAATGATGAGTTCATGTCCTTTGTAGGGACATGGATGAAATTGGACATCATCATTCTCAGTAAACTATCACAAGGACAAAAAATCAAACACCGTGTGTTCTCACTCATAGATGGGAATTGAACAATGAGAACACATGGACACAGGAAGGGGAACATCACACTCTGGGGACTGTTGTGGGGTGGGGGGAGGGAGGAGGGATAGCATTAGGAGATATACCTAACGCTAAATGGTGAGTTAATGGGTGCAGCACACCAGCATGGCACTTGTACACATATGTAACTAACCTGCACATTGTGCACATGTACCCTAAAACTTAAAGTATAATAATAATAAAAAAAAAAGTAAAACGAAATAATAATTCAGAATGACTAAACCGTAAGTTTGAAGGTAGGCCTAAAAGGATACAAGGATGGGAAGGTGGAGCTAGGCAATAAAAAACCTTTTACGTATTTAAAAAAAAAAAAAGACAAAAGATAACGTGTTGGCAAGCATGTGGAGAAAAGGGAACCCTTACACATTGTCGGCGAGAATAAAATTAGTACAACTAATATGGAAAACAGTATAGAAGTTTCTCAAAAAGTTAAAAATTGAAATATATGATCCACCAATCTCACTACTGGGTATATATCTAAAGGAAATTATATCAGTATGTTGAAGAGACATCTGCACTCCCATGTTTATTGTACCACTATTCACAATAGCCAAGATATAAAATCAGCATAACTGTTCATCAACAGATGAATAAAGAAAACAGCATATATATATATACACAATGGAATACTAATCAGCCATAAAAAAAGAATAAAATCGTCTCATTCACAACCACATGGATGAACCTGGAAAACAGTATGTTAAGTGAAATAAGCTAGGCATAGACAAATACTGCAGAATATCAGTCATATGTAGAATCTAAAAAAAAAATGATCTTACAGAAACAGAACAGTGGATACCACAGATTGGGAAACGTAGAAAGAAGGGGGAAATGGGGAGAGATTGACTGGTCAATGGATACAAAGCTACAGCTAGATAGAATAAGTTCTGGTGTCCCATTGCACAATGACTATAGTTAACAATAATGTTTTGAATGTGTCTATATAGCTGAAAGAGAGGATTTTGAATGTTCTCACCACAAACAAATGATAGATGTTTGAGGTGATAGATATGCTGATTACCCTCATTTGATCATTACATGACATATACATGTACATGAAATCCATCAGCCTTGGCAGAAATGCCAGCAATTTTTCTGTTATTTTATATAGGTATAGAGTGTGCAAGAAAAGTTATCTAATGTATCTGCGCTTATTATTAAAAATTCATTTTAAAAGATAAATACAGTGGTATAAACTGTACAATTATCCTTTAAGCAACCTCTTACCACTGGGATAATCAGGAAGCTCCTCATTTACAACTAGAAAGTAGGAGTCCTGGCCCCTGTCTATGCACAGAACATTTTAAAGAAGTCATGAGAGTTTTAGAATCTAGCCTAAGGGACACATTAAATTTCCATTGTTCTTAAAGTGGCCAAAATAATGTGCATTTTTAAACAACTTCCTGACTCAAAGAGCAGTTTAAAGTTGTGAAATCTGTAGACTAACAGGCTCCTTTGCTGAGAGGACAAACCTCCTAGTTACAGATAGTAAGTATACCCTCTCCTTGATGAAAATAAGGACATCTTTCAAAGTAACTAAATTGATTTTTCAATCAGTTTCGCCAATCAAAAACGACCCTTACTATTCATTTAGGGATATGATGAAAACCTAGTAAAACCTCACACGTGACTCAGTTTAACCAGAAGCCTAATTAAAAGTCAGATTCCTTCTTCCTTACTCAGCCTCCACTAAATCATAACAATCAGTCCTGTGATGTCGTCCCTGACCATACAGTACAGGTCTTGCCAAATTAGGTTGAATAATAATGATAACTGTGTATTGAATGGCAAATGCTTTATATGAATTCTCTCTAATATCCACAATAATGGTGAAGGGTAGAAATTTGTACCTCTATTTTATAAATGAGAGTACAGAAACCTGAAAATGTATAAATTGTTCAAGTATAGAATGCCAGGAGGGGAGAAAGCTGGGAATTAAACCAAATATCCTAACTCCAAAATCCCAGTACCTCTTAAAGCCTCAGTCTCCTAACTTATCTATAAACTATATTTAGATAAATAGGGTTATTGCCAAAATTTAAGGAAATAAACGACCTAGAATGTTTAGCACAGGGTTGGCACATAGCAAGTATCGATAAATGTTAGCTATAATTACCGCAGAGTCAAAATTAGCTTCACTCTAACTGGTACTTACTCATGTATTTTGGCTTTCTGGGAAAACACAGGATACTTCTCATATGGCAATGAAGCCCTTCAGAGCCATTCCATTTTTATTACTGTTCTTCATATGACATTATTTCTAGCTCCCACGCATTCCTATTTGGTGAGGGATAGACTAGAGGGATCACTATACCATTGGGTTCAATTAGCTGTGGTCAACTCAAATCTTGTTCACATAAATAAACATCAAGCCAGCTCAGTTCATAATATATATTTACAACTGATTTGGGGATTCAAATGCAAATATTTAAAAGCATGTTTGTTAAATATCACCTTGCTATCCTGAACAGAGTAGATCACTAGGACTCTCAAATGATCCACGTGACTGACTGCAGAAAAGTTTTTGTACGTGCTAGATGCTCTCAAAGCAGGTATTCAATAGATATCAACGGTCCCCTCCATAGAGGGCTGCTTTTGTCTAACACCACAATATCGCACATAACACCACCACAGACGGCAATTCATACACGTGCAAGAACACAGACCTCTTCAACTATTATTAGATTCTGTATAATCCACCTCCATGGAGTCTATATATGATCACTCCACATAGAAAAAAGTTCCAAATCCCATTACTGGGTATATACCCAAAGGATTATAAATCACTCTACTATAAAGACACATGCACATGTATGTTTATTGCAGCACTGTTTACAATGGCAAAGACTTGGAACCAACCCAAATGCCCATCAAGATAGACTGGATAAAGAAAATGTGGCACATATACGCCACAGAATATTATGCAGCCATATAAAAGAATGAGTTCATGTCCTTTGCAGAGACATGGACGAAGCTGGAAGCCATCATACTCAGCAAACTAACACAGGAAGAGAAAACCCAACACTGCATGTTCTCACTCATAAGTGGGAGTTGAACAATGAGAACACACAGACACAGGGAGGGAAACAACACACACTGGGGCCTGTCGGGGGGTTGGGGGACAAGGGGAGGGAGAGCATTAGGACAAATACCTCATGCATGCAGGGCTTAAAACCTAGATGATGGGTTGATAGGTGAGCAAACCACCATGGCACATGTATACCCATGTAACAAACCTGCACATTTTGCGTATGTATTTCAGTACTTAAAGTAAAAAATTAAAAAATTCCAAATCGTTTCTGCTTGTTTACATCAGAAAAGCAAGCCATTCATAGACAGAATTCCTCCGAGCACAGAATACTCATGGAGAGGTTCCTCTTCGGGTGGTAATTTGTGATGAACACTTCTGAGTTTGTGCTTCAACCTTAATTGTGCCCAGAATAGCCAAGAAACATGCATCAAGTGTCACTTTATCTTCCTGCATCCAAACCTTAAAAGTATCAGCAAAAATTAGGTGCCAAAAGTTTCAACTGCATCAGTAGTTCTCAAATCAGCTACACTTTAGAATCACCTGGGGAACTTTTTAACAACACCAGCATCCAGGCCCCACCCTAGGTGGATTAGATCAGAAATCTCAGCTGGGGTTTTTTAAAAGCTCCCCAAAGCATTCTAATTTGAGTTGAGGCCAAATAGTCGCTAAAATCTCTTTCAATTCTCCCTTCATTCTAGAAATTCATTATATATCCTCCTCCTCTGGAGATGTTTTTCATAGCCTTGCCTACCCACCTTAAAAGTAAAAACCAAAAAACAATTATTCCACTCTCAATCACTTTCTATATGCACATTTGTTATGCTTTTACTAAACAATAGCAGTGTTTCCTCTAAACAAAAGGCACTTAGCCAGAGCAAACTTAAGGGTTAAATGAGAGAAGCAGCTCCCTGTTTCTTTCTTTCTCAAATCAGAAAATACAGCTCAGACCTCATTCCTCTTTCCCTGCATTGCTGCATCCCAGCCTTCTCCTGCGTGAATTCTGAAACCCTCCCACTACCTCCCCGTGGGATCCACAGGGCTCCCATTATTCTTTCAGCCCCAAAAGAAAAACAATGAGAACACATGGACACAGGAAGGGGAACATCACACTTCGGGGACTGTTGTGGGGTGGGGGGAGGGGGGAGGGATAGCATTGGGAGATATACCTAATGCTAGATGACAAGTTGGTGGGTGCAGCGCACCAGCATGGCACATGTATACATATGTAACTTACCTGCACATTGCGCACATGTACCATAAAACCTAAAGTATAATAATGATAATAATAATAATAATAATAAAAGAAAAATAAAAAATAAATAAATAAAAAGAAAAAAAAAAAAAAAAGAAAAACAAGCTACAAATCAAAACTGCTTGCTCCCTCAACTCCTACCCCTGTAGACAAAATATTGAAAGCCAAACTATGAAATGTTAGAACAGGGAATCCTAAATTCAAGCATTATGTTCCAATGTTTTTTATTTCCATAGGTTATTGGGGAACAGGTAGTGTTTAGTCACGTGGGTAAATTCTTTAGTGGTGCTTTGTGAATTTTGGTGCACCCATCACTCAAGCAGTACACACTGCACCCTGTTTGTAGTCCTTTATCCCTCACCCCCTTCCCACCCTTTCCCCGAGTCCCCAAAGTCCATTGTGTCATTCTTAGGCCCGCATCCTCATAACTTAGCTGCCACTTATGAATGAGAACATACGATGTTTGGTTTTCCATTCCTGAGTTACTTCACTTAGAATAATAGTCTCCAATCACATCCAGGTCACTGCAAATGCCGTTAACTCATTCCTTTATAATGCTGAGTAGTATGCCATCATATATGTATATATATACACAAATATATATGATGGAATCTATATATATATATGTGTATATATATACATATATAATGGAAAATTTTTTTCCATATATGATGGAATCTACATATATGTGTGTGTGTGTGTGTGTCTGTGTATGTATATGTGTATATATATATATATATATATACACACTACAGTTCCTTTATCCACTCGTTGATTGATGGGCATCTGGGTTGGTTCCATGATTTTGCAATTGTGAATTGTGCTGCTATAAACATGCATGTGCAAGTATCTTTTTCATATAACGACTTCTTTTGCACTGGATAGATACCCAGTAGTGGGATTGCTGGATCAAATGGTAGTTCTACTTTTAGTTCTTTAAGGAATCTCCAAACTGTTTTCCATAGTGGTTAGACTAGTTTACATTCCCACCACAGTGTAGAAGTGTTCCCTGTTCAGCACATCCATTCCAACAACCATTTTTTTATTTTTTATTATGGCCATTCTTGCAAGAGTAAGGTGATATTGCTTTGTGGTATTGATTTGCATTTCCCTGATCATTAGTGATGTTGAGCATTTTTTCATATGTTTGTTGGCCATTTGTATATCTTCTTTCGAGAATTGTCTATTCATGCCCTTAGCCCACTTTTTGATGGGATCGTTTCTTTTTTTCTTGTTGATTTGTTTGAGTTCATTGTAGATTCTGGATATTAGTCCTTTGTTGGATGTAGAGATTGTAAAGATTTTTCCCATTCTGTGGGTTGTCTGTTTACTCTGCTGACTGTTCCTTTTGCCATGCAAAATCTTTTTAATTAGGTCCCAGCTATTTATCTTTGCTTTTATTGAATTTGCTTTTGGATTCTTGGTCAATGTCTAGAAGGGTTTTTCCAATGTTATCTTCTAGAATTTTTATAGTTTCAGGTCCTTTTATAGATTTAAGTCCTTAATCCACCTTGAGTTAATTTTTGTATAAGGTGAGAGATGAGGATCCAATTTCATTCTCCTACATGTGGCTAGCCAATTATTCCAGCACCATTTGTTGAAAAGTGTCTTTCCCCATTTTATGTTTTTGTTGCTTTGTCAAAGACCAGTTGGCTTAAGCATTTGGGTTTATTTCTGGGTTCTCTGCTCTGTTCCATTTGTCTATGTTCCTATTTTTATACTAGTACCATGCTGTTTTGGTGACTATGGCCTTAGAGTATAGTTTGAAATCAGGCAATGTGATGCCTCTAGATTTGTTCTTTTTGTTCAGTCTTGCTTTGGCTATGCGAGCTCTTTTGGGGTTCCATATAAATTTTAGGATTTTTTTTCTAATCCTGTGAAGAGTGATGGCGGTATTTTGATAGAGATTACATTGAATTTATAGATTGCTTTTGGCAATGTGGTCATTTTCACAATATTGATTCTACCCATGTATGAGCATGGGATGTGTTTCCATTTGTTTGTGTCATCTATGGTTTTTTTCAGCAGTGTTTTGTAGTTTTCCTTCTAGAGGTCTTCCACCTCCTTGGTTAGGTATATTCAAAACCAAGATGTTTTGTTTTGTTTTGTTTTTTGCAGCTATTGTGAAAAAGGTTGATTTCTTTATTTGATTCTCAGCATAATCACTGTTGGCATATAGCAGAGCTACTGATTTGTGTACATTAATTTTGTATTCAGAAACTTTGCTGAATTCTTTTATCCATTTTAGGAGCTTTTTGGAAGAGTCTTTAGGGTTTTCTAGGTAAACAATCATATCATCACCAAACCGTGACAGTTTGACTTCCTCTTTAACGATTTGGATGCCCTTTATTTCTTTCTCTTGTCTGATTGCTCTGGCTAGGACTTCCAGTACTATGTTGAAGAGGAGTGGTGAGAGTGGCCATCCTTGTCTTGTTCCAGTTCTCAGAGGGAAAGCTTTCAACTTTTCCCCATTCAGTGTTGTGTTGCCTATGAGTTTGTCATACACGGCTTTTATTATACTGAGGTATTACCCTTGTATGCCAATTTTGCTGAAAGCTTTAATCATAAAGTGATGCTGGATTTTGTCAAATGCTTTTTCTGCATCAAGATGATCATGTGATTTTTATTTTTAATCCTGTTTAAGTGGTGTCTCACATTTATTGACTTGTGTATGTTAAACCATCCCTGCATCTCTGGTATGAAACCCATTTCATCGTGGTGGATTATCTTTTTGATACGTTGTTGGATTTGGTTAGCTAGTATTTTGTTAAGGATGTTAGCATCTATGTTCATCAGAGATATTGGTCTGTAGTTTTCTTTTGTGCTTATGTCCTTTCCTGGTTTTGGTATTAGGGTGATACTGGCTTCATGGAATGATTTAAGGAGGGTTCCTTCTTTCTCTATCTTGTGGAATAGTGTCAAAAGGATTCGTACCAATTCCTCTTTGAATGTCTGGTAGAATTCTCCTGTGAATCTGTCTGATCCTGGACTTTTTTTTTGTTGATAAGTTTTTAATTACTATTTCAAGTTTGCTGCTTATTGTTGGTCAGTTCGGGGTATGTAATTCTTCCTAATTTAAGCTAGAAGGGTTGTATTTTTCCAGGAATTTGTCCATCTCTTCTAGGTTTTCCAGTTTATGTGCATAAAGGTGTTCATAGTAACCTTGAATGATCTTTTGTATTTCTGTGGTGTCAGTTGTAATATCTCCTGCTTCATTTCTTATTGAGCTTATTTGGATTTTCTCTTTTCTGGGTTAATCTTGCTAATGGTCTATCAATTTTATTTATCTTTTCAAAGAACAAGCTTTTTGTTTCATTTATCTTTTGTATTTTTTTTTCAATTTCATTTAGTTCCACTCTGATCTTGATTATTTCCTTTCTTCTGCTGGGTTTGGGTTTGGTTTATTCTTGTTTCTCTAGTTCCTTGAGGTGTGACCTTAGATTGTCTACTTTTGCTCTTTCAGACCTTTTGATGTAAGTGGTTAGGGCTATTAACTTTTCTCTTAGCACCGCCTTTGCTGTGTCCCAGAGGTTTTGATAGGTTGTGTCACTCTGTCACTATCGTCGTTCAGTTCAAAAAATTTTTTAATTTCCATCTTGATTTTGTTTTTGACCCAATGATCATTCAGAACCAGGTTATTTAATTTCCATGTATTTGCATGGTTTTGAAGGTTCCTTTTGGGTTGATTTCTGGTTTTATTCCACTGTAGTCTGAGAGAGTGCTTGGTATATTTTCAATTTTCTTAAATTTATTGAGGCTCATTTTGTGGCCTATCATATGGTCTATCTTGGAAAAAGTTTCATGTGCAATTAAATAAAATGTATATTCTGTGGTTGTTGGATGGAATGTTCTGTATATCTCTGTTAAGTCCCTTTGTTCCAGGTTATAGTTTAAATCCATTGTTTCTTTGTTGACTTTCTGTCTTGATGACCTGTCTAGTGCTGTCAGTGGAGTATTGAAGTCCCCCACTATTATTGTGTTGCTGTCTATCTCATTTCTTAGGTGTATTAGTAATTGTTTTATAAATTTGAGAGCTCCAGTGTTAGGTGCATATATAATTAAGATTGTGATATTTTCCTGTTGTACAATGTCTTTTATCATTATATAATGTCCCTCTTCGTCTTTTTAAAGTTTGTTTTGTCGGATATAAGAATAGCTACTGCTGCTTGCTTTTGGTGTCCATTTGCTTGAAATGTCTCTTTCTACCACTTTACCTTAAGTTTGCATGAGTCCTTACGTGTTAGGTGAGTCTCTTGAAGGCAGCAGATAGTTGGTTGGTGAATTCTCATCCATTCTGCAATTCTGTATCTTTTAAGTGGAGCATTTAGGCCATTTACATTCAATGTTAATATTGAGATGTGAGGTACCATTCCATTCATCATGCTATTTGTTGCTTGTATACCTCGGTTTTTTGTTATTTTTTTGTAGTTGTTTTTTAAATTTTATTTTTGTTTTATAGGTCATGTGAGATTTATGCTTTAAAGAGGATCTGTTTTGATGTGTTTCCAGGATGTTTTTCAAGATTTAGAGCTCCTTTTAGTAGCTCTTGTAGCGGAGGCTTGGTAGTGGAAAATTCTCTCAGCCTGTGTTTGTCTGAAAAAGACTGTATCTTTCCTTCATATATGAAGCTTAGTTTCACTAGATACAAAATTCTTAGCTGATCAATTGTTTCCTTTGAGGAAGCTGAAGATAGGGCCCCCATCCCTTCTAGCTTCTAGGGTTTCTGCTGAGAAATCTGCTGTTAATCTGATAGATTTCCCTTTATAGGTTACCTGGTGCTTTTGTCTCATAGCTCTTAAGATTCTTTCCTTAAGACTTTTTCGTTTGTCTTAACTTTAGATAACCTGGTGACAATTTGCCTAGGCAATGATCTTTTTGTGATGAATTTTACAGGTGTTCTTTGTGCTTTTTGTATTTGGATGTCTAGGTCTCTAGCAAGGCTGGGGAAGTTTTCCTTGATTATTCCCCCAAATATATTTTCCAAAATATCAGATTTCTCTTCTTCCTCAAGAACACTGATTATTCTTAGGTTTGGTCATTTAACACAATCCCAGACTTCTTGGAGGCTTTGTTTATATTTTCATATTCTTTTTTTCTTCATCTTTGTTGGACTGGGTTAATTTGAAGACCTTGTCTTTGAGCTCTGAATTCTTTCTTCCACTTGTTCAGTTCTGTTGATGAGACTTTCCAGAGTATTTTGCATTTCTATAAGTGTGTCCATTGTTTCCTGAAGTTTTGATTTTTTTTAATTTATGCCATCTATTTCCTTGAACATTTCTCCCTTCACTTGTATCATTTTTTTTTATTTCCTTGCATTGGGCTTCACCTTTCTCTGGTGCCTCCCTGATTGGCTAAATAACTAACCTCCTGAATTCTTTCTCAGGTAAATCAGGGATTTCTTCTCGGTTTGAGTCCATTGCTGGTGAGCTAGTATGATTTTTTTGGAGGTGTTAAAGAACCGTGTTTTGTCATATTACCAGAGTTGGTCTTCTGGTTCTTTCTCATTTGGGTAGCCTCTGTCAGAGGGAAGGTCTAGGGCTGAAGGCTGTTCTTCAGATTCTTTTGTCCCATGGGGTGTTCCTTTGAAGTAGTACTCGCTCCCTTTTCCTATGGATGTGGCTTCCTGAGAGCTGAGCTGTAGTGATTGTTATCTGTCTTCTGGATCTAGCCACCCAGCAAGTCTACCAGGATCTGAGCTGGTACTGGGGGTTGTCTGCACAGCATCCTATGATGTGAACTGTCTGTGGGTCTCTCAGCCATGGAAACCAGCACCTGTTCCAGCAGAGGTGGCAGGGTAGTGAAATGGACTCTGTGAGGGTTCTTAGCTTTGGTGGTTTAATGTTCTATTTTTGTGCTGGTTGGCCTCCTGCCAGGAGGTGGTGATTTCCAGAGAGCATCAGCTGTGGTAGTATGGGGAGGAACAGGCGGTGGGCAGGGCCCTAGAACTCCCAAGAGTATATGCCCTTTGACTTCAGTGACCAGGGTGAGTAGGGAAGGACCAGTGGTTGGGGACAGGAGTAGGCATGTCTGAGCTCAGACTCTCCTTGGGTGGGTCTTGCTGTGGCTGCTGTAGGGAATGGGGGTGAGGTTCCCAGGTCAATGGAGTTATGTTCCTAAGAGGATTATGGCTGCCTCTACTGTGTCATACAGGTCATCAGGGAAGTGGGGGAAAGCCAGCAGTCACAGGCCTTACCCAGCTCCCACACAATCCGTAGGGCCAGTCTCACCCCCACCGTGCCCCCTCCAACAGCATCGCGTCTGTTTCCAGGCAGTGGGCAAGCAGGGCTGAGAATTTGCCCCAGGCTACCCTCCTCCCAGCTGTGAAAGCAAATATGGCTTTCCTTTTTCCCCAGACTGTGGAGTCTGCACACCGGATTCACACCCTTCCCCGAGCTCTGACCAGGAGGCTTATCAATTAGTTCAAATTGTTACAAAGTTTACAAAGTTCAGCTGGAGATATCCTTCTCCCTGTGGCCTTTTCCCAGCACCTCTGGCTGCCCTCCTGAAGAACCCCTGTGAGGCCAGGCAAAAACAGCTTCCTAAGGGACCCAGCGAACTCCAGGTGATTTTCCTGCCGCTTCCTCTACCCCTGTATTTCGTTCAGCTCTCTAAATTGACTCAGCTCCAGGTAAGGTCAAAATGTTCTCCTGTAATCTAGGCCTTCAATTTCCCCAGTGGACGTGTGTGTTCGTGGGTGGACAATCTCCCTTTCCCACTTAACAAAGTTTGGGCACTCACAGTATTTGGGTGTCTCCTGGGCCCTGCAGAAGCAATCTGCTTCGTTCAGGAGGTCTGTGGGTCCTCTCAGGTTTTCTGATTTATTCCTGCAGTTGTTATGGGGGCAAAAATTCATGACACAATCCTCTACATGCTGCTCTGTCTGTCTGAGTCAGAACTGCAATCTAGTCCTGCATCCCGTACACCATGATACCTGCAACATACAACTTACTTTGTAATGCATCAAAAAATGGGTTGATAATTGGATAGATGGTGTAGAAAAATGACAGCAACGTGGAATCTGGATGGTTAGTGGACATGTGTGTTCACTGCACAATTCTTTCAATGTCTAGGTATATTTAAAATTATTTTTAAATTAAATACTGGGGAGGAAGAGGACAACTTGGATGAATCTCATAGGCATAATAAGCAAAAGAAGCTAAACAGCAAAAGAGTATGTATTTTATTATTCCAATTACATAAAGGTCAAGAATAATAAAATAATTTACACAGATAGAAATCCAAATAGTGGAAACCTTGGGGTGGGAAAATATTGATTGGGAAAGAACATGAGAAAGTGGCCTGCAGTGCTGGAAATATTCTGTATCTTGATTTATTCCTTGTTCTTTTTCTTGATATCTGGAGATTAGATAGATAGATAAATAGATTGATTGATTGATTGATATAGATTAAAAATTTATTGAGCCATACTCTTAAAATTTGTGCAGTTTACTATAGTATAACTCAATTTTTCTTAAAAAAAAACTGAATAATTTACTAAAGGAAATCTAGCCATACAAGTTTGCTGTATTACTTTCAATAACTCAGTGTTATTCTCTGGTATTAACTTATGCTCAGCAGCAAAGAGTCTCTTAACCATGCTTATAATCCTAACTTCTATGATTTGTGCCCAGAATTCACACTTCCTTTTCTGACATAATGGCCTAGGCTGGAGAGGTTTTCTGGCTGCCAATCGGCCTCTCTTCAGATCTGAAATTTTTTCTAAAGCAACAATCCTCCTAAAGATACCCCAAAGCTAAAGGTAACCTCAATTTAGAAAGTGTAAATGCAGAAGGAAAAGAGGGAGAAGAAGGAGAGAAAATAAATGCAGCCCTGTAGTTCTGGTCTGTAATACTTATTCTGTTGTGCTATTCTTTTTTCATCCTTAACATGGAGCACTGAAATTTTATTCAGTGTTTTCTCAGCTCCTCCCTGGGGATGCTGGATGAACGGGATGGAGAAACAACACTCTGAATCGTCAAGGCAAAGCTCTAAACAATGAAGAACAGCTGCACAGGAGAGGGCAAAGAGGAGCACCATTTTTATTCATATTTTTCATCTAAAAACGCTAGTGATATGATGTAAAAATTCTGAACAATAGGCAAATCAGGTCATTTCTTACTGACATATCATTCTGGGATTTTGTATTAACAACAAAACAAAGCTAGAAACAAAACAAAGTTTGGTAGAAAAGTATACATGATATTAACAACAACCAACTTAGAGATATATATCTTGAAAATCTAAAATGATTGGGTATACTACACAAACACAGTGTAAACATTGTGTAAATGCCCAAACATTATACGGGAGCTTAGTACTGTAAGGAACAGTCAAGTATGTCTCCTCTTGGTGTCTGATTCCCTTCAGAACTCTGTGTAGCCTCAAATTTCTTCCACCTAAATCTTAGGCAGTTTGAGAACCAGGACTTTTTCCATTTAAAGCAAAACTTCAAATCAATATGCAGGAAAAAATATTTTTTAAAAACTTTTCCATTCCTTAGGAGAAGAAAAGAGTTAATGAAAATTCTTAATTCTTTGCTTGCATGTGAAAAGATTTTGGAGATATTTTTACGTGAGGGGGAAAATCCTCTAGAGAGAAATTTGATATTTGCACAAGAAGAACAAGATTAATATTGTCGATCTGTACCAAATTAGGCTTTATTCACCTTCTTACTTTTCAGTATGGGCCTATAATTTCAAATTGTCTACATGAAAATTTCTAAAACATCCCAAGATTATCAGAGTAGTTATTAGGAGCTGACCTGAGCTGGAAATTGCTGAGTCAGGTGTCAGGGAAACCAGCTAACACAAGCTCAAATGAAAGTAACAGGTAACCTAACAGGGAGTTTGCATGGTTGCAGAGAAAAGAAAACACACAATGTTGGTGGCAATGTAAATTAGTTCAGGCACCATGGAAAGCAGTTTGAAGATGTCTCAAAGAACTAAAAATAGAATTACTATTTGACCCAGTAAGCCCATTACTGGGTATATACCCACAGGAAAATAAATTGTTCTACCAAAAAAGCACTGGCTCTCATATGTTTATTGCAGCACTCTTCACAATAGCGAAGACATGGGACCAACTTATGTGCCCATCAACAGTGGACTGGTTAAAGAAAATATGATACATATACACCATGGAATAATATGCAGCCACAAAAAAAGAACAAAATCATGTCTTTTGCAGCAACATAGATGTAGCTGGAGGCCATTATCCTAAGCGAATTAATGCAGAAACAGAAAATCAAATACTGCCTGTTCTTACTTATAAATTGGAGCTGAACATTTGGGTACAAACAGACACAAAAATGGGAACAGTAGACACTAGAAACTCTGAAAGACAGGGAGGGCAGGGGTAAGGGTTAATAAACTATCCACTGGGGACTATGTTAACTATTTGGGTGATGGGATTAATAGATGCCCAAGCCTCAGCATGTATACCTCAGCATATACATCATGCAATATACCCATGTAACAAACCTACCCATGTACCCCCTGAATCTAAAACTTAAAATTTAAATTGAAATTTTAAAAAATATTTTTTAAAAAAGAAAGTAACAGGCAAGCGTTTAGTCTTGCCTTTAGCCATAGTCTAAGCAAGAGGCTAAATTAGAGAAAGTGTCGACTCCCCTGTTTAATTTTCCCCCTCAGAATAGCACCAGTTCAGGGTCAGGAGGATCAGCATAAATGTGATGGTCACCTCACTGCCAAGGGAGCCCCAAACAAAAGGCCCTGAAGTCTTATGAACCCGGACAATAGGGGGAAGTAGGCAGGAGTGTAGAAAAGCATGAAGTACTGAGTCAGAGTAGAAGAAAATGTCTTCAGGGTCTCCTCCTCCCTCTCCACAATAAGGAAGTCTCTGCTGATGGCCCTGGATAAAGAGGCTTCCAAAAGGAGGCATCTGGGCTAGGAATGCAGCCATGTATAACAGCATGGCTGGCCAGGGCTGAGTCCTTGACAATCTCTGCTTTCTCAGACTGCAGTGTACTGAGTGTCACCAAGTCTCAGGGGGCATGGCAGCTCTCCCCTATGAGGCCTGCCAGATAAGGTCTTTGTAATTGTCTATGGTTGGGCCTGAAAGTTATGCAGAGGTTTTTGACCAGGAGCTGTACTCCTCGGTGGCAACTTTTAAAAATATTCCATTTTGTTCATCTCCCACATTTACATTTGGGTTGTGAAAGAAATTCACTGTCACCAAGTTTGGAAAAAGAAGTGTGTGAGAGTGTGTGTGTGTGTGTGTGTGTGTGTGTGTAATGTATTTTTTAAAATACATTGTAAATGTTTTCATGAGAATGTAAAACTTGCATCAAAAATATCTTACAGCAAATCCAACCTAAGAAAAGCTCAGGTAAAGAAATAATGAAGATAAAAGCAGAGATTAATAAAATTAATTTGAATAAAATTAAAAACAAAAATGAAAGGCAGACAATTGTCAAAGCCAAAAGTTAGTTCTTTGAAAACATTAATAATATGGAAAAGGTCACTTCCAAGTTGGCCAAATAGGAATAGCTCTGGTCTACAGCTCCCAGTGAGATCAATGCAGAAGACAGGTGATTTCTGCATTTCCAACTGAGGTACCTGGTTCATCTCATTCAGACTGGTTGGACAGTGGGTAAAGCCCATGGAGGGTGAGCCAAAGCAGGACAGGGCGTTGCCTCACCCAGGAAGTGCAAGGGGTCGGGGGATTTCCCTTTCCTAGCCAAGGGAAGCAATGAGTGACTGTACATGGAGGAATGGTACACTCCTGCATAAATACTGCACTTTTCCCAGGTCTTCACAACTGGTAGATCAGGAGATTCCCTCCCATGCCTGGCTCAGCAGGTCCCACTCCCATGGAGCCTTGCTCGCTGCTAGCACAGCAGTCTGAGATTGACCTGGGAAGCTGGAGCTTGGGGGGGTTGGGGCATCCACCATTGCTGAAGCTTGAGTAGGCAATTCTATGCTCACATTGTAAACAAAGCAGCAGGGAAGCTCAAACTAGGTGGAGCCCACAGCAGCTTGGAAAGGCCTACTGCCTCTCTACATTCCACCTCTGGGGGCAAGGCATATCCGAACAAAAGGCAGCAGACAGCTTCTGCAGACTTAAATGTCCCTGCGTAACAGCTCTGAAGAGAGCAGTGGATCTCCCAGCATGGCGTTCAAGCTCCGATAACAGACAGACTGCCTCCTCAAGTGGGTCCCTGACCCGTGTGTAGTCTGACTGGGAGAAACCTCCCAGTAGGGGCCTACAGATACCTCAAACAGGCAGGTGCCCCTCTGGGACAAAGCTTCCAGAGGAAGGATCAGGCAGCAATATTTGCTGTTCTGCAGCCTTCCCTGGTGATACCTAGGCAAACAGGGTCTGGAGTGGACCTCCAGCAAACTCCAACAGACCTGCAACTGAGGGGCCTGGCTGTTAGAAGGAAAACTAACAAACAGAAAGGAATAGCATCAACATCAACAAAAGGGACATCCACAGCAAAACCCCATCCATAGGACACCAGCATCAAAGACCAAAGGTAGATAAAACCACAAAGATGGGGAGAAACCAGAGCAGAAAGGCTGAAAATTCCAAAAACCAGAACACCCCTTCTCCTCCAAAGGAACACAACTCCTCACCAGCAAGGGAACAAAACTGGATGGAGAATGAGTTTGACAAGTTGACAGAAGTAGGCTTCAGAAGATTGGCAATAACAAACTTCTCCAAGCTAAAGGAGCATGTTCTAACCCATCTCAAGGAAGCTAAAAACCTTGAAAAAAGGTTAGATGAATGGCTAACTAGAATAAACAGCATAGAGAAGACCTTAAATGACCTGATGGAGCTGAAAACCACAGTATGAGAACTTCGTGAAGCATAAACAAGCTTCAATAGCCAATTCGATCAAGCAGAAGAAAGGATATTAGTGATTGAAGATCAAATTAATGAAATAAAGTGTGAAGACAATATTAGAGAAAAAAGAGTGAAAAAAACAAACAAAGCCTCCAAGAAATATGGGACTATGTGAAAAGACCAAATCTACATTTGATTGGTGTATCTGAAAGTGACCAGGAGAATGGAACCAAGTTAGAAAACACTCTTCAGGATATTATCCAGGAGAACTTCCCCAACCTAGCAAGGTAAGCCAACATTCAAATTCAGAAAACACAGAGAATGCCACAAAGACATTCCTCGAGAAGAGCAACTCCAAGATGCATAATTGTCAGATTCACCAAAGTTGAAATGAAGGAAAAAATGTTAAGGGCAGCCAAAGAGAAAGGTCAGATTACCCACAAAGGGAAGCCCATCCAACTAACAGCGGATCTCTCAGCAGAAACCCTCCAAGCCAGAAGAGAGTCGGGGGCTAATATTCAACATTCCTAAAGAAAAGAATTTTCAACCCAGAATTTTCATATCCAGCCAAACTAAGTTTCATAAGTGAAGGAGAAATAAAATCCTTTACAGACAAGCAAACACTGAGAGATTTTGTCACCACCAGGCCTGCCTTACAAGAGCTCCTGAAGGAAGCACTAAACATGGAAAGGAACAACTGGTACCAGCTACTGCAAAAACATGCCAAATTGTAAAGACCATCAACACTGTGAAGAAACTGTATCAATTAATGGGCGAAATAACCAGCTAGCATCATAATGACAGGATCAAATTCACACATAACAATATTAACTTTAAATGTAATGGGCTAAATGCCCCAATTAAAAAACACAGACTGGCAAATTGGATAGAGTCAAGACCCATCAGTGTGCTGTATTCAGGAGACCCATCTCACATACAAAGACACACATTGGCTCAAAATAAAGGGATGGAGGAAGATCTACCACGCAAATGGAAAGGAAAAAAATAAGCAGGGGTTGGTTGCAATCTTGGTCTCTGATAAAGCAGACTTTAAACCAACAAAGATCAAAAGAGACAAAAAAGGCCATTACATAATGATAATGGGATCAATTCAACAAGAAGAGCTAACTATCCTAAATATATATGCACCCAACACAGGAACACCCAGATTCATAAAGCAAGTTCTTAAAGACCTACAAAGAGACTCAGACTCCCACACAATAATAATGGGAGACTTTAACACCCCACTGTCAATATTAGACAGATCAATGAGACAGAAAATTAACGAGGATATCTAGGACTTGAACTCAGCTCTGAACCAAGCGGACCTAATAGATATCTACAGAAGTCTACACCCCAAATCAACAGAATATACATTCTGAGAACAGCACCACATCACACTTATTCTAAAATTGACCACATAATTGGAAGTAAAATACTCCTCAGCAAATGTAAAAGAACAGAAATCACAACAAACTGCCTCTCAGAATACAGTGCAATCAAATTAGAACTCAGGACTAAGAAACTCAATCAAAACCACACAACTACATGGAAACTGAACAACCTGCTCCTGAATGACTACTGGGTACATAACGAAATGAAGGCAGAAATATAGATGTTCTTTGAAACCAATGAGAACAAAGACACAATATACCAGAATCTCTGGGACACATTTAAACCAATGTGTAGAGGGAAATTTATAGCACTAAATGCCCACAAGAGAAAGCAGGAAAGATCTAAAATTGACACCCTAACATCACAATTAAAAGAACTAGAGAAGCAAGAGCAAACACATTCAGAAGCTAGCAGAAGGGAAGAAATAACTAAATACAGAGCAGAACTGAAGGAGATAGAGACACAAAAAACTCTTCAAAAAATCAATGAATCCAAGAGCTGGTTTTTTTAAAAGATTAACAAAATAGATAGACTGCTATCCAGATTAATAAAGAAGAAAAGAGAGAAGAATCAAATAGACACAATAAGAAATGATAAAGGGGATATCACCACTGATCCCACAGAAATACAAACTACCATCAGAGAATACTACAAACACCTCTATGCAAATCAACTAGAAAATCTAGAAGAAATGGATAAATTCCTGGACACATACACCCTCCCAAGACTAAACCAGGAAGCAGTTGAATCTCTGAATAGACCAATAACATGTTCTGAAAATGAGGCAATAATTAATAGCCTACCAACAAAAAAAAGTCCAGGACCAGACGGATTCACACCCAAATTCTACCAGAGGTACAAAGAGGAGCTGGTACCATTCCTTCTGAAACTATTCCAATCAATAGAAAAAGAAGGAATCCTCCCTAACTCATTTTATGAGGCCAGCATCATCCTGATACCAAAGCCTGGCACACACAAAACAAAAAACAGAGAATTTTAGGCCAATATCCCTGATGAACATCGATGCAAAAATCCTCAATAAAATACTGGCAAACCGAATCCAGCAGCACATCAAAAAGCTTATCCACCATGATGAAGTCAGCTTCATCCCTGAGATGCAAGGCTGGTTCAATGTATGCAAATCAATAAATGTAATCCATCACATAAACAGAACCAACAACAAAAACCACATAATTATCTCAATAGATACAGAAAAGGCCTTCAAAAAAATTCAACAGGATTTCATGCTAAAAACTCTAATAAACTAGGTATTGATGGAACATATCTCAAAATAATAAGAGCTATTTATGACAAACCCACAGCCAATATCATACTGAATGGACAAAAACTGGAAGCATTCCCTTTGAAAAGGGTCACAAGACAAAGATGCCTTCTCACCACTCCCATTCAACATGGTATTGGAAGTGCTGGCCAGGGCAATCAGGCAACAGAAAGAAATAAAGGTATTCAAATGGGAAGAGAGGAAGTCAAATTGTCTCTGTTTACAGATGATATGATTTTATATTTAGTAAACTCCATCGTCTCAGCCCAAAATCTCCTTAAGCTGATAAGCAACTTCAGCAAAGTCTCAGGATACAAAATCAATGTGCAAAAATCACAAGCATTACTATACACCAAGAAGAGGAAAACAGAGAGCCAAATCATGAGTGAACTCCCATTCGCAATTACTACAAAGAGAATAAAATACCTAGGTATCCAATTTACAAGGGATGTGAAGGACCTCTTCAAGGAGAACTACAAACCACTGCTCAACGAAATAAGAGGACACAAACAAATGGAAGAACATTCCATGTTCATGGATAGGAAGAATCAGTATCATGAAAATGGCCATACTACCCAAGGTAATTTATAGATTCAATGCTATCCCCATCAAGCTACCAATGACTTTCTTCACAGAATTGGAAAAAACTACATTAAATTTCACATGGAACCAAAAGAGAGCCCGCATAGCCAAGACATCCTAAGCAAATCTGACTTCAAACTATACTACAAGGCTACAGTAACCAAAACAGCATGGTACTGGTACCAAAACAGACATATAGACCAATGGAACAGAACAGAGGCCTCAGAAATAACACTACTCATCTACAGCCATCTGATCTTTGACAAACCTGACAAAAACAAGCAATGGGGAAAGGATTCCCTATTTAATAAATGGTGCTGGGAAAACTGGCTAGCCATATGGAGAAAGCTGAAACTGGATCCCTTCCTTACACCTTGTACAAAATTAACTTGAGATGAATTAAAGACTTAAATGTAAAACCTAAAACCATAAAAACCCTAGAAGAAAACCTAGGCAATACCATTCAGGACATAGGCATGGGCAAGGACTTCATGACTAAAACACCAAAAGCAATGGCAACAAAAGCCAAAATAGACAAATGGAATCTAATTCAACTAAAGAGCTTCTGCACAGCAAGAGAAACTATCATCAGAGTGAACAGGCAACCTACAGAATGGGAGAAAATTTTGCAATCTATCCATCTGACAAAGGGCTAATATCTAGAATCTACAAAGAGCTTAAACAAATTTACAAGAAATAAAACAACCCCACCTGAAAGCAGGAAAAGGATATGAACAGACACATCTCAAAAGAAGACATGTATGCAGCCAACAGACATATGAAAAAATGCTCATCATCACTGATCATCAGAGAAATGCAAATCAAAACTGCAATGAGATACCATCTCATGCCAGTTAGAATGTCGATCATTAAAAAGTCAGGAAACAACAGATGCTGGAGAGGATGTGGAGAAATAGGAATGCTTTTACACTGTTGGTGGGAGTGTAAACTAGCTCAACCATTGTGGAAGACAGTGTGGCAATTCCTCAAGGATCTAGAATTAGAAATACCATTTGACCCAGGGATCCCATTACTGGGTATATACCCAAAGGATTATAAATTATTGCTATTATAAAGACACATGCACACGTATGTTTACTGCGGCACTATTCACAATAGCAAAGACTTGGAACCAACCCAAATGTCCATCAATGATAGACTGGATAAAGAAAATTTGGCACATATACACCATGGAATACTAGGCAGCCATAAAAAAGGATGAGTTTATGTCCTTTGCAGGGATATGGATGAAGCTGGAAACCATCATTCTCAGCAAAATATCACAAGGACAGAAAACCAAACACCACATGTTCTCACTTATAAGTGGGAGTTGAACGATGAGAACACATGGACACAGGGAGGGGAACATCACACACTGGGGCCTGTTGCGGGGTGGGGGGCTAGGAGAGGGATAGTGTTAGGAGAAATACCTAATGTAAATGATGAGTTGATGGGTGCAGCAAACCAACATGGCACATGTATACCTATGTAACAAACCTGCATGTTGTGCACATGTACCCTAGAACTTAAAGTATAATAATAAAAATATATATATAGATATGGAAAAACCCTAAGACTTGTCCAGGAAAAAAATGTAAAACTACAAATTATTGATTTCAGGAATGAAAAAGGAGCAGCATTATAGATCCTACAGACATGAAAAATACATAGATGACAATGTTCAAAACCTTCAGGCCAAGAAATTTGAGAATTTGGAAGAGAGAAAAATTTCTCCAAAATTACAATTCATTAAAACTGTCAGAAGACACAGACACTCAATTTTGTCAGCACACTAAGACAGTATCCATTTCAAAGGGGCAAGTGAACATTAAACAAATTAACTAGCCTGTCATATAAAACTAGAGTGCCAACTTATTCACCCATACCCAAATTCTGAGTACTAGCTCATGCTTTCTTTGTAAACAATTTCATAAAGAAAGTCAAGTTATAATCAGAATGATGCGCAAAGAATTTGGATGAGGGAAAGTAGGCAATTTGACTCGTTATTGCTGTTAAACTGAGATCGCTTAACTGCATCCATCTCGACATTAGGAATAATTTATCATTAGATAAAACATAGAGTCAGTCAAATCTAACAAGCCTAGCAGCCATTCTCTCTGTTTAAAGTTGCTTTGCATATCTCTGCCCTGATGCATTATGTGTTCGTTTCACAAAATATCTTTCAGAAAGCAATCTCTGTCTCTCCAAGTTTTTAGGGGAGGCTGTATTGTGACCCTGATGTCCTAATAACAAAATCGGACAGACAGAAATATAAACGACTACCATATGAAAGTGAAGACATCAAACCAATTTTTAAAAATTCTTCAGAAATGTGAAATTCTTCAGAGATGATGAAGAAATAACATGTATCTCTTTCCAGCATTCTCAATTACAGAAGTCATCCTTTCCAAAAAAAAAAAAAAAAACTGTCAGAAGAAAGAGAAAATCTGAATAATGTGATATTCGTCAACAAACATGAATCCATTATTTTAACTTTCTCACATTCACATAAAACCTAGGCCCAAACAGTTTTACCACTGAATTCTTTCAAACATTTAAGGAGGAAAACATCAATTTAGCAAAACTTCTTCCAAAGAATAGAAAAATAATGAACACTTTTTAATTATTTTTAAGAAGTCAACAAAATGTTAATTCAAAATTTGAAAAGAAGAAAAAGTAGCAGATCTAAATATTTTCAGAGGAAAGATAGATCATTGTAAACTTAGAGAAAAAGACTTCTTAAAGAAGAGAGAAAAAGCACTAAAGCATAAAAGAAAATATTTATATATCAGAGTATATAAAAATTGAGGCTTTCTATTCATGAACAAAATACCATTAAGAGTGAAAACCAACCCAGACTAAGATATTCATATAACTCATGACACAAGACTCATATTCAGAGTTAAAGAGCTACAAGTTAATAAATAAAAGTCAGACAATCCAGTAGACAAAATTGGCAGAAGACTTGAACAGGCTCTTCACAAATGAGGCTATCCACCTGGCCTCTGAGCATGCGACGAGGTTCTCAATATCATTAGTCATAGGGTAATGCAAATTAAAATCACAATAAGAAAACACTCATGAGAAACTTAAAAAATAGAATGAGCTAGAACACTCACAAAATACTAAGATGAGAATATACATTGGGATTGTTGAAGATGTGGAAGCAACCAAAACTCTGTGGGTGGGAGTTAGTACATCTGTGTCATATATACTACCTATGACCCAGAAATTCTACTGCTAGATACATACTCAACTGCATACAGCACACACGATGTTCACCAAAAGACATGCAATAGAATACGTGCAAGACATCTTTAGCAACAGGTAGATATCCACCGGCAACAAAATTAATATATAGGTAGTCACATATCCTTCCATTGCAATACAAAATGGCAATAGGAATGAGTGAACAATCTACAAATACACTCAACAATATGGATGAGCCACACAAACAAAATGCTGAGCAAAAGAAGGCAGATGACAAAGAGTATATGCAGTAACTCTATCTATATAAAGTATAAAAAATGTTAAAATAATCCATACTGTTAAAATCACGATCACTTCCCCTTGGGGAAGTGATGAAGAATGACTGGAATGGAATGCATGGTGCTGGTGATGTTGTATCTGGATGCTGGTTATGTAGCTGTGTTCAGTTTGTAAAAACTTCTCAAGCTGTACACTTAGGATATGTGCATTTTTCTATATGTTATATCCAAGTAAAAGGTTAAAAATGTATCACTTGTGTATTTATAAAATATGATAGAGTCTATAAGTATTAAAAATATTCACACAACAAGCGGCATCATATAAACTTGTGATCGTGATTGCCTTTAATAAAAAAAGAACTGAGAAAACTAAGACAAGTTTGGAGAGGATTAATATATTTTTTAGCATAGACTTTTCCATATTAATTAAAATTTTACCATGTATTTGTAACACTTACTTTCAAGAAATTTTAAGCATATCAAAAATAAAATTGAATCAAGAATTGCTAAAGTAAATGCCACAAGGCCAATAAGCACAAGAGAAGATCAACATCATTAGTCTTCAGAGAACTGCATTAAATTAAAACCAGAATGAGATACGCTACACACTCACTAAAATAACTAAAATTCTGGCAATAACAAGTGTTGGCAAAGATGAAGCACAACTGAAACCTTCAAACATTGCTCATATAACATGGTTATATGAGCGTAACATGGTTCATATACTGAAAAACAGTTTGGTAGTTTCTTATAAAGATAAACACAGACTTACCACATGGCCCTGTAACTTCATTCCTTGGCATTTACCCTAAAGAAATGTAAATATATGTCCACACAAAGATCTACTCATAGTAGCTTCATTTGTGATAACTCATAACTGGAAACAACTCAAATGCCCACCAGTAAGTGCATGGATAAACAAATTGTGGTATATCCATACAATGGAATACTACTCAGCAATAAAAAGGAACAGACTTCTGGTATATACTATGGCATGGATGAATCTCAGAAACATTATGCTGAACAAAGGAAGCCAAAATAAAATAAATAAAATTAAATAAAATAAAACTTTCTAACTCTGTAACAGACAAAACTAAGCTATAATGACAGATATAAGATCCCAAGTTATCTGAGGCTGGGGGTACAATGAGTTCACTGTAAAAGTGTAAGAGAGAACTTTCTGGAGTGAACAAAATCTGTATCTTGATTACGGTGATAGTTACATGAGTGCATACAATTGTCAAATTCATTGTACTGTACACTTAAGACAAATATATTTCATTGTGTGTAAATTATCCTCAATAAAATTGGCTTTTCAAAGGAAACACTATCAAAATGGTGGCCAATATATAATATTAAAAAAAACAGGACTGAAACAAAAAAGAGAGACAAAGAACATGAACAGAAACAAGTCACAAAATGGACCATAGAAATTAACAAATATAAAAACCCATGCAACCTTATTGGTAACCCCAGAAATATAAAATCAAATGACAAAATATCTTTACCTGTCAAAATAATGAAAAGAATTTTAATGATAACACCCCCTCCACCTCCCAGGTTCAAGTGATTCTCCTGCCTCAGCCTCCCAAGTAGCTGGGATTACAGGCATGCGCCACCACACCTGGCTAATTTTGTATTATTTTACTAGAGACGGGGTTTCTCCATGTTGGTCAGGCTGGTCTCGGACTCCCGACCTCAGGTGATCTGTGGTAGCAACATAATTGGCATGATTACTAAGAACAGTCTAGAAACATATATCTTTAAAATACCATATATTTGGTTTGTTTTTTTTTTTTAACTTTTATTTTAGGTTAGGGGTTGGTGTACAGATTATTTCATCACCCAGGTAATAAGCATAGTACCCAATAGGTCGTTTTTCTATCCTCACCCTCCTCCCACTCTCTACCCTTAAGCAGGCCCCAGTGTCTGTTCCCTCCTTTTTGTACATGTGCACTCAACGTTTAGCTCCCACTTATAAGTGAGGACATACAGTAAAATACCATGTTTTTTGATCCAGCAATTTCTCCTTTAAGAAACTATCTTAAAGAAAAAAATAAAAGATGCAGACAAATCTACATAGAAAGCCATAGAAAATATTTTAGAATTTCAAACAATTTCTATGTCTGACAATTATCAATTATAGAGTGATCAAATGATGACACACCCATGACTATTATGAAAAGGTTTTAATGGGATGGAGAGATACTGATTATAAATATTAAGTGAAAATAGCAGAATTCAGCTTGGTATACACAATATAATTCTAAATATCTATTTCTCCTCAAGGAAACTCCTCATCCAAATCAATTGGATAATCATCCAGCCCAAATCCATACATTTTGTTAAAACTCAAGGCACAAGTGATTATTGAACTTCGTTACATTTTACCCTGAAAACAATTTTGTATTAAGTCAAATAATTATGGGCAATCATTTCTTGCAGTTGAGAGGGTGGTAGGTGGTGGCGAGCTGGTTGTCTTGCTACCCTCCTTCATAACTGTGTCACAGCTTCCTCTGGAATAGCGGGATGTGTACACTCAGTATTCTCAAAACAGTCAAAGTGGATAAAAAATGTAATCCACCATCCTCCAATTTAATTCTTTTCAAACACAGAATGCACTCATCTCAAATTAGTGGCCTTCTATTCAGAAGACATGAGCCCTTACAGGAAAACTATCACAACTTAGAGTAGCAAGCACTCAGATTCATTTTTTTTTCTTTTTTTTATTACTATTATTATACTTTAGGTTTTATGGTACATGTGCACAATGTGCAGGTAAGTTACATAAGTATACGTGTGACATGCTGGTGCGCTGCACCCACTAACTCATCATCTAGCATTAGGTATATCTCCCAGTGCTATCCCTCCCCCCTCCCCCCACCCCACAACAGTCCCCAGAGTGTGATGTTCCCCTTCCTGTGTCCATGTGTTCTCATTGTTCAATTCCCACCTATGAGTGAGAATATGCGGTGTTTGGTTTTTTGTCCTTGCGATAGTTTACTGAGAATGATGATTTCCAATTTCATCCATGTCCCTACAAAGGACATGAACTCATCATTTTTTATGGCTGCATAGTATTCCATGGTGTATATGTGCCACATTTTCTTAATCCAGTCTATCATTGTTGGACATTTGGGTTGGTTCCAAGTCTTTGCTATTGTGAATAATGCCGCAATAAACATACGTGTGCGTGTGTCTTTATAGCAGCATGATTTATAGTCCTTTGGGTATATACCCAGTAATGGGATGGCTGGGTCGAATGGAATTTCTAGTTCTAGATCCCTGAGGAATTGCCACACTGACTTCCACAAGGGTTGAACTAGTTTACAGTCCCACCAACAGTGTAAAAGCGTTCCTATTTCTCCACATCCTCTCCAGCACCTGTTGTTTCCTGACTTTTTAATGATTGCCATTCTAACTGGTGTGAGATGGTATCTCATTGTGGTTTTGATTTGCATTTCTCTGATGGCCAGTGATGGTGAGCATTTTTTCATGTGTTTTTTGGCTGCATAAATGTCTTCTTTTGAGAAGTGTCTGTTCATGTCCTTCGCCCACTTTTTGATGGGGTTGTTTGTTTTTTTCTTGTAAATTTCATGGAGTTCATTGTACATTCTGGATATTAGCCCTTTGTCAGATGAGTAGGTTGCGAAAATGTTCTCCCATTTTGTAGGTTGCCTGTTCACTCTGATGGTAGTTTCCTTTGCTGTGCAGAAGCTCTTTAGTTTAATTAGATCCCATTTGTCAATTTTGGCTTCTGTTGCCATTGCTTTTGGTGTTTTAGACATGAAGTCCTTGCCCATGCCTATGTCCTGAATGGTAATGCCTAGGTTTTCTTCTAGGGATTTTATGGTTTTAGGTCTAACATTTAAGTCTTTAATCCATCTTGAATTGATTTTTGTATAAGGTGTAAGGAAGGGATCCAGTTTCAGCTTTCTCCATATGGCTAGCCAGTTTTCCCAGCACCATTTATTAAATAGGGAATCCTTTCCCCATTTCTTGTTTTTCTCAGGTTTGTCAAAGATCAGATGGTTGTAGATATGTGGCATTATTTCTGACGTCTCTGTTCTGTTCCATTGATCTATATCTCTGTTTTGGTACCAGTACCATGCTGTTTTGGTTACTGTAGCCTTGTAGTATAGTTTGAAGTCAGGTAGTGTGATGCCTCCAGCTTTGTTCTTTTGGCTTAGGATTGACTTGGTGATGCGGGCTCTTTTTTGGTTCCATATGAACTTTAAAGTAGTTTTTTCCAATTCTGTGAAGAAAGTCATTGGTAGCTTGATGGGGATGGCATTGAATCTGTAAATTACCTTGGGAAGGATGGCCATTTTCACGATATTGATTCTTCCTACCCATGAGCATGGAATGTTCTTCCATTTGTTTGTATCCTCTTTTATTTCCTTGAGCAGTGGTTTGTAGTTCTCCTTGAAGAGGTCCTTCACATCCCTTGTAAGTTGGATTCCTAGGTATTTTATTCTCTTTGAAGCAATTGTGAATGGGAGTTCACTCATTATTTGGCTCTCTGTTTGTCTGTTATTGATATATAAGAATGCTTGTGATTTTTGTACATTGATTTTGTATCCTGAGACTTTGCTGAAGTTGCTTATCAGCTTAAGGAGATTTTGGGCTGAGACAATGGGGTTTTCTAGATATACAATCATGTCATCTGCAAACAGGGAAAATTTGACTTCCTCTTTTCCTAATTGAATACCCTTGATTTCCTTCTCCTGCCTAATTGCCCTGGCCAGAACTTCCAACACTATGTTGAATAGAAGTGGTGAGAGAGGGCATCCCTGTCTTGTGCCAGTTTTCAAAGGGAATGCTTCCAGTTTTTGCCCATTCAGTATGATATTGGCTGTGGGTTTGTCATAGATAGCTCTTATTATTTTGAGATACGTCCCATCAATACCTAATTTATTGAGAGTTTTTAGCATGAAGGGTTGTTGAATTTTGTCAAAGGCCTTTTCTGCATCTATTGAGATAATCATGTGGTTTTTGTCTTTGGTTCTGTTTATATGCTGGATTACATTTATTGATTTTCGTATATTGAACCAGACTTGCATCCCAGGGGTGAAGCCCACTTGATCATGGTGGATAAGCTTTTTGATGTGCTGCTGGATTCTGTTTGCCAGTATTTTATTGAGGATTTTTGCATCAATGTTCATCAAGGATATTGGTCTAAAATTCTCTTTTTTTGTTGTGTCTCTGCCAGGCTTTGGTATCAGGATGATGCTGGCCTCATAAAATGAGTTAGGGAGGATTCCCTCTTTTTCTATTGATTGGAACAGTTTCAGAAGGAATGGTACCAGCTCCTCCTTGTACCTCTGGTAGAATTCGGCTGTGAACCCACCTGGTCCTGGACTTTTTTTGGTTGGTAAGCTATTGATTATTGCCACAATTTCAGCTCCGGTTATTGGTCTATTCAGAGATTCAACTTCTTCCTGGTTTAGTCTTGGGAGGGTGTATGTGTTGAGGAATTTATCCATTTCTTCTAGATTTTCTAGTTTATTTGCATAGAGGTGTTTGTAATATTCTCTGATGGTAGTTTGTATTTCTGTGGGATCAGTGGTGATATCCCCTTTATCATTTTTTATTACATCTATTTGATTCTTCTCTCTTTTTTTCTTTATTAATCTTGCTAGCGGTCTATCAATTTTGTTGATCCTTTCAAAAAACCAGCTCCTGGATTCATTAATTTTTTGAAGGGTTTTTTGTGTCTCTATTTCCTTCAGTTCTGCTCTGATTTTAGTTATTTCTTGCCTTCTGCTAGCTTTTGAATGTGTTTGCTCTTGCTTTTCTAGTTCTTTTAATTGTGATGTTAGGGTGTCAATTTTGGATCTTTCCTGCTTTCTCTTGTGGGCATTTAGTGCTATAAATTTCCCTCTACACACTGCTTTGAATGCATCCCAGAGATTCTGGTATGTTGTGTCTTGGTTCTCGTTGGTTTCAAAGAACATCTTTATTTCTGCCTTCATTTCGTTATGTACCCAGTAGTCATTCAGGAGCAGGTTGTTCAGTTTCCATGTAGTTGAACAGTTTTGAGTGAGATTCTTAATCCTGAGTTCTAGCTTGATTGCACTGTGATCTGAGAGATAGTTTGTTATAATTTCTGTTCTTTTACATTTATTGAGGAGAGCTTTACTTCCAAGTATGTGGTCAATTTTGGAATAGGTGTGGTGTGGTGCTGAAAAAAAATGTATATTCTGTTGATTTGGGGTGAAGAGTTCTGTAGATGTCTATTAGGTCCACTTGGTGCAGAGCTGAGTTCAATTCCCGGGTATCCTTGTTGACTTTCTGTCTCGTTGATCTGTCTAATGTTGACAGTGCAGTGTTAAAGTCTCCCATTATTAATGTGTGGGAGTCTAAGTCTCTTTGTAGGTCACTCAGGACTTGCTTTATGAATCTGGGTGCTCCTGTATTGGGTGCATATGTATTTAGGATAGTTAGCTCTTCTTGTTGAATTAATCCCTTTACCATTATGTAATGGCCTTCTTTGTCTCTTTTGATCTTTGTTGGTTTAAAGTCTGTTTTATCAGAGACTAGGATTGCAACCCCTGCCTTTTTTTGTTTTCCATTTGCTTGGTAGATCTTCCTCCATCCTTTTATTTTGAGCCTATGTGTGTCTCTGCACGTGAGATGGGTTTCCTGAATACAGCACACTGATGGGTCTTGAGTCTTTATCCAATTTGCCAGTCTGTGTCTTTTAATTGGAGCATTTAGTCCATTTACATTTAAAGTTAATATTGTTATGTGTGAATTTGATCCTGTCATTATGATGTTAGCTGGTTATTTTGCTCGTTAGTTGATACAGTCTCTTCCTAGTCTCGATGGTCTTTACATTTTGGCATGATTTTGCAGTGGCTGGTACCGGTTGTGCCTTTCCATGTTCAGCGCTTCCTTCAGGAGCTCTTTTAGGGCAGGCTTGGTGGTGACAAAAATCTCTCGGCATTTGCTTGTCTGTAAAGTATTTTATTTCTCCTTCACTTATGAAGCTTAGTTTGGCTGGATATGCAATTCTGGGTTGAAAATTCTTTTCTTTAAGAATGTTGAATATTGGCCCCCACTCTCTTCTGGCTTGTAGGGTTTCTTTCGAGAGATCCGCTGTTAGTCTGATGGGCTTCCCTTTGATGGTAACCCGACCTTTCTCTCTGGCTGCCCTTAATATTTTTTCCTTCATTTCAACTTTGGTGAATCTGACAATTATGTGTCTTGGAGTTGCTCTTCTCGAGGAGTATCTTTGTGGCGTTCTCTGTATTTCCTGAATCTGAATGTTGGCCTGCCTTGCTAGATTGGGGAAGTTCTCCTGGATAATATCCTGCAGAGTGTTTTCCAACTTGGTTCCATTCTCCCCGTCACTTTCAGGTACACCAATCAGACGTAGATTTGGTCTTTTCACATAGTCCCACATTTCTTGGAGGCTTTGCTTGTTTCTTTTTATTCTTTTTTCTCTAAACTTCCCTTCTCACTTCATTTCATTCATTTCATCTTCCAGGGCTGATACCCTTTCTTCCATTTGATCGCATCGGCTCCTGAGGCTTCTGCATTCTTCACATAGTTCTCGAGCCTTGGTTTTCAGCTCCATCAGCTCCTTTAAGCACTTCTCTGTATTGGTTATTCTAGTTATACATTCTTCTAAATTTTTTTCAAAGTTTTCAACTTCTTTGCCTTTGGTTTGAATATCCTCCCGTAGCTCGGAGTAATTTGATCGTCTGAAGCCTTCTTCTCTCAGCTCGTCAAAGTCATTCTCCGTCCAGCTTTGTTCCGTTGCTGGTGAGGAACTGCGTTCCTTTGGAGGAGGAGAGGTACTCTGCTTTTTAGAGTTTCCAGTTTTTCTGCTCTGTTTTTTCCCCATCTTTGTGGTTTTATCTACTTTTGGTCTTTGATGATGGTGATGTACAGATGGGTTTTTGGTGTGGATGTCCTTTCTGTTAGTTTTCCTTCTAACAGACGGGACCCTCAGCTGCAGGTCTGTTGGAGTACCTGGCCGGCCGTGTGAGATGTCAGTCTGCCCCTGCTGGGGGGTGCCTCCCAGTTAGGCTGCTCGGGGGTCAGGGGTCAGGGACCCACTTGAGGAGGCAGTCTGCCCGTTCTCAGATCTCCAGCTGCATGCTGGGAGAACCACTGCTCTCCTCAAAGCTGTCAGACAGGGACATTTAAGTCTGCAGAAGTTACTGCTGTCTTTTTGTTTGTCTGTGCCCTGCCCCCAGAGGTGGAGACTACAGAGGCAGGCAGGCCTCCTTGAGCTGTGGTGGGCTCCACCCAGTTCAAGCTTCCAGGCTGCTTTGTTTACCTAAGCGAGCCTGGGCAATGGCGGGCGCCCCTCCCCCAGCCTCGCTGCCGACTTGCTGTTTGATCTCAGACTGCTGTGCTAGCAATCAGCGAGACTCCGTGGGCGTAGGACCCTCTGAGCCAGGTGCAGGCTATACTCTCCTGGGGCACCGTTTCCTAAGCCTGTCGGAAAAGCACAGTATTCGGGTGGCAGTGGCCCGATTTTCCAGGTGCCATCTGTCACCCCTGGAAAGGGAACTCCCTGACCCCTTGGGCTTCCCGAGTGAGGCAATGCCTCGCCCCTGCTTTGGCTGGCGCAGGGTGCACTCACCCACTGACCTGTGACCACTGTCTGGCACTCCCTAGTGAGATGAACACGGTACCTCAGATGGAAATGCAGAAATCACCCGTCTTCTGCGTCGCTCACGCTGGGAGCTGTAGACCGGAGCTGTTCCTATTCGGCCATCTTGGCTCCTCCTCTATATCGCACTCAGATTCATGAAAAGCAAACCATGCCCATTCACTCCTTCTCTATAGAAACAATGGGAACAATTAAGGAAAAAATGTTTCAACCATCATGGTTATAACATTCTGAGGGCCCTAAATCACAGGAATATATAATGGATTTTTCGTACATCTGAATTTACCCATTACCCAATTGCTTATCTTGGCAAGGCACATTTGTATTAGGTAGGACATGCTATGTTATTATTCCAGATAAAGAAATTAATTTAAGCACTGATAAGCCAAAAAGTATCCTTTTAAAGCAATGGACTTGTTCTGACTATTCAAGTGTCTTAACCACAAGGTGAAATTAGTGGAGAAACGGAGACTTTTACCCAACATTATGTACTTTTGTTGAAATAGAGAATAAGATTCAAATTAAAGGCCTAATTGATGTGGAAAAAGAGGTTTCCAAACAAAGAGACAGAATGTACATTTTTAAATAAGGCAGCTGCTGTAACAAGTTGTTGGCATAGAGTTTTGATGTTGTGTCCTCAGTCTTGTGAATGATGCTAGAACATAACATTCTGAAGCACACAGAGCACACAGCCGTCAGTGCATGCACTCCTGGCCTGATGGATCCGTCTTTGCCACAGCAATTAACATGCTATTCATGAGATAGCCTCCCCCATCAGACTGAGAGCATTTTGAAGCCAGAGATCCTGTTCATCATTCGATTCCAGTGCCTCATACACAGTAGGCATTCATAATACCTGTATTGCTAAATCATGATTACATGAATGACAGGAAATCTACACATGACAGATCATTCCAGCTCTAGATTGAAAAGAGCTTTGTGTAATCTTATCCATATGAAGATCTGTTTTCATTAGTTGGCTCTGTTTGTCCAAAGGGTCCTATATGCCATTCTGCAATCAGGTCAACAGGGCTGATTATGCACATAGTGGGTCAGTTAATTGTGCCAAATTCAGCAGTCGATGATTGCAACCTAATTGATCAGATCAACATAGGTGTACATTTTAGAATCATTAAAATTGCTCTACATTAGTAAAGGAAGTTAGATATTTGTTGTGAAAATTCAGCATTGCATGTGAATTTTGAGAGTGTTTCTCCTTTAGTTCATGAGTTGTTTATGTCCATGCAGACTCTTCTTTAGCATTCAGAAGGTCCAGGACAAGACTACACATGCAGGTCCATATGCTATGTGCAGAATACACACATGTCACAAATCATCCTGGCAAACTTAAATAAAATGCATCCTATCGTCATACCTTAGCAAATATAACTACGTGTCTTCGAAGGTCAGATGAAAATACTGAAGAATTCTCCAAGTCCCTGGAGTTCCTCAATAGGAGGTGGTGGTATAGTGAGAGTAAAACCCTGGCCCCCAAATCACCCATCAATGGGCTTCCCAACATTCTCTTCCTACTCCTGTGTCTATGCTCAAGGGCCCATGAACACAGGCCTGTGGCCTTCCCAGAATAAACATCCAAGCTCTGTCGACACCAATCCACCCCCAGGGAAATAGCTGCTCCTTGTCCATCCTTTGGACTTAGAAGTCCACAGATCAGTGACATCTGAGTGCGGGAAGACAGACTGGGAACAGCAGTGCAGGCTCTGGAAGCAGCTCAGGGCTGTGCTGGGAATTCCATGGTCCCTCCTATCTGGGACATGGTTCTAGAAGAAGAAACCACAATTCCTTAGCCCTGTGAAAACCTTATCCCCTAGATAGTGACATGGCCAGACGTGAACAAGAACAGGACCCAGAACAAGGGCCTCTCTTGCCAAGAACTAACTACTGGTCTATGTATAAAGAACCTCTCTATGACTATGGTTTGAAGTTCATGTTCATACCACTGTGTAACCCTGTATCCTGTGAAGGCTCTTGGTAATGGTTATTAGGACAAGATTTTTTTAAACTACTGTAGGTCAATGATCAAGGAAATGCGTGATAAAAGGAAAAAATCATTGCATGTTTTTTAAAGCCATCTTCAATATCTGGAATGTCCTCATTTTACATGGACCTTTTAAATATTCCATGTCCTGAAATATGTGACAATGCAACAACTTTAAAGTTAGAAATGTAACTCTTACATTTAAAAGCTTAGTCGTTCTCCAATGCCTCATTTTGCAGGATTTTCAAGGAATAGCCAGCAATTTTCTGCAGCAATAACAATCCTGTGGCTAACCTGTCCTTTTTTAAGAGTAATTTACATAATAAAAAGTGAAATATTTCCTATTTAAGATTATCAAATCCATGTTAAAAGAAAAATAACAAGTATAACAAGAGTAAAATAGGAAAATAGATTCCAAGTCAGTTCATCCAAGAGTTGGGCAATTACAAGATGAGTATTATCATCTGTGGAACATCAGTTCAAAGACACCCCCTACCAGCATGATGATTGCTTTTCAAACCAAGTGCCAATTTGAAATGCGTAACAGGACAGTGCCTTTACCTACATAGTAATTTTCCATGTTTTATTCTCACAATCCAAGCTGGTTTTAGTTCAATAAGTAGACAAAATAGAACAAACTCTTTTTAAACTCTACATTAAAATAGGAACTTACACACAAGTAAGTGCACACATCAGAAATGTAAAGCTCAGGGAATTTTCACAAACTATCCCAGATCAAGAAACAGAACATTATCAGCACCCACCAAGTCCCATCCTGAGCTCTCTTCTAATAACTAGTCCTGACAAGGGTAGTTGATATCCTGCCCTCTAACACCTAGATTTATTTTATCTAGTCTTGCATCTTATGCAAGTGACAGTCATCCATATTGTAGTTTTTTGCCGTAAAGTTTGTGCATTCTCATTGCTGTGTAGTATTGCAGTGTATAAATACAACACAGTCGATTATCAAGTCTACTGTTGACTGGCATTTGGACAGTTTCTGCTTTGTGGCTGCAAGGAATAGTGCTGCTATGAACATCCTAATATGTCTTTCAGTGAACATATGGACACACTTCTGTTTGGTATATAGCTAAGTGTGGAAATGTAGATTCATAGGAATGCACATCTTCAAATCTTCAACTTGAGTAGGTAACACACCAATTTACAAAAAAGATTACCAAGTTATACTCCCACTGCAGTTCCCTCTCCTATCGCTTACCTCATAAAAATGATCAATACACATGTGCATCTCCTTATGTGGTTGATACAAGGATGAAGGGAATGATGGAAAGACACTATCAGATACAGGCAAAAGATAAAATTTAGTCTATTTATATAATAGGGGAAAAGTATCAGCACACAGATGGCTATGCAGAATAGGAGAAATTGTGCAGCCCTAGGTTGGGGAGGGTGAAGCAGGCGGGTTTCCATGGCCAGGAGTCCCCAGCGAACTCCCCGGCGGCCAATGATACAACTTGAGATTGTTCCAAGAAGTTCATCCATATACCCCACTGTCAGAGATTCTTGACACATTTCTGGCTCACAGCTATTCTGGAAGCTCTGGCTAATGCCTCTCTGCTCACTTTGGACTAGTAGCTGGAAAGAATCTGAATCCTAACACATTCCTGAGTGTTTATTACTATGAGAATGGGGAAAATCAAGTCAATTTCTCAGTAAGAGGCTGCCTGGGATATTTTCTTGGACTTCGCCAATAAGCAGTAAACTCCTTAAGTATAGCATATGTGTTACTCATCTTTTATCCCAGGCATTAATGCACTAAATGGAACACAATAGGTGCTCAACACATGCTTTTTAAACTGAACTGGGTAAAGCAATTATTATTACTTCTACTTTACAGATGAGCAGAGCTTTAGGCACTGAGTAAGCCCTCCCAAATATGGTAGCTGCAACTAGATTTTACACCAAAGCAATGGTATTTCTACTCTGTTAAAGTATTTGACAACATGTCAGAAATCCACTTACCTGAATGACCCCAAGGAACAGAATTAGGAAAACAGATTGTACTTCAATATAAAGAAAACATTTCTAATATTTGAAGATGTCTAAATACCATTTGCTTCAGGAGTTACTACTTATAAAAGTGCCACTTCTAAAGTATTTCCTATGCTTACTCCACATAAGGCATTTATTGGATACAGTACAGTCATTGAGGGCACAAGGAAAAGCAGAAACAGTCATAGTCCATGTGTTCATCCAAGTGTCATCAAATCTGTAATCACAAAAATAAATGTAAAATTGTGACTGTGATAGAGGTATATGGTCTAGGATATACCAGAGGGGCAAGATGGAAGTGGGGGCTTAATCTCAACTACCAGTCTCTGTAAGGAAGTGATATTTAAGCTGACACTTAATGACTGGTTAAGAGTTAACTAGGGGAAGATAAAGGAAAAGACTGTTCTAAGTAAAGACCCTTAACCCAGGGGAACAGAGAGATGTTTGAGGAATGAAAAGAAGACCAATGTAGCCAGAACAGAAGTCTAAGAGGAGAAATTAGGAACACCAGACCAAGTAGCTCACAAAGCATCCTGCAGACCTTACTAAGAATATTGGTCTGTCCTGCCAAAACTAAGTGTGAGTTTACTCACAGTTAACATCCTGACTTTCTCTGGCAATTTTTGTTAAGGAGCAATCCAAAACAAAGACAAAAATGAGGTTGGTGACGTGAACTGACGAATTTTGGGATATTGGTGAGGACATTCTTGTTAAGGCTAAACATAGCATCAGGGCTGATAGGGAAACAAATTAAGTCTAAAAGATCAGGTAATGAGGGGCAGACAAAACATCAACCGTCACAGTGAGCAGAAATGATTCCATCAATAAGAATACGCAGGCCAGTCACGGTGGCTCACACCTGTAATTCCAGCACTTTCGGAGGCTAAGGCAGAGGATTGCTTGAGGTCAGGAGTTCAAGACCACCCTGGCCAACAGAATAAGACTGTCTCTATTAAAGAAAAAAAAAATCAAAGAATAAGCAGAGGTAGTTAAAATAGTAGGGAAATAATTACAATAAAAGAAAATTTCAGACTTCAAGGCCCAAGCTTCAGAATAGTTTTTGTTTTGAAAAGCTTAAAGTGGATATGAAGGTGACGAGAGATAAGAACATCAAGAAAATATGAAGCCATGGTTTTAGAAAGGTTGGCTATGTAGAAAACAGGGCCACTGAAGAGGACTGAGGTGTGAAAGAGGACAACTTTCAGACAGATGCTGAAGTCACTGATTAACATGATGAGAATATCTTCAAGATCAGGAGGTTTGAGTGGTAAGAATTGGGCAGGAAAAGAATATCTGAGAATTACCAAAAAGTATTTAAGATACTGATCAGACCTACTCAAACCAAATGTTAGCCCATTAATTCACAATGGCTAATAAATAACTTCTCCTAGAAGAATAATTTTTTTAAACATTAAGACTGTAGTTTGGGGAGCTTTATTTCCTTTATTCAATTTTTTAAGGTCATAGGAATCTAAGATCAACAAGTTCTTTATTTGTTTTTGGTTAGGGGAAGGATGTAAATTTCTAACTTTAGAAAAACACACGGATTGAATTCTGCAATCCTCCAGTGATATCTCCACTCAGTATGCTTCAGGAAGAACCCTCTCCCTGCAATTTTATTATATCCTGCAATTTTATTAAGAGTGAGGAAAGAGATGGAAGCTAAAAACCTACCTAAAATCAGACCACTTTAAGATCATTTGACTGTTTGAAAAGTCAAAATTCACAAATTTTTTTTAATTAGAAGTGGTAAGGAAGGAGATTTTTAGAAAATAATCATCCACTTACATGCTTTCTTGACCAGAGAGAAAGGGCAGGTGTAGTAAACCTAAAATATAAGCCTTTAATGGAAGATACAAGGCCTATACCTTGTACTTGGGCTGCCAAATAAATGATGATTTGCCACATGACTTGAAAATTGTAAAGTGACACATTCTAAAGCACGTCCCAGGAGCTGCTCGAAATTCAGGAAGTGTCTGCTTCCAACCGGGCACATTTGTTCCTTGGCTCCAACTCCAAGTATTCCATATTTCCTCTGAGGCCACAGCTTATAAATCAGATGAGATTGGTCATCTTGCAACAAAATGGATTTTTTAAATGTGATTTTGAAGAGATTGGAAAGTGTAATACAACAGGTTTTTCAGTCTTCAGTGCTGAGAAATGATTGTTTTATTGATGGCTCTATTGAGAATGTGATATTACTCTAGAAAGGCATAGGCCTGTAATGTTTCCAGGAGCCATATCATTAGCTGTTTTATTCCACGGCCTAAATGGTCAGACAGCAATTAGGTGCTTTACTCTAAAAGATAAAATAATGATGACTTAAGGGCTCCAGTCATGCTTTTATTTCTGAGTTAATCAGGATATTTTTGACAAATACACAAAGGAAAGCTTTAGTGAAGAGTTCCAGTGAAATCTGGATATTCCAGCATAGGTACTTGGTTAATTTACAATATAGATGGGTGGTTCACACTTTAAACCTCACTATTACTAAAGAGAAAAATCCAGGCAAAGGTTATTACGTCCCAAAATGGTTCTATGTTCACATTCATAGAGACATTGTCTACTGCCAGACTTCACATTGACATATGCAATATAAGGCACAGTGTTAAGGTCAAAACCTTGATAAATTAATTCATTGCCGCCTTTCCAGATGTCCAAACTCTAGAGGGCCTTACACTTTATTTTAACCCTCCACAGCAGTCCAGAGAATATGCATCCCCACCCCCCATGGCTCCTCACCCCCTGGCTTGCATTTAATGACAAAAATTCATGCAAACTGACTGCTCTTACAGATTCATAAGGAGAGGGCTAAATCTGGAACCAGGTGGATGATGGCCAGTTAATTGGATCTTTCTTCGCCAAACACCAGGGGACAGCTGGTTTGCATTGTTGTTCTAATGAGCAATGCTGAAATCGAAGCTGAGCACATTAGTTGGAGCTCTTCTGGTGCTACGTACAATCTTGGAAATCATGCTTATCACTGCCAGAGGCTTTTATGGTGAAAAGAATAAAGTTTCCATACTTTAAGAAAAGAAAAAAAAGCCTAACAGATATTGGAGGAAGGCAGCAGTATTTCTTTGTTCCCCCATTCCAGTCCTCACATTCCTAAAAAGTCATTTCTTCTGTTCCATATTCCCTTATATGGGCACATATGTCTGATGGGATTGCATGTGTTGCAAGCCACATGTACATACACCTCTCTGGGTAATCCCGCATGAGAAGGGACAGTATGAGCTCACTGTAGAAGAGGCAATATGGGTTTAAGCTTGTAGTCTGGGTAGCCAGAGCCAAAGGCCAAAATCCATTTGAAGAGATAAGAATTAAGCACACCTATGAAGCAGCTTTTAAATCATACTCCTTAAGAGACAGGCCATGCAGTGTTAAAACCTTTCTTAAATATTTCAGAATGAGAAAAGGGGAGATTACTTGGAATATTCCCACTGTAAGTGTAAGATCTAGTAAGTGTTAGTAAATTGATTAATCAAAGCGCTACAATCACAGGACCCTCTACCCTTCCAATAATCAGGTCTCTAAGGCCACTTGCTGGTTACATGGATAAAGCCCTGTGTCGTGAAGCTGTCAGATGTTCAGCCTTCAGCCAAGACTGCTGAAGCTACTGTAATTGGGTCTGTTTTCATTGTAATTTGTCAGAAAGACATGTCTTTGTTTTCAGTATGAAATACTGAAATGGTTCCAAATGGTGTCAAGCTATAACAGGTTTAATAAAGTGCTTAAGCTTTGAATGCTTTTCTTTTTCCCTTCAGGACAGGCAGGAGGCATACAAAGAACGATGAAGATTAAGGAACTATAAAAACTGATCAAACTGAAAAGTTTTCTGGCAATAAATTTTACCCTGTCTCTGGCTCTCATTTTGTTTTCACAAATTTCCTTTTGATTTCCTCTTTATTCTGTAATTTAAGATCTTAACATTTTCCCTGAGAGCATATATAAGTCTCCCTCTTCACTACCTAGAGGAATGAGGTGTTACTCAGCATTAAAATGCATCATGCTGAAACCATTCCCTTATAAGAGACTCATCTAAATGATAATGAGCATGAAAAATTGATCATCTCCTAGGTTGAACTGGTCTTTGTATTTTTCATCTGGCAAATCTAATAGCGCTAGAATAGGCCTCAAAACATAAACATGCAAGCAGTTCAATTAATAGAATAGTGAGAGCACATCTACAGGATGTTACCTGTTTCAGACAAAAAAAAACCTCCCAAATTATAGTGATTCATATAGTAATTTCAATAGAAAAAGGCCACTATGAATTTTTAACTTTCTGTTTAAACTTGTGCACGGACTGTTTTCTTCAGACCCTCTAGTCCAAAGCAGAAGATGGATTATAGAAAGTTTTCAGGCATAGCAAAATATGAATTGCAATTACCCAATCCTCTAATAAACAAATAACCTGATTAAAAAATATTAGATGAGAACAGTAGTTCCTATATGAGACTCCGTGTGCGGGCTGTCTGGATCTTGTCTTCTTTTTAATTTTCTATCCTTACTTTCTTATGTTTACCCCTTTAAAAATGTAACCCCTTCAAGATTTCTACTTTTCCTCCTCTCTATGATACTTTCCAAACTATGGTTTTAGTCTTAATCTCTCTCCAGAACTACAAATCTACATGCCCATAGAAGTCTCCACTTGTTCTGTATAATACAAAGACAGGCTCCAATTTAGCATCCACAAACCATCTCCTTCTGATCTCCTCACTTCTATTAATGAGGCCCCTTTTTTCATATTAGTCTGTGGTTTTCTCTATCATAACATGTTCTATTTGTGATTTTCTGCCTAACTTCCATGCATACCTGTGGACTGTCTTCAGGGTAAAGAATGTTTTATCTACACCCCTAGAAATTACTTTCCTGCATCCGTAAGTATTATTATTTAATAATATGGAATAATGGATGAACATATAGATTAATTATCTCATGGCACTTATTTCTTACTACAACTATAGGGCTAGCACATTCAAGTTCAAAAATGAATATGAAAATTCATATTGTTATTGTTATGAACAAATGAATGGCAGTTGGTAAAATTTGAATCTGGACTAATAATTGAAAATAGTATTATCTTAATGTCAATTAACCTCACTAAATTTTATTACAGTTATGTGTTAGAATGTTATGTGGTTATACTGTCAGAATGTCCTTGTTCTTAGGAACTGTGTCCTAAAGTATCTAGGAGTGAAAATATTAAGAAAGCTAGAAGTCACATGGTAGTTGTCACTATTGTTGATATTGGAAATAGTGACTTTATTTTTAAAATTAAATTGTTAAATGTGCTAAATTCAGATCTTGCAGGATCCAGTCTTGTGCTAAACCAGGACAATTCTGGAACCTAATTCAGCCTCTTACTCCTAAAGGAGTTCTGTCATGCCTAATCTCATATCCTTCTAATATAATAAATACTTGGCATCCCCAGAACAGAAATGATCAGGAATTCAGTGGGCATTTGAGTGGTTAAATGCAATAATAAAACAAAAGTCTGATTACACAGTCTATACCACATCATACATTTTTATTAAGCAAATGCCTGCTTTACCTACCAGGACTTTGGTCAAATCTATTAAGAAATGTTAAAACCTGTAAGTTGATAAATTCAGCTTCAAAAAATCATGACCTGGACCTGCAAATTCCATTAAAGATTTTTTTTAAAATCTACAGAGAACAACAACTTTGCTCCTTCAAAAGGGTTTCAGGTATTCTCCTCTCAAATCCCTACCATGTATCACCTGAGAACTTGGAAAGAAATGTATATCCTGAGCTTTCATCTCTTCTAGGAGAGAGATACAGAAGCAAAGACAGAGAAAAGAAGACAGAAACAGAGAAACAGATACAGAAAGAGGTAGAGACAGAAGCAGAAAGAAAAGGAGACAAGAAGAGAGAAAGAGAGACACACAGAGACAGGTATAATAAGAGAAAGGCACAGGCAGAGAGAGAGACAGGAACAGAGACAGAGAGATATGTCCTACCCCCATGGCATCAAAGGCTTCCAACACTAAAAGGAACCTTAATGACCACTCTCCCAGAAGTGTTTCAGTCTACATTACAGAAATTCCTAGGATTCTTGGCAGCCCTGAAGGACCATTTTCAGAACAAAAGTTTAACTTGACCATTCGTTCCACCAGAACTGCTCTCTGCTTATATATTGGGGCTTATATATGTTATCTGCTTATATATTGGGGCTCTGAGTACCATTTCATTTAATGAAATAGGTTCAATCCCATCATGATGCATATGACGAAACTGAGACCAGAAAGGTTCAGTGACTTGTTGAGGATCACACAGCATCAGAGTGAAGACTGAAACCCAGCTAACAGAGCCTCAACCTTTCAGTGCCCTTTCCACATCTGCAGTGAGTCCATTGCAAACCTCACTGTACATGTAAGTGATGAGCTTAATTCAAGCACAGATTCTTGTGCCTCAGTACAGGCAATTCTAATTCAGTGGGTCTGAGATGGAGCCTGAAAATCTTTTACCTGGTGTCCTGGGTGATTCTGATTCAGCCAGTCACAGGCCAACATTTAGGAACCACTGTGGCCTCTATTCATGCATGCATTAAATCTTGCAACAAACACAATTTATATTTAATCAATGCTGAGCACAGGGCTCAGCATCCTGCTACCAGGTTCCTGCTATCAGCTGGTTCAGGAGTTTAGAAGGCTTAAAAGTTAATTTAGCACCAATGAGAGAAGTGATTTATAGCCTGAGTGTATGTGTATTTGCTCCCTAGGGACGGCTCTCAGAGGCTGGGGAAACAACACATCCGCCTTGGCCCTAAGGCCTCTTCCAGATGGCTCCTAAATGAGCCGGAGGAATCAGCAGCAGTTTTTCAGAATCCTACTTACCCATCCAAACGGTCTAAGCAAAACGAGAACTTTTAAGGAATCTTAGAAATAAGAAAAACCTTTCTGGGTGCAGGAGACAAAGAGTGACACCAACTGCTTCCCTCTGCTTCTCACTGCTCCATGGCAGAAGCTCTCAGGGAGAGATGTAGCTGGTCATACATGCAAGGTGGACATCCCCTGCTGGACATGCCAAACCAGCAGCATGGTCCCTGGTGGGAAGGAAACTGTAGGCAGATGCCCCCGCAACTGCTCCACCTCACAGCAGGAGCCTTCATCTTATGGTATATCTTCCACTGGGTAAGCATTACTATTGATCACAAATATCAGGGTCCACTCTCATTCCTAGAATGAGACTACTCCTCCCAGCTTCTTTGCGGTCAGGCAGGGTCAGATAACTAATCCTGGCCAATGAACTCTAACTTGAGGTACCGTTGTAACTTCTAGGCAAAGTGGTAAAAAACTCAGGCACAAGCCTCCAGCTCTTCCTTCCCCTGGCACTGTGGACTGGAATCCACATGCCAAGATAACAAAGATGTTAAAAAGAAGATGGGATTCCTAGATCACTGCTTGGAAGGGAGTTGCTCAGTAGAGCATCAAGACCTGAAAAATACCATGTAGGATCAAGAAATAATTATTCACTGCAACAAGCCATTGAGGTTGCAATTTTAATTCAGCCTCTCCTGACTCAGCTCCTCCTCTCCCACACCTACTACTCCCTGTTCCTATTAGGACAGGGATTGCTGCCTACCCAGGCATCTGACCACATCTGTTATAACAGAAATAGGGGCTTCACTCTCACTAACCAGCTTCCTCCAAAACCCTCTTAAAGAATTAGGGTCTGAAGTATTATTGGATCATCAGCTTTGTGGTATTATCTGCTGAGACATATTTTTAAAAATTAAGAATAAATACCTGTTTTAATCAATAGTTTGAAGAAAAAAGAATGTAGAAAACACAGAGGTCCCTGTAAAGACCCAATATTAAAATTCTGGTTTAGGGTCAAATACAAGACTGATTTTTTATTTTTTTTGAAACAAGACCTTGCTCTGCCACCCATGCTGGAGTGCAGAGGCATGAACATGGCTCACTGTAGCCTCAACCTTCCAGGCTCAAGCAATCCTCCCACCTCAGCCTCCTGAGTAGCTGAGACTACAGGCGCATGCCACCATGCCCAGCTAATTTTTTTGTAGCGATGGTGTTTCAACTGTGTTGCCCATACTAGTCTCAAACTCCTGGACTCAAGCTTTAAAAAAAAAAAATGCATGGTTCAGAGAACAGAGTAGAGCTCGGGGCTGCTCCAAATCAACCCAGTTCCCCAGGCCAGTTTAAAATCCTTAATTTCACAGCAGACGCATGAAAAGAGAGGATCGAGACATTATTAGGTAACTCTCTTCTCCCTTCACAATGGTGATTAACAGAATTCCCCTGCACGAAGGGAAACTACCAAACAGACCCATGCCTGCCTTAGGAGTGGTCTTTCCGGACTCAGAAAATAGATGTTAGGTACGTTGATCTCCTTGCAAACGACACCAACATGTTGACCTTCTGTGCAGCCTGGGGTGTGTGCTGCAACTAGCCCAGCCAGGCAGAACCTGTGTGGAAGGTGGTTAACATCTCTACAGTCACTATGTGGTTGTCTATGCAAAAGAACTGCAATTCATACAAGAAAAACACTCCCAAGATGAACTGAAGCAGGGCTTCAAGCCCCTTAGCATTACCATGACCTGGCAAAAGCTGCTACAGCAGCAGAGCCCACATAGAGGACATCCAAGAGGTGAGAAGGACCGTCAGTCAAGGTGGGCTTCCATGCAGCCATAGTCAGAGTGCTCTGGTATTATGTGCAGTGGATTCAGCTGCAAAGGATGAGAGACACTGTAACTGAATGCTCAAGTCACACAGTTTATTGGCATGTAAATTCTTAACAAATATAGGTATTTTATCCCCATTCACACTGCCCCACAATTCCTATTTTTTACCCCGTTTGGAAACATTTTTTACCCTTCTACGACCAACCAATCTTACAGGAATAGGCATAGAATTGGTCATACAAGTCCTTGGGCATCCAGGAATAGGTTCCTCCCGCATCAAGGTTGGAGCGTTGAGGCCGAAGCATCCATTCAAAAAGACAGCATGCCTGGCTCCAGGTCCGTTTCTGAGTGGCAGCATCTTGTCCTCGCGAGTCTGTTTCTCAGTGGAGCAGGTAGAGCTGACTGAGGGCTTCTCTTTTTGTAGTCCCTTTATGGGCATCCACCTATTTCTCCTTAGCTTGAAAGTTGGCATGCCCTATCACATGATGTCCTGCCTCAGAACACCTCAACGCAGTTGGTCTAATCAAGTTTTGGCATTCCAGACATTTTGGCAGACATCTGAGCTTACAAACTCAATACAACATATTCACATTACTCCCATAAATTGCACTCCTAACAACTGGAATCACATCGGGTTTTTAGCCACTCTTCACCCACCGGCAATATTGACAACAGCCATGACTCTGAAAATGTTGCAGACTATTAATGGGGAACAAACCAGAGATTGGTTTTTCCCACCTAGTAACATGATCTGCATTAGTAGAATCAGTTCCCAAGTACCTATCAAAATCAGCTACACAGGAGGGAAGACAGCAACTCAAAAACCACTGTGAGAGCCCAGCCATCACCCATGTGGCTTCATGTCTCGAATCGAACTAGATAGAGAAGATGACTTGGTGGGAAGGTCCATTCTCATAAGACATTCGGCCTTCCAGAATCCAGCCTTTGACCACGCCAGGGCCAGCACAGTTCCTATCCCCAGGAACATCCCTCTTACTTCTCCTCTTCAAAGTATAGTAACTTGAAGCTGAATACAATGACTGAAATTTCATATACTCCTACACAAAGATTCAGGGAGAAACTCCAGGGTCTTCTAAAATTTGAGATCCAGCGTCCTATGACTGAAGCTCAATGGCACTTTGTACTACTTTCCATGACTTTAAGAAATATGTTCTGCACATAACTCTACCCAGAGTTAAACACGCATAATAAATCTGCTCTGATTTCTGCTGAGTCATGATGAAATTTAAATCTGAACCATGTGCTGAGGGATCATATGCAACTGGAGTCTTCTGATTCCAAAGCCCCTTTGCCAGACTAACTCTGAAAATATCGTTTTAGTTGAATAATTATTTAAATGTGTGCTCATAGGAAATATTATCAAATTATAGTAAATGAACAAATGCAATTAAATAAAACTATGACTCCTCATAAGCACATAACGATCTGAGATGTTTCGCCCCAGGAAATGCAGTTAGAATGGACATTAATCTCTGTCCACTGACTCAGGTGTGCACAGTAGTCCAGGTTTTAATAAACAAACTTAATTTATTGCTCAGTTCCCATCCTGCAGCTTGGTGAGGATGCCCCTGTCTCCAGGGTCATGTCAAGGTCATCTGTCTTCATAAATTATTGCTGAGATACCCACTGTCCCAGATTTACATGTTCTCTCAGATCCAGAAAATTCTTGTGACTTCTATGCTCTGCCAGAGGTAGGAAGATAAATGGAAGGCTAGAAACCCCATGCCTGAGGTCAAGCACTATACTATGCACCATGCAGCCATCTCTTTGAGATCCATCTGGCTGCCTTACCAGTTACCACCAAGAAGATGGGCCTGGTTTTAGACCCACAGGGCCCAGATGGGAGAATTGGGCCTTCCATCAGGCAGAAACACATTGCTTCTTCCAAGCCAGTCTGATTCTTCCTCCAGACTTTCTCCTTTCCCTCCTATTACTCTGCAGATGACCTCATCCTCTTGTAAACTTAGGTTTTTAACAACAAACATGATGATTTATCATAGGCTATTTTTGTGTTCAATAATCTAACTTAAAGAACAAAATAACCCTTGGTTTAACAACATAAAAACAAATCCAAATACACAGATCAGTCCCTAAATCTGTTGTAGTATATTTCCATAAATACTAGGCTATTTTTAGAATCTGCCCACAGAGCACCAAGGAAGAAGAGTAAACCATCAGAAGTAAATTAGAAAAAAATAAAATGAACCTTGAATAACTACACTGCACAGGCTATTTGATTCCCTTCTCTTTACCAATTAGAGTCACTCAATTAAATCAGATGAATTTTCACTTAATCCAGTGGATTCAAGACTCATTAAAACAATTGAACAACTTCTGTTAAGTTGTTCAAAACCGTTAAGGTTTTTTTTTTCTATTTATACACACCCCATCAGATTGGCTCACAACCCCATAAGAAACTGTTGGCAGCCCCAAATGAACTATATTGAAGTTACTCTCTTACTTCATGTTCATTCAGCCTAGATTTTTTGGCTTAAAGATAGTATTTCAAGTCTTCATAAATATGCATGTAAAAGAACTTTTAAAACTTAGATTTTTTTTTTTTTTTGGCCTTCCAGGAATTTTTTAAGTTACAGGTGTCTGGGCTAAGAAGAAATACAAGTAGTCAATAAACACATGAAATTTACTAGGACTCAGAAGAATTATAAGATAAAATAACATTGAGATGTACCACTCACTAGCTATGAAGCTGCCAATTTTTAAGTGCTACAAAAGTATCGGTGAGACTGAAGGGAACATGGATAGGATCTTCTTAAGCTGTCGGTGGAGGAGCAACCCTTTTGGAGGACAAGCTAGCTATAGTTGATCAGAAGCACTGGCTGCTCTAACAGATGAACCCCTAATGTCAGGAACTTAATACAGTAAGTTATTTCTCAGTTACCTAGGGTCTGAGGTGGACAATCCTGACTGGTGGTAGGAGTCCCTCATCCTCTCATTGACAGAGAGGATGGTAGAGCCTGACTGACAGCCTACACTACCTTGAGTGTGGCTTCCAGTGCTACCCCGTAATTCAACACTCAGCTGAGAGACCAGAGAAGAGGGAGGCCATTGAAAAGGCACACCTACATTTTAACAACCTTGTCCGGGAAGTGACATACTTACTGCTCTGAGTCCCTGGGTGAGAATCAGGCACACAGGCCCACTGAGGGGAGCTGGGAGCACCTGCTTCCTAGCAACAAATCTCCACTACAGATGAGAGGCATGACATTCTCTGCCAAAGTAGCAAAATAAATATGCAAACATACATACATATATGTCTTTTAAAATAGTTACATCCTTTGACCAAACAATTCCACTTTAAGAAATGTATCTAAAGTAAATAGATATGTGGGCAAAGATACATACATAGAAATACATATACTTATATATGCATAAAGGTGATATATGTTTTAATAGCAAAAAGTAGAAAGAGCCTTTAAAAATTAAGCAGATTGATCAAATAAATTCAGGCATATTTATTTAATGGAATACTGTTGACAAAACAAGAATGATGCTATAAATGTTTGTTTATTGATCGTTATGAAATTTATAAACCAGAATACGTAGGATGGCCCCATTTTGGAACAAAAAATCCTAATGAATATGTAGATTGGTAATACACCATATAGAGACCAGATTCTACAACTTTTATTTTAGCTTCTAAAATACAATCTTATCTATTAACTTAGAAACATTCCAGTTCTGAAGGGCTAACTGGCTAAAGTATTCTCAAGAATCTGACTGACAAACTGGAATGCTGGTTTGTTCTTTTGCAGTGAAAATATACCCCCTACTATAGGACATACCTGTTTCTTTTCTCTGAAAACATCTTCACCCAGTTATCAAGAAACTAGGAAATCAAGCTTCTTTATCAAAAGTTACTTCATGAGCTCAGACCTCAAAAGAAAGGGAATTTGATGCTCTTGCAACATTTTTTTCTGGACTGGAGAATCAATGCCATTTCAAGCAGTCAACTGATATTGAATGCGCTGCCACTTTATAATATGAGCTGTGCTAGACCCTGAGGACACAAGAATGAACAGCACGAAATCTGCCACTTCAAAACTCAGCAAGGAGCAAGGGAGGCACAGGTGTAAACAGCAATTGTGATCCAAGAGCAGAGCTTAGTGAGGGACCCCCACAAGATGCCATGAGAAACACCCAGCCCTTTTTTAGGGATGAAGAAGGACTCACAGAGAAGACAGTATTTGAGTTAAATACAAAAGAATGAGAAAGACTTCCAAATACAAGCAAAATGAGGAGGTACCTTCCAGGCAAAAGGAAAAGCATATGCACCAGAGAAGTCAAAGATTGTGAACTCTGGAGAAATCCAAATAACATTCTCAAACTTAAACGATACAATACATGCAAAACACCAAGCCTGGTGCTTAGAACAGCATAAGCACTCGAATGTCAATTTCCTTTATCTTCCTCTTCTCAAACTGAAAGGAAATAAAGCAGAATCAGGGGAAGAACTGAGTTTTGTGAAGCATCTACATTTGGGGGCTCTTTTCAAGAAAAAGTATACAACATTAGGTTCAAAATCTGGGAAGGGGCCAATGCAAGTGAAGGGCTCCAACGCTAAGCCTCACTAACTACTCTGCATACACCCCTAGCAGAATACAGAAGGAGAATATTGATGGTGGGGATGGAGGGTGAGCGGACGTAGTGGGAACACTATGATGCACTGCCCAGGTCCCCCTTCAAGAATGATGAACTTACTTGCCTGCTCGTAGGGTTGCTGCAAAGAGAATGCCCTCAGCTGGTAGTCCCTACATGGATTTGCATTAGCTGAAGAAAGTAATTCACCTAAGGCACACACCGCCTTCCTGCAGCATCCTATGAGGTTGACACAGGAATCTAGAAAACTGAGGTATCATCATGACCGCCCCCCCATAGGAGCCAGTGATAAATGGAGCCCTGACCCAGGTCCAGTTCATGGTGAGCACAGTTGGTTCACTGACCCACCTGGTGTCATTTTCCTGGTCCGCAGATGCATCACTGCAACAGACACCCTTGCTAGTCGGCAGAACCCCTACATTTGCTCATTGGCCTGTGGAGTGAGGCTTAGGGCAGTGTGGAAGGCCAAGAGGTTACCTCTGAAACTGCAAGCCCCCACTATCACCAAGACAGAAAATAAAATATAAGACTGTCTCCTCGGGATAATGGCAGAGATTCATGCCAAACTGAAAGAACTGAAAGATGAAGGGTGATGAGGATTACCACTTCATCATCTATGCATTTAATTAACCATTCTGGTTCCTGCAAAAACTACAAGTATCCCAAAAAATTACACGGATTACCATAAATTCATCCAAGTAATAGCCTCAATTGCAGCTACTGTGCCACAAGTGAAATCTTTGCTAGAGCAGCTTCAGGCACATAAGGATGTGGCCATTAATCTGGCATTTTTTCCATCCCTGCTAGAAGAGAAGATCAGAAACAGTCTGCATTCACCTGAAATGAACAACAGCAAAAACTTACAGCTGTGCTCCAGAATTATGTTAATTCTCCCACCCTCCCCTCTGCCATAGCATAAGCTAACAATCCTGGACTGACTGGACTTCTGAGATAGCATGGCACTGACCCACTCTATTGATAACACTGTTCAAACCAGGGCAGATAACAAGATACAGCAGGTACACCGGAGGCCATGGTAAGACACATGAACTCTCAAGTGTAGGGAATATGCCCTCCAATGACTCAGGACCCCAACACATCAGTAAAAATTTTAGATGTTTAATGGACTGGGGCAGACGAGGACATCATCTCCAAAGTAAAGGACAAATATGATAACTTGCATCTCCCCCCATAAAGAAGAAGCGCATCAGGACTGATCAGCTTCTCTGGATTCTGAGGGAAGCATATTCCATACCTGGGAATATTGCTTCAACACATCTACCAAGTTTCCAGCTTTTAGTGAAGGTCCAGAGCAGGGAGAGTTGTCAGCTTTTCTTTGGGATTGGAGCAGGAAAGGGATATACAGAAGGTCCAGGATGGAGGTCAAGCAATCTGTCTTTTGGGCCATATATTCCAACAGACCCTATGGTAATAGATGCCTCAGTGGTCAGCAAAAATGCCACGTGCATTTTATGGCCAGTATCAGTGGAAGAATCATAATGCAGATCCACAGGGCTCTGGGACATGCCACCTGTCACAGAATTAATCATGCACCTTTTGGAAAATTATTGTTAGCATGTTACTGAGCACTGGTGGAGATGGAGTGCCTGACCATGGGACACCAAGTGATCATGCAGTCAGAACTGCCCTCTTGTGACCTGGATATGTCTGAATCATCAAGTCATAGGTTGGACAGGTCCAGCAGTAATTCACTGTAACATGAAAATGGTACCTGTAAGATTAAACACAGTTTCATCAGAGAGCACGACCATGCTGTACAAGCAGGTAGACCAGACCACAGGTCATCCACCACTGTTGCACCAGAGTCTGTCCCTCAGCACACACCTGTGCTCACATGTGTAATTTCTTTTGACCAGCTGATAGAAGAAGAAAAAGCCTGAGCTTGGTTCATAAATGGGTGAGTTCAATATATGGCCGAAAGACAAAAATGGATGATGGCTGCACTACAACTTGCTCGGGAATTGCCTTGAAATACAGTGGCAAGGGAAGATTCTTCCACAAGCAGAGCTTTGGGTGGTGGACATGGTCAGCTACTTTGTAAGAAGGGAAGTGTCCCAAGGATAGACTATGCATGGACTCATGGGCAATAGTAAATGGCTTGTCTGATTGGTCTGGAGCCTGGAAGAAGAGTGGAAGATTGGGAGGTCTAGGTAAAGACGTGGATGGATATATAGGATGGGACAAAGTATGAAGGTCTTTACATCACATGTCTATGCCCATCAAAGGTAATTCACCACAGAAGAGGCACTAAATAACCAAATAGAATGACTCAGCCAGCCTCTGTCAATAGCCATCCATGGCAGACACTATGGACACATGAAAAGAGTGGCCATGGTGGCAGGGATGAAGGCTACGCGTGAGCTCAACAGAATGAATTTTCACTTACCAAGGGTGATCTAGCTGCTGCAACTGCTGAATGTCTAACCTGCCAACAGCAAAAGCCAATGCTGAATCCCCAGTCTGGCACCATCCATTAAGGGCCAACCACCCAATGGTGATAAGCTGACTACGTGGGACCCCTCCCTCCATAGAAAGAGCAGTTACTCATTCTCATAAGAATAGATATCTTTGCTGAGTCTGGGGTTTGCCTTTCCTACCACAGGGCCCCAGCCAGCACTACTATCCAAAGGCTTACTGAGTATTTGATGCACTGGCAAAGTATCCCACATAATATTCCATCCAACTAAGGTAGGCATATTACAGCAAAGGAGCTGTAGGAGAGGGCAACAACCATAAAATCTACTTTTCATATAAAATGCTGTAACACCTAGAAGCTGACAGGCTGATGAAATGATGGAACAGCCTGTTGAAAGAACAGTGGAACAGCCAACTCACAAATACTACCTTGCAAGGTTAGGGGGCTATCCTCCAGGGTGCAGTGTACATTTTAAATAAGTAATGTTTATAGGTATATAGTCTACCTACTCTGTCCCCAGTAGGCAGAATATATAGGTCCGAGAACCAAGGAATAGAAGCAAGAGTCCCAAGTATCATTGTTCCGAGGGTCCTACTTGGGGCTTTTTGTGCTTCCTGCCCCCACAACTTGGGGTTCTGTGGTTTTAAAGATCCTGGTATCCAAAGAGGAAATGCTTTCTCCAGGGGACACAGCAAAAGTCTCATTGAATGATAAGCTACAGCTTCAACCTGGGCACTTCAGGCTTCTCACACCAAGGGACCAGCAGGCACAAAAAAGCACCATCATCTTAGCAGGGGCAATTGGCCCTGATTATTGAGAGGATGTAGGGCTGCTATTATACCACAAGGAGGAAGGAATATGTTTGACACTTGGATGATCCACTTGGGTGCTGCTTGGTTCCTCCTTGGCCCTATTTTGATGGTAAATGGAAAAGTGCAGGAACCTCAGCCAGAGGAAGACATGACGACCAAGGGCTTAGATCCTTCAGGAAAGAAGATCTGGGTCACACCAACAAGTCAGCCTTTGAGATCAGCCGAGGTGTTAACTAAGGGTGATGTAAATCTAGAATGAAGAGGAGAGGAGAGTGAGTGTGAGTGTCAGTTGTGCCCCAAGACCAGCTACAAATGCAGGGACAATAGTTTTTCCAATTACCTTTTTCTTCTAAATTTGCAAGAGAGAGAGACGCCCCCTGGAATCCTAGAGTGTCTGCTTCTAGAACTTATACAAAGAAGTGGATCAAAATGGCCTGATATAGTTTGAATGTTTGTCCCCTCCAAATCTCGTGTTGAAATTCATCCTCAATGTTGGAGGTGGGGTCTGTGGGAGGTGTTTGGATCATGGGAGCAGATCCCTCATGAATGGCTTGGTGCCATTGCCATGGTAATGAGTGAGTTCTTTCTCTATTAGTTCACTCAAGAGTTGGTCATTTGAGGCTGGGCGTGGTGGCTCACGCCTGTAATCCCAGCACTTTGGGAGGCTGAGGCAGGCAGATCACGAGGTCAGGAGATCGAGACCATCCTGGCTAACACAGTGAAACCCCGTCTCTACTAAAAATACAAAAAATTAGCCGGGCGTGATGGCAGGCGCCTGTAGTCCCAGTTACTTGGGAGGCTGAGAGAGGAGAATGGCGTGAACCCATGAGGCGGAGGTTGCAGTGAGCCGAGATTGTGCCACTGCACTCCAGCCTGGGCGACAGAGCAAGACTCTGTCTCCAAAAAAAAAAAAAAAAAAGAGTTGGTCATTTGAAAAAGCATGGTACCTCTTTGCTCTTTCTTCCTCTCTCTCCATGTGACTCGCCAACTCCCCTTTCCCTTCCACCATGATTGGAAGCTTCCTGAAGTCCTCACCAAAAGCAGATGCTGGTGCCATGCTTCCCGTACAGCCTACAGAACTGCGAGCCAAATGAACCTCTTTTCTTTACAAATTACCCAGTCAGGTATTCCTTTATTGCAATGTAAATCGACTAAGACATGGCCCAAGGAGTGGACTGTGTTGGCCACCGTGTTATGCTGCCCAATCCTCCATCAGGAACAAAGGACTCACTCTCACCTTCTGACAGTTCTGAAGACAGAAGCTCTCAGCTATCAGGCCCTGATGTGGACTACCTTGGCTGAAGAGAACTGCCTCACCTAAGGTCACACCCCCGTCCTATCATGGCCAGCATCCAATGACTGATTGACATGGGAGTACAATGGCCTGGGCTCTGGCCCAACTCAGGACAACTTCAAAGGGTCATCACAGCTTTAGGTCTCCCCAAAGAGTTGGCTGAGACCTCTATTGAAACTGTGTCTCATGGCTCTATTTCACCCACTGTCTAAGGATCCTACCTTCCTTCTACAGATGTTGGTCACAAGGGCACTCCTAATGAACCCTGAATGTTCATCTTCATCTCAGTGTCTGGTTCACAGGGAACCCAACCTATGATATGCACCAAAATACAGGCACCAGAGATACTTGTGTCTATCAGATAAGTTCTCTCCCTGGAATGGTACTTGATAAATGCCAATTCATTTACCATCTAAATTGCATGCATCATTATCTATTAATAGATAAGCAAAAATATAATTGAACTGATCATAGTTTCTTCTCATCAGATATGAATATTGATGAGAAACAACTTACTATAAGAGGTCAGAATCCCATCTTCCAAGGTGGCCCCAGATGTCCAGAGCTCGATTAGACTTTTTCTTTAAAAATGACTCACTACCAACCTCAGATAAAATCCCTGATTCATTCTTGTTTTGAAAGCAAGAAACTGCCAGAAAGATTAATTACACTTCCAGTGAGCTAGCCTTTTCCATGACCAGGTTGTTCTCCGGCTTCAGCAGCAATACTTGAGGTTAGATCATTGCTTGTGATTTCTGGAAATTCCTTGCTCTAAGAGCTCCCACCTTGGCTTCCCAGGAAAACAAAAAGCACAGAAGAACTCTTGTCTATCTTCTCAATTCATTCCTTCCTGCCAGGTATGCTCCTATTACTTAGGCTGGTCAGCAGCTCATTTAGGTGCTCTGGAACCCTTTAATTTCTAGGGAAGAGCAAGGAAACTATTGTCTTTAACTCTTGTTTCCCTGACATGGCACTAAGATAGAAAACAATGCTATTTTCCAACTGTAGAAGTACATGACTGCATATAAGTAATTCAACTAGATATGAAACTACAAATTTGTCCGAAATAACAGAAATCTCCAAGTATGACCTGGCCCTCTCCATATCAGAATGGTGTTAGGGAAATTAGGTAACTTTAGATGAGAAGAAAGGGGAAGATAAAAGGATGACTTTGTGTGCGATACTATTTATGTCACCCAGGGCCTACACTGTCCTGCTGTTAATGATCCTTTGTTAAGAAATGGTCCTGTTCATAATTAAAATAATAGTAATAGAAAGGTTCTCTGTTATCCAAGATCTTATTCCTCCACGTCAAAAAAAGCTCCTAGCTTAAAAACAACTTATAACCATGATATAAAATAACTATAATTAGGGCATTTAGGATTGTTATCCCAGCTCTGCTGCTAAAGAAGAGCCACTTTCATCTCTATGTTCTATGTTCTATGTTTTCACATCTGTTTACAAAAACAAGGAAGGACAAGAGAGGGCTAGCCTTTCCAAAAAATTTTAATAATAAGTGTGTTATATTGGAAATAACAAAAATTATTTTATTATTGAAGCAAAACTTTAAAGGTAACTTCTAAGTTTCCATCCAGTGCTAAAATTGTATAAACTTCCACGTGACCATGTTGAGCTAAATTGCATTAGCTAGTTCATCAACCCCAGCCCATATCTCACCAAAATATGGCTTCAATAGCAATCTGTACATCAACAACTTGACATGGCCCAGCCGGACCTCTCCTCTGAGCTCCAGACTTGCATACAACATATATTATCCATTTGACTGTCTCAAAGGCACCTCAAATGCTCATATGCAAAACAGTCTTCACAACTTTCACCCCAAATCTGATGCTCTTCCAGTGATCTTTATCACAGTAGCAAGTAACACACCTAATAAGTACAACAAAGGTACAACCAGGTAACTGGAGTAAGGCTTAACACCTTCTGCCTCCCTCACCTTCTATTTCCAATCTACTTCTATTTCCAACTCCTGTCTTTTTTATTTTTATTTTTTTTAGACACACTCTCACTCTGTCACCCAGGCTGGAGTCCAGTGGTGCCATCTTGGCTCACTGCAACCTCCACCTCCCAGGTTCAAGCGATTCTCACACCTCAGCCTCCCAAGTAGCTGGGATTACAGGCACCTGCTACTACACCTGGCTAATTTTTGTATTTTTAGTAGAAACGAGGTTTCACTATATTGGCCAGGCTGCTCTCAAACTCCTAACCTCAAATGATCCACCTGCCTTGGTCTCCCAAAGTGCTGGGATTACAGGTGTGAGCCACCACGCTTGGCCTCAATTTTATTGCTGAATAACTCAAACCTTCCACCAATCTTTGTCTCTACCCCCACTACCTAATTCAATCTACTAGGACTTCTCACCTGCATTAGGCAGCAGCCTCCTTGCTGGCTCCCTGAAATTCTCTCTCGTCTAATATCCATTATCTGTATTACAATTAGCAATGTCTCAAAATGCATATATGATCATACCATTCCCTGCTTAAAACCCTCAAATGATTTTCCTATTCTCTTAGTATAACCACAAAATCCTTGACTCTTACTACAAGGTCCTGCATGATCTAGTACCAGCTTCATAGTGCAGTGCTTCATGCCTCTCTTGGAGCTCCAGCCACACTGGCCTCCCTAAGCTCTTTAAATGCACATGCTCCCTCCAACCCCAGGACCATTGCACATATTGTTCTACAGCTGCAGAGAGCTTCACTCCATTTTCTTTGCCTAGTTAGGACCTACTTTTTCCTCAAGCCTTAGCTCAAAAAACACTTTCTCAGGGAAACCTTCTCTGACCCCCAGGCTAAATCAAGTCTTTGTATGACAAGTTCTCATAATACCTCAAACATTTTCTTTATAGCACTTATTACATCTTGCAATGATGAATGTAGGTGGTTATTTATTCCGTATCTGTCTTTCTCACCAGGTAAGTTTTATAGAGCTCAGACATTTGTTTGATCATCATTTTATCCCTGAAACCTCTCTCAATGCTTAGCACCTAATAGTTACTCAATAAATATTTCTCTAATGGATGAACAAATGGATAGATACATAGAAGCAGGGGAAAATAATGAGGCATTTTTTTCTTATGATTCCTTTTGCTGAAATGCCTACATATTTTCATCTTAAATTTTATTTCTCTTTAACTGTGAAGGTATTATTTGGGACTTCTACTAAAATTTCAGCAATTTTAAAGGAGAAATAGTGTCTACTTATCAAATTAAAATTGTTAAGAATGATCACTTGTTGTTTCCATGGCAGTTACACAATGTCAGTTACAATGAACAGTCTTGATAGATCTTCTTGGGAAAATTATTAGTGGGTCAAGAAAAACAGAAGCTAAGGAATATTTGTAATACTCTCCAGGAATGAGATATCAGCCCTGAGTATTATGCAGTAGAAAAGTTTTAAATTACCATCAGCTTCACTTTTCCAAAACTATCCTAGTCAAGCATCTCAAATTATTAAATCTTGGAGATTTAATGAGGTCCCCAAACTGCTCTCTAACCTGGAAATTGCTGAGATAGGAATGAGTAATTTTGCTGGTGGTAGGAAGGCAGACAAGTACAACAGTCTAATGAAAATTAAAGGAAACACACAAATAATGTTGGGGAAGCAAGAGTGAATTTTTTTTTTTATTCAGCCTGTGATCAGCTCCTGTGCCTATCCTTACCTTCTTGTAAGTGAATTTTCTAAATGCAATCCCCAAATATGAAGATGCATAAGATATTCATTAAGTCCTTGGGACCTCAGGCCCAGGGCACTCTTCTCATTTAACTTATCCTTTCACTGCTGCCCTTTGGCCAGCTCTGCCTCTGAAGAACAAACCTAACACCAAGATTCTAAGCCAGGTCTTTCATCAGCACCAAATTCAATTTATAAAACCCCCAAGTGTTACCTCCTCCAGTGAAAATGCTCAGACAATGTTTTGGAGGCAAGTCATGTCCAAATTGCGTGACGAGTGTAACTGAACCCCTGAACTGATTTTCCCTTTCCTCCATCCTCTACCCTTTCTCTGTATTTCTGAAATAAAGGAGAAAACATAGAAACGAGGCAAGGCAGAAATCAGTCACTGAAGCCGATATTCCCTCTTCACATAACCCAGGTCAACAGCTACTGTCCTCTCAGTCTACCAATGTGACTTGAATAAAGGCCTCCTCCTTAAGGTAAAGCATCCATCGGTCTTGGGTAAGAGAGAAATTTACAAAAGGATGCGTCTAAAAAAAAAAAAAGAAAAAAAAAAGCCTCAGCAGCACACAGTCAGCACGAAAACAAGACAAGCCACCTGTGCTATTTAAGATCTCCTCTTTCCGTCAACCCTTGGGGCCTCAGAATAAACAGTTCCCATAAGCTCCCAATACAGAGTGAGGCTCCCTGGAAGCAAGCTTTTGAAATAATTAAGGAAAAGGGAGGCTTAGAGACTCTTTTTGTGAAGCCATCTGTGACTGCCCTAGCATACTTAGCTGCATGTGTGACTCACATGCAACTTTAACGATCATAGCCCATTTTTAAATAACTGTTGTATCACTGGTCATAGTATTATATAGCTTATACATATGTTTACATGTTTATTTACCCTACTGTAAGGGGAGATCTGCTGGGGCCTGGAGCCACATATTAACGCTCTTTATAACTCCATCACGTAGCACAATAAGTGCTCAGTGTTTGTTAAATAAACAGGTGAATTTAAAATGCAGGAATCTTTCAGGATTTCTTTATTAAAACTTTTTTAAATAAAATAAATAAGATTACTCAGCCAATTTATTCCGTTTATTTTTCAAAGTTTGTATCTGTATAGAAATACCCATGCTAAATTATGCAATATTAAATAGACATAAAAAGTTATAAAGTCTAGCACAATTAACATTAAGCTGGCACATGTTTTTTTTATTCTAAGTGTTGTTTATTTGAGATAACCAGTAAAATAGACAAATCTGGCAAATCCAATCTAAGGGCTCTTTCTTTAGATCTAAAAAGAACCCTTATTTAACTTTTATTTTAGGTTTTTTAGGTTATCTTAGAAGTTAAATTTAAAATTTTAACTTTTATTTTAGGTTCAGGGGCACATGTGCAGGTTTGTTAAATAGGTAAACTTGTGTCACAGATGTTTGTTATACAGATTATTTCGCCACCCAGGTACTAAGCCTAGTATTCAATAGTTATTTTTTGGTGGTTTTTTTTTTTTTTTTTTTTTTTTGATGGACTCTCACTCTGTTGCCCAGGCTGGAGTGCAGTGGCACAATCTCAGCTCACTGCAAACTCTGCCTCCTGGGTTCAAGCGATTCTTCTGCCTCAGCTTCCCAAGTGGCTGGGATTACAGGTGCCCACCACCATGCCCAGCTAATTTTTGTATTTTTAGTACAGACGGGGTTTCACCATGTTGGCCAGGCTGGTCTTGAACTCCTAACTTCAGGTGATCTGCCCGCCTTGGCCTCCCAAAGTGCTGGGATTACAGGGGTGAGCCACCATGCCTGGCCTCAATAGTTATTTTTTCTGCTCCTCTCCCTCCTCCCACCCTCCATCCTCAAGTAGGCCTCACTGTTTGCTGTATCTCTGTGTCCATGTGTTCTCACCACTTATAAGTGAGAGCATGCAGTGTGTGGTTTTCTGTTCCTAAGCTGCCATCTTTTTTAGGAAACAAAACGTTACCTATACAGCTGGAGAGCTCCTTATACCCTTCTCCCTCACCCCCACCTCCACCCCTACCCCAACCCAGAGGTAAACACTATCCTGAATCTGATGTCTAGAAAGTTATCATTTTAAGGAAAAACATCAGGTGTTTCAAAATAAAAATAAGCATGATGATGTCATTTCTTTAACTCAGCATTAATAGAAGTTTGCATTACACAAAATTTTAGAATGTGATTGCAATTATTATTTTAAATTACACAGACTTAACAATGGTTTTTACATGGACATCAAAGGAAATATTTCAAATAAAGAATTGTACCTAGCAAGGTCAGGAAGTTTGTTTTTTTTTTTTTTTTTTTTTAATAGAGTCATGTTTCTGTCACCCAGGCTGGAGTGCCGTGGGGTGATCTTGGCTCACTGCAACCTCAACCTCCTGCCTAGGTTCAAGTGAGTCTCATGCCTCAGCCTCCCGCCACCACGCCTGGCTAATTTTTGTATTTTTTGTAGAGATGCAGTTTCGCCATATTGGTCAGGCTGGCCTCAAACTCCTGGCCTCAAGCAATCCTCCTGCCTCAGCCTCCCAAAGTGCTGGGATGATAGGCATGAGCCACCACACCCGGCCCAGGAAGTCTTTTGACTCACATGCTGCCATCCCCTGGTTAGGAAATCTACCCATTTTAACCCTTTTGAGCCTTCTTTCCACGTGACATAGATCATGGCAATCAGGAAGAAAGGCACATTCATGGAAAGTGCACCAAGGCTAGAAAAAAATGTTCTTCTGAAGCCAGAAGAACAAGGTGAAGATAGGTCTATCACTTAGAAAGGAATGGTAAATATTAACAGGCAACATCAAGAGCTACTGCACATAATTCTTACTTTGTATGTATGTGTGTGTTGGGGGAAAGAGAGGAAGAGATAGAGAGAGTCTAGCTGGGACAAGGTGAGGGATGATCAAACAACCCATCTCGAAGTAAACATGAAAGTAAAATAGAATCAGGTCATATTAAATGAATCCAATCCTTGAGGACCAAACAAATTCCACCCAAAGAGGATGAAAGAACATCCAGGTTTTATCTCTGAACCAGTGAAGCTATCTTTTGGGGAATAATTTTTTTTTCAGTGGCCACTTTCCTGATTTACCAGAAAGGGGGAAAGGATGGATCTCAGAAACAACCAAAAAAATTTAGGCTAGTTTATGAAACAGTAGATATACAGAAAATAATGTGTGGTGATTCCCAAAACCACTGCTAGGTCACCTAATAATATAGTAGCAAATTATTCTCATCTTCTTTTTTAATAAAAGTGTTTGACAAATTCTCTATAATGTTTCTGGATAAGATGATTAAATATAAGTTAGATGATAATAGATTTATATGGATTTAAGCTAGAGGAACTAGAAAGCAGGTCAATAGATAGAGAGATAAAGAGATAGATGTAGATTGATTAATTGACAGATATAGAGATTTAAGACCACTCTAAACTCAAACTCATTCATGCCATTTATGTATTTAATCAGACATTTCTTTGGTTTCCTGTGGGAAGACACTGATTACCTATCACACAGTCATGAACCTCTTTCCTTGGTAATAAAACAATGATTTTGTTTAGGCAATAATATTTCATTTTCCAAGCAATGACTCTTCATTGGTCTAGGCCAGCCATAGCAATCCCAACCCATTTGGCCCAGTGATTGGCCAATGAGGCAAAGAAAAGTCTTCTGGGCCCTTCTGAGAAAGATTTTCATCCCTGAAAGAAGAAAGGTATGCAAAAAGGAGGTTCTTTTTGCCCCTACTCCCTTCATTCCTGCTGCAGATACTTTTATGTGGGAGCCTGATGCTTGGGGCTGTGGCAGCCATCTTGAAACCATGAGATCACAAACATGAAACTCATTCTCTGAGGACAACAGAATAGAAAGAAGAAAATAATCTGGATCTTGATGACACCATTTATTCACCAAACAAGCCTGAAATTGCATTTCTCCAGACTTCTTATTAAATACACAATAAATATCCTTATGGTTTGAGTCACTGTTAGCTGAGGACATCCTGACTGCTGTGCTTCTCAACTCTAAAGGAATGAGGAAATGACCTCAGGCATTGCAGTTGCCCAGAAAACTTTGGCGAGGCTTCTAAAACGGGAGAAAAATTCTTGGCCTACAAATTTATGTAGCACATAAATAATATATCACTGAGGTACCATGGAGAATAGTAGTCCCACTCTCTTGTCCCTTGACCCAACCCTATTTAGTAGGTTTTTCTCCGGTCAAGGTCTTACATTTTAGGAGGCACATGGAAAAGTCAAGTGCCAGTAGCAACTAAAATGAGGAAGAACATAAATATAGACATATCTGAAGGGAATGGATGAATTATTTTTATACTGTGTAATAAAAGACAAAAAGAATTATGATGGCTAATTCAAACATCTGAAGGTTTTTAATACAGTATAGACAAGAAAACAAAATGTTCTGCCCACTTTGCCACAAAATTCCTCCTCCTACATTTTCTATATTTATATAGTTACACCATTCACCCGACTGTCAATGGCTCTATTTTATTAGGGTTTTCAAATCCCCATACTTCTCTCCATTTATTTATTTATTTTTTTTTTTTTTTTGAGACAGAGTCTCACTCTGTCGCCCAGGCTGGAGTGCAGTGGCGCGATCTTGGCTCACTGCAAGCTCCGCCTCCCGGGTTCACGCCGTTCTCCTGCCTCAGCCTCCAGAGTAGCTGGGACTGCAGGCGCCCGTCACCACGCCCGGCTAATTTTCTGTATTTTTAGTAGAGAGGGGGTTTCACCATGTTAACCAGGATGGTCTCGATCTCCTGACCTCGTGATCCACCCACCTCAGCCTCCCAAAGTGCTGGGATTACAGGCGTGAGCCACCGCGCCCAGCCCCTCTTCTATTTCTAATGTCACATCTTTGGCACCATCGTCTCTCCCCTGGACCACTGCAGTAGCTCTCTCCAGTCTCACGGCTCCCAGCACAGCTTCCATGGCATTTCCAACATGAGCTCTCTAAAAAACAAACTTGACCTAATTGCTCCCCTACTAAAACTCTTTCAGTGCTCTCCGTTGGCATTCAGAGTACAAGCCAATATTCTTAACCATTCATAATTTGGCCAGTGTCCATTTTTTATACCCCCATCCCATCACTTTCCTGTGAGTACCTTATGTTTATCCCAAGGTATTTTCAGGCTCTTTAAAACATACCAAACTGTTTCAAGCTTCTGTGTCTCTCTATCTTCTCATTCCATAACCACAAGAAGAAAACCAACATTCCCTTCAAAATCTTGCTCAAAATTCTCCATCTTTGGAGCCCCTTAAGCTCTCCTCTCCAGGGACACTAGCATACATAAAGTATCCCAAAACCCTAGGCCAGGCAGGAGAATAGGAAAGGCATGGGCTGCAGTAGACAGGACCACCCCAGAGATTGGAGGGCCAGATTCAAAAAATCAGATAAACTATGTAAGTGAGACTTCACTTTCATGGAACCAGACAGAAAGATAAAATCTGCATAAAACTCAATAGGATAGAAATGGGAGAAACCAGGAGAGAACCAACATCTGACAAGGAGAATGAGAAGAGTCTGGATAAATTATCTGAGCCAATTTGGGGGACATGACTATAACCTTGGGCATGTGTAGAGAGGGAGATATTCAAGGTACCAACTAATGGGCACTTTATTTATACCTCTCTCAGTAACTATCTCATGGCATTGAAATTGTATATTGCTCTTTGTTTCCCCCTCTGTTCTCTATGATTGTCTACGGAAGGGACCATGTCTTATTCATCTGTAATCCATACTTCCTCAAGCCACACCAGCATAGGAGTCAAAGTAGGTTGAAATTATCAATCAAAACTAGTATTTCTCTACCTCTGTTCATACACTCTCTTCAGAGATCCTCCATATTCCTTCAAATTTTTCCTAGCCCAGGAGTCCCCTCAGGACGCTCAGCTAGTCTTCATTGTCACCTTGTGCTATCCACCATTTTCCTTCTCTTGTGATCCTGCCACAATTCAAGGAGTAATACTTTCTGTGGCTTATAAGTCCCTTCGTGATGCTTGGAGCTGTGGCAGCCATCTTGAAACCATGAGGCCACAAACAAGAAACTAAGCCTCTGAATTCCACAGAGTAGAAAGAAGAAAAGACTCTGGATCCTTTCTACAGGTGATCTGTGTGGTAGTTTCAGTGAACAGCACCAGCACTGTTCAATGAAGCTGCCACACAGATCACCTGTGGAATCCTCTAGAATCCACCAAAGGAGCCAATTCCCATGCCCTCACCCATAAGTCAGGCCAGTTATAGCTTCCTGCTGGCCTGGCCTTCTGCTCAAGCTTCAGCATTTGTTCTGGACTTTGTTCAACGAGCTCCAAACATAAAAAGAACTGAACTCTTCATTGCCGTTTGCTTTACAGAGGCAGTATTTCTGTAGGCTCATCCCTGAAATTTTGGTTAAATGATTCTAAGCATTTTTTACCGTTCCCTGTCCTCCGAGTGAGGGCCCAAATCCATGGAGAATTAACCAGAAGTCAAATGAGTTGTAGACATCCTCTCGCTTTCAGAATGGCCTTTCTCACAAGAGGCCTCATGGGCCTTGACAATCTGTCTTTAGGTTGAAGTCCTCATGCAGACAGATATCTGACAACTCCACCTTTCAGTCTGAAATTTCCTTCATGTCTCTCTGTGTCCCTGGTGTATAGTACATGCCTGACACATAAATGTGTGTTCAGTAAATGTTTACTAAATGAATAAATAAGGAAATGTTTTTCAAAATGAAAATTTTAAATGATTGCATTTCTCCAAAAAAGATTTACAAATGTTCAATAAGCACATAAAATAATGCTTGACATTATTAGCCATTAGAGAAATGCAAATCAAAACCACAATGAGAAACTATTTCACATTCACTACAATAGCTGTGATTAAAAAGGTGAACAATAGCAAGTGTTGGCAAGGATGTGGAAAAATCAGAACCCTTAGACATGGTTCATGGGGATGCAAAATGGCATCACTGCTGTGGAAAAAGTTTGGTAGTTCCTCAAAAAGTTAAACATAGAGTTATCATGTGACCCAGTGATTCCATTTCTAGGTATATATCCAAGAGAATTGAAAATATATATTCACACAAAAACTTGTGGAACACAAATGTTCAAAGCGACATTATTTATAATAGCCAAAAAGTGGAAACAACCCAACTGTTCATCACTTTATAATGGATAAACAATGTATATCCATATGATGGAATATTATTCACCCATAAAAAGAAATGTAGTATATGCTGCAACGAAGAAATGAAGAGCATGCTAAATGCTACATGCTACAACATGGATGAGCCTTGAAATGCCATGCTAAGTAAAAGAAACTAGACCCAAAAGGCCATATATTATATGATTCCATTTATATGAAATGTCCTGAATAGATAAATCCATAGAGACAGAGAGGAGTTAAGTAGTTTTTCAGAGGTTGAAGGAAGGAGAGAATGAGGAGTGACTACTAATGAGTGCAGTGTTTTGAGGGAGATGAAACAGACAGTGGTAATGGTTGCACAACTTTGCAAATAAACTAAAAACCACTGAATTGTATACTTTTAAAAGGTGAATTTTTTGGTATCTCAATTTTTAAGTGCCCCTAGAAAAATTAGGACAATTGGGTGGACATTCTATCATGATAAATTATAAATTACAAAGTAGATTTTGGTTCAATTTTTTAAAATACTTTCTACTTTTAGAAGTTAACATGCCTACCTATGGAAATAAATTCCTTATTCAGGTAGTGAGCTGCCTATCCCAAGGATTATTCAAGATAGGCTTAGCAGAGGTGTTACAGAAGGAATTTGTACACTGCACTTGATATTAGACTATCTTATAAATTCTATATCGTGTTATGTATCTTGCCCTATGCAAACAAGTCACTCTATTAATAAATAAATAAATGGCAACAAATCCCTAGAGGACACATTAACAAACAAATCTTTGCAAAGCCTTTATTAAGCCTATCTTTGTACACAAAGTTGAGCTACCCAGCAAATGCTAACCTTTTCAGGGAAAGCTTACTGTGGATCATGGCCAATTTATCCCTGGGAGGTAGAAAAGTGAACCCCACATGTTCTGTGTTGAGTTTTATCAGCTGTTAGAGAAGTTATTTTGGAAAAAAAAAAAAAAACAATAATGGCTGATAAACTCCAATTGCCCAGCTGAGTGAATATAAACACTGCTGGCCAATATTGCTCATGCACCGGTGGCTGGCAGAGGCCATTGGAGGAGAATCTGCAGTTCCAGGGAAGGAGGAAGAAGGAAGGAGGGAGAAAGGAATATAAGAACAGAGACAGAAGAACAACATTACTGGACATCAGAAATAATGTCAACAAAGTCTGCAGAAGGCACTTCATTCCAATATTTACAGCACTCAGCCCAGTGATGGGCAGAGAGTAGGCACTCATTATAATGTTTTTCCCTTATAAAAAATGTTTCCTTTTACATTTCCCTACCCTTATTTTATGTGTTAAATTTGTCACCCCACCAAAAATAGAAATGTTGGAGTTCTAACCCCAGCACCTCAGAATGTGCCATTATTTGGAGAAAGGTCTTTGCAAATCAAGTTAAAATGATGTCATTGGGACGGGCCCTAATCTAATGTGACTGGTGTCCTTATAAGGAGAGGAAATTTGTACACAGATACGTACACAGGGAGAATGCCGGGTGAAAATGGAAGTAAAGATTGGGGTGCAGCAACTACAAGGCCAGGAACACCACAGATTTTCCTTACCAGCAAACCACCAGAAGCTAGGATAGAAGTGTGGAACAGATTCTCCCTCACAGCTCTCAGAAGGAACTCACTTTGCAGACACCTTGATCTCCAACTTCTGGCTTCCAGAACTGGAGATTATACATTTCCGTCGTTGAAGCCACCCAATATATAAGACTCTGTTATGGCAGTTGTAACAGACTAGTACACTCTATGCACCAACCCCAGCAGCAGCACTCTCCAACCTTGCTGTCATTGTCATTTTCTAGTCCCGGCTTCCTCTTACCAGAAGCTGAGTTTAAAACTACATTGAAAGTCCAGCCCATCAACAGGGAGCACCAAAACCCACAAGCATCCAAGATGATTTTCCCTCTGTGAGTACAGTCTGTGTCCTCTAATCATCTGCAGCAAATGAAAAGGGCTAACATGTCATGATTCCTCTCACCCGCATTCTTTTTCATGATATGTTATTCATCTTTAGCAGGGTGGCAGAAAACTATCCTTAAAATGGCAATTTCATGAAGTTAAGCATGATTTTGGATAAGTGAGCCCCAAGGGCTCAATAAACAAATATGAACAGATGTTCCAAATTGGGGAGGAATATGACAATAGAAGAAGAGAGAATAATGTTGCCAGACTGACATTTCATACCCAAGGCTCTGTCTGAGCTCTGAGCCACCGGTACACCTGCTGCAGGAACAGCATTTTGATATGATTTAATATACTCAGTAATGAGTTCAAAAGTGCAGCACGCACATAACTTCATTCTAAGGCCTGTAAATTAGAGTGATCTTCTAATGAGGAATAATAAGCCGCATTTCCCAGCCTGTGTTTAGGAAGGCACAAGCAGTGCAACTCTCTGGCTCAGAGGAAAAAGGCCCACCCTTTCTCTTCCTCCATGCTAGAGCCCCTGAGGAGGTCAGCCATCCAGAGAATGGCACTCCTAGCCCCACTGCAGCCAAGCTCCTGGCTGCAGAGCCAGGCACTGCACGTCCACAGAGCTGGGGGTGCTCCAGCCAGTACCACCAAAACACTACCCTCCCTAAGTCCAAAATTTGTTCACAGTTTGCTAAAGACAGGTATAAATCAAGAAACTGGGCTGTAGTTTACAGCGTTGTAGATTACAGGCTAACGCCTGTAATCCCAACACCTTCGGAGGCCAAGATGGGAAGATCACTTGAGCCCAGGAATTCCAGACTAGCCTGGGCAATGCAGGGAGACCCCATCTCTACAAATAAAATAATAAAAATATAAAATAAAGAAGCTAAGCAGAAAAAACAGAACCATATACTCTAAGAAAAAAAAAATCTTGCTCCCAATAATAAAAAGGCTATTTCAGAAAAAAAAAAAAATGTAATTCAATGACAAGTTAACAGTTGTAGGACAGGATACACCTTTTGTGTGCTTCGGCAGTACTGAATCTGTTAAATCATCCTTGAATGTCTACTCTGGGCCCAACATTGTGCAAGGTGCTGATGTAAGACTGTGGATGAGACAGACACAGTTACTGTTTGTGGAGATGCATACTGGGCACAAAACCAGGCTTGGGGGTCAGACCCAAAGTCCCAGCTCAGTTCTGTCATTTCTTAGCTAGATGATCCTGGAGAGGTCATGTAACCTCTCTGAGCCTCAGCTTTCTCATCTGTAAAACAGAGATAGTAATATGTCCTACATCATGTTTTGTAAAGTTTCTAGCACTGAACATAATAATCACTTGAAAGTGGTAGCTATAATTATTTGATGTTAATGTATAAATGCTGATGAACATATCCTTATAGATTTGCCTTTAAATGTCTTTCATAAGCATATATTCTGCCTTCCCAGCTAGAGGTGAATATTCATCAGGGCGGACACCATGTCTCCTTTTTTTTTTATTATTATACTTTAAGTTCTAGCGTACATGTGCACAACCTGTATACATATGTATACATATGTATACATGTGCCATATTGGTGTGCTGCACCCATTAACTCATCATTTACGTTAGGTATATCTCCTAATGCTATCCCTCCCCCCTTTTCTTTGATATCCTCTAACTGTTTATAGCTGCCTACAATGATGGCTGCCTTACTGTCCCACATCAGTGTCCCAGACAAGCTGTAAGAAAAATGTCAGAAAATTACATAGTCAGGAATTATAGGCTGGGCACGGTGGCTATGCCTGTAATCCCAGCACTTTGGGAGACTGAGGTGGGCAGATCATGAGGTCAGGAGTTCAAGACCAGTCTGAACAACATGGTGAAACCCCTCTCTACTAAAAATACAAAAATTAGCCAGGCATGGTGGTGCGCACCCATAATCCCAGCTACTCAAGAGGCTGAGCCAGGAGAATTGCTTGAACCTGGAAGGCAGAGGTTGCAGTGAGCCAAGATCACACCACTGCACTCCAGCCTGGGTGACAGAGTGAGACTCCATCTCAAAAAAAAAAAAAAAAATATATATACACATATATATACATATATATACATATATACACATATATATATGTGTATATATATATATATATACACATATACACATATATATACATATATACATATATACATATATGTATATATATATACATATATACATATATGTATATATATATACATATATACATATATACATATATACACATATATATACATATATACATATATATACATATATACACATATATATACATATATACATATATATACATATATACACATATATATACATATATACATATATATATATATGTAATGCTGCTGCTCAGGAAGAATTAATGGAGTGACTTGTAAACTAATGATTGTCATAATTGCAAAGTCTTGCTGCATCCTCAAAACAGAAAGTCTAAAGCTCTGTTCTTCCCCCTGTTTAATGAAAACCAACCTAAACTTGAAACAACATATTCTCTGGCCCCAAGAATAATGAAAAGATTATTAAATCTATAGGACGTCTTGCTGTTGTATAAACTTAAAAGCATATGTGTGTTCCTATAGAATACTACAGTTTTGAAATCTACAAAGATTCACCTATTCCTGAATCATAAAAAATATTTTTCAAGCAATTTCCTCATCCTGAGAGAGAAAATAAACTGTTTCTTCTGAGACATCAACAGCTTTCCTATGAAATCAAATGTTCTCCAGGACAAAAAGTGTTTGCCTTCCAAAGAAAGACTATTTTCTCCTTTCATCAACAAGAGATAGAACCTGCTGTTTTTAATTCATAAGGTACGCCTAACCTAAAATGGTTCAAGAATGTTTTCATACATTGCTTCAATGTTTCAAGAGCTTATCATAAGAATATATTTTAAAATATAATCAAACAGTTGTATGGAATATGCTTTTCCATGTTTGATTCCCTCAAAAGTTACATAGATGTTTTCTTAAGGAGAAATAAGAATAGATTGTATTATAACATTTGATAAATTCCTCCTGTGTCAAGAATAATACAGAGTGGTTGCAGGAAAATAGAAAATTCCAGGCAGCAGTTTCACATGACTAAGCAAAAGGAAATTGTTGAAATAGCTGCAGAAGCTATGGGTTGATAAGACCATGGAAAACAGGGTGTGGACCAAGTTGGCAAAGACCAACTGGACCCAGTATGACACTGGATTTGACCTAGGTTTCACCTAGGACCTCATTTTACACTCACTGACTGATTCAATCACACACCCAATCACTGTGAAAAGCAGTTTGGAGATTTCCCGGAGAATTTAAAACAGAACTACCATTTGAGCCAGCAATCCCATTACTGTGCATATACCCTAAGGAATATAAATTGTTCTGCCATAAAGATACATGCACACACATGGTCATCACAGCACTTTTCACAATAACAAAGACATGGAATCAACCTAGATGCCCATAAACCGTGGTCTGGATAAAGCAAGTGTGGTACATATACACCATGAAATACTATGCAGCCTTAAAAAGGAATGAAATCTTGTGCTTTTTAGCAACATGGATGCAGCTAGAGGCCATTATCCTAAGCAAATTAAGACAGGAACAGAAAACCGAGTGGGAGCTTGGAAGTGCCATGACAGTTCCAAGATGATATGGTTTAGATTTGTGTCCCTGCCCAAATCTCATGTCAAATTGTAATCCCCAATATTGGAGGGGGAGCCTGGTGGGAGGTGATTGGACCACGAGGGCAGACTTCTCCCTTGCTGGTCTCATGATAGTGAGTGAATTCTCATGAGATCTGGTTGTTTAAAAGTGTGTAGCACCTCCCTGCTTTCTTCCTTCTGCTCCTGCCATATAAGATATGCCTCCTTCATCTTCACCTTCTACCATGATTGTAAGTTTCCTGAGACCTCCTCAGCCATACTTTCTGTACAGCTTGCAGAACTGTGAGCCAATTACACCTCTTTTCTTTAAAAATGACCCAATCTTGGGTAGTTCTTTATAGAAATGCGAAAACAGACTAATACACAAGAGCACTGATATTTGGTGTAAAAATGGGTAGCACCACAGTTCTAAGAAATCTCCAGCTTTTTCAGGAATTTTCATGGAATATTCCACCCTTTGGTTAAAAACCCAACATAGAAACCTCAAGCCCCATTGTGCAACTCTCTTGAGTACACAAACACTCCCCTTCTTGAGTGTGTACTTTTCACTTTGCAATAAATCTCCATACTTTCTCTATTTTCTGACTCATCCTTGAATTCCTTCTCACAATGGTGTCAAGAGCCTTGACACTGGCTGAAGTTGAGGTCCCACTGGTGTCTGGGGACCTCCCCAGTCCACCGGTATTACACTTTTGCTCAAAAATGAGGCATTCAGTGACACAGGGGAAGTTATGTTTGATAAGGGGAAAAAAGATCATTAAATGTTTCCAAGAAAGTCATTGAACATGGAAAAGATTGTCACACATGTTCAGCCCTTTAAGAGTCTCATAACTCCCCTTAGATGCTCCTGAAAGAATTGGTGAAGTAGGCAATGGCTTTATTGAAAGTAGATCCTCCACAATCTGGCCACATTCCTAACTCCGCTTCATTGCCACCTTCTGCTGCTCTGCCTGCTTGGCTTGGCAGCCCCATTTATGTACTCACTAGGCCCAACCTCTCCAGACTGCAGCCAGCCCCCTCCTCCCATAAGCTGCTAATGGAGCTGCCACCAGCTTGTCCCAGCCTTCCTACACCTGGGCCCAGCCTTCAGGGGCAGCCCTGACAAAGTTGGACCATGACCCAGAAGGACTGATTCAAGCAGCCAACTGCTTGTTTTGAATGATTTAATCTGCTTGAGAATAGCAACCGGAATGGATGGTACTTTGAGACTTCCAGCTCTGATTCTAACAATTTGTGACTAAATCTTCCCAGGAGAACTAAATAGAGAAATGCCCTATCCATTTAAAACCTAAACCAAGAAAAGATGATCAGTGCTAAAGTAATTTAACCTCAGTCCGGGACTATTATCAGCAGACTACTGGGCTGGTTTGGACCTTTCCAAAATGAAAATGCAGATTTCTCTATGGCATAGATGTGTGATAAAGTAGGGGGAGGGAGGGAGGGAGGAAGAGCAGGGCGAGATGAGCATCTTTATCTTAGCATAACTAAGAGCAGATTATCCTTCACCTCTGAGGTTTGAATAAAAGAGAAAGAAAGCCAAGGAAAGCAATTAAGACGGCTTAATAAGGGTCTGAGAGGGTTTCGCTGCAAGCAATAATAATTCAGCTTGGGTAGTGGAAGGCAGGAAGAACGATTCAATCCTATTTAGTACATCTGAAGCCAGATCTGCATGTGGTACTGAACACTGGTCATTTGTATTTGGATAATTCACCAGTTGCCACTAAGAAATTACCCTAGGGAATGCTTTCTGGGAAGGATGTGGGGGAGGGGAGCCAAGGACAGGCTGTGTCCTCTCACCTTATTGTTCAGAGCCTGGAATCATTTGCATGGCCCTCTGAGGATGGAGTCTTTTCTGCCATTTGGTAGATTGCCATCAAATTTCAAATGACATGATGCGCAGTAGATTCATGCACCGTGAAGCGGATACTGCAGGGGTTTGGTGTATTTGTGTTTCATTTCCAGTTAAACAATACACAAGGGGCTGTCACACTAACAAGGTTTATAATGATTGACTTGTTCAGCCGTATCGAGACCTTTACTTCAATAGAGCAGAAGCCTCAATAAACAGGAAATTTATATTTGAACAGATGTCTGTCTAGAAGGGCGGTGCCATATTTCTGCCTGACTTGGTACAGAGTGAATCGTGTACACTTCTCTCCAAAACACAGGGCATAGCTAAATTCTGGACAATTGACTGGATCTCTGGGTCACAAGTATCTCACTCCTGTAAAATAGAATCTCATAATATGTGTGTTTAAATCCTCTGAAAGAAGAACTATCAAGTATAATTCAATACTTCGCTATGCTTATTTGTGAGCATAAATTAATAATTTTGAAAAATACAATCATACTAGAACAAAAAGAAAACAGCTCTATCTCTGTGATAAGAAGCAACTTAATCCCTTGAGCCTCAATTTTCCCATCTATAAAGCAGAAATAGCAAAACCCCATGTAAAATGTTGTTATGAGAATAAAAGGTTGTCATGATAAAAGTCTAGGAAAGCCTAGCACACAGTTCTTATCTGATAAATATTTGTTTAACAAAATACCCACAAATCATCTAAGTGACCCTCTAGACCCATCTGATCTCGCCTTTGGTGGATGAGTTCATATTATTTGTGACAGAATAAAGAACAGTAAGAACATTCAGGAACAGAACAGTGCAAGACTCAGTGAGAAGAGAATGCTTTCCTGAAACCTAATCCATCCAGTGAACCAGACAGACATGACAAGTGTGGCCACTGCCAGGGACTGATTCCTTGAGGAGTCAGATAAAACCTGCTAAGAGAGAAAAGAGTTGAAGGAAGTTGAAGAGAACAATTTATTCTCACCTCGGATTTGAAAATACCTAGCTATGTGTTAAATGAATGAATGAATGAATGAATGAGTCAATAAATGAGAAAACAAACACATACTTACATAACCACCTCCAGATTATTTTAATGAACGATTCATGAGTTCAGAATAAATTATTGGGCCCTTGCCATGTGCCAAACTGTGCTAGGGGCTGATGATAAAGGAGTGGGAAGACTGACTAGTCCTTGCCTTCCAAGAGCTCACAGTCTAGTAGGGAGATAAATAAACAAATAACCACATAAATGAAGACAGGGATCATGATAAGTGCTATGATGGAAGAGCAGAGACTGCTGTGCGAGTATTTATATCACGCAAACCTAATTTCTGGGACCTGAGGTATGTGTAGAAATTAGTCAGGGAAAGAGTGGGGGAAAGAGAGTTCCAGGCAGAGCAAACAGCCCATGAGAAATCTCTGAGGCAGGAGAGAGCTGGGTGCATTCTCAGAACTGGAAGAAGGCCTCAGCAGCTAGAATAGCAGAAGCAAAGTGAAGAGTGGCAAGAGTTGGCAGGAACCTAATCGGGCAGAGTCTTATTGGTTATGTTATTAATTTTGTATTTTATTCTAAATGCAATGGGAAACAATAACATAATCACACTTTCGCTTTTAAAAAAAGTCATTCTGACTACAGTGTGCAGAACAAATCAGAACAATATAAAAGTAGATATGGGGGAGCTATTGAGAAGCTACTGCAGCAACTCTAACATGAAATGCTATTGGCTTACACTAGGATGTAGAGATGGGTTTAATACATATTTTTGAAGTAGAATTGACAAACTTGAAATTCAAATGGCTGTCAAACAGCAGAGTAGACAGGGGTACTCCCTGTGGAATGGAGCATACCAAAATAAGACCATATTGGGGAGTGGGAAAAGTGGCAGTAGAAAAAGGTCAAGAGTTTAATATCAGATAATTCAAGCTTAAAATGTCTCCAACCACTAAGTGGATATGTCTATGGCTCAAAAGAGAAGTCAGAATTAAAACACAAACAGGGAAGCTACAGACATATATGAACTATGAGCAAAACTGCAGGAGTGACTGAGATTGCCCAAGGAACATATAGAGGAAGAAGACGACTCAACATTCCCATGGAGGTCAAGAAGCCTGGGAAGGAGAAGCAATGGGATGGGAGGAAAACGGAGAGTGCTTGGTGCCAGGGAAGTGAGATAGGCATGTTGAATGTTGTTCCAAACGAAGAAAAATGAGAGCTGAAATGAGCCCATTGGATTTAACAACACCCAAGTAACCGTAGTAAGTAGTGATGTCATAGAGTTGTGAGGACAGAAGCCAGGCTGGAGAGGGTGGGAAAAACAGAGGTGAGGAAGCACGTGGGCAGGAGCAGACCAGGCTTGGGCAAGGGTGGCTGTGAAAGCACAGTCGCAGGAGAGAGGCCAGGGTCACAGGAGGGGGCGGCCATGGTTGTCATTTGTCACTGTTGTCTTTGTTGCTGTTGTCTTTGGGATTGTTCCTGATGGGAGATACAACAGAATATTTTAATACTGATCAGATAAATCCAGATAGATGGGAAAGGCTAGAGGGAATGGGATTCAAAACACATATGGAGCAATTGGCCTTGAAGAGGAAGAGGGGCGTGTCCTCCATGAGAACTGTTGTGAAAAGAGGGTGCAGACGCAGGCTGCCAGGTAGATCATATGAAGGGAACATGAGGGCATTTCCATCTGAGAGCTTCTAAATGTGAGGCAACGTCATGTTACGAGATCAAGGGAGAGTGCGCAGTTTTAAGGAGAATGAAAAATGTATAAAATAGTCTTTCAGGAAAGCAGGATGGTGCTTCCTAAAAGAAAGTAGTACTAAGCTTGCCATGCCATGAGGAGAAGCCAATTGTGTTCGGTGATTATGAATGCACAGTGTTATCATCTGCTAGGCCGTGAAATACTCTCCAGCCATGCCAAGACATTCAAGAGTAGACCTGAGCTGGGAGCCATGGCTCACTCCTGTAATCCCAGCACTTTGGGAGGCAAAGGTGGGAGGATTGCTTGAAGCCAGGGGTTTGAGACCAGCCTGCACAATGTAGTGAGACCCCTATCTCTACAAAAAACAAAAAATTAGCTGGGCATGGTGGCACCTGCCAATCGTCCCAGCTATTCAGGAGGCTGAGGTGGGAGGATTGCTTGAGTCCAGAAGTTTGAGGCTACAGTGAGCTATGATTGAGCCACTGCACTATAACCGAGGTGACAGAGAAAGATTCTGTTTCAAAAAGGAAGACTGGGGCGAGTAGACCTGGAGAAGGTTGGTGGCTGAGTTCATCCAGACCTGGGGCTTTGTCAGCTGGGCAGAAAGACAAACAGGAAGATATTTGCAACAAATAAAAGGTCGTGTGAACAACGAAGTCTAAGCTGGACAAAGGGAATGTAGACACTAGAAGGGCTTGTGGGGAGAGAGAAAGCGGAAGGGTCAATGGACTGGAGATATAGGGGGATTGTGAGCAGGGGAGTGGGGAAGACACAATAAGCAGCTTTCAGGAGTGGATTGTGCGATTTAGAGATTCTGCAGATGGGGAAGCCTCCAGTGATGACGGCCATCAGAGTGTAGCCATGGGAGAGGCCTGCTCAACCTAAAAGTGGAAGAGGAAGTCCTTGTAGATGAAGTTCTCAAAAACCGAAAGTTTGGAATGTTGAATAGATTTCACTGTGGATGTTTAAGTCAACTAGAGTGAAGACAGATGTTGAAGTAGACAGAAAGATTGGGAGCCAGGTTCTAAAGTCTTCAGTGACAGAGACGGAGATTTACTTACCAAAAAGTGAGGAAATTACAATGAATAGGAGGGGAAGAAAGTGGTACACCTGGATGATTTTAGCCCCAAAGGATTGAAATTTTTAATAAAAGGAAAGGGTAGTTATGGTCTAACTGTGTCATAAGGGAGGAAGAAAGACACTGCACTGTCTAATCTTTAAATAAATCAGAAGTGAAAAAATAGCCTCTACCCAAAAGTGCCTCAAGGAGCATAATAATAATAATAACTCCAAATTTTTTGAGTGTGCTAAGAATATTTTATGTGTTGCTTTACAAAAACCATTATTATTCCCATTTTACAGATGAAGAAACTGAAGCTTGGAAGGTTTAAGTAACTTGCATTAGTCATATATGTGGTAAATGGCAGAGCAGGAAAGGTTCCATTTATTGAAATGTTCTTGAGGGCTTGTTAAGGATGCAGTGCTTCTTTTATATCTGGAGGGATCTTGGAGAAGCCATTATTCTATGGACTAATGGTGGAGTATTGGAAGTTATTGCAGATGGCCAGTTCAGGTGAAGGTGTTCATTTCACCCTGTGTCCTAGAGGAAAGAACTGGCCTTGCTCCCTTCCCTCCCCCTCTTCTGCTTTTCCTCTCTTTCCTCCTGCAATACAAACTCTTAAAAGCTGTTACCGCATTTATTTTTGTCTCCCCTGAGTCTAACATCGTGCCTGATTCACAGTGGCTGTTCAATAGATATTTATTGACCTGGAACAAGGAAAATGTCCAGACTAAACCAAAGGACCAACCTTCTCTCACTTGCTGAGACTAGGACAAAAGAGAAGGGATAAGATAGATTCCCTTATTGTCATCTTCTCGCCTCTCAAGAATGAATCAGATATGTGGTCACTTTATCTTACATAACAATAAAGTGACTAAACATGTATGCTAGGCTTTTAAGGACAATCTTGGTTTTAAGGGAAGCCGCAGGCCTGGACAGAGCACAGTAATCTCACGCTGGCATGAAATTCTCCAATTCTCAGGGATTTGTCTTCCTACTTTCCCCAGGGTGCAAGGACAGAGAAAAACTGGTTCTCTTTAACTATAAATTCCCTTCCCATTCTCCCTAGTTTTCAATCTTCAAACATATAAGTATTAAAAATAAAGAGGTGGCTGGCAAGATGGCTGAATAGGAACAGCTCCAGTCTGCAACTCCCAGTGAGACCAATGCAGAAGGTGGGTGATTGCTGCATTTCTGACTGAGGTACCCAGCTCATCTCATTGGGACTGGTTAGAAAGTGGGTGCAGCCAAAGGAGGGTGAGCCAAAGCAGGTTGGGGAGTCAGCTCACCCAGGCAGCACAAGTGGTCAGGGAACACCCTCCCATAGCCAACGGAAGCCATGAGAGACTGTGCCATGAGAAACGGTGCATTCCAGCCCAGATACTATGCTTTTCCCACAGTCTTCGCAACCACAGACCAGGAGATTCCCTTAGGTGCCTACACCACCAGGGCCCTGGGTTTTAAGCACAAAACTGGGCAGCCATTTGAGCAGACACTGAGCTAGCTGCAGAAGATTTTTTTCATACCCCAGTGGTGCCTGGAACACCAGTGAGACAGAACCATTCACCTCCCTGGAAAAAGGGCTGAAGCCAGGGAGCTAAGTGGTCCAGCTCAGTGGATCCCACCTCCATGGAGCCCAGCAAGCTAAGATCCACTGGCTTGAAATACTCAATGCCAACACAGCAGCCTAAAGTTGACCTGGGACACTCGAGCTTGGTGGGGGAAGGGGAGTCCACCATTACTGAGGCTTGAGTAGGCAGTTTTCCCCTCACAGTGTAAACAAAGCCACAGGCAAGTTCAAACTGTGCAGAGCCCACTGCAGCTCAACAAAGCTGCTATAGCCAGACTGCCTCTCTAGATTCCTCCTCTCTTGGAAGGGCATCTCTGAAAGAAAGGCAGCAGCCCCAGTCAGGGGCTTATAGATAAAACTCCCAACTCCCTGAGACAGAGCACCTCGGGGAAGGGGCAGATGTGAGCACAGCTTCAGCAGACTTAAACATTCCTGCCTGCCGGCTCTGAAGAGAGCAGCAGATCTCCCAACACAGCACTTGAGCTCTGCTAAGGGACAGACTGCCTCCTCAAGTGAGTCCCTGGCCCCCATGCCTCCTGACTGGGAGACATCTCCCAGCAGGGGTCGACAGACACCTCATACAGGAGAGCTCCGGCTGGCATCTTGTTGGTGCCCCTCTGGGGCGAAGCTTCCAGAGGAAGGAACAGGCAGCAATCTTTGCTGTTCTGCAGCCTTTGCTGGTGATACCCAGGCAAAGAGGGTCTGGAGTGGACCTCCAGCAAGCTCCAGCAGACATGCAGCAGAGGTGCCTGTTAGAAGGAAAACTAGCAAACAGAAAGGAATAGCATCAACATCAATGTAAAGGACATCCGCACAAACCCCATCCAAAGGTCACCAACATCAAAGACCAAAAGTAGATAAATCCATGAGGATGAGGAAAAACCAGTGCAAAAAAGCTGAAAACTCCAAAAACCAGAACGCCTCTTCTCCTCCAAAGGATCACAACTCCTTGCCAGCAAGGGAACAAAACTGGACGAAGAATGAGTTTGACGAACTGACAGAAGTAGGCTTCAGAAGGTGAGTAATAACAAACTCCTCCGAGCTAAAAGAGCATTTTCTAACCCAATGCAAGGAAGCTAAGAACCTCGAAAAAAAGGTTAGATGAATTGCTAACTAGAATAACCAGTTTAGAGAAGAACATAAATGATCTGATAGAGCTGAAAAACACAGCACGAGAACCTCATGAAGCATATACAAGTATCAGTAGCCAAATCGATCCAGCAGAAGAAAGGATATCAGAGATTAAAGATCAACTTAATGAAATAGAGCATGAAGACAAGATTAGAGAAAAAAAGAATGAAAAGGAACGAACAAAGCCTCCAAGAAATACGGGACTATGTGAAAAGACCAAACCTATGTTTGATTGGTGCATCTGAAAAGTGACGGGGAGAATGGAACTAAGTTGGAAAACACTCTTCAGGATATTATCCAGGAGAACTTCCCCAACCTAGCAAGACAGGCCAACATTCAAACTGAGGAAAAACAGAGGATACCACAAAGATATTCCTTGAGAAGAGCAACCCCAAGACACATAATTGTCAGATTCACCAAGGTTGAAATGAAGGAAAAAATGTTCAGGGCAGCCAGAAAGAAAGGTCGGGTTACCCACAAAGGGAAGCCCATCAGACTAACAGTGGATCTCTCGGCAGAAACCCTACAAGCCAGAAGAGAGTGGGAGCCAATATTCAACATTCTTAAAGAAAGAATTTTCAACCCAGAATTTCTTTTTTTTTTTTCATCTCTCTCTCTTTTTTTTTTTTGTACTCTAAGTTCTAGGGTACATGTGCACAACATGCAGGTTTGTTACATATGTATACATGTGCCATGTTGGTGTGCTGCACCCATTAACTCGTCATTTACATTAAGTATATCTCCTAATGCTATCCCTCCCCGCTCCCCCGACACCACGACAGGCCCCGGTGTGTGATGTTCCCCATCCTGTGTCCAAGTGTTCTCATTGTTCAATTCCCACCTATGAGTGAGAACATGCAGTGTTTGGTTTTCTGTCCTTGTGATAGTTTGCTCAGAATGATGCTTTCCAGCTTCATCCATGTCCCTACAAAGGACATGAACTCATCCCTTTTTATGGCTGCATAGTATTCCATGGTGTATATGTGCCACATTTTCTTAATCCAGTCTATCTCAACCCAGAATTTCATATCCAGCCAAACTAAGCTTCATAAGTGAAGGAGAAATAAAATCCTTTATAGACAAGCAAATGCTGAGAGATTTTGCCACCAACAGGCCTGCCTCACAGGAGCTACTGAAGGAAGCACTAAATATGGAAAGAAAAAAACAGTACCAGCCACTGCAAAAACTTACCAAATTGTAAATACCATTGACACTATGAAGAAACTGAATCAACTAATGGGCACAATAACCAGCTAGCATCATAAACACAGGATCAAATTCACACATAACAATATTAACCTTAAATGTAATGGGCTAAATGCTCCAATTAAAAGACACAGACTGGCAAATTGGATAAAGAGTCAAGATCCATCAGTGTGCTGTATTTGGGAAACCCATCTCACGTGCAAAGACACACATAGGCTCAAAATAAAGGCATGGAGGAATATTTACCAAGCAAATGGAAAGCAAAAAGGCAGGTGTTGCATCCTAGTCTCTGATAAGACAGACTTTCAACCAACAAAGATCAAAAGAGACAAAGAAGGGCATTACATGATGGTAAAGGGATCAATGCAACAAGAAGAGCTAACCATCCTAAATACATGTGCACCCAATACAGGGCACCCAGATTCATAAAGCAAGTTCTTAGAGACCTACAAAGAGACTTGGACTCCCACACAATAATAGTGGGAGATTTTAACACCCCACTGTCAATATTAGACAGAACAATGAGACAGAAAATTAACAAGGATATTCGGGACTTGAACTCAGCTCTGGACCAAGCTGACCTAATAGACACCTACAGAACTCTCCACCCCAAATCAACAGAATATACATTATTCTCAGCACCACATCACACTTATTCTAAAATTGACCACATAATTGAAAGTAAAACACTCCTCAGCCAAGGCAAAAGAACAGAAATCATAACAAACAGTCTCTCAGACCACAGTGCAATCAAATTAGAACTCAGGATTAAGAAACTCACTTAAAACCACACAACTACATGGAAACTGAACAACCTGCTCCTGAATGGCTACTGGATAGATAATGAAATTAAGGCAGAAATAAATAAGTTCTTTGAAACCAATGAGAACAAAGACACAACATAACAGAATCTCTGGGACACAGCTAAAGCAGTGTTTGGAGGGAAATTTACACTACTGAATGCCCACAGAAGAAAGCAGGAAAGATCTAAAATGAACACCCTAACATCTCAATTAAAAGAACTAGAGAAGCAAGAGCAAACAAATTCAAGAGCTAGCAGAAGGCAATAAATAACTAATATCAGAGCAGAACTGAAGGAGATAGAAACACAGAAAACCCTTCAAAAAATCAATGAATCCAGGAGCTGGCTTTTGAAAAGATTAACAAAATAGATAGACTGCTAGCCAGACTAATAAAGAAGAAAAGAGAGAAGAATCAAATAGACACAGTAAGAAATAATAAAGGGGATATCACCAACCACTGAACCCACAGTACCATCAGAGAATACTATAAACACCTCTATGAAAATAAACTAGAAAATCTAGAAGAAATGGATAAATTCCTGGACACATACACCCTCCCAAGACTAAACCAGAAAGAAGTCGAATCTCTGAATAGACCAATAACAACTTCTGAAATTGAGGCAGCAATTAATAGCCTACCAACCAAAAGAAGCCAAGGACCAAATGGATTCAGAGCCAAATTCTACCAGAGGTACGAACAGGAGCTGATACCATTCCTTCTGAAACTATTCTAAACAATAGAAAAAGAGTGACTCCTCCCTAGCTCATTTTATGAGGCCAGCATCATCCTGATACCAAAACCTGGCAGAGACACATCAAAATAAGAAAATTTCAGGCCAATATCCCTGATGCACATCGATGAGAAAATTCTCAATAAAATACTGGCAAACTGAATCCAGCAGCACATCAAAAAGCTTATCCACCATGATCAAGTCGGCTTCATCCCTGGGATGCAAGGCTGGTTCAACATAGAAGAAAACCTAGGCAATACCATTCAGGACATGGCATGGGCAGACTTCATCACTAAAACACCAAAAGCAATGGCAACAAAAGCCAAAATTGACAAGTGGGATCTAATTAAGCTACAGAGCTTCTGCACAGCAAAAGAAACTACCATCAGAGTGAACAGGCAACCTACAGAATGGGAGAAAAGTTTTGCAATTTATCCATCTGACAAAGGGCTAATATCCAGAATCTATAAAGAACTTACACAAATTTACAAGAAAAAAACAAACAACCCCATCAAAAAGTGGGCAATGGATATGAACAGACACTTCTCAAAAGAAGACATTTATGTGGCCAACAAACATATGAAAAAAAGTTTATCATCACTGGTCATTAGAGAAATGCAAATCAAAACCACAATGAGATAACCATCTAATGCCAGTTAGAATGGCGATCATTAAAAAGTGAGCAAACAGAAGATGCTGGAGAGGATGTGGAGAAATAGGAATGCTTTTACACTGTTGGCAGGAGTATAAATTAGTCCAACCATTGTAGAAGGAATACTATTTGACCCAGCAATCCCATTACTGGGTATATACCCAAAGGATTATAAATCATTCTGCTATAAAGACACATGCACATGTAGTTTATTGCAGCACTATTCACAATACCAAAGACTTGGAACCAACCTAAATGCCAATCAATGATAGACTGGATAAAGAAAATGTGGCACATATACACTGTGGAATACTATACAGCCATAAAAAAAAGATGAGTTCATGTCCCTTGCAGGGACATGGATGAAGCTGGAAACCATCATTCTCAGCAAACTAACACAGGAAAAGAGAACCAAACACTGCATGTTCCCACTCATAAGTGGGAGTTGAACAGTGAGAACACATAGACACAGGGAGGGGAACGTCACAAACTGGGGCCTGTCAGGGGGTGGAGCTAGGGGAGGGATAGCATTAGGAGAAATACCTAATGTAGATGACGGGTTGATGGGTGCAGCAAACCACCATGGAATGTGTATACCTATGTAACAAATCTACACACTCTGCACATGTATCCCAGAACTTAAAGTATAATTTTAAAATAATAATAAAATAAATAAATAGCCAGGCGCAGTGGCTCACGCTTGTAATTCCAACACTTTGGGAGCCCAAAGCAGGAGAATCACCTGAGGTCAGGAGTTCGAGACCAGCCTGGCCAGCGTGGTAAAACCCCATCTCTACTAAAAATACAAAAAATTAGCCAGGTGTGTTGGTGCAAACCTGTAATCCCAGCTACTCAGGAGGCTGAGGCAGGAGAATCACTTGAACCCAGGAGAGGGAGGATGCAGTGAGCCGAGATCACGCCACTGCACTCCAGCCTGGGTGACAGAGCAAGACTCCGTCTGAAAAAAATAATAATAAAGAAATGTGGAAGGGCTAAGATAAGAGCCCATCACTCAAACCAGAGGCACTTGGTCTATAATGATGTCATATTTCTAAAAATGGCAGTGTGTGAAGTCCAAGATTTCAGTCTGGTCTGATTCAGCTTACAAGTATTGTGTTAGAGTGCTTCCATACTTGGGTCAGTCCCTCCCTGCAGGAAACCCACCAAAAGTTTTCACCTCTCAGGAAGATGGCTATGCTTTCAATATTTACATATTTTACTTAATTTTCGTCCCTCTTTCAAGTAATAGATGCTAGAACCTACCAAGATGCCATGATTGTGATTTGTGTCACAGTCTGCCAACCTAGCCAGTGCTCTCTGAGAGATGCTAAGCCTATAATGGAAGCAGGAGAAACAAAACCTTCTGCTCATTCATCATTGCTAGTTGAGGTCAGGTCAGTGAATCGATGCACACTTAAATCCAGGCTTGACAATGAAAGAGGATGTGGACACAGTTAGGGGTCCAATTTAATCCATCGTCATTATGCTGTGTGCCTACAAAACACTCCAACCGCTCTGCAAATAGGGCAGCCCAGGGCCCCAAGGCCCAATCTCCATCCTCTAGGAGACTGCAATCTACAGATGCAAAATAGGTTTTCTTTAAAATGTCATTCAAATGCCTCCTTTCCCTTCTTAATATTTCAAGATTCCAAAGGAGATGAGGCAGTGCCTTTTGCAGTGTTTCAGAGGTTGTCAGTAATTCCCTGCACCTTATTAATTCCTGATGATAAGCCTGTTGCAATGGTGAGGCTTCAGGTGTGTCCTTCAAGAATGATGGAGGTAAGATGGTGGTCCAGGCCAAAGACAGAGACCAAAGGGAATGGCTGGACCAAGAAGACCCAGTGATGACTTTCCAACAGCCACCACGTTGAATTCTTATCCAATATCTTTACCCATCTGCTCAGAAGATACAAGAACACTGTGCCCTATCTTCCAACTTCTGTCTAGGTTTTACTGGCTCAGTGCTATCACTCAGTAATATCAATGCTTCCTGTGTGCCGGACAGTTTCCTGGGTTTCTTAAATGTCTATAATTCTTATCCTGAAAGTTTGGCCAGATTACCAGCCTCATCTTGTGTATAAGAAAACTGAGGCACAAAAGTGTGGCTAATAAGTGGAGATGGAATTGAAACCCACACTTCTTGGGCTTCGTGGCCCTCGTATTTGACTATGATGCAATGGTGCTTCCCAGAAGACAAAACCTGAAATGGTTTGACGCAATTTGGCAGTGGCAGCCCTGTCAAAGAGACTCAAAACTAACTCTTCCTCCTCTCCAATCTTATCTTCTATCTGTAACACAAGCAACAGAGGAGGCAGAAAAGATAGTGAGTCTGCCGAGCATAGAGTAGAAATGAGGTTGTGTGCTTCAACAGAAACATGAGGATAAAGGTCCTTTGGGTCACTTCATATTCCAGATACACCGGGAGAGACTTCTCCAGACTCAGTGAACTTGACCATGAAACATGGTGGGAGGCTAAGGTCCGTGGTCTAAAATTATCACCCAGGGGGCTCCAGCCCACAAAGAGAAAGCATGCCTCCCTCCTGCTGCCACCCCAAGGAGTGGCAAGAGAGTGAAAGACGCAGTGAGTCTGTTTCCTGTCACTAATTGTAACTCCAGACTCCCATGAATGCCTATGAGAAGAGGATCTCGTGCAGAAGAAAAAAAAAAAAAAAAGGTGGGTGTCATAACTTCAACAATGTGAGAAAACGCAAAACAGATCGCAGGAGCCTGCAAGAACAGAATGTAAGAGAACGTGAAATGTTCATGGTTTCAGTCGCATATACAAATTATGAACCAGTTGGGATTCACCAGAAATGTTTTGTGGGCCAACTTTTCGATGCAATGCTTTGCTCAGTCTGGAGAAGTGTGAAGAACTGGCAGCTGACTTACGGTGGCTTGTTTTGAGTGTAAGTCTGGGTTCATCCCAGCAGCTTACATCTCCAGGGCCCTCCGACAACCAGCTGAGTCAGCAACTGCAACCACAAGCCTCCCCATGGAGAAGTTTGTCACTAGAGACACCACACTCAAGTACACCATATTGCAGCTTCCAAAGAAAAGCCCTAGGGTACTCCTCTCCAAACGCCCACAGGATGACTTTACAAAGCCGTTGCAACCAGCCCACACCTATGTCCCCTTCCTGAGCTCCTAGATTTGTACTAGACACATAGTGAGGGCACCCAGTGTTGGGTGCTAAGAACTCTGCCACCAACTTTCGCAAGATTAGCTTGTTAACTTCATAACTAACACAGCAAGGATAGGAAGATGACTCAACTGTGGCACAGATAGGGTAGCTGGCTTGCTACCATGTTGTAAGTAACACAGCTAGGATCCAATTCGCTTCACAACACAGACGAGGGTCTGCTCTGCACAGCAGCAGACACTGTGTTTATCCCAAGATTGCTAAGACATTGCCATGATCTTCGAGGAATTGACAGTCTACTGGAGTGTGCCTCATCTCACGGGTTTCAATCCAGATTTTTCTGCCACTTTTTAAAATACCATAACTACTCCCAAACACTTTATTGTCTGTATTTCATTTTGTGCTTAGCACAGACTATCCAGAAAGGTGTTTATCTTCCTGTGTATATGGGCCATATTTCTACCAGGATTTTAAGCTTTTTTATTTTTTTGAGATGAAGTCTCACTCTTGTCCCCAGGCTGCAGTGCAATAGTGTGATCTTGGCTCACCGCAACCTCCGCCTCCTGGGTTCAAGCAATTCTCCTGCCTCAGCCTCCCCAGCAGCTGTGATTACAGGCACCCGCCACCACGCCCAGCTAATTTTTGTATTTTTAGTAGAGACAGGGTTTCATCATGTTGGCCAGGCTTGTCTGGAACTCCTGACCTCAGATGATCCGCCTGCCTCGGCCTCCCAAATTGCTGGGATTACAGGTATGAGCCACCACGCCCAGCCTTAAGCTCTTTGAAGGCAAAGGCTATGTCACGAACCTCTTGTTCCTGTACCTACCACTGTATCCTACACTTAACAGGCTAGCTTAGTAGGTTTCTTTTAATATTGGTGGTGGTGGTGCTGATGTGAGTGATTGAGATCACTTCAAATTAGAGAAGAAAGAATTAGAGAGTTTGCTCCCTTACTACCAACAAAAAGGTGTGTCTGTATGGATACTATGTGATTAAAATTCATTTCAGGAAACATTACACACTAGCAATCTATAATTCAGAGTCTAGGCTCTCAAACCAGACTAATTAAATTTGAAATCCATTTCTATCATTTATGTATTAGCTGGGTGCCTATACGCTACTTAATTTCTCTGTGCCTCATTTCCCTCTCTGTAAAATGAGAATAATAATAGTAACAAGCCACTCTTGCAAAGACTGTGTGTGTTAAAACATGTAAAATGCTTAGAACGGAGTCCAACACATAGTAAGTGTTCAACTAACATTAACTCTGTCTATGATCTTCAGATAATTTTGCCTCAGCACAGTTAGTATATAGTCATAGGATTGGCAGAAACAAATTACAGGGTAACAGACCCTGTTCATGGATTTATTTTAAATAATAACTTCCAAGGGGCATCCTTGGTGCAGTATGAATTTAGTTCAATGATTCATCTATAAAATGATAATTTGTCAATAAATATTTATTAAGTACCCAATAATACTTAACAATTAATTGTGTGTCTCTGTCACAAAAATTTGTCTGTCTTCTAGCACACTTAATAAATATTTATTGACAAAATTATTATTTTATAGATGAAGAAGCATCTTCTTCCCTCAAAGAGCTCCGAATTGAGGGGTGAAGCTAGCGCAATAAATGCAAGGACAAGGGAAAGCACCAAGTATTATGGAACACAAAGAAGGGCTACACCTCCCGTCCTGAGGAAGTGAAAAGAAGTCTCTTGGAAAGGTCACATCTGTACCAAATTTTGAAGTAGCAGTGAGCCAGTTACAGAAGCGAGAGATGATAGTAACAATAATGATGTTAATAATTATAATACCACGTATTCTCATGTGTCTTTACAACTTACAAAATGTTGCCATGAAGCTGATTGGTAATTGGTCCAAAATGTGAGCACATGAGCTGCACCAGACCAATCAGGGTTCTTTCCTGCCTGAGCTGATGGGGAATTGTGTGTTTATCTGTCTGGTTACAACAAAGGTGAGAAGACAGAGCTGCCTGCTGCCATGTCCAGAGCTGAGTGGAGAAGCAGCTGTCAGGAGAGAATGAAGTTAGCAAGCAGAGGCAGAAATGAGAAAGATCATGTTTGATATGCTAGATCTGGTTGTCCCTAAAGCCAGCTCCCCTTGCCGTTACATGCACTGATGATGACAGTATTAGCGAATACTAATAATAATATTGCTAATGAGCACGTATTGAGAGCTTAATATGTACTAAAGGCTGTGCCAAGCTCCTCACACTGCCAGTAGCACAAAATTCTTTTATAAAATGTGGGCAAATATAGAGCAGTTGCCAGACAAGGAAGAAATCAGCTACTTTAACTGCCTATTTCTTATCAAATTAAATTAAATCCCTGCTTAGCCAACAGCTAAGAACTGTGTCTCACTTAAGCAGCATCACTGGATAGTCAGTATAGACAATGAAATCTGCTTGTTTGGTGCTGTTTTATAACTCTTCTTGCCTTTATTTGTTCTGTAAGTCCAAAGAGGCTTTGTCTAAAGGCAATTATTTATTTTTTTACCAGGTCAGTAACTTTCATTAACATGATATAAAAACTTTTAGTGTGATATACAGAAATCTCAGAAAGTAATTGTAAAACATTTTAATGCACTTCTTAAAATCTTAATTTACAAGACATTTTGTCTTACCACCACTGACCTTTCAATACAAAAACTTTACAATTTTTGTTTGCCAATTATTTAAATATAGCCCACTTTTGATCACTTGCAGACTTGTATTTGGGGGGCAAAAGGAGAGATTGGTTCTATAGGATGCTCCTCAACCTGGCACGCTTCCCAATCCATTGTCAACTTACTGCTCACCAGTGCTCTCTGACATCCCCCAGGCCACCAGCCCCACTCCAGCCCCATGCCAAACTCATCTTAAAATAAATGCCTGTACAGTACTCTGCCAGCAATAGCTCCTCAGGTATGAATTTAACTCTGTTCATCTGTACAGCTCAAACAAGGTGTTACTCTCTAATAAAGTTGTCTGAAGGATCTTTAAAATAGTCCCCCTGTCCTTTTCTCTTGCCAGGTGCAAATTCTTCCTTCATCAGCAAAGACAATTTGCTCTGGGACACAGCTCCAAATTGCCGGCATGCTCATTTATGCTGTGGGAGAACAGCATAAATGCTCCTTTTTCACTGTTCTACTACTTACTGCTGTTGCCAAAGACACCAGAAGCCAAGTCAGTTTCTACACTACACAAAGAATTAGAAAAATAACACCACCACAAACACACAGTGGTTTGGTCCTTAACCATATTCTGAGTACATACGATTTTAATACAATGTGAATTCTAAAATGTGGACTGGACAGATAGTTTTATTCCTCTTTTACAGATAACAGAGAGTGCAAACAACTTGTTCAAGGTCATTGGACTGAAAGTGACAGAGGCAGGACTCTGTCCCACATGCAAAGACTCCACGCATCATGCCTATGATACTCAGAGAAGAAGGCTATCATTATAAAGATCTATACTTGATGCTAGAAATTCAAGACCAGCCTGGGCAACATAGCAAGACTCTCGTCTCCACAAAAAAGAAAAAAAAATTTTAAAATAGGCATAGTGGAGCACACTGGTGGTAGTCTTAGCTACTCAGGAGACTAAGGTGGGAGGATCCCTTGAGCCAAGGAGTTCGAGGCTGCAGTGAGCTATGAGCACACCACTGCACTCCAGCCTGTGCAACAGAGAAAGACCCTGTCTCTAAGAAAAAAAAATCTAAATCCCAAAAAAACCTAACCAATAATAAAAATCATTTCAGTTTACAACCTTGGTTGATTTTTCTTTCCTTCATATTCTTTTTGGGATATATGATGCTTGTCTTTAATACATACATATTATGTTTGAAGAAAAACTATTTAATATTTATCCCATTTGGATAAACAGTCCAAAATGTTTCCAATAATAACAATTCATTCTTATTAAAAGCTCTGTGTGGAGTGAACAGCAGTGACACTTATGTAAACCATTCCTCATTTCGTACTTTGAAATGAAAAGATAGAAGCAGCACAAACTGTCAGATAGAAAATGTTTTTCCAAAATAAGGCCTTCTGAAATGGCTTTTGGAGTAAAATGTCTGAGTACCCCCCACACTTCACATTCTTGGCAGATAAGTCACAAAACTCCCAAGGGAAAAAACAAATGTTTTCTTCTCAGTTCCTTCCCCGGGAGAGATTTTAAATGTTGATCACATTCTCATTAGAGAAATAGCGTTCATTTGAGAAGAAGAGCTTTCTCATCCTATTCAAAACAATCCGTGCACAACACAAGAGACTGGAGCAACACAATCATCAGATAAAACCATTTTGGTGGTGTCCCTAGTTCCCTGAAGGAAGAAACAACGGAAAGACAAGATGACAGGACCCTCACGCGGCCGATCACAGAGGGCTGTGCCACAGAGCAGTTGTGCCCTCTGCATCCGGCACAGAGACAGCCAAAGAACAGTTTGCTTTCTTTTTTAACTGAAAAGTTAGAAGTTTTTTAACTGAAAAGTTAAAAACAGTAACGAAATTATGCCGGTGACAGTTCCGATGCTAGCCTCCAGGGGTCGCTGTTAAATTTCGTAGCTACTTCAACCAGCAAGTCTCCAAAGAACCAAGTCAAAAACATTTTTCTCCAGCCAGAGCTTTCATAACCCTTTCCAAATACAGACAACATCTAATGACAGAATATTTTAGGATCTTAATGTTCCTTGACAAGTCTATTATTACTTTCTGAAACAACCTTGAATATCATGGCTTTTTAGTTTTCTTTAATTTCAAGGAGCAAAAAGTGATTTTTTTAATACCTCACAACTAAGAAAGTAACATAACCTGCATGACTTATGAGGCTTCCATTAATAATACTTATTGCTTCTTCCCCTAAAATCCTCTACTTCCCATTTCTATACGATTTATAAACACATAGAAAAGGAAGGATAAATTTGAACATGGACAGAAAGGAGGCCCAGAAAACAACTCAATAGGATTATACCCTCTTCATATATGCATATATACAATTATATAATCCATATAAATAGAATCTTATATTTAATCCTAAATAGAATCATATAATTTTGCATGTATGTATAAATAGAATATATATAATTTATATAAATATATAGAATATTTGTGGACATAAGAATAGAATCATATATCATATAGTCAGTATCCTCACATATGTATGTGGTCAGGCTGTTAAAAATCTCACAATTATTAACAGATATTAATATATTATTTTTAAATTAACAGCGAGCATACAAAAGTAGCAAGATAATTTAATCTCAGTATTACTAATTACCAAGGACACTTAAGCAACCAAAAACTGAGCAGTCATTTTAAACATAAGTGTATTTACATTTGTTTCTGGTCCATAACAACTTTTTCCCAACTGTATTCCCTTGTCAAAGAAGTTTTGAAATGCTACAAACCATTCCTCACTTTTGGAAAGGTAAAATGCACAGAGAGAAATCTGTTAAACTTCGTTTATTCAACCTAGCATTTCTCAAACTTATTTGAGCACCAAACGTATTCTTCATTGACTACCTTTTAATTTCTCATGCAATGTATTATAATAAACTATAAAAACAGCATTATAAATATGGTTTGGAAAACACTGGCCTAGGGCATTCTTGCTAAGAATATTTAAGAATTTGTGAATACTGTATATAAATGTTTATTTTTATTTTGTTCTTGATTCTCAAAGTTTCTTTTGGGAAATTATTTTATTATCCAGAGAATCTATGTCAGTATATACTGTAATCTAAATTTGTCAGTTTCATCTCCATGTATCATGCTGTAATGCTACAAAAATTCACACTTGTATACTAAGCTTTATCAATTCCACATAATGGTAATATTTTATATTCCTCCAAAAGAAGCTGGAAGTATACTGCAGGCATTTTGTAACACATTTTTTCTATCACTACTGTGACACAGGTGGAGATTAATTGTTCCATTTCACAGATGTAGAAAAAGCATCTTAGAGAGTGAGTCACAAGCAAAGTTGGAAATAAAACTCATTTATTGAGCCTTCAGAATATAATTTTTCATCCAGGTGGCAATGTTCCTCTACGAATTAAAAGTATGATTCTCTCTGTGTGTGGCCATCTTCTTGGGAAAAAGTAAAATAAAATAAAGAACAAGTGAAAAGCACTCTTGATGGAATCTTCTCCACAATAGAAATGTTTGATCCAGGATCTTTCCCACAGGATTCTGATAAGAAGCTAAGGGAGCACCCCCGACAGCCGGGGAGAGAGCACGTGGTGATATAATTCTAATGGTGAGCCAAAGAGCGTAGTATCATTCATCAGCGTCCAACTATCCACTTCCTTTCAAAGAATTACAACTGGAGTTTGCATAGTCATTTGCCCTAGGCCACAAAATGAAATACACAGCAGCCAAATAAGTTGAAATAATTTCAAGTCTCTTAAAATAATTTAATCTTCTGCATTCATTGAGTATACTTAAAAGAGTTAATGATTATTAAATCATAGTCATTGTTGCTATTCTCACTTTCAAATGGTTTGGAGGCTGTCTTTTCAGGAAAAGCTTCCTAATCACTTTCCCAGTTCCTTACATCCTCCTGCATACACACACACACACACACACACACACAGTTATTTTTTAGTCCCTGCCAGAACATTGTCATTCCTTTCAAAAAAAAAAACGACCGGGCATGGTGGCTCATGCCTGTAATCCCAGCACTTTGGGAGGCCGAGGTGGGTGGATCACCTGAGGTCAGGAGTTCAAGACCAGCCTGGCCAACATGGTGAAACCCCGTCTCTACTAAAAATACAAAAACTAGCCAGGTGTGGTGGTACACACCTGTAATCTCAGCTACTCGGAAGGCTGAGGCAGGAGAATTGCTCCAACCCAGGAGGCAGAGGTTGCAGTGAGCCAAGATCGCGCCACTGCACTCCAGCCTGGTCGACAGAGTAAGACTTCGTCTCAAAAAAAAAAAAAAAATCAAAAACACAAACTATTGGATTTTTTTTTCTTTCATAACATTTTTGCTTTTAACATTTAACCTTGCCTCCTGGCGCATTTTGCTCAGCAGAAATGCTTCTTTGGGTAAAATCACTTGTGTCTCCATTTTCAACATAATGACAACAAAGCATGCTATCCCCAAAGTTTCCATTTCCACATTTAGAACCAATTAGCCCTCGGCTGTAAGATTAAGCTATACTTGGCCAATTCTATTACTATTCAAAGAGAATTTAAGGATCCATAGACCAATGTTCGAGCTGGAGTAGTGTTCAGTTCTTCTATCAACGGTGCTCACCTGCCTTTACGATGCTGCTTAGGAACTGAAGTCTAGTCCCAGAATCTGAGCACAGGGCTGGACTCCTCCACTCTTGCCTGCTCAGCCCTCCCAGTTGCCACTCCCTGTCTTCAAGCTTTCCGGCATATTTCTATCATCTGTCACCCACTGCTGTGTCCCTGTGCTTTGCCAGATCATCCAGATTATTTCACTTTGCCAGCTTCCAGGCATGCTCCTCAGAGACCCGGCCGCCCTGAACGCCATATCTGCTTTCCAGGTCTCTCCTTGACCACATTTACAGTCCATCAAAGTATTACTAATTCCAAGCACTTGAGTATCAGCATCCAAAAATGTTCACCTGTTCCAGAAACACTGAGAATCTGGAAGAACAAGAGACTGGAAGTTTCACTAGCAGGACAGTAGACACCCCCAGCACCACGTATAGAAAAGATGATGCACATACACAGAAAGAAAGACTGAGTCCCTGTCACCTCAGACAGACACCTCCCACACCAACCTCTCCTCCCTCCCTGTGAAACTCACCTCGCAGTCACCAAGGAGAGAAGCCAAATCGTCAGATTTGAAGTTTGGTTGTCCACAGTGCAAACTTTAGATCCAGATTGTCTTGGTTCCATCCCATGTCCACAACTTACTAACTATATAATCTTTGCAAAGTTACTTGGCCTTTCTAAACCTTTCACGTTGTTAAAATGACAGGAATAATCATTTACCCAATTAGGTTTCTCTAAGTCCTAAATGAGGCAATCCACATAAGGCAATGAGCAAGTACTGAGGCTACAGTTGACATTAGATAAATGGTAACTAGCTAGTAGTATTAAGCCCTTTTTCATTATACCCAAACAGAGAAATAAGAAATAAACAAAAAACTGGTGCCTGAGAATTTCAAAAAAGACTGTGCCCAACTGTTGTATTTTTTCCCTTTCATTTTTATGCCTCACTGTGATCATGCTTGCTAGTGACAGCTCACCCATGATACCATGATAACTAGCAAGTCAACAACTCCAGCATTTCTCAGCAGCTGAATCCAACCCAGCAAGCTCCATAAGACACGAATTCTCGTCAACATGCTGCCGAAGGGTGAGAGGTGACTTTCTGCTCAAGGAACTATTAAAAATCCAAGATTACTTGCATCCTTGAACACTCTTAAAGAACCCTTGCCCCACGTAGAACAGGCTTCCAAGCCTTTATTCACTGGCTCATTGGACTTTGTGCCATGATAAGAATTATTCTGCTAGGACCCTGTTTCTAAGGCTGAAGTTTTCAGTGCTCCAGAGCAAGCCAGGTTTATCGTCTTGACCTTTTTCAGAGAGAGAATGCAAACTTCCTCAGGGTCCGCTACTGCCAATTTCACCTTGGTAATTCCTCACAATTTGAAAAATTATCTAGAGAGATGCTGAAATGCTGCACATCGCACTGTGCAGACAATTTCTAAAGAATGGCAAAAGTTATCCAGCTAAAGAACTGTTTTTCAAAAGTGTGGGCTCTGACCCACTAGTGAGAAATGAAATTTAGTCTCTCTCTAGAGACCTGTTTTTAATAAAATAGAACAGAAATGGAATGGAATAGAACAATATCAGAACATGTCCCACTTAGTAAGGGTAAAGCGGCAGTCATGTTTTAATTACACATATAGGTATGTCTGTACTAGATCATATTGTAAAAATGTAATTCTTACTCTGGATCGAGATGAAAATTTTATGGAAGTTGCAGATCTAATGGGATGGCTAAATCAGTATCTGTCCATTTTTCTACACGTAACAATAACATCTAAGAATCTGGAGGATTGAACACTGGAAAATACCAGGGAATCTACAGTAAAATTTAGCTACATGGCTAAAAGTTATTCAGACAAAATTAGGGAAAATTAATTCAAGCCAGTTTACATAAAATCACTGGAAACCTCAATAGTACTTAAACAATGTAGGTACGACAGCACACTGCCAGGGCCCAAACTGTGTCACTGGTTGGCTGTGTGATCAAAGCTCCGCAACTTAGCATCTCCAAACCTAGGGTTCCTCATCTGTTAAATGGGGATAAAAGTAGAGTTACTAGAAGAATTAAATGAATTATTACAATGAATTGTTAGAAATAAATTATTGAGATTGGGTGCAGTGGCTCACACGTGTAATCTCAACACTCTGGGAGGCTGAGGCAAAAAGATTGCTTTAGGCCAGGAGTTAAGACCAGGCTAGGCAACATAGCCAAACCCCATTGCCACAAAAATAAAAAATAAGAAATTAGCCTGGTGTGGTGGCTTGTACCTATAGTTCTAATTACTCGGGAGGCTAAGATGGGAGGAGCCCTTGAGTCCAGGGGTCTGAGGATGCAGTGAGCTATGACTGTGCCACTGCACTCCAGCCTGAGTGACAAAGTAACACTCTGTCTCAAAAAAAAAAAAAAAGAAAGAAAAAGAAAAGAAAAAAGAAAGGAGGAAATGAATTACACAGCACTCAGCACAAGTGCCTAGCCCAAAGTAAGCACTTTTAGCTGCTATTTTATTTGCCATTGAAATTGGTAGTTATTATTGTTGCTTATAACAGGCAAAAATATATTGTTGCCTAAATAACCTTATCTCACAAAATAACACTCAGTACACCAAGAAGACCAAATAGCCACCTTCCCCACTTTAGCCATCCAGCCTATTAAATTCCCAGTGACTTCAAACACCAAAGCTGCCTGAATAATCTTGAAAGGCCTGGGGCTCCATTTCTAGCCGCAACTACCAAAACAGTGGGTGTAGGCTTGTAGAAGTGGAGTTAATGCCATGACAGTTTTGTTCTATGGAGTAACAGCCAATGTGGGGTCAAAAATAAACACAAATGCTTTATCTAAGTTGTCATCTGTGAAGAAAATTTGGCTTTTTAATCATTTTTTCATAAAATACCGAAAGGAATTCCAAAGAACTTTCAATTAATTATTTCACAACCTTAATAATTCACCTAGAGCTATTTTTTAATAAAAATAAAAACTTATTTCCCTTTTCTCCCCGCTTCAACCCTGTCAGGACTTTCTCAGTGGCGGAAGAAGGGGAGGAAGGTGCAACCCACCAACGACAGGAAGCCCCGTGGCAGAGGTGGCGAGGAACAAACCTAATTGTGCCTGAACATTGATAAGAACAGCATTTTCCAGCTTTCATTGTCTTTGTTCTATTCCCACCCATGGCTGTGCTGCACTTCACAGCAGCCAGGAAAACTTAATGCAGAACTTTCTTTCTGCTTTAGGGTGGGTTGAATGTGGGAATCTTTAGTAAAGAAGAAGTTTCTCCCAGCTCCAGATTGCTTGAGCAGACTGTAAATGAAATCACGGAGACTTCAATGGGGACATTTTTAAAACTTCATCCTCCTGCTGAGCTGTCTTAATTCTAGCATGAAGTTTGTAGGTCCTCGTAGGGGCAGGGCTTCAAAGAGCCAGCAAGTCATAGCTTCATGTTAACCATCAACAGAATTTTAGCTTACACATCCGGGGAAAGAAATTTCTTAGGACCATGAAAACACAGGTGATTCTGGTTCTGATTAGAGGGCTCAGTCTTCATCCCAAAAAGTACATATGTTTATTCCAAATTTACAGATGATCAAACTGAGGTTGAGAGCAGCCAAGTAACTTATTTGAGTTTGCATAGCAAGCAAATAGTACAGCCAACTTTGGAACCCGAATCAAAGAGCTCCTCTGTTACCCACAACGTCCCCTCCAGCAATGGTAAACACCTCAGACTTCACACTGGCTTTCACAAACCACCTCACAAACCCATGAGAATAGAGGAGAGGGCATGTGGAGGCGAAGTCAGCTGAGCAGAGAAAAGGGAAGCCCAGTTGTGATTTTCTATCTCCCTCGCATTCACAAATACACTCACAAATCAGAGTCTATAGTGACATCAATAGAGGTTGGGTTTTCATCCCAGCTTGGGAAAAATGTGTCCAAGAGTAGTCTAGCACCAAGCCAAGTGAAAGCCATCAAGGGTGGAGCCAGGCTTCCCTTGGGAGTAGAGTGACACAGGATAGGCTGGACATTCTCTGCAAACAGGAAGCCTCATTCTGTCTTAGAGAAATAGCACCGGCCAGGCACGGTGGCTCATGCCTGTAATCCCAACATTTTGGGAGGCTGAGGTGGACAGATCACTTGAGGTCAGGAGTTGGAGACCAGCCTGGTCAACATGGTGAAACTCCATCTCTACTAAAACAAAATGCAAAAATTAGCCAGGAGTGGTGGCACGCGCCTGTAATCCCAGCTACTAGCGAGGCTGAGGCAGGAGAATCACTTGAACCGGGGAGGCAGAGGTCGCAGTGAGCCAAGATTGCACCACTCCAGCCTGGGCAACAGAGTGAGACTCCATAAAAAAAAAAAAGCACCAAAAATGATAGATCACATTTTTAAAAAATGCTCTCAATTTGTGTCTAAATGAACAGCTCCTCCACTTGAAACAATAGGCTGAAGATGTCATAATATCTAGTTAACTTCTCTAATGCCAAATAAGAGTGTCATTAGGTTCTATCCACATCTGAGCTAGAAACAATGGCATGAAATGTTAATTAAAAAAACCTTTAAGGCATATGAAATTTCCTAATTGAAAAATGAATTACCTATATTCCCAAAGAAACACACAGGATGCAGACCATGGTTATTGTTTTAGGAAGCAGACAACTCATATTAACTTTGTCTGAATTCTTTTTTAGCTAAACATTAGCCGTAACTAGGGAAGATGTTCGCGTAACTCAGCATCATTCAAAATCAAAGTGCATATAGAATCTGATCTGAGATCATTTTCAAAGCCCTGCTCCTATCAGATGTTCAGACACATGAAGAAATTTTATACAAAGCTCTATTCTTAATGAAAATCCATCTCTTCATTCTTCACCTCTGGCTGATCATGACAAAAAGAAGCTTTCCACTAAAGAGAGTGGATTGAGTAGGAATGTGGAAGGAGACACATAATGTGTATTCAACCCTTCGCCTGCTGCTGACTCCTGGGATTTAACTGGCTTTGAAATATGTATAAGCTAGGGGGACTGTTGTATTATTCATCAAAGATTTATCAGACCTTCAAACTCAATTGCATATAGTGACCATGGGACACTTAAAAATAATAATAACAAAATGGGTAATGAAAGTATCTTTTTCAGAAATGCTGTCTAGGAAAAGAAAAAAACAAAACAGTTGTTTAATGTTGATTCCTAGGCCTCTAAATAAAAATTATAATAGGCTTCCCTCATCTCCCAACACTTATTTTTTTAAAGTAACCACTCAGTTGTCAAGGGTCCCTTCCTCAACTCTGGCCAGTGAAAAGCAAGATTTCCCTATAAAGAGTCAATGCCTGCATTTGGTAGACAAACATTGCAACAGACCTCCGAAAAAGTCATCGTGGTCCAAAAAGTTGAGTTATCCTTAAAAACAGAAAAGGAACCAAAAACACTCTACTAATGCTTTCTAAATCCAGATTTTGGTTTGTTTGTTTGTTTGTTTGTTTGAATGGAAAGGAAGTTGGATGCCATGTAATATGACTCCTCCAATTGTACAGATAAGATTGCACAGATCTAATTGTACACATCAGAGCCCCAGCCATGCTGTGACTTAGACAAGATCACAGACAGATAATCATATTTATTACTTTGCTCAAAAAATATTTATTACATCCCTAATATGTGCTAAGCATTACATGAAGCACAAGGTATACTGATAAAATAGCCCCGGCCCCTGTCATTCTAGGGCTAAGTGGGTACCAGGACCACTAAGGTATGGGCCTCTCCCAATGGTCCACTCCAAACCCACCTACCAGGCCCAGTCTATGAGGAACTGTTGGAGGCAAATAGTAAAAAACACAATGTAGATTTCCATGAAGCTGAACACACTCTTTTTAAAGGTGTCCTATACCCCAAGAGTAACTTCTTTATTTTGTTCTGTTAAAAGTTCCTGCCTTTGGTGCTGGGAAAACTGGCTAGCCATATGGAGAAAGCTGAAACTGGATCCCTTCCTTACGCTTTATAAAAAAATTGATTCAAGGTGGATTAAAGACTTAAATGTTAGAGCTAAAACCACAAGAACCCTATAAGAAAACCTAGGCAATACCATTCAGGACATAGGCATGGGCAAGGACTTCATGACTAAAACACCAAAAGCAATGGCAACAAAAACCAAAATTGACAAATGGGATCTAATTAAACTAAAGACTTTCTGCACAGCAAAAGAAACTACCATCAGAGTGAACAGGCAACCTACAGAATAGGAGAAAATTTTTACAATCTACCCATCTGACAAAGAGCTAATATCCAGAATCTACAAAGAACTTAAACAAATTTACAAGAAAAAATCAAACAACTCCATCAAAAAGTGGGCAAAGAATATGAACAGGCACTTCTCAAAAGAAGATATTTATGCAGCCAACAGACACACGAAAAAAATGCTTATCATCGCTGGCCATCAGAGAAATGCAAATCAAAACCATAATGAGATACCATCTCACACCAGTTAGAATGGCAATCATTAAAAAGTCAGGAAACAACAGGTGCTGGAGAGGATGTGGAGAAATAGGAACACTTTTACACTGTTGGTGGGACTGTAAACTAGTTCAACCCTTGTGGAAGACAGTGTGGTGATTCCTCAAGGATCTAGAACTAGAAATACCATTTGACCCAGCTATCCCATTACTGGGTATATACCCAGAGGATTATAAATCATGCTATTATAAAGACACATGCACACGTATGTTTATTGCAGCACTACTCACAATAGCAAAGACTTGGAACCAACCCAAATGTCCATCAATGATAGACTGGATTAAGAAAATGTGGCACATATACACCATGGAATACTATGCGGCCGTAAAAAAGGATGAGTTCACATCCTTTGTAGGGACATGGATGAAGCTGGAAAGCATCATTCTAAGCAAACTATCGCAAGGACAAAAAACCAAACACCGCATGTTCTCACTCATAGGTGGGAATTGAGCAATGAGAACACTTACACACAGGAAGAGGAACATCACACACGGGGGCCTGTTGTAAATGACGAGTTAACGTGTGCAGCACACCAACATGGCACATGTATACATGTGTAACAAACCTGCACGTTGTGCACATGTACCCTAGAACTTAAAGTACAATAAAAAGAAAAAAATTTCCTGCCTTTTTTATGAAATGATAGTGACAAAAGATAATAGGGGCTTATATACCTCACTTAGAAAACTAATTTTTCATTTTTAAAATCTCCTTGTCTATGGATTCCAAGTCTGGGATTCTCTGCTTCACACCACAATACACTCTTTCTAGGGATTAGCAGATGAAGAGCTCTACTAGTGCTATTACAAGAGCCGAGGCGGAAGCCCCCAGCTGGTGGTCAGTTGAGGTGAGCTGAGTTTGGCTGTTCCTTTCTACATCTGGAATTCTGGTCTTAAAAAAGTATGTTAATAAGGTTAATAAAATGTGTCCCTTGGCTCTGTGACTAACTGTTATTGAGACTGGAAAGTTAGGCTGCCAAGACAGAGCCAAAAACCTCCTCTTTTATGAAATGGATTAATTAGTTAATATTCGTGGAGTGCTTGAAAGTGGCAAAGGGTTATGTTTATGCTTTATACAATCAACATTCCAAAAAAGTGATTACGAACTGAGGAGAGTGTGTAACTGTGGAGAAAGCAACTCAAGCAGTCTCTAAGGGTTACATCATTAACCTGAACATAAATGAGCAACCCGCTTGTAATTTCCTGGTATGTTTCCCCCTGAGCATAGGATCAAGAGCCCCTTGAGTAGCTTCTCTCCTTTCTAGATCCAGGAACAGCAGCAGCCAGCTCTTGTTCCTATTGCTGGATTTTCCAATTCAGCTTATCCCGATTCTGGGACCTTCTGCCAGAGGAAACAGGGAGGTTAGAAGTGAAGGGGCAGGTTCATAAATGCCTCAGTAGTGAGTAGTGAAACAAAGCCCTTTTTTATCCTCGGTTGACATAAACTGTCACTCCACTCTCTTGCGCTCCCAGGGGGAAATGTTTATATACCCAAAAGTTGTGTCTTATAAAATTCCTAGAACCATCACAATAGCAACCATTTATTGAGTGCTTACCAAACTTCTGGACTTGGGCTAAGTGATTTCCACAATTATGCTATTACATTCTCATGGCCACCTTTACTGTGGTGTCATTAGCCTCAATTTCTAGTTGAAAAAATTGAAAGCTAAAGAATATAAATAACCAGAGGGGCTTCAGGATGGCTGATGAGAGGCATCCAGCACTCACCTCCTCCACAAAGAAGAACCAAAATAGCAAGAAGAAAATCACACTTCAAATATGGGGAAGGCCATTGGAGTTCAACAGAGAAGTGATAGACGGGAAACACCAAAGGCATGGAAGGAGATGGAAACTAAGCAGCCTGCTGAGCGGGATTGGTTGGGAGCCCAGAGAGGGTCTCCACTATGGGGAAAGGGTAAGTAAGAGATCCCCAGTAGTCTACATTTCCACCATTGAATCCTGCAGCCCTAGCCATGGGAGAACCCCCAGCCCTCACAAGGCCCTGAGACTAGTATAGGGAGCTGCCTGGACTGTGCAGTGGCATTGCTGCAGATAGGGAGCTCACACTGCATCCTACACACATACCCAAGTCCCAAGCAACTGCAGCACGGAGCCAGTTTGAGAGTCCAGCTTCACCAGACTGCTTCCTGCCCTGGGGCCCAGTAGCCCCTCCATCTCCACATCTTTGGAGACCTACTGACATCCCCACATGTCCACCTAGAGGGCTGCAGTAGTGTGACACTGGTTGGACTCAGTGGAGTGGCTGGGGCCCTAGCACTCTAGCACACACAGTGTCCTGCACCCCAGAGAATGGACAATGTAGCACCCTAAGGAGTCCTCCCCTAAAACAAAGGGAGCCAAAGTGCATGCTCCACAGAGCCTGGAACCTGCCTCCGTTGGGGCCACTACCACTGACAGCAACCCCCGCCTCCACCCCTCCCCCAGCAGCAGAACCACTGTGCACTTGTACACACCCTGAGGACTGGCTCTCCCTGCTGCTGCCACTCCCCACTGCTACCACTGACACCATGATAGCCACCACCACGGCCCAAAGCACATGCTCCCCAGAGCCTAAGAGCCAACTGACGGCAGCTGCTGCCACTAATAGCAACTCCACCCACCCCAACAGCAAAGCTGAGGTGCATTTGCACATACCCTGAAGATGGGCTTTCCCCACTAACCACCACTGCTGCCACCACCCACAAACTCCACTGAAGGGTCTGGGAATCACCTTGCCCTGCCCACCACAGCCCATACAGAGGAGAGGCCCACCTGGCCTGGCACTGCTCTTCCAGTGCCCAAGCACATCCCCCAGGGGTTTGGGGATCACCCCACCCCATCCACCACTGCTGGCATCTGTGCACTCCTCCCAGGGGTCTGAAGGTGGGCCAACCCAGCCTGCCACTATCATCACAGTGGCATCCACCCTCATGTGCCACTGTGGGGACCTGGGGACTGGCCTGCCCAGCCCATCACAGCCACTGGTAACACAAGCATGGGCCTCCTGGGAGCCTCAGGGTTGTCCCACCACTGCTATAGCCACTGCCACACCAAGCACACTGCCCAGAGGCCTCAGAACCCACCCTGAGGTGCAGCCCACCACTGCCACTGCTAGCACCTGAGGAAGCCACCTGGAGATCCAAGAATCTCCCACTTAGACCTGCTAACATTGGAGTCCACGTACATCAGCTGAGAGCCCAAGGACAGGCATGCTCAGGCTGCCACTGCTACAACTAGGGCCCAAGAACTAGCCTTCCTGGCTTTCTCATCCCCAACAAAACCTCATCACAGCCTTCACTAACAACAGCAGACTCAGCCATTGAGGAAATCAGAGACACCGCTGACACTGCTTACAGCTGAAGAAATGACACTGGTGCATGCACCTAGAATCAAAGCTAAAGTACCCTACTCAACCAACAGCATAGATGCATCTTCACAAAAAAAGTGCTACCCTGTGAAAGGAAATTTTAAAATGGGAAAAAACAACTGTCACACCAGATGTGCAGATATCAATGTAGGGACACAGGAAACATGAAAACACAAGAAAATGTGACACTCAAAAGGAGCACAATAATTCTCCAGTAATAGATTCCAATCAAAAGGATTTATAAAATAGCAGAAAAGGAGTTCAAAATAATGATATTAAAGAAGCTCAGTGAGATATAAGACAACACAGATAAACAATATGAAGAAATCAGAAAAAAACAATTCAAGATATGAATGAGAAATTCATCAACAAGGTAAATATCATTAAAAGAACCAAACAGAAATCCTCGAACTGAAGAATTATATGAATTAAATTAAAAATCCATTCAATGGCTATTATTAAAAAGACAAAAAGCAACAGATGCCAGCAAGGCTACAGAGAAAAGGGAACATTTGTACACTGCTGGTGGGAATGTAAATTAGTTCAGCCACTGTGAAAAGCAGTTTGGAGATTTCTCAAAGAAGTTAAAACTACTATTTGACCCAGCAATCCCATTACTTGGTATATATCCCCCCAAAAAAATCTTCCTACCAAAAAGACACATGCACTTGCATATTTATTGTAGCACCATTCACAATAGCAAAGACGTGGAATCAATCTAGGTGCTCATCAATGATGAAGTGAATAAAGAAAATGTGGTATATATACATCATGGAATACTACGCAGCCCTAAAAAAGAATGAAGTCATGTCCTTTGCAGTAACATGGATGCAACCGGAGGCCATTCTCCTAAGTGAATTAATGTGAGAAGATAAAACCAAATACTACATGTTCCCACTTAAAAAGTGAGCTAAATATTAGGTACTCGTGGACAAAAAATATATATATCAACAATAGAAACTGGGGACTGCTAGAGGGGGGAGGAAGGAAGGGGGCCAAGGTTGAAAAACTAACTATTGAGTACTTTGCTCAGTAACTCAGTGATGTGATGGAATCATTCGTACCCCAAACCTCAGCATCATATCCAGGTAATAAACCTGTACATGTACTCCCTGAAACCAAAATAAACGTTGGAAAAAAATTCATTCAAGAGTTTCAACAATAGACTACATCAAGCAGAAGAAAGAATTTCGGAACTTGAAAACAGGTTTTTTTTTTCGAATAACCCAATCAGACCAGAAAAAAAAAAAAGAATAAAGAATTTTGAAAGAATGAACACCTCAAGGAACTAGAAAAACAAGAACAAACCAAACCCAAAATTAGCAGAAGGAAAGAAATAATAAAGAACAGAACGGAAGTAAATGAAATGAGAACTGAAAAAATGTATATAAAGAATCAATACAATGGAAAGCTATATTCTTGAAAGGATAAACAAAATTAATAAACCACTAGTTAGACTAATCAAGAAAAAAAGAAAGTCCAAATAGGCAAAATCAGAAATGAAAAAAGAGACATTACAACTCACACCATGGAAATACAACAGATTATCAGATACCTTTATGAACAACCGTATGCTAACATACTGGAAAACCTAGAGGAAACAGATAAATCCCTGGATATCTACAACCTACCAATATTGAACCAAGAAGAAATAGAAAATCTAAATGACTAATAGTGAGTAACAAGACTGAATTGGTAATTTTTTTAAGTTTCCCAAAAAAGAAAAGCCAGGATTGGATGGCTTACTACCAAATTCTACCAAACTTATAAAGAAAAACTAAGAATAATTCTCCTAAAATTATTTCAAAATATTGAAGAGGAGAGAATTCTCCCTAACTCATTCTACAAGGCCAGCATTACCCTGTACCAAAACCAGATAAGGACACACACACACACACACACACACAAACACACACACACACACACACAAAGAAAACTACAGGCCAATATCCCTAATAAACATAGATACAAAAAATTATCAACAAACCACTACCAAATTGAATTCAGCAGCACATTGAAAAGATAATATGCCATGATCAAGGGGGATTTATCCCAGGGATGCAAGGATGGCTCAACATATGCAAATCAATAAATGTGATAAATCTCTCCAACAGAATGAAGGACAAGAGTCATATGATCATCTCAATAGGTACAGGAAAAGCATTTGATAAAATTCAACATCCTTCATGATAATAACTCTCAACAAACTAGGCATAGAAGATATATACTTAAACATAATAATAGCCATATATGACAAACCCACAGCTAACATCCTGAACAAGGAAAGATGAAAGCCTTTTCTCTAAAAACTGGAACATGACAAGATTGCCCACTTTCACAACTCCTATTCAACACAACACTGCAAGGCCGGGTGCGGTAGCTTACGCCTGTAATCCGAGCACTCAGGGAGGCAGAGCAGGTGGATCACTTGAGGCCAAGAGTTTGAGATCAGCCTGGCCAACATGGCGAAACCCCGTCTCTACTAAAAATACAAAAATTAGTATGGGCATGGTGGCACATGCCTGTAATCCCAGCTACTCAGGAAGCTGAGGCAAGAGAATAGCTTGAACCCAGGAGGTGGAGGTTGCAGTGAGCCAGGATGGTGCCACTGTACTTCAGCCTGGGCAACAGAGAAAGACTCTGTCTCAAATAAAAAATTAATTAATTAATTAATTAATTAATTAATTTAAAAAAAAAAGAGCACTGCAAGTCCTAGCCAGGGCAATCAGGCAAGAGAAGGAAATAAAAGGCTTCCAATAAAAGGCCTCCTGCTTCAGGAGCAGCAGGAAAAGAAGCTGCTTCTGAAGATATACCAGATTGTCCTAGTGCATAACCTACTTCTAGGAATAAATGAGCCTTTTTAATAGAAGATGTTAATGCTCTGTGTTACTGGGGCACCACTTGGTAATAAACTGTTACTTTTAAATATAAAATAACCCTGAGTGGATTCCTCCAGTTTTTTCAAACTATGAAATTAAAAATGTGGCCAGGCATGGTGGCACATGCCTGTAATCCCAGCTATTCGGGAGGTTGAGGCAGGAGAATCACTTGAACCCAGGAGCGGAGATCGCACCACTGCACTCCAGCCCAGGTGACAGAGTGAGACTCTGTCTCAAAAAAATATAATAAATAAAAAAGAAGTTAAAAGTGTTAATGCTCACATGCAAAGAGAATCAAATATTTTTGAATGGGAGTTTATAGTAATGTAAGGAGAAACAGGGGCAATCCCAGAAAAATAGAGACCTCTACCTTTCCCTTACTACTTTAAGGGGCAGGTCACACTATGAACTATCTGGGACCCAATTATCTGAGGCCAAGGATGTCATCAGCATGGATACTGGTAACAGAGCATTCTCTGAGAAAGAGGGTCATTGCAAGTAGAACAGACTTCAACAAGGAGCCTGTGGTATGAGAATTCTAAGACAGCCCCAGATTCCTATCCCCTGCTATACACATTTTCTAGGTATTTCTGTAAAAGGATTTCACAGATGTAAATATTCCCGAATCAGTTGACTCTAAACTAGGGGGATTATCCTAGGTGGGTATAACCTAATCAGATGAGCCATTAGAAAATCAGGGAGCATAAAAATGGGAACAATAAACCCTGGGGATTTGAAAAGGAGGGAACCAGGAAGAGAGGTAAGGGTTGAAAAACTACCTATCGGGTATTATGTCCACTACCTGGGCAACAGGTTCATTAGAAGCCCAAACCTCAGCAGCACACATTGCCTATCTAATAAACCTGCACATGTACCCACTGAATCTAAAAAGAAAAAAAATTAATTAAACTGAGACATCTTTAATACTTAAAAGTTTTTTTTAAAAAGGAAATAAAAAGAATCAAAGCAGCAGCAGACACCTCCTATTGGCCTTGAAGAAATACACCACCTGTTGAGGGCCATGTGGCAGAGAACAGTGGGCTGCCCCTGGGAGGCCTCAGCTCTGCAACCACACAAAAGTGAATTCTGCCAACAACCAATGACCTTAGAAGAGGTCTCAGAGCTCTGGATGAAAACAGCCCAAAAGATACCTTGATTACAGGCTCATGAGATCCTGAGCTGAGGACCAACCAAGCTGCACCTAGACCCCTAGCCTACAGAAACTGCAAGCCAGTAAATGTAAGTTTGGAGTAACTTGTTAAACAGCAAGAGCAAACTAACACAGGCCCCACCGCAGAAGCACACAAAAGCAGATGCAGTAGGCTATGGTGAGTCCAGGGGTGTGGATGCAGGAGACAGAAAAGGTCTCTAAGTTTTCTCCATCTCCAGAAAAATCCTTTTCACCCCTACTGGAAGCAGAGTTGCTGGGCAGAGAACTGTAGCAAACAGATGGGAATGGGGAGAACAAAATCATAGAACCACTCCTCTAAGTGTTTGTTGAAGCAGGTGACTAAATTGTTTTGCTTGCCTGGTGATGTGCCTGTCTTACTAACCTTATTATCCCAAGGAGTTTTCTCCTTTTTTCTCTCAGGGACTGTACAATGGCATTGGCAGAAGGCCATGAACTTGGCACAGTGTTAACAATTTTGCTTAAACCACTAGCACTTGGGGAATAAAGCAAGACACTGTGATTCACTGCTCACTGCCCAGAGTAATAAAATGTTTCTAGTTTTATCAAGTAGGTCTACTGTTCATTTGATAATTCTAAGGATATAACCCAAAGTCCAAATTAGGTGTTTCCAGAATCCAATGCATTCTTACAGTAAATTCTTAAAGTAATTTTTTTTAAACTTGCTGTGAGCTTTACAACTTTTTCCCCTCTGGGTTCATAGAGCACTCCATTCATTTTACCAAGTTATCCTCACAACAATAATATTCTTATCATTGAATTATAGGTGGAAAGCTAAAAACCTAGGACTATGGTTAGACTTACCCAGAACCGTAAAGTAAATTTCAGATAGACTGGACTACTCTAAAGTCTCTTTCTTCTATATAACTAGTAACTAGTGTGTGTGTGTGTGTGTGTGTATACATATTTTACTTGATAATTCTTCGGGGGTCATTTCCACAGTCTGGGTTGCTAGCTCAATAGCCTCTTGTTTCCTGATCCAATCTACCAAGTTCAAGATATTCCCAGAAGAGTTTGAGCTAATTACTCAAACAATTAAGAGTGGTATATAAAACTATCTTTGGTTAAACAGTAATTCACATGTGGTAAAATGTTTTTGAATTAAAAATAAGGACACATCAGGGTTAGACAATAGGGCAGAGTATGTAAAAATCAGAGCTGCCCTCCAAAGCCAGAATATATCTTTTGGCTGGGCACAGTGGCTCATGCCAATAATCCAGAACTTTGGGAGGCTGAGGTAGGAGGATCACTTGAGCCCAGGAGTTCGAGACCACCCTGGGCAACACAGTGAGACTTCATCTAGATATTTAAAAATGTTTGAATTAGTATATATGTTTACATACCTTCACAGACATACTTTAAATACATTCGAACGTTTTTATGTTCAACATCATCAGGAAAATTGTTGTTGAAGCCAGCCTGTGCTCACAGTATAAGCTCAATAAATGCTTGATAACTGAGTGTTTTGCATGTATCATTTCACTTATGCCCAATTATAACCCTTCAGGGTAAATATTGCTATTGCCATTTTGCAGATAAAGAAACTGAGATTCAGGAAAGTGAAGTAACTTGCTCAAGGGCACACAGCTACTAAATGCCTCTTGAATAAAACACATAAATAAAGGCCAAAACCAACAAAATATCTTGAGGTAAGGCCCTCCAAGTGTTCCCTATTACAGTCATGTGCTGTGCAAGACAGACTGAATATACAATAGGAGTTCCATAAGATTATAATAATACGGTATTTTTTTACTGTACCTTTTCTATGTTTAGATGCACAAATACTTACCATTGTGTTGCAGTTGCTTACAGTATTCAGTAAGGGAAAACGCTGTACAAGTTTATAACTTAGGAGCTGTGGGCCATACCACATAGCCTCGGTGTCAAGTAGGCTCTAGCATCTGGGCCTGTGTAAGCACGTTGATGTTCACACGATGACAAAATCTCCCAGCGATGCATTTCTCAGAACATATCCCTGTCATTAAGCAATGCATAGCTGTATTTTGTTATAGTAAAATTGTATTTTGTTATTCTGGTAGAAGGCATATTTCTGGCCCACTAAACCTGAAGGTAAAACAGAACTGACGCCCAATTTTACTTTACTATGTAATCAAGTAAATCAAATTATATATTTAGAGCCCAGTAGAAGCTATTCCTTTCCTTTGCTTCTATTTTTAGGGGGAGGGGTATTTTTATTTAGGTGGAATGATTTTTATTATGATTACTGTTTAGTATACTGTTTCAAACACTTTACATAAAGTAATGTATTTAAACCTCAGAAAAATCCCATGAGGAATTTTTAGGTGAGAAAGCTGAGGCACAGAGAATTAAATAACTTGCCCAAGGTCACAGTGAGTAAATGGAAGGACCAACATTCCAACTCCAGGGGCCAGGCTTTCAACTACTAATGAGTGGGGGGAATTAAGGTCCTTCTGGCTGTTCTTCTCACTGCCACACTTTCCATAGCACAAGAACTCATGACCTTTTTCTCTATTAAGGAATGACAGTGATTAAAGAAGGGGAACTGGTGTTGGATGGAATTTTGTGTTATAAGAAATGCAGTCTAGTCTATTTTGTTGCTCGGAGAAAACTGTCCTTCCTCCACCGCACTGCAGCTTCCAACTGGAAATTCCCTTTCCTTCCCCATGCCAATCAAATGGATCTGTCCTCTCTAAGTTATAGCAGCAAAGTGTACTGATGACACAAAGCATGCCATTCACAGTCAACATATAGAAACTTTATATATATAGCATGATCTCAGCTCACTGCAACCTCCACCTCCTGGGTTCAAGCGATTCTCCTGCCTCAGTCACCTGAGTAGCTGGGATTACAGGTGCTCACCACCACACCTGGCTAATTTTTGTATTTTTAGTAGAGACGGAGTTTCACCATGTTGGCCAGGCTGGTCTCGGACTCCTGACCTCAAGTGATCCACCCGCCTCGACCTCCCAAAGTGCTGGGATTACAGGCATGAGCCACCGCACCCGGCCATAGGAACCTTAGCATTGACTTTTAAATACTGCTTGAACCTAGTTGGATAAGTGTAATTGTAGGGTTGTGGGCACGATGGCAGGTTTGGGGAGCTGCATTAAGAATGGTGAGCCTCTAGAAGAATGCTTCAAATTAGGGGCATCCTGAATGATACTGATGTGTGCATACTATATAATATATGGTGTTATAAATATGAAATTATATGGCATTATAAAGAAATGTCAAAAAACTTTTGGGCTTAAACAAAAGTAAGTTAGCTTTAAACTGTACATGGCAGATTCAAAGAATTAGATGGATACATTCAATTCATATCTATAAAAAGCAATAGTAATTATAGAATTCTAGAAGTTTTGAAAATTAGGATAACATCTTATTAATACAGGAAGATTTAGGTATAGATATTTCTAACTGTCTGTTCCTGATCCTGATGCCCTAAGAGGGACACTTGATTCACACCTTGAGAACAAAGATCAGTCTAGTAAAGGAGGTTCACATGAGAGAATCAGATCTGAAGATGACAGTGAATCACCCACTCTGGAATTTGTACATATCCACATGTTGCCAACAATGGTTTCCCTGCATCTCTTCTTTTTCACCCTGACAGAGAATGCCAAAATTAAATAATAATTGAACTGTGGATTTAAACTGTGTAGGCTACTGCTACAGCTACTTCAGGAAGGAGCCCTGGGCTAGACATTGGAAGACTTGGGATCTAATTACATCTCTGCTATTAACTAGTCAAATCACTTAACATCTCTGACCCTCTCTTCCCTGTTCTGGTCAATGGAGAGGGATAGATTAGAAAAGCTCTAGGATCTCTAAAAGCTTGAAAATTCAATGATTCAGAACAAACTATGGCTACCTGCAACAACACCGGTGAAGCTCACAGATACAACACGGAATGAAGGAAACCTCATAAAAATGAGCACATTAGCAGGATTATATATATTATATAATATATATAATATTATATAATATATATAATATATAATATATATTATATAATATATATAATATATATTATATAATATATATATTATAATATATAATATATATTATATAATATATATATTATATAATATATATTATATATATTATATAATATATAATATAAAATATATATTATATATTATATTATATATAATATTATATATTATATTATATATAATATTATATATTATATTATATATAATATATTATATTATATATAATATTATATAATATATATATTATATAATATATATTATATATTATATATATATATATATATAAAGTTCAAAAAAAAGACAGAACAACCTATCTTCTTGGAAGTCAGTGGAAGAGGGCCTTCTGGGGCACTGCTCATTTCTTCATCTGGGTACTGGCTAAATGGATCTGAGCACTTGGTGACTAGTCACTGAATTGTAGACTTATGCTTTGCACACTTTATTATGTTATGCTTCATTTTAAAAGTTGTTTTCTTAAAAACCGTTCAATAGTTCAAACCATGGTGCATTCTCAAATTCACGAAGTAACTGCAAACTCTTCCTTTTACTCTGTGCTGCAACCACCTGAAGAAAAGGAGAAAAGGGAGGCTAGCAAGTGAACAGTTTTTGAGCATTTACTAAGTGCCAGGCACAGTGCTATGTATATTACATACCCTATCTCTATTCTCACAGTAAGGCTATGAAATAGCATCCACCATCCGCATTTACAGATGAGAAAGCTGAGGCTTGGAAACTGTCAGAGACTTGCCCAAGCTCATGCAGCAAGTAAGCAATGCAGCCATGCCTTAAAGCTGGGTCTGTCTGCCAAGGTCTGTAATGTTCTTTCCACCGTGTCTTGCTTCAAATTACTGCAATTTAGTGCTTATTTTTAAAAAACTTCAGTCCTGAGTTCTCACGCACACAAAAATAGTTTGGGAAGGCTAGAAAATTACTTTCCCAAAGTTTGAAACCCTCTGCAAGATTCAACGTTTGCAGTAGTTCCTGGAAGTTATTCACTGAGTAGGAAGTTATAGAGGCACTTGTCCCATCTTGGCTCATCACATGATGTGTGCTTGAAAATAAAACTCTTCTCTTATGAACCATTCCCTCTCAAGGATTTAAAATAACTCTCAGTATCTGAAAGATCCTCTTCAACCATAAGAGAGTGCAGTTGCTACTACCTTAAACATACACACAGGACTCACAAACATTGAGTGTAGGCACTCCAGGAACCCCATTTAAATGGCAAAGACTCAGGGTGATGGAGAGAAAAGGCTGCCCAGCCAAGGACAAGAACAGGGATCCAGGTCCTGTCTGGCCCAGTTAGCTGAGTGGCCTTGGGTATAGCCGTGGGATCTTCTTGGTGCTTACTCTGTTCTTTACCTAAATGAGACCACTGTAACCTACACTCCGAATAAGTTTGTTGTTGTTGTTGTTGTTGTTGTTGTTTTAATTTACACACAGAGAATTGTGATTGCTTTAGATGATCTATAATATTCTATTTCATTCATATGCTTCCTCTACTGGAAAAAAAAAGTATTGAATACATTAAACACTTTTAGATAATTTGGTTTGTGCCAAAATAGCAAAATTGGAAAAATTGTAGTGCCTTCCTGCCTCTCTTTTTCTCCCCTTCTCTCCTTTCATCTCCCTTAAGTCATCCTGGTCCATCCCAGAATCCTGCACTCAGGACCCTTCCTGGGCCTGCTTTTCTGTCTCTCTCACCAAGAAGCCAACATCCCTCCCTGTCTCCCACCAAACTTCCCTTTTTCAGTGTGGATGACTTCTGCAAGGTATCAGAAAGAAAGTGATAGGGTTGAAAGTGTTCTTTCTAAGATCAATTTTCCAGAGTAGTCATATTTTTAAAGCAGAACTTATTTATCCACATATATTCCTAATAGATGAAATATGGATTTCAGCCTGTGTGCCCAAAGAAATGAAAGAATTCTAGCACTGTGGGGAGACTGGCACTTTTTAAAGAAGGTAGCTACTCCCTGTGATGCAAGAACCTCACCCATCTGACTCCTCACTCCTAGGAGATGCTTTAAGGATGATGTCGTTGAGTCACATTCCTTGACCCCCTAGGTAGTCGTATCTTCAAGCCTTTTTCTCTTACATCTAGATTAACAGGATTTCAATAAACTACAGGCATACATTTATGCAGGTAATATTTCAAATGTCACACCAAAATGCTATCCAAAAACTCATGGCAAATAAGTGGTGTAAAAATTCCAACGTGGCTAGAAATCATAAGACTATGATTTCTATGAGAGTCCATACTCAGTTCCTTATTCAGCTCCAAATACTCATTTTAAGACTATTTCTTTCTTCTCATTTCCAGTGCTTTCCATATGCACGCACAACCACAAAGTAAAAACAAAGCAGGAACTAGATTTGTGATCATTAGAATGTTGGTGGTCTGATCCCACTGTAAATAAAGGACTAAACATTGATGATAGAATCTCTGGCAGAGTGTGGGGTTACAATAACCTACCAACTTTTATTGAGCATCATCTAAGTGTCAAGCATTAAGATCCACCCTCAGGGGGTGTAATGGGTAAAAAAAGAAAATACTTAGAAAGAATAAATAGGACCTACTATTTGATAGAACAACAGGGTGACTATAGTCAACAATAACTTAACTGTACATTTTTAAATAAAGAAGCCAGGCATAGTGGCTTGTGCCTGTAATCCCAGCTCTTTGGGAGGCCTAGGTGGGCGGATCACCTGAGGTTAGGCGTTTGAGACCAGCCTGGCCAACATGGTGAAACCCCATCTCTACTAAAAATACAAAAATTAGCCAGGCATGATGGTGGACACCTGTAATCCCAGCTACTTGGAAGGCTGAGGCAGAAGAATTGCTTGAACCCAAGAGACGGAGGTTGCAGTGAGCCAAGACTGTGCCTTTGCAATCCAGCCTAGGCAACAAGAGCAAAACTCCATCTCAAAAATAAATAAATAAAATAAAATAACTGAAAGAGTATAATTGGGTTGTTTGTAAATCAAAGGATAAATGCTTGAGGGGATGGATACCTCACTCTTCATGATGTACTATTCGACATTGCATGCCCTTATCAAAACATTTCATGTACCCCATAAATATATACACTTACTATGTACCCACAAACATTAAAAATAAAAAGATCCACCCTCAAAGTTACTGCCATATCCCTGTTCCTTCATCTCTGGAGAGAGACACTGGCGTTCACCTAAATGCCTGTGATAAGACCACCATTATATATCCACCCCTCCACACCTTGTGCCCCAGCATCACGCAGTGTGGTCATCCCAGGTCTACACGCTTAAAACATGACCCAGAGAGACAAAAGACAAGTTCAGATGAGCAGGTTTTGGGATCCACAGAGAAGAGCCATTTTTAAGAAGAATGCTTCTAAATTTCCTAATTCACGTTTTTAAGCAAGTGGAAATAAAGCGCTATTGTTGAAAAATAAGAACATATTATAAATCAAGAAATATTTCCTAAGCAGATATTTACCCTCATAATCTCCAGAAAACTCCTACACTTTGCCATCTCTGAGCCTGAATTTCCAACTTAATGCCTGTGTCAATTGTTTATAAACTGCAGATCTAGTCATTCTCTATTTTATTGATAGTATGTAGAGTGCCTTGCACAGTACCTGGCAAGTACTTATTGAATAGGCACCCAATAAATATTTGTGGCATGAATGAATGAACTGTTAAAATCTGTGAATCTGTGACTCATGTTTTAGACAGCAGAAATACAAATGATGTTTTTAATTAATTCTGCAACATATGGTATTGATTCTAAATATGCTTTATTAAACTATAAGCGAGCACTGAGATACTGATACTACAAAAGCAGCTCTGCTACCAGAATAAAATTATAGTAATGCGTAACTAGACTTATTTGTTAAATACGGACTATTAATGTGCATTCATCGGCCATTCATTATGTTTGTACAGGAATTTTTTAATGTTTAAGTTTACCAGACTTCTTTTCCATCAGTAGAGGTAGGAAAGTGTGTCCATTAAGCCCAGGCAAGAGCTGTCACAACTCTGGTGCTTGTCCAGCTGTACCCCTCCTCATGGGGAGCTCACAGTGCCTGAAGCCCACACCCTCTCCTAGACCATGCTTTGAGTATCTAGGACCCCAGGGTTCCCAGGCCAAACGACCCCAAACCTGCTTTTGGAGCCTGTGCAACACCACTTCCAGGGTCCTTCCTCCAGAGGGTGGAGCCCATGACTAGAGTGCTCCCCACTAAGCCTGAGAAGTGGTCTGCACGAGAGGGAGGGAGGCCCACACCACTGCATGCAAGACAGAGCCGGGGATGGGGAGGGAAGGGGCTGGCCTCAGGCCGAGGACCAGGGCTTGTTCTCACCGTGCCGCCACATTCCTGCACAGACTGCCAAGGAGTCCAAAAATTCTCAATTCAAAGCTGCCTTCCAGGTAGTCATGAAGATGTATGTGTCAAGATGGGAAGTTACAACAGAGTTACATTTTGGTAGCTTGATGTATGACTTATCAGTATTTAGATCTATGATTTGTGAACCTTCATTTATACTCATGCCCCTTGTTTTTGCAAATGTTAAGCATTTTTTTCTCAATTTTTTTCTTCAACTTCAAAAATCCAAATATACCACAAGTGCTTAATAACGTATCACAAGTTAAGAACTGCCTATTTAAACCTTTGAAATTTCTTATGCTCTCAAACTTTACCAAGAGAGGTACTTGGTCCAGACGAACAGTTTCTCTTGAAAGGCAGCATATACAAATTGACAAAGTTAATCTACAGGGGTAGTACTGTTGACAAATAATAATATTAAGCATTAAGCATGGGCCAGGTACAACACCAAGTAATTTGTATGCATGTTATTTCAACTAATACTCAAAAAACTCTACAATAGTGTATTAGTCCATTTTCATGCTGCTGATAAAGACATACCCAAGGCTAGGTAATTTATAAAGAAAAAAGATTTAATGGACTCATAGTTCCATGTGGCTGAGGAGGCCTTACAATCATGGCAGAAGGTTAAGGCACGTCTTACATGGCAGCAGGCAAGAGAGAATGAGAGCCAAGGAAGGAGAAACCTGTTATCAAACTATTAGATCTGGTGAGACTTATTCACTACTATGAGAACAGTAGAGGGAAACCACCCCCATGATTCAATTATCTCCCACCAGGTCCGTCGCACGACATATGGGAATTGTGGGAGCTACAGTTCAAGATGAGATTTGGGTGAGGACACAGCCAAACCATATCAGGTGGGTACTAAAATTATTTTATCATACAGATGAGGAATCTGAAGCTTAAAGAAGTTCAATAAATTGTCCAAGTTTCCACAGCTGGAAAGGACAGAATCCTGGGTGCCAGCAGGCTCAGAAGCCTGCACAGTGCCTGGTCTCTGCCACTGAGCTCTCCTGCCTCCAGCACCACAGTCCTCTCCCAAGCTCCACCTCCTCTTGGTCTTAGGCCCTCTAGTTCTTATCTTTGCCCAGCCCCACCTTAGCCTCAGGTATCCAATCTTAGGTTTCCTGTGGCAATCTCATTTTATTGGTCATAGAGATGACCAATAGGGGGACTGATGCCTTTCAGCACACATGTGCATGCATGCATACACACAAACCCACAACAGACACACACAGAAGTTCACACACAGGATTGAGGAGATAACTTGGAATCAGGAAGTCTAAACTCCATGATGGGACTGAGGGAACTGGGCTGAGTCCTAGAGACTGCAAAGGGAGATGGGTGAAGCACGAGAGTGGAGCCCATGAGGTGCACACCGTGCCAGGAGTGTGCTGTGTAAAGGACTATCCGGTGTGTCTGTGCAGCTTGAAAAGGAAAGGGACAGAACCGAGAAGACACAAGATATGAACCTCATCACTGAAAGGGGGCAAAAGGGGTCTAGACTGAAGGAGAGATTCCTAGAACAGGGAGTATAGTTTGAATCAGACAGAAAAAAATAAATAAAATTCACTCTTTATTAAACCCCAAACCAAATCCAATATTTTTTGTTTATTTGTTTGTTTAGATGAATCAGATCTATGTTTAAAAAAAAAAAGAACCTAGCCTACATATTTTTTAAATGCAGAGACCACAGGGAGAAAAAGTTATAAATTTTCTCAAAACTGGTAAGAGTGTTTGTTAAGAATTCCTGCGCCCAAGAGAGAGGGAAAAGGTTTCCAGAAGCATATCCCTGGATGAAATAGTTTAGGAAAATGCAAGAGGGAAAAAGAACCTCTTTTCTCTCCATCTCCTGTTCTCTTTCCTTAATCTTCAAATACAGTAACAGAATGTGCTTATTTTGAGGGAATGGATTCAGAAACAATCATGACATCTGCCCTCTATATATAGAGGGAGATGAAAATGATATTTCAAGTCCACATTTCAGATCAACCTCACCCTTCTTCTTGCACAAAAGCGTTTAGGGCACTCAAAAACTCTTACTTGCTCTTGTTTCTGTTACCATGACAACAGGCATCTGCTCTGAATGGACAGGAAGAGTAGGGAAACAAATATGTTTCAACCTACTTGAGAAATACTTTCTGGTTAATAACCTGATGCTGCCAGTGTTACTGGCTCCTAAGCGTATTAAGTGGTTAATGGAAGTGCCTTCAGGAACCTGCTTCTCTCCAGGATCTAAGTCATGTGGCTGAGGTACGACACACTCAGTGAAACCCATCTATCCGACGAATGGTGGTGGGTGGGGCTCTGTCAACTCACAGTGCAGCTAGGGCACCCGAGCCCTGTAGCTCCACATGGGGCTCAGACACATGCACAGCCTACCTAGGCCTTACCCACAATCCAGGCACAAAAAAGCTTGTGGGACACAAAGCCAGGAGCCCTTTGTAAAGTCTGAATCTCTGGTTCTAATTCAAAGGGAAAATGACAAAGCCCCTCTTCCAGCCTCCCTCACAGCAGTCGTGTTTTTTCCCATTCAATGTGGACATTCAATGTGTCCTATTATAAGCCAGGCCCTCTCTATAATTATCACATTGAGTCATTTCAACACATTTTGAAGTAAGTACAACTATCCCCACTTTTCACCAGGAAAAATTATGCTCAAAGAGATTAAATAATGTGTCCAGGGGCCACACTCAGTGGCTCATGCCTATAATCTCAGCATTTTGGGAGGCTGAGGAGGGAGGATCCCTTGAGGCCAGGAGTATGAGACCAGCCTGGACAACATAGTGAGACCCACTCTCTACAAAAAAAAAAAAAAAAAAAAAAAAAAGGTTAATTAGCCAGGCATGGGAGGGTGCACCTGTAATCCCAGCAACTCAGGGGCTGAGGTGGGAACATCACTTGACCCCAGGAGTTGGAGATTACAGTGAGCTATGACCGCACCACTGCACTCCAGCCTGGGTGACAGAGTGAGACCCTGTCTCAAGAAAACTAAATAAATAATGTGGCCTGGTTCATATAGCCATTACATAGAAAATCTAATCTTCAAATTTACTTAGGTAAATAGAGGAAGGAGCCTGTCCCTACAGTTGACCACAGTCTGGGAGTAGGAGGGAGAGGCTGAGCTGTCCACTCACTGACTCCTGACACACTGATCCTTGGTGACCTAGCAGCTTGATCTCTGCCCTCATGTAGCTGACACACTGAGGCAACTGAGACCACAGACAAGTAAACAAAAATACGTAGAATTACAAGTCATGGTAAGTGTTGTTAAGGAAGTGGTGACCTAAGAAAGAATTGTGTCCTCATTGTTATTAAAAATCCTGTCCTCTGGATCCTCTCCCTTGCAAGACAAAGGCAAAGCCCTGATCCACAGGCCTTTGAGGATGTGTCAGGAGCAGCTTTGCACAGAGGCTAAGAACATGAACTTCCTCTCAGTCCACCACTTAAGACTCAGCTCTGCCACTACCTAATTGAATGACCTGGAAGAAGCTACTTAAAACTTTATGGGCTTCAGCAAATGAAGAAATATGTGCCAAGCACTTAGCTGAACCTGGCATATAACATAAATATGAGCTTCAATTATATTATCATTGTCATTACTTCCCTCCCACACCCGAAAGTCCTCCCAGATGTTGTCTATGATGGCAATGGGAAATAGTGGCCTCTAGAGATTGTGGAACTAAAGCTATGGAGAGTCAGCTTATCTGAATGAAAACATCCACTTCCCAGCTCCTTTCCCTCACATGTGATCTGCAGGCTGATGCAGCAGAGGCTGTCCATGACCCTCTCATTTGTCTTCAAATCCCATTACCGTTTTCATGCTCACTAGCTCCCAGTGCACTTTGATTCCCAGCTGCAAGCATTTGTGTCTCCTTTGTCAATCCACTTTGCTGCCTGCAGAAATTGTCACAAATGCCTGGAAATCTATGTCAGAGGTTGTGAACGGTGGAGGGAGACCCCTTAACCTATGACTGACAGGTGCAGAGCGAAAACTGCTCCTCTGGGCAACCTGAAAGAGTCGAACTCCAGGTGTTCCTCTTTGTAGGACTTTACTTCACACTGTGACCTTGCTTGGCTTCGCTCCCTTCCAAGTCACACTTCCTAAAACCTTACAAGGGACACTTCCTAATAAGTACATCATCTTCCAAGAATCCTTTTTCCAGGGTCTGCTTCTGGGGAGCCAACCTAAGATAGGCTGGTGTTAACTGGCCCAAGGACTGACATTAAAAGCTTGCTTAGAAATAAACACTTGGTTGAGAAATGTTCCAGTCTTAGCAAGGCTTGACACACACAGCATTAGTATTCTCTGAGACTTTGAGAGGGAGCAATAGGCATTTTGTCCTTCTGTATGAAAGACGGAGAGCAACTAGAGTTGGAAAGTGTAAACACAGTGATACATTTTGGGATAAGATGAGCCTCCTGGGATGCAAACCCTCCTGAATTAGAGTCATCAGACTTTCCATTGTTGCTTGTTCCAAAATGAAATGTTCCCCGAACAAAATTCAGAATGTGCAAGAACAAGCAAGGCTTTCTGAGATGCTCAAAATAACAAAGAAATTGTAACCTTTTCAGTGAGATACAACTAAAAGTATAAGTAAAATTTCATCATTGAGTGTTTAATGGAATTATTTTTTTATAATTGTATTGCACTTTTCATTTATTTATTTATTTATTTTAAAGACAAGATCTTGCTCTGTCACCCAGGCTGGAGTGCAGTGGCACTATCATAGCTCACTGCAGCCTCAAATTCTTGGGCTCAAGTGATCCTCTCCACTCAGCCTTCTGAGTAGGTAAAGACTACAGGCACACGCCCTCCAATCAGCTAATTATTTTAATTTTTTTTGAAGAGACAGGGTCTCAAACTCTTGGCCTCAGTTGATCCTCCCGCCTCAGCCTCCCAAAGCTCTGGTATTCTAGATAGAGGAATTCTATCTAAGAGAATCTCTTTATCTTTAGAGCAGTAATTATTTGTAGATACAACTTATAGACACACAATAATAGGATCCACTAGCTCAGGATGGCTTTCATTTAGATTAAAATGTGTCCAGAAGTCTGGGTGACATAATGAGACCCTATCTCTAAAAAAAGTAAAAAATACAAACTTAGCTGGGCATGGTGGTACATGCCTGTAGTCCTATCTACTCAGGAGGCTGAGGTGGGAGGATTGCCTGAGCTCAGGAATTTGAGACTGCAGTGAGCTATGATCATGCCACTGCACTCCAGCCTGGGTGACAGAGCAAGCCCCCGTATCTGAAAAGAAAAGTACCTAGGTTTTTATTTAAGAATAAAAAATATGGCACATGTATACATATGTAACTTACCTGCACATTGCGCACATGTACCATAAAACCTAAAGTATAATAATAATAATAATAATAATAATAAAAGAAAAAAAATAAATCTCCAGGAATTGCCTAAAAAAAAAAAAAAAAAAAGAATAAAAAATAGGGCTGTTCTAATTAGAGATGGTTTTGAGCCCAGCCTCCTTATCATGACTTTGGCTATATAGCCTTAGATACGAAATTTCTGGTATTAGGGTCATAGCACTCAGAGCTTAAAGTTAATCCAGCCCAATTTTTTCTTTCTAGTCTTCTACATTTCCAGTTTTTCCACAACAGGTATATGGGTATAGATAACATACACATTTACTTATATGTATGTATATGCATATTTGTATCTACTTTAAGGGTGCATATATATGTGTATACGTAAATATACAAAGAAATTATTTTATAATTTAAAATTTCTAAATTGGGCCATGTTCAACTGTATGGATACTTAAAGAAATTTAAATTAGAATAATGTACATTTTATTTATATATTATCAAAGTTTTTTTAACTATAAGATTTAGTACTGCCCAGACTCAGTGGCTCTCACCTGTAATCCTACCACCTGGGGAGGCCAAGGCAGGAGGATAGTTTGAAGCCAGGAGTTTGAGAACAGCATGGGCAACACAGCAAGGCCCAAGAGTTAGAGGCTGCAGTGAACTATATGATTGCCCCATTGCACTCCAGCCTGGACAACAGAGCAAGACTTTGTCTCCAAAAAAACCAAAAAATTTAGTGCTGATGGTGGACATTTAAACTGATATACTCCTTTGAAAGCAATTTAGCAAGAACCTTTAAAAAGTTTATAATCCAGTAGTTCTATGCTTATAAAACTAAATTTTACAAATTCTTTGTGTACAAATGTGCACATTTTCATAATATTTAATAATAGATTTTCTATTTTTATTAAAGTATTATTCTCAGAGAAGTGCACATTCCATAAACCTACAGTTCAATAAATTGTCACAAACTGAATTCACCCATGTAACCATCACCTAAATAAAGAAGGAGAATATTGTCAGCACCTCAGAATGTAATCGTTTTTAAAGTAGAAACAAATTAATGTTCAACAATAGAGAAAAATGTAAAGTGGGACAAACAGAGCAAATTTTAAGCAATTCAAGCAAAACCATCTAGAAATCCCAAAGACAACAAGACAAAGAAGCAAATATGAAGATCCCCGTGGACCACAGTCCCAAACTTGCAAGAGAACCATGCCCCTGCCATTAAAAACCTATATTCCTAGAGGTGTAGTTGGTGCAATGGGCAACCATACCAAGTAGCCTTTATGAGAAACTCTCAGGAGAATCACAGAAGCAAAAGCATTGAGTATAAGTTGGGCTCAGTCATGCATCATGGGTCACATCACGCATCGTGGTTATGCAAAGGAGGTCTAAATTGATACGCTTCTTAAACCAAATGCTGAAAGTGAATAGGCAATCACAGGGGGAAGAAGCAGATACAGGTGGCATCCTCTGAATGAGGATGAAAAATACAGACATAATCATAAGTGCTCGAGTTGATGGATACCCTAATTACCCTGATTTGATCATTACAACATTGTATGCCTGTATCAAAACATCACATGTACCCCATAAATGTATACAACTATTATGTACCCGTAATAATCAAAAATAAAAACTTAAGAAAAAATGGACATAAATCCTCTGTGCCAAGAAAAAAATGGAGTTCACCATTTTGAGTCACAGTGAATATGAACATCAAGCCAGATTATAGTCAAAGACACTAATGAGAAAGCCAAGCTTAACCAATTGATATAACCAGCTATTGCCATCTGGTTGATGATAAGCATCACTAAATTAAACATGACCTTGAGGTTTAGATCAAGAGAAAGTGAAAGAGTTTCAAAGGTCGGAGCAAAGAAGCTTCTCGATGGATGAAAGATGGTCCAGTGACATTCCAGCAAAGAAACCTAATACTCGGATTAGGGCTCTTGAAGTTAGAACTTTCTCATCCAGTGGTCCAGGCTTTAGCGGGAAAGACAGAACCAGGTAATAACATCAGTATAGACAGTACAGTTTTCATGGAAAGCACGTCAAAGAGAAGAGTGAGCTCTGGAAGAAAGATATATCTCCAGGCCTTCCATAAGACCAACGTCAAGCCAAAGTAATTACAATTGGGGGTTTCTCCAGCTGGAGAAGGACAGAACTAGTTTATATCTCCTCCTTAGACTATAACAGACTTACTCTTTCTTTCAATAAATAATTATTAAGGCACTGCTAAGTACCAGTCACTGTGCTAAACACAGAGGATATGGTGGTGAGAAAGATTAACACAGTCCCCGTCCTGAGGAGGCTACCACCTAAACTGTGATACCAGAGGCACATTTACCCAGAAGCTCAAGAAGCTGCCACTTCAGGCCCCATTTCAAGGCCTGCAGCTAATGTTTTATCATAATTTTGTATTCTTTTCTTTAAAAGGCTTCCCTCAAAAAAATGAGCAAACTTTGGATCCCACAAAACCTGTCCCCAACTCTGTTGATGAGTCCTGTGAAGAAGAGGTTTTCACGGTGGCACCCTCATGTTGCTTTACACACACTTATTTGTATCTGTCTTTCCCGAGAACCCTGAGCCCCTTGATGTTAGGGGTGTTTCTAGTTTTCTCTTTGCATCTCTGATGTTCAATGCACATTTTTTTAAATGAACTAAGTGGAGGATTTTTGTTACTGTTCAGTTCTCAATACACTAAGCAACCAATGGTTTTTATGCTTTTGAATATCATTTGTTTCCTTTTTGCTTTCCTATAGTAAAGGTCCTTTTGAAAATTTCAATCTGACCAAGTGGAACAAGTGAGAAATTGTTGATTCTTACCCAGACCAGGGAGCCATAAAGAAAAGAGCCTCTTTGTTGCCAGGTAAGGTTATGGCAGCAGTGGTTGCAATTGAAAAATCAGTGAAGCTTGAAGTTGCTGAGTCGATTAGGAAAATGAAGTTATTGGAACAAATGGCCTCCTCAAACAAACAATTCTCCAATTTTAGCATGCTCACCTGGAAAGCTTGTTAAAACACAGATGGTTAGGACTCACCTCCAGATTTCTTAATGCAGTAGGCATCAGGTAGGAACCAGAAATCTTTATTTCTAATAAGGTCCCAGGTGATGCCACTGGTCCAGGGACCACACTTTGCAAACTACTTTGCCCTGTACCGCTGATGCACAATCTTAGCTGTACATTGGAATCACCTGGAGAGCTTTAAAAATACTAGTCTCTGGGTCCTCCCTCACCCTTGTATTCTAATTAATTGGCCTGGCTGCTAAGATTTATTTAAAGTTCCCTCCAGTAATTCCAGAGTGCAGTCAAGATTGCAAACCACTACCCTACACCATGGTACATTAGATGCTTAGGTCATAAGTCTTGACCTACCCGTCACCTTACCAGAAGCAAGAGTATCTGAATCCTCATTCCTGGAAAATCTTAAGAATCAGAGAAGGATTTTTAACATCTTACATGGTTATGGCCTCCAGACACCTTACTTCTGCCCCATCCACCCCACCTCCCTTGGAACAATTCCAGGTGGAGGCAACCTTTGTGCATTTAAACAGCCCTAGCTATTAAAATCCAAAGAAGACTCATTTCAGCCTGGCTGCTTCGCACACACCTTGTTTCCAAGCGTTTGCACATACTAGTGGCTGCCTGGGATGGCTCCCCTACCCTGACTTCCATAAACCCCAATCTGCTCCTCTCTGACACTGTCTAGATCCCAGCCTCTTTAATTTGGGTTAGTCCCTCCTCCTGGTTCCTACAGCAATCTTTGTAACTTCATTTTTCTCCCCTTACCTCATAATTACTTGTTTGCGTTTCCATCTTTCTCACAGAAGAAAAACATGTGAGGTCCTTGAGGGTAATCTCTCTCTCTCTGGTAGCCCTAGTACCTCCTTCAGGTATTAAATGTTTTTGGTTTTGTCTTTGTTTTTGTTCTTTGAGACAGAGTCTCACTCCACCACTGCAACCTCTGCCTCCTGGATTCAGGTGATTCTGCTGCCTCAGCCTCCCAAGTAGCTGGGACTACAGGCGTGCACCACTATGCCTGGGTAATTTTTTTGTATTTTTGGTAAAGATGGGGTTTCACCATGTTGGCCAGGCTGGTCTCGAACTCCTGACCTCAAGTGATCTGCCCATCTTGGACTCCCCAAGTGCTGGGATTACAGGCATGAGCCACCATGCCTGGCCTTAAATGTTTTTTGAATGCATGTCAAGTATTGTATTATTCAGATCATTAACTCCTCCCTTTGGGGCAAAAGAATTGACTCTTTTGTCCCTTTGGGGCAAGAGAATTTCTTACTTTTCCCAACTGTCTCTCCATTTCTATATGTAATTGCTGAAGGCCTTTGCCTTTATCATAATTGAAAGGTAAAAAACTATCTGGTAAAATTTCGTATCAGAAATTGCAAAACAACCAAAATAAGCCCAAACTATTTGAATGGAGTCTCAAAAGAAGAACCTAAAACAGAGAGTTATATAAAGTGAGCTAATTAAGTAAGGAAAATGAGAATTTTACTATTGCTTTACAAGTTCCTGGTTTTACCTAAGTGAATGATAAAAAAAAAAAAAAAAAAAAAAAACAGTGTGGAAGAGCAAAATGACTTAATGGTAAAAATCTAAGCCCCAGAAGATCCTAGCATCCCTTCTATTCTAAACATAGCCCAGCCACTGGCCCACCATGTGAATGAGTCACTGCTCTTCCTTGACTTAAATCATCCCTCTTATAAAACTTGTTAAAGAAAGACGTCACTGCAAATTAGATGTTGTAGCTAAGTTTAGCCATCCTCAGGACATAAATATTGTAACTTATGTGACTTCAATCATTTTTGTTTCATGATGACTTATATTTGGGCATGTGCTTGAATATGTGTTTATATACATAGTGCAGCTAAAGATATACCTTCTGCTTAGACATAGGTTTTATATATATATATATATATATATATATATATATATATATGCAGATATCCACAAAAGCACCTTGCACAGAAACATCCTTGAGCTATTTTAAGAGGCAGCATTATTTTACTGACAAATGTTCAGAATTGAGCTCTCTGACTTGCCCCCAGCCCAACCTCTATGGATTGACCCTTCTCCTCAGAGAGACTGTGTATGCCTGTGCAGGCACACACGTTGAGGGGAAGACAGGAAGACCTGCCCTCCCCCAGGCCCTGGCTTCTCTTCAGACAGTGCCATTCACACTGAGCCTCACAAGGCAAGTACTGCCTGGTATAACTTGGGGAGTGATGGGGCCTGTTGACCAGAATCACTCCTCCAAAAGCTTCACGCACAAGCCTGAGTTTCCAGTCATCACCAGCAGCACCTTCAGTCTTTGACAGCCTTCTTAATGAACACGCACATTTTGCCTGGATCAGGACACTGTGTTATCTGGCAAAGGTTGCCCATTTAAAATGAGTGACTGGAAAGGTTCGACCCTCTACTGCCCCCCTATTGTCACCCCTTTGGGATTAGAATCCTGAAAGAATGATGAGAAGAAAGGCTACATATGGAGAGACCTGAGAAACCCTGAATCTTGCTTGAGAGGAGGAAATCAGACACCTGCATAGTCCAGCAGGCTGATCCCAGTCACCAGGGAGCAGGGAGCAGAGGAGAGTTCCAGGGACCTCTTAAGCAGTTGGGATTACAGGCATGTGCCATGTGCCAACAAGGCCAGCTAAATTTTTTTATTTTTTGTACAGATGGAGTCTCACTATGTTGCTCAGGCTGGTCTTGAACTCTTTGTCTCACATGATCCTCCCACCTCAGCCTCCCAAAGTGCTGGCATTACAAACATGAGCCACCATGGCTGGCCTCAGTAAGTCTCTTTACCATATTTTAGTGCCTATGTGTGTCAGGACAACCAGTAGCTGTGCCAAATGATTCTGTCCCCTGCAATACACACGGATCATAGTTATATACCACTACTGAGTGTCCATTTACTGTGGCCACAACTGACCCAAGAGACCTAGCAGTAGTCAGCCAGGCTGCTCATATCAGGAAAACTGGTATACCCTGAAACATGTAACAAATGGCTAAAGGAGAAATTGAAGAGGGAGGCTAATATTAAGACAGGTAATCAAGGTATCCCAACCCTTCTAAATCAGGAGAGTACATTGCTGACATCTTCCTATGGGTAACAGCATGAGCTGAGACCACAAAAAATACGGTGTGGGAGAGGACTCAAGGGTGCCTCCTGCCAGGAGGGGTTGAGGCCCTGCTGGCAAATATTTACTCAGTCTCAGCCTACATCTCAAATATCCAGTCCATGTGGTCATCTAGTCTGTCCATAAATGGTGAAAAAGAGGCATTCTTCATTTTCCTTAAGAGACCCGTTCCTGTGTTCAGTACTCTTTCCTATTAAAAAGGTGTTCTTGGCCAGAGGCAGTGGCTCACACCTGTAATCCTAGCACTTTGGAAGGCTGAGGCTGGTGGATCACCTAAGGTCAGGCATTTGAGACCAGCCTGGCCAACATGGCGAAATCTCATCTCTACTAAAAATACAAAAATTAGCTGGTCATGGTGGCTGGTGCCTTTAATCCCAGCTACTCGGGAGGCTGAGGAAGGAGAATCACTTGAATCCAGGGGGTGGAGGTTGCAGTGAGCTGAGACCATGCCACATCACTCCAGCCTGGGCAAAAGAGCAAAACTCCATTTAAAAAAAAAAAAAAGTATTGTTTTGTGTCTGATTTAAATGTTTCCCATCCACTTGCTTAGGTCTGCTCAAAAAGAGATATCAGTGCCACTTAAACAATATATTTAATATTTTCACGCCTACGAATAACTCCTTCAGGTTTTTTTTGTTTTCTCTATTAAAGCAGCCCCAACTCCTTGGACATTTCCTAAGGCATAAGTCCCATTTTTCATGCCTTTAATCAATTCCATTGCTCATCTGTGGTCCCTTTCCAATTTTACCACATTCACCTTAAGATGTAAAGACCACAGCACAGTGTGCTGGATGCAATACTCTGAGGAACAGACCAATAAAAAGCTGGTTTCCCAGCTTCTGAAAGAAGACCACACAATAAAAGCCAGGGTCATGTCCATGCCAAAATATCACTAATATATAACAGCCCCGCGTTGCTGGTTCTTTCAGTGTGCACTCCATTTGCTGCCCACCTCCCTCGTGTATTTCTGTGGGCTGTGTTGAGTGCTCCTGCACATAACCTTGTACTGACCCTTCCTGAACAGCACTGCTAGAGAACAGAGAGCCACAGGAGTTCACAAGTTTAAAATGCGATAAGAGCAGCCACTTCTTATCACAGATGACTAGAGCATCACAAAAGTTTAGAACAAAAAGAATGCTCAATCTAGCACCACAACAAGAAAGGAGGAATTATATATATATATACACACACACACACACATATATTCACATATATGTGTGTGTGTGCATGCCCATGAGTGTATGCGTGCGCCAATGATGCCTCTATAAGTACAAATAGCCTAAAAACATTTGCAGGTGCTTTGTATGCTGAGGTCTGTCTGTATAAAGGTAAGCATCATCCTCATTCACCAGCTCATAGGGTTGACAAGCAAAAAGACCAAGAGAAAGCCAGAAGTACCTGGAGCTTGCTAGAAAATTTATCACAGCAGGAGCAGCAATCACTCAGCCAGTTTTCTCTCTTGTTTTTGCTTTCCACGTGCATATAAAATCAAGCTGCTTCCTCCTCACAAAGACAAACTACTGCAACCTGAACTTTCCATTTTTTCTCCCTGAAGCAAAACAAGATTGTGGAAGTGAAAGGCCCAGAAACATTCTAATCAAGAATGAGAACTAAAACCCAACAACTAAGATTTAGGCAAAGAAGAAAACAGATTCCAGAATCAGCACAGAGCCTGCTGCTGCTGCTGCTGCTTCTGCTGCTGGAGGCATTGCTAACACACTCACCCAAGCCTTAGCTCTTAATAGAGACATGTGTGCAGCTGAATGCCCCAGGCTTCTCTCTGCCTGAAGGGGCTGAGGCCCTGCTGGCAAATATTTACTCAGTCTCAAAACATCCCTTCCAGAGTGATATTTTTCTTTACTGTGCTGATGAAATACACCCCTTGGAGGCCGGTGAGGTAGCACCATGTGCCACTGGCCCTCGCAGAGCATCCACCACCGGGCCCGCGCCATCTCACATAGTCCCAGAGTGAGTTTAGTTCTCTGGAATGTTGGTTTAATGCCCAAATTGCAAGCCAGGTAACCTAGGTGGACATTTTAATAGAGAGTAGTCTGCAAAACCATAAATCTGATTATATTCATTTAATAATTGAATTATATTTCCAAAAGGATGGACTACTATTTGTGAGATACAGACCTATTAAAAACACAGTGAAGATAAGAGATACCTGCACTTTCATGTCCATTGCAATGCTATTCACAATAGCCAAAATACGGAAACAACCATCTGTTGATAAGCCCATCAACAGATCAACTGATAAAGAGTACGTGACATATACGTGCAATGAAATATTATTCAGCCATGAAAAGGAAGAAAATCATGTGCTAGAGCATGGATGAGCCTTAAAGACATTATGATAAGTGAGATAAGCCAGACCCAAAAGGACAAATACCATGCGAGTCCACTTCTATGAGGTATCTAAAGTAGTCGAATTCACCAAAGCAGAAAGAATAGTGGTTGCCAGGGCCTGAGGGGATGGCGAAATGGGGAGGTGTTCAAAAGGTAGGAAGTTTCAGTTATGCAAGATGAAAAAGTTCTATAGATCTGCTGTACAACATTGTGCTTATAGTAAACAACACTGCACATATGGTACACTTAAAAATTTGTTGAGGGTAGATCTCATGTTATGTTTTTAAACACAAATTTTTAAACCTGATTATTCCCTACTGCATTGTAAATGGCAAACTGAATTGACAGTAAAATTATGTGCATGTCAAAAAAATAATACACACACACAATGAGGATAAAGTAAGAACAAATGAAAACAGGGTTCTGGTGTAGACTCAGGCTGGGTCTGCTATGCTCAGCATCCCTAAATCTAGAACCAGAGCCAGCTTCATGGGTGTATGAACCATACCCTATGCTCAGAACAGGCACACACTTGGTTTAATACTCTGCTATTACTGTCTAGAAATTCTTAATAATTTTTTTAGATTTTCATTTTATACTGGGCTCCACAAATTATGTAGCTAGTCCTTCCCAGAACTAATTGTGTCTGTTTACACACATACATCGTTCATTCTATGTGACTGGAAATTTGTGGTGTCCAACCATTATTATATAATCTGCACAAGATGGAGCAAATGTTATGAAATAAGAAAATATGTCAGGATGTTAGACACAGGTGGTTTGCTAAAGGCTGCTTTTGTAACCATATAAAGAAATTAAGCTGGGGGGTTGGGGCATTGTAATTGAGGGTAAAAGAGATTTGGAAATCCCTTACTTTGGGCTTCCCTCTACCCAACAGGACCCAGGATGTACCTGTGGGCAGGCAAATTACCATTGCTACCCACCCAAGAACATCTCCCTCAAGGAATTGGGAAGACCTGGAAAGCCATGCTCATCAAATTTCCTCTAGCGCTAGCCTGGTATCTCCTGATATTCTTTGCTAAAAATGGATCCTTTGTGCTTATCATAGTAATGGTGACTTCTAGAAAATGTAAGTGATTAATACTCTTTTTTGGCAAGCCTCCAGCTCAGTTCACTGAAAGAATTTTTCAGGATCATCAAAAGGAATCAGAAAAAACAGATGCTTTCAGAGACTTGAATTGAGTATCCTTGCAACAACCAGACAATAAAGTTGAATGTAGTTTTTAGACAACTTAAATGAAAATGGAAAGTTAAGTCTGGTCTAAATGACTATTATCTATACAGAGATAATTTATTAAGAATGACTTAAAAATATATTTATTTCAAGGTATAATCAGACAAATCCTTACTCCCTCAGTTTGTTTAAGTTTTTTTTTTTTTTTAATCTTATAGTAGGATGCCTTTTATAGTAATGTCAGGGATATAAACTACTCATTAACACTAACTGTCAACTTTAACCTATTAAAAAAAAAAGAGAGAGAGGTCCTTGCTTACTACATCTCAAACAAAGATCCCATAAGAAAAACAGGATCCTGCACCAGGTGTGTTGGTTCATGATTATAAACCCAGCATTTTGAGAGGCACAGGCGGGAGGATTGCTTGAGCCCAAGAGTTTGAGACAAGACTGGGCAACATAGTGAGACCTCCTCTCTACAAAAAATAAGCAAACGTAGCTGGCCGTGGTGGCATATGCCTGTAGTCCCAGCTATTCAGGAGGCTGAGGCGGGAAGATTGCTTGAGCCTAGGAGGTCAAGGCTTCAGTGAGCCACGATCATGCCAGTGCACTCCAGCTTGGGCAACAGAGTAAGACCCTGGATCCTGTCTCCAAAGACAAAAAGGGAAAACAAAGATCCTGTCTCCATTACTGATAATATGCACTCATTAATTTATGAAAAATCTAGGGGCCTTGCTTTGGTAGTTTCGATCTCCTTTTTCATCAGCTCTTCCACCAGGATGCCTAGGAATCAGCAGATTGAACTGGCTTGCATTTTTGTTTCTTCTCCTTCCTTCTCTCTAATTGAAGCACAATTAAATAATCTTATGATCAGACGAGTCTGATAATGGGATCATCAGCTCCTTACATAATTACAAAAGTTGTGTGAGCAAGATGTGCCCCCTACAAAATCACACTCCCAAGACATGTTCTATCTAATTATTCTAAGAGCATCATTTCTTTCCCCAGCTCACTCCACAACCAATCATCTGGCTTGCACATGTAAGAAAGTTTATGAGAATAAATAAATCAGACTACCTTTCCCTGATGAACCCTGTTTACACTCAAAGTGGACTAGCCAGAAGAGATCCTAGCAGGGGATAATCCAAGAACATCTGCATCTACAAGTGAGATGGAAAATTCCCAGCCACTCAAGAGAGTCTCATGTCTGTTGTTTGAATGCCTTATTTTCTTTACCACTTCTCATCAAAGCTTACATTTTGGAACCACCCATGGCAATGGACAAGGACAAATATACTTGAGGTCTTTGAGTAACTCCAAGGAATTTGAGTTTTATTAATGCCCTGCATTTTCTTAGAAAACAAATTCATTTGGTCAATCTATAACTTTTGGTGAGCAACCTACTATCTGCAAGTTCTATGTTACCATTCCTGCCTGTCATTGGACAGCATAAAATTTATCACTGGTTTAGATCAGAAGATAAGAAAAATGGAAAGGAAAGCAATCCTTCAAAACTAAGACAACCTCAGCAAACATTTTCAGTATTCAAAGGAGTATGCTTTGACTTAATCATTCAACAAGTATTTGTTGTAGCCCAAATCCTTCCTAATATCTAATCAAAATCTGTCTATGCGGCTGGGCATGGTGGCTCATGCCTGTAATCCTAGCACTTTGGGAGGCCAAGACAGGTGGATCACTTGAGGTCAGGAGTTCGAGACCAGCCTGGCCAACATGGTGAAACCCCGTCTCTACTAATAATACAAAAATTAGCTGGGCACAGTGGCACATGCCTGTAATCCCAGCTACTTGGGAGGCTGAAGTACAAGAATCACTTGAACCCGGGAGGCAGAAGTTGCAGTAAGACAAGATCGCACCACTGCACTCCAAAGTGAAACGGTATCTCAAAAAAAAAAAATCTTTCTATGCTATACCTTAAATTATATAAATCATATTTTTTCATGTTGTCTGTGTGGTAGAGAACTATTTGCCAACTTTCATAGAATTAATTTCAATTCAACAAATAGTGATTTAGTGCCCATTACATGCCAAATACTACAGGCTCTAAGAACAGGAAGTTGAATAATTATGGTCCTCTTCCTATCAGCAAAATACATGCACGCAGCTACATGCTAAACTAGGAGTGTGAAGAAATGCAGCAGAAAAACAGAAAGGAACTGGTTCTTCCCTGAAAGATCGGCAGCATTTCACTAGGAGGGCAAAGGGATAGAGCACTAGTCTAGAGACAGGGGACCACAAACAAAAGGTGATAGATAAGAGCAGGAAACTAGAGTGAAGAGAACTACTAAATACATGCTAAAGACTTTGGACTTCATCCAGCAGGCCACAGGAAGCCATAAACATTTATCAAGCTAGCATAGGGTAGTAGCATGACCAGAGTCTTATTTTAGATCTGTCCGGAGGCAGAGAAGACTGAACCGGGGGGGAGTAACTAGAGCCAAGTTTTAAGAGGCTATTGCAAAAACAGCCAAAAGATTATGTGAATGTGGAGTTCTGCAGAAAATAGGATTAAAAATCCTAAGATTTTGTGACCAATTAAATGAATGGAGTAATGGGGAGGAAAAGGAAGGGCACTCTGCAATACATCAGTTAAGAAGTGTGGTGCACTATGCAATACATCACAGTGCAATAGGAAGGGCACTGTGCAATACATCATATCCATGATGCCAAAAAAAAACAGGAGGAATAAATGTGGATAATATTTTTATCTGGGAACATATAATCGGCCTCCATATCCATGGGTTCTGCATCTGTGAATTCAATCAACTGCAAATGGAAATATTCCAAAAAAATTACATGTGTATGAACATGTACAGACTTTTTCCTTGTCATTAATCCCTAAACAATAATGACTTTTACACAGCATTTACATTGTATTAAGTATTATAAGTAATATAGAGATAATTTAAAAGACCAGACACAGTGGCTCACACCTGTAATCCCAACACTTTGGGAGGCTGAGGTGGGCAGATCACTTAGACCAGCCTGGCCAACATGGTGAAACCTGTCTCTACTAAAAATACAAAAATTAGCCAGGTGTGGTGGCACATGCCTGTAGTCTCAGCTACTTGGGAGGCTGAAACACAAGAATCACTTGAACCTGGGAGGCGGAGGTTGCAGTGAGCTGAGACTGCACCGCTGCACTCCAGCCTGGGCAGAGAGTGAGACTCTGTCTCAGATAGATAGATAGATAGATAGATAGATAGATAGATAGATAGATAAAGTATACAGGAGGATATGCGCAGGTTACATGCAAATGCTACACCATTTGTATCAAGGACTTGAGCATCCACAGACTTTGGGTTCTGCAGGGGTCCTGGAATCAATTCCATGTGGATATTGAGGGATAATTGCATTGATTTTTGATATTCACTGGATATCCAGGTAAATATCTCAATTGGGCATTTGAACTTTCTCACAAGGTCTGTAAGATTGCAAGTCGTCAAACCATCAGATCATAAAAGATAAGATTATCCTAGATGAAAGTATAGCCCTAGGAGAAAGGGGGAAGGACAGAACTTGAGGCCATCTACCTTAAAGAAGGAAGAGGAGGCAATATAAAAGATTGAGAAAGAGGCAAAATGGTATGAGAGGGAAAAGACAAAAAGCCAAGTTCCAGGAACAAGTGAAAAGAAAGTTTTAGGAAAGAGGGAATGCTATAAAAAGATTATACAAGATGGGAACTGCAAAAGTATTGCACTTGGCAAGTATGGGACAATTGAACATGAAGAAATTGCAATTAAGTGTTAGAGGAAATACTAACCTCAGGAAATCAAGGTGGGAATTTGAAGTGAAAAAACACATGGAGCTAGAGGAAAAGAAACTACGGAAGTTCTGTTTTGTATTTGTTTGTGTTTGGAAAATGGCAGGCAAAGTCAACAATGAGGTTACCCTGGCAGGATGGGCCAAGGATACTGAAGAGTGAAGCAAATAAGTACGGGAATAGAAAATAAGACTGATTAGCAATGAGTGCTTTATAGATCCTACAGACATAGGTAATCATAAATTTATAGTAAGAAAGGATCAAAACAGAGCCAAGATTTTTCTCAATAGCCTTCAGCAACCGGGAGAAAACACATGGTTGGGTTGATCCAACTTTGAGGAGTGTTAACGTGAGTGTGGCAAAAAAGGTCAGGGGGTGAAAAATGGTCAGTGGGGGCAGGCAGGGTCATTAAACTGATCTGGGATGAGGGGAGAAACAGCAAAGTGAGAAAGGGGCAGGGAGCCTGGGGAAATGGCGGACAGGGCATCAGAAGACTGGAGCCTCGAGTGTGATCACAAGTTTCATGGGTGTTAGGGAATGACAGCAGTGATGGGATAGTAGTTTCTACTCAACAGAATTTCAAAAAGTGTTTCAGAGAAGAGCAGTTCTAAGGTACTTGTGGTCCAAAGAAGTAGTACAGTTGGCAGCAAAAGATGGTGAGAGCTCCTCAAAGGATATTTCTTACTATAGTTAAAATCAGTGATTAGGGTTCGCTTCTAGGTGCTCTGAAATATTTTAATATTGAAACGTTAGAGTAATTTCTTAACGGAGGATGTGAAGTCTTTGGAACACTCGGGCACTGGAACTTGTAAAGCTTCCTGTCGGCTGGAACCTCTGTAGACCACTCTTAAAACTCTCTTCTGTGTTCTGGGAAAACCATACTAAGCCAGTTTGAGTTGGGTTTTCCGCTGCTTGAAACACGGGTCCTAACTGATACTACAAATAACAAACCAAAAAAGAAAAAAACTTACTTAGGCAATGAAGGGGACATATTGACTTATTTAACAGGAAACTCCAGTGGCAGTTCTGGCTTCAGGGTTGGTTTGATTCAGGGACTCAATGATGTCATCAGGAACCTGCCTTTTCATGTCACTCCTCTGTGTCTTCCATGGTGACAGTTCCACTGTGAGGCTGGCTTCTTATATGGTGCACTACATTACACACCACACCATTCCAGAGAAAGAAAGGACTTCTTTTCCAGAAGCATCAAAAAAAAATTCCTCTCTAATCCCACTGTTCTAAAATGGATCACATGCCACGCCAGGAACTGTGGCTAGGAGATGCAATTATCCTGATTAGTTATATTTAAAAGTGGGGAGTTATTGTCCCCATAAAATCCGTACCCTGCATGAGGTAGGTATAGTTAACCAAGCAAAAATCAGGGTAGTTAACAAGGGAAAGGGAAATACACATAGATACACATCATACTATTTTCTTTGTGGTTTATAGGCAATATTCCTCTCTGACTTAGGATTCTGTAATATACAGCAAAGACATAATTAAGAAAAAATTTAACTTGTACCAGATGACATCACCTACTATAATGCTAAACTGTTAAAAAAATATTTTTTCATTATGTTCTTTTTCCTGTCTATGAACTCATGTTTCAAATTACATTTCAGTTGATGGGGGAAGTTTCTTTGGCAGCTGTAGATAACTGCTCCGTTAATTATCACTTTGAGAGCAGTCCAGTTCCCAGTCTGCGTCTCAAGGTATCCCTTTTCCTGTATTCTAGAAAAAAGGTATCATTGTCTTGAAGCATAAGGTGAATTACCTTTTAGTTTGAAAATAAGACTCTTCTTTTTTTTCTATGAGAATGAAAAAAATAAAAGCCTGTGTGGTTTGAATCTATTACAGCCTTTTGCCTGTATGTGAATTTGGAGTTTAGTTTATCTTAACTAATAGAAACACACTAATTTAGCATTCTTTTCTATGTAGCTTTTCCTGGAGGTAGATCTAGTTTGATTCATGATGCCCACCTAATTGATAAGTTAATTTTTCAGATCTTTGGCTCTTCCACACTAAAAAAAAAAAAAAAAAAAGGAAAAGAAAGTTAATTTTACCCCTGTATGTGCTTTGCAGTTGTCCTGCTACAACAAGGAAGAAATATCATGGTGAATTCTACAGGGCCTCTGGTTATTCCAATCACTTAAGAAAGATATTTCTTATGTTCCCAGAAGTGTGTTGGCATTAAAGTGCAATGTATCGTCCACACCCTCTAGGAGGTCATCCAGTGGGAAGACAAGCCATGCTGTTACAAAACAGTTACGGAACTGGACAGAGCAGTGTGGAATTAAAAGTCAGAAAGGGAATACAGAAAGGGCAATACAGAGTATAATGGTCATGGAAAAACAGTGCAGGTTCTCGGGGAGGGGGAGTGAAGATGATTGTGACTCTGAGAGGCTAAAGGAGATGCCTAGGAAAGGAGAGCTTGAGTTGGACATTACAGAATATTGAGGTTGGGTGGGTAGAGAAAGGACATTGTGGTCATGGGGGTATTGTTGGGAGATGATAAGGAGCATTTGCGTTTCCAAAACTGATAAGAACCTGTTTTTTTAAAGAAGAAGTATTGGCCTGGAGCAGTGGCTCACGCCTGTAATCCCAGCACTTTAGGAGGCCAAGGTTGGTGGATCACTTGAGGCCAGGAGTTCAAGACCAGCCTGGCCAACATAATGAAACCTCATCTCTACTAAAAATAAAAAAATTAGGCAGATGTGGTGGCACACACCTGTAGTCCCAGCTACTTAGGAGGCTGAGGCAGGAAAATCACTTGAACCTGGAAGGTGGGAGCTGCAGTGAGCCGAGCCACTGCACTCCAGCCTAGGCGACAAAAGCAAAACTTCATCTAACAAAAAAAAAAAAAAAAAAAAGGCCAGGCGCACATGGTGGCTCAAGCCTGTAATCCCAGCACTTTGGGAGGTCAAGGTGGGTGGATCATCTGAGGTCAAGAGTTCAAGACCAGCCTGGCCAACACAGTGAAACCCCGTCTCTACTAAAAACACAAAAATTCGCGGGGCACGTTGGCATGCACCTGTAATCCCAGCTACTCGGGAGGCTGAGACAGGAGAATCGCTTAAACCCGGGAGGCGGAGGTTGCAGTGAACCGAGATCATGCCACTGCACTCCAGCCTGGGCAACAGAGTAAGACCCTTTCTCAAAACAAAACAAAACAAAACAAAACAAAACAGAAGAGGAAGGATCGTGTTGAAGAACAGAGAGGTAAAACTGACTACTGATTACCTTAAACCCTTTAACCCTTTGACAATGGAAGCTACTCTGGAACATCTGATCAGAGGGACATGATACTAACATGGAGCTAAAACTATGTGGTTGCAAGGGAAGTGACCAGGATGACCAACTACAAACCAATGTAAGAATCCAGCAGTGATGCAATCTGCAGCAGCAGGGGCAGCTGGCATCTCCCTTCTACAAAAAAGGGTGGCAACAAAACAGAAGAGGGATGACTTGATCTTGGCTTCCAATCTTGTGATCGTGTGAACAGTAGGGTTGAGTTGAAGGTCATAGTGAGCCATCCAAGAGAAATCATCTTGTAAACAGTTGGGGAGCAGTAAATACATTCAAACCAAATTGGGATATAATGCAATTGGAAGTTGACTTCTGGATCCCCAGAATTATGGCCAGCTAGCTGCACAAGTTCTCTTCATTATAGCCATAATCTCTTAGTCCTGTGATTGAATATTTTGGACCCAACTTAGAGGATCACTCTCCTTCTGCAAGCTCCTGTAGGAGAGGTCCAACCAGACTGTACAAGTAAAATAATGCTAACTAGTAGCTTTAGTGACCTAAAGGAAATACTGAAATTGTCAAAGAGTTTAATGACCAGATATCTTGGAAGAATATGGCACAGTGATGTATTTATTACTGTATGCAGGTAACATGACCTTTTGCTTATTTCATATGAAAAAAACATTCAGACCAGCACATATGTATGCCTACATATGTCACCAATTCTAAATCTAGGCAGTCTCAAATTTTAGTGCACAGTAATATAGGATTTTTATTTAAAATGCAGATTCACTGGATCTGGCAGAGCCCTACAATTTTGCATTTTTAAGCGCCCCCCCAGATGATCACATTTCAGAAAAACATTCTGAAAAAAATACTACCTGAGCTCCCAGGTGTTAGTCAAGCTCTCTCGACCAGTGCGGTGGTCCATTTCAGGTGTTCAATAAGTGTGCATTGTATTGAATAAGTGTGTTCTCTGCCCTAACAGCATTAAGGCACCTATTACAGCTTCTTGAATACCCAAATATATCAAGTCTGCCTTTAAAAAGATGTAATTTGAGTTATCACCGAAGATAATATAGCAAGTTGCTAAGTACACGAAATTCACTTGAAGTCAGCCAAGTCTGGGGTTTATCTTTATGTTCTTGACAAGTAATTAGCCTAGCCCCAACCAAATAAATTCTTCTTCTTCATTTTTCCATTTACCACACTATGTCTTCAAGGACAAAGAGGGGCAGTTAAAATGGAGAAGAAAAATTCCTTATCCAATAAAATCAAATGCAAACATGAACTGTACTGGATTCATTTTTTCATTGACTACAAATGGGATTTCTAGACTGTGGGCTCGTCCCTATTTAATTCTAGGCCTTAAACACTGAGCTAAATTCTGAAGATAATTTTAGAATCTTCACTCATCCTTTAATTCTATTGTGACATATTTATTGATTTACTAATTGAGACCACTAATTTTTAGGATGAAACCCTGGCATTTTAAATTAAATGGTATGTCAATTATTGTGTGACTTTCTATACATTTTCTAAGACAGAAATAGTCAAGGGTGCCAAAACACACACCACTATGGTATTTGAGGGAATTTCGTATGAAAGCTTTGCCCTAAAGTTTGTAAATATGAACTAAGAAAGCATATAATCCACAAATGACTTCCTGTGTTTCGTCCTGGGCTTCAAAGCACATTTTCTTTTAAAGGCATCTAATTAACTCTTTACTTACTCATGTTCATGTTCCTTCTACCTAAAGCATTTTAATCAGAGACAGTTGTTTGTATGTCTCTAAATATTTTAAAACCTCCAAAACTGATTATTTAGATCATTTTATACAAAATTTTATCAAGACGAGTTTAGTCTGCAGAGTTACTTGTATAAGAACAATGTTAGATCCCTATTTTAGGCTGGGTGTGGTGGCTCACGCCTGTAATCCCAGCACTTTGGGAGGCTGAGGGGGGAGGATCGCTTGAGCAAGACCAGCCTGGGCAACATAGTGAGACCCGGCCACTAAAATAAAAAATAAAAGAACAATGTTAGATCGCTATTTTAGATGTGTAACTAATGCTCCAGCATTGTCTCCCACTACTACCTAGTAACTTTCTGAATATTGAGCAAAGTATATACACACTAGGGGATGGAAATTAATCTAAATTGTGTATCTTATAATGTTGCAACATCATGCCTGTTTATGAGCTTAAAACCTTCTTAGGCATCTCCATCTGAGTAGCTACTTTAAATTTTTAGCAGAATCCAGTTGCCCATCGATTATTAAAGCACAGTTCATGAAAATACAAGGATGCTTAGATAGATATATATTCCAGACATAAAAAAATCTTATGGTTGCTAAAGAAATATAATACTTTAAGAGATTTTAAAGTAGTTATTTCCTGAATGTCTTTTTTCCCAAACATTAGACCAAGTTGCATTGTTTACAAAAATTTATTCATACAAATTTTACACACTTTATATAACAGTTATCAAAGTCCTAGTTATAGATATCATGTGTGTAATAATACTTGGTTAAGGTGTTTTTATAATCAGTTGCACACAAAATAAGAGCTTCAAGACTAACATCTACCTAAATTATCACTATATCATAAATCTGCTTCAGTTTAGTAAGGCTCTTGGCATTTCTAAAAAGTATACAAAAGATTAAACTGGGTGATCACTGTAAAATGCTTGCAACTAGCCACGGGAACACTAAATTAGACTTCATAAATAAAAGGTTAACTAGAGCCCTATTTCACCACTAACAGCTGACACAAATACAGAAAACTCTGCCCATTATCCAAGAAACAAATAATTAAGACTAAAATGCAAGCTGATGTGTTGCAGCATTGTAGGGCCACTAAATAGCCATCTGTGATTCGTGGCAATTTAAAAGGCGAAGAAAGGCACTAAAGCTGCAAACTGCATCCCGTGTCACATTGCCTGAGGAGACTGCGGAATTAAAGGAAGATTGATCCTATACACAGGACTCAGGCATAGACTGAATGCCTCTGTTTTCACTATTTGCAATGTGATCTCCTGGCAGCATCCATCCCGCCTGGGAATGCAAATCCAATTCTGTTTTCTTTGATTTATGACTTCATACTGATCAAATCCATAAAGGAAAAGGAAAGGTCCTTTAAACTTTACAAGCTAATGTTTAATCTTTTCTTGTTCTTTTTTTTTTCTTCTTCTTCGTCTTCTTTTTTCAAAACATAAAAAAAAAAAAAAATAAACTTGTGCCTGAAATTTGGGAGACTGGCTGGCTGGTTTGTCTGTTGCTGCTCGATCTGATTGCTGGGTGAAGGTTCTTTTGTTTGTAAAGATTACTGTATATGTTCAAAGAATTGACAGGAAACAGACATGCTTTCTTTAGCCAAAGAAAGGATACAAGGATAGGTTCTCAGGGTCTGTTGGAGCTTGCTTACCTCACTCTTGACCACAGATATAAGATAGTACTCATACATATGAAGAAGAGGATTAAATGATTTATCAGTTAGCAAAACTGAGCAACATGTGAACACTACACATTCTAATATGACAAAGGTTGGTTTTATGAAATAAATTTTACTAAGCAATAAGCAATAATGTAGAAAAATACATTTTACCTACAAACTCAATAAACAAGAAACAAAGGGTTCATATTTAGTGCATAATTACTTATTAGTAGCTACACAAGGGTTCCTAAAGTTTACAATAAGTGCCTGCATCAAACAAAAAAAAGTGAGAAGCATTCACAAGTTTAAGAGAAGTGAATGAAAAATGGTAAACAGTACTTAAACAGTGCAGGAGGGTAGGAAGGAGAGGTCTCCATAAAACCACAAAGGAAAAGGGTAGCTCCTACAGAGCAGATTTCAAAGGAGAGGATCCTGGCCATTTCACAAGATGAGAAGCATGGACAGCACTGGAGAAAAACACATTGTACTTTGCATCCATTTCCAATACCCAGCGCCCAAAGTCAGGACCATTGGGACTGGACTTGCCCTCAGCTTCCCAGACCTGGGGCAACCTCAAACCAGTCCCTTTCCAGGGTCCTCCTCCTACCACCTCAGGCTCTGCCTCTTCCAGTATACCTCTATGTCCTTCACTTTGTTCCAATTGCCCTAATTTGGGGATATTAGATTCCCTGGCAACTCAGGAAGTACAGAAAAGACAGCGGTCTAACGAAGCTGCCTTTTCTGTACAGTTCCTCAACTCTTCTCCTAGGGAGAGGCGTGAATTCTGGGGAGAAGCACAATTTGGATCGAGCTGTTGTTTTATCAGGAGAATTTTCTTCTGGGCTGAGAGTCTGAAGGGAGACAACTACACATAAAAGGAGAATCAAAGAAAGCAGAAATATTGGAATTGCCACCCAACCAGGGGGACAGTGCCCAGTTGAGTTAGGCTGGGATTGAAGCAGCCTGCCCCAGAGACTCACTGGGAAAGAATGCCCTTCAGCAATTCTCCATATCATTACCTCAAAATCTTCCTGGAGCAGGGCATCATTGTTTATCTACAGTAGCAAACGGTAAGTAGTAATATCTTCAGGCCTGTCATGGATAAAAATACTATCCTTTTAATTCCAGTTTACAAAAATAGGAGTAATATTCAAAACAATGATTGTCTACTTTTCTATTTATTTTTATAAAAACATAAACAGCTCAGGCGAATTTTCAATCCTTGTGCACGCTTTGTATGAACTTCTCTCTATACTTATATATATATATTCTTTATATATATTTATAATATATATCAATAATTGGTCCACAAAGTATATCTGTGCATTCTCTAGTGCTTCGTAAAAAGAAAAACAATATTATTATCAAAATATTCATTTAATGGCTTTACTTCATTACATAAATACATGTTTGGATAGAACACACGAGCGATGACTGTTCAGTCAGTTTGGAAAACGACTTTTCATTGCGTCAGGGCTGTATACACAGGGTAGCTGGTAACTCATCGCTACAAATAAGCTATTCGGCGTCCTTTGTTTTTAACCCTTTGTTTATACCTTTTCCCTAAGACGGCCGCCAAGTATTTCTTGACAGCCATTTGTTTCCGGTAGCGGCTGTAGCTGTCCGTGAAGATTCCGTCCGAGTGGCGCTTGGAGAGCGGCTCCGCGTCGTCCTCCGCGCCGCCGCCTAGGCTCCCACTGCAAGCAAAGGGGTCGGGAAGAGGGTGGCGGGGCGGGAGACACAGGTTCAATCGCTGCGGGGAGCAGGCGGGCCCCACCCCACGCGGGAGCCTTCGGGGAGGGCCCGGGGCTCGCACTGCCCACCGCACCGCCTCCCTCTGCCAGGAAGCAGCCGTAGGGAGGGCTGAGATGGAAGCCCCTCGATGCCTCCCTCCCCACCCAGGATTTCCTGGCACGAAACCCTACAGAGGGGGCCCGGGATAAGATCCGGGCAGACGACACGCGCTTTAAGCCTAACCTTTCTCCCAGCGCTGACCCTTGAGATCTGACCATTCGTGTGTTTGCGCTAAATTGTCCTCACTCTTCCTCTCACCCCCGACATAAAGAGAAAATTACCAGAGAGCCCTAAATATTCCAGGCTGGCTGCTGCCCTGGAGTTTGCATCGATCCTGCAATTCCTAGTCAAATATGAACACTCCTCTCCCTCCTCACGCCAAGTTGAAAAACGTGATAATAATATAAGTCGACAGGCTGTAGGCAATATTTTTCACTGCATGAATTATTCATGGCGAAAATGTAATCTGTTTTCCTATGGGCTTTATTAAAATGTTGCCTTCTGCTGAGATAGGCTTCACGCAAGCCCTATGCTCTCAGTTTCTCTGGCGTGAGCAAAACTGTTTGGTTCCGTAAGTGTCCAAATTTGGCTATTTATTATTTCGATTTGAATCTTCAGTAAATACAACCACCCCTTTCCCCTCCCCCAAAAAGAGTCATGCTTAGAGGAAATTATAGCAAAACCTCCCTGGAAGCTTGAAGGTTTTGAATGACTGAGAGGTTTGGTTTGGTTTCTCTTTCTTTTCATTCAAAACGGATCAAACTCCCTGGCTCGCGTTCCCTTCTTCCCTCTTCCAGAGCTCTCTGGGCAAATTTAAAGCGCCACTTCAAAATCTCCGACTACGACCCGTGGCCGGTACCCACCCCAGACCCTGGGGCGCAGACTCACCCTGGCCCCCACGTGCACGCACTGCCGCGGAAGCCGAGCCGCCCGCCCTGCGCGCGCCCCGCACAGGCACCCACCCCGGCGCGCGCAAGCCACCATGCGCGGGTTAATCCTTCCACAAACTCTTACCCCACGCCCTTGGCCACGAGCGACTGCAGGTACTTCCTGGCGGACAGCTGGTCCAGCACTTTGCGGTAGGCCTTGTTAAGGATCCCGTGGGCGACATCTCTAACGGGGAGGCAAAGTGCGCGCCCAGGGTCACTGATTCTGTCCCCAGGTGGCCGCTAGAGACCCCCTTGTTGGGCGCGCGCCCCCTCGGCGGCCAGGGAGGCTGACAGAGAAACCTCCAGAGGCACAGAACTCGCGAATAACTCCCGGGATGATCTCGAGAGTAACTGCTAGGATCAGGAGTTAGTCCTGGCTCTAGGAATGGCAGATGTGGAGTGTGGGTTCCTTGACGCCACTCACTGCCACTCTTTGGGCCACAGCCCCCTCGGTCCCCACGCGGCCCTCAGGTCCACACAGACCCGCCCGCTGCTAATTTTCTGTCGCTGCAATAGGATCGGGCCAGGGAGAGGACAGGCCTGAGGACTTTCATGGGAAAAAAAAAATCCTCGGTGGGTCACCACACTACCCCTCCCGTCACCGCAGTCCCGAGCTCCCAGCCGCGGGTGTGCGCGAGGCCGCGCGAATCTCACCTTCTCTCAGCCGGGTAGTACAATGCGGAGGCGTCGCGCAGCGCGGAGGCGGGGCTCCCTGCGCCCGGCGACTCCAAGTCATAGAAGTCTTGCAGCGGGTTTCCGTCCTCGTCGTACGCCTCTTCCTCTAGCCTGCGGGGTGGCCGGGGACAGAAGGTGTGGTCAGTACAAGTTCCTCCCCAGCTCTGCGAGGATCCAAAGAAAGGGGCTCGCACTGATTTTCACAGTTGATAAAAGTCCTCCGCTGAGAATTGTCTTTTCTCCCAGGACTGGGGGGTGGGAGCAGAGGCAAGGAGGAGGCAACCGCACCCAACCATTCCTATCCCGCCAGGCGGCTCGCCCACCCCCCCTTTCGCGAGTAAAGGGTCGCCCTGCGGGCCACGGCCTCAACAAGCACTGGGAAACCGAGACATCTCCGCCGATCGCGCACACCTGTCTGCTGAAAAGGACCGCCCCACTCCCCGCCTGGCTCCCGAGCCTCCCCAAAGCAGCAACGGGCGGGGACGAGAAAGGCCCTAGGAGACTAGGCGCTGACCCACGCGAAGACCCGAATGGGGAGGCCCAGAAAGCAAAGGAGAGGATGGGTGGGGTGTGCGGCGGCCAACTCCTCAGCCACCCCCACCCCAGCCTCCGAACCCAGGGGAGCCCTTCCCCGAGCAGATGTAGGTCACGGAGAACCTCGGTTTCTATTTCGGGCAGGAGAGGATCTGGCAGGAACATGAATAATAAATGCCCCTAAACTTAGCCAGTTTGGCGGCGGCTCAGACTGTGGCGTGTCCGCACCCTCCGGTGCTTCTCGTCCTGAGAAAGTGCCAGGCACACGGGAATTTGAAAATAGCTGAGGGTGAAACGAGGGTGTTTTAAGGCCACTAAACGAATAGTTCGCGCTAATCTGTTATCGATGGCGGGGCCCCATCTCAACCCCAGAGCACAAGGAGGGGGACAGAGACCCAGCGAGTGCCTGGCGACTTCGCAGTCGCCCTCGTCTACAGCCTCCGTTCTTGACATAGGACGGGTAGAGATGGGTTAAAACAAATCCCTCTCGCTTTGGACCCCTGGAGAGACTTGGAATGCAGCCAGCGCTAGTAGCACTCTCTAGACGGGGTTGGAGTCATACTTCGTTACTTCAGTCGCCTTTTCTCCATCCTTGGAGAGGCCGGGGCAAGGCAAGCACATCACTCCGCACGCCTCGCACCCAGCCTTTGCTCGGCGATGCGCCACAGCCCTGGCCCAGGTACCCCGAACCCTGGGGTCTTTCTGGATATTGCCCTGCCTCGAGCCCAGATGCTGGAATCCTAATACAGAAGCCAGAACCCATCTCTCCGTCCAAATCAATGATCTGCGGCCCCCCAAAGCTAATGTTCCTGGGCGCGGCTCGGAGAAGGCAGCTTCGCAGGCAGAACGCGCGCTCCTCGCTGCCCCAGGCGCCGCGGGTGCGGACCCTCCCCTGCCCAGGGCTCATCCACAGTCCGGCACATCGGCCCGCGACTCTGGGGCTGCCTCCGGGAACCTGGGAAGCGCCTGCCGGTTAGAAACCCGGGGTTAAGAAAAAAGCCAAGGTTCCTCCATCCTGGGCCAGGCAGGGCTGCTCTCCCGGTCCTGCCTGCCTGCTGGCTTTCCCTTCCTCCTCCTTTGCGTCTGTTTTTTCCCCCTCCTTCGCAGTCTCCTTCTTGTTCTTCCCTCTCTTAAGTCGCTTTTCCTCAATCACACCGGGCCAACACCCTCCCCACCGCACGCCCCCCAAGACAGCCTGGGATTCAAAATGCAGTTGGAACACGGATCACTTGAAAGAAAGCTCTTCAGGGGAAAGAACTGGAATGGAATGAAGAGAAAGGGTGGAGGAGAGAGAGAGAGACCCCACCCGGAGAGTCCAGAACAAGCGGTAACAAAGCAAAGTCCGAGGGAGCTTCACGCTCAACCCCCGGCCAGGCTCCAGAGCTGAAGTTCTCCTAACTCATCCTAAGAATAGGTAAAAGAAACCAAGCTAGGGGCCATGCCCTGCCCCCATCCTGCGGGCCAGGTTGGGGGAGGGGGTGTTCTCCAGCGGCCAGAAGCTCACTGGCTCTACCCGGGACCCTGAGCTTACTAGGGCTGGGGGAGTGGTCCGAGCCGTCTCGGAGCCTGCCAGACCCTCGGCTAGAATGGGGACCCGCTGTTCAGCCAAGGCTGGCGGAGGCGCACTGGGGGCGCAGAGGGCGATGCTAGTAGTCTGGACCCAAAGGACTGCAGGAAGGAGACCGTAAGGAAGTGTCTGTGACTGGGAAGCCCCAGCTCCTGCTTGGGCCGGGCGGCCAGCACCTACCTGATCCCGGGGAACCGGAGTCCGGCGGCGGCAGGTGAGCTGTAGACGCTGCTGTGCATGATTATCCCATAGACCAGCAGGGCCAGTCTCGCTCCGCTACACATGGTCATTCTGCGCAGGATGGGAAAGAGGACACACAGCTGTGAGAACGCCCCTGACCTTCCACCCTCCAACCCCAAAAAACTCTCGAAGCTGGGGGAGGGACGGAGCGAAGCCCCGGCTCCCTGTGTTGAACACCACTTAGCGACAGCCGGCGCGCGCCCTGTCACTTCTTGCTTGCTATAGTTAGAAAAAAATATATATGCATATAGCCGGCGCCCAATAACTAGCCAGACCTGGTTGAAGGAAAGCTAACTACCCTGACGCGATGCCAAGCGAAAGAATCAGCAGTCGAGTGAGTCGGTCGGTTTGATAAGATTTTCTTTCCCTTACCGTTCAACTCTTACCGCTGTCAGGAGAGGGTGTGCTGCCAAGTAGGACGGCGGGCAAAGGGTTTCTTCAAGTTTCTGCGCTGGAGTCACAACCCGAGAGGCATCACCGTCTGGCGTTGGTGTCTGAGCAGAAGCCGCAGGAACGAGCAGGAGCAGCAGGAGGAGCTGCAGGACTTGTTTGCCGAGGCTCGTGTTCTGTTCAAAAGTTTGTAGACGCGCAGAACTAGGAGGGAGCGTGACACGGAGAGAAGGGGGCGAAGAGAGAGAGACAGAAGAAAGAAAGAGGGGGCGAGGAGGTAAAGGGCGGAGGAGCAAAGTGGCCGTAAGTCCACCCGGAGGAAGAAGCAAGCGATTAAGGAAAAGAGAGAAAGTCAGAAAAGAAGGGGAGAAAGGAAAGGGAGAGGGCGGGTGGCCAGCCGGCCTTTGTAGGAGCTGCGAGGGTCGGCAGCGCCTTCTCTGCTCCGAGGTCTCTCTGGCTGCCTCTGAAGCTGCGGCTTCTGCTGCTGCTGCCGGTGGTTACAGAGGTGACCGGCCTTCTGCTCGTATTTATCTGTGCAGTTAGCAAAAATCTATCCGAACATGGTTTTTGGAGAGCCCTCTTTGTCAACATCTGTCTGCCTGTTGCCTTTAAGTACAGAATATTTTGTTGCACTGTTGCGCTCCGATTTTTATTCATGAAATGACTTCCTTTTTTTTTTTCAGTCACGTAATGATCGGGTATCAGAAAAAGACGTCAGCATCCTAGTCCCTCAAGGAACATATTAACTATTCTGTGCTGTCCTCCTGGATGATAAGATCCGGAGTCATCGACTTCTCATAAACACCTTTCACTCATACAATCCAATTTTTAAGAAGTCCAATTATTTTGATGGTTTTCAATTTCACTCATTTCTCAAGGACAGGTAAAGAATTTTTAGAATTTTGAGGATGACAAAAGTTATGTTTTTAACTATATAATTACGATTTCTCTTTACTTTTTCATCAAGCCCCACCAATCAGAGCTCTGGTCTCTGGAATTAAGCATTATCAAGCTCTCCTATTAATAAATTTAATTTAGATCTCCTAATTTCTTGCGTATGTTCTTTCAGATAGACCATTAAGTGTGGAAGTCGTTTTGTTTTTAAAGGGAAGTCTTGGAGGATTTTCAGTAAATCTCTCCCGAGTCTGGCTGCCGTTGGCAGTCGGGCTATGAGTAGATTGATGAGCGCTCATGCTGCCTCCGGAGCGCGGCCTGCGGAGCTGTCCAGACTCCGGGTGCTGAAGTGTAGGGTAACAGATGCTACAGATGTTGAAAATTGCCACTAGTTTAATTTTTCACCAGAGCCTCTAAATTTGAAGATTTGGCAGTAGTGCTATTAACGTGGCGATTCATTGCCTAAATCACCCCCACCGTTCAGATACATCCTTTCCCCCTTGTAGCGTCCATAAATGCCCTAATGCTGAGAATGCTCTCCATCCCTGCCTGGATTTGAGGAAAAAGTATTCTGTCCCCCGTTAGTCCTGGCTTTTGGATCTCTAGACTACCTGTTTGGCTACTTTCACACCTTCTGTGGCTCTTACAGATTTTAAAAATTGATGTTGTGAAATTGTGTTTTCCACAAGAAATGAAATTTTAAGAATTTTGGGGTGAGAAATATGTTTTTCCACTTTGTTTACAACTTGAGCTCTGTTTGGGAAACACAGACAGACTGGGAAAGCATGAGGGTTCCCAGTACAAGTTCACCTGATGAAGGTTTCTAACAGGAATCCCTGTGCTGGAAATAGTTAATTTTTTTAACTGAAAATGATGTGGGAAGAGGAAAGCAATAAGGGAAGACCATATCCACCCAGAGGCTTCCAATTTCCTGGGTAATTGAAGAAGGTTCATATATTTCTACTCCAGTAAGAGAACTCGGGTCTATTTCTTTTAAAAAAAAAAAAGAAGAAGAAGAAGAAAGAAAGAAAATAGAGCCATCAATAACCATTAGAGTGCATTTTAATTATTTGGATCTTACACAAAAATTAGGGGAAATTCCAGTTTAGTGGGAGGGCTTCCTGTTACTATGATTTGGATCTAACATTTAAATAAGCTATATTAGTTCTGCATGCTTTTTCCAAGATATTATGTTTCTCCTTCTAAATGCTGTTCCCGCTCTTATTTGAGATTTAATACTTCCTCCTTCTTAAAAAAAAATGAAGTTTTGCTTATTCCTGGCCATGAATGACCGAAAACTGTCTGCTTCCTCTTAGTTTATTCCTGGCCATGCTTCAGATTGTCTGCCTTCAATAAAACTTCAAACCACATCTACATGGGAATATGTCTCTTTTTCTCTGATACATATGCTCACTGATTTATGTTGGACTGTTTACATGCGTGTGTTCCGTGTTCAGCTCTGCCTCTGCAGCAAGCTCGCACACTAACAGCCTATGGTGAACACTACCAGATAATCAAGCAGAGATGTCTTTCTTACTAAAGCGCCCAAAGCTATTCCCCACTGTGGCTTTCCTGTCTTCCGCCTTGCTTCACGGCAAAGGTGAACCCCATTAAAATCCTTACTCTTTCCTCCCACACGAATTCTGAGATGAGTTCAATCTGGAGAAATATTTGAAAATTTCCAAGACTCCTTGTACAATTCACTACTCAACTTTAGTAAAGGGAGCCACCATGTGGGGAGTTTGCTGACTTCACGGCCTATTAAAGGGGGAAAACCACAAACACAATTAACTATCGGGGGAGGACGACTAACTGCTGGCTCCAAGGGCCAACAGAGGCTGAACTATGCCTCTGACTTACCAAGGCTGCAACCCCTGTGCTCTTCTCAGCTTAGATACTCTCAGCTCAGAACTCGGGGCTCAGCACCCAAAAATTATAGGCCTTCAGACCTGAACCCATTCACGAGAGTGAAAGACTAAACAGAGAACTTGAGATTCTTGGTCACTGAACTCCAGAAAATCAAGCTTCCAGACCCACCAATTGCTCAACACAATCTAAAGACCCACACAGCCCTGCCCACAGCTGCCTGGGGGAATCAAACTCCTACAGGATCACCCACAGATCTTTTGTTGCTCATGGCCGTTGTCTAGTTTGGCATGTTTGACATCTCTCCGCAGGGGAGCTTTCCTATTCATGAAAATCTGGCCTTGGCCCTGGGCCAAGGGAAAAGGCCAATAGATAGAAGGAACTAGAAGCTGCTAGATGAGAGTATAGGCCCCTTCTGCTTTCTATTGGGTAGAGGGAATATGGGATGACTGAAGTCTCAAAGACCAAAACTACCCCCAAACACCCCTTTGATTCTAATCTTGGAAGGCTCCAGTCAAGCGTTAACACAGCATCCTGGAGGCCTTTGTGTCTGGGACCTTGAGGGAGCTGCAAGGAAGAGGGGACTTGTCAGCCCAAAGCCCCAGGCTAGAGAGACCAGGAGCCCCAGCATGCACTGAGGAGGCATGCGGCAGTGGCCAGGTGGGATACTGTGGCCCAGTCCAACAGAAATGCTAATTGCAAGTGCAGACCCCAGCCTGGCTTCAAGTGCAGGTAGGAGCTGGAGGGTGAATCCTAGGGAGCCTCAACTAAAGCACTTTTATGAGAGGAGAGAGAGATTAAAGGGAGGAGAAGCTAGAGGAGAATTGGGGAAGAGCAAGACCAGGGTAGGAGAGACTTCCAGTTTTACTGTTCTTACCCAGTTTCCCTCACAAAGGGTATTTAGGTGACTGGGGTTAAGAGGGCAAGAGAAACCTTCCAACCTCCTATATATAATTGTAAATGATGAAAGAGGGGGTTGGGGGAGAGGAGGAAGAAGAGACCAAAGAGTTAGAACGTTCTGTTTACAGATAACACACAGGAATTTCAAGTCTTCTTTCCAACACCCCACTCCCTTCCCTCAGTGCTCACCAGAATACTTCCCAGGCCAGCAAAGTAGATTTCCCAGGCTGGCAAAGTTTCTTTCCAGGCTATGAGATTATTACATTAACTGGAATCATGTTCAGCTAGAAAAGTTAGAAGAACAATGGAAATCTTAGAGTGGGAGATCTAACCAGCATCCTCCCTGAGGCACAGCAACTGAAAGTGACTTGAGCTAAGCCCTGACCTGCCCGGAAGACACTGTTTATATATATTTGTTGGAAATGATTTAATAATACTCTGAACTTCAAGTCCCTAATGTATCAACTTTTATCCTGTTGGTCCTTCAGATGTGAAAACAAGTTTGGGTAAGAAGTGATAAATAATAGCTAAAAGTCAAACTAACACTTCCCCAAATTGTTTTTCCTGGTGGCTAACACATCTGCCTTTGTTGAAGGGTCAATCCTTGAACCTTGAATTAACATTCAATTTAAAGAACTCTAGCCTTTGAGGAAGTGGGTTTTTGTATTCAAACAGGAGGAATATGTCTAGTATATATACTGGGAGTTTGAATTGCAGATGGCTTCACAACATTAGCAAATACTATAGTGTTTGTACTGTTGTGTCTGTGCCAGGTTCCTGCCTTTGGACCATCACCACTTGGGAAACTGGCTTTCCCTCTCTTGCATGGGAATCTTCAGCATCTTTTAAACACTGCTCCCCTCCACCCTGATATTGCAAATCAGTGGTGAGCTAAAAGTATTTTTGCCTTTAAGCAGCCCAGTGAAGTGCGGCTTCTGGTCACTTGGATAAGATTTCCACTACTTTCTTTTTGGCTCAGTCACCCATAGTACCCAGGGTTTCTCCATCACATTCTCTTTCCTTAGGTACATAGCTCTATACCATTACCTTTTACTACCACTATCTCTATATCCTACAGCATTTGATTTTCTTAACCATATAAAAGGACATGTTTGCTCAAGGCATCCTCACACATTCCTAGTATAAATAATCTAAATCAAGATTGGAAAAGTTGTGCATTCTTTTTTTTTTTTTTTTTTTTTTGAGACGGAGTCTCGCTCTGTCCCCCAGGCTGGAGTGCAGTGGCATGATCTCAGCTCACTGCCACCTCCGTCTCCCAGGTTCAAGTGATTCTCTTGCCTCAGCCTCCCAAGTAGCTGGGACTACAGGCTCCCACCACCACACCCGGCTAATTTTTGTATTTTTAGTAGAGACAGAGTTTCACTATGTTCGCCAGGCTGGTCTCAAACTCCTGACCTTGTGATCCACCTGCCTCAGCCTCTCAAAGTAATGGGATTACAGGCGTGAGCCACCGCGCCTGGCACATTCTATTTTTTTTTAGCCAGTACTTAGCATAAGAACCAGGCTGTAATAAGCTTTTTCAGTAAACAAGCCTGATGCAAAACATCATCCTCTCCTGTGAGTGACAAAAGTGAATTATAACACTGTATTCCATTTCACTTAAACTTTTCTCTACCGACTCTTCCAGAAAATGCAATGACTAATGACTCACTCCATACCGATTACACCTGTAGGGAAACCCAAATGTTCTGAACCAGAACATCATGACCATCACTTACTGGACTGCATGCATCATGCCTTTCAGAATTCACTGTGAATGTAAGAAGCTGATGAGCTTACCTATAATGTGTCGTGACTTCTCTGACCTTCAAAATGTAGTGCTTCGCACACACTGAAAACAACTAGGAAAGGAAGCCTTCCAAACCACATGAGTAAAGCTTCTCTCTAATCTAAGAACAGAATTGCATATTCACAGAGCCAAGAAATTTTGCTTGTTGTTTTAAGACATAAAGCAGACATCCGAGAAACAAAAACCAGGATCTAACCTTTGCTACAAGTTTGGATGATTCCAAATATCTCACATATATGGCTCTACTAAGGCCTTATTCTCTGAACATGAGTTTACTGGGTACCAAAAATGTATATCCCAGACTTCACTGTGTAGCATCTTCTAAATTCCAGAGCACCTCTTCTAAAAAGCCAAGGAGAAGAAAGTCTTCTCTCTACTTAGTCTAAATCCTCTGCTCACCTAAGACTTAAATGCAGAAGGAAAAGCTTGGACAGGATCCAGGAAAACCAATATCCTAAATAAGCTTTTGAGACCACTTCAAAAAATGTTGGAAGGGGAATCTATATGTAAAATAAAACAAGGTTTTTGTGTGTAAAATCAAAAGAAGTTCTTCCTCTGTGAGCCCCTAGCATCCCTCTGCCCTTTGGGCTCAGGCTTGGCATTATCTACCTGTGAATATAGGTTTACTTGTAATAATTTTGGAGCCTTTGTTTTTATTATCATTATTACTAGCACTGTATGGTAATCACAGCTTTGCAGTTTTTGTTTGTTTGTTTATTTTGTTTTGTTTTTACTGAGTCTTCCTCTGTCACCCAGGCTGGAGTGCAGTAGTGCATTCGTAGCTCACAGCAACCTCAAACTCTTGGGCTTAAGTGAGCCTCCTGCCTCAACCTCTTGAATACCTGGGACTACAGGCAGATGCCACCACCATGCCTGGCTAATTTTATTTTTATTATTATTATTATTATTTTGCAGAGACAAGGTCTCCCTATGTTGCCCAGGCTGGTCACAAACTCCTGGACTCAAGCCTCCCAAAGTGCAGGGGTTGCAAGGATGAGCCAGTGTGCCCAACCTGAAAATACTTTTTAAATAATCCTTTATCTCTACCCAAATATACACAGGCACAAATTTTTAAAAACTATCATCTGCTTGGAATACTATTACATTTGTCATAAATGTACTGCTTGAAATTTTTAATGAGTATTTGTTTAAATTATTTTAAATCCTTCCTTCCAAAGGGACTGTATGGTTTTACTATTCACCAGTGAATAACAACAACAGCAACAACAACTGTTTAATGAACACTTCCTGGGCTAAGTGCTTGACTACTTATTTCCTTTCCCTCACAACAAAATTCTTTGTAGGCACTGTTATTACCTCCATTTTACAGATAAGAAATCAGGGCTAAAAGAGCTCAGGTACCTTATCCAAAGTTACACAGCTGCTACATTGTAATGCTGAGCTTCAAATTCAAGTCTCAATGACCCCAGACAGTCTTAATGACTATAGTATGTTATGCTGGCATATTTATTTTCTCTAGCAATTTTTTTTTTGGAGATGGAGTCTCACTCCATCACCAGGTTGGAGGGCAGTGGTGTGATCTCGACTCACTGCAACCTCTGCTTCCAGGGTTCAAGCAATTCTCCTGCCTCAGCCTCCCAAGTAGCTGGGACTACAGGCGTGGGCCACCATGCCCAGCTATTTTTTGTATTTTTAGTGGAGATAGAGTTTCACCATGTTGGCCAGGATGGTCTCGATCTCGTGACCTTGTGATCCGCCCACCTCAGCCTCCCAAAGTGCTGAGATTACAGGTATGAGCCACCCCGCCCGGCCACTAGGATTGTTATAAATACAAATTGCTAATTTAATATTAGCTTTAATCTGTTACTCAACTGAGAATAAAATCAGTTTCTTATTAATTTTTCAATTAAAAATCATGTTTAATGTAATAGGGATCAAAGCTATTAACACAGTTGAAACTGGATAAGTTAGACTACAAACATATCACATACTCATGGGTTTTGCTTTATAGACTAAGTATGCTGCTAAAAATATGTTCATCAACAGTGTACCATGAATTCTTATTTACATATACCAGGTTGTTGAAAAAGTAAAAACTATTGCCACCCTAAGTCATTAATGACCCTAAGTCAATAATTAATGACCCTAAATCATTAATTAAAATGATTTATTAACAAGCCTGCACATACCCCTGAATCTCTAAAAATTAAAAAAATTAAAAATTAAAAAAAAGAATGCAGGAGAAGTTTGTTATGTGCTTCAAAGAAACCCCTTGGCCGGGCGCGGTGGCTCACGCCAGTAATCCCAGCACTGTGGGAGGCTAAGGCGGGCGGATCACAGGGTCAGGAGATCCAGACAATCCTGGCTAACACGGTGAAACCCCGTCTCTACTAAAAAATACAAAATTAGCCGGGTGTGGTGGGGGGCGCCTGTAATTCCAGCTACTCGAGAGACTGAGGCAGGAGAATGGCATGAACCCATGAAGCGGAGCTTGCAGTGAGCCGAGATCCACCACTGCACTCCGGCCTGGGCGACAGAGTGAGACTCTGTCTCACAAAAAAAAAAAGAAAGAAAGAAAAGAAACTCCTTGAGCTCAGGAGTTTGAGACCAGCCTTGTCGGTATAAAATTTTTTTAATTTAAAAAAATTATAACAAAAATTCAATGTCTTCTAGGTTCATCATTTAACATCCATTATATCATCATCATATCTTATTGAATCATCACATAATTCAATACCACAGAAACAATATGATTAGTGAGTCAAGACCTTTGTGAGTCAAATGAGATGATGTATATAAAAATGTTTTACAAACAAAACATCCTAGATCAGTAGAAGGAAAGGGAAATTAACATTTATTAAGCTCCTTCTTTGATGGTAATGATACACTCTGTATTAGCAAACATTGTCTCATTTAATCCTCTTATTGCCCTGTGAGATAGGTATGGTATTATTTCACTATTTTTATTGACAGCTAAACTGGGTTTCTTAAAGATTAATTAACTTGCCCAGAGCACACAGCTAACAACTGACAAAACCAGGTTTCAAAGCTAAGACTAGCTGTTTCCAAAGTTAGCATACTTCCTCTCCCTAGTTGTCCTCCATGGAACTGCTGTACAGTTACAATCATCAGGAAGGGGAGAGGAAGCACAGCTTTCCCAAAATGCACTTGATTCTTTAACTAAATGCCAGTTTTAAGGCAAGCATTTAAGAAAAACCATTTTTGTTCTTATTTCACATCTTAAAATAGATGAAGAGGTTATGTGTAAGTATCATTTCCAAGAACATTTCAAAAGAGAAGTAATGAATAAAGTTGGACTCACAGGTATTTAAAAATGTGATAAAGCTGCAGCAATTAAAACAATGTGATTCTGATGAAATAACAGAACAATAAATAAATATAAAGTAGTTAAATATAAAAAAAAAACTACTAGTATATAATCCCCAGTGAAAAGAGTAGAACACTGGGACTACTGACTGTTCATTTGAAAAAAGAGAGAACTTAGATGTCTACTTCATATTCTACAACCTCAAATATATTCAAATGGATTAAAGACTTAAATGTAAAAACCACAAAAGTACAAGAAAAAATATATGTAATTTTAGAATTGTAAAGGACATTTTAAGACTGCCAGTTAAAAAGAAACCATAAAAGGAGATAACGATAAATTGACTAAAACGTTTTTCATGTCTTTATATTAAAAGAAAATTCACAAACTTAAATGACAAATGAAATTTTGAGAGAAATTGTATCATTTATGAAAAATCAAGAAATCAAATTACTGAAATAGAACGCAAATCCATAAAGAAAAGACAATCACACCTAAATGCCAAATGGGTCAAAGACATAAACAAGCAATTCAAAAGATTAGAAACATGAATGACCAAAAAATTTGCAAAAAATCTTCAGGAGAATTTTTTCCTTTTTCAAACGGATGGTCAGTTCTCCCAGTACCCTACTCTTTCCATTGGCAATTGCATAATAGCATTTTTATTTCTTTGTATTTATGTACTTAATATTTATTGCTTTGATCTATCTGATGCAGCACCAATGGACATGCAAGTACAAATCATAATCTATCAAATTGAAACAATGTCTTATATTCTACTGTGTTGTACTGCCACACGTGCTAGGAAACACATGTCCTCAAGCACTGCTGGCAGGAGTGTATATTGATCCAACCTTTCTAGTGAGCAGTCTGTCAATTATGCATAAATTTAACCTACTGACTTTACTTCTATGAAGGAAAGGAAATACTGAGGAAATAAGTTAGCATGAATCTGTTCAAAGATGAACTACAACTCTATGCATAGCACCACTGATGATAATAAAGAATATTTGAAAACGATCATAAAATGTCCTATAAGAGCATTGATTAAACTTATTAAATTATTTGTACATTCCTACAATGGAAGATAATTTCCACTGTAGAATGATGAAATGACATGATGCTATAGAAAAATATTTAAGGACAAAAGAAAATACTTACATTATGTTACTGAAAACAGAGAGCAGATAATAAACCCACATGTACAATACAATATCAATTTTTAAAAAACAAAACATTTCTACTGTTTTTTCTTTATATTTTTATTTCTTTATATTTATGTACTTAGTATTTATTCCTTTGATCTATTTGATGTAGCACCAATGGGCATACAAGTACAAATCATAATCTATCTTCCTTCTGGAACGGTCTATACCAAAACATTAACAATGTGCATCACTAGTTTTAGAATTATGAGGGAGAATACGGATTGTTTTTATTTTCTTATGTTTATCTACTTTTTCATAAAGCTTTTTAAATGTATATTTTTATGAAAGAAAAAAGTACGGGAATTATTTTTTAATAAAATGCTTGACTTCTCTTTATTATGTTTTTAATAAAGATATACTTCCTCTTTGTCAAAGTTTCTTTTGTCTTATACAGAGCTAAGCATCTGTGGATTCTTCTCATCATGCTGATTTTTGACCTCCACTTGGAAGGAAAGCTAACAGCAAACCAGGACAGATAAAAGAAGAAGAGAACCAAGCCAACATATTAAGGAAGCAAGCTGAGCAAAGCAAGTGCGAGAAGAAACAGCACAAGGGAGAGGCGAGCAACCCGGCTATCAGCAGTGGCCATTTCCAGTGTAGATAATGAATCATCTTGTGTGTAATATTTGCTGATAAGATTAATTGAATGTGTTAAATCAAATTTGTGCTGAATGAGGTTAAGCTGTATCTTAGAAGCACAGTTCACCCACATTATTCAGAGGTAGAACATCTAGCTTGTGGTTTAGTCAGTGTTTGGCTCCTTTATGATCCAATTATCTTGTTATGTTTTGTGGGACCAAGGAGGTCCAGATACCTGGTGACTGTCTCCTGACTCCCCACACACACAGCCCATAAAGTACATCTTCCCCATGTCAGGTTTCAGGGCTAGTTGTTACCAGGGCTGAACAACATTTAGAAGCATGCTTGGTCGGGGGCCATGTTGAGGCCATTAGTCAGAAGTTCCAAGACGTGGTGGATATAGGTTGATGTCTTATGCCCCAATACCTCGGAATGTGGTCTTATTTAGAAATAAAACCTTTGCAGATGTAGCTCAGATGAAATCATTAGTATGGACCCTGACCTGGTATAACTGGTGTCCTTACAAAAAGGGGAAATTTGGGCTGGGTGCAGTGGTTCATGCCTATAACCCCAGAACTTTGGGATACCAAGGCAGATGGATTGCTTGAGCCCAGAAATTCCTGACCAGCCTGGACAACATAGCAAGACCCCAACTCTACAAAAAAATACAAAAATTAGCCAGGGATGGTGGCATGTACCTATAGTCCCAGCTACTCAGGAGGCTGAAGTGGGAGGCTCAATTGAGCCCAGGAGGTGGAGGATGTAGTAAGTGGAGATTTCACCACTGCACTCCAGCCTGGGTGACAGACCTCATCTCAAAAAAAATTAAAAATTAAAAAAGATAAAAAGGGAAAATTTGGACACAGATATAGACAGGTGCAAGAGTAAATTATGTGAAGACTGGAGTTGTGCTGCCACAGGGCAAGGAATGTCTGGGCTACCAGAAGCTGGAAGAGGCAAGGAAGTATCGTTTGACAACAAGTTTCAGAGAGAGCATGACCCTGCCACACCTTGATCTTGGACTTCTAACCTCCAGAACTATGAAACAGTAAATATCTGTTGTTCTTAGCCACCCAGATTGTGGTCCTTTGCTAGGGTAGCCCTAGGAAATGAGTATGGATGATAGAGTATCTCCCTCTCCAAAAGAATGGCATCCCAAGCGATGCTGGGAAATACTCAAGATACTCAAATACTACTGTGCCCAAATAGCCTGGCTGCTGTAAAGCTCATCAAAGCACGAGAAGTCTCCTGCCTGCATGCATAGGCAGAATCTTTGTCTGTTTTATACATACATACATATACCCCCACCCTCAACTTCCATTTTCCTTCTTTTTTTTTTTTTTTTTTTTTTTGAGATGGAGTTTCACTTTAGTTGCCCAGGCTGGAGTGCAATGGTGCAATCTGGGCTCACTGCAACCTCCAACCCCTGGGTTCAAGCGAATCTCCTACCTCAGCTTTCCAAGTATCTGGGATTACAGGCATGCACCACCACACCCAGCTAATTTTGTATTTTTAGTAAAAACGGGGTTTTGCCATGTTGGTCAGGCTGGTCTCGAACTCCTGTCCTCAGGTGATCCACCCGCCTCAGCCTCCCAAAGTGCTGGGATTACAGGTGTGAGACACCATGCCCGGCCTTCCATCATTTTTTATTAAACAGAGAAAAAGAGTTGGTCATCCTCACAGGATTACTGCACAGAACTAATACCTTAAAACATATTGGGAAGCACTTTCGGAAGGAATGGAATACATAAATACAACAGAACTAAGTAAGATTACAACCATATTAAACATGCTGAACAGAAGTAGCTACAGGGCGTGATACATTAGGCCAACTGTTAACTCTAATACTGTTTAAATGGTCAGCAATTTCACGATGCTTCTCTAGTGCGTGTTAAAATAACAAACCACTGCACCAGCTCATATATGCAGGCTGAGTGAGCTGCATGGAGCTGTCTGTATGGTTTACGTACTCTTGGACAACAGTGTGTGATGGTCATTCCCTAGAGAGTCACAGGACAGACACCTAATAAATAAGGCTGTCCCCAGAAGGCAAGTATTTTTGCAAAATAAATAAAATCTCTCCAGGAAAACAGCATGACTCAGAGGAATAGGCAGAGAACAAAAGAAGGAGACCACAGTATCTTTAAGATGAAGCATCTTGATGGTGTCTCAACACTCATAGATTCTAGATTCAGTGAAAGACACCACTCTAAGAAAGTCAGCCTCATTCTGAAGGCAGGACCATTCATCTTTCCTCTCCAAATGCCCCCTCTCTAGGGATAAACACATATTTTAGAGCTGGAAATAATTTTACCTGTCCTCTTTTAATGCAGCCTAAATGCCAGGCAAACTTTTACATTTAGGACAAGCCCCCCCAAAATGTGAAACAAATGTCCTGTCTCTTGAGCCCAGAATTATGTAAAAATCTAAACACAGTAATATCACGTGTAGGCTGCACATAGAGCAACTGGAAGGTTGAGGTCAGCAGTTTAGCACTATATGTACAACTGTAGACAGTAGACCTCTGCTACATCTTCTAAAGCCAGGTCAAAATACAAATATCAGCAAGCTTTTGTCAGTTAACAACATCAAGTGTTGAAGGGGCTAGAGAAGCCACATAAGACTTGAAAATCGCCTGCCATCAAGAAATTTAAAATCAAAATAACTCAAATCAACATGCATTTTCGTAAGTTGTCTATTGAGTTCCTTAAGTCAGGTCCTCTCTACTTATCCGCTACTGCCCTCATTCAGAAAATATTTGCAGATGCACACAGCTGCCAGAAATATTTTGTTTTGAAACTTCTAGCAAGTATCCCAATTACAGAAGACTGACTCACTAGGTAAGACATTGCCACTCACAAGGGTAAGTGCTGTGTTTTTACCTAAGGCAGTAGGTATGAATGGAAGCTTCAGCAGCTTTGCAAATTGTTTTTAAAAATCACTGTGCTTGCAAAGACTACTTGGCCTGCAAACTGTGCACTTTCCTAATACAGATTTTACCTAGGCTATTCTCTTTCAATTCCACAATAAAAATAAGAGAACAGGCTGGGCACAGTGGCTCATGCCTGTAATCTGAGCACTTTGAGAGGCCAAGGTGGTTGCTTGAGCCCAAGAGTTCGAGACCAGCCTGAGCAACATGAGGAAACCCTGTCTCTACAAAAAATACAAAAATTAATGGGTACAGTAACACGTGCCTGTGGTTCCAGGTACTAGGGATGTTGAGGTGGGAGGATCGCTGGAGCCCAGAAGGTTCAGGCTACAGTAAGCAGTGATCACTCCACTGCCCTCCATCCTGGGTGACTGAATGAGACCCTGTCTCCAAAAAAAAAAAAGATAACATATATCTTTGTGTTACAAATAGCATACCCCACACACACACATCCTCATTTACTTTACTCTCACGGCACATAGCAGATTCCACCCAACAATTAAATTAGAATACATAGAAGAGGCAGAAATTAAATGTCATTCTACTTACAACATCATTTCTCTTAGAGTTTCCCCCAAAGTCTTATAGGACATGAACACATATACTAAAGAAGATTTTATGACTGCTATCTCCTTGATCTCCTTGCTTTCACTGTTTTTTTAAGCCACATCACTCTGAAATTAAAAACATGCAGTTAGCCAGATACAGAAAAATCTACAATGCTTTAAAAGTTGCTAAAATCATGCCTGTCTTTAACCTACGATGATAAAGGTATAGTGGTTTCCTTTAAAGGAAAGATATTGACAAGGTAGGGACAGGAAGGAGCCTTCTGGAATGGTGCTACACCTTAATCTGGGTGATGGTTTCATATATCTAAACATAAGTAAAAGATTATCAGTATGCAGACTTGAGATTTGTGCACTTCAAATTATACTGCAATAAAAATTTTTATTTCTGCCTGTTAAGTGTATTCCTACTCAAAATTAGGTAAATCAATACTACGTCAAGTTATAGTAATAATAACCTATAGATTAATAAGTTAATAAGAATTAATAAAATTATTGTATTTTACAAGTCATGAGAACAGCCAGGCATGGTGGCTCATGCCTATAATCACAGCGCTTTGGGAGGCCAAGGCAGGGGGATTACTTGAGGCCAGGAGTTGGAGATCAGCCTGGGCAACATAGTGAGACCTTGTCTCTACAAAATAATTGTTTTTTAAATTAGTGGGGGATGGTGGTGAGCGCCTGTAGTTCCAGCTGCTCAGGAGATTGAGGTGTGAGGATTGCTTGAGCCCAGGAGGGCGAGGCTGCAGTGAGCCAATGATAGCACCACTGCACTCCGGCCTGGGCCACAGAGCAAGAACCCGTCTCAAAAAAAAAAAAAAAAAGTTATGAAATCCCATGAAGCCTGTATACAATGGTTAAATATACACCACATGGCCATGACTATAGATTAGCCATAAAACCAAGCCTAGATATTTGTTGGCAATAGTTGAATCTGAAGCATCAACACAGTGGAAAAGGTTTGTTTCCTAAAACCTAGTTCCTTTCTATTGCAAAAGCACAATGAGCACAGGAAGAGCAAGACCAACCCCTGTTGAACACCAGACTCACCTCACCTTTAAAGCCACCTGTAACTGGTTCCTGGAACCTGAGGCCCCAGGGGCAGTTACACTGCCGCTGATAAAAATGAATTGCAGTTTCTGAGCCCCAGTCAAAGCCTGAATACTGAATTCAGCCGCAGAACACACTAAGAGAAACATCCATCCTGGGGGCCAAAAAGAGGGCTCAGTGTGGACGATAATACCATTCTGATTTCTTGCCTTCAGCTTGTATGCAAATCACAGGGAAAGGATAAATAATTGACAGATGTGGTCCAGGCTCCCAGGACCCAACTCTCTCCATTCCCACCACTGTAAAGCTGGAAAGAATTTCCTTGAAGTTGGTTCACTGCTATGAAAAATTCAGGGACTTTTCACAGCAGAGCCAGTCCTCAAATGTTAGCTGGGCAACCTTCATTTACCATTTTTTTTCCTTTTTCTTTTCTTTTCTTTTTTTTTTTTTTTTTTTTTGTTCTTGTTGTTGTTAATTTGTAAAGATGGGTTCTCACCATGTTACTCAAGCTGGTCTTGAACTCCTGAGCTCAAGTGATCCTCTCTCACCTTGGCATCCCAAAGTACTGGGATTACAGGCATGAACCACCATGCCCACCATCACTTACCATTTAAATAAAATCTGAAAAACATTGAAAAGTTATAAATGAGATCGTTTATACTTTTTTCACTAACTCTTCAAATTCAGTGTGCACTTTACTTATGGCACATCTCAATGTGAACTGGCCATATTTCAAGCACTCGACAGCCATGTGCGGCTAGTGGCTACCATGTTGAACAGAACAGATCTAGTCCTTACCTAGTCCTCAACCAACCCATTCTACTAACTAGGCATCTGCAATATATTAGCATTTCATAAACCCAGCATTTCATTCTATATCTCTGTGCTTTTTCAAAGGATGTTTCCCGTATCAGAATGCTCTCCTCATCCCTCAAGTATCTTCTCTTCTATGAAAACTTCCCTACAAACTGATTCTCCCTAAATTTGGTAAAGTTGATTATTCCTCCTTTTGTACTCTGGGATCACCATAAACTTAGCTCTATTAAAGCACTTATCGCATTGGATTGCAACACTCATTTTCCTCTCTGATTCCCCTTAAATAAAAATTTGGGCTTACTGAAGCCAACGTTTGTATTTTATTCATGTATATATCCTCAACATTAATAAACCATTCTGCCTGAATGAAGAGCATCACTGCAGATTTCAGATTCAAGTATTATTTACTGAGTACCTTAAAATGTCTTGGATACTGTGATTTCATATATTTTATCTCCTCTAATCAATATTTATTAAGATTCATATAACCTATACAATGGAATACTACTCAGCCATAAAAAAGAATGAAATCATGTCTTTTGCAGCAACATGGACAGAACTGGAGGCCATTATCTTAAGTGAAATAGCTCAGAACAGAAAGTCAAATACTACATGTTCTCACTCATAAGTGGGAGCTAAACAATGTGTACACATGGGCATAAGAGTGTGGAATTATAGATGGTGGAGACTCAGAGTGGTGGGATGGTGGGAAGGGGTGAGAAATGAAAAATTAATGCGTACAACACACATTATTCAAGTGATGGTTACACTGAAAGTCCAGACTTCACCACTATACAGTATACCCATGCAACAAAACTGCACTTGTAACCCTTAAATTTATACAAAAAAGAAAAGAGTCATAAAGCCAACCTTGGAAACAAGAGCTTACAAAGTATTGGCTCTTACTTAAATTGTTTATTAAAATATGCATAAGCCAGATCAAGAGAAGAATACATTCAACAACTATTTTTTGAATATTTATTTATAAATATTTTTGAACATTTTGTAAACCTAGATACATTTTTAGGTTTTGAAGACAGATCCACAAAGAAAACAGACAAGGCCCATGCTCTCATGGAGCTTACATCCTAGAGATAGGGTGGCAGAAGGTAAACATGCCAACAAATAAATTAACAAGAGAATTTCAGACACTAATAAGTTCATGACTCATATATCACTCTTTCCCCTCACTGTCTTACAGTAGACAGAGGTGATTAATCATGGCACTCTTTCCTCCTGAGCCCAGACTCAGAGTCATAAGCCTTCTCAATACAGCATTCCAGCCATGTGAAATCCATCAAAGTTGTCATATCAATGAAGTTTATTTGCCATCCTAGGCCTAGACCCTTTTATAGAATTGTTCTTTTCAAGCACCATGAACTAGTTGTAGCAGATATAAGCCCAAATCATCTTCCAATACCCACAAGATGTCATAGCCTGTGTATATATAGAAGTGCATTTTTATTTATTTTTTTGGGGTGGGGATAGAGCCTCACTCTTTCATCCAGGCTGGAGTGCAGTGACACGATCTCGGCTTCCTGCAACCTACTGCCTCCCAGGTTCAAGTGAATTTGTGCCTCAGCCTCCCAAATAGCTGGGTTTATGGACATGCACCACCATACCCAGCTAATTTTTGTATTTTTAGTTGGAGACATGGTTTCTCCATGTTGGCCAGGCTAGTCTCGAACCCCTGGCCTCAAGTGATCTACCTGCCTTGGCTTCCCAAAGTGCTGGGATTACAGGCATGAGCCACTGAGCTTGGACAGAAGTGCATTTTTCCAGAGTTCCCAAACAATAGGCTATTTTTTAAATAAATTGGCCCATGTAATCGTGGGAGCTGGCAGCTCCAAAATCCATAGTAAGGCAGGTTGGCAGGCCGAGATCTCTTGAGCAAAAGTTGACGCTGCAGTCTTCAGGCAGAATTGCTTCTCTGGAAAACTACAGTTGCTCCCCTGCCATCTGATTAAATGAGGCTCACACACATTATCAAATGATTATAGATGTTAACTATATCAACAAAATAGTTGCACAGCAATACATAGATTAATGTCAGATGAAATAACTGGGTACTATAGCCTATCCAAGTTGACACATAAAATTAAGCCATTCATCCCTTGTTAACTTGGCTTTCATACACATGTTAACCCATACTTAATCCCCAAATAAAGACAATTACAAAGTCATACTTTTGCCTAACATGATACAGCTATCCAAAACATACAATTTAAAATGCACTAACCCTTCTTCAGAAGGGTTATATCCTTAGGGTGATATTCACTCTTCTCCTTGATATCCTTTAACTTAACTATTATTAACACATCTTAATGTTGTACAGTAAGGGAATAAGGGAGGAAAGAAACACAGATACTTGCTATAGATAGAGATAGATAAACAGACAGATACACTCAAACACATTAATAACAAAATGAGGAACAAATACTGTTAACATTTATGGCACTCATTTCCACAATTGGTCATATGGTTGTTATAACTACATTCTTCCACTACCCTTCCATATTCACTTTACCCTTGGCAAACAACTGAGCTAATCGTGGTTCTTTGCCTGGTGAGGTGACTCAAGCCTTTATTCCTGAAGAGTCTGGGCCATTAGCAGACTGAGAGAATTGGATTGTAGTTTGCCATTGACTTTAATCACAGGGCACAATAGTATTAAGAGATACCCCCAAGGATGTCCTATATTCCAGACATACTCTTCCTTACCTCCTTGTGTAGTAGCAGCCCGATTTCCCCCTCATCATCTAGATCAATTGCTCCATCCAGTACAGTAGCGCCTTTCTTTGCCTGTTGTTTCAAATGCATGAGCAGTCCAAAGTAACCCAGAGGCAGTCCTAACTTCTAGTTCAACGGAATCATTGTTTCATCTTCTGGTCGAAGAATTCTTCCCTTTGAAACTAAGACCTCTGGACCAGCAGAGTATAAGGTCATGGGAACAGGAAGAAAAAAATTTGCTAGAGGAACATTAGGGCTAATAGTGAGTGGTGCCACTCCCATTTTCACCCGTTGATTCCTAGAGCCATGAATTCTGGCTATAGGAGAAATAGTACTGTATATTGGATGCTGATTTAAGGTATATATTCTGGAGAACATTACTCCAGTCGTGCGAGGTAATGCCACCTAGATAATGCTATAATTGGGTCTTCAAAGGGCCATTCCACCATTTTATCAAACTAGCTCTTTCAGGATGCTGGGAACCATGGAAGACCAGTAGTTCTATGGGCATGGGCCCATTGCCACACTTTATTTACTATGAGGTTAATTCCTTGACCAGAAGCAAACCATGTGGAATACCAAGATGGTGGATAAGGCATTCTGTAAGTCCACAGGATGATAGTTTTGGAAGGTGCATTGTGTGCAGGAAAGGTAAATCCATAACCAGAGTCAGTATCTATTCCAGTAATAACAAATGCTGCCCCTTTTATGATGTAAGTAGTCCAACAGGCCACCAGGTTCACCCCAGAAAATGGTGCCATATCAGAAATTCGATGTTTGTCTCTACCACCAACAGACTGGCCACTCAGCAGGGGCTATAACCAGCTCAGCCATGGTGCATGGAATTCAAAGTTTCCATGCCCATGCATAGACTCCATCTCTGCTACATGGACGCTTTGTTCATAAGCCCATTGGTCAATGACAGGGGTGGCTAGGGAGTCTGCCTGGTGTCCACAGAATGGGTCAGCCTCTCTACTTGATTATTAAAATCCTCCTCTGCTGAGGTGACACCTTGATGAGCATTCACACATGGCACAAATATCTTCATGGATTCTACCCATTTAGAGATGTCTATTCCACATACCTCTCCTCCTCATCACCAATTTTTCAATCATGTTCCTTTCAAGTCATTGACCACCAAGTTAAATCGTTGACCACAGCTCATGAATCAGTTTACACTTGTACCACTGGCCATTTCTTTTTCCAAGCAAAAATAACAACCAGGTGTATCGCTCAAAGCTCAAAGTTCTGCCCACTGGGAGGATTTCCCTTCACCACTGTCCTTCAAGGTTGTCTCAGAAAGGGGCTATAGTGCTGCAGCTGTCCCCACCACTTTCAGGTGGTGCCTGCATATCATGCAAAGCCATCTGAAAACCAGACCCAAGTTTACACTTCTTCAGTCAACTGATCACAGAGAATGCCACATGAGGCCACGGGTGCAGGCTGGGAGAGAAAAGGCAATGTAGCACAAGTAGGAGCCATGGGCATTTGGGCCACTTCTTCGTGTAATTTACTTGTGCCTTCAGATCCTGCTCAAGACTGATTTCACGTATCCCACTTTCATTTGATGATGGATGGAATGCTGCTGTACATGTCCAGCCTTATGGCTTTGAGGGCCAGACAACACCCAGTTCATAACAGACAGTGGCCCATGGTTAAACTTTCAGTCTCTACTAAGGCCTAGTAACACGCCAAGTGCTGTTTCTCAAAAGGAGAGTGGTCCTATGCAGAGAGTGGCAGGGCTTTGCTACAAAAAGGGCATGTGGTGTGATACACTTACAGGGGCCTGCCAAAGGCTCCAAATAGCACCTCCATCTGCCACTGACACCTCAAGGACCACTGGATCTGCTGGATGGCGATGCAAGTGGCAGAGCAGCTTGCACAGCAGCCTGGACCTACCAGAATCCTTCTCTCATTCTGGGCCCCACAGAAAACTAGAAGCTCTTCAGCCACTCAGTGAATTGGCTAGCGTAGCACATCCAAAAGAAGAATATGCTGTCTTCAAAATCCAAAGAGCCCCACTTGGTGTTGTGCCTCATTTTGGGTTGTAGGAGAGGCCAGACACAACAACTTCTCTTTCACCTTAGAAGGGATATGTAGAAATTTCAGTGAAGTAGAAGACCCTTGAATTCTTGTCAAATTTATTTCCCACCTTCTGACACACAAATGTTTTACCAATAAGTCTGAGTAGCTTCTATGTCTTGCTCACTTGATCCAATTAGACTGCTGTCATCAATTTTGTGGATCGATGTGATATCTTGTAGAAGGGAAAGATGATTAGTTCTCTGCAGACTAAACTGTGGCATAGGGCTGAAGAATCGATATACCTCTGAGATAGGGCAGTGAAGGTGTATTGCTGGCCAACTGAAACAAACTATTTCTGGTGGTCTTTACTAACAGGTGTGGAGAAAAATGCATTTGTCAGATCAATAGCTGCATACCACATAGCAGGGGATGTGGTAATTTGCTCAAGTAATGAAACCATATCCAGAACAGCAGCTGCAGTTGGAGTCATCACCTGGCTAAGTTTAGGATAATCCACTAGCATTCTTCAAGATTCATCTGTCTTCTGCACAGGCCAAATAGGCTAGTTTAATGAAGAATGTGGTAGAAATCACCACGTCTTTATCTTTCAAGTCCTGAATGCTGGCAGTAATCCCTGGAATCCCTCCAGGGAAATAGTATAGCTTGTAGTTTACTATTTTTTAGGTAGGCGTAATGGTAGTTGCTTCCACTTGACCTTTCCCATCATAGTAGCCCTCACTCACAGGTCAGAAAACCAATATGGAGTTTCTGCCAGCTGCTGAATATGTCTATTCCAATTATGCAATCTGAACTAGGAAAGTAACCACAGGATGGATTTGGGGTCCTACTGAATCCCCTGTAAGATGGACCAGAACTAAAACTCTATGGGCCACATGACCTCCATAAGCCACTACTCTAACTGGTGAACCACAGAGATAATTTGGGTCTCTTAGAATTAGTGTCAGTTCAGAGTCAATGTCCAGTAGTCCCCAAAAGGTCTGATTATTTATTTTTCTTCAATGTACAATTGATTGTACATTGCAATTACCCTTGTAAAAGGCATACATCTCTTTTGGGAAGATTGAGAGAAAGAGTAACAGCATAAATATTTCTCACGTAGTGTGGGTATTCCTCGAGGGGACCTGGCCTCTCCTTTATTCAAGAGATTCTACTCTATAATCTGGCTCAAATCTGGGAACTGATTGAGAGACTGTGACTCTCTGCTTCAGAGATTCAGACGAAACTTCTGTTCTCTTGACCTAGAACCCTTGCACTTATACAGATCAAGTAGCAATTTAGTAGACTGCTCATGGTTTTTTTTTGTTGTTTGTTTGTTTGTTTGTTTGTTGAGGTGGAGTTTCACTCTTGTTGCCCAGGCTGGAGTGCAGTGGCGCGACCTCAGCTCACTGCAACCTCTGCTTCCTGGGTTCAAGTGATTCTCCTGCCTCAGCCTCCTGAGTAGCTGGGATTACAGGCGCCCACCACAATGCCCAGCTAATTTTTCCATGCCTGTGGAACATGGAAGGACTAGTCTGGCTGAGTCTTCAGCCTCCATTTTTCTCCTGTGCTGGATGCTTCCTGCCCTCCAACATTTTTGTATTTTCAGTAGAGACGGGGTTTCACCATGTTGGCCAGGCTGGTCTCAGACTCCTGACCTCAGGGTGATCCATCCACCTCAGCCTCCCAAAGTGCTGGGATTATAGGTATGAGCCACCACACCCGGACTCTTTTTTTTTGGTGGGGGGGTGGTAGGAGGACAGCATGTTCAACTAGCCAATGCCATGGGTCTCCATGAATCAGACTATTCTGATTCCTGCTTGAAATCCACTGCCTCTTACAGCAACAAAACCCATCTTGTCTTTGGCATTAATTGCCACCACCTGGTCCCAGCTATTCCAAAGTCCATTGCATTTAAGGATCCCAGTTCAGTGGTAGTAATCTCCACTGCAATTTCTGACCTACATGGAAGAGAGACACAGTCACCCCCTGCTTAATGACAGGAATACGTTCTGAGAAATGCATTGTTAGGTGATTGGGTCACCTAACAGAATACTTCAATGCTGTTAGGATTCCCCTCACAAATTTGTTTCTCACAATTACAGTGAAAGGTGTGTCCTCGGAATCCCTCCCTATAAGGAGGGCAAACAGGTCCTACATGATAAATCCACTCTAATATCCTGTGATGGTTAATATTGAGGGTCAACTTGATTGGATTGAAGGATGCAAAGTATTTTTCCTGGGTGTGTCTGTGAGGGTGTTACCAAAGGAGATTAACATTTGAGTCAGGGGACTAGCAGAAGCAGAGTCACCCTCAATCTGGGTGGGTATCATCTAATCAGCTGCTGGGATAAAAGCAGGCAGAGGAACACGAAAGGACTAGACTGGGTGAGTCTTCCAGTCTCCATCTTTCTTCCGTGCTGGATGCTTCCTGCCCTCAAACATCAGACTCCAAGTTCTTCAGCTTTTGGATTCTTGAGCTTACACCAGTGGTTTGCCAGGGCATCTCAGGCCTTCAGGCACAGACTGAAGGCTGCACTGTTGGCTTCCCTACTTTTGCACTTTTGGGACTTAGACTGGTTTCCTTCTCCTCAGCTTGCAGATGACCTATTGTGGGATTTAACCTTATGATCTGTGAGTCAATATTCCTTAATAAACTCCCTTTCATATTTACATCTACGCTATTAGTCCTGTCCCTCTGGAGAACCCTCACTAATACACATCCCAATCTCCTTAAGCCTTGGATGCCTTCCTCTACGGTGTACCAGTTCTGCCATTTCATCATCACTTAGAGTAGGCTCACCTTTCAGTTCATGTTTCAGTCACCAACTCCTTGCAATCCATCATTGACCAAAACATTATTGTATGGAGTATCACACACACACACAAAGAGAGAGAGAGCGAGAGAAAGAGATTTGCCATAAGGAATTGGCTCATGCAATTATGGAAGCTGAGAAGTCCTATAATCTTCCATCTGCAAGTTAGAGATCCAGAAATTAGTGGTATAGTTTAATATGAATTCAAACTGTTAGAGCTCTTTCTAACTCCTTGAGTTACAACACTGAATTCAGAATCTCTACCTAGTGGGCCCATGGCAATAAATTCAACCTGATTCAACTTTGTGTTCCTTACACAATTATCCTACACCTTCACTAATGCATTTGCCTGATTTTTGTCTGTATAAATTGCAAAACACAATGCAGAAGAATCAGCAGTATCTTGCAAGTCAATAACCTCAAGGGAGGCCATTACAGGTTCTTCAGGCAAAGCAGGGCCAGCCTCCTCCGACAGGGGTGGGAGGCTGCTTACATTGGTAAATAAAACTCAGAAGAAGGCAGAAGTTCAGTGTCCCCAGCTTCATCAGAATCTCTCCATATGTTCCATTCCCATTTCCAGGATCCCATTTCTTCCCAATCAATGCAGTCACTTCAACAGAAGACACTTGGCAAGGTTTGAAATTCAATTTGTGTTGTAGTTTGGCCACTTGCAGGATGATACTGTGAGCTTGGTTTTCAGAAATCTCAGGTCTGAGCCTACAGGACAAATGGGTTTCTTTCAGAACACAGAAACTTTCAGGTCATTTATGCAGAATTTGAGGTGGGGATTTAAAGCCCTGAGCTCATCCTTTTCTTTCTCCACTTTCTCCAGTGCAATTAAGAGTAAGCAGCCTGTATTAGCATTCTCCAGACAGAGCCAATAGGATATATATATACACAGTCATGCACCACTTAATGACAGGGATATGTTCTGAGAAATGCATTGTTACATGATTTTGTCATTGTGTGAACATCATAGAGTGTACTGACACAGACCTAGATAGTATAGCCTACTACACACCTAGGCTATATGGCATAGCCTATGGCTCCTAGGCTACAAACCCGCATGGCATGTTGGTATCCTGAATACTGTAGGCAACTGTAACATAATGGTAAAATTTGTATATATAAAAATATCTAAATATAGGCCAGGTGCAGTGGCTCACACCTATAATCCTAGCACTTTGGGAAGCCAAGGTGGGCAGATCATTTGAGGTCAGGAGTTTGAGAACAGCCTGGCCAACATGGTGAAACCCTGTCTCTACTAAAAACACAAAAATTAGCTGGGTGTGGTGGCACACACCTGTAATCCCAGCTACTTGGGAGGCTGAGGCACGAGAATCACTTGAACCCAGGAGGCAAAGGTTGCAGTGAGCTGAGATCATGCCACTGCACTCCAACCTGGGTGACAGAGTTAAACTCCATCTCAAAAAATAACAATAAATAAATAAATATCAAAAATCTAAATATAGAAAAAGCACAGTAAAAAAAAATGGTATTATAATCTTATAGGACCACAGTTGTATTTGCAGTCCATCATTGACCAAAACATCATTGTATGGAGTATCACACACACACAAAAAGAGAGAGAGAGAAAGAGATTTGCCATAAGGAATTGGCTCATGCAATTATGGAAGCTGAGAAGTCCTATAATCTTCCATCTGCAACTTAGAGATCCAGAAGTTAGTGGTATAGTTTAATGTGAGTTCAAAGGCCTGAGATCCAGGGGAACTGATGCTGTAAATTCCAGTCCAACTGCACAGAATACTGAAGTCCCAGCTCAGCAATGAAGCAAAGAAGGAATAAGTTCTCTCTTCCCCTGCCTTTTGTTCTATTCAGGACCTCAACAGATTGGATGATAACCACCAACATTGAGGAGGGTAATCTGCTTTGCTGAATTAACTGATTCAACTGCTAATCTCATCCAGAAACACTCACAGACACACTCAGAAACAATGTTTAGACATTGACCCAGTCAAGTTGACCCACAAAAATTATCCATCATAGGCCGGGCGCGGTGGCTTATGCCTGTAATCCCGACACTTTGGGAGGCTGAGGCAGGCAAATCACAAGACCAGGAGATTGAGACTATCCTGGCTAACACGGTGAAACCCCGTTTTCACTAAAAATACAAAAAATTAGCCGGGTGTGGTGGTGAGTGCCTGTAGTACCAGTTACTCGGGAGGCTGAGGCAGGAGAATGGTGTGAACCCGGGAGGCGGAGGTTGCAGTGAGCCGAGATCGCGCCACTGCACTCCGGCCTTGGCAACAGAGCAAGACTCCATCTCAAAAAAAAAAAAATTATCTGTCACACAACAAATCTTATTATCTTCCATTTGACAAAAATGCTCTAAGGCTTCAATTACATGGCCACCCATAACCTTGCCTCTTATAACTATTTGATTAGGAGTATCCAATGGTGACATTTTGCATATCTCTATTGCCACATCATGTCACAGACTATCAGTATCATTTTTATCACTGGATTTAAAGCTAATCATATTCTACACCAATCCAGAAAACTGATCCTTAAAATGCTTTCCTCTAGAGCCATTCTTAGCACAAAACTCTATATTAATCCAGCAAAGTTCTCCAGAGAAACAGAAGCACTAGGAGACAGATAAATAGAATGGATGAGTACATACATGCATGCATACACACATACACACAGAGAGAGACAGAGACACAGAGACAGGATTGACAGGGAGAGGTTTCCAGGAATGGGCTTACAAGAGTGTGGAGGCTGGCAAGTTCGAAATCCATAGGGCAGGCTAGCAGGCTGCAGACGATGAGGGAGGAGCTAATGCTACAGCTTTGAGGCAGGATTTCTTCTTTCTCAGAGAAACCTTGACTTCGCTCTTCGGCTTTCAACTGATCGAATGAGGCCCACACACAAGAATAGTCTCTTTTACTTAAACTCAATTAATTGTAGCTGTTAACCATATTTACAAAATACCTTCACAGCAACACTTAGATTAGTGTTTGATTGAACAATTAGGTACTATAGCCTATCCAAATTGACACATAAAACCAGTCATTACAATCTCCAACAGTTATTTCTGCTTTCATTATAATTGATAAATAACAGAATTCTTTTGGTCCTCCAATTACAATTAAGACGTCACAAGTTTTGTCTAAACTATCAATGCAGTCACTTCCAAAATCATGAAGAAACTATTATTTAAATTTAATTTATATCAGTAGTATTTATTCATGGTTAAACACTACTTACAGCATCCGAATCTCAAATAGAACAGCTCTACCACTAGGAAAAAACCCTTAGTGGTTTTTGGATAGTGTTTTGAAAACATTTATTTATAGCCAAGAATTGCCAGGAATAACAGCCAAATTAATAATTAAATAGAAAGCTTTTATTGCAAAAGGAGCAAGCTAAAATAAATAGCAACCATCTGAAACTTTTCAATATACAAATTCATAAAGCTTTTAGTTAACTGAACAGTTATTACAATAATAACTAACAATCTGACACCTTGGAGATCCCCTGGAGCTCCTGACCTTTAAATCCAATAAAGCTGACAGGGACAGCCTAGCAATTCAGCCCGTGTGGAAGGAAATAAGAAAGAAACCAATGGAAAACTGTGGGAAAACACAGAGCCAGGCAGAAAATATTGGGATGTGTTTTGCGTTATTATATACAGGGGAATGGTTTTTATAGTCAAGGACTAAAGTGAGTAAAGTTGTATTTTTATTTTCTTATAACAGGATTTAATTGTTTCCCTGAGCTTCCATTACTATTAGCAGAAAGTTTAATCTAATAATTTCTAGGTAAACTCAGTCAAATCAACGATTACAAAAAAATTGATGTTATTAGTTAAGTCAGAATTTTTTTCCCAGGAAAATTCAAGGACCTTATGTTCCACTTTAACCTAAAGGTATGAGTTTTAGAGAGCTTGTGGAAGTGCCTATATTTGAGTGGGAGAAGCAACTGGGGGTTTTTTTGTTGTTGTTCTTGTTTTGTTTTTTGTTTTTTGTTTTTTGTGTTTTTTTTGAGAGAGGGTCCTACTCTGTCATCCAAGCTGGAGGGCAATGATGCAATCACAGCTCGCTGCAGCCTTGACCTCCCAGGTTCAAGCGATTCTTCCGCTTCAGCCTCCTGAGTAGCTTGGACTACAGGCATGTGCCGCCACACCTGGCTAATTTTTCTTTTAAGAGACAGGGTCTCACTATGTTGTCCAGGCTGGTCGCAAATTTCTGGGCTCAAATGAGCCCCTAGTCTCGAACGTTTCAGCCTCCCAAAGTACTGGGATTGCAGGCATGAGCCCCCAGGGCCAGCAGCATCTGGTTCTTGATGGCTCTCCACCCTCCAAGGGCCTCCACGGAGCTAGCACTCACCTTGCTGGGTCTTTAGTGAGGGGCATCTATGCCAGCTGTGGTTTCTCTTTCAAATGGGCCATGCAGCATCTGCTGACAGCTCCCCTTCATCGTGATTGGCAGCCACTTCTACTCCATCCAGCTTCTCTCAGCCAATCTTGAGCCTCTCTTGAGAGCACGAGAAACTTTCCAGTGCTCTCCTGTCCCACTCACCATGACTGGTGGTGGGCAGTGTGGGGAACAAGACCCAGGCACCCTGCCTAGGCCACCACCTCCACAGGCATTTGCCACTGACATGCCAAGCTTTGGTGGGAAGGGGCTTCTCTGCAAAGCCTGGGTCTCCCCCAGCCTTACTTGGGAAAGGAAGCACTCACACACCACTAGCCTACTTAGAGTCGAATGTTATTATGCTACACACATGCACAAACACACATACAGAATCCAGGGAGGGGAAGCAGAACTCTGGGACCCTTCTCAACTCTACTGTCTGCTGTCACTGAACAAACGTACTTTTCCCATTAGATCATCCTTTTGGATGGGGGAGAGGTGCACGCACAGACCCCTGCCTCTTAGCAGTCACAGGATTTTCTCTCTAACCTATTTTCTCCCTTAGGGAAACTCTAAAGATATTTTTTCATAACGATTGTTTTTTATTTTGGCTGTTTCACCCCTCACTAGAAAAAACAAAGTTCCACAGATGTAATGAGCTGAGAGTTTTGGCAGAAAATAAAAGTGATGAAAACCTTGATTTGGCCTTTCATGCTACAATAGCTACAATGTTCTAACAGAGAAACCATTTTTGTTCCCCGTTGATGATGGCACATATAGTGGAGAAATTTTCTTGGGTTTTAGGTGGTCTAACAGGCTTATATTTGAATCCCAGTTCCATTATGGTCCCTCTAATTGCTCTTGGACAAGTTACTTAACCTCTTTGAAATTCATTTTCCTCATTCCCCATACCTATCTCGTGGGATTATTGCAAGAGTTAAATGAATTACTCTTGTTTTCCCCAAAAATGTTGGTTCCATAACCCAATTAGGCAAAATTTGAAAGCCCCAGTTGGCACAATGTCAACATAAACTATAGTATAAATGCTAAGTTTCTTTGTAAATTAAATAGTGGTAAGAAAATCATGATGAAAATCATGATAAACAACTATAGAACTCTAGCAGGTGTTCTTAAATGCAGGTTTCTAATAACCTTGGAAATTGTAACATTAGAATAGAGGAAACAACTTTCAGAACTCTCATGAAGAGCTGGAATGTTCATGAATATCAAACAGAAAAGGAGTTAACTGAATTAACTGAACCAGCAGAAAACTGAAGTAATCTTTTTAACTTTGCTTGAAACACTGCTGATCCTTTGTTTGGTTTTTCAGAGTCAATGAAACTTCTCTTTTGAGATATTTACAGCTTGTAGCAATTAAGTAAATTATACTGCTGTGAACAAAATTTGGAGCACATTTGTTTCTCTCTACCTAATTTCTCCAGACTTTGGAAACTAGTTGTGAGTATTCTTAACTTATGGCAATATAGTTATTTGCATAAGTGCAATAAGAATCTGTTTTCTTTTGTAACAGGACACAATTTGAGAAATTGGTTGTTTTACCAAGGCTTTGACTGGAATGGTGTGTTTTCCTTTAAGGAATTAAACTTATAGAGCCAATAAAAGCCCAATGGGGAACTGGCCTCATGCCTTGCCTACAATAGTCCTTGTACAAGGTTTCTAACCTGTGGTAAATAAAGCATGTCACTTTCTAACAGGTCCAGGAGCCCCAATTTACCTTGGGACCTCAAGAGGAAAGAAATTTACCCAATTCATAGGTATTTGAGGGTACAAACCCATGGCTGGGTTCAGCTTTTAAAAAGTCTTATCTGAAATTCTTTCTATGGAACAGAGTTCCATCAAAGCCAATTTTAAAAGAGCTTATGTGAAAAATAATTATTCTTGCTGCATTTTATGCAAATAATCAGACCAAGTATAATAAAGCAAATCAGTCTTACCATGATTTGTCTTTAGTAAAAATGGGAAACTGGAGAGAGAAATATTATGTTTCAAGAACTGTGGTACACTTGTTATTAAATTCTAGTCTCATTAGTTGTTTTTAAGTTTGTTTCTGCAATTTAGGCTAACCCTGCTTATTCTTGTGAACCAATCAGTAATCTCTGACTGCTACTCAGAAGAAACAAGAGGTTTGGTAATGCAAAAATCTGGATCAATATTCTAATCCTAGGCACATACTGGAATCATCTAGCAACCCCATATCAGCTTAGTTCCAACAGTTGCCCAGTTCATGAAAAGCCTTCTAATTTAGTTTACTTGGAATCACTTTACTGATTTTGCTTTACTCTTGTGGAATATATTGCTGTTATACTCTTTGTGTAGGAATACAGGGCAAGTTTACTGAATGTTTTCTTAAACACTTATTAATCTTCCAGTTACCACTTTTTGTTGAAACTCAAGACTTATGAATGGACCTTACTATACTGATGCTTTCTGACTGAGCTCCTCTCTACCCTGAATGCAAGAGACCCTCATAGTTAGGCAGGAATATCATTGCCCCTATTCAGCTTAAGAAGTTACGGAAGATGGATCTTCATCCCTCTGCAATTCTTAGGATTAACGGTTCTCTTATAAAAAGAAGGGGGGAAATGTCAGAGGCATGTGAACCAGAGCAACTCCATCTTAAATAGGAGCTGGGTAAAATGAGGCTGAAACCTACCAGGCTGTATTCCCAGATGGTTAAGGCATTCTAAGTCACTGGATGAAATAGGAGAGCAGCACAAAATACAGGTCATAAAGGGCTTGCTGATAAAACAGGTTTCAGTGAAGGAGCTGGTCAAAACCCACCAAAACCAAAATGGCCATGAGAGTGACCTCTGATCATCCTCACTGCTACACTCCCACCAGCGCCATGACAGTTTACAAATGTCAGGAAGTTACCCTATATAGTCTAAAAAGGGGAGGCATGAATAATCCACCCCTAGTTTAGCGTATCATCAAGAAATAACCATAAAAATGAGCAACCAGCCACCCTCGGGACTGTTCTGTCTATGGAGTAGTCATTCTTTTATTCTTTCACTTTCATAATAAATTTGCTTTCACTTTGCAAAAAAAAAAAAAAAATTCATGATAAAATAACCACCTATTCAGGAAGCTTTTGAAGATTTTCTTTTTTTTAAGATGGAGTTTTGCTCTTGTTGCCCAGGCTGGAGTGCAGTGGCGTGATCTCGGCTCACTGCAACCTCCGCCTCCTGGGCTCAAGCAATTCTCCTGCCTCAGCCTCCTGGGTAGCTGGGACTACAGGCACCCGCCACCATCCGGCTAATTTTTGTATTTTCAGTAGAGATGGGATTTCACCATGTTGGCCAGGTTAGTCTCAAACTCCCGACCTCATGATCCACCTGCCTTGGCCTCCCAAAATCCTGGGATTACAGATGTGAGCCACCGCACCCAACCCGCTTTTGAAGATATTTTAATATCTAAGTATTCAGAATGGGATGACCTCTTAGGCCAATCACTCACCACTCCCTACCTTTTTCCACACAAACACACATACATTTTGTCTGCTCTATAATTCTGTTTTGCAACCAGCAGAGCAGAATCTACCCAGAGTGGTCAGCTCTTACATTGCAGCAGCTTTTCTTTAACATTTTTTTTTTCGGTCTGGAAATTGGAACATTTTATTTTATTTTATTTTATTTTATTTATAATTTCAACTTTTAGATTCAGGAGGTACACGTGCAGGTTGTTGCTTGGGTATACTGTGTGATGCTGAGGTCTGGGATACAAGTGATGCCATCACCCAGGTAGGGAGCATAGTACCCAATAGTTGATTTTTCACTCCTTTCCCGCCTCCTCACTCCCTGCTTTAGTAGTCCCCAGTGTCTACCGTTGCCACCTGCACGTCCATGAGTACCCAATGTTTAGATCTCACTTGTAAGTAAGAACATGCGGTATTTTGTTTTCTGTTCCTGCGTTAATTCACTTAGGATAATGGCCTCCAGCTCACTGCAGCCTTTCAACATTAGCTTGGCCATGCCCTGAAAAGGCCAAACACTGGGTCCTGGTGCATCTGGGATTATGTGAGAAGTCTTCTGTGGTTTAGAGGCTCCTTGATCTGTGGATATTGTATCTGTGCCTGCATTTCTGAATCGATGCTTGCTCCTGATTCGGTACTTGCTCTTCACCCCTAAGGGAAGTTTTTCACTTCATCTATTCTCAAGCTAAACCCCAGACTCACCTCTGCTATTTCTGTCTTGCTTCTGATCCTGCTTCCAGGATTCACTGCTGCCCATAGTGTCTCTCCCCGGGAGATGACCTAAGTCCAAAGTCCCATGGAAGCTATACTCCTAAATTTAAAGCCAAAAACAACAATTTGAAAGGTTTAAGGAAAAAATGACCACTATCAAAGTAAAAGAGAAAGATGATATATGCTAAGTATGGTGGGCCTTGAAGAGGATGTGACTGGCAACAGGAGACAGAGATGGGATCTTTTAGGAAATAAGGGATTTCACAGGCAGAGGAGCTCAGAACTTACAGTATTGTACCATCCTTGCAAAGAAGGGGTGAATCGCATTCACCATATTCATGATTATCAGAAAGTGGGTTTCTAGCCAGAGGTGCCCTATAAATCAGTCATCTAGTCTGATCCCCATATGTCACCTTTGAAGATTCTGACCCAGGAAGGTTAAATAACTCCACCAAGTTCATAGGGCTGCCCAGTGGCAAAGGTGACACCAGAACCAGCCCACACTTTTCCCACTGTGCCTTATTCCCGCTGCTTTTCTGTTTCTAGAAGTTGGACCAAGACCACCTTCCTCTAGGTGGATGAGGCAGTCATACAGTTACCTGTATCATTTTCTCCAGATTTCCTTCCACATGGCTATGTCTAAGACCATAAAATCAAAGTTTCAAAAATTAACTCCACCCAACAAGGCAGGCTTCTGCCTCTGCTTCCAGAGTCCTTCCAAGGTTCTATAGCCACATGTCACCCATGCCCCATGCCTTCCTTCAACCTTTATTCCCCATTCTTTTTGTGTGTGTGTGTGTGTGTGTGTGTGTGTGTGTGGCGGAGTCTCGCTCTGTTGCCCAAGCTGGATGGAGTGCAGTGGCGCAATCTCGGCTCACTGCAAGCTCCGCCTCCCGGGTTCACGTCATTCTCCTGCCTCAGCCTCCCGAGTAGCTGAGACTACAGGCGCCCGCCACCACGCCCGGCTAATTTTTGTGTTTTCAGTAGAAACGGGGTTTCACTGTGTTAGCCAGGATGGTCTCGATCTCCTGACCTGGTGATCCACCCACCTCGGCCTCCCAAAGTGCTGGGATTACAGGCGTGAGCCACCATGCCTGGCCCCCATTCTTTTCCCACCTCTTCAACTAGCTGGTTTTGGCTGGTAGAGTGGTAAAGTATATTTTAATAGAGGTCCATTAAAAGCCAAAAATCTTCAAACCCTTAGGAATTAGGTTAACGGTAGGATTTGAGAAAAGATAACAGGTGGTGAAAAGGAAATCTCCCCATCACAGCTCAACTCTCATAAAAGGGACTGGGGAAATGCTCATGGAAGAATCATGTTTTTCACTCGTCAGTGAATAGAGCTTAGGGAGAGTGAGTTTATCAGACCTTCCCAGTATGATAACTGAGAGCTACTTCTGATGGGGGGCAATAGGAAGAACGTCTTCTGAAGTTGGGAAGACAACAGTGTGGACAACTCTGGTCTGCCTGGGTAGCTTGATGGCACTGGGAAACTGAACAGAGGGAGGATGGTGGTTTGAGTGAAGGTCAGGTCCCCAAATGGCACTGAAGACAAACTTCACTTAGTTCATATATGTGTTTAGAGCTGGCTTAGCACTCATGGCAATCTCCAGAGGTTCTGTTTTCTCCATGGTTTCTGGAATTCTTTCATGCTTTGTATTTACCCATTGTATCAGTCCGTTTTCACACTGCTGATAAAGACATACCTGAGACTGAGTAATCTGTAAAGAAAAAGAGGTTTAATGGACTCACAGTTCCACGTGGCTGGGGAGGCCTCACGATCATGGCGGGAGGTGAAAGGCATGTCTTACATGGTGGCAGACAAGAAAGAAATGAGAGCCAAGTGAAAGGGGTTTCCCCTTATGAAACCATCAGTTCTCGTGAGACTTACTCACTTCCACGAGAACAGGATGGGGGAAGCTGCCCCCATGATTCAATTATCTTCACTGAGTTCCTACCATAACATGCAGGAATTATGGGGAGCTACAATTCAAAATGAGATTTGAATGGGGACACAGCCAAACTATATCACCCATTACCCAAGCATACTAAACAAAAATTTTTTTTTGAGACCAGTCTCACTTTGTCACTCAGGCTAGAGTGCAGTGGCAGTATGATCATAGCTCACTGCAGCCTCAATTTCCCAGGCTCAAATGATCCTCTTTCCTCAGCCTCTCAAGTAGCTGGAGCCACAGGTGCACACCATGGCACCCAGCTAATATTTTATTTTTTGTAAAGACAGGGGTCTCACTATGTTGGCCAGGCTGGTCTAGAACTCGTGGCCTCAAGTTATCCACCTGCCTCAGCCTCCCAAAGAGCTGGGATTACAGACACAAGTCACCACACTCAGCTGAGAAGTTTTTCTTCATCCATCTGAACTCCTTCTGCAGCACAATTGCAGTGCTAACTACCTGGAGATCACGCAGACCCCACAGGCTGAGAACACAGTTCTCCACAAGAACCTCCCCACTTAGGTACCAGCTACCAGCTCCAGAGTCCCAAAGCCACCCATGCTTCTGTCCAACTGGTTAAAAACCTGGAGGTTCTTATTATCTGCCTCAGATTTGATAATTTAATAGGACAATTCACAGAACTCAGAATAGCACCATATTGATTGTCTTCAGTTTTGGGGTTCTTTTGGGGTTGTGGGGGGGAAATGTCCCTTGGGCCATTCCCATTTTTTGAGATGGAGTCTCACTCTGTCACCCCGGTTGGAGTGCAGTGGCATGATCTCAGCTCACTGCAACCTCTGCCTCCCAGGTTCAAGTGATTCTCCTGCCTCGGCCTCCCAAGTAGCTAGGACTATAGGCGTGCGCCACCACACCCGGCTAATTTTTGTATTTTTAGTAGAGATGGGGTTTCACCTTGTTGGCCAGGCTGGTCTCAAACTCCTGGCCTCAAGTGATCCACCAGCCTCAGCCTCCCAAAGTGTTGGCATTACAAGTCTTGACTACTACCAATAATAATAATAACATTAGTAAAGAAATGAAATTTTGGCCAGGCTCGGTGGCTCACGCCTGTAATCCCAGCACTTTGGGAGGCCTAGACAGGTGGATCACCTGAGGTCAGGAGTTTAAGACCAGCCTGGTCAACATGGTGAAACCCCGCCTCTACTAAAAATACAAAAATTAGCTGGGCACGGTAGCAGGTGCCTGTAATCCCAGCTACTCGGGAGGCTGAGACAGGAGAATCTTGAACCCAGGAGGCAGAGGTTGCAGTGAGCCGAGAACACACCATTGCACTCTAGCCTGGAGGACAAGAGCAAGACTTCGTCTCAAAGAAAAAAAAAATGAAATGAAATTTTGATACATGCTATCAACCCTTGAAACCTTGAAACTGTTATGCTAAGTGAAATAAGCCAGACATAGAAAGACAAATATTTTATTATTCTACTTGTATTAAGTATCAAGAATAGGCAAATTCATAAAGATAGTAATAATGGTTGTACAACATTGTAAATGTACTTAATGCATGGAATTTTTAGAGTTCTTCTTGGAAACTGTGAGTAATTTATCTTTCAGTGGCAATCATTTCCTGAACTGTTGGCCTTACTATACCTCAAATTTTCTATTAATGTATTTCATTTTAGAACAGATCACAACAGAGCACAGAACAGGAATCAACTTACAATTTAATACTAGATATCATTGTCACTCAGACATTCCCTTAAAGGGAATTTCTTAGCAGCCATATTTGCATGGGACTCTGCTCCCCACTGGGGCCATTTCTCCCCATGGTTTTTCTTTTCTCAACCTTGGGGTTTCCCATCCCATCCCTCTTTATGTAGCAAAGGAATTTGAGAATGTTCATGGTATTACTTTATTAGAGAGAATGGCTTCATTTTCCTTTTTTCAATCTTCACCAGTCTAAGACTTCCATAACCAAAAGATCCACTAAGATTTTGCCTAAAGGAAAAAACAAACCATCTGCCTCTAAGATAAATGCTGCTACTCCCTACATATGGATAATGTGCCACAACAATTTAATCTTTTAAAGCAAATGTTCTTTCTGTTAAATACATATATTTAGTAAGTACAAAAGCAATCCATGCAGAGAAGGATCCTAAGTACACTACCAATTTAAAACATTAACTAACAGTTTAGAATTTATCATCTAAATATTATTAAAGAATGGTATCAATAATAACATTACTATGCAAGAATTAATGGCTTTCTAGAATACCAACAATAAGCAGTAGAAAATAAAATGGTAAATATTCCACTAAAAATAGCCATCAAAGGCTAGACACAGTGGCTCACACCTGTAATCCTAGCATTTTGGGAGGCCAAAGCGGGTCGATCACTTGAGGTCAGGAGTTCAAGACCAGCCTGGCCAATATGGTGAAACCCCATCTCTACTAAAAATACAAAAATTAGCCAGGCATAATGGCACACACCTGTAATCCCAGCTACTCAGGAGGCTGAGGCAGGAGAATCGCTTGAACCCAGGTGGTGGAGGTTGTAGTGAGCCAAGATCGTGCGCCACTGCACTCCAGCCTGGGCAACAGAGCAAGACTCTGTCTCAGAATAAATAAATAAGTAAATAACCATCAAAGAGCATACCTAAGAATAGTCTTAAACAATGCAAAGGAACAACATTAACATGCTCAAAACTCTACTGAGGGCACAATTATTTAAACCTGAATAATAGAGAGGCAAGACATAACACTTGAATGAGAAGTCTCAATAGTGAACCAGTATCATTTCTGATATTATGCAAAACAAAATTTTAAAAGCATTTGACATTAGAGAGAGGAAACCCAGCAGACTATTTTCAGATTAACCAGAAAATACTAACATGATGGAATTGCTAGAAAAAAAATTTAAAGAGAAGGATAATGGGAGGAAATACACACTGAGGGTATGATAAAATTACATTCCAGATACCTGTACATCAATATTCATGGCAGCATTATTCACAGGAGCCAGAAGGTGGAAACAATTCAAATGCTCACTGACAGATGAATGGATAAACAAAATATGATATATACACACAACAGAATCTTATCCAGCAATCAAAAAGAATGAGGCTGGGTGCAGTGGCTCACACCTGCAATCCCAGCACTTTGGGAGGCCAAGGTGGAAAGATAGCTTGAGCCCAGGAGTTCGAGACCAGCCTGGGCAATATAGTGAGATCCTGTCTCTACAAACAATAATAATAATAATAATAATAATAATAATAAAGAAATGAAATTTTGATACATGCTATCAACCCTTGAAACCTTGAAACTATTATGCTAAGTGAAATAAGCCAAATATAGAAAGACAAATATTTTATTATTCTATTTATATTAAGTATCAAGAATAGGCAAATTCATAGAGACTGAAAGTAGAATAGAAATTACCAGGGGCTGTTGGGAAGGTGCATGAGGAGTTATTATTTAATGGGCATAGAGCTTCTGTTTGGGATGATGAAAAAGTTCTGGAAATGGATAGTAATAACAGTTGTACAACATTGTAAATGTACTTAATGCACGGAATTTGTATAACTGAAATTTGCTGACAGATCTTAAATGTTCTCACCACAAAACAAAACCAAAAAAAATGGTAAGTAGGTGAGGTGATAGATGTGTTGACTGACTTGATTGTGGTAGTCATTTCATAATATATATGTATATCAAATCATGGGTCGTATACCTTAAACTTCTACAATTTTGTTTGTCAATTATTTCTCAATAAAGCTGTGGGGGAATAAAAATAGGGATTTGCTAACAACATAAGATTATTGGGAGAACTAAAATTAAACAAGGTTTGTTCCACGGCTATCACAGTCAATTCTTCATCAACAGACATTTTCTTGTACCTTCTCGTCTTTCCTCAGTTCTAGCTGGAGCACTGCAACCTATCAGATATGTAACTAAACTCCTCAAGATGTAGTTTTCCACCCGTAAAATAAGGGATTAGATGATCTTTATTGCTATGTTCACCTCTAACATTCTCCAATTCAATACAAATTGAAAATTCCCTGAAAATTGTCCCTGGGGAAGGGGTCAGAGTACATTCTGATTGCTAGACGTGAATTTGGCACTTAGAATAAGCCCAAGTTGTGGAAGTGATACAGAAAATGTTAATAAGGAACAACAGGAGAATTTGGCTGGGGGCAGTGGCTCACACCTGTAATCCCAGCACTTTGGGAGGCCAAGGCAGGCAGATCACTTGACACCAGGAGTTCCAGACAAGCCTGGCCAAAATGGTGAAACCCCATCTCTACTAAAAATACAAAAACAAGTTAGCCAGGTGTGGTGGCATGAACCTGTAATCTCAGCTACTTGGGGGGTTGACGCAGAAGAATCTCTAGAACCGAGGAGGTGGAGGTTGCAGTGAGCCCAGATCATGACACTCTACTCCAGCTTGGGCGACACAGTGAGACTCTATCAACAAAAAAAAAAAAAAAAAAAAAAAAAAGGAATAATAGGAGACTTCAAACATTCTATTTTGGGAGTAGAAAGGGGAGTTCATTGTCAGAATATATGCATCTTACACAAAGGATCATCATTAAAATCAAATTACTCATGAACAATGAGTAGGACTTTGTAATATTTCAATTGCATCAAAACTGTCCTTGAACAAAAAAACGTACTTCCTCCTCCATTCAGGTAAGAGTATAGCCTGTGTCATCCCAGGCACTGTGGCATTTGTTCACTGAACTATTGTCCTTCTCAACAGATGGTTTTTCACCCTAACAAAAATAACTATGAATCATTGATTCTGTGAATATTTTCTCCCTTGCTTTTTTCACAGAACAAATGACAAATTTCCATACATTTATTTCTTAAATAAGCAAAAGTTACCATGAACCTGAAATGGTCTATACTGCAAATGCAAACTGTTGCTTTTTAAATGTCAGTTGGGGGTAACTATGAGTTTCTAATTAGGATCGTAATTCTCCTAAGGAAAGGATATTCTCCATGAGTAACAGGGGGAAAAACTTTCACACAGAATGAAAAGTCTGCTGATATTTAGAGGTTTTTTTATTTGTTTAGTTTTTAGAGTTGTTTTTCCTTTAGCTACACCTGCTAGAATAAAATAAAGTTTTGTTATATACAACTATTTATATGCCTTGAAAACTAAAAGAAAAATATTACCCTAGCATTTGTTTTCATAGCTCTACTCTAGTGACTATAAGTGATTTGTTCAAAAAAATTTTATGTATGTTTCCAGGTTTCCAAAGGCAAAAAAAAAACCATTTTGCACAGACACAAAATGCTTTTTATCTGTTTCCTGTTAAAGGATTATTTTTTATAAACGTCTGTGTACAATCTAATTTAACATACAGTTCTTTCCTTATGAAGCTGCTATGAATAGTAATTTTCATCTCTATTACTATGTTCTCACAGAGATTCTTCTATTTCTCCACTTAGATCACTTACTACACATTTTTATAATGGCTTGGCGAACTAATTGTCTGTGCAGAAAAATGTAATCTCCTTGAAGGCAGAGCCCATAACTGGTTCTCTCAATAAGTAAGTTATATAAAAGAAAAGCAATGAATATGTTAATTCAAAGGGAATATATATGACATTTGCAAAATATATCATATCCCCCCAAAAAAATTGTATAGAATTCTTCAAGGTCAGATTTGTGATACAGAAATTCTATAGTGATTTTTAAATGTAGCAAGTAGAAGGCTAATGTTTCTAAAACATTTACAGCTCTAAGATGCTATCATAATAGACTTTTTAAATTTTTTTTTTTTTTTTTTTTTGAGACTCAGTCTCGCTCTGTCGCCCAGGCTGGAGTGCAGTGGCGTGATCTCAGCTCACTGTAACCTCTGCCTCCCGAGTTCAAGTTATTGTCCTGCCTCAGCCTTCCAAATAGCTGGGATTGCAGGCCCCCGCCACCATGCCTGGCTAATTTTTGTATTTTTAGTAGAGATGGTGTTTCACCATGTTGGCCAGGCTGGTCTCGAAATCAAGTGATCCGTCCACCTCAGCCTCCCAAAGTGCTGGGATTACAGGCGTGAGCCACCATGCCCGGCCCAGACTCTTTAACTCTTAACCTATTATTTCTTTAACTAAAAAACTTTAAAGTTTTCATTCTTGGAATTCCAGGAATGAAAATCACTTCTGGTATTAAAGAAGAAAATTATATATATATATAATTTTATATATACATACCATCTTATGAAATGAAGAAATTGAAATCAAATTAAATGGCTCTCTTATACTTTATTATTTTGCAACTGCTTAAAATAAAATAATCGAAGGCTGCTAGAATTAGAAGGGACCTTGGAGTTCTCCAGTCGAAATCTCTCATATTGCAGCTAGAAGAGGCCCATTAGGCAGGTGCCTCACCCAGCAACCTGCTAACTCCTTATTCAGATTCCGTGGGGAAGCTCAGGCCACCTGAATGCCACTTGGGCCACCAGTATTTCACTTTTCCGTTCAGCCATCAAATGTCTTCAGTTTTAGCAAAATTTTAATCATTCAAGGAAAAACAAATGAACGGGATTTTTGTTTGTTTGAGACAAGGGTCTCACTCTGTCACCCAGGCTGGAGTGCAGTGACCCGATCTCAGCTCACTGCAGCCTCGACCTCCTGGGCTCAAAGGATTCTTCTGCCTTAGCCTCTCAAGTAGTTGGGACCTCAGGTGTGCACCACCACACCCAGATAATTTTTTTTAAAAAATTGTATGTTGGCCAGGCATGGTGGCTCACGCCTGTAATCCCAGCACTTTGGGAGGCCAAGGCAGGTGGATCACATGTGGTTAGGAGTTCAAGACCAGCCTGGCCAACATGGTGAAACCCTGTTTCTACTAAAAATACAAAAATTAGCTGGCGATGGTGGTGCACATCCGTAATCCCAGCTGTTCTGGAGGCTGAGGCAGCAGAATCACTTGAACCTGCTAGGAGGAAGTTGCAGTGAGCCAAGATGGCACCATTGCACTCCAGCCTGGGCGATAGGGCAAGACTCTGTCTCAAAAAAAAAAAGGATCACCTGAGGTCAGGAGTTCAAGACCAGCCTGGCCAGCATGGTGAAACCTCATCTCTACTAAAAATACAAAAATTAGCAGGGCGTGGTGGCCCACACCTGTAGTCCCAGCTGCTTGGGAGGCTGAGGCAGAGAATCACTTGAACCCAAGAGGCAGAGGCTGCAGCAAGCCGAGATCACGCCACTGCATCCCAACCTAGGTGACACAGCAAGATTCCATTTCAGAAAAAAATAAATAAAATGAAATAAAATTTTACTAATAATCTTTACAAAATCTGAACTTCGGCTTTACAGTTTCTCGCCAATTTTTCAAAAAAAGCTATCACAGCTTTTAGAAAGACAAACAATAGTTTGATGACTTAATGAATTACAGCCTCAACAAAAGCTAAGTAGAAAATTCGGTTACAAGATCTATAATACAGAGAGACCACCTCTCCCGGGCCAACCTAAACGGCTCCGTCAGTCATCGGAGGTCTCTCTGCGGTAACGTTTCCCAGCCTGGAAGCACCAGAGCGAGCGGCGTTCTGGCACTTACGGTGCAGCACCGCTACCTAGTGGCGCTTTGAAGGACTCACGCATCCAAAACCTCAGTCCTTGGCCTTTCTGGTTTGCCGATCTTTTTAGATTATCAGGACCAAGATGTGATCCTGAAAATACTTCTACCTTTTTACAAGGACGGCTCTGATCCACAGATTACAATCCATATAGCAAAGAAGAATCATCTATGATAAAGCCAACCGAGACCAGAAACAATTTATTTTGTTGAGCAGAAACCTCAATCTTCACATCTTTCACTTAAAATAAATATCTCAATTATTTAAACTGCATTGTTTTATTTCCAGCTGCTTCCTATGTATAAAAGATGGCAAAACTGGAATTTAAAGCAGCAGTCTGAAGTGCAACATTTTACAGAAACCTTCATGAGACAGAAAAGAGAACACAAAAATGAAATGGGAAAATACAGCATTTATTTGACCATTATGTATATACTAAATTTGACATCTTGCACCAGAGAGGCACTTGATTATCTCTGAATATAATTAGAAAAAAGAGAATATGAGATATTTTTCTCCAGGTTTCCTTGGCTGTTAGTGGTACGTGAACTTGAACTTTGTAAAAGTTCCTGTTCTTGTGCTGTGTTTGCTTGGACTCATGTACTTTAGATATAAGCTAAAATGACTTCTTTTTTTTTCGAAGCCAGAGTCTCGCTCTGTCACCCAGGCTGGAGTGCAGTGGCACAATCTCAGCTCATGGCAACCTCTGCTCCCTGGATTCACACGATTCTCCTGCCTCAGCCTCCCAAGTAGCTGGGATTACAGGCGCATGCCACCACGACCAGCTACTTTGTGTATTGTTAGTAGGGACAGGGGTCTTGCTATGTTGCTGAGGCTGGTCTCGAACTCCTGGCCTCAAGTGATCCACCCTCCTCGGCCTCCCAAAGTGCTGGGATTACAGGCATGAGCCACTGCACCTGGCCCAAAATGACATTTTTAAAAAGAATCTCTTCATCCTTGAGGACCAATGGCTGAAAAATGAAGCCTGAAGGAGTCTTTTTGGTTGGTGGATCCCAAGTTAATGGCCAAATTTTGCTCTTCACAATCTATCTTCCAAGTAGTTCATGCATTCTATTCCGCATAAGAGAAGTCTGCAAGTTCTCTACAGGGTGATTTTCCACAGAGAAAGACCAGAAAGTAATTTGTTACAACCTTTTATTTGATTAGCATAAGAGTGAATTTGGTAATTTCAAGCAGGAAAAAAAAAATAGAACTGCTTGAGTCAGTGCCTTAAGAAGAACTCATTCATAAGAAAGAAATCCAACAAGTCATGTCTGGGTTTAAAAAAACAAAAACCATGAGTGCAAACAACCCTGCAGTCTGAGTCTCCCCCACTTTCTATGTGTAGATGACTCTTCCAGACACTTGCCAGCAGTTACTGGATGATGCCTCGTGTTGAAAGTGACCTTGGGCTTTCATAAACCAGGAGATTATAAAAATGGATCTTCATTCTACAAGAGAAGTTCTGAAAATCTCCTTGCACATCTCAGGCTATTCGTTTCTGCACTTCATGAAGGAACAGAGTGTTCCCTGGGAACTCTGGGTAGCCTTGTGGAGAATGAGCTTGCCTGGGCTGCTTGTCCTTATCCTACAGGTCAGAAATACAAAGCATTGCCTGAATTGCCGATGTCACTTGATGGTCAGTCAATCAAAAAAAAAGTGTGAGGCCGGACACCGTGGCTCACGCCTGTAATCCCAGCGCTCTGGGAGGCCAAGGCAAGCGATCTCAAGAACACTTGAGGTCGGGAGTTCGAGACCAGCCTGGCCAACATGGTGAAACCCTGTCTCTACTAAAAACACAAAAATTAGCCAGGCATGACGGTGCATGCCTGTAATCCCAGCTACTAAGGAGGCTGAGGCAGGAAAATTGTTTCAACCAGGGAGGCGGAGTCTGCAGTGAGCGCAGATCGTGACACTGTACTCCAGCCTGGGCAACAGAGCGAGACTCCATGTCAAAAAAAAAAAAGTGAAAAAAATCTTAAATAACTTGTCAGTGCAGAGGTTTCTAATATACGTGTGAATGACCAATTCTAGAAACAATTTCTATAATAGTACAGGTGCTAAAGAGAACTAAAGCTGACTCAGGAAATGGCTACGCAAAACCTAAGAGCCAAAAAAGGAAGGTTTTTTCGTTATCATTGATCGTGCTCTTCTATTTTTCTTATTCACAAAATTAATAGATGCTTCCTTGGTAGTTTCAAAGTGAGACATTTGCTGCCACTGTTTCCTTTAGGAGAAAAGAGGAAGGGATTTAGTATCACAAAGGAATTTAGAAAATAGTAGCCTCATTCTGGAAATTGCCCGAACCCAGTTCATGAAAAAAGAACCACCATAAAGGCAGGGAACTCCCTTTGATTGATGAAATCACTAATATCAGAATAAAAATTAGAAATCAGCAGCTATATCATTACTTCTCAAGTGTGCCCAAATATTGTCATTTTAGGGACTAATTATTCTTTTCTCATTATTCTCTTTCTCATTATCATTCTTTTCTCACTAATGATACTTTGTAAAAATACACATTTTGCTTTCGGGTGAGACTCAATATCACTACTTTCATTCTGAATTTTTGAAATGATCTAGAAGCATTTTTATTTTCCCTTAATTTTCCCCAGCGTCATAAGGAATGTCAGATTTCCTTTTGTTGGGCAGCCTTGCCAAAAAGAGACTCTTGAAAGACACGAAGAGAGAGCTGGGAAGGGGAGACACCACGCACATGGCCTAAAGCACATTCCATCTTTTTATTCAAATGCTGCGGCCCATGCACTTTCGCTGTTGTGTCTTGCCATCTGTGTCCTTATTATCATTGGGAAAGAAAAGCAAACTCAGGGTCAAGCAGCTGAATCTTCAGGTGTTAGAACAGTCTGGGTCACGCTTTAACCTTTGATAAAAAAAGGAAAAAGAAAAAATTATATAAAAATAAATATAGAACAGTCCGGGGTCTCCTTTTATATAGCAAACCAATGATCTTGGTTGCCAAGGATACCTTTTCACCACAAATATGTAAAGTAGGCAGACTTTGACAAAAGATTAGCAATACTGAATGGAATCTTATAATGAGGCTGCCTGTTTCATATTGTTTTTCTTACACCTGAGTGTTGTTTTGAAATGGTATTACACTTATAAATGGCATCACAACCCCAGCTTGTTCAAAACTAATTCCAGGAACCTAATAAATCAACCTTAATAAAATCAAATTCTGCAGCCTAACCTGCAAAACTAGAATTACTACAGTTAGCACTAGAATTTTTAGAATTTGTACACAGTTCCAAGTGAAGTCGAAACTGGGACTGAATTTACCACACTGACTGCCTGAAAAGCTAAAATTCACTACATTCTGCTAACTTGAGCTTCATTTCCTGCTGCCTGGTGATGGCCTAAGAGTTCATTCTACACAAAATGAAAAGGAAGAGAGGAGAGAAAATAATTGCAATGCTAATTCTCTTTGTATACATTATATGGACTGTATTTCTTGGACAATGAGAAATGAATCCTTAAAATTGTCAAAACAAAAAAGTAACAAGCTACAACTAGTAGCTTATCAGAAAATTGTCAAAACAAAAGACTAAGGAGCTACAGCTCATCCAGAGCATGCTACCGTTCTGAGAACGTCTACGTGAAAAAAAAAATGGGCATAAGAAAAATGTTAGAAGTCACATAACTCATGAAATTCACATATCAAATAAAAGATTCATCAAAAAACACATTGAGCCAGGTGCACTGGCTCACACCTGTAATCCCCGCACTTTGGGAGGCCGAGATGGGAGGATCACTTGAAGCTAGGAGTTTCAGACCAGCCTAGACAGCATCACAAGACTCAGTCTCTACAGAATTTAAGAAATTAACCAGGCATCTCCAATCCAGCCTGGGCAACAGAGGGAAACCCTGACTCTCAACACACGTGCACATACACACACATACACATATTGAACAGTATGTCTCTCATACAAAATAGAAAAAAAATAATTCTCCAAAGCGTGAGCATTACAGAGGAGGGCGTTTTCAAGACAATGTAATCAGAATCCCTCCTGAATAATGGAAGTCGGGATTCAGAAGATGAAGAGGCTTCCCTACATGGGACCAGACAGGTCAGCAGCACAGCTACCCAGATCCATCCTCTTTCTATTCCACATCAGTGTCAAGGCCTTCACTACATCTCTCTCCATCTAGCCCAAAGTGAGCCACGCACAGGCTTCCCTGGGGCGCAGCAAGCAACACTTTTAATAAAAATTGAGCCAACATTTAAAAATCGAAAGGTCTTATACAAAACAAAGCCCAGATTTCCTGCTTCTATTAAAATGAGAGGCCACACGAGGTGGGTCACCCCTGTAATCCCAGCACTTTGGGAGGTCGAGTCAGGTGGATCACTTGAGTCCCGGAGTTCAAGACCAGCCTGAACAAAAAAGCGAGACCCCCGTCTCTACAAAAAATACAAAAATTAGCTGGGTGTGGTGGCGCATGCCTGTAATCCTAGCTACTTGGGAGTCTAAAGTGGAAGGATTGCTTGAGCTCAAGGAGGCCGAGGCTGCAGTGAGCCAAGATCTCACCACTGCACTCCAGCCTGGGCAACAGAGTGAGACCTTGTCTCAAAAAAAGAAAAAAAAATCTAATCTGCTGGCAGTGAGCAGCAATCTGCCAGAGCTGTGCCCCCACCACCACCCCCCACCCCCCACCCACCCAACAAACTAGAACAAAGTAACCCTCAGTTTTCCAGACATTTCAAAGACATGAATCCTGGAAGTATCCACATGCAATTCCTCTGTTGAGGTGAAACCTAATCAAACTATGTTTAATCCCTCCAGAAATGAATCCTCTATGATTTGTTTTTAAGATGGAAAGTCAGTAAACAACTGCATTTTCAATATAGGTGCATTAGGTGATATTGTGATATCATAAGGTCCAATGGCAAGCATGTTTTCCTTTCTTTTAGAACTTATTGATGTATTTTATTTTTCATAAAAGCCAGGTATGTTATTTACAGTTAGTTCTACACTTATAGACAGTTATTAGAATAAAAGATGAAACATATTTATTATTACACATACACCATATATATTATCAAAATGAGTTTCTAAGTTTTTTGCTTTTTGTTTTTTGTTTTTTGTTTTTTTGAGACAGAATCTCACTCTGTCACCCAGGCTGGAGTGCAATGGTGTGGTCTTGGCTCACTGCAACCTCCGCCTCCCGGGTTCAAGCAATTTTCCCGCCTCAGTCTCTCAAGTAGCTGGGACTACAGGTGCGTGCCACCATAGCCAGCTAATTTTTGTATTTTTAGTAGAGATAGGGTTCCATTATGTTGGCCGGGCTGCTCTCGAGCTCCTGACCTCATGATCTGCCTGCCTTGGCCTCCCAAAGTGCTGGGATTACAGGCATGAGCCACCACTCTCAGCCTCTAAGTTCGTTTTTTTTTTCCTCCTGGCTACAAAGACGCAGAAAACTTTCTAAGTTCTCAAAGACAATAGTTCATTTTCTTTTTTATTGACAATCTTTATAACCACTGTTTCCATTTTCAGTTAGTCCATTTATAAATTCCCAGAAGCATGAAACCAACTCATTTTCTCAGTCACTAAAAGCTTCCTAAGTTTGTTTTTGTTTTTGTTTTTTTCCTAAATTGCTACTTTCAGGCTGGATGTGGTGGCTCACACATGTAATTCCAGCACTTTGGGAGACCGAGGTGGGAGGATCACTTGAGACCAGGAGTTCGAGAACAGTCTGGGCAACATAGCAAGACCCTGTCTCTATTTTTAAAAAGATAAAAATTAATTTATTAATAAATTGCTACTTTCAGCAAAACTCAAAATATCTCCTCTTTTACAAACCAGCCTGCTAAGTATTCTGGGTGAATATGGAAAGTCTGGCATTTAGCTTAATCTCCATAGAAAAGGATAATGCTCTACATTATGAAAAGGAAGGTGTTCTCACTTAACCCAGGATGAATAGGCTTGCCCCGTTCTTCTACCACTGTATTACTTACAATATTAAGCTTCACTTTGAAAACAATGGATTCATTAAATTAATAAATGAGAAAATGAATCACCAAAAAAGGTCAATATAATGCATGATTTATTGTATCACAAATAAATCGGGCCAGGCGCAGTGGCTCATGCCTGTAATCCCAGCACTTTGGGAGGCCGAGGCGGGTGGATCGCCTAAGGTCAGGAGTTCAAGACCAGCCTGGCCAAGATGATGAAACCCCATCTCTACTAAAAATACAAAATTAGCCCGGTGTGGTGGCACATGCCTGTAATCCCAGCTACTCGGGAGGCTGAGGCAGGAGAATCACTTGAACCTGGGAGGCAGAGGTTGCAGTGAGCTGAGATCGCACCACTGCACTCCAGTCTGGACGACAAGAGCGAAACTCCATCTCAAACACACACACACATAAATTGGACACTTCCCATGCTTCAGGTACACCAATTCCAAACACAAAACTCAGCAGCAAATCTTTCTTCTTCTAACCCAGGTTCATGTTTGAAGTAATAACATGAGGGCTGTAGGAATAACTTTTGCCCAAAAGTGCTTCCCCCCAAAGAATACTGAAATTACTTTTCCCATTAAAAATTCTGTGAATGATGATTTATGTTCTTCTACCAGTCATCATTAAAAATAGCTAATTTAAATTTTTATGAAGTAACTCAGAAATCTAACTGCCAAAAACCCTAAAGAGAATGAAGACATATTCCACTTTGAATGACAACAGCTAATGAAATGTTATTCTTCTGTGTAATGAATAGAGCAGCCAAAAGTCTGACACGAGCTATATTATTGGCTTCAGCCTCACACCCAACCCAAGAGGAAGGCTCAGCGCTCCTTGGCTCTGTCCTGATCCTCTGTGGCTTCTCTGGGGGTTCCTTCCTGAATAAGCTCACTCTTGCCCTCCATTCTCTTCAAGCCTACTCTTTTCCAAAAGACCCAGGGGGAACCGACCAGACAGTTTTGTATGAAATTCCTCAAATTCTAACCACAAATGTATTTATGGAATAGACAGAAAACCTGTTGTGGGTTCATGGTGAGGAGAAATGTTACTGTAGGAGGTGGAATTCTAAGATGTCCCCCAAGATTCCTGCTCCCCGGTGTACAGGCTCCGTCTCACCCTCTCCCCCTGAGCGTGACTGTGACTTCAGCCTATGACGGGACAGTTGCTCTCACGATTATGTGACATCCTGTGACCACTGGGATTTTGCAGATGTAATTAATGCCCCTTAGCAGCTGACTTTGTTGTGTGTGTGTGTTTTGTGGGGGGGTTGGAGGGTTTTTTGAGACGGAGTTTTGCTCTTGTCGCCCAGGCTGGAATTCAATGGCGCAATCTAGGCTCACTGCAACCTCCACCTCCCAAGTTCAAGTGATTTTCCTGCCTCAGCCTCCTGAGTAGCTGGAATTACAGGCACCCGCCACCAAGCCCAGCTAATTTTTGTATTTTTAGTAGAGATGAGGTTTCGCCATGTTGGCCAGGCTGGTCTCAAACTCCTGACCTCAGGTCATCAGCCTGCCTCCACCCCACAAAGTGCTGGGGTTATGGGCGTGAGCCACCATGTCTGGCCTGTGTTTTTTATTATTACTATTATTATTATTATTATTAAAATTGCTTAATTCATTGCCAACTTTTTTTTAATAGGACACTTCACCCCCTTTGTTGAAAAATATCTGGTACGCTGGCCCAGCATTCCTGTGTGTCCACAGCTGGCTGGAACATCCCCCTACCTGGGGCCATGCTCTCCTGTAGGCCACAGTGCTGCTGGGGCTCTACGGTGGCCATCTGTGTTTGAGAACCTGAGCAATGGCCATCAGACAGAGGCTGACCCAGTTGGAGGGTATTATCTCCATCCCCTGAGGGCCCCAAAACGTATCTATCTCACATATAAGAACTTGGCTCCCCACCATCCCAAATGGGGAGATAAGGGCCTGGAAGACAGAATGTCAATCCACCTTTATTAGAGGAAACCCTGCACTGTAACTGTTTTAAATAACGTATGCCCTGCCCCACCTAGTGCCTGGTGGGCTGCCGGGCGTATTCAACTCGGAATGGTGGTGTCTTCCAGCTTCTGCTGCTGGCTGGCAAAACTGTAGTAGTTGTTGGGGCCCAGGACCCACCCTCACTTCTTGGTGTTGTCCGTCATCTGTTTGGGTGTGTTGAGGAAGAGGATCCGGGTGGCCTTGGTGAAAAGGATTTTCTCATAGGCCTTCTCAATGCACCCAGCCATCTCATCCCTGATAGTGTCAAGCAGGATGTAGATGAAGGTGTAGCTCTTGGCAGGGATGTTACCCTTGGCCAGGAACACCTTGTTGTAGCCGCCCTCCATCAGGTATGGCTCCAGGGACACAGAGTGCTTGATGTAGACATTGGTCTGGACGTCCTTGGCAGGCAGCCACTCCAACTCCATGTGGAACTCAGCCACCTAATCCTGGGACAGCAGGAAGAGGAGGTTGAGGCCCAAGAGCTGGTGTATGTAGGCTGACTTGGGTAGCTCTTAGCAGCTGACTTTCAATCAATCGAAAGGAAAATTATCCTGGGTGGGCCTGACCTAATCAGATGAGCTCTTCAAAGTCCCTGGGCCCATCCTGAAGAAGAGATTCAGAGTATAAGAGAGATTCTTCCACTGGCTTCACAGGAGCAACTGCCGTGTTGGAGAGAGGACCTCAGGGCAGAAAACCACAGGCAGCCTCCAGGATATGAGAAGGGAGCCCAGTTGGCCGGCAACAAGAAAGCAGAGACCGCCATCCAACAACCCTTAGGAACTGAACTCTGCCAACAACCCATGAGCTTTAGATGAAGACCCTGAGCTCCAGGTGAAACTGCAGACCTGGCTGAAACCTTGAATTCAGTCTTGGGAGATCTTGAGCCCAGGACCCAGCAAAAACATGCCTAGACTCTTGACCCTAGAAACGTTTTTCCATCTCTGAATGTGATATATCTCTCCATTTATTTAGATCTTCAATGTTTTCAATAAGGTTTGCATTTGGTTTTGTAGCTAATTCTAAATATAACTGGGTTTCATGCTCATTACCAGTCCTTTATGCCACCATCTCACCATCTCTCATTTCTTAAATTCTACATTTCATCTCAATTTTGATTTTTTTTTTAATCTCAGCTCACTGCAAACTCTGCCTCCTGGGTTCAAGTGATTCTCGTGCCTCGGACTCCCGAGTAGCTGGGCTTACAGGCATGCACCATGATGCTCGGCTAATTTTTTTTTTTTTTTTTTTTTTTTTTTTTTTTGATGGAGTCTGGCTCTGTCCCCCAGGCTGGAGTGCAGTGGCATGATCTCGGCTCACTGCAACCTCCACCTCCTGGATTCAAGCAATTCTCCTGCCTCAGCCTCCCAAGTAGCTGGGAGTACAGGCGTGCATCACCACCCCCAGCTAATTTCTGTATTTTTCGTGAAGACAAGTTTTCACCATGTTGGCCAGGATGGTCTCAATCTCTTGACCTCATGATCCGCCCACCTCGGCCTCCCAAAGTGCTGGGATTACAGGCTTGGATGCTTGGCTAATTTTTTGTACTTTTAGTAGAGACAGAGTTTCGCCATGTTGCCCGGGCTGGTCTTGAACTCCTGACCTCAACTGATCCGCCCACCTCAGCCTCCCAAAGTGTTAGGATTACAAGCATGAGCCACAGCCCCCAACCAATTTAGATTTGTCTCTTGATGAACTGGGATATATCAGAGCTTTTGCACATATAGTAACATTTCTTTAGTCTTCTCAAACAGATAACAGTTTGGCCAGGCATAACCTTCTTTAATTGTACATGTTTCTCTACAGGCACTGATGGCATTGATCTGGTTTTTCCAGCATTCATAGAGGTTTAAGCCTCTGTTTTGTTCCTTTCAGGCAACCTGTTTTTATCTGCGTGGGCTTTTACAGCACAGTATTTCTTCTCTATCCATGCAAAAGGGTAAAATTGCACTGAACCAATGGTCATTATGTGGTGCTATGTCACTGTTAGGTGGAGTACACAGGTCTTGGAACACAAAGCATAGAAGTAGTGGCTGTCCCTGCAAGTTTAGAGTCTGCTGGACCCCAGGTCCTGGTTCCCTGAAAGGGTAACACTTCTTCCAAAGAACTAAGTAAGGGGTTCCACTGAATCTAGAGCTTCAACTGCCATTTGGAGCTTCTCATGCTGGTGAATCAGAAAGCAGTGTGGGAGTTATATACTAATAGCAGCAGTTGCCCCTGGCTATCCTGAAGAAATAAGATTGCTCTACCTAATAAAGGCAGGGGAGAGTACATCTGGAACTCAGGGATTCACTAGGCCATCCCTTGTTTCCCTACACAGCAACCACGCATGGCAAGAACACAGGAGTTAAGAGCTCAGGTCCCTCACAGGAAAAGTTCTGGGTTTCCCATTGGACAAGCAATGGAGACTAGCAGAAAGATTAGCCAAGCACGAGGGGAATTTAGAATGGAGGATGAGGGAAATGGTGAATATCAGTTACAATCTGGGTATCAACGCAGCAGAGGCTGCTGTACAGGCATGCTACAGGAAGCTGTAGCATGAGCTTCCTGCCATCCTGTTGTAAGTCTAGTTTTGAGAAATTTTGACTGGTCATCTCAGAGGAATTGGTGACAGAATGCCATGAACCAATTGGGACATGAATGGATCTGAGTGGTACAAATGCTGGACAATAGTGACGCCCCCAATGTGGCCCCCATATCTCCAGTCTCTTAATGCAGCCAGTCTGACTTCCAGCTGCTAGCACCCACACCTCCTACTGCAAGCTGGAATGCCACCAAAATATGCCCATGGAAGCAGACTTCAACCAGTGACTGACAGAAGGAAGCGTACACAAATATGCCCCAGTTTCATTGACTTTCAAGTGAGATAAATCTGAGCTTCCTGGCCAGGTGCGGTGGCTCACGCCTGTAATCCCAACACTTTGGGAGGCAAAAGCAAGCGGATCACCTGAAGTCAGGAGTTCAACACCAGCCTGGCCAACATAGTGAAACCCCATCTCTACCAAAAATACAAAAATTAGCTGGGCGTGGTGGCGCATGCCTGTAATCCAAGCTACTCGAGAAGCTGAGTGGAGATCATGCCACTGCATTCCAGCCTGGATGACAGAGTGAGATCCTGAATCAAAAAAAAAAAAAAAGCAATCTGAACTTCCGTTCTCTGCTGTCTCCCACATCTGTGTTTAGGATTATGCACATACATTGACTTATTTTCCTTCCCCGCCTCACTTCCTCATCACCTACCAGCAACTCCTGAGGTTGCTTCCCATATCAACCACAAACACTCAAATCCCGGTCCCAGTTCTTCTTCTGGAGAAATTCAAACCAAGACACTTGAGCAGATTCAGCGCAAAGCTATTGATGCATCGTGCCACAGCCCTCACTAGCGGAGGCTCCTTCCACGGCCCTGGCAGGGGTCCTAGCAATGTATTCTCGTGGTCATAAGTTTTACAAAATTTGCCACGGAAGATAATTTTGGTTTTAATTTTCTTAATGTGTGCCCTAAATCTGTGTAAGCTCCAGACCTCACAAAACCCAGGTCCGCTCCTGATTATCTCATATTCCATATACTCTACTCACTTGTTTATTTGTTAGTATCTCTCTTCCTTCACTCCAATGTAAGCTTCATTTGGGCAGGAATGTTGTCTCGTTCATTCACTACTCAATTCCCAGTACCTCTGACCACATAGTAGAGGCCAATAATTTTTGTTGAATAAATAAGCGAGTAACCCCCAAATGAATAACGCCCTTTCCTCTGTCTCTCCACATTTGCTCCATCCTCTGATCAGAATCCCCTCTGCCCTCCCTTGAGTGGCTACTCACTCAAGACCTCTGTCAAGTGTCCAAGAATTGCCTGGGTAGAAGTGCAGAGATGAATTTCGGGAAGGATTTACAGCTACCCACAATGCCTATTTCCCTTTCCAAGTATGATTTCTCAAATGTGCCTATTTTGGTTTAACTTCTTATTTTGAGTTTTTTGGATACAACTAGAACAAGCACAATAAATAATCGTCTATCCACCATCTAAATACAGTTGTTAGGCCAGGCACGGTGATTCACACCTATAATCCCAACACTTTGAGAGGCCAAGACGGGCAACTCACGAGGTCAGGAGTTCGAGACCAGCCTAGCCAACATGGTGAAACCTCAACTCTACTAAAAATACAAAAATTAGCTGGGTGTGGTGGCCCAGGCCTGTAATCCCAGCTACTCGGGAGGCTGAGGCATGAGAATCGCTTGAGCCCGGGAGGCAGAAGTTGCAGTGAGTCGAGAACATGCCATTGTACTCCAGCCTGGGCAACAGAGTGAGACTCCATCTCAAATAAATAAATAAATAAATAAAGTTGTTGATCTTTCACCATATCATTTAACATGTATAAAGATAACACATTTTGCATATAAAATATGCATGCAATAAGATATATTTATTTATTTATACATGTACATATAAAATTTTTATTGATGTAAAACAATTTCTTATATTTCTTGACTCATAGCTCGGCTGGGCATTTCCTCTGCTGGACTTGCTCATGTGGCTGCAGTCACCTAGAAGCTCATCTGGGCTGCAAGGTCCAAGAGGGACAAACTCCCATGTGCAGTGAGTGGTTGGTGCTGCTGTTGGCTGGGTGCCTCAGTTTCCCTCCGTCACAGTCTCAGGGGAGGTTCCACAGGGGGAAGGTAAAAGCACAAAGCCTCTTAAGGCCTGGGCTCACACAACATCGCTTCTGGCATGTATTTTTGAAATTGGTTTTATTGAGGTATAATTTACCATGAAATTCATTCATTTGAAGGGTACAATTCAATATTTTTGGTAAATCTACAGAGTTGTGCAACCATCGCCACAATGCGGTTGTAGAACCTTTTCTTCACCCAAAAAGATACCACCTGCCTATTAGTAGTAAATCTCCATTTCTACCCTCAGCTTCTGAGCAACGACTAATCTACTTACCATCTTTAGAGATTTGTCTTTTCTGGACAGTCCTTATAAATGGAATCATAGAATATGTTGTCTTTCGCATCTGGATTCTGGCTTCTTTTACTTAGCATAATGTTTTTGAGGTTCATCCACACTGTAACATGCATCAGTAGTTTCTTTCTATGGCAGAGTAATGTTTCATTGTATGTATGTTTCTTTTTTGTTTGTTTTGTTGTTGTTGTTGTTGTTGTTGTTGTTGAGACAGAATTTTGCTCTTGTCGCCCAGGCTGGAGTGCAATGGCACGATCTCAACTCACTGCAGCCTCCGCCTCCCGAGTTCAAGCGATTCTCCTGCCTCAGCTTCCCAAGTAGCTGGGATTACAGGCATGCACCACCACACCTGGCTAATTTTATATTTATAGTATTGATAGGGTTTCTCCACGTTGGTCAGGCTGGTCTCAAACTCCCAACCTCAGGTGATCCGCCTGCCTCAGACTCCCAAAGTGCTGGGATTACAGGCGTGAGCCACCGCGCCCAGCTGGATCACATTTTCTTTATTAATCTACCAGTTGATGGACATTTGGATTGTTTCCAGTTTTTGATCATTGCAAATAATGCTACTACAGGCTGGGCATGGTGGCTCACACCTGTAATCCCAGCACTTTGGGAGGCCAAGGCAGGTGGATGACCTGAAGTCGGGAGTTCAAGACCGGCCTGGCCAACCTGGTGAAACCCCATCTCTATTAAAAATACAAACAAAAAAAAGTTAGCCGGGTGTGGTGGCACATGCCTATAAATCCCAGCTACTTGGGAGGCTGGGGCAGGAGAATCATTTGAACCCAGGAAGCGGAGGTTGCAGTGAGCTGAGATCTTGCCACTGTACTCCAGCCTGGGTGACAGAGTGAGACTTCATCTCAAAAAATAATAATAATAATAATGCTACTATGAGTATTCATATACAAGTCCTCGTGTTCACATATATTTTCTCTTGGGTAGATACCTAGGAACGGAATTGCTGGATCATATACCGGAAACATTAATTATTATTATTATTATAATAATAATAACATATATAATAATAATAACATTAATTATTATTAACATTAATTATTTTCCAGAGTGGCTGCTGTTTTACATTCTCACCAGTAATGAAAGTTAATCTAGTTTCTGTACATCATCCCATCTCTTTTATTCTAGAACAGACTCCATCTCCCCAATTATTTTCATGAAATTAAGTGTTTTAGGCAACCTGTCTAGTTTCATTGCATTAGTTGATGCAAAAGTCATTGCCGTTTTTGCCATTACTCGGTTTTGGACTTGCTTATGTGGCAGTCACCTAGAAGGTCGTCTGGGCTGGAATGGCCACATGAGCAAGTCCAAAACCAAGTAATGGCAAAAACCGCAATTACTTTTGCACCAACTAATACAATCTCCCATATTCCAGGTTTGACTTTATTTCTTTGTGATATTGTTTGACTTGTTTCTCTATTCCCTGTATTTCCAGGAACTGGAAGTAAGACGTAAAGGCTTCATCTTATTCAGGTTAATATTTACATCAAGAATCATATACTGCCTGATTGGTCCACTATTAGTAATTTTTAAATTGACTGCTGTATTGGGGTAGTAAAAGCCAGATGTCTCCATTTTAAAGGTATTTTTGCCCTTTGCAATTAGCAAGTAACCCATGGGAAAATGCCATGCCTATTGCAAAAAAAAAAAAAAAAATAGGAGGGGGTGTCTTGGATAACTTACAAAATATTAAAACTGACAATGACAATTGAAATTAAACATGGGCCAGGGACTCATACCTATAGTGCCAGCTGCTCAGGAGGCTGTGGTGGGAGGATCACATGAGCCCAGGAGTTGGAGGCCATAGTGAGCTATGATCATGCTACTGCACTCCAGCATGGGCGACAGAGCAAGACCCTGTCTAAATAATAATAATATTATTATTTTAAAGAACCACGTGTGTACTTAGCTTCTGTTAGGAATCAAGCAGTACAACTGAGCACTCATTTGGCCCTGAATCTTCTGATAACCAAAACAATAAAGCAAAGATATTTAGTTAGAGGGCCGGGTGCAGTGGCTCACGCCTGTAATCCTAGCATTTTTGGGAGGCGAAGGCAGGCGGATCACCTGAGGTCAGGAGTTCAAGACCAGCCTGGCCAACATGGTGAAACCCCATCTCTACTAAAAATACAAAAATTAGCTGGGCATGGTGATGGGCACCTGTAGTCCCAGCTACTCAGGAGGCTGAGGCAAGAGAATCGCCTGAACCCAGGAGGCAGAGGTTGCAGTGAGCCCAGATCGCACCTCTGCACTCCAGCCTGGGTAACAGCGAAAGTCTGTCTCAAAAAAAAAAAAAAAAGATATTAAGTTAGAGGTCTCACCTCCAAATGGAATAAGGTACATGGATTGTTTCATAAAAGTGAACTGGACTTCGGCAGGAATTTCTCACAGGGATGCTTATATAAATACCTCAAATAAGATAGTGAATAATTATTCTAATGTGTATGAAAGCACAGACATTTGTATACCTTCACTAAGGAACCAGCCTTCCATATCTGAAAAGAACGACCTCCTCCACCAAACATCCAGTTTCATGAGGTAGACCCCAAAGAGTGAGAAAAGGAGATACGTGTCATTCCTGCGGGATCAATTAAAGCAGCTTTAGTAACTAGTAAAATGACAGACATTACAAACAATTTCGCCTAACAGTGTTTCTTTGGTTACTTTTATATTAATATTTCTAAGGGAAACAGGACGAAACACACACACACACACACACACACAGAGAGAGAGTCAAAAAATATTTCTAGGATGGGCGTGGTGGCTCACACCTATAATCCCAGCACTTTGGGAGGCCGAGGCAGGTGGATCACCTGAGGTCAGGAGTTCGAGACCAGCTTGGCCAACATGGCAAAACCCTGTCTCTACTAAAAATACAAAAAATTAGCCGGGCGTGGTGGCAGGAGCCTGTAATCCCAGCTACTAGGGAGGCTGAGGCAGGAGAATCGCTTGAACTCAGGAGGCGGAGATTGCAGTGAGCCAAGATCACACCACTGCACTCCAGCCTGGGTGACAGAACAAGACTCTGTCTCAACAAAAAAACATTATTTCTGATCATCTAATATATTACAGTCAGATAACAGATACCCTAGAACACTAGACAAATATAACTGCCACAAATCTTCTTTCACATTAAAATTATTCCTTTCTCTCTCTCTCTTTCTCCCTCCCTGTCTCACCAGATGTCACAAGCAAACTTCTGTCAAATGCTGAGTTGCAACCAACTCATAGTGGTGAGTGAGTAAATGCCAGTCTTCTGTGTTGTGAGTAGAAGAAAACACACGTCTTAGGCCCCAGACATGCAGATGGCAGGACTGCAAGTGTTGGGAAAATGGAGGAACGTGATTTATTTTCTTGCCAGAGACAATCGTGTCCTGCTTCCTCAGGGGTGCCACCAGAACCAATTATTTCTCTCAAAAAACAGCTTTGGATCTGCTCAGAAACTCAAAGAGAAAGGCTTTGTTGATAAATCCATATCATAAAACATGGAAGAAACAACTTTGTCTTCAAAGTGCTAAAAGTATAGGTTTTAGAGTCCAGACAAACTGAATTTCAGCTTTATTACTCACTAAGTAGCCCAGAGTTACTAATGTCCCAAATTTTCTGTTTCTACGTCTTTGAACCAGGGAACACACCTATCCCCCAGAGTCATTTTGAAGAATAAAGAAGATAAGGTAAAGAAAGTGCCCAGCACAGTGTGAGTGCTTCAAAAATGGCAGCTCCTGCACCCCAGAGCTCCCAGCGCCTTTCTGCAGCCCAACGGGTGGAGCTTGCGCAGCAGGAAGACCCCAGGAGGCAAGACAGTGGCTCTTTGTGAAGAGCTGAGCAAGCCCTTGACATAAACTCTGCTAAAAGCTGGACTGGAGAAAGGCTTAGGACTGAGGGTAGTGGAGCTTTCCACTGCTTTCCCCATAAATATCTGCCATTTCACCTGCAAATCTTAGGGTAGATGGAACTATTGCCACCTAAGGAAAACCCAATGCACAGTGCATTCCTAGTGCCAGAGCAAAGGGCAACATAGCACGAGGGAGTCACACACCTTCCACTGGCCCAGGCCTCAGCTCCGAGAGGACTTTGGCCATTTAGCCTGTGGCTGGGGCAGGAATGCAGGCCAAGCTGCTGCAAAAGTAGGAAGCGAAGGAGGAAGGGTGAAGTCTTTGGCACAGTAATCTCACTGACGAGTAAAACCTGCCTCGGTGAATATTCTGGGCTCACAATCAAACTAATCACTCCTTTTCCCAGAAGAAAGAGAGAGAGGGGCTGTACCTGCTTCCTCCAACACTGGCCAGAGTGGAGAGGAAGCAGAAAGCCCTCATCTGTGAGCTGTGGTGGAAATTAGGTAGAAGGGCCTGACCCTAGCAGTCCCTTTGGCCATTAAAGGATTCCTGATTGCCTCAAAGCCCCTGGGTTTTCAGTACATTGTGTATTAGTGAGTTTATTAGAATTATTTAGTAATGCCGCCAGGCGTGGTGGCTCACACCTGTAATCCCAGCACTTTGGGAGGCCAAGGTGGGGTGGATCACCTGAGTTCAGAAGTTCGAGACCAGCCTGGCCAACATGGTGAAACCCTGTCTGTACTGAAAATACAAAAATTATTCGGGCATGGTGGCGGGCACCTGTAATCCCAGCTACTCAGGAGGCTGAAACAGGAGAATTGCTTGAACTGAAGAGGCAGAGGTTGCATTGAGCTGAGATTGCACCACTGTACTCCAGCCTGGGCAACAGAGCAAGACCCTGTCTCAAAAAATATATACATACAAAAATTAGCCAGGTGTGGTGGCACGTGCCTGTTATCCCAGCTTACTATGGAGGCTGAGGCATGAGAATCTCTTGAACCCAGGAGGCAGAGGTTGCAGTGAGCTAAGATCAGCCTGGCCAACATGGTAAAACCCCACCTCTACTAAAAATACAAAAATTAGCCGGGCGTGGTTGTGGGTGCCTGTAATCCCAGCTACTAGGGAGGCTAAGGCAGGAGAATCGCTTGAACCCAAGAAGCAGAAGTTGCAGTGAGCCGAGACTGCGCCGTTGTACTCCAGCCTGGGCAACAAGAACGAAACTCTGTCTCCAAAAAAAAAAAAAAAGAATTATTTAGTAATGGAAAGTGCTAACTCTTTGGGGGTAGGAATAATTAGTATTGTTCTCTTAAAGGCTGAAACTTGTTTTATACACACAAAAACTTTGGCAGAGTCCTTTGTTCCTCAAGGAGAGTGTCATTAGCACTTGGGAGTGGTGAGGGGACAATATTTGGTTGTGCCCGAATCCCATACTGGCAGAGAATTTTAGCATCCCCGGTTCCAAGATACTGAAGGCCAGCTGTACCTCCCTATTCATTATGACAACCAGAAAGGGCCCCTGTGTGGTTCCAAATGTCCCTTGGAGGGTTAATCCCCAAACTTATTGAGAATCACTGGCTGATGGGCAGATGCTCTTGCTAAAAATAGTTAATCAACAAGTATCAATTTATTTTTGTAGCTATTGGTTCATGATAAACAAGCCAAATGATTTTATGATATTTGTTTTTCTATTTGCTACAGTTAGAGAGAATAAGTCCCATTTACGTAACAGTTTTATATATTTGATTAGCTAACGCATAAGACACAATATTGTGCTCAGCAAATTCTGAGCACTCAGACAGCTACAATTTTCCTTACTAGTACTATAATTAGTTATACTTGACTATTAAATATTCATTAAAAGGAAGACCAAAAGTAGCAATAGCGTATACCATTTTGAACTTAAATTTCCCCTGAAAATGATTATTTTTATCTTTTCCAATTCCTACATTAGCACTCTCATCTCCCCAAGACTCAATTTCCTTACCTATAAGGTAGGGATGCTAGTAATGACACTGTGGGGTGATTAGGAAGCTTAGCTGAGATATATGTGTGAAGGATCAATGAAATCAATGAATGATAGCATTTAAACGTACTTCCTCCTGGGTTATCTTAACAGGTATATGGGAAACCAGGTGGAGATAGCGGGGAAAAAAAAACAATCAAAAAACCTCAGATAGCTTCAAACATTTCTATGTAATGTAGGTCCAACCAGTAACACACATTAATATACAATTAATGTGTATCCCAATCACCTAGGAAACTTGTTAAAATGCAGATTCTGACTCGGTAGTTCTGGTGGGGGGCCCCTAAGATTCCCCATTTCTAACAAGCTCCCAGGAAGAGGCTTTAGAGTCCAACAGAGCAGGATTTGCACCTGATTCAATAATAATTATGTGACAAGTTATCTTTGAAACTGTTTCCATATGAGTAAAATGGTGATAATAATACACGTGTTACATAATCAGTATGATAATTATATAATACAGCATATGTAAAGCAATTAGCGTATTGTAGGCACTCAATATAAGTTCTGCTTTCCCACCCAGAAGAAAACTACTAGAGTTTTAAAACAGATTTATCAAAATAACAAAATTCTATTTCATTTTGGGTGGAAAAGTTACTCATTAGATTGGAAAAATGCCTACTTTTTCTTAACATTTTTATTATCATTACCTTACTCTTTGAATTAATAATGGTCAGATGCACTTTTGAAAAGTAACAATATTGAGAGACAGAATATATTTTAAAAGGAAAAATGATCACTTTTAATTTGGTCTAAAATAGTTACTTCAAAATGAAATAGGTAAAGAATGACTGATTATTCAATTGTCAATTTTTTTTCAAAAAGCAGCCCTTCAATTTGATATGTTAATATATAGTGTTATCGGCTCACAACAATAAATTTACTTGGCCAAATGGTTTTCATTTGAGTCAGAGCAGTATTCCCAGAAAAATGGTCCATAGGTCCAGCCTCTGCACACCGGGATTCCTGTGGTTGAAGGTTAAAGCACCTCGGTGCCAATCCTAGTGCACATTTCCTAAAATTATTAAGCAAGTTAATGAGGGCTTAAGAGGTCGTCACATTTGTTGCAGAGATCTGAGAGTTCTAAACGCACAGCAGAAAGAAGTATGTGTATGTTAAAGCAGGCCAAATGGGACTAACCAGAAACGTGGACCAGGAGAAATAACATCTTCCTGATGTTAGGGAAGGTCAGCCTGGCCATCCCCACCACTTACTTTTCCAGAAGAGCGAATAAGGAAGTATCTAAAACTTTGGCTCAAGGGTGTTGTTTGGTTTGGCTTGGTTTCCTAAAATTGTTCCTTTGTAAACAGATCTGATTAAAGCCCGAGAGGAAATTTAGAAGGTCACAATCTTTGCATTCGCTTCCCCTCCTATCACATTTCAGAAGAGGAAGTTTAGTCATGAGGAAATGAATTCCTGCCTGGCATGGAGTCTCACAGCTGTAATCCCAACACTTTGGGAGGCCAAGACAGGAGGATCCCTGGAGCCCAGGAGTTCGAGACCAGCCTGGGCAACATAGCAAGACCTCATCGCTAAAAAAAAAATAAATAAATGAAATATAAATAAATAAGAACCTCATCATTTGCCCAGGGAGCGTGAAGGAAAGTGATTCCACTGTGGCTGCATTACTGTTACAACCAGGGTGACAGAGGCCTTAGTCTCACCTGGACTGGTGGGCAACATTTGTAAAAATGCAGAGGAGAGAGGACAAAATAAAAAGTCATCCAGACATACATGGTGATCTGACCGCTGGAATGAAATTAAGTAAGAGTTAAAATCTATTGAAAGAGCTGGATTGGGCCGGGCACGGTGGCTCATGCCTGTAATCCCAGCACTTCAGGAGGCTGAGGTGGGCAGATCACTTGAGATCAGGAGATCAAGACCAGCCTAGCCAACACGATGAAACCCCATCTCTACTAAAAAAAAAAAAAAAAAAAAATACAAAAAGAATTAGCCAGGCTTGGTGGCAGGTGCCTGTTAATCCCAGCTACTCAGGAGGCTGAGGCAGAAGAACCGCTTGAATCTGGGAGGCAGCGGAAGTTGCAGGGAGCCGAGATCGCGCCACTGCCCTCCAGTCTGGGTGACAGAGCAAGACTCCGTCTCAATAAAAAAAAAAAAAAAGCTGGATGATTCACAAAGACAAATCTAAGGAGGAATTAATTCAAAGGGCTAAGTGGCTGGAGATAGCTATCAAAGAGCATGTCAAAGAAGTTCAGAGTTCATGTAGATTTCCCACTTACATGAGTATTCAAATAGAAATTGACAAGAAAACATTCACTGAGGGCCGGGTGCAGTGGCTCACACCTGTAATCCCAGCACTTTGGGAGGCCGAGGCAGGCGGATCATGAGGTCAGGAGATCGAGAGCATCCTGGCTAACACGGTGAAATCCCGTCTCTACTAAAAATACAAAAAATTGCTCCCTCTCCCTCTCCGGTCTCCCTCTCCCTCTCCCTCTCCAGTCTCCCTCTCCCTCTCCGGTCTCCCTCTCCCTCTCCCTCTCCCTTTCCCTCTCCCTCCCCCTCCCCCTCCCCCTCTCCCTCTCTCTCTCCGGTCTCCCTCTCCCTCTCCCCTTTCTTCGGTCTCCGTCTCCTTCTTTTTTGGGTCTCCCTCTGTTGCCGAAGCTGGACTGTACTGCCATGATCTCGGCTCGCTGCAACCTCCCTGCCTCGGGCTCCTGTGACTCTCCTGCCTCGGCCTGCCCAGCGCCTGGGATTGCAGGCGCGCGCCGCCACGCCTGAATGGTTTTTGTATTTTTGGTGGAGACGGGGTTTCGCCCTGTTGACCGGGCTGGTCTCCAGCTCCTGGCCTCGAGTGATCTGCCTGCCTCGGCCTCCCAAGGTGCTGGGATTGCAGACGGAGTCTCGCTCACTCAATGCTCAATGGTGCTCAGGCTGGAGTGCAGTGGCGTGATCTCGGCTCGCTACAACCTCCACCTACCAGCCTCCTGCCTTGGCCTCTTAAAGTGCTAAGATTACAGCCTCTGCCCCGCCGCCACCCCGTCTAGGAAGTGAGGAGCGTCTCTGCCTGGCCGCCCATCGTCTGGGATGTGAGGAGCCCCTCTGCCCGGCCGCCCCATCTGGGAAGTGAGGAGCGCCTCTGCCCGGCCGGATCCCGTATAGGAAGTGAGGAGCGCCTCTGCCCGGCCGCCCATCGTCTGGGATGTGACGAGCGCCTCTGCCCAGTCGCCCAAGGTCTGGGAAGTGAGGAGCGCCTCTGCCCGGCTGCCCCACCTGGGAGGTGAGGAGCACCTCTGCCCAGCTGCCCCGTCTGGGAAGTGAGGAGCGCCTCTGCCCGGCTGCCCCGTCTGGGAAGTGAGGAGCGCCTCTGCCCGGCCACCCCGTCTTGGAAGTGAGGAGCGCCTCTGCCCGGCCGCCACCCCGTCTGGGAGGAAGTGAGGAGTGCCTCTGCCCGGCCGCCACCCCGTCTGGGAGGAAGTGAGGAGCACCTCTGCCCGGCCTCCCCGTCTGGGAAGTGAGGAACGCCTCTGCCCGGCCGCCACCCCGTCTGGGAGGAAGTGAGGAGCACCTCTGCCCGGCCTCCCCGTCTGGGAAGTGAGGAACGCCTCTGCCCGGCCACCCCGTCTGGGAAGTGAAGAGCGCCTCTGCCCGGCCACCCCGTCTGGGAAGTGAGGAGCGCCTCTGCCCGGCCACCCCATCTGGGAAGTGAGGAGCGCCTCTGCCCGGCCACCCCGTCTGGGATGTGAGGAGCGCCTCTGCCTGGCCACCCCGTCTGGGAAGTGAGGAGCGCCTCTGCCCGGCTACCCCGTCTGGGAGGTGAGGAGCACCTCTGCCTGGCCGCCACCCCGTCTGGGAGGAAGTGAGGAGCGCCTCTGCCCGGCCGCCCCGTCTGGGAGGTGAGGAGCGCCTCTGCCCGGCGGCCCCGTCTGGGAAGTGAGGAGCGCCTCTGCCCGGCCGCCCTGTCTGGGGGGTGTACCCAACAGCTCCGAAGAGACAGCGACCATCGGGAGCGGGCCATGAGGATGATGGCGGTTTTGTTGAAAAGAAGGGGGGAAGTGTGGGGAAAGGAAGGAGAGATCAGATTGTTGCTGTGTCTGTGTAGAAAGAGGTGGGCATAGGAGACTCCATTTTGTTCTGACTAGGAGAAATTCTTCTGCCTTGGGATGCTGTTGATCTATGGCCTTTCCCCCAGCCCCCTGCTCTCTGAAACATATGCTGTGTCAACTCAGGGTTAAATGGATTAAGGGCGGTGCAAGATGTGCTTTGTTATAAACAGATGCTTGAAGGCAGCATGCTCTTTAAGAGTCATCACCACTCCCTAATCTCAAGTATCCAGGGGCACAAACACTGCAGAAGGCCGCAGGGACCTCTGCCTAGGAAAACCAGAGAGCTTTGTTCATGTGTTTATCTCCTGACCTTCTCTCCACTATCATCCTATGACCCTGCCATATCCCCCTCTCCGAGAAACACCCAAGAATCATCAATAAATACTTCATAAATTAAAAAAAAATACAAAAAATACAAAAAATTAGCCGGGTGTGGTGGCAGGCGCCTGCAGTCCCAGCTACTCGGGAGGCTGAGGCAGGAGAATGGCATGAAACTGGAAGGCGGAGCCTGCAGTGAGCCGAGATTGCACCACTGCACTCCAGCCTGGGCAACAGAGCGAGACTCCGTCTCAAAAAAAAAAAATCCGCTGGAAAATTTGACCGGGATCACATGACCTCCTGAGGGAACTAATGTTACTAGGCTGTTTTCTGATGAAAAGTCTCATTAGAAACCATCCTAGGATAGACTGACAGGAAATTCTGCGACAGGGAAAAAAATGCAAAAGAATTTTGGAAAAAATGCCCAAAATACAAACTACCACTTCTTGCAAGTTGAAAAGTAGCAAGAAACAGTGTTCCCTGCATTTTGTGCGCTCTGGACTTGTAGTCAGGTTTTGATTTTTCAAAGGATATCTGAGGGTTAGAACCACAGCAATTTACCAAACACCACATGTTCTCACTCACAGGTGGGAATTGAACAGTGAGAACACTTGGACACAGGGTGGGGAACATCACACACCGGGGCCTGGTCGTGGGGTCAGGGCAGGGGGAGTGATAGCATTAGGACATATACCTAATGTAAATGATGAGTTAATGGGTGCAGCACACCAACATGGCACATGTATACATATGTAACAAACCTGCATGTTGTGCACATGTACCCTAGAACTTAAAGTATAATAATAATAATAACAAGAAAAAAAAAGAACCACAGCAATTTATCATAGCAACCAAGGTGGTGTGAAATGAGGCAGTAGATATAGGTTGGAGGCAGGACCTGGCCATGTAAAGAATTTCAGTTTTACCCTACATGCAATTGGAAAATTTTTAAATGTTAGAACTGCTTGGTTATTTTCTTTTTTTTTTTTTTTTTTGAGATGGAGTTTCGTTCTTGTTGCCCAGGCTGCAGTACAGTGACTGGTACATATTAGGCTTTCATAAAGTATTTAGTGAATTAACAAAAGGGAGTAATGTAGCTGCAGGACAGATTTTTTTGTTTTGTTGATGTTGTTGTTGTTGTTTTTGAGACGGAGACTCCACCTGTCGCCAGGCTGGAGTGCAGTGGCGCCATCTCAGCTCACTGCAACTTCCAACTCCCTGTTTCAAGTGATTCTCCTGCCTCAGTCTCCTGAGTAGCTGGGATTACAGGCATGTACCACCACGCCAGGCTAATTTTTGTATTTTTAGTAGAGACAGGGTTTCACCATGTTGGCCAGGATGGTCTCCATCTCTTGACCTTGTGATCCACCTGCCTCGGCCTCCCAAAGTGCTAGAATTAAAGGTGTGAGCCACTGCTCCCAGCCAGGATAGAAAATAACCAAGCAGGCTGGGCGCGGTGGCTCACGCCTGTAATCCCAGCACTTTGGGAGGCTGAGGCGGGCAGATCACCTGAGGTCAGGAATTCGAGACTAGCCTGACCAACATGGAGAAACCTCATCTCTACTAAAAATACAAAATTAGCCAGGCGTGGTGGCGCATGCCTGTAATCCCAGCTACTGGGAGACTGAGGCAAGAGAATCGCTTGAACCAGGGAGTCGGAGGTTGCAGTGAGCCGAGATGGTGCCATTGCACTCCAGCCTGGGCAACAAGAGTGAAACTCCATCTCAAAAAAAAAAAAAAAAAAAAACTGTCCTGCAGCTACATTACTCCCTTTTATTCATTCACTAAATATTTTATGAAAGCCTAATATGTACCAGTCACTGTTATAGGCTATGAAAATAAACTGCTGGATAAGACACACAGGGCCACATCCACTGCTACCCTGGATGGTGTCTTTGGACAATTTTTTTAAAGATAGCCCTTCTGGTCGGAAAGTGGAGGCAGACTAGATTTGAGCCCATGCACCCACCTCAGCTAGGTGTCCTTGCACAGTGCACAACCTGTACAAATATTTATATGTGCCTGAACAAATGACTTGACTTCAAGGGACATATGTTTTGATGGGAGCAGATAGACAACAACCAAGCAAAATGGAAGATAATTATAAAGGATTATGTGATCAGGAAAAACTACAGGGGAAACACTTTCATAGATAGGATGGTCAGTAAAATTTCTCTAAGGAGATGGCAATTCAGCTAAGACGAGAAGTCCAAGAAGAATCCAGCTGTGAAATAAGCAGTGAAAAGTATATTCTGGTAAATGAGAAGAGCCCGTGCAATGGCCTTGGAGCAGGAATGAGTTTGACATCTTTGAGAAACAGAAAGGAGGTTGGTGTGGCTGTGTAGCAGGACGAGTCGCAGACAAAACTCCTCAGACACTGGATTAAAGAAGGAAGAGGTTTTTATTCGGCCGGGAGCGTGGGCAGACTCACGTCTTAAGAGCCGAGCTCCCCGAAAAAGAAATTCCTAGCCCTTTTAAGGGCTTACAACTCTAAGGGGTCCACGTGAGAGGGTCATAGTACATCAAGTAAGCGTGAGGAACGTGACTGGGGGCTATATACATCAGCTAACAGAACAAAAAGTTTTACAGTGCTTTCTCATACAATGTCTGGAATTTACAGATAACACCAGTAGTTTTGGTCAGGGGTTAATATTATTATTATTATTATTTTAACCACCAGGGCCAGGTATTGGTGCCAAGGTCGTCTAGCTATTTATCTCACTTCTGTTTCTTTCCAACTTTTTGCTTTCTCCCTTTTCTCCTGTCTTATAAACTAGGGGAAGGAGAGGTGGGGGAGAAGCTGGGAAGGACAGCAGTAGAAGTGGTGGTCTCATTCCATCTGGAGTGCCCTGACCAAGTAGAAGAGCAATATGGGATGAAGCTGGAAGTGGGTAAAATTCCCGTGATATGTGGGCTTTGATAAATTGCATGGCCTATGGGACATGAATTTAGAGATGTCCAGTGGGCATGGGTGTGGAATGACAGTGCACACAGTGACTTCACATGCATCAGCATAAAAATGTCATTGAATCCCTGGGTGAGAATAATACTCCCTAGGGAAATAAGGACTGTGGACAGCACCTTTAGGAAGGTTAAACTTCAAGAGGCATGATAGAGGAGTCAGTATAACATCAGAGAGTAAGAGCTCAACCTCTGAACACCAGTGTCTCTGGGTTTGAATCTGTTACTTTCTGTAGAACATGGACAAGTTATTTAACTTTTCTGAGTCATGGGCTCATCATGTAAAAGGGAAATTTAAAGTACTGATGTCACGAAGCCATTCAGAGGATTACACTATAAAATGTATGCAAACTATTACAGTGCCTGGCACTTAGGAGGGGCTCAGTAAATGGCAAACAAGAACGTACACAAACACACACATACACACTCGCATTTTCAGAAAAAAAAAAAACTGAAAAGGGATTTTTAAAGAGGCAGAATAAGAGTCTGGATAATAGTGTCACTGAAGCCAATTGAAGAGAGAGTTAAAAGATGAAGATATGGCTGGGTGCAGTGGCCCACACCTGTAAGCCCAGCACTTTGCGAGGCTGAGGCAGGAGAATTGCTTGAGCCCAGGAGGTTGAGACTATGAACCCTGAACTCCTGGGCTCAAGAGATCCTCCTGATTCAGCTTCCCGAGTATGTGGGACTACAGGCATGCACTGCCACAGCTGGCTAATTTTTCTTTTTTTTTTTTTTTTTTTTTTTTGTAGATGTGGGGTCTCCCTATCTTGCCCAGTTCATCTCAGACTGCTGGGCTCAATGGATCCTCCTGCCTCAGCCTCCCAAAGTACTGGGATTACAGGCATGAGCCACCACACCTAGGCTATAGTTTTTAATCCACAAGTTTCTCATAAAGAAAATAAAATGAACATAAATGTAAAGGAACTGAGCTCTTGCAAGGAGTTTTTGAAGCTAGCTCTTTGGAGGGTACATTTTTAGTCTGAAACTTTTCTGGAAAAAAAAAAAAAAAGTAGGAGTTAAACAAAGGGAGTGGGTATTTGTAGTCCAAAGCCAGAGGCACTGTTATCTCTTTCCTTGAGGGTTCAAGGACTAACACAATGACAGAAAAACTCCCTCCCATTTCCGCTCTATTATCATTTTATGTCATTTGTTTTGTGACAGAGCCTTTGTTGCAGACACCCTCTATGCCCATGGATAGGAAATTAACAATCCAAGGCCATTTTCAGAATTTTTTGTTCCAGTAACCCTTCTGAATCATACACCTGGCTCTCCAATATTACCAATCAGGCATTTTAAAAATTATTTAGAGACAAAAGAGGCTGTTGTGGCTCATTGTAGAGTGACCCTGACTTCATCTCCACTCAACAAGTGCTGAGACGTAAACAGCACACACATCAGATCAGTTTTGTAACTATTCTGGGAAACACATGAGATAGGCCTGAATATGAAAATGAAGTCATTTTCAAGGTCACTGTTTCAATAAAGGAAAAACTAATTGAAGCAAGCTGATTGTAAGTAAGTTTTCACTAATAGTATGGGCCTTCTCTCTCCAACAGGCTGCATATGCCATGAATTATTCACATATGTGGATGAGTTATTCTGATTTTCATGATGAGATCCTGGCTACTGTGCCATGTTCAGCTCATCCTCAATTTATTCTAACAAAAGAGCTCTCTTACCCTGGTTAGGGCACCCTGTCCCCTGGAGAGATTGTTCTCTAATGTAAATAGAAACCCATCTAGCAAGTTGCCTGGGCTCTCACGTCCCGCTGAACCCGCTAACAGCACTGCCAGTTTTGACCACAAGGTGGCGGCCGCAGAGCTCCACGGACGTTGCACGGCTGTGAACTCAACTCCAGCCCTCAGGGAAGGCAGCTCGCAAAGATCTAGGGCAGCCCGCCTATTTCCCAAAAAGAGCACTGAGAACCCAGGAAGGTGAGGGCCTAGCCCAAACTACACTGCTAGTTTGGAGAAGACAGAACTATGCCTCCTGATATGGTTTGGCTGTGTCCTCACCCAAATCTCATCTTGAATTGTAGCTCCCAGAATTCCCACGTGTTGCTGGAGGGACCCGGTGGAGATAAGTGAATCATGGGGTCAGTTTCCCTCATACTGTTCTCGTGGTAGTGAATAAGTCTCACGAGATCTGATGGCTTTATAAGAGGGTTCCCCCTTCCCTTGACTCTGTCTCTCTGGCCTGCCCACCATGTAAGACGTGCCTTTCATTGTGAGGCTTCCCCAACCAGGTGGAACTGTGAGTCCATTAAACCTCTTTTTCTTTATAAATTACCCAGTCTCAGGTATGTCTTTATCAGCAGCATGAAAACAGAATAATACACCTCCTCACTGTCAAACCCAAGTTCATCCAGCCAAACCAAAGTGGTTTTCAAACCAGAAGCAAAAAACAAGCAACACCACTTTTTTTAGTCAAATTTTATTGATAAAATATACTTTTTTCACTGCCTCCATCCACCCACCCACGCCCCCACGTCTCAACAAATGAAAATGGAGTCGCCCTGATTGAAAGAATCATTCCTGAGGCATCGCTGAAGAACCATCAGATTCCTCAGAAGAGTTTGAAAATGATTGACGAGACTAGGTGCAGCGGCTCACACCTGTAATCCCAGCACTTTGGGAGGCCCAAGGCGGGCGGATTGCTTGAGGCCAGGAGTTTGAGACCAGCTGGCCAACATGGTGAAACCCCATCTCTACTAAAAATACAAAAATTAGCTGGGTGCCTGTAACCCCAGCTACTGGGGAGGCTAAGGCAGGAGAATTACTTGAACCTGGGAGGCAGAGATTGCAGTGAGCTGAGGTCGCGCCACTGCACTCCAGCCTGGGCAACAGAGGGAGACTCTGTCTCAAAAAAAAAAAAAGAAGAAGAAGAAGAAGAAAATGATTGATGGAGTGGAATAAACTCTAAGCCAGGAGCCCTCAAACGTGCTTGTCGTATTGATATTCTCTCTCTGGTCATAATTCTCTTCCCTGTTGCATTTCCACCTCCTCCACAGCCTCTAAATCTCCCCTGGACTCTGCCAGGGCTCAGACACCTGATGTCCCCCTGACCTCTGAGCTTACGAACCCCGACCTGGACCACAGTTGAACCATGTGGCCACAGTCATAGGAGCACTTGAGATTCTCCAGCCCCTGGCCCTTCTGCCCCACCTCCCTGGCTAATACCTTACCTTGGCTTCTTCCTGCTGCTGAGTTCTGCCAAGAAAATAAAATAGTCACTAGTTGATTCTGTTACAAAATTAATGGTTTCCAGCTTTAGCTGGGCCACTGACACTATGAACACCGCTCTGCAGCTCCAGTGGGTTTCTTTTTCCACGCCTTACAGAGATGACCTTGCCATCCAACCCACTCCTTGCCTCTATCATTGTTAACACAAAACTGAGTCCTCACTGCATGCCAGATATTATTCCAAAAACATCATAGGTACTAACTCCTTTAACCTTCGCAACAGTCCCACAGGGCAGAAAAAAAAATCCCCATTTTACAGATGAGAATCAGAAGAACAGAGATCAAAGGACTGAGAATGTGAGCCTAGGTCATCTGGCTGTAAAACCTATGTTCTTGGTCACCAGTGCCATGTGGCCTCTGGTGACTGTGCCCAAAGTGCCACTTAGAAAATAAAAGCTCTCTTGGCCGAGTTCAGTGGCTCACACCTGTAATCCCAGAATTTTGGGAGGCCAAGGCAGGTGAATAACCTGAGGTCAGGAGTTTGAGACCAGCGCAGCCAATATGGTGAAACCCTGTCTCCACTAAAAATACAAAAAATAGCTGGGTGTGGTGACACCCACCTGTAATCCCAGCTACTTGGGAGGCGGAGGCAGGAGAATCGCTTGAACCTGGGAGGCGGAGGTTGCAGAGAGTGGAGACCACACCATTGCACTCCAACCTGGGTGACAAGAGCAAAACTTTGTCTCAAAAAAAAAAAGAAAGAAAGAAAATAGAAGCTCTCAGGCATCAAGTCCCTTTATTTCCATCCCTTCTACCGTATCTCCATCCATCCTAGAAACCTTCCCATTCTACCTGTAATTTTGCTTCCAATTTCTCCAGAGTTCAGAGGACTTGCTCACCAATGATTCTTCCCTCATTCTTCTACTAAAACTGCTCTATTAAAGGTTCTGATAAAACCTTGTTTGCCAGACCCAGTGGCTGTCCCTAGTCCTCGTCCTTCCAAACCTCAGAGGTGCTTTGTCGCTGCTATACCCCTCCGCCGCAGCCTCTCATCCTGCATCTCACATGATGCTATTCCCCTCCCATCTTCTACTTCTACAACAGGCATTCTCACTTGCTCTTTTCAAATGCAGATGTTTGACACCTTCCTCAGACCACGTAGGTCAGAATCGCTAGCTGCATAGCTCAGGCATTCGCAGGTTTTCAAAGCTCCAAAAGTGAAATTTTTTTTTTTTTTTTTTTGAGACAGAGTCTTGCTCTGTCACCCAGGCTGGAGTGCAGTGCCACAATCTTGGCTCGCTGCAACCTCCGCTTCGAGTGATTCTCCTGCCCCAGCCTCTCGAGTAGCTGGGATTACAGGTGTGTGCCATGATGCCTGGCTAATTTTTGTATTTTTAGTAGAGACAGGTTTACCGTGTTGGCCTGGCTGATCTCAAACTCCTGAGCTCAAGCGATCTGCCCACCTCGGCCTCCCAGAGTGCTACGATTACAGGCGTAAGCCACTGTGCCCGACCTCAGATCAATGGTTCTTAACCCTGACTGAGCAGCAAAATAACTTGTGGAGGCCAGGTATGGTGGCTCATGCCTGTAATCCCAGCACTTTGGGAGGCCAAGGCGGGCAGATCGCTTGAGCTCGGGAGTTCGAGGCCAGCCTGGGCAACATGACGCAACCCCATCTCTGCAAAAATTAGCCAGTGTGGTGGTGCGTGCCTGTAGTCTCAGCTACTCAGAAGGCTGAGGTGGAAAGATCACTTGAGCCGGGAGGCAGAGGTTGCAGTGAGCCAAGATTGCACCACTGGACTTCTGCCTGGACAATAGAACCAGATCTTGACTCAGACAAAAAAAAAAAAAAAAGAACCACTCATCTGAATAAGCCAGACACTGACAATAAATTCTGTGTGATTTCGCTGAGGTACTGGAAGAGTCAAATTCACAAAGACAGAAGTAGAACAATAGTTGCCAGTGTAAACTAAAAATAAAATTCTAAGCCCCTCAACTGACTAAACAAACCTGCTCTTGGCCAAGGGAACACCAGAGAAACCTTTTTTTCTTTTTTTCGAGATGAAGTTTTGCTCTTGTTGCCCAGGCTGGAGTGCAATGGCACAATCTCAGCTCGCTGCAACCTCCACCTCCCAGGTTCAAGTGATTCTCCTGCCTTAGCCTCCCGAGTAGCTGGGATTACAGGCATGTGCCACCACACCCGGCTAATTTTGTATTTTTAGTAGAGACAAGGTTTCACCTGTTGGCCAGGCTGGTCTCAAACTCCCGACCTCAGGTGATCCACCCACCTCAGCCTCCCAAAGTGCTGAGATTACTGGCGGGAGCCACCGTGCCCGGTGAGAAACCTAAAAAACTGAGTTCCCGGCCACGACAGAATGGGAAGGCAGGCACACCTCATTATATCCCTTCCCTTTTGCAGGTTAGGCACAAAATCTGACCAGCATTGATGTTAAAATGGAGCTCATAATCCTGACACAATGGACTTTTTGTGGCAATAAGATACAACATTATAAACAGGACCTAAGGCCATGCCAGGCAAGGATTAAGTCATGTACTCCCTATAATTAAAGAATAAACTATGTTCTCACTGCCATCAGGGTTTTCTTTTTCTCTAGCAGCTAAACAAGCACTGGCCTTGAGCAATGTTGAAGCAGTTGCAGCTCAGCCACCATCAGACACTTAGACTGACTCCTCGTTCCACCAGCCATCACTACAGTTTTGATTGGACCGGAGACTGAGTTCTGTTACTTTCTCCTGATAAAAGCCCACCAACTGTGGACTGGTTCTGGCCAGTTTACAGAAGCTGTGCACTTGAGAGGCTTCATGTCCCTGCTTCACCTGTTGATGTATAGGCCCTAATTGTAATACATTTAAATGTTAAGTCTCCGCTCCAAAGTGAACATGGGTCACATGTAACACGCACGTTTGCTACATGCTTCAGGACCCCTTTCATGAACATTCATAGCTCCTCCTGTAACCTGTTGAATATGTATGTTTGGCCAACCCCCTCAGCATAATTCCTGTCTCCCTTGAAAAACCTGCCTTTCAGCCTCTCCCGGAGGCTATACTTCCCAACCTGTCCGAACTGCCACCTTGCAGGCTGTAATCCTTTATTTAAAAAAAAACAACCAAGTCTCCCTCTAAATTTTTTTTCTTTTTTTTTTTTTTTGAGATAGGATCTTGCTCTATGACCCATGCTGGAGTGCAGTGCAATCATAATTTACTGCAGCCTTGAAATCTTGGGCTCAAGCAATCAATCCTCCCACCTCAGCCTCCTGAGTAGCTGGGACTACAGGCACACGCCACCCAGCTATTTTTATTTTATTTTTTGTAGAAATGGGGGTCTTTCTATTTTGCTTAGGCTGACCTCAAAATCCTGGGCTCAAGACATCCTCCCACCTCAGCCTCCCAACGTGCTGGGATTAAAGGTGTGAGCCACCATGCCCAGCCCTCCTTTCTAAATTTACAAATCCCGTGCTTTTTCAGTTGACCCCAGGGACCTACAGGTTTCTTTGCTATCACTATTTCCTCCGCCTGAAATGACCTCTTCGGCCTTTTTTCCTAGCTAATTCCTGCTCATCCCTTTGGCTCAGCTCAGGGCTGGGGCTGGACTAAGTGGACACTCTGCATTCTCTCTCTCTCGGGAATCTCATTTGTTCCACAGCTTCAGCTCTTACCTACATGTTATTGATTCCCAAATCCATCTCCAGCCCTGCCAGTGCTCCTGAGTTCTGCCTCCCATTCACACTTCCACAGGCTTTCCCTCAGACACCTCAAACCCAACATGCCCAACACCCAAGTAATCATTTCCCCCTTTGCTATCCTGCTTTTTCTCCTGTGTTTTCTATTTCAAAGACTAGCATCATCACATATTGTCCGTGTCTAGTACTTAGAACAGTGCCTAATAGCTATAGTTTTATCTTTTCCAGAATGTCATATAAATACAGTCATACAATATACAGCCTTCTGGTCCGGCGCAGTGGCTCACACCTGTAATCCCAGCACTTTGGGAGGCTGAGGCGGGTGGATCACCTGAGATCAGGAGTTCAAGACCAGCCTGGCCAACATGGTGAAACCACGTCTCTACAAAAAAAAACAAAAGTTACCTGGGTGTGGTAGCAGGTGCCTGTAATACCAGCTACTCGGGAGGCTGAGGCAAGAGAATCATTTGAACCCGGGAGGCAGAGGTTGCAGTGAGCCAAGATCACACCATTGCACTCCAGCCTGGGCAACAGAGCGAGGCTCCGTCTCAAAAAAAAAAAAAAAGAAAAAAGAAAAATTCCAGAAATAAACAATTAATAAGTTTCCCGCGCTGTTCTGATAACCGGGATGAAATCTCTCGCTGTCCTGTTTCATCCTGCTTGGGGCTGGTTGTGAATCATCCCTTTGTCCAGTGTCTCCATGCCGTCTACACTACCTGCCCATCAATCACTTAGTGGCTGGCCCAGTTATCAGATCAACTGTCATGGTATTGAAGAGCGTGTGCTCATGTAAGGTTTTTTTGGGGTTTTTTTTTGTTGTTGTTGTTGTTGTTTTGGTCCAGATTTATAATTTAATGGCTGTGCAGGTTCCAGTCCCTTATTTCTGCTGCTCGCGGGCCCACTGCTATGGGGTCAGGGTTTTCTGTTCAAAGGCATGGATGTGTGGGAGCTCTTCTGCTAGGCACGCATTCACCAGCTGGTGTCTCTGAAGCATCGGCTTCCCCTCGAACTTGGCTGACACCACCACGACTCGGAAGCTACAGGTGCAACGGTTGAAGGTCGTGTCCTCCACCTCCACATGCTCCGCCTCCAGTTCCCGCTGCAGCTTCTCCTAGAGGTAATTGGCGCTGAGTTCCACGGCGGTAGTCCAGCTGGGGCGGCAGCCCAGCGGGGACAGAACCCCAGCTCGGACCCCTGCCACGCTGCTTTGCGCCCTTACAGGAGCCACTTCCCTCACGTAAGCTTTATTTGACTTAATGATGGCATCAAAGCACAAGGGTAGGGATGCTGGCATATTGTTATAATTGTTCAATTTATCATTAGTTATTGTTGTTGATCTCTTCTGTGCCTCATTTATAAATTAACTTTTATCATAGGGATATGTGTGTGTCTATATCTACAAAAAAAAACCAGTATCTATAGAGTTTGGTACTATAGCGATTTCAGGCATCCACTGGGGATCTCAGAATGTATTCTTCACAGACAAGGAGGGACTATTGTATTATTATATGGAGGTTAACCACACTATTAGTAATAGAATTATAATAAAAACTTTCAAAAACATGGCGAAGCTGGTAATAATGTGCCTAACATCCTACAGCACCTCCATGTTGTCGACAGAAAGAGTCGAACTTTCTAAAATATTTGAAGAGGTTTATTCTGAGCCAAATATGAGTGACCATGCAGCCCTCAGGAGGTCCTGAGAACATGTGCCCAAGGTGGTCGGGGTGCAGCTTGGTTTTATACATTTTAGAGAGGCATGAGATATCAATCAAATACATTTAATAGATACATGGGATTGGTCCAGAAAGGTGGGACAGCTCAAAGCTGGGGCTTCCAGGCTATAGGTGAATTTAAACATTTTCTGGTTGACAATGAGTTTAACTTGTCTGAAGACCTGGGATTGGGCTGGGCACAGTGGCTTATGCCTGTAATCCCAACACTTTGAGAGGCTGAGGCAGGCAGATCACGAGGTCAAGAGTTCAAGACCAGCCTGACCAACACAGTGAAACCCCATCTCTACTAAAAATACAAAAATTAGCTGGGTGTGGTGGCAGGCGCCTGTAATCCTACATACTTGGGAGGCTGAGGCAGGAGAATCGCTTGAACCCAGGAGATAGAGGTTGCAGTGAGCCGAGATCGCGCCACTGCACTGCAGCCTGGGTGACAGAGCCAGGCTCCATCTAAAAAAAAAAAAAAAAAAAAAAAAAAAAGACCTGGGGTTGATACAAAGGGAATGTTCAGGTTAAGATAAAGATTGTGGACTGGGCATGGTGGCTCACGCCAGTAATCCCAGCACTTTGGGAGGCCGAGATGGGCAGATCATGAGGTTAGGAGATCGAGACCATCCTGGCTAACACGGTGAAACCCCGTCTCTACTAAAAATACAAAAAAATTAGCCGGGCATGGTGGCAGGCACCTGTAGTCCCAGCTACTGGGAGGCTGAGGCAGGAGAATGTCATGAACCTGGGAGGCTGAGCTTGCAGTGAGCCGAGATCGCGCCACTGCACTCCAGCCTGGGCAACAGAGTGAGACTCCATCTCAAAAAAAAAAAAAAAAAAAAAAGATTGTGGAGACCAAAGTTCTTTTGAAATCTTATAATGACTGCCCTTGGAGACAATAGGATGACAAATGTTTCCTATTCAGTTTTTAGATCATCTCTTTAGAATTGGGAGGGTCTGGAAGAAAAAGATCCAGCTAAATTGATAGAGATTCTTTACAGATGCAAATTTTCCCCCACGAAAAAGAGCTTTGCAGAGTCATTTCAAAATAATAGCAAATAAACTTGTTTTGAGGTAAAATATTTTGCTTTTCTTATTTGTCTCCTAATGTTATGCCAGAGTCAGGTTGGAAAGTAAATCTGGCTGGGCGTGGTGGCTCATGCCTGTAATCTCAGCACTTTGGGAGGCCAAGGTGGGCGGATCAGTTGAGGTCAGAAGTTCGAAACCAGCCTGGCCAACATGGTGAAACCCATCTCCACTAAAAATACAAAAATTAGGCCAGACGCAGTGGCTCACACCTGTAATCTCAGCACTATGGGAGGCCGAGGTGGGTGAATCACCTGAGGTCAGGAGTTCAAGACCAGCCTGACCAACATGGTGAAACTCTGTCTCTACTAAAAATACAAAAATTAGATGGGCGTGGTGGCATGTGCCTTTAATCCCAGCTACTCAGGAGGCTGAGGCAGAAGAATCACTTGAACCCAGGAGGCAGAGGTTGCAGTGAGCCAAGATCATGCCACTGCATTCCAGCCTGGGCAACAGAGCAAGACTCCATCTGAAAAAAAAAAAAAAAATTAGCCGGGCATGGTGGCGTGCACCTGTAATTCCAGCTACTGGAAAGGCTGAGACACAAGAATCACTTGAACCTGGGAGGTGGAGATTGCAATGAGCCAAGCTCATGCCACCGCACTCCAGCCTCAGAGACAGAGTGAGACCCTGTCAAAAAAAAGAAAGAGAGAGAGAGAGAGAGGGAAAGAAAAGAAAGAAAGAAAGAAAGAAAGAAAGAGAAAATCATGATATATAGAGTTAAATAAAACCCATCTGATGAGAATTTTTATGATTTGTAGGGCATGACCCCCCAGACCCCTTAGATAAGAATTTGGGCAAGATTTAAAAATCAGAGTTTAGTCCTCAATACTTAAAATAACTTTAAAAATCAGCCTCTTAGTTTATCAGGGTTGAAAAGGAAAAGTTTGATAACGTAACATGCTTGTACTGAAGGCTAAATACTAGAGCTTGTTATCTCTAGAGCACCACTAGGTACAGGGAAGATGCTTTCATTTGCAAGTGGAGCTTTGCAAGAAGGCCTAATGAAAGGTAGAAATAGCAAAATATATCAGACATACATACATACTCAAACACAGATGACCACATGTTGAACAACTTTATGTTCCTCCAGTAAGAGGTGTTATAGATTATACAAAGCTCTCAAAATATGTATTTATGATTGACCGATTGACTGACTAAACCAAATAAATGATATTGCTAAAGATGAGCCATTATGGATGAATAAACAAAATGTGGTCTACCCATACAAGGGAATATTATTCAGCCTTAAAAAAGAAGAAAATTCTGACACATGCTATGATATGAATGAACCTTGAAGACATTATGCTAAGAGAAGTAAGCCAGACCCAAAGGATAAATATTATGATTCCACTTTCCTGAGACACCTAGATTAATCAAATTCATAGAGATAGAAAGCAGGATGCTGGTTGCTAGGGGCTAAGGGAAAGGAGAATGGTGGGGGCAGGATCAGGGATATTTATTGTTGTTGTTGTTGTTGTTTTGAGACAGATCTTGCTCTGTCACCCAGGCTGGAGGGCAGTGATGCAATCACAGCTAACTGCAGCCTCAACCCCACCCCCACCCTGGCTCAAGCAATCCTCCCACCTCAGCCTTCTGAGTAGCTGGGACTACAATTGTGAGCCACAATGCCCAGCTAATTTTTTTTTTTTTTTTTTTTTAGTAATGAGGTCTAGCTATGTTGCCCAGGCTGGGCTCAAACTCCTGGGCTCAAGCAATCCTCCTGCCTTGGCCTCCTAAAGTGCTGGGATTATAGGCGTGAGCCACCACACCTGGCAGAAGTTATTGTTTTAAGAGTTTCAGTTCAGGAAGATGAAAACTTTCTGGCAATGAATGGTAGTGATGGTTACACAACAATGTGAATGTACTTAATGCCACTGAATTATATACTTAAAAATGGTTAAAATGGTCAATTTTATGTTACACATATTTTACTACAGTTAAAAAATCAAATAGGCCAGGGGCAGTGTCTCACGCTTGTAATCTCAGCACTTTGGGAGGCTGAGGCGGGTGGATCACAAGGTCAGGAGTTCGAGACCAGCCTGGCGAACATGGTGAAACCCCATCTATACTAAAAATACAAAAATTAGCTGGGTGTGGTGGCGGGCACCTGTAATCCCAGCTACTCAGGAGGGTGAGGCAGGAGAATCACTTGAACCAGGGAGGCAGAGGTTGCAGTGAGCCGGGATTGCGCCACTGCACTCCAGCCTGGGTGACAGAGCGAGACTCCATCTCAAAAAAAGAAAAAAAAAATCAAATAAAGAGCCATTGAGCTCAATAGTTAACATACAACAATAAGGTTTTCTTAAATATTTTTCCTACTAAAAGGTAAAATTTGTAAAATTTCTTAAATAAATGTCATATGCTTCTCCAAGATGGAATATCAGTAAAGACAACAATTTATGGAACAACTTTCAAATATCTCCAAATTAAAGTTGGAAAGAGATCATTAAAAAGAAAGTCATAACTTACACCTAACGAATAGATTCAGGAGGAGGATGTTCTCTCAAAGAATAGGAAACTACGGGACATTTTATTTTATATAAGTCAATCACGACAGAAATTTTAATATAAAAATTTTTTATACTCTTTTTAATATACAGAAACTCTTTTTAATATAAAAAATTTTAATATAAAAACATTTCTGCCATTATACAAGTGGGATATTTAATTTTGAATTTCATATTATAAAATGAAGAAAATTATGAATATTAAAATTGCCAGCCAGGTGTGGTGGCTCACGCCTGTAATCCCAGCACTTTGGGAGGCCGAGGTGGGTGGATCACTTGAGGTCAGAAGATCAAGACCAGCCTGGCCAACATGGTGAAACCCTGTCTCTACTAAAAATACAAAAATTAGCCGGGTGCGGTGGCACACACCTGTAATCCCAGCTACTTGGGAGACTGAGGCAGGAGAATCACTTGAACCCAGTAGGTGGAGTTTGCAGTGAGCTGAGATTATGCCATTGCACTCCAGCCTGGGTGACAGAGCAAGACCCTATCTCAAAAAAAAAAAAAATTACCTTTGTTATTCTTTCTTTCTGATTGAATACTTTATTTTTGGAAAATCTCAAATAAAAAATATTTTCCAAAATAATAAAGCTAGAATATCCATTATGCTTGTTTCCTAGCTGCTCTGGTGGAAGCTTTAACAGAGGCACTTAGTGCTCCCAGAACGAACTCACAGGCTTCTCCACATCCTCCCAGCTCCCGTGCCATTGGGCTGGGGCCAGATTACTAGTTTTAGTCAATGGGAAGTAGCAGGGTGACATGTGTCAGTTCCAGGCTGAAGCAGTTAAAATCAAGTGTGCCTCCTCCATCCTTTTCTTACCCTGTCATGGCAGGTGAGAAGGTGCTAGGGATTGCCAAATGCAGGAAGCCTCGATCTCCAAGACACTGCTTGCAGAGAAGCCCAGCCAACCCGCATTAAACCTTCTGTGAGAAATAAACTTCGTTTTTTTAAGCCACTGAGATTGATTGCTACAGTGAGTAACCTAAAGATGACAATGTGGGAATCATTATTAGCTTCCCTGCCCATTAGAAGAATCTGGTTCTGTGGGATCACTTTTTAAAACTCCAAAATAGGCCGGGCACGGTGGCTCACGCCTGTAATCCCAGCACTTTGGGAGGCCCAGGCAGGCAGATCACGAAGTCAGGAGTTCGAGACCAGCCTGACCAACGTGGTGATACCCCATCTCTACTAAAAATACAAAAATCAGCTGGGTGTGGTGGTGCACGCCTGTAATCCCAGGTGCTCAGGAGGCTGAGACAGGAATCGCTTGAACCCAGGAGGCGGAGGTTGCAGTGAGCCGAGATCATGCTACTGCACTCCAGCCTGGGCGACAGAGGGAGACTCTGTCTCAAACAAACAAGCAAGCAAACAAACAAACAAAACCTCCAAAGTAGCCGTCACTAAATGCTAATAAACACTAGAGGGCACAATTGAGTTGTGGAAAATTTCAGCCAATATTGGAAATGAAACAAGGTATGGACTCTAGCAAAAATTAATGCACCAGAAAAATGGGTAGTGAAAATCATAAGCTTTGAAAACAATTGCTTTCTTTGTAAATCTGTTGATTACCTTTTGCCCTTTGAGATAATTGAATTAAAGTAGACTTAACACTTTAAATTTAATACAAAGCCAATACTGTATTCCAAAAATAAAGCATATATACATTGACAAATAGGAATACTTACATCGAAAAACTAGTGGGGGTGTTCTCAGTGTTAAGAGTCAGTTTCTATCTGAATTTTTCTTTCTTTAGATATTCCTGTCTTCTGGCAATGACGGTTTGGCCATGGAATTCACACTCATTTTAACCTGGCCACTTGAGAAAGCTTGAAGTTTCTAAGGTTTTGTTATTGTAAGAGGTGACCAGATGTTCCAAACATCAAGCTATACAGGAAGCTCTCCACCCACTCCAAATGTCATGCTGAGTTCTCAACAGACTTCCCTTTCCCGTTTCCTTTTTCCCCTCTCTCTGATTTTTTTCTTCAAAGTCTATTCAAAAGCTGCTGCCAAAACCATCTTCCTCTATTGTTGTTCTGATGACATCATTCCCTTCCCCAGCTCCCCTTGTCTTTGGTCTCATGACCACAGTTTGCCTTCATTTCCTTGGGCTGCCACTGTGCCTGCCTCTACCTCCTTTCCCCCTGATTTCCCGCTGCTTCTCACCAACTGTGACGCAGGATTATCACTGCTGATGTCCCAGTGCTGAGGTATCTATTATCTTCTAACAAAGAAGAGTATTCCCATTCCACTACCCAGACTTTCCCAGGCCTCTTCTAAACTCATTTTATTTATGTATTCATTGCTCACGAGTATACTAAGCACCTTCTGCATGTGTTCTAGGTACTGAGGAGAGAGAGAGAGAAAAGAAGAAAAGACATAATCTTTTTTTTTTCTCTTTGTGCTAGCTGCTCTGGCCAGCTTAAAAAAAGACAATCTTTAAGATCAAAATTAGGCCGGGAGTGGTGGCTCACGCCTGCAATCCCAGCACTTTGGGAGGCCGAGGCGGGCGGATCACGAGGTCAGGAGATCAAGACCATCCTGGCTAACACGGTGAAACCCCGTCTCTACTAAAAATACAAAAAATTAGCCAGGTGTGGTGGCGGGTGCCTGTAGTCCCAGCTACTCGGGAAGCTGAGGCAGGAGAATGGCATGAACCTGGGAGGCGGAACTTACAGTGAGCCGAGATCGCACCACTGCACTCCAGCCTGGGCGACAAAGCGAGACTCCCATCTCAAAAAAAAAAAAAAAAAATCAAAATTGCCAGGAAGCCATTTAAGTTGGGGCTTTTGGAAACCAACTGGAACTTGATCTCCCTTAGAACCTGAAGGAATAAGTAGCAGGAGAAAATTATACAGTGATACAAAATAACTATACCATTCAGGATAGTAGATTTGGGATAATTCTAATTATTTCATCACCTTGAGACAGGGTCTTGCTCTGTCACCCAGGCTGGAGTGCAGTGGTAGAATCACAGCTCACTGCAGCTTCAACCTCTTGGGCTCTTGCGAGCCTCTCACCTCAGCCTCCCAAGCAGCTGGGACTACAGGCACGTACCACCACACCCTGCTAATTTTTCTTTTTCTTGCCCAAGCTGGTCTCAACCTCTTGAGCTCAAGCGATCCGCCTGCCTCGGCCTCCCAAAGTGCTGCGAGTACAGTCTTGAGCCACCTCATTTGGCCTCTAGCTCAGTAATTAATCTGACACTTGGTGACTGGCATACTGGTTTGCATTTCTCATTCCTCAGTTTCCTCGCCTGTAAAATGGGGATAGTGACATCTACCTATTCATCCTTTAAGACTGTTATATGGATCAAATGTGATAATAAAATAATTTGAAAAATATAAAGCATTATTTGGCGTAACGTAACATATTTGTGCCACTGAGATCTAAATATGTCATGATGCAAACATACTGTATATTTTATTGATTGAGTCAACCATCATGTCTTGTTTAGTTATTCATAGAAACTATTTTAGAATGAAAGATTAAAAAGGCAACATAATTAAGAAACACAAAGGAAAAGAAGACATTTGACTTCTGCTATTATAACTTCTCCAAAGTTTCACTTCAAATCAAATAAACATTTGTGCATAAATAAAACTTAGTTGTTCTTAAACTTTGCATATTAAAAATATACAGATTTTCGGCCAGGTGTGGTGGCTCACGCCTGTAATCCCAGCACTTTGGGAGGCCAAGGCAGGTGGATCACCTGAGATCAGGAGTTCGAGATCAGCCTGATCAACATGCAGAAACCCTGTCTCTACTAAAAATACAAAATTAGTCAGCATGGTGGCACATGCCTGTAATACCAGCTACTTGGGAGGCTGAGACAGGAGAATCGCTTGAAGCCAGGAGGCGGAGGTTGCGGTGAGCCGAGATCACACCATTGCACTCCAGTCTGGGCAACAGAGCAAGACTTCGTCTCAAAAAAAAAAAAAGATATATATATATACAGATTTTCTTATAGGGCTACCTATAAGAATTTAGATACCATAAATTATGTTTTTCTCGAAGACAACAATACTAAGTATTCTTAAAATTTTTATCACATGCTTACTACATACCAGGCACTATACTAGGAATTGAAGATAGGAATGTAAATGAGGCTGGGCATGGTGGCTCATGCCTGTAATCCCAACACTTTGGGAGGCCAAGGCATGAAGATCACTTGAGCCCAGGAGTCCAAGACCAGCCTGGGCAACATGGAGAAACCACTCCTCTACAAAAAAAAAAAAAAATATATATATATATATATATATATATATATATATATATATATAAATTAGCCAGGCATAGTGGCACGCGCCTGTAGTTCCAGCTGTTCAGGAGGCTGAGGTGAGAAGATTGCTTGAGCCTGGGAGGTCGAGGCTGCAGTGAGTCAAGATCACACCACTACACTCCAGCCTGGGCGACAGAGAGACCCTGACTCAAAAAAAAAAGAAAACAGAAATGTAAGTGAATGGTTTCTGCGATGCAGGAGTATCACAACTCAATATTTGAAAAGACTATTTATCTGATAAAATCAAAGTAGTAGTGGTATGCCATATTTATTAAATGCATTAATATTTCCTATTAGCCAGGTGCAGTGACCGACGCCTGTAATCCCAGCACTTTGGGAGGCCAAGGTAGGCAGATCACCTGAGGTCAGGATTTCAAGACCAGCATGGCCAACATGGTGAAACCCCGCCTCTACTAAAAATATAAAATTAGCCAGGGGTGGTGGCACGTGCTTGTAATCTCAGCTACTCGGGAGTCTGAGGCAGGAGAATTGCTTGAACCCTGGAGGCAGAGGTTGCAGTGAGGTCAGGCAACTGCACTCCAGCGTGGGCGACAAAGCGAGTCAAAAAAAAAAAAAAAAGAGGGAGAGAGACAGAGAGAGAGAGAAAGAAGGAAGGAAGGAAGGAAAGAAAGAAAAGAAAGAGAGAGAAAGAAAGAAAGAAAGAAACAAACAAACAAAGAAATCTTCCCGACTGCCTTCAGTGTGAGACACTGGCTTTTTCCTTGACTTCATTGGCTTCCTGGTTTTCAGGCCTTCAAACTCTGCCTGGACCTACCCTACCTGCTCTCCTGGGTCTATAGCTGCTGACTCACCCTACAGATGCTGAGACTTCTCAGCTGCCATAATCACGTGAACCAATTCCTTCTCATAAATGTCTTTCTATGTATATTACACCCTACTGGTTCTCTTACTCGTAGAAGGTAATGTTCACCCGCGAAAATTTCCAAAAAGTAACGGAGAATGAAGAAATAAGGATTCTGTAACATTTCATCATTCATGTCTGAATAGAGTAAAAACAAATGGTTGAGGCCCGGCATGGTGGCTCACGCCTGTAATCCCAGCACTTTGGGAAGCTGAGGTGGGCAGATCACGAGGTCAGGAGTTCGAGACCAGCCTGACCAATATGGTGATACCCTGTTTCTACTAAAAATACAAAAATTAGCTGGGCATGGTGGTATGTGCCTGTAATCCCAGCTACTCAGGAGGCTGAGGCAGGAGAATCGCTTGAACCTGGGAGGCAGAGGTTGCAGTGAGCCAAGATCATGCCATTGCACTCCAGCCTGGGTGACGGAGTGAGACTCTTTCTCAAAAAAAAAAAAAAAAAAAAAAACCCACAAATGGTTGCTTACAGTCATAATACTATCACCTACCCGTTGTTTGACCTTGAGAAATTCACTTACTCTATCTGAGATTCATTCATTCATTCATTCAAGGTTGATAAGATAAAAGTCCCCACCCTTCAAGGAGTTCAGTAGAGTGCGATCTGGAGGCATTTGATAGAAAAATTAATGTTCAAATTGTAAGAGTTGTAAATGTTGAATTATCAAGGGCCCTTATCTCCTACTCTATCCCCACGCAAATCCTCTACTTCTGGCATAATGGAGCACTCTATTTCATGCACATTTACTCAGACTGAAACTCTGCCTCTGCTCTCATCTTCCTTTTCTGGAATGCCTTTCCGGAGCTGTCTCTCCTGATTATCCCACTGCCTTTTCAAAGCTCTTGTCAGTTGCCTCCGCCTACTAAGATCCCTACTGTAAATTCCCAAAGATTTAATTTTCTGTACCCCTCATTAGCATTTATCAAATATAAGCTACTATTCAGGTTTGTATATAATATTGCACCAAGCTTCTTAAGTAGGATATGTTCTTATGTTTCATTGTTTCATCCAGTACAGTAAGCATGCCTTGAGTAACAATAATGGTTTTCCGTTACTGACTCAGTATGAGAAACTGGGGAGTCACTTTGTTGCAATGTCCTGAGTTTTCACAGGCTACACAATGAGGAAAATACTTGATAACAGGAATATTATGTAAAATATTTTTGTCTTCCAAGAAGGATAAAAAGAGCAAATAAGTTACAAAGAAAAATAATTTGTTTAGAAAAAATAATAATTTGTTTATAATGTTATTATGACAAAAAAGAAATTAATTAATGTAAATTGCTGAGATTAAAAAATCTCCTATTAATGGCAAATATTCAAAAATACTCCTTTATGTAAGGATTCTAATCCATAATCGAAAATCAAATTCCAACTTTTGGAAAAGGCATAAGCCGTATACTACATGCAATTGAATTTTTTTTTTTTGAGACAGAGTCTCACTCTGTCACCCAGGTTAGAGTGCAGTGACATGATTTCAGCTCACTGCAGCCTACCCCTCCTGGTTCAAGCGATTCTTCTGTCTCAGCCTCTCCCAGCTGGAATTACAGGCACCTGCCACTACACCTGGCTACTTTTTGTATTTTTAGTAGAGACGGGGTTTCGACATGTTGGTCAGGCTGGTCTCAAACTCTTGGCCTCAGATGATCTGCCCGCCTCAGCCTCCCAAAGTGCTGAGATTATAGGTGTGAGCCACCTTACCTGGCCACAATTGAAATTTATTGATATGTGGTTAAGGAACTGAGCTCTGTAAGAAAAACTGCAGGGCTGGGAACACCTTTTTAATCTGTGGAGGCAATGGAGAAAAGTGATTATGAATCAGATTCCTTGTAACTGCACAAACTTGGACATATTAGTTAGCATTGCTAAGCCCCACTTTTCTCATCTTAAAAATTCATAAATTAAAATTTTATTCTGCTTTTGGTTGGCATAAATTGAAAAGAGTATTTCTCACATATGGGATGTTTCTGACTCCCAGGGGATTTTAATTTCATTATTAAATTTATAGGATTTTTGTGAGGGATTAATGACTTATGATGATGTAAAATACTAGTAATTTGCCTGGCTTTTAGTAATTGTGAAAAAAATGGTATCTACCTTAGAAAATAAATGAACAGAAAGCTTGTATGTGGCTAGGCACACTAAATTCTTCATAGTGGTTCTGCATTATTTCTACTTGGCTAAAATCTCTGTTAAATGTGTTCTTCCTATGCCTTGAAAGAACTTCTAATCTGATTTTTCCAAAGTAGATTTTACAGGCTGAAAGTTCATCTCTCATTTTACATTTTATACAAGTGTTTTTTCTCTGCATAACTTACATTTTCTTGTGGGAATCATTATCTCAAGCATTGTCCAAGAATAAGATTATAGTTAAAAACACATACACACACACAACTAAGTCAGGGGTCTCCATTCCTCTGTAAATTCCATGATCAATTTGCAAAATTCTGTATAAACAGTTATACTGTTCTTGCCCCATTAGTCATTAGCAGCTGGACCTAAATTTAACAACTTATAGTGTAGTATTTATTAAATAGGAAATAATGGGGAACATTTGCATGTGACTATTAAATATAAATATTCAAGATTTGAGCTGAACTGAAGGTAAAAGAACAAAATTCCCCATTGTTTGACTAAATTTTCAAAATGTTCTCATTTATTTATTTAGAGATAGGGTCTCACTCTGTCACCTAGGCTCAGGCTGGAGTGCAGTTGTGTAATCATAGCTCACTGCAACTCCTGGGCTCAAGGGATTTTCCTGCATCAACCTCCCAAGTAGCTATGACTACAGGCATGTGCTGCCATGCCTGTTTTTTTTTTTTTTTTTTTTTTCCTTTCCATTTTTTGTAGACACAGGGTCTTCCTATGTTGCCCAGAATGATTTCAAACTCCTGACCTCAAGCAATCCTCTGGCCTCAGCCTACCAAAGTGCTGGGATAATAGGCTTGAGCCAACATGCCTGGCCTTAGATGTTCTATAATAGTAAAATATAGATCCCATAGCAGATGAAAGCAAAAGAATGGAAATGTATGAGTAGACATAATACATCTATATAAATTGTAACAATGGAAAACATATGAAATGCATATATACATGTACACAGTGTATGGAGGTGCATTTGAGTAGGGGAGCAATACTTCAGATTCATATAGTAGGAAAAACTACCAGGGTTGGTTCACAGAAACTGAAGCTTAATTTAAGCTGGCTCTCTTAACACTAAATTATTTTAAGTGAGTTGCAGTGTACTCACACTAAAAACAAAAACAAAACAGGGACGACCTCACAGATTGTGGTGAAGATGAATTTAAATGTGTTAGCACATAAAAGCAGGACAAGTACCTGCTAAACAATACCCAACAAATAGAGTTTCCAATTTTGATTGCCAAGAGATCAGAAGTTCCTTGAGAAGCCTCCAAGCAAAAAATGTTTTGTGTTTGCTACTTTTTTTTTTTTTTTAAGATGGAGTCTCACTCAGCCACCCAGGCTGGAGTGCAGTGGTGTGATCTCGTCTCACTGCAACCACCATCTCCCAGGTTCAAGCGATTCTCCATCTCAGCCTCCTGAGTAGCTGGGATTACAGGCACCTGCCATCATGCCCCACTCATTTTTGTATTTTAGTAGAGACGGGGTTTCACCATGTTGGCCAGGTTGGTCTTGAACTCCTGACCTCAGGTGATCCACCCACCTCGGCCTCCCAGGTGTGAGCTACCACGCCTGGCGTATTTGCTAAATTATTAGAAGCATGAGTATATGTGTGTGCCAATGAATATGGCTATCATCAAAAAGAAGACAGGAAGACAGATAATTTGGTATTTGTTTTTTTTATTAAAATCTCACTGACTTCAGTCATCCATCTGAATTCTGTTTCGCATTTCTCATGCACCCTGTTATCACTGCCTTCCTTGGAAACTAATTAGAACAATTGTTACCTGGGGAAAAGCACTGGACATGTTTGCGGCCAACTTCAACTGAACTAAAGTTGAAGACATCTTTATATTAATAGAACAAAACAAAAGAAAGATGGGGGTTTTTAATTTTTCTTTATTTTCTTTATTTTTTTTTTTTTGAGATGGAGTCTTGCTCTGTCACCCAGGCTGGAGTGCAGTGGTGCGACCTTGGCTCACTGCAACCTTCGCCTCCTGGGTTCAAGCAATTCTCCTGCCTCAGCCTCCCGAGTAGCTGGAACTACAGTGCCCCCCACCACGCCCAGCTAATTTTGTATTTTTAGTAGAGACAGGGTTTCACCATGTTGGCCAGGCTGGTCTCGAACTCCTGACCTCAGGTGATCCACCTGCCTCGGCCTCCCAAAGTGCTGGGATTACAGGGGTGAGCCACTGCGCCCAGCCTACTTAATTTTTCTTAAGGGAAGATTATTTAATATAGAGTGTCCTTTTCTGTTGTTTCTGTAAGTGAAAATTTCTGCTACTCAGCCAAAACCTTGAGTCTACAGAGGGCACTGGCAAGAGGACTGATGGACCAAAGTGATTTGATGACTATGCTTCCTCCATCTCTTTTAGTGCTTTCTCCAGTATGGTTTCTTTCAGATCAATGAAACTTTTTTTTTTTTTTTTTTTGAGAGGGACTCTCGCCCTGTCACCCAGGCTGGAGTGCAGTGGCATGATCTCGGCTCAATACAACCTCCACCTCCCAGGTTCAAGCGATTCTCCTGCCTCAGCCTCCCAAGTAGCTGGGATTATAGGTCCCCACCACCATACCGAGCTAATTTTTGTATTTTTAGTAGAGATGGAGTTTTACCATGTTTGCCAGGCTGGTCTTGAACTCCTGACCTCAGGTGAGCCACCTGCCTCGGCCTCCCAAACTGCTGGGATTACAGGCGTGAGCCACCACACCCGGCCTCAATGAAACTTTTCTTATTTTTTTGGACAATATTCACAACCAAAAATAGATTTGGGAAAACAGAATTGGGAAATTTGCTGGTTTAAGATTACATAGCTACAAAAGGGCATACAATTCTGGGACTAATTTTTTTTTAATTGAGATATAATTTACATACTGTAAATTAAACTATTAGGGCTTAATTTCTAGCTCCACCGCTTCTAACTGTACGATTTTGTCTTCCTTATTAACTTATCTTTCCTTCATTTTCCTTGTCTATAAAATGAAAGAACCATAACAATTGTTCTGTTTCATAGTGTGCAGTGAGGATTGAGTTAATACATAAAGAGTTCAGAATGGTGTCTGATGTGTGGTAAGTGTTCCAAGAATATAACCTGCAAATATTATAAGATCAAATGGAGAGTTTGCTACTACTAAATTGAATGTAAATTGACTAAATTTTATGGAGACATCACAAATTAGGAAATACAGTGGGTTTCAACCTCTATAACTGTAACCCACAATGAAAAAAATATATTTTATATCATAACTCAGTATATACACATAGAAAAAACAAAAGTTTTGCCAAATTATACTTCGTATATGCAGTATGCTGTAATATTTGTTTCATTTTTTAAAAGGTGCTGGTTGCCATGCACTAAATTGATTTCGCTACTCAGTAAGGAATTGCAACCCACAGTTCAAAAAACATTGACCTAATGCAATCCCTTCACTTTACAATGGAAAAAACTGAAGTCTTTGAGAAATTGGGAAATTTGCTTGCTTAAGATTACATAGCTACAAAAGGGCATAAAATTCTGGCACCAGAAATTTTTTTTATATTGTGATATAATTTACACACAGTAAAATTCACCATTTAAAGTGATTTTTAGTATATTCACAAAGCTGTGCAAGCATCACCACTATGTAATTCCAGAATGTTTTCATCGCCCCAAGGAGAAATCCTGTACCCACAAGCAGTGAAACAAGAACTTATATTTCACTTCTAGCTCAAAGATTTTTTGCATTCTTATAGTCATATATATGGATATTCAAATTGATTAGGTAAGTAAAGTTTTATTTAATAAGTATTTAATGTCTAAATAATCAAATTTATAAATGCTTGCTAAGACTTTGCATAACTCTGTGCCATTAACCATCTCAAGTTTTTATATAAGTTTCTGTATTCTTTGGGATTTTTTTATTGTTGTTTTTTCAAATATATGCCAGATTCTTGAGGATACATGGTAAACACTTAGAAACGGGTTCTACATACTCTAAACAGACTCAGGAAATGCTTTGTTCTTTGGATGCACAGCACACCATCTCAAAGGAAATGAGACTGGTAATTTTCACAGAGAATAAGGGAGACGTCAGAGAAAAGCTTAAAGAAGTTATTTATTCTGGAGGCTTTTATTAAATGGAGGATTATTTTCTGTTTCAAAGTTTTCAAATAGAATCCACAACTGGACAATATGTACTTAAAAGGTTTAAGGAGAACCTAAATATTTTCCTGAATAGGAGTTCATATACATTTTAAAAGTCACTCATTATAACATAAATCAAATTTTCCAGTCTGTGGTTTTCAAAACATCCATTCCTTGGTCTCCTGCATTGCTTCTATTTTAAACTTGGAATTAATTTTACATAAAATAAGCATGAGTGCCTATTTTCTATTCTATGCCAAAATTACTAGGTCTCCAAAAGAAAAATCTCTACATCATTAGTTGTGTATAGATAATTTAAATAGCACCCTTTAAACTGTGAGAGTCATTGTATACATTTTGAATCTTCAGTGCATGGTTGTTGATTCTTTAGTAAATGTGGTTTCAAGTATTCAGAAGAACATATACCTATGCAAATTAATGATCAGAACTCAGGGCTCAAATAATTTGAAAGGATTGTAGATTAGTCCACTATAAAGAAATGAATATGATAATAATGGTAATAAAGCTAGAAGGTAATTTTTTTTTTTTGACATGGAGTTTCACTCTGTCGCCCAGGCTGGAGTTCAGTGTTGCCAGTGCCATCTTGGTTCACTGCAACCTCCAGCCCCCAGGTTCAAGCAATTCTCCTGCCTCAGCCTCCCAAGTAGCTGGAATTATAGGCACGCACCACCACGCCCAGCTAATTTTTGTGTTTTTAGTGGAGACAGGGTTTCACCACGTTGGCTGGGCTGGTCTCAAACTCCTGACTTCAAGTGATCCACCCGCCTCAGACTCCCAAAGTGTTGGGATTACAGGCATGAGCCACTGCGAAATTTTTCTATTTTTACTAGAGATGGCCTTTCACCATGTTGCCCAGGCTGCTCTCGAATTCTTGGGCCCAAGACATCCACCCGCCTTGGCCTCCCAAAGTGCTAGGATCACAGGCGTGAGCCACTGCACCTGGCCATGGCTAGTTATTTTAATCAAAACAAATTTAAAACCAAATTAGGTATAAACTGAAAAAAACAGATTTTATTAGTCTCTAATGAAAACTTCCAAAAGAAACCTATGGGTTTTTTCCCCCCACACCAAGGCAGAATCTTGCTCTGTCGCCTAGGCTAGAGTGCAGTGGCGCAATCTTAGCTCACCACAACCTCCGCCTCCCAGATTCAAATGATTCTCCTGCCTCAGCCTCCCGAGTAGCTAGGATTACAGGCATGCACCACCACGCCTGGCTAATTTTTGTATTTTTAGTAGAGATGGGGTTTCACCATATTGGTCAGGCTGGTCTTGAACTCCCGACCTCATGATCCCCCACCGCCTTGGCCTCCCAAAGTGCTGGGAGTACAGGTGTGAGACACCACTCCCAGCCTGACACCTATGCATTTTAACATAAACTTTCGCCGGTGGCCGTGTCTCACGCCTGTAATCCCAGCACTTTGGGAGGCCGAGGTGGGCGGATCACCTGAGGTCCGGAGCTCAAGACCAGCCTGACCAACATGGAGAAACCCCGTGTCTACTAAAAACATAAAATTCGCTGGGCATGGTGATGCATTTCTGTAATCCCAGCTACTTGGGAGGCTGAGGCAGGAGAATCGCTTGAACCAGGGAGGTAGAGGTTGTGGTAAACCCAGATTGTGCCATTGCACTCCAGGCTGGGCACAAGAGCGAAACTTGGTCTCAAAAACAAACAAACAAATAAACAAAAAAACCCATAAAGTTTGGTAGGATATTAATTTCCTTATCCCTGAAAATAAATTTTAATAAAGTATTTGAAAATCTATTAATGTTCACACTCCTTGGATTTCAGTACAATGTGTCCTGGTATTTATCTCTAAGTTAATAAAGTCATAAGATCTCTCTTGGCCAGGCGCGGTGGCTCATGCCTGTAATCCCAGCACTTTGGGAGGCCTAGGCAGGTGGATCACTAGGTCAGGAGGTTGAGACCATCTTGGCTAACACGGTGAAACCCCGTCTCTACTAAAAAAAAATACAAAAAATTAGCCGGGTGTGGTGGCGGGTGCCTGTAGTCCCAGCTACTCAGGAGGCTGAGGCAGGAGAATGGCGGGAACCTGGGAGGCGGAGCTTGCAATGAGCTGAGATCGCGCCACTGCACTCCAGCCTGGGCAACAGAGAGAGGCTCCGTCTCAAAAAAAAAAAAAAAAAATCTCTCTTAACATAGGCCAAAATACACAGAATTTATCAGGAGGCACTCTGTTTTATGAATGAATGAGCTGATTTTTAAAATATTAAACAATCTTACCTAGTGTTGGGCTATTATTAACTGTTAATGACTTTTATCATTGAGTTACTACGGAAGGTTTAACTACAGTTACACAGTCAGAGCAGATTAAAATACGAACCTTAATATTGATGTAACTTGGACATTTTGTATTTGGTAAGGTAATTTATGCATGTATATGGTCATTTCCCATATTTGGTTCTTTGTTGGAAGACCATGATTTTAGGTAGTGTCGATGGAAGTTTGACTTGATAGATGCAAATAACTAATCTCTCCAGAAAGTCATATTTAATACATGCTTTTTTTTCTGAAATGAATTCATTCTTTTTAGGCTAGTCTCTCATAAATCTGTTTGCTCCAACCCTTTCTTCGGGATGTGAGATTGTAATACAAAGAAGGATTTCCTACGAATTTGTACACTCTCACATTTCTTAGCTATATCTTCCTAAAGGCAATTTACCCATTTTTATGATTCCAGAATTTAGAGAAATAGTATTTTATATGGTCACTGAAACAACATTTAAAAATAATTCCTTTTTTGTAATCACAGTGACTTAGAGTAGAATAGGTTTTGGAGCATCTCCTCTTATTAGTTGCCTGTTGCTTAACCCCTCTAAGCCTGAGGCACCCAATCAGTAAATGGTGATAATACTACCAACCTCCAAGGTTATTGTGCAGATTCAGTGAATGATGTAGGTAAAGCACATGGCATATAGTGAAGGCTCAATAAAAAGACAGCCATTGCCACTGCTGTTGTTTATCAATCCTCATGTCTGCACTGATTAATTCATTCATTCACATGACGCAAAACACCTTTCATCAAAGCATGGGTCTTAGGTTAAACATTTGTTGCATATGTGCTTTTCTTAGAAAAAAGAAAAATTAAGTAGCTATTTCAAGTAATCAAAAGCCCTTTTCATATACAAGTCAAAGAAGATGAACATAGTTTGTTAATATTAAATGTTTTATTGTTTTTTGTTTTGTTTTGTTTTGTTTTTGAGACAGAGTCTCACTCTGTCGCCCAGGCTGGAGTGCAGTGGCGTGATCTTAGCTCACTGCAACCTCTGACTCCCAAGTTCAAGCGATTCTCCTGCCTCAGCCTCCAGAGTAGCTGGGATTACAGGCGTGCGCCATCATGCCTGGCTAATTTTTGTATTTTAGTAGAGATGGGTTTTCACCATGTTGGCCAGGCTGGTCTCAAACTCCTGACCTCAAGTGATCTACCTGACTCGGCCTCCCAAAGTGCTGGGATTACAAGCGTGAGCCACCGCGCCAGGCCTGTTTTACTCTTTACATCATATAATATCTGTAGTCAGAATTTAAAATTTGCTCAGTGTGAAAAATAATGATCTATACAGCCAAAACTGCATAAAGAAGATTTAGCATTAGAGAGGAGATTAAAACAAGGTTTTCAAAAGCATGGATTTTTTTTCTAAACACATTAAAAAAACAAACCCAATTATAGTGTTACCTTGCAAAACATCTACTACAAATTTCCTTAATACTAACCTTTTATGTTTCATGATCTGATGCCTGTTAACTTTAAAGATAAGAGCTTGATTTATAGTTTCTTTTCTAAACACTCAATGCAGGTAAACAATCTACTTTAACATCTTGCCTTCAAGCAATGTTATGTTCTACTTTTCATAACCCATTTGTAAAGATTTCCAGGAAGTAGCAATCTGGTAGCAATTTTACTGGTGTCTAAACTCAATGTCAGACACTGACACGTCTATATATCAGCTTAATATTTCAGAAAAGTTTGGGCCAAACACTTGGTAATGACTACAGGAATTGCAAATATAGATCTCAGGAGGAAATTGTAAGCCGATAAGGCAGAGATATGAAATGGTTTTCAACATATTCTAACTCCAGTTTTGTGGTGGCTGTTGCCTGAATTGTGTTGAGAAGGATTCTGAGGATGGTATTAATGCTCTGGGGGAGAGTATATCCTATGCCATAGTCTAAAAGCCATGACTGCCATGGGCAAGCAGGAGGAGAGACTGACCTGCCAGCTCTGTTCTAGGTTTGGGGTCTTACATGTGGCAAAAGTCACCAGTCTCAAGTCTCAGTGTTGGGGTCCCACAATCTCTTATCTCCCGCCTCTTGCTGTGCCTGCTTCATCCTCTGTGAAAACTGGATCCCCCATCCCACTTCCACTGCCTCTCCAAGCACGTGGCAGGAGATGCCACCCTCACAGCTCCCGAGTTTACTGTTGGCTGCACAAGTAAGTAGCAAAGACTAAGTAATGGTTTTCATTTGCAAAGAACAAAAATGGTCTCTATTGAAGCATAAAGGGAATTTATTGGAGGATGGTGAGAATCAACAGGAAGACTAGAGGAGCAGGCTCACGAAGGAAGCAAGGAAGGCAAGACAAAGTCCAGGTTCTGCCACGGGGATGGTATGCTCATGACGCAGGCACCACCAGCACTGGAATCCTCTACCCCTGGACACTCATCTTCTGCCATTTGACTCAACTCCACCATGGCTACCATGAATAATCACTAACCGAGTCACTTTTGTGTTACTCCTCAAAATTCAAACTTTCAGCCTAGAGCCTGGGTTTAGCAGTACTCAGATCATAGGCCTACGTGCCACCTATTGAAGGATTAATTCTCAGAGAAGAGGAACTTGAGTTAAACAGGTACCCTCAAGAGGTGTCCACTACAGGCTGTATTCTACTCGGCAGAGGGCATGTAAGAGGATGTAAGGTGCTCATCTGGCCTAGAAACTGCTGTCACCAAATAGAGTGAGAAACCAAGCTGAGCCTATGAAAGTCTGAAGCTGTGGGTAAAGCTACCTAGGAATAAGCAGAGTGGTACCAGAAGCTAGAGCTGAAACCAGGGATTTTGGTAGATAAAACAGGCCTGGGTCAAGCTGCAGAACTAGAAAGAATTGAAGTCAGAAATAAAACAAGAGATGTCCCCAAAGTAGATTCCAGTAGCAAAGACTATACTGCCAGAAAATAGTTCTGGAGCGGAGAAGGCATACTCAGCACAGGGTTAAATTCCAAGATTGTAAACCAGGTAGTGAAAAAGTGAAAAGCTAGAGAGAGCAACAAAAGGGAGCAAGATGGAGATAGACTTGCTGAAGTTCATGTAAGATTGCCATGTTTGACATTTATTAATTGCAAGACACATTTGATTGACATGTATTCATTGCAGGATATGTCCTTCTATATCCATTTATTTATTTATTTATTTATTTATTTATTTATTTAGAGACAGAGTTTTGCTCTTTCACCCAGGCTGGAATGAAGTGGCGTGATCTCAGCTCACTGCAACCTCTGCCCCCAGGGTTCAAGCGATTCTCCTGCCTCAGCCTCCCGAGTAGCTGGGATTACAGACGCATGCCACCACGCCCGGCTAATTTTTGTATTTTTTTTTTTTTAGTAGAGACAGGGTTTCAACATGTTGGCCAGGCTGGTCTCAAACTCTTCACCTCAGGTGATCCACCCACCTCAGCATCCCAAAGTGCTAGGATTACAAGCTGAGCCACCGCGCCTGGCCCTCTATATACATTTACTTAGGTCGCTTAGACAGTCCTTTCCCAGTTGAGGGGAAATAAAACTGTAATATAGAAACCTCAGTCCTTGAGGCAATGAAGACATCAGGAGCATTGAGAACTTGATGAGTTGGTGCATTTCTCCACTGAGCTTGGCACAATAGGCCTAACACTCAAGGAGAAATACCTTCCTTTTTCCTGATCTTCCAAATTTATCCTTAGAGAGGGGTTCTCATATTTTTCCTAACTGAGCATAGGAGCAGTCTTGGCCAGGTGGAGGCGGCAAAGCTAAGGTGGTGCAGATAATGTCAGGCACTGAATGGATGTGAGGAAGGTGGTGAGGGAATGGTTGTTAGAAAAGAGGCAATACATGCACCTTGTGTAGGGCTGCAGGCTTTTTTACTGTTACCAGGAAGAGAAAATCATCATCATAGCCTCAGTGGCGGAAGCAGCAGCAGCAGCATATCACTGATAGCACGTAGGAGAGGTTTATCCTAAACAAAAACATTTCCTGGTAGAATCACAGGTTCCAAGGTGGTACTGAGTGGGCCCTAGTTCAACTTTCAGCTTTTCAAACTTCCAGCCAAATAATTTTAAGCATTAATCAGCTTACATAAATGAAAGCATTTTACTTTTATAGGGACCTAACATATCTCATAAAGTTTGTTTGTTTAAAGCTTTCCCCTAGCTTTTTCCTCCAGCAGACATTTCCAGGGGTTTCAAGACTTAAGTTCCTCATCACTCCCTAACACACATGTACATACCACACCTCTATGCTGTGCAGGAGGGAAAAGTAGGGGCAAGCTTATTTGTCCGTTTCAGGATGAACAGATTAAAAGCAATTTTTGTTATACCAAACTCAGTAAGACTTTCCAGTTTTCCCTTCCTCATTAAAAATTTTTTAAAAAAATATTCCTGGAAACAAGTGAGCCACTAAATGTAAGATTGAAAACTTTCCAGGTTATTTACAGACTGAAGTTTGACACTGATGAATATACTAAAAAAGAAATCAGGGAATGTGGTAATAAAAAAAAAAGGGAGAGCGAAGAGAAGCAAACTCAGTAAGTCAATGTAATCTATAACTTGTAGGTGACATTCTGATATACTCTCCCAACTTTAAAACTCCATATAGAACATCTTCAAAGCCATCTTACCCCTTAAACTGGGGCAAACTACTATTTAATTTCATTTTATTATTATTTTTAAAAATATATTTTACTAAATAGATAAGAGGTCTCCCATGTTGCCCAGGCTGGTCTCCAACTCCTGGACTCAAGTGATCCTGCTGTCTTGGACTCCCAGAATGCTGGGATTACACGTGTGAGCCACCGTGCCCGGCCTATTTTGAGTTGATTTTTGAGACTGAGTGTTTAGGAAGACGAAAACATCTCTATTTAGTGAAGAAAGGCAACAGCTCAAGGAATTTTCTGTTTTAATAAAAGCCGAATATAGACCTACATAAAATTTTAAAGCCCTGAGACAGTCAATGACAAATGAAGTTTTAGTAGCTAAAGAAAATACAGCATCGTTCCACATTATGTGTATCTTTAATGCCTACGCCTACCTTTCGTTCATTTAGTGAGCTGAAGAAAAAAATGTGCAAACCCTTATATGCATTTCCTTACGTTCCTAGAATACCGGAATACTGACACATATGATTGCACTATTTTGTATGTGTCGAAGATGATTCTGAATTTCACTAAAAACCGCAAAGGAAACCAATAGTCACACAATAATTCTGATAACCCCACCTAAGAGGAAATAAAGAGAGGAAGTTACTCTAAAAGTCTGATAGGGCAGAAGTGACTGCAGCAGAAGGGCCTCAAGGTTCAGTCCATGAGGACCTTGATTAACCTTCATCTTTACGCCCCCACCCCATCCTTCCGGGTCCTCCCCCTTCTTCAGCGACTGGCTTTACAAGGCTCATAGGAAAGGTGCGTGTATTCAGACGGACACGATTCCAGCTGTGGCTCCTCCACTTTCAGGGTCGCTGTTTCCACAGTTGTCAAGCAGGATAACCATACTTGTTGCACTTCCCTCACTGGGCTGCCGCCAGCATCATATAGAAAAACGCTTCCCGACATAAGCCAAAGCCACCATTACTGGGATAGTCGCCAAACAGAACTCAGCTTCGGTCCCCTCCCGGCAAGGCTGGTTCGACCTACAGTCTACAGGAAGCTCCTGGGGGCAGGGACAGGATCCCTGCCTCGGAAGGAGGCAAGACGTGAACGTTTTTTGGACGGCGACCAGGATGGTGATGAGAGTGTGAGTAACGCCCCCGGCTCACGCAGTTGGGCTTGAGATTTTACTACCAACGACAAAGGGTGCGGAAGCATAGTGCTGAGAAGCAAACAGCCAACCAAAAAAACTCAACCCCGTCCTCCCCCACAAAAACAAGCCCCAAAGTCCTGGGCACTACTGAGACCTGGGCCAAGGAAAAGAGAAAGGCAGAGGGGCGGAATCGGGGCGCCCCATTCAATCCCCGCGGCAGCCGAGCGTCGGTGGGTTCGCGGGTGGGAAGGGGCGCCGCGGACCTGCTCTCCGGGCAGGCAAGCACCTCCTCCTCACGCCCCCTCAGCCTGCGCCGCCCCCGGGAATCCGCCCCGGACCCCGCCGCCATGTTGGGTCGGGAGAAGTGACACGCACCGGTCGCCTATCCTGACCACAGCAAAGCGGCCCGGAGACCGCGGAGGGGACCTGACGGGGGCGTAGGCGCCGGAAGGCTGGGGGCCCCGGAGCCGGGCCGCCACGGCCCGAGTTCCGGTGAGCGGACGGCGGCGTGCGCAGGTACCCCCAACCCCCGCCCCGCGCCCGCCCCCGCTAGAAGTCAGGGGGCGGGGCCGGGGGGGAGGAGGTGGAGAGTGAGGCCGAGGGGTGGGGAGCCCGGGAACTCCCTCCTCCTGAAGTAACGCGTCCCGGGCCGGCTCTGCCGTCGTTGCTGCCGCCGGGCGCCCCGGGACGAGGAGGTGGAGGAGGGAGAGGGCCCGCGGGCCTCGCCTCCGCCCTCCGCCCCCTCCCGCCACCTCGAGCTGCGGTAGCAGCGACTCATGAGAGCGCGGCCGGAGGACAGGTAAGGACCCGGTGGGGCCCCGCGGGCGGAGGGTTCCACCTTTGCCCGGACAGGGCTAGGCCCCGGCGTCTGGAGCCGCCGCAGCCGCCGCGGTTCCCCGCCCCCGCGGGCCCGAGTCGGGAAGTTGGGAAGAAACTTCTCCCCTCCCCCGGCTCGCCCTGCGGGCTTATCTCGTTCCCCGCGCTGCCTGCTCGCCCCGACTCGGTCTCTGCCCCGTCCAGACCTGCCGGGTCCCGCCCAAGTCCGACCTGAGGTTCCAGGGGCGTGGGGACACTCCCCATCCGTTGTCTTTGGGGTCGTGTGGAACGCCCGGCGACGAAGAGGAGAGGTTTATTTTTGCCCCCACGGCCGAAGTAGGGGCGAGGGAAGCGGCCCCTTTGGGTCCTAAAGGCTGGGGGTCTGTGTGTCGGCCGACGCCGGTAGCAGCTGTGCGGGGTGAGGAGCGGGTGTGTGGGGCGAGTGGGTGAGCCACTCTGGCTTTACTTGGTTTGATTGAAAACCGCAACATGTTTAAAGTTTTCCTTTGTTTTGGATTGGGGGTTGGGAAATTTACCATTCAGCGTCCACTTTTACGGAATCATGCCACTCCGCCTTCCCTTGCGTTCGGTTCGCTGTCCACATGTGTTAAAATTGTCTTAAAGTGTGTTTTTCTTCTTGATAATTGCTTCCAGCTTTCACTTTATGGGCATGGGGCAGAGCTGTTTTAAGAAGCTCTTTGAAAATCAAGTCTGGTGTAGGGACTTTAGTTTTTGTTTTGTAATGAGTAGGACTTAATAGTTCGGATTTGGTTGAATCATTTTCTGCGTAATTAATTGATACAGGCGTGGAATAACATACTGTATAATAATTTATAAATTATTTAAGGAAATAATGAAAGTCTTTGGTGGAAGCACAATTTTATGTCCATTTATTATGTATATACGTTCCACGGGTGTGTGTTTTCGCGTAGTTGATTTCACATGATATGATTATAGTATCTTTATGTATTATAACTGTAAGATTACAGTGCCAAAGATATCTTGATAATTTTAAATATTTTAAACCATCCTGTTACATTTCTAAAGTTAAATTACGCACTAAGGAAAGTATTACTAAATGTATACACGTGACTGCATTTAAGGAAAAGTGCATGGTAAATCTAATATCTTAGCTATCACAGTGCTTGGCACACGGTGGACAGGAAGCATTTTGAATGGTCAGGTAATAAAGGAGTATCTTGTATTAGCCAAGGATCTTGTATGCATCACTTACGATTTTCATATATTGTACAGTAAGAAAGTTTTACTTTAGCGAATAATATATGTGGCTTTTTTGTTTTTGTTTGTTTGCTTATAAATGTGAGACCCCTGCCACAATTGACATGTAAGAAAAGGAAATTAAATCGTATTTTTATTTTTGGACATTAGCTAAAAGTCGGTGGAGATTTTAAATGCTGGTTGACAATTCAGAGGGTCCTACATTTGAAAAAGACAGTTGCCTTTGATCTGAAAACAAAACAGTTTATATCCTGTTTCCAGGATAAAAGATAAAAGGGCTCTTAAAGTATATACTCTGTTGTAACCACTGTAATGTTATAATAGCTTTAATTTCGCAGTTAGGTTTTGCTGACTTCATAAACCACAAAATTGATTCCTTTCTGTTCATCTGAAAGTGAAATTACAGCTTTGACCTGTCTTCCTGGGTTAGGTGGAATTTGTCTTGTGGTCGAAGTATAATATTAATACATGGGCTGTTATTGTGTGTGTGTTTTAGTTCAGGAAATTCACAAGCTGAAAAATTAATGTCTATGCAAGTAAAATTTCTTCATGGTGTGTATTGATAAAAGAATAAATGTGCTAAAAGACTAGAAGTAAACCTGTATAAGTGAAATATTACCAACCGATGGTGCAAGACTTACTTATTCAGAGTTGAAATTTGCATCATGTTAGACAGTAAATGATTTACTACTATGGGTAGTTTTTCTTTACAAAATCAGTGTAGACATCGTTTATTAATTCTATTAGCATTATAGTAAGAAAGAAGACTAATGCTAAAACAAATTTTTAAGTGATGCTAAGCTCTGGGGTCACCCAAACGGGTAATTAAAAAAAAAAAAAAACCTGTAAGGAAATTTCTGTGAACATAAAAATAGAAGCATAGAATACCTGTGGTTCTATGAAAGGAAATATATGGGAAGAGGGAGGAGATTGTGATAGGGACCTGGCTTCTGAAGTGGTGACAAAGTTATTTTAACCTGGTAGGAGTTACCAAGGGTATTGGTCTTAGTGTAGTTCATTAAGCCCTACGTTTGTGTGCAGAATCTGTTTCTATGTTTTATTTTACATGAATTTGTTTTTTAAGGAATCCAGTGTATAATGTCTATATAAGGTGCTTGGTTTAAGAACATAATTTGGTGACTGACTTTCGAACACTACCTAGGCTATCCTTTGCAAATAGGATTAGATTATTAAATCATAATTGTCATATACCAGCTAGTATGTATAACTACTTTGAACACGTCAGGCTGGGTACGGTGGCTCACACCTGTAATCCAGCACTTTGGGAGGCAGAGGGAAGGGGATCACTTGAGGCCAGGAGTTTGAGACCAACCTGGCCAACGTGGTGAAACCCCATCTCTACTAAAAAGTACAAAAATTATCTGGGTGTAGTGGCGCACCCCTGTAATCCCAGCTACCTGGGAGGCTGAGGCACGAGAATCGCTTGAACCCGGGAGACAGAGATTGCAGTGAGCTGAGATAGTGCCACCGCATTGCAGCCTGGGCAACAGAGTGAGACTGTCTCAAAAAAAAAAGTCAAATACTCCCAAATGTACAATAATTAGAGAATTTTGGGAAAAAAATTTCTAAATAAAGCTCTAGTTAGTTTTCTTTTAATTTAATTGTTTTAATATTTTGACAGAAGACACAGGTTTTACAAAATTAAAATCCGCTTCGGCTTGTATGTTGTAAATAACCAATAGAAGATAATCAAAATGTTTATTGAAGGAATGGATACTGTTCTGTCATCAAATATTCTGTTTTTCTGAAAATTACATAACATGGCAATTAAAACTCAAAACTCAATTATGGCATCAAGATCGTAAGTTTTGACTTTTATCTATTTTCGGTTTTCTAGAACAGTAATTCTTTAGATCAGTAATTTCAGCCTTAGTTTTTCTATTCTTAAGAATGCCATGAAATCTCAGCATAAAATAAGTTTTTGTTTAAAGTTTATGAAGATTTACAGCACCTGAAGGATGAATATTTTTTGATTCAAAAGGCAAATTACAATATGGTGTTGGAGTTTCAGAAATGCAGAGAATCATTGGGTCATGCTGTTTTATTTGCTTTATGTAATGGCTTGCTATTTTAGTTGTTGATATTGTGGCTTTGCGTTGTTGTAGAGTTGAAGAAGAGATCTCATCTGTGCCAAATTTTTATATCACAGGAACTTTCGGTCATGTTATAAAGGTGATGTTTGTGGTGCACGCTTTGTTGTGTGAATATTTACAGGAAGTTTTAGTAAGATCTTCCATTGTTTAGAACCCTACATGGCTTAGGTCACCTTCAGTTCACATTTAAACAGTTTTATAATATAAGTCCTATAGCGAGGTACAACTGCTTTTCTTTAAAGGAAATAATCTGTTTGTATTAAAGTGTCTTGTCTTATTGGTAGTTCGTGTATGGCTATGGTAGGGTATGTATTATCTCTTTTCTTCCTCTCAGCTGCTCCATTGCCACAATTAGGCTGAGTATTGCTCAGCTGCAGCTGCTGGGTGATTACTAACCATCCAGCTCCTGTCTAAACTCAGAGGCAGATTTAGCAAAAGGAGCTATAGTAACAGTAGAGGGTGAAAGAGAAGAGCCAGTGCTGCCGCCAATATCATTTTCACATGTCTGTATGCCAAGGAATCGTTGGCTGCAGCGGCACTACTGTTGTCTTGGAACTAGCAGACTTGATGGCAATATATCCTGGTCTGCATTGGGTTTACCTTTAAGATCTGAAAGCCCACTTCAGGAAAGACAGAAAATCCTGTAATTTTAGAGTATAGAATAATGTACTGTTGAGGTACTAATGGACTGAGTTACAAGCCTCTGTGCCTCAACTCCTTTTCACCCCAAATCTAGGGTAGCAATGCCCTTCAGTTTCTCTTGTTCAAATGTACAGTAAGCTGTGAGACCGCAGGTTCCTTGAAGCATTATACTTCATTTCACTTTAAGCTGTGATTCTTAGAATTGCTCCTTTTACTGTTGTTTAGGGGAGGGGAGTAAAATTGCTGGCATATAGGTTCTTTGGACTCTACTTTCTCCTAGGAAGTGGAAGGCCTTCAAGAGGGATGACTTCTAGAATTAGCTCTACATTGCATATCCCTTGTGGCTGCCTGAATTTTGCTAGTAGGAACTCTGCATTCTTTTCCTTTTGTTCTTTCTTTATCCCTGGTGTTTGAGAAGATGGACATCAACAGTTGCAAATACGTTATCAGCTATATATGGCAATCCCCAGACTGGAAGATGCCATAGGCAAATTTTGCTGCTTCTAAAATGCTGCTCAGCTTATAAATATGCCAAGCAAATAGCAGCAGTCGCATCTTTTCTGTTTTTGTGTTTTGCTTTGTTTTTGAGACAGGATCTCGCTCTGTTGCCCAGACTGGAGTGCAGTGGTGCAGTCACAGCTCACCGCAGCCTTGACCTCTGGGGCCCAAGGGATCCTCCCACTTTAGCCTCCTGAATAGCTGGGACCACAGGTGTGCACCACCATGCCTGGCTAATTTTTATTTATTTATTTATTCTTTTTGTGACAGAGTCTCACTCTACTGCCCAGGCTGGAGTGCAATGGCACGATCTTGGCCCACTGCAACCTCTGCCTCCCAGGTTCAAGTGATTCTCCTGCCTCAGCCTCCCGAGTAGCTGGGATTGCAAGCGTGCACCACCACGCCCGGCTAATTTTTGTATTTTTAGTAGAGACGGGGTTTCACCATGTTGGCCAGACTGGAACATGCCTGGCTAATTTTTGAATTTTTTGGAGAGTTGGGGTCTCACTGTGTTGTCCAGGCTGGTCTCAAACTCTTAGGCTTCAGCAGTCCACCTGCCTGGGCCTCCCAAAATGCTGGGATTACAGGCCACCACACCCAGCCACAGCAGCATCTTGTCCTTACTTTTACCTCTACTATCTACTGAAAATCTGGAGATATTCCTTTGACTTATCTTGTCTTTGGAATTTGGTAGTTTGGGGTTTGGCATTTGGGATGGAAATTAGAGAGGATTAAGAAAAGTAGTGCTCAAACTTGTATAACCAGAGAAAGGATGAGGTATAGTTAGACCATGCATTTGAACAGTAAGAAGTACACATCATTATGGCATATACTTAGCAAGAGATTGGTGTTATGACCTCTTTGTGCTGCCACAAAACACTTATGTCAAAACACACCTCTCCTTGCACTGTAATTATTTCTTTCCATGCTTGTCTGTTATTCTTGACCTAGTATTCACTGTGTCAAGGAACTGTTTTATAGCAATCTTTGAGAACAGCCCTTAGCACAATAAATACTAAATAAATTCTGAATTGTATGTAGGGATGTGGTTCTGGGCAGATTTATATGAATTTACAACTACGGACTTTTCGCAAACAAAACAAATCTTTTGAGTACACCTCTACTAAAATATTATAAAACTAGCTTAATGCTTTTTCATAGCTTGAAGTTAATTCTTTAGATTTTTGCTCTCAAGGTTTTGTTCTAGAAGCTGATTTTACAAAATAGCTTAAGCAATCCTTCAAATATGAATTTAAAGGTCATTTTGATATTTCTAATATGAACTGACAATTCATTGTAGTTGAAGTTAAACTAGTCTGTAGTAAGGTTTATTTTAAATAAATACGTTGTACTATTTTAGTGAAAAAAGAAAGTCCAAGTTATGCTATAGAAAAATCCTAGATTTTTAGAAAATGCATTTGGTATCTCATCACAGTAGTGACAATCAATATTACAATTATGACTTGTTCATATATACCTAGGACAAAAAGAAAAAGAAGTCCTGATTTTCTTGCGGTAATGTGTGTGAAGGAATGCATAATTCATAGGTGTACTTTTGCTGGGTTATTGGGGGTGAGGACGGAACAGGAAGTGCTGGGAGGAAAAGGACTGACCGCTGAAACTTCAAGATTGTCTGGTTTTCAGCCTCTGTTCCCAGTAAAATGTGGATTCTAGGTTTTCTTCAACTGAAGGAGATTTTCACTTCTCTAATTTTTTAATGTAACTTTTCAGTTTCTTAGCATTAAGTAGAAATTGGAGTGAGGTGGAGAAAGTTGGTGATTGTTGTGTATAAGTTAATACTTCACATTGTTTCCTGGCAAATGTATTGACTTCTAACTTTTGTTCTGACGTGATTAATATTTTACAGATAAGGATACTTTAAAAATAACAGCAGTCAGACATTTGGAAGGAACAGAGAAGGCAATATGGTGTTACAAGGAAAAGACTGGAAGGTAGAGCACTATCTAGATTTTAGTTTCATTTCTGACAGTGAAGAGCTGTTTATCCTTGGTCGATTCAGTAAACTCCCTAGGCCTTAGTTTTGCAATTTGAAACAAAAAGTAGTTGGGCCTCATGGTTTCTAATAGTTTCTCAGCTTTATATAAATGTGTGCTCTGCCACAGTTGAAGTTGTTACAATATAGTCATGCTCTGCCTAAGGAAGTTTCAATGATGGTGATCCTGTAAGATTATAATAGAGCTGCCCTATACAGGTATACCATTTTTTATTTTTTTATACTGTGTAATTACTATATGTGTTCTACATTTAGTTATGTTTAAATACACAAATAATGTTATAGTTGCCTGCAGTATTCTGTACAGTTGCGTGCTTTACAGGTTTGTAGCCTGAGAGAAATAGGCCATACTATATGGCCCAAGGTTGTAGTCAGCTATACCACGTAGGTTTGTGTAAGTACACTCTAGAGTGTTCACATAATGTCAGAATTGCCTAATGAGGCATTTGTCAGAATATATGTTAAGTGATGCATGACCGTATTGATAAAATTTTAAGGAAATGTTTGAGTCTAAAATTTGGAATCAAATTAGGTATAAGTAAAGATTATAAAAAACTGACCCATGGACTTGGCACGGAACTTTAACTTTCTCAAGCAAATTGCAGTTCTAATTAAGCAAACATTTATTAAACCTGTGGTGTGACAAATACTATGCTAGGTTTTTGGTTTTTGGTTTTTGGTTTTTTTTTTTTTTTTCTGAGTCAGAGTCTCACTCTGTCACCCAGGCTGGAGTGCAGTGGCTCGATCTCAGCTCACTACAACCTCTGCCTCCTGGGTTCAAGTGATTCTCCTGCCTCAGCCTCCAAAGTAGCTGGGATTACAGGCGTGTGCCACCACACCCGGCTAATTTTTGTGTTTTTAGTAGAGAATGGGGTTTCTCCATGTTGGTCAGGCTGGTCTCCAACTCCCTATCTCAGGTGATCCGCCCGCCTTGGCCTCTCAAAGTGTCAGGCTTACAGGCGTGAGCCACCTCAGCTGGCCTTTTTTTTTTTTTTTTTTTTTTTGAGACTCAGTCTCACTCTATTGCCCAGGCTGGAGTGCAGTGGTGCAATCTCGGCTCACTGCAACCTCTGCCTCCCGGGTTCAAGCAATTCTGTCTGCCTCAGCCTCCTCAGTAGCTGGGATTACAGGTGTGTGCCACCACGCCCAGCTAATTTTCTTATTTTTAGTAGAGGTGGGGTTTCACCATGTTGGCCAGGTTGGTCTCGAACTCCTGACCTCTATCTAGGTGATCTGCCTGCCTTGGCCTCCCAGAGTGTTGTGATTACAGGCGTGAGCCACTGCACCCAGCCCAGATTTTTTCGTAATAAAATTAGAAAAATGACTTAATTATTCTGTTGAAGTGGATAGTTATGATGTCAGTTAACAAGTAATCGTGGCTATTTGAATAAAAACTTTGCAACATTATGTGAGAAAAATAGCCACTATCATCAAAATTTACATTTAATTTTTTAATTGACAAAGGTATGGACAACTTGTTCTGGATATTTGTCTTTATACACATGCAGTTAATATTTAGAACAAGACAAGCATGGCATTGGAAAATGGTTAGCCTTTTAAGGTTTGTAAAATAGATTTTCTAAAACAAAGAAACTAAAATTATAGTGTTCCGAAAGTTTGTAAGTTGATGTTTTGAAAATTAGAATCTGTTTTTACAGGAAGTCTTTTCTGTAATGTAAGCCTTTTGGCCTGATTTCTAGACAGCCCGTTGGAGTCTTATAAAAGCCTCACAGATAGGTAAAATAATACTTTGGTGGTAAAATATTTTCTGACTGATTGTCAGTTTTTGCCTTGTTTTTATTAACTGCTGAGCTCTTTGAACAAATAAAATATTTGGCCTACAAATGCTCTGATTGTGAGGTGGATGAACCTGTAGCCTTGCCAGTCACCCGCCTTTCCCACCTTACCAGCTCCTCACTATTTAAAAATCACTGTTTCGAGTTCCCTGTTAGGAGACTCAGATTCTCCCAATAAGGCATTGCTATTAAGCTTAATTTAAGTACAGAAACTTCCCTAGGTTTCCCCACCTGCTTGCTAGGCGCAGTGAAACCTGCCTCATACTCTAACCCTATAGGACAATATGAGGTATAGAAAAGCTTCAAAAGATTGGAAGTAATAAACAAAAATAGTAGAAAAGGGTTTGGGAAAATGAGGAGTGTTACAATATGGAGTTTGTAACTTTACCTTCTCTGCCCTTTTTTATTTCCCACCCATTCACCTCGCTTTGGCATTGGGTAGGGAAAGAAGAAAGCCTGTCCTATGATAGGTGCTATGCCACACTTTTATATGCATTATCACATTTGACTTGAATCTTTGAAATGTGTTTTCAAAATACACAGAAAAATTAGGAATGAGATGGGTATTTATTTTTTGTTTTTGAGACGGAGTCTCCGTCTGACACCCAGGCTGGAATGCAGTGGCAAAACCTTGGCTCACTGCAACTTCTGCCTCCCAAGCTCAAGTGATCCTCCCACCTTGGTCTCTGAGTAGCTGCTGGGACCACAGTTGTGAGCCACCATGCCCAGCTAATTTTTTTTTTAATTTTTAAAATTTAAAATTTCTCACCATGTTGCTCAGACTGATCTAAACCCCCTAGGCTCAAGGGATCCTCCCGCCTCGGCCTCCCAAAGTGCTGGGATTACAGGTGTGAGCCACCATGCCCCGCCTGTTTTTTATTTTTATTTTTTTTTAGAACAGAGACAGGATTTCACCTTGTTGCCCAGGCTGTCTCGAACTCCTGGGCTCAAGCGATCCATTTGCCTCAACCTCCCAAAGTGCTAGGATTATAGGTGTGAGCCACTGTGTTGGGCCCCTTGAGGTAGGTACTTATTACAGATAAAGAAACTGAGGATCAGAAAGTATATATAATTTGCTAAGGTCACACAACTGGCAGAACTGGGATTTAAATCTAGGGCTGACTACAAGCCTGTTCCATATGCCATAACTTTCTTAGGAATGAGGAGCAGTGATGGAAAGGGAGATTTCTTGTCTTTTTTCTTCTTCATTAAATAGTGCATTTGAATTGCTGGCAGAGAATGTTCAATTAATACTTTTTTTTTTTTTTTTTTTTTTGAGATGGAGTTTCACTCTTGTTGCCCAGGCTGGGGTGCAATGGTGCGGTCTCCGCTCACTGCAACCTCCGCCTCCCGGGTTCAAGCGATTCTTCTGCCTCAGCCTCCTGAGTAGCTGAGATTACAGGTATGCGCCACCATGCCCGGCTAATTTTTTGTATTTTTAGTCAGGCTAGTCTTGAACTGCCGACCTCAGGTGATCCACCCGCCTTGGCCTCCCAAAGTGCTGGGATTACAGGCATGAGCCACCATGCCTGGCAATACTTTTTAATTATTTTATTTTCTTTCTTTTTTAAGAAGAAAGATTTTAAATGCTGTCTCCATGATTTCTCTCTTACTGGTAGGGCCCTGGAAGTATCAGAAATATCTTTCAGAACCTTGAGATATAATTCTTCCAGACCTAGAGACATGATATCATGTAAAGCTACATGCCTCTTACTATTGTCTTATTATTTGTTTTTAATATTATAAACTTCACACTATGATCTCTTATGACAAAAAATGACAGGGGAAAGCACAAACACAGTCCCTCACTACTACACATTCTGCATTTGGGGAAATCACAGGGGTCAGCACAACCAAAGTGCAATGGATGAGCCTCACTCTGGGAACCACCTTCGTGATCATGGTATCTCCCCAGCCAGATAAGTGTATTGTCTATTTTCTTTTTGTTTGTTCTAGTTTTTCTAATTTAGAGAGCAACTTCTTGTTACAGAAATGAGAAGATAAAAAGGAGATATACTGTGTGTTCTGTGTCACCTATTATTTCAAGTTTCCTGAACTGTAGATTCATGACTTCTTACTCTAGCTATAAATTTATCTCTAAGAATCAACAATATTGTTTTTCCTTTTCTGAAACATCGGTCATTGTAAAAATCCTATTCATCCTCTGACAACATCCTAAGAGCTTCACAACCCTCTTTTCTACTTGACATTTGTTATGAGTTTCTCCTTCTGACTTATAGTGCATGCATTAAAACAAAAACAAAACAAAAACTAAGACCCAAGTTGGAGTAACTGATGGGGTGGGGTGGGGGAAAAGGGGAGATGGTGAGAAGATGCGTGGGGGAGCCGCTTTAGCTCCACCCTAATTTCTACCTGCTACTATCCCCATGGAATTCTTTGATATGGCTAATTAGTATCTGTTCTCAATCACTAGAAGTGCTATGTAAATGGACGTATAATACTTTTCTACTCTGACCCCCTCCCTCCACCAGTGTGCTTCCTAACCTTTCATATAAGAAGTTTGGGGCATTTTAAGACTTTTCGCTCCTTCAGGAGGTACACTGTCCATTAGAATTTTAAGCCTCACTCTTACTGGTTTTCCAGTGTTTCCTAAAGTCTAGTGCACACATCTTCAAATACAGAACTGTCTTTCCTGCTACTTTTAATATAAACCCAAGATGACATGACTCGTGTCGTCAAAGGTTCTTTCTAGAATTTACATATCACTAGCTTTTTTTTCTATTGATCCTAATTAAGTTCAAAATAGCAAATATCTTTATAGCTTACCACCTCAAATATAAAATTAAATTAGTCAGATGCTCTGCTTTAAGAAACACATTTCCAGAAGCTGTTGGACTAACCAGTTTGCTTTATATCAATACAGTAACCTGAATTAAGATACCGTCGATGCCCATACCTTTCAAATATTCTAACCACATTTGTACAACCAAGTGGTATTTTCCATACAGATGTCTAACTTGTGGAACTACCATACTTTTCATCCCCTTCTGTGACAGAGATAATTACCTGTTCTCCCAAAATTCATTCTCCCCTTCTGTGGTATGCAGCCCTCACTGGGAGGTGGCTGACCTACTAGGAACTATTTTTTCCAGCTCTCCTTACACTCAGATAAATCCATATGACTTGCTTATATCAATGTAATATAAGAGGAACTAATGTGTGCCAGAGTTTTTAAGAAGTATGGTTGTGAGGCTGGGCATGGTGGCTCACGCCTGTAATCCCAGCACTCTGGGAGGCCAAGGTGGGTGGATCACTTGAGGTCAGGAATTTGAGACCAGCCTTACCAACATGGTGAAATCCCATCTCTACTAAAAATACAAAAAGTAGCCAGGCAAGGTGGTGCACGCCTGTAATCTGAGCGACTCAGGAGGCTGAGGCGGGAGAATCGCTTGAATCTGGGAGGTGGAGGTAGCAGTGAGCTGAGATCACACCACTGTACTCCAGCCTGGGCAACAGAGCGAGACCCCATTTCAAAAAAATTTTTAATTTAAAAATAAAAAACACAAATACAAATACAGAAATTAGCTGGGCATGGTGGCATACACCTGTAATCTCAGCTACTTGGGAGGCTGAGATGAGAGGATCACTTGAACCCAGGAGGCAGAGGTTGCAGTGAGCAGAGATTATGCCACTGCCCTCCAGCCTGGGCTAAAGAACGAGACTCTGTCTCAAAACAAACAAACAAAAACAAAAAACAAAAAGTATGATTGCTGGACATGTATTTATGGAATATGATATTAAAAAAACAGAACTCCTATATTGTAAGTGGGTGAATATGTTTAGGTTAAATACTGCTCTTTAACATTTACAAGCTATTAAACTGCATCAAACCTTAGTTTCTCCATCAGACTCAAGTAGAATGCTTATTTGAAATTCATCCTGAGCATTAATGATACTAGTTTAGCACAAGTCTGCCACTTCAAAGAGTCTTGAGTAAAAAACATTTGTGGTTACTGCGTGAGCTTTTAGTGAAGAACTACTTGTTACTTCTTTCTCTCATGCCCATGATAGGCAGACAATGCCAGCTGACTGCTGCATGTTCCTACAATCAAAAATATTTAATAAATGTCTATGTGTCATTGTTCTATGTGCTTGGAACAACTTTAGTAACCAAAACTAAGATCCCTGTCCTCACGGAGCTTACATTCCAGTGGCAGACATTCCAGTCATTTAGAGTTGGTACAACAGCAGTTCGAAGCCTATCTGCCAACCTTTATGTAAAGACTTAATAAACTGTTAGAGTTAACAGGTGAAGGAGTTGTACTGTAGATATTGTGGGATAATAATGCTACAAAAATTAAGCTAGTATTCCTGCTAGAAAACAATGTTCCAGCTTATTAGGGAGGACAAAGGGTACATTCTTAGATATAATTGGAGAAATAAAAGGAAGCCAAAGAAGAAAAGGCTACTAAGATGGTGAAGAAAATTATTGTTAACGTAAGAACTTCACACAGTGGCAAAAGAGTGGCAAATAAAATTTCCATTGGTAGCTTTTGATGAGACTCTTCTTCCAGTGATGTTTGTACAACAGTAATAGTTACAAGGCTGGAGGTGGTGGCTCATGCCTATAATCTCAGCATTCTGGGAGGCCAGGGTCGGGGAGGATCATGCTCGGCCCCGTCTCTGGAAAAAATAAAAACAAAGGCTGGGTGTGGTGGCTCACGACTGTAATCCCAGCACTTTGGGAGGCCAAGGCGGGCGGATTACAAGGTCAGGAGATCGAGACTATCCTGGCCAACATGGTGAAACTCCGTCTCTACTAAAAATATAAAAATTAGCTGGGCGTGGTGGCATGTGCCTGTAATCCCAGCTACTCAGGAGGCTGAGGCAGGAGAATCGCTTGAACCAGAGAGTTGGAGGTTGGAGTGAGCTGAGATCACGCCACAGCACTCCAGCCTGGGCAACAGAGCGAGACTCCATCTCAAAAAAATATAAAAATAAAAAATAAAAATAAAAAATTAGCCAGGCATAGTGATGCACACCTGTGGTTGCAGCTACTGTGGAGGCTGAGGTGACAGGATTGCTTGAGCCCAGGAAGAAGAGGCTGCAGTGAGCGGTGATGGTGCAGCTGGAGTCCAGCCTGGGAGACAGTGACACCCTGTCTCAAAAAAAATGATTTATAGGAACACACTAGTATAGAAGACTATAAGAATGAGGAACAAGCCAGTATGGAAGAATCCTCACTTCCTCTAGAAGTATAGCCTTGAATGGCTGATGAGTCTGTACCAAGATGTAGGAAACTGCTATTCTACTGACAGGGCAAATTAGAAAATGGCTATCTTTCTGCAACACGTCTGAAATGTTAACTGAACCATCAGGCAATAAAGACCTTCCATCTATTTCTACTAACTCACCTAGAAATAAATGATATAATTAGTAGAAATAAAGGCAATATTGTACAGTAGCAATTTGATCCAGCTTTTGAGGCAGAAGACAGATTTGAGTACAAACTACATATATATGTATAGAGTGTGTGTATGTGTATATACAGAGAGAGAGAATATATAGACTTCACAAACCCAAACCTATAAAAGGGCAACACTTGAAACAGTTTAGTGTAATAACTCATCTTTTGCATGTTTCTTTATTCTTTTGATGAATTAAGTTTAGGAAAAAAAGAAACTTGATTGGGAAAACATTCTCTGTTAATCTGGCTGAACGAACACCTTATTTTATAAAAAGATGAAGAATGTTTTGGACTTAGTATATCATTTTCCATTACAAACCCCAACTTACAAAAAGACAGCATTTGCTACAGTTGTTAGTGTAATAGCACATCTTTTTCAGTTAATGAATATATTTAATATCTGACCTTAATTAACAATTGATATCTATTATAAAACATGCAGCACAAAGCTACTTCCATTAAAAAGAAAAGTGTAGGGTGGGTGTAGTGGCTCAAGCCTGTAGTCTCAGCTGCTTGGGAGGATTACTTGAGCCGAGGAGTTCGAGGCTGTAATGAGCTATGATCATGCCACTGCACTCCGGCCTGGGCAAACACAGAAAATAGACAATACACTTATCTGGCTGGGAAGATACCATGATCATGAAGGTGGTTCCCAGAGTGAGGCTCATCCATTGCACTTTGGTTGTGCTGACCCCTGTGATTTCCCCAAATGCAGAATTTGTAGTAGTGAGGGACTGTGTTCGTGCTTTCCCCTGTCATTTTTTGTCATAAGAGATCATAGTGTGAAGTTTATAATATTAACAAATAAATAAATAAATATTAACAAATAAATAAATAAACAAATAAATAATAAGAAAATAGTAAGAGGCATGTAGCTTTACATGATTTCATGTCCCTAGGTCTGGAAGAATTATATCTTAAGGTTCCGAAAGATATTTCTGATACTTCCAGGGCCCTACCAGTAAGAGAGAAATCATGGAGACAGGTAGATATCTTAGAAGAATGATTAGATGATGTCTTAAAAGGTGAATGTTAATAAATGCAGACACTGAAAGTTGCCTTTGATGCCTGACAAAATTTTTAAAGTTTGTTAAACAGATGTTTATCATTTTTAAGCAATTTGAAGATTATAAAGAAGTAATTTTTAACAGTTGTTTAGAAGTGCTTTATTGAACTACCTTGTCTCGAGTTTGAGTAAATGCTGCATGTAGGTCATTGTCAGTGGTACTTTCTTGTGTTGGTGAGTGGTCAGACCTGATAAGCTGAGTTTCCTTCTAACAGTAAGGTTCAGTGATTGCTTTTCTACCTGTGTTTTGTTTTTGGTTTTGTTTTTCGTCTTTACATAATAAAGTGTTCTAATGGCATGATAGGTGTTGCTTTTTCTTTTGGTGATAAACAGAGCCAGGGATGTTAGCAGGTTTAAAGCTCTTTCTATATTTTCCCAGTTTTTTTAGGGGGATTGATAGAACATTGTTTTATTTTTGTTATATATATGAATAAAGATATCTTAAAATTATTTTAATTTGCTTTTTCAATTGAAGGCTACTATGCATCTCTCCTTATGGTGAACTGCTTGCTCATAATCTTTGCTAGTTTTACTATTGGGTTATTTGTCTTTTTCTTACAGATTTTTAGGGACTCTTCAATATATTATAGTTATTAATTCTTTCTTTGTCTTTATGTTGCAAAGACTTTTCCATGTCTGTGCATAATGTTCCTTCTGTAACTTTTGGATTTTGTGTTTCAAGAATATTTTCTCTACTTGAAGATGATGTTAAAAATTCTACTTACAGGTTTTTGTTTTGTTTTGTCTTGCAAGTCATTTAGCTCTATACTCTGGATTTTATGTATGTTGTGAGGTAATTTTTTTTTTTCCTCAGATGATATATCTCACTACTGCTAGTTAGTAAATCTATCTTCACACTGGTTCAGAATGCCACCTTTTAGTATTTGCAAATTATTTTTACTCTTGGGCCTGTTTCTGGGCTCTTTCTTTTTGAGGGATTTAATTGTTTATTTTATTTATTTATTTTTTGAGACAGAGTCTCGCTCTGTCACCCAGGCCAGTGCAGTGGTGCCATCTTGGCTCACTGCAACCTCCGCCTCCCGGGTTCAAGCGATTTTCCTGCCTCAGCCTCCTGAGTAACTGAGACTACAGATGCCCGCCACCACACCCGGCTAATTTTTGTATTTTTAGTAGAGACGGGTTTCACTATGTTGAGCAGGCTGGTCTTGAGCTCCTGACCTTGTGATCTGCCCGCCTCGGTCTCCCAAAGTGCTGAGATTACCAGCGTGAGCCACTGCACCCGGCCTAGTTGTTTGTTTCTATGCCAATACCACATAGCTTGATGCTGCTGATTATAACCATGGTAACAGCAACTAATGTGTATTGATAATTGACTGTGTGACAGTCCCTGTGATAAATACTTTAACATATTTAGCTAACTCATTTCTCACAGAACCGTCAACAGTTAAGTATTCTTGATATCTTTATTTTTAAAGATAAAGAAATAGGCTTTAAGAGGTTAAATTTACTCAAATTACAAGCTAGGACTATAACCTAACTTTGTAAGTCCAGAGCCTATACTCTTAACCATGAGGTTGTGATTCCTAGAAGGACAAATTTCCTGTTTTCGTTTTCAAAACTTTCTCAGCTATTCATATGCATTCACTTTTTCATGTGAACTTCATTGTGATTTTGATTTAATGTTACTTAGATTTATGTAGGAAGGATGGGCATCTTTGTAATGTACCTTCTAAAAATAAGTGATGTGTTTATTTTTTGAGATTGTCTTTTATATCCCAGTTTTATTTTCTTATATAGACTCTGAACTTTTGTTTTACTTACTCATAGATCTTATTTGTGTGTGTGTGTGTGTGTGTGTGTGTGTGTTTAAGTTCTGGGATACATGTGCTGAACGTGCAGGTTTGTTACATGGGTATACATGTGCCATGGTGTTTTGCTTCACCTATCAACCCGTCATCTAGGTTTTAAGCCCCGCATGCATTAGATATTTGTCCTAATGCTCTCCTTCCCCTTTCCCCCACCCCCTAACAGGCCCCAGTGTGTGATGTTCCCCTCCCTGTGTCCATGTGTTCTCATTGTTCAACTCCCACTTATGAATGAGAACATACGGTGTTTGGTTTTCTGTTCCTGTGTTAGTTTGCTGAGGATGATGATTTCCAGCTTCATCCATGTCCTTGCAAAGGACATGAACTCATTCTTTTTTATGGCTGCATAGTATTCCATGGTGTATAGGTGCCACATTTTCTTTATCCAGTCTATCATTGATGGGGATATGGGTTGGTTCCAAATCTTTGCTGTTGTAAATAGTGCTGCAAGTTTATTTAGAAATAATTTCAAAGTTACAGAAAAGTTGCAAGAGTAGCACAAAGAACTGGATACCCTCCACCCAGATTTACCAGTTGTTAACATTTTGTCACATTTCCTTTATGGTTCCCTCCTTGGGTATGTGTGTATATGTGTCCCCACCACCACCACCATTTGAAAGTTAATTGTAGATGGCATGTCTCAGTACCCTTAAATATTTCAGTATGTATTTCCTAAAACAAGGATGTTTTCTTATACAACTGCAGTACAGTTACTGAATTCAACAGTTACCTAATTTCCAGTTGTGGATTCAGTTATGTTCCCCAAAAGGGTCCTAACCCTCAGTACCTGTGAATGTGGCCTTATTTGGAAATAACATCCTTTGGGAGGCCAAGGCAGGCGGATCATGAGATCAGTAGATTGAGACCATCCTGGCTAATAGGTGAAAGCTTGTCTATACTAAAAATACAAAAATTAGCCAGGCGTGGTGGCACGCGCGTGGTGGCACGCGCCTGTAGTTCGAACAACTTGGGAGGCTGAGGCAGGAGAATTGCTTGAACCCGGGAGGCAAGGTTGCAGTGAGCCAAGATTGCACCACTGCTCTCCAGCCTGGGCGACAGAGCGAGACTCCATCTCAAAAAACAAAACAAAGCAAAAACCAAAAACCCACATGTGAAGACAGATACCCAGAGAGAATGCCTTGTGACAACAGAGGCAGAAATTGGTGGGATGCACCTGTAAGCCAGGAGCACAAAGGATTGCCAGCTACCATCAGAAGCTAGGAGGAGGCAAGGAAGAATGGTATCCAGAGTGTCAGGGGGAGCATAGCCCTGCTGACACTTGAATTTTGGACATCCTGCCTCCAGAACTATGATATAATAAATTTGTTGTTTTAAGCCATTTTTTTGTACAGCAGCCCTAGGAGGGAACAATAAAGGAAATGTGTCAAGGAAAGTAATACAGTAGTTCATACATTTTTCCAATTGTCCTAATAATATTCTTTATAACAAAAATCCAAAATCCAATCTAGAAATACATGTTGCATTTAATTGTCATGTTTCTTTAGTCTCCTTTAATCTGAACAGTTCTTCAGGCTTTATCTTTCATGACATTGATATTTTTTAAAAGTTAGACTACTGGTTTTGTATAGTGTACATTGATGAGTTTTTGTTTGATGTTTCCTCATGATTTGATTTAGATTATGAATTTGAGGCAGGAGTACCACTTAAAGGCTATTATGTTCTTCAGAGTACAGGATATCAGGAGGCATGCTGTGTTAGTCTATCCTACTATTGGCAGTATTAACTTTGATTACTTAGTTAAGTGATGTCTGTCAGGTTTCTTCACCATAAAATGAGCTTATTTCTCTTTTTAATAAATTACAGATAAGGAAATAGTTTTTGCTTCTATTGATGATTCCTTGGCTGAATTAATTATTGCAGTAAGAGTTGTTCTGGGATACATGTGCTGAATGTGTAGCTCTCTTACTCCAAGTTTAGTAGTTGGGCTTCTGTAAGAGAGAACCGTCCTTCCTGTCCTTATTTATTTATCAGAATGACTTATGGATTATCTTAGTCAACTAGTTGTAATCTGTTAGTGTCACCATTTTTTTTTCTTGATGCTCAAATTCTATATTTGGTCAGCAAGAGCCTCTTCAAACTAGTTCCTATGTACTTTTGATAGATCCCTATCATTTGTTGAGTACTACTTTATAACTATTTTTGGTATATTACAAAACTACTTATTTCTCAATATGTTTTTGTAGCTGCTGTATAGAAATCTGTGTCTGATAGCTTTTCAGTTAATTCTCTTACTTTTTTTGTATAAGGGATCATGCAGGTCGGACACAGTGGCTCACACCTGTAATCCCAGTGCTTTGGGAGACTGAGGCGGGAAGATCACTTGAGCCCAGGAGTATGAGACCAGCCTGAGCAATTTAGTGAGACCCCATCTCTGCAAAAAATTAAAAAATTAGTTGGGTGTGGTGGCAGATGCCTGTAGCCCTAGCTACTCAGGAGGCTGAGATGGGAGGATTGCTTAAGACCAGGAGTTTGAGGCTGTAGTGAGCTATGATCATGCCACTGCACTGTAGCCTGGGTGACAGAGTGAAACCTCATTTCAGGTAATAATTACAATGGCCAGGCGCGGTGGCTCAACGCCTGTAATCCCAGCACTTTGGGAGGCCGAGGTGGGTGGATCACGAGGTCTGGAGTTTGAGACCATTCTGGCCAACATGGTGAAACCCTGTCTCTACTAAAAATACAAAAAATCAGCCAGGCATGGTGGCACGCGCCTGTAGTCCCAGCTACTCAGGAGGCTGAGGCAGGAGTATTGCTTGAACCCGGGAGGTGGAGGTTGCAGTGAGCCCACATAGCACCACTGCACTCCAGCCTGGTGACACAGTGAGACTCTGTCTTAAAAAAAATAACCAATAATAATTATAATGAACCTTAAGACTCTTTTTATTGTTTGCCATTAACCTGTGATGCCAGAGTTGACTTGAACTTTATAGATATATAATATCATGGAAGGATTCCTCTATTTTTAGTTCATGAGAGTTATTAAAAAGTAGGGGTGGGTGTTGATTTAAGCTTTTTTTCCCCCCCTTGGCTTTTATTGAGATAAATAACTTTTCTTCTTTTTCTTTCTTTTTTAAATTTTTTTAAAAAATAGAGACAAGGTCTCTCTATGTTGCCCAGGCTGATCTTGAATTCCTGGCCTCAAGCAATCCTCCCTTCTCAGCCTTCCAAAGTGCTGGGATTACAGGTTTGAGCCACTAAGCATGGCTGCTGCTGCTGATGCTCCTGCTGCTGCTCCTTCATATATATATACATACACACACACACACACACACACACACACATATACAGAGGGGGAGAGAGAGAGAGATGGAGTCTCACTGTGTTTCTGAGGCTGGAGTATAGTGCTATTCACAGGTGTGATTATGGCACACTACAGCCTTGAATTCCTGGCGTCCTGCCTCACCCTCCAGAGTAGCTGGGACTACAGATGTGTGCAGCTGCACCTGACTTATTTATTTTTTATTTTTTTTAACCCAAACCCAAAATGGTCAATATGGCTTCTTTATTTATTTGTTTGTTTGTTTTTCGAGATGAAGTCTCACTCTGTCATCCAGGCTGGAGTACAGTGGCACAATCTCAGCTCACTGCACCCTCTGCCTCCCGGGTTGAAACAGTTCTCCTGCCTCAGCCCCTGGAGTAGCTGGGATTACAGACACGCACCACCACACTTGGCTAAACTTTGTTATTTTTTAATATGGTGAATTAATATTATTAATAGACCCTAAAACTAAACCATTCTTACATCGTGAGAATACACTATATTTTTTTTAGTAGAAAAGCATAGAACAGTACTTACGAACACTCTGCAGTATAATAGATGAGCACTTGAAATGTGGCTAGTCCAAATTGAGATGTACTGTAAATGTAAAAGACACACCCGATTTCGAGTAGCTGGGCTCACAGGTGCGCGCCAACACCCCCAGCTGATTTTTGTATTTTTAGTAGAGGCGGGGTTTCACCATGTTGGCCAGGCTATTCTCAAACTCCTGACCTCAAGTGATCCACCTGCCTCAGCCTCCCAAAGTGCTGGGATTACAGGCGTGAGCCACCATGCCTGGTGCAGTACACACCAGATTTTAATATGGTAAAAAGAATGTAGAATAATTCAACTATTAAATATTAATTGCATGTTGGTAACATTTTTGATATAGTAGGTTAAATAAGATATTAAAATTAATCTCTTTCTGTTTTACCTTTTTAAATGTGGCTACTGGAAAATTTAAAATTGCATATGTGGTTTGTATTTGTGGTTCACATTATATTTCTATTGGACAGTACTGTTCTAGAGCTAAATTGCCTGAGAGTATCTTTGACCTTAGACTATTTACCTATTCTGTGTGCCTTAGTTTCCTCATCTTTAAGGGGTGAGTAAAAATAATCCTTAACTGAAAGGGTGGTTGTAAGGATTAAATATGTTAGTATACACAAGAGTACTTAGGATAGTATTTAGCGCATAGCAGCTGCCTAATGTTATCTGTTACTATTCTTAATAAGAATGCAAGCTGCATGATGCCTGAGACCTTGTTTTGTTCACTGTTGCATCTCTACTTTCTAGACTTTCTTTTTTTTTTTTTTCTTTCTTTCTTTCTTTTTTTTTCTTCAAGTTTCACTCTTGTTGGCCAGGCTGGAGTGCAATGGCACAATCTTGGCTCACTGCAACCTCCGCCACCTGGGCTCAAGCAATTCTGCCTCGGCCTCCCGAGAAGCTGGGATTACAAACGCGCACCACCACGCCCGGCTAATTTTTGTATTTTTAATAGAGACGGGGTTTCACCATGTTGGCCAGGCTGGTATCAAACTCTTGACCTCAGATGATCCACCCGTCTTGGCCTTCCAAAATGCTGGGATTATAGGCGTGAGCCACTGCACCCAGCCTAGACTTTCAAAAAATATTTTTTTGATTTAATGAACGAATATAGAGAATTTCTGAGAAACCTAGGTAACAGTTGGGAAGGAGCTCTTTTGATAACCCCAGATGTCTGTTGGAAGGATACTACAACCAAGAAAGCATCCTGTAATACCCATGAAATACATAATATTTGTGCTTTTCTGGTAGTTTTTTAAAATAAGATTTAAACTATTTTAGTTGTTATTGCTTTATTTAGGTCTCCTATCTTTTAACTGAGTTTTTATTAATTTTTATTTGCCTGGTTAGCCATTTTATCTAGTTCTGGAAACTTTATTGGTAGGAGTTATACAAAGTTATCATTTTCTTTTCAAATCATCTGTGGCTCTAGTACCCTTCTCATACCTAATACTGTGTACTCTCCCTTTGTGTTTCTTGCTTATAATGAAATCTAGTGATTTATCTGTTTCATTGATGTTTATTTGTAAATTATACTAGATTTTTTGTTATAATAAGAGGAAATTAAAAGAAAAGGTAATGAATTAGAAACAGAAATACTGAGAAACAGAAATCTCAGTATGATTTACAAATAAAAATCCTTTTGGGAGGTTACCCCCCAGCCCCGAGACGGAGTTTTGCTCTTGTTTCCCAGGCTAGAGTTCAGTGACATCATCTTGGCTCATTGCAACCTCCGCCTCTCGGGTTCAAGCAGTTCTCCTGCCTCAGCCTCCCAAGTGGCTGGACTTACAGGCACGTGCCACCATGCCTGGCTAATTTTTGTGTTTTTAGTAGAGACAGGATTTCACCATGTTGGCCAGGCTCATCTCAAACTCCTGACCTCAGGTGATCTGCCCACCTTGGTCTCCCAAAGTGCTGGGATTACAGGCATGAGCCACTGCGCTCGGCCGGGAATCTTTTATTTTATTTTATTTTATTTATTTTTATGAGACGGAGTTTTGCTCTTGTTGCCCAGGCTGGTGCAATGGCACAATCTCAGCTCACTGCATCCTCAACCTCCCTGGTTCAAGCAGTTCTCCTGCCTCAGCCTCCAAGTAGCTGGGATTACAGTCATGTGCCACCATGCCCAGCTAATTTTTTGTATTTAATAGAGACAGGGTTTCACCACGTTGATCAGGCTAGTCTCAAACTTCTGACCTCAGGCGATCTGCCTGCCTCAGCCTCCCAAAGTGCTGGGATTATAGGATTGAGCCACTGCGCCTGGCCATTTTTTTTTTTTTTAGATTGTAAATTCTAATTTTGTTTCCTCCTAAATTCCTCAATTCATTTGTTTATGTTATTTCCTTTTTAGTAACAGGTGTGTAAGTATCTGAAATTTGCTCTGAATACAACCTTTGCTGTAGTTCATTGATGTAGAAGGTTGTTGGTTTTTTTTGTTTTGGGGGTTTTTGTTTTTGTTTTGAGACAGAGTCTTGCTGTCTTGCCCAGGCTGAAGTGCAATGTCATAGTCACCATTCATTGCAGCCTTGACCTCCTGAGCTCAAGTGATCCTCCTACCTTTGCCTCTCAAGTAGCTGGGACTACAGGCCTGTACTACCACACTTGGCTAATTTTTAAATTTTTTGTAGAGACAGGATCTCCCTATGTTGCCCAGGCTGATCTTGAACTTCTGGGCTCAAGCCATCCTCCCACCTCAGCCTCCCAAAGTGTTGGGATTACATGCGTGAGTCACCATGCCTCGCAGAGTTGTTCTTTTATAATTGTGGGTTTTGTTCTCTCTTTGACATAAGTGTATTGGGTCATGAATATTTTAATATAGTCATCTCACTTAAGAAAACTTTGAAAAAATAGCTTGTATACCATTTCCTTAGGTTTTGTAGCATATATTCTGTTATCAGTACTCGATGAATGCCAAACAACGTGTGGAAAATTGTTTCCAATCAGAAGCAACTAAAGCATATATAGGTAATTTCATGGAATTTAAAATATCCATTCTCAAAACTAATAATGTTATAAAATGGGGGCCATAATATGATAAATCTTTATATAATTCAGTTCAACAACTTTTTTACATGCTCTGAGCAAGCAAATACTTCTCATACTGTTTTTGTTTGTTTGAGACAGTCTTTTGCTCTGTCACCCAGGCTGGAGTGCAGTGAAGAGATCTTGGTTCACTGCAACTTCTGCCTCCTGGGTTCAAGCGATTCTCCTGCCTCAGCCTCCCAAGTACTGGCACTACAGGCGCACACCACCACGTCTGGCTAATTTTTAAAAAAATATTTTTAGTAGAGACAGGGTTTCACCAAGTTGGCCAGGCCGGTCTCAAACTCCTGGCTTCAAGTGATCTATCCACCTTGGCCTCCCAAAGTGCCGGGGATTACAGGCGTGAGCCACTGCGCCTATTCCTAATACTGTTTTAAGAGCACAAAGTAGCATCAGGATTACAAAAATTCTTAATGTTGTTGCATTCTAAAATAGTTTTCCACAGAATATTAGTGCCTTTCTAGGTGGAAACTTCCATACATGTATATGCTAAACTTTGAAAATCAAAAGGTTTTATTTTTTAATAAAAACTTTAAAATTTTTAAATATATACACATCGTTATTATGTACATATTTTAAACAATGATTTTAGGGTTGAAATAGTGTAGCCAGAAGTAAGCACTATCTCAGAAATACGAAGTTCTGGCTTTAATTTTTAGGTCATCCTAAGGAATGAAAAGCTGAATATAAATGATCATTTTATAGCCCATGCTAAAAGGCTCCCCATGTAATATGAAAATAGAAAGGAAACATCAACTTTTTTGAGTCAAAAACTTTGTATCTCTTTTTAATATAACAGCTTTATTGAACTAGACTAAAACCATTCATGCTATTTCCATATTAATTTTTTTACTTCATTATTTTACTCCAAAAAGCCAAAGGAGGCAAGTTCATATAGTTGGGAGATTAAACATGTAAATGGATGTGAAGAGTCAGAATATAAATATGAGGAATGGCTGGAAACAGCGTGCATCCTGCCTTTCTCATATACGTGCTGTTTTCCTGTCACCCAGCATTGATGCCTTACCTGGACGTTTCAAGGCTAGAGCAGTTGTTGAACTCCAGAGCATTATCAAGTCCTCACAGCTTAAAAGGAGGTGCAGATAACTAGTAAATTAATTTGATATATGTCAATCTATGGATTAATATCAGTCTTTTTTATCCCCACTCTCTTCAATTAAAAAAATAGATTCAAACATTAATTTTTGATCAGTATTTATCATTTGGGTCAGGTCCTAAATGTTGATGGGGAAAAGAATTGATAATTCAACAGAATTTTTTTTTTTTTTTTGAGACAGAGTCTCACTCTGTTGCCCAGGCTGCAGTGCAGTGGCGCGATTTCTACTCACTGCAACCTCCGCCTCCCAGGTTAAAGTAATTCTTCTGCCTTAGCCTCCAGAGTAGCTGGAATTACAGACACACGCCAGCACGCCCAGCCGATCTTTGTATTTTTAGTAGAGATGGGGTTTCGCCATGTTGGCCAGGTTGGTCTCAAACTCCTGACCTTCGGTGATCCACCTGGCTTGGCCTCCGAAAGTGCTGGGATTACAGGTGTGAGCCACCGCTCCCAGCCCAACAAATTTCTTTAAATACAGTATGTATCAGCTGGCTCACGCCTGTACCCCAGCATTTTGGGAGGCTGAGGCGGGCGGACCACCTGAGGTCAGGAGTTCAAGACCAGCCTAGTCAATATGGTGAAACCCATCTCTACTAAAAATACAAAAATTAGCCGGGCTTGGTGGTGGGCACCTGTAGTCCCAGCTACTCTGGAGGCTGAGGCAGGAGAGTCTCTTGAACCCGGGAGGTGGAGGTTGCAGTGAGCTGAGATTGTGCCACTGCACTCCTCCAGCCTGGGCCACAGAGCGAGACTCTGTCTCAAAAAAAAGACAGTATGTATCACAGTTTTTAAAAAACATAATTTTGGCCATGTTTTCTATCAATATTCATATATAGTCAGTTCTCATTATTTGTGCTAGTTATGTTCTATAAAATTACGAACACTACCTAATCAAAGACTGAACCATTCCTCCTAGAGGGAATACAGGCTTAGGTTCCTATGAGCTTTTTTAAAGAAATCATGTAACCTTGTTATATGTTTCTGTTCAAAGATGCCTTATATATATTAAAATGTAAATGGAATGAAGTCCTTCAGAACATGCAGGTATATTTGACTTTATGGTAGAGATATGGTCCTTGGAGCTTGACCATATAAAAACTTGATGTGCAGCAAATCCTATTTTCCCATACATTCTTATTCAAGTGGCTCTTAGTTTCCTATTTCCAAGTGGAAACAATAGCAGTTGCTAAATAATGCAGAAATTGATATTATCAATTGTTATTGCCACCCTGAACTGATATGGTATTAATTTTGGCAAGCAGGTGAATTCATAAATACGGAATTCAAGATAATGAGCAACTCTGTGTGTGTGTGTGTATGTGTGTGTGTGTGTGTGTATGTATGGACTTATTAATGATGATGTTTATAGTAATGAATGTTGCAAAGTGCCTTCTAGGCTAACTACAACAATAGACAAAGATTCTACTTTAGGTTTCCTTAGCTCTCTTGCCAGTGTCCCTGGAACTTGACACTCTTATGTCAAGCTCCCCTTCCTCCTACTCTAGGGAGGAAGAAAAAAGGGAAAAAGTCTCCATGTTTGATATTGTGACAAAGAAGGAAGTCAACCCCCACCCCGACCTCCACCCCATCTTCTATCTTTGAGTCCTGGTGATTTGAATAATTTCTATGTGGAGACCAGCTTCCTGCCAAATTCTCATTTAGAGGCTATTTGAAGAACAATTGCATCTTAGGATTTCTTAGTTTATTTTGTGTTGCTATAACAATACCACAGATTTGGTAATTTATAAAGAAGAGAAATTTACTTCTCACAGTTGTGGAGGCTGGGAGGTCCAATACCAAAGTGCTGACATCTGGCAAGGGCCTTCTTCTTGCTGTGTTATTTCATGGTGGAAGGCGAGAGGCTGAGAGAGGGTTAGAGTGAGGGAGAGAGAGAAACTCACTTAAAAAAGGCAGAGTCACTCTTTTGCCCAGGCTGGAGTACAGTGGTACAATCCTGGCTCACTGCAGCCTTGAACTCCTGGCCTCAAGTGTTCCTCCCTACTTCAGCCTCCAAAGTAGCTGGGACTACTGGTGCTCACCAGTGCCTGGCTTTTTTTTTTTTTTTTTCTGCTTTTATAGAGACAAGGTCTCACTGGGCTTAGACTGGTCTTGACGGACTCGCTTTTATAACAAACCCACTCCCATGATAGTGACATTAACCCCTTCAGAGGGCACAGTCCTCATAACCTATTTACGTCTTAAAGATCCCATCTCTCAACACTGTTGCATTGTGGATTAAGCTTCCAACACGTGAACTTTGGGGGCATATTCAAACCATAGCATAGAGTATCATCTGAACAGGCTGGATGTAATGCCAACCACAGCCCTACTACCAGAATTCAGACCTTTTATAGTGCTTCTCTCTCCTTCTAGCTACTTAGAACAAGCCCAGCTTTACTTGTTCTTCTTTCTCCCCACTAACACTCAGTATTATACGTCAGAAGCTTGGTAAGAAAGGGGAAGATGATATCTCTTATTGGCTTGTTTCCTTTTAAGACCTATTTAGATAGATGAGTTAACTCCATTGACTCAATCACTTGGTTTTACTTTGAGAGTTAATAATTTCCACCAGTGTCCAACATTTTGGCTTCCCTGGGCCACGTTGGAATAAGAATTGTCTTAGGCCACACATAAAATACAATAACACTAACAATAGCTGATGAGGTTAAAAAAAAAAAAAAGGTCTGTGCATAACTTTTGATATCTGCCACCACAGATAAGCAAAATAGTCCTCACATTCAAAGGGTTGGACACTCGTGATCCTCCTAATTCAACAGTTATGTTGCTTAGTATGGAAGCATACTGACTCTCTGAACCCTAACAGATGAGCATGAACATGATTTTTGTAGTATACTGATTATAAGCATGGGTACTGTGGTAGGCAGCATCTTGACTCCCCAGAGATGTCCATGTTCTGTGAATTCTCGGAACCTTTGAATATATTAGGTTACATGGTAAAGAGGAGTTACAGTTGCAGGTAGAGTTAAAGTTCCTGATAAACTGATTTTGAAATAGAGAGTTTATCCTGGCTTATCCAGGTAGGCACAATAGAGTAACAATAGTTTTAAGAGTGGAAGAGAAAAGCAGGAAAGTCAAGGAAATGTAACAACAAAACAGCATCAGAAAGAGATGACATTCCAGGCCTTAAAGGTGGAAGGAGTCTGTGAGCCAAGGAATGTGGGCAGCCCCCACAAGCTAGAAAGGGCAAGAACTGATTTTCTCTTTGAATCCCCAGAAGGAAATGCAGCCCTGCTGACACCTTGATTTTAGCCCAGGGACACTGGTGTCAGACTTCTGAACTGTGAGATAAATACGTTTGTATTGTTTTAAGCCACTAAATTTGTGATAATTTGTTGTAGCAGCAATAATTAGTGGACACTGAGCTGAAATATTCTGAGTTCATTCTCAGCTTCTGGCTCTGTCACTTACTAGTTTTGTGACATAGAACCAAAACCTACTTAATGTCTCCGGCCTTAGTTTCCTCATCTGTAAAACAGAGATAATAACAACACATATCTTCAGTGGTTATTGCCGGGATTAAATCAGTTAGTGCATCCAGTGTACACACTTAGATACATCTTTACTATTTATATTTTAATATGGTGAGCATATAGAAAACTTGTAATGAAAACAAAATAATTGAATTATTCATCTTAATTCTTCCTAAAATATAAGAATAAATTAGACATTTTATTTAGTAACTGTCCCATGGACATTTAAAATTACAAGAAAAGTTTGGCCATATGTATGACAACATGTGTGTTAAAATGAATATTTTTTTGCCAGTATGAAATTTGGGGAAATTCCATCAGTATTATGCCTGTTTTGTTTAATATAAGGAAATGGATTTTTCTAATTATCCTCAAAACAAAAAAGCTTTTAGTGTTTATTGCATGTTACAGATATTAATAACATGAAAAATTAATGAGCTAGGTGCGGTGGTTCACACCTGTAATCCCAGCACTTAGGGAGGCTGAGCCAGGTGGATCACCTGATGTCAGGCGTTCAAGACCAGCCTGGCCAACATGGTGAAACCCGTTTCTACTAAAAATAGAAAAATTAGCTGGGCATGGTGGCAGGCGCCTGTAATCCCAGCTACTTGGGTGGCTGAAGCAGGAGAATCGCTTGAACCTGGGATGCAAGGTTGCATTGAGCTGAGATCACACCATTGCACTCCAGCCTGGGCAACAGGAGTGCAACTCTGTTTCAAAAAAAAAAAAAAGAAAGGAAGAAAAATTGATACATGTAGAAGCTTAGAAAAATCTGTTGGGTGTAGGGAATGGGAAGCAGATATGCTACGAGCTTACAGACTTCTTACTTTTTTCTCCTGGTTTTTCCAATTCAACTCAGTTGAGCTTTCAGATTCAATTTTGTTATAACGTTGCATTCATATTAATTCCTTTAGAGCTATAGGTTATGTGATTATTTTTCGTGTGTGTGTGTGTGTGTGTGTGTGTGTGTGTGTGTGTGTGTGTTTCCCCTACATAACCAAGAAGAGTTTTCTGTTCAGTTTGGAACAAGGTTTTGAGAAGACATTTAGGATGTACTAGTTTCAGTTTTTAAATGTGTATTTGAGATATTTTCTCAACTTTCTCTTTGGGTCTTTAGCTAAAATATGCAGTATAATGTTTTATTTATTTATTTTTTTTAAGAGATGGGGTCTAGCTATTTTGCTCAGGCAGACTGAAATTCCTGGGCTCAAGTGATCATCTGCCTTGGCCTCCTGAGTAGCTGGGACTTACAGACATGTGCCACCAAACCTAGTGGCTATATAATTTTTAAAAATATTCTTAGGATATCTTTACATACTTTTCTTAAAAAAAAAAAAAGTTAACCTTTGTGGTCTGTTTGCAGCATTAGCTATTGAGATCAGAAATTCAGAAAGTTAGCTGAGCGTGATGGCTCACGCCTGTAATCTCAGCACTTCGGGAGGCCAAGGCAGGTGGATCACTTGAGGTCAGGAGTTCGAGACCAGCCTGGCTAACATGGCGAAACCCTGTCTCTACTAAAAATACAAAAATTAGCCGGGCATGGTGGTGCACACCAGTAATCCCAGCTGCTTGGGAGCCTGAGGCACAAGAATCACTTGAACCCAGGAGGTGGAGGTTGCAGTGAGCTGAGATCGTGCCGCTGCACTCCAACTTGGGTGACAGAACAAGACTGTCTAAAATTCAGAAAGTTAAAAAGAAAAAATAATCCTTTTTACATGTTTTATATTGATGTCACACATTTCCCATTCATATAAGATTTAAAATCATAGATGTGTAACTTTAAACTTGTGACTAATTAATAATATATTTTTATTATAGCTAATTCACTTAAGTAAAACAATTCTCTTGAAATGTTAATAGCTTTTACTGAGTAGATGGAGTAGTGAGCCCTAAGTATTTTGATTGCCCAGACTGTCTCATTTTCTAGGACCTTTCCTATCATCTCATGGTTCAGGTGGGATCTGCCATGTTCCATCAGTGATCCTGCCTCTTGGCTGGAGAGGGCTGACCCAGAGGGAGGCAGCTGATCCAAGCTGGGCCAGGGTACTTTAGGAATTAGGAATTGATATTTTATGGTTCCTCAGCCTAGCTCTAAAATGAAAATCCTAACTCTGGGACTATTGCCAGCCATGTTTTACCTTATGAAGAGCTGAAAAGGCCATTGTGCCACAGGAGAGAAGAATGAAGCACATGAGTGTAGTAGCAAAGATGAAAGATGAAGAGAGACTAAGATAAAACACATGGAGGGGGTGAAGGAGAGATGGGAGTGGGGTGGAGAGGGACCAGGTGGTTGAGGAGAGGAGAGAAAATGGAGAAGCAAGGGAAGTGATGGAAAGACCAGGAGAAACAGAGAAGAAACGAACTAAATTTCCAGAACATGGGTTGCTGGTTCTAGTTTCTCTTATGACCCTGAATTCCATGAGGCACTCCTATAACGTTTATAAAAAATCCCCTTTTTGCTTAAGCTACCTATAGTCAGATTCTGTCCTTGAAGCTGTAAGCCTTAACCAAGGCAAACACTGCTGTCATTCGGGTATGTGCTATGATTGCTTTGCATATGATACCAGTTAATTCTTACAGCCTTGCAAGATAGGTATTATTCCTCCAAAAAAAAAGAGGAAATTCAGTCTTAGGAAAGATAAAGTAATTTGATCAAGGATCACAGTAGCTAATAAGTGACAGAACCAGAATTGAAATGTGTGTCTAACTCCAAAGTCAGTTTGTATTCATGATCTGTAAAAATATTCATTGGGCATCAGCTATGAGCCAACACTAGGCTAAGCTACAAGAGAGAAAATTTTCTTGTCTCAAGGTTTGCAGTTCAGAGAAGGATAGAAGTAAACAGGCAGTGACAGTTCAGTGTCATAAATGGTGGGGCAGGAATAAAGTGTACTGTGCGAGCACGAGAGATCAAGGAAGATTCCTTGAACGTTTAAGCTGAGACCTGAAGGTTGAGGAGTCACAAGCCAAGCGTTTGTGAAAACAGTATGGTACATTTGAGGATCTAAAAGAAATTCAAGAGCCAAGAGAGGTAAGTTAAGCAAATCATACAAGGCCCTCTATTTTTTTTTTTTTTTTTTTGAGACAGAGTTTCACTCTTGTCCCCCAGGCTGCAGTGCAATGGCGCGATCTCGGCTCACTGCAACCTCCGTCTCCCAGGTTCAAGCAATTCTTCTGCCTCAGCCTCCTGAGTAGCTGGGATTATAGGTGCCTGCCACCACTCCCAGTTAATTTTTTGTATTTTTAGTAGAGACGGGGTTTCACCATGTTGGCCAGGCTGGTCTCAAACTCCTGACCTCAGGTGAGCCACCCACCTCGGGCCCCAAAGTGCTGGGATTAAAGGCGTGAGCCACCGTCCCTGGCCAAGGTCTTCTATTTTATGTTAAGGAGTTTGGACTTTATATTGGGAGAAAAGGGGGCTGGACCATCAAAGGCTCATAATCAGACTTTCTTTTCTAGATAACACAAACATTTTTCACATTATAGCCAGGAAGGATTGGAGAACTAACACTGTAGAAGGATGGAAGTCAGTTAAAGAGGGTTTTGCAATAATCCAGACAGTAAATAATTAGTAGTCAAGGGAAGTTTCAAGGGAAGTATAGGCAACCCTATAGAACAAGTAAGTAGTTGGGGGAGAAATGGAAGAATTCTAGAGATTACAGGGCAGTATGGTCAGGTCCTGGTGACCAATTGGCCATATAGGGCAGAGGAAGGTGTCTTAGTCCATTTTCAGAATACTTGAAACTGGCTAATTTATAAAGAAAAGGAATTTATTTCTTACTGATCTGGAGGCAGAGAAGTCCAAGGTCATGGAGTGGCATATGGGAAGGGCTTTCTTGCTGGTAGGACTCTTGTCTACAGAATCCTTAGGGTGGTGCAGGGCATCAGATGGTGAGGGGGCTGAGCATGCTATTGTGCTAAGCTAAGATCTCTTCCTCTTATAAAGCCACCAGTTGTACTCCCATGATGACCCATGAATCCATTTATCCTTTATTAATCCATACATGGATTAATTTATTAATAAGGGCGGAGCCCTCATGATCCAATCACCTCTTAAAGGCCTCCCTTTCAATACTGCCACACTGGAGATTAAGTTTTGTTTTTGTTTTTGTTTTGGAGACAAAGTCTCATTCTGTCGCCCAAGCTGGAGTGCAGAGTGCAGTGGCATGATCTTGGCTAACTCTGACCCCCACCTCCCTGGTTCAAGCGATTCTCCTGCCTCAGCCTCCCAAGTAGCAGGTGCGTGCCACAGCGCCTGGCTAATTTTTGTATTTTTAGTAGAGACAAGCTTTCACCATGTTGGCCAGGCTGGTTTCGAACTCCTGACCTCAGGTAATCTACCCTCCTCAGCCTCCCAAAGTGCTGAGATTACAGGCATGAGCCACTGCACCCAGCTTCTTTAGTCTGTCTTAAAGAGATTTAAGAAAAAAAAAAAAAAAAAAAAAAGGACTACATACATTGTTATAGAAATAAGTGGATGATGTTTTTAAAGTTTAAAACCCCAATTAAAGAAGAGTACATGCAGTGCCTGAGGAGCATTTAATTGACATAAGGACTTGAAAGTGATATCTAATTGTTTACTATAATTTGCTGGTCAAAAATCTTGACAAAAGACTGGAAGTAAGGTGTGAAAATATGAGAGAAAAAATTCTTGAGATAGGTATATGGTCAGCTTATTTTTTGAGTTGACTGGATTTGTAGAGGGAATGATACATAATAGTACTTGATAAGTGCCTTTCTACCAACAAACTGCCTTTAATAATTGCCTGAGGTGGCTGAAAGTAATTAACTGTTACCTGGGATCTACATAATTCAGATCTGTTCTATGTTGAATTTAATACATTTTTTAAAAATCTTGAGGCTTTAATTTGTAAGTTATTTTTGTTACTATAATCTATAACAAAAAAATTATTCTATACATTTCTTTATTTCTTTTTTTTTTTCTTTTTTTTGAGACAGGGTCTCACTCTGTCTCCAAGGCTGGAGTGCAGTGGTGCGATCATAGCTTGCCGCAGCCTTAACTTCCCAGGCTCAAGCTGTCCTCCCACCTCAGCCTTCTGAGTAGCCAGGACTACAGGTGTGTACCACCATGCTCGGCTAATTTAAAATTTTTTTTGCCGGGATGGCGGGGGGGTCTCCTTTTGTTGCCCAGGCTGGTCCTGAACTCCTGGACTCAAGTGATTCTCCCACCTCAGCCTCCCAAACTGCTGGGATCAGCCACTGCACCCAACCATACAATTCTTTACATCAGGCTCTTCTCATGGCTGATCCTATATCAGACTTCATTAAAGAAACCACGAGGTTCCAGGAATTTAGAAGGAGTTGGGTTACTTTTCTTTAAGGTCAATTGTTTGTATATCTAAAGGGCAGAAAAAAGAAAAAGATGGTAAAAAATTGGTACCATTACCGACCCCTGCAAGATCAGTTGTCCATTGCTAACATTTCTTTTCTCCTTTGACTCTTGGAAAATGAAGTTCTTTGTTTGCTTTTACAAGACAAAGGGCACGCCCTTTAGTAGTCTGCTGCTTCCTTCTCTCTGCCTATGTTTTCTCTTTTATGGTCCTGCCTATCCTTTGTGCTTTATGCTTAAGGGAGGAGATTTAAAAATGAAAGAGAAAAATCATAGACTAGTTTACGGCCTGTAGAACACCGTGACCTATGGAAATTGTTCATGTTTTATGAAGTTAAGTCTCTAAATTTATTTTTCTAGGATTTCTTAAAGATTTAAAACTTGCATGTAAATTGGAGCCATCTGGGCAAAATGCCAGACTAGGGCCATTCCTCCCAAACTAGATAGAGCATGTAATGTCACAATTAGTTAACTTGTTAGAGTTTGTTTATAGAAATAATGTACATTTAACTTTTTAAGAGGTTCAGAAATGTGTTAAATCATTTGAAAATTTTTAGTCACTGTTACTAATAATAAGGCAACATTGTCATGCTGACAGGCAGGGTGCTGTTTCCAAAGTTAGTAGATTGTGCCATAGGTTGAGCAGTGGATTTGGCTGTAAATAATGTTATCATGTTTGTTACATTTTCTAAAGGGCTAATATTTAATAACTTATCAATGAACAAAGAATGTTATCCACAAGGCTTCCCTAAAGATTGTATGGGTAGTAGAAAGAATGCAGTATAGAAGTCAGAAGACCTGGTTCCTACTTTTGCCTACTTTTAGCCCCCTGTCCTTGAGCAAGGCATGTAATAACCTCTCTCCATTTCGGTTTCTTCAAATGTAAAGTGTAGAGATTATGCCTACTTGTCTTGGTAACATATTGGGATTATTTTGGGATCAAATTAAATAATAATAACAAAGAGCTTTGAAGACATAAAGCACAATCAAAGTGTAAAATTGTATTACAGCAAAATAACAGTGTAACACTGTACAACATAATGTGTGGGTACAACATAATTATGTGTTAACTGTTAATGATTGAACCAGATACATTATAAACTTATTTCAAATTTGTTATAGCTTTACTAAACATGCTGCTATAAAGTATGTTCTGATAAAGGTAATTCTTTTTTTAATTCTTTTTTTTTTTTTTTTTTTAGCCAGAGTCTCACTCTGTTGTCCAGGCTGGGATGTAATGGCATGATCTCAGCTCATTGCAACCTCCACCTCCTGGGTTAGAGCGATGCTCCTGCCTCAGCCTCCCAAGTAGCTGGGATTACAGGCGCACACCACCATGCCTGGCTAATTTTTGTATTTTTAGTAAAGACAGGGTTTCACCATGTTGGCCAGGCTGGTCTTGAACTTCTGACCTCAAGTGATCCGCCCGCCTCAGCCCCCCAAAGTGTTGGGATTACAGGCGTGAGCCAATGTGCCCGGCCTGATATAAGTAATTCTGATAGATGACCACCTAACATAAAATTGAAAATTTTTCGTATGACTTACGGAGTTGATAAGTTAGGAAATAGTTGGAAAACCTACAAGTATTTCTAGAATTTTTGTTAGGCTTGGCTTTTTGGAGGAGGGAAGAATATAAATGTCTGGCAGGTTGTTGAATAGAATTAATCAGAATCAAGTTATAATTCAGTGATTTGTTTTTCTAACAAAACTAAATGAATGTCCTTATATACATATATAAAGCAATTAGTGCTAAATAGAAGGAAATATAAGATCCTTGAGTCATAGGCTCTGTTCCTTGTTGCTGTTTTAGCCTCCTCCCCTTCTTGTTCTTCTATGTTGTACTTCACCAGCACCAGACTACTTACAACTTAAAACCCCACTTTGTTCCCTCTTGTTTATGAGCTTTTGCACATCCTGCTGCCTCTGCTTCAAAAATAATTTCTCGAGCAAAAGAACGAAAAAAATTAATAATTGCCCCCTGATTTTTGTGGTTAATGTCTAATTGGCCTTTTTGTTTTTCATAACCACAAATACATGTTTTGGAAGATTAGTAGATGATAGGGAAAGCATATTAGAAAAGTAAGTTGGGGAAGTTAACCTGGAATGCCTGGTTAAGGGTTGAGGTTTTATTTTGTAGGTTGTAGGAAGCCCTTGACAGATGTATCCAAGAGAGTGTTACAGATAGAGTTCTACTTTATAAAGATTGTTAGGCAGTCAACATTTTAGAACCTTCTTGAGTTGGATTGGAGGTTAGAAATCACCATATATTGTCAGATTATGAGGCAGAATTGTAGAAACGGATATGATTAGGATCTGAAAACAGCCAGGAAAGCATTCATTCATGTAAAAATATTAATGCTTTTTATGTTTCAGACTGTCTTCTAGGTTCTGGGGATACAGGAGTAAATGCACTAAATCCTACTCCTCCAATATACAGAAAATTAAAGAATGCCTTACAAGTCAATAAGAAAAGGACAGACAACCCTGTAGAACAATGGATAAAGTGTCTTGAACAGACCTTTCACAAAAGATAATGTCCGGTAAACATATGTAAAGGTAGCCAGGCGTGGTGGCTCACGCCTGTAATCCCAGCACTTTGGGAGGCTGAGGCGGGTGGATCACGAGGTCAGGAGATCGAGATCATCCTGGCTAACATGGTGAAACCCCGTCTCTACTAAAAGTACAAAAAAAAAATTAGCCGGGCGCAGTGGCGGGCCCCTGTAGTCCCAGCTACTGGGGAGGCTGAGGCAGGAGAATGGCGTGAACCCGGGAGGCGGAGCTCGCAGTGAGCCGAGATTGCACCACTGCACTCCAGCCTGGGCAACAGAGTGAGACTCCAACTCAAAAAAAAAAAAAAAAAAAAAAGCATATGTAAAGGTGCCACTTCGTTAGTAATTATGAACATAAAATTAAAATCACAGTGAGAGACTCCTACACACCCACCAGAACAGATACATTTTAAAAGATTGACCAGGCGTGGTGGCATGAGCCTGTAATCCCAGCTACATGGGAGGCTGAGGCACGAGAATCACTTGAACCCCAGAGGCAGAGGTTGCAGTGAGCCAAGATTGCATCACTGCACTCCAGCCTGGGCAACAGAGGGAGACTCCATCTCAAAAAAAAAAAAAAAGATCGAATATACCAAGTATTGATGATGTAAAGCAATGGTAACTCTCATGCTCGCTGGTGAGAGTATAAACTGCTACAGCTACTCTGGAAAACTGTTTAGCAGTGCAAACACTTTGACCCAGCAATCTATTGCAAGGTTACGTCCAGTAGAATATGCATACATGCATACCAAGGAGGGCTCAGGAATGTTCATTGCTGTCATTGTTATAATAGCAAAAAAAACTGGAAACAATTCATATCCCTTACCTATGGTATATTCATATAAAAGAAGGCTACACAGAAGTGAAAACAAAGTACAGCTGTTCCTGATAATAGAGATGAGTCTCACAAGCATCGTTAAGTGAAAGAGGTCAAAAACAAAATAATGCATTATATATGCTTCCATTTTATTTTTTTTTTTATTTATTTGAGGCAAGGTCTCACTCTGTCACCCAGGCTGGAGTGCAGTGGCACAATCACGGCTCACTGTAGCCTCTATCTCCCAGGCTCAAGTGATCCTCCAACCTCAGCCTCCCAAGTGTCTGGGACTACATGTGTATGCCACCATGTTTAGCCAATTTTTTTACTTTTTGTAGAGATGAGGTCTCATTATGTTGCTCAGGGTGGTCTCAAACTCCTGGGCTCACACAGTCCTCCTGCTTTGGCTTTCCGAAGTGTTGGTATTACAGGCGTGAGCCACTATGCCCAGCCATGATCCCCAAAGTGTTGGTATTACAAGCGTGAGCCACTACGCCCGGCCGTGATTCCGTTTATAAGAAGCCTTACAAGCAGGCAAAACTTAAACTGTAATGTTAGAAGTCAAGGTAATGGTTAAGAGGAACTGAGCAGGATTAATAGCATGAGATGGGCTTCTTGGGTGCTGACAGGGTGTCTTGGTCTGGGTGGTGAGTACACTGGTGTTGAGTTTATGTAATCCATTTACTTGTACATTTATTTTTCTTTGTACTATATTTCAATAATTTTTTTTTAAATTTACCCATATGTACATGCTGTGGAAGAGAGCCACCATTATCAAAATGATCACTGTTGTAGCAAACATTCGTGCTTCAAATACCAGGCACTATGTTAGGTGTGTTTTTTATATATGTATATATTTACTCATTTAATCTTCTCAACTCTATGAGTTTTACTTTTATTATCTCCATTTTACAGATGAGGAAACTGGGACACAGAAAGGTTGAGTAACTTGTTGAAGTTCACCCAGCTAGTAAGTGATGGACTCAGACTTTGCACCCAGACATTCTGTCTCTGACGTCTGTGCTTTTAACTGTTCTGCCATACATACAATAAGCTGGGAGTATGCTTGGTCTGTTTGAAGGAGAGCAAGAAGGCCAGTGTAGCAGAAGTGAGGCAAGTTGGGGCACAGCAGTAGGAGTTGAAGGCTACATAGTAGGTTATTGGATCTTGAAGGCCGTAGTAGGAACTTTGGCTTTGACTTTAAGTGCAATTGGAAGTCTTTGGGTGGATTATGGCAGAGGAGTGATGTTAAACTACTACTGTGAGACAAGCCTGTAAAAGGCGCAATGGCAGGAACTGGGAGACCAGTTAGGCTATTAGAATAATTCAATATTGTTGAATTAGTGAAAGATGATGTGACTTAGACCAGGGTAGCAGTGGGAGGTGGAGAGAAGTTTTCAGATACTGAATATATTTTGAGAATAGGGCCAGGGGAATTACTGAGGAATTTAAGGGTGTGAAATAGATAATAAGGATGACTTTAGAGTTTTGGCCTGAACAACTAGAAGAATGGCATTAATGTTTATCGAGATGGGGAAGATTGCAGGAGGAGTTGGTTTGGGGAGGAAGATTAGGTTTCTTGGAAATGTTAAATTTGAAATCCTTTTAGACATCCAAGTGAAGATATTGCGTAGACAGTTAAAAATGAATTCAAGTGAGAAGTCCAGAAGTCCGTAAAGATAGAAATTTGGTAATCATGAATTTGCAGGTGGTATTTAAAGATGTAAGACTGGGTGATATCATCAAAGGAATGAATGTAAATGGAGAAGTCTTTTCGGCAACAGGGAGATGTCAGGGAAGTGAGGAGCAGTCAGCAAAGGAGACTGAGAAGGAGCAGCCAGTAAGACGGGGGGAAACCAATAGGGTAATGTCTTAGAAAGCAGATGGGAAGGCCAGGCGCAGTGGCTCACGCCTGTAATCCCAGCACTTTGGGAGGCCAAGGCGGGTGGATCACAAGGTCAGGAGTTTGAGACCAGCCTGGCCAAGATGCTGAAACCCCGTCTCTACTGAACAATACAAAAATTAGCCAGGCAAGATGGTGGGCACATGTAATTCCAGCTACTCGGGAGGCTGAGGCAGGAGAATTGCTCAAACCCAGGAGGTGGAGGTTGCAGTGAGCTGAGATCGCACCACTGCACTCTAGCTTGGGCGACAGAGCAAGACTCCGTCTCAAAAAAAAAAAAAAAAAAAAAGAAAAGTGTTTTAAGGAAGAGAGAGAACCTCAGTTTTTTTCTTATTTTTTTCTTTTATTAGTCGGCATTGGATCAGATTGTATTTTAAGTGAATGTGAGAAACATAGGAAAGTTAGAACAAAGTTTGCTAAAAGAAGTTGGTTATATGGAAAGAAAAGAAGCAGGAAAGTTATTATACAATGGACAGGATTATGAAAGTCTAGAGGTTTTAAAAGAGAAGAGAATGCCTGGCCATCTTAAATACCTGGTAGCATTTCTTGGTGTCTGTCTTTCCTCACTGTCTTACCAGCCTTTTAATTCGTACAGGATTTTGAATCGAAAGATAAGTGTCTTGGTTCAAGTTTTTGAATATACTGATTTACCTTCTTTTAGGGGGTGACAAGACAACCATATAAGAAATAGGAAAGGGGCCGTTTTACTTCTCTGCTCCTGAGAACTTGCCCCATCAGCAAAGCTCTTTTGGTTCCACTCTGCCTTCTCTTGCCCATTATCGAGGAAGATGAAAGTAGTTCAGGTATGAGGAGGGAACAAAGTAAAGCTGTCTGTACTGACCTGACTCCTCCCTCTGGTAATGGCAGGTGACTTAGTAGAGCTGGATCAGCATTAAACATTAATCTTCCAGATTTATGACTTCATCTCTATTAAAGAAAAACCTAATGTGGAAATTTGTTTCAATTTGAAAAGTTATTACTTTCAGTGCATTTTGCTAAAATGTGTATTTCTACTAGCTATTAAAGCAAGATCAATCTAGGAGACCTTATGTTAAGAAGAGATTGTGCTAAAGAGGCCAGTCATCATAGTACCTTCTAGTCCACAGCCTCTTAAGGAAACCATAGGACCAGCCTATAGCCAAACCATAACTGGTCAGCAGGTTAGTGCAGTTAGATAGCAGTTTATATTATTTTGCTTTTACTCTTGGCCATGCAAATGCAAACTCAGAAATAGGCAATTAAAGTGCTGTGGAAGATTGAGGGAACCTGGAGCAGACCACAAATGAATAAAAATTTTGAGTAAGTAGAAATTATGAGGTAGAGAATAGGTATGTCAGAAGAGAGTAAAGTAGTTAGCCAGAAACATCAGAAGTACAGAAATAGAGATGCTGGCCGGGCGTGGTGCCTCATACCTGTAATCCCAGCACTCTGAGAGGCCGAGGCAGGTGGATCACCTGAGGTCAGGAGTTCGAGACCAGCCTGACCAACATGGTGAAACCCCGTCTCTACTAAAAATACAAAATTAGTTGGGCATGGTGGCGTGTCCGTGTAATCCCAGCTACTCAGGAGGCTGAGGCAGGAGAATTGCTTGAACCCAGGAGGCGGAGGTTGCAGTGAGCCGAGATTGCACCATTGCACTCCAGCCTGGGTGACAAGAGTGAGACTCTATCTCAAAAAAAAAGAAAAAAGAAATAGAGATGCTTAATCCACATTATGGTAGGGAAGCAATAAGTTCCGGAGAACAAAGCAATGTTTACCTTAGTATCAAGACCTGCATTCAAACTTGAACATGCAGGCCGGGTGCGGTGGCTCAGCACTTTGGGAGGCCAGAGTGGGAGGATCACTTGAGGTTGGGAGTTTGAGACCGGCTTGACCAACATGGAGAAACGCTGTCTGTACTGAAAATATAAAATTAGCCGGGTGTGGTTGGTGCATGCCTATAATCCCAGCTATTTGGGAGGCTGAGGCAGGAGCATCACTTGAACCCAGGAGGCGGAGGTTGCCATGAGCCGAGATGATGGCATTGCACTCCAGCCTGGGCAACAAGAGTGAAACTCCATGTCAAAAAACAAAACAAAACAAAACAAAACTTGAACATGCTTTTGTGGTGTACGATCAGACTGTCTTGTAATTTCTGATTTTTATGTGAAATTCTTGCCTCTTCCTTATTACCATTTTTATCTTTACAATAAAATCCCTTCTTCAGTCCAAAAGAGCCCAACATTAAGCTGAGTATAAATGTTTAGACTTACCAAGCAGATACAGAAGGAAATACTTTTTAACATTTTTTCTTCCAGGCCAGGTGTGGTAGCTCACACCTGTAATCCCAGGGAAGGCCGAAGTGTGGGGATCCCTGTGCCCAGGCTGGGCAACATGACAAAGCCCTATCTCTACAAAAATATACAAAAATTAGCCAGGCGTCGTGGCCTGCACCTGTGGTCCCAGCTACTAGAGAGGCTGAGGTGGGAGGATAGCTTGAGACCAGGAGATCTAGGCTTCAGTGAGCCGTGATCGCGCCACTGCACTCCAGCCTGTGTGACAAAGCGAAACCCCATCACAAAAAAAAGTTTTCTTTCTTGAAATGTAAAAGAAAAATGCCATGGAGTAGTTTAACAGATTACAATAAAACACTTAAAATGTTAATTTATTTGAAGGTGATTTTTAAGGAATAAATATTTTATCTGTTATAATAAAAAGTTAAACACAAGTTCATTTAAGAAATAATACCCTCTGCACTCAAATGATTTTTTTTTTTTTGAGACGAAGTTTTGCTCTTGTTGCCCAGGCTGTAGTGTAGTGGTGCAATCTTGGCTCACTGCAACCTCCGCCTCCAAGGTTCAAGTGAGTCTCATGCCTCAGCTTCCTAAGTAGCTGGGATTACAGGCATGCACCACCATGCCCAGCTTATTTTTGTATTTTTAGTAGAGACGAGGTTTCACCATGTTGGTCAGGCTGGTCTTGAACTCCTGACCTCAAGTGATCTGCCTGCCTGGGCCTCCCAAAGTGCTGGAATTACAGGCGTGAGCCACCATGCCCAGCCATCACTTGAATGATTATTAACACCGGGGAATGAAATGTTTTTCTAGGTTTTAACTTTTCAGAGTTTTTTTTTTTTGAGATGGGATATCTCTTCATTGTCCAGAGCAGAGTGCGGTGGTGCCTACTGTCACTGCCTAACAGTCACTGCCCTCAAGCTGTTCTCCCACCTCAACCTTCCAAAGTGTTGGGATTAAAGGCATGAGCCACCACTCTGGCAACTTTTCAGAATTTTCAAGTGACCATGATGGAGTTTACTATCTCTCAACCCCCACACCTCCACAAACACACAAAAACCTTGAAAATCTGGACAAAATAGTGAAACAATGGGTTTTAGACTTTGGACAACAGCAGTGCAGGACTGTGATCCCTAAAAGAAGGGAAACAAACAAAGTGAGCTCTACAGTCACCCACCCACCCTGGCTTTTTGCCTGGGGCACATTCTAAATTGTAGATCTGCGACAGGGAATCTTGAGCAAAGAACAAGATGAAGAGATAGAGATCAGAATTTTGGAAGCTGAGGCAGCAAGAAGTTGTAGGGCAAAGTTCAGCAGAAAGGACACTTTGTCAAAAAATAATGCTATCCATAGAAGTCTCTGACTTTTTGCTGAATTCTAGAATGAACATACATGGAGTAAAACTGTAAAGCCAGACAAAGCAACCAGATTGATGTGAACTGACAGACATCAGAGGTCACAGAGGGCTGGGAAGCATTTGAGTTTTTACTAGCTAGAGGGGAAAGTCCTTGTTGATCACTCACATTGAAGGACGAAATAATACCAATCTTAAAAACTCTTAAAAAGAAAAAAGGGCCAGGCGCAGTGGCTCACGCCTGTAATCCCAGCACTTTGGGAGGCCGAGGCGGGCAGATCATGAGGTCAGGAGATCAAGACCATCCTGGCTAACACGGTGAAACCCTGTCTCTACTAAAAATACAAAAATTAGCTGGGTGTGGTGGCATGCGCTTGTACTGCCAGCTACTTGGGAGGCTGAGGCAGGAGAATCCCTTGAACCCGGGAGGCGGAGGTTGCAGTTGCAGTGAGCCGGGATCACGCCACTGCACTCCAGCCTGGGCGACAGAGCAAGACTCCGTCTCAAAAAAAAAAAAAAAAAAAAAAACAGGAAGAGAATACTTCCCAATTCATTTTGTGAGGCCAACATCCTGATACCAAAAGCAAACACAGAAATTACAGGAAAATACTACTAAAGAACAATGTGGTTCTTGACTATAGACAAAAATATTTAGCAAAATATTAGCTTTCAGGAATATATAAGAGGGTAATATACCATGACCAATTGGGTTTTATCTCAAGAATGCAAAGGTCCCAAGGTTTACGTAACAGTCAATAATCAATTAGTAAAATTCACTACATCAATTGAATAAAGGAAAAAACCTATATGATAGTCTAAGTACATGTAGAAAAGCTTTTGACAAAATCCACTCATGTACGATAAAAACTGTCAGCAAACAAGGGAACTTTGCTTGGCCTTATGAAGTTTTGCTATAATACAAAAATCCTACAGCTAATATCATACTTAATAGTGATAGACTAAATACTTTCCTCTTAAGATTGGGAACCAAGGCATAGATATTCTCTCATCACTTCTGGTCGACATTGCACTGGAGGTACTAGTCAGTGAATAAGATAAGCAGGGAAAAAGACGTATGTAGGAGAGTAAAGAGTAAGACAGTGTTTATTTGTACACATGATTTTGAGTGTGGAAAATACTGTAGAACCTATAAAAGTACTAGAAATCATAAGTGAGTTTAGTACAGTCTCAAGAACATAATATACAAATATACTCTGTATACAGATTTACATACGGTCGCGCGTCACTTTAAAGACAGGAATATGTTCTGACATTGTGTCATCAGGCGATTTCATCATTGTGTGAACATCATGCAGTGTGCTTACATAAACCTACATGGTAGAGCCTATTATACACCTAGGCTATATAGTATAGCCTATGGCTCCTAGGCTACAAACATGTCACTATACTGAATGCTGTAGGCAGTTGTAACACAATGGTAAGTATTTGTGTATCTAAACATATCTAGGGCCAGGCACAGTGGCTCATGCTTGTATCCCAGCACTTTGGGAGGCTGAGGCAGGTGGATCACTGGAGGTCAGGAGTTCAAGACCAGCCCAGCCAACTGGAGAAACCCTGTCTCTACTAAAAACACAAAAATTAGCCAGGCATGGTGGCAGATGCCTGTAATCTGAGCTACTCCGGAGGCTGAGGCACAAGAATCTCTTGAACCTGGGAAGCGGAGGTTGCAGTGAGCCAAGGTCACACCACTGCACTCCAGCTTGGGCGACAGAGCAAGACCCTGTCTCAAAAATAAGTAAGTAAGTAAATAACATATCTAAACATAGAAAAGGTATGGTAAAAATACAGTATTATAATCTTATGGGACCACTGTCATATATGTGGTCCCTCCTTGACCAAAATGTTACGCTGCACATGATGGTATATGTTAGTGATGAAGAGTTGGAAATAGAAATAAAGTAGTAACATTTATAATGGCATAAACCATAGTGTCTAGAGATAAACTGTACAAAAATTGGACAAGACCTATACACTGAAAACTGTAAAACACTGCTGGGAAAAGTCTGTAAATGTCTAAATAAAATACCACATTCATGGATCAAGCGGAAGTCAGTATTCTTAAAATATCATTTCTCCCCAGATCGATCTATAGATTAAGAATAATCCCAGTCAGAATCCCAGCAGGCATTTTTGTAGAGATTCTGAAATTTGTATGATTAAAATTTGTAGAGATTGTAAAGTTTGTGTGGAAATGCAAAGACCCTCATGCATGGTTTGGCAGGTCTTAGCAAGCCAACTGTCCCACTGCCTGCTTTTGGAAATTGTTTTTTAACATTGCCACACTTAGTGTGTTGTGCGTATTATCTGAGCCTGCTTTTGCAGTAAACCAGCAGAGTTGAGTAGTTGTTACAGACACCATATGGTCCACAAAGCTTAAAATATTTTACAGAATAAATTTGCTGACCCTGCCCTAGAGTATTTAAAGCAATTTTGAAAAAGATGAAAAAGGCTGGGCACAGTGGCTCATGCCTGTAATTCCATCACTTTGGAAGGCCGAGGCAGGCGGATCACTTGAGGTCAGGAGTTTGAGACCAGCCTGGCCAACATGGTGAAACCCCATCTCTACTAAAAATACAAAAATTAGCCACGTTGTTGTGGTGCACGCCTGTAATCCCAGCTACTCGGGAAGCTGAGGCAGGAGAATCACTTGAACCCAGGAGATGGAGGTTGCAGTGAACCGAGATCATGCCACTGTACTCCAGCCTAGGCACAGAGCGAGACTCTGACTCAAAAAATAAATAAATAAAAATTAAAAAACTGGAGGTTTTATATTATATAATTTCAAGACACAGTAAAGCTACAGTAATGATGACTATGGTCATTGACATGAGAATAGATATGTAGGACAATGGGAAAAATAGAGAATGAAAACAGACCTATACACATACATGGTTAATTGCTTTTTGACATAGGTAACAAGGTAATTCAGTGGGAAATGGATAGGTTTTTCAACAAATTGTACTAGGAGAACTAGATATCGAGTTTTAAAAAATTGAACATGGGGCCGGGCATTGTGGCTTATGTCTGTAATCCCATCACTTTAGGAGGCTGAGGCAGGCGAATTGCTTGAGCTCACGAGTTCTAGACCAGCCTGGGCAACATGGTGAAACTCTGTCCTTACAAAAAAAGACAAAAATTAGCCAGGTGTGGTGGTACTCGCCTGTAGTCCCAGCTGCTGAGAAGGCTGAGATAAGAGGGGATGGCTTGAGCCTGGAAGGGGGAGGTTTCAGTGACCCATGATCATGCCCCTGTACTCCAGCCAGGGTAGCCAGACCTTGTCTCAAAAAAAATTTTTTTGAACGTAAGACTATTATAATATATTCAAAAATTAGCTTAAAATGGCTCGATAGGCCTGATTTACAGAAGAGTTCAAACTTACAGATGAACATGTAGAAAATCTTCTGGTGAAGAATTTTCAGGACACATAAAACATAAACCATAAAAATAAAAAATTTTAATTGAACTTAAAATTTAAAAGCATGTTCAAGGATACTGTTATGAAAATGCAAAGGCAACCTATGAACTGGGAGAAATATCACAGTTTAGTATAAACATCTGACAAAGAACTAGATTCCAGAATATATAAAGAATGTAATAGTGTTAGAGTAGTAAATATTCTTGTCTCCAGAACATAAGACAGCCCAATTAAAAATTTGATTTGAACAGACACTTTAGTTTAAAAACTGATTTGAACAGTCACGTCACCAAAGTAGAGATGGGAAGCAAATAAGCACATGAGAGCTCAAAATAAGGTGTAGTCATTAGGGAAGTGTAAAAACCACAAAGGGATATCACTACATACCAATTAGAATGAGAAATTAGAATGTTTTGATTCTAGAATGAAGTTGATGATTATCTTTTCTATGTTTTTGTATTTATGGAAGTATTCCTAACTCTAATGGTTGCTTCCTATTAGAGTTGGGAATACTTCCATAAATACAAAAGCATAGAAAAGATAATCATCTTTCACTAATCATGTAGTGATATCCCTTTGCGGTTTTAACTTACATTTAATTAACAGTTTTAAAAGTGTTAATAACAAGTCTTAAGGATGTGGAGCAAGTCATTTGATTTAGGCATCATCGATGATAACATCTATGGAAAGAAAATAGAATATTTCTGTCTTGTATTCCTCTTTACAAGTGGGGAAAACTTCCTGGAAGCCCATGCTTATGGCTCAACTAGCCAACTGGCAATAGCAATAAGACCGTGTAAGTGGCTTAAATAAATCAATATTTACTACGTAGGGCTGGATAGGCACTGAGCCTCCCCTGAAGGACTTGGCAAACGTAAGAAGGATCAACAAAATCATAGTTCTTTTTATCAAAGAAGAGGAAGAATGGCTGTTGACTAACCAAGTGGCAACTGTACTTGATTACACTAATACTGTGAAGGAGAGGATCAGTGAAGTAGACAAAGAAATGATAGGAAACATCTTGATAACGCATGTGTTCCCAACTTATGAAGATATTCCAAAGATTACCTCGTTTCATGGCTCACTTATTATTCTTCAACTTACTGCAATCTTGCTTTTGTCTTCATGATGTTAAGAAATGCTCTTGGTAAAGTCACCAGTGAGCTCCAAATTACTAATCAGCTGGCCTTTAAAAAAATCATTTTACATGCCACTTGACTTGATTTTGTCTTTAACACTATTAGCTATTTTCTTCCTGAAAGTCTGTTTATTTCCACTTATTTTACTTCTTATTAAAAAGTGTTAAATTGGCCGGGTGCGGTGGCTCACGCCTGTAATCCCAGCACTTTGGGAGGCCAAGGCAGGTGGATCACTTGAGGTCAGGAGTTCGAGACCAGCCTGACCAACATGGTGATACTCTGTCTCTACTAAAAATACAAAATTAGCCGGGCATGGTGGCACATGCCTGTAATCCCAGCTACTTGGGAGGCTGAGGCAGGAGAATCACTTGAATCCAGGAGGCAGAGGTTGTAGTGTGCCGAGATTGCACCATTGCGCTCCAGCCTGGGCAACAAGAGTGAGACTCAGTCTCAAAAAAAATAAAAAAATAAAAAATAAATAAAACTGGAAACTTTGGAGTCAGCCAACCCTTAATACATGTATAGTAAGGACTTTAAAAAGTTCAATAAATACTGAAGAATGAACGACTTTTTTTTTTTTTTTGAGATGGAGTCTCTCTCTGTGGCCCAGGCTGGAGTGCGGTGGCGCGATCTCGGCTCATTGCAAGCTCCGCCTCCCGGGTTCATGCCATTCTCCTGCCTCAGCCTCCCGAGTAGCTGGGACTACAGTGCCTGCCACCACGCCCGGCTAATTTTTTGTATTTTTGGTAGAGATGGGGTTTCACCCTGATAGGCAGGATGGTCTCAATCTCCTGACCTCATGATCTGCCCGCCTCAGCCTCCCAAAGTGCTGGGATTACAGGTGTGAGCCACTGCGCCTGGCCTCGACTTTTTCTTAATGTCTCCTCTTTCCATATTTAACTGACAACCTTGATTATTATACTTATACACTTCTCATTTCCCCCATTATCATTGGCCCCACACTGTTCCAGCTCGTCTTTTTTTTTTTTTTTTTTTTTTTTTTGAAGACAGGATCTCCTCTGTCACCCAGGATGGAGTGCAGTGGCACGATCACAGCTTACTGCAGCCTTGACCTCCCTGGGCTCAGGTGATCTTCCCACCTCAGCCTCCCAAGTAGCTAGAACTATAGGGATGTGCCACCACACACCACAACTGGGTAATTTTTTGTATTTTTTGTAGAGACGGGGTTTTGCCATGATGCCCAGGCTGCTCTCAAATTTCTGGGCTCAAGCAATCTTTCCACCTCAGCTTCTCAAAATGTTGAGATTACAGACATGAGCCACCACCACACCTGGCTGCTTTTGCCTTTTCTCACATGGGTCAGTTGGAATAGTTTTATAACTTGTCTGACTGCTGTCATTATTTTTTCTTCTTTCTAGGCTGTATAATTCATCCTTTTGTCATAGTTATTATAAAACACATATCTTCTCCTGCTATTCCTCAAAACAAAAATTCTGGATTCCTAATGCTCCCTGGAGAAAGTCTAAAAGTTATTGCATAACAAATAATCTTCTATATTAAATCTCCTCTCTAGCTGCCTGTCCTACCCAGCTCACAAACAGCCCCTCATGCTCTTGGAATAGAGAAATTTTCTGTTCCTAAAATGAACCGTGCTGTTTCAAGCATCTGAGCCATTCTGTACACTTTTCATTCTTCCTGGAATATCTTTTCTTTTCCCCAAATCTCCAACTCTTCAAGACCAAGCTCAGATACCACTTCCTTTGCAAAACTTTTTTTCCTAAGCGCTTTAAGGAGAGCTGATAACATTTGTTGTATTTCCATGGTATTTTGTACATACCTCCACTCTAACATTTTGTCACACTCTAGCATTTTTCACATTGTACAGTGTTGTATTTGTTTCTTACATTTGTGACCCTTTAATGAAAAGGGACCATTTCTTGTCCTCCCAGCTCCTTTTATAGTGTCTAATATACAATATTTTTAGTTTTTGGTTTTATTTTGATAGCTTTTGGGGTACAAGTGGTTTTCGGTTAAATGGATGAATTATGTAGTGGTGAATTCTGAGGTTTTGGTGCACCCATCACCGGAGTAGTGTACGTTGTACCCAGTATATAGTTTTTTTTAATCCCATAATGTATGTTATTAATGAATATATATCTATAAGTCAGTAGCTTGGAACTTGGAAGAGACTTTTCCATATAAATGTTTTATTTTTTTATTTTGGGGGATTTTTGTTGTTTGGTTTATTGTTTGTTTTTTCTTTCCAACTTTTATTTTAGATTCAAGGGGTGCACATGCAGGTTTGTTACATGAGTAAATTCTGTGTTGTGGGGTTTGGCCTACAGATAAATTTTGTTACCCAGGTAATCAGTATAATATCCAACAGGTGGGTTTCCATATAAATGTTTTAAATGATGTTACATTTCTTTTTTCTTTTTTTTGAGGTGGAGTTTTGCTCTTGTTGCCCAGGCTGGAGTGCAATGACACAATCTCGGCTCACCGCAACCTCTGCCTCCTGGGTTCAAGTGATTCTCCTGCCTCAGCCTCCTGAGTAGCTGGGATTACAGGCATGCGCCACCACGCCCAGCGAATTTTGTATTTTTAGTAGAGACAGGGTTTTTCCACGTTGGTCAGGCTGGTCTCAAACTCCCAACCTCAGGTGATCTGCCCACCTTGGCCTCCCAAAGTGCTGGGATTACAGGCATGCGCCACCACGCCCAGCTAATTTTGTATTTTTAGTAGAGACAAGGTTTCTCCACATTGGTCAGGCTGGTCTCAAACTCCCGACCTCAGGTGATCCTCCCACCTTGGTCTCCCAAAGTTCTGGGATTACAGGCATGAGCCACCATGCCCAGCCATGATGTTAACATTTCTAAGACAACCCATAAAAATCAGTGTAACTCATATTGCACCTGAAGTTTACTTAAAAATGTGAATCACATATGACATTAGTAATATTTCAAAATGAGATGAGCAGCAGTGATGGGTCCTATGCATTGATACTGGGGTGCTGGTGGAACTGGACTGAAATTAATGGGCTATCCTAGAGTTACTGGAAAGATAAGTGCGTAGATGTGTAAGGCATTAGGCTCAATACTCTGGATTAAGAAAATGAGGCTGGAGGACAGGTTAAGCATAGTAGTGGAAGACTTGATAGGGTGAGGAGAAAAGGTGTGACTTTTGAGAGAAGAGGACTTTAAGATGGTTATGGGTAAAGGAGGTGAGGATGAGGAATTAAGCTGGGAATGGAAACTGAGGTGGTTGGGTAATTATAGGAGCCTCTGTTGTGAATTGACATGGTATTTCCGAGCTGGCCTCCCATCAGAGTTTAAATTACAGTATTACTGGGTTTCCCCCATAATTTTTCCTCCTTCATACAACTGCTGTTCTTTCAAAGTGTAATTCATGTAATAGTTAATGCTGTTTTCTTGATATTTAGACTTTGGATGCAGGTAATTTTGTAAATTCCTTGTACCGACTTTTAAGATTTTTACAGTTGAACTTTTTTTTTTTTTTTTTTTAATGGCAAAGAACAGTGCTTGGCCCTGACAGAAAGTGGGGTGGGGAACAGTGGACCTTTCCCCCTCCCAGTTTTTACATATTTTGTGGATATATATTGATTGTTACAATTTTGCCTTCAGGCTTAAGTATATTGAGTCAAAATCTTCCAGTCTGATAACCACAAAAGGTATCTTATAATGTGCATTTCTTGGAAGACTGGGAAGGTTGGATGCATTTTCATATGTTAATTGGCCTTTCCCATGTTGTGAATTGTCTCTTGATAGGTTTTCATGTTTTTCTATTGGACTTTTTCGTTTCATGCATAAGAGTTGTCTGTATTAAGAATGTCAACCAGATTCCACATGTGTACATTTATTATATATTGAGAGAACAAGAAAGCATGAGCAAGTACAAAGATATTTTAGCTTCTCTTGAACTTTTGTCCCCACCCCGGCCCCTCTCAATGTGGAAGTTACTTTATACTTTATACTTTAAAAGACTTTTCCAACTTTAAATTATGAAACTACTTACCTTTAATTTTTTCTAATACTTTTAGAAGCAACTGCCTTTTATATATTTAGCTTATAATTCCTTTACAATATTTTCACTTTAGTCATCCCTCAAGATCCTTGGGAAATTATAGAGCCTTCTAGAACCTCCTGTGGATACCAATCCCCAGATGCTCAAGTCCCTGATATAAAATGGCATGTATTTGTATATAACCTGTGTACAAATCCCCCCATATGCTGTTTTTTTGTTTTTTTTGTTGTTTTGTTGTTGTTGTGTTTTTTTTTTTTTAGACAGAATCTCACTCTTTCACCCAGGCTGGAGTGCAGTGGCATAATCTTGACTTACTGCAACCTCCACCTCCTGGATTCAAGCGATTCTTCTGCCTCAGCCTCCCGAGTAGCTGGGACTACAGGTGCACACCACCACACGTGGCTAACTTTTGTATTTTTAGTAGAGGCAGGGTTTCACCATGTTGGCCAGGCTGGTCTCAAACTCCTGACCTCAGGTGATCCACCCGCCTTGGCCCTGCAAAGTGCTGGGATGACAGGTGTGAGCCGCTGCGCCCAGTCCCCCTGTATGCTTTAAATTGTCTCCAGATTGCACTATTCACAATAGCAAAGACTTGGAACCAACCCAAATGTCCCTCAATGATAGACTGGATTAAGAAAATGTGGTACATATACACCATGGAATACTATGCAGCCATAAAAAAGGATGAGTTCACGTCCTTTGTAGGGACATGGATGAAGCTGGAAAGCATCATTCTGAGCAAACTATCACAAGGACAGAAAACCAAACACCACATGTTCTCACTCATAGGTGGGAATTGAACAATGAGAACACTTGGACACAGGAAGGGGAACATCACATACTGGGGCCTGTCGTGGGGTGGGGGGAGGGGGGAGGGATACCATTAGGAGATATACCTAATGTAAATGATGAGTTAGTGGGTGCAGCACACCAACACGGCACATGTATACATATGTAACCTGCACGTTGTGCACATGCACCCTAGAACTTAAAGTATAATAATAAAAAATAAAAAGAAAAAATAAATAAATACTCTCCAGGTTACTTATAATACCTAATACGATGTAAATAGTTATTGTTCTATGTTGTTTAGGGAATAATGACAAGGAAAAAGAAGTCTGTACGTATTTAGTACAGACACAGTTTTTTTCTGAAACTTTTGAATCTTGGTTGAATCCATGGATGCAGAACTCGTAGATACAAAAGGCTGACCGTATATTAAGTTTCCAGATCCGGTTATGGGTTTTTGTATGTTTGTTTGTTTTTGAGACGGAGTTTCGTTCTTGTCGCCCAGGCTGGAGTGCAATGGCACAATCTTGGCTCACTGCAACCTCTGCCTCCTAGGATCAAGCGATTCTCCTGTGCCAGCCTCTCGAGTAGCTGGAATTACAGGCACCCACCACCGCGCCCAGCTAATTTTTGTATTTTTAATAGAGACAGTTTCACCATGTTGGCCAGGATGGTCTCGAACTCCTGACCTCAGGCTCTCCACCCATTTTGGCCTCCCAAAGTGTTGGGATTACAGGCGTGAGCCACCGCGCCTCTCCCCGGTTATATTTTGATGCTTATAGTTAACTCACATCTTTAGAATATACCCATTTAAGAGAGTGATCTAAAACCCAATTCTGAGGTTTTGAGATTGCTTCTATTTTAATATATGTAGCTACATTTTAAATTATTATTATACAGCTGAGGTTGTAAATGTTTAGTCTTCCAGAATTTATGAGGTGGCCAACACTCACCTACTTCCTTTTGAATGTCATAGAAAGGGAAAAACTATACAAATAAGAATGACCTTTGAAAGTAAGTGAATTAATGAATTCTATATTAGTGCTTCTGTAGAAAATGAATAGAATAATGCAGATTTTGTAATGTTAGTAAACCTATATGGTAGATAATATGGTAGGTAAGCGATGAGTAAAGCACAACTCTTGCTTCGAAGGAGTGTATTGCCATTAATTTGGGGGTAGGTTGGGATTGGACCAGTAAATAGAAAATGGTATATAAAATGGAATAAAGTGAGCCTCATAAGAAAATCTCCCCAAAGGTATATTGTGGGTTTTAAGAGAAAAGATATTTTACTGATTATAAGGAAAGCCTGAATGGAAAAGTAACATTTGTGATGACCATCGGTGAAAGGATAGGATGTTAGCAGTTAGAGAGGTGGGGAGAATACTTGGGACAGAGACAATTTTAGAAGGGGGAAAAAGAAACCCAAAATGGGAAAGCACAGGGCATATGCACTGGGGAAACAAGATTTGTGTGTATGTGAGCGTAGGTATGAGGATAGTAGGAAATAAAGTTGGAAAGGTTGAAAAGATAGATTGGGGTTAAATTTAGTGAGCATTAGGGGTGTTTCCATTGACAGGGAAGGGAAAAGGTATAGTTCTACTTTGTCCTGTATGATAGTCACTAGCCATATACAACTCTTGAGCCCTTGAAATGTCTCTAGTCCAGTTGAGATGTACTCCAAGTACAAAATACACATTAGATTTTTAAGGCTCAGTATGAAAAAATAAAATGTCATTAAAATGTTTATATTGGTTACCTGTTGAAATAAATATGTTTTTTATATACTGGGTTAAATAAAATACTAAAGTTAATTTTACCTGTTTCTTTGTACTTTTTTAATATGGCTACACTAAATTAGAAAATTTAAAATTATGTGGCTCACATTTGTGACTTAGATTATATTTCTGTTGGCATAGTGCTGGTATAGACAGAATACAACAGTATTTGCTAGTACCCATTGTGTGCCAGATTGTCTAGAATTTGTAATAAAGTTAATCCTTATAGTAAACCTTATGAGGTAGGTTTTTCTCTTTTTTTTTTTCTATTATGTTTTCTTTCTTTCTTTTTCTTTTTTTTAACAGATAATTTTATCATCCAGATGCTTTTTTATTTTTTTTTTTTTTTGAGACAGAGTCTCACTCTGTCACCCAGGCTGGAGTGCACTGGCACGATCTCAGCTTACTGCAACCTCTTCCTCCCGGGTTCAAGTGATTCTCATGCCTCAGCCTCCCTAGTAGCTGGGATTGTGGGTGTGCACCACCACGCCCAGCTAATTTTTGTATTTTTATCAGAGACAGAGTTTCACTATGTTGGCCAGGTTGGTCTTGAACTGCTGACCCCAAGTGATCGGCCCGTCTAGGCCTCCCAAAGTGCTACAGTTACAGGTGTGAGCCACTGTGCCTGGCCCCCAGATACTTTTTTTTTTTTTTTTTTTTTTGAGACGGAGTCTCGCTCTGTTGCCCAGGCTGGAGTGCAGTGGCTCGATCCCTGCTCACTGCAAGCTCCGCCTCCCGGGTTCACGCCATTCTCCTGCCTCAGCCTCCCGAGTAGCTGGGACTACAGGCGCCTGCCACCACGCCCGGCTAATTTTTTCCATTTTTAGTAGAGACGGGGTTTCACCGTGTTAGCCAGGATGGTCTCAATCTCCTGACCTCATGATCTGCCCGCCTTGGCCTCCCAAAGTGCTGGGATTACAGGCGTGAGCCACTGTGCCCAGCGATACTTTTTCAAGTAACTGGAGTGCATAGAGGTTAAGCAACATACCCTGAGATCACTCCACTACTAAGTAGGAAGCCAGGATTCAAATTTAGGCCTCTCTGGCTTCAGAGCCCATGGTTTTCCCAATATACTGTGGCATGTTGTCATTGGACTATTAAAGGTGATTGAGTTGGAGAATGAAGCGATTGGAGTAGGGCTTTTGCAAATTGTAATAAAGATAAATGAGGGGAAGAGACCTCGTTTTCAGCTTTCTCTTTTTTGTTTTATGTTCCTTTTTGCAGGGATGGCATATGCTTTTCTTAAAATGATTTTTTGAACCCTGTCTTTTTGCAGTATCCTGTGTGTTAACTGACTCTCAAAATGTTTGTTTTATTGTCTCTGTAGATTTGATAATGGGCTGCATTAAAAGTAAAGAAAACAAAAGTCCAGCCATTAAATACAGACCTGAAAATACTCCAGAGCCTGTCAGTACAAGTGTGAGCCATTATGGAGCAGAACCCACTACAGTGTCACCATGTCCGTCATCTTCAGCAAAGGGAACAGCAGTTAATTTCAGCAGTCTTTCCATGACACCATTTGGAGGATCCTCAGGGGTAACGCCTTTTGGAGGTGCATCTTCCTCATTTTCAGTGGTGCCAAGTTCATATCCTGCTGGTTTAACAGGTGAGATTTAAATGGACAATTACATTGTCTGTTTGAGAACATCACCTTGGGTAATATATACTTAAGGCTTGTCTGCCTTTAAGAAAGATATCTTACCTGAGGACTTTTCAAATAATTGTATGTGAAAATTAGTCTCTAACATAAAAATTAGTTATATTGTATATATGGGTATGGTTCTGGAAAATTGGTAGTAATCTGATGGTGATTATGTACTGGATCATGTCATTAATTATTTTATTAACTCATTATTCAAATAGTTATTGAGCCCCCCCTACTGTAGGCACTGGGAACATAAAGATTAAAAACATATACCTTTCCCTCAAGAATTTGACAGCGTCTCAGGATTGTAAAGTACTTTGCAGTGTTAAAGTCTTATAGTAGTTACTTAATAGATGTTAATTAAATGACAATAAAGTAGTGATAATACAGTATTTCTCCCAGATGCTGCTGATTTAAAAAAGAAAAATCCTAAAGCTCAGTTTAAAATTTTCCCCCAAGTCACAGATAGTAAGTAGGAGAGCTCAGATTTATTGTCCTATTCCAGAACTCCAGTTATTACATTATTATATCCTTTTAGAGAATAGCAAGAAGTGATTGTTGACAACCTTTCGTGGAGACAGAAGGCTCTTAAAAAAATAGATTCAAACAGTTTTAAAAGAGAGAAAATGAGCTCTTTTGTAAAGGGTCCCATATCAGGATGCTTTTTCACTGAAGTAACAAAGTATAGCTGGCTTAAAAAGGTAGAGCGAGTTTCAAGATTCCTTGATAGAGCAGTTCCATGGTGTCATCAAGGACTCAGATTTCTTTATCTCTATTCTGCAGCCCTTGGGAGTGTCTGCTTTATCCTTAGGCTTGGCAAAACAGCTGCCAGCATCAAATCAAGCAATATATGTCCTCATTGACAGCCAGTGGGGGCAAAAGATAAATCCCCACTGCAAGCATAGACTGACTGTACATTTGTCTCGTCAGTCTGTTCCAACTGGACCAAAAACAATAGCCAGGCCAGGCGCAGTGGCTCACACCTGTAATCCTAGCATTTTGGGAGGCCGAGGCAGGCAGATTGCCTGAGCTCAGGAGTTTGAGACCAGCCTGGGCAACATGGCAAAACACTGTCTCAACTAAAAATAAAAAAAAAAAAATTAGCCAGGTGTGGTACTGTGCGCCTGTAGTCCCAGCTACTCGGGAGGCTGAGACACGAGTAGTGCTTGAACCCAGGAGGCAGAGATTACAGTGAGCCGAGATTGCGCCACTGCACTCCAGCCTAGATGACAGAGCGAGACTCTGTCTCAAAAAAAAAAAAAAAAAAAAGACAATGGCCAGAGGACTGCCATACACTGATTCTGTTAGACTTCATTTAGGGAGTTATGCATGTTAAGTCAATTACAGTCTTAATTCCAGCCCCCTAATTCTGAATACTTTAGTAGTAGATGGCCGTGAGGGAATTTCTCAGTCTTTAGCAAAAGTTTACTTTTAGAGTTATGTTTGGGAAAGATAGTAATCTAAAATGGTTAAATATTGATACTTAAAGACACACTTTAGTTACCTAAAGCAATTTACTTATATAAAATACTCTATTAGGGGTATTCATTTATTAACTCAGTGTACACTCAGTGTCTGTGTGTCAGGTATGGAGAGGTGAGCAAGACAAGGTTTCTGCCCTGATGGAGCTTACATTATAGAGGGTTGGACAATAATTAATTAATAAACAGCTAAACAGGATGGATGATTAATGATCCTTAAATGCTGTGAAGGAACTAACTAGAATGATGGTGAAGGCCCTGCAGTTAATCAGGGAAAGCTATCTCAAGAAGAAATCATTTGAGCTGAGTTTTTTTTTTTTTTGGAGTTGGAGTCTCTCTCTGTCACCCAGGCTGGAGTGCAGTGGCGCAATCTTGGCTCACTGCAACCTTCTGCCTCCCAGGTTCAAGCCATTCTCCTGCCTTAGCCTCCTGAGTAGCTGAGATAACAAGAAACACACCACGGCACCCGGCTAATTTTTTTTGTACTTTAGTAGAGACGGGGTTTCACCACATTGGCCAGGCTGGTCTTGAACTCCTGATTTAGGGGATGTGCCTGCCTTGGCCTCACAAAGTGCTGGGATTACATGCGTGAGCCACCGCGCCCAGCCTTGAGCTGAGATTTGATAAGTAAGAATGACCTACCTACGTGCAATCCTGGGAAAGAGCTTTCTAGAGAGAGGAAATAACAAATGCAACATTTAGGAGATACAGAGAGACTTGGAGATTTTGAGTATTAGTGTGGAGACTAGTATAAACAGAGGGGAGAATTGTATTATATGGGATTGAAGAGTTAAGAGACCACGATTACTCAGGACCCCATAGACTCTGGTAGGGAGTTTAGGTTTTATTCAAAGCTAGGAAGAAACTACTGAAGAGATTAAGTAAAGGATTTGATTGAATTTTCTTTTGAGAAAAACTGACTCTGACATCTGTGTGGAGAATGGATGGTAGAGAAGCAGTATAGAAGCAGATGAGACTAGCACTCTTAGTAGTCCGCCCAGTCCCTGTGAGAAATGACAAGGACTTGGGTTAGGGTAGCAGCAGTGGAAATGGAAAGTAAATAGTATTTTAGAGGTAAAACTGATAGCACTAGTAATGGACTCGGCTTGAGTACCTGATTAGATGGTAGGGCCATTTACTTAGGTAGGAAAGACTTGGGTATGTAAATATAGGTTAGAGGAGAAAAATCAAGATCTATGTTTTGTAATAAATTTTAAATGCTTATTAGACATTCAAGTAAAGATGTCGGCCGGGCACGGTGGCTCACACCTTTAATTCTAGCACTTTGGGAGGCCGACTCAGGTAGATCACTTGAGGTCAGGAGTTTGAGACCAGCCTGGCCAACATGGTGAAACCCCATCTCTACAAACAAAAATTAGCTGGGCGTGGAGATGCACGCCTGTAATCCCAGCTACTCAGGACGCTGAGGCAGGAGAATCACTTGAACCCAGGAGGTGAGGTTGTGGTGAGCCCAGATCGTGCCACTGCACTCCAGCCTGGGCAACAGAGCAAGACTCCGTCTCAAAAAAGAAAAATTTTTTTTTTGATCTGACAAGTCAGTGGGATTATATTGAGTAGAGTATATACATATTCAAATTAAAAATATGTTGGCTAAAGGATACAAAATTTAGATAGGAGTAAGTTCAAGAGATCTATTGTAGAACACGGTTAATAACAATATATTGTATTCTTGAAAATTACTAACAAAATTTTAAGTGTTGTCACCACAAAAATGATATGTGATGCAATGCATATGTTAATTAGCTCTACTTAGCCATTCCACAATGTATATATATTTCAAAGCATCATGTTGTATACAATAAATATATACAGTTTTTTAAAAGAATATTAATATATTATGGGGTTTTTAACCTGAATACCTGCCTTGAATAATTTTAACACTGAGATGTCATGCATATTGTATACATCTGTTTTATTATTTGTTTTGTTTGCAAATAATAGTTTGGCTGTTCAGTATGCTAATCTCTTTAAGCATCTGCACATAATGCTAAAGATGACAGTTTAGTTTTTGAATTTATACTTTATAATTCATATCATCCATACCATTTTATTTTATTTATTTTTTTGATACAGAGTCTCGCTGTGTCACCCAGGCTAGAGTGCAGTGGCATAATCTCGGCTCATGGCAACCTCCACTTCCGGGTTTCAAGTGATTCTCCTGTCTCAACCTCCCAAGTAGCTGAGATTACAGGCATGCGCCACCATGCCTGGCTAATTTTTGTATTTTTAGTACAGACAGGGTTTCGCCCTGTTGACCAGGCAGGTCTCGAACTCCTGGCCTCAAGTAATTTGCCCACCTCGGCCTCCCAAAGTGCTGAGATTACAGACGTGAGCCTCTGTGACCATCTGATACCATTTAAGACAAAACATGACATTTTGAAGTGTTAAATATGTAATAATTTTGCTAAAACTAGTAAATTAGTTATTACTGGTAATGATTAGATGCAATTGTTCATTCATTATTTATATGAAGAACACTGCCCCACTAGTTTATAGTACTCATCAATGCTTTTTCTGTCAAATAATTGATTTGAAATTTGACTGCATTTCCAAGCCTGAGATGTTGCTACAATGAGTCAAAATTAAATTTGTTGGCTGGGCACAGTGGCTCACGTCTGTAATCCCAGCACTTTGGGAGGTCAAGGCAGGCGAATCACTTGGGGCCAGGAGTTCAAAACCAGCCTGGCCAACCCAGTGAAATCCTGTCTCTACTAAAAATACAAAAAAATTAACTAGGTGTGGCAGCACATGCCTGTAATCCCAGCTACTTGGGAGGCTGAGGCATGAGAATCGCTTGAACCTAGGAGGCAGAGGTTACAGCAAGCCAAGATCACACGACTGCACTCCAGCCTGGGTGACAGAGTGAGACTTTGTCTCAAAAAGAAACAAAATTAAATTTGTTTCTCCAAGTCTACAGAGTTTTATAATTTGTAGAATACAGTAGTTTTATGGAAGGTCTTCAGAGAGTTTAAGAGTAGTTATTGCTACCAGTTATTGAGTTATTGTCCCAGAACGTAAAATATGGTCATGTCTCTCTACTTTAAAATTCTTCAGTAGTTCCAACTTCTAAAAATAGTTTCTGGAGACTACAGAAAAAACTATCCTTAAGCTTCTTTTTTTTTTTTTTGGCTGGCAATAGTTCTTTTTTTCTGTTTTGTTAACTTAGCTACATAATTTACCTTGGTCTTTTTTCCCTCTGATAGGTGGTGTTACGATATTTGTGGCCTTATATGATTATGAAGCTAGAACTACAGAAGACCTTTCATTTAAGAAGGGTGAAAGATTTCAAATAATTAACAATACGTAAGTGTCATGAATATTTTGTGAGAGAAATACTGACAGAAATCTGGTCTTTACACAGAAACCACTGAGCTAGTTGATGATCCACTGATGAGAGAGGTAGGGCATGGGCTGCCCACTGTGTTTAACGATGCATTGGCTTCTTTAGATGCATGTTGTAACACTGCTGCTGTAGCCAGAAGTTATTACTTCTACAATTTGTGCTGCTGTGGTTCTGCCATAAACAGTAGAGATTTAAGAATGAAGAGTTACTGAGGGGAGTACATGCAAGTGTATTATTTTTTTAAAAAAACTTTATGAAGAGAGTTCGATGCTCCTATTTTTCTAAGTACCAGATGGTTTAAAGATCTTGTCTCATTCTATTAAAAAAAGGAGGGGTAAAGTTGGGTAAGGAACCCATCTACTTTCCAATTGATGAAATTAAGTTTTTTTTTCCTTATATGACACTTAGACTTTTTGTCTAGAGGTACACTGTAGAAAATTTGATGCTCGTTGTAGAAAGTAGATCGAATAATTTCATTAGCAAGCGTAATGACCACTTTGTAACTTCTCAAAATATATATTTATGGTCTGCTTCCAGTCATATTTTCTTCCATCCTTGTTCCCATCTGCTACCAGTTATTGTTCCGGAACATAAAATATGGTCATATCCTTCTACTTTTAAAATATTCAGTACTTACCACTTGTCATCAAAATAAAAGGAAAACAACAATGATAACAACAATCATTCATTGAGAATTTACTATGTGCTTCTCCCCTCTTCTGACTCTGCTACCCAGACATATTGAATTACTTGCAATTTTCTGAGTACACTGGAGTTTCTTACACTCTCGTGCTTTCACACATACTGTTTATTTTTTCTGGAATGTGATTTCTCATCTTTCCATTTCTTTCCTTTATTTAGCTAATCCTACTCACCCTTCAAAATATAGTTAATATGTCCTTTCTGAAGATGCCTTTTCTTACATTCTTCCTCCCCTGCCTGGCCCAGTCCTTATCTCCTGCTGGATTAAGTATCTCTCTTAGGTGTTTACGTAGCACCCTATGCAAACCTCAATCATAGCTCTCATCACATTTTGAATTACAATTTGTCACTTGCTTGTTATTCTTTTAGACCAATGGTTCTCAACCTGGGACAGAATCACCCAGGGGGTATTTGGCAATATCTGGAGACATTTTTGGTTGTCACAGTTGGGGTGCTGCCGCTGTCTTCTAGTGAGTAGAGGCCCGGGATATTGGTAAATATCTTAAAACGCACACAGCAGCCTCCCACAACAAAGAATGATCAAGTCCAAGGTGTCAATAGTGCTGAAGTTGGAAAACCCAGCTCTAGACTGTGAATTCCTTGAAGTCAAGGACTGTCTTTTTACTTTTATTTCCAGCACACTCTAAAGTCTGTCACTTAATAAGTATTCAGTAAATGTTAGAGTGAATCAATGAATGCTTAGCAAGATCAAATACAAGGTTTTTGGTTTGTGTATCTGAAAGTGCTTAGTATATATGAGGAACCACAAACCAAGTGTATGAGTTTCTAAATATTTGAATTACTGAGGGATTTTTCATTCATTTTCTAGAGAGCAAATTTATCTAGGCATTTATAACAATTTAGACAGTGCCTTTTCAGTTTTTATCTTTGGTGAAGCAAAACATGCATTTAATCTTTAGTAACAAATACCATATCTATCTTCCTATTTAAAGACTGATTGTATTTGGTCTTTTCACATTAATTTTGAAAAAATGAGGGCCTATGTGTGTTATAAACCACATGTAGTTCTCATGTTATGAATTATAATTTAATTTTGGTCTTACTGGAATATTTCTAGATAACATTTTTATAAGTATGCATTATTCTAGAAATTCAGGGTTTTTTTTGTTTTGATTTTGTTTTTTTGAGATGGAGTTTTGCTCTTGTCACCCAGGCTGGAGTGCAATGGCATGATCTTGGCTGACTGCAAACTCTGCCTCCCAGGTTCAAGCGATTCTCCTGCCTCAGTCTTCTGAGTAACTGGGATTACAGGCACACGCCACCACTCCCAGCTAATTTTTGTATTTTTAGTAGAGACAGGGTTTCATTCACCATGTTGGCCAGGCTGGTCATGAACTCCTGACCTCAGGTGATCTGCCCACCCCAGCCTCCCAAAGTACTGGGATTGCAGGCATAAGCCACCGCGCCCGGCCAGAAATGCAGTGTTTTTGGGTTTTTGTTTGTTTTGTTTTGTTTCTTTGTTTTTTTTAGATGGAGTCTCGCTCTGTAGCTCAGGCTGGAGTCCAGTGGCATGATCTCGGCTCACTGCAACCTCCACCTCCCAGGTTCAAGCGATTCTACTGACTCAGCCTCCTAAGTAGCTGGGACTACAGGTGCACGCTGCTGCGTCTAGCTAATTTTTATATTTTTGGTAGAGACCAGATTTCACCATGTTGACCAGACCGGTCTCGAACTCCGGACCTCAGGTGATCTGCCTGCCTCAGCCTCCCAAAGTGCTGGGATTACAGGCTTGAGCCACTACGCCTGGCCCAGAAATTCAGTTTTTAACTTTGTTGCTCATTGTTAATTGTCTGGCTACAGGAATGTTAGAGCATTGTGATTTTTTTTTATCTAAAATGAGTAAAAAAGAATATTACAATTTTATGTACTGTAAAGAGAAAAGCATTTGGCAGTAAAGAATGAACTACTGATAGACATGCTATAACCTAGATGAACCTTTAAAAAATTATGCCAAGTAAAAGAAGTCAGTTACAAAAGACCACATGAGTGCACATATTTCCATTTATATAAAGTGCATGCAGTGGGCATATCCACAGAGACAGAAAGCTGATTAGTGGTTGACAGTGGTTGGAGGGAGTTGGGGGTGCAGAGTGACTGCTAATGGGTACAGAGTTTCTTTTGGGGGTGATGAAAATGTTCTAAAATTGATTGTGATAATGGTTGTACAACTCTGTGAATATATTAAAAATTAGTGAATTGTACATCTTAAGTGAGGGAATTTTATGGCATGCAAATTACACCTTAAAGCTTTAAAAAAAAAAAAAAAAAACTGAGTAATTTGAAAGATTTACCTCCCAGATTGTTTTATTCACTGTAGTCTGTCTTAGGTTGAAAGAATTGTGTTAAAAAAAGAAATAACTAAGTGTGTAGGATTTTGAGGCTTTATTTGGAGCAGAAGTATGCAATTGTGCTTCCTTTAATTCATGTAACCTATTTTTTAATATCATTCTTTGAGTTTAATTCTTCATCCAATGAATGCATAAATAAAAAATGAAAGTAATACCCTTTGTTTACTTCAGATACAAGATAGCACTGCAATATATTGTACCTTGGGCAATAGTCTACGTTGCGGTGATTGCTGTTTTATTTGTTGCAGGGAAGGAGATTGGTGGGAAGCAAGATCAATCGCTACAGGAAAGAATGGTTATATCCCGAGCAATTATGTAGCGCCTGCAGATTCCATTCAGGCAGAAGAGTATGGCACTACTTCATATTTTATTAATTATTTTGATTTTCAAAATGTTTTAATGCACATTCTACTTAGCCACAACTTTACACACACAGAATTACATACCAGTCTTAATACAGCTAATGTATCATATTAATAGATGTTACTTAAAAATTAATAGCTAATGTCATACTATTCACTTAGAGTAGGATCATAAACGAATCTGCATCAGTCATATTTCCTTATGCCTAGTCTCTGTTTTATGTTTTCACTTAAATATGTATCTGTAAGCCTTTTGCATATTTTTCAGACTGTCTCACTTCAAAAATTTGCCTTCAGATTATCCTCATTCCCTGCCTTGACTTATTTTTTAACTTACAGCTTATATGTGGGGGTGTGTTGATAGGGATGGGTATATTGGTATATATATGTATCCCATATTTATGATGCCAAGACTTACATTCTTCTTTTTTTTTGAGACAGGGTCTTGGCTCTGTCGCCCAGGCTGGAGTGCAGTGGCGTGATCTCGGCTCACTGCAACCTCCACCTCCTAGGCTCAAGCAATTCTCCTGCCTCAGCCTCCCAAGTAGCTGGGACTACAGGCATGCACCACCACGCCCAGCTAATTTTTGTATTTTTAGTAGAGACGGGGTTTCGCCTGTTGGCCAGGCTGGTCTCAAACTCCTGACCTCAAGTGATCCACCCGCTTCAGCCTCCCAAAGTCCTAGGATCACAGGCGTGAGCCATTGTGCCTGGCCCAAAGACTTACATTCTTTAAGGTTTTACTATTTTTGAAATATTTCAGAGATTTATTATCATTTTATGATTATAAAAGTAATATGCCCATGAAAGAATATTACTTTCAGTTAGTTTTATATGACTGTTAACGTCTTGATTTAGGCACTTGCATTGTAGTTATGTAGGAAAGTATCCTTCTCTTTTAGCAAGTACACACTGAAGTATTTGAGGTACTAATTCAGCATGTTTGCAACTTACAATTAGTTAAGAAAAAATACATATGTATATATATACATGCACACACATACATATATAGAGGGAGAGAGTATGACAAAGCAAAATGTTAGCCATTGGGGAACCTAGTTGTAGGGTTTATTGTAGGGTGTTATGGGAGTTCTGTGTCCTATTTTTGCAACTTGTAAAAAGTCAAAATTCACCTTCAGTGACATACTACTTTTAGGTTAAACCAGTTTATCTGGGATTCATAAACGCTAGTTTATTTTCATATTATAACACTTAACACAGTACCTTGTATATGATAGGTGCTCTATCAATGTTTGTTTGCTTTTATTAATAATTTGTAATGTGTCTCAATAACTCTTTGTTCTACTATGGTGCTTCTTACTTTCTGTTCTGTTCTTTTGTCTTTCTTCTCCAGTTTTCTGTGAGCTCTTCCATAGCAGACACTGTCATTTTATTCACAAAACCTTATTAAATTAAACCCACACATATTTAGAGTTACTAATAATTTGGGTATGATATACCTGTGTCTTACTGAATGCAGATGATGACGCTGTTACCGGGGAACCACTTCTATTCTTCCTGTCATAGTCTTAATATTTCCATTTGTGACTGACAGAAAGGATCTGCTATTTTGCTGCGTTTCCTTCTCCATTTACTGTTCCTGTGACTGTCAGGTGGAGTTTTAAGAGACACATTGAGTAGTTAATACATAAAAATACTATAAGAGTATATTCTAACAGTAATATTTGTGATATTACTATTTAAATCAATAAAACTCTTACATTTTCCTGTATTTTGAGCTGTGTCCTCTAGCTATTCTTTGTCATCCAAACCTATCCCAGTCCATTCTTACTGACACTTGTGTATGATTTTTCTGAACCTCATACTTTTCAATTCAAAACACTTAATTTTTTTCCAGATGGTATTTTGGCAAAATGGGGAGAAAAGATGCTGAAAGATTACTTCTGAATCCTGGAAATCAACGAGGTATTTTCTTAGTAAGAGAGAGTGAAACTACTAAAGGTATGAATATTGTTATATTAGTATAAGTATAAAATCTCTTGGGGCAGTGTTTTGAGAAAGATACAGTGAAAGTATTTATTTTTCACCCAGGTGCTTATTCCCTTTCTATTCGTGATTGGGATGAGGTAAGGGGCGACAATGTGAAACACTACAAAATTAGGAAACTTGACAATGGTGGATACTATATCACAACCAGAGCACAATTTGATACTCTGCAGAAATTGGTGAAACACTACACAGGTATGTGAATATTTCAAAGGTAAAAATTATTTCTTCACATTCTAGTTTATGAGGACAAAATCCATATCCTCATTTCTTTTAAGATTTAACACACTTATTTACACATAATACATGCCCAATAAATGTCTGTTGTATTCTAAAGGGAGGAACAGGTAATACTTAGTACTTGCATTGTGCTACTCAGATAATGTGCTAATAGACTTTCATCATTTGGGTCCTTATATCTTACTGGCATAGTATTTACATTGGAGTTCATTTCACCACATGTACATTATGAAAATAAACCTAAAAGCAAATATTTATGGACACTTAGTAAGTAAAACTAAACATTGGGTAACAGAAAAAGCTATGTCAGAAGGATTACCTTCCTCTGCATGGGCTGGATCACATAAGCTTTCCTAAAGTATAAATCCATGAAATTTGGTCTGACGATGCATTTTTCTTATCCTAGAAAATTAACCTATAGCAATTATAGACATTTTTGTCTTTCAAGGACCTCCGAAGGTATTTAATATTAGAATCTTCTGTCTCAAAATTTTTCATTATCAATTTGGCATATGAATGCACCTGAAAGTCTTTACATGATTAATACTAGGAGAGGGGATGTTTCCATGGTAATGTCTTCAATGACAGCTAGCTGCAAACAGTCTATCAAGTCAGCCAGCAATCTTGACATTGATCAAGCGTGTTACCAAGCAGTGGCATCACTTGTAATTGCCTTTGTCACAATGTGAATTTATGTGGTTATTTTAGTGAGAATAGGAGAGAACATGTCTCATTTATAATAAGAAAGATTGTATAAGCAGAATTCACAAGTCAAGCTGTTATGAATCTAGGGTTCCCTGACTTTGTGTCTCCCTTATTTAAAAAAATCAGTCTCCTGCTAGGCATGGTGGATTGTGCCTTTAATCCCAACTACCGATGCAGGAGGATCACTTGAGGCCAGGAGTTCAAGAACAGCCTGGGCAACATAGCAAGACCTCATCTCTTTTAAAAAAAAAAAAAAAAAAAGGGCCAGGCGCGGTGGCTCATGCCTGTAATCCCACCACTTTGGGAGGCCGAAACAGACAGATCCCTTGAGGTCAGGAGTTCGAGACCAGCCTGGGCAACATGGCAAAACCCTATCTTTATTAAAATATAAAAAAATTTAGCCAGGCGTGGTGGCATGCACCTGTAGGCTCAGCTACTTGGGAGGCTGAGGCAGGAGAATCACTTGAACCCAGGAGGTAGAAGTTGCAGTGAGCTGAGATCACACCACTGCACTCCATCCTGGGCGACAGAGTGAGACTCCATCTCAAAAAAAAAAAAAGGAAAAAAAAAAAAAAAGAAAACTCCTAAATGATCCTAAATGAACTTTTTCCTTGATTTTTTGGTATGCCTCTTACAAATTAGTGGCTATTAGATAATAACATTTAATGATAACATTCTCTTTGAGAATTAGTAAAACCCAGTGTACAAAGGCAGAACTTTGGAAGCAGACAGACCTAGATTTGAATCCCATCTCTACCATTTACTAACTGCAGGGCCTTGGGGGAAAGTTGCATATGTTTTCAAAGCTTCATTTATATGAGATACTTTTGAAGTGCTAATTTAGCACAATACTGGAACATACTAAGTATTTAGTAAATAATAACTTAAAAAATATATATATTTTAAGTTATACTAAGTATTTAGTAAATATACTAATATATTTACTATATATTAGTATATACATACTAAGTATTTAGTAAATACAATATATTTACTATATATTAGTATATACATACTAAGTAGTAAATAATAACACTTTTTTTTTTTTATTTTTTTTGAGTCAGAATCTCACCATGTCACCCAGGCTAAAGTGCAGTGGTGCAATTTTGGCTCACTGCAACCTCTGCCTCCTGGGTTCAAGCGATTCATCTGCCTCAGCCTCCTTAGTAGCTGAGACTACAGGCATGCACCACCATGCCCGGCTAATTTTTGTATTTTTAGTAGAGACAGCGTTTCACTGTATTGGCCAGGCTAGTCTCGAACTCCTGACCTCGTGGATTCATCCACCTCAACCTCTCAAAGTGCTGGGATTACAGACGTGAGCCACCTTGCCTGGCCTTAAAAATAAATTTTACAAAATGTTTCACTTATGTATATTTCATGTTTTGCTGCTTATGGACAACTCCCTTTTTGTTTTGTGCTTTTAGAGTAAAACTTGAAAGGACTTCTGTTTTTGTTTTTCTACAGTTTAAACTTAAAACATTGATACACTATATGCCCCTTAATTTTTGTAATTGATTTTACAGTGTAGTTTATTCATTTATCTAGAACATGCTGATGGTTTATGCCACAAGTTGACAACTGTGTGTCCAACTGTGAAACCTCAGACTCAAGGTCTAGCAAAAGATGCTTGGGAAATCCCTCGAGAATCTTTGCGACTAGAGGTTAAACTGGGACAAGGATGTTTTGGCGAAGTGTGGATGGGTAAGAAGCCTGAATTTTTGTTTTCTGTCATTGTTTAGCTGTGGATTAAAGTGCGACAATTTATGATAAAATATGTTTCAATATTTAAGAGAAGTGCTGTTCACTGAAGTTTGGTCTAAAATCCTTTAAAATATAAATTCCTGAAATGCGTTATTTCTTTAGGAACATGGAATGGAACCACGAAAGTAGCAATCAAAACACTAAAACCAGGTACAATGATGCCAGAAGCTTTCCTTCAAGAAGCTCAGATAATGAAAAAATTAAGACATGATAAACTTGTTCCACTATATGCTGTTGTTTCTGAAGAACCAATTTACATTGTCACTGAATTTATGTCAAAAGGTATGTATTAGTATCTCCTTAGGTATTCGTGTTGATAATGTTTTTAAGAGTCTTTATTTCTATTTGTATGCATATAGACTTATCATATACTGTTTTCTAATTTAAGATTTTTCTGTAGACATTTGGATAGAAGAAACCTGACACTTTGTTTAATGGAATAGTGATTATCCAGTTATTCCAGAGGATAGTATGATGTTTAAAAGGAAAAGTAGGCAGGCTGAATTAATTTTGAAATTAAGTTTGACTAAAAGAAATGGAAAAGCTAGAAGAGTGAAAAATAGAAAGGGTTTGTACACATTTAATTAAAATGATAAAATCAGAAAGATACTTACATTTTTAGTACTAAAGCAAATAAATAAGGTAAAGTTAAAATAAATTAGTTTTCTTATTTTAATATAAACATAATTCCTATATTAAGGACTTCTAGGAACTTTTTTCCCCACTGCTTTCTTTTCTTTTTTTTTGTTTTAATAGAGACTGGGGTCTCAACTATGTTGCCCAGGCTGGTCTTGAACTCCTGGCCTCAAGCAATCCTCCCTTTTTGGCCTCCCAAAGTGCTGCTGTTACCAGCCTGAGCCACTGTGCCTGGCCTCCCCACTACCTTCAATGGAAATTTCTTCATTTTCCTTAACTCTAGACCACAAGATGGGATCTTCAGTAACAGGGTTAGTTAGGAGGAGGATAAAGAGAAGATTGATACTCTTTCCTCTTTTTCCCTGTGCAGATGATACTTAGAGGAACTAGTAAGTCAGCAGATAAGCTGACAGGCCTGATTTTTATGTGTTTGATTTGATCTGCTTTATTATTTTTACTCTTGAACCAGTAATATACAGTAGTCACTAATTATGTCACCCTCTTCAGTAGTCTGTCTTGGTCAATGATGTAGTTCCATCTAGTGGTGACAAGGACAACTACAAGTTACATATTTGCTGTAGGAAAATTTTTCCCCTCAAAAGGGGACTGAAATCAAAAGTTAAGAAGTGATACAGCCTATTAATTGATAGCCAGAACACACCTAAACACCCAAAGCACCTGGCACTCTTTGGAAGGAATGTCTACTGCAAACAGTTGCCAAATATGGCATTTTTTTTGTTTGTTTGCTTGGTGTTTTTTTGTTTGTTTGTTTGTCTGTTGTTTTTGTTTTTTTGTGAGGTGGGACCTCACTCTATCCCTCAGGGTGGAGTGCAGTCACATTTCTCTGCAGCTTGGACCTCCCTGGGCTCAAGCGATTCTCTTATCTCAGCCTCCTGAGTAGCTGGGATTATAGGTGCATGCCACCACACATAGATAATTTTTGTATTTTTCTACAGATGGGATTTCACCCTGTTTCCCAGGCTAGTTTGGAACTCCTGGGATCAAGCGATCAGCCTGCCTTGGCCTCCCAAAGTGCTGGGATTACAGGTGTAAGCCACCACACCCAGCCCAAATATGCCCTTTCAAAGAGTATATTAGATGAACCAGAGGGGAAGGGAGGGCCAGGCATGGTGGCTGACCTGGGCAACATGGCGAAACCTCATCTGTACAAAAACTAAAAAAATTAGCAGGACATGGTTGCACACATATATTCCCTACTCAGGAGGCTGAGGCATGAGGATTGCTTGAGCCCAGGAGGTTAAGACCATAGTGAGCTGTGATTGTGCCACTGCACTCCCATCTGGGGTGAAAAAATGAGACCCTGTCTCAAAAAAAAACAAAAAAGGGAGAAAAGGACAGGGAAGTTGTTTAAATCAAGATATTGGAAGCAGGCTAGGCACAGTGGTTCACGCCTCCAATCCCAGCACTTTGGGAGGCTGAGGCAGGCAGATCACTTGAGGTCAGGGGTTTGATCCCAGCCTGGCCAACATAGCGAAACCCCGTCTCTGCTAAAAATACAAAAAACAGCTGGGCATGGTGGCTCGTGCCTGTAGTTCCAGCTGCTTGGGAGGCTGAGGCACGAGAATGGCTTGAGCCGGGGAGGCAGAGTTTGCAGTGAGCCAAGATGACACTGCTGCACTCCAGCCTGGGTGACTGAGCGAGACTCCGTTTCAAATAAATAAAGACTTTAACAATTAAAAAAGATATTGGAGCATAAGAAATATAATGAAGGTAAGGCTGATAGCCCATTTAGCTGTGTATATTAATTTTAAGAATTATTTAATTGGGAGAACATGGTAAAATTCTGTGTTGTCAGACCACTGGGTACAATTATTTCCAGGCGGGAGAGATTTAGAATACAAGATAACAAAAGTCCTTTCTATTTTTAAAACTCTTTAATTCCTCATTTTGGTATTCACTTAGCACTTGTCCCTTTATAATCTGTCCAAACTCATTGTCCCATGCACTCCAGCATAAACCCACTGTTCTGCTCTTTGTTTTCATGATTTTTTTCATGTTTTTTCTTCACCTGGAATTTGGTCTCCCTAGCTCTGGACCAGTCCACCAACTACACTTCCCCGATCCAGTTTATGGTCAGGCATTCCATTTAGTTGTCATTTCTGTTTAGTCTCCTTTAATCTAGAGCCATTCCTCAACCTTCCTGTCTTCCATAGCATTGTTACTTCTGAAGAGAATGGACCACTTTTATGTTTTAAATGTGCCTTAATTTGGTTTTGTGTGATGTTTTCTCTTGATTATAAGCTTTAACAAATAATAGTGAAGCCGTAATCAGACTTCTAGCCTTTTTCTTTGCTGTTATTCATAGTACTTTGTAGTTTTCAGAGAGAGAGCTTGGTCACAGCAGTAGTTCCACAGCAACTCATTTAGCCACCTATATTTAGTTTTAACCACCCCCAAGATATTCCTAGTTGTCTGAATTCTTGATTCAGATTTACTTAAAAATATGTAAGTATTTAATACTACTTTTTGAATCAGAATTGGGATATTGATCAAAACAAGGAAAAAATGCCTCTTGTCAGGTAAAGTTAATGCATTTTCTTTTTTTGCATATGTTATCAGGAGAAGTTTTCAAAATTTCAGCTTAGAGACCTCTTCTGGGATCTAGATAATTATTTGGAAACTCCAAAACTGCACAAAATTTTAAAAAATGAAAAGCTAAGAAGTTTTGTGTTGTGATTTGGGGTGGAGGAGTATTCATTTCAATCCTAATATAAGATTTGCTTATTTTTTATGAATATCTTGCTGTCTGTTACAGGAAGCTTATTAGATTTCCTTAAGGAAGGAGATGGAAAGTATTTGAAGCTTCCACAGCTGGTTGACATGGCTGCTCAGGTATCTGTATATGTACATGTATCCATTTGAATTGAAAGTGTAAATTAAAATGTGGAATAATCTTACCAGAATATTATATGTAGTGAAATGGTGGGATTTTATTTTTATTTTTTATTTTTTTAGAGACAGAGTCTCATTCTGCCACCCAGGGTGGAATGCAGTGGTGCACTGATAGCTCCGTGCTTGAAGAGCCTTGAATTCTTGGGCTCTAGCAATCCTCTCACCTCAGCCTCCTGAGTAGCTGGGACTGCAGGCACCAGCCACCATTCCCAGCTAATTTTAAAAAATATTTTTTTTGTAGACACAGGGATCTCTCTATGTTGCTTAGGCTGGTCTCAAAATCCTTGGCTCAAAGGATCCTCCCACCTCAGCCTCCCAAAGTATTGGGATTACCTGGCCAATAATGGAATTTTAGAACTGGCAGGAACATCAGAGATAATCCAATTTGAGCTCTTAATGATACAGATTAATGAAGTATCAAAAGATGAGAGGTATCTAAAATTCACATAACTTGTTAGTAACAGAACGAGTATTAGAACCAGCTATCTAACTCTTAGTCCAGTGCTGTCCTGTATCATACAGTTTCTTAGAAAATAGATGTTTACAGGCCAGGTGCGGTGGCTCACGTTTGTAATCTCAGCACTTTGAGAGGCCGAGGCGGGTGGATCACTTGAGGTCAGGAGTTCCAGACCAGCCTGGCCAACATGGTGAAACTCTGTCTCTACTAAAAATACTAAAAATTAGCCAGGCGTGGTGGCAGGCGCCTGTAATCCCAGCTACTCAGGAGGCTGAGGCAGGAGAATCGCTTGAACCCGGGAGGCAGAGGTTGCTGTGAGCGAAGATCTCGCCATTGCACTCCAGCCTGAGCAACAAGAGCGAGACTCCATCTCAAGAAAAAAAAAAGAAAATAGATGTTTCCATAAATGTAAAGTCTATATGTATTTATATTTCAACAGATAATTTTAAGAAAATTAAAATGGATGAGTGCTGTTCCAAAGAAAATATTAGTAATCTAAAGTGTATGCTGAATTTTTTTTTTTTTTTTTTGAGACAGGAGTCTCGCTCTGTCGCCCAGGCTGGAGTGCAATGGCGAGATCTTGGCTCACGGCAACCTCGGCTCATTGCAAGCTCCGCCTCCCAGGTTCACACCATTCTCCCGCCTCAGCCTCCCGAGTAGCTGGGACTACAGGTGCCCGCCACCACGCCCGGCTGATTTTTTGTATTTTTAGTAGAGACGGGGTTTCACCGTGTTAGCCAGGATGGTCTTGATCTCCTGACTTCATGATCCGCCCACCTTGGCCTCCCAAAGTGCTAGGATTACAGGCGTGAGCCACCGTGCCCCGCCTGAATTTTTTATTTACTATAGTCCAACACAAGAATTAAGATGGTATATATACAGTTTAAAATGGGACTTTTTTACTCTTCTGACTTTTTGTTTTAAATATATAGTGAAAACTGTTAAAAGTTTCTCTTCAGATATGTGGTAGGTATTTGAGAGGCCTTATTGTTGGCTTTGGTTGACATGCTGGTTTTGGAATCTTACCTCCTAGCCTCCAAATGTCCACAGAATCTGACAACTCCGAAAAACTTTATACTGAGAAACTATACATAGGCGACAGGCATATGCCAGGCCAGTTCATGCTTCTGAGTTAGACACTCTATGGTAGGGGAGGTTGGCAATCCATTTTTGTTTTAAAAAAAAAAATTAGGTTTTGTGAGCCACATCCAATCTGTCATACTTTTTTCTTTTTACAACCCTTTAAAAATGTAAAAACCAGGCTGTGCGAGATGGCTCCTATAATCTCGCTTTGTGGGGCCTGGGCAACATGGTGAAACCCCATCTCTACAAAAAAATACAAACATTAGCTGGGTGTGGTGGCGCATGCCTAAGTCCCAGCTACTCAGTAGGCTGAGGTGGGAAAATTGCTTGAGCCTAGAAGATAGAGATTGCAGTGAGCCACGATTGCACCACTGCACTCCAACCTGCGTGACAGAGTGAGACCCCATCTCAGTCAATCAGTCAAAATGTAAAAAACAGTTTTAGTTCTCTGGCTATGCAAAAACAGGCTACAGGCCACATTTGGCCTACAAGCTGTAGTTTGGGAACCTGTACCTTGTGGTTAATACCTTTATCACCATGTCATCTTAGATTGTGCCTGATAGAGACCTTGATGAGCTTGTATCCAGAGGCACTAAATTACCTTGTGATTTATTATCTCTTCTCCTAACCACTGACACAAGAAGACATTAGGAGGGTTAATCTTGGTCTTCAGAGTAATGTTAGGTTTTATTTTTTTTGAGGCTGAGTCTCGCTCTGTTGTCCAGGCTGGAGTGCAGTGGCACAATCTTGGCTCACTGCAACCTTTGCCTCCTGGGTTCAAGTGATTCTCCTGCCTCAGCCTCCCGAGTAGCTGGGACTACAGGTATGTGCCACCACATCCAGCTAATGTTTGTATTTTTAGTAGAGACGGGGTTTCACTGTGTTGGCCAGGCTGATCTTGAACTCGTGACCTCAAATGATCCACCTGCTTTGGCCTCCCAAATTAATGGGATTATAGGTGTGGGCCACCGTACCCAGCCAGTGTTAGATTTTTGAAATCTGAATTTAGCCTGCATTTTTATTATGTTTTCTGATTTTCCTGTTATCTTCTAGACTATACCCTGTTACCATCATCTCCTTCTAAGATAATGATTTTCAGTGACACAATTTGACATTAACCATAATTGTCTTCTCTCTGCTTTCCTTTGTATCGTATGTCTTGTGTTTTTTGTTTTTCCCTTTCCAAGATTGCTGATGGTATGGCATATATTGAAAGAATGAACTATATTCACCGAGATCTTCGGGCTGCTAATATTCTTGTAGGAGAAAATCTTGTGTGCAAAATAGCAGATTTTGGTTTAGCAAGGTTAATTGAAGACAATGAATACACAGCAAGACAAGGTAAAATTAATTTTACATAAAAGCTTGTAGTGTTCTATGTTTTGCTTAACTCTCTTGATTATACAGGGTTTTCCAGAATAAGAATTGTTTTAGCTTCCCTCAGAAGAGTCATAGAGACATTGATTTCATTCATAAAATCATGTACCACTATGGCTTTCTGATAGTTAACTTTCCTCCAAGAAAGAACTTGACTAGGTATCCTTTGCATTATACATAGAGCAAGTAGTAGCCTCTTTACACTTCTTTTGACATGACAACAAATATATTTTAATTTCTTTCCTAGAAAGGCCAGAGGGTCTCAGTCAGAGGAGATATTGCCCTGTACCGCCACTCACCAGGGGACATCTGACAATGTCTACTTTTTTGGTGGTTACAACCTGGGGGCTACTGCTGACATCTAGTGGGTAGAGGCCAGGTATACTGCTGAACCTCCTACAGTGTACAGAAATGTGCAAGACCCCCCCAGCCACAACACGGAATTATCAGGCCCAAAATGGTAGCGGTGCTGAGATTGAGAAACCCTGCTTTAGACATAGTGCTTTCTTTCAACCTCCATACTTTTGTGCGGTTACCTCCATCTGGAATGCATTCCTATCTGTAATGTTTGTTGTTGTTGTTGTTTTTCGAGATAGGGTCTCACTCTGTTGCTCAGGCTAGAGTATAGTGGCGTGATTTCAGCTCACTGCAGCCTTGACCTCCTGGGGCTCAGGTGATCCTCCCACCTCAGCCTCCTGAGTAGCTGGAACTACAGGTGCACACTACCACACCTGACTAATTCTTTGTATTTTTTGTAGAGACGAAGTTTTGCCATGTTGCCCAAGCTGGTCTCGAACTTCTGGGCTCAAGCAATCCTCCTGCCTTGGCTTCCCAAAGTGCTAAGACTGCAGGCGTGAGACACCATGCCCGGCCTGTAATCTTTACATGTGAAAATCCTAACCATTCTTTAGGGCTTATTTTAGCTGCCACTTTTTTTTCAATAGTCTTTGGGAAACTAGTTCTTTAGTGGTGATTTCAGTGCACCCATCACCCAAGCATCTTGCACTGTACCCAATATGTAGGTTTTTTTGTTTGTTTTTTTGAGACGGAGTCTCACTCTATCGCCCAGCCCAGGCTGGAGTGCAGTGGCACGATCTCGGCTCACTGCAACATCGGCCTCCCAGATTCAAGCGATTCTCCTGCCCCAGCCTCCCGAGTAGCTGGGATTACAGGCTCGTACCACCACACCCAGCTAATTTTTGTATTTTCAGTAGAGACAGGGTTTCACTTCCAACATGTAGTCTTTTATCCACCCCTCAACCTTTCCCCCTTATTCCCCAAAGTCCATTATATTACTCTTATGCCTTTGTGTCCTCATAGCTTAGCCCCACTTTTAAGTGAGACCATACAATATTTGGTTTTCCATCCCTGAGTTACTTCACTTAGAATAATGGCCTCTAGCTCGGTCTAAGTTTCTGCAAAAGACATTATTTCATTCCTTTTTACGGCTGAGTAGTATACCATGGTGTATATATACCACACTTTTTTTAATCCACTCATTGGTCAATGGTCATTTAGGTTGGCTCCATATCTGCAATTGTGAATTGTGCTGCTATAAACGTTTGTGGATGTATCTTTTTCATACAATGATTTTTTTTTTTTTTTTTTTTTTTTTTTTTGCTTTGAGACAGAGTCTCACTCTGTTGCCCAGGCTGGAGTGCAGTGGCACAATCTCGGCTCACTGCAACCTCCACCTCCCAGGTTCAAGTGATTCTCCTGCCTCAGCCTCCCCCGTAGCTGGGATTACAGGCACCTGCCACCAGGCCTGGCTAATTTTTGTATTTTAGTAGAGACAAGGTTTCACCATGTTGGCCACGCTGGTCTCAGACTCCTGACCTCAGGTGATCCACACGCCTTGGCTTCCCAAAGCGCTGGGATTACAGGCGTGAGCCACCACACCTGGCTGATTTCATTTCCTTTGGGAAGATACCCAGTAGTGGGATTGCTGGATTGAATGGTAGTTCTACTTTTAGTTCTTTATGGAGTTTCCATACTGTTTTCCATAGTGGTTGTACTAATTTACATTCCCACCATCAGTGGAAAAATGTTCCCCTTTCACCACATCCACACCAACATCTATTTTTTTTTTTTTTTTTTTTTTTTTTACTTTTTCATTATGGCCATTCTTACAGGAGTAAGGTAGTGTCTCATGGTAGTTTTAATTTGCATTTCCCTGATGATTAGTGATGTTGTAGTTGCTACTGGTTTTTTTTGTTTTGTTTTGTTTTGTTTTTGAGATGGAGTTTCACTCTGTCATCCAAGCTGGAGTGCAGTGGTGCGATCTTGGCTCACTGCAAGCTTCGCCTCCCGGGTTCACACCATTCTCCTGCCTCAGCCTCCCAAGTAGCTGGGACTACAGGTGCCTGCCACCACGCCTGGCTAATTTTTTTTTTTTTTGTATTTTTAGTAGAGATGGGGTTTCACCATGTTAGCCAGGATGGTCTCAATCTCCTGACCTCATGATCTGCCCACCTCGGCCTCCCAAAATGCTGGGATTACAGGCGTGAGCCGCCACACCTGGCCAAGTTTTGCTTTTCTGCCCAGACTGGAGTGAAGTGGCATGATCTTGGCTCACTGCAACCTCTGCCCCCCAGGTTCAAGCAATTCTCCTGCCTCAGCCTCCCGAGTAGCTGGGATTACAGGCATGCGCCACCACGCCTGGCTAAGTTTTGTGTTTTTGGTAGAGACAGGGTTTCACCGTGTTGGCCTGGCTGGTCTTGAACTCCTGACCTTAGGTGATCTGCCCACCTCGGCCTCTCAAATTGTTGGGATTATAGGCGTGAGCCACTGTGCCCAACCACCTGCCACTTTTTAAATAAAACATTTTGTAATTGTGCCAAGGCAAATTGATCATCTGTTTGTCTAAATATCGAAACAACTCTGTTTTAAAACATTATCTACAAACACATATAAAGAATGTAAGACACCTATAATCTTATTTCCGCAGCAAGTTTATAAACTTCATGAAAGCCATGCTTTTTTTTTTTTTTTTTTTTTTTTTTTGAGACGGAGTCTCACTCTGTTGGCCAGGCTGGAGTGCAATGGTGTGATCTTGGCTCACTGCAAGCTCCGCCTCCTGGATTCACGCCATTCTCCTGCCTCAGCCTCCCGAGTAGCTAGGACTACAGGCTCCCACCACCTCGCCTGGCTAATTTTTTGTGTTTTTAGTAGAGACAGGGTTTCATCATGTTAGCCAGGATGGTCTCGATCTCCTGACCTCATGATCCGCCCACCTCGGCCTCCCAAAGTGCTGGGATTACAGGCTTGTGCCACCGCACCCGGCCAAAAGCCATGCTTTTTAGGTTTCCATAATGATTAGCATAATGCCCTCCACAAAAAAGATATACAGTAAATATTTGAGTTAATTAACATGGGCTTTTAAAAGTAGTACAATAAAATTTTCCAGAACGATGTAAAAAGTAGGAAAGAGATTATGGTTGAAAACCCATAGACATTATAACTCAATAGAATATTCACTCATCAACCAATAGTTAACTATAGCTATTAGGTGCCAGACTGTACTTAAAAGTTACCCATATTATAACACATATCTTTGGCTTACTAGAGCTTCAACCTCTATTTTCTTAAATTGTTTTCTGTTCCCACAGCCAACTTATTTTTTATATCACCAGCTATGTAATCAGGAAGAAATGTGATTTATTTCAATATGAATTTTAAAAATTAAAGGATTTTTATTCCATGTATCTTGTACATTTAAAGAATTGACACTGATGACTACAGTAGAGATATTGACAGAACATTAGCCCTGCATATGCTATGTTTACACAAATAGATTTTTAAAAAACAATTAAGCAAGATGGTCAATATTTTAGGTGCAAAATTTCCAATCAAATGGACAGCTCCTGAAGCTGCACTGTATGGTCGGTTTACAATAAAGTCTGATGTCTGGTCATTTGGAATTCTGCAGACAGAACTGGTAACAAAGGGCCGAGTGCCATATCCAGGTAAGCTTGCATTTTATTAGCTCTTGGTTATCTCATGAGTGGCTTTATCAGGAGTTTATTAGGAACAGAAGTGTAAGCAGGGAAAAGGTCTTTATTTCTTCTCATAGTCCCCCTGCCTCTCCCTCTCCCCACTCCTTCCCTTTACTGTGGCATTGCATGGGTAACTGTGGCATTGGATGGGTAACAGTCAATGAAAGCCACGATCCTTGACAGGGTGAGCACATGAGATATGCCCCACATTCACCTCAGCTTTCTCAGGACATTTTCCAAAAGGGCCTCTTATTGTTCTCTCAGATAATAAACATATCTTAAATATCCTGGCTCATCACCCTATACCCTAAATAACTGTTCTTTCCTGGTAGTGTGACTGGTGGTTTTTTTTTTTTTTTTTTTTAAACAGAGTCTCTCTCTGTCACCCAGGCTGGAGTGCAGTGGTACAGTCTGGCTCACTGCAACCTCTGGCTGCCGGGTTCAAGCAATTCTCCTGCCTCAGCCTCCCAAGTAGCTGGGATTACAGGCACCCGCCACCACGCCCAGCTAATTTTTTGTATTTTTAGTAGAGAATGGGGTTTTGCCATGTTGGCTAAGCTGGTCTCGAACTCCTGACCTCAGGTGATCCACCTGCCTAGGCCTCCCAAAGTGCTGGGATTACAGGCGTGAGCCACTGTGCCCATCCTGGTATATTTTTTTAAATATGTACTTGCCTTGTTTTCTTCAGTAGATTATTTTGAGATCCTTTTCTTGTTTTGTTTCTCCTAACAAAACCTATTTATAAACCAGCACTTTAAAAAATATATCTGCCATTAATAAAGAGGAAAAATAAAAAAGTTTCCCTTTCAAAATTAAGAGACTTTTTTTTTTTTTTTTTTTTTTTTTTTTGAGACGGAGTCTCGCTCTGTCGCCCAGGCTGGAGTGCAGTGGCACGATCTCAGCTTACTGCAGCCTCCACCTCCCAGGTTCACACCATTCTCCTGCCTCAGCCTCCCGGGTAGCTAGGACTACAGGCACCCGCCACCACACCAAGCTAATTTTTTGTATTTTTAGTAGAGACGGGGTTTCACTGTGTTAACCAGGATGGTATCGATCTCCTGAACTTGTGATCTGCCCGCCTTGGCCTCCCAAAGTGCTGGGATTACAGGCGTGAGCCACCGCGCCCAGCCTCAAAATTAAGAGATTTATATAGTTTCTAGGGGGAAGGAGAAATTTTAGCTCATTTGAAATTCAGCTATCATTGAGTATTACTTTAGTTTGTTACTTCTCAAACTCTTCTACTGAAGTATCCTAATGTTGAGAGTGAAAGCATATAAAATTTAATCTTTAGGAAAAACTGTTTTGCTAATCTTATGGGTTTTGCATATTATCTAACATATTCCTCTTCCCTAATATCTCCAACTGTAGATCTAATGCCATTAAATTTTATCACCCACTTTGTCTGGTTGCTGTTATTCACTGATACCATTCAAGTTATTCTCTTTTAATGACTCACCATTGTCCTCTCCAACAAAACTCCTCTCCTGTCTTAACTCATTGTCATCTTAATACACATGGTGATGATTTTTCTATTACCCTGGTCTCTTGTAGCTTGAACTCTTCTCCTGTGTAATCTTGTCTTTCACTCTACCTTAGCCAGTCTTTCCATCTTCATACCTTAAACCTTAACATTACCAATAACTGCAACCCTTTCAAAATCTATTTCATGCATCTACTTTCTGACCACCACTTGCCATCTTTCTAGATAACTCCCTCTACCCCAATCCTAGCAATTTCTTGATGCTACCAGGATCTTTACTCCACTGTTTCTGCCTTTTCCTGCTTCTCATCCCCTTCATGAAACCATTCTACTCCTTAAATTCCCTAGTGAAGCAGTATAATCACTCCTTTGCAGTTACCTTGCCCTTCACCCTTCTCTGATTTCATCATCATTGCTTAGCAAAATCACCACACTAAATAAATCCAACTCTGCCTATACCACACCTGCAAACAGGGCTAGAAAAAACAACACAGCCATGCAACATAGTTTCAGTTTAAATGTATAACCATGAGGAACTTTCAGTTTTAGCTGTGATGGAGAGGCTAATATCCAACTTACTATAGCACTGTAAACAACTACAAAAGTTAAATAAAATATGTAAAAGAACTGATAGGACGTTGCATCAAGGAAGGCCATTTATACTGGCTTTTCTGAAGGCATTTTCTAAAATAGCATAGGGCAGTAAAACCCAGACAGAAAGCATAAGTCTTATTAAGCAAAGGAGGCAGAGATCCTAGTGCTGGGATCTGAAGGACAGGGTCCCAGAGAAGGAACCATAGGGAAAGAACTCTAAAATTCTGCTTTAAAATTCCGGTTGGGCGTGGTGACTCACTCCTATAATCCCAGTACTTTGGGAGGCTAAGGTGGGTGGATCGCTTGAGCCCAGGAATTTGAAGCTGCAGTGAGCTATGATTGCACCACTGCACTCCAGCCTGGGCAACAGAGCAAGACCCTGTCTCAAAAAAAAAAAAAAAAAAAATCCCCTTGGGTCCTTGGTCAGTTTTAATCTGCACATACACAGGGAGAGTCTCTGGGAGACCTAACAGAAAATAGCCACTAGGAGGCTGGGGAGTCAAGCAGAGTTCAGAGGCTACAGAGTGCTGAGGAGTTCTTGCCCAGCCAAACTGGATAGATGTTGGAGAATACCCTAGGCTTTTTGTTGAGACCCCAGAAAGTCCATACCCTAGGAGAAAGGGCAAAACTGAGCAAAACTAAGCCCTAACAACTAGGTGATCTGCTGGTAAGTTACAAATGGAATTAAACTGAACATCCTTCAGAAAAAGATAACATGATCTAGATAACCTACAGTGTATGATTCAAAATGTCTAGCACAAAATAAAAAGTTAGTAGATATATGAAGAAGGGAAGAGATGACTGATTATCAAGAGTTCAAAATCTGGCTGGGCGCTGTGGCTCACGCCTGTAATACCAACACATTGGGAGGCCAAGGCGGGTGGATCACAAGGTCAGGAGTTTGAGACCAGCCTGGCCAAGATGGTAAAACCTCATCTCTGCTAAAAATACAAAAATTAGCCAGCCACGGTAGCGGGTGCCTGTAATCCCAGCTACTCGGGAGGCTGAGGTAGGAGAATCACTTGAACCCAGGAGGTGGAGGTTGCAGTGAGCTGAGATCGCGCCGCTGCACTCTGGCCTGGGTGACAGAGCGAGACTCTGTCTCAAAAAAAAAAAAAAAAAAAAAAAGTTCAAAATCAATAGGAGCAGACTCTGAGATAATCCAAATCTTGGAGTTAGCAAAACACTCCAAAATAGCAATATATGGAATGTTAAAATAGAAGAAAAGTTTTGCAAAATAATGAAAAACTGGAGAATTTCAGCAGAATTGGAATCTATTTTTAAAAAAAGAATCAAATGGAAATTGTATTTATTTATTTATTTATTTATTTATTTATTTATTTTCTTTTGAGACAGAGTCTCGCTCTGTCTCCCAGGCTGGAGTACGGTGGCACGATCTTGGTTCATTGCAGCCTCCGCCTCCCAGGTTCCAGCGATTCTTCTGCCTCAGCCTCCCAAGTAGCTGAGATTACAGGCGTGAGCCACCCCGCCTGGCCCTCAAATGGAAATTTTAGAACTGGAAAACATATCAAATTAAGTACTCACTAGATGGGCATAATAGAAGACAAGATTAGTGGATTCAGACATACTAACAAAGTATCCAAGGTAATGCATAGATAAAAGCTAATGGGGAAGAAAGCAGAACAGAATGTATGAAACCAGTAGGGCATAGTGAAAAGGTCTAGTTTATGGAGTCCCAGAAGCAGAAGAGAAAAAAAATGAAACAGTAACAACATTTTAAAAAAGTAATGGCTAAAAATCTTCTAAATATGATAAAATACTAACCCACAGATTAAGTGAACCTCAAACAAGAAAAGTAAACTCAGTGAAATTCAAGCAAACATATCATGGTCAAATTACAAAAATCAAAGCCAAACAGCCATAAGGAAGTGGTGCGGATTGAGCATTCCTAATTCAAAAATCCGAAATGCAGCCAGGCGCAGTGGCTCAGGCCTGTAATCCCAGCACTTTGGGAGGCCGAGGCCAGTGGATCACGAGGCCAGGAGTTTGAGACCAGCCTGGCCAACATAGTGAAACCCCATCTCTACTAAAAATACAAAAATTAGCTGGGCATGGTGGCGCACACCTGTAGTACCAGCTACTTGGAGGCTGAGGCAGGAGAATCACTTGAACCTGGGAGGCAGAGGTTGCAATGAGCCAAGATTGCGTCACTGCACTCCAGCTTGGGCAACAGAGCAAGACTTCATCTCAAAGAAAAAAAAATCCGAAATGCTCCAAAATCCAAAACTTTTTGAGCATTGACATAACACCACAAATGGAAAATTCCACACCCGTCCTCATGTGACAGGTCACAGTCAAAATGTCATCAAAATTTTGTTTTGTGCAGAAAATTATTTTTTAAATTATGTAAAATTACCTTCAGGCTATATGTATAAGGTGTATATGAAACAAAAATGAATTTTTTTTTTTTTTGAGACAGGGTCTCTGTCACCCAGGCTGGAGTGCAGTGGCACAACCAGGGCTCACTGCAGCCTCTACCTCCCTGGGCTCAGGTGATCCTCCCACCTCAGCCTCCCAAGTAGCTGAGACCACAGGTGTGTGCCATCCACCTAGCTAATTTTTGTAGAGACAGGGTCTCACCACGTTGACCAGGATGGTCTCAAAATCCTGGGCTCAAGCGATTTGCCTGCCCTGTCCTCTCAAAGTGCTGGGATTACAGGTGCAAGCCACCGTGCCTGGCTCATAAATGAATTTTATGTTTAGACTTGGGTCCCATCCCTTAAGATATCTCATTATGTATATGCAAATATTCCAAAATCCAAAAAAATCCAAAATCAGAAACACTTCTGGTCCCAAACATTTCAGATAAGGGATACTCAGCCTATATATTATCTACACAGGAACAACAGTCAGACAGCTAACTTTTCCTCAGATATGGAAGCCAGGAAAGAGTGAAATTATGTCTTTAAAGTGCTTGGGGGAAAACTGCTGATCTAAAACACCAACAATAAAAAATCTTACCAAATTTATAATGTATATAAAAATAGACTGTGACAATAACACAAAGGGTAGAGGGGGTCAAGGAATAAGAGGTAAACCGTTCTAAGTTTGGAACAGGTGAAAGTACTTATTTTGAGTAAAATATAATAAACCAAGGAAGCATATTGTAGTCTCAATGATAACTAATAAAATAACAAGAAGAGAAGATAAAAAGCCAACAGAGGAGAGAAAAAATTGAACATTGAAAAATGCTTGTTTAATCAAATTAAAAAGCAAGAGAGGAGAAACGAATAGATGGAACAAAGATCAGGATGGTAGAATTCAGCCCAACTACATCCATAATTAAATGACATTTAGGTACACTAAACATTCCAATAAAAAAAGAAGACTGGATTTTAAACACATACACAAATACTATAATGGTATTTATAAGATGCATACTTTAAGGTATTTTAGGAGACTGAAATTAAAAGGATGGGAAAGTTATACTCTGCAAATCCTAACTGAAGAAAGCCTAGATAGCAGTAGACTTTAAGGCAAGAAATAGTACCACGGACAAAAAGGGACATTTCATAATAATAAAAGGGTCAGTTCAACAGGGAAACATAAAAATCCAAAATGAGCTATATAACTACATAGCTTCAAAATGCATAAAAATTTATATGATCAGGATATTCTAGTTAAGTATTCGGATGATAATCAGAATATAAACAATTTGTAGATTACCCATCTTTAAAGAAGAAAAAGAGATACTTTATCATTCATTGTTTTTCTTTGACGATTTTAAGAGGATTTGGAAAGAACTTTCCACATGTAGCATGGATCGATCCATTGCATACTCTTCTTACAGCAGATTGTCCATTTCAAAGCAGCAGCGCCTGTTTACTCATCTTATTTGAGGATAGTAATAAACCTTGATAAATGCTAACAGGTATGAAATCCTTACATTTATTGACAGTATGCTAAGTATTTACCATGTGAATTTTTTTTTTTTTTTTTTTTTTTTTTTTTTTTTTTTTTTTGAGATGGAGTCTTGCTTTGTCACCCAGGCTGGAGTGCAGTGGTGCAATCTCTGCTCACTGCAGCCTCCGCCTCCCGGGTTCAAGTGATTCTCCTGCCTCAGCCTCCCGAGTAGCTGGGATTACAGGCGTGTGCCCACCATGCCCAGTTAGTTTTTATATTTTTAGTACAGATGGAGTTTCGCCATGTTGGCCAGGTTGGTCTCAAACTCCTGACCTCAGGTGATCCGCCCACTCAGCCTCCCAAAGTGCTGGGATTACAGGTGTGAACCACCATGCCCAGGTGGCATAAAATAATTTAATAGTTCTAATTATCAGAAAATTCTGAAGAGTGAAGTTGTTTTTGTTTTTGTTTTTTTGAGATGGAGTCCCATTCTGTCACCCAGGCTAGAGTGCAGTGGCACAATCTTGGCTCACTGCAACCTCCACCTCCCGAGTTCAAGCGATTCTCCTGCCTCAGCCTTCCAAGTAGCTGGGACTACAGGCGCCCGCCACCATGCCCAGCTAATTTTTTGTATTTTTAGTAGAGACGGGGTTTCACCGTGTTGGCCAGGATGGTCTCGATCTCTTGACCTCGTGATCTGCCTGCCTCGGCCTCCCAAAGTGCTGGGATTACAGGCATGAGCCACTGCACCCGGCCTTTGAATGAAGTTTTGAATGAAAGCTTATTGGTAATTAGAAGTTATTTTCATAGGTTCCGGCTTATTTGGATTGCTTAATCCTAACAGTCAATTAAAATAATAAGCATAAAATAAAAGAACACAGAATGGAAAAGAAGTTCAATTATAGTAAGCCCTCACTGAATATTAATTCCCTTACTCCTTTTCTCCTTCCCCCAACAACTTCTAGTTGTATTTCCATTGTTAGTAAAATGTACTGGATATTTCACTTCCCCACCCCCCGAGATGGAGTCTCGCTCTGTCACCCAGGCTGGAGTGCTATGGTGCAATCTCAGCTCACTGCAACCTGCGCCTCCCGTTCAGGTGATTCTCCCACCTCAGCTTCCCAAGTAGCTGGGATTACAGGCACCTGCCATCATGCCCGGCTCATTTTTGTATTTTGTAGAGTCGCGGTTTCACCATGTTGGCAAGGCTGGTTTTGAACTCCTGACCTCAGGTGATCGCCCGGCCGGATTTCACTTATGAAGATGACAGTACCTAGTTAGAAGAAAAGCTCAGAAAACTTCCTTTTAAGTATTGAGTTTCAAAGTAATGTCATGTAGAGTTTTTTTAATAGTTTAAAAAATGTATTTTGAGAAATCACTTATTCCTCAAAAAAAAACTAAAAATCTAAATAATAATGATTTAACCCCATTACATTTTCTTTAGAGAATCATAGACTATTTTAAATATCATTCCTGATTGGTTGATAGTTTCCAAGAGATACGAGGGATGGCCTGACTTGCAGGTGGGCAGGGAAGGTGATGCGGGAGATAGGAAGTGACATGGAGTTGCTGGCTTAGTGAGACACTGTCAGGAAGAATTTGGAAAAAGAGGCATTTTGCTGTCCTGTGATAAGATGGGGTGAACTGCTGATCAGGGGATTGAGGAAGGGGGGATTACAAAGGAATACAAGAAAGGAACTGTGTAATATCTTGAAGAAAGTCAAACAGGTGATATTAGATAAGGAAACTGTTTCACAGAAGTAATTCAATATAAAGTTATGTAGTTAGTATATTTGGCAAAACCAAGACTAGAACTTTCTTCTGAATTTCTGTTTTGAAGTTCTTTCAGACAGGATCTTGCCACCATTCCTCAGTAACCCAAGTTTGGTCATTGTTAAATGTTAATATTAGAAAGTACCAGTACCTCATAGTGGCACCCTAAATTCTTATTAATCAAACGGGGTTGGCTTTTGAAGACATTAGTATTAAAAATATAAGATGGAATGAAAAATTAGACATGTTAAAACATAGATTAACATTTTCTAAGCTCTTCTTGATATTCTCACGTTTAAAATTTATTTTGTTGCTTTGTTAAAAGAATTATTTCACTAAATAATATACTTTGAATCAGTTAGTGGCTAGGGGGTTTGTTATGTTTTCCTAGTGGTAGTTAGGACCATTGTTCTTTAATGTTTTAATCTTGTGTGTTAGGTATGGTGAACCGTGAAGTACTGGAACAAGTGGAGCGAGGATACAGGATGCCGTGCCCTCAGGGCTGTCCAGAATCCCTCCATGAATTGATGAATCTGTGTTGGAAGAAGGACCCTGACGAAAGACCAACATTTGAATATATTCAGTCCTTCTTGGAAGACTACTTCACTGCTACAGAGCCACAGTACCAGCCAGGAGAAAATTTATAATTCAAGTAGCCTATTTTATATGCACAAATCTGCCAAAATGTAAAGAACTTGTGTAGATTTTCTACAGGAATCAAAAGAAGAAAATCTTCTTTACTCTGCATGTTTTTAATGGTAAACTGGAATCCCAGATATGGTTGCACAAAACCACTTTTTTTTCCCCCAAGTATTAAACTCTAATGTACCAATGATGAATTTTCCAACGTATTTCAGGGTCCAAAGAAAATAGAGCTAAGATACTGATGACAGTGTGGGTGACAGCATGGTAATGAAGGACAGTGAGGCTACTGCTTGTTTATAAATAATTTCCTTTCTTTTTTTCCCCAAAGTCAGAATTGCTCAAAGAATATTATTTATTGTTATAGATAAAACTTGAGAGATAAAAAGCTGTACCATAATAAAATCTAAAATTAAGGAATATCATGGGACCAAATAATTCCATTCCAGTTTTTTAAAGTTTCTTTCATTTATTATTCTCAAAAGTTTTTTCTAAGTTAAACAGTCAGTATGCAATCTTAATATATGCTTTCTTTTGCATGGACATGGGCCAGGTTTTTCAAAAGGAATATAAACAGGATCTCAAACTTGATTAAATTTTAGACCACAGAAGAGGAATTTGAAAGTATAATGCAGTACATTAATATTCATATTCATGGAACTGAAAGAATAAGAACTTTTTCACTTCAGTCCTTTTCTGAAGAGTTTGACTTAGAATAATGAAGGTAACTAGAAAGTGAGTTAATCTTGTATGAGGTTGCATTGATTTTTTAAGGCAATATATAATTGAAACTACTGTCCAATCAAAGGGGAAATGTTTTAATCTTTAGATAGCATGCAAAGTAAGACCCAGCATTTAAAAAGTCCTTTTTAAAAAATAGACTTGGTACTGTGAGATATTGCTTATATGTCCTTATGGGGATGGGTGCCACAAATAGAAAATATGACCAGATCAGGGACTTGAATGCACTTTTGCTCATGGTGAATATAGATGAACAGAGAGGAAAATGTATTTAAAAGAAATACAAGAAAAGAAAATGTGAAAGTTTTACAAGTTAGAGGGATGGAATGTAATGTTTAATGTTGATGTCATGGAGTGACAGAATGGCTTTGCTGGCACTCAGAGCTCCTCACTTAGCTATATTCTGAGACTTCGAAGAGTTATAAGGTATAACTATAAAACTAATTTTTCTTACACACTAAATGGGTATTTGTTCAAAATAATGAAATTATGGCTTCACATTCATTCCAGTGGGATATGGCTTTTATGTAAAACATTTTTAGAACTCCAGTTTTCAAATCATGTTTGAATCTACGTTCACTTTTTTTTTTTTTTTTTTCTTTTTTGAGACGGAGTCTCGCTCTGTCATCCAGGCTGGAGTGCAGTGGCACGATGTCAGCTCACTGCAAGCTCCGCCTCCCAGGTTCACACCATTCTCCTGCCTCAGCCTCCCGAGTAGCTGGGACTACAGGCACCCACCACCACGCCCGGCTAGTTTTTTGTATTTTTAGTAGAGACGGGGTTTCACCGTGTTAGCCGGGATGGTCTTGATCTCCTGACCTTGTGATCTGCCCACCTCAGCCTCCCAAAGTGCTGGGATTACAGGCATGAGCCACTGTGCCTGGCCTACATTCACTTTTAAAGTCTACGTAATGGTGGTCATTTTTTCCCTTTTAGAATACATTAAATGGTTGATTTGGGGAGGAAAACTTATTCTGAATATTAACGGTGGTGAAAAGGGGACAGTTTTTACCCTAAAGTGCAAAAGTGAAACATACAAAATAAGACTAATTTTTAAGAGTAACTCAGTAATTTCAAAATACAGATTTGAATAGCAGCATTAGTGGTTTAAGTGTCTAGCAAAGGAAAAATTGATGAATAAAATGAAGGTCTGGTGTATATGTTTTAAAATACTCTCATATAGTCACACCTTAAATTAAGCCTTATATTAGGCCCCTCTATTTTCAGGATATAATTCTTAACTATCATTATTTACCTGATTTTAATCATCAGATTCGAAATTCTGTCCCATGGCATATATGTTCAAATTCAAACCATTTTAAAATGTGACAGATGGACTTCATGCAAGTTGGCAATGGTTCTGGTACTAAAAATTGTGGTTGTTTTTTCTGTTTACGTAACCTGCTAGGTATTGACACTCTCTACCAAGAGGGTCTTCCTAAGAAGAGTGCTGTCATTATTTCCTCTTGTCAACAACTTGTGACATGAGATTTTTTAAGGGCTTTATGTGAACTATGATATTGTAATTTTTCTAAGCATATTCAAAAGGGTAACAAAATTGTTTATGTACTAAATCTAATCAGGAAAGTAAGCCAGGAAAAGTTGATGGTATTCATTAGGTTTTAACTGAATGGAGCAGTTCCTTATATAATAACAATTGTATAGTAGGGATAAAACACTAACTTAATGTGTATTCATTTTAAATTGTTCTGTATTTTTAAATTGCCAAGAAAAACAACTTTGTAAATTTGAAGATTTTTTCCAACAGCTTTTCGTCTTCAGTGTCTTAATGTGGAATTAACCCTTACCAAAAAAGCAAGTTGGCAAAAACAGCCTTCTAGCACACTTTTTTAAATGAATAATGGTAGCCTAAACTTAATATTTTTATAAAGTATTGTAATATTGTTTTGTGGATAATTGAAATAAAAAATTCTCATTGAATGCACCTATTAATCGTTTTAGTTGCTATTCATATTCTCATTTGTTTTTTAAAAATTGATACATTCTGAATTTATTCTTCCATTGAGAAAAAAATGTTCAGTTACTTGTAACTACTGAGCAGAATTTAATCAATCCTTTATTAAATTCAGAACATTATTGAACTCATTCTTTGTGGTCAATTTTCTATGTCAAGTGAGTGACATTATTTTTACAAGTATTTTCTTCTTTTTAAAATTATACCAGCAAATACAGTTAATGCAGAAACCTAACTAATTTGAGTGTAGCTATTCACAATCTATGTGAAGAATATAAAATAGAATGACCAGTTTTATTATAAATTAAGGGGCTTAATTTTCTAAAAAAGAAAAAAAAATGAGCCTTATCTCTGCGTTTTATAATTATATAGGATAATGAAAATAAAATTGTCTAATACTAAATTTTGAATGGTCATTCAAAAGCATTTATTTTCAATAAGTGTTAATTACAAAATTATTAGCTTTTTCTCTGATTTCTAAAACACTTCATTTAGTGAACATTTATTTTTGTAGTATAGCAATAGTTCCTCAATTTAAGAATGTTTTTCTAGTTTCCCATTTGCCTTTTAATTTTCCATATAATTTCTGACATGTAAGTTGTACATTTGTAGATTGTCAAATCTGTTCATTCCTTTTTTATGCTTAGAAGTCCTCATCCACCCCAAGATTAATATTCATCTATCTATATTATAGTTTATGCTTCTGTGTGTGTGTGACAGGATCTTGCTCTGTTGCCCATGTTGAAGTGCAGTGGCACCATCATGGCTGACTGCAGCCTTGACCTCCCAGGCTCAAGCAATCCTCCCACCTCAGCCTCCCAAGTAGCTGGGAGTACAGGTGCGAGCCACCTTGCCTGGCTTTTGATATTTTGTAGAGACAGGGTTTTGCCATGTTCCTTAGGCTGGTCTCAGAACTCCTGAGCTCAAGTGGTCCGCCTGCCTCGGCCTCCCAAAGTGCTGGAATTACAGGCATAAGCCACTGCTCCCAGCCCTATAGGTTGTGCTTTTTGAAAAGCATTTTAGGCCGGGCAGGGTGGCTCATGCCTCTAATCCCAGCACTTTGGGAGGCTGAGGCAGGTGGATCATGAGGTCAGGAGATGAAGACCATCCTGGCTAACATGGTGAAATCCCATCTCTACTAAAAATACAAAAAATTAGCCGGGCGTGGTGGCGGGCGCCTGTAGTCCCAGCTACTCAGGAGGCTGAGGCAGGAGAATTGTGTGAACCCGGGAGGTGGAGCTTGTAGTGAGCCGAGATCGTGCCACTGCACTCCAGCCTGGGGACACAGCGAGACTCCATCTCAAAAAAATAAAAAAAGCATTTTAATTGATTTCGAAGTTGAGTATAAAATGTGACTTAAGGGCCAGGTATAGTGCCTGTAATCTCAGCACTTTGGGAGGCCGAGGCCAGTGGATCACTTGAGGCCAGGAGTTCGAGACTAGCCTGGCCAACATAGTGAAACACCATTTCTACTAAAAATACAAAAATCAGCCAGGCATGGTGGTGCGTGCCAGTAGTCCCAGCTACTTGGGAGGCTGAGGCACAAGAATCGCTTGAACCCAGGAGGCAGAGGTTGCAGTGAGCCAAGATGGCACCATGGCACTCCACCCTGGGCAACAGAGCGAGACTGTCTCAAAAAAAAAAAAAAAAAAAAAGTGACTTAAGAGTCTAGCATGATTTTTTTTTTTCCCATATAGGTAATTTTCTCAGCACCAATTATTGGTTAATTTATTCCCACTGGTCCATTGGTTTAGGTTACTTCCTTTATTATACATATACTGTTTTGCCCAAGTATTTCTTTCATCAAAGCATTTTAATTGCTGTCACTTGATAATGCATTTTAATAATCAATACAGCAAGTTCCCTTTGCTATGCCTTTTCTTAAAATTTTAGTGTCCTGACAAATTCTTGATTAACTGTAGCCTTTATTTTTCATATTCCTATAAAATATGTGAGATTTTGGTTGGGATAGCATTATGCCTATAAACTAATTTGGTAAAAATTTGCATCTTCCATCAGGCTTCTCATCCCATTTGTGCAAGTCTTCATTTAGATCAAGTTTTTCTCTAAGCTTTTTGTGTGGAGTTGGAAGATGAGTCTCATCTTGTGTCCGATTACACTGCTCAAAGGGTGCCATTCCAGTGCTTCTGGAGACCAGGTTCCCATTTTGGTACAAAAGAAACCAACATGCAGAGTTGAAAAACTGCCCCAGTAGCATTAATTTCCCTAAAATCAGCTCCTCCCTGTCCTTCAGTATCTCCTTTTTTTTGTTTGAACTACATCAAGTTGAGTTTTTGCCACTGGCGACCATAGTCCTGATTAATTTTCAAATTGTTAAGAGGGAAAGGAATACTTCTGATTAAAATAAGCAGTCTGTGCCCAATGTCATCTGCTTGCCCTCCACATCCAGACTGTGCCTACTCCTTCTGGAAGCCTGACTTGTACTTATCAGGGGGCTCCCTTGCTCTCTCGATTCCCCCCAGCTCCCTCCTTGAGACTCTGGGCTGGCTATGTCATTCAGTCAACCAAACGTTCTCAATATGGCCTCCCTCATACACTTCCTTTTGGAGACTGGTAGTAGCTTCCATTCCATATGTTTTCTGCCTTAGGGGTGATGACAGTTTTGCTGCTACTAATACTGCATTAATCCTTGTGGTTCCTAACCTGCCCGCCTCTTTGTAAATAAATATCCTTGATTTGCCTTTTTTTTTTTTTTACAGACAGGGTCTCCCTCACTCTGTCGCCCAGGTTGGGGTGCAGTGGCACGATCATAGCTCACTGCAGTCTCAAACTCGCGGACTCAAGGGATCCTCCCACCTCAGCTTCCCAAGTAGCTAGGACTACAGCACAGGCCCCCACGCCCAGCGAATTTTGTATTTTTTCTAGAGATGAGGTCTTGCTATACTGCCTATGCAGGTCTCAAACTCCTAGGCTCAGGTAATCTTTCCACCTTGGCTTCTCAAAGTGCTGGAATTACCAAGTGTGAGCCACTGCACGGCCTCTTGATTTATCTTAATTTGAGCATGCCATCTGCTTCCAATTGAGACCCTGACTGATACTCATTATACCAACAGCTGTATCAGTAGAAAATAGGAAACTCAAATTATCACATAAAAGTGACAGTTTATACAAAACACTTTCAGTGCTGTGTATACAAAACTTCAGCAATATATGCAACATTGTATTAAATGTAAAGTTACAAGACTATTAACTGTGGAGAGAGCATACCAAATCTTGGGAATATTCAAAACTCCAAATTTTTTTTTTCCCCAGAGTTTCGTTCTGTCGCCCAGGCTGGAGTGCAGCGGTGCAATCTTGGCTCACTACAACCTCTGCCTCCCAGGTTATAGCAATTCTTGTGCCTCAGTCTCCCAAGTAGCTTGAATTACAGGCGTGTGCCACCATGCCTGGCTAATTTTTGTATTTTTAATTGAGAGGGTTTCGCCATGTTGGCCAGGCTGCTCTTGAACTACTAACCTCAGGTGATTCGCCCACCTCAGCCTCCCAAAATGCTGGGATTACAGGCGTGAGCCACCACAACTGCCCCAAAACAAATCTTTTTTAAAAGAGTTTTTCAATGTCTATTTTTCCAATATTAGTAAACCATTTGTTGCAAAACTGTTGGACAGAATGTTCAATTAGCTGTTATACTGCAATTCAATAATAATTTATGAGTTGAATTTTAAAATGAATAGGAAGGAGGCTGGGTGCAGTGGCTCATGCCTGTAATCCCAACACTTTGGGAGCCCGGTCTGGAGGGTCGCTTAAGCCCAGGAGTTCAAGATCAGCCTGGGCAGCAAGAAGAAACCCCATCTGTACAAAAATTAGCTGGGCATGGTGGTGCGTACCTGTGGTCCCAACTACTAAGGAGGCTGAGGTGGGAGAACTGTTTTGAGTCCAGGAGGTAGAAACTGCAGTGAACTGTGATTGCACCACTGCACTCCAATCTGGGCGACAGTGAGACCCTGTCTCAAAAAAAAAAAAAAAAAATTTAGAAATAAGACTTAGTAAAACAATAAAAGCTAAATAGATAATATGTGAAATTTATCCAGTAGCAGAAATGTCCCCTGGGACCTTTAAGAAACAGATGGCGGTATTCAATTTTAAGATGCTTGCAGAGTCCTTGCTACCCCAAACCGTCCTGCAAATCAGCTACACATAACCGTGAGTCAGTGACCTTTAGGAAAGAAAAGGGATTGGTGTCACAGCCAGAGGTATAATGACAAGGTACGAAAAAGGATAGGGATGGATTTCATAACCTAGTTTAAATGCAGTGGGGAAGTAAATTCAGGAAATAAATCAGGTAAGTAGGAGAAAAGTTCACCAAGTACTTCCAGAGATACTTAGAGAGACACTGGATTTCACAGAGGCATGGCATAGGGGTTCAATCCAGCTTCACTTCTATCTTAAAGGTCAAGTTAACTTGAGTAAGTTGGAGGACTTTGAAAATCCAAGTAAAAAATTGTCACTAGCCTGTGACAATAGGGATGAGAGAAATAAAAACTTTGCAGTTGGCCAAAAAGGTTGACAGTGATTCTAATAACTGAATTAAAGTGGTGTGGCCCTTAAAGTTTATCAAATTCCATTTATTCACTCATAATTGCACTATTTTCATGGAAAGTCTTAGTCTCCTAAAACATTGAGAGGATATACCGCGGAACTAGATGGCAAACTTGGTTTGGTTGGTTTTTGTAATCTTTACCATTGCTAGAAAGTTAGAAAAGGGTGGCATCACTTCAGCAGAAATTTTGAAAAATTCGTGGAACCAGAAGAAACCCAATCTAAAAGAAATACAAGAGAACATTTTCGCAGACTTTTAAGTGCAATTTCAAAGAAAATTCAAACTTAGAATCAAATTCAAAGAGGAGGCAGCACCCCAAAGCAACATTTTTTGTTTTATTGAGGTATAATTTACATACAACAAAGCTCACCATTTGAAGTGTACCCACTAGATGAGTTGTTGACAAATGTATACAGCCATGAAACCAGAATCAGAGAACATTTCCATCATTTCAGAAAATTCCATTATGCCCTTTTACAGTCAATCTCTTCCATTCACCCCTGACCTCTGTCAACCCCTGAGTGTTTTCTGTCGCTATAATTGTACATTTCTAGGGCTCTATATAAATGGAATCATATGTAGTCACTGTGTCTGATGTCTTTCGTTTAGCATAATGCTTTTGAGATCTTTTTATGGCTCAGTAATATTCCATTGCGTGGATGTGTACTACATCTTGGTTTTGTCCTTTACCAGTTGATGGATGTTTAGGTTGTTACTAGTTTTAGGCTATCACAAATAAAGCTGCATTGAACATTCAAATACAAGTTTTTATTTTAAACATAGGTTTTAAATTCTCTTGAATAATTATCTATGAGTAGGATTACTGAGTTGTATGATACATGAATGCTTAACTTTCTAAGAAACTGATAACTCTATTTTCCAAAGAAGCTGTACCCTTTCACACCCCTCCAGCAATGTATGAGAGTTCCAGCTGCTTCACATCCTTGCCAATACTTGGTATTGCCAGTCACTTTAATTGTAGTCATCCTGGTGCGTGTTAGTAGTACATCATTGTGGTTTTAGTGTGCATTTCCCTAATGACTAATAATGTTGAGTCTTTTCATAAGCTTATTTTAAATTCATATATCTGCTTAGGTGGAATGTCTATTAAAGTCTTTTGCCCATTTTTTATATCAGGTTGCCATCTTACTGAGTTGTAATTTTTTCAATATTCTGCATGCAAGTCCTTTTAACAGATACGTTTTGCAAATATTTTTCTTCCAATCTGCAGCTTGCATTTTCATTTCTTTAATGGTTTTCATCAGAGAAAACATTTTTAATGTTGAAAATTTAATTGACAATTTTTTTTATGATTCATGTTTTTAGTGTCCTAAGAAAGTTTGCTTTATCCAAGTACAAAAAGATTTTCTCCTGTGTTTTCTTTAGAAGTTTCATAATTCTAGCTCTTAAAATTTAGATCTATATTCCACTTCGAGATGATTTTTGTGTATAAGGTAAGGATCCAGGATTGTTTTGTTTGTTCTTATGGATATTTAATTGTTCGAGCACCAGTTGTTGGAAAGACTAGCTTACTCGTTGAATTTTCTTGGCCCCTGTTTTTTTTGTTGTTTTGTTTTTATTTTGTAGATGGAGTCTTGCTTTGTCGCCCAGCCTGGAGTGCAGTGGCGTGATCTCGGCTCACCGCAACCTCCGCCTCCTGGGTTCAAATGATTCTCCTGCCTCAGCCTCCCGAGTAGCTGGGACTACAGGCACATGCTACCACACCTGGCTAATTTTTTGTATTTTAACTAGTCTATTTCAAGACCTCTTCTGTTCCATTGATCTACTTGTCTGTCTTTATGTCAATTTCACATTGACTCGATTAGCGTATAGCAAGTCTTAAAACCAAGTAGTTTAAGTTCTTCAGCCTTGTTCTTTTTTAGGATTATTTTGGCTATTCAAATTTCCATATAAATTTTAGAATCAACTTGTCAATTTCTTCAAAAAAATCCTGCTAGTGATTTAGATTAGATTGCATTGAATTTGTAGTTTGATTTGGGAAGAACTGCTATTTTAACAATATTGAGTCTTCCAATCCAAGAATATAAATTTCTCTACATTTCTTTAGATCTTTTTTTCTCAGCAATGTTTTATAGTTGTCAGTGTGCAAATCTTGCATATTTTTGTTAAACTTGTCCTGTTTTATATTTTCAATGCAATTGTTTTAAGAGATTTTTTTTTCTAATTTTGGTTTCCAATTTTTTATTACTAGCACATCAACTATAGATTTTAAATTGACCTTGTATCCTACAAACTTGCTAAGCTCAATACTAGTTCCAGTAGCTTTTTTCGTAAGTCCTATGAAGACAGTTATCAACAAAGATGAATAATCATGTCATCCAAGAATAATAAACAGGTTTACTTCCTTTTCAATCTGTCTTTTATTTCTTTTCTTATTATATTACCCTAACTAGAACCTGCAGTACTATGTTGAATAGAAGTGGTGGAAGCAGACATCCTTTCCTTGTTCCAAATCTTAAGGAGAAAGCATCAATCATTCACCATAAAGTCAGCTCGTGGCTGTTTCTATCTTCTGAAATAGATTATAGAGAATTGTTGTAATTTCCTTAAATGATTGGTGTAAAATTCACCAGTGAAACCATGGACCTGGTGCTTTTTGTTTTTGGAAGGCTATTATTTATTCAAGTTATTTAATAGATATAGTCCTATTCAGATTGTCCATTTCTTCTCGTGTGAGTTTTGGCAGATTGTGTCTTTCAAGAATTGGTTTATTTCATCCAGGTTATCAAATTTGTGGACATAGAATTCATAGTATTCCTTTATTATCATTTTAATGTCCGTCGGATCTGTAGTAATGCTCCTTATTTCACTTTTGATATTAGTAATTTGCATTCTCTTTTCTTGCCTGGTTAGAAGCTTATTGATTTTATCAGTGTTTTAAAAGAACCAGCTTTTGTTTTCATTGATTTTTCTTTGTTGCTTTCCTGTTTTCAATTTCACAGATTTCTGCTTTAATTTTTATTATTTCTTCTCTTCTGCTTACTTTGGATTTTCTTTTTATTTATTTATTTATTTTTGAGACACAGTCTCACTCTGTCGCCCAGGCTGGAGTGCAGTGGTGCAATCTCGGCTCACTGCAACCTCCGCCTCCTGAGTTCAAGCGATTCTGCTGCCTCAGTCTCCCGAGTAGCTGGGACTACAGGCGCGCGCCACCACGCCAGGCTAATTTCTTGTATTTTTAGTAGAGACTGGGTTTCACCGTGTTAGCCAGGATGGTCTCCATCTCCTGACTCGCGATCTGCCCGCCTTGGCCTCTCAAACTGCTGGGATTACAGGCGTGAGCCGCCCAGCTTTTTTTTTTGAGTCGGAGTCTCGCTCTGTCGCCCGGGCAGGAGTATAGTGGCGCAATCTCAGCTCACTGCAACCTCCACCTCCCGGGTTCAGGCAGTTCTACCTCAGCCTCCCTAGTAGCTGGGACTACAGACGCTCACCACCACGCCCTGCTAATTTTTGTTTTTAGTAGAGGCGGGATTTCGCCATATTGGCCAGGCTGAGTTCAAACTCCTGACCTCAGGTGATCCGCCCGCCTCGGCCTCCCGAAGTGCTGGGATTACAGGCTGAGGTACGGTACGGGTACCGCATCTGCATCAGTACAGGTGTAATAAATGATGACCTGCCTCTTAATTTATCAGGTGGCAAACTGAGGCTGTGGGCACTTAAAGAGACCTAGCATTTTCTAGCGCACTGCTCTCCTGGGTACGCTGGCGACAACCAGCGGCCTCGGGTCGGGAGCTGAGCCACCGGCCGGAATGTGCCGCTGAGCTAATGCACTCGCTCAGACTCGACTTCTCCCTCTAGGGCGCCGCTGCCGGGCAGGTCCCTTCACGAGTCTTCAATCCGGGCAGAGCAGGGTCCTGCGGAGGCGCCGACCTGGCGCGAGGCCTCCTGCCCGCCCAGGTTCCCCGGCGGCCCTGAGCGAACCTTCTCGGGGTCAGCTCTTTCTAGGCTGAGAAGGGAACGGCAGAAGGCGGAAGGCGCCCCGGGGAGCCCGGAGCTGGGACTGGAGCTCGCGTGGGGCCAAGTTCACGGGGTGCGGCCGCGCGGCCAATGAGCGCCCTCTATGCCCTGACGGTGCCCCGCCTCGCCGCGCTGCCGCGCTCCCGCCCCCCGGAGGCGCACACGGGATCCCGACCAGTCCTGACCGCACGGGTGGCGCGGCCACGGGGAGCAGGGGCCATGGTGCGCGGCAGGATCTTCCGGCTCTCGGTCCGGGACGTGCGCTTCCCCACGTCGCTTGGGGGCCACGGCTCGGACGCCATGGTAAGCGCAGCCTGCGGCCCGGGTCCCTCCCGCCCCGCCGACTGCAGATCTGCAGGCCCCGGGTAGCTTCCCGACTTCGAACCCATTGTTTCTGTAAAGTGGGAGGCGCGCCTGGGAGAGACACTCGCTTTTCATGCCTTGGATCAATTGTATAAGTATCCAGAAACCTTCCACTATCCTGGGTTTTTTCTTTGCTGGAGTTTAGAATATCCTGGTTTTACTTTTGCGACTCACATTTTGCTGGAAATGGTAGAATGCATAATAGGCAATAGCAGCAAAATGATTTTGTTGGGTTCCCGCCAATAAAACCCTAGAGCACAGCGCTCGCTGGCTTCCTCTGTACCTTGAACGCGACGGGGTTCGCGGTGAGGGAGAACGGGAAGCCCGGGGCTGGGAGTTTTGAGTGGTGATCCCGCTTCCACAACTTGCTGTGTGACTTGGAGAAGTTCCAAACCTCTCTGGGTCTCTTGGACCCGTCTATGTAATGAAGGTGTCACAGTCGGGTTGAGAAACCAAGCGCGTGACAACTGCGTCACATGAGAGGGCGCTCTCATGAAACTACCCGCAAACACGGTTAGAAAGGATTGATGCAAATGTGAGTTCGTCTTAAGAGATGTAATAAAGTAAGGGCAGGAACTCTGACTCCTGCCTAAATATTGAAGGTCTTTTTTGCTTACTGAGAGTGTTAGAATGTCAGGCCTTCCCTCCCCTCCCCCGTCTAGAGCAGTGTTTCCCAAATACAGTGGGTTCTGTGCAGGATCTTCAGGGACCCTGTTCCCCACTGGGTCCTCACTGCCCGTCTTAGTCCACTGATGAGATGGGCCGCGCTAGAAAAGCAGAGTTGTATGGGTATGTAGTGAATGTGTGAAAGTATGCTGGGAAGTGAGGAACGGCAATGTTAGGAAAATGGTTACCAGTAGGGAGGGAAGGAAATGGGGTCAGGGAGGGGACCACGAGATCTCTAATTCCCATTGTAATGTTTTACTTCCTAAATTGGGTGGATGGCAAGCTGGTGTTCATTACATTATCTATACTCTTTTTGTACCTGAAATGTTTTATAAAAATAGACCTCTCGTTAAAGTCATTAAATGCAAAACAATGTCCTTTTTGAGATTAAGTTCATCCTGCATTTTTTAATTTTTATTTTATTCTATTTTTTTAATTAATTAATTTATTTATTTTGAGGCAGGGTCTCTTATCTGTTGCCCAAGCTGGAGTGCAGTGGTATTATCATGGCTCACAGCAGCCTGGACCTCCCTGGCTCAACCAATCCTCCCACCTTCAGCCTCCCAAGTAGCTGGGACTACAGGTGTGCACCATGACGCCCAGCTACTTTTTGTATTTTTTGTAGAGACGGGGCCCAGGCTGTCATCCTCTTTAAAATCTTCATGTTTCCTTTCTTATATGATGTTGGTAAATAAACACCCAGCAGGCAATCCTTTATGGAACTCAAAATAAATGTTGGAAATTTTACTGGCTTGTAGAATCCAAACACTTGATCTCATGCAACTGCTTTGCCTCTGTGAAGCTTTAGCAGCTGTGGCTAAGTCACACAATCTTTCTAAGCCTAGGTTTCTCATCTGTAAAATGGGTATAATAATATTCACTTTATACATGTAAATGAGATACCTGTAAAGAGCCTGGCTCAGAGAAGGCTGTCAGTAAAGTTGGCTATAGGTGAGGCATGAGGGCTCACACCTGTAATCCTAAGTGGAGGCCTAGGCAGGAGGATCACGTGAGCCCGGGAGTTCAATTACATGAGCTGTGATCCTGCCACTGCACTCCAGCCTGGGCACTGGATGACACAGTGAGATCCTGTTTCTAAAGAAAAAAGGAGGGCTTGGCTGTAATTACTATTCACTCTGAGGAAACTGAAGCAGAAGGAATCCCTAATCTAGACTTGACTTTGAATTTGTGAAATGTTAAGACAGCCTGGTTTGGCTGAGCGTGGTGGTTCAAGCCTATAATCCCAGCACTTTGGAAGGCCGAAGCAAGTGGATCGCTTGAGCCCAGGAGTTCTAGACCAGCCTGAGCAACATAGTGAGACCTCGTCTCAACAAAAAAATACAAAAATTAGCTGGGCGTAGTTGCGTGCACCTGTGGTCCCAGCCACTCAGGAGGCTGAGGGGAGGATCTCTTGAGCCCAGGAGGTCGAGGCTGCAGTGAGCTGTAATTGTGTCACCGCACTCCAGCCTGGGTGACAGAGAGAGACCCTGTCTCAAAAGACAGCCTGGTTTACTGTAGAATAATTCAAGAAGTGGAATTTGCCTCTGGGCCTGAGTGGTGTCTAACACAGGGTGAGGAGACATTATCTAACACCTGTATTGCAAGCTCATAAATACTTAAGCATTTTATCTTGGGGGGAGATAGGGCGTATGTTGTGTGCCAACTCTCAAGTGCCTTCTTATTAGAATCAGCTGTTTTGCAGTTCACCTTGGAGATGGCTTCACATGCCCTCGAGGCATGCTGGACCATCAGCACTTAGCAGCAAAGTGAGCCTCCCTGATCAGAAGCAGGATATTTTCAAGAAAGAGCAATAAAGCTGTCCTCAAAATCTGCTAAAGACTCCTGCTTTTTTTTTTAGACAGAGTCTCGCTTGTCGCCCAGCCTGGAGTGCAGTGGTGCGATCTCATCTCACCGCAACCTCTGCCTCCCAGATGCAAATGATTCTCGTACCTCAGCATCTGGAGTAGCTGTGATTACAGGTGCGAACCACCACGCCCGGCTAATTTTTGTATTTTTGGTAGAGACGGGGTTTCACCATGTTGTCCAGGCTGGTCTCGAACTCCTGAGCTCAGGTGATCCACCTGCCTCGGCCTCCCAAAGTGCTGGATTACAGGCATGAGCCACTACTCCAGGCTTACCTCCTTCTTAATCTGAAATCTACTTCTGTTCCTTTCTTCTCTGTGAATTGCCCTTGTTAGTTCTCCTTCGGCTGTCCTTACCCTCGGATACGTTTTCCGCTGTCGGCCGCCTCCTCTTCATGTGCTCTCCCCCTCGTGGCCTCCTGCCTTTCTGACAGCTCCTTCTTCCTCCACTGGCCCCTTCTTCCCTCTCTGAGGCTCAGGCCTCAGCGTCTTTCCGGTCTCCCTACACACTCCCATGAAGACCCTCTCCGCATTCTGACTTCGGTGCCACCCTTTATACTGGAGACTCCCAGATCTCATTTCCGGATCTGCCTCCTTAACTTATAGGTCTGGATACTTCCTGTTGGGTTTTTCACCTTCATGCTAAACACAGTTTGTCTAAATCGGAAGTCAACTTCCATACCCTGCCGCCCCTCCCTCCTGACCCGTCTTGGATCATTCTGCTAATCACGGGGACCCAAAAGCTTCAAGTCACTTTTGGCTCATCTCGTCCTGTTGACCCTCATCTGAGGCTTCAGTGAAAGGTTTTCTTTTTCCATTGCTTCCTCTTCTTGGAACCCAGAAACTGCCGATGGGTCTTTAATTCTTGGAGTCTCCTTCTCAGCCCCATTGCTTAACTCCTTCAGGAACCCAATGACTCAGCCAACCCAGGATGGGCACCAACACTTGAATACACTCCAGTCTCTCCCTCTTGTGACCCCTTTACTTTCTACACTGCTGCTGCTACCTCGCCTGAGATATTCCTCCCTCCCAGACTCTTCTCTCCCCTTCCCACTGCTGAGGAGCTCCCCTTCCTTGACCGGCCAGCTCAGATTCTGTCTTCATCATAAAGCCTTCTGCCTCTTCAAGAAGCACATTCAGCTAACAGTGCTTTCTGCCGGTCATTCATAGTTTGTATCTCTCCCAGGCCTTAGCATGTTCTGCCTTATATTATTAAGGTTTTTTTTTTAACCATGTCTTTTTATTTATTTATTTTAGAGATGGGGTCTCGCTTTGTTGCCCAGGCTAGTCTCAAACTCCTGGGCTCAAACAGTCCTCCTGTCTTGGCCTCCCAAAGTGTTGGGATTACAGGTATGAGCCACCATGCCCGTCCTATAACCAGGTCTTCTCAAATGTAACCTCCTCAAGGGCAGACATATCTGTAACCCCCAGCAAGCTGCACCAGCTCTGACACGTAGTTGGTGCTCAGTGATGCATCACACTGATTTCCTGCCACAGGGCTGTAACACCAGACTCAGGGCTCCCAGCCATCACATACAGCTCCCTCAGCCACGACACCCCCAATACAGGGATTTAAAATCTGCCTTCATAATTTACTTGTGGCCGGGCGTGGTGGCTCACACCTGTAATCCTAGCACTTTGGGAGGCTGAGGCAAGTGGATCACCTGAGGTCAGGAGTTCAAGACCAGCCTGGCCAACATGGCAAAATCCCATCTTTACTAAAAAAAAAAAACAAAAAACAAAAAACTGGGCATAGTGGTGGATGCCTGTAATCCCAGCTACTTGGGAGGCTGAGGCAGAAGAATCGCTTGAATCCAGGAGGCAGAGGTTGCAGTGAGCCAAGATCATGCCACTGCACTCCAGCCTGGAGAACAGAGAGTCAGTCTCAAAAATAATAATAATAATAATAAAACATTATTTACTTGTGGTGTGACCTTTTGCAAATTACTAAACCTCCTTAAAACTTCATTTCCTCTTCTCTAATAAGGATAAGAGCACCTAGTTTATAATACTGTTATAAGATTAAATTAAACCATGTAGAGCTGTTAGAATATAGTGTGTCTGGCACAATAAATATTATAGAATAATAACAGTAATAAATTTTCATAACCTTATGCGCAATTCTTCTTTATGAATGCATTCAGATCTTCTGCCTGGCTTTTTGGGGTCTCCATTATTCCACGACATAGAACAAAACAAAAAATGAGTGAATTAATCTCGAAGCTTTACTTCTTCATTTTCCCCCACTGGTGTCTGAACTTTTGCCAATGTATTTTCAGCCCTGCTATAAACTGCTATAAGTGAGATCACTCCAATTTTATGCAACAGTTTTCTGAACCTTTGGCTTGTTCAATTTGAAGCTGCTTGTGAATGTAACTTTGTTTAAAGAGCTGACAGAGGTAGCTGCGAGTGAAAACTCCTTGGCTTAAAATTGAGCCCCTTCCGGGCATGATGGCTCATGCCTGTAATCCCAGCACTTTAAGAGGCCCAAGCGAGTGGATCACTAGAGCTCTGGAGTTTGAGACCAGCCTGGGTAACATGGAAGTCTCCATCTCTATTTTTTTTATTTAAAAAATAAATAAGTAAATAAAATTGAGCCTCATTTTTTGACCTAATTGAAAATGGGTGATAAAAATGTATACATTGCGACCAGGTGCGGTGGCTCACACTTGTCATCCCAGCACTTTGGGAGGCCGAGGCAGGCGGATCACCTGAGGTCAGGAGTTCAAGACCAGCCTGGCCAACATGGTGAAACTTCGTCTCTATTAAAAATACAAAAATCAGCCAAGTATGGTGGCACATGCCTGTAATCCCAGCTACCCGGGAGGCTGAGGCAGGAGAATCGCTTGAACTTGGGAGGCTGCAGTTGCAGTGAGCTGAGATCGCACCACTGCACTCCTGCCTAGGTGACAGAGCAAGACTCCATCTCAAAAAAAAAAAAAAAAAAAAAAAAAAAATATATATATATATATACACACATTGCTCTTGTTGAAACATTTTGGATCTTTCAGGAGGACATTCCTTTTCTCCATTCAGAGCCCTTTGTTTTATTTGGGGTATAGCAACAGTTCCTTCTATGGGAGCTCTTGTGGCATGGCCCCTGTGGCATTGTCTGTCCTCATGTGACATCATTCTCATGGTTCTTTTCGGGTTTCTCACACTGGCATTGTTTTGGCGGGGAACTTCTCTCCCGCAGCACACAGACCCTGACTACTCAGCTGCCTATGTCGTCATAGAAACTGATGCAGAAGATGGAATCAAGGGGTGTGGAATTACCTTCACTCTGGGAAAAGGCACTGAAGTAGGTGAGTTGAAGATTCTCTCGAGGTTCCAGAATGCTTAATTTTCAGATGAGATTCTAATTTAGATTCTTAGATTCATTAGAATCTTGATTTAGATTCAGTTCTGATCTTGTTTTTCTCTGTATTTACACTGCTCAAAGTGAGTAAAAACAGTGTTTCATGGTTTGTTATTTATTTCACTGGGAGAAATTTAAAAGTGACAGAATTTGGCTTCTCTCCTTGTAATCATCTCTAACCTGTTAGAAAATCCTTGGCTGTTAGTCTGTTTCTCTGTGTCAACTGACAGCTACAAGGATGTTTTTCACCTGCCTTTCACCCGGGGCCACTGTCGAGCTTTGACAACCTGCAGTGGGCGAGTAACCAAGGGCAATGAGAGGGAGGAGACATGAGTTCCCATAGCAAAAAAGGCTCATTGTGATGTGCACAGCAAGTCTACTCGCTTTTCAATATGTATATGTATATATTTTTGAGACAGAGTCTCACTCTGTCGCCCAGGCTGGAGTGTAGTGGCGCAATCTCAGTTCACTGCAACCTCTGCCTCCTGGGTTCAAGCAATTCTCCTGCCTCAGCCTCCCGAGTAGCTAGGATTACAGGTGCCCACCACCATGCCCAGCCAATTTTTGTATTTTTAGTAGAGACGGGGTTTCACCATGTTGGCCAGGCTGGTCTCGAACTCCTGACCTCAAATGATCCGCCTGTCTCAGCCTCGCAAAGTGCTGGGATTACAGGTGTGAGCCACCACACCCGGCCTTTTCAAAATATTTCACACCAAATCGGTTTCAAGTTCACTATTTTCATGGCAAAAAGGGCTTTGGCCCCGCCCAATCTCAGAGGTCTCCTTTGGGGAAGAGCAGATTCTTTAAGATGCATACTGAGCCGTGTATACATCATTCTTTTTTTATTTGCATATTCTGTTTTCTTAAACAGAAGACACAGAACATAACTTTTTTCAGAGCTGGATGTGATCTCAAATGGTGATCTTGAGCCATCTCATTTTTTAGAGAGAAGAAAACTGAGGGTCAAACAGCTACCCAGCAAGTCATGGCAGAACCACCTGACTGCCCAGAGCACTTTCTCTTCAGAACTTTTAAATGCAACTCTTTTTGAATACATAATACTTACACATGGTACAAAATTCAAGAAGTACAAAACAGTGGCCTTCGCCAGATCAATTTCAGTGGATTATAAGGGCCTGAAGTCAAATTATGATAGATTGAAGGGTAAGGGTCTAGAAGGAGGGAAAAGAGTTTCTCTAACTTCGGTGGTAGTGTGATACCTCTCCCTTGGATATTTGCACCATCAGCGCTCTCAGTAGTTGTAGAAAAAAATCTTGGCCTATTGAGAGATTTTAAATTGTTAAGCATATAAAAGAAGTGTGTGAGTTTGTGAGTGTGTATATGTGTGAATGGCAAGGGAACCTTCCTTGAACTTTCAATGGACACTACCCAGGTGGCTGCTGTTTCTGCTCTTCACAGGGCTGGTGGTCAGTTGTCCAGCAAGTCAGTCCTTCTGCAGACTTCTCCTGAGTGCTGCCATGCATCAGGCACCAAAGTAATTTTAAAAAGAGAAAGATAGGCCGGGTGTGGTGATTCACGCCTGTAATCCCAGCACTTTGGGAGGCTGAGGAGGGCAGATTGCTTGAGTCAAGCAGTTCAAGACCAGCCTGGTCAACATGGTGAAACCCTGTCTTTACTAAAAATACAAAAATTACCTGGCCGTGGTGATGCATGGCTGTAATCTCAGCTACTCAGGAGGCTGAAGCACGAGAATTGCTTGAACCTGGGAGTTGGAGTTTGCAGTGAGCCGAGATTGCGCCACTGCACTCCAGCCTGGGTGAAAAAGCGAGACTCCATCCCAAAAAAAAAAAAAAAAAAGATAAAGAAGACAGAATTCCACATCCAAGGAGCACACGAACTTATTGGGGAAGTAGACATAAAAGAAATGATCATAGTGCAGTCTGAGAATTATTATTTTTTAAAACTATGTACAAGTTTTACAGAGAGGATATATTAGGCTGTTCTTTTTTTTTTTTTTTTTTTCTTTTCTTTTTGGAAACAAGAGTCTTGCTCTGTCGCCCAGCCTGGAGTGCAGTGGCACAATCTCGCTCACTACACCTCCACCTCCTGGGTTCAAGCAATTCTTATGCCTCAGCCTCCCGAGTAGCTGGGATTACAGGCACACACCACCATGCCCGGCTAGTTTTTATATTTTTAGTAGAGATGAGGTTTCACCATGTTTGGTCAGGCTGGTCTCCTGACTTCAAATGATCTGCCCACCTTGGCCTCTCAAAGTGCTAAGATTATAGGCATGAACCACCACTCTGAGCCAGGCTGTTTTTGCATTGCTATAAAGGAGTACCAGAGACTGGGTAATTTATAAAGAAAAAGAGGTTTAATTGCCTCATGGTTCTGCAGGTTTTACAGAAAGCATGATGCCAGCTACTCAGCTTCTAGGGAGGCTTCAGGACACTTAACAATCATGGTGGAAGGTGAAGGGGGAGCAGGCATGTCCTATGTCGAAAGGATCAAGAGAAAGGGAATGGGGAGGTGCTACACACTTTTAAGCCAGCAGATCTCACGAGAATTCATTCACTATCTCAAAGACAGTACCAATAGGCTGGTGCTAAACCATTCATGAGAAATCCACCTCCATGATCTAATAATCACCTCCCACCAGGCCCCACCTCCAACACTGGGGATTACATTTCAACATGAAATTTGTGCAGAATGTCTAAACCATGTCAGGGGGTAACTTCACTCTGTCCAAAAGGCTCAGGGAAGGCTTCAGAGCAGGAGTAATGCTTTGAGGTGAGTCTCGAAGAGCAAACAGGAATTTGCCAGGCAGAGAGAGGAGACCATACTGTGAGTCAATACCCCTTTTCTCCATTAAGTAAACAACTTACTGTTAAAGTTTTCCCCAAAGTAGTAACCACTTACTAAGATAGAGCTGTGAGCTGTGTTTCTGCTTATTCTGCCACTTTTATTGTCCTTGTTTGTAAGTTGAGTACTTTATGAAGCCGCTGTCTTTCTCCATACTGCAAACCCTAGAGCACAGCCCCCAAAGGTCGCATAAAACTCAGCAAGCTTACAAGATATGTTAGGCCATTGGACCCACTCTCTGTTAAGAGCCAAGACTTTAAATTTTGCTGACTTGGGCACACATGGAGGGGCCCTGGGCACTAAGATAGATAAGAAGCTCTTCTGGGATGGGTACTGAGCTCAGTGTTCAGGGCCTTCACTTCCCCTCTCCTCCTCCATTCCCAGCCCCACACCGCTGTCTTGGTGGATGTCTCAGGCACAGATAAATCAATTTCCATCTCTCCATGACTTTAATTAATGACTCTTTTGTGCTAAGGGTTTTGGCTTCCGCCTTTTTCAGACCACAACATGACAGAACCCATTTTAACATTAACCTTGCTACATATTTCAGGTGACTCACTGCAGTCTCACTAAATGTGTTATACAGCACTCACACTAAAGATGAAAAATTCCATTAGCTCATCCTGGTTCTTCTGCTTACTTACCTAATCATCTGTTTATGATTTAAAAAAAAATAGGGTTACTGTGAAGAGAGTGCTTTTGTGTGAGAGAGGCAGAGAGGGAGGGTTGTTTTTCAAATGTATAGAATATACCAATGTAGTTTTTGGTTGGGTATTTTTTAAAATCATGACTTTATTAAATTTACTTAATATTCATTTTTATCCTTTTTTCTTTATGTTTTTAAAGTTTTTATTATTTATTAATTTATTTGAGATAAGGTCTTGCTCTGTCGCCCAGGCTGGAGTGCAGTGGTGTAATCACGGCTCATGCAGCCTTGACCTTCCAGACTCAAATGATTGTCCCACCTCACCTTCCCGAGTAGCTGGGCCCAGGCACAAGCCACCATGCCTAGCTAATGGGTTTTTTTTTTTTTTTTTTTGAGAGACAGAGTCTCGCTCTGTTGCCCAGGCTGGAGTGGAGTGGCACAATCTTGGCTCACTGCAACCTCCACCTCCAAGGTTCAAACGATTCTCCTGCCTCAGCTTCCCACGTAGCTGGGACTACAGATGTGTGCCACCATGCCCAGCTAATTTTTGTATTTTTAGGAGAGACAGGATTTCACTATATGTTGGCCAGGCTGGTCTCAAACTCCTGACCTCAGGTGATCCACCCACTTTGGCCTCCCAAAGTGGTAGGATTGCAGGTGTAAGCCACCACACCTGACCTGGGTTTTTTGTTGTTGTTTTTTTTTTTGAGATGGAGTTTTGCTCTTGTTGCCCAGGCTGGAGTGCAGTAGCACAATCTCTGTTCACTGCAACAACCACCTCCCGGGTTCAAGCGGTTCTCCTGCCTCAGCCTCCCAAGTAGCTGGGACTACAGGTGCCTGCCACCATGCTGGGCTAATTTTTGTATTTTTTGTAGAGACGGGGTTTCGTCATTTTGCCCAGACTGGTCTTGAACTCCTGAGCTCAAGCAATCCGCCTGCCTCAGCCTCCCAAAGTGATAGGATTGCAGGCATAAGCCATAAGCCACCATGCCTGGCCTGTTTCTGTTTTATTTTATTTATTTACTTATTTGTCTATGTATTTATTTATTTTTGAGACAGAGTCTCACTCTGTCAACCAGGCTGGAGTGCAGTGGCGTGATCTCGGCTCACTGCAACCTCCGCCTCCCGGGTTCAAGCAATTCTCCTGCCTCAGCCTCCCAAGTAGCTGGGATTACAGGTGCCCACTATCATGCCAGCTAATTTTTTTTTTTTGAGACGGAGTCTCGCTCAGTCGCCCAGGCTGGAGTGCAGTGGCACGATCTCGGCTCACTGCAAGCTCTGCTTCCTGGGTTCACGCCATTCTCCTGCCTCAGCCTCTGGAGTAGCTGGACTACAGGCGCCTGCCACCACGCCCGGCAAATTTTTTTTTTTATTTTTAGTAGAGATGGGGTTTCACTGTGTTAGCCAGGATGGTCTTGAACTCCTGACCTCAGGTGATCCACCCGCCTCGACCTCCCAAAGTGCTGGGATTACAGGCATGAGCCACCGTGGCCAGCCTTTTTTTTTTTTAAGACTTTATTTTTTTAGAGTAGTTTTAGGTTCACAGCAAAACTGAATGGAAGTTCCAAAGATTTCCCACATACCCCTGTCCCCACACAGGCACAGCCTCCTCATTATCAACATTCTGCCCAGAGTGGCCCATTTGGTACAACTGATGGACCTGCATTGGCACATCATGATCACCCAAAGTCTGTAGTTTACAATAGGGGTCACTCTTAGGTTTGGACACGTGTGTAATAATATGTACAATGTAGACTAAGTTAGTTTTTAAAAATATATAGAAAAAGATATACAAAGAAGGAATTTTTAAATAGACAAAATTTTTAAAAACCCAGCCTTAAGAGTTTATGACACCACTCTTACTTCAGACACCCACAAGTCACCCACAGACTTTACTCAATGTCCTTCCAGTGCTAGAGGCTCCAGAGAACTGAAGTCCCTGAGCAGATAGAATCACAAGAGAAAACCCCCTGGGTTTAGTTGCCAAGAAGCTGCTTTCAAGGGCCTTTTTTTTCTTTTCCAAGTCAATTTTCTGCCACAGCCAAAATTTCTCTTTTTTTTTTTGAGGCGGAGTTTCGCTCTTGTCGCCCAGACTGGAGGGCGATGGCATGATCTTGGCTGGCTCACCGCAACCTCTGCCTCCCAGGTTCAAGTGATTCTCATACCTCAGCCCCCACAAGTAGCTGGGATTACAGGCATGCGCCACCACGCCCAGCTAATTTTTGTATTTTTAGTAGAGACAGGGTTTCACCATGTTGATCAGGTTGGTCTCATACTTCTGACCTCAGGTGATCCGCCTGCCTCAGCCTCCCAAAGTGCTGGGATTACAGGCATAAGCCACTGTGCCTGGCCTCACAACCCAAATTTCTATTGAATGCAACAAATTCCAGTCTCCTGTTGAGCAAGAAAAATCCATACACTGTAGATGAACATATAAGTGCTGCTTGTGCACTCTGAGAGTCATAAAAATGAGATCATCCTTAGCTTTTGTTAAGTGCATTTGGTATTGTGACACGAACCAGAGGTATGCTTCAGTCAATGATTTATAGCAACCATCAAATCCCTGAGATGGTGGTTTGGTGTCGATAATAACGTACCTCACTGTGAGTCACTGACTTACTTCAGATTTTCTTTAATTCAAGAGCATCAACCTTCAAGAAGTGAGGAGGATTCTGTCTTCTCACAATTCTAGGGAATGAATGTCTGAACCAGAATGATTGTGTATCCCGTTAACAAAAGCCCTAGAGATCCTGGAATGGCTGGTTCAGCCCTAAATGCTACATGTGACCTAAAGTGTGCAATCATCCGAGAGCTGTTTCACCCTTAGCCAGGCATGTGCTAAAAGCTTGGGGCATCACTTTCTTTCTTTTTCTTGAGACGGAGTTTCGCTCTTGTTGCCCAGGCTGGAGTGCAATGGCATGGTCTTGGCTCACTGCAACCTCCACCTCCTGGGTTCAAGTGATTCTCCTCCCTCCGCCTCCCAAGTAGCTGGGATTACAGGCACCCGCCACCATGCCCAGCTAATTTTTGTATTTTTAGTAGAGATGGGGTTTCACCATGTTGGCCAAGCTGGTCTCAAACTCTTGACCTCAGGTGATCCACCGGCCTTGGCCTTCCAAAGTGCTAGGATTACAGACGTGAGCCACCGTGCCCAGCCTGGGGCACCACTTTCAAACTGTCCTTCTCAAGATCTTATTGACAGTAAAACTGTACCTCTACAACTGTCCTATTAAATGACTGAAAACTTTTACTATTGAATCCATGGCAGCACCAAACAAATTTATCAAAACGTTTTGGAATACATTCCTTTCTTTGAGGCTAAGTTGATGGCTTGATTCAATTATTGTGGCCATTTACACAACGTAGGCTAAATGTTTCCTAGAATTGGCAAAGGATCGAAGGGTTACTTTACTTATTCATCATCTTAAATAACACAAGAAAGCCTTTTTATTATTATTATTATTATTATTATTTGAGACAGGGCCCAGCTCTGTCACCTAGGCTGGAGTGCAGTGGCACAGTCTCAGCTCACTGCAATCTCTGCCTCCAAAGCTAAAGTGATCCTCCTACCTCAAGTGATCCTCCTACCTCAGCCTCCCGAGAGGCGGGGACCACAGGCGCACCACCGCAACTGGCTAATTTTTGTATTTTTTGTAGAGATGATGTCTTGCCACACTGCCCAGGCTGGTCTCAAATTCCTGAGCTCAAGTGATCCACCCACCTCAGCCTCCCAAAGTGCTGGCATTACAGGAGTGAGTGCCAGGTCCAAGAAATCCTTTCAAAGTAAAATACCACGGGACATGGTGGCTCATACCTGTAATCCCAACACTTTGGGAGGCCGAGGTGGGAGGATTGCTTGAGCCCAGAGTTCCAGAACCTCCCCACCCCCTGCCCCATGCAACATAGCAAGACCTTGTCACTACAAAAAATTTAAAAATTAGCTGGTGTGGTGTTGCGTGTAGGTCCTAGCTACTCAAGAGGCTGAGACAAAGATTGTTTGGGCTAGGCATTCAAGATTACAGTGAGGTGCTGGGTGCAGTGTCTCACGCCTGTAATCCCAGTAATTTTGGTGGCCGAGGCAGGTGTATCACTTGAGCTCAGGAGCTCGAGACCAGCCTGGGAAGCATGGTGAAACCCCATCTCTACCAAAAATACAAGAAATTAGCTGGGCATGGCGGCTCGAGCCTGTGGTCCCAGCTACTCAGGAGGCTGAGGTGGAAGGATCACTTGAGCCCAGGAGGCAGAGATTGCAATGAGCCTAGATCCCGCCACTGCACTCCAGGCTGGGTGACAGAGTGAAACTCTGTCTCTAAAAAATAATAATAATAATTCAAGGTACCAAAAATAAATAATTGATGGTAATGCTGACCCAAATTAAATTTAACCTTCAAATTACTTATGAAAAATGTAGTATATCATAAGAAAGTCAATAGTAAGAAATTTCATGTTTAAGACAGTGTTTTCATATATTTTAACATTTTACATAAAAATAGTATGCTAATTGCAAATTCATTTTATTTAATGTTTAATAGTTTATGTTATGAATTCAAGACATTTTCTATACTTGTCACTAATGAAAAGGCATTTCTCTTTTTAAAAATTCTATTAAGTCAGCCTTCTTATTCCTTAGGAACATGAACTAGCATGGTTTGGTTTTGAATCTGATTGTTCAAACACTTTACAAAGTGAGTAGGAAAATAATTTGGGAACATTATTTAAACTTGTCAATCTATGATTCTGTTTTTCATGTGACAGCCAATCACAATGTGTTCTCTACTCAGGAAGTTTAGCTCAGTATATGGATTAACACGTGTTCTTCTTGTGTGATATTTCTTATGACAACCACAGAAAATATATGGGGCCGGGCACAGTGGCTCATGCCTGTAATCCCAGAACTTTGGGAGGCCAAGGCAGGTGGATCACTTGAGCGCAGTAATTTGACACCAGCCTGGGCAGCATGTCGAAACTGCATCTCTACAAAAAATACCAAAATTAACCAGGTGTGGCAGCACATGCCTGTAATCCCAGCTACTCGAGAAGCTGAGGTGGGAGGATTACCTGAGCCGGGGAGGTCAAGATTGCGGTGAGCTGTGATCGTGCCACTGCACTCCAGCCTGGGTGACAGAGTGAGACCCTGCCTAAAAAAGAAAAGAAAAGAAAACATATTTGATGCAATTTTAAAAAGAATATACCTTTGAGATGGAGTCTCACTCTTGTTGCCCAGGCTGGAGTGCAATGGTGCAATCTCAGCTCACTGCAACCTCTGCCTCCTGGGTTCAAGCGATTCTCCTGCCTCAGCCTCCTGAGTAGCTGGGATTACAGGCGCGCACCACTGTGTCCTGCTAATTTTTGTATTTTCAGTAGAGACAGGGTTTCACCATGTTGGCCAGGCTGGTCTGGAACTCTTCATCTCAAGTGGTCCGCCCGCTGTGGCCTTCCAAAGTGTTGAGATTATAGGCGTGAGCCACCGCGCCTGGCCTAGATTTAATTTTTTCATAAAATGTTCACATTTGTTTGTGATGTTTTCAGGTGTTAATTTCCTGACCTAATATAGAAGCATAAACAAGAGTTCAATCCTTTTTAAATAGTTGTCTGTGCTGTGAATGCCCTCGCCCACCATGTGCTCAACAAGGACCTCAAGGACATTGTTGGTGACTTCAGAGGCTTCTATAGGCAGCTCACAAGTGATGGGCAGCTCAGATGGGTAAGGGATCTATTTTATAAAATGCTTACATAAGTAATATTACCAAGGTCTGAGATGTCCTTTGAGTGCAACAAATGTGAAAATAGAGATGGGTTTATTTATTTGTTTATTTATTTATTTTTTTGAGATGAAGTCTCACTCTGTCACCCAGGTTGGAGTGCAGTGATGCAATCTCGGCTCACTGCAACCTCCGCCTCCTGGGTTCAAACAGTTCTGCTGCTTCAGCCTCCTGAGTAGCTGGGACTACAGGCATGCACTAGCACACCTGGCTAATGTTTGTAATTTTAGTAGAGATGGGGTTTGACCACGTTGGCCAGGCTGGTCTCGAACTCCTGACCTCAAGTGATCCACCTTCCTCAGCCTCCCAAAGTGCTGGGATTACAGGGGTGAGCCACCATGCCCGTCCTAGAGATGGGTTTATAATTTTAAAGTAAAACATTTTATTCAGTTAAATTCGGGCCTGAGTCATTTAGATCATCAGTATTTTGAGGTAAACAACTCATTTCTGTAAGACTGATGATCTAAATGACTCAAGCCCAAATTTAGCTGAATAAAATGTTCTCCTAAGGAGATGAGGTCCTAAGATTTGGGTCCTGAGAGCTATCTCTTCTCTAAGGACCTCATCTCCTCCTCCCTGAATTGGAAAGTGCTCTAGAGGATAAAGTACTAAATGGGCAATCTTTTTATGAAGAAATAATGAGTAGTATTAGAGATATAAGAGAAGGTCAGGCCGTGCCGGTGGCTCACTCCTGTAATCCCAGCACTTTGGGAGGCCAAGGCAGGCAGATCACGAGGTCAGGAGGTCGAGACCATCCTGGCTAACACGGTGAAACCCTGTCTCTACTAAAAATGCAAAAAATTAGCCGGGCGTGGTGGCGGGCGCCTGTAGTCCCAGCTACTCAGGAGTCTGAGGCAGGATAATGGCATGAACCTGGGAGGCGGAGCTTGCAGTGAGCCGAGATCGCACCACTGCACTCCAGCCTGGGCGACAGAGCGAGACTCTGTCTCAAAAAAAAAAAAAAAAAAAAAAGAGACGTAAAAGAAGGTCATTAAAGAGAAAACAGTAAGAGAAGAGCAAATTTAAAAAGATGGAAGACCATCGTACCTTTTATGTGTTTGGTATTTGAACTATAAATTCAAGGCATGAAAAAGTGAGGCTCTGGAGAAAGGATTCCAACACAGTAAGGTGAATTCAATACCCTGACCTTTGTCTTTGTCCCGTGATACCAGATTTTGTCTTTTCCTAACCTGGCTCAGTCTCCCACCCATGCACTGAGAAGGGCACAAGAGAATGTACTTTCAATAGTACCTGGGATTTCATCTTTTACTTTATACAGAGAATATTAAACTTACCTTGAAAGATGTCACCTTGAAGAAGTTCCCATTGGCTGAATCTGGGACAATTTGAGCATCCAAATAAATATGATAGTAATGGCTTATAACCCATTGAATAAAATCCATGAGTCCATTCAGATAATGAACAATCAGCTGGGCACAGTAGCTCATGCCTGTAATCCCAGCACCTCGGGGCTGAAGCAGGAGAATCACTTAAGGCCAGGAGTTCAAGACCAGCCTGGGCAGCATAGATGAGACCCCCATCTGTACTTTTTAAAAATAAAAATAATAAAATAAAAAATTTTTAAGGAGGTAATAAACAACAAGGTCAAGCCCACCATTACAGCTGATTAAAATCGAATAAACATAAATGGAATGATAACATCAGAAAATCACCATAACTGTCATAGCTACAATTAATTGAGGCAAGAGTCATCAAGGGATGCCCAAATTTTAGGACAATAATAACCTCCTTACTTGGAAAATGAAATGGTAACTTCACAGTGGAGAAAGCAAATGGACACTAAGTTACCCAAGTGGTAAAAGTTAACAACCCTAATAATAAAACAAAATGACATAATCATTTATGTAGTATTGATGCCAAAAAATGTATTACCTGAATCTAGTCATGAAGGAACTCCAGATCAACCCAAATTGAGGGATGCTGTACAAATCAACTGGCCTGTACTCTTTTAAAATGCTAATAACATTTTAAAAAGAAGAAGAAAAATTATTCCAGGTAAAAAGAGACTAAAGAGGCATGACGACTAAATGCAATACATGATCCCAGATGGGATATGGATTAGGGTAAAATAAAATACATTATTGGAAAAAACTGGTGATATTTGATTATGGACTGGCCTTTAGATAACAATATTCTATCAACGTTGTATTCCCTGAGTGTGATCATTGTACTACGGTTATGTAAGAAAATATCCTTGTTTTCAAGAACTGTACACTAATGTATTTAGGGTTAAAAGAGCATGATATTTGCAACTTTATTCAAATGGTTCAGAAAAAAAGAAGTACGTATGTGTGTGTGTGTTCATATGTATATACATACATATACATACATACATATATATAGAGAGAGAGAAGAGAGGAAAACACAGGTGTTTTTCCTACTATTCTTAAAACTCTTCAGTAGGTTAGCAACTGTTTTTTTTTAAACTTAACCTTTAGGTGGGTTTCTATTGTTGCCTTTTAATTCTTGAGATATGTCCCTGGATGGAAGACCTAAATATCTTTCTCTCTCTCTGTTTTTTTTGTTTTTTTTTTTTTGAGACAGAGTCTTGCTCTGTTGCCCAGGCTGGAGTGCAGTGGTGCGATCTTGGCTCACTGCAACCTCCACCTTCTGCGTTCAAGTGATCCTCTCGCCTCAGCCTCCCGAGTAGGGACTACAGGCACACACTACCACACCTGGCTCATTTTTCTATTTTCAGTAGAGACGGGGTTTCACCATGTTGGCCAGGCTGGTCTTGGTCCCAAAGTCCTGGGATTACAGATGTGGGCCATCACACCCAGCCCTCTTTCATTTCTAAAAAGTGCTGTTGTACTTTGCTTCCTAACCAGATTGGTCCAGAGAAGGGCGTGGTGCACCTGGCGACAGCGGCCGTCCTAAACGCGGTGTGGGACTTGTGGGCCAAGCAGGAGGGAAAGGTAACTCCTCTCACAAATGCTTAGAAGGCTCCTGGGAGCTGCACGATACTGATTTTCCCTACGCACAGAGGAAAGACAGACACACTGCAGCCCCCAAAAGGAAATACAGATAATTGCTTTGGTGTTTTTTTCTCCTCTGAGAGGTTTTGGCAGTAGGTAGCGAACTGTAGGAGGAGGAGAAAAGGAGACGGGATGGCAGAAGACGCAGGCAGCAGTAGAGGGGGGTGTGGGGACCTGGTGGCTGACAGCCAGCATTTGCTGCCAATGCATTTACTGTCAGGAAAAAAATGGGGACTTTACACATATGTCTTATAAATCCTTTCTTTTTTACTTCAAGCCTGTCTGGAAGTTACTTGTGGACATGGTGAGTAGAATCGTTAATGTTACAATTGTTTCTGTAAATGAAATGGATTTCATGGATAACATGCCTTTTGATGATCAGTAAATATATTCAGGACTATCTGTTGATCACTATAGTGATGATAAAGCAAAAAGCCAATAAAATATGACGTTCCTTTTCTGATATCTGACGTAACGGATGGCTGTGCTCATGCAGGCAGGGTGGCATGAGGGGAAGCAGTGAGGGGGTCCTGCCTCCCCCACCGTGCATGTGTAACACACGGTGCCAGTTCTCTGAGCCTCCGTTGCCTGACTATAACAAGAGGATCATCCTAACTTCTCTAGGAGACTCATAGAATTAAAGATCAATGAGAAAAGCAGCTCGTAAACTCTGAAAAGCCAGACGTTATAATATTATGCAGATATTATCCAGGCCAGGCATGGTAGCTCAAGCCTGTAATCCCAGCACTTTGGAAGGCTGGAGGATGGCTTGAGCCCAGGAGTTTCAGGCTGCAGTGAGCTATAATTGTACCACTGCACTCAGGTGACAGAGCAAGACCCTGTCTCAAAAAAAGAAAAAAGATAATATCCAGTCACTTTGACACCAAGAGTAAGATCAGGCCATTGTAACCTCTACTGTACAATTCCAGCAGGGAAGGAGCTCAACACTGAATTCTAAAGCTATGCATTTGACTGTTTTCTTTCTCCTTAACCTTTTCATAGCAGGGGTGAGCAACCGGATGCTGAGGAGGAAAAAACTGGGCAAATTAAAGGGGAATGAGCTTCAGACCCCATGCAGAGCTGGCTGTGAGTCCAGGTTTCACTGCTCACCAGCTGCATGACCTTGAGCATGTGACTCCCCCACTCTGAGCTGCGGTGGCCTCAGTGCGACACCTGGGTGGTGGTTAAAAACCTCGTGATCCACAAATGAAGGCCCTTGTTATTAGTTGGCAAAAAATTAAGGAAAAACAAAGAACACCATGGCCTTGAAGAATGTTGGGCAGGAGACTGCTCCTCCTCTGGAGGAAAGTGAAGACAGGAGGCTGTCACATCGTCTCTGACATGGAGAGTGGCTTTGGGGCCATCTGTAGGGGAAGGACACAGAGCTCTTGAGCCCCCTTCTAGACTCAAGGTCGGCCTTTTACAGGGGTGAAGGAGGTAGCCACCAAAAGGGAATGATTTGCAGGCCACCAGAAATGTGCCTGAGGTCCCACCTGTGGACCCTCCATCTTTGGACCCTGTTCCCTTTCAATGCCAGTACTCTTTTCTTTTTTCTTTTCTTTTTTTTTTCAGACGGAGTTTCCTTCTTGTTGCCCAGGCTACAGTGCAGTGGCATAATCTCAGCTCACTGCAACTGATTCAAGCGATTCTCCTGTCTCAGCCTCCTGAGTAGCTGGGATTACAGGCGCCCGCCACCATGCCCAGCTAATTTTTTGTATTTTTAGTGAAGACGGGGTTTCACCATGTTGGTCAGGCTGAGCTCGAACTCCTGACCTCAGGTGATCCACCCGTCTCAGCCTCCCAAAGTGCTGGGATTACAGGTGTGAGCCACCGAGCCTGGCCCAGAACTCTTAGAAGTAGAATGTCAGGGTTGAAAGAGCTTTTAGGATTTTCGACAGTTATGGTAGAGTATTATTGGTCACTATAAGATGTTAGTGGGAATGGAACTACTGGCTGTTTTCCAACTGACTGTTCCGTCAGGGTGGGGAGAGGTCTCAGCACGAGGCCCCGCCGAGATGTTGGTGGGTGGTCAGCCAAGTGGGCTGCTCACTCCTGGTTCACCCACTGTGTTCCTGTCAGTGAAGCAAACATCCCCATTTGGCAGGAGAAGAAGCTGCCGAAGGTCACATTGCGAGTGAGCGGTGGCCCAGGGGTAGGGCAGCCTTCTTTCCTCTGCAGTTCACTGCTCCAGGACCATCTCCAGCCTCGTAGCTCACCGTGGACAGCCCTGCGGTGTGGCGCTGATATACAGAGTGATGCCAGGTGTTCATCTCCCCGCTGAGCTCCTGCTGAGTGTTTGCCTGGGGCCAGGCCCTCCTTCCGGGAAGTCATGTTAGCTGGAAAGAACAGGGTGGGGGTGGGTGGCAAGGGATCAGAGCATGAGCGTCTGAGGGCTTCGTCAGGGGCAGTGAGGAGCCTCTAAAGGACTCTACACTTAGGAATGACAGAGTCAAACAATTTAACAAAACCCTAAAGGTTCCTTCCAGGAAAGAATGAGCCCCATGTATCACCATAAGCAACTTCTTAGAAACATAACCCACCCCTGTCATCCCAGCCCTTTGGGAGGCCAAGGAGGGAGGACTGCTTGAAGCCAGGAGCTCAAGATCAACCTGGTCAACATAGTGAGACCCCATCTCTACAAAAATAAAAATAAATTAGCCGGGCATAGTGGCATACACCTGGAGTCCCAGCTACTCAGGAGACTGAGGCAGGAGGATCACATAAGCCGGGGAGACTGAGGCTGCAGTGAGCTGTGATGGCATCACTGCACTCCAGCCTGGGCAACAGAGTGAGACCTTGTCTCTAAAAAAAGAATAATAAATTTTAAAAAACAAAATATAACCCACCTTAGAATTGATTCAGGCCTCTTCCCCTCCTGTCACGTTGCCAGGATCCCAGGACGCTGGTATCCTGCATAGATTTCAGGTACATCACCGATGTCCTGACTGAGGAGGATGCCCTAGGTGAGTTTGGAAGCTTTCTGGGATACACGATGTGCACACACAGTAGTGGCATGCTTTGTTTCCTAAAAGAGTGAGTGATGCTTTTTATTTCTTCCAGAAATACTGCAGAAAGGTCAAGTTGGTAAAAAAGAAAGAGGTGGGTTGTAAGAAAATTTTCTTCATTGTTTTTGCTAACATTGTCCACTTTTGAGTGCCCCTGTCCTTTTGGGGTACACGTTGTCCTCCCAAATGCCCTGTGCTGAGCAGCTAGGCCCTCAAATCAACATTCAAGTCTGCATGGTGAAGCCTCCTGGGTATGACCTCTGACTGCAGAGTTTGCTTCAGCCACTGCTGAAAGGAAGTTTGGCTTTAGGATTAAACTGTAGGGAGGGCCCTTGGGGAGCAGGGCAGTCCATGAGAGTATCCTGATCACCTGGGTTTGACATCCTAGTAATTTGTGGCTGGGTGTGTGTGAAGGGCCGGGTCAGGAGAACAGCTGGACTCTCCAGGGGAAACAGCTTAGCTACAGGCACTTCCAATTCCAAAGGGCCCTGGAAAGTGCAAAATGTTGACGGCGCTGTGTTTTCACAGAGAAGCAAATGCTGGCACAAGGCTACCCTGCTTACACGACATCGTGCGCCTGGCTGGGGTACTCAGATGACACGTTGAAGCAGGTGGGCATTTTAACCTGGCTTTGTAGACAGCTGAATGGGGAGAAACCAACCTGTTTTTCCTTCTGTCCTCATACCACTACTCTCAGTATGTGTATGGTTTCTGACACCAGATGTGTATGGTTTTCCTTCTCATGCCAACCAGTTCTCCAGTTCTCTGTGGACACCAACTGGGTGTCCTGCTATTTTACTCAATTCTGACAGCACATACCTGGAACTAGCCCCAGACCCCACAGGTTAAGGACTCAGTCTTACAGGACTGCCCCATGGCAGATGCCAATCACAAGTCCACGTTGTCACCTGTGCTTCTGACTGGCTTTGCCTCCGATTAGAGGTTCCCACAAACCCCGCGCTGAGTTCAATCATTTGGTGGAATGCCTCATGGAATTCAGGGAAACACTACTTATGTTTACTCATTTATTATAAAGGATGCAACTTAAGAACAGCCAAACTGAAGAGACACATAGGGCAAGGTGTGAGGAGGGGGTACAGAGCTTCTATGTCCCCTCCAGGTGAGCCACACTCCCAGTACCTCCACGTGTTCACCAACCTGGAAGCTCTGTGAACCCTGTTCCTTGGGGGTTTTATGGAGGCTTCAGTATTTAGGTGTGATTCAGTATTTGGCCATTGGCCGTCAATTCAACCTTCAGCCCCCTCGCCTCCCCAGATATCTGGGAATAGGCTAAAGTTTCCAACCCCACAGTCATGCCTTTCAGGTCTTTCTGGTCCCCAGCCCCATCCTGAAGCTACATAGGGGACCTCAGCAGGGCTCTCTCATTCACGTACAAAAGACACTCCTATCGCTCAGGAGATGCCAAGGGTTTTAGGGGCTGTGAGCTAGGAAATAGGGGGGCAGCAATGGGGGCAGAGACCAAATATATATTCCTTCTTATGTCACATGGGCTTTCGATTCCAGCCTCTCTGGGAGAAATTTAATACTTTCCCGTTCACCTTTCTAAATCATTTTGGCTGAGAGCGGTGGCTCACGCCTGTAATCCTAGCATTTTGGGAGGCTGAGGTGGGTGGATCACGTGAGGTCAGAAGTTCGAAACCAGCCTGGCCAACATGGTGAAACCCCGTCTCTACTAAAAATACAAAAAATTATCTGGGCATGGTAATGTGCATCTGTAGTACCAGCTACTCAGGAGGCTGAGGCAGGAGAATCACTTGAACCCAGGAGGCAGGGGTTGCAATGAGCCAAGATCATGCCACTGCACTCCAACCTGAGTGACAGAGCAAGAGTCTGTCTCAAAAAACAACAAAAAATATTATTTTGGATCCAAGGCCTCGTTCTGAAAGTACACAAGCAAATGCAAAGCCATTCACCTTGTGGACCGCAGGACTCTGTGACTTAGTGAGTCACCTTGGGTTCTGGAAAGTGACAGCCTAGGGTATGATTCCCAGGCAGCACCAGCGGCAGACCCACTGCAAGACTGAGAAGTAATGCCTATTTCATGGGGTGGTTTTGAGGATTCAGATACATGCTGTAAGTTGTGTCATGCTCAAGGCACCATGGCTGGCACATGGCATGCAGTCGGCACATGGTTGATTTATTACTGTTTCTCCTTAGACTGTGCCCACTTCTAGAGAGAGTGGAGAGAGGCTGGCTTCTGCATGTTACTCTTATATCCACTCATTCTATGGATGCCACAGAATATTCTAGCTTTAAAAAGAGAGAGAGATCAATGCTATATTCCCCTTCCGGGAAGGTTGTGACCATTAAAAAAATGGTTCCCATAGAGATGAGGAAAGAAAGTCACCCTACAAGTAAAAAGTGATCTCTGTCAGCCAAGCTGTTTCTGCTGTTAATTTCGACAACCCATGGGTGTTACTCTGGTCTATGCTATAACCGTAATGCTTGTGAAACAGATCAGCAATGACTGACGTCCTGGTCAGACCAAGGGGCTCTCTGCAGTGTGTGACCCTGTGCTCCTTTCCCACAGCTCTGTGCCCAGGCGCTGAAGGATGGCTGGACCAGGTGAGTGTGATGATGGACTTGACTTTCCCAGTTGGCGGCAGGAGAGACTCAGGCAGTGAGTTTCTCCTGGCAGGGAGCCAAGGAGTAAAAGGCACCCACGGGCTAGGATCACTCTGACTCATAGGGATGCATAAGAGAAGTTTCCCCTTAGGCCAGGCTCTTTCCCTAAAGGCAGGATGTGAGTCCTAATTGGAATCATAGGACATCAGAGTTGAAAGAGGCTTAGGAGATAGTTTATTTCAGGCACTAACCTAGAATAGAAATCCAGTCTTTACCATCAGTAACAGCGTTGATTCAGCTTCTGCATGAACATCTCCAGAGGCAGCGAGCTTAACTTGGTGAGGCACTTTCCATTCTTTGAGGGCTTTGAATATTAGGTGGGTCTTTTCTACTCTTTTTTTTTTTTTTTTTTTTTTTTTTTTTGAGATGAAGTTTCACTCTGGTCACCCAGGCTGGAGTGCAGTGGCGCAATCTCGGCTTACTGCAACCTCCACCTCCCGGGTTCAAGCCATTCTCCTGCCTCAGTCTCCCAAGTAGCTGGGATTACAGACACCCGCCATCACACCTGGCTAATTTTTGTGGGTTGTTTTTTTTTTTTTTTCTTTTTTTTTGAGATGGAGTTTCACTCTTGTTGCCCAGGCTGGAGTGCAATGGCACCATCTTGGCTCACCGCAACCTCTGCCTCCCAGGTTCAAGTGATTCTCTTGCCTCAGCCTCCAGAGTAGCTGGGACTACAGGCGCCCGCCACCACACCCGGCTAATTTTTTTGTATTTTTAGTAGAGACAGGGTTTCACCATGTTAGCCAGGATGGTCTCGATCTCCTGAGCTCATGATCCGCCCGCCTCGGCTTCCCAAAGTGCTGGGATTACAGGCGTGAGCCACCGCACCCAGCAATTTTTATATTTTTAATAGAGACAGGGTTTCGCTATGTTGATCAGGCTGGTCCTGAACTCCTGACCTCAGGTGATCCGCCTGCCTCAGCCTCCCAAAGTGCTGGGATTACAGGTGTGAGCCACCGCACCCAGCCAGGTGGGTCTTTAATTTCAGGAACCCTTTGCTTCCATGTAATTTCCAGCCAGAGGTCCCAGTTCCCAAGAGCCAGGCTGTTCCTCTTCCACTTGAGTGACAGCCCTCCTCTCCCTCCAGGCCACCTCCTTTCCACACTGCTCATCTGCACTTCTCCCTTCTGACTCTCACTTGTGCAGGTAAAGACCTCTGGCCATCCTAAGACCTTCTCTGGATGAACCTCGATGGTTGATGACCCTGCGTCCTGACACCTGGCAGGATGCAGAGGGACCATCATGTCTTTTGACCCGGTCACTGTGCGTCCCTCAGCACAGCTCATGGTGGCACTTTTTGCCTGTGACATGTCACCAAGCTTCCTATGTGACTTGCAGCCACTCTGGTCTCTGAGCCTCCTGCTACTCAGTGTGTCTTGTGGAGCAGGAGCTCCAGCATCACCTGGGAGCTTGTGAGAAATGCAGCCTGGGCCTCTTGCCAGACCCGCTGCATGGGAATCTGCATTGGAACAAGATCCCCCAGTGATTCCTATGCGCTCTTAAGTTGGAGAGGCCCTGAATTCTTGTTAATGCCTCAGCTAAATAAAGCCTTGAGGAGTGAGAACTTGAAGGAGGCAGCATGAAGCCACAGAAAGAGATGTTGGCATCTGATAGAACTGAAATCACATCTTGCCTTTTCCCCTCATCCCCTGCAAATACCTGCTGTGTGATCATGGGTAAATTACTCAACCTCTCTGAACTTCATTTTCTCTCAGTAGAAATAATATGAGCTTTGGTCCACCTCAAAGTTGCCATATCTCAGAAGGACCAGCACAGGGCAGGATTCAGAGCAGCTGCTGTAAGTGCTGGCTGCTTGCCCTCCCTCTACGTACCCGGGGGAGGCTGCAGCAATGTATCTGGTGAGTCAGAGAAGGCTGTGGGGAGATTGAAAGGGTCTCTTCCCAACACAGGAAGCCTCGCACCCAGAGCCTAAGGCCAGCCACCCTCTCTGGAGCATCACGGATCATGTAGTTGAAGCCCCCAGCTGGTACAGAAGAGAACGGCAGGTGCCTGAGAATGTGCGGCACTCTGCAAGCTGGGGCACTTTGCAAAGCAGCAGGAGAACCTCAGCCAAGGAGGCTCACAAGGAGGATAGGCTGGTGTTCAAGGGGGCAGATGCTGGCCTCCGTGTGATGGTGTCCCCTCCTCCACCTGCCAGTGCCCACACTGAGGCCAGCAACACACTCTTCTGACAGCAGAGTCATAGGGTGTGGACATAGAGGCCCATGTCTCAAGAGAATAGCTGGACATCCACAGAGATTAAGGAGCTCCCTACAAGTGTCTGGATGTGGTGTAAAGGAGACCTCTGCACGGAGGCTCCAGCCGCACTGTGCTATTTCCTAGTTACGTGATCTCATCACTTTCCCTCCCGGAACCTCAGGCCCCTGCACTGCAGGGGACAGACATCCCTGTGGCCTTCCTCTCACTGAGTTAATTCAAGACAAAGCTCTCCTTTGTAAACCAGACCCTTTCCATTCAGGCTATCACAAGGTAGCTCACTCGGCACCCCTTGTCAGCCCCGCTCTCCTCTTCAGTTCTCACGGTGGCTTATTTGTTCTTAATTCCTTTTTGTGGCCCAGCAAAAACAGAGTTAATTGTATTAAAGACCTGACTTCCCTGTCTAGCTCCTTAACTCCAGGTCAGCAGATAATTGAGAGTCATTGCCCTGATACTGAATGAAGAGAGAAAGTTCATAGGTTTATTTCAAGTGATTTATCTGAAGATGAGGAAAGAGCAAGAGGTTACTAGAAAACATGGTCTGTGAATTGTTGACAGAGATGGTCACTTCTGCAGAAACTCCAGGTGCCCTTGCCAAGTCCAGGTACAGGTCTAAACTAGCAAACCAAATGCATTTTCTAGGTTTAAAGTAAAGGTGGGTGCTGATCTCCAGGATGACGTGCGAAGATGCCAAATCATCCGAGACATGATTGGACTGGAGAAGACTTTGGTAAATATCCTCTCACACCACTGAGAAGCAGCAGCCTTTGTCCAGGGCTAAATACAACTCGTTTCAAGATTTAAAACATTGGGAATTTAAAAAGTTAATTGTCAGAGGAAGTACAGTTCTATAGTCTTGCAGTAGGCGAGCTCAAACAAAAATAAGCAAAGGGACTAATAGTTTTACATTTTTTAATTCTGCAGAACTAGTTAAGTAAGTTTGGGGTTAAGGATCCTTTCTTGCTAACACAGATGCGCCTGAGCAAACAGTTTTCCCATTGGGCTCTGGTGTGTCAATCATTTAATCTCCCCTCCTAGCTCCTCAGGTAGGAGGGTGTCAGGGGGCCATTACTGAAGAAATGTTAGAACTTCAGCTGAGATAAATGTAAGGATCAGTCATTTCTGATTTGTATTTTTGTAAACCAGTTCTTATGTGTAAAATATTTTCATAAAAGAAAGTCACAGTAAGATGTTTTTATGAGGCTTCGGAGGCTTTTTTGCATAAGTTAAAATAGAAATTTTGAATTCTTGACCCAGGATCACTATTTATACATGAATTAATGCTGTTTTTTTTTTAACGAGGTCATCTTTATCCAAATAACTTATGATAAAAATTGATTCTGGGCTGGCCAGACGCTGTGGCTCATGCCTGTAATCCTAGCACTTTGGGATGCCTAGGTGAGTGGATTGCCAGAGCTCAGGAGTACGAGATCAGCCTGGGCAACATGGAAAAACCCCATCTGTACCAGAAAATACAAGAAAAAAAATTGATTCTGGGCCGAACACAGTGGCTCATGCCTATAATCCTAACACTTTGGGAGGCTGAAGCGGGTGGATCACTTGAGGCCAGGAGTTTGAGACCAGCCTGGCCTACATAGCAAGACTCCATCTCTAGAAGAAAGAAGAAAAAAAATTAACCGGATGCGGTGGTGCATGTCTGTAATCCCTCCTACTTTGGAAGATGAGGCAATAGGATCACTGAGCTCAGGAGTTGGAGGCTGCAGTGAGCTACAGTAATACCACTGCACTCCAGCATGGGCAACAGAGTGAGATCTAGCCTCTTAAAAAACAAAATTCATTCTGAGCATACTGTCCTCTGGTTTTCATAGTGTCCTGGGAGAGAGCTCTTATCACTTAGCACATTCTATAGAGATGTCCATTTCTCCAAGCACGATAAGATCAGGGATGAGGGGCTGTCCCTTAAGCTGGGCACAGCCAGCACCTAGCTTCGAAGAAGGATGGTGGTACACAGAGAGCCAGGGCCTAGGAGGGAGAGGACTGGACTTGAACTCACCGTTCACTAGACTTACTGTTCTTAAGCAAGTTACTTAATTTCTCTGCATGACAATTTTCTTACTTGTAAAATGGGTTAATATGAACTGCCTCATAGGGTTATTATTATTTTTTTTTGAGATAGGGTCTCACTCAGTCACCCAGGCTAGAGTGTAGCAGCATGATCACAGCTCACTGCAAGCTTGACCTCCCCTGGCTCAGGGGATCCTCCCACCTCAGCCCCCTGAGTAGCTGGGACTACAAGTGAGAGCCACCACACCCAGCTAATTTTTGTATTTTTTGCCGAGACAGGGTTTTGCTGTGTTGCCCAGGCTGGTCTTGAACTCCTGGGCTCAAGAAATCCATGGGCTCGGCCAGGTGCGGTGGCTCACTCCTGTAATCCCAGCACTTTGGGAGGCCGAGGCGGGCGGATCACGATGTCAGGAGATCAAGACCATCCTGGCTAACGTGGTGAAACCCCGTCTCTACTAAAAATACAAAAAAATTAGCCGGGCATGGTGGCGGGCCCCTGTAGTCCCAGCTACTCGGGAAGCTGAGGCAGGAGAATGGCGTGAACCTGGGAGGCAGAGCTTGCAGTGAGCCGAGATCACGCCGCTGCACTCCAGCCTGGGCGACAGAGCGAGACTCTGTCTCAAAAAAAAAAGGAAAAAGAAAAAAAAAGAAAAGAAATCCACGGGCTTCAGCCTCCCAAAGTGTTGAGATTACAAGCATGAGCCACCATGCCTCGCCAGTTATTATAAATATTAAATGAAACAAAATCTATAAAGTGCCTAGTGGAGTAGGTGCGCCATTATGGAAGAGTTTAGGCTATTTATTATTGTGCCAGACACACAGTGGGCAATAGTCAATAAATGACTATTGAACAAACTTAATGTTGATTGTGCATGATTCAGAATGTGACAAAATGGTTTCTATGAACAGAACCAACACTGCAAGACACATATATTTGGGTGGCATCTAGATGGATATTGGACCAGAGCCCAGGGCCAGTGAGCACTTCTCATGGCTCAGCCCAGGGCACTGCTGGACATCCCAGCGGCTCCTCCTAAAGACTGTACCTGGAGCCAGAGTCCCCGTCTCAGCGGCTGCTCTCTGGCTCTTTTTGTTAGGGCCGTGTGCTGGGCCTCAGCAGAGGTGTTAGGGGGTCTCACTCAGCTGTTGGTGGCACTGAGTGACAGCATTTCCTCCCTGGGAGCCACAGCCCTGCCACGAGGTTGGCTCAGGGCAGAGCTCCCTGTGAAGAGTCTCTTTTTGCAGATGATGGATGCCAACCAGCGCTGGGATGTGCCTGAGGCGGTGGAGTGGATGTCCAAGCTGGCCAAGTTCAAGCCATTGTGGATTGAGGAGCCAACCTCCCCTGATGACATTCTGGGGCACGCCACCATTTCCAAGGTAGGAAAACGGCTGCTGCTGCTGCTGCTGCGGCAGCTTATTTTTTTGTTTAGTTTTCCAGAGTGCTGGGGACAGATCCTAAAATTTCTTCACTTGTTCCGTCTTGCATTTCCTGATGAAGTAGCTGAAATAATTATAATGTGTGATAAATACAGGGGTTACAGACCTGACGTTCCTTTATCTACTTCAGCTTATACTTTGCCCTTATTTCTGTTTTAGATAAAGTAAGCTGCTAAAAATTGAAGGGCTACCATCAATTTGAAGGTTAATAGACATGGTTCCTATGCTTTGTAAATATAGAAATGTGACAGCATTTTTTTTTTTGTTTTTTGGTGTTTTTTTTTGTTTTGTTTTGTTTTGAGATAGAGTCTTACTCTGTCGCCCAGGCTGGAGTGCAATGGCATGATCTCGGCTCACTGCAACCTCTGCCTCCCGGGTTCAAGCAATTCTTCTGCCTCAGCCTCTTGAGTAGCTGGGACTACAGATGTGCGCCACCATGCCTGGCTACTTTTTTTTTCTTATTTTTTTTTTGGTATTTTTAGTAGAGATGAGGTTTCGCCAGATTGGCCAGGCCTGTCTCGAACTCCTGACCTCAGACCATCTGCCCGCCTTGGCCTCCCAAAGTGCTGGGATTACAGGAGTGAGCCACCGCGCCCCGCCTTGTGTTTTCATCTGATAATTTTTTTTCTCCTACACGCTAACTGGTGTGGCACAGTCATGTGCCACATAACAATGTTTCAGTCAGTGAAAGACTGCGTATATAATGGCACAGTATATATAATCCCATAAGGTTATAATGGAGCTAAAAAACTCATTGCCTAGTGACGTTGTAGAGATTGTAATGTGGTGCAACGCATTACCTTTCCTATGTTTAAGTATGTTTAGGTACTGGCCATTGTGTTCCAATTGCCTGCAGCGTTCAGTACAGTAGCATGCTGGACAGGTTTGTAGCCTGGGAGCAGTAAGCCATGCCATATAGCCTAGGGTGTGTAGTAGTCTCTGCCATCTAGGGTCATGGAAGTACACTCTATGATGTTCACACAATGACGAAACCGCCCAACGGCACATTTCTCAGAGGGTAACCTTGTCATTCAGTGACACGACTGTACATTCATGTGGCTTATAGCCACATCCTGCCTGCCTAGGAACATTTTTTCCTGAGGTGACTTTGCATAGCTATACACTCCCCATTCTGTGTTGATCTTACACCTTTAACTCTGATGGAGCAGTCTTGGTTCCAGTTCTAGGAGGGACACCTTGATGCATCCCACATAAATTCATGGGTCGTACTGGAGGTGCGGAGTCGGGGGCTCAGGGACCAGTTCTCTGTTTCTCTCAGCAAATCAGCACATGATCTACGTTATGTGGGATGCTCTGCCAAAGCCTGGGTTTCAGAAATACTCTCCCCTTCCACGTTGCAGCCTCACTGGAGAGAAAAGCTGAGATACGTGAAACAAAGACTGGAGGATACTGGGCCAGGGCACTGAATGCCGAGCACAGTAGAAAAGTTCATTGAGGAGAACGTTGGGTGTGGGCTGGGACGAGGGGGATGGCCAGAGCCGACTCCATAAGGAAAGCTAAGCCTCAGGTGAGGGAAGGGTGAGCAGGACCTGCAGAGCAACCACAGCCTCCGTTATTTAAACAGAGCCCAAATTTTCCGAGGAATCATTCACAATAGGAATCTCAGGTGAGGAGCCCCTGGGAAACAAGACTTTTCACCTTGGGTCCCACTTGCTTTTTCCTCGTTCGGGCTCTTTCAGGTTGGCTGTGCCCTGCTGAATGCCAGCTGGCCTAGCACCAACCTGATCTCTGCCCACCTGAGCATCTCCCAGGAAGCTCCTCTGGGCTTTAACCCTCCCAGGTTTTGTTTACATGAGGGAGGCCATCCCCTTAGGAGTGTCTGAGGAAGGAGCAGCTGCAGAGCCTGCAGGTCCAGGCTGGGGCAGTGGAGATGCCCCAGGGAGCGCAGGGCACACGCCAGGGAGCTGTCAGACAGGCTGCCACGTGGGGCTGGATCATGGAGTCTGTCCACTCAGAGGATGCAGCCAGTCAGAGTGAGCCACTGCAGCTTCTCCGATGAAAGAACGGCATAGCGGCCAGGCGTGGTGGCTCACACCTGTAACCCCAGCGCTTTGGGAGGCCAAGGTGGGTGGATCACCTGAGGTCAGGAGTTCAAGACCAGCCTGGCCAACATGGTGAAACCCCGTCTCTACTAAAAATACAAAAATTAGCTGGTCTTGATCTCCTGACCTCGTGATCCACCCACCTATAGTCCCAGCTACTTGGAGAGGCTGAGGCAGGAGAATGGCGTGAACCCAGGAGGCGGAGCTTGCAGTGAACCAAGATCACACCACCGCACTCCAGCCTGGGTGACAGAGCGAGACTCCATCTCAAAAAAAAAAAAAAAATTAGCAGGACGCGGTGGTGTGTGTGTGTAATCCCAGCTACTCAGGAGGCTGAGGCAGGAGAATGGCTTGAGCCTGGGAAGTGGAGGTTACAGTGAGCCAAGATTGTGCCATTGCACTCCAGCCTGGGTGACAGAGCAATGCTCCGTCTCAAAAAAAAAAAAGAACAGCATAGTGGCAGCTGAAGCGCAGTAATGTGACTGGTGGCTACATGTAGGGTCCATTGAGACAGAGAGTGTGTAGGAGGTGAGGAATGGGCAGGGAGAAACCCAGGCAGGGATGGGAGTGAGGAGGCTTTTCCAGGAATCTGGGAGAGATAAAGGGAGAGGGCGGCTTGAATAGAGCAGATTCAGGAAATATTGAAAAGGAAGAAAAACATTTGGCCCCAAGTCTGCCATATATGCTTAAAATGGTAGAACAAATAAGTCAAATGGCCTTTCCTCCTCCCCCTTCCTCCGTTTCTCCCTTTCTCTTCTCTTTTGAGATAAATAACCAAGAGTACTTAAATTAGAAATTTTAAGAAGCATAAAATGTTGGCTTGAAAAGGTGCCTTAGAGACCATCTGCTCAAACTAAGACCTTCTGCAGATGAGGAGGCTGAGGCTTTGGGTGGCACAGGCAGGGCTAGCCCAAGGCCACACATCCCGTGAGATGCAAGGCCAGCACTGGAATCAGGGATACTTGGCTGCTGAGTGAAGGGATTTTTCTGCTGAGAAGTTGGCTTAGTCTGATTATTCAGATGCCTCCTCTGGCTCTGGAATCAGTAGAGTTCCAACCCAGGCTCTACCACTTTCTAGCTTTGTGATCCGGGAACAGTTCAAACCCGGCACACCTGTTTTCTCATTTTCTATAAAATGGGGATAACGCTGGCTCCTCTCCCATTGGATTAAGACCAGGAATCATTTAAGTCAGTGTTTTGCACAGCACCTGACAGGTACTCAGAGCTCCAAAAATGTTAGCTATTAGTGTGATTGCTATTATCCTAAACAAAGGGAAGGGAAACCACGGAGAAACCAAGGATGCCTGTGCAGAGTAGCTGTGGAGTTGCAGTCACACGTAGAGGATGGATGGGAGCGCCCAGAGGCCAGGTGGCAGGTGAGTGAGGTAGCGTTCAGGGGCCAGGTGAGAGGACAGAGAGCAGCAGGGCTGTGTTCAGGTGCAGAATCCAGTACCTCACCAGGTGAGGATTCTACCAGGTGAGCAATGGTCTCAGCCTAACCTGCAGATTGAGGTCTAAGTCCACCCACTGAGATGGAAGGAAGAGGATTTTTTTTTTTTTTTTTTTTAGTTTTTTTTTTCAAGGATTTTTCCTGCCTTAAGGAAGAGGATTTTGGAATCAACAAAGACATAAGGCCAGGTGCAGTGGCTCACAACTGTAATCCCAACACTTTGGGAGGCCGAGGTGGGAGGATCATCTGAGGTCAGGAGTTTGAGACCAGCCTGGCCAACATGGCAAAACCCCGACTCTATTAAAAATACAAAAATTAGCCAGCATGGTGGCGTGCACCTCTAATCCCAGCTACTCGGGAGGCTGAGGCACGAGAATCGCTTCAGCCTGGGGGGTGGAGGTTGCGGTGAGCCAAGATCACGCCACTGCACTCCAGCTTGGGTGACAGAGCAAGACTCGGTCTCAAAAAAAAAAAAAAAAAAAGATATGAGAGGGTTCTAGAAGGAGGTTTCTCAGGGAGGCAAGAAGAAGGGAATTGACAGAGTGATGACCCACAGGAAGGAGTCGGCCAAAGGTTGGACCCTGTGAGTCCACAATGAGCCACTCTGAATGGCCCTGTCCTTATGCCACTGCGCAGGCTGGAGAGGGAGGTGCTGTCCACGTTGGGAGGAACGCAGCTGGAGCATGGGCCAGGACACCGCAGAAGGAGATCTGCAGAGCCCTGGTCAGGAACGGGGCTGGTGGCGGCAGCTCAGCAGTGCTCACCTTCTCCTCTGCAGATACACAGAGCCCTCCCGCACGCATGTGTTCCCCTGGACATCCTTTGCCAGTCTTGAGTTTTCACATGGCTTAACAGCAGGGCTGTCTCCTCCTTCAGCTATAAATGTTTTTAAACATTAGGAGTTGCAGTTCAAAACTTAGGAAAATAACACCAGGCTGCTTTCTATTTTATAGGCACTGGTCCCATTAGGAATTGGCATTGCCACAGGAGAACAGGTGAGTGACGCCCCCAACAGGTGGGTGACATCCCCTTGGGGTCGGTACACGCTGACCAGTGACCGAGGACACAGTTGTGTGTTAGGCTCCATCACCTGCTGTATTTTGAGTTGGGAGATTTTCATCATCTTAGAAACTGGGTCATTTTATCAGAGTCTAGAGTCAAATATAGAAGAAGTTTGTGGCTATTTCTCCAATTTATATGACTAAGGTCAGTTATCTTTTTCAAAGTGTCTAATTGAAATTGAAAAGGCAGCAATTTAAAGTTGCTATTGCAAGGGCAGAAAATGGTCTTAAGAAAACCAGCTTTCAAATTGAATAAACATGACTGCGTTCATTTTTTGAGCTTATAAATGAAGCCCGAGTGCCTGCCAAAACCTGCTGCAGTCAGCCCACGAGCAGAGCAGCGTGAGGAGCTGATTCTCAGTTTTCCCGGCAAAAGGAGCAATACTGCTCTACCGTGGTTCCGTGCTGTCATCTGTGCCACCTGCTTATCACTGTCACCGTATTTCATCCTGATGCTTTATCTCCCACTTATCAGTCGCTGTGACAGTCATTCCCTCATGAACGGCGAGCCAGTGTGATTTTGACCTGACTCACTGTTGCATTAGCAGATTTGTAAAGAAGTGAGCACAAGGTCCCTGCCCATGCTATAAAAGCTTGCTTCATGCCCAGCGAGAACAAAGAAGAAATACAGTCTGGGCTTCCTGACAGCCACTGATGAATAATGATTGGCATAGAGTGGCTGCGTTGCCAGGTTTAGAGATCCTGAAGGCCAAGGCTGACTCTTCTGTTGGTGTCATTTTCAATTCTATTTCCAGTGCCACAATAGAGTGATATTTAAGCAACTCCTACAGGCGAAGGCCCTGCAGTTCCTCCAGATTGACAGTTGCAGACTGGGCAGTGTCAATGAGAACCTCTCAGTATTGCTGATGGCCAAAAAGTTTGAAAGTAAGGGTGCTGCAGCGGCTGCAGACCAGACCTTCATTTCCCCACTAATCAGACACCTCCCTTGATGGTTTGCAATTCACATGCATGGGAGTCTGTAATTTGCCATTTCGATTTTTTTCTAACTCTCATTTAGCTTCAATCCGGGAATTTTTGATGATTTTCATCTTGGAATTTCATTCCTAAATATTAACAAATGATTTAATCACCTGTGGGCAAAAAGAAAAACCAGAAAGTTCCCTTTCACCCCTTCCTCTCCCTGCCCTACTCTTGGTATTGAATGAAACAATTTCCTTTTAGTTCCTGTTTGCCCCCATGCTGGTGGAGTTGGCCTCTGTGAACTGGTGCAGCACCTGATTATATTTGACTACATATCAGTCTCTGCAAGCCTTGAAAACAGGTCAGTAATGTGGCATTAATACTTTCTGTTTCAGTAGGGTCCTTCAATCCAGGCCAGAGCTTGTACATTCTGCCTTCATGAGCAGAACACACTAAGACCTTGTCCGCTGGCATGTCCTATAACTCTCAGGCGGAGCTGGTTTTGCTTCCACTTCTCCACACGGGGCAGTAACAGCAGAGACCCACCAATGAACAGTCATTTTGCCTCCTAAGATAGGGTCTGGTAGCTGACTCACTTTATTTTTTAAGTACATTGAAGGTGAGGCTTGCAGCCACACTACTCCCTTAACCAGCTCCTGTTTTCATCACGTGTATTCTGTACTTCTGTCCCATCTCCTCTTCCCAGTACTGGAGTCTTCCATGGTCTAGACACACATTTATTTCATCTTATTTCTCAGAACGCCCCAGGTGGGCTTTTAAATTAGGACAGTCTCCTTCCAGTCATCTGCACACATAGGGTTTTGCTTATTACACTTTTCTTGTCCCCTGGAATTAAATGTCTCACAGAAAGATCACTGCAAGTATACAGCAAAGGCACAAAAGCATTCACTGGGAAAGGGAAACACCAAATTCAGGACTGTGAGTGATAAATGGGACCCTTGAGGGTACATAGGAGGCTTCAGTAATAATGGTAACTGTTTTTCTCTTCAGGGGGATAGTGAGTAGACAGGTGCTGTCTTTTAATATAGCCGAACTATTTTATACTGTATTAGTCTATTCTTGCACTGCTATAAAGAAATACCTGAGACTGGGTAATTTACAAAGAAAAGAGGTTTAATTGGCTTACAGTTCTGCAGGCTGCACGGGAAGCATAGCGGCTTCTGCTGAGCTTCTGGAAACTTACAATCATGGTGGAAGGCGAAGGGGGAACAAGCATTTCTCATGGCCAAGAGCAGGAGGAAGAGACAGTGAGTGGGGAAGGTGCTACACAGTTTTAAACAACAGATCTTGTGATAACTATCTCGAGAATAGCACCAAGGAAAGGGTGCCAAACCATTCATGAAGGACCACTTCCCATGATCCAATCACCTCCCAGCAGGCCTCGCCGCCAACACTGGGGATTACAGTTCAACATGAGATTTGGGCAGGGACACAAATCCAAACCATATCAGCCTGCCTGTCACAGCTGTTCAATAACAGGTGATGAAGTCAGGCAGCAGAGCTGTCACTTGCCCCAAGCCTCAGAACTACAAAGTGGCTGACGTAGAACCTGAACACAGATTGACCTGATTCTAAATCCTCTGCTCTTCATCTAAATCATTTGTATAGCTGAAAGGAACCTCATTTGGCGATTTTATTTTTTGGGTGGGGAGTATGGAATGTATTTTATTGTTCTGCATCTGGGTTTGGTTCCTTAGATGTCTCGGTTCTTGGATGGAGGTGGGTGTTTCCCACCTCCCTCAGTTGTGGTCCCATGGACCTGTTCGGGTTGTTTTCCAGGTGCAAAGTGCACTGAGAAAGCCTCACAGTGCTAATGCTTCCTAGATGCCCCGCTGAGGCAGTGATAAAATGGCCCTCCCAGCCCTACCTGCCAAAAAACCCCCAAGCTCCTGGCAGCTGCTGCAGCCATATGAAAAAATACAAACGCTTCTTGAAAAATAGATCACAAAATGTGGTGATTTTAATCTATTCATCTAACTTTTGACCAGAGGAACCCAAATAATTCCAGATATTTAGAGTCTGAATTGATGCCTTTTAAAGGGCATCACAAAACCTCTAGAGGGACTTCGTGTGTTCATATCATCAAAGTCCCCACCTCACATTGCCATATTTTAGAAGAAAAGGACCTGAGGCACAGAGGTTTAGAGACTTGCCTAGAAACTCATGGTAACACAGCTAAGCCTTGGCCAACACTGTCATTTGAGTGGTACTCCTTCTGCTTTAAGTTAGCACCACGTGAATAATCTGATTCCCTCCTCCTAGGATGTGTGAGTATGTTGACCACCTGCACGAGCATTTCAAGTATCCCGTGATGATCCAGCGGGCTTCCTACATGCCTCCCAAGGTAAGCTGTGGCCAAGGTGATTTGTGTCCCTGCCCGTAAATGCTGTGGCCCCTGTAGAAGAGATGCTGCCAGCCACTACCATGCCTGTCTCGTGAACTAGACCATAGAGCACCAAGCTTTGACTCCTGTTTATTTGCAATATCCAGAAACAAATGGTTCTTCAGTTTGTCTGTATCAAAATCCTCAGGCCTGAGGGCCAGGGCTTGGAGGTTAAATTGCCTCTGACAAGGCTTCTGTAACACTAGCCTTTCCTCACTAGTGGAGATCTTAACATTTGCACTCCTTGTGCAAAAAAACCTGGCACCATCTAGCAAGTTAGTGACCTAAAAAGTTTGGACTACAATTGTGTGGCTGGGGCCATTTATTCTGATCATGTTCAAGAGATCATGGCTCATTTTCACCAACAGAGATCAAACTATTATCAAAGAGTTTGATGAGTTAACTAACTCTGGCAAGTAGCCAGTAAAATGTGTTCCTCTGCCCTATTATTTCCAACAATCTCCAAACTTATTTTAAAAATATTAATTCAGGGCTGGGCATGGTGGCTTACGCCTGTAATCCCAACACTTTGGGAGGCTGAGGCAGGTGGATCATTTGAGGTCAGGTGTTTGAGACCAGCCTGGCCAACATGGTGAAACCCTGTCTCTACAAAAAATATAAAAAATTAGCCAGGCACGGTGGCAGGTGCCTGTGATCCCAGCTACATGGGAGACTGAGGCAGGAGAATCACTTGAACCTGGGAGGTGGAGGTTGCAGTGAGCCACGATTGCGCCACTGCACTGCAGCCTGGGTAACGGACAGTGACTCCATGTCAAAAAAAAAAAAAAAAAAAAATTAATTAATTGCCTCTGGCTTAGACGTAAAAGCATTTCTTGGAGCAGCATAAATGCATAAAATCTGTTTTTGTTCCAGGTGGTTGTTAACAGGACTCATTTTTTTGGTCTTTGATAGGATCCCGGCTACTCAACAGAAATGAAGGAGGAATCTGTAAAGAAACACCAGTATCCAGATGGTGAAGTTTGGAAGAAACTCCTTGCTGCTCAAGAAAATTAAGTGCTCAGCCCCAACATCTTTTTTCTTTGTGAAGTGAAAAGGCTTAAAATTTCTTGGAAATAGTTTTACAAAAATGGATTTAAAAAAATCCTGTGGATCAAGATTAGTTCAGCTAAAAGTCATACCACCCTCAGGAATCAGCTAAGTAATTATTACTTGATTCTTTTAGCAAATCAATACACATTATCCTACTTAATCCTTAAATAAGTTTAGATTTAACTAACCCAAAGTCCAGGAGGATGTTCTTACAAAATATCTATCAAGGGCTGGCACCTAGACATTAAACTGTACTTTGAAAATAAGCAACATGTTACATAACTTGTTGAATAATTCCTTGTTCTATTTAACACTTGTCATAAATTAGCAGAATAAAAATAGTCTCGTGCAACACCAGGGGGTATCTGGTATGCAACGAAGGGAAAAAGATTTCACTGATTAACCCCAAAGTGGTTTTGCATCTTTTTCTTGCTTAATGTAAGCATATTATTAGAGAAGTCACACCATGCTGAAGCTAACGAGGGCAAAATGGTAGTCCATAGATTATTTTAAAATAACCCTTCAAGGTTATAAGTTTAAAAAAAAAAAACAAAACTCTATCCTAAATGGTCATTATATTTTGAGGATAAGATGCAGTTAAAATGAGAAAAATAGGGTATTCACTATTTCTAAAATATACTCTTTTAAGTAGCATCCAAACCAGAATACAGCACATGTTTACTTTAAATCTATTTTAGGAAGGAACTGAGCAGACAAGTGGCAGTACAGAATGAACAAAGCGTGGACAAATGCAGAACACTTCTTTATTATAGCAACATATAAAACTATAACCACACTCTACATCATGATTGATGGTGTTACTCAGCTCCCTCAGATTTGAGGGAATAGCTTGTGAAATTCTTAAAATATTCTAAAAATATTCCAAAAATAAATAGGTTGTGAAATTCACCAACCTTCTTTATAAGGACGTGGGATTGAAATGCACATACATGTTTTTGCTAAGAGCACATACATTTCCTTCTCCTCACTTTGTTCATAATCTCAGCGTTGTCAGATACCCTCAGTGAGTTAACTCAAAGCCTTTTATTATGGAAAGAACTGGCACAGTTATATTTGCCAGTGGCAACATCCTTAAAAATTAATAACTGATAGGGCACAGACAGATTTTTGACCTAGTTCCTTTTTCTTTTAGAGCAAAAAGAACTTTTACCTCGGCATCCAGCCCAACCCCTAAAGACTGACAATATCCTTCGAGCTCCTTTGAAAGCACCCTAAACAGCCATTTCCATTTTAATAGTTGGATGTGGATTGTACCCTTCAATCTGAAAGTCTTCAGCTTTGAAGTCATCAATTTTCTCAACTTTTCGAAGAATCTTGAGCTTTGGGAAAGGTCTGGGTTCTCGCTGAAGCTAAAAACAAAATAAGACCATTATTTTGCCATAATTGTACAACCTGTTGTAATTGCTCCTCACGTCCATGAAACAAGTACACAGGATGTGATCAACAAAGTTTTATTTTACAGGAGTATGATCCTGTCGATACCTTGCCGTAGGTTATGTAACATGATTGGAGCGCAACGAGCTGCTTTCTTGCACAGATCAAGAGTGAAGGGTATTTTGTGACATTACACAGTGTCAGGAGCCTGGTGCCTCATCAGGTGTAAGTTCTTATAATCACTCTTGGCAAATTTATTAAAGATAGGAACACAGTCAATCTGTAACTCATGGTAGCTCTACGTTTACTTGAATTCCACAATCCCTAAGCCATCTATCCCTGGCAGGAAGAAGGAAAGATGACATGCATGGACAGTGAACAGAAAGAGATGAAAGCCAGGATTCCTGGGATGAACAGACAGTGGCAATTAGGATGTGAAGACAGGTCACAACCTATTACTATGTCTAAAAACGACTGGAGCACAGAGCCAGAGAGAATAAGCCTGAAGTCACCTCCACTCAGGAGCAGCCAAACTCCCTCAAAGGAGTAACTTTTAAAACCTGGATCTAACCTGGAAGGGGCTAAAAAGTTTCCGATTCTGAGTTTTTTTCCTTAAGGCTCATGAAGCAGATGAACTTACATTTTTATTGCCATTTCAAATCAATTGTTGGCTGCTATAACTTAGGGATTTCAACAGACTTTTGAAGTTTGGACCTAAATATTGTACTTAATGTAAAATTAACAAAAAATATTTATGGCCAGGGCGGTGGCTTATGCCTGTAATTCCAGAACTTTCGGAGGCTGAGGCAGGCGGATCACCTGAAGTCAGGAGTTTGAGACCAGCCTGGCCAACATGACGAAATCCCATCTCTACTAATAATACAAAAATTAGCTGGGTGTGGTGGCATGTGCCTGTAATCCCAGCTACCTGGGAGGCTGAGGCAGAAGAATTGCTTGAACCCGGGAGGCGGAGGTTGCAGTGAGCTGAGATCGTACCACTGCACACTCCAGCCTGGCCAACAGAGAAAGACTCCGTCTCAAAAAAAAAAAAAAAAAAAAAAAAAGGAAAAACATTTGCACTTCAGTTGTCCTTCAAGTTAAAATGAGTTAAAATGCCCCCTTTTGGACAATCCCCTGGCTTGAATGCGGCTCTTCCCTCTCTGGTACTGGTGCTTGGTACCTCACAGCACCTGACATGTTAAGTGCCCATGGTTGCTGAGGCAGATGCCTGCCTTGTCCTGCCCACCTAACCACCACTTCTCCCTAAACCGAAGCCCCACATTCGGAGCAGTCATCTTCATCTTGGACACAGCATTGAGCACATGCCTGTTCCACAATCAACTTTTTATCAAGAGAAGGTACCAAACCCAAAAGTAGAACATCTAATTCTTACCTGAATTTTCAGTGGCTCAATGTGATTCAGGTAAATATGTGCATCTCCCAAAGTGTGTATAAAGTCACCTGGCTATAAACCCGGGGGAGAAAGCACAACAGTATGTTAGTTTCAATTCCTTTAAAACATCATTTAAAAACATTAGAATATGCAGACACCGCAAGGCTTTTTTAAAAAAAATAATTTAGTGTAGCTTTTCCATTTTTTTGTAGTGACAGCATCTTGTTATGTTCCCCAGGCTGGTATTGAACTCCAGACCTCAAGCAATTGCTCCTGCCTCAGTCTCCCAAAGTGCTGGGATTACAGGCATGAGCCACCATACCCAACCTCAGCATAGCTTTTGAGAAAATCCATAGAAGCTGTATCACAAACAACCTGTATAGATCTGTTAGTGCATATACCACAGGGCCAGAAAACCTTCCAGAAAAGGAAGGTTTCAAAGTAAAAGCCGGTTCATGTCTTACTTACACATATCAAATTTGAAAGCTAATCAGAGACTAAACTCTCTGCAATTTGTTTTCCCATATTAAAGAAGTGAAGAGCTCAGTGTGTTAGGCTGGCAAGTCACCCTTCCCGAGACAGCCCACCTTCAGGCCCGTGATGTGCGCAATCATGTACGTGAGCAGGGCGTAGCTGGCGATGTTGAAAGGCACACCTAGGCCCATGTCTCCCGATCTCTGGTACAGCTGGCAGGACAGCTCACTGTTCACCACATAGAACTGGCAGAGGGCATGGCATGGAGGCAGCGCCATCAGAGGAAGATCTGAGGAACCAGCAGAGGAAGATAAGGAGGGGTGGTGGTTTGAAAGACCACAGCTAAAGGCAAAGTAAAACAGGAGAGAAACAGAAGCCAACTCATATGGTGGAGACCAGGAGAGAGAGCCACTAGGCTGCAGTGATGTCCATAACCCACAGCCCCTGCAGCGATGGCATGGAGCTGAGGGAGACTATCCATCGGTGCAAGGTTTCTGCAGATGTCCATTTACAGCTGAAGCAATGCTCTTCCATCAGAGCTGAAGAGATCTGGGCTACCTTCGTGGCACCAAATTACAAATACAGCAGGAATAATTCTGTTTGCCACAGGAAACTGGTGCTTCTGGTACACCCTCCTATATTAAAAGTCTCTATTACATGGCCAGGCACAGTGGCTCATGCCTGAAATCCCAACACTGGGACGCCAGGGTGGGCAGATCACTTGAGGCCAACTTGAGTTCGAGACTAGCCTGGCCAACATAGTGAAACCCCGTCTCTACTAAAAATACAAAAATTCGCGCGCCTGTGGTCCCAGCTTGGGGGCTGAGAAATGGGAACTCACTTGAACCTGGGAGGTGGAGGTTGCCGTGAGCGGAGATCACACCACTACACTCCAGCCTGGGCAACAGAGTGAGACTCAAAAAAAAAAAAATAAGTCTCTATTACAGATGTAAATATTTCACTCTAAGTACTTATGATATCCTGATAGAGTTTTGTTGTTGTTGTTGTTGTTGTTTTTAAATATTCAGGGTCTCACTCTGTTGCCCAGGCTGGAGTGCAATGGCGTGATCATGACTCACTACAGCCTCAAATTCCTGGGTTCAACTGATCCTCTCGCCTTGGCCTCTGGAGTTGTTGGAATTACAGGTGTGAGCCACCACACCTGGCTCTACACCCTGGTAGAGTTGAATTTTACAATATAATTGTTAAAAATGCTAGTGAGGTGGCAGCGAGCTGGAACTTCATCTGCTTCCATTTAAAATGTTAACATCTTACATGTAGTTTCTAGGCAATTTAAAGCCCTTTTCGGAGTAAGAATGAGTATAAATACGCAAATTAAGATCATCTGGTTGGGAGGCTGAGGCAGGCAGATCATCTGAGGTCAGGAGTTCAAGACCAGCCTGACCAACATGGTGAAACCCCGTCTCTACTAAAAATACAAAATTAGCCGGGCATGGTGGCACATGCCTGTAAATCCCAGCTACTTGGGAGGCTGAGGCAGGAGAATCACTTGAACCCAGGAGGCAGAGGTTACAGTGAGCCAAGATCGCGCTGTTGCATCCCAGCCTGGGCGACAGAGCAAAACTCTGTCTCAAAAAAAAAAAAAAAAAATCCTCTGGGCCCAACCTCATGATCTGAAGGTGAAAGTGCAGCAAAATGTGACTTGCCCAAGGTCACACAATCAACCATGTGGCTGGGGGAAGTTCCCAGGGTCCTGCCTCCCTCAGGTGCCTTTGCACAAAACCACATTGCTTCCCTCTAAGAGTATGGTTAGTATAAATGAAGACAATGGGGTTCTTTTGACCTCTTGGATTCCAAGCGCACATGATGATTCTTCTGTCGTCAGGGTTCGTTTTGATGGTGTCAATCACTCTTTGCAGTTGGTCAACTCCCTGTCCTGAATAATCTGTAGAATTGTCAAAAAGAGGACAGGTACATACATTAATCACACATGTTATAAGATGGCCTTAGAGGTCATCTATTACAGCCTCTTACCCAGGGTCCCCCCTTGACCCATGGCTACAAGATATCTGGTGCATTCCGCAAAGTTTGCAGATCTCGGTGGGTTGAGTTCAAGGCCCTGTCTGACTCCTGGCTGTGTCCTCTGGAGCCCTAACAAAGTCTTTTTCCTCTTCTACACAGTCCTTTGAATATTTGGTCTGTCATGGAGTCACCTCCTCCTGTTCCCCCCATAGCTAACCCTTTCCAGTCTCAACAATCTTAATTTCTTCCAGTGCTCCTCACAAACTGAGGCTCTAAACCTATCAGCAATTCTTGTCACAATTTCACTGACAAAATCTAGTTTATCCTTGTCTCACTGAAAGTATTGTATCTTATGTAGAATATAGTATTCCATATACTTTCCAACTAACAGAGGACCATGGATTCCTTTCTATCACCTCAGCAGCATGTTTCCGACACTTCCACCTAAAATTACTTTAGAGCTTAGCAGCTCAACACACGACTGACTTGGAAACATCAGGAAACCTCTATAATGATTACACCACCTTGTACTTTGCTCCCATTTCTGGTCTCTGGATTTTAATCCCTTTCCTTCCTTCTGAGATGGAACTGGAAGCTGAGAAGTGATTTGTTAACTGAAGTGCAGAGCTTCATAATCTCCTTTGGTTAAATTTCTACCTATTAGTGTCAGACTATATTCTGGTTCAGTAGTTCTCAAAATTTTGGGAGGAAAGTCCTCTCATGGTCACAGTTCCGAAAAAGGTAACATCAAAGATTTTTAAAAGATGAACCTTGGTGTAGTGTAGTTCTGTAACTTGATTGTAGTGGTTACAAGAGTCTACACGTGCTAAAATTGCAAATACACACATACACAAGTGCACGTAAAACTAGCAAAATCTGACAACTCTGAGGAATGCACCAATGTGAATGTATACAGGATGTTACCCAAGATATTATCACTGGGGGAAACTGGGTAGAGAGTCCAGGGAAACTTTCTGTGCATTAAAAAAAAAAAAAATATATATTTCCTGTGAATCTGTAAAACAAAATTAAAAACAAAAAGGGACAAACTTTCCTACTAAAATCCAACAGCTAAGCATTCATACCACTGTAAACTAAGACCATAATTTTATTAGGCCTTTTAAGTGACAAGAAATTATTGAATACTAGGCAGGATTTAAAGCATCATTAAGCCAGGGGACTGGCCTCACATCCTAAGGACACCCTACAACTGAGGTGCAGGCAACGACCTGCAGAACACTTACCTGCACAAGTAACTTGGCCCACGCAGCAACTTTTTTCATTGTGATAAAGTACACGTGACATTAAACTTACCATTTTTGTGTGCAATTCAGAAGCAATTAAGCACATTCCTGATGTTGGGCAACCATCACCATCACCCATCTCCCGAACTTTTTTGTCATCCCTAACAAAACTTTTGTCATCCCTAACAAAACCTCTGTGCCCATTAAACATAAACTCCCCATTCCTCTCTGTTCCCCAGTCCCTGGAAACTAGCATTCCACTTTCTGCCTTTAAGAACTTGCCTATTCTAGGTCCACACAGCATTTTTAAACTTCCTGAAGTTGCTAACATTTAACAGATCTCATGATTGCACATAAAATGTAGATTTTAGGCTTTTATTGAAGAATTCTGACATCCCCAGGCCCAAATTCCTCCAGGTGGCTGGAGGTGAAATGTGACTGTCTCCTTAGATGAGACACCTGCTCTCCAGGTTGCTGGTCTCTGCTCAGCTAGTAAATTGCACACACAAACCCCACATTCCAAGGTGGCATCTGCTTTTCCTAGGGACAGGTGGGAGGGGCTGGGCTCTGTGACATCCAGCAAGAGGTAACACCAACAGTGACAGGAAAGTGGAGGTCCAGGAGTGAGATGTTTCATTCTTTCTCCACCTCTGCAGAGCTGGAGTGGAGTGTGACCCTGGCACTGCGCTTTACAGCAGCGCCACCTACAGCACGCTGTGGCTCAGCCTCGAAAGGGAGATTAAAGCCACAACAAAGCGCATTTTGTCCCTTGTCCCATTCCCCAACATGAACACCATGCAGCTATCTGCCGATGACACAGGTATGGAAAGTGCCAAGCGCCCAGTAAGTGCCAGTCATCAAGAGTGTGAAACGGCCTTCATGAGGCTTAATTGTGGCTTAACCTGGCACCACCCCTCACAAGGTCAAAGCTATACATGAGCTCCTGTGACACTGACTCATCCCCCGGACCTTATCTAAAACAACGGAGCAAACACGTGCTAGGAAGGGCACTCAGGAAATGGAAGGCATTGTTCTGTCTCCTCACCTGATTCCATATCTCTGTATTCTGCCCCAAAATGCCTCCACTGGAAGCCATAAACTGGGCCCAAGTCCCCTTCTTCTCTGGTGGAGAATCCCAGGCTGTCCAAAAAGTCTCGGGATCCATTGGCATCCCAGATTTTCACTCCCTTGGAAGACAGCTCTTTAGCATTTGTGGATCCCTGGAAGAGATGGGGAGAGCAGAGCAGGCATCCAGGTAAATCCTAAGCCATCTCAGTTGATCCCCCCGAGACACCACCTACAAGGGCCTCTGGCCCCTGCTGACTTGCTGGGAGGTGGGCACTTGACACCACCCATATGGAACCCATCCTTTTTTTTTGTTTTTTGAGAGTTTCGCTCTTGTTGCCCAGGCTGGAGTGCAATGGCGCGATCGTGGTTCACGGCACCCTCCACCTCCCGGGTTCAAGCGATTCCCCTGCCTCAGCCTCCCAAGTACCTGGGATTACAGGCAAGCGCCACCACACCCAGCTAATTTTGTATTTTTAGTAGAGACAGCGTTTCTCCATGTTGGTCAGGCTGGCCTCGAACTCCTGACCTCAGGTGATCCGCCCGCTTCAGCCTCCGAAAGTGCTGGGATTACAGGCGTGAACCACCACACCCAGCTGCCCATCCTATCTTTAAGCAGGCTGGTCCCAGCCCAGATTCCTGAGGGCTTTAGGACAGTCTGATCCCTTCTTTGGAACCACCCTCTCAGATCTTTTCTTCCATTCCCCTCAACTAAGCTTTCTAGACTAAACACCTCCAAGTGCTTTTAAGTATTCCACCGATCTGACAGTTTTATGTTTCTTAATGAAACGTGTTGTCTACATGTAATACCCCCAAATGAATTTAATGCCTACATGCAATCTGTTCAGTGTACTTCTACCTGGCATACAGGATATTCCTAATGATCAGACTAATCAGTATTTTACTGATGCAGGTGCATCAACTCCTGTATTTGATCGAGTCACCAGTGGAGTAACTCCAACTATCAAGGTGAGTCTGACATTCCTGGCAAGGATTCCTTAGAATCCTGAATTGAAGCACTAAGTTGAAACAAGGGGATGCATTTTATTTCTGAGTATCTTGCTTCCTCCCTTTCTACTGTTGAGTTTGTCCCGATTTTCTTAATTTCCAACAAATCATTTCTCAATCTTTTACATATTGCTTCAAAAGTCTCTCCTTTTCATCCATTCAGACCAGGCTCTAGCCAGTTTAAGAATGTTGTCTTCTGAGGTTTCCGATGATATGTTTCAAATCCAAGGCTCATTGTTGGTCAAGATAGGCCAATACAGAACAAAATACCCCAAAAATACAGAGCTAAGGCAGACCTGGGGCTGGATCCAAATTTAAGCCCTTTCTAAAATGGGATAAGAGGGCTTGGGTCTGGCTTGCCCCAAGACCATACAAGCCACACCAAGTGCTCTATAGAAGGGATCCCAGCTTCTAGCATGGCCCAGACCTAAGCCCAGACCTCAGCCACCTTCCAAAAAGCACTGGTCAGAACATCGCTGGTTCTAGACCAGGACACGGAACACAGAGAAGCTTGGGCTGGGCTGCTGCCTGTCTTCACAGCACTCTGGCCCCGGCCTGAGGTACCTACTCAGCCCTCTGGAAGGGGTTCACCTTGTTACTGAAGAGACTCTTCTAGAGTTTATATGAACATGGGAACACAGGTGGTATCTATATTTATTGATCAATATATGTTGACTCCTACTATGTGGCAGGCTGTGTTTGAGGCCCTGGCGATACAACAGTGAACACGAGAAACAAATCCTCTGCCCTTATAAAGCTTATAGCACATTTCACTTATTTATTTACTATCTGCTGTCCCGCTTCTAACAGGGGAAGGGAAAGGCTGACATACCTCAGATGGTGATGTTCATCTATGGAGAAAGACCAAGGAGGTTGGGGGAGAGTCATAGCTTTAAATCAGGAGGTCTAGGAAGGCTTGCCCAAGTGGGGTAGAGACTCAAAGGAAGAAGCCAAGCGTGGGGGAAGAAGGTTCCAGGGAGTGGGGATGTCCCGGTGTGCTCAAAAACTCACAAGAACAGCAGGGCTGGTGCAGAGAGCAGCAGCTAAGGCCAGAGCCAAAAAAGGGACCCCATAAGGACCGTGGCTCTGAGTGAAATGGAGCCACTAAGGGCTTGAGGGTGAGGAATGATATGCTTTGACCTTTGGTGTTGTCTTTTTTTGTTTTTGAGATGGGTTCTCCCTCTGTCGCCCAGGCTGGAGTACAGTGCCACGATCTCAGCTCACTACAACCTCCGCCTCTTGAGCAATTCTCATGCCTCAGCCTCCTGAGTAGCTGGGATTACAGACATGCACCAGCACACCTGGCTAATTTTTTGTTATTAGTAGAGACTGGGGTTTCGCCATGTTGGCCAGGCTGGTCTCAAATTCCTAACCTCAGGTGATCTGACTCGGCCTCCCAAAGTGCTGGGATTATAGGCGTGAGCCATCACACCTGGCGGCTTTGACTTTTGAAAGGATCTCACTGGCTGCTGTGTTGAGAACAGACTACTGACTTCTAATAGCAGCAACTTCTTTACCTTGATAAACCACAGCAACTCCTCCAAAACACCCTTCCAGAACACACGTTTGGTTGTCAGCAGAGGAAATTCATCTGAAAAACAATTTGCCACACGGTTTCAAGATGGGAAGACAGATCATGCCATCCAGCTTTCTTCAGGGAAGAAAACTGCCCTGGGACGTGAGGCCCTGGAGCATCCAGAAAGCCTAGACTCCTGCAAAGTGGGCCAGAGATCAGGGTGGAGTTCCCAGGCTGCAAGTCACATCAGTGACCCAATTCAGGCTGAGACAGCACTTCTGTGCCCCGGTGACCACTGGACACAGGAATTCCATACAGTGAGATGGTGGCGAGGGCAGGGATGACCATGTGGAAAAAGAGGAGCTATCATCCACTGCCCACTAGTGCTAATCCTGTCACAAAGGTGTGAAGACAACACCAAGCATGTGTCCCAGGAACAAAAAGGGAGGCATCAGAAGTGTCGAGCCACAGAGAAACAAAAGTGTAAAAACTTATCTTTAAATGCAGCACTCGTTCATCCCACACTCTCTTGTGGAATAGTTTATATTCAGACAACAGAGAGATTTTTGCAAGCACCTGCTTTTATCAGAATTGCCTACCAAGCATTATTTCCGCCATTTGTAACATATAGGGAAGCTATATGAGAAGTAACTTGCTCAATGTCTAAGCAGAAAGGTGGGTTAAAAATGAGGTCTATGGCTCATCAAAGGCCCCTGGGCTTGGAGCTGCAGAAAAGTGGATCCCTCTCCTCAGACAAAACTCCTCCAAGCTGTCCCACGCGGATCAGCCACAGCGGCTGGTGTGTATTCGTCTCTAGATAGGTCCGTGGGCTGGAGGGCTTTTCCGCTAACTACAGTGAATCTGCTTCAACAAGAATGGGTTTCCCCATTCAAAACCACCTCCACCCGTGTCAAGGCTGCGCTCCATTTATCTGAGAGGTCAAGGTCAGCCCCTGGCTTACACATCTTGGAGTCCCCTCCCCCACGCAGCAGGCGCAGGATACACGGCGACGTACACGCTGTACGGTGTGACGGCGACAGGACGGTGTGACGTTAGGGAAGGCCAACGGCTGCCTAACGTCCCGTGCCCACCTCGCCCCGCCCCACTGTCCCCTGAAAGCCTGGCGCCAATAACCCGCGAGACATTTTTTGCCTGGGGTGCGCCTGTCTGAAAGGAAAGAGGAAAGGACGAGTAAAAACTTATACTCGAACTCCTGAATTTCTCTTTTCAAGGTTTAAGAGGAAAGCTGGTTCGTGGGAATTGGATGGGAGGCCACCAGGAAACCCAAGTTCCCGCGCCAGTTTCAGTTCTCTCCTCTTTCCTCCGCCTTTGCCCCGCCCACATCATTTTCGCTCCAGTTTTTGAAAACGCTGCAAAGCGGAATGGTCAACAGGGGAAAAAGGAGGAGGGGCAAAAGCCGGGACTTTCGGACCAAGGCGCGGTCAAGCCCAGGCAGCTCTCCCTAACTCTCAAGCATGGGGCAAACGCTGCCCGATCACGCCCGCCTTAGAGGCCACGGCATCACTGGGGTGACTGCGAGCCCCGGCCGTGGAGCCGCTGGGACGCGGCTTACCTCCCGGCTGTCGCTCCTGTGTGTGTTACCCTGCGCCAATCACGTCCCTGATGGGACCCTCAGTTTCGGCGTCTGTAAGGCGGGGAGGACGATGCGTCCCCTCCCTGGCAGGATTGAGGTTAGGACTAAACGGGGTCCGCAGCGCCGGGCAGCTCCCGAGCGCTCTCCCCAGCCGCGCCTCCCTCCTTCCCGCCACCGGTCCCGCAGGGGCCCGCGGCGTCACCTCTCAGGCTGTAGCGCGCCTGCATGCCGAATACCGACAGGGTGCCGGTGCCCGTGCGGTCGTCCTTCCTGACGCCGCAGCGGAGGATGTGCTCGATCTGCCCCAGGTACTGCAGCTCCCCGTGCGGCGGACGCGGCTCGACGTCCCGCTCCTGTGCGGAGGGCGGCAAGGGCCGGCGCGGCAGCTCGGAGCCGGCGACGGGCATGGCGCGGCTGGCGGCGGGACAGAGGCAGGCGAAGTGGCGCGGCGAGCGGCGGGACTGAGGAAGACGAAGTGGCGCGGCGGGACAGAGGCAGGCGAAGTAGCGCAGTAGGAGGATCCCTTCCGCGCGCTCTTTTCCCGCCGCTGTCCCGCGCTCCGCCTCTTCCTGCTCGGCGGGGTCGCAGCGGCCCCAGCTCTGGAGGGCGTGCGCCGGGGGGAAACGCAGGAGCCAAGGGTGTGGCACAGAAAGGAGCCCGGGGCAACAGCTGAGAGTCTTAGGAAACCCGGGAACCTGGATGTGGGTGCGGTGGCTGGGAAGGACTGCTCCCTTTGGGAACCGTCTGGTCGACCGCGCCTTCTCTAAGCCAGCAGCACAGTTCCCACGTTTTCCTGCGGTCTTATCAACAAAACTGCTGTTTGAGATCTGTTTCCTACAACTAATAAGTGATTTGCATTTCTATTTCTTCTTTCTCACTGAAGGCAACCGAAGCAAGTGGTATAATGCAGCTTTTCTACTTGATTAAAGACCGCCAGGGCGCTGGACGCGGTAGCTCACACCTGTAATCCTAGCATTTTGGGGGGCCGAGGCGGGTGGATCACCTGAGGTCAGGAGTTCAAGACCAGCCTGGACAACATGGTGAAACCCCGTCTCTACTAAAAATACAAAAATTAGCTGGGCGTGGTGGCTACTTGGGAGGCTGAGGCAGAAGAATTGCTTGAACCTGGGAGGCAGAGGTTGCAGTAAGCCAAGATCCGACCACTGTACTCCAGCCTGGGCGACAGAGCAAGACTCTGTTTCAAAAAAAAAAAAAAAAAAAAAGACTGCCAGGGCTTTTCCAAGGTTTTTTGTTTGAGCCCTGGCGGTCTTTTTTTTTTTTTTTTGAGACAGTCTTGCTCTCTCACCCAGGCTGGAGTGCAGTAGCGTGATCTCGGCTCACTGCAATCTCCGCCTCCCGGGTTCAAGCAATTCTCCTGCCTCAGCTTCCCGTGTAGCTGGGACTACAGGCGCGCGCCACCACGCCAGGCTAATTTTTTTTTTCATGTTTAGTAGAGACGGGGTTTCGCCATGTTAGCCAGGCTGGTCTCGAACTCCTCACCTCAGGTGATCCACCCGCATTGGCCTCCCAAAGTGCTGGGATTACAGGCGTGAGCCACCGCACTTGGCCCCAAGTTTTTAATAGACCACATTTTCCAATTTTACTGAATTGTTTATAACAACACTGAGGAGTGGGAACTGTTGACAAAAAGAGTTAAACTCTGTAAAATATTTGAAGAAATTTATTCTGAGCCAAATATGAGTGACCAATGGCCGGTGATAGAGCCCTCAGCAGATCCTGAGAACATGTCCCCAAGGTGGTTGGGCTACAACTTGATTTTTTATACATTTGGTTGAAAGAATTGTTATCTAAAGATTTAGAATCAATAGAGGGCTGGGCGCAGTGGCTCACGCCTGTAATCCCAGCACTTGGGAGGTCGAGGCGGGCGGATCACGAGGTCAGGAGATTGAGACCATCCTAGCCAACATGGTGAAACCTGTCTCTACTGAAAATATAAAAATTAGTGGGGCGAGGTGGCACGCGCCTGTAAACCCAGGTACTCAGGAGGCTGAGGTAGGAGAATCACTTGAACCCGGGAGGCGGAGGTTGGTTGCAGTAGCTGAGAAAGCGCCACTGCACTCCAGTCTGGGCGACAGAGCTGTATGGGGAAGAAAGAAAAAAAGATTTGAATCAATAGAAAGGAATATCTCGTTAAGATAAGGGGTTGTGGAGACCATGGATTCATCATGCAGATTAAAACTCCAGGTAGCAGGCTTTAGAGAGATAGATTGTAAATGTTTCTTGTCAGACTTAAAGAGTGTGTTCTACCTGTCTTAAAGCCTGTGTTGATGTCAATGCTGGTCAGCTGTGCCTAAATTCCAAACGGAGGAGGGAATAATGAGGCATGTCTGGCTCCCCTTCCCATCATGGCCTGAACTAGTTTTTGAGGTTAAATTTGGAATGTCTTTGACCCAGGGGAGGGGTCTTTTCAGATGGTTCTGGGGCTTAGAATTTTATTTTTGGTTTACAGAACGATTTTATAATGAGTTTAAAATGCACTGATACATGTGTTGTACTTGCAAGCATCCTTTTGCTTCAACTGTTGATTGAGTACAGAGGTGCTCTCAGCATTTTGGGTGGGACTTTTCTTAGCTGCACCGGTTTGTTCTGCACATTGCAGGGCTTTAGCAGGACTGTGGAAAGCCAACCATATGTTGGCTGAAAACTGTCCCTACACGTTTCCCTACACGTTTCCGAGCACCAGCAAGATCCCAGGCTGAAAATATTCCAGATTATCCAGATGCACCTTATCTGTGTTTAATTTCCTTGTGTTCTTCTTCTTCTTCTTTTTTTTTTTTTTTGAGGTGGAATCTTGCTCTGCCCCTCAGGCTATAGTGCAGTGGTGCTCAGCTCACTGCAAACTCTGCTGCACGGGTTCAAGCAATTCTGCCTCAGCCTTCCAAGTAGTTGGAACTACAGGCGCCTGCCACCATGCCCAGCTACTTTTTTTTTTTTTTTTTTTTTTGCATTTTTAGGAGAGACGGGGTTTCACCATGTTGGTCAGGCTTGTCTCAAACTTCTGACCTGAAGTGATCTGCCCACCTCAGCCTCCCAAAGTGCTGGGATTAAAGGCATGAGCCACCATGCCCAGCCTTACTTGTGTTATTTTTTTAAAACCTGATACATAATAATTGTGAGGTAGACAGGGCTTGACTCTGTAGGCAGGGCTCTGACACAGGACCAAATTGAGGAGTAGTCAAAACAAGGACGGGGCAGAAGTAGTTTTCCATAAGATGTGCCCACCAGTGTGCCATGTCAGTTTACCATTGTCATGGCAACACCCAGAGCTTAGTGCCCCTTTCCATGGCAATGAGCCGACAACCCGGAAGTTACCACCCTTTTTCTAGACATTTCTGCCTAATCTGCCCCTTAATTTGCATGTAATTGAAAGTAGGTTATAAATATCACTGCAGACCTGCCTTTGAGCTACTGCTGTCAGCACACTGCCTATAGGGTAGCTCTGCTCCGCAGGAGCACTCAGGGAACTGTAATGCTGCCACATCAGTAGAGCTTTTCTTCTACCAGGTAGTTCTTAAATTCTTTCCTAAGCAAAACCAAGAACCCTCCTGGGCTAAGCCCAATTCCGGGCTCACCTGCCCTGCATCAGTTGCACATCCTTGTGTGTTTTCTTTCTTTCTTTTTTTCTTTTCGACGGAGTCTTGCTCTGTCACCCAGGCTGGAGTGCAGTGGCACAATCTCAGCTCACTGCAACCTCTGCCTCCCAGGCTCAAGCAATTCTCCTGCCTCAGCCTCCCGAGTAACTAGGATTACAGGCACCCGTCACCATGCCCAGCTAGTTTTTGTATTTTTAGTAGAGACGAAGTTTCACCATGTTACCCAAGCTGGTCTCGAACTCCTCACCTGAAGTAATCTGCCTGCCTCGAGCCTCCCAAAGTGCTGGGATACAGGCGTGAGCCACTGCACCTGGCCCCTTGTGTTATTTTGAGGCTGGTTTATTTGTTCCACCCAAATACCAGCTAAATCACATCTCAAGACTAGGCTCCTCTGCCCACATGGAGCTTCCACTTCTGCTGCCTTCCTTGAGTATCTTGGCTTGATAGTAAAGACAGAATGGTTCTTTTCAAAGTGGTTACTCCATAAATGTCAGTCAGAATGAATGGTTCTCTCAGACACATTTCATTCATTCATTCATTAACACACATTTATATCATGGTGCCTTCCTCATGTCCACAAACAGCAAGACAGACAAGGTCCTTTTCTTCATGGAACTGATATTCTGGTAGCGACAAACACACAAAAGTAACCAAACAAGATATCTGTGGATAGTGACAAGTGTGATGATAGTAAATTAATGGGTATAGCACTAAACAGTGATTGTGTAGAGGGTGCTTTAGATCTGATCACCAGGAGGCCTCATCGAGGAAGTCACATTTGAGCTGAGACCTGAATACTGGGAAGAAACCAGCAGGGGAAGATCTGGGGAAAGAACATTCCATTCAGCAGGTGCATTTATGCCAGTAGGTGCCACAGTGCTTGCATCTATAAAAACATCCCCCAATAGGGATGGTCATGATGCTTAATCCTGTCTTGTTCTAGGAAGAAATAATAATTATTAGTGGATACATTAACTTATTGGAGTATAAAAAGCTCTTCCTTCTCATTAAGAGATATATTTGTTTAAAATTTTACTTTTATATGTTTAGTAGTCATAGAAATTTGTAGTATATTTATGTTATTTTAATCAATTATGTACAAAAAATAATTATAATGGTCACCCAATCTAGAATAAATATTTCCTACCTAGAATTTGATGTCACAGGATATTCTTAATTTTTAAAATTTAAAAATGATCAAAATTTTACTGATCAACAAAAGATATTTAAGCATAAAAATCTACTACATTAGGATAAAATTCTTAGGAATGTAGACTGAAATAAGAGTTTAGGGAGAAAATGGAATGAGATAAAATTTCTCATTGTTAAAAGGAAAACTTGTATATTTGTTTAAATGAATGATGCTGGGTCAAATTGCGATGATATTTAGATTCCATTTGGTACATTTTAGAGAGGGATGACCTGCTAATATTTACAATGCGTGGGAAAATAACAATTTGCTATTCTTTCAACTTAGACAGAAAAATGACATGCAAGTATGTTGCAACTTTTTCAGTTTCCTTTGAGGAAGTATGAGAGAGCAAAAACATTTGAAAATTATTGGTCTAGAAAAATCTTCCCTTTACAAATTCAAACATGTAGGTAAACTTAGGTAAAGAAAAGCAGAAAATTAATGTTTTTGAGAGTCAATTATGAATCAGTTACTTGATAATACTATTTTTTATTGTTGCAACTACCATCTATCAATGAGTATCATGAGCCACACATTATGGATTAATGTAGTTCTCACAACTACTCTATAAAACACAAACTTTTACAGTAGTTCCCCCTTATCCACGGGGGATATGTTCCAAGACCCCCAGGGGATGTCTGAAACTGCAGATAGTACTGAACCTTATACATACCATGTTTTTTTCCTATACCTACATACCTATGATAAAGTTGAATTCATAAATTAGTCACAGGTAGAGATTAACAACAATAACTAATACTAAAATAGAACAATTATAACAGTATGCCAGCATCCCTATCTTGTGCTTTGGGGCCATAATTAAGTAAAGTAAGGGTTCCTTGAACCCAGAAAGGGTTCCTAAGAGAACAACTTGGGGAATGTAGTTATCGTGGAGCCACTGGACAAAGGGATAATTCACCTCCAGAGAGGAAGGGGGCAGGGACAGCATGAGATTTAATGGCATGCAATTGAAAACTTACTATGTATTTCTGGAATTTTCCACATAATATTTTAAAACCGCAGTTGATCTCGGGTAACTGAAAGCTTGGAAAGCAAAACCACAGATTAGCGGGGCACTAGTGTACTGTAATTACCTTATAGATGACACTGAGATTAAGGATCTTGGCCAAAGTGACACATCTAGAAAATATAGTAGCCAGGATGAAAATCCAGTTCAGCCTGCATGCAAAATCTTCTTTCCATTTAGCTGTTTTGAGCCTGAATTCCCCCATTCTCTTTCCACTCTATAAGCTTTTGATAGCTCATTGGATAGAGAATAGGTTCTCTTAATCACTTATTTTTTTGTCACCTTCACTAACAAATATTTAAAATCTATGGTTGAATAGACTGTATTTGAGATTTATTGCACACCAAGGAACCCAGGATTCTATCAATAATTCCCTGCCAGGAGCAGTGGCTCATGCCTGTAATTACAGCACTTTTGGAGGCTCAGGCGGGCAGATTGCCTGAGCCCGGGAGTTTGAGACCAGCCTGGACAACATGGAGAAACCCCATCTCTACTAAAAAAATACAAAAATAGACAGGCATGATAGTACCTGTAGTCCCAGCTACTCAGGAGGCTGAGGTGGGAGGATCACCTGAGCCAAGGAGGTCAAGGCTTCAGTGAGCCCAGATAATGCCACTGCACTCGAGCCTGGGCAATAGAGTAAGACCCTGTCTCAAAAAATATATATATATAATTCTCATTTTTTTATAGCCTTCAGTTATGATTTAGAAAAGGTTTATCTTCATTTGGAGTTAATTATATTCAATTGGCTGCCTCTGAACTCTAACTTTCTCTGACAAGCCTTTCTATCAGGTAGATCAAGACTGGGTGAAAAGTTCTTTAAAAGTTCAGAGTTCTCTCTCTTTCATTACATTTCTTTTATTTATTTATTTATTGAAAAAGAGTCTTGCTCTGTTGCCCAGGCTGGAGTACAGTGGCACAATCTTGGCTCAGTGCGACCTCTGCCTCCAAGGTTCAAGCAATTCTCCTGTCTCAGCCTCCCGAGTAGCTGGGATTACAGGCATGCGCCACCACGCCTGGCTAATTTTTGTATTTTTAGTAGATACAGGTTTTCACCATGTTGGCTAGGCTGGTTTCGAACTCCTGACCTCAGGTAATCCACCCACCTTGGTCTTCCAAAGTGCTGGGATTACAGGTGTGAGGCACCGCGCCTGGCCTACATTTCTTTTTATAATTTGAAATACTGACTGTATATACTCTCACTGTAATCCTTAGTGATATATACTGACAAATAGCTCTCCTATTATTGTGTTGCACCAAGGTCCAAATTATGAGGTTGAGCGTCAGCCAGAAAAATCTTGTGTTTTCCATAAAATATGTATGTCAAAAGACAGGGCTGTTGTGCCAATTTTAAAAGGTAACTATGTAGCACACCCGCGTTCAAAACAGCATTATTCACAATAGCCAAAAGATGGAAGCAACCCAAGTGTCCATCAGTAGCTGAATGGATAAGCAAAACTGGGTAAATATATGCAAGAATATTAGCCCAAAAAAGGAAGTTCTGAGACATGCAACAACATGGATGAACCTTGAAAACATTGCGCTAAGTGAAATAAACCAGTCACTGTGATTGCACCACTGCACTCCAGCCTGGGCGACAGAGTAAGACCCTGTCTTAGAAAACAAAAAACAAAACAAAACAAAACAAAAGACAAATACTGTATGATTCCACCTACATGCAGTACCTAGAGTAGTCAAATTCATAGAAAGTACAGTTGTGGTTGCTAGGGGCTGGGGGATGGGGAAACCGGAAGTAAGTGCTTAACGAGTACAGAGTTTCAGTTTGGGAATATAAAAAGGTTCTGAAGATGGACAGTGGTGATGGTTGCACAACAATGTGAGTGTACTTAATGCCACAAATTGTGCACTTTAAAATGGTTAAAATGGTAAATTAATGCCGTGTATATTTTACCACAATTTAAAAAAAGACTATACAGAAGCTATTGGTCTTTACAAAACAAAGCAGTGAATCTCAGATTTTTTTCCCAAAAAGTCAATTATATATATTTTAAGTGCAAAAGCAAACTAAAGGAAGAACATTTTGTTAATTAGGAAGTGACATGTTTGTAGATGTGATAGAACATAGACACCTAGGTGATTTAGTATTTATTCAATATACAAAGAACTACTAATGTACCGTAAAAGGTAATACATATTACATTTGATTTTTTAAGAAGAAATTTTCATTTTAACTCAATTTGAGTATTAATAGCTAAGCTGTTCAACATAAGTAAACTAAGAGTACTTCATAGTATATAGCTAACATACTTTCCTGCAACTATGTTTATTGCATTATCCTTTTTTATTTCAGGATTTCCAGGTCCCAGATGAAGAGATAATTCTACTTACTGGATAGAGGATGCATTAGATCTTCTTACCTTAAAAAAAAAAAGGCAGCAATGATCAAAATACTAATAAATTACTTACAGACTCAGTTTATTTTTTCTTGGAGTAAAAGTCCAGGATGGGTAATAGAATACATGCTCTTAGCTTTTGGAAAAATTGATACTGTATATAGCAAAATAATGTGAAACCCATATCCATGGATATTCTTAACAATTTGAAGAAATCTTCACAGTTTTCCTGGGTTGTTGAGCCTCTAAGATGGTCTTTTCCTCTGATGTGATAATAAAGTGTTTATTCTGTACTCTACATGCATATAGTGTTTGGTCAATAGACTTCTGTTACTCATGAGTCATTACATTAGTCAACAAATTTTGTATGTTTGCCTTTCACGATGATGATGATGGTAAGAGCCCATCTACAAAAGCTTATTAAATACTCAGGATGTGCAAGACATTGTGTTACAGCCTGTGACTGTTGATCCCAGGGCCGGCAGCTGTGAAACTTGGGGATGGGAAATAAAACACATTGCAAGCCAATCAGGAACGTCCAGGCACTTTGGATGCTAGATAACTAGAAGAAAGTTCCAGAAGAGGGTTCTAAATATATATTTCACCCTATAAAATTGGAATTCATGTTTCAGTGAGCTGTATACCTGCAGCTAGGGCACCTAGCAAATGTTTACGTGATTGAAAATGCCAGGGTGATTCTTTTCTACCATCTTTTCCTGGTTTTTCCGTTAGTGTCTTTCTCTTTAAACTTTGGCAGGTTTGGGACCCTGAATGCATTGATATAACCAGAAAATAGACAGAATTTTATCCATGATACCAAATAAGATGCACAAAAAAGAAATTCAGTTAGTAAACAAACTTGGAAAATGTTTATTCTCATGAATAATAAAAAACCATAAAAATTATAACAATAAGATAAAAATTTTTCATTTATTACTGAAGATTTTAAAAATAGAAGTGCCAGGCCGGGCACAGTGGCTCATGCCTGTAATCCCAGCCCTTGGGGAGGCTGAGGCGGAAGGATCACTTGAGGCCAGGAGTTTGAGACCAGCCCGGCCAACATGGTGAAAATGCATCTCTACTAAAAAATACAAAAATTAGCCAAGTGTGGTGGTGCACACCTGTAATCCCAGCTACTTGGGAGGCTGAGGCATGAGAATCGCTTGAACCTGGGAGGTGGAGGTTGCCGTGAGCCAAGATCACGCCACTGCAATCCTACCTGGGCAACAGAGAGAGACTGTCTCAAAAAATTGAAATGCCAGTTAGTATTTGAGAAACTGGTACTGCAGACATTGCTGTTATTAAATTTAGCGCTCTCCCTCTCTCTCTCTCTCTCTCTCTCTCTCTCTCTCTCTATATATATATATATATATATCCAGAACAATAAGATGTTAATAACCTCTAAACAGTAATTCTATTTCTTGGAATCTAAGAAAATAAGTAGAAAATGTGAATAAGGAAAACAGTAAAATGATAATAGTGGTTGTGTTAAGATGGTGGGTATTATGGATAATTTTTGTCGTCTAAATGTTTGGTAGTTGTGATTTTATTACTTTTAGAATTTTACAACTATACATAAAAAAGAAAAACATTAACATTGCCCGTGAAAAATCACTTCATGTGCCTTGTTAGTAAATAATTTGCTTGATCTCCCAATTACTCAGTATCTCACTTCCCATTGCCATTGGAAGTCCCAACATCTGGGAAGAGATAGATGACTTTATGGGAAATACTTTGATTTGGCTACAAATGCATAGTCAGTACCCACTGGGGCACCAGCATGAGGCTTCCTTTCTCTAAAACCTATCGTGTCTCACCAGTGCTGTAGAGTGAAGCTCAGACTCCACAGCCCAGCACTCTGAACCCTGACCTCTTCCCACCTTTGCCTTCCACCTTTGCCTACTGTTACTCTTGTTGTATTCTACTAATATTCATTTACACGTGTTTATTAATTAATTTATTCAACAAATATTGAGGGTTTGCCCTGTGCCAGGCACAGTCCTAAGTCCCCACTGACAAAGAGAAGAGCAAAAACTCTAGAACGGTGGTACCCTCATGGACTGTAGGTCTCGGGACGGAGATGAACATTCATAAAGAGCCACGTGGGTAAATGTCACCTTACAAGAGTTGAGTGCAAATGGTGGTATGGTCATGTATGAAAGGGGAGAGGGTATGTTGCCCCTAGTTTATGGGTAGAAGAGGGTATATTGCCCCTGAAGAAGTGACTATTTGAACTGAGATCTGTTGATGACTCAGTAACCTAAACAAAGAGGTACTACATGGGGACTGTCAACCAAGACTGTCCTCTCTCCTGGTCTAGAGGTAGACACACATGTCCCAGCTGGGCCAGCCAGATTCCTCCTGGCAAGTCACATCTTGAGCAGAGTGATCTGAGGACTAAAAACAACTGCAGCTGCTTCACCCTGAGCCCTGGGCCCTGAAGCAGCTGTCCATCGGTTTCCTCCTCCCAGACTCTAGACCTGACCCGTTCTGCCTAGACTTGACTCGTGAGTCAGTATCCTTCCATTTCTTTTAGCTGAGCTGGTCTTGGTTGCTTGCAACCAAAGAAAGAACTCAAACTCACAGAGGGCAGGTACCCTGACACGGAAACTCAAAGGCCCCACAGTGGGAGGGGACCACTTTAGCAGGACTTCCCAGCACCCTCAATACCTAGATGCTCTACTCTTTCTTGCTGTATTTGCCCATGCCGTCTCCCTTTTTGGAATAGTCTCCTCTCCAACCTATACACTTCGATTCTGCCTGTGTGTGTGTATCTACGTTTATATATTTAATTAGTTGATGTATTTTTAAGAAAGGGAGAGGAGGCCGGGTGTGGTGGCTCATGCCTGTGATCCCAGCACTTTGGGAGGCCGAGGTGGGTGGATTACTTGAGGTCAGGAGTTCGAGACCAGCCTGGCCAACATGGTGAAACCCTGTCTCTACTAAAAAACACAAAAATTAGCCAGGCATGGTGGTGAGCGCCTGTAATCCCAGCTACTCAGGAGGCTGAGGCACAAGAATCATTTGAACCTGGGAGGCCGAGGTTGCAGTGAGCCGAGACCGTGCCACTGTACTCCAGTCTGGGTGACAGAACAAGACTCTGTCTCAAAAAAAAAAAAAAGAAAGAAAGAAAAAAAGGAAAGAAAGGGAGAGGAGAGGGTGGGAGGAGGGAGAGGAAGGAGGCAAAGAGAGGAGGAGAGGAAGAGAGGGGATAGAAGGACAGTGAGAAAGGGAATATATCCAGCTCAGAAGTATTTTCCCTACCAGAATGCGAACGATCCTCCCCTGAACTCCCAGAGCCCGCTCCTGTGCACTCTCTAAATCTTGCCTTGCTTTATAGTTGTGTGTGTGTGTGTCTGTCTATCTGTCTTGTGCCCCTGTTGGATAGGAAGCTCCTTGGGGACAGGATCTTGTCAAATTTCTCATTTTCTCTTTCAGAGTACCTAGTTCCCGTATCTAAACTTAGTAGATGCTAAAAAGATATTGGTTGTTTAACTGATACAACTAGAAAAAAAAAAGGCCTCCAAAATTCAGAAGGAAAGGGAGAGGCAGCAAATCCTGTCACATCTGTCTTAATTACACATTGATGGTGACCTACTAACAAGGTCCCTTATGAATAACTTAAAATGTAATTATTCTTTAAGATTGATCATATTACCCAGATTTTTATATCTCGCATTTTTTGAGCAAATATCTTAACAGGAAGCAGTGCAGTGTGATGATGGAGTCAGAGAGAGAACTGGCTCCACATTCTGCTCTACCACCTCCGACCTGAGTAGCTCATTGGAACTTAGACATTGAGCCTCAGGATCTTTTTATCTGTAAAATCATGATAATAATATTACCTCCAAGACTAGCTTATAATAAAGCTCTTGTTAAAGTAGTTAGCAAGTCATTATTTAAATTTTTTGAATATTTTTAACGTTTCATAAAATGTATTGAGTGTATTTAGTCATAATCTACTTAACCACTCTCTTGTTTTTACACATTAAGAGTATGTTTAACATTTTTATATACATATATATATTTTTTGAGACAGAGTCTCGCTCTGTCGCCCAGGCTGGAGTGCAGTGGCACTATCTCGGCTTACTGCAAGCTCCGCCTCCCAGGTTCACGCCATTCTCCTGCCTCAGCCTCCGGAGTAGCTGGGACTACAGGCGCCTGCCACCAAGCCTGGCTAATTTTTTTTATTTTAGTAGAGACGCTGTTTCTCCGTGTTAGCCAAGATGGTCTCAATCTCCTGACCTCGTGATCCGCCCGCCTCGGCCTCCCAAAGTGCTGGGATTACAGGCATGAGCCACTGCACCCGGCCAACATTTTAATATTTTAAATAATGCTGCAAATCTAGATCTTGGAGGGAGAACTTTTCATCAAATTTAGATTTATTCCTTAGGATTGATTTCAGAAGTGGAATTATTATATCAAAAGGAAATTTTATGGCTCTTCATATGCATAATCAAATAGCTTTCAAAAATGCAAAACCAATTATGTTCCCACCAATACATGAGATATGAGAATTCCCATTTCATCACATTCCTATCAGGATTTCCTGGGTTTTTTTTTTTAATTTGCAAATTTGATAGGCAGAAAATGCCATCTTGTTTGTTTTCATGTCTTTATTAATGACGTTAAACATATTTTCCAGGTATTTTGAAACAATTTTTGTTTTTCCCTTTTAAGAATTAACTATTCCTGTCAACAAGGCATTCCTAACCAGGCACTCTGCTTACCAGGTTTTAAAATGTTCCTTAAAATGCTGTAGAGCTTTTGCCACTACGTAGCCAATGAAGTTAGAACTCTCAGCACTTTCTTCAAGAGGGATCTTGAGTGTGAAATTAGAGGAAGGCAGAATGCTTAAGTTTTTCATCATTGTTTCATCTTGTTTGGAAATATTTCCTTCATGAATCCTTGGAACTACCTACAGAAGAAGGATTATACAGTAAAAGATTACTAAATCCCAATACACATTCAATAGTAATTTAATACCACCTTAGTCAGGATAGGCTAGGTTGTGCTGACGTAACAGATTAGTGCTGGCATTCCTAGGGCTTCATGCAACAAAGATTTATTTCTTGTTCATGTTATGTGTCCGTTACAAGGGCTCCACACCAGTAAACACTGAGGAGCCTGGTAGGCAAAGCCGCATTATCTCATAGCTGTAGCATGTGATTTCATGACTTTCTTTGTGCCCTCAGCAGAAAAAGAGAATAGATGAGCACACATAGGCTCTTCACTGTCTCAGTCTACAAAGAACCCTTTTCAGTTTTGCTCACGCTTCATTGGCCAGAACTTGCCACATGGCAACGTTTAACCACAAGGGGAGCTGGAAAATGTGAGAGAGGAGGTGGGATGTTTGCTGAGTATTACTGTCTGTGCCACAAACTTTATTGCAGTGCACCAAGTTTCGTACTGAGTTTTCCTAGAAATTTACAATTTATGGTTGTAGGTGTGATTTTGGCAAGAATCAATGCAAAATTTATGTTACTCTTAATGAATAACATGTATGTTACTCTCTTAATGAATTCTCAAATGCATAGACTTTGATTTGAATCATTTAAATGGAACTAAACTGATACGCAACTTGATGTAACCTTAAGAGAATGATTTAAAAATTTTTCCCTTCTCTTTCTGTGAGTATAACATACATAAAAACTGCAAAAAGTATTTATGTTTGGTTTAAATAATTGTAAAGTCAGCACCCATGTAACTATTATTCAACCAGGGGCCATAACTGTTTTCATTTGCTGGAATTTGTATATTTCTTTCATAAGGCTTCTCTTCAGCACTTGCTATTTTATGGGTTTGTACTTTTCTTTACATGGTGAAATAAGAGCTGTTTTGAGAAAAGTAACTTCACAGGCAGTTTAGCAAAGTGGTTACATTCACCGATTCTAAAGAAATACTGCTTGAGTTTGAATTCTAGTTCTACCATTTACTAGCTGTGTGAGCTCAGACAAGTTGCTTAACTTCCATTGTGCCTCATTTGAAAAACTGGGGAAAGAATTCTTCTTCCCTTATAGGGTCATTGAGGGTATTCAATGATCTGACATATGGAAAAATTTCTTAGAACATTGCCTGACACCTAGTAAATGCTCTTTAGTGGTAATAATTGTCATAAAAATGTATAATTGAAAACAATAATTTTATTTTATGTAGAGGTTTTTATACAGATGTGCCTTTGTTATCAGCATAAAGAATTTTAGATAAATCTGTTAGTGTTACTCAGAGACACTAGAATGGAATTAAATTGAAGCACAGAATATAAAATACTGACAATGGTAAAAACAACTAAATATTAACTGTAGATTTCTAAATGTTGAAAGCACTGCTAAAGTTTTTCTTCAAGTTTTATTCTTCAAGACAAGATTTTTTCTTCGTTAAACTAAAGTCTACATATGGGAGGATGATCAAATATGTTGAATTATTTTACCTTCCTCAAGTATGATCTAATGGAGTTATAGAATCAGAGAGCTGGCAGGGATTGGAACAGTGGCTTTCAAAACTCTTTGACTGTGGTCTGTAGTAATGAATACACTTGATATCATTACTCAAAACACACATGTATGTCTACATACAAAATGGAAATGAAATTCCATGATGTGCATATGACTTATGAAATGCAATGCATGCTAATATTTTCTACTTTGTTCTATTCTATTTTTTGTATGGTTTTTAATTTTGTTTTTTAATGAGCTTGCTGTGACTTTCTAAACTTATTTCTCAAATCATGCATGATCCACAGCTTTGTAGTTTGAAAAAAGAGGGAAATGCTGGATTATAGAATGCCGTAAGTCTAATTTCCTAGAAGCAGTGCCTGAGATTCTGACAGAAGTGGTTTATAAAGGAAATGCTCTCAGGTGCAACTTTTAAGGGGATGAGGAAAGCAAACTAGAGAAGTGAAAGAAGCTAAGTAAGGATATGGCTTCAGATGACCATTGGCCTCAGCCTGATCCTGCAGGAAGCTCTGGGGCATAAGTGCTCCAAGGGCAATCTTTGGGAGAAAGTTTCAGAGATAAGCAGTTAGCAGCAGCACCAGCACCAGTGGGAGCTGGTAAAAGGGATCCCCAGGGATCTAGATAGGGCACCAACATAACCTAACATGCTACACAGAATATTGCATCTTCAATTGCTCTGCCCAGTAATTTTTGTATCCAGGTCTTTTTGGGAACCCCTCAAAACCAGCCTCATCAGGAATCACTAGCCTGGTGCATTTGTAGATTAGGGTAATGTGTGTGTGTTGGAGGGGGGATGTCTTAGGAAGAAAAGTCACTTGCATTTTATGCAAAAAGTTATTGACTGAATCTGGGAGTCATGGTATAGGTGGAATTTAAGATGGCAATATGTTTTTACTTTTGTTTTTGTTTTTTTTTTTGAGACAGAGTCTCACTCTGTCACCCAGGCTGGAGTGCAGTGGCACGATCTCAGCTCGCTGCAACCTCTGCCTCCCGGGTTCAAGTGATTCTCCTACCTCAGCCTCCTGAGTAGCTGGGATTACAGGTGTGCGTCGTCACACTTGGCTAATTCTTTATGTTTTTGGTAGAGACGGGGTTTTGCCACGTTAGCCAGGCCGGTCTCGAACTCCGGACCTCAAGTGATCCACCCACCTCAGCCTCCCAAAGTGCTGGGATTACAGGCATAAGCCACCGTGCCCAGCTGGCAATATGTTTTTATATGAAGAGTAACATATAAACATTTAATTCTCAAGATAACTCAGTGGCTTTATTGTGTCAGCAACTAATAAGAGCTATAATTTACAGAGCTCTTGTTTTATATAAGAAATCTATACTAATCACTTTATAGGTGTACATGTTAAGATAGCTATGATTGTTACCATTTTAGAGGTGAACACTGAGGCCTAGAATGGTTCAAGTACTTTCCCAAGCTTACTCAGCTGGTAAGTTTCAGAGTCAAATTTTGAACCCAAATTGCTTTATTTGTAAGTCTTCTCTCCTAAAAACTACATTGGCCAGATTTCTTCAATGTTACCTCTGTCAGTTATAGCCCTATAACTCTAAGCAGAATTAGCCATTTCTAGATTAGAAAGTATTTTGTGTTTTAAATTGATTTTCTTTATGGACTTTCTTGTTTTCTAAAGACCATGAACTACGTTAAATCAAGTCAGCCTGAAGGCAATCACAATGGAAATATGAATACTTCCTACAGCTTGTTTTCAAATTCAGATACAATTCATAAGTAAATTAACAGTGAAATCAAGGTATGCACATGTCATCTCCATATCTGCTCTTGGGTCTCTCCTTTACCTGTATTGAATTAAAGATGATCTCCGTTTCTGGGGTCTGGTTTGCCAGTTCAGACACCCAGCCAAATTGCCCTCTCATCTTTTCCACCAGATAGGTGGTGTCCTCCAAGTGCTTCCGGGTCATCTGGAGAATCTGGCCATATTGCTGATTGGATACATTGACCAACCTGATCGCCTCATCTAATTCTGTGTGCAGAGCAGGTACATCAGGACAGTCTAGCAGAGAAGAAAGTAACGTGGAGAAGGAAAAAGTCCGTGAAACTTGGAGGTGGGCAACATGGGCTTACGTCCCAGCCCTTACATTCTCTATTTTCCCCTTTTGCCTGTGGGAGTTTTTAGTTATGCCTGTTGTTCTGGAGTAATTATTAATATCGCCTACATCTGTGTCAAACCAGATCCAGTTTAACTGTTAATTATATGGTTTTATGTAACAGAAACTGGGCTGGAGACAGAACTTTTTGTTATAAATTCCACATGCCTACCACCTATATTAAGAAAAAATTTGCCAAAACAGATGAAGTCCTTACTATGCCCCTTCTACATCACATCCCATTTATCCCTTAAAAAGGACATTACTATTTGATTTTGGATGTATATGTCCAGTACCAGTAATAAGTATGGGAAAAGAGGAAAAGAACCACATATAGTGAAGCCGCTTTAAATTAAGACCAAAGGTGTAGAGTAAATAGTGAAAAAAAAAAGATTGGTGATGTTTTGGAAAATATTTTATATTTATCAATAAAGAAATTATAATTATAGTTGTGTGCTTGGTATTAGAACAAAGTAAATCAAAGCTGACTGAAGAGACAAAATTATTATTTAATTAAAGGTATGAGATTGGTTTATAACAGCAAAACCTTGAAAGCAAATGTACTTCAGCTAGGGAATGAATAAATAAATTGTGATATGCCTACATAGACCAACATACAACAGTAAATTAATGAACTACAGCAGCACGCATTCACATGGCTAACCCTTGCAAACTACACTGAGTGAAAAGCCATATTGCAAAAGAATACATAAGTGATAATATTTATATTGTTAAGAAAGAAAAATTATCCAGAACTTGGAAAAGGCAAAAGAATGGCTGCATTTCCTTTTGTTTCTTTTTCTTTTCTTTTCTTTTCTTTCTTTTTTTTTCTTCAAGACAGGTTCTCGCTCCGTTACCCGGGCTGGAGTGCAATGGCATGATCATAGCTCACTACAGCCTCAAACTCCTGGGCTCAAGAGCTATTTCCACCTTAGCCTCCTGAGTAGCTGGGACTACAGGCTCACACCACCATGCCCGGCTAATTTTTAATTTTTTTGTAGAGGCGGGTCTCACTAAGCTGCCCAGGCTTGTGTGTCCTTTCAATGTCATACTAAATTATTGTCTAAGGGGTCCACTCAAAGATCACTTCAAGGTCTCGGGAAGAGATCCTTTGTTGGCTTTAGTATTTACTGTTGATTAGGGCCAGACTCCATGAAATTACCTGTAAATTATGGATTGAAAAGTGGCAAATGTTTGTCTAGTAGAGATGTAAATTATTTTAGTCTGATAGAAAAGATAATGGCAAGATTTCCAGTTTAGTTGCCCTTTTGAATATTAACTAACTTATATCCAATTTCATAATCTTTCAGCATTCTGTCTGTCCTTGACTGTAAGCACTCCAGTCTCTCTTATACTTCTTTGACCCAGCTCTAACACCCTCCTGGTTCCTTCATTAATAAGTTAAATAGTCAAATTAACATTTGACATGTGCCCATTTCTTTTTTCTTTTTCTTTTCTTTTTTCTTTTTCTTTTCTTTTCTTTCTTTTTCTTTTCTTTTTTGTTTGAGACAGAGTATCACTCTGTTACCCAGGCAGGAGTGCAGTGGCACAATCTTGGCTCACTGCAACTTCTGCTTCCCGGGATCAAGTGATTCTTGTGCCTCAGCCTCCCGAGTAGCTGGGACTACAGGTGCACACCACCATGCCTGGCTAATTTTTGTAGTTTTAGTAGAGACGGGGTTTCACCATGTTAACCAGGCTGGTCTTGAACTCCTGGCCTTAAGTGATTGCCACCTTGGCCTCTCAAAGTCCTGGGATTACAGGCATGAGCCACCGCACTCAGCCAGACATGTGCCCATTTCATGTTTCTATGAAGCTTCTTTTTTTTTTTCTTTGAGATGGAGTCTCGCTCTGTCGCCCAGGCTGGAGTGCAATGGTGCAATCTCAGCTCATTGCAACCTCTGCCTCCTGGGTTCAAGCAATTCTCCTGCCTCAGCCTCCTGAGTAGCTGGGACTACAGGCACGTGCCACCACGCCCAGCTAATTTTGTGTGTGTGTGTGTGTGTGTGTGTGTGTGTTTTTAGTGGAGATGGGGTTTCACCATATTGGTCAGGCTGGTCTCGAACTCCTGACCTCGTGATCTGCCCGCCTCGGCCTCCCAAAGTGCTGGGATTACAGGCATGAGCCACCACGCCTGGCTGTATGAAGCATATTTTTAAGTTTAAAAATTCTACATTGACAATACAAAAATCAAAATGTAAAACATTGCTATGTATGATATAGGCATGTGTATATATTATATGTATATAGGCACATGATATGAGTAGGAAGAAATGCAAGGAAATAATTAATACCAAATTCAAAATAGCACTTTCCTTTTGAGGAGATAAAGTGAATGTGATGTGGAGGGGGACACAGTGGGGCTTTGTCTGTTTTGGTAATGTTCTATTTCTCAATCCAGGTGACTGAGAATTTTTTTTTTTTTTTTCCTGAGAAAAAGTCTCGCTCTGTCACCTAGGCTGGAGTGTAGTTGCTCGATCTCGACCCACTGCAACCTCCACCTCCTGGTTTCAAGCAATTCTCCTGCCTCAGCCTCCAGAGTAGCTGGGACTACAGGTGCGTACCACCACACCTGGCAAATTTTTATATTTTTAGTAGAGACGGGGTTTCACCATGTTGGCCAGGCTGGTCTCGAACTTCTAACCTCAAGTTATTCTCCTGCCTTAGCCTCCCAAAGATATGGAATTACAGGCGTGAGCCACCATGCCTGGCCTATTACATCATTCTTTATATATTTATAATAAAAAGCAATTTATAATAACAGTTTTAAGCAGCATGGGAGCACATTAGGACATTCTTTACATTTTACCTTTGCAACAGTAAACTTTCATTGAATTTGTACTGTATTATCTGATGTACACTGTATCCATTATCTGGTGCATATTGATTATCAGGTGCATTTTAATGTATTATCTGATTTATTCTGTATTATCTTGTGACATTCAGGGATTATTAATAATCTATTTTAGCTGGGTAGAAAGAAATAGTTGTTAATGATACATAGATGGGATGCTTGAGCAGGACTATTTTTGTAAGAAGTCAGTATATTAAGTGTATATTTTTCTGTTATAAAAACCTATGCTTCTGTATATAACCTTGCAACTGTAACTTAAAAAACAAATATTTGAATAATGAGAATCATTGATATTTCAGACATTCTATTTAATCTTCTAAAGATGTGTATGAAGCAGATATATTACTCCCCCTTCCAAATGATAAAACAGGCTGAGAGAGTCCTCGAGTTAGCAATTCAGGAGAGAGAGCACTCCTTTTTAATTTTTTAAAATTTTATTTATCTATTTATTATTATTATTATTATTTTTCAAGACGGAGTCTTGCTCTGAGGCCCAGGCTGGAGGCTTGATCTCAACTCACTGCAACCTCTGCCTCCCAGGTTCAAGCAATTCTCTTGCCTCAGCCTCCTGAGTAGCTAGGATTACAGGTTCATGCCACCACGCCTGGCTAATTTTTGTATTTTTAGTAGAACGGGGTTTCGCCATGTTGGCCAGGCTGGTCTCAAACTCCTGACCACAGGTGATCTGCCCACCTCAGCCTTCCAAAGTGCTGGGATTACAGCGTGAGCCACTGCACCTGGCCAGGAGACAGAGCACTCTCAACTGCTCTAGGTAACTCCACGAAAAGGTCCAGTTTATAATCAAAGCTACCTGGAGCAACGCTTTCCAAACCCTTTTCTGCCCAACAAGACATTCTAGATGTCAAAATTGTCTAATATACATTCTAAGGTGGGGTAGATGTGTCCATGGCAGAAAATTCGGCACAAGAGGGACGTGGAGAAATAGACAAATCCATTTGTATAATGGACTCTGCTTTCAAAAGAAGGGGGAGAAAAGACCAACTACTGAGGTGGGGAGAGGCTGAGGGAGAATGAAGTGGAAGAGGGAGAGAGAGAACAATCCTTGTTCTTGTTCTGTGGCCCGTGTAACCTGACTTCCTCACTAGCCCAACTAACCTGAGAATTCAGTGGCAAGAAGAACCCAGGCTGGAGGCCGGGAGTGGTGGCTCAAGCCTGTAATCCCAGCACTTTGGGAGGCCAAGGCAGGCGAATCACAAGGTCAGGAGATCGAGACCACCCTGGCTAACATGGTGAAACCCCGTCTCTACTAAAAATACAAAAATTTAGCTGGGCGTGGTGGTGGGCGCCTGTAGTCCCAGCTACTCTGGAGGCTGAGGCAGGAGAATTGCTTGAACCCGGGAGGCGGAGGTGGCAATGAGCCAAGATTGTGCCACTGCACTCCAGCCTGGGCGACAGAGCAAGACTCCGTGTCAAAAAACAAACAAACAAACAAAAAAACCACAAAGAACCCAGGCTGGTGATATTTAAAAAGGAGAAAGGGGCTGGGCATGGTGGCTCATGACTGTAATCCCAGCACTTTGGGAGGCGGAGGCAGGTGGATCACTTGAGGTCAGGAGTTCGCCACCAGCCTAACCAACATGGTGAAACCCCATCTCTACTAAAAATACAACAAAGTAGCTGGGCATGGTGGCGGGTGCCTGTAATCCCAGCTACTCGAGAGGCTGAGGCAGGAGAATCACTTGAACCTGGGAAGCAGAGGTTGCAGTGAGCCAAGATCATGCCATTGCACTCCAGCCTGGGCAACAGAGCGAGACTCCAGCTCAAAAAACAAAAGAGAAAGGGAGTGTTGTCGACTCTAAACAGGTTTACTAACCACTCGAATAATGATCTAATTTAATAGACTCTATTAAATTCATGTTTTTTTATTTAATTGAATAAAAAAATTAGAAAGGGAACCTTACTCCTTTTGAGTTGGAAAGCATATAGATGTTTAGAACCTCTACAATGCATTAATTTGCACAATGGAAAGATTTATTTCATAATGGAGAATATTAATATGTAATTTACAGGCTCCTTGAGCAAGGTGATTAAATAAAAGTAATATGTTAAAAAGCCAAATTTTAAAGATGTCTAATAATTTTTAATATCATATATGCATACATGTACATATGGTCCCCAACTTACAATGGTTCAACTTACGATTTTTCGAATTTATGATGGGTTGTGACATAATCCTACCCTAAGTCAAGGAATATCTTATGTTTATGGTTAAAAGTTTGGAAAATACAGAAAGAAGTATTTTTAAAAATCATCTTTAATCTTATAACCCAAAAGGTAACCTTTATTAGTATTGTGGTGTATCTGATGATACTTTAAAAGCCAATGTGTTTAGGATATTATGTTGTTTAACATTGTAACAATTTGTTGGCCCGGCACGGTGGCTCACACCTGTAATCCCAGCACTTTGGGAGGCTGAGGTGGGAGGATCACGAGGTCAGGAGTTCGAGACCAGCCTGACCAATATGGTGAAACCCCGTCTCTACTAAAAATACAAAAATTAGCCAGGTATGGTGGCACATGCCTGTAATCCCAGCTACTCAGGAGGCTGAGGCAGCAGAATCGCTTGAACTCAGGAAGTAGAGGTTGCAGTGAGCGAAGATCACACCACTGCCCTCCAGCCTACGTGACAGAAACTATTGTAACAATTCCATTCTCCCTTTTCTCTGAACAGCGAAATTTGTTGCAAGTTGCTCATTGTTAGATTGAGGAGAGAAAGCAAAGGGAGGGACAGGAGTTTCCACTGACTATGCTTTTTGTTCTTTGTGTTGATATAAATTACGCCAGTGGTCTTCACTGTGGGAAGTTAAGGGCACAAGAGCTATTACTTGGTAGTAAATGAATTATAATCTGATTTTTCTGAACTTCCTTTATAGCAGGGGTCCCCAACCCCTGGGCCATGGACCCATATCAGCCTGTAGCCTCTTAGGAACGGAGCTGTACGGCAGGAGGTGAGCCCCAGGTGAGCAAGCATGACTGCCTGAGCCCCGCCTCCTGTCAGATCAGCGGAGGCATTCCATTCTCACAGGAGCACAAACCCTATTGTGAGCTGTGCATGCAAAGGGTCTAGGTTGAGCGCTCCTTAGGAGAATAATGCCTGATGATCATCCCCAAACGTGCCCCCTGCCCCACCATCTTTGGAAAAATTGTCTTCCACGAATCTAGTCCCTGGTGCCAAAAGACTGGGGACCACTGTTTTACAGAAGAATTTTGTTAGAACCCAAAGATTATCTTGGGTCCTTTATTTACAAATTACTCAACTGAGGCCTAGACAGCATAAATGACTTGCCCCAAATCTCCAGCTAGTGTTGTAGAATTTACTGACGTGCTGATTTCTGTCTGTCCTGTATCTTCCAATTTCCTACTCTAAGCCATTAGCCACACTTTTAAAATTTCCTTCCCTTAGGGCTTTAGTGAGATAAAATGCAGAAGCATAGGAATCAAAAGCTCTTGTTTTATATAAGAAAATTTGTAATTTGGCCCTGATGGGATGGGAGGAGTGACTTTATTTTTAGTCTGGAGAAGGAAAAGGGAATGAGGGGAGGGATGGAGGAAAGGGAGAATGATTTCCTTCCTGGGGAAGGAACTAGAAAGGGAGGGAAAAGGATTCCTGGGGCTTGGGAGGAGAAGCCACTTTCCCTATTTAAATGCTAATTAGTTAATTAACCCACCAATGGGAAAGAGCCAATGCCACTTTCAAAAAAAATTTCACTTGTCTAAACACTGATTTACAGAATGAAAGGTTTCTTTCATGGTCGGGGGCAGGGGTTCTTTTTCCTTGCCGTAAGAAGGAAGGAGTTGCGCTAATTTGCTCAAGGTTTTTCTTTTGCACACGATAGTGTTTGGTCATTAATCATAAAAAAAATCACAAGAACAATTAGGGAATTAAAGAAAGTGAAAGAATGACATACTTTGGAATAATAAAAGTTTATAAACCAGGCCAGGCGCGGTGGTTCATGCCTGTAATCCCAGCACTTTGGGAGGCCGAGGTGGGCGGATCACAAGGTCAGGCATTAGAGACCAGCCTGGCCAATATGGTGAAACCCCGTCTCTACTAAAAATAGAAAAAAATTAGCCGGGCGTGGTGGCGCATGCCTATAATCCCAGCTACTTGGGAGGCTGAGGCAGGAGAACTGCTTGAACCCGAGAGGTGGAGGTTGCAGTGAGCCGAGATTGTGCCACTCCAGCCTGGGCAACAGAGCAAGACTCCGTCTCATAAAACAAACAAACAAAAAACCAGTTTATAAACCTACACTGAACGCCCCCAGATGGAAATGAGCCTGCAAAAAAAGTGCTTGGAGGAAAGCAAATGAATCCACTATGCTTGTGAGAATGAGATTTTGTCCTCTGTCCAGAATACTAAAGAAACCCTAAAAAATTGTTAGATGTGAGTTCTAAATTTCTTTCCAAAGAATCAATATGTCAGTATGTTCAATTCTTTGCTTTCTACTTTTAGACTTAATTTCCTCGTAAAGCAACCTTTTTCGATTACCTGCTCCGCCCTGACTCATTCCGATTACCTGCTGTCATAACCATTTTTCCCTCCAAACCACTCACCCCGTCACTCTCTTTAAATTAGCCAATGGGAATTAGTTTAGCCTGTGCTGTCTAACCCTAGCCGATAGGGGAACCACACAGCAGCAGGGGCCACATGCGTTGTCAGGGATAAGAACCCTTTCCCCTCCCTTGTCAAGTGCGCGCTCAGCATTGCTCCATCTGTAAGGGCGCACCCTTCTATAGAAGTAACTTGCCTTGCTGAGAATTAAAAAGAAAATTTTATATTCGGGTGCTATTTCTCTTGTGGCACCGAAACTTTATAACAAAATGTACCTGAGAACTTAAAGTAGAATAAAAAACAAAATAGCAATTATTGACCTTCAGATAGGTGAGCCTGACATTTTTGGCATTTTTCATGAAATTTGAAACATCTCGACAAATTCTGGTCAAGTTCCCCACACAGTCCTCTGTCCTGCCCAGGTAACATCTCTGAAATCAGGCCTCCGTGGTCAGGGGCTACAGGGAACATAACATTTAAACGTTAGTGTCATAAGAGTTTGCACTTTAAAGAAGTGGAGACAATGCCACAGCTTTTTCTTACCAGTGCTTTCAAAATCTTTTTCCTGTATGTATGTATGTATTTAATTTATTTATTTTTGAGACAGAGTCTTGCTCTGTTGCCCAGGCTAAAGTGCAGTGGCGGGATCTTGGCTCACTGCAACCTCTGCCTCCCGGGTTCAAGTGATTCTCCTGCCTCAGGCTCCCAAGTAGCTGGGATTACAGGTGAAAGCCACCACGCCCAGCTAATCTTTGTACTTTTAGTAGAGATGGGGTTGCGCCATGTTGTCCAGGCTGGTTTCTTGAACTCCTGACCTCAAATGATCCACCCGCCTCGGCCTCCGAAAGTGCTGGAATTACAGGCATGAGCCACAGTGCCTGGCCCTTTTTCCTACATTTAGACCCAGAAATGCACGTTGGTGCAATAATTTCTGGGACAACTGAACAGCTATTAAAAATTGCACACTCTTGAATGAGATTAAAGAATCTCGTTACTAGAAATGTATTATTAGTATATACACACATATATTAATGCATGTAATTTTACTTTCTAGGAGGAGTCATGAAGATTTATTAATAACTATCTTTTAGAAGAGGGAGTTGATAAGGTAGGAGAGGGCAGCTTTCATTTATTTTGTTCTTTTATATATCTGATTACTTTAAAAATCATGTGTCTGATTTATATCATTAGTATTTCTGATGTCAATAGGATTAAGTAAATAGGTTATTGTGAACCACTTTTTCTCTCGGACTTTTCTGTATTTTAAAAAACCCTTTAATAATTGATTTTTTAAGCTATAATTGGGAAGAAGTTTCAAAGATATTAGAAATGTCTGTTTCCTAAAGTGGGTGATAGGTGGTTATTTTATTACTATTCTTTTTTTGCATTTCTCATATATATGTATATATACGCACACACACACACAGACACATATATATACACACATATGTGTGTGAGTATGTGTGTGTGGAGATGCATATACTGTTATGAACAGGGGGTCAAAGATTTAGGAAAATACCTAAAACCAATCAAGTTTTGAGAAGTTTTTTCCCCTAGGAGAATTAACAATCCATATAAAAATGTGTAAAAGAGAAGTCTATCCAACAGAAAATTGGCGGTTCCCGATAGAGTGTTTGACATTAGGAAACATGTATTACTAATTTACAACCTGATGATTTTCTGTTAGATTAAATCCTCAGCATTTAAAAATGAAACATTTTATTTTGAGATAAATTGCAAAGTCCATAGTTTAAAAACAGCAAAGCACTGTTCAATGGAATGGCATGTAAGGCACCCATCCCCTTTGGTGACCAGAAAGTCAATTTCTCCCAGCTGCTTTCCTGGACCCTCTTCTTTGCCCTGTGAGAATTTCCAGTGTAGAATTAATTCCTGCTTTATGTAGTGTTTGCTTTCTTATCTTTTCCATTAGACTCTAAGCCTCTTGAGGGAAGGGACTTGGTCTTGCCGTTTTAATCTTGTCATTTTTTGGTACCTTCTTCTGCCATTTTACCCACAATATGGTGATGTAATTGTTCACTAATCTGTTTTCCTTTCTCTGGTCTGAGCTCCTAGAAGTCAGAGGCTGTGTCATAATCATCATTTTATCTCTAGCGTCTAGATTAATACCTGGTATGTACACCAAGGATGACAAATTCTAGGTCCATATGACACTAATTCCCCACCCCGCAGCCACAGCACAATCCATCACCTCACTTAGTCTAGCCTGACAGAACCTCAGAACCCTTCCAGGGAGCTACTTCCAGTACAGTCACTGAGATAAATCATCTACTCTCCCACCTGCCTGTCTGTTTCTCCCATGCGAAAATTAATGTCAACTAACACTCTCTAAGGCAGGATTAGAACCAGGTCTCCCGGCCCCTTGCACTGGTCAAGCTACAGTAGAACACGATCTCATCTGTTCTTTCCAGGGATTCATAAGACAAATGAAGACAATTCCAAGAGCTGCTTTCCTGAACCTATTCGCTTTCAACAGATTCAGGAACTGAGGTCCAGAAAGACCAAGGTAGGAAAGAAATATGAGACCAAAATGAACCTATATTCAACAAAAACAACATTAATTATCAAGATATTTCTGATTCTTTTTATTTCCGCTCTCCTTTTCCTGGTGTTCATAATTCAGTGTTAGCTATTTTTCTAATTTTGGCCCTTTAAACAATCATGACCAATAAGGCCCATCCATGAAGGTTGCCACACAGAACTTGCTCAGTAAATGTTGGTCAGTTACTATTATTATTAGCTCTGTTACAGCTACCACAGATTCAGTGGCTTGAAACAGCACAAATTCATTATTGTTTGGTCTTTTAGGTCAGAAGTCTGAAGTGGGTCTCACTAGGCTAAAATCAAGATGTCATCTGTCTCAAAAAAAAAATGCAAAAATTAGCTGGGCGTGGTGGCACGCGCCTGTAGTCCCAGCTACTCAGGTGGCTGAGGCAGGAGAATCTCTTGAACCTAGGAGGCGGAGGTTGTACTGAGCCAAGATGGTGCCACTGCACTCCAGCCTGAAGACAGAGTGAGACTCTGTCTCAAAAAAAAAAAAAAAAAGATGTCAGTAGGGCTAGTTTTTTGTGGAGGCTCTAGAGGAGAATTCATTTCTATACCATTTCCAGTTCCTCGAGGCCACCTACATTCCTTGGCTCCTGGCCCCTTCCTCTGTCTTCAAGGCCATCAAAGTCGAGCCAAGTCCTTCTCTTGTGGCTGCTGCTATTAATTCTTTTCTGCCTCCTTCTTCCACTTTTAAGGACCCTGTGATTACATTGAATCCAGCTGGATAATCCAGCATACTCTCCCTATTTTAAAATCAGTTGAGGCCGGGCATGATGGCTCATGCCTGTAATCCCAGCACTTTGGGAGGCCGAGGTGGGTGGATCATTTGAGGTCAGCAGTTCGAGACCAGCCTGGACAACATGGTGAAACCCTGCCTCTACTCAAAATACAAAAATTAGCCAGGCATGGTGGTAAGCGCCTGTAATCCCAGCTACTCGGGAGGCTGAGGCAGGAGAATCACTTGAACCCGGGAGGTGGAGTTTGCAGTGAGCCAAGATCATTCCACTGCATTCCAGCCTGGGTGATAGAGCAAGACTCTGTCTCAAAAAATAAATAAATAAAAATAAAGTCAGTTGATTAACAAATTGATTTCCATCTGCAACCTTACTTTCCCTTTGTCACATAACATAAATTCACAGGTTCTGGGGATTAGGGTGGGGATATTTTGGGCAGTCATTATTTTGCCTACCACAAGGGGCAAAACTCAAAAAGTGTCAAGTCATTAGGCAGATTTTCTAGGGGCAGTAGGCTTATTCCTCACCAACTGCCTGTCCAGAAAAGTGATGGAAACCACATTCAAGTGCTGTAGAGCCCCTGCCTGACTATTCTTGATAGACAGTCCACATTTGCTCGTGTAGGAAGACAATGTCTCCTCTGCGGTGAGCTTCTGTGTACTGTCTGGCTAGGGAAGGGATACTGGAGAAAGAAGAGTACAATAGTGTAACACAGACTTTTTTGTTTGCTATTTTGTTTTTAATATTTGCATTCACAGGGGACCTTGGATCTCCAGGTCATCACTGAGATAGAAGTGGCACAGAGGGGCTAGGGAGGGTATATGTGAGGCAGCTGAGAGTAGGGCTGGCCCCCAGCTGTGTGAATGAGAAGGCAATAGTGGCAGACAGTGGAAACCCATGTTCGTAGCTAGTGTGCAGGAGTGGGTTACAGTGGTTGGCAAATTACCTAGATTCTGGCATGTCTGAATCACTACTGACAGTCCTGTGCACATGGGAATGTAACCAATGCTTGTGTAAGGCTGCTACACAACATGGAGGGGAGGAGCCCTTTTGTTCTAATGAACACATTCTCAATGTTATTCCAAGACAGTTGATATCCATTTAAACAGTCAGGCTAAAATCACTTGATACCACCCAGCCTGGATAGATCTAGTCTGCTCGCCTGGTGTTAATTCTGAATATTTGATGAATTTGGAATCTCAGAATGGAATACCAGACCAAATACTTGACTTATTAAAAAAGTCCACTGGACTCTGAAATAGAACCCAACAATTCCAATAATGATGGCTATTCTCTGTTCATGGAACGATGGGACCTGAAGGATGTAATGCACTGTTTCCTAGCTTCAGTTTCTGAAAGGTAAACCTCTCATATGTAGAGGCCAGTTATGTAATGTCATGGCAGTTTTGAGAATCTGATTCAGATGTTGCCAGCTACAGCTAATATAATTGAAAAATAGTCAGATAGGGTCAGATGTGGTGGCTGGCCGGGTGTGGTGGCTTATGCTTGTAATTCCAGCACTTTGGGAGGCCAAGGTGGGCAGATCACCTGAGGTCAGGAGTTCGAGACCAACCTGGCCAACATGGTGAAACCCCGTCTCTACTAAAAATACAAAAATTAGCCAGGCGTGGTGGCGGGCATCTATAATCCCAGCTACTCAGGAAGCTGAGGCAGAAGAATTGATTGAACCCAGGAGGCAGAGGTTGCAGTGAGCCGAGATCGTACCAGTACACTCCAGCCTGGACAACAGAGCAACACTCCATCTCAAAAAAAAAAAAAGAAAAGAAGGGAAAGAAAAATAGATAGAAGAAGCCCATTTTATTTTTCATCTCAGAGGAGAGCAGCCTTCAACCTGGCTTAGTGGTCAATACAGTAACAAAGGAAAGCAGATCCTACACGTGACCCTCATGGCAACTCTCATTTCTCAAATGCTGTATCTAATTTACTCCATAGAAGCCCACAGAAGATATCTGCTGCCTTAAAACATAAAGCAGCATTGTGTCTCCAACATGGATGCCATGAGGCATGAGTAGTGTAGGTAGAAGGCAATTCTTATCTAATATTTCTGTAGTTTGGGGTTTATGAGCATTTTCTGTGGTTTTATGCATACACTTTATGATTTAAGGAATGATTGTAGTGATTCAGAAGAGCGCATTAAATTGCTCTGGTTATATGTGAGAGTGGGCTCCTCAAACTGGGAGTTGAGGATTCCAGATCAATTTTAAAGAAGCTCTCTGATGCTTTAGCAGAATAGAGCTGAGTATCTACATGAGCTTTAATAAATGAGGGAAATGGCCAGGCATGGTGGCTCACACCTGCAATCCCAGCACTTTGGGAGGCCAAGGCGGGTGGATCACCTGAGGTCAGGAGTTTGAGACCAGCCTGGCCAAGATAGTGAAACCCCTGTCTCTATTAAAAATACAAAAAAATTAGCCGGGCATGGTGGTGCACGCCTGTAGTCCCAGCTACTCAGGAGGCTGAAGCAGGAGAATCGCTTGAACCTGGGAGGCAGAGGTTGCAGTGAGCTAAGATCACACCACTGTACTCCAGGCTGGGTGCCAGAGTGAGATTCTGTCACAAAATAAAATAAATAAAGAAATAATAAATGAGGGAACTGGTTTTTTTTTTCAAGTTCTCAACCTATTAGCTTTTTTTTTTTTTTTTTTTTTTTTTCGAGACGGAGTCTTGCTTTGTTGCCCAGGCCGGACTGCAGTGGCGCTATCTCGGCTCATTGCAAGCTCCGCCACCCAGGTTCAGGCCATTCTCCTGCCTCAGCCTCCTGAGTAGCTGGGATTACAGGCGCCCGCCACTGAGCCCGGCTAATTTTTTGTATTTTTAGTAGAGATGGGGTTTCACCGAGTTAGCCAAGATGGTCTTGATCTCCTGACCTCGTGATCTGCCCGCCTCGGCCTCCCAAAGTGCTGGGATTACAAGTGTGAGCCACCGCGCCCGGCCCAACCTATTAGCATTTTTTCTTTCTGCTTTGAAAATTTGCTCTAGAAAGAGTTCAGTTCTCAACAATGATGGAAGAGGGATGGTGTTTAGCAGACTTCAAAGCTTCTTTTAAGAGGCTCTGAAACATTTTCCGTAAATTGTCTCTTCAAGAAACGCTATACAATGTGACTCAGAAATGTCTACCATTTCTGAAGCTAAACAAAACTTGACTTTAGTGTAAACTTCTAAGTAAAAGTAATCTTTTGATACTTGCCTTTGTCTTGTTTTGGTAAATCTTCTATTGCCCTCAGCGTCTTAGTAATTGTTTCACTGACACTTTCATAAATAGAGACACTGAAATTACAAAACAGCTGGAAGAAGTTGGGAATGTCCCAACATTGCTCAAGATCTGCTTTTGTCATCAGCTCTTTAGAGAAAGCTGGAAAAAAGTAAGGCTCAGTTAAGTCTGTATCTGATACGAAATGTGATTGAAAAGCCTGGTCAAATTCTTGCTGCATCTGTCTGAAGACGTTAAAACTCCTATTAAAGAGAGAATTCACATCCACAGTCAACTGGCTGAACGCATCCTCCATTTGGGTCAATTGTGCATCTTCCTCAATGAGCTTTTCACTGATGGGGAGATCTTTTTCATTATCTTCATGGAAAGGAAATAGAAATTGATATATCTTCCTGAAAAACCGTTCAATCTGTGGAGTAGAGTAGGGGACAGAAATGGAAGAAAAAATTATTTTCTTTCTCAACCCTTTCTTTCTTTCTTTCTTTCTCTTTCTTTCTTTCTTTCTGTCTTTCTCTTTCTTCTTTTCTCTTTCTTTCTTTCTTTCTTATTTGAGATGGAGTCTTTCTCTGTCACTCAGGCTGGAGTGCAATGGCACCATCTCAGCTCACTGCAACCTCCACCTCCTAGGTTCAAGCGATTCTTCTGTCTCAGCCTCCCAAGTAGCTGGGATTACAGTCGCACGCTGCCATGTCTGGCTAATTTCTTTTTGTATTTTAGTAGAAACAGGGTTTTACCTTGTTGCCCAGGCTGGTCTCGAGCTCCTGAGCTCAGGTAATCCACATGCCTCGGCCTCCCAAATTGCTAGGATAACAGGGGTGAACCACTGCACCCGGCCGTCGACCATTTCTTATTGCAAATTTTAAAGTCAACTTACAGTAGTCATTTCAAATCAAGAACAATTCTGGGCAAGCTAGGATGAGGCAATTAACTTTAAGATAATTTCTTAACCCTCTTATACCTGACTTTGCCTTTGCCTATGGAAACAGGATCTGAAATTTCTCCTGGTTTACATTGCCCACCAATAGCCTAAAAAGGTCAACTTTTCACTTTGGGAGGCCAAGGCGTATGGATCACCTGAGGTCACCAGCCTGGCCAACATGGTAAAACCCTGTCTCTACTAAAAATACAAAAATTAGCTGGGCGTGGTGGCAGGCGCCTGTAATCCCAGCTACTCAGGAGGCTGAGGCAGGAGAATCACTTGAACCCAGGAGGTGGAGGCTGCAGTAAGCCAAGATGGCACCACTACCCTCTAGCCAGGGCAAAAGAGCCAGACCCCATCTCATGAAAAAAATAAAGAAAAGAATTTGGGTGGATTGTCTGCCTCTCCCTCTACCAGCTTCTGTTTACTTGACTCTTCATCCATAAAAACAAACCTTTAAAGCCCCAAGAAATGTTCATAAGATCACACAACTGACCCAGATGGGAATGGTCCCCAAATCTCCTGACTTCCTGCTGGTGCCCATTATACCATATTCTGGTGTATTAGCAGGTGACAGTAGCTCTAAAAATAGAGCAGATGCAATTAATAGTGGAGGCAAATTAACTTGGCGCATTCATTATCTTAGTAGTTGCTCCCTTTGTAATTGAGTATGGCATTGCCAAGCCAGGAGCATACTCTAATTAGTATGTGCTCTAATATGGAGCGTGAAATTCCACTCAATTTTGTATTCAGCTTACTTCTTGAAGGGGGAGGAAAATCTAGCTTAATTGGAGCCGTTAGTGGGGCAGAGCTCATCCTATTCAGGTCACCACCCTCTGTGATCCCTCTGCTCAGAAGATAACCAAAGGGTACAAAAAAGAAAACATGCCAGTCCTACATACATGGGTAGGGCAAAAAGGGACGTGAAGGGGTGTGTGTGTGTGTGTGTGTGTGTGTATGTTATGCATAAGGAGTCAAACATGTTGAAGGTGAGATTTGGGAAGCAGAGAATATCTTTAAATATTTGGCCTCCAGAAGGAAAAATTAATGTGGATTGAAATCAGAGACTGCAATGCTATGATTCCAAATGCAATCTGGTAAACATTTACTGGATGCCACCAATGCATAAATGAAGACAAATAAGATATGATCTGTGCCCTCAAAGAGCTTACTATCTAATGGGAACATGTTCACAAATAACAAATACAAGGCAGAAAGCCAGGATATTTTAAGAGATGCATTCAGTGTCCACTGAATGGATGCTCTACCTTATAAATCGCGTATACAGAGGTGATGGTAGGTAAACATTAGTATTAGATTCTAGAAAGCAAAAGGCCTCTATCAGATCAGGCATCTCCATTCTAAATATTAACATAAATTAATAAAAAAGTAAGCTGAAATAGGTGCCTTAAGAACTGTGAAATCTTGAGCTCTCTTTTTCTCTTACCTTATTTTTCACAGAGGACCAACTAGGTTGGCAGGTTGTATAAATTCTCATGCAGTTATTTTCCAGGCAAGACCTGCATTCACCCCAGGAATCTGCCAAAGACACCCGGCATAGCCTTTCTTCTTCCTCCAGATGTTCTTGAACTTCATTCAGAAGTTTCAGGGCCTCCTAATTAAAAGTACAAACAAAAGTCCAATTTCCGTTTCATGATCTATGTGCACCTTAGTTGATTTCACCCTTTGAAATGTACACATTCTAACCTGCTTTTTCATTCTTTCTCCTTCAGGTGCCTCACAGCTGTCAGATCTCCCCCAAAGCTTTCTGTTTAGTTTAAGAAAAGAGCACTGATTGATTCCTATTGAAGACTGTAAATATTATTCATCTGTTCATTCATTTGTTCAATAAGTATTTACTGAGTGTTTGCTATGTGAGACATTAGGTGTGGGTGACCTGACAGTGAAGATGCCATCCCGATCTGGGAACAACTGTGATTTACCTATTTACTGGTAAGTCTGTCTTCAATTCTCATCCACTGGGGCATGGGGAAAATGGGCTTTACAGTTTATAAAGCTGGCACATTTTATTTCTCTCATTTATGCTGTCTTTAATTGTTGTATATCCTTAAACATTGCAAGAAAGTGCAATTCTTGTATGTCAAGTTAAATGTTCCCGCTGAGTTACATTCTAATTGCCGAGACGCAGGATGGCATCTCTGCAATTAGAATGTAATATAATAAATATATTTATATATAATGTAATATTAAATAAGTATAAATGGGAAAATAAACAAGCTTTGTTCTTCTTGTTTATATTCCCAGCGCTCCCCCTTGTGGTGCTTGCTGTACTTGGCCAAGTCCTGCTCTGGGTGGTGAGGAGCCCAGCAGCAGTGGCACCTGTCCCTGCGAGCCTCAGCCCTGCCCTGGAGTGCCTCACGGGTCAGCACCATGGTACAACAGACCTTTCTTCCTGTGCGCCTGCCTAAACCTCTGGCTTCCCTGCAAGTGTGGACTTCTGAACCCCAGCCCCCTCCATGCCGAGATATCGTGCAGGGGAATGAAGTGAGTATAGTGGATCTGGCCATAAGAAGACAGCCTCAGAGCTAATGGAAATGACCCTTTCCTGGAGTATTAAGCCCAAAGAATCACCTGGGCACTGACAATCTTCCACATCTTCTCTGCCTGGCTAGGATTTGTCAGTTGTCCTCATTGTAAAGTTCGGCTGCTAAGCCAGGTAGCATTTGCTATGATCCACATAAGAAAACTGCCAGGGCCCCAGCTTGCCAATACACATTTTGACCCAGACAGGAGTGTGTGTGTGTCCTTGGACTTTGTAGAACAATTTTGGAATCTTACATCTTTTTTTTTTTTTTTTTTTTTGAGACAGAGCCTGGCTGTGTTGCCCAGGCTGGAGTGCAGTGGTGCAATCTCAGCTCACTGCAACCTCCATCTCCCAGGTTCAAGCGATTCTCCTGCCTCAGCCTCCCGAGTAGCTGGGACTACAGGTGCATGCCACCATGACTGGCTAATTTTTGTATTTTTAGTAGAGACGGAGTTTCACCATTTTGCCCAGGCTGATCTCGAACTCCTGGCCTCAAGCGATCTGCCCACATTGGCCTCCCAAAGTGCTGGGATTACAGGTGTGAGCCACCGCGCCCGGCTGAATCTTACATCTTAAAGTGGTTGTTTTTTGGCAGGGCGCAGTGGCTCACACCTGTAATTCCAGCACTTTGGGAGGCCAAGGCGAGTGGATCACCTGATGTCAGGAGTTTGAGAACAGCCTGGCCAACATGGTAAAACCCTGTCTCTACTACAAATACAAAAATTAGCTGGTCATCATGGTGGGTGCCTGTAATCCCAGCTACTTTGGAGGCTGAAGCAGGAGAATCGTTTGAACCCAGGAGGTGGAGGTTGCAGTGAGCCAAGATCGTGCCATTGTACTTCAGCCTGGGCAACAAGAGTAAGACTCTGTCTCAAAAAAAAAAAAAAAAAAGGTTGTTTCTCCAAGGCAAGTAACAATACCTCCAGGATTTTCTCAATCAGTCCCAATTTTACATATTCTGCTCATTGTCCTTATAAGCCAAAATCCTAATATTCCCAATTCCAAACTACAGTGGCTATGTACCCTTGGGCAAATTACTTAATATGTATAAGCCTTAGTCTCCTCATTTGCAAATAAGAATAATAGGAATAATAGTATCTACTTCTCAAGGTCTTTGCATTAAATGAGCTAAACAAGCAAGGCATCTATTATTATACCTAGTATCCATTATCATAGGCAAGACATCTATTATTATAACTAGTCCAGTATAATATCTCTCAGGCTTCCTTCCGTTCACTGCCCAGAAGCAGAACAAAAAACAGTTACCAAATCACAGGTCCCAAGTTCTGGAAGTGAAACATTGCCATGGAAGAAGTAGACCTCTGTCTGGTAAACATTCCTAAAGGAATATCCTATCGACGCCTTCCATTTCCTGCTAGACATTGTACCAACTGGCAGATTCACGCTTATAACTCTATTCCTATGGTTGACAGTTTATCAAAAGTACTATATAAACTGGGCATTGAGCCAGGCATGGTGGCCAGTGCCTGTGATCCCAGCTACTTGGGAAGTGAGGCAGGAGGATCCCTTGAGCCCAGGAGTTCAAGACCAGCCTAAGCAACATAGCAAGACCCCATTTCATTAAAAACACACACAAATAAAACCGGATTTGGGGGTCAAGTCACTCTAACCTTCTCCAGGGTTTCCTACTTAATAAGTTTCAGATAGTCTCACTAAATATTAATAAGGAGGGGTGGCGGAAGGGGGCAGTGAGGATGCTGGGTCACCACTGAGCAGTACTCTTGAGAATGAGTGGGGCTCAATACTGGGAGACTAGGGTTGCTAACACCATATTTGCCAATTCATAATTTGTCTAAACTGACCTTTATTCTAGGCTTTAAGTAATTTTAGAGAGGGATACTCAGGGTTAAACAGATTTTTTTTTCCAATTAACTTTCTAATTGAGTGCCTGAAACTTAAGATTATAATTCAATGAATTTTTGTACAATAAGGTTTTTAAGAATAAACAAAAATTCTACTAGTTGCTTGGATTCTTCAGGGCCAGAAGTGAAATCCACGTTTGCTTACTCGACCACCCAAAGTGGAATATTCTTGTGAAAGCTGTATACCCTGTCCTCCTTCCCAGGAGGTTCAGGGAAGTGAGAAAAGCGGAAAATCACTGGGTCTCCCGTGCACACATCTGCTGACTTTATCTCAGTTCATTCATTACAGTGTTGGAGTAACATGTTAATTAACAAACATCTCAAACCCCAGTTTTCTTAGCTATAAAATGAAAGTCGTGGTTTACCCAGATGTTCAAAGCATTCCATGTGATAATGTGTTTTGTGAAGAGTGTATTAGTGCTATCTAGTGTCTCTATTCCCAGATGGCCAGGCTCACAAGCCCACCAGGGAAGATCCCAGCTGGAGGGGCTTCCACATTTTCCTGATGAGGAGCTATTTTAGATTTCCTCAAAATCTTTTGATTACTGCCAAAAGGGAGAAGGGTTTGCAGCTGCTGGTCAGGCATTCTCCTTTCCTTGCCAGAACCCTGACTGACTCTGGGCAGTAGGTGGGGCTGCAACATCAACCAGTCCGGTGAAGCTGACACACAGCTTTGGGGTCAGCCCGTCACACTACCCGGCTCTAGTTGCTTAACGGACTCCCAGAGGCCATGATGCTCAGAAGTAAAAAGATGCAAGCAGCAATCTGGAATTCAGTGGCCCCCAACTTTATAGATAGAGGGATAGATAGAAAATATTAGAACTTCCACTTGTATTTTTAAATTAAAAATCTGACTGGGGTGGGGGGAATGGGGCATTGTTTAATATGTATAGACTTTCAGTTTTTGCAAGATGAAAATAATTCTGGAGATTGCACGACAGTATGAATGTATTTAACACTACTGAACGGTACACTTAAAAATGGTTATGATGGTAAATTTTGTTATATGTATTTTACAACTTAACATTTTTCAAAAAATAAAAATTAAAAAGTAATTTACTCTCAACATTAAAATTGAAAATATTTTCCAAATTATTTTGGAAATTACAGTTTTAATTTCCTCTTTGATTTCAGGGTAATGTTTGAAGATAACCTTTTTGAAAAAAAAATCATTGTTTTGAGTGTGATGTTAATTATTAATGTCATTAAACTGCAAGCTATTCAATGTCTATAATTTAGAAATTTACTGAACTTTATACTGTAGCATATGAACGATTTTTTACATCTTCCAAAGACATTTGAATATAATATGTATTCTCCATTGATAAAATATGTAGTTCAAGCTATAGCTATTAAATAAAGCTATTTGAATTTTAAAAAGTGATTAGGCTGATGCATTATTGGATATACATGGTACTCTCTTGAGATGCATATGTCAGATACTGTGTGCGCCCAACTGTATGTGATGACCTTGGGAAAAAGGGGATCCTCTACATTCCAGAAGAATCGACTATAGTTCCCTTGCTCTGTTCACATGCATCCGATTGTAATGAGTTGCCATGTAAGAGAACTCAGGTAGACCGATGGATTTTATTATCTAGTTTTAACTAAAGTAACCTTCACTAAATGGACAGGAGGCTTAACAAGATTCTTGAAAAAAAAAAAAAAAAACTTGGCAGATTTTAAAAATGAATAATTTAAGCTCAAGTGGACCAAAAGCAAATGGCAGAGCTGACACTTGATCATTATGAGCTCTTTATTGGCCAAGTGACAAAGGAAAACTGTGGTGATCTAATTAGATCTGGCAAGTCGGCTAAAAGTTTCAAAATATCTAGAAGATTATTTGAAATGTGGACTTACATCCACACTCGCTAATGATGAATCTCACCTTAAATACATATTGTACCTTGAGATATTAATGGTAGCAATTCATGTATCTAATTCATAAGTAAATGAATATGCATATATTTAGGAGTGAGTGGTAACAAACTTTTTAGTCATAGGAATGAGAGACCAAAAATCTCTGGGCCAGGCACGGTGGCCCATGCCTGTAATTCCAGCACTTTGGGCGGCTGAGACGGGTGGATCACTTGAGCCCCAGAGTTCGAGGCCAGCCTGGCCAGCATGGTGAAACCCCATCTCTTCTAAAAATACAAAAATTAGCCAGGCGTGGTGGTAGGAGCCTGTAATCCCAGCTACTAGGGAGGCTGAGACAGGAGAATCGCCTGAACCCAGGAGGCGGAGGTTGCAATGAGCAGGATCAACTCCAGCCTGGATGACAGAGTGGGACTCTGTCTCAAAAACAAAAACAAACAAAAAACGAAAACTCCGGAGACCACTGATCTAGTAAAAAAAAACTCTTCAAATACTTTTGACTCAGTATCCTAACTCAGAAGAGACCAAGAATAATCTATTTTTGAGAAAGCAGCACTTAAACAGAGATGAATCCCCCAGATTCCGGGTTGGAGTCTTGCAGAAGCCTATCCTACACGAAATATGTTCTTCAAGGAAATCTGAAGCTTCCCTCAAACTTTTTCTCTAATAAAAGCAGCTACCCATGAAATTTATTATTAAGGAAAATAAGTAATTCATCAATCGCACTAACAAGTGCAGTATTTCTGGTCCAGATCTGTGTAAGAACAGACATTATTTTCAATGACTGTACCTGCTTTTCTTCTCTGCATTTCTTCAGGGTGCTCATTAGATTGGTGTGTTCCTTCTCTTTTCTTTCCATCATGATTTTCATTTGCTTAATACCAATCAAAGCCTTCTTCACCTCTTCATCTGCATCTATCTCCCCCACCTCAGAAAAACCTAAAAGACACGTGGCAATTTTTTCTTTGAGATCTGATCAGATTACAAAACACCGAGTTCAGCAACCTTTTGTGTCTCCTAAGGAGAGGCTTAATTGATCTTTTATAGGCTCATATTCTGAAAGCAGATCATAATGAATTAGCTGTCAGCTGCCACATGGACCCAGCTGCCACACGGACCATACCTTCTGTTCCTCACTTGTGAGCTCCTAAACAAATAGAGTTCACTGAACCTCATTCTTGTCATCTTGCTCAGGCCTTGTTTTCATTTATCCATTTTTTTATTTCATTTAAGACTCAAGTGTGTTTATATTAGAGAAAATTTTGCATTTTCTTCATAATTTATATTAAGCGCCCAGCTGGGGACCTCAAACACAGTCAGCAATTTCTCTTTCTTTCAGCTTCAGTTACCTAATAAGGAGGCATGAGACCTAGAAAGTATCCCATGTAATACAAGCTTCCTTAATAACCCAATGGACGTGTCTTACACACCTTTAATAAGCCCTTAGTAAGTTTAAAATTCATTGTCATTCCCTGTTCAAAATAGCTAATGTGGCCTACTAAAAAGCTTATTCTTGACTCTGATTTTAATTACAGACCCTAAATCAGCTACATTTTAGCTAATTTGTTCTTCTAAATATTAAGTACCCAAAGTATATATCATCAAGCAAAGGTTGCAAGTTAATGGCCCCAGAACAACCAGATTCAATGTAATTACAACCCATTCTTTCACTAGTTTAAGAATAATTGCACAGATTACTCTAATGGTTTAAATTTTTCAAATGCTAGAAAAGTATTTCACTGTTCATTAGAGCTGTGCTGAGATGACACCAACCATCTGGATGATACAAAAAAATGCAGTGAAAAAATTGGCAAGTTGTATCTACATGATACAAACATCTGGAAATGTGAACGCCTGCAGAGACGTGATTGGAATTTTCTATTTTTACCCAGATGTTTGGCGTCATGATGACTTGGTTTAAGTGCCTTGAGAACGTTTCACCGTGAAAACAGCGAATATGGTTATCTCTCAACTGCGACTCACTATAAACGCCAGCAGGACAACCAACATGCAAACAGGACACAGCACAGATAAGAAACCAAACATACTCTTCAGGTTTTCACTGATAGCAGTTTTGTCCTTCCAAGTGGGTGCACAGTGACTGTCTTTCAACCATAGCAGATACACAATAAACACCAAGAGTGGCGGCTTCATGTTCCCGCTGTTACTGCAAAGGAAAAATAAACCCCCATCAAATGCCTTCCATTTGGTTAGTTTCTGTTGGCATCAATTGAAAACACCTGGGGCTCCAAAGCATTTTTCTGTCAATTTTTCTTTATGACTTTAGACAACTTATGCTAATGTGCCTGAGACATAAGGAAGCTTGAAATGTAAGTTAAAAAAACAAACAAATTCTAGTCCCTATTTGGTTTACATTCTTCATGACAGTTAAAAAAGCCCGCCATGTGAAGTACTTGAAACTCAATGCAATGGAGAGGATAGATCACATCCTCTCAGAGTCCAAGCTTCATTTTGTAAACATCTCGAAACACAGAATTGACTTGAATCTGTTAGAGGGATTTTTTTTCCCTCTAAAATTCTTTTTTTTTTTTTTTTTTTTGAGACGGAGTTTGTTCTTGTTGCCCAGGCTGGAGTGCAATGGCATGATCTCGGCTCACCGCAGCCTCCACCTCCCAGGTTCAAGCGATTCTCCTGCCTCAGCCTTCCCAAGTAGCTGAGATTATAGGCATGTGCCACCAAGCCCGGTTAATTTTGTATTTTTAGTAGAGATGGAGTTTCTCCATGTGGGTCAGGCTGGTCTCGAACTACTGACCTCAGGTGATCTGCCCACCTCTGCCTCCCAAAGCGCTGGGATTACAGGCGTGAGCCACCGCACCTGGCATTTCCCTCCAAAATTCTATGCTCTCAAGTGAGTTTTTACCTACGTGGTTCGCTATTTTTTTTTAAGAAAGCAAAACCAACCACACACATTTTTCTCATATGCCTTATAAAACCCATTATGCTAAGTGAAGAGTGCACAGTTAAAATTTTTTCTTCTCAGTTAATGAATTTCCCTTTGAGTTTAATTCAATACACATTAGTTACAAATATTCTAAATACAGAGGTTAAAACTTTACTAAGAAAAGTTAAATAAGTCAGAATAGTCATATGCTTTAATAAAGTTAAAACTATAAAATAAGCTAGATTATTTTAACTCCCACAAAGGGGATATTTATCTGCTTTACGTATATTTGCTATTTTAAAAAGAAAACAACCACAGAAACCTCCATTATTTGATCAACATTTGGAATGTCTTTTTAATACAATCATAAACTAGCAACTGTACTAGTAATTATAGTTATCACATTTTACATACATCATTTCAACTAACTCTTCTTCTATCATTACTCTATTTACAAAACAAAACTTTTTAATATAGTGTATTTACCACTAACTTTGCAATATCTCCCCAGTGAAGTTGCCACCAGCTTCTGGAAGGACCTTTGTTTTTCTCTGCTTTAATTTTCATCCGTGTCAGGGATTTAGCTGTGTCCTATCAATTTGATGACACAGTGTTTAATCCTATTAACCCAACATTTTGAGATTTACAACTATGATCTAAAATTTGGTACTGTTTAGAAGAAAACACTAGAGGGCAGTCTGTGTACATAATTGGGAACAGTGACCTTGGGCTACCTTCCTTTATACAAATGTTTTGATAGGACTCATTAAAACCTTAAAAATATTTTTTAAATTTTCAATTTAAAATATGTAGTTTCCTACGTAAGCAAAATAAATCTCTTAGATTGAAAATACTATAAGCCACAATGTGAAAGTGAGTAAACTCAAATAAAACAGTTTGAAAAGCGTATTTACACAGTCATGTGGCATTTTTGTTGTTTGTTTGTTTTCGCGTTTGGCACTTTTTGACTATTAGCATATGAAGCGATATAACCAACTAAAGTGACAAAGTCTAGCATATACATAATGCAATAGATGAGTATTTTAGACCCACGTAATTTGCTACTTGATTAGCTGAACTGAAAATGTAGCCCTTAATGATTCATTTAAAAACAACTTAGACAGCTGTTAGTCATGATAGCCAACTCTGGAATCTACACGATGGGTCTCTCCGGCAACTGAAATCTCAAGATCACCTGGGCCCTGTTTGCAAGTTTTGAGAGACTAGCCAATCCATCCTTACTATGTACTCAACACTTGTCTAAGCAGGTCAGACCTTGACGATTCTGAACTGGGCCACCTGCCTTTTAGGCACCCTATGATGTTGGTTCTGGTCTCTGAGCAACACGCAGTCTGGAGTTTATCTTTGCTCTGCCTGGGCACAGAGAGTGACACACATTCAAGGCCCAGCCACACCCCATGTCAGCTGCCTTGATTACCCACTAATTCCCTCTTTTTTAGCTGGAAACCTCTTAGCTCTGTTGGAAAACAGATCAGCTCATAGCAAAACTCGAACTATTATTATTTTAAACAGCCTAATGTCACTTATGAGCAACTATAATCCACACCTATAAACAGATGTGTCCTATACTGAAAGATGCATGGTTGGCCAATGGAAGAGGCAGCACTTTGGGTGTTTTTCTCAGGAAGAGCAGAGCAGAGTCCTGGAAAAGTTGGTCACAGGAAATTGTCCAGTTTTTACCCCGACTCTGTGCACTGTTGCTCATTAGTTTACTACTGTCCAAGTTTGGGCCTGTTTGACGTCAAGGCTGGCATCTGCGTGTTGTTTTTCAACAGACCCAAATTTTGTTGAAAACGGAACCAGTTTTTAGGAAGCAAAACCAACCACACACATAGGAAGATGGCTTACTTCCTAGTAGCAGGTTTTTTTCTTTAATCCATGTTCCTCCTTTAAGAGCAATTTCTCGGAACAGAACTTTATTGCTAACTAGTACTAATTACTTTGAAAATATCTTGAAGCTTCCAAAAAGGCTCTTCCTCTAATTACTTCATCTGTTTTCACAGCTGCCATTTTGTTCTTAAGATTAAGCAATACTTCATGTGAATCCGGTCACTTTCATAATTATGACATCATTATGCTCGAGATTTAAGGGGATTACAAAATATTATAGATAGCTGCTTGATAATTAAGGAGATTTAGAAGCAAAGTCATCTTAATTAAGAAAGATGGCAAGAGGATGCACGTGGCATCAACTGGAAAATAGAGGAATCAGATGGATTTCAAAATGTCAGGTTTACTGTTGCTAAGTTCAGGCTTGGACAGAGCGTCTTAGATGCATGGCCATAATGGTCTTGCTAATATGTCACCCTTGAGTTAGACTTGCCCATCCTGCCACTGGCATAGCCAGACAACCCCTGGGCTTCCAACTGGGACATTTGGCCAGGAGCAGACTAGGAAGCCTATATACTACTCAGGCTGTGTCTTATATAGGACCAGCTCCAGGATACAATGACAGTGGTCCCTGCAGTTATGTAACCTAAGAGTGCATGTGTCCTGTAGACACCAGCTAGGATTTGCTGTCTTGCACCAGTAAGGTCTCAAAAAGACGGAAAGAGGGTAAATCTCTAACGAGTTCTCCTCAACTGAGATCCACAGACTAAGAACATGAATCAAATAACACTCTGCTTTGCAGGGTGAGAAATAGGAGGGTGAGAGGCCGGGGGTGTTAGCCTGGTAGAAGTCCTTCCACAGTCACAAGAGGCAGTCCTCCTCCTCTGGCCCACTGAAAAAAAGTTGAGGAGAATATGAATAAGAGAAGTAAAACAAAAGATAAAGCATAAAGATCTAAATAAATTATCCACGTAGAATATAATAGCAGCTGTCATCAGACTTATCCTTCCTTCCCTTCCTCTCTTCTTTTTCCTTCCTTCCTTCGTACCCGCCCTTCCTTCCCTCCCTCCCTTCCTTCGTTTCTCCCTTCCTTCTTTCCTTATGTCCATTTATTCAGCCATTCATTTAATAAACTTAAAGAAAATGATTCACAATAATAAGCAAAATTTTAGAAGTGGAGTGTAAATCCTCAATTAAAAATTTCCCCCTTTGCAGGCAAAGGTTGGCTAACTCACTTGCTGGAAAGGACCGATGGACATAAAGATCACTGACTTAAGAGGTCAAGTTTCATCAACTTCCTTGTCACACGATTGTCTCATGGTCCTGTCCACTTGGACCTCATCGTCCTCTCATAAAAAATGCGATTATTGGAAGAAATATTTCCAACTGTTACTCCCAGCTCTGAAGTTCTGTGATTATTGTTCACATATTCTCACCAAGCTTCCACAAAACTGGAATGTACGAAATGATTTGACGTGACCTGCAAAATGAAGAATTACAGCTACTCTATCTTGCTTAGAGATTGCTGAGCAGGTCAAATTTGTTATTATAAATGAAAATGTTTTATTGAGCCACACAGAGTGCAATGTCATTGGAAGGTAGACCAATAACCTTTTTAAAAAATTCAGACTAGACCAGGCACAGTGGCTCAGGCCTGTAATCCCAGCATTTTGGGAGGCTGAGGCGGACAGATCACTTGGGTCAGGAGTTTGAGACCAGCCTGGTCAACATGGTGAAACCCCATTTCTACTAAAAATACAAAAATTAGTTGGGGGTGGTGGCAGGTGCCTGTAATCCTGGCTACTCAGGAGGCTGAGAGAGGAGGATTGCTTAAATCCAGGAGGCAGAGGTTTCTGTGAGCTGAGATCGCGTCACTGCACTCCAGCCTGGGCAACAGAGCAAGACTCCATCTCAAAAAAAAAAAAAAAAATTCAGACTAAACTAAAATTATTGTCAGGCACGGTGGCTCACGCCTGTAATCCCAGCACTTTGGGAGGCTGAGGCAGGCAGGTCACTTGGGTCAGGAGTTCAAGACCAGCCTGGCCAACATGGTGAAACCCCATCTTTACTAAAAATACAAAAATTAGCTGGGTGTGGTGGCACGCACCTGTAGTCCCAGCCACTTGGGAGGCTGAGGCAAGAGAATCACTTGAACCTGGGAGGTAGAGGTTGCAGTGAGCTGAGATCACAGCAGTGCACTCCAGCCTGGGCAAAAAGCAAGACTCCGTCTCAAAAAAATAAAATAAAATAATTGTTTTAGTTTCATATAACATAAGTAGCAAAAGTAGGCATTGAATCTAGACTTCAGACACTTTCATGAAAGCGATCTAGTTTGAATACAAAATGAGAAAATTATATTCCACTTAACCATCATCATGAAGCCAGAATTTATCTGTTTAGACCAGCACTACACAAATGTAATTATTGATTAGGATGTATATAAATATCAAGTACATTTAAAATTTCCATTTTACCCAGAATAGTGCTTCCCTTGCTTCCAGCAAGTTCAACACTTGGAATAGTTTATTCAGCAAATGTATCGGGCACTCATGACATTCTGCACCGGGGATACGGCGGTCTCTGCGTTGCAGGTACCCACACTGCGTTCCAAAGGGAGGGAACTGGACAATACACAAATAAATATAGAAGCCAGAATGTATTAAAGCATGACAACTGTTATAAAGAAAATTAAATGGGAATAATGGGATAGCCAGTAACTTAGAAGGGGAGGGGCTACTTGAGGATAGGTGGCCAAGGAAGGCCTCTTTGAGGAGGAGACTTCTAATACAATCCCTGAAAGTAGAACCAGCTACACAATTTTCAGGGCCCAGTGCAAAATGAAAATACGGACCCCGTGTTCAAAGAGTATTAAGAATTTCAAGATGGCAACAATAGATCCAAATCAAGTACAGATCCCTTCTGAGCGAGGGGTGCACATGGCACATGTGTGAAGCCTGCTGGCCTGAAAGACAAGGAGCACGCCTCTTCTGAGATCTGAGAGCAAGTGCAAGAGGAGTGGGAGCAAACTTGGCCAAGTGTGGCAGAGTGCAGTGAGAGAAGAAGTGTGATATTAGCTGGAGATCAGAAACGTGCATATCCTGTAAGTAGGGCAGAGTAAGAAGTCAGAACTACATATATTTTTTGAAGCAAGACTGGATAATTGTGGAGGATTTCCCAAAGGGCAACGATAATGCACTGGTTTTAAAAGGCCACTGTTGCTGTCCTGAGAAGAATGGACTATGGGAAAGCAAGGTAGAAGGGAAGCCAGTCAGGAGGCTGTTTTAATCACCAGGAAAGAGATAATGGTGTCTCTTTGGAGAGTGAGAAGTGGTGAGATTTGGGACTTATTTTGGAGATGGGACTGGACTGTGAGGTGAGGGGAAGTGCAGAATCAAGGGTGGCTGCTGGATTCTTGACTTGAGCTTTGGATGGGGGATGCCATTTTCTGAGATGAGAAAGGCTGGGGCAGAGTGTAGTGGGGGCCATTGGCTAGCACGGGCCTTTGCTCATGCTCCAGGAACCCCCTACCCAGTCCACCAGGGTCTAACTCTCACTACCAACAAGAATTTTTGTTGCTAAAGTCATCAAGAAGCCAATGATGACCATATCCACCGGTGACTTTCTATCCTCTTTCTTACTTATTGTCCTTGTGGAATTGGATGAGCAACTGATTTTAAAGCATCTCTTTTTGTGTAAATGATGCCATTAGCTCTTGGTCCTCCTCTTACCTCTCCAACTTCTTTTATTTGTAGCAGGATGTGGTTACCTTTCCCCTAATTTTTAAATTTATTAAAAAATATTTTTTTCCCTAGAAACAGGGTCTCGATATGTTGCCCAGGCTAGAGTGCAGTGGCTATTCACAGGTGTAATCATAGCGGTCTACAGTCTCCAACTCCTGGGCTCAAGTGATCCTCCCGCCTCAGCCTCCTGAGTAGCTGGGATGACATGCTGGAGCCACCAGGCCTGAGCCCTCCTAATCTTTTTAATTCTATCCCCTTCTCACTGGCAAAACAGGATGGGTTCTTCAACCTCTCGATCTTCTTTATCTTATCCATCCCAATTCGCCACAGAAAGAGGGTCTTTAAGGATAATAATGAAGCCCAATTATGCTATGAGAGGTGGGGGAAGGATTATCTTGTAGGTGCTCCATTCTGAAAGACGCGAAGGTGCAGGTGAGCTATAATAGGTGGCACAGGCTCTCCCTGTGCTGGGCTGAGCCAGGGCGGTGGGTGGAAGGGGAGGAGGAAGGGAAAGCGTGAGGGAGACCAGGAGGAAGGGAGCAAGGAGCATGGGAAGTGGACTCAGGACCGGCCAGAAGGTGATCTGAGAGGAGCAGCCAAGACATGGGACAGGAGCCTCAGAATTCCAGGCAAATTTTTGATTAGCTGCTGGTAAGAGGGGGCTGGGTTTTTATGCCCACCCAACCCATGTTGGCTCCAGCAGCCAGGTTATGCATTCATCTCTTTTTTTAATGTTTAATTTTTATTTTTTTAGAGGCAAGTTCTCACCATGTTTCCCAGGCTGGTCTCGAACTCCTCGACTCAAGGGATCCTCCCATTTAGACCTCTCAAGGTGTGGGGATTACAGGCGTGAGCCACCTCCCCCAGCCTTGGATTCATCTCTGTTACAGTATTTGCTGAGTGTCTACTATGTACTAATCGTCAGGCTCTGGTGTCAGACACATGACACCTGCTCAGTCTCATTCCTGACCCTTCTTCCTCCGTCCTCCGTCAGATGTTTCTCTTCCCTGGGGCTTTGTCCTGGGTACTCTTATTTCTACTGCCTGAAACTCTCTTTCGATGAAATTACCCAGAACCACAGATAGGCAAAGGCAACCTTCTACCGGCTGTCTCTCTGTCGGCACAGCCCTCAGGGATTTCAGTTTCAACAGTTCCTAACCCAGCTTTTTCCCCTCAAGCTCGCCCTGCCATATCTCCCTGTCACCAGATCCAGACATTTGGGAATCATCCCAGACTTCTCTCTCTCCTTCAATCCAGTGGCCAACCCAAGCAGACCGCCAGATGTATTGCATCTGGGCCCGTGCATTATAAAGGCCCACATGAGTCAATAGCCTTCGAAGTGCTGCGCTTTATTTTTGAGTAAGCTAAAGCAAATAGAAATCGGTAGACTAAACAAGCAAAATCATACATAATTAAAAATCAAGTTTTTCTTTAAATTCTGGCCACATTATTATGACCCCGGCAAATGTGTTTTAATTTGGTTCTTGATCTGCATGACAGCAGGATGGGTAAAATACCATAAGTATTTGATGATAACATAGAGGAATGAATCGTTCTATCCGTTGTACAGTAACATTTAAGTCTCATCCTCTAATCCATAATTGGCTAAGTTGTTCCAAGTCCAAATTAATTAAGGAAATATAAACAGGAGCACATATATAGTATCAGAATATCTCACTTGTTTTGTTAAGTTTGTCGTGAGCAAATCGGATTTTCTTTTCAGCTTGAACATACTTAATGCAAAATCCAAAATCCAAAATGCTCCAAAATCTAACCTTTTTTTTTTGAGACAGAGTCTCACTTTGTCACCTAGGCTGGAGTACAATGGAGTGATCTCTGCTCTCTGCAACCTCTGCCTCCCAGGTTCAAGAGATTCTCCTGCCTCGGCCGCCCGAGTAGCTGGGATTACAAGCATGCACCAACATGCCAGGCTAACTTTTTTATTTTTAGTAGAGACAGGGTTTCACCATGTTGGCCAGGCTGGTTTCGAACTCCTGACCTCAAATGACCCACTTGCCTTGGCCTCCTAAAGTGCTGGGATTGCAGGCATGAGCCACCGTGCCTGGCCAATCTAAACTTTTTAAGCACAGAGAGACAAGTGGAAGATTCCACACTTAGCCTAGTGATGGGGTCGCAGTCAAAATGCAGGCACATAATACACAATTTATTCAGTGTCCCCAAGGGAAAAAAGGACCCTCCCAGCTCCTTTCTGCTGCAAAATAACTTTTCTGAGCATGCCAGATATATATGTCATATTTTTTACTAAGTGCTTATGTGTGAATAAGTGTAAGAAAATGATTGCTTATCAGTAGCATATAAATTCGGAATCAGGAATGAAAGACAACTATAGACTGTCCTTGTGGGTGGCTGAGACAAGGGACACCTTGCTTCCTGATGGTTCAATGTATACAAACTTTGTTTTATGTGGAAAATTATTAAAAATATTGTGTAAATTTACCTTCAGGCTACGTGTATAAGGTGTATATGAAACATAAATGAATTTTGTGTTTAGACGTAGGTTCTATCCCCAAGATATCTCATGGTGTATATGCAAATATTTCAAAATCCCAAAACATCCAGAACCTGAAACAATTTGGAGTCACACATATAAGATAAGGAATACTCAGCCTATATATGGAAAAAAGAATCCTTGTGTGCTGACTCTGTGGATTATTGGAAGATAAAGATAATAGATTTAGATTATTGTAATGGTATTATAATGGTCAAGTAAATTATATGCATATCTTATAAACAGATCAACAGGCCTTATGAAAACTCTTTGGTTATTGCCAGATTTTTATCTAAAAGGCAGTGAGAGACCCAGGCCAAAGGAGACAGATTGTCTGCCATGCTTGAAAAAACTTTACTTATTATTTGTTTGTTTGTTTGTTTAGAGACAAGAGTCTCACTCTGTTGCCCAGGCTGGAGTGTAGTGGTGAGATCATGGTTCACTGCAGCCTCGACCTCCTGGCCTCAAGTGATCCTCCCACCTCAGCCTCCCAAAGCACTGAGACTACAGGCATGAGCCACTGCACCTGGTGGACAAAGCTTTAATATTGAACCACTTGTTAGCCAAAATGTCATAGAAGTTGTTTGTTTGTTTTAATCAAAATTGTTAATTAATATGACTTTTCTTACAGTAGATGAAAGTGAATAATTTTAAAAATTATGTGTCTGCATTAAAAAACAAAACAAACACCTCCCTGATCACCAAGATCAGATAATACCTAGGGGATTTTTTGGCCTGTCCATTTGTCAGGGTCCTGGAATAAAACATAATTATTCTCTCTTGGGTAAGGGGAGGAAACAATGATTCTGGAGCTCAGTGAGAGCTAGAGCTGGGACCGTGGTTGCCTTGTGGGAGCAGTAGCCTTCAAGGGGAACCCAGGAAACCAGCAGACTGAGACCTGGTGATGCCAACTCAGGGTCAACCTCCCAAAGGCACAGAGCAAGACGGAGAAGTGAGAGCACGGACAGCCACAAATAGAGCACCCACCACAGCCTCACTCTGCTTGTCTGGCACGCATCTGACGGTTCCCTGATGGTCACTAATGCTTTTTAGGTGGAGGGACTGCAGTTCATCCTTCTGCACTGTGCAACTGCTCAGATACGTACAAAACTTTGAGGAATATATGTAGCTGTTGACTTTTTTTTTCACCCTAGATCCTAATTAATTACTATAAAGAGGCAATTGGGTGAAGTGCACAAATGGCACAGAAGAAGTTTTAGAGCCAGGGGTGGCAGTGTGTGCCTGGAATGTCATCCCAGCTACTCAAGGAGGCTGAGGTGGGAGGATCGCTTAACGTCAGGAGTGGAGACCAGCCTGGGCAATATAGCAAGATCCCAATCTCTTGAAAATTTTTTAAAAGACTGGGCACAGTAGTTCACTCCTATAATCCCAGCACTTTGGGATGCCAATGTGGGAGCATCACTGGAGCCCAGGAGTTCGAGACCAGCCTGGACACCAGGGTGAGACCCCATCTCTACAAAAAAATTTTAAAAAATTAGCTGGGTGGTGGCATGCACCTGTAGTACCAGCTAATCAGGAGGCTAAGGTGGGAGGATCACTCGAACCCAGGAGATCAAGGCTGCAGTGAATCGTGATTGCACCACTACACTCCAGCCTGGGCAAGAGAGCTAGACCTTGTCTAAAACAAAATTATAAAATACAATAGGCTGGGCATAGTGGCTCACGCCTGTAATCCCAGCACTTTGGGAGGCCGGGCCGGGTGGATCACTTGAGGTCGGGAGATCAAGACCTGCCTGGCCAACATGGTGAAACCCCGTCTCTACTAAAAATACAAAAATTAGCCAGACGTAGGTGGCGCAAGCCTGTAATCCCAGCTAGTAGGGAGGCTGAGGCAGGAGAAGCGCTTGAATCTGGGAGGCAGAGGTTGTACTGAGCTGAGATCGTGTCACTGCACTCTGGCCTGGGTGACAGAGCTAGACTCTGTCTCTAAATAAGTAAATAAATAAAAGATAGACGGGTATAGCGGTGCATACCTGTAGTCCCAGGTCCTCATGGGGCTGAGGTGGGGGGATCACTTGAACCCAGGAATTTGAGGCTTCAGTGAGCTATGAACATGCCACTGAACTCCAGCCTGGCAACAGAGAGGGATGCAACTCTAAAGAAAAGAAAAGAAAAAAGAAAAGAAATTTTAGGGAGCCTACTAAAATTATTACAAATATTCTATGAACACTGCAAAGTAGTGAGCACTGAGGGTGAGCTGGCCTTGCCTTGTGGGGGGTGCTGGTGGGGGAAGGCTAAAGAGAGATGCGCAAGGACATTCTTGCTCTAAACACTCTGGGAGAATCATATCTCACGTTTATTTTTGTTTGTGTGTATATGTTTGTTGTTTTATGTTTTATTATATAATCCTCTTTTTCTTTTATTCTCCAAGCCTTCGATACAATCTCTTTCATTTGAGAAGACTCCAGTAGCCTTTTGGCTACACTGAACGAAGCCGGTGGTTGATGTGGGGCGAGCCCTGGGTGAGAAAGCCAGGCTTGATTACTGGGAAGCTGACTGGTGTTTTGGCTTCTCCTGACCAAGGGTGAGGACAAGGAAGATGGGGTGGGTTGGGGGACAGCAAGAGTCTCAGAGCTGTGGGTTCCGAGACTTTGCAAAGAAATGTCATGAAGAAAGAACTCTGATTTGAAGGGAAGCTGGACTTCCACGTTGTGGATGATGGGCTGGTCCTAAGAGGGAGGTGGCCAGTAGGTTCCCTCAGAGAAAGGTTGGTGACATGGAAAATTGTTTCCTGCCCTGTGCTGTTTTTCCCCTAGAGTCAGTGGTGGGGAGTTAGGAGTCAGGCTGTGCACACCCTGGAGACAGGGGACTGAGGGACTGTGGGACTGTGGCCGTCCTTCTCCCTGTTGTGGGTCCGCACTGTGGTGGTAGTGTCATGCCAAGACAGGACCCTGACCTAGGAGCATCTGGAAGCAGTTCCCAGCCAGAGGCGCTAAATACCACCTGGGGGAGGGGTGTTCTTCCTGCCACCCATAGGGGAGGACTTGAATATTCTTATTTGGTATATTCTTAAATATTCTTCCAGAGTGATCTTGGAAGGCAGAAAAACTAGGGAACATTTGGGTAACATGTAAATTCATTAAAACATAGAATAAAAAGGAAAAAAAAACGACTATACTGGGGCCGGGTGTGGTGGCTCACGCCTGCAATCCCAGCACTTTGGAAGGCTGAGGGGGGTAGACTGCTTGAGGCCAGGCATTCAGACAACATGGCAAAATCCCATCTCTACAAAAAATACAAAAATTATCTGGTCGCGGTGGCACACGCCTGTAGTCCCAGCTACTCTGGAGGCTGAGTTGGGAGGATGGCTTGAGCCTGGTAGGCGGAGGTTGCAGTGAGCCAAGATCGTACCACTGCACTCCAGCCTGTGTGACAGCATAAGACTCTTTCTCAAAAATAAAACAAACAACAACAAAAAAACCACTCTACTGGAATTACTCTAAAGTAGATGATACAAAATACCATGCATGTTTTCCTGATATGTATCCTTTATCATTTTCTTTTTTCCTTTTTTTTTTGAGACAGGGTCTCATTCTTCACCTAGGATTTCCCACCTTAACTTCCCAGGTAGCTGGGACTACAGGCTTGGGCCACCATACCTGGCTAATTTTTGTATTTTTTGTACACACAGGGTTATACCATATTGCCCAGGCTGGTCTCAAATTCCTAGGCTCAAGCAATCCACCCACCTAGGCCTCCCAAAGTGCTGAGATTACAGGCATGAGCCACCACACCGTGCCTCATTTTCATTTTTGACACTTTCCATGACTGTATAGAATGTTCCTTCTTCAAATTAAATGTAATTTAAAAACTATTTGAGGAATGCCATGATACAAGAATGCTTAATAGTAATAGCACATTGTAGAATAGGAGCCCAAACAACTAAAAACACAGAATTTTTAGAACAGCAATATCTTTTAAAATGTCAAATCAAAACAAACACCATTTTAAGTTTACTTAAATATTTAAAATGATTGTACTGAGAACCATTGTCTGTATGTCTTTATTATTGTTGAAAGGAGTTAGCCAGCTTGCTTTAGGCAGAAAGTAAAGGAAGGGTCCCCGGAGAACCTCCAACCCATGTTTTGTGCAGATAAGGGAACGTGCACAGGGAGCTTGCCTAAACATGTTCCTAGTGAACAAAGGGCCCACATACGCACTGGGGGAGTGTGGTGGAGCCACCAGGAATTCATGCCTTATACGAACAGGGAACTTGGCCCCATCAGATTTTATATAGAAGCCCTTGTATTCAACTACGAAGGGGCAACCAGCAACCTGCTTTCAGGACCCTACTCTTTCCCAAGAGCTTTCCTTTTTGCTTAATAAATTCTATGCCACTCATTCTTTGATGTCCGGGTACCTGGTTCTTCCTGGTCATAAGATAAGAACACAGACCTAACTGAGCTAAGGAGAAAAAATCCTGCATCACTGTTGTCAAGTTTTACTTTAGATTTTAAGTTCATAGTTTATGTTAAATTATTGTTTTCATTTGAAAAGGATACTATTTGGTTATTAATAAAGTGTGTGTATGTATATATAGAAATATATGTATGAAACAAAATAAACTCTTTTTGTGGTACTTGCTAGCTGCACATTGCATTGAGGTTACTTTTTACCACTTATGCCACTCTTCATCCCATGTAGCTGATCACTAAATCCTATCCATTCTATTCCATTCATTCATACAAAAAGTATCCATTGTATATGAATGTTCATAGTAACTTTGTTCATAATAGCCCAAAACTGGAAACTTGGAAACCACCCAAATGTCCTTTAATGGGTTGAATGTGATAAATAAACTCTAGTACATCCAAGCCATGGAATACTACTCAGCAATTGGAAGGAGTGAAATAATGATACACACAACTTAGATGAACTTCAAAGAAATTATGAATGAAAAAAGCTGGTGGGAGTGGTGGCTCATGCCTGTACTCCCAGCATTTTGGGAGGCCAAAGCGGTTGGATCACTTGAGCCCAGGAGTTCTAGACTAGCCTGGGCAACATGGTGAAACCCCATCATTACAAAAATACAAAAAATTAGCCAGGCGAGGTGGCACGTGTCTGTAGTCCCAGCTACTCAGGAGGCTGGAGTGGGAGGATCACCTGAGCCCAGGAGGTGGAGGCTGCAATGAGCCAAGATCATGACACTGCACTCCAGCCTGGGTGACAGAGTGAGATCCTGTCTTGCTCTGTCACCAATCCCAAAAAATACATACTGCACGTACCCATCTATAAAACATCTGTGAAATAGAATAATTATAGAGATGAACAGATTAGTTGTTCCCAGGGGTTAATGATGGAGGGATGGATGTAGCTATAAGGAGATAACACCAGAAAGTCTTCTGCTAACGGCTTGAATATCTTGATTGTGGTAGCAAAGCTTCACCTATGATAAAATTATACAGAGCTATATGCATATACACACACAAGTGCATCTAATAACTGGTGAAATCTGAATAAGCTCTATGGGTTGTAGTAATGTCATTTGATTGTTTTTTATATTGTAATATAGTTGTATAAGATGTTAATGGTGGAGGAGGCTGGGTAAAGTGTGCATTGTTCTTCCCTATGCATTTCTTTGCAACCTCCTGTGAATCTATAATTATTTCAAAAAATTTTTTTTTTTTTTTTTTTTTGAGATGGAGCCTTGTTCTGTCACCCAGGCTGGAGTGCAGTGGTGTGATCTCAGCTCACTGCAAGCTCCGCCTCCTGGGTTCACGCCTTTCTCCTGCCTCAGCCTCCTGAGTAGCTGGGACTACAGGCTCCTCCAACCACGCCCGCCTAATTTTTTTTGTATTTTTAGTAGAGACGGGGTTTCACCGTGTTGGCCAGGATGTAAAAAAAAAATTTTTTTAAGTATTTAGGAATTGTCTACATTGTGCTGCTCATTTTCTTCTTTTATATTTGTCCCCTCTTTTACCTTCCTACTCCTCCCTGTTTTAGGCCCTTCCCACCTCTCTCTGACTTGTCTATTCTGTCTCAAATGTATCTTCCACGCTCTTATCAGAGGGATCTTTTAAACCAATGCTTCTTAAACTCTACCATATAAATGGGCCACCTGGGATCTTGTTAAAGTGCAGGTTCTGATTCAGTTTGTCTCGGGGACTTGGGATTCTGCATTTCTAACAAGCTCCCAGCTGATGCCAATGTAGCTGGTCCTGGATCATACTTTGAGTAGCAAGGATCTTAAGTAATTTTCTTTCAGGGTATGCCTGTATTTAAATCCATCTAGTTGGTTCTCATTGTTCACAGAATAAAGTTCAGTCAGAGCATGCACCTCTTTGCTCAAAAGTCTCTAACAACACCCCAGTGACCCTCAGAATAAAATCCAAATGCTTTACAATGACCTACAAGGTCCTGCAAGACCTTCCCCACCCTGAAACTCTCTGACCCCAGCTCCTATCACTCTCTCCTTTTCCACTCCACCTCTAGCTTCCAGATGTCCTAAATGCTAACATTTGCATGAATCCACAATAGTTTATTTTCCCTCCTTGCTGTATATTGCCCCTTCTAGGTCTTTCTCCCCTTTGTTTCTTATCCTTCAGTGTTCAGCTCAAGATGCATTTACTTATCTCTGTTACATGGGCACTCTTGATGGTGCGAAAATGCGCCATTTATTGCCCCATTCTACTTGTGTATACCTCTATTATTACACGTCTCTTCCTCTATTTCAATAATTTATTTTCCTATTGAATCACGGTCTGTATAGGAAACAGAAGGCACATCAGAGGAAATTATGAAAATAGCTTTATGAAGAAACTATTTTCAGAAGTGGGCAGTTAAGGGAGTCTGTTATTGGATACAGGAACCCAGTGAGTGCCGGAGCCTTGGAGGAGGGAACTGCAATTGCAGAGGCACAGCCAGAGCTGCCACGCCAAAATGATGCCTCCCATTGGCTGAACTCAATCAGAAGCCACAGAGCAATGAGCCACGGTGATCCAGCCCCCCTTCCTGGAGGCAGGGAGAGGGGAAGAAATAGAGAATAGATCTGGAGGAGAGCGGGAGAACAGAGACCAACCAGCACACACTAAATCTCTGTACTAAATGAAAGGTTCCTCAGGGCAGGACCAATTCTCTTTCATCCCTGTAGCCCCACATGTAGCACAAGATTTAGCCTAGAGTAAGTATTCAGTAAGTCTTTGTGAAAGCAAACTACAATGTCAGGGCATGTATTGCATTTAACTTAGTATTTTAGGGAAGGCAGGCAGGAAGGCAAGCAAGTTGTTCATTACCTCTTTAAAATTTTTTTTTCTTTCATAGAGATGAGGTCTCGCTTTGTTGCCCAAGCTGGTCTTGAGCTCCTGGCCTCAAGTGATCCTCCCACCTCAGCCTCCCAAAGTACTGGGATTCCAGGCATGAGCCACCACGCCTGACCCTGTCTGTTACCTATTTTGGCCAATTTTCATTTATGTTCACACAAGACTTTTTTATACTTTTCTTGGTATATCTAATTTATGTGTTCATTTATTTATGTATTTATTTATTTTTTATTATTTTTATTTTTTGAGATGGAGTCTCGCTCTGACACCCAGGCTGGAGTGCAATGGCATGATCTCGTCTCACTGCAACCTCCATCTCCTGGGTTCAAGCGATTCTCCTGCCTCAGCCTTCCGAGTAGCTGGGATTATAGGCATGTGCCACCACATCCAGCTAATTTTTTTTTTTTTGAGATGGAGTCTCACTCTGTTGCCAGACTGGAGTGCAGTGGTGTGATCTGGGCTCACTGCAACCTCCGACTCCCTGGTTCAAGCAGTTCTCCTGCCTCAGCCTCCTGAATACCTGGGATTACAGGCACACATCACCATGCACAACTAATTTTTGTATTTTTAGTAGAGACAGGGCTTCATTCACCATGTTGGCCAGGCTGGTCTCGAACTCCTGATCTCAAGTGATCCACCCGCCTCAGCCTCCCAAAGTGCTGGGATTACAGGTGTGAGCCACCGCGCCCGGCCAGTATATCTAAGTCAGATGACAACAGCACAACAAGGACAGAATTCACTGGAAAGGTTCATTTTGATCATCCTATTTTGCTGAGTTCAGGCTAATATCTCCAGAAGTGACACAAACTTGGAAACAGAAATATCCATGTGGGGCTATCAGCACAAGATACAAAGCATGAAAACCACAAAATATTTCAATCAGTGATGTTCGTCTATCAGTTGAATAATATCACCTCCAGAAAGTGGCATACAGTAGACAATTAATAAAATCTTGACTGTCTAGAGTCAGGTAAGCCAAGGATATTTTTGAGGCATGAAGTAATCCAGATATTTTAATGAGACAGATGAGGCCATTGGGTAGGGTGATCAACTGTCCCAGTTTGCCTGGGACTGTCCTGGTTTTAGTACCCATCATCCCTCAACCTGGGAAACCCTGAGTCCTGGGTAAACAGGGACAGTTAGTCACTCTATGATTACAGCCAATTTTTTAAAATGTAGATTTTTATTTCTTATGATACAGCTTCTTGAGAGGTATTATTCAAAGATGGTTAAGCCATTACAGCTCTTGGACAGTTATCTTGAGTTTTGTAAAACTTGGAACTGTCTCTAACTGGGATCTGGTGACTTCACTGATTATCCAATTAAGAAGTCCTAAGACAAACTTCATTGCCAGTATTCTATTAATCCCAATCCTTATAAAACTACTTAATCTATTAATTCCTCAGGTGTACAATCAAAATGTACTCTAGCATATTTCTAGAAATAATAAGCCTCTCTTTCCACAAATTTCCTCAGGTTTCTGAGTGTATTTCCAAACACCTTGCCAGCCTTCTCTGTAAACTGCAAATCCCGTGTTCTAATATTCTACAAGAGAAATATGCAGACACAACTATTGTACCACTGACCATTTCAAATCTCTGCATATGCTAAGCGAGAAAATGGTTGAGAACAATAGAAGACTTTTTGCAGTAAGTACTTATCCTCAAACTTTTGCCTGAACTGTAGAAACCTGATATGGAATAAATGTCCTGGTCTTGAACCAGATAAACTCCTTTACAGTAAGAAACATCATACAGAGACTGATTTATGTGTCCTTTATGTCTGTCCAGGAAATATTTAGCCAGTATATAGTATTTATAATGTATGAGAGATTTTAGGGAAAAAAAGGCAAATGGATTGTTCGAATCTTGGTAGGAAAGGCTAATGCTACTGAAGCAAATAAAAAATAAAAAATAAAATCCAACTGCTGAGTTCCATCACAACATGCAAGTGATCATCCATCTAACAACAGTTTGCTTTTAGGAAGGGTAGATAAACCAGTCACCAAAACTATCATCAGCCTATGTGATGTGCTATTAAGGGAAATAATTCAGTTCATACTTCGGGTTTAAATTATTATTAATTTTTTTTTTGAGACGAAGTCTGGCTCTGTCGCCCAGGCTGGAGTGCAGTGGCGCGATCTCGGCTCACTGCAAGCTCCGCCTTCTGGGTTCACACCATTCTCCTGCCTCAGCCTCCTGAGTAGCTGGGACTATGAGTAGCTGGGACTACAGGCGCCTGCCAACACGTCCGGCTAATTTTTTGTATTTTTAGTAGAGATGGGGTTTCGCCGTGTTAGCCAGGATGGTCTCGATCTCCTGACCTTGTGATCCACCCACCTCAGCTTCCCAAAGTGCTGGGATTACAGGCGTGAGCCACTGCACCTGGACAATTATTATTAATTTTTATCTTTATGACAGTCATTGACATTTTGGGTAATAAAAATAAATCTGGTGATAAAAATAAATAATTAAAATAAGCAGTCTTAATCATTTGAAAGTCAACTATTTCTAAAGTTTAAAAAATTACCTAAACATTTAAAATCACCATCACCTGAAAAAGCTAATAATAATAATGAAAGCTATCTTTATTAAGCATCTCCTACAGTCCCAGGCACCATGTTAGAAATTTTACATAGCGCCTCATTTAATCCTTTCAACCTTCTGATATGAGTATTACCAATCCTATTTCATAGATAAATAAGATAAGGATCATAGAAGTTAAGTAATTTGCTCACTATCACAAACTGGTAGACAACCGGAATTTTATCTAACCCAGGTCTCTGTTCTTTCTACAACATCACATAATTACCTCAAAAACAACAACAACAACAACAAAAAACAAAGACATGTAAAAATACTATTCTGGTAACTATATTACTTTGCTTCTATGTAATTTCATTTTATTTTGAGAATTAAGAATGAAGTTAAATAAGAAACCTTATATGGCATTATAAAATCTACTATAATCATTCTTTTTATGTATTGTAGAGGTATTTGTATCTTTAGTGCTTGTTGAATGGTACTAGCTAATAATTGTACTCATTTCTCTAATTTGCTCACATATTTCAATCTCTGAAAAAGCTGCCAAAAACTGTTAACAGAGAACAATGGACATATTTTTAAAGTTTAGTAAATCAGAACAACATGGGCACATGCTAAAGATTAATTTGGAATCATTTACATATATGCCTTCTGAAAAAAAAAGAGGAGGTGCTTTTTTTTTTAAGTCCAGAAAAAGGAATGCAACCTATTTCTTGCAAGGGCATATGAGTGGATCTCATATTCTCACACATGGCTTTGTTTTCAAATTCTTCAAAGTGCAGAAATTCTTTTAATTTAAAGGTGAGCCCATGGAAAATCTGGACCAGCTGTAGAAAACCATTCAAGAACTCAGTGCCACAGCCACTTTTTTGGTTGTGACACCAACCCCAGGGTGATCTGACCCTCTGCTCACCAGTGTTCTAAATTATCCAAGAGAGGTACTTCTGTTCCCACTGCTGCCTCCGTGGAATTCATTATCTGATTAGCTGATATCGCCTAGAGGATGTTAGAGAGGAACTCAGGCAGCCTTTAGACTCAAGAGAGACTCCAGGCTGTCGAAAGAAGGAAGACTCACAAAGGGTCTAAATTCAGTGCACTGGAGAGGAAGACTTGGGAAACAGCCACATCTCACCGTGCTGTTTGAGGGACCTGGAAAAACAGATCATCGTGACTTTCTTCAAGGTCACGCAAAGTTTAAGTGATTTTTACTGTCCCACATTCCAGCATGTCCTCTTCTATGGATTCATTTCCCATGGTAGTTCATCATTCTCTATTTATGGCATTTTTATTAGGTAACAGTATCTCATCTCCTCCCGATAATTGTGCTGCTGCATATTTTTAGAAACTTTCCCACCCGCCATTGTCAGGGACTGAGGAGTTGCATTAATGTTGAGTTTGAAAATTCTGTTCTTGCATCAGACAGGTAAAAGTGGCCTTATTAGCATTTCTGTTTTCAATGTCTGGAGAGAAGTCCCAGGGAGAGAAAAACAAGATAAAGCATCATGTTGTCCACTGGTAAAATCTGTACGTGGAAAGTAGGCTAAGCTAGAGTAATCGGTTTAAGGTAGCAGCTAATAGTGTCTACAGCTCTTTACTTCGTTAACCTCAGTTAACCAGGACCTGGCAGAATGGGGATTGAAATCAGGGGGCTCATCCACAGTTTCCTCAAATACTGATTTTATCAAGTTGGGCTGATAATTCCATAAACTGTATGAGCATTTATCCTTGGATGTGATCGTTTTCAGAGTGATTCTTTTTCCACTTGGGTTTATTTATTTATTTATTTTGAGACAGAATCTCACTGTGTTGTCCAGGCTGGAGTGCAGTGGCACAATCTAGGCTCACTGCAACCTCCGCCTCCTGGGTTCAAGCGATTCTCCTGCCTCAGCCTCCCAAGTAGGTGGGATTACAAGCATGCACCACCACAATCGGCTAATTTTTGTATTTCATCATGTCTGCCAGGCTGGCCTCCAACTCCTGACCTCAAGTGATCGGCTCCCCTCGGCCTCCCAAAGTGTTGAGATTACGGGCGTGAGCCACCACACCCGGCTCCGCTTAGTTTTTGCCAGTAGTTTTGCAGGGATGCTGTGTCTCCCCGCCTCTACCTCCTCCTCTTGTTTTGAAAAAGATAGTAAATGGATTGGAACAGCCCAGGAGATTGCCTGAGTTTTGCTGGCAGCCTCTGAAGCAGCCCACAGTATTTCTACCTTCCCCGGCAAGAACAGTTGCTTTGTTCTGTCCGCGCCGGAGGTCCGGGCATCTGCGGAGCCCGGCCTTGGACTTGGAAGCGGCTTTCTCTGGATCTCCGGAGAAATGGGCAAGAGCGGCAAGGAGAGAAATTTGGGGCCCGGAGGATGTTCTCACCTGTCATTCCTAAGATGCGCTTGAGTGCTGCCCCCTGGAGGCGTCTGTGCCACCGGCTGGAAGTCAGAGCCGAGGGCACACGGTGTCAGCAACCTCCAGGGTGGAAACCAAGCCCGCGGCCCGGGCCTGCAGGTGACACCGGGTGGGCGGGGCCTGCAGAGGACCTGCGAGTCCCGATCTGAAGCGAGCAGAGCCCTCTCTGCTCCAGCTGAACGGTGATGGTTGTCAGGAAGGAATGTGGGCTCACTGTGGAAAGAACATTCACTTTTTCAAAAGAAGCCAGAAATAGGGATGCTTATGTGAAATTCCTGATTTTTCAAACTTGGCAACCTAATTCAGTTAACAAAAAAAAAAAAAAAAAAAAAAAGCATTTCTATGGCAGGACCAAAAGAGAGCCTCGCTCTGGGCAGATACAGCAGGAGGGGAAAAAAGTAGTGGGTGCTTATGTGCCAAGTCAAAGGTGCCTCTGAGCAGTTGCTCCCCTGCCCTACTGCTGGGCTTAATGCAAGGGTCATGGCTGGATGTCAGCCTCCTTGTGGGGACACTGACACAGCTGCAGCAGCCCTGAGAGAGCCACCAAGTGGGCCTGCCCATGCCAGGTGCTGTCCTTGGGCCCCAGGTTCACAAACTCCGGATGCTGGAACAGGTAGCCAGAGGGCAGGAAAGGCAGTGCAGCTTGCAAGTCTACCCTTGTTAAAGAGCAATACAATTGTAAAATTTCACTCCCCCCCATATCCCAAATATCCTCTCCGTATTCCTGGATGGTGAACATTGGCTTGGCAGGCATGTTTACTCTAGGCAATATTTTTCTGAGGTTATTGTACTCTGTGTGTGAGAAAGATGCATCTATGTATCCACTTTATCTTTTGGGAGTACAATTTACCTGTTGTTATTTTTAACATCTTCCCTTGATTGACCTACTTGTGTTGGACCTTTTTAAATTATTTCTAATTCTGACAACATCCTGACAAGGTAATATAATTCCCCTTATTTTACAGATAAAGACACTGAGGCTTGAAGAAGTAATTTTCCCCCAGACCAGCTAGGAAATGGCTGTGCAGAGCTTCAAACCCAGGTCTGTCTTACTAGGAGGCTGATGACTTTGATACTTCTACCTGAGATGGCAAAGTCTGTGTCTTTTCTCCCTGATGTCACCTAATGAAGATCTATGCTGTCTGAGCACTTAATGCCTAAGAATCTTCCATTTGGTGCCTTCTCCTTTCCCTTTTTTATATCTTTATAAATGTAACAACAGCTCTTTTATATAGCAAAGAATGCATCTTTGTGGCACATAACTTTAAAAATAATAACATCACCAGATGCACACATCCAAATGAGTGTGGGTTGCCTTGATGATTAGAGACGTATTCCAGTGATGCTGTTGCCAGTCACCATCTTTCTTGTGCTTCTTTTTTAAAGAAGTACCTTCAAAGCCAGTTTACAAAACATTCGAAGAAAGTAGCCTCCTCATTTAGGTGGCATTTACTGTTTTAAATAACAAACGAAAATATCCAGCTTCCCCAGCCGCTCTTTTCATCAGATTTGACCTCAAACAACTTCAGGCTAATTCAAAAAATGAAGCCCAATCTCCATGGAGAAAGATTTGCCTCTGGAGAATGTTCAGAGGAATGTACTGGAGGTTTTTTGGTTGTCACCAAAATCATAGTTCCAAAAATGTTCTGAGCCCAGTAGCACCATTGGTTAAGTATGTGACCTTTGAAGGGGACACATTTATTGACTGGGCAATTATCCCCTTAATTTACAGATAAATAACTGTACAATAACTTTTGAATCATTCCTGACAAGTTGATTAAACTAAAGAGTTAGGGTGGTGGATAGTATATTGGCTTTGAGCCTGGATTATGGAGTCAGAATGGGTTCCAATCTTTCCTTTACCACTTACTAGGTAGGTAATATTGCACAAATTACTTAATCTCTCCATGCCTTAGTTCCCTGTCTTGTGAAATAAAGATAATAATGGAATATGTAGAGAAGCTCCTAGACAGTGCATGGTACAGAATAAGTGCTATTTTAAGTGCTAATGTTCAAATCATATATGTCACTTTGTAATACCATCTTGAATTATAGATATATTAGGCAAGATTCCTAACAAAGCAGACACATTTCCTGTAAGCAGTCATCATCAACTAGAGTAATAACATGTTCTTATGTAGGAAAAGTAATTTTGTGTGGTTGCTAACATCAAAATGAAATCTGCAACTCTCTATCAAAACACATCCCATTTCATTTTACATCATAGAGACTCATATTGAAGTGGAGTTGCCTAGTATGACATTACAATGTCAATAGCCTGAAATATCTGTGGCATTTTGGTAAAATATTCATCTAACCCATACCTCCATACCCTTAATGTCAGAACACAATCCTTAGGCAGGGCAGTCCATCTTTGGGCAGGTTTGGTTGTTGAAAAGTCTTCCTGAGACTAAGCTGAAATCTCTTTCCTTTATCATTCTCTCATAGAAACCCCTTGGAACCCCATAGAAAAAGTCCTGTTTCTTTGCAGGTCACATGTCTCCAACTATTTTCTTTTTAGGAGAAACAGCCTTAGTTCCTTTAAACTATTTCTCTTTGGATATGGTTTTGTATCCCTTTGCCTTATTTATCTTGCTAGTCTCAACAGACTTTGATTTCCCCAATTTCTCTGCAGATGTACTATCCAGAGGTGAGCATGGGCCTCCAGATTATAGAGATGGGTGTCCCTCCTCATTCAGTGAATTATACTTTCATGAATGTTGCCAAGGAAAACATTCATTTTTATTTTATTTTTATTTTTATTTTGACAGCAGGCTGCACACTTACAAAGGTGCCAAAAGAAAAGAACCAGTAGCCAAGAATCCTATATCCAGTGAGAATGTCCTCCAGGAACCAAGAGGGAAATAAAGACATTCACAGAGGAAAGAAAGCTAAGAGAATTTGTCACTAGGAGATCTACCCCAATAGAATGGCTAGGAAGTTCTCTAAACAAAAGAAAACAACAGAAGAAGGAACTATGGGGCATAAAGAGGGAAGAAACAGCATGGTAAATAAAAATATGGGTCAATATAGTAAGCTTTCCTTTTTTTCTTGAGTTTTTGGAATTATTTGATAGCTAAATCAAAAATAACACTCATCTGGTTTAAAATGTATGTACAAGAAATACCTAAGACAATTATATTATAAATGAGGTAAAGGAATGTAGAGAGGAAACATTTCTATACTTTACTTGAACTGGTGAAATAATACCAATATACTGTGATAAATTATGTATATATAATGAGATACTTAAAGTAACCCCTAAAAAAGCTATGCAAAGAGACACACTAAAAAACACTATAGGTAAATCAAAATGGAATGATTCAAAGTGTTCATTAGCCAATATGAAGCAGAAAAAAAGAAAACAGAGAAATTAAAAACTGAGAAAACATAGAGAAAGCAAAAACATAACAGATTCAAGCTCTTACATATCAACAATTACATTAAATGCTAATGTCTATGTACACCAGTAGAAGGCAAAGACTGAGTGGATTAAAAATATTAAACCGGGCACGGTGGCTCACACCTGTAATGCCAGCACTTTAGGAGGCCAAGGTGGGCGAATCGCTTGAGGTCAGGAGTTCGAGACCAGCCTGTCCATCATGGTTAAACCCTGCCTCTACTAAAAATACAAAAATTAGCTCGGCATGGTGGCATGCGCCTGTAATCCCAGCTACTGGGGAGGCTGAGGCACGAGAATCACTTGAACCCGGGAGACAGAGGTTGCAGTGAGTGCTACTACACTCCAGCCTGGGTGACAGAGTGAAACTCCATCTCGAAAAATATATATATCTATGTACATATATGACCTATTACATGCTGTCTACAAGAAGCTCACTTCAAATATAATACAAGTAAGTTGAAAGTAAAAGAATAGAAAAAGATGTATCATGTAAACATTAATCAAAAGAAAGCAGAGTTGTCTATTTATATTGAGATAACATAGACTTCAGAGCAACTACAATTACCAGGGACAGAAAAAGACATTATGTAAAAGGGTCAATCCACCAAGAAGTTATAGCAATCCTAAATGTGTATGCACCAAACAACAGAGTTGTAAAATATGTGAAGAAAAAACTAATAGAACTGAAAGGAGAAATTGACAAATCCACAATTCAAATTGCAGAGTTCAACACCTCTCTCTCTGAATAATTGACAGACTAAATAGACTTAAATCAGTAGGGTTATCGGAACCCTCAATGACATCATCAACCAACAGTATCTAATCATCACTTATAGAACACTCCAAACATTCCACCAAACAGCAGATACACTTTCAAGTGCCCACATACATATGTATGTATATATATATATATGCCAAGATAAACTGTATCCAGATCCATTAAACCAAGCTCAATAAATTTGAAAGAACTGAAACTGTACAGAGCATGCACCCTGACTACGATGGAATCAATGCAGAAAGAGAAGAGGAAAATGTAAATACTCGGAAACTAAACAGCACAATTCTAAATAACAAGTCAAGGAAGAGGCATAGAAGGAAATTTTAGAAATACACTGAACTGAATAAAGATTTAAAAACAATATATTAATATTTGTCAGACATAGTTCAAGCAGTATGCAGTACTAAGAAGTAAATTTAGAATACTAAATGCATACATCAAAAAAGAAAAAAAGTCCCAAATGAATAATGTAAGATTTCACGTTGAATATGTAGAAAAAGAAAAGCAAAACAAACTCACAACCAACAGAAGGAGAGAAATAATAAACAGCAGAAATCAATGAAGTTGAAAACAGAAAAGCAGAAGATCCATGAAACAAAGAGCTGATTCTTTGGGGGAAAGAAGTCAGCAAAATTGACAAACCTCTAGAAAGACTGACCAGAGAGAGAGAGAGAGAGAGAAGAGAGTGAGCCAGTTACTAATATTAGGAATTAAACCAGGACTGTCACCATATATCATGTGAACATAAAAAAGATAACAAGGGAATACTACCAACAATACTACACAAATAAATTTTATACCTCAGATGAAATGGACCATATAAACTCATAAACCACAAACTATTGCAACTCACCCAGTATAAAATAGATAACTTGAATAGCTTATACCTATTAAGCAAATTGATTGTATAATTTAAAACTCCCCAAAAAGAAATCTTCAGCCGGGCACAGTGGCTCACGCCTGTAATCCCAGCACTTTGGGAGGCCGAGGTGGGTGGATCACTTGAGGTCAGGAGTTCGAGACCAGCCTGGCCAACATGGTGAAACCCCATCTCTACTAAAAATACAAAAAATTAGCCGGGCATGGTGGCAGGTGCCTGTAATCCCAGCTCCTCCAGAGGCTGAGTGATGCAGGAAAATCACCTGAACGCAAGAGGCAGAGGTTGTAGTGAGCAGAGGTCACATCACTGCACTACAGTCTGGGCAACAAGAGTGAAATTCCATCTCAAAAAGAAAAAAAAAAGAAATCTTCAAGCCCATACAGCTTCACTGAAGAATTCTAACAAAACTTTAAAGAAGAATTAACACCAATAATTCTTCTGTAAAATACAAGAAGAGGGGCCAAGGTAGGTGAATTGCTTGAGATCCTCTGGGCAACATAGTGAGACCCCTCTCTACAAAAGAAAAATTTAAAAATTGGCCAGATGTGGTAGCCTGCCCCTTACTGGGAAGGCTGAGGCAGGAGGATCACTTGAGCCTGGGAGTTTGAGGCTGCAGTGAGCCATGATTGTACCACTGTACTCCAGCCTGGGCAACAGCAAGACTGTCTCAAAAAAAAAAAAAAAATACAAGAAGAGGGCACACTTCCCGGTTCATTTTATGATGATAATATTACCTTAATACCAAATTAGTCGGGCATGGTGGTGCGTACCTGTAGTCCCAGCTACTCAGGAGCCTGAGGCAGGAGAATCGCTTAAACCTGGGAGGTGGAGATTGCAGTCAGCCAAGATTGTGCCACTGCACTCCAGCCTGGGTGACAGAGTGAGACTCCATCTCAAAAAAAAAAAAAAAAAATTACCTTACTACCAAAACCAGACAAAGACATTGCGGGGGGAAAAAAAAACCTACCAGCCCAGATCCCTCATGAACACAGAGGCAAAAATCCTTAACAAAATATTAGCAAATAGAATTCAGCAATATAAAAAAAAGAATTATACATCATGACCAAATGGGATTTATTCCAGGAATGCAGGCTGGTTCAATAATAGAAATCAATCCATGCAACCCACTACAGTAACTAAAGAAGAAAAATCACATAATCATATCAATACATGCAAAAAAATTTGACAAAATTTAACACATTTATGATATAAACTCTCAAAAAATTGCAATAAAGGGTAACTTGCTCAGCTGGGTAAAGATTTAAAACACCTACAGCTAACATTATGCTCATTGGTGAAAGACTGAATACTTTCCCCCCAAGATCAGCAACAAAGAAAGAATGTTCAATTTTACCACTCTTATTTTAATATAGTGCTGGAGGTTCTAGCCAGTGCAATAAGGCAAGAAAAGGAAATAAGAAATACAGACTAGAAAAAGAAACAAAACTGTCCCTATGTGCAGATGACATGATTATGTATATAGAATATCCTAAGGGATGTATTTTAAAAACTCCTAAAACTAAGAAATGAATTCAGTAACATAATAGCAAAAAAGATACACAGGGAAACATCAGTTATATTTCTATAAATGCAATGTACCATTGCTATATGCAATTGCTAATTGAAAGTAATATGGGTTTGGGTTCAACATATAAAGAGCTTGGAAGTCATCACTTCTGTCCTCAAAACAAGAATTAAGTTGGACAAATTGAAAATCGATAACTCTTCATAGATCCATTAGAGAACTGAGGCTATGGAACAAACTGCAGTGGACGCTTTGTGTGGAGGCCCTCATACTTTCCTGAGTTTTACCTCCAGAAACCCCACCAGACTCTCAGGGTGAAGAACAAGAGAAATCCCCCTGTGCTTCCAACAGGGAGAGAGGAAAAGCAGCAATTTTGAAATACCCCCAGAGCCCTCTGTTCTCCTTAACAAAGCCAGACCACAGGGAAACTATTTTACCACAACTTGATAGACTGCAGTTTTACCAAAGCCTACCAACCTGGGGTAATGGATACCCCCAACTCCAGGCCACTCTAACATGGAGAAAGGGAAAGGGAAGTACTCAGGCTTATTAAAAGACTGAGACCTGATCACAAGACTGCTGAATACTTACTCCCACCCTCCCACCTTACCACCACATCAGTAAGGCTCCTGTATAATAAGAGGGGTTACAGCTAAAGAACTTCAAGCCTCACACCATATTCACGCAGACTCTACGGAAACACAAACATAACAGGAGAGACAAAAACAAGGGCAGCAGAGGAAATTTTAGCCTCTGACACCAAAGTTATAGTAAAGAGTAAACACAGCCTAACTCCAAGCCAGATAAACACAAAATCTCATATTAAAGTCCTGTTTACCTCAATTACTTTTATCTGATACATCATGTCTGGTTTTCAACAAAAAATAAGGGACATCCTAAAAGGAAAAAACACAGTCTGAGGAGACAAACCAAGCATAGATACAGACTCAAATATAACTGAGATTTTGGAATTATCAGGCTAGAATTGAAAATAATTAATTAATATGCTGAAGGCCCTAATGGAAAAAGTGGAAAATATGAGAGAACAAATGTGTATGTAAGCAGAGAGATGGAAACTCTAGGAAAGAATCCAAAGAAAATGCTAGAAATAAAAACCACTGTAACAGAAATGAGGAATTGTTGGGTATGATAGAATGGCACATTTGTCCCACCTACTTGGAAGGCTGAGCTGAGAGGATGACTTGAGCCCAGGGGTTCTAGGCTAGCCTGAGCAACACAGTGAGACAGAGAGAGAGAGAGAGAAAGAAAGAAAGAGAGAGAGAGAGAAAGAAAGAAAGAAAGAAAGAGAGAGAGAAAGAAAGAGAAAGAAAGAAAGAAAGAAAGGAAATAGAGAAAGAAAGAACAAAAGAGAGAAAGAAAGAAAGAAAAAAAGAAAGAAAGAAAGAGAAAGGCTTTGAAGGGCTTATTAATAGACTGAATAGAGCCAGAGGAAGAATCAGTGAGCTTGAATATCAATAGAAACTTCCAAAACTGAAATACAAAGAGAAGAAAGAATGAAAAAGAACAGAAAATGCAAGAATTGTGGGACAATTACAAAAGGTCTGATATATGTGTGAGGGGGATACCAGAGAGAGAAGAAAAAAAGGAGCATAAACAGTGGGCAAAGGACACAAACAGACTTCATCAAAACAAGACATACAAATGGCCAATGGGCATATGGAAAAACGTTTGACATCACTAATCATCAGGGAGGTGCAAATCAAAACCACAATGAGATATCATCTTACCCTGGTTAGAAAGGCCATTATTATAAAGACAAAAATAATAGATGCTGGTGAGGATGCAGAAAAAAAAAAGGGAACTCATATACTGTCGATGGGAATGTAAATTAATACAGCCATGATGGAAGAGTATGGAGGTTTCTCAAAAAAACAAAAATACATCTACCACATGATCCAGCAATCCCATTACTGGGTATTTATCCAAAGGAAAAGAAATCGGTATATTAAAGGGATACCTGCACCCCCATGTTTATTGCAGCACTATTCACAATAGCCAAGATATGGATCAACCTCAGTGTTCATCAATGCACAAATGGATAAAGAAAATGTGGTCTATATAAACAATGGAACACTATTTGGCCATAAAAAGAAAAAGCAATGAAATCTTGTTATTTGCAGTGACCTGGATGGAATAAAAGGTCATTATCTTTAGTGAAATAAGCCAGACACAGCAAAACAAATACCACATGTTCTCACTCATATGTGGGAGTTAAAAAGGCCGATCTCATGGAGGTAAAGAGTAGAATGATAGACACCCAAGGCTGGGAAAGGTATGTGGGTAGAGGGGACGAAGACAGATTGGTTACTGGGTACAAACACCCAGTTAGACAGAAGGAATAAATCCTAGTGTTTAAGAGCAGAGCAGGGTGACTAGTTAACAATAAGGCATTGTATATTTCAAAATTGTTACAAGAGAGGACTTGAAAAGCTCCCAACACATAGAAACGATACATACTCAAGGTAATAGTCCAAACACCTTGACTTGATCATTTACACATTCTATGCAGGTAATGAAGTATCACATGTACCCCATAAATATGTAAAATATTATGTATCAATTAAAAAGTTGACACAAGTTAAAAAAACACAAAGGAACAGAAGAAATATTTGAGGTAATAATGACTGAGAATTTTCCCAAATCAATTACAAGACACCATACTACAGACCTAGGGAGCTCAGACTACACCAGAAAGGATAAGTAGCCCCAAATCTATCCGTAATTATATCATATTCAAACCGTAGGAAATCAAAGACAAAGAGAAATTCTTGAAAAAAGCCAGAGGTACGAAACCACCTTTCCTGTAGAGAAACAAGAATAAGAATTATATCATTCTCTTCAGAAACCACACAAGCAAGAAGAAAGTGGAGTGAAATATTTAAAATATTGAAAGAAAAATACACTAACCTAGAATTCTCCCCGTGAAACTATCCTTTACAAGTTAAGAATGTTCAAGACCATCCTGGCCAACATGGTAAAACCTCGTCTCTACCAAAAATACAAAAATTAGCTGGGCATGGTGGCACATGCCTGTAACCCCAGCTATTCAGATGGCTGACGAATGAGGATCACTTGAACCTGGGAGGCAGAGGTTGCAGTGAGCCAAGATCAGGCCACTGCACTCCAGCCTGGACGACAGAGGGAGACTCGGTCTCCAAAAAAAAAAAAAAAGCAAAGAAGAAACAAAGACTTTCTCAAACAAGCAAAAATTAGAGAATTTGTACGAGTAGACCTGCCTTGCAAGAAATGTTAAAAGAATATCTTTAAGAGTTGGATGTGAGGGCAATCTGGCTGCGACACTGTCACCCCATTGACCACCACAGTTGATTCTGCTTGGCTGAGCTAGCTGGCTAGGCGGGTGTCCCCTTCCTCCCTCACCACTCCATGTGCATCCCTCCAGAAGCTGCACGCTTGGTGGAAGAGGACGACCATCCTTGATAGACGAGGACCAGTCTTTGATCAAGGGTATACGAGTAGCTGTGGTCCCCTGCTGGAACCTCCAAACAAGCTCTCAAGAGTAAAGAAAAAGTATGTAGTTCAGAAATTCACATCTACATAAAGAATAGCATTAGAGAAGGAATAAAGGCAAAATATAATCTTTTATTTTTTCTTATTTATAATTGAAAACAGTTTGCTCAACATAATAATAGCAAGTGGTGGCTCACGCCTGTAATCCTAGCACTCCGGAAGGCCAAGGCGGGCAGACCACCTGAGGTCAGGAGTTTGAGACCAGCCAGGCTAACATGGCGAAAGACTGTCTCTACTAAAAATACAAAAATTAGCCAGGTGTGGCGGCGCATGCCTATAATCCCAGCTACTCTGGAGGCTGAGGCAGGAGAATCACTTGAAGCCGGGAGGCAGAGGTTGCAGTGAGCTGAGATTGTGCCACTGCACTCCAGCCTTGGCGACAGAGCAAGACTCTGTCTCAAAAAATAATAATAATAATAATGATAGCAATAATGTTTTCAGTGATTACAGACACCCTAGTGTTGGCACAATAGGAACATGAATGGAGCGCTCATTGTGGCACAGATGGGGGCTGTGCATGAGCCCAATAGCAGGGTCCCTCATTCATCAAGGATGATGAATGCAGAATGCAGAACAGCACCATCCCTCAAGGAGACCAGCCAGTCTCTTGATGTCAAGTGATCTACACTAGATCCCATCTATCCTGGAAAGAGCAGGAACTCATCTTGACTGGGCTCAACACTTATTTCAGTCATGGGTTGGCCTTTTCTGCTTGCAAAGCTTCAGCCAGAACATCTGAGTATTTATTCTATTGACACAAGATCCCACACGGCATCACATTGAACCAGAGGACCCATTTTACAAGAATGGAGGTGCAGCAGTGGGCACAAGACCATGAAATCCACTGACCCTATAACACACTGACAGAGCAATGGGAAAGCCTCTGCAGCGCAGGCTCTGACATGATGACCAGTGAGAATGCAGTGCCCATTCTCCAGGACGCAGCATGTAATCCAAATGAATAACCAGTATATGGTGTGCTGTCTCCTAGGTAGAACACATGGGTGCAGCAAATCAAGGGTGCAAACAGTTCTTACCATAATCCCAGTCATCTCCTTTTTAATTTCTGCTTTTGGTCCCATGACTTTGGACTCTGTGCATTTAAAGATCTTGGCCCCAGAGAGGGAATGCTTCTACCATAGGCACAGCAAGAGTCTTACTAAATTTCAAATGATGTGTTCTCACCCAACACAATGGGTTCCTTCTGAGAGAGCAACAGTCAAGGAAAGGAGTCATCATCCATGATTGTCCTGATCATCAGGAGGAGGTAGAGCTGCAGGAAGAGGAGGAGAAGGGTATGTTTGGCACCCCGGTAATCACTCGCCTGTCTCTCAGTGATCCTGCATTCAATTTTAAGGGTTAAAAGGAATAAATGTGGCCAGATGCAGTGACTCACGCCTGTAACCCCAGCACTTTGGGAAGCAGAGGTGGGAGGATAGCTTGAGCTTAGGAGTTCAAGCCCAGACTGGGAAACATGGCAAAATCCCATTGCTACAAAAAAATAAAAAATAAAAAAAATTAGCTGGGCATGGTGGCGTGTGCCTGTAGTCCCAGCCACTTGGGAGGCAGAGGTGAGAAGATGGCTTGAGCTTGGGAGATCAAGGCTGCAGTGAGCTGAGGTTATGCCACTGCACTCCAGCCTGGGTGACAGAGCAAGACCCAGTCTCAAGAAAAAAAAGGGGGGGATGGTTGGGGAGGTAAGTTCAACAGCCACAGCCTGAGAAGGGCCTGGTGACTGGGAGCTCAGACCACTCAGGGATGAGGATCTGGATCATCCCACCAGGTGAGCCACCACCTCCATCAGCAGAGGTGCCCACTAAGGGTTAGGGGAATCTAGGTCTGGTGGTTAAGGGAAATGAGGAGCACCATTTTTGTCCTCGAGAGCAGCAGCTGTGGCAGGGGCTATAGTTTGTCCCTCTGACTTTCCTTTTACAAGTTTCCCTCGGGAAGACAGGTCCATCAGAATCCTGAATTAGCTTCACCCAGAAATTATTATATAGAAGCCAGTGGATCTGGCTGTGTGCAGTGGCTCACACCTGTAATCCCAGCACTTTGGGAGGCCAAGGCAGGCCGATCATAAGGTCAGGAGATCGAGACCAATCTGGCTAACACAGTAAAACCCTGTCTCTACTAAAAATACAAAAAATTAGCTGGGCGTGGTGGCACACACCTGTAGTCCCAGCTACTCAGGAGGTTCAAGAATTGCTTGAACCTGGGAGGCAGAGGTTGCAGTGAGCCAAGATCATGCCACTGTACTCCAGCCTGGGTGACAGGGTGAGACTGTCTCAGAAAAAAAAAAAAAGCCAGTGGAACTAAGTGGTGCAAGGGGTGGACTGTAGTGGAAGCCACAAGATACTGCCCAGATTCCACCATCCATACCCCTGCCCTTGGAGCCCCTGCCCTTAGAATTGAAGCCCTCATCCTCCCAGATGCTGGGAGTGTTGGCAGCTGACAGTTCATAGCTGAGTTCTCCTTCCCAGTGATTGCCCTTGGCTGAAGACATCCACCTTGCTCAAGGTTATCCCCCCTTCCTGGGGACTGCTCATGCCCAGTGACTGACAGTCAATGAGAAGTTTTAAAGGCACAACTTCCTTGTCCCAATTTGGAACGCCTTGGGGCCAGCCATCCTAGGTTCAGAATTCACCATGGGACCAGCTGACACCTTTGTTGTGACTTGGTTACAGCCCAGCCTCTCTCTGCCCAGTCCTGGTTTCCCTCCGTCCTCCACCTGGGTGATCTGAAAAGCACATTCAAATTAATTTTCTGCATACAAATCTCAGACTCAGAGTGCTTCCTATGGAAACCAACCTCAACAATCCCAAGAGTTGGACCTATCCCTTTCTATGTCTTCTCATTTAAAACGTTAAGGTATCCTTAAGAAAAAAAAAGTCCTTTAATGTCCTCTGCTTATGTGGAGCATTAGCTTTCTTAATAATATATTAATACCTTATTACTGTTGTATTTTCATCCTTAGCCCTATGCTTTGCTTTTCATCTGTTACATAGATCATTAGAAAGCAAGAGCTCTTCCATGAAGTCCCTACACATCGCATGGGTTTCTTTAACATGAGTCCTGCTTTTTCTTTATTGGGACCATTTGTGACAGCCCCTTGAAAATTACATTTTTAGTTCTTCCCATTTTTTTTTTTTTTTAAACAGAGTCTTGCTCTATCACCCAGGCTGGAATACAGTGGCATGATTTTGGCTCACTGCAACCTCCGCTTACCAGGTTCAAGCGATTGTCCTGCCTCAGCCTCCTGCGTAGCTGGGATTACAGGTGGGCACCACCACGCCCTGCTAATTTTTGTAATTTGAGTAGAGACAGGGTTTTACTATGTTGCCCAGGCTGGTCTCCAACTCCTGACCTCAAGTGATCCACCTGCCTCAGCCTCCCAAAGTGCTGGGATTACAGGTGTGAGCCACCCCACCCGGCCAGTTCTTCCCAATCTTCCCAATCTTCATAGCCGTGTTTCCTCATCTGCAAATAGGTGTCTGTAGATTTCCATTGAATTTTTTGTGTTTTACTTTTGTAAAGACTAAGAGACATGGCTGACCCAGCCAATGTATGATTAACTTATCTTAAAATTCAAATGCCAGTTTAGGCCTGTTCCACTAGACCCTCCTCCGCTTGTCCCCATATTCTCTAGAGTATTAGCCTATTGAGAAGCAGGAGAATGCACTATTCAGTGAATTGAGAGGTTCTTCCCTGGCAGTGAGTGGGATTCAGAAATATTCCGGTGCCCCCTTTGCTTGTTTGGAGTGGACCATGCCCTTGGGCCACCCCTGTAAGGCTATGTATGGTGTGTGGCCAGCCCGACTGCTGGGCTTCAGCCTGGGTTCCTGGTTTTCTCTTCTATCATCTGCTGGGCCAGTAGCCAAGGCTGAGCCCAGTCCAGTTGGCTGAGACTCTGCTTCTCCTAGTTTCTGCCAACTTTCTTTGTTTCTGGTATTTCTACTTTAATTCATACGTTGATCCTTGGGCCAAGACTCTGGTCAACAGGATACCAGGAACTCTTGCTTCCCAGAATGCCCCCTCCTTCCCTTGCCCTCAGATCTGGCCCTTCATACTGATGTTGGCCCAAGTTGCACCTGTTCCCATCCTGACTGCACCTGAGTCCACACTAAGACCTTGAACCTGAACTGTTACCATCTTGCAGCCTGGGTGAGTTCCCCTGCCCTGTGCCAGGCACCTCAGCAAAATCCTCACAGTGAATGCTTCCATACCCATCACTTCAGCTAGTACTGCTGCTTTGACAAATTAGTCCCTGTTAATGAGAATTAAGCCCAGGGTTGTTTGTTCCCCTAATTAGATCCACACTCTCTGAAGGGTAAAATTGCTGGCAAAGCAAGTGAAATGTTCCCAGAATTTGAGCATTTATCTTAATGGGGCTTTGTATGAGGATTTAATTTAGGTTTAGTTGTGACCAAAATATCTTGCCTCTTTGTTTTGTTGCCTGTTATTAAAGCATTAGTCAAAGCCTCCATCTCAGCAGATCTATTTGTTATTTTCCCACAATTACATTTTTAAAATTTTCTTTAACTTCAGATTTGTAGCTATGCAAAATGATAAGATATCTTACTCCAAAGCAAGAAATAATTTATAACAGAAAACAAGCAGTATTAACACATAAACAAGCCACAGTGGAACAGTTTACTGGGATTTGTAAAATAGAGCACTACTTAAGTGCCAGACACTCTGACATCAACTATATGTCAGAGGGGCTAAAAGTCAAGTACCAAGAACCAAGATGTTCTAAGGATTAGCAGGGAGAGTGTCTCATAATCAAGCAGTAATAAGATGACTAAGGTTATAATAGTCCAACAACTAAGATATTCGTTGCTATTTCCAAGGACTGTAAGTAGCTTAAAATGTTATATTAAGGTATTTGTTACAATTTCCTAAACTAAGATCCTACATTTGTAAATATTTACTCAAAATCATTTGTTAGCGTAACCTCTTAAGCAAATTATACTTTGCTTGGGCCAGTATTAGATTTTATTTTTATTCTGTAGCCCAGGTATACATACTAGCCCTAGATAAACCCATGGTGGACAATTTACACACAAACGAAGAATCGGTGGACAATTTACACACTAATGAAGAATCATTTGCATGTATGAAGCCAGTGAATAGTCTAAATTGCACAATGTACTACTACCCAAGCAAGCCTTTTCTTTATAAGATTATCTGTCCTGAGCTCAGTAAGTTTGTAAGTGGCCACCCTGTTTTCCTTCAAACTGGTATTCAGCTAAGTGGACAGGCTAGGCAAATCTACTGGCAGAGTCCATCTCATTATGCTGGAACAATGACTGGAATTTAAGGAATGATATATGAAGCAAGATAATTTAAGACCACCAAAGAAGTGACAAAGGGAACCACATTTTTGTGTGTCCCAGAAGCTGTCCTGCCTCCAGATCAACGGATGTCTCTGCAAGTTCAGCATAGGGCAAATGGAGGGCGCACTCAAACTTCAGGGCCCTTTGTTTAACCTCATGTGCTCCAGGTTGGCTTTTGAGGATTAAAACCCAAAACTCACATTACAAGCATCTTTCAAATTCTATTATTGAACTAGAGATATGGAAATAGATCTAGACAAATTATGGGGGTGAGGGGGTGAAGAAGGGACAGGCAGCCGCTGTCCTCTAAGGTTTCACAAAATGGAAGCGGGCAACCCAGAGAGTCACTTTAGCTTCTGAATCGACTTCAGTAAAGGTTGGTCTTCTTCATGATCCGAAGGAACTCCTCCTCATTCACTTCACCGTCCCCATCCCGATCAGCTTCGTCGATCATCTCCTGCAGCTCCTCATCCGTGAGGTTTTCCCCCAGCTCGTTGGCCACACGCTTCAGGTTTTTGAACGAGATCTTCCCGGTCTCATCGTCATCAAAGAGCCTGAAGGCCTTCAGGATTTCTTCTTTGGTGTCCTTCTCGGACATCTTCTGAGTCATCACGGCCAGGAAGTCATTGAAGCTGATCTTCCCCGTGCCTTCCTTGTCCACCTCGGAGATCATTTTCTTCATCTCTTCCTTCCTGGGTTCGAAGCCCAGCGCTCTCATGGCCACCTTCAGCTCCTTCACGTCGATGGTCCCGCTTCCGTCCGCGTCGAAGAGGTCAAATGCTTCCCGAACTTCTTGCTTCTGATCTTCAGTGAGCTCGGGCTTAGGTGCCACTTTTCTCTTTTGGCTGGTGGAGGCAGCGCTGGGCTTCTTGAAGCTGGAAGCCATCTTCCCGCCCTGGCTGTGATCCCAACGGCACCGCCCCTCGCTGTCATTCGGGCGCCCCCCGTTGGCGCGGCGCGGGGCCACCCCTTGTTCACTGCCAACCCCCAAACCCGTTGGGGGTTGGAGCCGGCCTGGGGAACCTCTTCCTACGCCTCCACATCTGCGAGATCTTGCTTAGGCGAGAATCCGCAGTTCCCTCAGGTTATTAAGTGGTTTCCACGAGTTGACGCCTGAACTGGCAAGAACAGCCTGTAGCCACAGTTGTCTTCTGTAATCAACTGGCGCTGGCAGTTCTTTCCAAGATATTTGCTAGCATTCATAAGACCCCAGTTTTCTAGGTTTATTTAGAGACTCTTCCTCTTTCTCTCTCTCTCTCTCTCTCCTCTCTCTCTTTTGACAGGAGTGCACTGGTGCCACTCAGCTTACTGCAGCCTCCACCTTCCAGGATCAAGTGATCCTCCCACCTCAGCCTCCATAGTAGCTGAGACTACAGGGCATGCCACCACACCCAGCTAAATTAAAAAAATTTTTTTTTTTTTGTAGAGACAAAGTCTCACCATGTTGCCCAGGCTGGTCTGAAACTCCTGGGATCAAGGGATCTTCCCGCCCCAGCCTCCCAAAGTGCTGGAATTACAGGCATGAGCTACCAAGCCTGGCCTCTCCTTTTTATACTAATTAAAAAACCCTCTTCTTCTGGAGGCAACACCCAATGGGGTGACAGACCCTAAGGGTAAATTTAGGATAATAAAGATTGAGTGTGATCACTTGACATTGAATGTGGGGAAGGAGAAGGAAGAGAGAATATTAAAAATCATACCATGTGTTCAACTTGACATAAATGGGAAACAGAGAAAATGGAAAAATTTATGTATAAAATTTGTAGAAGTTTGTCTCCTGACATTACACTCAAAAATAATACAATGTTTCTGGCATGTTCTCAAATATGAAATGTAATATCCAAATGTATAATTTACTTTCAGTGTTTCCATTTTACACACTCAGTATAATTGCACTTGAATAATGGTCATAATTTCATTCACAAGGCTTTTGATTTGGAGGGAGGGAAGTTGAAATACTACATTCTGGTATTCTAGTATTTTTTTTTCCTCTAACCCCCTAGCAGCATATTACTCTCCTTGCTTATCATCCAATCAGAGCTGTGCTGAAACCCACGCTCTGGTTGCCTTCCTTTGGCAGTGGGCACAGGAGATGATGCAGGACATGTGGGGACTCAAAATTGCCTCCTGGGAATAAAGGGGTTCTCCTACAAACCAAAGAGCAAGAGGAAAATGGAAAAGGAAAAAAAATTACCAAATAAGCCCACCAAGGAATTGCCTGTAGAATTACTTTGCATTCCTTCACATAGTTACAGAAAAGAAAGCTGACTTACTTTTTAGCATTCTCCCCCTGCCCCGCACCCCCACAAGCAAATCTCAATCTATTAATGTATTAATGCCTTTTGTAACCTATGAAGGTTACAAAAGATGGCACTTTGAAGAGTTCGTGTTAAAGAGCTTTAATGGCTGGGCGCAGTGGGTCACACCTGTAATCCCAGTAATTTGGGAGGCCAAGGCAGGCGGATCACTTGAGGTCAGGAGTTCAAGACCAGCCTGACCAACAAGGTGAAACCCCGTCTCTGCGAAAAATACGAAAATTAGCCGAGAGTTGCGGTGCACAACTGTAATCCCAGCTACTTGGGAGTATGAGGCACGGGAATCGCTTGAACCCAGGAGGCGGAGGTTGCAGTGAGCAGATATTGTGCCACTGCACTCCAGCCTAGGCAACAGAGTGAGATTCTGTCCCAAAAAAACAAACAACAACAAAACAAAACAGTGCTTGATACACAGTAAGTTGGTTAATAAATATTCGTTGAATTAATGCATGAGAATTAATATTGGTCCTAAAATACCTTCTGAATACAACAGGTGAAAACCCCAAAAGATTAAATGATGCCAGGAGTGTTTTACAAACTGTTTTTTAAAATTAGTGGTCAGATATTGTTTACATGGCACATTTAATTAGCCATATATCACTACCTGCCCCAGTTTGATACGTGACTTAGTTGACAGAGAGCCTGGACACAGGGTTTCTTCTAAAGGCCAAGGAAACTTACATAAGACCTCCCCTCTCCTGCCTTCCAGTACTTGTTGTGGACAGTGTCAACTTTGGCAGGCAGACGCTACAGCCACTCTTCTTCTAACACCGCAAATCCTTGTGACCTGCTTTTTTCCATGTCAGAAGCCTGGGATCTTATCCCAAGTCTATGCCTTATTATCTCTGTGACCTTGGAAAGTCACTTAAACCACCCAGAGTCATCAAAACACCTGTAAAGTAGGCAGCATCATAAAGCTTCCTACTGCATTTTCAGTGGGAGAATGTACACAAAAGCTCCAGAACAGGCCCCTAGTGGGGCCATACAGATCTGGGTAATTGTTAGTTGAATACGAATTTTTCCCAGACATTGTACATTTCCTTTGGCACCCACCCCTCTGCCCAAATTCAAGCCAAGCTATGATGTGTTGGGAAAAACTGAAGTATAGAAGCTGCCTTATATAGAGCTACATTTGGGCCAAGCTGAACTCAGAGCAAAACGGTTGTCATGGTTTCCAGATGTGTGCAATCAACAGTTACAACAAAGGGCCACCAAGAGCTCCCTTCATAGAAACAGTGCCCATAGTCACAGTCAGCTCTTGGTGCGGAGTTACATTATGTTCAGAGTCCAAACTCTGACTTAAGAAGGGAAGGGAAACACATTTAATATGTGCCTAGCTTTGGGCGTGCTTCTTATAGTTGTCATCTTATTTGATCCTTGCCATCATTTCCTATTTTGCAGATGAAAAAAATGAGGCCCAGGAGAGGCCTGTAACACGTATCTAATGGTACATGGCCAATAAATGGTGGCTCTGGGATTTAAATCCTGGCCTGCTGAAGCTTTATTCACTACACCATGCTGCCTTCTCCATAAGTTGATTCTGTATTACCAAAATATAGAATCACTGGGAAGACATGATACTGATTTTTTTACAGTAGGTAGCTAGTCAGGCATGAGGGGGCAGAGAAGATCTCCCCTCCCAGCCCGCCAGGAATGTCAGATGATGATCAGGGGATGGTTTGGCAGTTGTCACACTGCCTCTCTAAAATGATCATTGATCATGGCCACAACAGGGTGAGGCAGTTTCCCAATAGATGAATACACTTGAAATTGGTAGTCGGCAGCTTCCAATAAGATCTCAGGAATTGGGCCAGTGGGCTTGAGCATGTGCATTAAGAGACAAAATGGCAGCATATGACTTTCTAGGGGCGTTCCACTGGAAAAGGGAAGAAAGCCTCAGGTAAGTGGGCATACGACTTCTTAAACACACTGCCCATGCTCACCTCCCAATCACAAGCAGGGCACCATGCATGTGGGCGGTTCACCTTAAGGGAAGAATGAGGGAAAGGGGCACAAGATGCGGGAAGTAGGCCAGCATATAAAATCCTAGGTTCAAGATCAAACGGGGCACTTGACCTCCAGGGTGTCCACTTGCCTCTCTTCCAGGTGTACTTGTGAAGTGGCCTTGTTGTCTGGGGTGACACCCAAGGTTCTCGGCCTCATGGCCACGGAGGTAAAGGATGTGGAAACACACAAAGGGTGAGGTTTAGAGCAGAATTTTAATTGGTGAAAGAAAGAGAATAGCTCTCTGCCCCAGAGAAGGGTCCTGAAAAAATGAGTTGCCGATCCGTGGTTAAATGCAGGGGGTTTTATAGATGAGCTAGTGGGGAGGCATTGTCTGATCTACATAGGGCATGAAAAACTGGTTAGGACCAGGTGTGCCATCTGCATAGGGCACGAATCTCTGGCAGCCCCCACCCCAATCTTTTATTATGCAGGTGGGTAGCTACTCCATGTTGCTTCTCTTTCTTTCTTTCTTTCTTTCTCTTTGTTTCTTCCTTCCTTCCTTCCTTCCTTTCTTTCTTTCTCTCTCTCTCGCTTTCTTTCTTTCTCTCTCTCTCTCTCTTTCTTTCTTTCTTCTTTCTTTTTTTGAGAAGGAGTCTCACTCTGTCACCCAGGCTGGAGTGCAGTGGTGAGATCTGGACTCACTGCAACCTCCGCCTCTCAGGTTCAAGCAATTCTCCTGCTTCAGCCTCCTAAGTAGCTGGGATTATAGGCGTGTGCCACCACGCCCAGCTAATTTTTATATTTTTAGTGGACACGGGGTTTCACCATGTTGGTCAGGCTGGTCTCGAACTCCTGACCTTGTGATCCGCCTGCCTCGGCCTCCCAAAGTGCTGGGATTACAGGCGTGAACCACCGTGCCCGGCCGCTTATTTCTTTCTTACTGTGCATGTGCTGAAAATAGAGGGGAGGTGGAGCCCCCATGGTGGACATTCCTGGCCCCAGGTACCTCTTTCTAACTGTGCAGCTGCTGGCATCCCCTCGTGCAAGTTTCCGGCTTCCTTATCCATGTTTGCAGCCCGATCTCCCAGGCTGCTCTTTGTTAGAAAAGAAGTGATTTCTTGGGCTGTTCTTTGTTAGAAGGGAAGTTCTGCCGAGGACTCTTTTGCCCTCATTATCTGCTTAAAATAATTTCTGTCTCCTGTATCACTTGCCTTATGTTCCTGCTCTGAAGCGTTTTAATAAACGCTCTGAAACTTGCCTCAGTCTCTTTTTCTGCCGTATGACCCTGAGTTGAATTCTTTCTTCTGAGGATGTAAGAATTGAGGTTGCTGCAGACCCATACGGATTCTCTGACGACTTGGGTATTCGCTACTAGTGATACATTTTGGTGCCATGTGACTCGGATACCTTCTGCCGCCAACAATTTTCTTCCCTACACGTAACAATAATTAAGCATCTTGCCTAGGAGAATTGAACAGGAATTTGTAGGATCTCAGACAGGGTCCCATTCTGGGGCAAGTCACTGAAACTGCAATATGCTTAGTATTTACATCTGTTCTTCTTCCATTCCACTTCACCCCATCCCCTGCTTTCAACTCTGTATGTGAGCTGGGGAAAGCAATCTGGGCAAAATGCCTTTGCTTGGCATTAGTGAAAGTCTATACAAGGCATGTGAAAATCAGCTTTATTACTTTAAAAGTAATTTTTAAGTTCTAGTGAGACTGACATAAAGTAAACGAGACATCCTAGAAAATCAATGGAGATGAGTGGGTTTCTGTTTGTTTTTGGGTTTTTGGGGGGCCCTCAATTTTTTTTTTTTTTTTTTTTTGTACCACAATGTCCTAAGTATTATGCAAAATCAGTGATTGATTCTCTGAGAGGGGGAGAGGAGATGGTTGTTTAAGTCCAGTCATGAAGACTTAACAGCTGGAAGAGGGGAGAAAAGAAGCACTGGAATTCCACAACAGGGTCTGGAGTCAGTTGAGACCAAGAGAAAGGACCCACCAGTTTGCTTATGCTGATTATTTGGTTTTCCATTTGACTTGCATGGCATGAAAAAGGTGCGGCTCAGGAGCCTTTTAAACTTTAAGTTGCACTCAGCAAATTCAGCAAATTCCAGGTGCCACCCAAGGCAGAAAACATGCATAATACAGCTTCTTTACTGCTGCTTATTTACTTTCCAACAAATGCAGAACAGAGAAAATGTGAATGCTGGATGCTGCTCCTACAAACCAGGATAACTGTGCTGGGGCTGTGGAGGGGGATCCCAAAACCATCACTAACAGAGCTGAATTATTTGTTCTTAAATACGTGGAGCTGGTTACAAGAAATGAACTCAGCAGCAAAAGGTTTTACAGTCCCAGTGGTCTGCAAATGGGAATTTGAAGTCAAGTCCAGTGACTCAACCCAAGTCTTTTTGGCAAGTCTGGGAACACATTTAAGTGTCCAGCCAAGGGCTACATGATTCCTTATTCCATGAACACCAGAAATAAGAAAATACTCCTCTCAGATACAAAAGCAGACTTTTCTAAAAAGATTTGCCAGAATTTCACACGATTTCTCAACCTTTCACCCAAATATTCCTAATAGCAAAGGAGGGTTGAAAGCTATCCCCTGAGATACAGGGAAATATTTGGAAGAAACCTGCAAAAAGCATCAAATGTCTTTATAATCTTGTGTTTTAGCTTTTTAAAAAGTGAATGTTGCTTTCTGTTTCATAATGCAATTGCTGGTTCTATGATAGTTTTAAATGACTGACCATTCCAAAAAAGTACACATTGCTTATTTTATGACTTTAAATGGTCTCCAAGGACATGACCAGGGGGTTACAGAACCTTATATGATTTAGCAAACACGGATGTGGGATTTAATGTGGGGCTTGAGGTGAATAAAGATCTACAATGTTTCTCACCCCTACCCAACCCCTATCTGCTCCACTTATACCCCATTTGGGTTTGGGAGTCAAAGAAGGGAAAGGATGGAAAAGTGTGAGAAGGAAGGGAAGGAAGAATGAAACTCCAGGGCATTTTGAACTTGTTAGGTGGAGTAAAATTAAATGCATCCAGTGAAAGAATGACTGCCCTCTCCCCTTCTTTCCCAGAGCCCAGATCAGCCCCCAATTAAGCATTGCTTTGATGGAAACAGGCTGAGAAAAGACAAGATCTATGTTGACATAAACTCCAAGCAGAACCTCATGGGGTTGCAATTCGGCAGTTGTCCCACCCTGTAAGTGGTCTTCAGAGTGCCCACCAGGTGCAGGCATCCAACAGAAAATGCAGAACCAGGAGGCCCAGGAGTGGCTTCATTGCATTTTTAAATCTCATTTTAAACCAGTAGCTCATAGAGTGAGCTATTGGTTACTCTTTGATCCACCTTTTATTCTCCAAGGGCCCTGGAAAGTCAGGATCTAAAGCTGGCTCTGGGGCTGTTAACTGAGAATTTTTCACTCACCAGAGGTTGAAAGGTCAGAAGCCCACAGTGGTGTTAGGTAACACAGAATGAGCCAAGCGGGCTGCCTGTAAAGGGTGGATTTAGGGATTAACAGTGACCTGGAGAGTTTGTGCCCTTTTTAAAGACACTGACATTCAAATTAAAAAAAAAAGAAAGAAAGAAAGAAAGGAAGAAAAGAATACTGTGCAGGTCCAAGAACACAGGTGAAGCAGAACTTGGCCTATAGGGTGCACATTATCCACCCAGCCCTTGCAGCGGCCACCTCTTCTGCTGAGGTTCAAGCAGTAAGGACACTCCTCAGAAAAAAGGATAGGGACAGAGGGAAGATGGAATTCTAGCCTAAAGCCCATCTGTGCCTAGTTCCTTTAGCATAACTATCTTTACTAAAGGTTAGGCCATACTACAGGACCAGCCCACAGGGGAAAGTCAACTAATGAAGATGTAGCAATTAGCCTGTTTGATTTTTCTCCCCAAACCAGCTTGGAAGGAGAGAAGCCCACTCTGCCTGCCATGTCCTTGTGTCCTTTCTACTGGGACCTCTTTGGGCCTTGCAGGCCTCTAGAATTGGCAGCAAGGCTGATCTAGGTCCAGTCTTAGAGTCCATCCATGAGGTTCAGTACATGGCACAGTGAGGGAACAGAACAGCTGGGGGCTAGGACTCTCTTCCATGCACTCCTCAACAGTCTTGTTTCCAGAAGTCTGCTCCCAGCTCAGAGGGAATTAGAGAAGCCAAATGCAACTGATGAGATGGGAGAGGAAACTTACACCTCTTGTGAAGAAAAGACTTGCATTTTTAAAAATTCTGAGAAGTGGATTTTAGATAAAAATCAGTTATCTGACTGAAATATATGTTTAAAAACAAGCTTCTGAACTAAATTAGAGTTCTACTGCATTTCAAAGTCCGGCGGTTGTGTCAGCAAACAAAACATCAAAGGAAAGCAATAGGTCATTTCAGTCTCCTCTGAAGCAGCAACTAGAAATCCCTTTCTCAACAAGTAATCATATTACAACCCCCTCCTGCTAAGCTCTAAGTAGGAAAGGGGGGGTGCAATTAGGCAGGAGGATGATGTCTCCCTCATCCTTTTGAGTTGGTAACTGACCACGCCCAGGGAGGTTTTTCATTTAGATGCTGCTTAAACATCTTTTGAAGCTCAGTGGGTTCACCACCCGAATTGAGGCCCTCTTAGTTTTCTTCATGTTCTGCATTTGCTCCTTTGCATCTACAAAGTCCTTCCCAAATTCCTTTGGTTTCTGGATCATTCTTATCTGAAATCCATGTTCTTTTACTTTTTTTCACGTGGCGCTGGTCAGGGCTTCTTTTGCCTTGAATGCCGCGCAGGGGGCTAAGCTTAGAATGGAAACTGGGTTATTTAGTTGTACTAGTGTTTTCAATTACACCTCATGCAAAGTGTTTGCCTGCCAGGGTGATCTCAGACCCCATTGCATTACTACTGAGTCCATAGTTAATCTTAAAGCTCCCACAGCCTCTAAGAACAGATTTCATACAGGCACATTGAAAAAGATATTTTACAGATAACATATGAGAATAGGGCAAGGGGGGAAGGAGGAGGCAAACTCACGCATCAAACTCATCTACGAAGCTGGACTAAAAAGGAGGATACATATCTCACAACAGAAGTGTCTTCGTGAACTCAAAATCATGAGTATTTAGTGAATCCTAAGAAAGTGGTAGACATTCTTAGCCTCTCTTTCCGCTTTAAAACTGTGAGCATCTTTTAAAAATATTTATTTATGTATTTTTAGAGACAGGGTCTCAGTCTGTCACCCAGGCTAGAGTTCGGTGACACAGTCAGGGTTCACTGCAGCCTTGACTATCTGGACTCAAACAATCCTCCCGCTTCAGCCTCCTGAGTAGCTGGGACTATAGGCACATGCCATCATGCCCAGCTAATCATTTTTACTTTTATTTTTATTTTGAGACAGAGTTTTGCTCTTGTCATCCAGGCTAGAGTGCAATGGCGCAATCATGGGTCACTGCAACCTCCACCTCCCGAATTCAAGCCATTCTCCTGCTTCAGCCTGCCAAGTAGCTGGGATTACAGGTGCCTACCACCATGCCTGGCTAATTTTTGTATTTTTAATAGAGATGGGATTTCACCATGTTCATCAGGCTGGTCTTGAACTCCCGACCTCAACCGATTTGCCCACCTCAGCCTCCCAAAGTGCTGGGATTACAGGCATGGGCCACCTCGCCTGGCCTCAGCTAGTTACTTCTTAAAAATATTTATAGAGATGAGGTTTGGCTCTGTTGCCCAGGCTGGTCTCAAATGCCTGGCCTCCAGTGATCCTCTCATCTCGGCCTCCCAAAGTGCTGAGATTTCAGGCCTGAGCCACTGTACCTGGCTTAGAAGTGTAAACATCTTAATTTCCCAACACAGTCAAATTTTAAAGACTAAAACATAAGCTATATATTTTATGCTTAGGTACTATTTAAGATAAAGAGGTACCTTAGAATTCCTGATTCATTAGGGATGAATTATAATACACAAAAATAAATAAGTTTAAATTTAGCATGAGGGCACTCCAGGAATTTATCAGACTAGGATTAATGTCTAGATAAATGGGATAAAATTAAGAATGTGTTCAGAAATTGTATCCCTGGTCTTAGGAAAAAGCAGCTCCCAGAGAGCTGTCTGTCCTCTGATTCTCATCATTCCACTTCTGCCAGAGCCTGTTAATACTCCAGTGAGGAGAAGGCAGGAATGTTGCAGCTACAGAGTCCATTTGAATCTGAGACGGGTTGTCCACATTATGTAGGTGGTATGTAAATATGTAGGTGGTGGCCATATGATCACGTGTACAGGGCAGCAGAGTGGTGGGGGGCTTGAGTGTGGGCCCATAAGCCCTTTGTGGCTGCCTTTGAACACCAGCCTCCTCCTTCTACTAGTTACTTGGCCACGGGCAAGCTGAACTTCAAATTCCTATACAACAAACAGAAGAATAATTGGCTCATAGGGTTGTAGTGGTGATTAAAGGAGATTATCCATGCAAAGTGCTTTACCACTGTGTATGGCCCACAGTAAGTAAACGTAGTACTTTATGGTTTATAAAGCACTTCTATATACACATACACTCATTTAACACCTCCAAAAGCCTGTGAGGTAGGTTGTATTGTTCCCATTTTATGAAGGAAGCACCTGAGGTCAGACAGTCTCAGCTGTTTCCTGTTCACACAGAGAACAACACTGGTCTTCTGATCTTTTTATTTATTTATTTTTGAGACAGAATCTTCCTCTGTTGCCCAGGCTGGAGTGGAGTGCAGTGGCACAATCATGGCTCACTGCAGCCTCGACCTCCTGGGCTCAAGTGATCCTCCCACCTAAGCCTCCCAAGTAGCTGGGACTATAGGTATGCGCCACCATGCTCAGCTGACTTTTTTATTTTTTGTAGAGATGGGGGTCTCACTATGTTGCCCAAGCTGGTCTCAAGTCTTGGGCTCAAGTGATCCTTCTGCATCAGCCTCCCAAAGTGCTGGGATTACAGGGTGAGCCACCATGCATGGCCAAGTCTTCTGATCTTGACGTCGTCCTCTTCCTTTAAGGCCCTCCCTTTAAGCACTAGGCAACAAACTATTTATTTTAGGTGTTCTAGCGTCCCAGAGAATATCAAAGCTAAAACTTTCTTCAATCAGATTTAGCATAATGAGTAAAGCAGGGACTTTTGAGTCAAACATGCCTGGGTTCAAATGCCAGCTCTGCGGCTCTGCCAGTTTCGAGTTGGGCCACTTTGGTCAAGTTATCCCCCACTCCCTGTACCTACTTCCTCCTTCATAATGTGGCACAGATTTTTCTTCAAGTCAGTACGTGCACTTGGAAGGAAAGCAGTTAACACAGTCCCTTTATATATCCTATTCAAGGCTCTGTCGAATTTAGTCACTTACTAGCTAAAAGTTTAATTATTCAGTGAGGGGTATATTTAGTGTTCTAAAGCTATATCAATTCCCCTTAATAACTAGTATGATACAATGACATAAAATAATCATATTTGTAAAAAAAAATCATCATTACATTGCTTCAGCTTAAAATACAGTGTGCTAAGGCAAGAACCTGTATTTTTTATTTTATTTATTTATTAATTTGTTTTTTGGGGACGGAGTTTCACTCTTGTTGCCCAAGCTGGAGTGCAATGGCACGATCTCAGCTCACTGCAACCTCCACCTCCCAGGTTCAAGCAGTTCTCCTGCCTCAGCCTCAGCCTCCTGAGTAGCTGGGATTACAGGTGCCCACCATTACGCCTGGCTAATTTTTGTATTTTTAGTAAAGACGGGGTTTCACCATGTTGGCCAGGCTGGTCTCGAACTCCTGACCTCAAGTGATCCGCCCACCTTGGTCTCCCAAAGTGCTGGGATTACAGGCATGAGAAACCGTGCCCGGCCTAAGAATATGTGTATTTTATAAAGTATTTGGAGGGGTTGTGTTTGGATGGCAACACCATCCAGTGAATTCAATAATTTAGTGCCAATCACGGACTCAGCCAAATAGAGGTGAAATTTTCAATGTGCTCATCACGTGGACCATGGCTTTGCTGCTTAGTAATACCTAAAATTTTTATTCACTGGTCTAAACAAGTCTCTCCAGTTTGATGTTTGCAGCTCATGATTATCATATGTACTTTTTATTAGTTTACACAATAAGGGTTGATTAAATGAAATAGATATATTTCTCTCTTGTACAGCTCAAGTTCACATGGCTACTCAGATATTTCCAGGGTGCCAAGATTCTTCAGTATTATTGCCCCAGTCCTCCCAGATGGTTTGCCCTTGTCTACATGGTCTAAGCTGGCTTACTACCACAGGCATCTTACCCAGCAGGAAGGGGAACTTCTTAAAGATGGCTTCAAATCCTCTCAGCCCCACCTAACTACTCGCGTGATGATCAGATCTGTGCAGACTTTGCCAGTTTGCACAGTTGCAACCCGTTAGTACCTCACTTTGGCCCATGCCCCAAGCCTCTCAATTTCTGTTCTGGGGCATCTCAGACATCATAGCAGTGTAGATTTAACACCTTGATCAATGGCAGACTAGGATCAGTGGATATTTCCCCCTTGTGTCTTCCCATCAGAAGGTCTTGTGGGATTGAGCACCAGTCACCCATAAGAGTGGCCAACTTAGTACCTCTTTCTTGCATTGACCTCCCCTCTTTCTTGCCACCCTCTCTATCCTTCACCCTTGCTCCCTGAGATCACTTCCCAAATAAACCTGCAGTTGAGTTTTAGCTTTAGATTCTACTCTCAGGGGGACCTTGGCCAAGACAGGGGAGTGCACAAGACTTTTATGTACCAAAAGTTGTCTTCATCCTTTCTTCTCACATTCCACTGGACACATGAAGCTGCAATGGGGGCTGAGCAGCGGATTTTTTATTCTGGAAAGACTTGCTCTCAGTTAAAAAGTTCATTACTATGGATGAAGTCTCTGTGCATGCTTCATAAAATTTGAATTTGCACAGCTAAATACATCATGGATAGGCTAGAGGTTATGACCACTGAACTGAGACCAGAGTTTTCATCCACACACTTCCACCCATTTTCCAGGTGAACTTAGGCAAGTTGCTAAGTCTTCTGGGTTTGAACTTCCTCGTTTGTAATTGGTGATAATCATAACTTCTTTCTCTGAGTGACTGTGAGAAAAATTAGATTGCAGATGGGAAAGTGCTTTAAAACTTTTAAAATACGATGTTTTAGGTTGGTGCAAAAGTAATTGCAGTTTTTTTTGCCATTACTTTTAATTATTTTTGCACCAACCTAATAAATATAGGTTAGATCTAGTTACCGCCTGTATGAAAACAATAAACCAGTTGTAGAACATTTGATTCCACTGTGTTACTATATTACTGGTTACACCTACAGAGCACCATCCAGTTTATCCATAGGTGGATGAAACTGCCCAGCTCGCCATCCTGAGAAACAACAATCAGCACCAGGTAAGCATTTTCCAACTTAAAAGGCTTTCATTGCGTGGGTCTCTTGCACATCATCTCTCATCATTTCATCATTTCATTACTATTTCCTTGTTTTCCAAAATGTTATTCACCTCTGGAATTTATCCTTTTAAAAATAATCATAAAGAGAAGAAAGGGAGAAAAAAGTTACTCATGGTACTCATTATATGAGCCCAAGGGACGAAACGGCATTCTCTCTCCCCATTAATAACCTAAACTTTCAAACATGTAGCCATGGTTAAGGATTCCTTCTGGACTATTTTAAGGAGCAAATTTATTAGTTCTATAGCATCTCATAATCCTGAGGTATTTAGGAAAACTACATTCTTTGGATTCTGAAACCCTGGCTGTTTCCCCAAGCTACTTCAAACAATGCAGCCTTTGCTGACGGGGCACTCCATGGGCCAGCAGTGTTGTTGAATTGTAAGTAAATAATCTTGAAACAAATCCATGGTTGACACACTGTCATATTATGTTTACTGCTCCAGAGGAGGGATTTATTCTGAGGATATTGAAAAATTCCATTGCTGTTTGGGGGAAGTGACAATTGGGATCACCCATAAATTAGAGTAATTGCCCTCTGTTCTGTACCATAGATATGATCCAAAACATTGCACATGTACTATATCATATGTGAAATAGAACAGTGCTGGATAAAAACATACAATATTACTAAATAAAAACAGATACCGTGGATATGACAGATGTTTAAATCGCCAAGTTTGGCTACAGCTAGCTTTGTTCTTCTTCTTGGATTAATAAGCATGGGAGCTCTAAACTGGAGGAGAAAAATAAACCAGTCCAACCACATCCTCCTTTTTAGCATAGGTTTCTTGATGTAGTTTTATAAATGATTAATATTTAATTTTATTTTTTGAGATAGGGTCTCGCTCTCTTACACAGGCTGGAATGCAGTGGCACAATCTCGGCTCACTGCAACCTCTGCCTCCCAGGTTCGAGCGAACCTCTTGCCTCAGCCTCTTGAGTAGCTAGGATTACAGGTGTGCGCCACCACGCCTAGCTAATTTTTTGTGTTTTTCGTAGAGACGAGGTTTCACCATGTTGGCCAGTCTGGTCTTGAACTCCTGACCTCAAGTAATCCACCTGCCTCAGCCTCCCAAAGTGCTGGGATTACAGGCATGAGCCACTGTGCCCAAATTAATGTTTAATGAGCCAGATCTCTCTTTCCCTATAAGAAGGGGACTGGTACTACAGCTTTCTAAAACTCAGTACCTTCTCTCCCCTCTCCTTTTCGCTCCACCCTGGCTCACTTAGGAGCTGGTGTGACTTTGCCTCTGGTGGAGGTTGGTGAAAGCGGTCATTTAATATGAAGAGGGACCAATATACAGGGGCGGAAGGCATCAACTGCAGTCCTTTATTTCGGCAAAACTTGTCTAGGCTAATTTCATTTAAATCACAGCAACACATAATTATGGAAAATTGAAAAGAACAAAACCAGGATTAAACTACAACATCCCCTTGCAAACATAATCGCCTTCCTCTGATACTTTCTACAGTCATTGAAATAGCAAACATGCTTTTTGAGACCATTTTTCTATGTATAATGCTGGTCACAGAGAAAGGAGAGAGAAAAAAAAGAGTTCTCCACAATTGTGATTGGAAGAGAACAATTTCCTTCATTTTCTGGCTCCAATGAGTACCTCCTAACATAGAGCTGAAAACTCATCTTCGGGTTCCTCTAGAAGAGGCTCCAATGTTTAGCAGAGGAACAGTTCAGCAGGGTGGAAACAGCCAGCCATGTTGCAAATACTTATAGGCCCGAGGACGATACTGTGTAGCAGAGGACGAACAGCTCTGCTCGGCCTGTGGAGTCAGGGAGACGCCTCCCTGGAGGAGGAGGACACTTGAGCCCATTCTGGCAAAATGACTATGAACTGGCCAAGAGAACAAGGGGTAGGGAGGAGCAGAAGGCTTTTATGCAGAGGGAAGAACACATACAAAGGAGTAGAAGCCAGAATGGGAGCACGCTCAGAACTGCAGGGGTCTACTTGGCTAAGCATAGGAGGTGAGCCTGTGAACTTGGGGGGTGGAAGTTGGGGTGGCCTGAGTCCTGTGAAGGGCTGCTGGGTACTCAGGTATGGTGGGCACTGGGTTGGCAGCTGCAAGCCATGGAAGTCCGGAGTCGGAGTCTTCAGAGGGCGGTCAGAGTCTCAGAGTCTTGGAGTCGATCTTAGAAGGGGAGAGTCTGGTGATGGGGCTTCCTCTGTCATAGACCTAGCAAGTCGGGTGACTGATAGCCAACGTGGCACTACAGGATGGCCACAGTGTCCTGTTTGTGGGCTTCCTCTGGCCAACCCAAGGGCTCAGGGCCACAGCACAGCCCTGAAGCTTCTCAGCAGCAGCAGCAGCAGCAGCAGTGGGATGGACTCGTGCACAGCTCTAGAGCCATCCATGGCTGGCCTTCCAGATCCCACCTCCTCCCCCACCTCCCCTGCCAGCCTGGCTGGGTCTTTCGCATTCTCGTGCTTGCACATTTTATGTGTTCTGGCCAACTAGACTCTTCCCTGCATGTAAAAAGCTGGCGAGTTCCCCTTCATTTTGTTCCCCTTTCTTTTTTAATCTACTCTGTTTTACGCTTTATAGCAGGGAATGCTTAGCATTCAGATAATCCATAAATATCCTCACTTGTTCCAGTTATCTTCTGGTGAGCATTCTCTACCCTTGTCCCCTCTTACCCCTCCTCCTCACACGTACACAACAGTAGGGAGAAGAGTACAAATGAACCCAGCTTCAGCAGTGACCAACTCACGGTCCATACAGTTGCATCATTATCTACCCCCAACAGATTATTTGGAAGCAATTTCCAGACATTTCGTCTCCAAGTATTTCAGTGTATGGGAACAAGAAAGGATTGAGTCACATGCCAATTTGAAGTCCTTCCCACGGTCATACATGAACGTATCATTTTTCTGTTCATGTCATCAAGGTGTTTTGTTCTCAGCAATTTATTGAAGGATCCTTTGCTACTTTAAAAATGCATTCTAGGCCAGACACAGTGGCTCACACCTGTAATCCCCGCACTTTGGGAGGCCGAGGTAGGTGGATCACTTGAGGTCAGGAGTTCAAGACCAGCCTGGCCAACATCTCTACTAAAAACTCCATTTCTACTAGAAATACAAAAATTAGCTGATGTGGTGGCGCATGCCAGTAATCTCAGCTACTTGGAAGGCTGAGGCAGGAGAACTGCTTGAACCCAGGAGGCAGAGGCTGCAGTGAGCCAAGATCATGCCACTATACTGCAGCCTGGGCAATAGAGTGAGACTCTGTTTAAAAAAAAAAATGCATTCTACATGCAAAATGTGTATATAGCCAATACTATCAGAACTAAAAATATTTGAATAATATTTGAACAAACACCTGTATAACTATGATTGAGCCTAAAGGAGAGAAAGTGAGAGAGAATATTACCAGTATCTTTGAAGTCCATGTTTGCTTCCTCCCTCTCCCCACTCCAGTTATCCTCTATCCTGAAATTTGGGCTAAGCATTTCCCCCATACATACGTGTGTGTGCGTGTGTGTGTGTGTGTGTGTGTGCACGCACCCGCATTTATAAGTTTGGCCCTCTAAACAGTATATTGTTTAGTTTTCCTGTTTGTGAGCTTTGTGTATAAATAGAATTACAATGAAATTGCCTTCTGTGACTCTTTTGCACTTCAACATCGTGTTTTCAAGCTTCATCCACATTGAGGCACATCTAGTTGTGGATTATAGCTGTGGATTATAGTATTCCACGATCTGAATCCGCTACTGCTTATTTCTCCATTCAATCGTTGATTGGCATTTAGGTTGTTTTTAGTATTTCCCCCCAACCTCCCAAATCCTCCTAAGAATATTATTTTACTTGTCTTCAGGACATATGCACAAGAATTTTCCCAAGAGTGGAACTGCTGTGTATATACACTTATCTTCACTAGGCGATGCAAAATTGTTTTCTCAAGTAATGTGTAATTTTACACTCACATTAGCTCTATATAACAGTTCCCACCAACACTGGTCTTGTCTGACTTTTAAATTTTCACTCTTTGGTAGATTTAATATATTTTTCTTGAATAATGAGAGTAAACATCTTTCCATATGTTTACAGGCCATTCATGTTTCTCTTCTATGGATGTCTGTGTTTTTGCAGTTTTCTATTTTTATCTTTTTCTTGATAATTCATGGGAATCCTTTATATATTTTGGATATTAAAACCTTATCAGTGCATAGAATGTCGGCAGAAAAGGCTGCCAACAATTTGTCTCATCCCTGCAGGTGCACGCCACCTGCCACCTTTCATCGTGAGGTGGGGTTATCGCACCTCCTCCTGGATTGGAGGTGGCCCTGTGTGTTGCTTTGATCAATAGAATATGGCAGAGATGCTGTATTATCTCCAGGCCAAAGCCTTAGAGGCCTTATGGTTTCCATTTCACTATCTTGGAAGTTAGCGGCTGTGCGGAAAGCTCCAGCTATCCTGATGGAGAGAGAGGCCATGCAGAGAGACTCTCCACAGGATAAGACATGGTATACAGAGAAAGAGAGGCCCAGGCAGCCCCTGCTCATTCCAACTGCCTCATCTGATGCTCTATCCATACAAATGAAACTGTCTTGGAAGCCTCAGCCAAGCTCTCAGCTGGATGCACCTGTGATCCCCACTTATTCTCCAGGAAAGAGAACTGCCCATTGAGCTCAGCCCAGTTTCCTGATTCAGAGACTCACAGGTAATAAAATAATTATTGTTTCCAGTCAGAAAATTTGTAGTTATATAACAATTTAGAATAGAAACAATTCATCATATGTGCTCTAAAAATCTTGTTTCAAGGCATACCTATTTTACTGTCTTTATAATACAGAAGGCCACCCTTATCCACTGTTTCACTCTCTGAGATTTGTTACATGTGGTCAACCGAGGCCCAAAAATATTTCAGTATTTTGAGAAAGACAGACAGATAGAGACCACATTCATATAACTTTTATTACAGTATAATTGTTATATTATTCTTGTTAATCTCTTATTGTGCCTGATTTATAAATTAAACTTTATTACGAGTTTGTAAGTATAGGAACAACTATACATACAGTATATATAGGGTTGGGGACTATCTGTGGTTTCAGGCATCCACTGGGGGTCTTGGAGTGTATCCCCAAGAGATAAGGGGGGACTACTATATCTTTTGACTATCAAAAATTGTAACATATACAAGCAGTCCCCAACCTTTTTGGCACCAGGGATCGGTTTTGTGGAAGACAATTTTTCCATTGACAGGCGGGGTGAGGTGGGGGATGGTTTTGGGATGATTTAAGCACATTACATTTATTCCATACTTTATTTCTATTATTATTACTTACTCGCCATAATGTAGAATCAGTGGGAGCCCTGAGATTGTTTTCCTGCAACTAGATAGTCCCATCTGGGAGTGAAGGGAGACAGTGACAGATCATCAGGCATTAGATTCTCATAAGGCACATGCAACCTAGATCCCTCACATGCACAGTTCACATGGGGTTCAAGCTCCTATGAGAATCAAATGTCTGGGCTGATCTGACAGGAGGCAGAGTTCAGGTGGTAAAGCTCACTCTCCCACTACTCACCTCCTGATGTGCAGCCGGATTCCTGACAGGCCTCAGACAGGTACTGGTTTGTGGCCTGGGGGTTGGGGACTGCTGACTTACACTGTAGTTGAATTCTTCAATATTTTACAGCTAGCGATTTTTATATCTTATTTGAGAAATCTGTCACTACTTTAAGGTACTGTATACTAAAAGTTTAAAAGTTTTGCCTTTCACATTTAAGCCCCTTAATCTATCTTGAATTGATAAATTCCTCAATTTACCTTGAATAGCGTAAGGTAGGGATACATTTTCATTTCTTTAAATATGGATAATTGCTTCAGCACCACAGATTGAATGGTCTCATCAGTTTTCCATGTATGTTGATTCGGTTTGTCTGTCCCTACACGATTACTGCATCATTTAAATTAATACAGTAGCTATATAATAATAAGTCTTGATACCTGGTAAGCACATCCTTCTCTTTTATTTTGCATGAATGTCTTTGCTATATTATTGAGTTTTTGGTCTTCCTTATAAATTTTAGAATCATCTTGTCAAATTTCATGATAGACCGTTTTTGAGATTTTGGTTGGATTTACATTGAATCCATAAATTGTTGGGATGAGGGGATTTGTGACTTTAAATGTTGAGTCTTTATCTATAAATGTGCCATCTTTCTATTCTTAAAAAAGTTTTGGCTGGGTGTGGTGGCTCATGCCTATTATCCCAGCACTTTGGGAGGCCAAGGTGGGTGAATCACCTGAGGTCAGGAGTTCGAGACCAGCTTGGCCAACATGGTGAAACCCCCATCTCTACTAAAAATACAAAAATTAGCCGAATGTGGTGGCTGGCGCCTATAATCCCAGCTACTCAGGAGGCTGAGGCAGGAGAACTGCTTGAACCCAGAGACAGAGGTTGCAGCGAGCCAAGACCATGCCATTGCACTCTAGCCTGGGTGACGAGAGAAACTCTGTCTCAAAAAAAAAAGTTTTCTTTAAGGCCTTGTTTAAAAAGTTTTACAATTTTTACATGTAAGTCTCATACATCTTTTGTTGGACTTACTCCTAGGTATTTTATATTTTTATTGCTAGTATTAAATTATTAATAAAATGTTTTTATTTGCATATTCTAATTGATAGTAGTTGGTGAAGAGAAAGGCAATTAACCTGGTATATTGATTTAGTATTTGGAAATTTTACTCATCTTATTTTAATTCTAATAATGTATAAGCTTCTTTGGGTCTTCTATGTGAACAAGTCTATCATCTCTGAATGGTAGCTTTGTTTTACCCTTTCCAACCCTATTAATTTTCCAAAACCTTTAATGTGCTGGCTGGGACCAGTTTTAGTGTTAAGGTTAAGCTGATGTCATAATATGAATTAGGGATTTATAATTTGAAAATATTGTAAAGCTTGAAGTTATTTAACCCTTAGATGTCTGGTAATATTTAACAATAAAACAATGGGTCTCATATTTTCTTTAAGGAAAGATTTTGAATTACTTCAATTTCTTTTATGAATTTGATTTCTTTAAATTTTTTTATGATTCAGTTTCTTTAATGTATATGAACCATTATGATTTTCTGTTTCTTCTTGAATCAGTTTTTGTAATGTATAGTAAATATGTAAATTACATATTTCATTTATGATTTTGAAATTTATTGGCATAAAGTTGTATATAGTATTATTACATACTATTGTAAATTTCTGCTATAATTACAGTTATGTCTTCTTTTCCATTTCTAATATAATTTACGGATACTTTATCTTGTTTTCTTGATCAGTCTTGCCAGAGATTTGACAATTTTATTAGTCTTTTGAGATAACCACTTTCTGGCTTTGTTGGTCCTCTTTATTAAAGCATTTCCCCCATTAATTTCTGATCTCTTTATTATTTTCCTCCGCTTACTTTCCTTTTTTCCCCGTTACTCTTTTTAACGTCTTAAGCAGCATGTTTAGTTCACAGAATTTCAGCCTTTATTCTTTTTTTTTTTTTTTTGAGACGGAGTCTCACTCTGTCGCCCAGGCTGGAGTGCAGTGGCGCAACCTCGGCTCACTGCAACCTCTGCCCCCCGGGTTCACGCCATTCTCCTGCCTCAGCTTCCCGGCCTATTCTTTACTACTGTGAGCATTTACGGCTAGCAAATTTTCAAGTATTTGAATATGTAATAGTTAATAATAAGTATTAATATCTAATAATCTAAAACACTTATTAATGTTAAGCAACCTTTGTTTTCACTTTACTGAGACATTAAATACTTCTTCATATTTTAAAATCTTGGTTTAGGCCGGGCGCGGTGGCTCACGCCTGTAATCCCAGCACTTTGGGAGGCTGAGGCTGGCGGATCACGAGGTCAGGAGATTGAGACCACCCTGGCTAACATGGTGAAACCCTGTCTCTACTAAAAATTCAAAAATTAGCCGGGTGTTGTGGTGGGCGCCTGTAGTCCCAGCTACTCGGGAGGCTGAGGCAGGAGAATGGCGTGAACCTGGGAGGCGGAGCTTGCAGTGAGCCGAGATCGCGCCACTGCACTCCAGCCTGGGCGACAGAGCGAGAGTCCATCTCAAAAAAAAAAAAAAAAAAAAAATATATATATATATATATATATGTGTATATATATATACCAAATAATAGTGTGTATATATATACCATTACAAATAATGGTGTGTGTGTGTGTGTGTATATATATATATACCATTACAAATAATGGTGTATATAATTTTTTATTTTTTATTTTTTAGTGCCAAGCACCAACTATACAAAGGTTTTTGCTAAAATTTGGTTAGAACATTTTCATCTAGGGGTTGGGCGAGGTGGCTCACACCTGTAATCCCAGCACTTTGGGAGGCCGAGGTGGGCGGATCACAAGGTCAGGAGATCGAGACCATCCTGGCTAACACAGTGAAACCCCGTCTCTACTAAGAACACACAAAAAAATTATCTAGGCGTGGTGGCGGGCTCCTGTAGTCCCAGCTACTACTCGGGAGGCTGAGGCAGGAGAATGGCATGAACCCAGGAGGCGGAGCTTGCAGTGAGCCAAGATCGCGCCACTGCACTCCAGCCTGGGCGACAGATTCTGCCTCAAAAAAAAAAAAAAAAAAAAAAAAAAAGAATATTTTCATCTTCCCTGATTGGAGGATGCTGCTTTTTTATATTTGACAAATGGTTCAAAGTACACTGACATTTTCCATTTTGAAGAGTTGAAAAATAATCTTTTTTCAAGTCTAAGTAGGCAGATACAAGTGTTTTAATAGGTGAGGCACATCTTTCAGGCAAGAAAGTTACATAATAATGGAAAGATATCTTTACATACTCTGCCGGGATCATGTAGTCTCCAGTTTCTTATCTTTGACATAAGTCATTTTACTGTGTTTCAGTTCAGTTGATACCTCCCAGTGCCTTATGGGTATTTTATTCCATTTACTCTTAGTGATAATTTTTTATGTCAAAGATTTAGACAGTGGATCATTTGAACACATTTATTGTTATTTATTATTATCATATATTTGAAATACACAGGCAGGGGGAAAATTGATAACCTGAACATCTACCATCCCTTTATTTTTGACCCAGGTGGCATTAGCATTCACTGACATCCCTAGGTAACTGAGCTTTTTATTGTGACCGCATTGTAGGTTACACACAGTACATAGTAGGTGCTCAGTAGGTACTATTTGTATGAATGAATGAACAAATGAACGACCTAATTTTTTTGACTTCCATTGTTGGTGATCTGATATGTGGGACGACTTCTTACTTATCTTTGTATCCCAAGTGTCTAGTATAATGTTTGTACATAGTAGGTGTTAAATTTTTTTGGAAAAAAAGAAAAAAAGACAATAGGAGGGAAGAAAAGGAGAAAAGAGGAGAGGGAAGAATTCTGTGTGTTCTTATCTACTTATCTAAGTTAAAAAGAATACTTAGTGGGTTTGGCCAGTTCCACTTTGACCTCGTTTAAAGCCTTTTCAGTGCTCATTTTGAACAAGAGCAGTCAGAAAAGATTCCAGGGATAGCAATTACCTTTCTATATGTGAAAATGTTTTCCCAAGGGATAGAGGAAATAGAAAATTCTATTTTCATAAATTCTCAAGGCTACTCCTAATTGCCTGTGGACTGGAAAATAATCCTTTGTCTTTGATGTTATTCTTTTTTTTTTTTTTTTTTTTTGACTGAATCTCGCTGTTGTTGACCTGGGCTGGGGTGCAATGGTGCGATCTTGGCTCACTGCAACCTCTGCCTCCTGGGTTCCAGCAATTCTCCTGCCTCAGCCTCCCGAGTTGCTGAGATTACAAGCACCCGCCACTATGCCCGGCTAATTTTTGCATTTTTGGTAGAGACAGGGTTTCACCATGTTGGCCAGGCTGGTCTCGAACTCCTGACCTCAAGTGATCCACCTGCCTCAGCCTCCCAAAGTGCCAGGATTACAAGCGTGAGCCACCACACCCTCCAGATGTTATGCTTTAACTATCTTTTAAAAGATAAAAAGCCAGCAGAGGTCTGTGGCTGAATTGCATTCCTCCTACCTGAACCCTGGAAGTCTGTGGTGGTTTAGGATATAATAATACTTCAGTTTACTCAGAGGTGAAAGTGAATAAAGTATAGCAAACAGATGGCTGTTAATATTGCATGCTGCATTTAAAAAAATTTTTTTTAATTATTTAAAAAATGTTTGTGGGTACATGGTGTCTATATTTATGGGGTATATGAGATGTTTTGATACAGGCATGCAGTGTGAAACAAGCACGTCATGGGGAATGGGGCATCCATCCCCTCACACATTTATCCTTTGAGTTACAAGCAATCCAATGACATTCTTTAAGTTATTTAAAAATATACAATTAAGACTGCGCTGCATGTTTATATATGTGGGATACACATCCTCATGCTGATACTTTGCCTCATGCCAGGTTGTTTAATCAGTGGCTTTGACAGAGTTACACAGTTACCTGCAGTGAGACGCCAGTAATACTTTTAGAAACCAACCCACCGTAAGCTCTTGCTGTGAAGGTATTTAAATAATTAAAAACATTCCTTTATCAAAGGAGTCTCCTTCTGACAGTGGAATCCATAACTTTTGCAGCTTTTCAAAACATTCAGATGAAAGAGACAGCTGTATTTTGTGCAGCACCATCGATTTTTTTTTTTTAATGAGACCAAACTTTGTTCAAAACTTCATGAATTAAGAATCTTAATAATTTCAGATTGGGGTACCCAGCTTCTCATGAGGATATGTAAAGTCTTCTTCCAAGAGAAATGAATGCTATAACTGTGCTACATAAGGAGATGTTTGTATTTTTTTGTTTGGATCTTGACAGGCTGTTTTTGTTTACACAGGAAGTTGCAGCAGTTGGCTTCAGGCTCAAATCTCTGAAGATCAGTGAGGAGGGAAACAGAAGGGCCTGAATGCACGCGTGCACGCGCACGTGCACACACACACACACACACACACGATCATCAGAGCTTACTCATTGTAGAGGAAACACAAACAGCCTCAAGAAAGGCCGTGAGAGTTAAGATGGGACACATCTGGAGGGGAAGGTCAAGAGAGGACATGACGCTGAAGTTGGGGAAATATCACCCTCTGAGCATCATTTTATTATTAAAAAAATTTTTTTAAGTGACAGCCCTATACAACAGCAATAGCTTCTGAGATTCAAGCTATTGAAATTCACCCAGACAGGTCCAGATGGTCTGAAGCCCTTTCAGAAGGAAAGGCCCTGCTGTGGGGTTTAGAGACGCTACTGATGAGATTAACATGCCTCCAAAGATATGAGAAGGAGCAGGCACCATCTCTGTTAACATTTTGTCACTGGATTGTCACCCATGGTGAGAACTGGATGATATGGAGAACAAGGAGTGTTGTTATGGTAACAGAAAGAGGAGGTCACCATCAAGGAGCCCAGAGAAGAGAGCCTCTATCCAGCACACTGAGGAACTCCAATTTGAGTGGCAAGTAGTTCCTGCCCAGGGCAAAATATCCAAATGGATGAGGATCTCAACTCTTTGCATTCTAATCTTCCATTCTCCAAGCAAAACTTATAAGGAAAGGCATGTCCTGGCCAGTGGGCCAAGTATTCCCCTCTCTACTGCAAACACATAAGCACATAAATCAATTTTCTCAAGTTTGGACATTCCCCCAACTCCAGTACCGCTGAGTGAACTGATCAGAGCAAGGTTTTGAACCCAAAGATGAAACCTGAGGCCCAGCTTCCAGGACTCAGTGACTCCATGACCTCAGCCGTTCATAAGGCCCCAGCTGACCTGAAGGGATGCTGGGTCTGACTCCTGCCACCTTGAATGCCCAGGGAGGGACTAAGGGCCCATAGTATAAAGCCCCCTAGATTGCTTCAGTTAGCAATCAGTTGTCCACTTTGTGCCTTTTCTGACTTTGCATTGCAGCTTTCAGCATTGGTACCATAGACGCCCCACCTTCGTTAGTCTGAATTCCTGCTCACCTTTATGGGGTACCGTCTGTGAAGCTTTTCACATTCATGATCTCATTTGACCAAAATAACAAGCTTGAGCAGTAGGTAGTATTACTGTCCCCATTTCATGAATGAGAAAAATGAGGCTCAGAGAAGCAAGGTGACTTATGCATGATCACTTACCTGTACCAAGACATTCTTGCTTGATTTCTATATGACATGTTAGTTATATCCTTTAACCACTGATACACAAACAATTTTTAGCCTCATATTCCTGTGAAAATGTTTCTGTATTCCAAACATAGGTATGTTTATTCATCTATAAATTGTAAAATCTATGACAATGTTAGTATATTGAGTGCATTATAGAAGATACAATAAAACATGTTTTAAACAGATAAGAAAAAAATGAAATAAATGATGTTTTAAAGATAACTCTATTAATTAAAAATTATTTTTACTTTTGCCTCAATTATAAGTAAAGTTAATTTTTAGGGATGTGATAGTCAAAATGTCAGTATTTATGAAAATCTTGGTTTAATACTTTGTCATGTAATGATTTTCAAGTTTGGTCCTCAATTTAATATATTTTGATTTTTTTTTTAAACTTTTTTTTTTTTTTTGAGACAGTCTCACTCCGTCACCCAGGCTGGAGTGCAGGGACACGATTTCGACTCACTGCAACCTCTGCCTCTCAGGTTCAAGTGATTCTCCTGCCTCAGCCTTTTGAGTAGCTGGAATTATAGCTGCCACCACGCCCGGCTAATTTTTGTATTTTTAGTAGAGATGGGGTTTCACCATATTGGCCAGGCTGGTCTCGAACTCCTGACCTCAAGTGACCTGCCTGCCTTGGCCTCCCAAACTGCTGGGATTACATGCAAGAGTCACCAAGCCCAGCTTAAAAATAATATTTTTATTTTGGAATAATTTTAGATTTATAAAAGGTTACAGGCTGAGCACAGTGGCTCATGCCTGCCAGAGTGCTGAGATTACAGCACTCTGGCAGGCCAAGGTAGGAGGATCACCTGAGTCTAAGAGTTCAAGACCAGCCTAGGCAACATGTCCAGACCCTGTCTCTACCAAAAAAAAAAAAAAAAAAAAATTGCCAGGCATGGTGGTACATGCCTGTAGTCCCAACTACATGGGAGGCTAAGGCGGGAGGATGGCTTCAGCCCAGGAGGTCAAGGCTGCAATGAGCCATGTTCACACCACTGCACCCCAGCCTGGGCAACAGAGCAACATCCTGTCTCAAAAAAACAAAGAACTTGTAAAGATAGTACAGACTTGTGTATATACCACTCCCCTCATTTCTCCATTGTTAAGATCTTACATTACCATGGTACATTTGTCAAAATTAAGAAACTGACATTGTTGCATTATTTTCAGCTAAACTCCAGACTTATTTGAATTTCATCACTTTGTCATTAATGTCCTCTTTCTGTTCCAGGAAACTATCAAGGGTCCTAAATTGCATTTAGCTGTCATGTCTCCTCAGTCTGCTCTTGTCTGTAAGTTTCTCAGTCTTTCCTTGTTGTTTATGAACTTGGCAGTCTTGGGAAGTATTAGCCAAATATCCTGTAAAATGCCCTTCAATCTGTGTTTGTCTGTTGTTTTTCTCATGATTATGGTTATTACTATTATTAATAATTTTTAAAGAATATTTAAAGAATTTCTATTTAAAAATAGCACAGAGGTCAAGTGCCCCTCCCACTATGTCATATCGGGGGTACGTGATAGCCTGTCACTTGGTTAAGACATTATTTGTTGGGCTTCTTCACTGAGAAGCTGCTGTTTTCCCCTTTTGCTACCTTATTGTTTGGAAGCAAGTTACTATGTGTAGCCCACTTTCATGGCAGGGGACAGGGAGTTGAGAATTAAATTCTACCCCATAGAGAAGGAGTATCTACATACATTGTTTGGAATTCTGTAAAGCTTTGTCTCTCCCTTTTTTTAAATTCATTTATCCAATCATTTATTTATGTTAGCATTGACTCATGAATATTTATTTTATCATTTGGGTTATAATCCTATACTACATTATTTATTTTTTTGCTCAAAAATTACCAGCTTTGGCCATTGTAAATTCTTTTATTTTTTAAATTTATTTATTTATTTATTTATTTATTTATTTATTTATTTATTTATGTTCATGAGATCCCTTCCCCTTGAATCTGAGTTGGGATTTTGTTTTTCTATAGGTTATTGGGGAACAGGTGGTCTTTGGTTACATGAGTAAGTTCTTTAGTGGTGATTTGTGAGATTTTGGTGCACTCATCAACTGAGCAGCATACACTGCACCCAATTTGTCGTCTTTTATCCCTCACTCATTTCCCACCCTTTCCCCCTGAATACCCCTGAGTCCCTGGCCATTGTGAATTCTTATAGATTGGCTCCTGTGTCCCTTTGACTTGCTATCATCTTTTTGTGGTTTTGGGGGACGGTTTCTTGCTCTCAGGTATTACAAGATGCTCCTGGTTCATCTTGTATTTTCTCTGCCCCAGTCCTGGAATCAGCCATTTCTTCTAGGAGTCCTGGTTTCTTTAGTAGGAGAATGGTATTTAGAGACCAAGATCTAAGCACTGGGTATGTTCATTGCTATTGGGGTGTCATTGCTTCTAGCCTCATTCAGTGGACAGGATTAAGATAGGCATGTACACTAACTTATGTATTCACATAACACTTGGTTTTTAACAGACTACATAGAAAAAGATTTCTTACAATGATAGACACAAATAGAAGAATTGCATCATTGGCTAAACTTTCTGAAACATCGTACTTAATTTTTAATTGGATCCAGCAGTTATGCAAATCTCTTTTGGTCAAATTCAGCTAATAAACTTAAATATTCCCTAATGTTAGTCAGTTGCATCTTGCAAGTTAATGAAAAAGTGTTGCATTTTTGTATTGTGGATTCAAAATGATTGAAATTTTTAAAATAGAAGATTTGTTAAAGCTAGAAATTCTCTTCCTAAGTTTTTTAAATATGCAGATATTAGAGACTTTATAGATGTCACACACTATTTTTGACAACAAAACTATATGACTGTGGAAATATTTCCATTCATCCAGTTTCATACTTTATAGCATTAATTCCATTCAGACAAAATTTACTTTCTCACTCACTGTGAACATATCACCTTTATTGGGAAATGACAGAGTAGGAGTGTTTATTTTTGTATGTTTATTTATTTTTTATTGTCATAAAATATACATCACATAAAAGTTACTATTTTAATCATTTTTTAGTGTACAGTTAGGTGGCATTAAGTGTATTCATGTTGTACAGCCACCACCATCAGCCATCTTCAGAATGTTTTCGTCCTGTAAACCCGAAAACCTACAGTTAAACAATAACTTCATGTTCCTTTCTCCCCACAGCCCCTGGTAACCACTATTCCACTTTCTGTTTCTATGAAATTGACTGATCTAGGTACCTAATGTAAGAAATAGAATATTAATATAATCAGAAATCTTTATTTATTTTTTCTTCTCATATACCAATGGACTCCTGCTCTAAACAACACAGGAAGTAGTGAGGGTTGAGGAGTGGGGGGGCCTGGATCCTATCTTTTGTTTGCATGTCCTGCCTTCTCCACCCTTGACAGTTGTCTCTAACTACTCTGGGTGAGAGAGTGAGTCCAGGCCCCTCTCTCCTGAGTGCTCTGCTGTCCCCCTGGTTGGCTGTGCCACTGACTCCCATTAATCACTCAGGTTAACCCCTTAATATCTCAAGTCCTCAGCCCAAGACACTTGGCTGAGAGTTCATCCATTTTCTTTATTTTCTCATAAGCAAATACAGTAGAAGGCTCTGAGGTCCTGGGGCACCTCTGTCAGGACTTAGAGTAAAAATTTGCTCAGTGAAATTGCTCTGGCCAGGAGCAGTGACTCACGCCTGTAATCCCAGCACTTTGGGAGGCCAAGTGGGGTAGATTGCTTGAGCCCAGGAGTTCGAAACCTGCCTGGACAACATGGCCAAACCCCATTTTAAAATAATAATCATAATAAATTTTTAAAAAGAGAAAAAAATTGCTCCTGGGCTCAGGACCTCCTGCCATATTGAGAAACATTCAAAAATTGCTAGAAGTTCTTGAGATTAATTGGTGTAGTAGAAAAGTTCCTGCAGAGACCTAGACATCAGGACTTTGGCTGTCCATACATGTGACAAAATAATTACCAGCCATTCTCACTGCTTTCTTATGAAACTCGTTAGCCATAACCTATTTAGAAAACTGCATGGTCTGTGTGTGCAGCTATGTATATGTGTTCAACTAAGAGTTAGAATTGGAACAGGCTTGGAATTATTCCATTTTCATCCATCTAGACCTTCTTTTCTTCATTCGAAAAGGCAACCATATTTAGATAGTTTAGTGCAAGTACATTTATTTAAACTGTCAGGCAACCCATTTATTCATGCTGGAGTTTCCTCAAGCACTCCTGGTGTTTTTTTTTTTTTCTTTTTTTTTTTTTTTTGTGATAGGGTCTGCCAGGACACAAATCAGCACTCATTTCCCCGCCAGATCAACACTGACACTCTTCGGGCTGAAAAATAATGGTTTTTTTTTTTTTATTTCAACTTACTCATTTGGCAGAAACACCATGCTTCCATGCCAATCCAAATAGAAAAGAGAGAAGGGGGCATATGAAAAGCGGAAGGGGAGAACTGTTTTCTAATTAACCTAGATATACATATTAGCACTTCATTTTTTACCCCTGTAACAGCATTGTGCCCCACAAATGGATATATGGGGCTGCAATTGAAAAATGTAAGCCTTTCAATATCATGAAAAAAAAAAAACTACTGAAGTAAAAGAAAGTATAAAAGAAGTTGGGATCTTCATCACTGCTCTCTCCTACAAATGTGCTCCAGTGGATTAAATACTACATTGATTCACACAAATCTTTCTTATCAAGAACTTTTCTCAATAATAAAGCAGAATTTCCAAAACCGTTATTACCTATGTGCAAATGGTTTCCCCATGGTTTTTTCCAACAAAAGTAACCTCCAGCAATGTAAGGAAGATATCACAAGCACAGTCCTGCCTGCTGTTCACACACTGAGCACTGGGCACATGCCCATGATGCACATAAGCAAAGAACTAGGAGATGGCCAAGGCAGGACAGTTGGTTTCAGGCTGGGCAGGAGGGAGCGTGCAAGGTGGGGCTTGAAAAAAGAATGGTGAAGGGAGGGCATTTGAGGCTGAAGAAATGGTGCCTGTAATCCCAGTGCTTTGGGAGCTCAAGGGAGGAGGATCACTTGAGCCCAGGAGTTTAAGAGCAGCCTGGGCAACATAGCGGCGTCCCATCTCTACAAAAAAATTTTTTTAAATAGCCGTGCATAGGGCTGGGCATGGGGGCTCACGCCTCTAATCCCAGCACTTTGGGAGGCCAAGGCTGGTGGATCACTTGAGGTCAGGAGTTCCAGACCAGCCTGGCCAACATGGTAAAACCTCCTCTCTACTAAAAATACAAAAATTAGCCAGGCAAGGTGGCTAATGCCTGTAATCCCAGCTACTTGGTAGACTGAGGCAGGAGAAATGCTTAAACCCAGGAGGTGGAGGTTGCAGTGAGCCAAGATCATGCCACTGCACTCTAGCCAGGGTGACAGAGTGAGACTCTGTCTCAAAAAAGAAAAAAAAAGCCATGCATAGTGGTGCACACCTGTAGTCCCAGTTACTCAGGAGGCTATGATGGGAGGATCCCTTGAGCCCAGAAGTTGGAGGCTGCAGTGAGCTATGTTCATGCCACTGTACTCCAGCCTGGGCAACAGAGTGAGACCCTGTCGCTAAAAAAAAAAAAAAAAGACTGAATAAATGGGTGGGGTAAAGGGGTATAGTGGGAGTGAGCAGAGAGTAGCGCACACACCTGCCCAGGCTTCCTGCAATGTTGAGTACATTAAAAAGTCTCATAAGGATTGCTGGAACCAGAACGCAGCTGCCCTTGAGTGTGGGGGTAGGGAGTTTATGTTTCAAATGGTTGGCTGTGGGGGTCCATTATAGATTTTGAGTAGGGGAGTGAAAATGTATTTCTGTTTCTAGGACTCTCTTCTTCAGTACTATGGCTCCTTGAGCACTGAGGATAGAAGGCCAGCCTGATGCGAATAACCTTAGGAAACTTCATATTAGTTTCACAGAGTCAGGTGAAGGCAAGGCAACATTCCAAGTTTAACTCTAAGAAGTGTGTTCCGACAAAGCATTGCATGTAATACAATCCCATTCTCTAAATGTCCATTTCCAAATCTGCTCTCAGTTCATCTTCCCATTTGCATGAAAAGTCATGGGGGTCATTATCAAAGATATAGGAGGAGCAAGCCTGTCAGCATGACCTTCTCACCAGTTAGGAGATGTTTGTGTTTATAGGCATCACCAGTGATATGTTTGTCTGTGTCCGCATCCAAATCTCAACTTGAATTGTATCTCCCAGAATTCCCATGTGTTGTGGGAGGGACCCAGGGGGAGGTAATTGAATCATGGGGGCTGGTCTTTCCCTTGCTGTTCTCGTTATAGTTAATAAGTCTCACGAGATCTGATGGGTTTACCAGGAGTTTCAACTTTTGCTTCTTCCTCATTTTTCTCTTGTCGCTGCCATGTAAGAAATGCCTTTTGCCTCCCACCATGATTCTGAGGCCTCCCCAGCCATGTGGAACTGTAAGTGCAATTAAACCTCTTTTTGTTCCCAGTCTCAGGTGTGTCTTTATCAGCAGCATGAAAGCGAACTAATACAGTAAATTGGTACCAGTAGAGTGGGGCAGTGCTGAAAAGATACCCTAAAATGTGGAAGCGACTTTGGAACTGGCTAACAGGCAGAGGTTGGAACAGTTTGGAAGGCTCAGAGGAAGACAGAAAAATGTAGGAGAGTTTGGAACCTCCTAGAGACTTGTTGAATGGCTTTGCCCAAAATGCTGATAGCAATATGGATAATAAGGTCCAGGCTGAGGTGGTCTCAGATGGAGATGAAGAATTTGTTGGGAACTGGAGCAAAGGTGACTCTTGTTATGTTTTAGCAAAGAGACTGGTGGCATTTTACCCCTGCCCTAGAGATTTGTGGAACTTTGAACTTAAGAAAAATGATTTAGGGAATTTGGCAGAAGAAAATTTTTTTTTTTTTGAGACAGAGTCTCTCTCTGCACTCACCCAGGCTGGAGTGCAGTGGCATGATCTTGGCTCACTGCAACCTCCGCCTCCCAGGTTCAAGCAATTCTTCTGCCTCAGCCTTCTAAGTAGCTGGGACTATAGGTGCCCACCACCACGCCCAGCTAATTTTTGTATTTTTAGTAGAGACGGGGTTTCACTGTATTGGCCAGGCTGGTCTCAAACTCCTGGCCTCATGATCTGCCCGCCTCGGCCTCCCGAAGTGCTGGGATTACAGGTGTGAGCCACCACGCCCAGCCTCTGGCAGAAGAAGTTTCTTTTTTTTTTTTTTTTTAAATTTATGAAGTATTTATTGATCATTCTTGGGTGTTTCTCGGAGAGGGGGATATGGGAGGGTCATAGGATAATAGTGGAGAGGTCAGGAGATAAACACATGAACAAAGGTCTCTGGTTTTCCTAGGCAGAGGACCCTGCGGCCTTCTGCAGTGTTTGTGCCCCTGAGTACTTGAGATTAGGGAGTGGTGATGACTCTTAAAGAGCATGCTGCCTTCAAGCATCTGTTTAACAAAGCACATCTTGCACCGCCCTTAATCCATTTAACCCTGAGTTGACACAGCACATGTTTCAGAGAGCAGGGGGCTGGGGGAAAGGCCATAGATCAACAGCATCCCAAGGCAGAAGAACTTCTCCTAGTCAGAACAAAATGGAGTCTCCTATGCCCACTGGCAGAAGAAGTTTCTAAGCAGCAAAGCATTCAAGAGGTGACTTGAGTTCTGTTAAAGGCATTCAGTTTTATAGGGTAAGCAGAACACAAAAGTTTGGAAAATTTGTAGCCTGACTATGCAATAGAAAAGAAAACCCTATTTTTCTGGGTAGAAATTCAAGCCAGCTGAAGAAATTTGCATAAGTAGCAAGGAGCCTAATGTTAATCTTCAAGACCATGGGGAAAATATCTTCAGACCATGTCAGAGACCTTCACAGCAGCCCCTCCCATCACAGGCCTGGAGGCCCAGGAGGAAAAAGTGGTTCCGTGAGCTGGGCCCAAGGACCCCATGCCGTGTGCATCCTAGGGACTTGGTGCCCTGCATCCCAATTGTTCCAGCCTTGGCTGAAAGGGCCCAACATATGGGGCTGTGGCTTCAGAGAGTGGAAGCCCCAAACCTTGGCGGCTTCCACGTGTGTTGAGCTTGCAGGTGCACAGAAGTCAAGAATTGAGGTTTGGGAACCTCTGCCTAGATTTCAGAAGATGTATGGCAACTCCTGAATGTCCAGGCAAAAGTTTGCTGCAGGGGCAGGGCCCTCATAGAAAACCTCTGCTAGGGCAATGCAAGGGAAATGTGGGATCAGAGCCCACACACAGAGCCCCTACTGGGGCACTGCCTAATGAAGCTGTGAGAAGAGGGCCACTGTCCTCCAGACCCCAGAATGGTAGATTCACTGACAGTTTGCACCATGTGCCTGGAAAAGCTGCAGATACTAAATGCCAGCCTGTGAAAGTAGCTGGGAGGGAGGCTGTACTCTGCAAAGCCACAGGAGTGGAGCTGCCCAAGACCATTGGAATCCACCTCTTGCATCAGCATGACCCGGATATGAAACCTGGAATCAAAAGAGATCATTTTGGAGCTTAAAAATTTGTCTGCCCTGCTGGATTTTGGACTTGCATGGGCCCTGTAACCCCTTTGTTTGGCCAGTTTCTCCAATTTGGAATGGCTGTATTTACCCAATACCTGTATCCTCATGTATCTAGGAAGTAACTAGCTTGCTTTTGATTTTACAGGCTCTTAGGCTGAAGAGACTTGCCTTGTCTCAGGTGAGACTTTGGACTGTGGACTTTTGGGTTAATGCTGAAATGAGTTAGGGCTTTGGGGGACTGTTGGGAAGGCATGATTTGTTTTGAAATGTGAGGACAAGAGATTTGGAGGGGCCAGGGATGGAATGATATGGTTTGGCTGTGTCCTTATCCAAATCTCAACTTGAATTGTATCTCCCAGAATTCCCAAGTGTTGTGGAAGGCTCCCAGGGGGAGGTAATTGAATCATGGGGCCCTGTCTTTCCTGTGCTATTCTTGTTGTAGTTAATAAGTTTCACGAGATCTGATGGGTTTATCAGGGGTTTCTGCTTTTGCTTCTTCCTCATTTTTCTCTTGTCGCCACCATGTAAGAAATACCTTTTGCCTCCCACCATGATTCTGAGGCCTCCCCAGCCATATGGAACTGTAAGTCCAATGAAACTTCTTTTTATTCTCAGTTTCAGGTATGTCTTTATCAGCAGCATAAAAATGAACTAATGTTCAATTCTTGGGGGCTGTCAACTTCATGCTTTCACTTCACAAATATTGCCAAATCCCATTTGGAACCAAGTATCCCGAATATCTTGGCACCAAGGCCAATATATTATTTGTGTCCACACATTTCCCCTAATTTCAGCCTTAGTAGACTGGAAACCAATCAAAATTACATAAATGTGTCATATCAAGTAGGGAAATATGAAAGCAACAGTATTCAAAGACAAAATTGAATATGCCTCATCACCATTGCTTTGCATTGATATTCTGGATATTGTGATTGTCTTCTCAATATCCATTCCCATTTTTCTTGGTACTATCCTACTTTTAATTTAAACATCTATCCCAACTGGATGCAAGGGTATGTGCTTTTGAGGAAACGGTGACAACCTTGCATTGAAGAATCGAGTGTGTGTCTCAGCAGTCACATAATCTTGCCTCTGACCACCATTCTTGGCCAAAGATTGTCATGTGACCCTATTTGCAGTAGTAGGAAGCAAGGGAAGGTTTACTGGGGTCTTCAGAGAGAGCTTCTGGAAAAACCGGCTGGTATCAGCAAAATGGGAAAGCAAGGAGGAAACACAATTTGATGAGAAAAGGTCATTTTAGATATGATGACTTTTATTCTTCCTTTCAGTAAGTGTTGGGTGCCTATCATGTGCTGGACACCATGTTCCTGCTCTCGGGACACACAGACCAGTGTGGGAAACTAACATGTAAAGAGATAATAGCAATACAATCAGCAAGGGAAATTTACTGTCTTGTGTGCACAGGGTATTGTGAAAGGACCCGTAAGTGACAGGGTCAGGGAAAGTTTCTGCGTCAGTTACCCCCTAGGAGGAACCCCAAAGTGGGGTGAGGTGGGAAGGGAAGAATGGAAATTGCAGGCACATGGGACTGCCCGAGCCAATGCATAAGGCACCCACCAGAGCCACATAAGGAGCTGAGATGTTGAGGAGAGGCTCTTACCCAAGTCTTCATCTGCAGGCGCAAAGTGGAACAGGGTGAGTGGTCACCCTTGGCAATGTGACCAATGTAAGTGTGGGTGTTAATACCACTGACCCTTGAACAAGACGGGCCTGAACTGTGGAGGTCCACCTATATGTGGATTTTCTTCTGCCACTGCCACTCCTGAGACAGCAAGACCTCCTCAGCCTACTCAATATGAAGATGACGAGAATGAAGACCTTTATGAGGGTCCACTTCCACTTAATGAGTAGTAAGGATATTTTCTCTTCCTTATGATTTTCTTAATCACATTTTCTTTTCTCTAGCTTACTTTATAGTACAAATACAGTATGTAATACATATACAAAGTATGTGTTAATAGACTGTTTATGTTATCGGTAAGGCTTCCATCAACTGTAGGCTATGAGTAGTTAAGTTTTGGGGAGTCAGAAGGTATACTCAAATTTTTTACTGTGCCAGGGGTCAGTGCCCCTAATACCTGAGATGTTCTAGAGTCAGCTGTAATTCCCACCTCCCAAATCACATGCTTCTCCTCTCAGGGAGAGGGAGGTGTAGGTGGAAGAATAGACACAGCTACTCTTTGTTGAGTTCCTACTATGTTTCAAGAACTGTCTTAGTGGCTGGGCACAGTGGCCTACGCCTGTAGTTCCAGCACTTTGGGAGGCTAAGGTGGGCAGATTGCTTGAAGTCAGGAGTTCGAGACCAGCCTAGGGAACATGGCAAAACCTCATCTCTACAAAAAATACAAAAATTAGCCAGGCGTGGTGATGTGCACCTGTGGTTCCAGCTACGCATGAGGCTGAGGCAGGAGGATTGCTTAAGCCCAGGAGGACAAGGCTGCAGTGAGCCATGATTGGATCACTGCACTCCAGCCTGAGTGATAGAGCAAAACTCTTTCTCAAAAAAAAAAAAAAAGAAAAGAAAAAGAAAAATAACTGTTAGATGTTGTCTCAATAATCGTAACAATTCTCATGCTAAAGAAGATACATTTGAAATTCTGATAGGTTCTATGATTTTCCTAAGGGCATACAGCTAGCAAGTGGTGGGGCAGGGATTTTCAGATCATTCCTGCTCCAAAGCTCAAGTCTACACTTAATTTTGCTTATGTTGAATCAGCTTGAAACTTCAGTTTGAGTGTAACCACTTGGTATTAATTAGAAAGAAGGAGAAATTGGCAAGTGGTATTTTAAAGGCTTTGAACCAGTCTCTGGAGAGCACATTAAATACTCAAAGCAAAGCAAAAATGTATATTAATAAGATCACAGCCACTCAAAAGGCAATTGTTTGCCATAAGTTCCAAAAAGAATAAAAGGAGGGGAGCTCAATTTCTCCAATTTCTCATGCCAAGGGCTCAGGTTCCAAGTTTCCCTCATGGCTCTTTCTTCACCTCTTCTCCTAACACGTTCCCCGTCACAGCTTCACTCCATAAGATGTAAGTGGTATTTATAGGAAATGCTGATCACTGCCAACAAGAGAATACTCATATTAAACACAATTTAGAACAACCTTCTCTCCAGTTGTTTGTAATAACCTCTTGGAAGTTTGAAATTAAAATCTGTATCCCATCCAGCCTTTCTCCCCGCCTCTTCTATTACACTAGGCCAAGAGCTTGCCCTAAACATCCTTCAGCTCCCTGGCCCACCACCCTGATGTGCTCTGTAGCTAATTATTTCAATCCCTAAATATTAGTCCTTTCTCTTGTCTCCTCTAGTTTCCTGGACGCGATTCATCCTCCTGGGTATTTCATTATTTATGTCAATGAACATCTCTTTTTCCCTTGAACATGCTCTTTCCCCTTTCCTTACCCTATCTTCTCTTAATATCTTTTCAACAAAATATGTGTAGAATTTCTCTTTCTTCACAGGAAAAGACCCCAGTGTTGAGATAATCCAACCTTCTAATTCAAGAGACAATATCATTAAAACCCAGAGAGATTATGCAACTTATCTAAACTCACACAGCTAGAAAGAGGCTAAGTCAAATCAAGAAAGAAGGACCCTTAGGTTCTAGTTCAATACTGGTTTCAACACCCTGCACTACCACCGAGTCACACCCACCCCAGCCACTTGGCAATTTGGTGTCAGATTGTGTCTGCCCAAAGCTGGGGTTATGTCTCATTTCATTTCTCAAGTGACATGTAACATAGTGGCACAGGTGCAATTGTCTTAGTGGCTTGTCTTGTGGCCCAAATGCTGCATATGTACTCATTATTCTGCAACAAGGTTCTTAAAAGAGGTATCTTCCAAAAGCCTTCCCTCCAAGGCCATTTGCTGGTGTGTGCCATCCTTCCTCTAAGGAAGTTTTAAGGGGACAAGGCGAGAATTGTAAGTCAAAGTATGTGAGGCTGGGTGGGCTGGGTGTGGCTTCTCAGAGGCAGGGCCCAGAATTGCTAAGCTTTGCAATTGTGCCACAGAGAATCTGGGGGGGTGTGACAAAGACGTTTTTCTTTGTTCCTATTGCCTTAAGGTTCTTTGGGACTATTGCTGTGCTAATGAACACTGCAAACTAACCAGAAAAAGCAGCCATCAAAGCCAGAGTTTTCACTGTGGCATGTGGGTCTACACAACAGCAGCCCTCGTGCCCATTTGGGTCATTCATGTCTTGACATCTGCCAGTGTGGATATAATCATTGATTGTTCTTTTAAAGCCTGAAATGCTTGTAAGTACCAGGCAACAGAAGGTGAGCTTCTGGACATGAGAGGAAAAGCCCCGGCACCTGAATTTGGTGGGACAGGACAATGTTTGACCCGCTGCCCAGGGCTGGCTTTGTGGACATGCAACTTGTGCTTGTTGTGATGCTCTGCTAGTGTTGTCTTGAAGTTTTTTATTTGTATTTAATTTTTTATTTTATTTTATTTTTATTTTTATTTGAGACGGTCTTGCTCCATCTTTTCTTTTCTTTTCTTTTTTTTTCTTATAAGACGGAGTCACGCTCTGTCTCCCAGGCTGGAGTGCAGTGGCGTGATCTCTGCTCGGTGCAACCTCTGCCTCCCGGGTTCAAGCAATTCTCCTGCCTCAGCCTCCCTAGTAGCTGGGATTACAGGCTCCCGCCACTATGCCCGGCTAATTTTTGTATTTTTAGTATAGACAGATTTCTCCACGTTGGCCAGGCTTTTCTTGAACTCCTGACCTCAAGTGATCTGCCCACATTGGCCTCCCAAATTGCTGGGATTACAGACGTGAGCCACTGTGCCCAGTCAATTCTTAATTTTTGAAATGGTTCTCCCATCTCATTTTGCAACAAGGCCCACAAATCATGTAGCCACTACCCTTCCCTCGCCCCATTAACTCCCACATAGAGTTCCTTCTCTAAGCTAGTCTGAAAGAGCTATGATCTTTTCATTGCTGTTTCCCATCTGTGCCTAGAAAATTGTGTATTGATTATCATTGGACCAAAACTTTTTTCTCCCTTATCAATGCCCAACTTTATGAGTGCTCAGAACTTAATTACAAACATCAATCTACCTGGAGAACTTGGATTTTATTTCTTAGCTTTTCCTAGCTCTAAGAGTCTATCACTCTAATTTTCTTCTGGCTTGGATGTTAATTAATTCTGTAACTAGGTTTTTTGTTTGTTTGTTTGTTTGAGACAGAGTCTTGCTCTGTCACCCAGGCTGGAGTGCAGTGGCATGATCTCTGCTCACTGCAACCTCCATCTCCCAGGTTCAAGCAATTCTCCTGCCTCAGCCTCCCGAGTAGCTGAGATTACAGGCACGTGCCACCATGCTTGGCTAATTTTTGTATTCTTAGTAGAGACGGGGTTTCACCACGTTGTCCAGGCTGGTCTCAAACTCTTGACCTTGTGATCCACCCCATGCCTCGGCCTCCCAAAGTGCTGGGATTACAGGTGTGAGCCACTGCACCCGGCCCTGTAACTAGGTTATTTATAGTAATTTCTTAAAATTACTTTTAGAAAGCTTGAAAGACAAGTTTCTTTCACTATAAATGAAAAATAAAATGTTTATAAGGTTGTTCCTAAGGAAGATGTTTAAAACTTTTTTCTAAAACGTGAATAAAACATCAGGGTTTCTCAACCTGGGCAACATAGTGAGACCCCGTCTCTACAAAAACTAAAAATGAAAATAAAAATTAGCCGGGAGTGGTGGCACATGCCTGTAGTCCTAGCTACACAGGAGGCTGAGGCGGGAGGATTGCTTGAGCTTGGGAGGTCGAGGCTGCAATGAGCCATGAAGGCACCACTGCACTCCAGCCTTGGCGACAGAGTGAGACTCTATTTTTTAAAATAACAAAAAACAGGCCAGGCATGGTGGCTCATGTCTGTAATCCCAGCACTTTGGGAGGCTAAGGTGGGTGGATCACCTGAGGTCAGGAGTTCGAGACCAGCCTGGCCAACATGGCAAAACCCTGTCTCTACTAAAAATTCAAAAATTAGCCAGGCATGGTGGTGGGCACCTGTAATCCCAGCTACTCAGGAGGCTGAGGCAGGAGAATCACTTGAACCTGGGAGGCAAAGGTTGCAGTGAGCCGAGATTGCGCCATTGCACTCCAGCCTGGGCAACAAGAGTGAAACTTCGTCTCAAAAAAAAAAAAAAAAAAAAAAACAGGGAGTCATTTAAATTTCAGTTGGCCAATTATAAAATTTTTCTTCTAATTATTCGCTTTTGGGCAATCTTTATGGATAAAAGAAAGTTATTAGGAATACTAAAGCTAATGGAACTAGTAATAGATAACATGCCTGGTGTATACATTAACAATCATTTAATGTTAATATTGTTAAGATTTTTATTAGTTATCTTTAACTTTAAGTCTTTAGTAACAAGGAACTGAGTCGCCAGTAACTAATCTCTTGACTCGACGGGACCCAAAACAAAAAAAAGGTAAAAATAAACAAGCCAACACAAGAGATGAAATGCTCTTGTATAATTCCCAGTAAGTCTCAGCCTCAGGCTCTTCTAAAGCAGGAAAGAAGTTGAGTTCCTTCCCTCTCACATAACCCTGTGTTCTTCTCTCAATTTTGGAAAATAAGTGGCTTCAATTATTCACTTTAAGTTAAATGTGCTCATCCCTTCAGTAAATGTTTATCTTGGACTCCAAGGAACAGATTGCTGAAGTAGGTGCCAGGTGAGCAGAGAGAGGACCAGCTTCATCCTTGCCTTCAGGCAGCTCGTTCTCCAGGCGGGAAGACTGAAATGTACACTAGCACCTCATCCACCAGATTGTGAGCTTTAACCGAGATATAAGTGTCTTTTTTTTTTTTTTTTTTGAGACAAGGTCTGGCTTTGTTACCCAGGCTGGAGTGCAGTGGCACGATTATAGCTCAGTGCAGCCTCAACCTCCCAAGCTCAAACAATCCTCCCACTTCAGCCTCCTAAGTAGCTGGGACTATAGGCGTGTGCCACCAAGCCCAGCTTGAATCTGTCTTAGGCCATCTTTGCCTAGCACATGACTAGCACAGTGGACATAACTCAGTGTTCAATAAACATTTCATAACTGACTAATTAAATAAATGCATGCTCATGAGTGGGGTACTAATCAGCTTCTCTTTTTCTCATAAATAAGAGCTCCCTTTAGACAGCACCAATCAAAATATTGAACAAACAGCTTTCCGGGGAAAAGGTGTTTTGGAGCAAACCATACAGGTCTATATGTCAGGCTACATCAATCTGATCTTCTATACTCTAATTTTTTCATATTGTCTTCAAATAGGAAAGGAGTCATAACTAATGACTTAGATGTTACTGAGGTTTTCTGTTAGTAACATAAAAAATCTGAGACAACCTTAATTCAACAACTCAGGATTGGCTACAGACAATACAGGGCACACCTATAGTGGAATCCTATGCACCTACTACAAATCCCATTATGGAAATAGATTTGTGGGTGTGGAAACATTTATGATATGTATAGCACCAAATGGAAAAAACGCATGTTACAACCTAGGTCTCCTAACAGCTTTGAGTATCATTTGAATGTTATCACAATTGTGGATCTCAAGGAATCATGGACTCTGACAGATATTTCATGTCTTTGTTGGTGTTCCTGCCCTAGACTGCAACTGCTCGCTCTATCCTGAGTTTCAGGATGAGACTGATGATAAAACAGATGAAATACTTAGGCCCTAAAGACAGAGTACTAAATTTAAGAGGAGACTTTGGGTGAATGTATCCAGACTGGCCATGATGCTTCCAGGCTGAGCCAGCAAGCACCATCTGAGCAAATAGATTCTTCCAGAATCATTTTATAGCATTGACTTCACACTTCACACTTAGGAGTTTATTACTTGAACCAGATCATTTCTGTTGCCATGCATAAATTTGTGTGTGCACCTTTGACCCTAAAATACAAGTGTGAGCATGCAATGGAAGACAGCAGTTGGCCCAAGACTCCAGAGTTCAAGCCCTGCCTCTGCCACTTAATAGACAGGTGGCCCAATGGAAGACACTCACTTTCTTAGCCTTATTGTTTGTATAAGTAATAATAGGGGTCATACATAGCCAGCTAGCCTAATGCCTAGGCTGAGTCCCATATGGGAAAGTGTGCTTCTACAGTGCAGATTTTATACATGTCTAAGGTGTTACTGTCATCAGATGGTGGTGGAGAATGTCTGGGTATTGGAAGCCCTGGTTTTAATTCCTACTTTAGTTGTATATCAACTGGAAACAATCACAAAAGCCCCTCAGGCCTGTTGACTCAGTGGTCAAACGCAGAGATTTGCATAGGGATTTGCTAGATATACTTCTGATATGAAAATTCTATTATGTTGGAAAATAATCTCTGATGTTTCACTCTTGTTTTTAGTTTTCTCATATAATAAAATATTGAGTCTTGGATTTGGCTTTATGGAACTATATCTGAGCGTGCTTATGCAGAGGGGTTACTGGGGAGGAGGAGAGAGAAGAAGGGGAAATGGTCAAGAGGAAGGGGAGAGGAAATTGGAAAGAGGAAGAGGGATAAGATGTTACAACAGGAATTGTAGATTGGGAAAACAGACCACCCGGAACTGAAGGCCCCTGATTATGTGCTCTGAGGAAACAGGAACCCAGGGACAGGGCGAATGTCAATGCTTTGACAAGCCCTGCTGTGGTCGTGAATGAACCATCAGACTCACCTCCCGCCATCCCCAGCCCCACCACACGCTGCTTCTGCTGTGCCAAGTGTTCCTGATTTGGGTGTGGTCTTCTGCTTTCTCAACTTGTTTCTCTGAGAAAAATGACTTATCTAATTTAGGCACAATGACTTTGATAAGTGAAGAATTCCTTGGGAGTAATTACAGACAAATCCACATTGAACTATGGATAATTTTCTATCGAAATGGATTTCTTTCTGCTGTTCTCAATTAAGATTCTGTCTTCTGGGACTCGGCTTCAAAGGTTGTATTTTTCTCCTTGTGGTTGCCAGAGACGTTGTGTTACAATGACCATCTGGACACCAGAAGACCTGATTGCATCTAGCTCAGTCCTCCAGGCAAGACAGTACGACATCAGAGATTGCATTATTTGGTCAAGGGAGGTCAGATAAGTCAGGCAAGGATAAAAATTTGACTTCTTAGCATTTTATTATTATTTTTTTAATTGAGACAGAGTATCGCTCTGTCACCCAAGCTAGAGTACAGTGGTGCAGTCATTGCTCATGGCAACCTCAACCTCCTAGGCTCAAGCGATCCTCCCACCTCAGCCTCCTAAGAAGCTGGGACTACAGGTATGCACCACCATGCCTGGCTAGTTTTTGTATTTTTTTGTAGAGACAGGGTTTGCCGTATTGCCCATGCTGGTCTCGAAACCCTGGGCTCAAGCGATTCCCCTGCCTCGGTCTTCCAAAGTGCTGGGATTACAGGCGTGAGCCACTGCACCTGGCCTTATCAGCACTTCTTTTTGGTCTGAATCATTTTGGACAGTTAACTTACTTCGCTGTTTCATCTTCTAAGACACATGTTCTGAGAAAGGAAATAAAGTAGCAAAATTAAATTTACAAAACATATCACTCTAGGGAGGTCCTTTCCATTTTTAAAAGGGAGAAAGCTGGAGATTCTGGAGGAATAGCTCCCAGGATTAAGTGCTGGGGAGGACCTTGCTTTTCAAGGGAGGATTTGGAAGTCCAGAGAGCTTGGGGGACTTGCCTACCGCCTTCGGTTTGCTCAAGGCCAAGCCAGCAAGCAGCATGACTCCCAGCATATTCTTTTTGTCTTAAATTTTTTTTTTTACTGTGAGAAACACATAAAATTTATTATCTTACCTTTTTTTTTTTTTTTTTTTTTTGAGACGGAATCTCACTCTGTCACCAGGCTGGAGTGCAGTGGTGTGATTTTTTTTTTTTTTGAGACAGGGTCTTGCTCTGTCACCCAGACTAAAGTGCAGTAGCACAATCATAGCTCACTGCAGCCTTAAACCTCTGGGCTCAAGCAATTCTCCTGCCTCAGCCTCCCAAGTAGCTAGAGCTACTGGTGAGCAGCACTACATTCAGCTTTAACCTTTTTTAAGTGTACTGTTCAGTGGTATTAAATACACTTATGACGTGCAGCCATCACCGCAATCCATCGCCACAGCTCTTCATCTTGTAAAACTGCAACTCTGTGCCCGTTAAACACTAACTCCACACTCTCTCCTCCTCCTCCTAGTCCCTGGCAACCATTCCACTTCCCGTCTCTATGAGTTTGATGACTCTAGGTACCTTCTATAAATGGAACCATACAGTATTTGTCTTTCTGTGACTGGCTTTATTGCTTAGAATAATGTTCTCAGAGTTCACCCATGTTGTAAAATATCTCAGAATTTTCTTCCTTTTTAAGACTGAATTATATTCCCTGGTATGTATAGATCATGTTTTGCTTATCCATTCATCAGATGAACACCTGGGTTGCTTCTGTGTTTTAGCTATGGTAGTAGCTCATTCTTTTTTCCTACCACATGGCAAAGCCTGTTGGGTTAAAAAGAATTTTGAGCCTGAAAACATAACACGTCACAGGTAGTGCTATGGAAAGACATCACCAAGTCAACCTGACTGCATCTAAACAAGCCTTTGTACTGAAGTCTGAAGAAATAAGCTCAAAAAGAGATGATCTAAAAGATACCCGTTTCAAGAGAATGCAACCTCTAAGAACAGATTATTACCCTACAAAAGGACATCTATTGAAGAAGCTGCAAAATTGAGTGGTAAGGCCGGGTGTAGTGTCTCATGCCTGTAATCCCAGCACTGTGGGAGGCTAAGGCAGGCAGATCATCTGAGGTCAGAAGTTCGAGACCAGCCTGGCCAACATGGCAAAACCCCATCTCTACTAAAAATACAAAAATTAGCCAGGCATGGTGGTGCACTTCTGTAGTCCCAGATACTAAGGAGACTGAGGCAGAAGAATCACTTGAACCTAGGAGGTGGAGGTTGCAGTGAGCTGAGATCGCCCCACTGCCCTCCAGTCTGGGTGACAGAGTGAGACTCCATCTCAAAAACAAAAAATTTTGAGTGGTAAAAAGTGTGAACTCCAATGGGATTTAAGTTCTGATCCTCTGTCATCCCATCAAATCCCTCAAGCCTCAGTGTCTACATCTCCAAAATGAGGTGAATAATAATATCTACCTTATTGGGCCCAAGATTAAATGACATTAAATACACGTAGAGTGTTTTGCATAGTGCCTGGCACATTACACATGCTTAATAGACATTCACTATTACTATAATTCTAGTTATTAATTTATAGGGTAACCAAATTTCTTCATTGCACAATTTTTCTTTATTTTTATTTTTTGAGACGAAGTTTCACTCTTGTTCACCCAGGATGGAACAAGAGTTTGTAAGAGATTGTAATGGTGCAATCTCGGCTCACCGCAACCCCGGCTTCCTGGGTTCAAGCGATTCTTCTGCCTCAGCCTCCCGAGTAGCTGGGATTACAGGCATGCACCACCACGCCCAGCTAATTTTGTATTTTTAGTAGAGACAGGATTTCACCATGTTGGTCAGGTTGGTCTGGAACTCCTGACCTCAGATGATCCACCCGCCTTGGCCTCTCAAAGTGCTGGGATTACAGGTGTGACCCACCATGCCCGGCCCTGCACAAATATTTTTTGAGCTTCTTTGTGCCAGGCACTGAGGATAAAACAGTGTGTATGATACAACGTTTGACTTTGAAAATAAAAACAGATAGTTACAAGGCAGTGAAAAGGCTAAGTTGGAGCCCCAAGGAAGGGTACTTGGTTTGGTCAGGTCTGAGGATATCGTTCCTGGAGAAGAGCACGTCCAAGTAAGCAGCAGGTAGCAAGGGTTAAAGGGGCTGAGAAAGGAGTGGGTGAGGGGATCCCACAGTGGAGAATGCTGGGAAGGGGTCAGGGCTGAAGAGGGACAAGTAAATGGGGAAGGTAGTGGGCTGGAGGCAGGTACTGAGTCCCATCTGCTTCCTCAATGGTGCTTTCTTTGTGCATTTTGAAAAATTAGTTTCAATGAATTCGCTTAATAGTTGTAGTAAATGTGTAGATTAAAGGCAGTTGCCAGGCTAAAATGTGTCCCGGAAGTAATATGTTCCAATTCACAGATTGACAACCTGATTCAAGAGCAAGAATAAAATTGTAATTTGATTCAGCTGAAAAAAATCAAAGTTATTAATACAGCAAGAAAAAATATTCACAAGGAAAGAAGGAAGAAAGAAGGAGAGAAAGAGAAATAGAGAAAGGGAGGAAAGAAGGAATGAAGAAAGGAAGCATGAGGAGGAGGAAGGGGGAGGGAGGAAGGAGGGAGGAAGGAAAGAAGGAAAGGGAGGAAGAAAAGGAAGGCTGTTCCTTGGAAGTGAGAGTTTGCCACAGAAACTGTTTTCCTTTTCTGCGTTGTTTTGAACATTTTTTTTTTTTTTTGTATTTAAGATTTAGTTAGTTTTATTTTATTTTATTTTTTATTTTTATTTTTCTTAGAGACAGGGTCTCTGTCTCGCAGGCTGGAGTGCAGTGGTATAATCATAGCTCACTGCAGCCTCAAACTCCCGGCTCAAGTGATCCTCTTGCCTCAGCCTTCTGAGTAGCTGGGACTATAGGTGCAACCCATCTAAGATTTAGTTCATTTTGGTTTTGTAATGGACTTTTTAATAATTGGTACTCAAATTCCTACTAATGCTATAATTGGGAAAATGAGACTAATTTCATAGCCTTTGATTCTCATGAGCTATCTTTCAAACCCCCAAGGGTTCTGGTGTAAAACAAACAGAATTCACAGAACTCTGCCTAAGGGACTGACTTCAGATGTCTTTGTCTTTCAGAGTCATTAAGGCAAAGTTCTGAAGCCTGGCAATCTTTCAGGTATGCTCAAATGATTTCAATCTTGCATTCATCAAGTGTATCTCTACTAGAGGTGAACTAGACATTTTTATTACTAATGGCTTTCTTCCAGAGTGTCAGCATTTTGATTTGAATGTCCCTAAAATTTAAAGATGGGGGTTAAAATTATGTAGAGTTCAAATGATTCTCCAAACTTGAGAATTTCCAGATGGCAAGGGGGAAGGATTCTGCATAGGGTTGGAACACAAAGTGAACTTACGTCTCACGTGTAGCACATTGTCGCCTCTGTGGAGACCCGGACTCCCCTGGAAACTGTCTCCCTCCTTCCCCGACTTCTCAGGACTGCTTACAAATCTCCCTCACAGCATGGATGACCCTACGATTATCTGCTACTTGCCAATCTCTGCCACTAAACAGTCAAATCCCCCAGGGGCTTCCGAGCTACCCTCAGCATCTAGAACACTGTCTGGCACCAAATGGATCATCAAGGAGAATGTGTTAGTTTGTCAAATGACTGAGTGACTCCAGACAACGAGCGACGATTATCTGAGTAAACTCACTCCATTATGAAATTTGTCTAGCAGTCTGTCTTATCTCTAATTTAATCTAAGACTAATGAATAAAACGATGACATCATTTGAAGCTCCACTTAGACATACCTTTGATCTGATAACCAAGATTTTCTCCTGTTGAACCACAGCCAAATATTTGATCAACATCGTCATTCATCATCTTTCCCCTTTCTCCAACGAAAATCGTTGCACCAAAATTTCTTCGATCCAAAAAGTCAGCATCAGAATTTCTAGTCTGGTATTAAAGGATTTTTTAATAATATGAGTCATGTTTCTGTCTCTGTGGATTATGGTGACTCCGGCTGTGAAGATTGACACCGCCAATAGCTGCCCCAACGTTGACATTTTAGCAGGGAGGCTGGGTGTGTGTCAGTGCCGGGGTCATGGAGGTGGCAGAGGGATAGGACATCAGAGCACGGAACTTACCTGAGAGTGTGAGGTGTGATGAAATTTGGTTTGCATCTCTAAGCAGATTGGTGCAGAAGGAATTAAGAGCTGGCTGTTTGGGAGAACAGTAGGTCATAAAACCGAGCAGGTCCAGGCTCTCAGCACTGAAAGAGATCACAGATTCCATCCACACACAGATCCCCTCTACAGCGTCCCCAGCCGGTGTCTGTGGAGATTGTCTGACACTCAGCAAGAAGAGTACAGACGCTAAGGCATAAGACTAGCCTAGAAAGGGTAGATGCTCATCAGAAACCCCAGCCTCCAGATGGAACCCTTGATTTTTTTTTTTTGAGATGGAGTCTCTCTGTCGCCCAGGCTGGAGTGCAGTGGCGCGATCTCGGCTCACTACAACCTCCGCCTCCCGGGTTCAAGCGATTCTCTTGCCCCAGCCTCCCGAGTAGCTGAGACTACAGGCGCCCGCCACTACACCCGGATAATTTTTTGTATTTTTAGTAGAGATGGGGCTTCACCGTGTTAGCCAGGCTGCTCTCGATCTCCTGACCTCCTGATGTGCCCGCCTCGGCCTCCCAAAGTGCTGGGATTACAGGCGTGAGCCATCGCACCCGGCCAGAGCCCTTGATTTTGAAGCAAACTCCTGTCCCAACGGGAAGTTTCCTAAAATTTCACGTAGAGTAGAAACTGAATTTAGGGCTCAATCTGCCCTGGGCCTTTAGGAATCAGGAACGTGGTAATGAAGCAGCATTGTGGTCTCGGGTAAATACCCGAGATTCGTGGTGTCATGGCCACGGAAAACTAGGACGCCGGCACACAAAGAGTGAGGTTCGGAGCAGAAGTTTAACAGGCAAAAGAAAGAGCTCTCTGAACCGAGAGGGGTCCTGGAGAAAATAGATTGCCACTTCTGCAGTGAAATGCAGAAGGTTTTATAAATGAGCTTGAGGAGGCGGTGTCTGATTTACATAAGGCACAAAATATTGGTTGGACTAGGTGTGCCATTTGCACAGCACGTGAAGAAGCTGGCCGTCCCACCCTAACCTCTTATTTATTTATTTATTTATTTTTTGAGACTGAGTTTTGCTCTTTTTGCCCAGGCTGGAATGCAATGGCGCGATCTCTGCTCACTGCAACCTCCACCTCCAGGGTTCAAGCGATTCTCCTGCCTCAGCCTCCCTAGTAGCTGGGATTACAGGCATGCGCCACCACCCCGGCTAATTTGTATTTTTAGCAGAGACGGGGTTCTCCATGTTGGTCAGGCTGGTCTTGAACTCCCGACCCCAGGTGATCCACCAGCCTCGGCCTCCCAAAGTGCTAGGATTACAGGAGTGAGCCACCGCGCCCGGCCCCCTAATCTCTTATTATGCAGATGAGTTCTGTACCTGGTAGACGCCATGTTACCGGGCTCTTTACTATACATGTGGTGACAAAGAAAAGGGAGGATGGAGCCTCCATGTTGAATATACCCGGCCCTCAGGTAGCCCTTTTCTATTGGCACAGCTGCTGGCATTTACCCATGCAAGCTTCCAGCTTGCTTATCTATGTCTGCAACTCGATTTTTCAGGCTACTCTTTGTTAGAAAATGAATGATCCAGCAGCTGCTTTTTTTAAAAAAGGGAAATTCCGCAGAGGGCTCTGTTGCCCTTACTATCTGCCTAAATAATTTCTTTCTAGCTCCTGTATCAGTAACCCCTGTCTAAGAGGTAAGGGAGGGTGATAAAGAACAACCTCGTCGGTCTAGATATTCATGGGACTCATACCTCTCAAGAGGCCAACACTATCAATAATCATAACTAATTTGGGACTGCAGATGATTAGAGTGCACTGTTAGACAAGAATAGAAGGCTTTAGTGGAGACATCATTGAATAAGTCAATAGTATAGACACAGGCAGTTGAACTGATCACAAAGATGAGACCCTTTAAAAAACATCTGAAAGACTGATATTCGACAATAGCAGGCATTTATTGAGAGATCACTGTGTTTTAAGTACCTTCCATAAATCATTTCATTTAATCATCACAACAGTTCTATAAGGGAGGTGTTATTGCCCTGATTCTTTGATGAATGTGAAATTCAGAGAGGTTAAGCAAATTGTTCAATGTCACTCAGCTAAACAAATGGCATAGCAGGAATTCAAATTCAGCGTGCATGACTGCAAAGCCTATTCTCGGCACCCCTACACCAGAGGATCCACAGCTAGGGTCTCCAGCTGAGCATCTGCAGTGTGATGGAATAACATGTCGATAGACTTATTCAAATAATAACTTTGTTGACAGCCAGCCAGCAGAATAGTGAGGTACTTGTACTTTAATCACTTCAAATGTGCCACCCCCAAATCTATATTCAGCAGTGTTCGGCAAACACAAAAAATTGAGAACCACCTCTATATACTATGAACAACAACAAAAAATCAGGTTACTCTCATGGAAGATCCAGAAACTGCATAAACAGTTGCCAAAGGAAATTTCAACTAAATGAATATCTGTTCTTTAAAGAGGTCAGGAAATAAGATTAAGAACACTTACACATTCTTGAGATAGTCCTTGCTTGGTATGTTTTCTTAAGAACCAGTGTAATTTTACTTTATCAGGAAGATTATGGCTCTGTTGAAATATTGTTAAAGTGGCAGAATAAATGTTTCAAATGTTTTTTTAGCAACGGTAAGTTTACTATATATAAAAACATGAATCAGGAAAGGAAGGAGGAGAAATGACTGTTTTTATGCCCTAAAAAAAAATCAGAAAAATTGTCAAACTTACAAATATTTCAATGAGAAAACCAGTTTCTTCTCTCTCTCTCTCTCTCTCACACACACACACACACACACATACACAGGTACACACACAGAGGATCTTTGAAAATTCTTACTTGTAAAATATGATTACGGTTGGGAATAATGCACATTTAATCATTTAATTGGTGAAACTTACATGACTCTCCTTTTTTTTTTTTTTTTTAGAGACAGAGTCTCACTCTGTGGCCCAGGCTGGAGTGCAGTGCTATGATCATAACTCACTGCAGTCTAAGTAGCCTACAGTGTAAGTTACTGTGCCTGACTCCTCTATTAAGCTTATAGTTTTGTAGCTGATATGGTTTAGATTTGTGTCCCCACCCAAATCTTATGTCAAATTGTAATCCCCAGTGCTGGAGGAGGGGGCCTGGAGGGAGGTGATTGGCTCTTGGGGGTGGATTTTCCCCTCGTTGTTCTCGTGATAGTGAGTTCTCCCGAGATGTGGTTGCTTAAAAGTGTATAGCACCTCCCTCCTTGCTCTCTCTCCTTCCTTCTCCTGCCACCACGTAAGACGCACCTGCTTCCCCGTCGCCTTTTGTCATGATTTTAAGTTTCCTGAGGCCTCCCCAGCCTTGCTTCCTATACAGCTTCCAGAACTGTGCATCAATTAAACCTCTTTTCTTTATAAATTACCCAGTCTCAGGTAGTCCTTTATAGTGATGCGAGAACAGACTAATGCAGTAGCTATCATAGAACTAAAATTGTATTTAAGGCTGAAGATAAAAGCAACCAGAATTAAAATTTTATGATTAGAAAAAACTCTGTGCAGGCCGGGCACGATGGCTCATGCCTGTAATCCCAGTACTTTGGGAGGCTGAGGCGGGCAGATCACGAGGTCAGGAGATCGAGATCATCCTGGCTAAAAAGGTGAAACCCCGTTTCTACTAAAAATACAAAAAAATTAGCCAGGCATGGTGGTGGGTGCCTGTAATCCCAGCTACTTGGGAGGCTGAGGCAGGAGAATGGCGTGAACCCGGGAGGCGGAGTTTGCAGTGAGTTGAGATTGCCTCACTGCACTCCAGCCTGGGCAACAGAGTGAGACTCTGTCTCAAAAAAAAAAAAAAGAAAAAACTCTGTGCACATATGTGAAGATCAATAAAGTACTTCTAATGAGCACTACAATATTCAATATTACTCTTTTGAAAGAAAATGAATATTCACCATGAAGAACCAAATGAGATCTCAACTACCTTTGTAAATAACAGACAGAAAATGGTCAAAACAATTCATTTTGGCAATCCACACCAGCTAATCGCAGTTCACACTTTCTCATCATTTTCCCTGCCCAGCAAAGAAACTAGAGCACAGCTGTCCATAGACATGCTGTACCTACTTCCAACAAACCCCACAGTGAGTCTCTGCAACTCAGAAAGCACGGGCAGGGTTAAAAGCAAACTGTCTGAGGTCAGATAGCCATGAGTTTGAATCCTGGTTCTGTCCCTGATCACTTGTGGCGCTTGGAGCAAGTTACTTAACTTCTCAGAGCTTGAGATTCCGCATCTGTAAGATGGGGACAATCATAGTAACAACCATGTTCACAGGGCAGTCAGTGTTAGCTAGTCAATGTTAGCTAGCGATCCTTACTACTCCCAGAGGGTGAGAGCCTAGAAGCGTGTGTGTTTGATACATTTTTTTATTTTCCAAAGTACCCAGAGAAGGGCCTTAGCCACAGAAGGGGCTGCATAAAGGCTTACTGAATGAGTGCTGGCTGCCCTCTATAGCCTGCTGGTGGTAACCATGGACACAGTTTAGATTGGATCTGAGCATGAGAAGGAAAGGGGTTTGATTAAGGCCAGTTTGTCCTCCCTGACCTCCATTATAAGTGGGTTGGGATTTGCTTTCCCTGGAAGATGCCTCATTTCCTTTCCATGGACTCACTTTGTAGTCGTTCACGCTACTCTGACTCACGACTCATAAATCATAGACTCTACCCGCTGGGACACTGGTTGTTTTTTGTTTTGTTCTGTTTGTTTTGTTTTGTTTTAAGAAACAGGGTCTTGCTCTGTCACCCAGGCAGGAGTGCAGTGGTGCAATCACAGCTGAGTGCAGTAGTGTGATCACAGCTCACTGCAGCCTTGAACTCTTGGGCTCAAGTGATCCTCCCACCTCAGCCTCCCAAGGAGCTGGGATTACAGGCATGTGCCACCATACCTAACTAGTTTTTTGTTTGTTTGCTTGTTTTTTTGTAGAGATAAGGTCTTGCTATGTTGCCCAGGGTGGTCTCAAACTCTTGGGCTCAAGCAATTCTCCTGCCTCAGCCTCCCAAAGTGCTGTGATTACATATGTGAGCCACTGCATCCAGCCCTCGCTGGGTCTTATGTGTCTTTGGGGCCAACCTCTCACTAGCTTCAATGACCTATGAATAATTAACTGTGAAGCTCCCTCTTCCCCTTTAAAAAAAAAGTATCTTGCTATAAATCTACCAAACATAGCTGGATAGATGCCCTCAAAATCCAAAGAGTTTGCTCACATACACAGACCTGTAAAAAAGAAAGCCAAATTCCAAAAATAATCTGCACAAACTGATTTTTATTTCCACTTTTTCTTTCCTTGAGCTCCAGTTTCACATTGCTGCCCTTCTTAGAAGTTAGTTCTCACTGGTCATTATAGAAATTATATGTCTGGTAAAATCATTACACATTTCATTTAGAAAGTGAGACGGAAAATACTTCCTTCTGAGGTGGTACAAGTTCCATTTAGGGCCAAATATTGAGAGGCCAGCCCTCTTCTCATAAAATCCAATCCTCTTTTTTCCTTAGATGACTTTTCCTCATTCTTTGGGATTTCATATCAGTGCCACTTCCTCCTGGAAGCCTTTTCTAATACATAAAAACTGCTAAGAGTCCTATGCATTGTCTTAGTCTCTTTACATGCATTATCTCATTTAATCCTGAAACTAACCTGAGGAGTAAGTTGCTATCATTATCTATATTTCATAGTTGAAGAGGCAGAGTACAGGGCCAGAAAGTAAGTTGGCAGAACTGGCACTCACACACAGGTGGAATGACTTCAGAGCTCTTACTCCTAACTGCTACACTATCCTATTTTCCAAAGTACTACTTGCTCTCAAAGCACTCTTTTTCTTCTTTCTTTTTCTTTTTCTTTTTCTTCTATCACAGCACTTGTAGTAAACGTTAGTGGGGTTCTAGCCCATCCCCCATCTCCCACCCCTTTCCTAACACCTTTCTATTTCAATCTGGTTACACAATCTCCATCCTTGGCCCTAAGGGTGAAACACATGATATAGGCTAAGCCCATCAACATATTTCCTCCCATTGTACACAGTGATTGGTTGGGGTAGGGATATGCCCTAGGCTGACCCAATCAGAATTCATCTTGAGACTTTAGTCAGGATGCCGGGAATGGGATGCAGATTCGTTATTCCTCTCTATATGTGAATCACATAGCTTTAGGAGTTGCTTGCAGCCATCTTGGGATTGTAGAGAACTGTGATGACAAAAGAGCTTATCATGGAACCAGAGCTGAGAAATAAAGAGAAAAAAGTGCTTGATCTTGTCACATGCTTTGAGCTGCCTGGAACAAATCTTCCTGAAACCATCCTACATGTGAACTTCACAGGCATATGTAAATTTCCTTTGTTGTTAACCCAGTTGGAATTGGTTGTTCTGTTTCTTGCACTCAGAAGCTTCTTAACTTTACCAGCATTTACACATGGTATTTTTCTGGATTTTTTTTTTTTTCCAGACAGAGTCTCACTCTGTGGTCCAGGCTGGGGTACAGTGGCACAATCTCATCCCACTGCAACGTCCACCTCCGGGGTTCAAGCCATTCTTCTGCCTCAGCCTCCGGAATAGCTGGGATTACAGGTGCCCACCACCATGCCTGGCTAATTTTTTGTATTTTAGTAGAGACGGGGTTTCACCATGTTACCCAGGCTGGTCTCGAACTCCTGACCTCAAGTGATCCACCTGCCTCGGCCTCCCAAAGTGCTAGGATTACAGGCGTGAGTCACCGTACCCGGCCTTTTGTTGATTATTTAATTGCTTTTTTCTCCCCAGTAAACACTAACATCCTTGAGGGTGGGAACCACCACTGTCTTGTCACAGTTGTGTTCCCAGTGCTTAGTACCTGGTAGGGGTTGCATGAATATATGTCAAATGAGTGAAATGAATGAACAGCAGATTTTCTTGGGCAGTGAGTGACCTGAACCACCGTTTCAGTTTGCTTAGATTTCATGTCATTTACAGGTGCTTGAAATCTCCAACTGGAACCTGAAAACTGTGGAATAGCCAAACCAGACAAAGAGATTGAAAGGAATTTTCCAGTTTCCAAACTATTTCAATTGTACTACATTAGCTAAGATCTCCATTGAATGGATTTTTAAATCCTTAAAACAACAATACCACAAAGTCCAAACAATTGCAAATGAAAGACTTCCATTGGAATAAAACCATAATCAAGTACTTTAAACAAACATATAAATACTATATTAAAATGTCTAAAGTAATTACGTACAATATAAACTTTCAGTAACATACCTTTTTACCTGATGGTCTTCATTTGTGTTTTATCTTTAGCTGAAAACAGCAACAACAACAAAGAAAAAGCCCCCAAACCAGGATAAACTGGAAACATTTATTAAAGCAACCATCAATTTTACTGCCATCATATTTTGAGGCCTGAAGCATCAAAGATTTACTGATGTTATCTATAAATAATAATTTTTACATGAGTTACAGTTAAACTATACATTCAAAGCATAACAATGGCAGGAGGAGCCTGGAAGAACTCTTACAGGTCATCCAGTCTAACTCCTTAGTTTACCAAAGAGAAGACAGAAGACCTAGTGGAGGCCAGGCACGGTGGCTCACCCCTGTAATCCTAGCATTTTGGGAGGCTGAGGTGGTCAGATCACTTGAGGTCAGGAGTTCGAGACCAACCTGGCCAACATGGTGAAACCCCGTCTCTACTAAAACTACAAAAATTACCCAGGCATGGTGGCATGCACCTGTAGTCCCAGCTACTTGGGATGCTGAGGCAGGAGAATGGCTTGAACCTGGAAGGTGGAGGTTGCAGTGAGCCAAGACTGCGTCACTACACTCCAGCCTGAGCAACAGAGCGAGACTCGATCTCAAAACAAACAAACAAACAAACAAAAACAGAAGACCTAGTGGGAAAGACTTATCTGTGTTTCATTCAACCTAACAATACAACAAGCATTCACTGGGTCATGCTATATGTGAGATTTGGTGTTAGATATTGAAAAATAAGGCGGGGCACGGTGGCTCACACCTGTAATCCCAGCACTCTGGGAGGCCGAGGCGGGCAGATCACGAGGTCAGGAGATTGAGACCATCCTGGCTAACACAGTGAAACCCCATCTCCACTAAAAATACAAAAAAATTAGCCGGGCATAGTGGTGGGCGCCTGTAGTCCCAGCTACTCGGGAGGCTGAGGCAGGAGAATCGCTTGAACCCGGGAGGCGGAGCTTGCAGTGAGCTGAGATCACGCCACTGCACTCCAGCCTGGGTGACAGAGTGAGACTCCATCTCAAAACAAACAAACAAACAAATAAACAAAAAAGAAAAATAAAAGGATATAAAAAGGTAGGTTACAACCTAGTTGGGAAAAGAAAGGTATGCAAACACATGCCATGTAGTGTGATACATTCTATCATCGAGGTGTAAAATCAGATTCTTCTGGCCAGGCACAGTGGCTCATTCCTGTAATCCCACCACTTTGGGAGGCTGGAGCGGGCGGATAGCTTGAGCCCAGGAATTCAAGACCAGCCTAGACAACATGGTGAAACCCTGTCTCTACAAAAAATGCAAAAAAAAAAAAAAAAATTGCCAGGCATGGTGGTGAGCGCCTGTAGTCTAAGCTACCGGGGAGCCTCAGGTACGAGGATTACCTGAGCCTGGGAGGTTGAGGCTGCAGTGATCCGTGATGGCACAACTGCACTCCAGCCTGCGCAACAGAGCAAGACCCTGTCTCAAAAAATAAATAAATAATAAATAAATAAAACAAAAAAGCAAATGAAGGATGAGGGATCAGTGAATTGGAGGCAGTTCATGGAAATTATTTTCTGAGTCTTGAACATTTGCCAGATGAGCCATAGGCAGGGCAGGAATGGGGACTAGAGCCAGAAACAGGTTGACAGAGACAAATCTATTGTCAATAGATTTGTTTTGTTAAAGCCAAGGGCAAGATAGCCAGAGTTGAGGCTGAGAGAGAATCAGGCCACAACCGTGCCTGTCCTTCCCTCTACGCCACACAAAGGACTTTGGACTTTTTCTGTAGCTGAGAACTTTCAGGCTGTGGAGTCATAGAATAAGATGTGCATGAACTTACTTCACAGATGGGATGAACACGTGCGTGGAGGGGAGTTGGTGGTCAAATGGGATGCAGATACATATGGAAGGTGAGAGAAAAGAATAAATGAGGATTCTGACTTCAGCAAATGAAAAGAGGATGGGAATATTAACCAGAATACAGAATCCAGAAAGTAGTGGTTTTATGGGAAATACATGATTAGAATTTCAGTTTTGTTTTGAGTATATGAAATTTCAAGTGTTTGGTGAACCTGCAAGTAGAAATTCCAGGGGAATTCTGGTTGGAATAGCATTGTGAGTTCACGAGTTCATGCAATGCACTCCCCCTTTCCGCCTGAAATACACAACATGACGGGGAAAATATACTGAGAAAAACTGAAAAGACATTTCCATCTCAGAAGGAAGGTGACTCACGCCTATAATCCCAGCACTTTGGGAGGCCGAGGTGGGCGGATCACGAGGTCAGGAGATCGAGACCATCCTGGCTAACACGGTGAAACCCTGTCTCTACTAAAAATACAAACAATTAGCCGGGTGTGGTGGCAGGTGCCTGTAGTCCCAGCTACTCAGGAGACTGAGGCAGGAGAATGGACCTGAACCCGGGAGGCGGAGCTTGCAGTGAGCCGAGATTGTGCCCCTGTACTCCAGCCTGGGCAACAGAGTGAGACTCTGTCTCAAAAGAAAAAAAGCAAGGTGAACAGAGCATTGGACTACATACAGAAGAGAAAGACAAGCAAGACTGAAGCTGTGGCCTGCTAGGCCCAGGTGTGGAACTAGGTGGACATGGAGTTGGTGTCCTGTGGGGTGATGAGGACTAAAAGAACCCTAGGCAAGGCAGAAACTAAGTGAGCCAAGCTGACCCTTACTCCTGCATCAATGGAAACTGAGAAGAGCTTCAAGCTTCAACCACCTGCCACCTGGGCCTCCACCTATGTGAGCTTCATACCTAGAGAGAGAGAAAGATACAAACACAGCTCACACCCAGTACCTGGGCCAACACACACTCTGGCTGGAGGACTATTCCCTCTATAACCGGGGATAGGACGTGAAGAATCCACGTAAGACTTAGCTCTGGACACAAGGCCCAGGAGGCCTGCAGGAAGGTTTCTGAAATGTACTAACAGGCAGTAATAAGCACAGAGAAGAAGAGGAAACAAACAAAAACTCTCACATTCAAAATAAACCTGCAAACCAAATATCTCAAAACATGAAGGAAACTAAAGTATAAGGCATTAGTCGGCTATGGCCACAACAACGCTGTGTAACAAAATTCAGAAGCTTCAACTGTTATAACTGTTTACTCTCAGGAACATGGGGCTGCTGGCAGGCTGTCACTTTGCTGGGTTTGGCTGGACTCCAGGCTTTAGCAGCCAGCCTCTGGGCTGTAGGCCCCAGGCCCCAGGTTGGCTTCAATTCTGTCCCATGGGTGTCTGTCTCATCCCTCTGGGACCAAATGCTACTAGGCCATGTGGTCTGCTTCACATTTCTCATTCGGGGGCGCAGGCTCGGGGGACGGCACTTGTTCATATTCCCCTCGTGACAGATCATCAGAGAACAGGAGGGAGAGCCCAACAGCAAGGCATATTTCACGTCGCTCCAAATATGCCTGTGAGACAGAAGAAAACCAAGCTGTTTCCTCCTCTCTACTCTCACACAGTCACTCAACACTTTTGACACCAGATATGTGGGGGATTTTCCTCACACACCAAGCAATCAATTCTTCAGCAGATTCTCCAGCGGACACTAGCTAGGTGTCCTCTAATTCAATTCAACTCTGACATTTTCTACCAAGATAGCATTAGATCCCATGGGTTGGGGACTCAGTCCCGCAGGACTGCTCCCGACTTCAGAAGCCCCAGACGTAGCCAGTGCTTCTGACCCACAGGCTATAAATCAGGGTTCCCGTGCCCTCTTCCTCAGGTTTGATTAATTTGCTAGAGCTGCTCACAGAATTCGGGGAAACACTTTACTCACACTTACCAGTTTATTGTAAAGAATAGGACAAGGCTACAGATAACAACCAGATGTAAGAGATTCACAGGGCAAGGCATGTGAGTAGGAGCCCGGAGCTTCCATCCCCTCTCCAGGGCACTGCCCTGCAGGAACCTCCAAATGTTCAGCTATCTGGAACCTCCCCCATCACCCATCCCCAACCCACCCGCTTTTTGGGTTTTTATGGAAGTGTCATCACCTAGGCACAATTGCTTAAATCATTGGCCACTGGTGATCAACTTAACCTTCAGCCCCTCTCCCCTGCCCAGAGATTGGGAGTAGGGCTCAATGTCACAACCCTCTAATCCTGTCTTGGTCTTTCTGGTGACCAGCCCCTGTCCTGAAGCTACCCAGGGGCCCCCAGCCACCAGTCATCTCATTCACATACAAAAGATATTTATCACTCCGGAGATTCCAGGGATTTTAGCAGCTGTATGCTAGGAAACAGGATGAAGACCAAATGTGTATTTCACAATATCATGATGGCCAAAGCAAGTAATATGGACAAGCCCAAAGCCAAGAAGCTTTTAGTCGGGAGGCTGAGGCAGGAGAATGGCGTGAACCCGGGAGGCGGAGCCTGCAGTGAGCCAAGATCGCGCCTCTGCACTCCAGCCTGGGTGACAAAGCAAGACTCTGTCTCAAAAAAAAAAAAAAAAAAAAAAGAAACACATCCTTAGGAGATTTTGTCATTGTGAGGTCATCATAGACTGTACTTACACAATTCTAGATGGTATAGCCTACTACACACAGAGGCTATACGGTATAGCTTATAGTTCCCAGGTTACAAACCTGCACAGCATGTTACTGTACTGAATAGGCAATTGTAACACAGTGGTAAGTATTTGTATCTAAATATATCTAAAGACAGAAAAAGTTAAAACTATATAGAAGTATATATTTTTATACTTTCATACAATATAAAAGATTTTTAAAAAATGGTACACCTGAATAGGTTACTTAACATGAGTAAAGCTTGCAGGACTGGAAGTGGCTCTGGGTGAGTTTACTATAACTGTTTATAAAACTTTTTAATTGTTTTTAACTTTTTGACTCTTGTCAATCACTTGGCTTAAAACATAAATCTTGTACAGCTGTACATAAATATTTTCTTTCTTTATATCCCTATTCTATAAGCCTTTTTATATTTTTAAATTTTTATTTTGTTTACTTTTTAAACTTTTTTGTTAAAAACAAAGACATACACACAGTCACTCAATACTTTTGACACCAGCTGTCAAAAGTGTAGCCTAGGCCTACACAGGGTCAGGATCATCAATATTGTCTTCCATCTCCACATCTTGTCCCACTGTAAGGTCTGACTCATATCAGACTTTTCTTCAGCAACAATACATGTCAGAAGCTAAATTTGTTGCGAGGTAATAACTGGCAACTTAAAATTCTACACTTTGATAAGTGGAGACAGCAAATATCTAGCTTTTTTGCTTCTCTAGTGGGAGGAAGCATCTGCCTCTCATCAATACTCCTGTGATGGGAAATTACCAAAACATAGTAGGGGGATTCAGATGGTAGACATGCCGCTTGCCCGGTGCAGTAAAACCAGATATTCACACTGAGGCTGTGCAGCGGTAGAAGGAAAGGCATTTATCTGCAGGGCTCTAAGCAAGGAGGACCAAGCAGCTAATGCTCAAATCCTGACATTCCTGATGGCTTGCAGGTCAGGGTTTTTAAAGGCAGGGGTAAATTTCAGGAAAACAGCAGTTACAGACAAAATCATACATCAGTACATGGAGGCTACACTTTGGTTTTGGCTTGAAAGGGCAGGATATCTTGAAGTATGGACTTACAGGTCATAGATTCAAAGAGAGGTGACGTTTTATGCAAAAATTTAGGGTCAGCAGAAAAGAATGTTAGCTCTGGCTAATGGGTGTGACTCCCTCTAAACCTCTCGGGAAAAATTTAGAACAAAGAATGGTGGTTGGAGTTCAGTCCTCAGTTTCCCCTTATCCGAGGTCTCTGTGCCAGCAGATCCATTGGGTGGGGGTCTGGGTTTCTGTAAACAGCTCAGGGACATATGTTAAGATAAAATGTTATTTTAGTTTCTATGGGGGAACCAACCATATCCTGACTCTAACTTCCTTGGCTATTGTTTTAGGCTACTATTCTTCTTGCTTATCAAGTTGTTTACTTCTCAAGGCTAGCTAGGTGCCTGGAATTTCCCTTCAAGGAACTCAAGATTTTCCTTTATTTCCAGGCTTGGGGTCCGCAATCCCCTAAAAATGGGATTCCTGCTCCATCTCATATACTCCAAAACAAAACAAATATCTACCACAATCCTTTGCTCCATCAACAAAAAAGTAAGAAAATTTACTCTTCCGTATAAGTTAGCATTCATCTAAAACAAACAAAGCAAAACCCTAGAGCAACACAGTGAAACCAAATAAAGAAGGAAGAAAATAATAAAGATAAGAGCAGAAATAAAAGAGAAAAACAAAACAAAATAAAAATACTATAGAGATGAGCAGGGCTGAAGGTGTTTCTTTGAAATGGCAAACCTCTAGCAGATGAAGTCAAATAATATCAGAAATAAGAAATATAAATACAGACACAGATGAAGTTTTAAAAAAAATCAGAAGTGGGTACTGTGAACTTCATGCCAGTAAATTTGAAAAACTGGATGAAGGGGCATGGTTTTGAAATATCTAGTTAGCAATTGGATATTTGTGTCTGGAGCTCGGAAAAGTCCAGACAGGAAACAAAGGTGACCAGAAACGGACAGTTATTCATTCAGGTCTGGGAGGCAGAAGTGATGGCAGGGTACGTAGGAGTGTCACTATTTTGAAGCAAGGCAGATAAAGAAAAGCCAGGAGTGAAAACCCAAAATAAACAATCACAGAGTTCGTGGAGAAATCAGAGAAACGCGATGACCCCTAACAGAGGGAGGGGAGAGAAGAAGCTGAGTGGTCAACAGGGAGACGTTAAATGAGGCAAGGGAGGAGTGCAAAGTGCCTGCGGGACTGGGCGGTTCGACGGCCACGAATGACCTTCGGTAGAGCAGGGTCAGCGCCACCGTGTGGCAGCAGACGCATGGCCGAAGTCTGAGGAGGGGTCAGGAGGTCTGAAAGTGCACACTGCAAGTGTAGACTACTACAGGAGCTAGGCGCTGACGAACAGGAAAGAGGGTAGGAAGTAAGAGAAGAATCTCCAGGGAAAGAGAGGGGGACAATAATAGACGGGGATGGCGTGTGAGCAGGGAGAGGCGGGGGTTGAGCAGAGAGCTGGAGGGGAGCCTTGAATGGCAGACAAATGCCTCTTCCTATGAAAATAAGGGGAACTGGTGAGGCCAGGAGCTGAGAGAGGACTTTGCAGAGAGTGTGGAGTAGAGGCAGAGTGCAGGAACTTGCAGGGATTCCTGCTAGATAATTTCTGTTTTCTTCTTCTTCTTTTTTTTTTTTTTTTTTGTGTGTGTGTGAGACGGAGTCTCCCCGTCTCCCAGTCTGGAGTGTAGTGGCGCCATCTCGACTCACTGCAACCTCCGCCTCCTGAGTTCAAGCGATTCTCCCGCCTCAGCCTCCCAAGTAGCTGGGGTTACAGGCGCCCGTCACCACGCCCGGCTAATTTTTGTATTTTTAGTAGAGACGGGGTTTCACCATGTTGGCCAGGCTGGTCTCAAACTCCTGACCTCAGGTGATCTGCCCACCTTGTCCTCCCAAAGTGCTGTGGTTACAGGCGTGAGCCACCGCGCCCAGCAGATAACTTCTACTTTCGCAGGGGAAGAAATGAGATCATTTGCGGAGAGTATGAGGGTGGGGGTCGAGCAGAGCCCTCCATAATTCTGGAACACACTCTGGGCTGACCATTTCCCCGGCAACCACTCCTAGACCAGGATTATTGAAGGACTGTTAGACCCCAGCTGACTCTGGAGGCTGCAGAGCTAGCTATGATCTGTGCTGGGACTAAAACCTGGGTTCTGACTTCTGGGTACGTTCCTTACAGCTCCTTAAAATCTAGGAATCTAAAGTTTTATAAAGATTTCACTAGCAGGGTCGGGCATGGTGGCTCATGCCTATAATCCCAGCACTTTGGGAGGCAGAGGCGAGTAGATCGCTTGAGCCCAGGAGTTCGAGACCAGCCTGGCCAGCATGGTGAAACCCTGTCTCTACTGAAAATACAAAAATTAGCCAGGCGTGGTGGTGGGAGCCTGTAATCCCAGCTACACGGGAGGCTGAGGCAAGAGAATCGCTTGAACGCGGGAGGCAAAAGTTGCAGTGAGCTGAAATCACACCACTGCACTCCAGCCTGGGCAACAGAGCGAGACTCTGTCTCAAAAAACAAAACAACAACAACAAAAACAAAAAAAAACAAAAAAAAATTCGTTAGCCACACTTTCTCCAAAGGAGATATTAAGTAGAATGTAAGAATGATCTTTCGGCTATCCATATTTTTCTATTCCTGCGATTTATAAATCATAAATTTAATTATAAAATTTACATTCCTTCTTTTCAGTCTCAAGTTTTTCATTCTGCTGAATAGTGTATAAAAATGCAATTGTTAGAAAATCATATTCAATTTGAAATGGACTTGTTCTAGACACAATAGTAATCTTAATGGAGCTTTATTCTCGGTTTATCATGGCTTTAGAAAAGGTGTGGGACCCATCTGGGCTGCAGCTTCCATTATATGGAATACTAAATATAGTCATCATCCTTCGCTGTCCAGAGTGGATTGGTTCCAGGACACCACCTTATCATGGATACCAAAATCCATGATGCTCAAGTCTGTTATATAAAATTGTTTAGTAAAGTATCCTCCTCTAAGCTTCATTTATATTTATTTATTTATTTTTATTTGAGACAGGGTCTTGCTCTGTCACCCAGGCTGGAGTGCAGTGGCGCAATGTTGGCTCACTGCAACCTCCGCCTTCTGGGCTTAGGCAATCCTCCTGCCTCAGCCTCATGAGTAATTGGACTACAGGTGCACACTATATACTTTAAATCATCTCTAGATTACTTATAATTCCTTAGACAATGTAAATGCTATGTAAATAGTTGTTATACTGTCTTGTTTCGAGAACAATAAGAACAAAAAAGTCTGAACAAATTTAGTACATTCAAAACCTTCTTTTTTTAAAAAAAATTTTTGATCTGTGATTGGTTGAATCCATGAATGTGGAACCCACGGATATGGAGGCCAACTGTATTTTTATTGTATGTGATTGCAAAACAACAACTTTAAAAGTTTATAAAGCAGGCCAGGCGCAATGGCTCATGCCTGTAATCCCAGCACTTTGGGAGGCCAAGGCGGGCAGATCACGAGGTCAGGAGTTCGAGACCAGCCTGATCAATATGGTGAAACCCTGTCTCTACTAAAAACACAAAAATGTGCTGGGCTTGGTGGTGCGTGCCTGTAATCTCAGCTACTCAGGAGGCTGAGGCAGAAGAATCACTTGAACATGGGAGGCGGAGATTGCAGTGAGCCAAGATCACGCCACTGCACTCCAGCCTGGGTGACAGAGCAAAAAAAAAAAAAAAAAAAAAAAGTTTATAAAGCAAATAAACTTAATAGGTGATGTGAAAATTCACTACAGCATAGGAACAATCAACAATGAATACCTCTGAAATTTAGCAAAAAGTCTGCAAAATAAAAGATCATATTTAATAGATCATCTGTACTTCTAGTGCTCTTTATTTTTAATCTTTTAGAATATTGATATCTTATGTGCTAAGAAAGCACACTCAAGAAAAATTTAAACTCAAAGTATATTGTATTATCTCAATGAAAGATATAGATAACTAAAATGGAAAGAAGTATTGAATCTTGACCTTGAATAAAAAATGTAGTGTAAGTTATTTATAGGAGTCAAAAACTCTAATGAAAACTGCTAGTTATTTACAAGAAATAAGGAGTAAAGTAAAATTCTGCCAGTCTTCAAAGACTGTAATATCAACAGATACTACCACATAGGAATGAAACCATACTGTGAAACCTCACCAATCTTGATATACTTATTTGGAATTTGTGACAATTTTGACAAAAGTTTAGCAAAAGCTTACCTTTTCACTCTTATTAATCAAATTATAGAATAAACAATATTCATAAAGTTAATGTTTAAATTACTTTAGAGTACAAATTATGTTCAAATATCTTGAGCATACCATACTTAGTAACAATTTACAAGTGAATTATAAATATTTTAATCTATCCCTTAAATTAGTTCTCTTTAGGAGATCTACTATTTTTGTACTTGTTTGTTCTTAAAAATAAAACTGTTTCTTTAAAGATATCACATCATTTAGAGTTTAATTTTACTAGGCTCTTCCCTACCTAACCAAATTGTTATTTCGTATAAAAAAATTGGACAAAATTATTTTGCTTTTGTTCAGTTGTTCTCCTGTTTTACTTTAAAAAACAAAATACAAAAATGGCCAGTCAAGGTGGCTTATGTCTGTAAGCCCAGCACTTTGGGAGACTCTGGGAGGACCATTTGAGGCCAAGAGTTCAAGACCAGGGCAACATAGTGAGACTCCTTCTCTACTAAAAAAGAAATTTTAAATTAGCCAGCCATGTTGGTACATCCCTGTAGTTCTAAGTACTTTAGAGGCTTAGGCAGGAGGATCCCTTGAACCCAGGAGTCTGAGGCTGCAGCGAGCTGTGATAGAACCACTGCACTCCAGCCTGGGTGACAGAGCAAGACCCTGTGTCAAAAATAAAATGTAAATTTAAAAAAATTAAAAATAGAAAAAATAAGTTATGATAAAAATAGGTGCAATTTATTGAGCTTCTATTAAGTTACAGGCAATGTATGAGGCATTTTAAAACATTATCTCTAATCCCCCACCCCAGTTATTGCAAAATAGATATTATTGTCCTTATTTCTCAGATGAGGAAATTAATACTTAAAGAAGTAATTTCCCTGAGGTCCCAAATATTTTCTGAATCTGATAAATAAGATAATCCATATGAAGGGTCTAAAACATAGAAAGTACTCAATAAATGTCTACTGTTATTACTATTAAAAAGAGGCTCTTGGCCGGGCACGGTGGCTCACACCTGTAATCCCAGCACTTTGGGAGGCTGAGGTGGGCGTATCACGAGGTCAGGAGATCGAGACCAGCTTGGCCAGCATGGTGAAACCCCATCTCTACTAATAATACAAAAATTAGCCAGGCATGGTGGTGCACACCTGTAATCCCAGCTACTCGGGAGGCTGAGGCAGGAGAATCACTTGAATCGGGGAGGTGGAGGTTGCAGTGAGCCGAGATCGCGCCATCGTACTCCAGCCTGGGTGACGAGCGAAACTCCATCTCCAAAATAATAATAATAATAATAAATCTCTTGTTAAAGGTAGGTGAGAATTCAAGGACATAAAAAATAGCCCCTCTGTCTTTTGGGTCTGTTTCAGTTGCATATGAATATTCATTCATTTAACAAACATTTACCAAATGTTTCCTATGAACCGGGAATGTTGCCACGAATATATGAACAAAGATGTATTAGCTAGTCCAATATTTTAAAAAGTGATCAGCCAAGTATCTCTCTCTCTCTCTCTTAAATATTTCTAAATTTCCAAATTTCACATTTTCTACGTGTTTATTCTGCACTCAAATGGTGTTTATATATTTTTCATGTTAGAGGTTTTGAGCTGTGAAAGACTTTGGAAATTAGCCCCAAATCTTTCATTTTACAGGTGATAATAGTTAAGCCTAGAGCCATGAGAGGCCTGTGCTCCATGGGACAGAAAGCTAAGAGCGGAACAGGGCCCACTGTTGGATGCTACTGATCACCAGACGGTGGCCTTTATACACATCAACTTGCTTCATCTCTACCAGAACAAATGAATGACAAAACCAGATGAAAGACGAAGCCAAAGTAAATCGCTTCTCATCTATGTCACTGCAAAAGATATAGTAACAGCAAATACAAGCTCTAAAAACTTTGTTTGTAAAAGGTTTGGTAAAACTGTTTCTTTAAAGATATTCCATCATTTGGACTTTAATTTTGCTAGGCTCTTCCCTACCCCACCAAATTGTTATTTCATATAAAATAATTGGACAAGGCCGGGCGCAGTGGCTCACGCCTGTAATCCCAGCACTTTGGGAGGCTAAGGCAGGCGGATCACCTGAGGTCGGGAGTTCAAGACCAGCCTGACCAACATGGAGAAAACCCACTTCTACTAAAAATACAAAATTAGTCGGGCGTGGTGACACACTTGTAATACCAGCTACTTGGGAGGCTGAGGCAGGAGAATTGCTGGAACCTGGGAGGTGGAGGTTTCGGAGAGCCAAGATCGCTCCATTGCCCTCCAGCCTGGGTAACAAGAGTAAAACTCCTTCTCAGATAAATAAATAAATAAATAATTGGACAAAGTTATCTGACCTTTGTTCAATTGACTTTCTGTTTTACCTTAAAAAATAGAAATTAATTAATTAATTGTGATAAAAATAGCTGCATATTATTGAGCTTTTTTGTATTGGTCAATAGCCTGAAATGTCCATATGTGATACAGCTGAAGCCTAATAGGAAAACAATTACTAACATTTCGGAGTTGGAACAGACCTACTGGTTGTGACTCCAGTATTTGTACATCATGATGAGGAAATTGTGGCCAGAGATATTAAAAGACTTGTCCAAGTCTCCAAACTAAGACTCAAGGGCCATATTCCATTTTCCTCGGCCCATGGCTTTCCACTGAACTTCAAAAGAGGCTCCAGTACCAGTCCTAAGAATCATCAGTGGCCTTAGAACAGTCTGGAGGAATTACTTCAGACTGAACTGGGACACAGCAAATGGAATAAAATATTGGCTCTTAGGACAAACAGAGAAAGCAGCTCTCAATCACAGCCCTCTTTCAAAAACCTTAAGTTTAAAAACTAAAGAAATAGATACATGAAGTAGCCAAAGAGCCATAAGCTTTTAAAAACTTAGAAGCCATTTCTTTATTTCAAAAAGTTTTTCAGACAGTTCTCAAGCATAATCACATCTCAGAGGTTGTAGACATTGCACCTGGTACCCATCTCAACATCATTAATCTCTTTCCTGGATATATACATATATATATATACATACACACACACATATATATACACACACATATACATATACATATATATACACACATATATATACACACACACATATATATATACGTATACATCTATATATAACATTTTAGTGGATGCGACTAACAGCACCATGGCTACTCTGCCACACAAGGTTTATTCTTTTTCAAGTATGGAAGAGAATATCAAGTGACTGATTACCAAGCTGTAGAAGCCAATATCCTTTTCAAAAAACAAGATCACTCTCTTGCCATACTCAAAGACTTGACTTTCAGAGAATGGTGTATCATCCATTGGTGGTTAAAAATTGTGACAGAACCTTTCAGTCAGTCACAACAAAATTTCCTAAGGGATGTCCCACACATTTTGCTACTGTTGCCCAGGCTGGAGTGCAGTGGCGCAATCACAGCTCACTGAAGGCTTGGACCATGTGGGCTCAGCTGATCCTCCCTCTTTAGTCTCCTGTGTAGCTGGGACTACAGGCAGGTGCACGCCACCACGCCTGGCTAATTTTTTGCATTCTTTGTAGAGATGGGATTTCACCATGTTGCTCAGGCTAGTCTCAAACTCTTGAGCTCAAGGGATCTGCCTGTCCTGGCCCGAAGTCCTGGGATTACAGATGTGAGCCACTAAGCTTTGCCACATTTTGCTACTCTTGCTCTGCATTTTTAATGCACTTCCCTCCATTGTTAATTCATTTCCCTGTATTCAATCTTTGATTGAATGTTAATCGTTAGAAGCTATTGTTATGAAGATAAAGAAGACATGGTCCTTCTCTTAGGAAGCTCTTAGTCTATTGTGATGATTCTCCAAATTTAGTGAGCATGAAAATCATCTGAAGAGTGATATAAAACAGATCTGCACTTTATAAAATCACCCCGGGTCATTCTGATACAGGTGGTTCCCAGGCTCCATTTCTAAACCACTGGTCTGGAGGAGAGAAAGCATTTCCCTTGATCATTGGAATTCTAACCATCCTTCAGGGCCAGTCCCAGTGGAACTTTCCATGTTGACTTAGTCATCACCCATTTTCTTTCCTTCTCTAGCACTTAATCTGCGTCTTTCTCAGAACATTGAACACCCCTTTCCCAGTTTCTATCTTGTACTGTAGGTCCTTTCTAGAATGCCCTGTCTAAGCTACTGGTCTTCTGGATAGGGAATCTAGACTGTGTCTCATCCGACTTTGCATTCTCTGCAGCATGTGGCACAGTGCCCACATATAGTTATTATGTAAGTCATGCTTGTTGAATGAAGGGATCTGTTTCTAAATGGAGAGTTGTATTTTTAAAGTGGACATGTGATACATAATAATGTTTTGTGATCCTAAATGTCTCAAAATGGAGTCACTTATGACAAGTAACTCAACCCACAGTAAAATTGCCGACCCCTCAAAGTGATATGCATATGTATGGTGGACCGTGATGATAAGATAATATCTGCTGTGGCCAGGCACCACCCCACCAAGACCCAACAAGAAAGTGAAGCCAAAAGTGGCTGAGCTAATGACCATGAACTCTCCTGGGGAGGGCCATAAAACAGCAAAGAAACTAACCATGGCCAAGAAGCTTGAAGAAGCTCTGTCCATGAGAACTCTGAAGCCTCCTTTAGTCTGGCAGTGGAAGCTCTGCTGGGTCCTCCCAGTAGAGGATTCATGTGGTTTCTTCCTCATCTTTCTTATTATGACCTATGTGTGTTACATATATTTACATAGTTATTGGTGTATGAAAGCCGTGCAATAAACCTTTGAAAGCATTTAATTAGCCATTATTGCGTCACTGTGAAACCTCCCACGGTGTTAAAGTAAGCACAGCTAGGCTGACTGGAACCTGACATGATAACATGGATACATGTAGTGACACAGTGCAGGAAATAGGATGTTTTCAGAGGCAGAACACGAGGCACAAAGCCTCATAGATGGGAATAAGCCCATGACGTGTGGGGAGACAGTAAATAGCCTGGCTGATGGGGAGCAAAAGATGCTGCATAAGGAGAGAAGAGACAGGAGTGGGAAGGAGGTAGTGGTAACCATGAACGTTGCTGGAATATTCTGGCGGCTAGCTGGAGAGGAAGCTTAGAGAGTGTCAGAGATCAAGTGCAGTGATCCCAGCAGGCAGCACAAATGGACTGTGGCTCTCTCTCCTCCAGTATTCTGCCTTGCCTTGATCTCCCTGGACTCTCGGCTTCTCTTCTACCCAAGGTGGCCATCAGGCTCTGCCCAAGTTCCTTTTATCACAAGCTGGAAACTCTCTCAAGGCAGAAAGCTGGAGAAACTACAGCGTTCAGCTTGTTTGTTTCCCATCTCTCATCTGTCCTTCGTGGCTGCTCTGGCTGCTGTGTGTCGGAGCCTGGAGGGGAGAAGGTGCAAAGGTGGGCGTGGGGAGGCCCTTTGGAAGGTTAGTGCAGCAGCTCAGATGGGCTATGATGGCCTCTACATGGGGGATGCAGTGGAGATGGAGAGACAGAGAAGTTTGAGATGTATTTCTAAGGTAGAAGCAGGGCTTGGTGAGGATGTAGAGTTGAGGGAGAGGGAGGAGTCAAGGGTGATTGGGCTTTTTCATCAGTATAAAGGTGTTACTAGCATGGGGGTGGGGTGAGGGGTAGACGAGATGATGCTTCCTCCAGATTCTGAAACTTTAGTCTGAATGCAAGGCCTGGCTGCTGCTTCTGGGGGTGGGGAAGTGTGCCTGTGACCTGGAGGACCTGCAGGCCATCTTTGAGTTCAAAGCATCTTCAGCTCCATGGCTCAGTCCTTTCCAATCACATTCTTCTCTTCTTTCCTTCTCCCTTCTTTTCTCCCTGATCCCCAGCTCAATTCTCAATTCCTCCCAGAGCTCTTGCCCGAAGAAATCCTGATCAGCTGATGATCTGCATGTGACCATGACCTTCCGTCTTCATACCCTCCAGAGTGGGGCTCAGAGGAGGCTCCACACTGAGGACCTGTGGGGCCCAACTCACTCTGTGCTGAAGGTGAATGGTGGCGGGAGGAAGGCACTCATCCAGGATTCCTTCTTTTTTTAGAGATGGGTTTCACTCTGTTGCCCAGGCTGGAGTGCAGTGGCATGATCCTAGCTCACTGCAGCCTCAAACTCTTGGGCCTAAGCAATCCTCCTGCCTCAGCCTGATGAGTAGCTGGGACTACAGATGCATGCCACCACACCCAGCTAATTTTTAAATTTTTTGTAGAGACAGGGTCTCACTATGTTGCCCAGGCTGGTCTTGAATTCATGGCCTCAAGTGACCTTCCTTCCTTGGCTTCCCAAAGCCCTGGGATGAGCCACCGCACCTGGCCCCAGGACTGTTCCTTAAAATTATCCTTAGAAAAGTTGCTAAGCCTGTTTTCTCATCGGTAGATCTATGAATCTGGCTCATTATCACAGCTGACATCATAGCCTTAGGGGTTTCTTGTTTGTTTTTTACCTTATCATTCTTCTGTTTGAATTTTTTTATTGTAGTCAAATATATATATTTATAATCTTAGCTATTTTTCAGTGTATAGTTCAGTGGCTTTAAGTATATTCACATTGTTGTGCAACCATCACCACCATCCACCTCCAGAATTCTTTTCATCCTGCCAAATGGAATCTTTGTGCCTGTGAAACAACTCCCCATCTCCCCCACCCCTGGCAACCACCATTCTACTTTCTATCCCTATGCATCTTACTCTCTCTCTCTCTTTTTTTTTTTTGAGCTGGAGTCTCACTCTGTCGCCCAGGCTGGAGTGCAGTGGCACAATCTCGGCTCACTGCAACCTCTGCCACTGGGTTCAAGCAATTCTTCCGCCTCAGCCTCCCAAGTAGCTGGGACTACAGGTGCCAGCCACCATGCCTGGCTAATTTTCATATTTTTAGTAGAGACAGGGGTTTCAGTATGTTGGCGAGGCTGGTCTTAAACTCCTGACCTCGTGATTGACCTGCCTTGGCCTCCCAAAGTGCTGGTATTACAGGCATGAGCCACTGCGCCTGGCTGCATTTTACTCTTTTATAAGTAGAATCATATTGGTCCTTTTGTGACTGGCTTATTTCACAAAGCATAATGCCTCAAGTTTTATCCGTGTTGTAGCATGTGTTAGAATTTCCGCCCTTTTAAAGACTGAATCATATTCCACTGTATGACTATACCATATTTTGTTTATCCATTCATTCAACAATGAACACTAGGTTGTTCCACCTTTTGGCTATTGTGAGTAATGTTGCTATGAGCCTGGATGTACATCTATTTGTTACCCTGCTTTCAACTCTTTTGGGTCCCAGAAATAGAATTCCTGGATTATATGGTAATTGTGTATTTAATTTTTGGAGAAACCACCATACTGTTTTCCATAGTGGCTGTACCATTTTACATTCCCACCAGCAATGCACAGAAGTTCTGATTTCTCCGCATCCTCGCCAACACTTATTTTCTGTTTTGTTTTTTTAAATAGCTATCTTACTGGGTATGAAGTAGTAGCTCATTGCGGTTGATTCAAATTTCCCTGACGATTAGTGATTGAATATCCTTCATGTACTTATTGGCCATTATATGTCTTCTGTGGACAAATGTCCACGTAAGTCCTTGATTCATTTTCAAATTGGGTTGCCTGTTTTGTTGTTGTTGCTAAGGTGCAGGAATCCTTTATATATCCTGGATATTAATCCTGTATCAGATATATGGCTTGCACATATTTTCTCCTGTTCTGCGGGTTGGCTTTCCACTCTGTTTATACTGTCCTTTGAGGCACAAAAGTTTGATGAAGTACAATTTATCTATATTTTTTCTTTTGCTGCCTGTACTTTTGGTGTCATATTCATAATTTGGGTTTTAAAAACGATTTTTGTTTCGGCAGGGCGTGGTGGCTCACGCCTGTAATCCCAGCTCTTTGTGAGGCTGATGCCTGCGGATCGCTTGAGGTACGGTTTGTGAGCAGCCTGGCCACCATGGTGAAACCCCGTCTCTACTAAAAATACAAAAATTAGCTGGGCTTGGCGGCCCACCCCTGTAGTCCCAGCTACTTGGGAGGCTGAGGTGGGAGAATTGCTTGAATTCAGGAGGCGGAGGTTGTAGTGAGCCAAGATTGTGCCTGGGCGACAGAGTGAGATTCCGTCTCAAAAAAAAAAAAAAAAAAAAAAAAGCCGGGCGCGGTGGCTCACGCCTGTAATCTCAACACTTTGGGAGGCAGAGGTGGGCGGATCACGAGGTCAGGAGTTCAAGACCAGCCTGGCCAACATAGTGAAACCCCGTCTCTACTAAAAATACAAAAAAATTAGCTGGGCCTGGTGGCACACGCATGTAATCCCAGCTACTCGGGAGGCTGAGGCAGGAGAATCGCTTGAACCCGGGAGGTGGAGGTTGCAGTGAGCCGAGGTCACGCCCTTGGTTAGTAAACTCCGGGCTGAAAATTCATATCCTGAGCTCCCTTCAGGGATCCCCATTTGCCCTGAAAAACAAGGCTGGTGCCTCAGTGAGATCTGAAACATGCTCCAGGACCAGGACCCTGTAGTTTCATCAACCGCAGACAGTGGCGGGAAAAAAAGCATTTCGGTCTTTTTATTTGTTCGTCATGTTCAAGGTTCCCCCTTATGTTAAAAAATTAAAAAAACAAAAAAAAAAGAAAAAAGAGAGCTCCTGGAACGGAGAATCTGTGAAAGGTTTTAATACGTATTCATTTTGGGGCACTACCTTTTACTAGAGCAAAGAATCCCCTACTTAGAGGGAACCAATGGATTAGTTACAGCGTGTTACCAAGTCCTCAGGAGGGCAAACTGAAAAGCTGCAACCACTGCTCGGCCAGTGTTCGATTGCTTTTGGTGGACTAGTGCGTCTGAGTAGTCATCTGTAATTTCAACATGTGGCAGAAAGTTTCTCCGCACCTCCCTCGCCCCAGCTCCACTCACCACTTAGTGTATGTTTTAAAGCAATAAAGCAATGGGTCTGCTTAGAGGGGGTTCTAAAGGGAAAGATAAACACGGGCTTTATTAAGTATACAGCAGGGCAATGTGACAGGCGACCACGAAAGGAACTCAGGGAGCCTCTCAGCAGCCCGGCCTCCTTTCGTAACAAAACTGGAGTCAACCTGATCATTTTAGGGGCGCTGGGTGGAAGGCTGGCTTTTCCAGCCAAGGCAGGATGTGCTGGCTTTTTCTCTGGAGGTGTCCAAGAGCGCAGAGAGAGTGTCTAATGGTGACTTCGGATTCTGGCGATTCGGGATCTCCCTGGGTGACAGAGAGAGTGTTCCCTGCTGCTTGGTCTCCTTCGGGCATCAACCAGCGCACACACTTGGAAACTCTGAACCCGGAGGACGTTCTGTACCTCTCCATGCCCCAGAGCCATTTGGGGAAGGGCCCACCTTACCCCCCGCCACCCCCGTGGCACAGCAGCTCCCCATCCTCTCGCCCAACACTTGCTAGGTAGTTTGGGGTGTAGAAACGACCCCAGCAGCAGCGGCACCTTAGGTGCACACCGAAGGTGAACGCTGGACCTCCCCGGGAAAGACTTTGCTCCCGACTTCATCCTGATGCTGGTGCAACCGGAAAAAGAGAGAGCCCGGGCGAAAGGGGCCAGGGCGCGCAGGAGAGGGCAGGCGAGAAAGTGCCCAGCAAGGGCAGGCGCTGGCCGAGGGCGGGGCGGACGCGGGAGGGCGCGAGAGGGGCGTGGGCGCGGCCGCCCGCTAGGCCTGGTCGGGCCAGGGGGAGGGGCGCTGGCGGGAGCGGCGCCTCCCGCCCTGGGAGAGCGGCGCGCGCGGCAGCCCCGCGGCAGCAGAGCGCCGAGCCGGGAGCGCGGGGAGCGCGGGCCGGCGGCGGCGAGGGAGGACTAGGGCGCAGACGGCCGGCGCGCGGCGCGGCTACCATGGGCGTGCAGTGAGCAGCCGCTCAGGACGACTTCCTCGGCTGCGCGGCGCTCGAGCGGAGCTCACTGGCTGGCGGTGCGTCCCCACGGTCACCATGAAAGGTAGGGCGGCGGCAGCTCCGCGGGGCTCTGGGCAGGGGGAACGGGCTTTGGGGCGCGCGGGAGGCGATGGAGGTGCCTCCCGCGCGAACTTTCCCTTGGGCTGCGGGCCCGGGGAGTCGGGGCTGCCAGGGCGCCGGGTTCGTGCGCGGACACTGGGGGCGCACCCGGCTCCCGGGTCAAGCACGGCTGGAGACCTCGAGGTTGGGATTTTGAAGCGCGCAAGTGTTCCCCTCCCCATCGCGTCTTTGCAAGTAGTTTGAAGCCCTAAGTCGTTGTTTACGGATTCCCGTTTCCAGCTTTTTAATTGAAAAAACATGCCGAGGAGAGTGGAGGCATCGCCATCCCTCCCGGTCGGTTTTCCACTCCGCAGCGCTCCCCACGCTCGCCCATTCCTCTCTCCTCCCGCCTCTAGCCGTTTCCCGGCCGGAGCAGTCCCGGCGCTGGCGGCCGGGTGTTTTCTCCGGGACTGGGGATATTCTCCGTGCGCCCTCGCCACATCTGGCAATGATTAGGTGCCCGAGGAGTTCAGCTGGCTCGGGAAGTGCATTTGGCATCTTTCTCCATCAGATTCACCGACTGGAAAATAGTTGCTCTCGGTTCCGCTTCCCTTCCACGTGCCCGCCTGTGGGGTGGGTGTGCCCACGTGTGTTCAGGGGTGACACACATCAGCCGGTTAGTCGCCCCCTGCGCGGTGTCCTCTGCAGGCCGGTTTATGGAAGTGTCAGATGTTATCGTACTTTAAAAAGAAGCACAAGAAGGACTGCGGGGCAGCCTTCTGTTTAGTGGAAACACGGAGATTTGTCAGCGGAATCCTGATTTATGTATGAGATAAATAATTGCAGCGGAGACATCAAAGAGTGGTTCAGGAATGGGCCCGCGTGGTGTTTACACAAGGCTTCGTGTGAGAGTTCCTGGTTCTGTGCTAGGGTAACACAGCCCTGCGCTGTCCCGGGCTGGGTGCGAAATGCCATCTGACCGCGGTGACCGAGCTTCCAGCCGCCAGAGACCTGGCGATGCAATCGCTTTGACTTGCCAGGGTTGCTGTCCGAGGGAGGCGCCCGGGAAGCCCCAAGGCCCTTGGAAAGTAACTTTTGGCTCTGGAAAGTTTTTTTTTTGAAGGGCAGCTCCCACTGAACTAACCGGAGCGATGATATCCTACCAATTCACTCCCTTTCCAAGGGCATTAGGTCTCCACGTCGGGAGACCTCGGGAAGGGAGGTGACTGATGGCCAGGTGAAAAGTGGTCTTCCCCAGGGAAAAAGAAACAAAAGACACGATACAACTGTCTACCTAGAGAATTTAAAAATGCAGTGGCTTGCTTTCCTTCTGTCTCCATCTCAGTTTCTCTTCCCTCATTTACATTCTAGGAAATACACACATTCCTTAGCTGGCTCTAATTGAGGAGACTCCCTAGAAAGGAAAGAATTTCACATGGCTAAAAGTTATCTGGGGCTCAGTTATCATTTTAGCCAGAAGTGAATCTTCTCTACTGGTCATTAAGACCAGTGGTTTTTAAAGCTTGGGAAGATAAGCCACCTACCCACTCCATCAGCTCCCACGTGGGTGGGTTCTTAAACCCTGAAACTTTTGTTATGCTTTTTACTGGGTAAAGGACCGCTATTGCACTTGAGACACTTTTCCACTTTACATTTGCACTGGAAAACATACCCAGAAGTCCTAAACACATTTTTGGAGAGATTTATGCTGCATTCTGGACCAGCTGGTGGCCTACCCGCTGTGGTCTAGCGCTGCCCAAAAAGCCCCATACACTTTCTGCCCCAGTCGGGGAGGTTGATGGAGGGACGGGACTGGTGAATCCCTGGGTACACTAATCATTTTGAAGGCCTCTTTTAAAAACGAAAATATTCCGGCGGGGCGCGGTGGCTCACACCTGTAATCCCAGCACTTTGGGAGGCCGAGGTGGGCAGATCACCCAAGGTCAGGAGTTCGAGACCAGCCTGGCCAACATTGTGAAATCCTGTCTCTACTAAAAATACAAAAAATTAGCTGGGCGTGGTGGCAGGCACCTGTAATCCCAGCTACTTGAGAGGCTGAGGCAGGAGAATCACTTGAACCCGGGAGATGGAGGTTGCAGTGAGCCGAGATCGAGCCATTGCACTTCAGCCTGGGTGACAAGAGCGAGACTCTGTCTCAAAAAAAAAAAAAAAAAAAAAAAAGAAAGAAAGAAAAAAAACATTCCATGAGAGTTTTGCCTACCAATTATTACCACGTGATGTGTATTTATTACATTTGTCTGAGTGGTGGGGTGGGGACGAGAGGGGCAGTAATAATTTTTTAGTACCTACCAAGTGCCAGCCACTGTACTATATACACTACAAACACATTGCAGTTAATCCTCTCAACAGCCCTGAGAGTAGATATTTCAATCCTAACAGTATAGGTATGAAAACTGAGTCTAGAAGAAATAGGAACTGGCAACTAGGAGGATAGGGTGGGCATCTAAAGACAAGCCTTGTCAGTTACCCCGTGTGGCTTGGAAGGCCCTAAGACACCAGATAGATAACCTCTGGTGAAGATGACTGGAAAAAAAAGTGAATCTGAGACAACTAACTAGCCAAGTAACCCGTAATTGGTGCTGTATCCAGGAAGAGGTGGAGCCAACCATTTGGACGTGAGGCTTTGGAAGCCTAGACAAAAAAGGAAAGCTGCTTTTACCAAGTGGAATTGTTTTGACCATTTGCCATAGGGAACCAACTAAAGGTTTTCCCCGGGTTCCTGATTACATGAAATAGTTGTTAACTCACCGTGCTTCAGAAAGCCAACATGATAGAAAGCAACGACAAGCCTTGTAAATTCTTAGAATAAACGTGTTAATCTAAAACATTCTTGGCCGGGTACAGTGGCTCATGCCTGTAATCCCAGCACTTTGGGAGGCTGAGGCAGGCGGATCACCATATAGTGAAACCAGCCTGGCTAACATGTAGTGAAACCCCGTCTCTACTAAAAAATACAAAAATTAGCTGGGCATGGTGGCGCATGCCTGTAGTCCCAGCTACTTGGGAAGCTGAGGCAGGAGAATAGCTTGAACCCGGGAGGTGGAGGTTGCAATGAGCCAAGATCGTGCCACTGCCCTTCAGCCCGGGTGACAGAAGCAAGACTCTGTCTCTCAAACACACACACACACACACACACACACACACACACACACACACACAGAAGCAAGACTCTGTCTCTCAAACACACACACACACACACACACACACACACACACACACACACACACACACACACACACACACACACACACACACACCCCATTCTTTAGCCAAATTGAAAATCAGTGGACACCATAGAAGTTAAAGAAGTTCATTTGCAAGAGCAAATATTCCTGTGCAAGTCAGATGCCTTTTTAGGGTACCAACGTGACTTTCTAATTCTGATGTTTAAACCTGGATATGGCCTTTGTAGTGACCGGGCTCTTGGAGTGTAATCCTGCATCTGCCAGTCAGTCACAGCGCCACCTATCTGTTGCATTCAGCAAACATCCATTTCCTCCATCCCTGGAGTCACAAGTACCAAAATAATGACATCATTATATATTACCCAGAAGAAAATTACTTTCCCCATTGCTGCAGTACTTGAAGTCTTCCAAACTGATTAAAACATGAAGTTTGTTTTAATTTATTTCCAATTTCATTTTCAATTAGCTGTACTACACCATCAATATCATGGCTTTTTGGATACATATTCACATTCTTGACGAAGGAATCTGACTCCTCTAGAGTTAGGTGTGTCGTTATTAAATCACATTCTTGGTTCTTAAAGTTGGGGATATTGGTTAGTTTCAGTGCAGCAGCACTTGTTGCCTGAGAGACAACCAAAAACAGCTGCCACCACCCGGGACCACAGAGTCCAAGCCAGTGTTATAATTTAACACAGAGAGGAGGCCGGTGCCATGAAAACACAGTGTTCAGCTGCTTATTTTTGTACTTTTGTGCATAAATATTTCTGAAATACAGTTTGGCAATAATATATTTAAAATATACTAGTAAGCAGTATACTTCTCCCGAAGTTTTTTGGGACTCACAGTCTTTTTGCTTTTTCAGTGTCTCTCTAAGATTTCTTGGTCTTAACTGGGATAAGCAAACAAGCCTATAAAGGCAATTGCATTTAACATTGAAAGAGTCATATTTTCTAAAGGAAAATGGAAACAAAATGAGACCTTTTTCCCTTCACTGATTGGTAATAGCGGCTGCCCTTCTCTGGGAGGCAAATTTACAATCTAATTATACTTTTGACTTTTCATTAGTTTGGGAATGCTTGACATTCTTAATCTGAGATTTAATTATTGCTAAGTATAGATCTTCTCTGTGGTCTCCTATGCAATTTCCCAGGGTTGTTCCAATGGCTCCAACCCTTTGCCATGTGGCTCATCCACTGATAATGGGGTGAATAGAAAAAGCTAGCCGATGATGGCTTTCAGGCTATGTCATAACAGAGTATCTCATTTTCCTACTAAATGCTTATTCTTATTATAATATTATTTCAAAACAACTCTTGCAACCACTGCCAAATAAAGTTAAATGGACCTTGAAGTATTAGCTTTCAAATGGGAAAATGGACATTTAAATTTTGTGATAGAAAATATGTTTCACCCTGGGTGAAACCAGCATGTGGGTAATCTCTCAGGGAGGCCAGCCTAACACAGACTTCCCTTTAATAATAGCTAACATTTATTGAGCACCTGCCATGCCAGGCATTATCATTTCCTCCATTTTGTGGTAGGAAAACTTAGGTTCAGAGAGGTTGTGTTACTTGTCTAAGGGTACCCAGCTAGTTGGTGGGGGGGATCAGTATTCAAGCTCAGACTGTCTGATTCCAGAATCACATGTGTAATCTCTAGCCCAGGCTCCCTCCTAGCTATGCCCTAATAATGCATTCAAGCCCTACATCTTTGTGAAGTCCTACTGTGTGCTGTCACACTCCACTAGATACTGGGTGAGCAAGGTAGACAAGGCGCTATCATCTGGGCTCGTAACTGTAATGACCTAGCATCAAAGGTCTGAAGGATTGATGTGTTCTTCAGTCAGCCACTGGAGGAGATGCTCTAAACTGGAGCTCTTGCAAAGATAAAGCAGATTCCAGGATTGCTTCCCTGTGTAGCTTATCTTCTGGGAGGTTTTGCTTACTGCTGATTGAATGAATGTGGATGGCCCACTGTAGCCACCAACTCTGAAAACAGCCCCTACACTTGTCTTACTAACAGGTTTGCATTGAGAAAATGAAATATTGTCAGAAGTGCCATTTTCATGAACAGACTGTAACCACCGGTGAGTGATCAGTAAAAATAATAATACTACTAAGTATTTTAAACCAGGAACAGGGAAGTATAGACATTTTTCATAGAAAGTTCATTCTTTACTGCTGACAACAGAGTTTCTAACCACACCAACCATCCAAACCTTAAGGGAAGTAACTTCTCAGTCAAGCAGTGATTTGATTTCTTTTTCAGTGCATGACATTTGAAAAACCAAAATCAGCATCATACCTTGAAAAGGTCCTGCTGATTGCTTAAGGGCATTTTGTAATTATACAGCAGTGAAAGCCAATATAAACATAAATTAGTAATCCCAAATTAAGATTCCAAAGAGATCCTAGGAGCTCTCTTAACTTCTGAATTTATCATGAATATTCCATCGATACTCTTAAAAATAGAAAAGAAATGCATTTTTCAGCATGGGAGGTTTAAAATGAAATACATTTATTGGACTTGGATATATTAAACATGACTCCTTTATGCTTCCTGAATGATGTGATGTTATACCTCAGTATCATGTGAGGTATTATTCACTAGCCTGTGATGTTGGATGTTTTACATTTGGTGTGAAAAACTCACTTGTTTCTGGCTCTGTGGAAGAAGCCACATTTATTTTGCCCCAGTCATTTTCTTATGACATAGAAATGTTAGGAAACTAGCTGATGTTTATAAAACAATTTATTATTCAAAGGCAAAACAGTCCCACTTTAAAGTAGATAACACATGCTTTAAAATATAACCATCTCATAAAATACAATTATGTTTAGTGATCCCAGGTGTTGAACCCAATCATTTCTGTGTGCTGGGCGAGGAGTGTGGGCTCTGAAACCAAGAGAGCCTGGTGACCTCAGGCAAGTCACTTAACCCCCTGGGCCCTCAGTTTCTTTATCAGTGTAATGAGGGACAACGATGGCATCTACCTGATGTTGTTTTAAGGATTAAATAGTTGTTTAGAATGGTGGCTAGTACGTAATAAGAACTCAAGTTGTTTTAGTAATTGTAATATTGTATTATAACCTGCTGCTTCCTCCCAGCAATAAGTTAATTGCCAATTATGAGCCATCTATGTTAATTTAATCAGTGATGTAGTTTAGACCATGAAGGCAAATGTTCAGTTCTGAAATGAAAGTAATTTTCAAATTGCAGATGTGTTAAAACAGACCTCAGGGATAGAAGGAGTGAGTTGTGCTCCACGTGGGGAAGTATTAGTATTGGTTGCATTCCAGCTGCCGTCACTGCTGTCATCGTAAAAAATGCAGGGACTATTCTCAAAGTGAAGTTTGTAATTGTAGTAATGAAACAGTTTTTCTATTTGTTATAGTAGTGGTAGAAAATTGATAAATATATGTAAGTATATTTAGATTACCTAGGAGCACTATTTTTTTTTAGTACTATTGCTCACGTGCCTACTGATGACATGATATTTTTAAAGATCTGTGTTTCAAATCCAGTGTCCAGTTTTATCCAGTAAGGATATGACATCAAGGAATCACAACATTAAACAAATTTGTCTCTAAATAAGTATTCGGACAGATGTATGTATATGTATGTTTTTAAACCATATGATGTCATGTCTGTTTCATCAGTAGTATTAATTTTCCATTAAGCTGTCATATTTCTGTTTTATTATTTATAATTGGGCCACCAAGTTCTAACTAGCTTTCATTTATTCTTTAAACAAATATTTAGTATGAACTTTCTGTGTGCAAGCCCCTCTAGAAATGCCAAATAAAATGAATAAAATGTAGCTTCTGTGCTTACAGAGCTTACAGTCTGGTAAACAAGACAAGACTTATGCGTAAACAACCGGAATCCAAAGTAGAGAGTAGAACATGCCCTATTTGAGGTTCAGATAATCTGGCTGAAGACAGTGACATTTTCATTTGCAGGAGAGATTTGAATTATAGTTCATATTTCAAATTACATTATATTTCATATCTTGAATTATATTTCGTATTACATTAATAAGGCAAGCAACATTAAAGAAAAATGTCTTAAAAGAGAGGAGGGCTGAGCCTGATGACTCGTACTTATAATTTCAGTGCTTTGGGAGGCCAAGATGGGAGGGTTGCTTGAGGCCAGGAGTTTGAGACCAGCCAGAGCAACATAGCAAGATCCTGTCTCCACAGAAAATTTAATGGTTGCGGTGGTGAGTGGCTATTCAACTGAGTGACAGTTGAATGAAAGGCTATAGTCCCAGCTACTTGGGAGAGTGAGGTGGGAGGATCCCTTGAGCAGTGGCACAGTCTTGGCTCACTGTAACCTCTGTCTCTTGGGTTTGAGTGATTCTTCTGCCTCAGCCTCCCAAGTAGCTGGGACTGATTACAGGTGCATGCCACCATGGCCAACTAATTTTTGTATGTTTTGTAGAGACAGGGTTTTGCTATGTTGCTCAGGCTTGTCTCGAACTCCTAGCCTCAAGTGATCCGCCCGCCTCAGCCTCCAAAGTGCTGGGATTACAGGCGTGAGCCACCATGCCTGACCTGAAATCTCGTAAGTGTGACATTTCAGTGTGGGAGGTGAGAGGAAACCAAATTCAGTCTTCTTGAACTGTGTCTCTTAAACTCAAAATGTTGGTCCAACATTTGTAAATAATTATAGTATATTGCTTTGGCATAATTGTTTAGATAATCTAAACAACATTAATGGATTTCAAAACAAAAAGATGTATCAGTGTTATTTTTAAACGAAAGACCTCTTTTTTTTTTTTTTGTCTCCAGAGAAATGGACAGCATTAGTTTTTCTTGCCAAATCACCCATGTATTTGAGGCCCTGCCAAGGCCCTTATTCAATTTAAGGCAGAGATTCAAGGCCTCATTCTGACTCTCTTATTAACATGATTAAAATGATTGGATGAGAATTTTCCTCATAGAAGAAAGGGAAGCACATCGCCTCCCCCATAATCACCTATGAATGATGGATGCAGATGTCAAGGTTTTGCATGTCGTATTTACTGATTACTTTCTAAGTTCTTGCAGTTGGTGGCTGTGGGGAAATCTGATTTAGCCCCCACTGCCAACTTAGGGGTAAAAGTAACAAAAACATCCTTTCTCAATTTTGTTAAACTGTAAAGGAAGGAATAGGGTACCCATGCCTCTTTATTCTAAAAGCAAGTATCTGCCGTTTTTACAAGCATCAGAATTGCAAGTTGTGCCAGAAATTGGAGTCATTTTATGTCTATAATTTTGACTTTTGACTTGAAAAAACTATGCAGTTGAATCAAAAGTGATCCCATTGCTGCAAAACAAATTCAGTAAGCAGCTGAGTAATCAATATGAATCTCCTGTGATACTTTAAAATAATCTACAAGTATTTAAACTGCTACAGATTCCTTCATCCATTTGGAGTGAGACAGTTGAATGAAAGGCCAATCTAATTACCCCCCGACAAAATATCCTGAACCTCAGATACTTTGTTACGCTGCACTGAGTTCATTCACCAGAAGAATACATAATAACTGTGTTCCAGAAATGCCAAGACTGGAAAAAGGAAACCATGCGGGGAGCCAGATAAAGGTTTACATTTGTAAAGCTATAAAACCAGGGCAAATATTACTGATACTGTGCTTAGGGACATATCAAGATTAAAGGACACCTTTCTTCAGTTTTTACAGCCCAAAATACATTAAGGTAAATTTTCATCAATATCAACCAGGTACTTCAGTGTCAATTTGCTGAAGCCCAAATAGAACCTGCAGCACACATTACTCTTTTGCTCATCAAGCTTTCCTGTTGGTCCTTCCCCCAAATAGTCACCTCAGAATGGAGTTTTGTGTCTTTTGAAGCCAGATGATTAAAGTCCTAGGATATTTATTTTGGACCTTAAGGCATAGTAGCTTTTACCACTGCCTCTGTCCTCTTACTTCAAAGAAAATTCATATTTATTAAGCAGATGGTATGTGTTGGATGTTTTCCATGTGTCAGTTCACATTTCCCTCCCCAAAATGTGTGAGATAGGAATCATTGGTTCCAGCTTATAGGGACTGAGAGGCAGACATGAGCTTATTGCTATTACAAGGTGGAGCCAGTCTTCAAACCTAGGTCTTTGAATTTCAAAGCCCAGACATTACCATTAATTCTATCAGCCTCTGGTGTTAGGAAAGAAGTCTTCCAGGATATCACAGCAACATCAAGGGGACATTCCAAATATTTAGCAACCCAGGTGACACACTATGGAAGCCACCGTTCCCGTATGAAAGCAACTCCTTGGAGCACACTGGTCAGTGGAGAGTGACTGTAGACTCAGGGGTCCTGATGGCACCAGTCATCTGGCCCCAGGGATACAGGGGCAAGGGCCTGCTACAGTGGGTGGTGGTGACAGTAGAAACACACAGGGACAGCTTGCAGAAATGCTCAGAGCAGAGGCTATTGTTCTTCAACCAGCTGGTTTGGAAGCACTTAAATATTTTAACAACCAGTGATACCATACCATTTTGTTCTAAGAGTAATGACAAATGTACAAGAGCTGGGAATGGATCCTGGTCTAAACACGATAGAGCAACCAACGGATGCTCATATGTAGACAGCGCCACTGGGCCGGCATGGAAGAGAAGTCTAACTTCAGCCTAGTCCCTGTCCACGGTCCTTCAGGCTGGCTCCTAAAAATGTCTGCATTTGCTATGATGTTCAGTTTGGCATTTGTTGGAAACCTGCTTTGTGTCAAGTATTGAAGGCTCTAGCTTCAAACTGCGTCTTCTGTGGTTTCAGGTTGAACTCCACCCTCTGGCTCTTTGGGGGCATTTTCTGGTTATCTGGTTATCAGTGCTGGTCATCTGTTGGACCTGAATGCTTTTATTTTTATCTGTCTGACTTTTCCATTCATATTATCTTATTTTGCTTGTTTTACATTATTTCTTATCAAAGTTAGAGATGTTTAAAGAGTCAGATAATGTTATCTTATTTCATATTATCTTATTTCATGTTATCTTATTCATATTATCTTATTTTGCTTGTTTTACATTATTTCTTATCAAAGTTAGAGATGTTTAAAGGGTCAGATAATGTCATAGGTTTCCTGAAATTCCTGAAATTCTGAAAAACAGCAGTTTCCTGCCCAGGCCACCTTCATTTCATTTTCCATTTCCCAGAGGTAACCTCTTGATAACTTTTTTACCATTTTCTTTTGGCATTTACCCTTCTTTCAGTTACCTGCTAATGCCTAAAAAACCATCCCCAAACCCTGTAGCTTAGAACAGCAGCTGGTTTTTTGCTCACGATTCTGCAATTCAGCCTGGACTGGACATGTGGCTGCCCTCAGGAGCCTGGAGAATCACTGCAGGTGGCCGGAATGGCTGAGGGCTCCCTGGCTGGTCTCACGTTTTCCCTGCTCTCATCCTCCAGTGATTGTCTGTTTCCAGGTGGCCTCTAATTCAGCAGGGGAGGTGAACTTTTCACGGGGCCACTGGCTGCCAAGAGTGTAGTCAGAAGCCGAAAGGCCTCTAAGGCAGGGGCCCTGGAGCCACCCACTCCCACTTCTGCCACATTCCATGGGACAGAGCAGGTCATGGGGCCTGCCCAGATTCCAGGGGAAGGAAGTGGACTTGCGCATGGAGGGCTGGAAGGAATTGCTGGTACTCCTTTATGACGATGATCTGCCGTGACCCCCGTATCTCTCCGTGACATGCTTATGGTGCTCTTGCTTCATTTTTTTTTTTCATCTTAGGCATTATATACAGACTTCCTTTTATAGCAGAAGAGGATTTTGTTCTCTTTCACATTTTACCTTCCCCTAACAACCCTCGCAGGTATCTCCTGTTCCTGTCCACCTTTCTAATACAGTTACAGCGTAATCCCAGATCCATATTCAGTGTTGACATTATTGTGACAATGTCATGAGATTCACAGCTGAGTCATATTTCTTGCATAGCTTTTTGTTTCCCCCCCACGAAGTTAATAATCCTCTTGCCATTTTAGCTCCTCATACATACATCATTCTTCATCTCCAAAGTCCCTTCTACTTTCCCAAATCTCTCCTCTGTGTGTTCAAACATATTAGGAATTCTTTCATTTCTATCTTCTCGAAGAAATCTTTCTGGAGCATTCTGACCAACTGAGGCTTAGAGTTAGGTTAGGATATATACACACAGACACACCCAGACGTGCACACACTCAGACACACGCACACATACTGGGTTTGTTGCTTATTTTAGTGCAATGCATTCTCCAATAACTTCCCGAGGCAAGTGTGTGTGGGAAGTACATTTTTGGGGATTCTGCTGGTCTGCAAAGGTCTTTATGTTACCCCCTCATTGAATTGAGAGCATTCTATATTGGAAGTAATTTATCCTTAGAATTTCGAAAGCACTGCTGTATTTACTTTAGCTTCCAACTTTGCTGCTAAATGTGAAGCTGATCTTTTTTTCTTTGTAAAATTCTTATAAATGATCTATTTTTTTTCTCTGTCTGGAAGCTTTTAGGATTTTATTTTTGTCTTCAGTGTTCTGAAATTTTTGATGATAAGCCTTGAAGTGGCTTTCTTTCCTTTCTTTGTTCTAGGCAGTGATGGGCCCATTCATACTGGAAACTCATGTCCTTCAATGCTGGGAAATGTGGTTCACTTACTCCTCCAGTGCTTCCGTCCCTCTGTTCTTTTTCCAGGAAACACCTGTTGTATGAACATTGGACCCTCTAAATTGATTTTCTTTTCTTTTTTTTTTCTTTTTTTTGAAACAGAGTCTTGCTCTGTCGCCTAGGCTGGAGTGCAGTGACACAATCTCAGCTCATTGCAACCTCTGCCTCCCAGGTTCAAGCAATTCTCCTGCCTCAGCCTCCCGAGTAGCTGGTATTACAGGTGCACACCAGCACGCCCAGCTAATTTTTGTATTTTTAGTAGAGACGGGGTTTTACCATGTTGGCCAGGCTGGTCTCGAACTCCTGACCTCAGGTGATCCGCCTGCCTTGACCTCCCAAAGTGCTGGGATTCTGGGCTGCAAAGTGATCCCAGTGAACCACTGCACCTAGCCTCTAAACTGACTTTCTAATTTTTCCTTATTTTTACTTTTTTCTATTTATATGCCTTTGTTCTACTTTCTGTAATATTTTGACTCCATCTTCCAACCCTTCCATTGAGATTTATTTCTGTGATCATATTTTTTAATTTCCAAAGGTTCTTTCTTTTTTTCTTTTTTGAGATGGAGTCACGCTCTGTCACCCAGTCTGGAGAGCAGTGGTGCTATCTCAGATCACTGCAACTTCCGCCTCCCGGGTTCAAGTGATTCTCCTGCCTCAGCCTCCTTAGTAGTTGGGATTACAGGTATGTGTCACCATACCCGGCTAATTTTTGTATTTTTAGTAGAGACGAGGTTTCACCATGTTGGCCAGGCTGGTCTCAAACTCATGACCTCAAGTGATCCACCTGCTTCAGCCTCCCAAAGTGCTGGGATTACAGGTGTCAGCCACCGTGCCCGGCCCTTTTTCTCTGATAGTTGCTTTTTTATAGCATCCTGTTTTCCAGATATATTATCTTCTCTTATCTCTGTAAGTGTATTAATGGTATTTGTTTTTTTCTGAGGTATTAATTTTCCTTCATAATGTAGATTTCCTCTCAATTTCTTTATCTGGTTTCTTTATTTTCATCTTTGTGTTTTCCTGTTAGAGGTTGTGTCAGTTGTCTGATGACCCTCGACTGTCTTATTGAACAGCAGAACATTACACAGGTCAATTGGAAACTTTTGTACTGCTGGGTTTTGTGAACTGTGACCATCACTCTAAGTTTACCTGGTTGGGCTGTTCCACTGGGAACCTCCTGGAATTAGAACCATTAGTTTATTTTTTTATTAGCTGGTCAAATTCCCCAGAGAAGAACCTTCTAATCTTTACCACAGAGGGGACTTTTTGGCTAAGTGGGAGAAGAGGACCCGGGGTCTGAGCATTCAGTTGGTAAACTTTCGCCTTTCCCCTGATTTCATTACAGTTCCTCTCATTTCCTGTTCCTGGTGTCCACTAGACAAGAGAACTTTTGTTTTAATGTTTCCAAGTAATAAACCTTGAATCTTCTGCTGTGGTTGAGGGGGGCAGTCATCCAGCTCTTTGGGTGGGCAGCTCCAACTCCTTCTCTTTTTTTCACATACTATACAAATCATCCACTTAATGTGTATAATTCAATTTTTTTGTTATATTCACATATTTTTTATTCATCATTATAATCAATTTCAGAACAGTTTCACCACCCTAAAAAGAAACCTCTACCCATTAACAGTCACTCCTCAGTTCCCCTAAAAACCGCCAGCCCTAGGCAAACATTAATTGCTTTCTGACTCTAGACTTTCCTAATGTAAACATTTCATATAAATTGAATCACACAATGTATGTGTTTTTTTTGTGTGTGACTGGCCTCTTTTACTTAGCATAATGTTTTTAAGGTTTATCTATATTGTAGTATGCATCAGTGCTTCATTTTTTATTGCTGAATAATATTCCACTGTATAGACGTACCACAGTTTATCCATTTATCAGTCAGTGAACATTTGGCTTGTCTCCCCTCTTTTTTTTTGCTATTATGAATAATGCTGCTACAAACATTCATGTGCGGATTTTTGTATGGACATATGTTTTTATTTCTCTTAGGTATAAACCTAGGAGTAGAATTGCTGGAGTGTATGGTAATTTTATGTTTAACTTTTTGAGGAACAGCCAGACTGTTTTCCATGGTGGCCGCACCATTTTACATTCCCACCAACAGCATATGAGGGTTCTGATTTCTCCCTGTCTTTGCCAACACTTATTATCTATCTTTTTGGTTATAGCCAACTGCTTCTTAAACTTATGTTCCACCAGTCCTCCTATTTTAGCCTCACCTTTATTTCCAAATTCCTAAGCCTGTTCAGGATTCTGCAGTATCAGTCATTGCCTCTTAGCTTTCCCGGCTGCTAGCACAGGCTTCAGTTTCATGAGTGTATGGGTCAGTCACCATCATGGTGTAGAAGCCCTGAGTCCCACAGACCTGTGTCTTTCTCTTGGTCTGGCCACACAAGCTGTGAGACCTTGGGTCAAATAAATGTAATTTCTCTGAGCCTTGGTTTTCTCATCTGTAAAACAGAAACATAATAAAATGCGGCCAGGTGTGGTGGCTCACACCTGTAATCCCAGCACTTTGGGTGGCTAAGGCAGGCAGATCACTCGAGGCCAGGAGTTTGAGGCCAGCCTGACCAACATGGCAAAACTCCATCTCTACTAAACATACAGAAATTAGGCAGGCATGGTGGCACAGGCCTGTAATCCCAGCTACTCCGAGGCTGAGGTGGGAGGATTGCTTGAACCTGGGAGGCAGAGGTTGCAGTGAGCTGAGATGGTTCCAATGCACTCCAGCCTAGATGACAGAGCAAGATTCTGTCTCAAAAAAAAAAAAAAAAAAAAGGAAAGAAAAAAAAAGAAACATAGCAAAATGTGAAATAGCTGGCATACAGCAGGTACTGACTAAATATATTAGTTTCTTCTCTTCCCCAAACATGGTGAGTATACAAAAAGAGAAAGAATTTATCTTTTTCCTTTAGGAATTCATGAACTAGTGGGAAAGAGAGAGACATGTATAACTCTAATTTCCTTAATTTTCAACAACTACTGTTGAGTGCCTATCATGAGTCATAAATGTGTTAGTTGTTGAGGGTACCATGTGACGAGTTTCCTGTCTTCAAATGGCCTTCCATCTGGAGGAGTTAGAACCAGAACTGGAATATAAGGCAGATAGAGTTAAGTGCTGTCACACTGATACAAGGGAGCATGCAAGAATGAGAGGTAAATTCTGACTGTAGTGCTAGTGCGCAACTCGGTCCACAGATTGACTGGAACATGTTAATATGGATGACTCTCAGCTCTAAGCCAACAGAACCAAACTTCACTTGAACTCATGGTTCTCTGAAATAGCAAGGCACAAAGAATAAATCAGCAGCTAAATTCTGTTCAACATTCTCTGTCACAAAATATCTGGCCCCAATGTGGCTCTGTGCCAGTTACTGAGGAAAGTAGAAAAAGATAAATAAAAATCACATTTCAAAATAGGTGAGCAAAATATAACAGCCTGTAGGATTAAAATGAAAATGCAAAAGTTCAGCTGTGGGAGCCAAGAAAATATGAGCTTAAGACAGAATAAATCTTAAACACTTTCTGTCATTTAATATGTTAAGGTTGCTTCTTCCCCGCAGACAGACTGCTGTCAGAAACAGGGATCAAGTTATGACCACTGCAGGACTTAGAGGTCTTAAATCTTAACCAAGTCCTTATTCATGTAGGAGATTGGCAGTTGTGTGGCTATGACTGTCAGAGATAGACATTGGAAAGTGTAAGTTGCTAAAGAGACTGACCTCAGAAGAATCTCTTTATCTGAGTACATCACTTTTGCAGGCCCTGATACTGTAAAGACAATCTGGGATACAGCACATTGAGCTTGGGTCTATATGGTGTGAGGAAAAGGTTTTGAGAACAGAATATAGCATTGCACATTGTATCAGGCTATTTGTCTTCATGAAAACCTGCCTGTCAGCCCTTGTGGGCCCTAGCATAGCCTTCTGCCCTCTAGCATGTTATAGTCAATGGGAACACTGACTACTCATTCTCTTTCCCGTGGCTATTGTTGCTTGATGTAAATCATCTCCACAACCACAAGCCCCACCAGCTTTATCCTCTTCCTCTTCCTCAAGTCGCTAAATACCCAACTGTTCTATCAGCCTGAGTCAGCTGTTTGCTAACTGAGCAGCTGGGAACATCTGGGAGTGGGCCTGGGGGAAGACCTAAGCGAGTGAACTGTGCACCAAGCTTTTTCTGCCCTGAATCCACCCAACTTTTAAGGGTAGAAAAAGAGGATTCTAAAGTCAACTTTCGAAAACATTGACTAAAACAAAGTTAACCATTTTTTTCCTTCTCTTTGCACATGTCACAGTCTCTGATAGTTCCAAAACCATTATGAATTTCCAAGAAAGGGATATAATATGCAGTGTTTTCCAATCTCTATCCTCCCCCCTGAAAAAACAAAAACATTGAGAGAGACTGATTTAAGGCACTTCTGTATAATTGCAGTCAGAAGTAATGTGTGGTAACTTACTTGTACCCCTCATGTCTCTTGTGATTTTCTCTCTAATTTTAGAGTTGGATGAGATAGAGACTATTTTATTCTTTTAGTGGCTGTTGCAAGAATCCCTAATCCTTTTCGGATGAGGGTTAAGATGAGAAACAGGGAACCCACCCTGTGCTTTATGATGGGTGGCCTGTGAGGCCTTTGTTTTCTTGAACTCCTCATGGGTTTGGACATGTTAATTTGGAGGTAGAAGCAGGACACAGCTAAATTGCTTTAATAACAAAAATATGTGAAATTTGAAGTTCCCAGGGAAATTTCAGGAAGGAGAGAGAAGTCAGTCAGACCAAATGCTGCATGGGAAAAAGATTAGAGAGGGAAAAGAAAACAAACAAACAAACAAGCTAATGGTAGCCCTTCTGAAATGAAGCTTTTGGGGGAGAATAGACACGTCTAATGGGAAATTTTAAACTGTTTGCTATCAAGGGTGTAGCATGAACCTCCCCTCTTGTTTCCACTGTGACATCTCCAATGATGTTTCTGTGGCCCACAGTGCCTGAGTGTGAGTGGAGTCTGCTGCAGAGGTGGCATAGTGGTGGAAAGGTTAGAGCTGGCCAAGGGCACGGATGTCTGGGTACCATTGATGCTGATATTCATGTCTCATCAGCTCCGCTAGGCTGTAAGCATGTGTTTATTGAATGAATGAAAACACAAATGAGTAGATATCTAAGCAGACGCAGCAGGTCAGGGTTTCTCTTAAATGGAGAATAGATGAGGCTGCAGCCATTAACACGACAGATGACCACATCAAGCATTAATAGGACAGATTAGTAAGTAAAGCAGGAACAGAGTATGGGCTTGATGTGTGTTTGTGGAGGTAGCCAATCAGGGAATCAGAGAAAAAGATGCTGTTCTCTTGGTTGTAAGCAAGTTCTTCCATGCAAAAAGAACTAAAGCTTAAATCCCTGCCATAAGAAGACCACTTTGAGTATAAATACGTGGACTTCTAGATTCCAAACCAAGATCTCTTCCCTTTCTGCAGAATGAAGAGACAATGGTGAAATACAAAGATATCACATCTCTCTGTTTTCTGTTAGAAATAACCACTGTCTCACATGTGAATTTTTTTTTTTTTTTTTTTTGAGACGGAGTCCCACACTCTGTCGCTCAGGCTGGAGTGTAGTGGCGTGATCTTGGCTCACTGCAAACTCCTCCTGGATTCAAGTGATTCAGCCTCAGCCTTCCAAGTAGCAGGGATTACAGGCACCTGCCACCACACCCGGCTAATTTTTGTATTTTTATTAGAGATGGGGTTTCGCCATGTTGGCCAGGCTGGCCTCAAACTCCTGACCTCAGGTAATCCACCTGCCTCAACCTCCTAAAGTGCTGGGATTACAGGCATGAGCCACCACGCTCCGGCATCACATGTGATTTTATAAATACATTGTAACAAACAAGTATTCTGAGCTTCACCACATTGTGTTTATAGATAGCATACATCTTGGGTTCTCCATAACATTTCAAGGTTCAGGTATAGCTAGATCATGTCTCTTTTGGGGATTGAAAAAGACTATCACAGAGGCTTCATTTCCCCTATATGCCTCTCTTTCTTGAAAGCCAAGATTGGGCGGGCATGGTGGCTCACACCTGTAGTCCCAGCGCTTTGGGAGGCCGAGGCGGGTGGATCACCTGAGGTCAGGAGTTCGAGACCAGCCTGCCCAACATGGTGAAACCCCAGCTCTACTAAAAATACAAAGAACTAGCTGGGCATGGTAGTGGGTGCCTGTAATCCCAGTTACTTGGGAGGCTGAGGCAGGAGAATCACTTGAACCCAGGAGGCGGAGGTTGCAGTGAGCCAAGATCACACCACTGCACTCCAGCCTGGGCGACAAGAACAAAATTCTATCTCAAAAAAAAAAAAAGAAAAGATAAGGGACCATGACTTACTCACCTCTGAAGCCACAGCCTGGCAGTCTCTGCCATGGTGAGTGCTAAGAACATGCCTTTGAGCTGAGCTGCCTGTGAGAGAAAGCTGTGTGCTGGGGCAGTAATGGACCCAGGCAGACAGGGTCCCCTGGAAAGCCCTGGCTTTGGCACCTCTTACTTGTCATCAAAAAGTGTTGGCCGGGCACAGTGGCTCATGCCTGTAATCCCAGCACTTTGGGAGGCTGAGGTGGGTGGGTCACCTAAGGTCAGGAGTTTGAGACCAGCCTGACCAATATGGTGAAACCTCATCTCTACTGAAATTACAAAAATTAGCTGGGTGTAGTGGCAGGTGCCTGTAATCCCAGCCTCAGGAGGCTGAGGCAGGGGAATCACTTGAACCCAGGAGGTGGAGGTTGCAGTGAGCCGAGATTGCGCCACTGCACTTCAGCCTGAGCGACAGAGTGAGATTCCATCTCAAAAATAAAAAAAAAGTGTTCGTCCTGGACAATAGACACTGGGGCCTACTTGAGGGTGGAGGGTGAGAGGAGGATGAGGATTGAAAAACTACCTGTCGGGTACTATGCTCACTACCTGGGTGACGAAATAATCTGTCCACCAAACCCCCACAACACAATTTACCCATGTAACAGACATGCATGCACATGTACCCCCTGAACCTAAAATAAAATTTGGAAGGAAAAAAAAGTGTCCTTTAGTTGTGCAATTAATATGAAATTGTGTCTGCACAGTGCTTGCCCTTCCTAGACCTTTACCTGGCAGAACTGTAAATGAGCAGTTCTTTATAGATGCAATAAGGAATCTCATGTCTACTTTAGGAATGAGATTTTAGGTCTTTTGGTAGAAAGGTTGGGTGATAAAACATCTCTCTCTCTTTATTTATTTATTTATTTTTTTGGAGGTATAGTTTCATTCTTGTTGCCCAGGCTGGAGTTCAATGGCACGATCTTGGCTCACTGCAACCTCAGCCTCCCAGGTTCAAGCGATTCTCCTACCTCAGCCTTTCAAGTAGCTGGGATTACAGGCATGTGCCACCACATCTGGCTAATTTTGTATTTTTAGTAGAGATGAGGTTTCTACTCCCAGGCTGGGCTCGAACTCCTGACCTCAGGTGATCCGCCCACCTTGGCTTCCCAAAGTCCTGGGATTACAACCATGAGCCACTGCGCCCGGCCGACATCTCTCTTCTTTCCATGGTGGGTCTGCATTTAGGAATTTCCACAGTAAGGCTGCCTTTTGAAATGCATTTACTGCGAAACCATCGGTTGGTCCCAGTTACCCATCAGAAGGAGGGTGGGAAGGGTTTGGTTGTCATTGCAGGAGTTATGTCGGCTCCTGAGAGGCAACAGTTAGTGAAGGAGATGACCCCAGAGCCCAGACATTTAAAAACAGGGGCTTTAGGGTCAGTTGCCTAAAGATAACTTAACCCCTTGGGTGGTCGATTATTTCTGTGAGCAGAAAAAGTTTCTGTTCACAGGAAGCATGATGACAACAGTAAATTCATGCACACACGTGAGGAAGATATCAGAGAGAAACATTGAATTAATGTAGCGTGACAGGGAGTGGCCGGGTGGTCTGGAAAGGCATCTCGAAGGGTTGCACTTTAGCTAAGACCTGAATTCGAAGACGTCACATTAGGAACAGAGGAAGTGCATCCCAAGCAGCAGGAGCAGCCAGTGTGGAGACCCCTGCTGTCTCTTCCAGAAAGCCTGGTGTGATCCACGAGCAGAAGGAAAGCTGCTGTGACAAGCAGGGGCGATGAAGCAGGTCGAATCCTGCCCCACCCTCTCCTTCTGTGCCTCTTGCCAGGGTTAATATGTGTCTCTTCTTCTCTCACAGACGACTTCGCAGAGGAGGAGGAGGTGCAGTCCTTCGGTTACAAGCGGTTTGGTGAGTCCTAACAAAGCTGTGTTCCTTCTCAGTGGTCAACCTGGGATGCAGCCACAAACCCTCAGAGACCATTGGCAGGCTACCGGCAGGCCCTTCATGCACATGGGCGTTTGTGGCTCTGAGGTCCAATTTTGGTTGGAAAGTGAGTGTCTGTGTCCCAGGGGGAGGGTTTCTCATAATTCTGAGGGGCCATGGGACAGGAGCTGCACCCAGGCATGGGGAAGTGATGGGATGTTTATGGGTCTGCGGAATATAAAAGAGACAGCCTACTAGACAAAATGTAGTGGGAAAGGCAAATCTGTGACAAGACAGGAGCAAAATACCTGGAATTTTTCGATTTTGTTGTTCAGGAAACGTCTTTGCTCAGGCCTTACACTCCTAACCTAGTGTTCATGGATGAGTGAGAGGGAGACTTCTTCCAAGAATCTGCCTGGACACAGGTGCTCTGTGGCAGGCTGGGGAATGGCCCCCAAAGGTGACAGCACCCTGAATCCTGAAACCTGAATGTTACCTTATGTGGCACAAAGGACTTTGCAGGTGTGATTAAGTTGAAGAGCTTGAGATGGGGAGATGATCCTGGGTTACCTGGGTGGGCCCTGAAAGCGATCACAAGGGTCCTTATAAGAGAGAGGCAGAGGGAAATGTGACTGCAGAGAGAAGGTGATGTGAGGATGGAAGCAGAGATTTTTGTTATGTGCTCTGGTCAAGGAATATAGGTGGCCATTAGAAGCTAAAAATGCAAGGGCACTCATGGATTCTTCCTTCAGAGCCTCTGGAGGGAGAGCTTTCCTTCCCATATTTATATTTCAGCTGACTGAAGGTGATTTTAGGCCACTGGCCCGCAGAACTGTAAGAGGAGAAATCTGTATTGTTTAAGCCAGCACGTTCGTGGTTATCTTTTACAGCAGCCGCAGGAAACTCATACACGCCCTCTGCCTCCCAGGCTGCTGCACCTGGTGCTCTTCTTTGCTTTGACCTTGCTTCTCTTTGACCTTGAAATGCCAGTGGTCATTGCAGAGTTTCAAAGGCAGCTCCAGGGATTGGAGGATTTTCCCAACAGCTTGTTTCTGTGCTTGGCCAGAGGAAATGGAGAAGGATAGAGGAGAAAAGAGTGTGTGTGAGTGAGTGTGTGTGTGTTTCTGTGTGTGTGTGTGAGAGAGAGAGAGAGAGAAAGAGAGAGAGTATGAAAATGAATGAATCTACTTCCTGTTGCTTAAAAATAATCCTGGCTGGACTTTGATTAAAATTAACAACCCCCAGCTGCTCTGGCTCCCGCGTTGCTTTAGCATTTTTCCTTCTGGACACACACGTCTGCATTACTTTCTGGGAAAACATACGACTTTAAAATAGGAATGCAGTGGCACCAAGCTCATCTCTCTTGCGTTGGTTCCCTGGTAGAGTGGCCCGCATGCAGCCCCATTGCCCCTCCTCCGTGCTCCTGTTCCTTACCTACGTGATTCCATGTTTCTGCGATGGGACCATGGCCCTGTGTTCTCCTTTCCCGGGGGGGACTCACTGAAGGCAGCAGTAGGAGTGAAGATGAAACGAAGAATTATAAAGGAAAACAAACAAAAAAACACAGAAAGATAGGAATCAAGAGGAAAACGAAACTTGTCAAAATAAGGCAAGATAAATGTGGAGATGCCTACATGTTTTGGCAATCAGAAATATGAAGAACCAAGAGAGAAAGTCTCTTTAGAAAGGGTGACCTTGAAAGAAAATTTTTAATAAATTTCTCAGCCATGTTACCAGTTAGATGGGTGGGGATTTGGTGAAAAACACACAAAAAAGTACATTGCTGACAGGTTTTAATTTATGGTGGTTAAGTTATGCATGGGAGTTGCAACGGATGACTCACAGGAGACATGATAGCCACTTACAAATATTAGAGAGCACAAACAGAGGCTGGAAGAGAGCGATGCCAAGCGGTACAAATAGAAGAGAAGGACGAAATTAAAATGGGAAACCTTGGAATAGTCTATGAAAGAGACATTCCTGTTGCTGAGAATTCTTGGATTCAGCCTCTAGGCAAGGCGATGGATATCCAGCATAGGGCCAGAGTAGATCTTTGCAGATGGAAGAGTCTTTGAGATGTTTTTTGTATTTTATTTTATTATTTGAGTTGTGAGACAGGGTCTTGCTCTGTCATTCAGGCTAGAGTGCAGTGGTGCAATCATAGCTCACTGTAACCTTGAATTCCTGGGCTCAAGCAATCCTCCTGCCTCAGCCTCTCGAGTAGCTGGGCCTACGGGTATGTGCCACTATGTCCAGCTAATTTTTAAATTTTTTGTAGAGACAGTGTCTTACTATCTTGCCCCAGCTGGTCTTGAACTCCTGGGCTTAAGCAGTCCTCCAGCCTCAGCCTCCCAAAATGCTGAGTTTACAGGCGTGAGCCACTGCACCCAACTGAGATGATTTAACTCTGCCTTTATTTTCACCTGTAAGGGAGCTGAGGCCCAGATAGATTAAGTCCTTGCTGAAGCAAGTTAGTTGGAGCTGGGGTTAGAAGATTCTGGATCTTCTAACTCTCAGGTTAATGTCGTTTTGGGGAAGGGCTCAGCAGTGAAGTGAAGTGGAGGTGACCTTTCAACTTCCGTGTTGTGGAGGGGGACCCTGCAGCTCTGGAACCCTAAAGTGGACTGGACACCCAATCTGGTTCCACTGGGAAGGCCTCATCATGGTTATAGGGCTAGGACTCTGATTCTTTAGAAGGTCAATGAGTTTTCAATTCCTAAGAAGTGGCCAATTGAATCCAGCAGGACCCAAGAACCCATTTCTTCAGGCATGGTTAAACTTTAACCATTGAAGGAAGACCAAGTCCCTTCCATGCAGCAGGTTGATAGTGAGGTGGTAAGTGGAAGGTGTCCAGAGACATGTCAACCCTCAAGGCCCTGCCCCTAATCACTCCTGTGTCTTGATACCAGCTACTTAAACTTAGTGGGTCTCAGATGCTGCCTCTGCCCAACCAGCAGGGGGACACCTGCCAAGGTAGGTGAGTCTACCTCACAGGGCTTTGGTGAGGTTAAGAGAGATGTCAGATGGACAAGTGCTTTGAAGTTACAACACTATAAAAACACAAGACTGTATTATCACTCTCCTGAGATTTGGGGCTATTAGCACTCTCTCAACGTTTTGATACAGCCACTGCAGAATATCAAAGTGTGACAGACCTGAAAACTTATTCCTGAAGAAATGTAAAGGTGTGATTTTCTTCTAAAGACGGTAACATTGTAGCCTTTTATAGTTGCAAAAATAGACTGGATAACATAGAGGGTTTAGTTATTGTTTAATTTTAGGCATATGTTGCTTATGCAAGTATGATAAACACAACCTGAATTTAGACTACAGATGAGCCAGAGGTCGGTTATTCACAGGGCAAAGGAGCCATTGTTTTAGCAAATCACTATTGGGTGGGCCTGCTTCCAAAGTTATTCGTATAGAGAGTTATTATTCAGAGGTGTTTGCTACATAAAGTCAAGGCTGTTTACATAATAATGTCGTGCTTTTTCAAATTTAGCATATTATTACAGTAAAGAGCAAAATGCACGATCTTCTCCAGTGATCTAGCATGGTATTGTATTTGGTGCAGTCACCCCTTGTTTACTCAGGGATTTATTATTGTGTTTTAGTCTCAACCAGGTCTTCTGTTTTTCTTCAGTCTTTCCATATACCAAGCTTGTTCAGCCCCATTCCCAAAGTTCTGGGCAGGTGTCTAAAGAGGAGATGGAGTTTGGTCTGATGGTTTTGTCGCTTCTTTGCTCCTCTGACAAAAGCGTCAATGAGGGGAGACTTTGAAGGGTTAATTAAGTGAGCATTTTCAAGCTTTAATCAGGCTTTAAGGGTCAGAGTTTCTTGGCCTCAGTATGCAGAGCTAATTGGGACGTAACTATAGTTACAATTTGGCAGAGTTCATTTTCTGGGACATGAGGCACCAGTATATTTTTATTTTCCATAGATATGATATATACTACCACAAAAGTGATATTTTTCTGCTTATTTCCCAGTTACCTTTTTTTTCATTAAAAGCATCACACATGGCTCTAGAATCCTTTATTATTATGCTTAGCAGAAAGGGAAAGAGAGGCAGCACCACCCGCATAGCCTGGGCCCTCCCTCTGGAGCCTGCATTCTCCCTTTCTGCACTGAGGGGGCGCTAGACTGACTTTGTTTCATTGATTGGTCTCAATGGGTTCTCTTCTGTTATTCTTGGAATCTGATCCGGTATGATAATAGACGTCCAAAGTTAGGATGATGGAGGAGCTAGAGATACATGGTTCAGCCTGTGAAAATCACGGGTGGAGTTAAGGGTTTCCAGTGAGCAACTGTGGGCAGCTGGGAACATTTGTTGTTTGTATTTGACAAACAAAGCTTTGACAGAATTGCTTCTTTGGGGCTCAGGCATAGGAATTATTAATAGCTATGAGAGAAAAAGATCTGAAAAATGGCAAACTGTGAAACAGTAACAAAAAAGTAAAAGGAAGCATTCTCTATGGAGTAGATTCAGGTTTTTTATTGTAAAAACTAAGTGGGAGAGTTCTAAGGGGATTGCTGAAAAATTATTTAGGGGTTACAGTCCAAAACGGGGTATCAGATGTCTTTTCCTGTGAGATCAGTAAGTGTGTTCTTTGAAGCATGTCCTTGAATAGTTTTGTTTATCTACAACTTCACAGGTCTCTCTATAGCTATAGCTTCAAACAAGCCAGGCTTTAACTTTCCCCTTTCTTTCCTCAAAAAATAGTTGCAGATTAGCAAGTATATTTTTAACAGTTTGGCCCACACGGTGCCGAGCATGTTGAAGCAGCCTGAGAAATCTGTGTTGAAGAGAACCCAGCCCTGCCCGTCAGTGCCCTTGCCTCATGCCTTACTGTCACCGTCCCCTCCTTCCAAACCCAGCCTCCAAAGAGATAAACACATGGAACTTCAAGTTCATGGCTCTAGTTAAATTATTGAGCTGTTTCTTGCCAAGAGGTTTAGAGAAACTAATGTCTAAAAGCATAGAGGACTACTGAGGCTTCTGAAAAATCACAGCACGGATATGCCTAACCATATAGCCAGAAAGGAAGGTTCTTTCTGAGGCACATGGCGAGCGTCTGCTTTTAATGCCAAGAGATTGAAAGAGTTTACCAAGAGGATGCCAAACTCTCTTTGGGAAGCTGCTCAAGATAAACACTTGGATGCCTCTACTTCTTGTTGCTGGGCTTGTACAGAGCAGGCTGCCTGTCTCCCCTCTCCTGGGACTCTTCCTGGAAGCCTGGCTTCATCTTCTAATTTGGAGAAGGCGTCGATTTGAAGCCATCTATCTCCACAACAAGGAGGGCTCCAGGCATCCCTCTCACGGCAGCCCTGCAGAAAGCTGACCCATTCCCTGATGGGAATGCCAGGAATTTCCATCATTTCCTGTGGGGAACGACTGAATAAGCACAGTGAGAGGCTGTCCTTCCAGAGGCACCTTTTCCAAACATTTCTAAGTGAGGCACAGGACTGACACTGGGAGGAAGGTGAAGGGCAAGGGAACAGTGGAACTCGGTGCTCCTGGTGGGGTTTCTTTGAAATGTCCAAAACCATTTGCATCAAGTTAAGGGGAGAGTTTCATTTATGTGGTTTTACAAATCCTAATGGAGTTGGTATTTCTGATTTTATTTATTTATTTATTTATTATTATTTTTTTTGAGATGGAGTTTTGCTCTTGTTGCCCAGGCTGGAGTGCAGTGGCATGATCTCGGCTCACTGCAACCTCCGCCTCCCGGGTTCAAGTGATTCTCCTGCCTCAGCCTCCTGAGTAGCTGGGACTACAGGTGCCCACTACCACGCCCAGCTAACTTTTTTGTATTTTTAGTAGAGACAGGGTTTTATCATGTTGGCCAGGCTGGTCTTGAACTCCTGACCTCAGGTGATCCAGCTGCCTTGGCCTCCCAAAGTGCAGGGATTACAGGCGTAGCCACCACGCCTGGCCTCTGATTTAATAAGAATTCGGTGTCAAAATGGCATGTGAGGAACTCAGTGCAAAAGAGATTCTCAGGCTGACTCAGCTGGAAGGGGAGTCACAGAGTAGCTCTTTATCTGGCCCCTGTATCTTCTGCTTCCAGGCAGGCAGGTGGGGCTCCTAAACACCAAGAAAGGGAGTTCCTTGGCTGTCACTGCTTTTTATATAAACTGAGGAGATTTCATAATCTTTATCACTATACATGATAACCACAGGCTCCCTTGGCAACACCATGCACTTAGGTTTCCCTTCTTCCTGCCAAGAGGACTTCTCACTGGTTAGGTCAGACCCTCCTTGCCTTGTCTTTCCTGCCTGTCAGTAAAAAAAAGGTTCAACACACCTTCCATGTGATTATGATCTGTTTTAAACCATGTGAAGAGATTGTCATGTGAAAGAAACCATTAAATGCTCCTTCGTGGATATCTATTATGTGCCAGGTGGTTTCCCACCTATTAGTTCATTGAATTCCCCCAGAAACCCTTTGAGGTGGGAATTATATGTGGTTTACAGGTGAGAGCCAAAGCTCCCAAGGTTGGTGGCATGGCCAATGTTGGAGTTAAGCCTGATTTCAGGCCTCAGTGTTCTTTCTGCTCTACTCGTGACTGGGAAGCTCACAGACTCGGCCATACTCAAGCGTCCCAAAATTTTAATGGAAAAGCAAGTCATCATAAATGATCCTGGACTAAATCAGCAGCTGTTGATATGGTCTTATATTTCACAATTTCATAATATGTGTCATATTGAACACTTGAGCCCTGAATTTTCCACCATTTAAAGTACAACTCCTCCTCCCCACTCTCCCTGGTTTTCATTCACTTATGAATCCTGGTAGGGCTGTGGGAAGGAGAAGGGTGGAATAATTTGTTTTTCCAACAATTGGGTTGAAACTGAATGTGGCTTGTTTTTATTTTTGGAAAAGTTAAAGAAAAAAAATCTACTCAGCTCTGTTTTGGTTAAGACAGCATGAAGACATTTAGGTTGTTTCCAGTGTTTGTTGTTGAGGGGTAGAGTGGGAAAGAGTTTCCCTTTTGGTAGCAACCACAAGCAACTTAAGACAGATGGACTCTGAAACTTTCCTTAAAAGATATGAGTTGAGGCCAGGCGCTGTGGCTCACACCTGTAATCCCAGCACTTTGGGAGGCCGAGGCGGGCGGATCACCTGAGGTCAGGAGTTCGAGATTAGCCTGACCAACGTGGAGAAACCCTGTCTCTACTAAAAATACAAAATTAGCTGGGCACTGTGGCAAACGCCTGTAATCTCAGCTACTCGGGGAGGCTGAGGCAGGAGAATCACTTGAACCTAGGAGGCAGAGGTTGCAGTGAGCTGAGATCACGCCACTGAACTCCAGCCTGGGCAACAGAGTGAATCTCCGTTTCAAAAAAAAAAGAGATTTGAGCTGTAGATTTGAGCTGTTCATTTGGAGGCTCTTTGGGAAGAGGAAAGGTGTCCTTGGGCCATGGATTTTGAGAAAAAACTACGGTCCTCTGCAAAGTTGTGAATTAGAGTGTCTCTTTTTCTCTCTCACTTTCTCCCTGGTGCCCTTTGTGTGCAGTCTACACTGTGGGGTTGCGGGGGAGGTGGTGCCCAGGAAGCAAGGCTTTAGAGTCAGACAGTCCTGATTCACATAATGGTTTTGTCTTTTACTAGCTAAGCCTCATTTTGTGTATCTGTGAAATGGGTATGACAAGTATATAGTGTGTATTCTTTGGAGGATTGATATTTTATCATTGATATTATATATATTGACATTATTGATATTATAAAACCATAATATATATGAGGGCCAGGTATACAGTAGGTCTGCACTAAATTGTGGCTATTATTAAACTGCTGACTGCTCCCACCCCTCCCACTCTGCTCTTTCCTCTCTCCCAGGTGCCCCAGGTCACCCCTTGTGAAGCCCAGCAGTCCTCGTTCTCTCTGATCCTTCTCACCTTATTCCCTCCCTCGCTCAAAATCTTACTGCCCTCCCTCCTATATTCTGTGCCCTGCAGCAGCCTAGTAATTTGTTCGGGGAATTCCAGAGGAGTCTATTTTCTTTTCTTCTGTTGTTTTTCTTCTTCTTCTTTTTTTTGAGACAGGGCCTCACTGTCACCCAGGCTGGAGTGCAGTGGTGCCATCACTGCAGCCTTGACTTCTGGGCTTAGGCGATTCTCTCACCTCAGCCTCCCAAGTAGCTGGGACCACAAGCACATGCTGCCACTCTAGGCCGATTTTTTAAAAATTATTTTTTGTAGAGATGGGGTCTCATTATGTTGCCTAAGCTGGTTTGAAACTCCTGGCCTCAAATGACCATCGTGGCCCCAGCCTCCTAAAGTGCTGGGATTGCAGATGTGAGGCACCACGCCTGGCCAGGAGTCTTTCTTGAAGGACATTTTAAAAAGTGGAAAGGGTTGGTGGCCATCAGTAAAGAATAATACTTTTAAGGAAGGTAGCATACTGAGGGGTTGGAGCAGCTTCCATGGAGAGCTGATCTGTCATCGTGGCTAAGAGAATGTATGCTGGAGCCAGACTGCCTGGGTTCAGTTTCCAGCTTTGCCAGTTACGAGCGAGTAGAATTGGGCGACTTAGCCTCTCAGTGCCTGAGCGTCCTCCTCTAGAATACAGGGATAACTGTATTGTCTGCCTGTAGGGTTCTTGTGAGAACTAAATGAGTTAATACTCAGAGTAGTGCCTTGCACCTAGAATACGTACATAATCCATACAAGATGGATGTAATGTATGTATTATGAAAAGTTGCACAAATGGTCACAAGGTGGCTACAGTGGGTCCAGGCTTTGTTTCAGTGCCTTTTTTTTTTAGAGGCAAAGCAGCTTTCTCAGGGGCCTTCTGTCTACTTTCCCTGTCATCTCATTGACCAACATTGAGTCACAAGTCCTTTTTGAAATTAGTTATGTACAAAGGGAACGGGCTGTCTCTGGTTGGCTTGGACTAATTATTTGGGGAGGAATGGTTGGTGAGGAATTAAGCACTTCAGCCACTATTATTACTTGTAACAATAATATCTATAATATATAATGTAATATCATTATATTTCAAATGTAATACTAAGTTATACAATAATTATTAAAAAGCAACATAATTTATATTATTATTTATATAATCTGATATACTATTATTTATAATTTGTTTTACTTTTAAAATTATCTTATTTTATATAAACTTTAAAAATTCAGTTTATTCATAAAATAATTACAAGTTTACTTCCTAATTGTAACTTTGCTATAAATGAAGCTACAAGGTGCTGTTCTAGTTTTTGACAGTTTATAAAAAGAGAAGACATCAAAAACAAGACATCAGCATAATAGAGAAGTGAATGAATGAACAAGTCATTTTGTTTTCTGGCTCAGTATTCTGTATAGTCTTAAGCAGATTTTGAAGAAAAAAAATATCTTTTTTCAGAAGAGGAACTAAAAAAAAAAAGAAAAAAAATGAGAAAGTTCCAAATCTTAGTGAATACAGCTCTTGCCACATGAAACATTGTGAAATTGGTCTCCTGATCTGAGTCATCACTATAAACGCTTTCTGCTTCTTCCAATATTTTATTTTTATTCTTTTTATAGGTTTTTGAATACTGACATTTGGCCCTGATTGACACATGCTCCTCTTTTTATACACTCTGGTAGTTGTATTTTTTTAATAAGTGTGAATATTTCCATGCACAGATCAATTTCTTTCACATGTTGCAGAAGGTGGAGGAATTTAGACTTGTCAGGAAAACAAGAGAATCAAACTCAGAAGTCTGCAAAGGTTCTGGCAGAAATCCAGACTGCATTCTTATTCCCAAGGCCTGAAGATACCCTATAATCTCTAATATTTGAAATAACCTTTCTAACATGTCGTTCTCATTCTGTGAAACAGGAAAAAGTAAAAGTAAAATTATTGCTGACATGTAAGATCTCAAACCTTCAATCTAAGATCAAGATTTCCACAGCAGTTTAAATATGTAAGAAATAACTATATTCTTCCCCTTGTTAAAAGCATCTGGATGTTTAGTTCGTTGTTTTAGAGACAAGGTCTTAATCTGTCACTCAAGCTAGAGTTCAGGGGCATGATCATAGCTCACTGCAGCCTTGAACTCCTGGACTCAGGTGATTCTCCCACCTCAGCCTCCTGAGTAGCTAGGAATACATGCATATATCACCATGCCTGGTTAATTTAAAAAAAATTTTTTTTTCTTAGAGACAGGGTCTTGCTACATTGCCCAGGCTGGTCTTAAATTCCTGGCCTCTGGGGTGGTGGCTAACACCTGTAATGCTAGCACTTTGGGAGGCCGAAGGGGGTGCATCACTTGAGGTCAGGAGTTTGAGGCCATCCTGGCCAACATGGTGGAACCCCATCTCTATTTAAAAAAAAAAAAATTAGCTGGGCATGGTGGTGGGCCCCTGTAATCCCAGCTGCTTGGGAGGCTGAGGCAGGAGAATTGCTTGAACCTGGGAGGTGGAGGTTGCAGTGAACCAAGATTGCGCCACTGCACTCCAGCCTGGGAGATAGAGTGAGACTCCATCTCAAAAAAAAAAAAAAAGATAAAAAAATTCCTGGCCTCAAGTGATCCACCTACCTTTGCCTTCCAAAGTGTTGGGATTACTGGTATAAGCCATTGCACCCCTGCCTGATAAAAAATATCAAGATATAATGATTGTCCCACCTCATGGTTTACATAGAAGTCTTATGATTGAATTGCTTTTGGAAATAATTGAGGGGAAATATGAATACTTGTAATTCTGATACACATTCACCAAATGCCTTCCATATGCCATGAACTCTGGTACAAAGATGGATAAAACAGAATTCCCACTTGATCATTTTATTTGCCAACATCAACACTTATTAATTCATCTTGTTTCAATTTCTTGGAAAACAAAAGTTATTAAAAAAAGTCTTCATGGAAGTAAAAATTTTCTCCTAAAGATGTCCATGCTGGCAGTGAGGCCTCATCAAAGGCTTCCCAAACAGAGTCATAGAGTATATGTAGAATCAGAAGCTCCCATTTTGTGCTGAAAATGATAGGAAGTAGGGTGTCAGGGATCTGCATATAAATTCTGCAGGTGTAAGTAAAAAACGAGTAAAACAGTTGGGGGCGGGGGAGTCCATCAGCCCGGGGAAGAAGTGAGTGCAACATTCATGGAAATCTGGGGAAGAGACACAGGCCTTCAGCAGTTCCCTTTTCTTGGGAGATGTATGCACCTCATGAGGCTTGTTGAGAAACAGAAGGAAGCAGGACTCTTGGGAAAGGGTCATTCTTAGTCCTGCGTGTAAAACTGATGTGGTGTTTACTACCTATCCATAATGTGTTGGGCACCATGAACAATAAAGAAGGGAGACATGGCCTTTTGCCTCTGGGAACTTCACATGTAATAAAAAATAGATTTTTCAAACAGCAGTATATTTGCATAAAAGAAAAATATCAGCCAACCTACAAATAGCCTCCTCTCTCACCCGCAGAATTTCCACAGGCACAATAGAGGGCACTACATGCCAAATGTACTGTGAGCCCTATCTTCCTTCTGTCTGGTGGTGTTCTAGGTTCAATACTGGCAAAGCTTCAGTGGTTTCCAAATAAGGTCGAGAACTCCCCTTTGCCCCCACCTCTCTCCGTCTGTGCAAGTGAAGAGAACTTGTATGAAGTCCCTTTCCTTTGTCCTGCAGAAAAGGTTGGGGACGAAGTATGAGAATCTGTTGATATAAACCCGTAAAAGAAGTTTGGAAGGCAGTATCCTTCCATGTGCTGCGCACGCCATCGGCCACAGCTGTTACTAAACAGCTGCCATGTGAAGCCACTCTGCTGATTAATAGCAGCTATGTTCATTTAAAGCACAATTCATAAAGAGTATAATAATGTGGTTCAGAAGCCTTTGCTATTTGTTCCACTCTTGATAGACTGAAATGTACCTCTGATAAACAGTGAAGTCCGTGAATAATATCTCAGAGGACCCAAATAACCTTAAGTAAATTTGCACCGCCAGTCTTTAAATTTTCTTGTTATGGAACGAGGGATAACAAGACTACCTATGTTTCAGGGACATCGTGAGGATGAACTAATGCAAGTGGAGTGCTTAGCACAATGCCTGGCACTTAAAAGGTACTCAATAAATGCTCATTATTTACTAAGAGAGAAAGACAGATGGGGAATTAAAGTTTACAAAAAAAAAAATGAGTTCAGCATTTCATTTGTGTCTCTCATATGTATATGTGAATATACACTCTGTGTGTGCGTATGTGTGTTTGGCTATTTAAAGAGTTCTGAACTGGAAGCATGGAGATCAGAATTATAGCCTTTCTTTTGCTACACATTAACTAGCTATGTGAATTTTGCAAAATGATATAAACTCTCCGGGTCTCAAATAAGCCCTTCTGCAAAACAAAAGGGTTAGGGTAGATGATTTCAAAGGTTTCTTTAGGCTATACAGTGTTATGGGTTTGCATCTATGTAATGTGATTCAAGGTTCAAGAATCTATTCTGCCACTGCATTTGACTTTTTTTTTTTTTTTTTTTTTTGAGACAGAGTCTCACTCTGTCACCCAGGCTGGAGTGCAATGGTGCGATCTCGGCTCACTGCAACCTCCGCCTACTGGTTTTAAGCGATTCTCCTGCCTCAGCCTCCCAAGCAGCTGGGACTACAGGCACATGCCACCACACCCAGCTAATTTTTGTATTTTTAGTGGAGATGGGGTTTCATCATGTTGGCCAGGCTGGTCTCGAACTCCTGACCTCGTGATCCACCTGTCTCGGCCTCCCAAAGTGCTGGGATTACAGGCATGAGCCACTGCGCCCAGCCTGATTTTTAAAATATATTATTTTTTACTCTTCCTTATTCCAACAATTCAGAATAAATACTTTGTATCTTTATTATGGATCTATCTTCCCAGGTATCTGATGTAAAATTTAGTTGGCGAAAATTGTCAGATGGAAAACTTGTATTAGTTTTGTTCACAAATCTTAGTAATCTCAAGACTATTGGTTTTCTATTTGGTTGTAAGTTATTTTCGTATAACTGTATGAGTATTGAAGCATTTTCTAGGCATATTTTGAACGAACTCTGTTCCAGATCTCTAGACTCAAACATGGAAGATTCTTTTCTTTCCAAGCTTCATAAAAGCAGTTAATTATTCAAATGCAGGTGTCTGTAAATTTAATAGAAAGCATAATGTTTCCATTAACAATCTGAAGACAGTTGGCAGTTTCTCTCAATTCATTAATCTGTTTACATTTATCATATGAAATTTTTCTTGGTACTTCTCGTGCTAATGAAAAACATATTGGACAAAAAACATGAATCCACCAGTTACCCACAGAGGAACATCACTTTAGCTGTGCCCCCTTCTTAAGAAGATGGCCCATTGGGAGCTATGACTCCCTCATCTTTCCTGGTTAGTTTTCATGTATTAGAATCCATATACACAAAAAGGTATCCAGTGGTCCTCTGTGTCTTGGGGCTTTTTTCCTTCCTCCAAGAGTGTGGTTCTGTAAAGTGGGAACACATATATTTAACAAGCTTGTAAGTGAGTCGTTTTCCCAGCTGGGAAATCATGAGGTCAGTTCTCTCATTCTCTGCCTTTTTGGACATAGTTAACCTCACTTTGAAAGTTGAAGTCAGCATTAGAATGAAGGAAGGAAGAAAGGAAGGAAAGAGGGCAGGAAGGAAGAAAAGGAATAGAAAGTGTGTTAGGGTTTTTTGTTTTCTATTTATAATTGCAAACACCTAGAAAGGGTGTATTCTGATAAATTGAAAGTCTTTTTCTTTTCCTTACTGACTACTTGGGTGGATGTAGGTACACCCACAGCTGAGGAGAGCTGAAGATTTTGGAGTTTCTGAAGTACTAAAGGAGAGAAGAGATAGGGGAGGGGAGGAAAACAGGGCTGGACATGGCAGGAAGTTCTGCAGGCTTTGGATTGGGGATGAGGCCATCTTGTTCAGTTCTCAAGGGCCAGGGACTTAGGAAGAATGGAGTGAGCAGCTCCTTGCATACTTATAATTCCTTACTTTGTAAAAAACTATATTCTTTTCCTGTTATATTGTAAGTTGAATGAGGACAGAGACGGTGTCTGTTTTGTTCACCACTGTACCTGGGACAATTCCTCAGCTCAACATATATTTGAGAAAGGAAGAGTAACAGGTTTGAGTGCTTAGAATGTGCTTTGCACTCAAGGTGCTTTCTTAAATCCTACCAAAGCTCCTCATCGAATAAGCCTGTCCCTGAAAGTGCCTGTGTGTGGGCTAAAAACATTTTCTATAGTCAGATTCTGGGGAGACAGAACCTAGACCCCAAATCAAGCATTAAGTCACAGCACAAGGGCTGAAATTCAGGAAAAGCAGAAAACAGCATGGATAGTCTGAGAAAGGAAGGAGACAAACTGGAGCTGTTGGGAGGGGGCAGAGGGCCACAGAACTTCTAGTGTCAGAAGGAAAAGATTGAAGGAAGCAAGTAACTGCTCTGAAGGTCCTCGAAGTCTCTAACTAGGGTTGGTCTATGTAACCATTTAAAAAAAAAATTTTATTTGTTTTTTGTTTTTTGAGACAAGGTCTCACTCTGTCGCCCAGGCTGCAGTGCAATGGTGCGATCTCAGCTCACTGCAACCTCCGCCTCCCGGGTTCAAGTGATTCTCCTGCCTCAGCCTCCCTAGTAGCTAGGATTACAGGCAACTGCCACTGTGCCCAGCTAAGTTTTTTATTTTTTATTTTTTTTTGAGACACGGTCTCACTCTGTCCCCAAGGCCGGAGTACAATGGTGCAATCTGTGCTCGCTGCAACCTCCACCTCCTGGGTTCAAGCAATTCTCCTGCCTCCCAAGTAGCTGGGACTACAGGTGTGTGCCCCCACGCCTGGCTAATGTTTATATTTTTTGGTAGAGACTGGGTTTTGCCATGTTGCCCAGGCTGGTCTCGAATTCCTGACCTCAAGTGATCCACCTGCCTCAGCCTCCCAAAGTACTGGGATTACACAAGTGTGAGCCACTGTGCCCGGCCATAGATAACTACTCCTTTAGAAAGACTGGGAAGGTCCTTTTGCTTCAAAATAGTACCCTTGCTTGAATTTATTTTATTTTTTGCTTAAAATTAAGATAATAGGCCTCTTTTGAAGTACAAATAAACTAGGAAATTTTAGAAATGATGATGATTACTAATAGTCACTTGTACTTTAAGGTGGATTATTTAATCAGGTTGCTTTCTCCCTGTAAAATCAAACTGAAATCAGTGAATTGTTTTTAAGAGATTTGTATTTCAGAGAGATGAAAGGTTCAAGGAACTTTGGATCTTAGCACCTGGGATTGGGAAATAAAAATTTCAAGTGATGGGGCAGAAACTCAGAAAGGAGAATGTGAAACACAAACTTTTCATAATTAATAATTTTGGCTGGGTGCAGTGGCTCATGCCTGTAATCCCAACACTTTGGGAGTCAGGGTGGGTGGATCACTTGAGGTCAGGAGTTTGAGACCAGCCTGGCCAACATTGTGAAACCCTGTCTCTACTAAAAATACAAAAATTATCCAGGTGTGGTGGTGCACGCCTGTAATCCCAGCTACTCAGGAGGCTGGGGCATGAGAATTGCTTGAACTCGGGAGGCAGAGGTTGCAGTGAGCTGAGATCCACCACTGCACTCCAGCCTGGGTGAGAGTGACACCCTGTCTCAAAAACAAAACAAAACAAAACATAATTAACAATTTTGTTTAAGTCTGTTCCCATCTCCCCTTTCTTCCCAGAAAGCAGGTAAGAAGGGGTCAACTTTAAAAAAGCTTGAGGGAGAATGTGATCCCAGGAGAAATTTCCTGTAAGTAGAGGTCCCCAGTGTGATTAGGAGCGTCTAGAAGCTGAGCTTTGGAGAGCCCAAGAGTGTGTCAGCCCCCAGCCTTGGTGCTGAGCACACCCTACTGGGACTCACCAACCAAGTTCTGTGAACCTGCTAACTCTCAATAGCAATAAGAAATGAGTTCTTTTCATTTGCCTGAGTCTTGGGCCTTACAATGAGAGTTCGTTGGATGAGATTGAACAGTGTATGTTGTGTACCTGTTGTATTCTGGCCCTGATGCTGGACACTGGGATTGAATTCCTAAGACATAGCACCAGTATTGATGGTGCTCCCAGTCTAGCAGGGGAGAAAAAAGATCAACGTATCTCTACTGTAGTTTGAGAAATGCTTGAAAGGAAATAGAGGATAGAGGAGCCAGATTCTGAAGTTATTAATTCTGCAGAAAGTGGGGGGTACCAGTGATTCAGAGAAAGCAGTAAAGAGGGATGACTGTTTGAGGGAGAGGCATTAAAATGAGGAAGTCCCCAGACAGTCAGTGGGAGAAAGTGCCTCAAGGCTGAGGAAACAGAATGAAGATACACCAGTAGCAACGAGGAGCATTAGTGCCTGTCCTGTGGGGAAATGGACTGGGGCCCATTCAAAGGAGGGAAACACATATACATACACCCAGCTCTGGGATCCATTGTTAAGTGATAGACTGTCGCGAGATGCTGTGTTTATTAGGGATGCTGAGGAGGCTGCAGAATAGTGAGTCATGACTTCTGCTCTCAAGGTTGCTACAGCGAAGTTAAGAGGACAAAAGTGACTCACATGGAACAATAGCAGATAATACAAGTTAGCGTATCCATGGAGGTTTGTGGTAAAGATTAGTCCAGACAAGAGGAAATTGGGAAAGGAAAAGGAGAAGCGTAGCAGCAGTGCGGGCCTCTGGTGAGCACACGCGGAGAGGCAGGGATTAGCTCAGGGTGTGGGTGGGGATGGAGAGAAAGAACTGAGAAAGAGAAACAGTCAAAAACCTTCCTTCCTGGAAATGGGGCTGGGGCTGGAGCTGTAGGGCAAAAGGTGAAGGTGCAGGGAATGGGCCAGGCTAGCGAGCTAGAAAACGAGGCAAAAGAATTTCAACTTGAGTTGACTAAAATGCCTGGTCTCTGACAGCCTTTTCACAGAGCAGTCTAATTTACTACATGGTTTTATATGAAAGAAAAGAAAGTAGAAATTGGGGGCTAGAGGAAGAGGGCTGTAGCTGTCTCCGGTGAATAAGCTGGTGATGGATGTGTGACAACGGGAATGAAGTGAGAGAGAAGAAAGATACGAAAGACAAGACACTTTTATCTATGACTCCGAGATGTCGCTGGCTCTGACTGTGTAACTGATAGCATCTGTCCACTGAGATCCGAAGGGTCAGGCGGGAAGAGAACAGAGCCGAGCCCCCACTGTGCAGTCTCAGTGGACTCCCAGCCCCCAGAGGAATCCCAGGCACACTCATGTTTACGACACATGCTGCCACCTTTCACTGCATTGAGATGATTAAGCAACTAATTATTTTTCTCTGTGTGTGTGTGTGGTTTATTACTTTCTTGATTTTAATTGATCTAGATCTTCTGAATTAGTTGGTTCTGGCCAAATGCAACAATTTATAGTTGGGTACAGATGCTAAGCACTTATTACTAAGCAACTATGGCTTCACCCGTGTGCCAGTATAATAATGGAGACATTTATGACTGGGGGGAAAATGAAACAATAAACCAAGGCTAAAACAAAACATTTTAAAGGTAGTATGAAATGAAATGAAAATCAATGACTACTTTGCCAAGGGTAAGTAAATCACTTTCTAGAGGAGCTGATGCTGAAAGCCTGCACTGAAGTTGGAAGCTTTTTCTGGGTACAGAGCCTGAGGAGGAGGCCAGTGGGAATGGCAGGATCAAGTGGACCCTCTCGGTTTGAGCCTGGGCTTCTTCAGAACCTGCCCCCCTCTCCCTGACTCCCCGCCTTCTCCTGAGAGAACAGCTATCAGAAAACCTTGTTCTTCCATTGTTGCTGAGGAAGGCTTGAATCTGAGCTATTACACTTTATGTTTCTTAATAAACTCCAGCTGGGGAGAAATTAAACTGGGGCTACCCTACTTTGCCTTTTTCAAGTAAAAGAAACGTATAGGCTTCAACATTTCAACAATTGTCTGTCTTGGTAGAATGCTTATAAATCCATAGCCATGTGGTCACATGCTCAACCTCATGATAAAATGGCAAGCCTGATCAAATGCATGTGGTATGGGGTGAGCTCACAGGCCAGGTGGGAGTCCTCCTTCGTTATTTTTAATAACAGCTTTATAGAGATATAATTTACATATCATACAATTCACCCATTTAAGGTATACCAGTTCAGTAGTTTTTTGTAAATCCAGGGGTGTGCAACTACCACCACCATCAATTTAGAACATTTTCATCCATCCAGAAAGAACCCTTGTATCCATTAGCAGTCACTTTTCATTTCCCTCCAACTCCCTCTCACCCTTCCATCCTCAGCCACCACTAAGCTACTTTCTGATTCTATGGATTTGCCTGTGCTGAACGTTTCATATCATTGGAATCACATAATATATTGTCTTTTGTGTCTGGCTTATGTCTTCAAGTTTCATCCATGTTGTGGCATGTAGCAGTACTTCATTTTTTAAAAATCTGGAATAATATTCCGTGACATGGACAGACCACATTTTATTTATCCATTTTCATCAGTTGGTAGGCATTTTAGCAGTTTCTACTTTGTGGCTATTATAAATAATGCTGCTGTGAACTTTTGTGTGGGCTTATGTTTTTAATTCTCTTGGGTGTATACCTAGGAGCGGAATTGCTGAGGCACATGGTAACTCTGTGTTTAATCTTTGGAGGAACTGCCTGAGTTTATCCCAAAGTGGCTCTACCACTTCATTACTAAGTATCCTCATTCCCTTCACCAAAAAAAGGGAAAAAGACCAGCTTGAATTATTTTGCTGTGGTACAGGGATGATGTGTATTAACTACAAAGAGATAGAATTGGAATGACCTAAGAGTGGTTTTAGATATGATGTCATTCATTTCCATCTCATTATCTGTACATCTCAATACACTTTGGTTTGCTACCATGTAGCCTGGTTAACATTCTTATTCTTCCGCTTTCCCTAAGTTCCTGTTATATGAGTACAGGGCAGTGCTGTACCTGAGCTTGGTAGTATGGTAGTCACAGGCTTCATGTGGCTACTGAGTACTCGAAAATGTGGCTACTTGAAATTGAGATATGCAGCAAGTTTCAACTCCACCCTGAAGTTGGAAGACAAGATGAAAGAAAAAAAATCTCTTAGCCGGGTACAGTGGCTCACATCTGTAATCCTAGTACTTTAGTAGGCCAAGGCAGGAGAATTGCTCAAGTTCAGGAATTCAAGACCAGTGTGGGCAACATAGTGAAATCCTGTCTCAATTAAAAAATTAAAAAATTAGCTGGACATGGTGGTGTATGCCTGTGGTCCTATCTACTCAGGAGGCTGAGGCAGGAGGACTGCTTGAGCCCAGGAGTTCGAGGCTGTAGTGAGCTATGATCAGGCCACTGCCTTCCAGCCTGAGTGACAGAGCAAGACCCAGTCTCTAAAAGATAAAAATTAAAATTTTTAAATTTTAAAAAAGAAAACCTCTCATAATAATTTTGTGTCGATTTTATGTTGAGATGATAGTGTTTGGTGTCTATTGGGTTAAATAAAATATATTATCAAAAATCATTTCACCTGTTTCCTTTTACCTTTTAATATTGCTACTAGAAAAAATTGAAATTACACATGTGGCTTGCATTATATTTCTATTGGACAATGCTGTTATAGATGATTTTCAAGGCATGTTTTTTGAAGTACTGGAAAAATAAAATTAATCAGTCTAAACATCCTTTGGGTAAACTCAGCCGATTATTAGCAATTTTTTTTCATTGCTGCAGAAAGACCAGGAATCCATTTGTTCCTTGAGTGAGAAGGTGAGTCAAAGACATGCCAGTCAGCTTTAAGCAGTGAGCCTTGACTGACCAACCAACCAACCTTCATTCAAAGTTAGCTCATCACACAAACAGAAACGTGACCATGAAGACATGAAAGCAAAGTCCTGTGATAATTGGATATGGCGCTTCTCTGACCCTCCCAGTGATATGTGCATCTAATAAGGGCTGGCCTGAGATAATGCCCATCTCTGTTGTATAACCCAGGAGAGTGACCGGTAGACACTGCAGACCCAAAAAGGAAAGAAGAGAGGATGCACATAGCAGACTGCTGGGGAGATGCTGGGGGAAGTTGGTGACTGGGTCATCCCTCAGCTAATGTGTGAATACTACTTAATTCTAGAGAGTTGGCCCTGGGCTTCTCACGTGCCTTTTTGTTGCAGGTCAATGTTGAGGTTGTCAGGAAAGCTACATTGAAGGCATAACATACTTGGCAACTGTCTTTTGTAAAACACACGTAATGTACTGGTGTTTTTAATCTCAAATATCTGGACATGAGGTTACTACTAGTGGTATCATGATTCAAAACAGAGAACAGACCTGTATTTTGGCAGCATACCCAGGTAACATAATTTAGCTTGAATAAAGACCTTAAGACAGATAAATTCCTGCATTCTACTCCACGGGGAAGAAAACCTCTTCCCTTGGCTGAGGCTTTCACTGAGTGTAAAATGAAACTTGGGGTGGGGGTGGGGGATTCAAAAGGTGACACAAAGTCCATAAAACCTTAGGCATGTAGTAAATGAAGAATCCTGGTCTTTCTTGTGGCCCATTCCGAATGACCACTGAAGAAGAAGAATAAAATTTAGGTACGAGCTGGCCAATATTTTATTCTTGGCTGACAGCAGGGGGACTCCACATGTGTTTAAATGAAGTCTCTTGTCAAAAACGTTCTTACTGTTTTACTGTGCTGCTTACTTGAGCTCACAGCCCAATCAAAATATCCGAGTCTATTTTCTTTTTTTTTCTTTTTTCCTTTTTTTTTTTTCCCTCTGATGAGTTCTTAAGTGAAGAATTCGGCAAGCTAATCAGTCATCACTCATCACTTGGCCATTTTAAAGGAGGAACCTCAGGGCAGTCCCCCTGGGAAGTCCTGAGAGGTCATGATGGTTTACTGGAAAATAAGATAATTAAGAGACAACAATCTGATTAGCTAATATGTGTGTTGAACACATGTATTTTGTTGGATTCCTAAATTGGTTTCAGGGTTAACCGTATGAGCAATCATCTCCTTTGAGATGGTACTAAGCATCCATTTCTCTCCTGTACTCTCATAGCTGAGAGGCATGGGAGAAGCAGGAAATTCTGTTTTGGCCCTGGCTCTGCTTCCACCATTGAAGCTTCTGGAAGGTGCAGAAGGGTTAGACACAGGCATTGCGGTGTGCATAGGGCACCTGCGGCACTAGATAGCTGCGCTGGGGCCCCTTGATGTGGACCTGGCTTTAGTAGAGTTTTAGAGTAGACAAAAATGGTCATAAATGCCCCTCATATCTCCACTCGGGTTTTACATACCTCCCAATGAGGAAAGCTGTCTGATTTACAATGTCACTTATAAATCCATTCCTTACCTGTGTGCCAGACATTGTGCATGCTAACTCTTCCAAGTGGTCATTCATTCAAAAGTAGACTTTTCTGATGGGCAGTGCTTAACTCCAAAGAAGAAGACACAGCAAATGACCTTTCAGACTTATGGCAGATTGACATTGACTGGACAGTAAGTTTTGTTGGCATCTTTCAAATCTTAAGGAGGTTTTCTCTGTCTGTACCTAAGAGCCATCTTGTCCCGAATCAATCCAGACCCCTCATTAGAGTCTGGGTGATCCAGCTGTAGCTACCAGTTTTTCAGATAGCAAGTAAAAGTTATCTGAGTGCCAGGTCTGGTGGCTCATGCGTGTAATCCCGGCTGCTAAAGAGGCCAAGGAGGGAGGATAGCTTGAGTCCAGGAGTTTGAGACCAGCCTGGACAACACAGGGAGACCCCTCCCAGCCCCCAGCCCCCGTCTCTACAAAAAATAAAAAAATTAGCCTGGAATGGTGGAGCATGTCCGTGGTCCCAGCTACTTGAAAGGCTAAGGTGGGAGGATCACTTGAGCCTGGGAGGTCAAGGCTGCAGTGAACCATGATCGTGCCACTGCACTCAGCCTGGGTGGCAGAGCAAGACCCTGTCTCAAAAAAAAGTTATGTGAGTACCTCCTGTGCAAAATGAGAAGTTCACGAGGTGCAGTGGTGGACCAGAAATGAAACTGGGGAAAATGGCTTCATGTGGGAGAGAGAAGTCTTGAGGAGTGATCATATGGAGATGGAATCTGTGATCCTAAGGTCTGGAAGACGACAGTTTAGATGAAGAGGTCCAAAATAACAAGGGGCTTTTGAACAGGTGGTCACCTGTCCAGTAGTGGGAGAAGCTACCCCCATCAGGGGGTCCTCAGCTCCTAGGTCTTGAGCTGCCACCGATTCACAGAAGCGAAGGCTGCCTTCAGAAAATGGGTCTGGACAACCAGGAACAGCAGTTTGCCAATGCCTGTGGCTATAGGAGAGGGCCAACCTGGATCGTTCAGGTGCACTTCTCCTCTCCCCTCCTCAGCCCACCCACGTGTGTTCTCAGTTGTCTAGGTAAGTCAGCAAGCTCAGCTGGGGAAAGGAGAGTTGCTCTGAATTACCAGAAATCTGTGTCTGTTCAAACATGGGATTAAATTCAGTAGCAGTTAAAATGATCCTTGCTTTCTTTACATGAGAAGCAAAAATATGTCCTTAGTGAGATGCTCCAAGGGTAAGTTAGGAAATGAGTGCTAGAGTTTCTGGTCCTGATGAGGTCCTCTGTGAGCATTCTTAAAAATACTCATGGAAAACAGTAAAAGAACTGCAAATGGGACAAAATCAGATCACAAGTGAGCTGAACGTTTTTCTCTTTTTCCAACTTTTGGACTTGAGGTTTATCTAACATTAGAGTCCTCCTCTTGCCTGAACTTTTCTGGCAGGGTATGGTCAGTCCCTTTGCCACAAAGAAAATGCAGTGATTCTGGCAAACCACATCTTTGTGCAGTCGTAGACATGTTTGTGTAACTCAGTCAGAAGAACTTATATAAATTTCCAATTCTGCAAACTTACTGTAACTGTTGGAAAACTACCTATATCCTGCCAGTAAGATACGCCATCTCCTTAATCGTAAGCACTAAACAGTCAAGGATCCAGCTTTTGTTGGCAGTCACGTTGAAAAATGCGCAATGAAGGAGGCTTGTTTTCATTCTACTCCGCTTGGTATAGAGTGCTGCGAAGAGCAAAAAGTCAGAAACAGCTGAGACATTTTCCAACTCTTGGGACTAGGAAGCCCTTCATGGAAGAGTCTAGTGAGCTTCATTTACACCTCATTTTAAGTAAATAAACACCAGGCTTTGTAGGCATCCATTTCTCAACTGCTCATCAAACTCCACCAAAAGATCGTTTACAGATTTTAACAGTTGTGTCCACTTTTCACAGAGATGGGGGAAGCTCTAATCACCATGATTTGGGTCCACTTTTGGGATATGTGTGCTTTGCTTAAATACTGTACTTACCTTCATCAGCTCCAGCATGTGACATGGACATTCTTCAAGGCAGGGTTAAAAACATCTGCAGCCTAGAAATCAGCAGAGCTCCCCAGGGAGGGTGTTAAATCCAGAGTGTGCTGATCTGTTTCCTGTCTTTGTTATGATTTCTTCACTGTAACTGAATATCCTTCGGCGCTGCAGTGCCTGGGTACTCTGTGCAGCTGTGTCAGCAGGCCGAGGACTGTTGGCTTAGGGGGCTCCATTCCCATTTACACGGCTCGCATCCATAATCCCAGTCATGCCTGTTCGTTTACAGGGTAAGCTGCTCCTTGTCTGCAGATCAGCAGGCCTCACCGTGCAGCCATGCTCTTACATGTAATCTAATTAAGATTAATTAAGAGGAAGAGCAGTTACCTGGCTGCACTGATCCTTGCCAAGAGAAAACCCGCGGGAATGTGAACAAACCACCATCCTAACAAAATGCCGTGAAAATGCTGCGGAAAAGCAGTAAAACACTGTATTTAAGACCTGCAAGCCGAGAAGTGGGAGGGCTGGGCGCTTCACCAAGGAGACAGAGTACGGGCTCAGGGTCATCAGGTATATAGGCATGCCTGCCTGGCTCTTCCTTACCACCCGGATTTTGTTTTTGCTTTCTGGGTAGAGCTCTGATCTTGCCAGCCTTTGCTCCTCATGAACAATCTCTCCAGACTCAAAATAGCGAGCAGCCAAGGGGCTGCCACTGCTCGCGGTCCACAGCTCAGTCAGCGGGCTGCTCTGCTCTTTGTTGAAGAAAATATGCCTTCTGGAAATCTTACAGGTTACATCGTTTATTCTCAAAACACAACATCAGCTGCCAGTGGGTTTCCAGTAAGCTGCAAGAGTATTTAACCCAAATGGGTTTGTGACCTTCCTAAGCGGAGGTGTGGGAAGGCTCTAGTGAAGTGTGGTGAACAGATCGTCGGTAACGCAGAAGTCATCCTGCTGTTCCGGCACTGGAGGCAGAGCCCGGCCAACTGAGTATTTCTCCAGAGGATGTTTCTGGGCAGCCTTTCCCTCCTTGTGTAAAGCGTCTCATCTGTGTGGGCCTGGTTTATGAGCACAAGTTGCTCACAGCACATGATTGGCCCTAACTCCCCAGTGCTTTCTGGCACTCTTAAACCAGCGAGGGGTTTGTGTTTTGTATGAAGGCTGTGGAACTAGAGACAGCGTAACGCCAAGAACTATTTTTGGTCTTCATTGAGAACTCAGACTGGGCATAGCTACAGTGTGCCTGTTGGGTTTTAATGCTGTCATGCCTACCTCTGTGAGACAGGATAAAGGTGGAAGTCAAATGTTTTTCTCCATTCTTTGCCTAAGATCAATTCAGAAAAGTAGTAAAATGCTCCATAGAAGGTACTGCAAGACCCTCTTGAACCAGCCAGCCTCCCACCACGTGCTTTGCCCTACCACCTGAGGGCTGACATGTGGTCTGATTTCATACCCTGCCTGGGTTGTGCCTGATACACTTAAGTATTGTGTCAGTTAAAGTATGCTGTGCTGAGCACTATTTACAATAGCAAAGAACTATTTACAACCCAAATGCCCATGAATGGGCAAAGAAAGTGTGCAAATGGGCAAAGAAAATGTGACACATATACACCATGGAATACTATGCAGCCATAAAAAAGAATGAGATCATGTCTTTGCAGGGACATAGATGGAGCTGGAAGCCATCATTCTCAGCAAACTAATGCAGGAACAGAAAATCAAACACTGCATGTTCTCACTTATAAGTGGGAGTTGAACAATGAGAACACATGGACACAGGGAGGGGAACGTCACACACCCAGGCCTGTCAGGGGAGGGGGGGCAAAGGGAGGGGGAGCATTAGGACAAATACCTAATGCATGCAGGGCCTAAAACCTAGATGATGGGTTGATAGGTGCAGCAAACCACCATGGCACATGTATACCTATGTAACAAACCTGTACATTCTGCACATGTATCCCAGAACTTAAAGTAAAACACTGGCTAACACGGTGAAACCCCGTCTCTACTAAAAAATACAAAAAATTAGCTGGGCATGGTGGCGGGCACCTGTAGTCCCAGCTACTCGGGAGGAGAATGGCCTGAACCCGGGAGGCGGAGCTTACAGTGAGCTGAGATTGTGCCACTGCACTTCAGCCTGGGTGACAGAGTGAAACTCTGTCTCAAAAAAAAAAAAAAAAAAGGTAAAATAAAACAAAACAAAAATAAAGTATGTTGTGCTGTTTTTACCACGTGCCTTTCATTTCTATTTATCTCCCAGTGTAACTTTCCTCTTAGCTACAATGCAGCCACGGAGTGGGAAACAGTGATCTTCAGCCTTGTTTCTCTCTGGCCTTCTTGAAGGATGCTGTGGGTTTGTGCTAATAAAGGTGGCCCTACTGGTGAGGGGATGGGAATGTTTGTGGCAGGAGTAAAATCAGAAGCATCTGTGATCGTCAAGTATGATTTTGTCAACATGTGTCTTTCATTGAAAACTCAAAATTCTGAGTATAGGAAGCCCTTTCTAGCCAGTCCAAATGGCTCAACATTTATTTGTTCAGCTATTTATTGAGTATTTGTCCTATGCGAGACTCTGTTTTAGGCTCTGGAAATAGTTGTAGAATGAGACAGAAAAGACCTGCCCTCATGGCAGATGGGAAGACAGGTAACAAACTAATCGAAAACCGTCATTCAAATAGTGACAAATGCTATGGAGAGGACAAGGACAAGGGAGCAGTAGAGAGGAGTGGCTATTCTGTTTTATTTTTTTTTTGGAGACAGAGTCACTTTTATCTCCCAGGCTGGAGTGCAATGACGTGATCTCAGCTCACTGCAACCTCCACCACCCGGGTTCAAGTGATTCTCCTGCCTCAGCCTCCCAAGTAGTGGGGATTACAGGTGCCTGCCACCACGTCCAGCTAATTTTTGTATTTTTAGTAGAGATGGGGTTTCACCATGTTGGCCAGGCTGGTCTTGAACTCCTGACCTCAGGTGATTCGCCTGCCTCGGCCTCCCAAAGAGCTGGGATTACAGGTGTGAGCCACCGCGCCCGGCTGCTGAGTGGCTGTGTTAGATAGGGTGGTTAGGAAAGGCCTCTGGGAGGCGGTCATGTGGAAGTGGGAAAAAGAACAGAGTGAGGGAGGCTGTGATTTGGGAAGCGCATCATAGCCTCATGGTGTGTGGTAAGTAAAAAGTCCCTCAGGTGGAAACAGCATGGAATGTTCTAGGAATAGAACTAAGCCAGATGTAGCTACAATAGAGTGGCAGGGAGATGGAGGAGATGACATCAAGAAATAGGAGGGCTGGAATATGTTGACACCAGGGGGCCCATGGGGAGGGCTTTGGAGTCTATGGAAAGCCTTCAGAGGGCTCAACTAGAGAACGGATATGTTTCATAACATAACCCACTCTGACTGCTGAAGTGCGGAAGCAGGGAGATCTGTAGGAGGTTGTGCCTCTAGACTAAATGAGAGGTGATGGTGTCTTTGATTAGAACACTAGTCCTGGAGATGCTGAGAAGTGATAAGATTTGGGATGTATTTTAGAGGCAGAGCTGACCAGGCTTGCTGATGTGGCTATCAGGGAAAGAGTGAGATTAAGGGTGACTTTTAGGTGCTTGAGCTAAGCATCTTGCTGAACAGGGGTACATTTACTGAAGGGAGGAGCAGATTTTGAATTTTGTCTTTATTATGTCAAGTTTGCGATGCTTATTATACATTCAGTGGAGTATAATTGCATGAGTCTGGAATCTGAGTCGAGAAGTTGTGGCTGCACATAAAAATTAGGAGTCTTTAGCATAGAGCCCAGGGACTGGATGAGACCACAGAAGAGAGTATAGACAGGGAAGATAAGGGCTGAGGACTGAGCCCTGGGGCATTATTTAAGTTGAGAAGAGGAGGGAGAACTTAGCATTTAGCGCTGACAAATCCAAATCCTATGTGTCTGGTTCCCTTGCTCCCAACCACACAGCTCTGTGTTCTGTCTCCGTCTCTGTGTCTCTCTCTCTCTGTCTCTGCATGTGGGTAGCTGAGGGTGGGGATGGTGGTTAGGGGAAACTGGCTGATAATTTTCCTCTTCCTCCTCCTTCCTCATCCTTCTCATTTTCCAGTTTCTCTTCTCTCTTCCTGCTCCCTCCTCGTTTCTTTCTTGATTAATTCTTAAATTCTAGAAATCCCCAACCTGGCCAGGAGTGCCTCTTGTCCTTGTGTCTCCTAGCACGTTCCTATCTTTGGTGTTCTCCAGAACAAGCCAGTGACACTGATCATATGATGCTAATTTAGAATTCTTGCTTGCTAAGTTCACTGACACATCTTAAGAGGCAAAGTTGGACTGGGGTGGAGAAAGAAGCAAAATAAACCACCAAACCCCAGAGACCTCTCTTTGTTGTTCAGAAGTTCTCCTGTGTATCAGAAGATGGACTTGGCAGTGTGTAATAAAAGATGACTCTGGTTTCCTGCTGGTTTTTAGGATGATGTCTTTTGGTTACATTCTTTCAACTTGTAAAATATTAACTTCCAATTCCCATGGGGGGAGGACCCCTGAGTGGTGCTATTCAGTGGGACAGAATCACAGCATTCTTTCCCACCTCCTTAGCTGCCCTGTGCTCCACTTGGAAGCACCTGTGGCCAAAGCTCATAGGCACTTGTGTGGCAGGAAGAACAGATGTGAAGTTCAGTGGAAAAGAAATACAACCCAAATTGGCAGAACACAGTAACTTAAAAAATAAATCTGAAAGTCAGTCCTGGAGAGCCCATCTTTGGGTCCTGGCTTTGATTGGAAAGAGTTTTGGTTTTGTCGGGGTAATAGCAGCTGATCTTTTGTCCTCCCACAGAATCCTGCCAGAGCCAACACTTTGAAGCACACAGCTAATAAGAGGATTTCTTCCAAGGTTCTTAACCAAATGCTCTTTGATAGTGGTGGTTGTGAGGAGGAGGAAGATGCTTCTGCTGAAGAGGGGGTTCCTAGAAGCAGCAACGAAAGCCCTTAAAAGAATCAACAGTGATCATTATATAGCCACCATTTAGTGAGAGCTTACCATATGCCAGGCACTGTGCTCTACTCCCCGTTTCATCTCAATTAATTCTTACTATAGCTCTATAAGGAAAGTATCCCATTTTATCAGTGAGGAAACTGAGGCTTAAGGAGGTTGTATAAATTGCCCAAAGTGATAGGCCAGTAGATGGTAGAAGTTTGAAACCACATTTGCTTTCAGAACCCAAGCTCTTAATCTAAATCATATATTGAGCACAAGGTGCACAATTCAAGTTTTTTTCCAACACAGTGTATGTGAGTGATCATTGATGCCAATGAAATTTATTCACTCAACAATATCTGTTCTGCTTAACACTAGATCACACATAGTTGGGCATTTAAAGATATGTGATGCTATTCTTTTTCTTGAGCAAGTTAGCATCTAGGTATGAGAAAAGGCTTCATCTTTAAAAAATAGAGAAGAGTTTAAGGCTGTATGTGATGAAGTGCCACAAAGTTCTCTGAAATGCCTTCCAGGCCTTCTCCCCATTGTTTTGGATATTATTAATAATACTTGGCTCCTCTTTACTTATGTGAATTTCTGTTGGCAGCTTGATTTCCTCCCCCTGGAAATGGGCTTTTCTTTTCTACCACATGGCCAGGCTGCAAATTTTCCAAACTTTTACACTCTGCTTCCCTTTTAAATATAAGTTTCAATTTCAAGTCTTTTTTTTTTTTTTTTTTTTTGAGACGGAGTCTCGCTCTGTTGTCCAGGCTGGAGTGCAGTGGTGTGATCTCAGCTCACTGCAACCTCCGCCTCCCAGGTTCCAGCAATTCTCCTGCCTCAACCTTCTGAGTAGCTGGGACTACAGGCACCTGCCACCACGCCTGGCTAATTTTTGTATTTTTTAGTAGAGATGGGGTTTTACCATATCGGCCAGGCTGGTCTTGAACTCCTGACCTTGTGATCCACCCACCTCGGCCTCCCAAAGTGCTGGGATTACAGGTGTGAGCCACCACGCCCGGCCTCAGATCATTTCTTTGCTCATGCATATGAATATAGGTTGTTAGAAGCAGCCAGGCCACATCATAAATGCTTTGCTGCTTTGAAGTTTCTTCCACCAGATACCCCAAGTTTTCCAAACTTTTGGGCTCCGCTTCCCTTTTAAATATAAGCTCTAATTTCAGGTCATTTAGGTGGAAATGTCCAGCAGTCAGTAAGATGTGAATCTGGAGTCCATAGCAGGGGAAATGGTCAGAACATATGTGAGAGTGAAAACCATGAGAATGGATGTGATCACTGACAGGGAGCAGGCTGGAGGCAGGAGCAGGAGTCAAAGACAGAGCCCTGGGGCATGCCTACTTGAAAGAGGTGTATGGAGGTGTATGTTCATTCATATGCTCATGCATATGAACATAGGCTGTTAGAAGCAATCAAGCCACATCTTGAATGTTTTGCTGCTTAGTAGTTTCTTCCACCAGATACCCTAAATCATCACTCTTAAGTTCAAAGTTCTACAGATCCCTAAAGCAGGGGCAAAGCATGGCAAAAGTGGCCTTTACTCCAGTTCTCAATCAATTCCTTATTTCCATCTGAGACCTCCTCAGCCTAGCCTTCACTGTCCACATCACTATCAGCATTTTGGTCACAACGATTTGACAAGTCTATAGGAAGTTCCAAATTGTCCTTCACCTTGCTGTCTTCTTCTGAGCCCTCCACACTCCTCCAACCTCTGCCCATTACCCAGTTCCAAAGCCACTTTGATATTTTCAGGTATCTTTGTAGCAATGCCCTACTCCTCAGTACCAATTTTCTGTATTAGTTCTTGCACTACTATAAAGAAATACCTGAGACTAGGTAATTTATAAAGAAAAGAGGTTTAATTGGCTCACAGTTCTGCAGGCTGTACAGGAAGCATAGCAGCTTCTTCTAGGGAAGTCTCAGGAAACTTAAAATCATGGTAGAAGGTGAAGGGGAAGCAGGCATATCTTAATGGCCAGAGCAGGAGGAAGGTGGGGGAGATGCCACACACTTGTAAACAACCAGATCTCAGAAGAACTCACTCACGATTGAGTGCCAAGGGGGGTTGGTGCTAAACCATTCGTGAGAGCTCTGCCCTTATGATCCAATCACTCCTCCCAACAGGCCCCACCTCAACATTGGGGATTACAAATTGACATGAGATTTGGTGGAGACACAGATCCCAAACCATATCAATGACCCAGTGAAATAGGCTGAAAAGACATTTTCAGAGAACTGGAAGGAGAACCAAAAGAGTGTGGTGTTATGTACACACTTTAAAAAAAAAAAAAAAAGGCCATTTCCTGGCTAGAGCTACAGCAGAGTTAGTATCAAGGTACTGCCAGCCACTCAGCAGCAGAGATGGGAAGCTGGGTCTCAGCAGGAGGGCACAAGTTGTTTTGATAAAGTGGCTCAGACGTTTTCATCTTGAGATCTCTGTGTGTGCCACAGGTATTCCAAGACTAGCCTCGCATCCTGCTTTTCTTACACGAATGTAGGTTGCATTAATTTGAGTCCTCTAAAACAGTGGTCCCCAGCCTTTTGGCACCAGGGACTGGTTTCATGTGGAAGACAGTTTTTCCATGGATGGTGGCAGTCGGGGGTTGATTTCATTAGGCATTAGTTAGAGTCTCATGAGGAGTATGCAACATGGGTTCTTCGCATGTGCGGTTCACAATAGAGCTCGTGCTACTATGATAATCTAATGCCGCCGCTGATCTGACAGGAGGTGGAGCTCAGGCGATAATGCTTGCTTGCCTGCCTCTCACCTTCTTATATGTGGCCCAGTTCCTAACAGGTTGTGGACCGGTACTGGTCTGCAGCCCACGGGTTAGGGACCACTGCTCTAGAAAGCAGAAGCCAAGACAGAAGTGTGAGAGGTTTGGTTTGGTGGTGCAAACACCTGTGGACAATACTGGGATGAGACAGCCCAAATAACCAGATTGAGCCTTCCGATGATGACATAGGTCCAACACCTTTTAAAAGAGAGGAGGTAAAAAGGAGAGTTGGATATGAAGAATCTCAGACTGCAGTGCAGCTCTGAGAAAGTCTCAGCCAGGTACATGGGTGCCCGGGAGCAGAGATTGCCTGTTAGAAGGGCCCCATGAGGGCAGAAGTGACCTGGCTCTCATGTCCCTGCCATGCTCAGTCATTGGCTGTAAGCAGACCCCGCCCGGACTGTGTGGCCTCGGCAGGAATCACGGTGGCAGATTGAGAGGGGCAGTGCTGGAGGCTGTCAGCTGGCTAGGCATCCCTTACTGCTGAATAGCTTACTGAGGGCGTACCTCCCTGGCCGCCTAGTGAGTCTTTCTCTAAAAGCAGTTCAGTATGGGAGTCCCTGAGAGAGAGTTTGCTGCAGAAGCTTCATTACAGTGACCCATGAAGCAACTGACAGCTTTGCAGAGTTTGTTTCCATTATGTTGCAGGTCCCCTTCAAAACAAGTTTTGGCACTTTTGATGCCAACTAGAGTGTAAACTATATTTTAGAGTGACTAGTTTAGAGTGTAAACAACAGTATGTGGAGCAGATTTCCTCTCAACTTAGCCTCAAAGATAACCTCTCACACTAGAGTTATTTTTTTACCTAATACTTTTTTTTTTCCTGGTTACTGAAATCATACACACTTACTATAACAATCTATAGAAATGTGTAACTTAAAGAGTAAAAGTCTTCTATAATACTCTATCCCAAAATATAATCATTGTTTTAAAAAGGTATGTATTCTACCTTAAAGTCCACTTTTATTATTATATTTTACTATAACATTCTAATTATAATATTTTATTATAATTTATAGGTTTCAGTATGATTTCAATGAAAGATGAATTCTAGCAAACAGTATTTATTCCCCTTTCCCCACTGGGTGTCATTTCTTTGGGAATAGAAAAATGACCTTGTTTTGTGTATCTAGCCAACAATTCTTTTTAATATTTGTGAGTATACCAAATGTACAATATTCCTTAAACTGAAATAACTTTTTAAAAGAAACTAGAATTTATTCCTCCATATGCCTTAACAAAAGACATTGCTTTATTTTCGTGAGGTTTGGGTACAGTATAGTAAATTTAGAAATCTTTTGAACTCTAAAATGGTCTTTGTACCTATATAATAGAAAAGGATCTGTTCAAAAAAATTCTTGCCACAAATTCCTTTTGATCATTTTCATTTACTTAATTGCTCTAATTTATGCTTATTTTTGTCCACTGACAACCTAATTGGCCTCACAGACTTCTCATCTTATTCAAAGTCCACCAGCAGTTGCTTCTTTTGAATACCACCTCCCCTTTGGACTCCACGGGAATTTGGACAATAATTGTGATGGGTTTGGCAGGGGCATGGGGGTTGGGCTGCTCATATATTATGAAAAGCCTTAGTAGAGAAAAATTACATTTCAAGTTAATTTGTTTTTATATAACAGAGTCTGGGTCTAAGCTTTCCTTCACCACATACCCATTGAGGGTTTTAGGAAGTCAACATGTTTACACTGTATCTTAAGTCAAGGGTCCTGTTTTTATACAGGGTTTGCCAAACCAAGTTCTACTACAGTGGTGTTCTGCCAGCACAAAGATTACAGGATCAGACTTTAGTGAATGCTCATTTGCCAGAATCATGTTTTATCTATTCAACCCCAACCGCCCTGATTCATTTTGGAAAGTCTACTCTGTTTATCCCATGATGATGACAAAGTGGTTACAAAAGAAGATTACTACAAAAAATGATATTTTCAAGAGAGACACAAAGGCACTGATACAGACAGGCTTTAGAGAAAGACAAACTTTGTGGTACCACTTGGGTATTTGAAAGCAGCACAATTATTTTTTTTCAGTCACAGGAGTACAACATTTTCCCATTAAACTTTTTGGATACGTATTTTCACACACACTGTTCCCAAAAGTCAGATTCTCTCCTCCATCCTACCCCCAACCCAAATTACAATTTACTTTGACTGCTGGCTGTTTTTGAAAAGAATTCTGAAAGTGATTGACCATTACCAAAGATGAAGATTGTAGTTTTTCTCCTAATGTGATTATATTCTTGATATATTTTTGCTGTAGGGGACAAAAAGTGATCAATAGCTTTATGCTTAGTAAAATCAGAGAGGACAGGACTTGCAATTTAATGGTTTTACCTTTATGTTTACTACATATCAGCAAAGTATCTAAGCTCTGGAAACTGTCTCCCTGTAATGTTGTCAAGTATATGTGGAGAGGTGAATTTCACAAAAGGAGAAACTGGGATTATCCTATCCCGCTTTTTACAGTGGCTCATAAAGAGCAATGTACTAGATTCTCAGCACACGCAGGTTATGGATTGCTGTTTTTCCTGGAGTGCCTGTATGGTGGATCTGTTTCACTTGGTCTGGCATAGGAGTCAAATTCTATTTGCAAAGCCCGACTGGGTGGCCTCTGCTCAGCACGCCAGGCAAGAGCTGTGGGTGAATTTCCAGAAGTGGCAGGCTGCTCCCCTTTCCCTCTACCTCCTTGAGAAACAGAGGAAGTTCATGCTGCCCCAGGGGAAGTGGAAGGGATGTCCAATTGCCTCTGAGGAAGTCACATCCTGCTCAAGAAGCAAGATCTCTTCCCATGTGGGAAGGTGCCACTGACACAGTATCTCTTAGATGGCATAATCATAGAGGACCTGAATTGTGTATAGAAAAGGGAGTTTGCTGGAAGATACTATTTTTGTTGGTTAACAAAGGGCTGTAAGCCAAGTAAAGCCTGAATGTATGTGTCATCTGCATAGTGTGAAGAGGCTTTCATAGGGAGAGATTCCATGTGTGACTATCTGACCTAAAGGCCATGTAATTCCCATGGTGAAGTCCCTCCCTCCAAGCACAGGAGCCAGAGGAGCCCTTAAACAGCCATCCTCTTGGACGTGGAAAGATAGACAGTATAAATGATCAAGGATAACTGTTCAGGTGGTACTGACCACTCTAGATAAACTGTTAAGAGTTGAACATAGAATTTTTTCAAAAGCCTGTTGATGTATTTATGTGCCTCAGGACCTTTAAATTCTGAAGATAAATGGATAGAATGATTCAGGATGATTTAGGGAGAAGGCAGATGGAAAATGGGAATGAAATACATGCCTTTTTGTTTGTTTTTAGGGGTGCTCAGTTATAAATATGAAAGGCTGAGAAAATGCTGCATTGTACAGTAAGATCAACTGGACTTGTTTTAATAAGACAATAATTTGAAATTAGTAAACTATTTTATACAAATAGTGCTAAAACTTTGGAAGGTCCTCAACCTCCTGGGCTCAAGCAGTCCTCCCACCTCAGCCTCCCAGGTGTGTGCTCCCATGCCTGGCTACTTAAAAAAAAAAAATTTTTTTTTTTACAGAGATAGGGTCTTGCTATGTTGCCCAGGCTGGTCTTGAACTTCTGGGATCAAGTAATCCTCCTGCTTTGGCCTCCCAAAGTGCTGGGATTACAGAGGTGAGATACTGCGCCTGGCCCAAAGATGGTTTTTATAGTAAAAAGTTAAATATCATAACAATCTGGCCGTTCCTCAAAATTGAATATAAAATTTTCATATGACCCAGCAGTTTCACTCTTAGGGGTGTGTGTGTGTGTATGTGTGTGTGTGTGTGTGTGTATGTATGTATATATATGCACACGCGCGCACACACACACACACACACATATATATACACCAAGGAGAAATTAAAACATATCCACATAAAAACTTGTACATGAATGTTCATAACAGCATTATTCATAAGAGTGAAAGAGTGAAAAAGTGAAAGCAACCCAAATGTCTACCAACTGGTAAATGATAAATAAAATGTAGAATATACATACAGTGGAGTATTAGTCATAAAAAAGGCAGTATTGGTACATGCTGCAACATGGGTGAGCCTTAAAACTCTTACGCTGAGTGAAAGAAGCCAGGCACAAAAGGCCACATATTACCATTCATATGAAGTGTTCAGAACAGGCAGATCTATAGGGACAAAAAGTAGATTAGGCTGGGCGCAGTGGCTCATGCCTGTAATCCCTACACTTTGGGAGGCTGAGGCAGGCAGATCACTTGAGCTCAGGAGTTCGAGACCAGCCTGGGCAACATGGTGAAACCCCTTGTCTACAAAAAATAAAAAATAGCCGGATGTGGTTGTGCACACCTGTAATCCCAGCTATTCAGGAAGCTGAGGCAAAGGAATCACTTGAGCCCAGGTGGCGAAGGTTGCAGTGAGCCAAGATTGCACCACTGCACACTGCAATCCAGCTTGGGTGACAGGAGTAAAACCTTGTCTCAAAAAAAAAAAAAAAAAAAAAAGTGGATTAGTGGTTTTCTGTGGGCTGGCAGAGGTATGGGATTTATTTTTGGTGTGATGAAAATATTCTAAAATTGGTTATAGTGTTGGGTACACAAGTCTTTGAATATACTAAAAACCATTGAATTGTATACTTTAAATGGGCATATTGTATGGTGTGGGGATTATACCTTGATAAACTGTTGTGTTTAAAAACATAAGAGATAACCTTCAGGTCTGCCCCATCAGAATTTCATAATTTGGCATAATTGGGGCTCAAACAAATGAGGCCTTGTGTTGCAAATATAGGCAACATCTGCAAGTTACCAGGAGCAAAGTTGAGAAATGGTAGCTGTAACCTAGGAGAGATGGATAATGATTTTTCCAGGATGCTCTGAAATCCACACTAAATGGAATCTGCTGGTGCATACTTTATGCCACATTGAAAGAACAAGTGCATGTTATTGCACTGTCTGGCACACATTTCAGTCAGTTCTCCGTATGAAAATTACTGCCCTGGTCAGATTTGATTACTTTATTATATGTTCACCCCAGAGTGCCAAACTTCATGTGGGAAAGCCATTTTCAACAGGAAGAAATGAACGGTGAATATCTTAAGAAGAGGGCGACAAGTCATATTTGACCTTCGTTTAAAAATAATACGTAAGGAAAAATACCTTAATAAATAGACATAGCTTCAAACACGAAACATAAAAAAACAAGCATGTAGTAGTTTCCTAGATCTGGAAAAGCACTGCACATGTCAGTCATGCATACCCTTCGAAACTGCAATTACTGTAGGTTTGAGACCCTGTGGGATGATTGGAGGATATTGTTTCTGACAACTTACATTTCTTGCTTTAAGGCAATATGGAAATATCACATGTCGATCCCATTTGTTTGCAGATACATCTTTTTTAAAATAAAAGTTGTTTTCACATTGGGGATAGTTTTCTTGTTTTCGTGCCTATATTTTAACCTATTTTAACCTTTTCTCTCCCCTCCCTACCTCACGCCCACCTCCAAAAAATTAAACTCTTGCTCCATAAACAAAGCTGAGAGTGTCAGGATTGGAAGCCACTTCTGAGGATATCATTTCAAAATTATATTAATGTCATGAAAACTGCTTCTTATATTTTACATTGAAATATGAATATGGGCTTATATTTTCTATTTGCGTGGTTATTCACAGTACTGATAGTATAGAATTTTTAGGTTTAACTTCAGTTATGTCATTGGTTTTACCTGCCACAGCATTTTCACTGGATCAGCCCCTAGATATGGATTCTAGACTCTATCCCAGCGATCTCCAAAGTATGGTATAAACATAAAATAAACAAAAATAAACATTTGTCTATTTTTTATCTGAAAAAGAGACAGTTAATAATACTATTGAATGTATCAATCATCATAGTGTATGTTTATAATTTATAAATAAATATATGCATTCCGAAGGATACTTGCTCATACTTGTTTCTGATGAGGTTGTTTCATGGAAAAGTTTGGAGATCCCTTATGTTAGTCCATTCTTGCATTGCTATAAAGAAATACCTGAGGCTGGGTAATCTATAAATAAAAGAGGTTTAATTGGCTCACGGTTGTACCGTCTGTACAGGAACCATGGCACCGACAACACTCGGCTCCTGGGGAGGCCTCAGGGAGCTTTTACGATCATGGCAGAAGGTGAAAGGAGAGCAGGCACGTCACATGGTGAAAGCAGGAGCAAGACAGAGAGTGGGGAGGAGACTCCACACACTTCTAAATGACCAGATCTCATGAGAACTCACTATCGAGAAGACCAAGAGGAACGCATTACCAAGAAGATCAATAACACCAAGTCATTCAGGGATCCACCACCATGATCCAAACACCTCCTACCAGGCCCCACCTCCCACTGGGGACTACATTTCAACATGAGATTTGGGTGGGGACAAATATCCCAACTATATGAGCACTCTCCTTTATTCTTTGCTTTCTCCTTCCCATGCTAACAGAACCCTTCTCCTTAGGCTCCAGCCACATGGTAGATTTCCTCCGATTCTTGCTCCCCTTACCCTACACCATGAGACGGAGGGGATGCAGGCACATATCTAAAGCCAAGAGTACCTTAAAGTTCACGAACAAACACATGTTCCCATGAAAACCTGAACAGACAACCACACTTCCAGAGCCAACTATTTTTAACCACCATTTAAATAGAAGGCCCAAGAAGATACTTAAACAAAAAGTTAAAGTGGTTTCACTTTACTAATCAAAAGACGTGAAAGTGAGATACAAGATAATTGAGCTTCCTTCATATTTGACCTTTGGTTTCTTTCAGCCATGAGGAAATGGATGTATCCATTTTCGCAGATTCGGAGATTTTGAACAATAACTCCAATCTGAAAATACCAAAAGTCAGCTAAATATCCCTCAAGTACATACTATGTTTTAGATACTGTGGGAAAATCAGAAAGGTATGTGTTTTTAAGAGCTTACAAAGCAATTGGAAAGAGAATATATACATACAGAATATGTATTTTTCATATACCATATAATTCCATATTAACTAATATATGTATAGAAAATTAATGAACAGTCAGGATTCTATATAAGACAGTCTTGACACATTAGTGAAAAGAGATGACTCCTGCTAGCAGGTGGCTGGACCAGATGAACACTGCAGCGACTTGCAGCTTTTATTTTATTTTATTTATTTTATTTTATTTATTTCATTTATTTTTTTTGAGACAGAGTCTCGCTCTGTCGCCCAGGCTTGGAGTGCAGTGGCGTGATCTCGGCTCACTGCAAGCTCCACCTCCCGGGTTCACGCCATTCTCCTGCCTCAGCCTCCCGAGTAGCTGGGACTACAGGCGCGTGCCGCCACGCCCGACCAATTTTTTGTATTTTTAATAGAGACAGGGTTTCACCGTGTTAGCCAGGATGGTTAGCCATCACGGTCTCCTTACCTTGTGATCCGCCTGCCTTGGCCTCCCAAAGTGCTGGGATTACAGGTGTGAGCCACTGCGCCCGGCTGACTTGCAGCTTTTAGACAGATGCCTGTAGGATTGTGCAGAAGAGCTGGTAGAAAGGTTCTAGGAGTTTGGAGAAAGAAGGGGTCACCCTGGGCTGGAATGCTGAGAGTTTCATAGGCAAGGGAAACTTGAACTCACATAGGAGCAGCAGTATGTGTAGAGAGCAACGGGCAGAAATACACAGAACTCAACAGCTGAACCTTCCTTACTGAGGGGGCTAAGGCTGAGCTTGGTGCTAAGCATCGGCATGGGTTTTCTCACTTGGGCCTCCCAACAGCTCCATTGGGCCAGGCTTTGCTGTTTACCCAAGGTCATGGCAGTCAAGTCCCAGAGGCAGGCTCAGGAGAGAAATCAGGGCTGAGGAGAAAGATTCAGATGCCCTCTACATAGACATCACAATCAAACTTGAATTTATAATCCATCTCTGAAGGAAATATTGTGGAGATGGAAAATCGGAGAGCCACAGTAGCCTTTATTTCACACCTCTGTAACTTCCTCTTTTCTCTCTGTGTCATTTTCTGACTCTTACTCCTCAAACATCCCCAGCATTAAGGAACACAACATTGGATACAGGCTCAGGAATCCCACCCATAACCTTCTCAGTCCCCACTGACAGTCATCAGAAGCTCTGTGTGTGTGTGTGTGTGTGTGTGTGTAGAGAGAGAGAGAGAATCTCACTCTGTCACCCAGGCTGGAGTGTAGCAGCATGATCACGGCTCACTGCAGCCTCAAACTCCCAGGCTGAGGTGATTCTCCCACCTCAGCCTCCCAAGTAGCTGGGATTGCAGGCAAGTGCCACCACACCTGGCTAATTTTTTGTATTTTTTTTGTAGAGACGGGGTTTTGCCATGTTGCCCAGGCTGGTCTCAAACTCCTGAGCTCAAGCGATCTGCCCGTCTTGGCCTCCCAAAGAGCTGGGATTACAGGCGTGAGTCCACACCGTACCTGGTCAGTTTCCTGTTGAATTGTGTACAGCTACAACTATATAAAGAAAAACATTGTTAGTATTTGTCCTAATGTAAATTTTTATTGGGGCATATTCACTAGTAAAAGTAAAATATGAGCATGAGGTAGAATAGACACCATTTTTGTACAAGCATATGGACAGTGTCCTCGTCAGATCCATCGCCGTGAATGCCCCAATCTAGAGTCTGTACGCTGCACAGTACGAGGCTGTGTCTGTGTTGCTCACCATTATGTACTCAGCATCACATAGTGTGATGAACAGTTTCAAAGAGCACTGAATGACTAAGCCCAGTGTTTCTCAAAGTGTGTTCCTTGAAGATAGTTTCCAAAGATGGTCCTTATAAAAGTGTCCCTTGATCACATAAGCTGCAGAGCATAGTTTTCTATGGAGACGTACAGTCCATATAGCACTTAATTTTTTTTTTATTATTTACTTTTTTTTTTTTTTTTTTTTTGAGACGGAGTCTCGCTCTGTCGCCGAGGCTGGAGTGTGGTGGCGCAATCTCGGCTCACTGCAAGCTCCGCCTCCTGGGTTCACGCCATTCTCCTGCCTCAGCCTCCTCAGCAGCTGGGACTATAGGTACACGCCACCACACCCGGCTAATTTTTGTATATTTAGTAGAGACAGGGTTTCACTGTGTTAGCCAGGATGGTCTCTGTCTCCTGACCTTGTGATCCACCCACCTCGGCCTCCCAAAGTGCTGGGATTACAGGCGTAAGCCACCACGCCCGGCCTGCGTAGCACTTTAAAACTAAGTCCCGCTGTAGGGAGCCTATTTATATCTCCGTCTAACATGACATTTCCCAAAATCATCTGTTATTGTGAGTAGTTGAAACTTTCCAAAACTCAGGTATCCTATAGGTATGATGGGGCTGACAAAATCTGTTTATGTAACTCAAATGTTGGAAGAATCCAATGCATTACATATGTGAAAGTGCTTCAAGTGTAACTCTATACAAATGTAAGGTATTAGTACTATTTCCTAATTGCAATTGGCCCTCTGAATCAGTGGACGAGGAACCCATGGATACAGAAGACTGATGAGGGACTTGAGCATCTGTGGACTTTGGCATCCCAGGGCATCCTGGAATCAGTCCTGCACAGATACTGAGGGATGACTATATTGTTGCTATATGTGCTATTCTCCAAACTCATGAATTTTTTCAGCTTTGTTGAGGTATAATTCACAAATAAAATTGTACATATTTAAAGTATACAATGTGATGATTTATGTATACAATGTGAAATGGTTACCATAAATGTTAACACATTCATCCCTTCACATAGTTACCTGTGTATGTGTGTGTGTATGTGTGTGTGTGTTGAGAACATTTAAGACCTACTTCTTTAGCAAATTTCAAGTATATACTATAGTATTATTAACTACAGTCACCATGCTATACATTATTAGATCCTCCGAACTTACTCATCTTATCACTGAAAGTTTGTACCCCTTTGACCAGCATCTCCCCATTCCCCATCCCATCTCGCAACTACTGTTCTACTTTCTGTTTCTGTGAGGTGTTTTTTTTTTAAAGATTCCACATGGTGATACCATACAATATTCGTCTTCTCTGTCTGGCTTACTTCACTTAGCATAATGCCCTCCAGCAGTTTCATCCATGTTGTCACAAATAGCAGAATTTCCTTCTTTCTTATGGCTGAATAATATTCCAGTGTGTGTGTGTGTGTGTGTGTGTGCATTCATACACACAACATTTCATTTACCCACGAATCTGTCAATGGACATTTAGATTGTTTCCGTATCTTGGCTATTGTAAATAATGCTGCAATGAACATGGGAGTGCAGATACCTCTTTAAGATACTGATTTTGTTTCCTTTGGATATATACCCAGAAGTGAAATTGCTGGATCATATGGTAGTTCTGTTTTTACTTTTTTTGCAGATGCTTCATATTATTTTCCATAATGGCTGCACCAAATTGCCTTTCCTCCAACAATGTGTAAGGTTTTTTCTTTTCTCCACACCCTTGACAACATTTGTTATCTCCTGTCGTTTTTATAACAGCCATTCTAACATGCGTGAGGTAACATTTCATTGTGGTTTTGGTTCCAAATAGATGAATTTTATGATATGTAAATTGTATTTCAATAACCTTATTTTAAAAATTTTAAAATAAATTTTTAAAAATAACCTTATTTAAAAAATACATTGGAAAAGTGCAAAAAAAAAAAAAAAAAAAAAGAATCTCTGCTTCCGGAGACCATAAGGTTTAGAAAATTTGGTTTGTTGTGTGTATTAGGGTATAATTCTCTCTCTGTGTGTTCCAGGTTTCTCTCTCTTGCTGGCCTAGATACCTCTTTCCATTCATTTGTTCATTGGTTTATTCATTCATTCATCTGACCAGTACTGAGCACCAAAGATCGTATATCATTTTGGTTGGTACAGGCATGTGGACAGTGACTCTGAATAAAGCAAAGACTATTTTAAGGAGTTCACGGTTTTGAGAAAAGGCAGACCTGGAAACAAGTCACTAAAAAACAGTGAGGAATATACCATTGTGAAAGTTCAAACAAGGAACAATGGGATGAAATTGATTTTTCAGAGCAAGGAAACTTGCCTCATCTACCTGGGAAGATATTGCCTCATGTTCTACTTTTAGAGGAAGGCAGAGAAGTTTGAGTGGGATCTTGAAAGTTTCCCAGGTAGATGAGGCATGTTAAGGGCAGCCACTTCCTCTCCAAAATTATTATTTCTGCTTCCTTTATTTATTATTCCTTCCTTTTAGTTGCCCCTTTAACTCCTCACCATCATGGCCTCATCCCCTAACTTTAGCTCTGGGCTTCTTTCTTCCGTGGCTTTTGAGCATTTGTAAATGTAGGGTAAGTGGGACTTTCCAAAATGAGTATTTTTTTTTGAGACAAGGTCTTATTCTGTCGCCCAGGCTGCAGTGCAGTGGTGTAATCACTGCTCACTGCAGCCTTGACCTCAAGTGATCCTCCCTTCTCAGCTTCCCAAGTAGCTGGAACTACAGGCATGTGCCACCACGCCTGGCTGACTTTTTCTTTATTTGTAGCAATGGGTCCCACTGTGTTGTCCAGTCTGGTCTCGAACTCCTGGCCTCAAGTGATCTCCTGCCTTGGCCTCCCAAAGTACTGGGATTGCAGGTGTGAACCACGGCACCCAGCTGGAAAGAGGATTTTTGATCTTCCATTGTATCTCTAATATGTCTTCTTTTTTTATTAAGTGCAGCTAAACTTGACTTATAAATCTTTAAAGTATTGAAATTAAAATGACAAATACTTCAGGTTTTAGTGTGTTCAAAATTGATAAATATTAAGAGTTGGCAGAAATATAGAGTATATTAAAATTTGGAATGAATTTTAGCTCCATGATATGGTTCTGCTTTATATTTGAGGCTAAGCTATCAACTTTGAAGATAAGAGAAAAAGTGAATTTTTCTTCTCTCAGGCTGGGTTGTAATAGCATGAGGTTTATGCTGGCACTTTGACTTTACAACATCTGAAATCACTCATGTCTACTTTTTTATATCCAATAGTATCTCTATATGACCAAATTAATTCCTTTTTTACATTGTATTCAAGAATATGGCTTTTACATTACAACCTAGCACATATGTCATCTTACTCCTTTTATAATTTTTTATAGGTTAAACTCAAAATATATTCAGGAGTTCAGAGCTGAATTATAATTGACTATATACACGTAACCTATGTATGTAGCCTATAAATTTCTAAAAAGTCTATTTCTTTGGAACTATGTGTGCTATTAGATGACAGGTCAAAGCTTTAAATCCCGTTTTCCCGAGTCTATTTTATTAGTTGTCAGAGAAATGTTAGGAATTTTTTTACACAATTTGTAGCTCAGTTTGTTAAATGAACTAATAGATGCGACAAAACTTCGAAGAAAAGTGGCACCTGGGAGAGGCTCACTTAACGCAACCTGTTGTCATTAGTATTCCTTCTCCAAAGACTTTTCATTTAACTCAAATATTGTCGTGTGAAGTATCACCATCTGGGTTGACTCAAGGCACTTATCCAAATCAGAATAAAACTTTTTAGCCCTGGAGTCATTTCCTGTCCTTTCTAATCGGACTTAGGAATATCGTAAAGAGACATAACTCAACCAGCCATCAGCTGAGCAGATGACTGCAAGTTCATCATTCTGTGTGTGTGCACATACCCCACCAGCTCAGCCAACACCGACATTAGAGCTATGATAGAAAGGAGACTACAGAAACAGACTTGAAAAAAAAATCCATTTTAAGTGGAGAGTCATGGGACAGGTCACAGTGGGCAGGGGAAAGAATTTTAGAGAAATGAAAATGCTGTGCAGGTGGTCACCCTGAAGCTAATTTAACTTGGGTCATCTATGATCTCTTCCAGCTGTGAACATGTGCCTGGTGGCCCAGTGGCCCAGATGTTCTTCCTCAGTCTTTATGTTGCATAGCCCATAAAATTAAAACAGGATTGGAGTTTAATTTTAGGCCTTGACAGTCCTATCGTCAGTATTCAGTGGAGCTATTTTCTGAAAATGTAGGGTCCTGGTAAGAGACGCCTTGGTTTGGGCCAAGACAGCCTACTGTCCCCTGTAATTTTTCCTCAATGACTTCTGCTTCCATCTCTCCACTGCCTCCTTCATACCAGTCTCCAGTTTTATTCCGCTCAGAGAATTGCTTCTCACCTTGGAAGCTCCTAGCTCATGTAATTGTGTGTTATGAACTAGACATTTCTGAAAAACACAAGTATTGTGCTACTCATTGTTTTATGGCAAAATCAATTAATTAACAGATTTTTTTGAGCAGGTGTTAAGTATTTCAATATTGGTAACTCTACCAGCCATGGGAGGGATAAAAAGAAAATATAAAACCTGGACTTGGCCTCACGAAACTTGGCAGCTGGTTGTAGAGGAAAGGAGAACGCACAGATCATCAGAGAGCAATACCCAGCTCTTCCATCACTGTTGGGGAAAGCCATGCACCCCCTTGTGATGTCTCCTTCTGCTTGTGACTTTTGGTTCAGGTGACTCCCAGATAGACTGGAAGTAAGGCCTGCAAATCCTAATTAAACACAGAGGAGATCTGTGTAATAGCTAGACCAAATCAGAGATTCAACTTCTTCCTGGTTTAATCTTGGGAGGGTGTATGTGTTGAGGAATTTATCCATTTCTTCTAGATTTTCTAGTTTATTTGCATAGAGGTGTTTGTAATATTCTCTGATGGTAGTTTGTATTTCTGTGGGATCGGTGGTGATATCCCCTTTATCATTTTTTATTGCATCTATTTGATTCTTCTCTCTTTTTTTCTTTATTAATCTTGCTAGCGGTCTATCAATTTTGTTGATCCTTTCAAAAAACCAGCTCCTGGATTCATTGATTTTTTGAAGGGTTTTTTGTGTCTCTATTTCCTTCAGTTCTGCTCTGATTTTAGTTATTTCTTGCCTTCTGCTATAGCTAGACCAAATCTACCTTTATAGCATAGAACTCCAAATCTAAATTCCAGAAAGCCACCCCCGTTTTCCCTGTTTTTCCCTTTTTTTTTTTGAGATGGAGTCTCACTGTTGTCACCTGGGCTGGAGTGCAATGGCGTGACCTCGGCTCACTGCAACCTCTGCCTCCCAGATTCCAGGAATTCTCCTGCCTCAGCCTCCCGACCAGCTGGGATTACACGCACCTGCCACCACACCCGGCTAATTTTCATATTTTTATCAGAGACGGGATTTCACCATGTTGGTCAGGCTGTCCTCAAACGCCTGAGCTCAAGTGATCCACCCACCTTGGCCTTCCAAAGTGTTGGGATTACAGGCATGAGCCACCGCGCCTGGCCCTGCTTTGCCCTTTATTGCCTGCAAAATAAAAAGACCTCTTTCTCTAGCTAGTTCCCTGGCAGAACGGGGCCTATGTGAGCAGAATTTTAATCACTAACTAGAGCTCTTTCACTTGACCAAGAAGCAAGAAGCAAAGAGTTGATGGCTAACTGGAGGTTATTTGTTTTGTAGCAATAATGTGGCAGACATACTATGCCCATTAGTCACAGATTCTGACTTAAATTCTCTCCAGAGACAACTTTCATACACATGGAAGATGAAAGGGGAAAGGTGAACAGTTATTAAGGATATCTGACTGCCAGAAATGCCATCTGAGTCTTTTGCCGTCCAAATTTCTGTTGTCATCAGAAATATGAGCGTAAAGTTCCAGGAAATTCTTCAGGCAGACCCATCAATATAATAGTTATTATCTTTCAACACTTTTTGCATTTTGAAAACAAATGAACTTCTTCAACTTATGTGTAGAAGGCTACTCAATATAATGTTAATATTAAGATTTGGGATATCCAAGATTTTTTAAAAGTAGGCGGAGTTCTGAATGCTTTGTCCACCTCTGGATAGTCAGAAAAAGCCAGCGTATAAAAAGAGACTTCAAATGTGTATTAGCCAGATAGAGAGAGAGAGATTGGGATTTAACTTCTGATATGGTTTGGCTCTGTGTCCCCACCCAAATCTCATCTTGAATTATAATCCCCATAATCCCCACATGTCAAGGGTAGGACCAGGTGGAGGTAACTGAATCATGGGGGCGGTTTCCCCGTGCTGTTCTTGTGATAATGAGTGCATCTCACGAGATCTGATGGTTTTATAAGCATCTGGCATTTCCCCTGCTTGGACTCACTCCATCCTGCCACCTTTGAAGAAGGTGCCTGCCTCTTCTTTGCCTTCTGCCATGATTGTAAGTTTCCTGAGGCCTCCCGAGCAATATGTAACTGTGAGTCAATTAAACCTCTTTCCTTTATAAATTACCCAGTCTTGGATATTTCTTCATAGCAGCGTGAGAATGGACGAATACAACTTCTTATCCTTCTTCAACTTGAAAGTTCAAGTCAGTTACATTTTTGTGAATATTAATAATGTGCAAGAGAGTGTGCTCGGTGCCAGAATCTTTAAGAAACTCAGAGTCCAGCTAGGAAAGTATAAATGAAAAGAATTAAAATATCAGAATAGTTGCTAAATAAACACCAGAAAGCTGCTGGTCAAAATCAGGAAAGTTGTTGCGATAACAGGCAAGGCTGAGAGGATTCACATTCCAAGCTGAGCAAATGTTGTGAGCATGGCCTCAAGGTGGGGCACTTCTGGGAATGGCAAGTGGTTTGGTTCAATGGAAGGATATGTGGCTAGCCAGGATGAGAAATGGAGCAGGAAAAAGTGGGTTAGGCTAAAATCAGGGGGGTGCATTGGGAATTATGTTTTCATTAAAAGCTATTTGAAGGAGTCTGTAAGGAAAAAAAGAGCCACTGTGTGTTCAGCTGGGGAGAGTAAGCTTCAAATATGTGCTTTTGGGAAGATGATTTTGATGGCACTATGACCAGGGAAGTGATTGGAGAGAGGAGAGATCTCAGGCAGGAATTTGAGTTTGACGGTGCATTGCATCACTTCAGGCAGGAGTTACTGGCAACCTGAGCTGATGAGGACAGTGACAAAGAACTATCATAAGGAAGAGTGGCCAAGAGAGGTTTTGCAGAGGAAGAATGGGCCAGATGTGACTGCTTATGCAATATAGTAATGGAAACATGGACTCCAAGCCAGATCTAGTTCATATGGAAGCAAAACATTAGCCCCAATGATAGAGAGTTGTCATGAAAATACTGTGTGCTGCATTTATCTTTCTGGATTGTTATCAGTCATTATTACTTTATATTTTTGAAAAATACCTGCAATTTTAAACATCGTGTATCTTCTTTTGTTTCTTGCATTTTCAAATGATGCTTTGAACCACTTTTTAATTGTTGGCATATGCACTTACTGTATTTTATTGTAAGTATAAAGCATATATCCTAATAATTCTCCTTCCTTTTTCTCAGGCAATGAGAATGACTTAATGGTTTGTGGATAATATTTCAGTAGTGTTACATTTTTAGTAATAATAGCAATGACTTCATATAAGTGTGATGACTCACTTAGGATATGAGTATGATTTTTAAAGTAGACTTTGCAGGGTATTTGGCTCTTCTCTTCTCTCTCTCTTAATTATGTTTGGAAGATTATAAGCTGCTACAAGCAAGTCTCTTCTTAGCCTTTTTTTTTGTTTTTGAGGCAGGGTCTCACTTTGTTGCCCAGGCTGGGGTGCAGTGGTGCGTTCTTGGCTCACTGCAGTCTCAACCTACTGGGCTCAAGCGATCCTCATACCTTAGCCTCCCAAGTAGCTGGGATTACAGGCACACACCACCTTGTGAGGCTAATTTCTGTCCTTTTTGTAGAGACAGGGTTTTGCCATGTTCCCCAGGCTGGTCTCGAACTCCTGAGTCCACGCAGCTTGGCTTTCCAAAGTGCTGGGATTACAGGTGTGAGCCACTGTGCTGGGCCTCTTTTTAGCCTTTTAATAAGCAGGGCAGACTCTGGATTCAGGATGCGATGATCAGGTCTGGCTTATGAAACCTTTTTTGTCTTCTGTGAGAGACAACTCTTGGAGCTGATTGGCTTTTGGGCTGAGTAACAGCTTGATGTCAGGGCCTCCTGAGGAATGCAACATCTCCTAAGAAACCAATGGTCTAGTTGCCACAGGAGTCTCAGAGAAAAAACTGGCAGTAGTACTCAAATAGCCTTCAGACTATCTGAGGTTTCTTGGGACTTACCAGTCCTGCCTCAGATGAAGCCCCAGGCATCCTTGGTTTGGGGGTAGAAAACTAAAGGGCAGCCTTTCTAAAGTGCCAACTTTCCAAGCGCAAGGAAGTAGGCACTTTCCCCTAAGGTGGAGCAAAATTGATAGCAGTGCGCAACCATTTTAATGGTATGACTTGATCCTATTTTCCCTCATAGGAAAAAAATGTAAGCTCAAACTGAAATAAGTGCTGCTTCTTATTTTCAGCCTCCGATTGGTGTGGTTCAGCATGTTAACTTGTTTGAAGGACTACCATGGGGAAACAGTCCACGAACTTAGAGAAGTTAGGCAGAACTGAATGTTAAGTTTGAAAATGATCTCAAGGTAGTCAGTTCTGCTGTAAGTATTGCCTTCCTAACAATCATCACACTGTGCAAAATTATGCCATGAAAGCCACAGGCTTACAGGAAAGGTGGAGTAAGGGGCACAGTACTCCAAAACTTCCTCAATGACACATGTGAAAAAAGAGATAACCCAATAAAACTGTCAGCACGGTTTTATGCATGTTAACTGGTTAAGAAATACATAAATACAAAATAAATATGGTACTTTACCTCGAAAGGTTTGCTTGGGGAGGTGGGCACCAGAAGGGTTGCAGCTTGTGAGATTTTGTGAAGGGGTGCAAGGAAGGTTGTCCAAAATCAGATAGACAGTTATAATATCAGATGTGGATGGGTGTGGCTCGCAGCACATGGTGAACTGAGGGAGCTGGTAGATTATTGAGGTGTGTGCGTGTGTATTTTGTGGATTAGTCCAGCTGGAAGAAGTTTTCTGCATTCACTTAGTGTTTTTCACAAATCATGTATAAGCAAAAACGCAAAATGCATGATACTCCCAAATTTTTCCCTAATCTATCAATTAGGTTGGAATGAATTTGGATACAGCAGAACTGATTGCAGTCTTGCCCCTTAGTTTTTATATAAAGAAATTGAGACCCCGTCAGACTAAATGAAGTTTTGTAGCCAGGTTAGTGGCTGAGCTGAGGATGGATTCCTAGACATCGGTTCCTTTTCTAGCGGGAGTGTCCACCATGCTCTGTTTCCTCTTTCACTGTATTTTATAAATTCCTGCTGTTTGCTGATGATAATATTGTTTTAGTACTTAACTATTTTAATGTAGGTCTCAGAGCTAGATCCCTAATGTACATACCAGAACTTAATATCTGGAATCCAATAAATGTTTGTTAGTTAATGAATGAATGAATTAATGAAGGTGGTGAATGGACATAATGAAGTCCAGGTTCACTATGGATCCAGTTCCAGACCTAAGAGTGTAGGTGGCGAAGATGGAGAAGATGTGATGGCATATTTAAGGTTAATGACAGCAGTGATATTTCATGTTCTATTCAAGCCTTCTTGGGTTGGATTTTAGTAAAATGATTTAGAGTGTGGGGGGCTTTGTGACAGACCACAGGCAAGTTATTTAACCTCTCTAGGTAATATGGGATCTACCTCTTTGGGTTTTTGTAGGAGTTAGGGGAGATATATATATATAAAATCTCCTTAGCACAGTGCCTGGCACATGGCAAGAGTTAAATAAGTGGCTACACTTATTATTACTACTGCTGCTGCTACTACCACTTCTACTGCCGCTACTGCTTTCCCAACATACTGTGTGTTGGAGGGAACCGAGGACCAGTAAATGTAGGGTAAGGAGCCCTGGCACTCCTCCTAGGCACTGGCCCAGTTTTCTTAACTGCTTTTCACTGGACCTCTCCACCCAGCTGTGTAACAGGACTTCAAACTCAACATGTCACACTCACTACCTTGCTTCCAGTGTGCTCCTCCTCATGCATTCACCACATTAATGCCATCCCTATTTACCCAGACTAAACACCTCAGTCGTCCTTTACTTGGCTGTCTTCTTCCACCTCCACAGTCCATAGGTGATTCATTCATTCAGCTCTGATTTTATTGATAACCAGTTGGGTCTCAGGCATCTGCCAGCGTGTTTCAAGAAATAAACCTGAATGAGACATGATCCTTGTCCTGAAGAGTCTTTCGATATAAGGCAGAGATGCAAACTATGAAGACTCTGATCCAAACCCACATCAGTAGCCAATCATTATAAAATGAGTATAGGTTGGGCGTGGCAGCTCACACTTGTAATCCCAGCACTTTGGGAGGCCAGGGTGCAAGGATTGATTGAGCCCAGGAGAGCAAGACCAGCCTGGGCAATATAACAAGACCTCGTCTCTACCAAAGAAGAAAAAAAAATCAGCTGAGTGTAGTGGCACTTACCTATAGTCCCAGCTACTTGAGAGGCTGAGGTGGGAGGATTGCTTGAGCCCAGGAGGTCAAGGCTGCGGTGAGCCTTGATCATACCACTGCACTCCAGCCTGGGCAACAGAGCAAGACCCTGTCTCTAAGAAAAAAATAAATTAAATTAAATTAAATTAAATTAAATTAAATGTGTGGACCAGTGCAAGAGGCCACAGCCATGGTTCCTATGTGTTGCCACTCACTTAAATGCAAAGTGGACATTGATTTTACAGTAAAATTTATAAGTATAATCATGGAGTCATTCTATATTTTCAAAATTTTGGCCCCTTGGGTTAACAAAATATATTTGTTTAGGAAATTAGTTTTATTACTATATTTATTTTGTGTCCTAAAAAATGTTCTTTCATATGACCATGGCTTTACATTAAATGGTTTCCCTCTTCATTGGGATATTCAGTATTTCAGTTGGATGTCTGTATGATGATTGTGGTGAAAGAAAAGGGTAGGTTGAAAATAAATTAAAATTGACTTTTCGGTTTAAAAAAGTGACTACTTTTTAGATAGTAGGCTGGATTTATAAATTTAGCTTAGCCCATTTATACTCAAATTCTTAGCAGTTTTGCCTATACCAATAAATTCTTAGAGATTTTTATTCACTGGAAGTTTAAATTTACCGTATAAGTGAAAGGGAAAGATTATTTTTCAAAATGTACTACTAATAATTAGGAAAGAACTCTGGAAAAATATAATTTTCCAAAATAGAGGTAATTAATATGCAAAGTTATCTAGATAGGAAGTATGCAGTTCTCCAAAGGATTTATTTGTTCTTTCTTTCTTCTGCTTTTTTTTTTTCTGAAACAGAATCTCTCTGTGACACCCAGGCTGGAGTACAGTGGCGTGATCTCAGCTCACTGCAACCTCTGCCTACCAGGTTCAAGTGATTCTTGTGCCTCAGCCTCCTGAGTAGCTGGGATTACAGGTGCGCCACCAAGGCTGGCTAATTTTTGTATTCCGTAGGGACAGGGTTTCACCATGATGGCCAGGCTGGTCTTGAACTCCTGGCCTCAAGCTATCTGCCTTTCAAAGTGCTGGGATTACAGGCGTGAGACACCACGCCCAGCCGGATTTATTTATTCTTTCAACAAATATTTATTGAGCAAATTCCATAGGCCAGGCCCTGTCCTGGGAGCTGGTGATGCAGACCTGAGCAAAACAGAGTCCCTATCCTAAGGCAGCTTACATTCTATTTGGAGAGATGGAAATTAACAATAGACCTGTGGTGCCAGGCAGTAATTAAAATAAGGGCAATAAAGATTAGAAAGCAAAGGGGGTGCTAGTTTGGGTACATAGATGGATGAGGAATCTTTACTATCATAGTGCTGCATTTATGCTCACGTGGGCCTGGAATCAGCCATTCATATCCACATTGATCATCATGCAGCTCTATGTTGTCTTTCTCTTTGGGGCCTGTTCTTTGCTAGCTTGTGTTGGTAAAGAATTACATGAGGCCAGGCGCAGTGGCTCACACCTGTAATCCCAGAACTTTGGGAGGCTGACGGGGGCGCATCACTTGAGGTCAGCAGTTTGAGACCAGCCTGGCCAACATGGCAAAACCCTGTCTCTACTAAAAATACAAAAATTAGCCGGGCATTGTGGCAGGCACCTGTAATCCCAGTTACTCAGGAGGCTGAGGCAGGAGAATCACTTGAACCCGAGAAGCAGAGGTTGCAGTGAGCCGAGATTGCACCACTGCACTCCAGCCTGGGCAACAGAGTGAGACACTGTCTTAAAAAAAGAGAAAGAAAAAAAGAATTACATGAAAAAAATAGCTTGTGTTATTTACAATCAAATCAGCCAACTGTAGAGATTGTCTGGCATTGTACACGTTGTTCTGATAATAGTTTAAATACTTTGAAATTTGCCTCATTTCCATGGGAGAGACAACATGTTCTTGTTAAAAAACCAAAAAACAAAAAAACATAAAAACACACACAGAGTAGATGATTAACTTACATCTCAATGTGAGCAAATTTTTAGTTTCAGGTTTTGTGACTTCATAATCTCTGGGGAATTTTCCGTCTTAATGTTTAGGAAAAAATCACTCCCTACTGCTTTTTACAGAATTAAAAGTCTCACTTGTGTGTTAAGAATATGCACTTAGGCCTGTTAAAAAATTATGATTACCCCCAAAACAGTGGGCTTGTATGACCTTTTACATTTTTAAAGTAAAGCCTTCCATCTGGTTAAAAAATACCTTTTATAAAAGCCCCTTTACTGCGTTTGTGTTCCTTAGTAAATGCTAGATTTGTTCCTTAGAAAATTTGCTCTTGAGCAAGTCTATTTTGACCTGATGTAATTTAATCCAAAGGGAGAAAAACATTAAATTAATGAAATTTTATTGAAAAGACATCATATTTATATGTAATAGTTTGGTGTCTTAATTATTATTCTCCCAAGTTATATTAACTTATAATTTTAAATTTAATTTTCAAAAAAAGATAACTTTCAGTCACCTAATTACATGCAATGCAGCTTCTTTTCAGAAGTAATACCTTATTTAAAGTAATTCTTTTATAATGAACTCCCAAAGACATGTACCTAAACATAGCAACTGAATATAATTTCTAATTAATGACTTTTTTAAGGCATAATAGCAGATGGTTGAGCCATCCATGGGGTGTGTTGTGGTCCATTTGTTTAGTCACCCAATGAGTTACTTGAAATAATCACTTAGCACTACTTTTAACAAAAGGATCTGATTTTTCTGTTCTCATCTCACACCAAATGTAAATAAACTCTATGGGAACAAGGACTTTTTCTGTTTTAATCACTGCCATATTCCCAGTGCATAGAACAAGGCAAGGCCTGTGGTAAACATTGAATCAATATTGGGTAGAAAAAGCTCTTTTTTTTTTTTTGAGACGGAGTTTCACTCTTTTTGCCCAGGCTGGAGTGCAGTGACACGATCTCGGCTCACACAACCTCCGCCTCTTGGGTTCAAGTGATTCTCCTGCCTCAGCCTCCCGAGTAGCTGGGATTACAGGCACATACCACCATGCCCGGCTAATTTTCTATTTTTAGTAGAGACGGGGTTTCACCATGTTGGCCAGGCTGGTCTCAAACTCCTGACCTCAGGTGATCTGCCCGCCTCATCATCCCAAAGTGCTGGGATTACAGGCATGAGCCACCATGCCCGGCCAGGAAAAGCTCTTTAGGTAGGACCTCCCTGGGGGCAAATAACAGAGTGTGTAGAATTGCATGTTTTTAAAAGATGATAACACCAAAGGCAATGTTCTTTTTAAACACTGAAAGAGAAAGACACAGCCAGAGAAGAGAATATGGAATCTGGAGAGCACCCTGAGGTGGGCCTAGGGTCTCCTTCGTGCTGGGATAGTGCTGGGTGTGTGGTAGGCCCCAAATAAATGTAGTCAATAGGTGCGCATTCGATTCAATTCAATACACATTTGAGGACCGGTTATGAATTGTGCAAGTCACTAGAGAGAATACAACAATGAAGAAGACAAGGTCTTTTTCCTCAAAGGATTAAAGCCTCAGATTTTTTAGTCCCAGTAACAGAGTTTTACTTTTCTTTCAAGAGGGCTGCATCCCTGAACGGTGGTTCAGAAACTCCAATGAAGAAGCTCTAAAGAGCTAGGCCTGAGAAATCACCCAGGTCAGCTCTGCCCATCAAGCACAAGATGTAGAGCACACCTATCAACGTGGACTTGATGACCACAAATTCTAAATGCTTCTTTACCCGTCTTGAAATGAGGATTTATCTCCCCAAGGCCCACATAGGATGCTCACCTGGCTTGCTGGGAGTCACCTTTGTTGGCATTGCTGGCATAGCTGAATTTGGCTATGCTTTTGCTAACTGTATTGTCCACTGACTCATCTTTACTATACAGATGAGAACCAGAAAGGTTAAGCGGCTCGCCTCACGTCATGCCTGCTTGTCAGTAGCTGAGCCAGTCCCAGTATGCAGGTCTTCTAACTCAGAGGCCAGTGCTGTTTCCATGACACCCTCTTCCCTCAAGTCACTCTGTGTGTGGGAGACAGAAAATATTGAGTACACCCAAATTGCCTGTCAGTGGAATGTTAGTCAGCATTGGAAATGAGACTGATTACAACTGCAGCCTGCTACGCACAACCATCCCAGAGGGACACATGTGTCTACCTTCTTTAGGGGTCTTGCAGCCCTAGGAAGTTATTTAGTTCCATATATTGCAGACCCTTAGGGAAAATAAATAGTGATGGCCTCAGAGAGAAGGGAGAGAAAATGATCCCTTCCTTTCCTGACTGTGGGATCTTGAGCAAGTTATCGAATCCTTCCGAACTGCTATCTTTTCATCTCTAAAATGGCTACAAGAGTGCTTGCCTTATGATTGTTGAAAGAATTAAATGCACGTAAAGCCCTTAGTAAGGTCTTAGACTGAGTGCTTAATAAATATTAAGTGTTATTAAAGAGTTATCATTTTTAAAGATAAAATCATGACTCATACATATGTCAAATGAACATGTGTCAAAGATTTATTTAACTGATTAATTAATGAGGGAATCAAGGTGTTATAACCAATTCACAGGAGAATTCAAAGAGCAGGTCCATATAGAGGCGGTCAGGAATGCTGAAGTGAATTTACCTAGTAGATGCAAAACTGGCTTCTTCCATAGAAAGGGAGGGAAAGCAACTGCGCTTCCACTGCACAAAATTTACTCATGTCTGTGAGTAAAAATCACTTACATTGCTCTTCATTACCTACAACTTACACAGTGGTAAAATTGCTCGCAGACCCCAAAACACGCAGAGACCTCATAGAATCACATAACCTGGAAGGGTCTCCTAGGCAATGCCTAGTTTTCCATTGACAACACCCATTAATCATTCTGGTTCATTTCAACAATTTTCGCAATTACATCCTACACAGTGTGTATTATTGCTCGTTTCTTAATTACATCCTAGGAATGTTTTGAGAACAAATAAAATATGTGAAAAGTGCCATAGAATCCATGATGCATTTTACAAATAGTAGTGGTAGTCTAAAAGAGAGGAGTGAGGCTGACCTGTCTGAATCCGACCTCTGATACTTTCCATGTGATCTTGGACGAGTCACTTAACATCCTGTGCCTCTGTTTTCTTAGCTGTAAGTCAATATATTTAAGATTCACTGCACAGGGTTGCTGTGAGGATTAGATGAGGTGACATGTGGGAAAATATTTGGGAAAATGAAAAATGCTATACCAAGATGAGATGTGATTATATTATGGCTCTCAGCTTAGCTTGGGGTTCATTTTTCTTTAAGAAGTGGAGGCTGTGGAACAAGAGATGGGGTGGTAAGTTCTTAAACTCACCAGGTCATTGTTACTGCAAGTTGTAAATCACATAGAGATGTCTTTAACTCAGTAACAGTAATTTATGGTAGTACTGTTAGTCCACAAGCACTTCTCCAATATTCACCCACATGCCCTCACGGCTCCAGAGAGGTTAGCGGTGCCAGGAATGGTGATGTTGATGACCGTGGGGGCTGCGTGTCCTTAATTAAACCTGTAAGGACTGTATTTTATTCTCTCCCACCTCTTCCCCCGGTGCTGTCATCCCAGAGTCTCTCCTGGTGATCATGTACAAAGAGACTCATTTCATCAGCCTGGGGGGACTCTCAGGAATTTGCAGGAATTGGGAAGGAAAAGCTCTGGCCCAGCACACTCCCCTCCTGGTCTAGTCTGCATTTTGTAATTGAGAAGGGATAGGAGGGTTTGGAGTGAGTCTAGGACATGATACTGAAATCATGGAAAGGAGATGAAGAATGAGCCCTGGGTGGGAGGGGCAGCTGCCCAACCTGGAAAAGAGGAAGGGTCGGGGGCATGACCCCGCGTGTGGGAAGATGCTTCCAGGAGGCTGGCTGTCCAACAAGGCTGGTGCAAGGGAAAGTAACTTCACCTGCAACTCATGGGTTTGAGTTATGGAGGCTGAAGAGCTTTCTGCATACGTTGGTGAATACCATAGACACAATTAAGAAGGTCGCACTAAGTTCTTCTCTGGAGATTTTGAAGAATAAGAATAAGAACAGATCTCTCTCAATCTGAGAGGTTACAGATCATGCCTCCCTAGAGGCAATAGCCTGATTTGGATTTGAAGAAGGAAAAAAACCAAGTACAGGAAACCACACCTCTATTGTCCTGCCTTGCTTATTGTGAGTAAGGGAAGGCCTCCCGGCTCGCCTCCTCTCCCCCACACCTATGAGGTGAGCCAGCACACCCTGCTCAGCTGTGACATGGCATTCACTCCCCTACCTCCTGGTTGTTGGCAGACTTACTGCCTCTCCTTAGTCTGAGCTCTCCAAGGCAGAGCCTTGGTTTCTGCCTCTGTGTCCCCACATCCTGGTGCAGGCCTGACACAGAATAGGTCCAACATACTTGTTGAGCCAGTGCATTGACGAGTGACCTATTGACCAGCTGAGGCCAGGTCAGCAGAAACCTCAGTGCCTGAGATGATAACATCAGAAATCCTCTTGAAAAGCCAGTTTGGTAAGCCAACCTTTGGGCTTGAGCTCTGGTGAGCTATTCACCAGAAAATAGTAAGGGACACTGAATTTCAGTGTTCATAGTGAGACTATTTTCAGCTTTCTCAGAGACAGCATCTGTAAATAATCAGGCAGAAGCCTTTTATAAAACAACATAGGAAAAACCTCAAAGGCTATTCTAAGACTGCAACATTTAAACAAGATTTTTAACCCATGGGGACGCCAAGATCAACATGGAGCTTCCTGCACATAAAAGTCTGGAATTTCATAGCAATGTGGGGGCAAAAGCTATGATCGCATTTCCCCCTTTCTAAATTATATACTGCTTAGTGTTAATGTGAGCAGAGGGCTGGATGGCGACGGGCTCGCAGCTTACGTAAGTCTCACTATGATCTTCATTCCTTCTGTAATGCAGGATCCATGGTGATGGAGACTGGGGGAATCACCAGGCTGGCTGCACTGATGTAAGGCAAAAGGGTCACTTGTAGGTCATGCCATGATTTAAGTCTTTGGTGTAATTTATAACAGGGCTTTCATTCCACATAGAAAAAGATCAGGGATGTTAGTTCTATAATTGTTTTCTCTCTCTAAAAGATGCTGTTCTGAAAACTCGGTTTAGTGGCAGCTATAAATGCTCATCTGTAGCACCTCCCTTTTCCCTCCCATTTGGAAGAAGGAGCAAGAGACTGTCTTCTAGGATGAGAGAGATGAGAGAGATGGCATTAAAACTTGACATCAGATGAACCCTTCAGCTCTCTCAACCTGCATAATTCTCTTTTGGGAAGGAGAGACTGGTCTCCAAGCACTTACTACACCTCCTCTGAACCAGAAACCATATCAGCACATTCTGAGTTAACCTTAATTGTAAAAGACTAGAAAAAAAAAAAAAAAAAAAAAAAGAATGCCCCAAAGTCATTCTTACTATCAGACCAGCCCTGGGCGTGTGTGGTCAGTATGATAGGAAAGCTACTGAAAATTCAGTCTGTTTACCTTAAAATCTCATTTACTGGTTTCTCAAGTTACCTGAAATTTCTACTAGAAAGAGTAATTTCTTAAGATTTTTCTAGGAAGGCATTCACTGATACTGGGAAGGCTAATATTTAAACAACTATCATCATGGCACTTGATAGTTTATGCAATGAGAAGAAAAAAATGATTTATAACCAAAAGGATTTTTGAGGTTATTTTGTTAAAAAAAAGAATTTTATTTGGAAGAAAATAGTACATATTTTAATTTTAATCCTGTGTATTCTAGACTTGAGGGAAATGTCACATCTTCATTTTTGTATTCGTAGTTAACACGATGTCCTGTACATGTTCTAGGCCAATAAATAATGGTTTTGTTTTGTTTTGTTTTGTTTTGAGATAGGATCTCACTCTCTGGTCCAGGCTGGAATGCAGTGGCACTATCATGGCCCACTGCAGCCTTTACCTCCTGGGCTCAAGCATTCCTCCCACCTCATCTTCCCAAGGAGCTAGGATTACAGGCATCAACAACACACCCAGCTAATTTTTTTTTTTTTTAAGAGATGGGGTCTCACTATGTTGTCCAGGCCAATCTTGAACTCTTGACCTCAAATGATCCTCCAACCTTGGCCTCCCGAAGTATTAGGATTACAGGCGTAAGCCACCGTACCCAGCTCCAGTAAATATTGTTTTGAACAAATGAGTGAGAAGTGTATATACAGAGAAAGCTTCTGCGGCTAGCTGGCTGTGGGTCCAGTTGTGTCTTATTTCTAAAAACTAAGAAATTTATATGAACAAGAAAATCAAAGTAGGAATTTAAAGAGAGCATTAGTACAATTTTTAATAACTTATACTTTTTATCTCATGGGTTTCATAATGTGTATGAGCAAATAACCAGACTCACCCAATACTTCCATATGTACATGCTTAGAATGTTATGCATAGGTTCTGTGTGTGTGCATGTATGCGTATATGTGTATGTATTTTGAAAATAATCTATAATAATCTATAAAATATATTTATAAAATAATCTATAAAAATATAAATTATTAACAATAGTTACCTCTGGGGGGTAAAATTGGAAAAGGTAAAGGAAACTCTCACATTTTTACCTTATATATTGCTCATTGTTTGAATTTTTCTTTTAATGAGTATGCATTTGTATATCTTGATTTCTTAACATATGGCCTGGCACTTAATAAACATTTATTCAATGTTTAACAAATAGAGGAATCAGTCAATTGAGTGGCACAAAAATTATACTCAAACATTTGATTTTGAGAGGTTTAGGAGAGGGATGATGATAAAGAAATTGAACTGAGGGCTTAGGAAAGAGAGCATGGTCTGGATCTATTGCTAAAAGAGGCCATCAGAAATAAAGGAATACTTTGGGGTTGCCATTGCTAAACTGCATATTTTCTACCCTTAAAGGTGCCCCAAGTTAGATACCTGTCTGGCAAATTATGTAGTCTTAATCATAGGTGTTCTTAAGGGTTTATGTCTTGACTGAACAAGGGACAAATCACCTGGCAAGGAGACCACTACCTAACCCTGGTGACTCTTACCTTACAGGGCTGGACAGGCATGACAGTGTGAAAGGCCTTTGTACTCACAGCCATGTGGCTTGCTGGACCATCTGAAGGCCTACTGAGACTGTCCTGGGAAGGGGACAGCAATCCAGTGACTCACCCAGCAGTAATTTGCCTGGGTTGAGTGGATAGGCCTGTCCTGTAGATTGGTGTCCGAAGATTAATATGATGGGTGAGAACTTTTAGCTCCAATCCAGCTGGTGTGACCCAAATGCATAAAACTCACTCTTGGCTTCTCATCGAGGAACTAAGTTGGAGATATTTTAAAATGCTTGAATGGCAGTTTGGAGTCTATTTGAAAAACACTGGCAGGAATGTCTAGATAAGACTACCATCAGTGGTCAATCACTAGAATCACTGAAGTATTTCAACTAAGTGAAGGAAGTGCCACTCAGCTTCAGTCTGGGTGGCAGAGTCCTTTCAAATGTGGCTTCAGCACCGACTTTCTGTGCATTACTCATGCTGTGAAGTAGGTGATTTAAGCCACTGACTTTCTAAATTAAAGGCACAAAAAGGCAGACATGTAATTCTTTTAATTACACATTCATATTTCTCCTACATTCCTCTGAGTCGTTCATGTCTGCCTCCTGCCTCATCAGCCTACCAGCAGAAAACAAGCAACGGGGAATGTGGAAGATCTGTAAAGGGATGAAAGACCCAACTCACTCGTTTGTACTATGACTTTTCTCAAAGAAAAATAAAAGCACCATGTCTGGAAACAGACAATGGGAGATCTGACTTCTACTGATTGTAGGGAATGGTGAAGTATTTCAAGATAGGAATGAGTCATACCTTTACACATTTTTAGCCATCTGCTCTCTATTAACATGGGCTATTAGTAAAACATATTTGGTTTATATCACCAGGCAAGGAGATTGCATTCATCTTGTTTTTCTATCAAAGTATATGCATATAACCTTAATATAGAGTTTTCAAACTTAGCAGTAGAGACAGGTTTTGTGTTCAGATGTGTAGTCTCGTACAAGTTAAAGCTGTGTGGCTTTGTTCACCACCTTTATTAGGGTTTCCATGGGAAAGGCCAGGCAGGGCAGGGTAAACAGGTTAGGAATGGCTAGTTTGAATAATTTCCGATGGGTCTAAACTATAAATGCAGTCCCTAGTTGCTTGGTACCTGGCCCTGGGACGATTAGGAGAGAGGAGCATTGCTTCCTGGGTTCTATGGGCCAGGTAGAGGAGGTGTGGCTCTAGGTTGGTTAGTTTGCATAACAGAGGTGTGCTCCTTTCTGGGCCCTTGGCTATCTTTGAGAATTAGCTAGCCCTGGAGCGGGAGGAATAGTCTCTCCCAAGCCTGAAAGGTTTTTTTTTTAGGATGTTAAAACATCATCATAATATACAAAAAATAAGAAATATATACAAACAAATGAGTTTAACATTCGAATCTTTCTCAGTCACCTCTCTTGGAGTTGCAAAATCATTTGCCAAATATGTTCTCATTTACACAGTCCTTAAGTTACTGTCCAGTGAGGTGTTTAACCTCTACCTTGAGGGAAAGATAATCCAGAACCCCCTTTGCTTTACCTAGAAAATTTTCATGGCTTTTTAGAATTTTAGACTCTTTATGTTTCTGCTCTATTTATACAGAAGGCATTTAATCTACATATATTTTGTCGATTTATAAAACCCAATGAGGCTTTTTTCCTTTTCGGTGTCCTTGGAAATATTGAGGCATCACCCCAGTTTGCCATGATTTCTCACTGCAGCTATAGCCAGAGGAAAATTTTTCCTGTTCTAAGACTGGAGCAATGTTGGGGCTGAAATTTCATTTTAGTGATACACGTGCTAAATTGCCATCAAACATTTTATTATCTCATGTTTGGATGATTTTCGTTATCTATTGCATGAAACAAACCATTTTAAAACTGAGTGTCTTAAAGCAATTTATTATTATTATTATCGCTCTGATCCTGTGGGTCAGGAATTCAGACTGTACAGCAGACACAACTCTCCTCTGTGCCACAATCCAGGGTCTCAGCCGGCATGCCAGGGAGGGATGAGAGCTGGAATTGCCAGGGGCGGCCCAGCACTGTCTCCTTCTAGGCCCTCTCCGAGTAACCAGCTTGGGCTCCCTCCACCATGGCAGCCTCAGGGCAGTCAGACATCTTGCAAGGGCTCCAAGAACAAATCTTCCAAGAGTCAGAAAGTGGAAGCTGCTGGTCTCTTAAGGCTTAGCTTGGAAATTGGCACGGCATTCTTCCTGCTGTATTCTGTTGGTTAAGTTTTCACAGAGATCACCCCCACCAACCAACTCTGCAGGTTCAAGGGGAGAGGACATAGATATCACCTCTTAATGAGGGGAATAGCAAAGAATGTGTGGTCGTTGTTAATCTACCACAGATGACATATCAACAATCCAGACATTCAGCACATCTACAAAAATTATTTTTATCTCACTCTGCATCTGCTTAAGAAGGTAGATATTCAACTGCAGTTCATTTCAGAGTTCTTCCTGTATAAAGATTGTTGACAGCAAACATTTTGATAGAAACATTTTGACTTCAAACTCAAATGATGACTCTGTATCATTTAAAATATATACAAGGCTGGGCGCAGTGGCTCTCACCTGTAATCCTAGTACTTTGGGAGGCCAAGGCGGGCAGATCACCTGAGGTCAGGAATTTGAGACCAGCCTGACCAATATGGTGAAACCCCCTCTCTACTACAATTAGAAAAATTAGCCTAGTGTGGTGGCATGCGCCTATAGTCCCAGCTACTCAGGAGGCTGAGGCAGGAGAATTGCTTGAACCCAGGAGGCATAGGTTGCAGTGAGCCAAGATTGTGCCACTGCACAACAGTGCAACAGAGCAACAGAGCAAGACTCCATCTCAAAAATTAGAATAGAATAGAATAGAATAGAATAGAATAGAATAGAATAGAATAGAATAGAAGTATGATGCCTTACATTGATTGGATATTTTCCAGATAATTTTAAGATATATTAGCCAATCCCTACATCAGCTCTTTTCATTTTGTGGATGAGGAACCTGAAGATCTAAATGGTTAAGTGACTTGTCCCAGATCACACGACTGACTACCAACGGGGGCAGAGGTGTTAAAGGAAAGGGATCCTGATCCAGACCCCAAGAGAGGGTTCTTGGATCTCGCATAAGAAAGAATTCAGGGCGAGTCCTCAGTGTAAAGTGAAAGCAAGTTTATTAAGAAAGTAAAGGAAGGAGAGAATGGCTACTGCGTAGATAGAGTAGCCCTGAGGGCTGCTGGTTGCCCATTTTTATGGTTATTTCTTGATGATATGCTCAACAAGGGGTGGATTATTCATGTCTCCCCTTTTTAGACCATATCTGGTAACTTCCTGATGTTGCCATGGCATCTGTAAACTGTCATGGTGCTGGTGGGAGTGTAGCAGTCAGGACGACCAGAGGTCACTCTCGTCGCCATCTTGGTTTTGGTGGGTTTTGGCCGGCTCCTTCACTGCAACCTGTTTTACCAGCAAGGTCTTTATGACCTGTATTTTGTGCTGACCTCCTATCTTATCCTGTGATTTAGAATGCCTTAACCATCTGGGAATGCAGCCCAGTAGGTTTCAGCCTCATTTTACCCAGCTCCTATTTAAGATGGAGTTGTTCTGGTTCACATGCCTCTGACAGAGACAGACCCAGGGTTGAGTTAGTTTGTACTTTCATTGATAGTTTCCTTGAATTCCTTAATATAGGTGGAAGTAAACTGAAGACCATGGTAAGGACTTTTTAAAGAAATATCATCATTTGGGATATTTTATCTCCTAGAATGAAGAAAAGATCCTTTATTTTAGGCAAATACTTGGTGTTTATGTGGCTCTTAAACTTACGAAGTATCTCCATACCCATTATCTACTTTGCTCCACATGCTGATCCAATGAGAGAGGTATTAATAACACCATTTTCAAATAGAGAAGCAGAGGTACAGAGAGGTTAAGCAAATCACTTAAGGGTCACACAGCTAACTGTAGAACTGGTGCCCAAGCCCAGAACTTTAAACTCTGAATCCTGCCATTTCTCACTGTGTTCTTCACCCCTCCCTCACTTAGAGCAGCACACACATGGCTTAGCTGTTCAGGGCAGGACCATCCTCCTCAGGGACAAAAATGGGAGGCCTCCGAGGACTGAATCGCACAAAGTGGTTAGAGGAAGGCAAAAGTTTCAAGCCACCAGCAGCAACATTAGAAGAAATGGGGAACACTCTCTAATTGTGGACAGTTCCAATTTTGTCCGTCTCCAGGGAGAACTAATACTGTTATGATTTCTCCTGATGCATGTGAAATCAGTTGCTACAGCAATGACCAGTGTTTCTTGGAACTTGCTGACAGCAACAGGCCTCAGAAATGAAATTTGTGTTCTGTGTATCGTGTTTCTAATGCTGGCTCCACTATTTCAGCACCTCTACTGTGTCCACTTCCCATGATGATCTCTTCCTGCCCCTTCCTGCCCGGAAGGTAGGGCAAGATGTCTCTGCCCCAGTCACTAGACAGACATGTTGATGATGGCCTTGGGAACTGTGGCTTGGCGGTGGTCCTTAGGGGAAGGGAACTTGTCTGTGTTGGTCACCACTATAACCTTTAGAACAATGCCTAGCTCAAGTGCTAAGAAAAAACACACACAGTCGTGCACTGCATAATGATGTTTTGGTCAATGACAGACTGCATATGTGGTCCTGTAAGATTATGATGGCGTTGCCTTATACAGGTGTATCATTGTTTATCTTTTATATCATATTTTTATTGTACCTTTTCTATGTTTAGATATGCCCAGATGCACAAATACTTAACATTGTGTTACAGTTGCTTACAGTATTCAGTACAGTAGCATGCTGTGTAGGTTTGTAGCCTCGTAGCAATAGCCCAGCTGTGTAGTAGGCTATACATCTAGGTTTGTGTAAGTACACTCTGTGATGTTTGCATAATGATGAAATCACTTAACGACGCATTTCTCAGAACATCTCCCTATCATTAAGTGATGAATGAGTGTGTGTGTGTGTGTCTGTGCATGTGCGTGTATATATGTAAAGTTAATGAATGATTGCTAATTATTGCAGTTCTTTAAACCTGGTATGCTTTCCCACACATCCATGCCCTTGCCCATGCTGGACCCTCTGCCTAGAATGACCTTCCCTTCCTTCTTCCTTTTCTACCAACCCTCCGCCCCCACCCCCCACCGCCCCAACCTATTAGCTTGCCAAGCTTCATCTCATGCTCTCCAGAGTGTAGGGCAACATAGGTCTTCTAGATTTAATTATTATATTATTTTTTAAAACTTTAAGTACAGAGACCTGAAGGACCTTAATCTTCCCTAGAGCTGGTGCCTTCCACATGACCCCCAAAGGGAAGGATCTGAACAGTGTTTGTGCCATGGCAGGGGGCCCAGCAGAGCCGTGGAGGAGTCCCAAAGCCGTATAATGTGAATGGAAACTTAGAGTTACCTCTTGCTCATAATGAAAGAGATTCCCTACCAGACAGGAGGCACAGAAGCCATTTTCAATGAGTCATGGAATTCCTCTAGGATATAATAACAAGCCATTTAACCAAAATGTTGAGGGAGCAGTTAAAGAGACCCATAAGTCACAGAGAGCCTTGCATTGACTCCCGTTATATCTCTCGTCAGCCCCTGACCTGATTCATCCTGCTTTTCGTCCTTCCCTCTATATCAGATCATCTCATAATCCCCAGTTCTGTTGAGTGTTTCAGTCACCTCCAGCAGCCAGTGTGGGATCAGTTCTTCACTAGATTCCTGGCTGCTCTTTACTGTTTTCAGCTTGTTTTTTCTTTTTGATGAAACAATCCCCAAAATGAATTTTTTTGGGGGGTCAACACATGTAAAATGTCAGGTTTGCATTGTTATCTGTTAGATTTTTTGGTTTCTTTAATACAACAGGAACTGGAGAATCTAGACAAACAGGTTTAAAAGTTGAGTCATCTCCCCACAAATATTTCACCCACATCTGCTAGCATGATGATAACTCAGTTAAAGGTTGTGAAAATCAGTAGTCTGACCAGGAACTAGTACTATTGATTATCATTTCTCATTATTTTTCTTCAGTCCAAACTTATTTTAAGCCAAACATATTCAACGCCAGAGTACTGAGTAGTTGAAGAAAAGCAGATGTGAATTACAGTGTAAATTAGGTTCATAAGTTACTATGACAGGCAATTGAATAAACCTCAGTGTTACTGCACGTTTTGCCAGAAAAGTCGTGAAGCTATTTATTCCACTTCTCTTAGATCCTGAAGAGCCACTTCCTTTTCTCTGGTGACACATACCTGCTTGCCCCAGTGCCTTGGAGGAACTTCCAAAGGTCTAAATGCAAAGCCTTTTAAATTTCTTAGAAGTCATGAAGTCAAGACTTCATACATACAGCCCAATGTATGTAGATGACAAGAGGGGCAACTTTTACAAATTTAAGTCAATTTTGTAGCCATCTATTGTAGGGGATACAAATATTAGTCTATGACAGGTAAACAAATAATTATAGTTCAGTAAGCCACAATAACAGCATCTTGTGCAAAATGATGTGATGGTGCAGAGAAGCTCTTGAGGAGGGTGGTAAGGAGTTAGGTCTAACTTGCATCTAGAGACTGGAATTTATATCTGGGATGGAGTTAGCTTTGTAAGGATTTAGGCACTATCTCATCCCTAGGCCTGGGAGAAGAGAATATCACAATGATACAAGGAAAAGGCAGCAGTAACTGAGGATAGAAGATCTAGGTAGGAGCCCTCGTTCTGCAGTTTGCTAGTTTCCTGACTTTGAGTTGTCTGTTCACTTCAGTGAGGGGTAGTTGCCTCATCTGTAAAATGGAAATGGCGTTAATTCCCACATCACACAGAACTGTTGCTGCAATCAAATGAAATAATGTTAGTAAACTGCAAAGCTTCCTGCAAATGTTTGCCATCGCCTTGGCTCTCCAATGTATGTAATGCTGGTGACGTAAATAATAGCTTCATTCCATGTTTGCACTGATGCACTTTGAATGTAACCTTTGAAAGTCAGGATCCTCTCTTGTCTTTGGGACAGTAGTTTTATTAGGTGCAGAGAAGCATTTGAATATTCCAAGTGAAATATTAGGAAATAACTCCTACAATCCTTCCTAGCTTTGCAGGTGATTGCACCGTTTTAAAAGGTGCTTGAAATCTCTTGGCCACCCTCACAAATGTATTACTGGACCTTAATCAGCAGTTCTAGAGAAGCGGCACCTGTTTCCTGTGGTCTGCAGGCTAGGTGTCTGAGAACAAGCCTGTTTGGGGATCAGAGGCCCAGCTCTATCCTTGGGCAAGTCACTTCATCTCTGGGCTGCCCTTTCCTAACTTCAGATTCAGAGGTCAAACACATTGATAATTAAGGGCTCTTCTATCCTTAAAGATCTGTGTTTGCATAAGAGTTCGGTTTTGCTTTTGTTTTTTGTTTATTTGTTTTTTGAGACACAGTTTCACTCTTGTTGCTCAGGCTGGAGTGCAATGGCATGATCTCGGCTCACTGCAACCTCTGCCTCCCGGGTTCAAGTGATTCTCCTGTCTCAGCCTCCCAAGTAGCTAAGATTACAGGCATGTGCCACCATGCTCAGCTAATTTTGTGTTTTCAGTAGAGACGAGGTTTCACCATGTTGGTCAGGCTGGTCTCAAACTCCTGACCTCAGGTACCTCAGGTGATCCACTCGCCTTGGCCTCCTAAAGTGCTAGGATTACAGGTGTGAGCCACCATGCCCAACCCAAGTTTGGTTTTTGTTCATTTATTTTGTTTTGCTTTTGCTTACTCTCTTTACCAATTTGCAAGTCACCCCTGAAGCATCCCATTTGAAAATTAAATTTTATTTTGGAAATCATTGTAAATTCACATGCAGTTGTAAGAAATAATATAGAGAGTTCCTGTGTACCCCTTACCCAGTTCCTCCCAGTGGTAACATCTTACAAAACTGTGGTACAGTATCACAACCAGAATATTGACACTGACAAAGTCAAGATACAAAAAATGCCTGTTATCGCAAAGATTCCACGTTTTCTTCCCCTTTCCTCCACCTACTTCTTAATCCCTGGCAACCACTAATATGTTCTCCATTTCAAGAATGTTGTATCAGTGGAATTGTAGAGTATGTAACCTTTCATGGTTGGTGTTCCTCAACCCCACTGAGCATAATTGTCTAGAGATTCATTAAGACTGTTGCATGTATCAGCACTTCATTCCTTTTTATTGGTGAGTAGTATTCCATCAGGTTATATGTACTGTATCATAGTTTATTTAGCTGTTCACTGTCTAAGGACATCTGAATTATTTCCAGGTTGGGGGCATTGTGAATAAAACTGCTATAAACGTGCATGTACAGATTCTTTTTTAAATTTTTTATAGAGATGTGGTCTCATTATGTTGCCTAGGCTGGTCTTGAGCTCCTGGCCTCAAACAGTTCTCCTGCCTTGGCCTCCCAAAGTGCTGGGATTGTAGCACTGTGCCTGACTAGTATGTACATATTTTTGAGTAAACATAAATCATCCTTTCTCTAGAATAAGTGCCTAGAAGTGAAATTGCTGAGTCATATAGCCGTTTTCCAGAGTGACTGTACCATTTTACAATCTCACCAGCAGCATATGAGTGATCTAGCTTTCCTACATCCTCTCCAGCCTTTGTGGGGTCACCGTTTTTTATTTCAGCCATTCTGATAGATGTCTAGTGGTATGTCATTATGGCTTTGATTTACATTACCCTAATGGCTAGTGATGTTGAATATCTTTCTATGTGTTTATTTGCCATCTATCTGTCTTCTTCAGTCAAATGTCTCTTAATGTCTTCTGCCCATATTCAAATGAGATCATTTGTATTTTTGCCATTCAGTTAATTCCTTTGATTAATGTTTGTATGGTATACCTTCTTCTATCTTCTTACTTTCAACCTTCCTGTATGTTATATTTGAAATGAGTTTCTTGGAGACAGCATATAATTGAGTCATATGTTTTTAATCCACTATGCTGTTCTCCGTCTTTAAATTGTAATGCTCTAAATATAATTATTGATATGTTAGGGCTTAGGTCTGCTCTTTTATTTTTTGTCATTGTTACCTGTTTTTTATAGCTCTGTTTTCATTTTCTTGCCTGCCAGTGGGTTATCTGAACAATTTTTGGAATTTTGTTTTGATATTTCCATAGTGGTTTCTAGTGAGTCCCTTTGCATGACTTTTTTAGTGGTTGCTTTAGGTGCTGGATTATGTATCTACATAACTTATCAAAGCCCACCTCTATTGTCATTTCACTAGTTCTAGTGAAGTACGGAAACTTTACCTCCCTTTATCCTTTCCATTTATAATATGTTTGTCTTTAAATTTACCTATATACATTAAGAACCAGACCAAACAGTTTTATAATTTTTGCCTTATCATCAAGCATAATTTAGACAACTCAAGAGTAAGAGAAAAGGCTATTGCATTTACCTATATTTTTGCTTGCTTTGTTCTTCCTACCTAATATTGAAGGTTTCATTTTCTTTCTTTCTTTTTTTCTGTTTACAGCACTTTCTTTAGCTAATTTTTCAGATTATGACTGTTGGAGAGATCACTTAGTTTTCCTTCCTCTAAGAATGTCTTCATTTCCCCTTTCATTTCTGAAGGATATTTTTCCTGGATATAGTACTCTGGGTTATCAGTTATTTTCTTTCAGCACTTGAAAACTCTCTTGCCTCTTCCTTCTGGCTTCCGTATTTTCTGATGATAAAATCACCATCATTCAAATTGTCTTTCCAATATAAGTAAGGTGTTTTTTTTTATCTTGCTGCTTTTAAAATGTTTTCTTTGTCCTTTGTTTTTGGAAGTTTAGTTAGGATTTGTCTTGATGTGTATTTTTTTGGCTTTATCCTGTTTGGGGTCCACTCATCTTCTGAATATGTAGGTTCATTTCTCTTGCCAAATTTGTGAAGTGTTCAGCCATTTTTTCTTCTAGTATTTTTCTATCTGCTCCTCCTTTCTCCTCTCCTTCTAGGACACTGATGACATAAATATTAGATTTTTTGTTATAGTCCACAAATCCCTGAGGCTCTGTTATTTGCTTTTCAATCTATATTCTCTCTGTTATTCAGATCGGTCATTTTTACTGTTTTATTTTCCAGTTCACTGATTCTCTCCCCATTTTCTCTGTTCTTTGTTTTTGTTTTTTACTTGTTTCTGGTTTTTGAGACAGGATCTCACTTTTTTGCCCAGGAACTACAGGTGCATGCCACTACGCCTGGCTAATTTTTGTATTTTTTTTGTAGTGATGAGGTTTCACCAGGTTTCCCAGGCATGTCTCAGACGTCTGGGCTCAAGCGATCCACCCATCCTGGTTTCCCAAAGTGCTGGAATTACAGGCGTGAGCCACTGTGCTCAGCCTGCTCTGTTCCAACGATTTTGATTGATAAATAGCTTTGGTTATTTATTTTTTAGTTCTAAATTTCCATCTGATTCTTCTTTAGGTCATCTATTTCTTCTCTGAGATAGTCAGTTTCTTTTGCAAGACTTTTTTTTCCTCTTTGTTTGAAACATATTAATAATTGCTCATTGAAGTGATTTATCATGGCTGCTTTATAATCTTTGTCAGGTAATTCTAAAATCTCTATCATCTCACTCTTGGCATCTATTGATTGTCATTTTTCATTTCATTTAAGATCTTCCTGTCTCTTGATATGACAAGTGATTTCAGCTGAAACCAGGATATTTTTGTATTATGTTACTAGATTCTGAATCACATCAAAACCTTTTGTTTTAAGCTGGCTTTCTCTGGCAGGACTTCAGCAAGGGACAGGTAGGCATCACCTCATTACTGCTTAGGTAGATGCAGAAGTCCAGGTTTCTACTGGATCTCCATTGATACCTGAGTGGTATCATCATTATTATTGCTAATTATTAAGCATTATTGGTGGGAAGGGATAGAAATTCCAGCTTTCCATGTGGTTCTTTTGATAGCGCAGTAGGGGTGGCCCCATTATGGGTAGGCAGTAGTAAAAATCCAGTCACTCTACTAAGCATTCTCTTACCCCACCCCAGTGGGGTACAGCCCAACAGGTGAAGATAGTCTAGGTTCCCCACCCAGGCTTTGCCGGCATGGGTGGAGGTGGGGCCACAGTTTATTCTGTGGTTTTTGGCTGGTGTTGAGCATTTATTATTGAAAAGTTTTCTATCTTGCTAGGCTGCTTCATTCCTAAAGAGATGAGCTTTTTTCGGATATATATATATTTTTTTGTCTGTGCTCTTTGGCATTTCCAGGTTGTTATCTTCTTCACTGTAAGTCTAGGATAGAAATAATTGCCTGGTGTGATGACTCACACCTGTAATCCCAGCACTTTGGGAGGCCAAGGCGGGTGTATCATCTGAGGTCAGGAGTTCGAGACCAGCCGGGGCAACATGGTGAAACGCCGTCTCTACTAAAAATACAAAAATTAGCCAGGCATGGTGGCGCATGCCTGTAATCCCAGCTACTCGGGTGGCTGAGGCAGGGGAATCACTTGAACCCAGGAGATGGAGGTTGCAGTGAGCTGAGATCACGCCACTGCACTTCAGCCTGGGCAACAAGAGCGAGACTCCATCTCAAAAAAAAAAAAAAAAAAAAAAAAGAAGAACAACTCAGCCATGTGTTCTTCTGTAAGTTCTGAGATCTCTAGCTAGGCTTCCTTTACTCCAACTTTCAGAGTCTTCTTATGTTTGTTTCCTATCTGATGTCAGGGTTTTAGTTATATTTGGCAGGAGAAGTGGGGAAAAGTACGTCCACTTCATCTTCTACAAGTGGAAGTCCTGGAACTTTCATTTTTATTAGTTGACTTGGTTTTTCAAGCTCAATATTTTATGAACATGCTGCACCACTTAACAAAGCAGAAGGATACCAAACCACCTGCAGGAAACATTTGTTTCTAGGGTTAATGTGAAAGCAAAAGTACCTACCATGTGCTTGGCACTTTATGCTTAATTTCACTTAATCCTCAGAAGAATGCTACAGGGAGGGTATTATTAACCCTGATTTACAGAGGTGAGAACTGAAGTTCAGAGAAATTAAGTAACTTGTTCCAGATCACACAGCTGGTAATTAGAAGATCTAGGTCTTGAAGCCAGTTTTGCCCACATTCTTCTCCCTGCCACATGCCTCAGTCAGCCCATTAGCACAACGAGGACAGAGATGATCTTTCCTCCTTCTTGTGCTTATCTGTGCCTAGGAAATCCATGCAACTCCATGTCAGTTTCCAGGTAGGTGAAACATGCTCATATATGCATGGTTAGATGTATAAGTGTAGGTATAACTGCATAATAACAAAGGAGCTCTATACTTACAGTGGGTAATTAATATCTATGGTATCAAAGTGAAAGATTTCACAATGTTAACATGTTCTGGTATTATTGCTATATAAAGTGTGTTCATGATATAAGAGACTGATTTTCATTAATGAATAAATACCTACAAAATCATAAATAAAACAATTCATTGGTACTCTCTATAGGAATGCTTGCTTTTTTGGGAAAGTAGACATTTCTTTTATTTTTTTGAGACAGAGCTTTGCTCTTGTCGCCCAGGCTGGAGTACAATGGTGTGATCTTGGCTCACTGCAACCTCCGCCTCCTGGATTCTCCTGCCTTAGCCTCCCGAGTAGCTGGGATTACAGGCGTGCACCACCACGCCCAGCTAATTTTTGTTTTATTAGTAGAGATGGGGTTTTGCCACAGTTTGGTCTCGAACTCCTGACCTCAGGTGATCCACCCGCCTCGGCCTCCCAAAGTGGTTGGATTATAGGCGTGAGCCAACGCTCCCGGCCTAGGAGACATTTCTTTTACAGCCTAAACCATTTGCATGCAGAATAGCCAGATAATTTTGTTTTAGTTGTGAAAACTCATTGGTTCTGTTTAAGAGGAATAAGCTGATAATAAGTGTGGTACATGGCCAGCTGCGGTGGCTCACACTTGTAATACCAGCACTTTGGGAGGCTGAGGCAGGCAGATCACTTGAGGTCAGGAGTTTGAGACCAGCTTGACCAAGATGGTGAAATCCTGTCTCTCCATAAAAAAATACAAAATTTAGCTAGGCATGGTGGCATGTGCCTGTAATACCAGCTACTCAGGAGTCTGAGGCACGAGAATCACTTGAACTCCGGAGGTGGAGGTTGCAGTGAGTCAAGATCGTGCCACTGCCCTCCAGTCTGGGCAACAGAGTGAGACTATCTCAAAAAAATAAAAAATAAACATTAAAAATTAAATAAGTATGGTACACAATCATTTCTGAGTTAGGCAGTTCAATTCTATTTTAGTGTGAAATAGATTATTATGGCAAAATTATTTCCTAAGGAGCTCTATCTATACACATTAATGAATTTAGACCTATTTCCTCTGTCTGAAATTTGACTTAAAGAAATAATCTTAAATCTCTTTCCTCCCGTGCTTTTATTTTCCCTGTCTTTTTTTTTTTCCTTTTTCTCAATATTTGGTAATACTTGAATTCCCTGGAGGATTTCAACTCTGAGACAACTATGAATAATTCAAGCTTAATCTTGCCTTCATTCCTTTCCAAGTTCAAAATCTGACATTTTTTTTTCTGTTTATGAACCACAGGAGTTTTTGTTATCATGATTGAAAAGACCACTAAAGGAGATGCAGTATGTGATGTATTATTTATTGAAAAGATAGATGGGATTACATTTATGATGAGAATGTTTCTGATTCTTAAATTTAAGAATCTGATTCCTGCTGAGTTAGGAAAAAGAGACTGACATTTGCAGGTATCAGGGGCCAGGCACTGTGCTTACCTTTTAATAATGTTTTCTCAGGTATCATTGTACCTAGTTTCCCAATTAGGAACCTGGAGTTTAGGGTTAAATAACTTGTGATAAGGCTGGGATTGAACCTAAAGCCCATGGTCTTCCTAGGACACTGTCCTCACACCATGCTGAAAACCAAAGAAATTGACTTAACCTCTTGCATTCTAAACTAGAGTTATTAAAAATTCATTTCCTAGGTTAGTGCCAACTGGATTCCTTCTCTGCATGAGTCATATTGATCATTCATCCAGCCATTTCTTATATTCCTTCTAGCCCAGAGTTTTGCAATTCTGACTATATATCAGGATCACCTGGGGAGCTTTTTAAAAATATAAATGTCAGGCCCCACTCCCCAGAGATTCTGATCATTGGCCTAGGGTGGGCTCCAGGCAGCTATTTTTAAAGTCCCTGAGTGATTCTGATGTGCAGCCAGGATTGATACATTGCAGTCTCATTGCATCCCCTCGTCTCTGACATCACTCCCTGTGGGGTCCATTTTATGTGTTGACTTGACTGGTTGTGGGGTACCCAGGCATTCGGTCACACGTTGTGTGTCTGTGAGGATGCTTCTGGACAAGATTAACATTCAAATTGGTAGTGTGAGTAAAGTTGGTTACCTTCCCTAATGCGGGTGGGCTTCATTCCGTCAATTGACGACCTGAATAAAACAAAAAGGCTGATTCTTCTCTGAATAAAAGGGAACTCTTCCTGCCTGACTGTCTTCGAAGCTGGGACATTTTTTTTCTTTCTTTTTTCTTTTCTCCTGCCTTCAGACTCAAATGGAAACATTGGCTCTTCTTGGGTTTTGAGCCTTGGCTTTCAAACTGAAACTAGCACCATCAACTCTCCTGGGCCTCCATTTTGCCAACTGTAGATCTTGGTACTTACCGGACTTCATAATTGCATGAGCCAATCCCTTGTAATAAATCCCTTTCTGTATATATACTACCTATTGGTTCTGTTCCTCTGGAGATCACTGACTAATACACTTCCTTTTTAACTAAGACCTCTAGGCACTTTTGCTATCTCTGAGGTTTTTCATATTTTATATCCCTAGAGACAAAATCAAAGAAAGTTTCTTTAAAATGGGGTTTAGCTGGACATCTCTCTGAGGTTCCACCTCAACACTGACACAGGGCAGATGTGGCTCAGCCTCAGGAAGCTCAAATTCTCACCCCTGTGTTTCCCTCAGCCAGCTGAGGCCTTTCGACTGTGCCCGTCTAGCAGAAGCAGCTGTGAGATCAAGGAACACATGACCTTGCTAACAGGCCCCAGCCTTGCTGAGTGGTCCAGTTGCAGGAAGAGCAGCCTAGGGAGTGAAGCTGCCCACTGCAAATTCACATTGTCCAGTCATCACTCCTGAGGTCTGGGGTCAGTCCTCTCAGGATGCTGGCCAGATGCTAAAGCTGAGCTTAGGACCTGGAGCCCAGCACCAAGTGAGGAGGTAATTACCCAACGACACAAGAGAAAGACACACCAAAGTGGGTCCTGGAGAGCAGACCAGTCCTGGAGAGCACTGAGGACCAGGCCAGTGCCTGACTCCAGTCCAGTCGTTACAGGAAAGGGGTCCCCATCCAGACCCTGAGAGAAGGTTCTTGGATCTCACACAAGAAAGAATTCAGAGTGAGTCCATAGAGTAAAGTGAAAGCATGTTTATTAGGAAAGTAAAGGAATAAAATAATGGCTACTTTATAGACAAGGCAGCCCAAGAGCTGCTGGTTGCCCATTTTTATGGTTATTTCTTGATGATATGCTAAACAAGGGGTGGATTATTCATGTCTCCCCTTTTTAGACCCTATAGAGTAACTTCCTGATGTTGCCATGGCATCTGTAAACTGTCGTGGCGCTGGTGGGAGTGTAGCAGTGAGGATGACTGGGGTCACTCTCGTTGCCATCTGTTTTTGGTGGGATTTAGCTGGCTACTTTACTGCAACCTGTATTATCAGCAAGGTCTTTATGACCTATATCTTGTGCTGACCTCTTATCTCATCCTGTGACTTAGAATGCCTTAACCGTCAGGAATGCAGCCCAGTAGGTCTCAGCCTTATTTTACCCAGCCCTGTTCAAGAGGGAATTGCTCTGATTCACATGCCTCTGACACAGTGGGCAAGCAGATGAACGGCAGGCCAAGTGAAAGGGCCAGAAGCCCCGTGGGTATGACCAGAAGAGAAAATGTTGGGATGGGGTGAGAGATAGATGGGAAGGTAAGTCAGAAGTCTCCACTGTTGCATACCTGTAACTCATTTGTGTTGACCACCAGCCATATGGCCATGAATGGATCAGCGTGATTGAAATACCTGTGTTGGAGCAGCTGATTTTTCATTCAGCTTATACAGCCCCACCCTACTGGGGGAACCTGCCCCCAATATTTCAACATAGGTTCTTTCCATTTTCCATAAGTGTCAGCCGGCTGAGAAATAGAGAGAGTACAAAGAGAGGAATTTGCAGCTGGGCCACTGGGGGTGACATCACCTATCGGTAGGACCGTGATGCCTGCCTGAGTCTCAGACCAGCAAGTTTATTAAGGGTTTCAAAAGGGGAGGGGGTGTAAGAACAGGGAGTAGGTACAAAGATCACATGCTTCAAAGGGCAAAAAGCAGAACTAATAAGCATCTAACAAAGATCATGCTTCTTAGGGAACAGGACAAAGGGCAAAAGGAGAACTATTGATAAGGGTCCAACAAAGGTCACAGGGCAAAGGGCAAAAGCAGAACTACTAATAAGGGTCTATGTTCAGTGATGCACGTATTGTCTTGATAAACATATTAAATAACAGAAAACAGGGTTTGAGACAGAGAACTGGTCTGATCACAAATTTACCAGGGTGGAGTTTCCCAACCCTAGTAAGCCTGAGGGTACTACAGGAGACCAGGGCCTATCTCAGTCCTTATCTCAACCGCATCAGACAGACATTCCCAGAGCAGCTGTTTATAGACCTCCCGCCAGGAATGCATTCCTTTCTCAGGGTATTAATATTAATATTCCTTGCTGGGAAAAGAATTTAGCGATATCTCTCCTACTTGCACGTCCATTTATAGGCTCTCTGCAAGAAGAAAAATAAGGCTCTTTTTGCCCAACCCCACAGGCAGTCAGACCTTATGGTTGTCTTCCCTTGTTCCCTAAAAATTGCTGTTATTCTGTTCTTTTTCAAGGTGCACTGATTTCATATTGTCCAAACACACATGTTTTACAATCAATTTGTACAGTTAACACAATTATCACAGTGATCTTGAGGTGACATACATCCTCAGCTTATGAAGATAACAGGATTAAGAGATTAAAGTAAAGACAGGCATAAGAAATTATAAAGGTATTATTTGGGAACTGATAAATGTCCATATTAAAATGAAATCTTCACAATTTATGTTCCTCTGTCGCGGCTCCAGCCGGTCCCTCCGTTCGGGGTCCCTAACTTCCCGCAACACCACCCTTCATCCCACTTTGAATTCGTGTGTGACTCCATCCTGTCTTTTGAATATTTTGCTTTATTCAGTAACACAAGTTGATGACTTGGTAAATAAAGCTTCGGCTTACAACATCATAAGCTAGTTCCCCATAAATTGCTGCCACACTGATAATACCTTTAAACATAGGAAACAGCATTTTGGAATTCTGTGTTGTTCAAGTAAATTTTAGTTCATTTTAGTGTCTTGCAAATAGCAGGCAGAGGAATGATACTCTTACCATTTGCTTTTTTTTTAAACCACATTTCCCCAAACTTTGAAAAACAATTGCTAATAAACAAACCAAGCCACAGGAATTATTTCAGTTCAAGAGAATAAACAGATTTCAAGAGATCAAAAGAAGTCGCTGAAGTTCATCTAGCAATGCTTCCATTCCTATGTTATACTTGCACATCAGCAGTGTGGTGTGTGTAGATAATGGCATCAGAATTTCCATTTCATGCTTAATTTTCTGATGGTTTTTGCTATCTTCATTTTACCTTAAAGAAGATAGATAAATAACCCAACCAACCAGGAATACATTTGGGGAAAAAGGAAGATGCCCGGGGTTATATATTGGAGTTTTTCCAATTCCAGAGTGGCAGAAGAAAGCCTCTTTCAATCCCTTGTTTGTGCCATAGGTATGAGAACAAATGGCAAGACATCCCTCTTCCACGTTGACTTGCCTTCAGGTGAATCCGAGGCTGCCCAGTGACCTGGCGAAATTGGCAATGGAGATAGTGTAGACATTTTAGATTTGAAAAGATAACTTTTCCCTTAGTTTTACCCAATTAGGACCGTTTCCTCAACTCTGCACTTAGGTTATCTAATGGAGGTACAGCTTTAATAACCAATTCCATTTATCTTTTAGAAATTCTCAAATGAGATGGATGTGTTTTCAGTTAAAGCTGTCTTTCAAAAAGGTAGACAGTCATGGGTCACTGAAAGGAAAACAAGCCACCAGCAAAACATACGTTGTCTCACACGCTCTTCTGTCGTGAATAACAATGTGTAGTGTTAGTATGAGCACACCCAGGCTGTCTGTATTCTGTGGGGTGAAGAGGAGCAAATGGGTGCTGCTGCCCTAGATTTTCCCACTCTAGGCATTAGAATCTTGTCTTTCCTAATCACCTACTGTTTACCCAGTTCATATATTTATAATGACACCTGCAAGGGTTTTCTTTCTTTCTTTTTTTTCCAAACCCAGAGACTTTGAAGACAACAAAAGTATAACTTGGGTGATTGAAAACACACCCAATGGTAAGAACTCTATACAGTTTGTGTTCATGTGTACATATAACAAACCATGGAGAAGATCATATAGGTCCTGAAATATGTTGCCAGTTCTGTCTCACTGAGGACTCAGCCGTAGCCAGAGGCTAAGTCCTTTGTATCATGATCCTGTCCCACTTGAGCCGGTTTGCACTTCTTACTTTGAGATCCTTAATACGCTGGCCATACATAGCTCTTTGTCTTTGGTTCTGAAGTCTAGTCCTTAAGAACTGAGTATTGAAAAGTCCTCTCAGTAGGATTAGCATTCTTCTGAGGCTAAGACTATAGCCGGGAAGTTGAAAACCCCTTTTGAAGGGCAGAGTGAATTAACCCTTGAAGGAGAAGTGGCTGTGGATGGCTCATTGTCAGGAACAGGGACACTGACTCTTCCTGAGAGACGCTTCAGACCCTTCCCCAAAGTGGTAACTCAGGCCATGGCTTCTAATCACTTCATGCCCAATTTTATGTACTTCCTGCTTGTGTGCACACTCCTGCTGACCCACCAAGACCCACACATGTCTGAAAGCAAGGAACAAACTTTCCCAGCAGTAGCGATAACTCTAATTCAGCTACTGCAAAGACCTTTTGTAGGTGAAGGTGAAACACTTCACAAGGGAAGATTTCTGGATCTTTAGATCTCTGCTAGATTTCCCAGGTGCAGCAGAGGAGCCAAGAGACATCCCCCCGTCCCCACACTCTGGTCAGCCTTTGTGTCATCTGGCCATGCTTAACTGTTAAAAGTACCCTCTTTCATACTGTTGTGTTGCTGTTTTACTCTACCACCTTCTGCTAGGGCGTGGTGCTGAGGCAGGAGAATAGGGTCTGGAGGCAGGAAACCTAAGTTGCTGAGGCAACTCCCTTTTCAACCCCTCCTTTTTCTGCGTTGCATTTGGAAAATGAAGGTACCTCTGATTGGTCCCCTCCCACAACCAGACTGGTCATGGGCGTACTCTTCAGCCAGTCAGACTGGTTGCAGGCCAATAGAGTGAACCAACTGGAAACCTCTAGAGGGTATATAAACCCCAGAAAATTCTGTAACCAGTGCTCCTGAGTCTCTTGCTTGGGCCGGGTCCCACCTTGTGGAGTGAACTTTCATTTCACAAAAATCTCTGCTTTGGCTGCTTTGCTTGTGTGTTTTGTCCAATTCTTTGTTCAAAACACCAAGAACCTAGACAACTACCCTCAACCGATAACAATGCTGAGTAGAATAGAATTGTGGAATCACACAAATTAAACCTGGAAGGAGTTCTGAAGGTTAGTACCTTAAAGTATATCACTTTTTCTGCTGTCTTAAAGTGGAGGCCCTTGTTGGACCCACATGTAAACTCCTCCAGAAGCCCTATGTCCCTTTCAGGCCCTCTCAGGTCCGCCAAGTTTCAGATCATAATGTAGCATGGCCAGTGTATTCAGCCTTTCTGTCCTTGAACCCTGAAGAGAGAGGGATTGAGGCCTGCTATGAAGCCTCAATATGTTATACCCAGTACCATTTCCCCAAGAACTATATTAAAGCAAATTTTTGATTATACTCCCTCTAAGGTATTAAAGTATCTCCAAGGGATGATAACCCAACTGTGTAAGCAAAAACGTTGAGATACCAGGAGGATGCATTGTGAATCAAAGGCCAGAACACTGGCCCTCCCTGTTACACCTCAACGCTTCTAGTCCGAGGCAGTCGCTGAGCACTAAGGACAAGTCCTTGGTGACAATTAGAAGGATCTTTTCTGATGATAATAATTATACTTTCATGAGCAACTAAGGAGCCTTGGCTGTAACAGCCTTGCAATTGGCCTTTTGAAATCCTGGTCTGTTTCCCTTGGAATACGGGTTGAATCCCTGTCAGGAAGCCAATGGTAACTGCATTGCCTTTAGTGGCAGTTACTGGAGATTTTACAGAGGAATTATTTAAAAGACCCGCCAGGATGAATGGTAACAGATCTGAAGAACTATAATGCAAATAAAAATATTTGACTTCACTCATGAATAACTGATTTTATATTCCTAAATACTAAGAAGGTTGTACAAGCCTCCGAATGCAGATAGTACCGAAAAGAACATAGGAGGCGTATTGGTGAGAATAGCTGGGTTTTGATCAGAACACATTCACATGGAAGACAAAGTCTACCTTCCACTCCACCCTTGCCTTCTCATGCTGTTATGAGATTGGTGTTTCCATGTGGATAAATCACAAAGAAGAAAAAAGTTCCTTCACTGATGTAGTTGTAGTTTTACTAGGGATACAGAATGCATCTTCACAAAATGAAGAAGGAAAGTTTACTCTTCACGAAGCTGGACCATATGTTCCCAGATGCTGCTTTGCTCCAAAATTCAGGGAAAGAAGGTTTAGGCTGCTTCTTAAAACACACACACACACACACAAATTGTTATTTCTTGAAACAGAACAACACACCCTCCAAAATAGTAAATGTTACCAGAACAATAATAAATAGTGGCACACATGCGCATCTTTAAAACACAGCCAGTCACATCTTCCATTGCATAACCGACAGCCATTTGCCCAGGCATTTCTGCGATGATTGAAGACACATTCCGACAATCATAAACATCCATCACAGATTCAAGTATGAGTCGCAGGATTCCAAAACCACAGCCTGCCAGTTTTTGGCCATCAGTAATATACCAAGTGTTACTGAGATCTCTGCACAACCTCTGGGTTTGCACAATATGGCTGAAATGCTACTCAGTGGAAGAAAGTACTAGGGGTGAAATTACCCTTCAAGAAGCCTAATAAAGAAGAAAGGAAACATGCCGTTTAGAGCTAAAATTGCTTTACTGAAGCACAGTCAAGTCATACATGAAATACAGTGGCCTTTCATGCTCAGTTCCCCTGCATGCCTTGGGCCCTCTTTTCCCTTAAGTTTTGTCATATGTTTAAGTATGTATTACTGGTCATTCCAAGAGCTTGAACTATGACAGCCTGAAAGGATCTACTTATCCTATAAACTGTTGAACACAATTGGCATGAGTTGGACCAAATTTTGCTCCATTTTTTTAGAGCACACCCGGGCTTCATCATCCAGTATCCGGAGATTATCCAGATTAGAATTTTTCAGGACCGTTTCCATCTCCTAGATACCCCCAGCCACTGTCTTCTTGCAGTCTCATTCCTCTCTAGTGATACCAGCAGACCTGCACTGGAGATACAAATGGAGATGAAAGGGTTAACCATTTATACTAAGAGAAAGCTGGAAGTCTTTGCAAAAACTATGTCATGGGATTTTCTATACACTCCCAATAAATACAGCCTCTTCAGTCACTATCGCCCACCCCCCACCCCCCACCACCGTTTAACAAGCATCGTCTGAGGATGGAGCCAAAAACTGGGGGCTGTTAGAAGCTGGGCTAGTCCCAAGCAAACTGTGAAGCAGATGAAAATAAATTTGCCAAGTGCACCAGCATGGTCCTCACCACATATCTGCCCTCAGCCTCCTTCCTTTGGTGGTAGTCATGGAGACGGGGGAATGAGGGCATATTCCTTCCCAGCGCTCGGCATCCACCCCAAATTCCGCATCCCCGTTGAACTAACAACAGGTAACAGCACAAAGTAGGGTTCTTCCCCAAAGTGGCTGCATTTTAACTCAGACTAAAACTCAAGCAAACAACCTGCCAGGGAGACTTAGACAAAAGCTTCAGGTGAGGGTAGAGACCATGTGTGCTCCATTCCCCAGCATATCCCCAGGGCCTGACACTTAGGAGGAGGTCAATAAATATTTGCTAAATGAATACATTAGTGAATGACACGGTAGGAAACAGCAGAGTGTGGCCTGCTCTTGGGGCTGGTTTGACAAGGAAGGATTCCAGCTATCAGGGAGTGGCTGGGCAGGCGCACAGAGCTGCGCTCTACACAGTGATGAGAACCCTTCCAAACAGCCTCTCTTCTGGCCTGCTTTCCTGGCCCTTGCTACACACACAAGGTCTGTGGTGCTGGTGGTGCCCATTCCAGTAGTCTGAAGTTCATTCCATCAATAGCATCTTACGCTTAGCCTGAGACCCACGTAGCAGAAAAACCTTCTCAACTTCAGACACCACTGTGCATTTTTTGGATAGTGTTTCAGATTGGGGTTTTTTTTGTGTTGTTTTTGGTTGGTTTTGCTTTTTAAACAGTTCCTTGAGCTGCTGACAGAGTAGCCCAGTGTACATGGGTGGCCCCGAAATGCTTTGCACTATTTGGACCTACTCTGTTGTATTACATGGGTAACAAGATCAGAGGAATTTGGATGTGTTTAGGTTAGGATTTAGATCTGGATACTACATATAGACCTGCTTTTAATTCCCTCTTTCCTTCTTGTATTATTTAAGTCCAGGACACTTAGAATCAATATATAAACATCTCCAAGAAGCACAAAAAGAAGCAGCATGTGGAACGTGAGGTCAAAGCTGTCAGCTCACGTTTCCCCTCCCCAGAAAAGCCTGGAGATTTTGGAGTTCTCAGTACATGTCTTTGGTTGGCTTCAATGTCAGTTTGCTTCTTGTTCTTTATATAATTGTTGACTTCTTTGAAGTTCATTATGGACATCGCTAAGTCAGATAGTCCCACATTATAAGCAGACTCTTCTAGTTCTTCTGCAGTGTGAATTTGCTTTTCCCATCTGTGAGATTTCCCTGTGACTGGCCCAGTGACAGTCAGTTGCCTGCATCAGGGACCGCTGAGTGTACAGAGCTGCTTCTTTCCTTCAGAGGGAGGCTCAGACCTGGAGAGGGGACTACATTCAAAAGAGCCGACTGTTTTCAAGCATTGGAGAAGCAGCCCCAGAAAATCCTTGCCTGGCAACATTGGAGAAATGCGCTGATCTTGTGTTTTTACCATAGAAGTGGTTGGAAAGGGGAATTTGCTGCTGGTTCCTTTCATCTTGATGGTGGTTGCTTTTCTTGGATAAAGTCACAAAATTCTTCTGAAACTAGAAATTGTGACCCTTGATATTAAAAAGGTATATAAGGGCTCTAATTTTTTCAAACCTACTATGGGGTTACAAAATCCATTTACTGAAGGTGTTAAGACTGCAGATATTATTTCTGCTGAATAAGAAGCAGTGTGGACTAATGGGAAGAGACACAACATATTCTTCTCCAGTTTCTTGTAGTTTCAATGCTTTCTTGAAAGTGCCTGTGAGGCAAAGATGCATGAAGACATGTTCTGCTTTTTGCTGTTTTTTGTTTTTTGTTTTTTTTTTTTTTGTAACATAGAAAGTTAGGTCATAGACCTAGGCCATGGACCTGTGTAAGTATTTAAGACATTTGGACATATTTTGTATCTGTAACTTCCCTTCCCTTTTTAAAAAGTTCTCTAAACTAGAAATAACGTAGATATGGAATCAACTGTGAAACTATCCTTCTCTGGCAGCTCCAAAATCCTTTACATTTTTTCCTGGCTGGGTGACACGGTTTTAACCCTAACTGAATGGGCCAATCTTTGGCCTTTTCTACAAGTTCTCAAATTCAAGGGCAGAGAGTCTAGTGGACCTGGATACTTGTACCTGGTTAAATGGATTTACCAGTGAGGTATTATCTAGATTTAACCTTCACAAGATGGACACATGGCTTAAAAAGCCTCCTCTGAAGAAACCATGGGTTAAAGATAGACTAATAACACAGGCCTCCCAAAAAACCAAACTGACAAAAACAGCAAAGGTAGCACTTCTGCTCCCCTTCCCAAAAACTCTTTGCCAGACACCATTACAAGAAAGAAAGACCGATGATCTGATGTGCCAAGCAGCTGGCCAAAACAAAGAAACAAAAAACCCTTCAAAATTATAAAAATCTAACTAGGACATAGGGATGAAAAATGTACATCTATAATTGTTATCATATATCTTACACTCAAAGTATATTTTGCACCTTGGACTATTAAGTAATGATAATGACCTGTGTAGATAATTTATTAGGTCCCAAATAAATAATGAATAAAATAGAGCATGGGGTGGGGGTGTATGTTCAAAATGCTTGGAACCTACTGCTTAGGGAATGTCATTGACTAGGGTTGATGTTCAAAAGTAGGGGTGGTGGCCTCAGAGGACAAACCTGCCTGCAAACAAAGTCTGAATGGATGATAGAAGCCACAGATAAGAGGGAAAGAACTTGGAGGACATACTGTACAAATCAGAAGGACAGGAAATCTCCTTGTCTTTCTATAGATACACAGAACTAAGGAAGGACCCAGGGAAAGTAGACACAAACTCAACAAAGCAACAAGGTCCATCCAAGATCTGGTTCCAGGGCTGACTGGGCATTCCAGGTCACTTGACAGATGGTGGTGGGAGACGCATTCGTGGGACCTGGGTGGTGTACATCACCCAGGCCGGCCTCTCCAACCTGCCCTCAGTGCAGTCCAACATTGAGAACACAGGCAAAGGTGGAGAGTAGGTTTTGACTCAAACTTTTGGCCTCTTGAATTTAATCATCCAAGTGTGGCCTTTCCCAGTTAAGGCAAACAAACCTTAGAGTCCTCGTCACTTTTAAAGGTTTCTGGAAAGAAAAGGCCTGTGAGCTCTTGCCAAGGCGGCTGCATTCAGTTGTCAGTTGTGCAGGTTTTGCTTTGCAGAAAGGCTTCCAGAAGGGCTGGTCCATCTGGAGGGGACACGTTTTTCTAACTCACACAAAGACATCTATGTTGACTGGCCTTGGCCAGGGCCTTGTGGTAAATTTTGGCAGAATAGACCCAAAACCAGAAAAAGAGATCCAGTGGACAAAACCCTAAATTGGATGAATTTTTACTTTTCAACCCATAATATGGCTTCTGTAGGCCCTGATGAAATCAGTACATGTTATTGGAGAAGCCACTGAGTAGGTTAGTAGGTTGTGTAAGTCCTGGCTAGTAGATTCGGTGTTGTTAGAGAAGCCACTTGGAGTCAGATTGGATGGTGGAGAGGAACTGATGTGAAAATGTCTTGCAATTACCAGGCCCTGAGACCGCAGGGATTTGAAGAAAAAGCACATCAGTTTTGTTTTGTGACCAGGACTTTTTGAGTTGTTGCACAAATGCTGTTTGTTTGCAGAAACTCAGGAGCCCTGTGCTTCTTACTCATTACCTGCTGCCACTCTCCCAAACACACCAGGGTTGGGATCCTCCCCTTCCCCAACTGGCAAAGAAGGAAAGGGTTCTTTGTGACTCAGGCTAGGAAGTGACAGGAGAGCTCACTAGAGGCTGAGGGGTGCCATCTCCATTTACAAAGCTGATAGCGAAGTAATCAAACCTAGCAGCACCAAGAGCCCGGGGCAGCTCCTTGGCAGCGCTCTCCACCACATCGTGTGCTCTGGGTCGCACAGGGCCTGCAAATTGCACAGTAATGGCTGGGTCCACAGCAGGAATAAACATGTGCTTTGAATTTTCCAAATGAGTCAGACGCACGCTGCGAGATAAATGCTGATAGCAAGCAGATGTGACATGTGCGTTTCAAGAGGACTGACGGGGGGAATTGGGGATTGGCATCTTCCACACTCTTTGAGTCAATGGACTAACACCTAATGGGACTTGGTCTTTTAACAAGAAACATTGGGTGATGGGTGACATTTTCCCCACTTCTTTCTTTCCATAAGAGGAATCTACATTTTAAGTCTCAAATGTAAACGTGCTCTGGCTCCAATTTGTCGGCTGACTCTAATCGCCTCGGAACTTATATAAACTCTAGGTGAGTAATTTCCCCAAGTACAGTACCCTCTTGGAATGCATGTGCTGTGAACTCAGATTAAACTTTTAACCTCACATTTTTCTGGGAAGGATTATTATCCCTGTTTCTATCGTTTGAAAAGGCAATCAGAAACTCCAAAAGGTCCTGTGCTCGCAAGGGTTGAGTTAGTACACTCTCTCAAGAGCCTGTCCCCTGTGCTGAGTATGCTTGGCCTCCTAAAAATGGGATGAGAGGGTCTGTTGTTCCAGAATTAAAACTACAAGGCACCAACTCTCTCGCCTTCCTCATAACACTCCCAACTAAACTGTGCACTGTTTGGAGGGCCCTGTGCCCTCCCAGCTCAACTGCAAAAGCCCTGAGTGTCTTTGCTGATGCATGCCATGTGCCAGTTGCCAAGCGACATACATAACACATTCATCAGCAGAGCGTGAGGTCTGAGGCCTAAATTTCTGCTTCATTCTTCCACACTTGGCTTTCATTCACCTTGTCTCCTTCTTCCAGCAACTGGATCAACAGATGTTAGGCTTTCCCAGAGTGTTTGGCAGAACCAGTCCCAGATGCCAAGCTTGAAGATACAACATCTCTTTGCAACCTCTAATTCCTCTCACTGTACTCATTAATCACTTACTCAAACCTTTAACTGAGTCCATTAGGACTTCAATACCAGGTGGTTTTTTTTGTTTGTTTTGTTTTTTTTTACTGAGTTGGCATCAACGTGGAAACAAGTGGACTGGTGTATTCTCCCAGAAGCTTCTCGTTATTTGTACTTAGTTTCTGTTTGATGACTACCAAGAGGCAGCTGGCATGGTGTCATGGGAAGAACAGTAGGCTGGGAGTCAAGTGGCGGTTTTGTGGACAACTCATTGTGGAGCCTTGGCCAAGTCAGTATATTCGAAAGGGCCTTAGCTTTTTCTTTTGTAAAATGAAGATGTTGGACTCAGTGGTCCTCCTGTTGGAACAATAATAATCCCATTAGTTTTACCGTCCAGTTTCAAAGAAAAGCAGACACCAAAGCACAAAGCAAAAATGGGAAACCTTCAAGGTCAAAAGTTTCAGTTCACTGTATTGAACGTTGCTCTGCAATGTCTTTCGAATATGTTTTGATACAACATTCTGCTGTAAACACCATGATGCCGTTTTCATGTGCTATTACATCACCCAATGGATATTTTTGGATTCTTAAACGAGAAACACACTGTTCTAGCACTAGAGGAACAAGGGAGGCTGTGATAGCATCATTCCCACTCCCAGCCCCCTCTGGGGTTGGAAAATGGATCAAATAATTGGTTGCTGGTCTTAAATTTCCTCAGCACTCATGTGTGTTTACACCCACCCTGACCCCAGTACCAGGTTGCCTCCCACCCTCCTTTCTGGGCTCCTCTCCTCTGTCCTATGGAACGACAAAACAGAATTGGGCACAATTTTCTCTATTTCTGTCTTTACTCGATTGCTTTTCTGGTGTTGGCCTCATCAATGGACAAGCTGGTGGAAGTTGACTGAGTATAAAATGCTATAAGGGAAACATTGTAGGAAAAAAAGCATCCCATTATTCCTGTCTCCAAAAGAAAGATTGGAGATTGGGGTCTTCTCTAAGACAGACGCCACCACCTGCACCCGGGACCTCCAGCAACCACTGCCACAAAGCCTATGTAAACACTGTAATGTGTTTTGTTATTAACCTTGTAACAAACATCTTAAGTTTCCCTCATGTTGGTGCTGGAACAGGAGTGTTCAATTACTCACTAATTTTGTAGACATTTGTTGAACATCTATTAGGCATCTGGAACTGAGGATACAAAGATAAATGTACATGGCATTGCCTGAAAGGAATTTATGATCTAGCAAAGGGCACAGACGTGTACATAGTCTGCTGGAATATGTTATGATAAGTGCTACGCTGGTGGTGTGGATGAAAGGCCACACGGGAACAGATAGGAGCTATGAGTTCCGCCAGTATTTCACTTAGCTAAAAGACAGGCAAAGGGTATTCCAGGCAGAGGAACATGCATAGGCCGACGCAGGGCAACATGAAAGTGCATGTCAGATTCAAGGAATGTTGCAGGTCGGTGTGATGGGATCATAGATTCATGGTAGAGAGTGGCTTGTTTATATACAGTTTATGTACAGTTGTTAGAGGTAGGAAGAAAATTTGACTCCAAGCTTCCTAGATACCAAAGCAAAAAGGGAAATATGAAATTTGCTGTGCCTACATGAAAAAAGCCAAATGCTCAAGAGAAACAGGCTTCTTCTGGAATTAAGAGCCAAGGGAGACTTCTCTGTTGATTCTCTTCAGAGGCTCAAGATGAGATACAGTGGAAATGTCTTCAACAATATCCCCGCACTAGCAATTTTTATAGGACTGTTTCTTGTAATGTCCCTCAGTGCAAGCCAATGGCATCTTGCCAAAGTATAATTCAGTAAAAGCAGCTCTACATGGGACCAGAACAATTCAGCCTAAGCCTGCTGTTTTTTGATGGTTTGGCTTGATGTGTGAATACAACTTAGGGTATCTAGAGGAATGGATGTTCTTCATATCTTTCAGGCAATCATCCATGAATATTATTTCTTACAACAGAGCTCTTAAAAAGCATTAGGTAGCAGGCAATGAACTTGAGCTTCTATTCATTGGTGAAGACCTCAAGAACAAAGGAGTCTGAACATTGGGTTATGTAATAAAGAAAAGAATCTTTTCCAAAGATGTTTAATCATGGAAGAGAAGTAACCGGTCATTCTGGACTAAGTGCAGTCCAATGGCTCAGCACAAACTGGCCTGCATTGGGGCTAGGTTGTTAAGTAAAGTTTCCTGCCCTGACAGCACATGTCTTGCTGTGAACTCTAGGCTGAAAGTGGGCCCATAAAAGGCCCTCACGTTTTAGAAGTAAAACTGTGGGCTAAGCACCTTTTGAGATTTGGCCCTTTTTCCTTAGTAGCTGAAGTAATTGTGTGATGCACAAACCTGGGTCCAGAAAGCTGGGACAAGGGTGTGGCATTTCACCAAATAACATCTGAAATGGGGGTTAAAAGAGAGTGTAAGTTTTGCCAAATACCAAATCCTACATATGTATATAACATGGTACAATTTATAAACTATATTCCCATCCAGTATCTAATTTAAATTGCATAAAAACCTTGTACAGGAGTCGTGTGATTATCACATTATAGATGGGAAAACTAAGGCTTGATCAAGTTAGCATGGATGTTAGGTGACAAAACCAGAATTGTAACCCAGGTCTTTTGATTTTAGTGCAGTTATTTTTTTACCTTTCAAGGTTCAGGCGAGTTATCCAGAAGAGTAGTGAATTGTAGGTAATGATAATCATGCCCAGCAGGTACCAAGCTACAGTTGCACAAGCTGAAAAATTACAAACACTGTAGGTAGGGAAGGCTTCCTGCAGTTAACTTAGAAAAAAGTGTCCATTTGATTGGCAAGAATGCTCCAAGGATGCTCTTTGTTCATGGAGAGACAGGCACAGTCTGGTTCCTGGATCCCATGAATGGCCCCAGGTATACACTGGCTAGAGACAATCCAAAGATTTGTTCTTTCCACCCTTTATTTACCAAACATGCAAAGTATGATGCCACATATGAATTGTGGATGAGGATATTCTCAGCAGAATGCAAGATTATTTTCACAATCATTGCAGGAACTTTAAATAATCTTACCTGTTGATATTCAATAGCCAGATCTTCCCAAAACTACTTACTCATTGTAAATAATAAGGACAAACTTGAACTCTAGGTTGTAAAGATTGCCTTTCTGAGTGCTATACTTAAGTAAAAATAACTATTGCCACCTCCTGCCAACATTTTCATTAAACATCTAAAAAATAACTTGGTGTGTGGTGGAGAATTAGTGGATATAGACTGTTTTCTCTGGTTCCCCCTGAAAATTCCAAGATGGGAGATAAATTCAGACATTGATAGCTCTGCTGCCACAGTGCACTAAATTATAAACTAGTGTCCCAAAAGACAGGATTCTTCTCCCAATCAACAAGAGTACTTATAACTAGAGAGCCATAGGTGCTCAATATAGCACCAAAACAACAACAACAACAACAACAACAACAACAAAACCCCCAATTTATAGTCAGGGAGGAGATTCCAGACCTCAGTACCATAGGTGGACCTGGTACCACAACGCATGCGTATTCGCTGAAGAACTGAGACACTTTGATGCAATTATTTGCCAAAGGTTTCCAAAAGCAATCCATCCCCAAATTGTGCAGGGTAAAATGTTTCAGAATGTTCTTTCCTGTTCCCTTCTCTGTTTGGGCACACACAGTGCCACTCACCGCATTCCAGTTGGCACCTGCACACACTCCTAAAATAAGAGAATGTGTAATCTCCTAAGTCTCTTTTGGCTCAAAGCATTGAGAGTTTACAGAGACTGGGTCTACAAGATACAGGAAGCTACACACCAATAGCCCTCCTCATGTTAAGGCAATAGGAATAAGACCCCCTGACAGCCAAACCTGAGACTTTGGTTTAGAAAACCCATCATTTAGAAATGGCTTTGTAATAAAAGCAGAAATTCAGGTTTTTGTAAAAAAAAGTAATAGAAAAAAAGAGCGAACCAGTTCCCCATGGACACACAGCTGCCCACAGCTGCTGCATGGTTACTTCCTGACAGATATGGGTTTGCTGCTATGGGAACAATGTCTGTCCCACAGGCAAGGAGTGTCCCTGTGCCCGTGTGCCTGCTGCTAAACAGTGACAAGGACATTAGGAAAACTGGGCCTTCTTAACTCTTGAGGATGACAATGCATGCACCAAAGAAACCAAAGGAGTCGTTGCCTCTGCTATTATTTTTCTTCTTTCTTTTTTTTTTTTCGGAGACGGAGTCTTACTTTGTGGCCCAGGCTGGAGTGCAGTGGCACGATCTCAGCTCACTGCAACCTCCCCCTCCCAGGTTCAAGCAATTCTCCTGCCTCAGCCTCCCGAGTAGCTGAGACTACAGGCACGCACCAGCATGCCCAGCTAATTTTCATATTTTTAGTAGAGATGGATTTTACCATGTTGGCCAGTCTGGTCTCGAACTCCCAACCTCAGGTGATCTGCCCACCTTGCCTCTCAAAGTGCTGGGATTACAGGCATGAACCACTGTGCCTGACCCTCTGTTATCTTTTTAATCTTTTAACACAGAAATAATTATTTGCTGAATGATCCTTAGCCCATTGAAATGGTTTAATGGAACATACAGCAACCACAGAAATCTAAGTCCCAGACAGTAGTTTCTGCTTTGGAAGAGTATAACTCAAGTTTGTCATCCTGCCTCTTTTTCAGAAATAGCTCAAAGGAGGAGAGGTATGGCCCATCTTTTTGCTTTTATAACAAACCAACATTTGGGCAGCAGGATGGCCTGCCTTCCCAGGTTTTAGGAACACCTGAGGCCTGTTCTTGGGAAGTGCAGCTGTGATTGGTGGGGACCTAGCCCCCTGCTGGGCAAAGCACTTCTAGGTCCTGGGAACTGCCTCGGTTGAGATGGCACTGTGAAATAAGTCTCAGTGTGTTTGCTCAATGCTTTGTGTTTTATTTATTTATGCTTTAATATTAAAGAAAAAGTTCCATCAGAATCTTATCTTTAGCCTTAGATTAGAACAAAAATTAGAACAAAAGTCACTCATCAGAAAGCTGCAGATGTGGTTTGTAAATCCCTCACTGGAAAATGAATTTGTCTTTGTGGCCAGATCTGTGAGTGTGATTCAACCACGAAAAAGATTCTAATGTTTGTTGGTTGGGCTCAGAGACTACTAGCAACTTTTCAGAAGTACTCTGCTGAGTTCTGCAGGCTTGAGTCTGTGGGCGGTACTGAGTAAGCCTGATTCTCTCAGGGAGCAGGGGAAGGAGAGGGATTATTCTGAATTAGTGGAGAAAGTCCGGGGATGACCTTATTTGTGACTTTGTGGCTGGATTTAAGAAGTCCAAAAGGGGCTTGTTGTTACAGTATCTTGGAGAGTTTTCATTTCAGTATATATAGTGCTATATCTTTTTTAAAAAAAATTGCTGCACAGTGGGCTGGGCTCGGTGGCTCATACATGTAATCTCAGCACTTTGGGAGGCCGAGGTGGGTGGACCATGAGGTCAGGAGATCGAGACCATCCTGGCTAACATGGTGAAACCCCATCTCTACTAAAAATACAAAACATAAGCCGGGCGTGGTGGCGGGCGCCTGTAGTCCCAGCTACTCGGGAGGCTGAGGCAGGAGAATGGCTTGAACCCGGGAGGTGGAGCTTGCAGTGAGCCGAGATCACGCCACTACACTCCAGCCTGGGCAACAGAGCAAGACACCATCTCCAAAAAAAAAAAAAAAATTGCTGCACAGTATTCTATATCATGGCCGTGTGTGTGTGTGTGTGTGTGTGTGTGTATAATGGATATATATTTTTTTATATCCCCTACTTTTCAAAAATTCTTTTCTAATTCTGCCTGAAATAACTTCCTTTGCAAAATTACTTTAGCTGAAATGCTATCAATTATAAATCCAGTTGTATCAATAAGCTCATCTTTTCCATTGTTAATATTATTCACCGAATTGTGAATAAGGTAGCTGGGCTGCTTTCCTTCCCACACCTGACGTAGACACTCCACAGGAGAGGGAGTGTTGTTATAGGAGGAAGAAGTACTTGGAGAGAACTGGAGGAAGGCACCATGTGAGCACACTTGGACACAGGGAGAGAGGGTTCCAGAGAAGGAAGAGCAGTGCGGAGTTGGAGGCAGGAAGACCCTAAGAATCCACCTCTTCATTGCCAGGAATACCTTCAGTTGTTTCTCCAACCTCATCTCTGTTTAGTCCATTTCTGTGACTGCCAGCTCTGGGACCTGGGTGGCCACAGGTAGCTCATGAAATGACTTCAGCATCATTAAAACTAGAGTTTACCCAGGAGGCTGAGATGGGAGTATTACCTGAGCCCAGGAGGCCGAAGTGGCAGTGAGCTGAGTTCGTGTCACGCACTCCTGCTTGGACAACAGAGCAAGACCCTGTCTCAAAAAAACAAAACGAAACAAAAAAACCTGGAGTTTACAAGCATCGCTGATGTGTGGTTGGCATTTGGAGAGACCCATGTGCATACAGAAACTTGACAAGTGAATCGTTTAATAAAGAGGCTGATAGATGATCAGGTTAGCTGCTGCTTTAAAGCCAGTAAGCATGCGCAGTAACCATAGCGCCATGTTAATTAAGACTAATGGCCAAAGGAGCCATTGCAGATGATCCAATTAGGCGGATTTAGTTAGAGATTATGCAGATAACTCTGACTGAAACATCAATCTAGGCCTGTATTTCAAATGAGGTGGTATTTGACTATAATAAAATAGTATACTAAGTAGCTGACGTGTCTTGCAATTGTGGAGGCTGAAGGCTACTAACAGCCTTAAAAATTAATATTTAAGCTTGATTTTTTTTTCAAGAACCAATTATGTAGATGGTTTATTACCAAATTCTTTTTGTTCCTTACCCCTCCTGCTGTCTAGTTGGGACTGTTTTACAGTTTATTAGCCCCTTGACAAGAAGGTAGAAATGAAAGAAGGTGCAGCTTACATCTGTCTGCCTACTAGCCAATTCCCTAAACTATTTTGCGGGGAAGATACTGAAACTATTGGCCAAAACGGACCTTTGTGTTCCCTTCCCCATGCATTAATTTTTCCTAGATCCCAAGTATTGGAGAGAGCTAGCAATTGGCTGAACTGACAATTTCTCAGTTGCATAAAAAGTAATCAATGGAATTTTGCTTAATGTGGTCCCAGTTTTGTCGTACATAAGGAAAAATATTCTGATAAGCCCCACAAGCTAGTGAAGCGTCTTGAAATTACACACTGGGTTATACAGTGATTACACTCATCAAAATGATTTTTGCCTAACTTTAAATTCTCTCAACAAAGATCCCAAATTTTCCTAGAGCACGTATTAATTTTTAAGAGTTATGAAAATACACAGCCGTATATGGTTGTATCTGAATCCATGGTGCCGTGAGAGACTGAGCAATTCTCAGGTATTAAGTGAGAAGTCATTGCTGAAGGATTGCACTATGTCATCGAAGCCTTCAAACATGTCCACCATATTTTACTGGTGGAAATTTCATCATTAGGCTTAAGTTGGAAGCCACTGATTCTCTGCCATTAAAAAAAAAATGGAATTCTAGCCATTAAGCATGATTTTTAAAAAAATTTTTTTGATGGGGAGATGAGAAAGAAGGAATGAAAGTATAAAGAAAAGGGAAAAGGCTAGTAGAGGGTGCTGTCGTCTGCTAATTTTTTGCTTTCTCTAAAGCACTTCTGCTCACTGCCATATGGTAAATTCCTCAGTAAATTATTCAGGGTCTTGTCCTGATGCAAAAGACACTTTTAAAAAAGCAGAACATTCTTTATCCCGCTTGGAAAAAGAAATAACAAATAATTAAGGCCACAGCGCTCAGGGACCCAAGTTTATTGGCAATAAAAGGTGGCTGTGCTGACAACTCTACCAATTAATCTGCCACAAGTGAGCATGTCGCAGTGTTAGAAAACAGGACTGGAGACATCCAGGGATCTATATAAAGCATAGACAACAGTCTTAGAGATCATGCGGCAGCAATATGGGCACCCTACCTTCAGCAGATATGGTAGCAGTCTGCATTCTTTCCGTAGCAAAACTCCTCACCACGTGGAGAACCCCTCAGTCCCAAGTCAGCTGTACACCTGGCCTCTTCAGAAGCTATGTGTGCCCAGAAGGTGCTGGTGGGAACAGAAAAAAAAAAAATTGAAATTAAATTTTATTTTTTGAGACCTATGGAAACTAGGTTGCTTATACTTGAGGAAGTACTTGAGGAATATTTGAGGAAGTATAAGCAACTTAGTTTCCATAGGTGAGGAAACTGAGGCTCTCAGCTTCCAAATTCAGGTCTGCCTGGTTCCCATATCCATTCTTCTCCTGTAATATATGTTTCCAGATGAACCATCAAGAAGTGTTCTAAACCTGGCTGCTGTGAATGTATGGTGTGACCTTGAGCAAGTCACCTAACTTCTCTGAGCCTTGGGTTTGTATCTGAAGGGTGAGAGGTTAGAGACTCTGAGGTCTCCAATGGCAGTGCTTCTCCAAAGTTAATGGACATAGGAATCACCTGGGGATCTTGTTAAAATGCAGATTCTGATTCAGTAGGTCTGGGGACAGGCTTGAAGTTGTGCATCTAAGAATATTCCAGATAATGCTGATGCCACTAGTCCACAGACAGTGCTTTGAGTAGCAAGGTCTTGTAGCATTATCATTCTAGGGTTCCAAGATGGCAGTGACCACGTTTTAGTGTTCCAGTCACCCCTGCGTGCCATGTATGGTTACAACATGACTTGTACAGTTGGTGCTCAACAATGTTCAGTACATTGGATTTAGGTAGTAAAGAATAAGTAGTTCAAAGGGACATAATCTAAGGGAAGTTTGTAGCACTGGAAGCTCAGTAATTCTGTAATTTCCTGAAGGCACCATCCCTCAAGGGTCAAACTGAAGCCTAGCCTTCTCCCCCACCCACAAAGGTACCCTGATAATCCTAACATTTCCCACAGTGGATTTATCCACCCCTACTCTATCCCCAGCTCCCTCTGACTGACTTGATCTGAAATCAGATCAACCTTAAAGGACATCTAGTAAATGCCATTAGGTAGCACTTTACTCTCCCAAAGATTTTATTTTGTAGATTAAATCACATCTCCCCTAGATACATTCTGACATATAAAGTTTCTTCCTCCATTCTGACACCCCTTTTTGTTCTGGTAACCAATATCAGCATTTTACTAATTTTCTGTGGTATTTCCATCCTCTCTTCCATGTACAGTAGTACTTTGCTGTTCTTAGAACGGTTGCAGAGGCCAGAAGCCAGATTTTCATTATCTCTATGGGGAAACATTCCATAAACTCAAGACAAAAGATATACCATGAATTGAAAAAACGGAAATAATTAGCCACTAAAATCTCTTTTCTTTCTGTCTTTAAAAAAATTTCCAGTTTTGGCCAGACACGGTGGCTCATGCCTGTAATCCCAGCACTTTGGGAGGCCAAGGTGGGTGGATCACGAGGTCAGGAGTTCGAGACCAGCCTAACCGACATGGTGAAACCCCATTTCTACTAAAAATACAAAAATTAGCTGGATGTGGTGGTGTGTGCCTGTAATCCCAGCTACTCAGGAGGCTGAGGCAGGAGAATTGCTTGAACCCGGGAGGTGGAGGTTGCAGTGAGCCGAGATCGTGCCACTGAATGCCAGCCTGGGCAACAGAGCGAGACTGTCTCAAAAAAAAAAAAAAAAATCCCATTTTAAACCACTTGTTTAGAGTTGGGTCTGATTAGAGTACTTTAGAAATAAAGGCTATGTTGTGCCTATAAAGAAGTGGATGCTATTTTTTTAACTTGATCTTTCTTATAATGCCTAAAAGGACAACACTACGTATTTTTATATGACTGTCAAGGGACAGAGTCGGTTCCAACTATTTGACCTAGATAAACAGATTACCATTCACTTCATCTGAAAGTACAGGGATAATTAACTTGGACAACCATATAAACAGCAGGGGTCTCCTCCAGAGTTCTGCCTTCTTAAATCAGCAGATATCCTTCTAGAGAGCTGCCACAGCAAGGCCATTTACTGTGATTGCCTTTTATTGCTGTATTTTAAGTTGTTCTCATGAACTGTATGGTGATGTGGAAAGAACTTCTAGGCATTTCAGTCTTCTCAGGCTTATTCCTATGTCCCAGCCTATTTGTGCTTATCCATTTGGTAAGGTTTATGATGGATTTGTTCTCCTGAGTTCAACAAAATGTTTTTATTCATTCTGCAAAGTTGGTAATTAGTCCGTGACAAACCATTGAGCCCCTAGAATCAAAGACACCTGGAATCACAGTTACACAGGACCTTAAAGGTCATAGAGTCCAATTCCCTGTGTCTTGTGCCGACCTCCTTCTACAGAATCTCTGACCAACGGGGCTTCACTCTAGCTTATGTGCGCAGCATTCAGCAATAGGTTGCACATTCTTTTATCTGTGCCTCCTACTCCCTGCTCAGAGTTCTCTTTTTAGGTTGAGCTGAAATTCAGTTCCCCCTAGTTCCCACCTTTAATAGCAATGCAGGGAAAACAAAATAACTTCCTCTTACATGTGGCAGTCCTTCATATATTTGCAGGTAACAACCACACCTCCCTGAGCCTCCTGTTCTTCATGTCCTTTTCCAGCTGTCTTTATGTCAAACATTAGACTCCTCTCTATCCTGGTCACACTCCAGCCTTCCTCAAGTTAGTGGCCCAGAATGGGTACCATCCTCCAGGTGAGTTGGACTAGCATCCTGGAGCAGTTGTTCTCAACCTTGGCTGCACATTGCAATCCGCTGGATGCATGCCTGGGACCCACAAGTAGAGACCCTGATTTAACAGACCTGGAATGTGGTCTAGGCATCAAGATTTATAAAAGCTTCTTGGGTATATCAATTGTAGCCAAGATTCAGAACCACTGATGTGGTTTGTCTGTGTCCCCACCCAAATCTTATCTTGAATTGTAGCTCCCATAATTCCCACATGTTGTAGGCGGGACTCAGTGGGAGATAATTGGATGATGGGGGCGGTTTCCCCGATACTGTTCTCGTGGAAATGAATAAGTCTCATGAAATCTGATGGTTTCATAAGGGGAAACCCCTTTTTGCTTGGTTCTCATTCTCTCTTTGCCTCAGTCTCATCTTTGCAAAGATGTGACTTTGCTCCTCCTTCACCTTCTGCCATGATTGTGAGGTCTCTCCAGCCATGTGGGAGATAATTTCCTTTATAAATTATCCAGTCGCTGGTATGTCTGTATTAGCAGCCTGAGAATGGACTAATACAACCACTGTTCTGTATTCTTTCTTTACTAATCAGAGGCGTTGATGGATACCCAGGTAGAGTGTGGAGAAGGAGTGGGTAGGGGGGCAGTTAGGGGAGATGGGAAGTTACAACCTATTGTTGAATGGATAGATCTCGCCATAAGCTAAAACTCATAGTTGTTTCTTGGTTTTTAGTTTTTATCTTGATTTTTGTTTTACGTTTGTACAAAACCAATATTATCGTAACTTAAGTTCCACAGCTAGGGTAGCTAAACTCATCTTTTATCATGTTTCTGGCAGGTATTATTGTATTTTGTCCTCTGGGACTTTATGATGAGACATACGGGGAGTTGGGCACATACATCTCCCTCCTGAGACCTCACTCCCTCCTCACCTCCATCTCATTGCATATTAACAGCGCCAAATCACTAACTCATACAGAATAGGCTACTCACTCAAACTCCTAAGTCTTTCTTACTCATGCTACTACTAAGCCATTACTCTCATCTTATGTTCTGGGAATTTTAATTTAAAAAATTAAATTAAATTATGTTCTGGCTTTTTTAATTTAAAAAATTCACCTTTATTTCTGATAAAGGCCCAAGTGAGAGGATATGGGTTGGGTGTTCCGCAAGAATGAACTTCCCAGTCCTGGACTCCAGATTAGACAGACTTGCCCACGCAGTACAGGCAGTCCTGGAAAACCACAGAGTCCCGTTGGGGGAATTGCTTTGTAAAATGGACAGCATGGAGGTGCAGGCCAGAATGCATGCTCTTTGCCTGTAGATGACACCCCAAAAAATCATTGCATTTTTAAAGGATTCTGAATGATCACAACACACACACACACAAAAAAATGATAAATGTCTGAGGTGATGCTCAATACTATGATTTGATCATTACACAATGTATACATGGATAGAAACATCACATTGTGCTCATGAATATGTACAATTATTATGTGTCACTTAAAACAAAATTTAAAAAATAACATTTGCTTGAATCAGCGAAACGAAAAGAAGCGGGCACTTACTATACACTGGCCCACTTTGTGCCACCTGTACTGTATTCGCTGTAAATGCATAATTTCATTTAATCTATACAATAATCCTATAATGTGGCTGTAATGATGCCCATAGTACACGTTAAGAAACCGGGGCTCGGGGGGATTAGTGCTAATAAGTGGAGTGTCAAGATAGAAACTTGAGCCTAAGGTAAGCAGGGACTTCATTCCTGTTGAATTTCATTATATTGGGTTTGCTCCAGAGTTCCAGCCTTTCGAAGTCTTTTTGAATCCTGTTTTTTCAGGTCATGTATTTGTGAGGTTAGGCAAACCTACTCTGTTGTGATGAGATGCAGAACACTTAGAAGACACTCTTCTTACCTACAAGTAAATTTACTATATAAAGTAGTAAGACCACATATCTGTGAAGCTAATTATATTCTTGATTCTGGGCATGAAAAGCAGAAAGAAAAAGGGATTTTTTTTCCATCTGTATCTGATTTATACAGGGACTCCCTAACTTAACACAGGAAGGGTGAATTATTAGACAGATTTTGATAATTTAAAGACACAGTTTGCCCTAGAAATAATGTTTTTCATTGGTAATCAGATCATCTGGCCATCTGCAATGCCTGTTTGACCCACAGTATACCTGGTATGCGCTAGTAAAAATACTGTTCCAACTCCATCATGGGTGTGTTGCAGATGACTATAGCAGGGCAGGTCCTAGTAATGCTTCTGTCTCCCCCCATGGTTGCAGTAACTTTAAGTCTCTAAGAGATCACAGATCTGCTTACTTGTTTAACATGCCCCAATAATGAGTTCTTGGCATTTGTAAATCCAGTCATTATTTTCTTGATGAGAGGTGAGCTTTTTTTTAAAAAAAAAATCCTTCAGCAACTTGCTTTATTTTACTTGAAACTATGTATATCATAGGGATATATCTCCATGCTACTGCATATGAATTTATTGTTTTATCTACTGCACAGAATTTCAGACCATGATGCCCCGTGATTTATACAATAATTTCCCTTTGGATGGACATTAAAAGTTTCCATTTTTTCCTTCATGACAAGTAATGTTTTAGTGAATATTCTTGTTCATACACCTTTGTATTGTTGGACTATTTCAGAAGAATTTATTTCTATAAGTGAAATTGACATATCAAAGAATATATACACTTAAAATTTTGCTTGCCCTCCAAAAAGATTATAACAACTTACATTCCCACCAAAATGTGAGGTAAAAAGGGATTATCATTTTGTTTTAATTGGCATTTCCTTTATTATTATTGTTTTAATTAACACATAATCCTTTTACTTATTGATGGGGTGCGGTGTGATATTTTGATACATGTATGCAGTGTATAATGATCAAATCATGGTAATTAGCATATTCATCACCTCAAGTATTTATCATTTCTTTATGTTGAGGTGAACAGAAACCACATCAAATTTTAGAACTGCAGAACCCTTGAGATTTCAGTATCCCTCTTCTCTCCTGCCAGTTTCATGCCAGACATTGAAAACTCGGGTTTTAGAGCAGAAGTATGTCTCAATACAATTGACTCTTGCAGAAACTCCTTCCTATGTAAATAGCCATTTCTGCACTTTTCTTCACCTGCCTTGCAATGCAAGGAGTTCCTTCCAGTACTTACCTTGCTTTCTCTGAGCCTTGTTCTGTTTGCTTTGACATTTATAAAAGGCTCAACTTCTTCTCTCAGCACTTTTGACATTCTGTGGCTCTTTGGGAAAGGACTCATTAAAAATGGAATTAACATCTATGCAAATAATACATGGCTCTCCAGATAGAACCACTCATCAGGGGCCGGTTGCCTAGGGAACTGGAAGAGAACCTTGTGGGAGGCTCCATCCACACAAGACCCTGTACCTCTTTCTTTCTGCCCTCTCTCACTTTTATCTACTCTACGTTCTCATGCAAACTTACGTACTCTGCCTGAGTTGAAAGCTGAGGCCTGTGCAGATGAGGTCTCTGAGAACGTAAAGACATTCCCAAATTTCAAACTTGATTTCTGATATACAGCTCACTTCTTTCCGTCACATCCATATTATCACTGGGGCATGATCAGAAACTTCATGGCAGGGTCCCACCTGGAACCCACACCCCTAGAGATGCAGGAGAAGACATACTGAGAGCGTGTGTGTGAGTGTGTGTATGTGTGTAATTAAATGTGTATACATGTGGAATTCAAATGAATGCTGCATTAATCATCGACACAAATTTGGGGTACTTCCTGTGTTAGGCACCGTTGATAAAAAGAAAAGATACCATTCTTGTCCCTGTTACAATGACTGATGATTAGCATGATGGGATGGCATTCAAGTGCAGTAGGTGTTTAGAAGAGGGAACCCCTGAGAACTCACACTTCACAGAGGAGTGTGAGTTTTGAGATGGGTTATAGAGGAAGAGTACAATTTAGCCAGGCAAGTAGGTAGGGGAAAGTGTACCAGTCAGAGGGAAAAGCATATTACACAAGGGAGGGAAGAGCCAGCATAGTGTGCTCTGCAAGCTGCCAGTACTCTGAAGCTGTACTGAGGAATGCAGAAAGATGACACTAAAGAGTAAGCTGGGGGTTCCATCATGAAGGCCTCATATGCCATGCTATGAATTTTGTTTTATACTCTAGGCAAAGGGAAACTACTGAAAAATTTCAGGCTGTTGAAAAGACACTGCCAGACCTATTGGGCACCAATGCTGAGGCATATGTGCTAAAAATAATGCAAATCAGAGGGAAGTAGGATTCTTTCTTCATCATTGGAAAAAAAATAAAATAAAGCTCTTACCTCAGCTTTGGGTAGAAATCTTTGCTTTCCTCCGGAAATACAGCTTCATCTTCTCCTTTGTGGTTTTTGTGCTGGTACTTTCTTAATCTGGTCTTGCAAGCAAAGCTACCAGATGGCTCTCGTCCTGCGCACTGTCCCAGCCATGCTCACATGTCGGGATAAATGAACTCCTCCCTTATTCATCTGACCTTTGCATCACCACCTTCCTGACTGGGCAACTTTGGCTTTCTCGACCGAACCATCATGCATGAAGATTTGCAAGCCCCTCTGGGAGCAGACCACTTTACTCTAAATCACTTGTCAGAAGCACCGAGAGGCCACTACTTAGTGGAACATTAGAAACAGTTTTAATATTTTGGGCTTTGACTGGAATAAATTGTGATCACACTGAAGTTAGGTCTTTCTCTCTACTCTTTGTTCCTTTTATTTCTTCCTTTTTCCCTTTGTCATTCTCCTCTATTTTCTTCACTTTTCCACAACTTTTAGTTGCACGGACCTGCTTTGGAGTAAACAGACCTTTCTGCTTGTTAAAACTTTTTCTCCCACCTGGGTGCGGTGGGTCACATTTGTAATCCCGGCATTTTGGGAGACCGAGCTGGGAGGATCGCTTGAGTCTAGGAGTTTGAGACCAGCCTGGATAATATAGTGAAACCCCATCTGTACAAAAAATAAAAAAATAAATTAGCTGGATATGGTGGCATGTGCCTGTGATCCCAGCTACTTGGGAGGCTGAAGTGGGAGGACCACTTGAGCCTAGGAGGTCAAGGCTTCAGTGAGCTGTGATCACTCCTCCGTACTCCAGCCTAGGTGACAGAGCAAGACCCTGTCTCAAAGAAAAAAAAAAAACAAAAACCTTCTTTTCCTAATAAAAGGAGATAAAAAGATTGCACCATCTCTCCAGCCTTAGTCGACCAGAGTGAACCCTGTGTTGGGGAGGGCATGGTTGCCGGAAACCACCGTATGCATTTCCACCGGTGTGGCTCGATCCTCACCCAAGGCCATTCAAGATTATGGCTGGCAGTTTGGGTGTGAAGTTCTTGAGGGCACTGGTGGAAAGAAAGAACTGGGAAGAAAAAGAACTGCTGAGAATGAGGGGGATGGCAGAGCAAAGCAGGTACTTGGTGAAAAGAAGGAAGGAGATGTAAGAATGGAGGGGAGAACAATCTAGGAATAGAAAGGAAGAGGGGAAATAAATTGGGAAGAAGTATACCATGTTGAGAAGAAAGGTCTTGAAAGGACAAGATAAAACATGGTTCTCCTAGTAGACCCTTTGGCACTGATGGAGACCTCATGGAGAGCACAATAGGCTATGGGTAAGGAGCTAGATATCTACCTACAACTTTTAATAGTAATTGCCAAGAAATGGATTGCAAAGTCCTCTTGATAAGGCCCTGGAGGGCGAGAATTGGGTGCTGTTTGCTTCATTCTTTCTCCCTCAGTGGCCACACCCTGTGGGCCTCTGTGTTGGCTGAAAAACGCGTGCCAATTGCATTGGACGTTTCAGTTCACTGAAACACAAAAGAATGGAAGAATAGTGTCCACGTCCTGGCCGCTGTTCCTTGCAGCTATTTCCCCTAAACAGTGGAGCAACTTAAAATAGCCATCCTTCTGTCTACTTTTATTTATGACGGTTTTTGTTTTTAATTCACAACTTCTTCTGATGTGCCCTCAGCTCTGTGCAGCCTGGCCAGCGCTGTGCAGGGTGCCCTCCAGGAAGCGCGCCAGGCAGTTGAAAACTTCTGCCAACACTAGGAAATGTGTTGGCTGCCCGGGAGATTCCACCCACAAGTAACTGCAGTGGTATTTTTTTAAATGTCTCTGTTGGGGCACAGGCAGCGCTGAGACTCAGCTGGGCAGCAGCAGGGGGTATCCCTTCTCATTGATCAGTGCCAGAGCATTTGTTAAATTTTTAGATTATCACCCATGGATAGTGGGTTAGGGCTGAAGATGTGCACAATTCTATATTCTCTTTTTGGTTGAGTTGGTATTTGGGATGTGGGTTGTTTCAACATCCAGATGAAACCACAGCTCTCTCAGTGGGGAAGGAGTTCAAGCCCCAACCCGCCCCACCACCCTATTTCTCCCAGCCCCACTCCTCACCAGGCTCCAGCCCAGGAGTGAGTGCTTCCTAAGCACCCAGCTGGTGGCGTCCTCCTGATCCAGGCCCTGTCTTTCTTGGGCCGCTCATCAGCTTTTGTCTCTTTGGATAGCAAGTGCTCCAAGCTCAGGCTCTGAATAGACAAAGGATTAAAAGCTTTGGAAATAAAAAATAGGTCTTCAAAGCTGCCAGCAATGGCCAAGGATTCCCTCCACTGCAGCAGGGTCCAACAACCCAGCCCAGCGCACTTCTCCCAAATGTTTTGGGAGGCTCCTTTCCTTTGAGCAACAAGGCCTGTCTTGTCTGTGGGACTCATACTTGGATGCCGAAGAATAAACATTGCTGGAAGGGGCAAGAAAGGTGGCTTCTGTGCTGCCCAAGACACCGCAGATTGCAGGGGATACGCCTGTAACTGGCATATCCCAGCGCACACTGTTAGATCTAGCCGGGGAATGCAAGCTTGCTGGGGATTCCAGTCCTAATTCATTTGGGTTCTTTATGAGTTTCAGGCGGCAGCGTGACCAATGGGCATCAGACCCCTTGGGCTCACAGGTGCCGGGAGCATCATGCTGCTGGTTTCTCTTCTGTCATCTGGAAGCCATTAGCATTGAAATGGTTTCGGCCGCTTGCTGAGCACTGGGTTTTACAGGAGTCACAGCCCGGGGCAGCCCAGGTCCCAGGAGCCAAGAGCCTTCACTTTCTGTAGGATTTCCAGTTTAAAACCCACTGAAGCTCTGCCCTCCAGGGTACCACCAGGTCCTCCATCCCCTCTTCCCTTTCCTCCCCTTTTGGACTCCAAGAGCAATGACATGTGCAGGGGAACCCTGACATCTATCCTTCTTCTATTTCTTAAGGGAAGGGGGTGCAGAAAAGTCCCTCTATAAAAAACGCTTCAGGCAAGAGCTTGTACTTTACATTCTCTGCTGCATGCATTTTGTAAAATGCAGTATCTCAGGAGAGCCCTGAGGACTCAGACTCAAGCCTCTAGCCATCTAATTTCATGATAATCATAGGTGCCTGTTACCGTGCCTGACACTGTGCTAGGGTCTCTATGTGCCTTACTCTAATCCTTAGAATAGCCCTGCAGAGAAAGACGAGAGTCTTGGGTTAAGCAGCTAATAAAAGAAATGTAGGATTCTCATCAAGGTCTTTGCCATTCCAAAGCTCTTTCTGCTCTAGAAACTCGTGTCCCCATTTAGGCCTAAGCAGGGTGGGAGCTCCCCAAGGACAGAGAAGCAAGGAAAGAACAAACATCTGCAGTTCACACTAGATAGTCCAGTCATGGGTTTTTTAAGGAAGCAAAATGATTTTTTGAAAGGAAACTCATGCAGTCTGTCCGCTTCTTGCCAACTCTACTACAGTGCAACCTGCCAAAAACAGCCAAACCTTGTTTGAGGTATGAAAGCAGCTGTTATAATAAACTCCTCTGCTCTACCTCTTTTCCTGTTATGGTGGAATGGCTGTTTAAAGTAAGTGTCTCCAATCCATGGATTTTCTGGGGTCATGAAAACATTGTTTAATTGGCAGACTCTATTACATTTTTTGGTGAAGTTAGGAAGTAAACAGAATGCCACACGCCGTGTCAGATCCATTCAGTGTAAAGGTCTGTAAGGAAACGGTCCCTGGGTTCTGGAGCCATTATTCCCCACTTCCCACCCCCCGGGGTGGACCAGCCTTCTCAGGTTTTGAGGTTGTTCCAGAAAAAATGGATTTCTGCCTCTCTTCTATCCCAGGACTTCCAAAGCAGAGCAAGAGGAAATTAGGGCACGGAATGGAGTCGATCTGGGTTTGAATCCTCACTCTGCCAATCACTAATGTGGAACTTCAGGTAAATTACTCTGAGCCTCCATCTTGGAATCTGTAAGATGGATATGGTAATAACTACCCAATTACCTTCATCATAAAATTTAAAACAAAATCAAAATTATAACATATATTGCTGTAGTTCTTAGTATAGACCCTGTGCTGTTCAAGTGTTTTACAGGCATTAATTCATTTAATCTCCTCAACAACTTTATGAGGCAGATACTGTTCTAACCATCTTCTAGCCTCTGGGGAGACGATGGGCAGTTCAACCAACAAAGATCTCTGCCTGCATGGAACTCACATTCTTGTTAGGGAGGCCAAAAGATAAGTAAAATAGATAAGTAAATGAAATGGTGATAAGTGCTGTGAAGAAAAATAAACAGAGCTAAGTGTGGTCGTGCGCGCCTGTGGTCCTACCTACTCAGGAGGCTGAGGTGGGAGGCTCGCTTGAGCCCAGGAGTTTAAGGCTGCAGTGAGCTATGAGTGCACCTAGGAATAGCCACTGCACTCCAGCCTGGGCAACATAATGAGACTCCATAGCTAAATAAATACATAAAATAAACAAGAAAGGGAGATGGAGGCGGGGGGAAGGAGGATTGCATTTTTTGAAAGAATGGTCAGGGAAGGCCTCTCTGAGAAGATGATGTTTTTAAATAAAAACCCGAAAAAAGGGAGAAAGCCATGAGGGTACCCACAGGAGAGTCCTAGGCAGAGGAAACGGCCCATGCAAAGGCCTTGCGGTGGCAGGCCTGGTGTGTTCGAGGCCTGGTGAGGAGGCCAGCATGGCTGGAGTAGAAAGAGCAAGGTAGGCAGCTTTGGAGGCAGTGTAGGGCCTCATGAACCTCAGCTCTTTCTCTCAGGAGAGGAGAAGCTCCCAGAAGAGCTTGAGCAGAGGAGGGACTTGACCCAGATGAAGCTAGGTGTGAGGAAGGACACTTCTGTTTTGTGCACTGCAGCTGCTGCTCCTGCTGCTGGTTCCCACGAGAACAGTTGCCAACTTTTCCAGACTAAGTAGGACATTTCTTAATGGGACATCTGGGCCTCCACTGTCGACATCGTACTTGTTGATTTTAACAACAGATGAACTTTCCCCAACTTCCCATGTATCTGCGTCCAGCCTCCTCCCTCCTTTTGGGTGGTTCTGTCCTTTGCCACTGCTCTGCACTGGATCGTCTTGATGATGCTACTTAACTGGCTACATAGACATCTGTGGTCTGAACTCACCATGCATAACGTGTTGCTGTGTTGAGTTAGTTATTGGGGCCGGTGGCTCACAGATAAGTATTGCTTGGGCTGGGAAACCACAAGAATGAATGGGGAAGAAAGGTGAGGGAAATGTTTATGAACAGAATTGCCCCCTCAGTGGAGACTATGAAGCCTATTAGTATAACAAGCCGCCCAAAAACATTCTAGTCTATACACATTCTGGTGGGAAAAATTAGGATATCCTCATACTTCCTATGGGAGTCCGGGTATCACAAGTTCCGAGCCTCAGGCCTACAGGTGGTGTCTAGAGCCCATGGATCTCCTGAAATCATGTCCAAACATATGTCTGTGGGTGATTTTCAGGGGTGAGGTCATAGTTTCCATGTGGCTTGTTCTTTGAATGGCTTGATTGCAATTGCAGGTCATACTTTCAACACTGGATATGCTGGTGTGTTACTGTATGTGCAAATGTGAAAAAAAGTATGTATTTCAAAACAGAGTTTAAAAGGATCTTTTTAATTCTCTGATATTAAAAGTCCATAATATCTGTATCTGACAAATATGGTGTTATCAGTATAGAAAGATAAATTATGGTCTCTTAGAAATTAAAGGATGGGTTTTTGAGGACATCAAGGTGTACTGTCTCCCAAGCTCTGTTTGCCCCTTTTCTCAATGGCTTTAAATCATCAGGAATTCACTCTCTGTATTAGATCATTTATTCTCATATGCCCCTCGCTGCCTTTGAAACACCTCCAATTCTAGCAATGCTTTACAGACATGCACATGAGCCAAGTGGCTTAAAACAACACCCTAGGACTTAGGTGTTTGGAAGCCCCTTATCCCCTGGAGTCATTTGTGGAACAGGGCCTGCATGCAAGAGGAGGCCCAAGCTCAGAAATGAGCAAAGAGCGTGACTTAACAGGGAGGTTGTAGCAGCTTCACAGCAGTACAGTGAATAGAATTACATGTTCCTCAAGTCCCATTGGCTCATATTGGCATCATTCGGTACTGGACACAGGGTGTGCACCAAGTATATCTGTGAGTCAATGCTCACCTGCAGATGTACCACGAAGCATACCAGACAGAATTCTTGGGGGGAGGAGGGGGGCTGCTGCTTCTCCCAGGCCCTGGGGTTCTATCACAATATTTGATTCTACCCGGTTCAGATAAGCCCTTAAGGGGATTCTTAGCTGGGACTTACAGAAATTGACAACGAGATTTGTTGGGAATGACTGATCCCATGCCCTGGAATGTAAGCCATGCACAGTTTATGGTACATAATTATATACAATAAACTATAAAGGACATACAGTGGATTTTGATATCGGGTTCCAGTTCCTCCTCACTAAGGAATTAGTAAAAACCCTTCATCTGTGTGGCTAAGGAAATAGTTCTGGTCCTGCCCGAATCCGTTTCCATGTGTCCACACGGCCCTTTCTCCCCACTGTGTAGTCTCACGGGAGAGGTCTGCTCCTTACATTAGGATCGAAAGCCTCGTGGGAGAAGTTGCAAGGTGTTCCCTTTCCAGCGGTCACTGTGGAGGAAAAAAGGATAACTGTATGACTGTCAGAGACGTGATCAAATAGGATGAGCTTACATTGGATAAGTAGATAAGATCAGCAATAAGATTATGACACAGAAATCTGTGTATTTGTTCCTCAATTGCATACAAATTTCCCATTTTTCATCAAGATGGAAATTGAATAAGAGGAAAACTAAGAGGCTCTTATCACAGTTGAGCATGTGTTCCAGTTCACCATGGCCACCATCAGAGTTTTGTCCTGGTCACAGGCAGCTGTAGTCTGTGTTCCTCTCTAACTAGAATACACACATCCCTCAGAGGGATTCATTGTCTCTTGCCACAGAGCTGTAGTCTCTGTTTCCTTTGAAGATGGGGGGAAGGTTTAACACATTTGGCCAGAAGCATTGTTCTGCTGGAATATGGGACTACATGTGGATCTCCTCTTCCTGAGTCATCATGACACTTCCTGTGTCACAGCGTTAAATGTCCCCTTGGCAGAATATTCTAGGTACACCGTTGAATTACTAAATGTTCTATTTTGTGTGAATCATATTATCCAGTGTCAGTAAACAACACTCTTTTGGGCGGGTGTGGTGGCTCATGTAATCCCAGTACTTTGGGAGGCCGAGGCAGGTGGATCGCTTGAGCTCAAGAGTTTGAGACCAGCCTGGGCAATATGGTGAAACCCCATTTCTACAAAAAATACAAAAATTAACTGGGCATGGTGGCGCACACATGTAGTCCCAGCTACTGAGGAGGCTACGGTGGGAGAATTGCTTGAGCCCATGAGTTTGAGGCTACAGTGAGCCAAGATCACACCACTGCACTCCAGCCTGGGTGACAGAGCAAGACCCTGTCTCAAAAAACAAACAAACAAAAAACACTCTTTCAGTTATACCCTCCAGAATGATATGGGGAATTATTTTGCCCCTACTTCTGCACCAACTTCAAGGGTTTGGATTGCCTGCTCCCAGCTTTGGCTCAGTGACTTTGGGACTCTGGTGCTTGATTTAATAGAAATGAGACAGTACAATAAAAATTAATGGATCCAGTTTGGTCTTTTCAGTCGATTACCTATTTTGTGTTTCGAGAGGGGAACTGAGACTGGAGGAGAACTGTGGAATGCATTTACCAAAGAAGGCTTTCACTGTCTAAACCTAGTGTCCCTGAATGGGGGGAGGTGGGATAGGCGGGTGGGGTCGTAGTGTCTGGTTCACAGTGTTGGTGCTGCACAAAGGCACCTGAGGGAGAATGAGAGCAGAAGTCCAGCTCCACTCTGCAGACCGTGTGCAGATATAAAACCTTCGCAGGAATCACCACAGTGCTTGCATCAGAACTCACGTACTTGATTGATTCTGCCCTGGATATCCAAGTAATGTTACTGCTGTGCAGATGACTGCTGTGCAGATGTTGGTTTCATACCGCAGTTTGTTTCCCCTCACTCTCTTGAACCTGTTCTTTATTAGGAACAGAAAGAGTTTGTGTCCTCTCTAGGTCCCAGTGAGCAAAGCACAGATCCTTTGCCTCAGGCTCTCGCAGCTTGTCAGGACACAAGTTACCCGCCGGCAGGGACATTCCTACAGTCAACTGTCACGAGGTCTGTTATTGCTTATTTTCATTTCCCTGTTGCCGCAGCTCCCCTTTCTCCTGTTCTGTCTAGATAATCAGAAGATTTTATTCTCTTTCTTTAAAAAAAATTGTTTCTATCCCCTACTCTGTGATCCTTTCCATCCTACCCTAGGCCTGTGCAGCAGAAACCTTTGAAAGAAGGGATCCTCCCTGCACCCCGGGGACCTCCTGGAGTCCTGGCTTTTCCAGCGCCACTTGGATAAACATTTCTCTTCCATGATTTGTGCCCAGTTGCGGCGTGTGTCTGGGAAGTGAGCAGGAGTAGAAACAGATGGATCTTCCACGAGCTCAAAGGCAAGAAGATTGACTTCTATGCAGTAGTCCTCTGGATAAAGTTTAGTAAACATATAATCACACCATCATCTGGGGCTCTGTATACCCTAATAAATGAGTGCTTCTAATTTTATAAGCACTGTCATTACCACAGTTGTACTTGAGATTTTTCCTTTGACTGTAGTATATGTTCTTTTGCTTTACTAGGTGATGTTTATTAGGTGTTGTTTCCCCCAAGTACTGTAGAAAGTGACAGATTGTTTCAGGGCAACCAGTAGGTTGTATTTACAGGTGGTTGGCTGTCTTGACCAGCTTTGCTGCAATAACATAACTGCTTTCCAGCAGGAAGGAACATTGCATAGTAGTGAGAGCTGTGAAGTCCAGACTTCATTGTATTCTTCATTTAGGAATGAACATTTTCTGAATCACTGAATCCTTCTTTTTCAGTTCCTCTTCAGGTCTGTGCATAATGGGAAGGTGATGAATGAGCCCTGTCTTTGTGCATGACAAAGATGCAAAAATGGCATTCCTAGTCCATCATCAGCAGGACCTGAGCTTCTAGTTGCTTTTCCAGAGTAGGGTTGAGAGGCGTGGCTGCCCCAGGCAGGAAGAGCTCTGGCTAGGCACCATTTAGAAGGGGTATGTCTCCTGGATCCATCAAGCTGAGACCATCCCTGGGATCCCATTTTGTGGTGGACCTCTCAAGACAAGTACCTCTTCTTAATGGAAGGGTCTGTCTTACCACAGGATATTTTAAAGAATAATAAGCAATGAACTCACAGTGTGTTCTAAACCACCTGCAGTGTACTGGGAGTTAATGTAAACAAATATATGCTGCAAATTAAAAATAAAATGTATGAGTGAATCCCTAGTGGGTGATTCAGGTACTAATTCCAAATTCCACATTCACCGGGGAAGTGGGGAACACCTTCAGCGAAGTGTGGATTGGACAGTGTTGTTAAGTCCTCACCCAAAGCTGCTTCTTCTTTAAGCCCGTTTAACCAGTTTACAACTGTAATTAGGAGCTGTTTGGCCATTGGGGAAATAAAATTCGTTTCTTTGGGCATGAAATACAATGAAGTGATTATACCATAAAAATTTCATATCATATGAAATTATATATATTTTTTCTGCATCTCTGATCTCCATTATTCACTTGTTTCCAGAGCTGATGTGCTCTTGGTCACATTTTCTGATTCTCTGCTGTAAGAGCTGAAGTTCAAAAGGCCTTCTGCCTGCACTGTGAATGGCTCAGCTGGTAGAATCTGATTTTTTCCTATTTTGATTTCTGAGTCTGCTGCTTTTACAGTCATTTATGCATCTCATGAATGTAATGAAGTGTCGCTTTCCTCTGAACTCTTGTATTTTTTTCTGCCTCATAAGTGGGGTTTTAATCCCTGCATGATTTTGAGAGGTAAACAGAATATCTTCCAGATGGGGGTTGTTCTTCAAAATCCTTTCCTCGGTGGTGATTCCTCCATCTGAATCCAAATGTGTCCTCCACAGCTGCCTGTCCTAGGCAGATTCACCAGGGCTGCACTTCTTGACTTTGCCATGCTACCTCATTTCCACGTGAGAAGGAAGTGCACGTTCAGGGTGGTTGGTCAGAGTTAAGTCAACCTATATCTGTGGTGTGAAATTAACAGACATGTGGGAATTGAACCTTAAACATTCTCAGTTTCACTAGGAACCTAAAATTATAATCACCCCACAGAGACTGTAAATTTGAAACTTACCTTGTTTCCATGGAAGTTTTGAATTCAAAACATTTCATGTGTAAAATATCACTAGTAAGAGGGCACATAAGATCTGTATCACCTCCGGGGAAGGAAAGGAACGATGCTTCATGTCCAGGCTTGGTGGTGCCAGTGATCCTGAACTTCTCAAGTGATTAGTCTATATGGACAGATTAGTTCTTTACTTGTTTAAATGCAGTGGATCAGTTGCATTAAGTGGTATGTGCATTGAGTGGTATGCTGGCAAATGGTAAGTGCACTGAGTGGAATGCTGGCAAATGTTTAACAGCCGGCTCTCCAGAAGGCAAAAGCCCTGATTTGGAGCTTTTTGCTAATTTCAATGGTGTGAATACTTCCAGCGTGACCAATTTCATGCTACCAATATAAAGTCACTGAATATAGAGTTGAGAAGAGATAACAACAATTGGGGGTCACCAGTCAGTATAAGCTGGCTCCAGTCACATCCATGATAAACCCATGGGAAATTGTGATTTTTGAATTTGTTTTGTTTTGTTTTTGTGTTTTGTTTTGTTTTGTTTTTGAGACAGAGTCTCGCTCTGTTGCCCAGGCTGGAGTGCAGTGGCGCGATCTCGGCTCACTGCAAGCTCCGCCTCCTGGGTTCATGCCATTCTCCTGCCTCAGCCTCAGAAGTAGCTGGGACTACAGGTGCCTGCCACCATGCCCGGCTAATTTTTTTGTATTTTTTAGTGGAGACGGGGTTTCACTGTGTTAGCCAGGATGGTCTCGATCTCCTGACCTCATGATCCGCCTGCCTTGGCCTCCCAAAGTTCTGGGATTACAGGCGTGAGCCACCGTGCCCAGCCTTTGTTTTGTTTTTGACAGTCTCTGTTTATCACCCAGGCTGGAGAGCAGTGGTGGGATTTCGGCTCACTGCAACCTCTGCCCCCCAGGATCAAGCGATTCTCCTGCCTCAGCCACCCAAGTAGCTGGGACTACAGGCATGTGCCGCTATGCTCAGCTAATTTTTTGTATTTTTAGTGGAGATAAGGTTTTACCATATTGGCCAGGCTGGTCTCAAACTCCTGACCTCAAGTGATCCACCCACCTTGGCCTCCCAAAATGTTGGGATTACAGACATGAGCCACTGTGCCTGGTGATTTTGAATTTTGCTTTAGAAATCCTTTTGTACAAACATCTCTACTGTCTGAAGAAAGTCCCTTTGTGTGTGTGTATACATCTAGTTATTTCAGTTTTAAACAATTTTCTAAATTTAACTGTCATTTCTAAACTCCATATAAAGGCATGGAAAATTAAATAAGCCTAAGTGTTCCCATTTATTTTATATTCCATAATTCATTGCATGCCTTCTAACTTTTTGTTTAATGGTTTTTCATTTTTATTTCCAGTTTCATTGCTTTGACTTCCAAAACTATAGCTGTCTGCCCCATGAAAATATTTCTCTCCCCACCCCCCTTGTCTAGTTTTGTTTTGTTTTGTTTTAGTACAGACAGCATCTCACTATGTTGCCCTGGCCAGTCTTGAACTCCTGGCCTCAGGGATCCTCTTGCCTCACCCTCCCAAAGTGCTGGGATTACAGGCATGGGCCACGACACCAGACCTTTGTCCAGTTTTAATAACAAGTATGTGGCTAGTGACAGGGATGGTCGTCATTCAATCTGGGGCCACTCTCCCCTCACAGCCTTCGTGGGCCAATACTCTATTAAAATAGGTCCCTCCCAGTTCCCTCCTTTTTTTGCCAACTTTTCCTCATTTGGATCATTTCAAGTTGATTGACTCTTTTCTCATTAGGTTCAAGACTGAGGCCACATTCAATGCGGAACAGAATGACTGCTTTAAAACAGCAATGGTGAAATCTCTTGCTCTGTCTTGGCTTCATTCCCTTAATTTTAAGTGTCTTCGACTATCATCTTCACTTGAAGAAAGTAAAAAACACATGTTTTTGAGGAATGAGGAATGTCTGTCAGGCTGATTGATGTTTTCATTTACATTGAAGTCCACTTTTTTTCCCCATCAAAACACTAGTTTTGGTGGTTAAAAAAAAATATCAAATCGGTATGTGAGGGAGAGTGGATGTAGGCATGTCTTTGCCAGCACCTGCTCAGCAGCTTAATTTTCACATGCCCCGACACTGTGTCATTGACAAACAGCAAATACCTTGTCATTAACTGAGATTTGTCCTGCTCAGCGCTGTTCCCCCTCGTCATTATATTAGTCCTTCAGCTGCCCCCAAATGACACTTTGTAAAGCAGCCACACTCAAGGCAAGTGTTGGATTGCAGGTTTACAGTTCTCATCTTGGCCCTATCACATGGAGTTTTGGAAGTGCCGAGACCCACAAAATGGAGAAATGCTGTAGGGTCTTGGGACTCACTTCAGTCTGGGCAGGGGTCTGAAGGTGTGTTTTGCATTCCTTTCATCATAACCTTCATTCCACCCTCTACCTCCAGCGGGTTTGAGGCTGCTGCTCCCTGTGGCATCAGCCTTGGCTGTGTGGGAGGAAGGGGCTCTCGTCAGTGTCAGTGTTTTGACTGTCAGGCCCCTGAGCTGTGCCCCTCTCCCAGGACATCCATACCCCGGCCCACAGGACCATGAGATCAGCAAATCACCTAGAAGACTGGAGACAAAGGTGCGAGAGGAGATTGTGAAATCCCTCTGACAGCAGGTTCCAATTTGGGGGCAGGGAGATTGCTCCTGGAAGCAAGGGCCCACTTCCCACTGCCCAGATCTGTACTCCAGTCATGCCTTTGTTAAGCCGCAGGATGTGCCGAGTACTAATGGGTGCTCCTTTGCTTAGGGAAATGCAAACGCAACACCACAGAAAAACAAAACCCTCATGCCTGTACAAGGAGGTAGCTATGAAGATGATCATGGGGAGTGTGGATGTGTGCAGTATCGACTACACAGGTGCTTAGGGATTCAAGGCAAATTAGGAAAGGGTGCATTGAGGAGGAAATCTGTGAGTAAGCACAAAGGAAGTTAGTTGGTAGAGGGGAAGAGCGTTTCAGGGAGGAGAAGGGCAAATCTCACAGCCCAGAGGGGAAATGAGCAGAGCCCTGTCAGAGACCATAGCTATGCAGGTGCCTGGGGTCCTTCCCATGCTCCCTCAAACTCTTGCTCAAATGTTACTCTGCGGAGAGGGCTCCAGACACCATACTTAAAATTGACATCTACGTTCCCCGCTACATGCCCTTCGCTCAGTGCTTGCCTTGTTTTTACTATAGCATTCATCACCTTCTGTCATATGAAGACATACTCCCACTGGAATATAAGTTCCAGAAGGGCAGAGATAGATTTTTGTCTGTTGTGTTCACCATTATAACTACTGCCTGCTACTTACACCTTGAAGAAATGAATAAACAGGATGTAGCAAGAATGAAATGTGGTGATGTGGGCAGAATTCTGGGGTCGAAGGAACTCCAGCTGGGAGGTAGAAAACCCGAGCCCTAAAGCCAGGCTGGCAGTGTATAAACTTGGGGTGGGGGGAGTAGGAGAGAGGAGTGGAGTTCCTTGGGCCTCAGTTTCTTCACTGGTGAGATGGATATCTCACCAGCGCCCCTCCCGGCCTCAAGATTCTGAGTGCCAACATGGTCAGAGGTTGCGGGAGCAACTGGAGAATCACTGTGGATTCCTGAACCACGGGGTCAAGGAGGTATTGGTAAAGAAAAAAAATAATATTTTTTCCAGTGTATTCCAGATAATTTTTTTTAGAGGGGGGCTAAGAGGCTAGAGGTAAATAAATTTTTTAATCACCATCTGATAAACCCTCCTTTCACCTGCTTCCTTGCCTCTGTCTTACTTTGCCCAGCTCCTGCAAGCTTGAGCCACAAGCAGTTTTTTGGCTCTGTAGATGAAGGAGCCATTGAAGACTGGCTTTTGGGATTCATTTCAAGCGTACTAGAACTTCAAAAGAAAACCATGGGGCAACCAATTTATTTTGGTTTCAAGCTTAAACTGATCAAGGCTCTTGCATATCCCATAGTTTGCTTTGAAATTAAAAAGGTACCTTCTTTCCCTGGCCCATCTCACTCCAAAAACTCCCTCAGCGTTGGGAGATATTCCCCTGAGGGGCTAACATGCCTTACCAGCCAAACCTCCAAGCCACTCTTGACCTCTCCTAGAGACAATGAGCATTTATTTAGGGCAGAATTAACTTGCTGCTTAAGTATGTTACCACAGAATAATAAAGGAGAAATTATGGCCAACAGAAGCATCAGGCCTGTAATAGTTAACCCACTGGAGACTACATTTTATTGCTTATTTCTGAGAAAGGCTTATCTATCAACATGTGAAAGGATGTTTCTGCACCCCTTTATTTTGACAGAATACTTCTACTGGTATGTCTAACCGGTCCGTTTTCTAGATTATCTTGTTGGGCATCCTTTATCTTGCTTTGTTTTGTTTTTCGCTTCTGGAGATGAAGAAGCTCGGAGAAGCAACATGCAAAAGATTTGGGTTCAACTCCCAGCTCAGCTACTCACTGGCTTGGGTACTCACCATCTTTGACCTCCCCACTTTCCTAAAATCTGTAAAATGAGGGTCAGAATTCCTACTCTGCAGGGTTGTTAAAGACATTATGAGTAACCAGGAGAGGGTTCCTGACCCATATCACGTCCTCAGTAATAGCCATCATCCTCAGCAATTCCTCTTCACATTCACAGCAATAGCAAACTCTCACCCACTCAAGAAATGTCTCATGGCCTTCCTCAATTACCTGTCAGAGTCAGTGTCTGGCTCAATTCTACAGCAGATTGATGACCCAAGCTAGAGCTGCGTTTTCATGAGTCCTTTTAATGAAAAGATTCAGCACTTAATCCCAGAAGGACATTGTATGGTAGTGCCAGATAATGAAGTAGTCAGGCTGCTGAAATGTTGACAGTTCACTCTGTGCCCATAGAATAAAATGAATAGGAATAGAGCCAAGAGGAAGGGGCCAGCTAGGAGAGACGACTGTAAGAGATGTGATGGTTGAGCTCCCCAGCGAGCAAGGATTCCTCTCCTTGGAATTGAAAGCATTTGTGGACAGTTCATCTAATAAAGGATTTCTTATAAAAACCACAAAGAGAAAATAATGGCGTTCTTTTGAGACACTATATATTCTGGCAGACACTGTATACTCTGAGTGGGACCGTTACATCTGGTTTTTGCCTACAACAATTCTTTTTTAGTAGGCAGGGTATAAATTATAAATTTTAAATAAATAATGCATAATCTTAAAAAAAACAATAAAACCAAACCAGAACTGACTGCCTTTTCTTTTTATACACATGAAAAAATTTTAATGAAAACAAACTATACCCTTGGTAAATGCACAGAATTTGAATGTAAGTTCAGAATGAACGTCGAAGAGTTCATGCTGTCATAAAACTCTCTTCTAAGTAACTTTTCCAGTTTGAACACATCTTTATGAATACAGAGCTGCTGTGAGGCTTCACTTACTTTGCACAGAAAGTGATTTCATTTCCAATTCTTGTCCTGCTTCCATTTGCATGGCTATCCACATCGTTAGGAAACTTGGCATAGTAAGGTGTCCAGGGCTGGGTTTTGTATTTGGGGGACTAAATTACTCACTAATAAAATTTTTTTACTAATTCCATATTTCATCATTTAGTAAATAGCCTTCATCATAAGGAAAATCTAGTTATTTGGGTGGATAAAGTGTTTTATGTATTTAACTTTTGTTCCAGTGATATTGTGTAACATTCAAGCAACTAACCAGGTTGTTAACTCTTATTGTTTTGTTGCTTTTGAGGGCATTTTAATTATAGGAATTTATTTGAATCATCCGTTTTACTGTTAGAGCCAAATCATTCTTATGGGTTTATGGGAATCTATACCACCAGGCAGTAGATTAATAACTGTCAAAAAACCACATGAAAAGGTCACTGCGAATCTCAGATCAAAACTTGTGGTTTTCTGGATTTTGCAATTGACCCTTTTTAAAGCTTCTCTTTGGTAACATGATCTTTATGGCAACACCACTGAGCTATAGACACTTGTGATCATGAAAATAGCCCGGAAGTGTCCCACACTCACCGACAGTGCCACCCTCCACCTACCAGGGAAGGGGATGGATCTGCAGTGTATCCATTTTAACACACAAGCCCACCTTCAGTGATATACATGGCAAAAAAAATATGAGAGTGAAGGAGACTCTTTTTTTTCTGCAAAAAGATTGGAAAAACAGACTGGATTGAGACTGGACCACAGCACTTGGGAGGGCTCTTTATGGAGAACCACAGCAGAAAGGAATTCTCTTTGCTGGTGAATTCTTTCTGGCCCTTTGCACTGTCATTCCTGGAGCGTTTCAATTATTCCCCAAACCAGCAAACGGCTCACTGATCAGCAGCCCCCATTCCCCCGCTGCCAGCTTCTTACCTGAAATGTGTTGTTGGAACCAGGGCAGCCCAGGGGACTTTGAGTTTGGGCACTGGGGACCAAATTGTCAGCCTATTCTGAACTTCCGTGGAATACTCAAGGAGTTAACCAGAGCAATTTTGGCTTCACTGGGCCCCCACACTTTTTTGTATAACAAAGACTTGGACACTGGAAAATACATTCAAAACATGAGCCAAGAGTGGAGTTCAGCGGGAGATAGTTCAAGAGGGAGAAGCAGCGGAAAGGCATGCACCCTTCAGGTCCTTGCTGCCTGTAGGCCTCTGAATTTCAAATGTGCTATTGGCGCCCGGTTCTTTGGCACGCTGAATCTCTTCATGGTGAGGGGCAGCACTGCTTCACTTCCTGAACTGAAATCTCTCATCTGCAGCACTCTGTATATCAGTCCCCAGCCCTTCCTTCCCTGCTCACCCCCACTCCCCATGGAAACAAAGCCCCCAGGCTCTGGAAAGTAATGCTAAGAAAATAAACACTACAAAGGCTGGTAACAGGGGGTTATCTCTCTTGAATGTTATTTTGTAACCATCTAGGTTCAAGGAGGAGGGGGTGCCCCAGCTACAGGAGCCAGCAGGGTCCCTTTGTAGTAGGCATCCGTGTGTTTGGCCAGATGTCCTCCCAGCGGAGGGCAGAGAGGAAGATAAAACAGAATTCTTATTAAAAAGAAGTCAGGGGAGGGGGAAAACAAGACAGAGAAAGTGTGTCAAGTGGAACGGGAGGCCAGGCAGTGCCATCTGATATTGATTAAATGCTGATAGAGTCAGCAATGAGAAATGCACACAGTGAGGAAGTGCCCCAGCTCTTCGGAATGTGAACCAGTGACAGTTGTCTGGGCTCGGATCTGCACGAAATACCACATGCACCAGAGGCCTGGCGGCCACAGGGCTAGCTCACGGGGAAGGATGGGAGGGAAAGATGAGTGTGCTGGAGTCAGGACATGTGGCTTCTGATCCTGCTTCCCCTCTCTGGGCCTCTCTTTTCCCATCAATGACACAATGACGCTTGACCTCTGCACAACCTTCTCGCTCCCAGATTATGTCATCTACTATAATCTCTGCTCTGACCAAATCTTCTGAGGTTCTCTTAGTGGAATGTAAGAAATCATCCTGAAGAGGCGTAAGAAGCTCACCCAGCATGGTCCAAAAATCCAAAAGGAATAAACCCGCCCATCAGCCATGGGAGTGCCACCCAGTCCTTCAGCGGGAGGTCAGGCCAGCACCCCGTGTCTGTCGCCCTTCTGTGCTTCACAGTTGCCACCAAAGCAAGTTCATGGTTTCTCAGCATGGAATGTGGCGTGTCTGTGGGTCTACCTATACATTCCTTTCTCTAAATTTTAAAAATATTTTCACCCTTATTGGATGTAAAGAGTCTTTTTTCATTTTATACCATCAGATTACAGAGAGCTTATGCACTGGTGCGTGTGTGTGGTGGGGTGGGGGGAGTGTGAGTGTGTGTGTGCATACGTGCATCCTTTAGTTAAGAGTGCCTTCTTGAAAGTTTGTTGTTTTATTTTTTTCCTTTTTAGCAAATGTCATGAGGACAGTGGTATTTTAATAAAGGGTGAGGCTAGATTCCAGTGGGAATGGAAGAGGAAGCTTCCACTGAGATGAAAAGATCTCACACTAGGGTGGTGGCAGGGGAAATGGAGAGGAAACGATGACTAGAGAGAGGGACCATGGCCTAGTGGAGAGATCGTGGCATCTAGAGCCTGACACAGGTTGGAGTCCTGACTGCAACATGTATAGAGTGTCAGTTCAGCTCTCACCATGATACCCCCTTGCAGTCCTTTTATGGATTAGAGATGCTGTGTGTAAGGGATCTAGCTCAGAACCTGGCACACTGTAGGCAGTAAGTGAACATCAACAAGCTGTAGATGATGATGATCATGATGAAAAATAGCCCACTGGAGGATTAACAAGGCCTGTGACTGAACTGGAGAATAAGTATGAGAGAAGAAATGATGGTGTCTTTGAGTTTAACCACCTGAGGGATTGGGATAGTAATAGTAGTTGAGTTGAGTACAATAAGAAAAGTTGGGTGGAAGTTGGAGATCTGGTTTGGCAGGGCTAGAACTGAAGTCAGTTTTAGACATAAGAGATGGTGCTGAGACATACAGATGGTTATAGGGAAGTAAGACAGAAAGGAAGGGGAGGGGAAAAATGGAAAAATTATAATGAAGTTTATTTACTTCAGGTCTGTTTGATCAGTGAGTCTAATTTTACAGCTTCACTTTCAAGGGATTGGTTAACCAAAGGTCAATCCATCATGACCAGCTTCTAAACTAAACTCTTGCTCCTTGAAGTGTGGTCCTCAGACCAGTTGTCACCTAGGCCTTGCAGAAATGTAGAATCTTAGCTCCTCCCTCAGACGCACTGAATCAGAACCTGTACTTCAACAATGTGATGTGTAAGCACTTTAAAGTTTGAGAAACATTGTTCCTGAGTGTGGTCCCCAGACCGCAGCATCAGCATCAGCATCAGCACCACCTGGGAACTTCTTAGAAATACAAATTCTTGGCCAGGGGTGGTGGCTCACACCTATACTCCCAGCACTTTGGGAGGCCGAGGCGGCGAGGCGGGTGGATCACTTGAGGTCAGGAGTTTGTGACCAGCCTGGCCAACATGGTGAAACCCTGTTTCTACTAAAAATACAAAAAGTAGCCGGGTGTGGTGGCGGGCGCCTGTAATCCCAGCTACTCGGGAGGCTGAGGCAGGAGAATCACTTGAACCCGAGAGGCAGAGGTTGCAGTGAGCCGAGATCGTGTCACTGCACTCCAGCCTGGGCAACAGAGCAAAACTCCATCTCAAAAAAGAAAAAAAAAAAAAAAAAAAAGAAAAAGAAATCCAAATTCTCAGTTCCCTTCTCAGACCTCCTGAATTAGAAACAGTGTATTTTAATGAGTGCTTCAAGTGAATCTGATGCACCCCAAAGTTTGAAAAGCACTGCTGTAAGTCATGAAATTGACAGATGCACCTCCTCCCTTTGTGTCTACAGCCAGAGGGATGTGCTGAACACCAGAGGGATTGGTTGAGCCCTGAAAGCTAAATTTAAGTCATTGTTATATGCTGTTTCTCTCATTATTCTGCATTAAACACAGCTGAAGAACTCTTTTCACTGAAGAAGGGCACTATGCGTAAAATTACAAACCAAAGGAGAGAAACTTCAACTGTGGCTTAATCCTCGTGACTTACCCATCAAAAGTTATTGAGCGCAGTTATAGGAGATCAGTCCTTTATGTGCTGTTGCTCCTGGGGGACGCTATTAGTAAGACACACATAGGGAAACAGGTCAAGAAAACAGGGAATCTCCTGATATTCCTTACAATGTGATTTTCACATTAAAACATCCACAGTCTTTGTCTTGTGTGTGTTTCTAATCTATCAGATGGAAATTCTCTTTTTAAAGGTTTCTGGAGTCACTTGCAGCAATGATGCTGGTTTACCACTCAGACAAGAATGTTTTTCAAAAACGACCTTTTAGCAGAAAAAATTTACCTCCTCTCATCAAAACTGTCTGGTTTTTCTGTTTGTTCAACAGTCATTATTCAGATCACTATGATAACTAATATAAGGGTCAGTGTCTGTTTCTTGTGTACATGTAATATGCAAAATTTGTTATATATTGGGCAGTTAATTATAAGATTACTTGTATTTTCTGCCATAGGTTATAATACATTACAACCAGTGGCATGCTGGTAGACTAGTTGTTTGCGGCCAGTAAATGGAGGTCATCCTAATTTGTAGTGTTTGCCAATTTCTATGGTGTAAATACTCCCTGCAGGGCTGATTTCAAGCTACCAACAGTTTCACAACCAGCTCTCAAAATTCTTACAAATTTAACAGTTGGCTCTTACAAGCCAGTAGGAAACAACTTCAGCATGCCACTGAAACAAACATCAAGGGACTGATCAATAGGATTTTTTTGTTGTATTTGAATTGCTATAGGCCTAATAATGTCTGAAATAAGTAAATTTGAATGTTTAAATATTTTGTCATATAGATTTTTATTGAAATTATCACCATAATTATCATAATGGAATTTGATTTGAAACTACAGTCATGTGCCACATAACATTTCGGTCAACAATGGACTGCATAGATGATGACAGTCCCATAAGATTATAAAACTTATAAAACTGTATTTTTATTGTCCTTTTCTATGTTTAGATACACAAATACTTACCATTGTGTTAAAGTTGCCAAAAATAAAGTTGCCTATCAGTACAGTAATATGCTGTACAGATTTGAGCCTAGGAGCAACAGGCCATACCATGGAGCCTAGGTATGTTGTAGTCTATACCAGAGGTCCCCAGCCCCCAGGGCCATGGACCAGTTACCTGTTAGGAACTGGGCTGCATAGCAGGAGGTGAGCGGTGGGCGAGTGATTGAAGCATCATCTGTATTTACATCCATTTCCCATCACTTGCATGACCACCTGAGCTCCGCCTCCTGTCAGATCAGCGGCAGCATTAGATTCTCATAGAAGCGTGAATCCTATTGTGAACTGTGCATGTGAGGGATCTAGGTTGTGCGCTCCTTGTAAGCATCTAATGCCTGTGATCTGTCACTGTCTCCCATCACACCCATACGGGACCATCTATTTGCAGGAAAACAAGCTCAGGGCTCCCACTGTTTCTACATTATGGCGAGTTGTATAATTATTTCATTATATATTACAATGTAATAACAATAGAAATAAAGTACACAATAAATGGAATGCATTTGAATCATCCTGAAACCATCCCTACCCCTACTCTGGTCCATGGAAAAATTGGGGAAGAAGATGGGGACCGCTGGTCTATACTATCTAGGATTGTGTAAGTACACTCTAGGACAGTGGTCCCCAACCTTTTTGGAACCAGGGACCAGTTTCATGGAAGATAATTTTTCCATGGATGGACAGGGGGCAGGAGATGGTTTCAGGATGAAACTGCTCCACCTCAGATCATCAGGCATTAGTCAGATTCTCATAAGGAGCGTGCAACCTAGATCCCTTGCATGTGCAGTTCACAATAGGGTTCATGCTCCTAAGAGAATCTAATGCTGCCACTGATCTGACAGGAGGCAGAGCTCAGGTGGTCATGCTGGCTCACCTGCCACTCAACTCTTGCTGTGCAGCCAGTTCCTAACAGGCCACCAGACTGGTACCAGTCCATGGCCTGGGAATTAGGGATCCCTGCTCTAGGATGTTCACACAATGATGAAATTGCCTAATGATGCCATTCTCAGAATGTATTCCCATTAACTGATGCATGACTGTATTCTATGAAACAATGTTATGTGCTATTTTTAAGTCATATTAAATACAGCTATAACAATAGAATGGTAATATTAAAGTGCCTATGTTGCTCAAGCAGTGTGTTTACTGTCAAAATAGTTCTCATAGTATAGTAAGGCATATGTAAAAATTATTCTTAGTCCCAATATTTGAACCAAAATGCAAAAAGATACATTTTTAAATGACATCTTTGCTTACTGTTATTAAAATTTGACTTCTCTTACAGGTATTCAGGAAGGAACACAATGTACCAAATGTAAAAATAACTGGGCACTGAAGTTTTCTATCATATTATTATACATTTTGTGTGCCTTGCTAACAATCACAGTAGCCATTTTGGGATATAAAGGTAAGTATGCTTTCTTTTTTTTCTTCCAAATAACAAGTGTTCTTTCATTAATTTAAGCATGAGAAAACTCATATTTGCAAATACGAAGTATTTCATTCATACAACTCAGATGCAAAATAGCAACATGATAAACTTCATCTCTGTATCTTGAACTTATAGCTATGAGATCTGAAAAGGGGAACATAGTAATTCCTTTTGACTCATTTCAGCAATAATCAGGGTCCTCTCTGAGAGTTATAAAGTTTTTTTTCCCTTGTTGCTTTTTTCTACCTATTTCTAGCTACTCCTTCTTCCTCTATTTTTTTTTTTTCATCTTATCTCTTGGAGGCTTTATGGAAACCCTGGAGTCAGCACACAGGAAAACTGTATTGACAGAGAATAAGCAAAACACAAGATCTCCAGAGATACAACATACTTCACCCAGGGATCGGCCAACTAATTCCCTTTTTTCTCTTCAGCACATTCACTGTGGTCACTGTTGTTTATATAGCTCTATAAAAATACTGCCCTGTAGAAATTAAGCACAGAGGCAGCACTACCACCTCAACCCTACTTTATAGGATGTTGGGCCTAAACATATCTGGTTTAGGGTAAGGGCAGGATTTTTGCCTGAATCCTCCAGACTTTCAGACACAGTAAGTTCCCCACGCACCTTTCAGAGACCATAGGTAGAAGGTGTCGTGATTCAGAATCACAGAACTACATAAGCCCTTTTCTAGAAAACAGCCAGGGAAACCTTCTTTAAAAGACATGTGAGGCAAACATGGCCATTTGGTTTCAGAACAGAGGCAGACGTGGAGTCTGTGGATCATCAGGTCTTCCCTCTGCTCTGTGGCCCACAGACTGACCTAGGAAAAGAAAGACTCCAAGTGTATTCCCTCCAACTGGTCATTCCTCCCACCTTTCTCCCAGCATGTAGCAGTTTCCTGAGAAATCACAGTGTGTATTGGAATGAGATGGGTGTCAGGGCCAGACAGTCCAAGTTCAAGCCTTGATCCTAACATTTTTAATACAACTGTGAATGTTCAGTAAGTGCTTGCTACTGTGCCAGGGGTCATGCTAAGTCTTCTGCATGGCTCCATACCCAGGTGTGAATCATACCCTCTTAGAGTTTCTGATTTCTTATCTGTAAAATGGCAATAATAATGCTACTTGTCAAGGCGTTTGGGATGAGCAGAGATGATGTCATTGAAGTATCTCTCCTGTAGCTGGTCCCAGGAAATCATATCTGTATCTCTCTGTTCCTTGCTTCTTCCTAGCCACATTACACAGCTCTAGCCGTTAGAATGGCAAAACCTGTCAAAAATCCACAGTATAATCGAGACTTTTAGTCCCATCTCTAAGGCCACATACGTGGAAAATAATATGCATCATTGAGTGTGTTGACTGATTAGTTTGGACAATGGAAATCTGGAAAATTACCAGGTCATTCTATCCATTTGTGATGAGTTAGACCATGATCTAACCCAGAGCATCTTAAGTTTTTAGATGAAGCAGCAAACAGAGTAAGTGATTAAGGAAGGCTATTAAATCATGATTAGCGCTGGGCAGAGAGGTGGGATGGGAACCTGGTGAGAGAAAGGAGGGTTTTCCATGTCCCAGGTAATCCGGACTATCTCTCTTCCTTTTGTTTAGATTATTTAGGTCATTACTCACTTCTCCATGACTTTTCCTAGTGAGCCAAGATAAAGGAGAAGCTTGAAATCAGCCATTTAATAAGTACTTTTAAGCCTCAGTACTGTGTAATCACAGTTACTGCTAAAAGAGAGATGAGAGTGGTTTGGCAAATATATAACATTTTGTAATTTTTACCTGTGCTAGGAAATAAAGTCTAGGACATTTATGCATTCAGAATTACACAAAAAGAGTCAAAGAAGAGGCTTTTTTCCCTTTCTTTTTTTTTCTGTTTGTTGGTTAAGGTACAGATATTTCCTCCCTTTTTATCCATGGAAAGCCCTTCCTGGCTCTGGCGTGTTGTGCGTGTGCTGGTCCATTTGCCCACAGCACCTTTTCTCTGCTCTCCAGCTAAAGTGCCTCCTTCCCACCCTTCATGTCTCATGTAGACACATGGCAGCTCCTGAAAGCTGAATTAGGCCCCTTCCTGTTTGTTCCCATAGCACCCAATATTTACTCTTAGCCCCTGTCACACTGTGTCATTAGAGTCGGTGGACTTGTCTGTGTCACCACCCAAACTATGAGTTTCCATGAAGACAAGAGACTACCTTTTATTTATTATATCTCCCACCAGCACCTAGTCTCATGATATTTAACCATTGCCCAGGAAAGTTCACTGGATGAATTAATGGGAGGATGGATGGATGGATGGATGGATGGATAGATTGTGCATTAGGGCTGCCTTTCGTGAAGGCAAATGATAGATGCTCAGGGACCTCTAAGCCAATCTACATCTAGGGGATAGCTGCCCCTAAAAGCCCTACCTGGAAACCTAATGTTTTGGAGTTTGGCTTGGCCTGTTCTGTGGGGGCAGTCTCACCAAGATGAAGGAAGAAGAGATAATGGGGAGCAAGTACAAGGGGAGACAAGATGATGTCTTGCCCCTCTTTTCTTTCCTTCATTGCCCCCCTCCTTCAGGCCTCCACTGACAAAAAAAAGATAATACAACATGCACTTTTGCTTTCCAAACACACCATTAATGAACAAAAATGTCGATGTTTTCCAGATGTGCTTTCTCTTTACTCACACAGTGACTCCTCTTTCTTGCTGGTAAGATTCTAGTGACCCAACGTTGTAAGAGGCAGAAAGATAAGACCCAGTTCTCCCTTCACACATTCCCCCTTTGAAGTCTAGAGAAACTCTCTCCATTAAAAAAGAAAGAAAGAAAAGAATATTTAATGAAAGAAGCGCAATAAGGCATTCCTCTGAAGGAGAAATCGAAAGGAAAGGAGTAAAAACTTTTATTTATCAGAGTTGGCAAAGGCAACTTCATACTGTTTTGCTCAAAATTGTTCTTTTCTTCTTTCATGTCACTTACGTAGCCACAAGTTAGAATACAATGAGCTTCCTTCAAGAGAATTTGCTGAAGAAGCCAGAGAATCGCTTAGTCACCCAGACAGCCTCTGTGCAGTGGTCGTGACTGAGGCGTATCAGCCACTTTGCAGAAAACATGTTCTTGGACAGTTGAGCTTGGTACATCCTCTGCCCCAGGCTTTTTATCATTAGTCAACAGAGCTTCCGTAGCAGGAGTCATCTCTTAAGTTCAATGTGTCATGTTTCTTTCAGAATATTTCCTGAACAGGAAAATCCTACTCCATTATCCTTTCCAACAGGCAGCCTTCTAAAGGTAATTAGGATAAAGAAAAAAGCCAGAAATCTGGATCTTTCTCAATAAGGATCTCCTTTAATTCAACATTCCTAGTCATTGGTAGTCTACTTTGCTGCTAAGCTGGGTCAATGTAGCAATTTACAACTGGATTACTATTTAGGCTTTCAAAATACACATCAAGTCACACTGGAGAGTGCTTTAGGATCCAGGATAACACCCTACAATCAGATTTTCTGTATTTCTGTAAGGAAACCTAAAATGGTGTTCAAGGTAGAAATGCCTTTATTAAATTCCAGGGGAGTGTAACTAATGTTACTGGAAAGCCCCAGGTCCCAGAGAAAGGAAGTATTTATCCCACAGTGCCATGATCAGTCTGGTACAAAAACATGTGAGCACCAGCTTGGAGGAGCTCTGTGCTCTGTCCTCAGGGCCGAGACCATGGCCTGTGTCTCTTGAATCCTCAATGTCCAGTACTATGCCACCTACGTGGCAGATGCTTGGTAAACGTCTGGTGATGTTAACTTTAAAGAGAATATAAACAGAAATAATTCTTCCCCTTAAGGGATTCTTTATTGGAGGAAACCAGATTTAGGAAAAAGAAATACCAAAAGAGATTTGGTATTTATGGAGTTATAGAAAGAGCATGGATTTTGGAGTTAAACCTTCCAGCCTGGTATGCCACATAGTCACTGACAAGCTGTGTGATTTTTAGCAAGTTCCTGAACATCTATGAGCCTCAATCTTTTCATCTACAAAACAGCAGTTGGAAGGATTAACTGCAGTGATGGTGTAGTGCATCCGGCAAAGAGCAGGCACTCGATAAATAGAGGCTATTATTATTATCATTCAAATAAAGATCCAGTTGGTGTGCAGTGGAATCAACTTGTAGGTGTGGCTGAGTACAATGGGGTAGTGAGGTGTGGAGTGGACCTTCAAGGAGAAGTGGAGTCAAGACAAGGGAAGAAGAAGTTAGTGGCCCAGGCCAAGGGATGATACCGAAGTGCTTTTATAAAAAAGGTTTTATTGTCAGAGTATCCTAGAGAATTATGCTTTGGATACTTGAAGAGGGACAGATCTTCAGGTATAATACCTGAAACACCAATATTCTGTAGAAAAATTCTACCTTAAGAAACAGTTCCCAATACAGGGGAGCCTATGAGAAACCAGACTGCTGGTCACCCTTCTGTGTATCCTGCTCATTTTTCTCATATGAGAATGGTCTACAAACTGAGGTCTATGTCTATAGACTGGGAATTTCCAGGGTAATATAGGATGGCTCTGCGACTGTATTCCTGATTGAGAATTGGTGCTAATAAATTCAGAATAAAAGCCATAAAAGTGCTGTGTGCTGTTACAGCAAGGCTAAGTTCTGGATCTCCACCAGTCTGGTATTTTTATGCAGTAGCAGGTTCCAGCATTGCAATCCTAACATTTCCAGCTTTATACCAGATCCTATTTTTAAACAAAGACACACACCCCCCAATGCATGTAAGCTGTTCATTAGCACTTGTGGGCAGGGAAAATAGTTTCCTTGCTGCACAGAAGAAAACGTCGACAGATTTTTTTTGTTCTTTTTTTTAATGAATGTATTTATCCCTTTTGTATTTATTCTACACAAACCTGAATTATCTGTCCATGACAGTTCTCTCTTTTTCAAAACTAAAATGGAAGAAAAAGTAGAAAGGGTAGAAAATGACTGACCGTCAGCATATTTGAAGGTTTCTTTGGCTTCCAGGAAAGAAGGGCAGGACTTGAGATCCTGCATGTGGTTTGAGGACAGACCGAGGCATATGTTTTGATTTGAGGATCAAAACTGAACCTAAACCTGTAAACGTTCTGTATTTTAGTTCTTAAAAATTAGCTTTGCTAAAAACACATATGAAACATTTTATTCTTGAGAGTTTCCAGGGATTTAGGAGTATGTGTACCTATGAAGCAACCCTAAGGTACAGATTATTAGGACTGCACATCTGTGTCTACGTAGTAATTTTAAAAATAATAATTACTCAGCGAAATGTCATACTCACTGCCAATGCTCAGGCTTCCCTGGGTTGGTTGGGAAACACGTGTTTGCTTGCCCTGTAGCTCTGCAGGCAGATTGCTACTTATTTAAATAAATCCCTCGTGCCTGTAATCCTAGCACTTTGGGAGGCCAAGGTGGGCAGATCATCTGAGGTCAGGAGTTCGAGACCAGCCTGGCCAACATAGAGAAATCCCATCTCTACTAAAAATACAAAAATTGACGAGTTAATGGGTGCAGCACACGAACATGGCACATGTATACATATGTAACAAACCTGCACGTTGTGCACATGTACCCTAAAACTTAAAGTATATTTAAAAAAAATACAAAAATTAGCCGGGCATGGTAGCAGGCACCTGTAATCCCAGCTACTCGGGAGGCTGAGGCAGGAGAATCACTTGAACCTGGGAGGCAGAGGTTGCAGTGAGCTAAGATCATTCCATTGTACTCCAACCTGGGCAACAAGAGTGAAATTCCGTCTAATAAAAAATGAAATAAATAAATGACATAATAAATATGTATTCATTGACTACCTACTAAGTGCCACACACTGAGCTAAGAGGAAGAGATGGAATTGAATGTAAATTTTCCTGCCCTAAAGGATATATTAGTAGATAAGTCATGACAGCACAGTGCAGTGAGTCCCATAATAGAGAAAGGACTACTTGCCAGGGGAATTCTGCAAGGTGCACCTCGGCAAAGGGTTCCCACAGGAAATGACAAGCAGAGTCTTGAAGAGCAAATAGGACTTAGCTCAGTAAAAAAAAAAAAAAACAGGGAAGAACATTCTAGGTAGAGAGAACACATGGAAAGGCTCGTGTGAGAGAGTGTTTGTTGCAGTGCACACATTTCATTATGACCAGACGGTAGAACCTTGAGGGAAAACATAGTGAGCTTCTCCAGGGACAATTCTAGGATCCAAGGAGCTAGTTCACTTTGAGTCACACAAACACATGGGAACTTACTACTTCCTGAGAGGAGCCAGGAGAATCTCACACAGTCATGCGTGGGTAGAACATGTGATGAATATAATAAATTGGATCCATTGGCTCATAATTGATATATAAAGCATGTTCCACTTTTTGAAGTCTTTTTTTTTTTTTTTGAGACAGAGTCTGGCTCTGTTGCCCAGGCTGGAGTGCAATGGCGCGATCTCGGCTCACTGCAACCTCCGCCTCCCAGGTTCAAGCAATTCTCCTGCCTCAGCCTCCTAAGTAACTGAGGTTACAGGTGTGTACCACCACGACGGGCTAATTTTTGTATTTTTAGTAGAGATGGGGTTTCACCGTGTTGGCCAGGCTGGTCTTGAACTCCTGACCTCAAATGATCCACCCACCCTGGCCTCCCAAAGTGCTGGAATTACGGGCGTGAGCCACCGCGTCCGGCCTGAAGTCTTTTTTTTTAAGCTATTGATACTAAGAAGGACAGTCAGACTTGATCCCAAGCTGCTAGAAGCTGTATCTCACATAAATCACTTTTGGAGAAACATCCTCTTATTTAACATTTTAGAAACGTGTACTTGAATTCATAACTGTAGAGAGTTACTGCCTTCTGAAAATGAATAAGAACTGAAGCTTTTATTTAGTGTGGCTATATTAGTCTGTTTTCATGCTGCTGATAAAAACATACCCGAGACTGGGAAGAACAAGAGATTTAATTGGAATTACAGTTCCACATGGCTGGGGAGGCCTCAGAATCATGGTGGGAGGCAAAAGGCAATTCTTACATGGCAGCGGCAAGAGAAAGTGAGAAAGATGAAAAAGTGGAAACCCATCAGATCTCGTCAGACTTATTCACTACCATGAGAACAGTATGGGGGAAACCGCCCCCATGATTCAAATTATCTCCCACTGGGTCCTTCCCACAACACATGTGAATTCTGGGAGATATAATTCAACATGAGATTTGGGCGAGGACACAGCCAAACTGTATCATTCCACCCTTGGCCCCTGCCAAATCTCATGTCCTCATATTTCAAAACAAATCATGCCTTTCCAACAGTCCCACAAAGTTTTAACTCATTTCAGCATTAACGCTAAACTCCGCAGTCCAAAGTCCCATCTGAGACAAGGCAAGTCCCTTCTGCCTATGAGCCTGTAAAATCAAAAGCAAGCTAGTTACTTCCTAGATACAATGAGGGTACAGGTATTGGGTAAATACACCCTTTCCAAATGGGAGAAATTGGCCAAAACAGGGGTTACAGGCCCCATGCAAGTTCAAAATCAGCAGAGCAGTCAAATTTTAAAGCTCCAAAATTATCTCCTTTGACTCCAGGTCTCACATCCCGGTCATGCTGACGCAAGAGGCAGGTTCCCATGATCTTGGGCAGCTCCACCCCTGTGGCTTTGCAGGGTACAGCCTCTCTCCCTGCTGCTTTCATGGCTGGTGTTGAGCATCTGTGGCTTTTCCAGGTGAACAGTGCAAACTGTCAGTGGATCTACCATTCTGGGGTCTGGAGGACGGTGGCCCTCTTCTCACAGCTCCACTAGGCAGTGCCCCAGTAGGGACTCTGTGTGGGGGCTCCGACCCCACATTTCCCTTCTGCACTGCCCTAGCAGAGGTTCTTCATGCACATCCCGCCCATGATGTGAGCAAACCTCTCCCTGGGTATCCAAGAGTTTCCATACATCCTCTGAAATCCAGGCGGAGGTTCCCAAACCTCAATTATTGACTTCTGTGCACTCACAGGCTCAACACCACATGAAAGCTGTCAAGGCTTGAGACTTGCACCCTCTGAAGCCACGGCCCCAGCTCCACATTGGCCCCTTTCAGCCATGGCTGGAGTGTCTGGGAAGCGGGGCACCAAGTTCCTAGGCTGCACACAGCATGGGGACCCTGGGCCTGGCCCACGAAACCATTTTCTCCTGGGCCTCCAGGCCAGTGATGGAAAGGGCTGCCAGGAAGGCTCTGACATGCCCTGAAGACATTTTTCCCATTGTCTTGGGGATTAATATTTGAGACGGCAAGAGAAAATTAGAAAGATGCAAAAGTGGAAACCCCTGATAAAACCATCAGATCTTGTGAGACTTATTCACTACCACCAGAATAGTATAGGGGAAACCACCCCCATAATTCAAATTATCTCCCACCAAGTCCCTCCCACAACACATGGGAATTAGGGGAGTATAATTCAAGATGAGATTTGGGTGGGGACACAGCCAAACCCTATCAGTGGCATTACTTTCTCTATCATATACAATCAAGTAAATACTACCAAAAAATACTTCTTGGCAAATCATTGTTTGGAAACACCACTCGGGCATCTACTTGAGGATTGACAAACTACAGAATCAGTTGTCACTAACAAAAAGCAGATTATCAGGGCTTTGTGGTGGAACTCATAACAAAAAGTGGCAGACACTCTTGACTTTGCAACCTTTCTATGCCAATTTTGTGTATAGACTTGAGCTGGCTTTTCCTTGCCAATGGAATCCTCTTCTAGGTAAATGAGTCCCACCTGCCAAGAATGTTAGGGAAGCTGATGAGTGACAACATTTTGTAAATTATCACAGTGTGCTGTGCCTTCATCTATGGAAATTCATATAAGAAATAGCAGATTAGGGACTTCTAAAATGCATGAAAATTTTTAAATTAGTTCCAAATGATTTCTGAAACATCCAAGGCATTACAGAATCATAAGAATACTGAAGAACATACAATTCTCAACTAAGTAAATTGTACCCCTGGGTTTTGTGACAAGTAAGTTATTTTTCCAGAAAGATGGCTTTTCTTTCCTATATTTGATTTCAGTTACACTTTTTTTGTTCAGTCTGTTTCCTTTGTTCCATAATGAAATGATCTCTTGTTTTGAAACTGAAAAATAAAATATGAGCAGGTATGTATACTAATGCATCATTTTCCAAATCTTAGTTGTAGAGAAGATGGACAATGTCACAGGTGGCATGGAGACATCTCGCCAAACCTATGATGACAAGCTCACAGCAGTGGAAAGTGACCTGAAAAAATTAGGTAATCTGTGACAAGACTAAACCATTAAGTGAAATCCCCTGACTCTACATAAATGACCACAGCTTCTTAGAATGATGTTGCTATAAACTCCCCGTTCACCCGGAAGGACATTCAATTTTTGTGTTGCATGTTGAGTCTTCCCTCATGATTTAATTCAAATGCTTAAATTTTAAAGTTAAGGGTCAATTTTGGAATTATGTCCTGCCAAAAAAACTATTATGCGCCAAATAATATCTGAAGATCAATCCTGACTGAAAAAAACCACAAATACCCTTTATTAAAAACTGTCATATAAATAGGAATTTACTGAGCATTTTTGAAATACTTTAAACTACATAGAATTGTAGAAATTAAGTTATAAAGTAAAAGATCCTAGCATATTCTATTCCTTGATTTTTGCTTTCATTAAAAAAAAAATTGGGAAATCTAAAAGGTTTTCTTCTTCTTGACATCCTGCCCACTGCCCTAAAATCTAGTAAATTCCCCCTCCCTCTTTGAGAAAAGTGTTCAGCCAAGTTTGTCATTCCTAGTTCTGAGCATCTTTTCTGATTCCCCAGGACCCAGTTTTAACAGATACGTACATTTTACTAATGCAGAGCTGTTCACTTACACTGCCAATTTTGCATCTAAAATACAGTGCATACCAGTTAAGTGTGTTCAGGATCTTTGGCCTTGCCTGAACACTTCTCCATACCACCAATGTAAGTCACAGATATTTCTTATTCCAGGTGACCAAACTGGGAAGAAAGCTATCAGCACCAACTCAGAACTCTCCACCTTCAGATCAGACATTCTAGATCTCCGTCAGCAACTTCGTGAGATTACAGAAAAAACCAGCAAGAACAAGGATACGCTGGAGAAGTTACAGGCGAGCGGGGATGCACTGGTGGACAGGCAGAGTCAATTGAAAGAAACTTTGGAGAATAACTCTTTCCTCATCACCACTGTAAACAAAACCCTCCAGGCGTATAATGGCTATGTCACGAATCTGCAGCAAGATACCAGCGTGCTCCAGGGCAATCTGCAGAACCAAATGTATTCTCATAACGTGGTCATCATGAACCTCAACAACCTGAACCTGACCCAGGTACAGCAGAGGAACCTCATCACGAATCTGCAGCGGTCTGTGGATGACACAAGCCAGGCTATCCAGCGAATCAAGAACGACTTTCAAAATCTGCAGCAGGTTTTTCTTCAAGCCAAGAAGGACACGGATTGGCTGAAGGAGAAAGTGCAGAGCTTGCAGACGCTGGCTGCCAACAACTCTGCGTTGGCCAAAGCCAACAACGACACCCTGGAGGATATGAACAGCCAGCTCAACTCATTCACAGGTCAGATGGAGAACATCTCCACTATCTCTCAAGCCAACGAACAGAACCTGAAAGACCTGCAGGACTTACACAAAGATGCAGAGAATAGAACAGCTATCAAGTTCAACCAACTGGAGGAACGCTTCCAGCTCTTTGAGACGGATATTGTGAACATCATTAGCAATATCAGTTACACAGCCCACCACCTGCGGACGCTGACCAGCAATCTAAATGAAGTCAGGACCACTTGCACAGATACCCTTACCAAACACACAGATGATCTGACCTCCTTGAATAATACCCTTGCCAACATCCGTTTGGATTCTGTTTCTCTCAGGATGCAACAAGATTTGATGAGGTCGAGGTTAGACACTGAAGTAGCCAACTTATCAGTGATTATGGAAGAAATGAAGCTAGTAGACTCCAAGCATGGTCAGCTCATCAAGAATTTTACAATACTACAAGGTAAGTCAAAATTCTGAATTTGTATTTGTATTAGTTGTTTATTGCTGCATAACAAGTTACTCTAAAACTTGGCAATTTAAAACAATAAATATTCATCGTCTCATAGTTTCTGTGGACCAGCAATTCAAGAGCAGCTTAGCTAGATGGTCCTGACTCACTGTTTTTCATGAGGTTGTGTCAAGATCTCAACCAGTGCTGCAGTCATCTGAAGGCTTGACTGTGGCTGGAGGGTCTGCTCCTAAAGTGGCCTGTTCACATAGCTCTTGGCAGGAGGCCTCAATTCCTTGCTGTGTGAAATAGCTTGTGTGTCCTCACAATATGGCAGCTGGCTGCTGCCAGAACAAGGAATTCAAGAGAGAGAACAAGAAGGAAGATACTATGACATACTAGCCTCAGAAGCCACACACCATCACATCCACTGTATTCTGTTTCTTAGAAATAAGTCACTAAGTCCAGCCCACACTCAATGCAAGTAGAATTAAGTTCCACATCTTGAAAAGAAGTGTTACTAAGAATCTGTGGACAGTACTTAAAGGGGCTCCAGTAATTATTTGTTGAGTGAAAGGTTGGTTAATTTGAATTTTCTTGGTCCTTGAGCTATTTCAATGCAATATAAATCGGGCTCCTCTGAAACCAAGATCAAGTCTTCTGGGTCACAAAGCTACCATTAAGGGAGTTACATGTCATGAGTAGATGAATGGTTGGCCATCAGAGTAACTGTAAGGTCACAGAGGAAGGAAACGATGTGTCTTGCTTATAAAATCTGAGTTTTGGTAGGTGTGGTGGCTCATGCCTGTAATCTTAACACTTTGGGAGGCTGAGGTGGGAGGATCGCTTGAGACCAGGGGTTTGAGACCAGCCTGGGCAACATAGCAATATCCCATCTCCTAAATAAACAAATAAATAAATGAATACATGCATATAATCTGAATTTTACTGTTATCCAGATCATCCATATAAATTAAAAGTCCTTGACTCAGATTAAGTCTACAGTTGAAGAACTGTAGCACCATATATTAACAGTATTTTCCAGTCACAAATTATTTTCACAAGTTTTAAGTGGAAAGTACTATGTGGAAGATGCTGTGCTCAGCAGTCTGGGGTATACAAAGGAAACCAAATGGTCCTCACCCTCAGGTAGTTTAACATAAAGAGAATTTCAGGGCATCAGAAGATGGGCTGTAAGCAAACATTCAAGGGGAAGGGATTACACAAGGGTATGAGTCACTAGAGGCCACCTTAGGGTATGTCCCCCACACTGGTCTAATGATCAAGGGTAAAGAGTGGTAGTTAATAAGCCCCTGTGAGGCTGAAGGCAGATCCGGATAGCAGATGGCAGGACTCTGTTCAATAGCTTTGTCAGTGACTAGCATGGATGACCTGCTAAAGCAATGCTTGTGTGACTTGAAACAGTATATGCCAGCCAGTGGCTGATAGAATCATAATCCACAATGATCTAGAGAGGCCAGATCAAGAAGTATCAAGATGTCAATCAAATGAAGTAGATAGGAATACATGTAAAATCCCGCTCATAAATGGATGAGACAAAACAGATAAATGTTGATGGGAAGGCATGGCTGGAAGGAAGTGTGCATGAAGCATGGGGATTTTAGTTGACTGGAAGCAGTTAAATGTGTCTTCCAGGGAAGGTAATGTGTTCTTTGACTGTGTTAATAAAAAGGGAAGTAACATCTGACTCTGTTCAGTATGCCAAGACCACCTCTGGAAGATAATGTTTACTTTGAGGAGCCCCTTTCAAAAGAGACATTTCCAGACCAGCATGCTCAGAAAAGCAACATCAGAATGATAGGGGCTAGAAACCATGTACTGTGAGGAAGGGTTGAGGACCTGGGAGCTTTCATCCCTAGGAGAGCCTGCTCAGTGGAGAACAAGACAGCCATCTGCACTTATTTGAAGTTGCTCTGCCTGAGGAATGCCACTGGGTGAAACAAGACTGGTGGGTGTTAACTAAGGGAAGATCAATTTTGGTTTTACAGAATGTTACTCATAAAATGGGTATTAGCTGAAAATATAATGGCTCCGCTACTCAATCAGGATGTTCCAGCTCTGGAGGGGCTGGACAATTGCAGGTCAGGGATATTGTAGGTGTGAGTCTCACTCTGAAAAAGCGGTAGCCCTTCAAATGATTAAAAAAAAATTCTTAGACAATCTTATCATGGTATTCTGGATATTTTCTAGTTATTAATTTTATAGTTTTATTATTTAATTTAATTGTTAGCTTGTCTTCAATTATTTAGTTTATAGACAGCATGGCTTATCAGCCAAGTAAGGACATGAAAAGCTAATATTTGAAGATGAGACCCTGAGTGTTTAAGTTAATGTTTCTATTGTTAGGATTTTTTTATCAGCTAGTATTGAAAGTGAATGTACTGAGCACTTTTCATAAACATCCTAATGAATCCTGACAACAGCTCTATGAAGCAGCTACTTGCAATATCATCGCCAGTTTATAGACCAGGAAATTAAGGCTTAGGAGGTTTGAGTAACTTGCTCAGGTTTACACAAGTAAAAAGTAGCTCAGTGGAGTCCGAGCCCAGGCTGTCTGGTGCCAAACCTCATGCCATTAACTCCAAGGATAGTCACCGAAAGTGTGTGCCCCTCCCCACTGTACCCATTCACCCCAGAGGGAGCCTAGAAGGTCAGGGAGTTGGGATTTTGTTCTAAGCGTGAGGGAGAGGTTTTCAGCAAGGTGTTGAGATGATCTGCTTTATATTTTTACAAGGTCACTCTGGGGGCTGCGAGGAGAATTGAGAGCAGGGAGGGGTCAGTGAGAGCATGAACCAGCTGTTGATGACTTGGCCTAGAATGCTGGCAGTGGAGAAGGGAGAAGTGGGTACCCTCATTCAGGAGGAGAGTTGGAGATAGAATCAAGGGCATCCCTTTCTTTGCCCTGACAACAGGGACCCCAGCTTTAGGAGGTCCCGGCCGGCCTCCCCCAGCTGAGCCTCTGCTGAGGTGAGGAGTCCACGGCCTCAAGGTGCTGTGAGTATTCAGAGCCCACGCCAACCCCTGCTTGTCCATGTTTGTGCCCAGGACCCTGGAATTCCCTACCCAATGTGCCAAGAAGCAAAGGGGCAGCCAAGAGGCACCTGTGTTTTATAGGGATTAGGGGTGATGTGGACAGAAATTGAACACATGGTAGGGGGTTGGTGTGAGTGTCTGGACGAGACTGGCGGGCAGGACCTGCTGATGGATTGGCTGTGGGAAATGAGTAAAAGAGAAGAACAGGATGTTTCAGAAGTCTTTAGCATGAGCAATGAGATAGATGGCGATACAGACTGGGGAGTTGCAGAAAAAGAGGCCCATGTAGACACGTTAACAGGAAGATGTCTCTTATAATAGAGTGAGGTTTCTGACTCGTGGAAAAGCATATGTGACAAAGAAAATCTCAGTTCTAAAACCAGGCTCCAAGGTGTTTCAGAGACACTGTCACATTTATCCCTGGTCTTGTTGCTCACCGCATTTTCTGTGAGTTGATCTAAGAAGCTTCCCAAGCCAACCAAGCTGCTCCCTTTCTATTCATTCTCTTCCACTGCCTCCAGACCAGCAATACCCAGCAGGTATTCCGAGGGAACGAGAGACTGAGGGGAAGAAGCAATTCCATTTCTGAATGCAAGTGTTTTATTCCACACCTTTTCTCTCTAGCACCTTTCCCTTTCTGTACATGCAGATCTCATCCCGGAGGATGAGGGGCAGATGGATAAAGCAGGATGGATTAACATTGAGTTATGTGGGGCTGGCATCTGCAAGATTCAAAATAATCTGATCCTTTCCAGAAAATTCCTGTTGACTCGCACTTAATGAACCCCGGCGCTCACTGTCCAGTTCAGCCACGTAGACATTTGCCGCACTAAGAATTGGGAGCTAGATGTTCACATCTATCTCTACATCTATCAACCAAGAAGCCTTGTTAAGAAAACCTTATTTTTTGGGAGTTTGCAACCAGCCTGACCAACATGGAGAAACCCCGTCTCTACTGAAAATATAAAATTAACCAGGCGTGGTGGTGCGTGCCGGTAATCCCAGCTACTCGGGAGGCTGAGGCAGGGGAATCGCTTGTACCCGGGAGTTGGAGGTTGTGGTGAGCTGAGATTCCACCATTGCATTCTAGCCTGGGCAACAAGACTGAAACTCTGTCTCAAAAAAAAAGAAAAAAGAAAACCTTATTTTTTGGTACAAATAATATAAAGATTTTTGTTCTAATTATGTATACAGAGGACTTCTCACACATGCTTCTAGGTACAAAGATCACTCCACCTCCTGGGCTGTTCCTCTGCAAGCTAAGGAAAGCGTCAGTTGCATCCTTCCTGTACAATTAGACATTTTCCCTCTCTGCTCTTCCAAGAGGCATCAGATTTAATGAGTGAGAACAAGAGCTCTGGAATCAGACAGGGACTAATTCATGTACGAAGTTCCTCATCCTCTCAGTTTCTCTGTTTCCTCATCTGTGTGTACCTTTTAGAGTTATGAGGACTCGAAGGTGTAATATAAAGAAAGTACTTAGTGCAGTGTCTAGAGTGGGGTCAGCCTAACACCCAAATGTAAATAAGGTCACTTCCTTCAAAGCTTTCCCTTCTGCTGCAGCTGTAGCCAGTACATTACAGTGGAAAACAAAACAGCTTCATATGCACAAAGAATAAAATCACACAGGTGGGGTTAAGGATGATTTGAGTCTAAAAGTACTTACTGCTGGATTTCTAGTGCCCAGCCCTAGAGATGAATCAGACCCCAGGATGCTGACATCTAGCTAGCTTTCACTCATTTTCTCAGTCCACATTTCTGGGGTGTCTGTGCTATGCCAATCACGCTGCTAAGCACTTGGATAAATTATCAGCTTTCATTGTCACAACTCTTTAAGGGAGGAGTTATTGACATTCCCCATTTGCAGGGGAGGGAACTGAGACGCAGAGAGCCTCAGTAACTTATCCAAGGCCAAACAACTAGTAAATGGCAAACAGCACCAAACTCAGGTCTGTCTAGTTGCAAACTCATGCTTCCACCATGAATAGATAACATGTTTGGGGAGGTGGAAATGACAGAGAGTTTATTGACAGCAGAGCAGTTGGTTAAAGTTTCAATAGGGATTGACATTTGACCTGAACCTTGAAAGGTGCACATGAAGGCCGATGGGACAGGGGACAGTGCAATGTGGGTCAGGCAGGGGCCTCAGTTCCTCCCGTTGCCAACCACTCCCTCATGCTGCCCTTCCCCAAACAAGACGGCATGGCTGGAGATCCCGGAGAGCATCCATTAACAGGCTCAGAAGCAGACCATGGACAATTGGCAAGAAACAGTGGTTAAATATAACCTCTGTGGACAAGGCGCTTCTGAGGCTTTCCAAAAGCCCAACTGTATTTCTTTTTAATCTGTACATTCCTTTTTACCTCAGTGAAGCACAATGACTTTTTCCTATGGCAGGCATTGAATAAATATTTGATTAATTTAAGTGCATTCAAAGTAGATTTTTAAATGAGAAGAAAAATGTCTCAGATTGTATCACTGTTTTTCCTCTACCTTGTCTATCTTCCAATCTTACCACCAGTGGGTCTTAACATTGAGTCTCTAAGATTTTGGATGGCAATAAGAATTAAAGTGGTTTCTCTTCCTTTTGTTAAGCACCAGGAGTTTTGTTGGAAAACACATTTGAAACTTCTCTTGGGTAGGAAACTGGGCTGGGCACTTCTCAGGCTTACAGTTTGGTTTGCCAAAGCACAAACAGCACAGTGATTTAAAGTCTTCCATCCTCTTTGAACTGCTTATTTAGAAAATTTAGGTTTTCAAGGCTCCTAAAACCGTGGGGCCTGGGGACCGTGGGGTAGAGGTGTCACTGACAGCACAAACCCCAGGCTGCTTGGAGCTCCGGTATTGTTGATATTCAGGCATCTCTGGAGCTTGTGACAGCTTTACCAGCCGCATGGGTATCCTGGCATTTCAGAAACCTGAGCCAGTGAGCCACCCGTACTTGGCCTTGACATTGAGTTAAAATTTCAGTCAGTTTGAAAGCAAACCTCAAATGTCCTTCCACGTAGGACATCACATGTGTTTCCACATGCGGCGTTGCTGTTTTCTCAACTCCGAATTCAAGTTGTTGCTGCACAAGCTCATAAATACTCTGTTTTTTTCTTTTTTTTCTTTCAGGCACTAAGGGTAGCTTCTATTTTATTTCATTATTTCATTTTATTTTCACCTTGACAGCTGCCAAATAAAAGAGTCAAGTGAGACCTGAAAGCCTGAGATCATCCAGATGCTAATCAGCAGTGCCAGCATCACGGGTCCTAGAGGAAAACGAATGCTGGCATTAATAATCTACTTTTTTATCAGGAGCCAGTATTGACTTTTTAAATGGCTTTAGCTCTTTTTCTCAATGATTTTTTTAAAGGAAAAAATATCCAGGAAATTTCTAGCCTGTCTTAATGAGCCAAAGTAGATTATGTGAATCTCCTGATCTATAAGACACATAGAATATGTTTTGACCTAACCCAGCATCTGAGGACAGAGAGTGCCAGCTCCTTCGTGGTTTTTGGAAGGCTGGGGCAGCTGTAATGGAAGACACCAATCACAGTGGGCTTGCCAGTTTAGCCACAGCCAGGAATATTAAGCCTCATCTGATTAAGAGAAAGACAGGTAATCTATTTAAGATGGATGTAGTACTTCGGATGGGGAAATTTGGTTTTTATACTAATCCAGCTGGGAAATCAATCACAAGTAGAACTGGAGATCTTTATCAACGGCAAAAACGTGCATTTCCCCCATATTTACTCCCTTCCTTCACAAGATCTGGAGATTAGCACCTGCTGGAATCTCGTGCTGTCTGTGGGATCCACGTTTGATGTCGTTCTTCACATAAGCCACAACTTATACATTGACTGGGTGGGGAGATTCAATAGCCACTTCCAGTCCAGAGGAAAATAACTGAACACCATAAACTACCCTACCCCAGAAGGAAACAGGATGAATGAAAAGCTGTCACCCCAGGTGAGGGAGGCCTTGGATTCATGTCAGGAGAGGAAGGGAGAGTTGTATCTTTGGAACTCTGTCAGAAGCTAGAAGAAGGTGTTCTGGAAGAAATACAGCTCCCGCCACCAGCAGTCTGTCCGAGCAGACACAAGCCTGTGATCAGTCCCTCTTTCACGGTCAAAGGTAAACTCATTTCCCATAACTTGCAAGGATAGCACCAACCCCAGATGTGAGTGATGGAGAAACACAAATTATCAGAAAAAAAAAAATTAAGAGAATAAAGCTAAAGATTATTTCTTAAAACACTTGAATTTCCCAATATGCCATCTTCATTATTTGGATTTCCTAAAGTTCAACACAGAACATAAGTAAAACAGAAATAGTTGAGAAAACAGTTTCTTTTAATTTTGCAGTTACTCCACATGTACTAGAATTTTTTGTTTTGTTTTGGCCTAAATTGTCAGTATTTTTTCCCTAGAACTATCCATAATGCTACGTCCATTGTGGCGGAACGTACGTGACACCTTCACCACTATTCATCTCTGGGATGCTATTTCCCAGCTACACAGAGGCACTAAGTTACTTTTTTAAAGGAGACAGATCTGGCAGCAAAAAGTCTGCCTTCCCTGTCTTTACTAAATGGCATAGGCTATTTAGGTGAGCCTGACCAGATTAGGCAGAAAAAAAGTCCAACTGTGGATGTGGAGACCCACTGGATTAATTCATGAGGGTCAGTAGCAAGGAAAGATGGATCTCCTTATGATTATTTCATAGTGGCAGTCACAGCCCGCCTGATACAGAGATTATAAGATGTGGGGCACCAGGCAGGTCACCCTTCCCCAAAAACCTGTCCCTACTGATCTCACCTGGGGCACAAAATGTGAGCATTAGAGTGCTGGACTTTTTAACCATGATGCGCATGTATTTGATAAACACTTGCTTAATAGTGACTATGGGCCAGACCCTACAAGGGGCTAGACATGGAGAAGGGTCTTGAGTTGAACAAACAAGGACTAAAAGATTAGAGAAGAAGAGAAAACTTCCATCTGAGGTGGCCTGGGAGGATGCCAGGAATTTTACAGAAGGACATGGGCAGAGGAAATTGTCAGAGAAGAGATGTATGGAAAATGCAGAGGAGGATGGAATAAACACAGGCGAGACTAGGTTGGGAGGAGCCTTCATGCCAGACTGATCAGGTGGGGCTGCATATTCTTGAGCCAGTGGAGATCAGAGCTGGGCTTGAGGAAGACGAAAGTCAGAGTGGGATGAATGGAGAGGAATCACAGGAAGAGCAATTAAGGAGTTACTGTGAACACCTTCCAAAAAAGACTGAGAGGTGGGAAGAAGAGAGCCACACTAGGGTCATGACCAGGGTCAAGGCAAGGAAAAGAGGGTTGTGGCAATGTGGTGGGAGAAGGGATGATGGAGGGAGAACACGCACAGCAAAGAGACAAGAAGTTCAGCTGTAGACACGCAGGTTAGAGGTGCTGGCGGAACCCGAGAAAATGGACCCTTCACTAGCGGGTGCAAATAAGGACCCAGAGCCCAGGGTTGCTGAAGACAAGGAGGAGTCCACAGGAGCTGTGGGCAGAGGTCAGTGACATGGGTCTAGGTAGAAGTGAGTTCATCCCTAAGTCTTCTAAAGTCTCCCATTTATGGAGCAGATAACACTAGAAAGAATGCATTTAGGCCAGTCCTTGCCATTAGCGTAAACTCTCTTTATCACTGGAAGAGGGTCCTGCTGATAAATCTGTGAGCAAGATATGGGTAGCCTTACATAAGCAAACTAAGTCCAGAGCCTAAGCTTCTGCTAAGAGAGAACACAGATGAATTGGCCTGACTGGGAGCCATGGATATTAGGGTACAGAAGACATCCATCAAGACCTGGCGGGCGAAGGAGACAGAGAGATCCCCCTACAGAGATGGGAAGGGTTGCTTCATGGTTCTGTCCTCAGACCAATGGGAGAGGGAGGACAAGGAGCAGGAGGGATAAAGGAACTTAGGGTAGATCTGCCATCCATCCTCCATTGCTCTAGCACTTCTATCCTTCTAACTTTAGAGGCTTTCTCCTTCTGTAGAAAAAGTAAGGCCAGGCACAGTGGCTCACACCTGTAATCCCAGCACTTTGAGAGTCCGATGGGGAAGGATCGCTTGAAGCCAGGAATTCGAGGTCAGCCTGGGCAACATAGTGAGACCATCATCTCTACAAAAAAACTAAAAATTAAAAAAAAAAAAAAGGCAGTGTGGCACAAGCCTGTAGTCCCAGCTACATGGGAGGAAGCTGAGGTTGGAGGATTGCTTCAGCCCAAGAGTACAAAGTTTGCAGTGAGCTATGATCATGCCACTCTGCTCCAGCCTGGGTAACAGAGTGAGACTGTCTCTAAAAAGAGAGAGAGAGAGTAAGTGTGGCCTTATACTTATTCATGCAGAATTGTGAGATTTCAGAAACTCTAAGATTCATTCATTTCAACATCAGAAGACCTGAGTTCATGCCCCAGCTCCACTACTAGATTGTGACTGACCATGTCTTACTCTCCTTGGTATCTGTTCCTAGTAGCTAAGTATCCTCGAACAAATAGTTTGGCATCTCTGGCCCTACATGTCCTCATCTGTGCAATGAGAATTCTACCGCACAGGCAAGGTCAGGTGGCATAATGTATGTGAAAGTACCCTGAAAATTGTCATTCACTATACAGTTCCTGGTAGGGGAGTATTTGTGTGAAATTTCCTGTTACCCCTGAGAAACTAAAGATAGAAAAACAATCCTGTGTTACGTGGGCCTCTTTATGGGATGATGGGGATGAGCAGTATTTGCTTTTCTTCCCAATTAGATGGTCCACATAACTTTTTTCTCTAGCCTACCTTCCTTATGTGTATTATTAGACTTACAAACCCACCCAGAGTTTGGACACCTGTCCACAATGGGCAGCAGAGCCCCACCAGGCTTTCCCACAGAGACCTTGCGTCCCTCTGAGCTGGCCCATGGGTGAGTGAGGCCCAGCCCTAAGCACAGCAGCACCCCCACAGCTTTGGTGGACAGCACAGGCATGCTAGCTGGGGTACAACAGAGAGGAAGCTTATAGGGAAGTTACAGGCTTGGTTATGGGGAGAGAATTAATACATCAATGTCTCTCAACACTTGATGGCATTTTTTGGTCTCCTTCAGTTCTTTATCCCACAATACCTTAACACGGTGCTTGTCATATAATAAGTCTTTAATAAATATTTATCAAATTAAGGAAAAGAGGAAATAAATAAGAGGAAATCCTGATCCTGGTCTGCACAACTTTCCTGCTGATGACAACATAGGCCCAGGTGACTAAGAGAACCCAGTTTAATCGTGTGAGTCACTGTGAAGAATAAGCCCCTGGCTGTCAGTGTCATCATGAAGGACATCGGGGGGCACTAAAAAGTTGTGCATTGTTACAATACATTCTAAAAGCTTGAAGAGGAAGGGTGAGTTTACTGAAGAACACACAGTATATTGGCTTGCTCGGGCTGCCGTAACAAACTACGTAGACTGGGAGGCTTAAACAACAGACATTTCTTTCCTTACGGTTCTGGAGGCCACAAATCCAAGATCAAAGTGTCAGCAGTGTTGCTTCCTCCGAGGCCTCCCTCCTTGGTTTGCAGGTGTCCATCTTCTCCCTGTGTCCTCAAGCGATCTTTCCTCTATGTGTCTGTGACCTAATCCCCTCTTCTTAAGGACACCAGTCCTATTGGATTAGGGTCACTCATGTCACCTTGTTTTAACTCGATGACCTCTGTAAAGGCTGTGTCTCTTAATAAGTCCCATCCTGAGGTGGTGGGGGTTAGGACTTCAGCCTAAGAATTTGGAGGAGGACATAATTTAGCCCATAACAGTCTACAGTAGTATGATAAACAAATGATCTTTTCGTGATGTATATATTTTGTATGCTAGGTTTTTTTAATTTGGAGATTTTATAAGAAGAAAAATTATTCATAACTATTATTTGCAGTGGATTTCATGTTGACACCTTTTTTTTTTATGTTTTAGGTCCACCGGGCCCCAGGGGTCCAAAAGGTGACAGAGGATCCCAGGGACCCCCTGGTCCAACTGGCAACAAGGGACAGAAAGGAGAGAAGGGGGAGCCTGGACCGCCTGGCCCTGCGGGTGAGAGAGGCCCAATTGGACCAGCTGGTCCCCCCGGAGAGCGTGGTGGCAAAGGATCTAAAGGCTCCCAGGGCCCCAAAGGCTCCCGTGGTTCCCCTGGGAAGCCCGGCCCTCAGGGCCCCAGTGGGGACCCAGGCCCCCCGGGCCCACCAGGCAAAGAAGGACTCCCCGGCCCCCAGGGCCCTCCTGGCTTCCAGGGACTGCAGGGCACCGTGGGGGAGCCTGGGGTGCCTGGACCTCGGGGACTGCCAGGCTTGCCTGGGGTACCAGGCATGCCAGGCCCCAAGGGCCCCCCCGGCCCTCCTGGCCCATCAGGAGCGGTGGTGCCCCTGGCCCTGCAGAATGAGCCAACCCCGGCACCGGAGGACAATGGTAAGTCCAAGCCCTCCCCCAGCCAGGGGGACAGGGCAGTGCATGTGCTTGAGACTGAGCCAACCCCCAGTGTGTGGCCCCACCGATGTTATTTGTTTTTGTTTTTGTTTTTGTTTTTGTTTTGAGACAGGGTCTCACTCTGTTGCCCAGGCTGGAGTGGAGTGGCGTGATCTCGGCTCAGTGCAACCTCCACATCCTGGGTTCAAGTGATTCTCCTGCCTTAGCCTCCCAGGTAGCTGGGACTACAAGCGTGTGCCACTACAGCCAGCTAATTTTTGTATTTTTAGTAGAGAGGGTGTTTCACCATGTTGGCCAGGCTGGTCTCAAACTCCTGGCCTCAAGTGATCCACCTACCTTAGTCTCCCAAAGTGCTGGGATTACAGGTGTGAGCCACCACGTCTTGTCCCCTGCTACCTATCATTTAACAGCAAAGGCATCATAGGGGCTGGCACAGGAGCCCTGCTGCCAAAACAGGCCTCCATACCAGGCATGTGTTTCTCTCTAAACGCCATCGGGTTCTCTAGTGCTCATTTGTTTTATGTATTATGTATGTATGTATGGGACAGGATCTCACTCCGTCACCCAGGCTGGAATGACGGAGCGAAGTAGTGCAAACACAGCTCACTGCAGCTTTGACCTCCTGGGCTTAGGTGATCTTCTCACTCAGACTCCTGCGTAGCTGCAACCACAGGGGTGTGCCACCACACCTGGCTAATTTTTTATTTTCCTTTTTGTAGAGACAGGGTCTTGCTATGTTGCCCAGGCTGGTCTTGAACTCCTGGCCTAAAGCAACCCTCCTGCCTCAGTCTTGCAAAGTGCTGGGATTCCAGGTGTGGGCCACCGCACTTGGCTGTTACACTTGTTCATTTATAGGAGCCAGCCCTCAGAAGACAAACACAACGCAAAACATTTCCTTCAGGGAAGCCTGCGGCTGGCACCCTGACCGCTCTTCCCTCGTTTTACATCCTCACTCTGGAGATAGATGGGCTCCCTCAGTTAGCTCCATCAACATGAGGATGGAACCCTCTGCTATTGATGACTACATTTAATTTCTTTTTGAGAAGGTGTTAGATGTTACAGTGCCTTCTAATCTTTTGATAATTAAACCTTTGGCAAAACTTGAATGTTTGGTTAGCAACCAAGCCTATTTTTCTCTCCTTCGACCCAACCCCTATTCTACTTGATTTTGGTCGGTGAGGCCCAGGTTATCTTTGTTGATCCATGAGCCCAGTTTTGGTGCTGGGTTCTCACATCCAACTGTTCATAGGTTCCGTATGATTCCAGACTGACGCTGAACATCTGTGCCTGCCCTGCTTCCTGTTGTTGCTTCTGTTATTTCTGTCATTGTGAAGACGGATCCAGACACAGAAGAACAAAGACCCAGTCAAAGATCTTTTCCAGATTATGTGGTTTTGGCTTGTGCTCTGCAGTCTACTCTGGGCTCATGCTTGCTGCGAGCACGTCCGTGAACATCAGCTGTGGGCCTCGTGCAGGGACGCTCAGGCTGCTCCCAGCAGGACCACAGTTTTGGCCTCTGAAACACAGCTGAAGAAAGGCAGAGTGCTTTCTGTGATTTTTTAATCAATGTTTTCCATTTTTGCATTCCTAGGCTGCCCGCCTCACTGGAAGAACTTCACAGACAAATGCTACTATTTTTCGGTTGAGAAAGAAATTTTTGAGGATGCAAAGCTTTTCTGTGAAGACAAGTCTTCACATCTTGTTTTCATAAACACTAGAGAGGAACAGGTATGCCTGCCACATACTTGGTTGGGGAAAACTATAATTTAAGGATAGTTTACATCTGGAAATTGCAGGCTTGTTGGGGATTCAGAGATATCACGAATTCCTAGTCACGTAAACATGGGAGGCAACATTACAGAGATTTGGGTTTCATCCAGTGGCTAGAAGCATTCATGGCATTGGAATTGTATCTTCATGATTATTCCTGGAAGATATTGCCTATCAAGCCTGGAGATGTGTGGCTCCTTCTGGTGGCTGTTGAAATAATTATAATGCAGAGAAGCTTGAGGGCTGCCACCAGGCACCTGTGGGGACAGAGAGAGGCATGAACACTGTAGGGATGGAGTCGGGTGCAAGGGACCACGCATGCCTCCAGAGGAGTCAGGAAGAGCGAAGAAGGCTGAGGAGGCAGAGCCCACACATGACAATGCTAGTGTCCACTCATTAGACCCCTTCTACATGCCAGGCACTGTGCGAGGCATTTTCTCCCTTAAACCTCACAACAACCCTAGAGAATAGATATTATTATTATCCTCATTTGACAGACAGGAAAACTGAGGCCCAGCAAGGTTTATGCAGACTGAGACCAAAACTGCAGCCCGTCTAGCAACAATGCAGCACTTTCTTTGATACCACACCAATTCCAGTGGCCTCCTCCCTTCTCCCTAAGTTATCTCCAGCAGACACAATCCTATAAACAGATGTTTCCTGTAGTAACTGACTGGAATGAGCACACGGCAGAGAGTGACCAAGCACCTGGGCTTTAGAATACACAGACCAGGGCCCAAGCCCAGCTTGGCTACTTCTCATGTTTGTTCAGTGGGTTGTTATAAAAGCTTGAAGACACACTGCGTGCAACACACTGCACGTGGGGCCCAGCCCAGAGGAAGTGCCCAAGAATATCATGACTATTCCTATGGTTAGGACATGGGAGAAATGGGTGGGTGGTAGGAGGAAGTGGGACCAGTGGACATTCATTGGGTTGTCTGAGTGATTTAGAGGAAGAGCCTCACTTTAACATCTGTTGTGAACTTGTAAGAGGAAAAAAGTCAAAGCCCCCCAAACAGCGCAAAACAAAGCAAGTAGCAAGAAAAAAGCAGAAAACAAAAGCAGGCTACACATTCTGACAACCATCCTCTTTTAAATTGTCCTTTTTTCTAAATGTTAAATAAAAGAAAAAGGCCTGAGACATCTGTTCTGAAAAATAGTCACGCACCATCTCTGCTTTGTTTTTCAGCAATGGATAAAAAAACAGATGGTAGGGAGAGAGAGCCACTGGATCGGCCTCACAGACTCAGAGCGTGAAAATGAATGGAAGTGGCTGGATGGGACATCTCCAGACTACAAGTAAGTACTCAGAAGCTTCCAGATTGGTGGTCAGGCTCTCACTGTTCTGTTGTCACTTCTTACCCGACTCCCAACAGTTTCTTCCTTAATGACCTCGTGTCCTAGACGCTCCTCCCAAACTGGGGCTCCTGGTACCAGTTGCATATCTCCCCTGGGGAAATCGTGGTTGACAGTCGATACGCTGTCAAATAAGGCTTTCCTTTCTTCTTTTCATGGAGTGAATTTTTTTTCATTTCTAAGAAAAAAATCATGAAACTCATAAAACCACACAGCATAATACTTCTGGCCAAGGCATTTTCTTTAAATGCTATGGGAAAGGATGATGAAGCCCAGGCAACCTCAGGCATGTTCAGCGTTCGCCCCAGGCGTGTTTCCAAGGACTGGGGAGCTCCCTTCAGGATCACACTGTGGGTGCCCCTGACCCCTAGTTGGGCTTCTAGGCAGAGTGTGATTAGAAACTACAAATGTGTAATTTTCCTGGCTGGGCACAGTGGCTCACGCCTGTAATCCCGCACTTTGGGAGGCTGAGGTGCGTGGATCACTTGAAGTCTGGAGTTCGAGACCAGCCGGGCCAACATGGTGAAACCTCATCTCTACTAAAAAAAAAAAAATACAAAAATTAGCCAGATATGGTGGCGCATGCGTGTAATGCCACCTACTCGGGAGGCTGAGGCAGAAGAATTGCTTAAACCTAGGAGGCGGAGGTTGTAGCAAGCTGAGATCGTGCCACTGCACTCCAGCCTGGGCCACAGAGCAAGACTCTATCTCAAAAAAGAAAAAAAAAAAAAAAAAGAAACTACAAATGTGTGATTTTCCTACACATAGTAAGTTAAAATACACTATAAACAAAGTTGCATTTGCGGGATAACCATCCCCTAGAGGTTTGAAGATTCCCCATAAGTTCCATGTGACCTAAGTTCTATGAAAGAAGCAACAAAGAATAGAATCACTTTGAGGTACCTTCTCAGATAACCTAGAAGTCTCCAGGGCCTCATCCTACCCCAGGGGTTATTAGCTCCTTCCCTAATTCTACCCAAAGATCTAACAATGACTGTATTGTATCAATTTGATTTTCACATCTCCGTACTCTGGCTTTGCCTCTGACGGGTGTGAAAATTGCAAGAAACTGTAACAAATGAAGCAGAATTTATAAAAAAAATAGAATTAAAAAAAAAAACCCCTTTGAGTAACCTTTAGTTTGCTGGGGACAGAGAGGCCAGACCCTGCAGAGGCTCCACCAGGCACAAGAGCGTCACCACATTGGAAGCACCTTCTGAGCACTAGGCAAAGTCCACGGTGTGGCCTCTGGGGCTGTCCCAGGAGAGGAGAAAACAAGGGTGTTTCAGGCCTAAGAGAGTCTCATGGGCATGGAGGCCTAGCCCTGTTATCAGCTGAGCAGCAGGGAGGAGGGTCAGAGGTGATGGAGAAGCCAGATCGAGTTTTTTAAATGTCCCTATGTGCGTGTGCATGTGCATTTGGATAAACAGGCTCTTTTGTACTTTCAAATTCTCCATGTGAGTAGGATCAGAAGATAAAGGAGGAAACCAGAATAAGGCCATCTCTCTTGTTTTTGTTTGTTTATTTTTAAGAGACAAGGTCTCACTCTGTTGCCCAGGCTGAAGGGCAGTGGCACGATCATGGCTCACTGCAGCCTCTTATCTCCCCAGCTCAAGCGATCCTCCTACCTCAGACTCCCAAGTCCCTGGAATCACAGGTGCACATCACCACACCCAGCTAATTTTTAAAGTTTTTGTATAGACGTGGTCCACTATGTTGCTCTGGTTGGTCTCGAACTCCTAGCCTCAAGTGATCCTCCCACCTTGGCCTCCCAAAGCACTGGGATCAGAGGTATGAGCCACCGCCCCTGGCCAGGCCAGCTGTTTATAAAAAATAAACACGTGGCCAAATACTGATTTGGAACATCAGAAGATTTTAGGTCTGCCCTGAAGGTGAGCCTCAGACTGCCCTTAAGGGCAAGTGGATATCTGCTGCAGGCCTGTCAGAGACTCATCTGCTCCTCTGCACCTGTCCTGGGGAGAGGAAGGGGTACTCCCTGGCATGCTCTAGCACCTGAGAATTTGCCTGACAAGCCAAGGAAAGTGCCCAACACAGCAGGGACGCACTTTAGGAGACTCAAAACAGTTGCAGGAATCACCATCTAAAACAGTAGCTGTAGAAGGTTGGCACTGGGGATTGGATGGGAGACAGAGACTATTTTTTTAAAAGACAAAATTCTGCTTTTTTGACAGCCAAGAGCTCCGGGGTCCTTTTTAAGAGAGCTGGGAGAAGCTGAAACAAAAAATCATCTTCTCCACTTTTTTCACTGCTATAAATGTACAAAGGTCTGGGTTAGACTCACTAAGAAATTCAATCTTAAGCCTTTCCCCAAGAAAAAAACTGGATTGGCCCATATGGAATGGATTGAGCTGGAACATTACTGTCTATGCCAGCTCTCCCAATGTGAAATTTTTCTCCTCTTCCCTGGGGTCCAGCAAGAATTACATGATTTGGATGGAGTGCACCGGCTTGGTATCCAGGACTTGAGAAGAATGACGTCACCAGACACCTTACTGGGCACCCAGTCCCCAACCACAGCCATTTTGGAGCCTCCCAAATCCTCAGCTTCTGCACCCCAGCCACCACACAGGCTGCGCTTCTCATTTTCTACCCAAAGGAATACATAGGAACGTAAAATTCCCCCGGATCAAATTTTAAAAGCAAGAATAAGTTAGACAGGCGTGTTATGAGGTCTCAATAACCAAAGGCTAATTTAATTTGATATGTAATAATAAACATTGCACAAACTAGAAAGAAAGCCAGTGCAGTCGAGGGAGGGAGTACATGCTCTAGCATCAGCAAGATCGGGGTTCTGGGCCTTGACCCAGCAACACTCAAAGCTGCGAGGCCTCGTGTGAGTTGCTCAACTCTGCAAAACCTCCATGTCCCCATTTATAAGATGAATTTTCCAAAATACCTATGTCAGTATTGTGAAAATAAAGTGTGATATCTGTATGCAAAGCATTTAGTCGAGGGCTTGGCACATAGGAAGTGCTCAAGAAATAGTACCTGCTGGTATTGGTATATTACTGCTATTATCATAATTATTATCATATTAGTTAGCAGTTGCAGATAAATACCACACAGAATGTATATATTTTACAGTATCCTGATTGGGGTGTCCACACAGTGTCTCACTCAAGTCCCACAACAGGTTTGTAAAGAAGACAAGAAAAACGTTCTCTGCATGGCCTGGGAATGGGGACTGGGCTTCAGGCTCTCAGGGGTCTCCAACCAGTATAAACCGCCCCAAATATGTCTCCTCCTAGTCAGACTCACTTTTCCTCTCCTCATCTTTGCATCTGTGGCCTCCAAGCATTGACCCATCCACCTCCCTTTCCCCTGCCACCAGCAGTGATTTCTGGAACAGATCATCGCAAGAGACTATTATGAACAATTATTCACCAACAAATTGGATAACCTAGAAGAATGGATAAATTCCTGGAAACCTACAGCCTACCGAGACTGGATCCAGAAGAAATAGAAAGCGTAGGCTGAGGTGGGAGTATCGTTTGAAGCCAGGAGTTCAAGACCAGCCTGAGCAACAGAGCAAGACCCCATCTCTTAAAAAAACGAGGAAAAAAAAGGAAGAAATAGCCTGGCCAGCCTAATAACAAATAAGGAAATTGAAGTAGCAATCAGAAACCTCCCAAAAAGATAAGCCCAGGACCAGATGGCTTCACAGCCAAATTCTACCAAACATTCAAAGAAGAGTTAGCACCAGTCCTTCTTAAACTCTTCCAAAAAATAGAAGTTGATGGGCCTGGCACCATCCCATCCCTTGCCCAGGCTAAGAAGAATTAAGTAGCACTGATTTCCCCTTATTCTTTTCTCCCAGCACACATACAATCCTTTTAAAACAGTTTGCGGGTTTTGTGGTTACTGTTAAAGAGCAAATAGACAAGGGATAAAAGGCTCTCTCCTCTGCGTCTCAGCCTCACCTCATTTTTCATGCTGAGACCTGTTTGAGAAAGAAAGTGCTGGAACAGACAGAAAGCAACAGTGACATGGAACAGAAGCCAAAGGCTTAGGGGACACACAGATTGAGCTCAGGCTTATTTCCCATGAAACACTCAACCTGACTTGCTGAATCTTCTGGCTCTTTCTGCACTGCAGCAGGACAGGACCAGCTGAGGGGAAAGGGTGGCGTGAGATGCCATCTGCAATGGCCCAGGACAGTTCCAAGTATGGGTCCCCAGATGCTTTGGATCCACACACCAATACAATTTCAAAAGAAAGACTGGCAGGGCCGACACAGATCAGCAGGATTTTATTTGCCAATTAAGGACAAGGCTTTTAGAAAGTACCAATCAGCAAATCTCAGCATTAAAAAAATAATAATAAATCTATAATTATTTCCAAGAAGAGACGCCTGGCCATCTTACATTCACACACACATTGTCCTTATTCTTCTCATTTCACCAGGTCCTACAAAAAGTTCATTCTTGGTCAACACCCAGCCCCTGACTAGAGATTAGAGTCCATTGGCCCACAGTCTCATGATAACATTTGGTGAATTATCTTGAAGTGTCTGCCATGAGCCAGCCTCTGTGCTGGCCTGCAGAATCTTTTCTGGAGTGTGGGGGCAGCAGTATGAGCGAGCAGTTGTCATTGGGATCATGTTATAAAAAGGCAGGTTTCCAGGGCCATGTCACAGTCAATAGAACATAGCAACCCTAACTGGATACAGCAAAGAACAGGCCTTCAAAGGAGATTTCAACATTCCCCTCTCAATTACTGATGGAAAAATTGATAGGGATATAGTAGACACAATCAACTAACTTGACTTAATTGATATTTGTGGGACGTTTTACCCAACATCTGCAAATACATGTTCTTTTCAGGTGCATGTGGTACATTCGCCAAGATGAACTATATTCTGGGCCATAAAATGAGTCTCGATAAATTTTAAAAAACTAGAACTATCAGGCCAGGCATGTGGCTCACGCCTGTAATCCCAGCACTTTGGGAGGCCAAGGCAGGTGTATCACCTGGGGCCAAGAGTTCAAGACCAGCCAGGCCAACATGGTGAAACCCCATCTCTACTAAAAGTAAAAAACATTAGCCAGGCGTTGTGGCAGGTGCCTGTAATCGCAGCTACTCAGGAGGCTGAGGCAGGAGAATTGCTTGGACCCAGGAGGTGGAGGTTGCAGTGAGCTGAGATCACACCACAGCACTCCAGCCTGGGTGACAGAGCGAGACTCCATCTCAAAAAAAAAAAAAAAAAAGGAACTAGAACTATATAGAGTACATTTTCTGACCAAAATAATTAAGTTAGACATAGATAGAAAAATATCTGTAAAATCCCAATTATTTTAAACCACACGTTTCTAAATAACCCATGGGTCAAAGAAAAAAATCACAAAGGAAATCTGAAAATGTTTCAAAGAAGATGAAAGCATGTAAAAATCTGTGGGATGCAGCTAAAATAGTATTTAGAAAGGGACATTTATAGTTAAAATACATATATTAGAAACATTGTTTAAAGGTTGAAAATCAATTATCTAAGCTTCCATTTTACCAGGGTAGAAAAAGAAGAACAAATTAATCCCTAAGTAAGTCAAAGGAAGGAAATAATAAAGACTGGAAAGCAGTGAAATAGAAAGACCAACAGTAGAAAGGATCTATAAAACCAAGAACATGTCAAAGTTGATCTTTTCCTTTGGGAGGCCAAGGCGGGAGGATTGCTTGAGCCCAGGAGTTCGAGACCAGCCTGAGCAACATAGCAAGGCCCCATCTCTACAAAAAACTTAAAAATTAGCTGGGTGTGCTGGTGTGCATCTGTGGTCCCAGGTATTCAGGAAGCTGAGGTGAGAGGATCACTTGAGCTTGGGAGGTTGAGGCTGCAGTTGCAGTGAGCTGTGATCACACCTCTGCATTCCAGCCTTGGCTTTTTTCTTTTCTTTTTTTTTTTTTTTTCCCAAGACAGAACAAGACTCTGTCTCAAAAAAAAAAAAAAAAAAAAAAGGCTGATCCTTTTACTCTTGGTGTAATGAGTATAGGTGTAAGCATGTCATTGGGCAGACTGTCATTGTTAATGGAGGCTGCCTGCTACAGTGTGCGGGAGCCGGACACATACGGGACCTGGGTATTGCCCACCTGCTCAGAGCAGAATGCTAAGGGAGGTTTTTAAGGCCTCTCTTGCCTACCCTGCTTGCAGTTACCCACCTTAGATCACCAGAGATGTGACAGATACCTGAGAATCTCCCCAAACGCACTAGAAGCTCTTCTGTTCCTCTGTCCACAGGACCTCATTTGGTGGGAGTACGCTGTCACGTTACAAGTCACAGCTTTCATCTTGACATAACAAAGATAAAATGTGGTGCCTTTCTGTCTATTCAGACTGCTCCATATAATATCATACATTGTGTTTTCAGTTTTTTGTGTTTTATTTTTTATTTTTTAAGATGGTCTCATTCTGTTGTCCAGGCTGGAGTGCAGTGGCACAATCACGGCTCACTGCAGCCTCAACCTCCCAGGCTCAAGTGATCCTCCTACTTTAGTTTCCTGAGTAGCTGGGACTTCTGGCATCAGCTACCATACCTGGCTAATTTATTTTAAATTTTTTATAGAGATGGTCTCACTGTGTTGCCCAGGCTGGTCTTGAACTCCTGGCCTCAAGTGATCCTCCTGCCTTAGCCTCCTGAAGTGCTGGGATTACAGTGTGAGCCACTGCGCTAGGCTGAATTAGAAGATGTTAAAGGTTCTGTTCCAGGCCCTTTCATTCTATGGTCCTATATTCTAAATCCTATTTTTTTTTTTTTTTTTTGAGATGGAGACTCGCTTTGTCACCCAGGATGGAGTACAGTGGCATGATCTTGGGTCATTACAACCTTCACCTCCTGGGTTCAAGCGATTCTCGTGCCTCAGACTCCCGAGTAGCTGGGACTCCAGGCGCCTGCCACCAGGCCCGGCTAATTTTTGTATTTTTAGTAGAGATGGGGTTTCGCCATTTTGGCCAGGCTGGTCTTGAACTCCTGACCTCAGGTGATCCACCCACCTCGGCCTCCCAAAGTGCTGAGATTACAGGTGTGAGCCACCGTGTCCAGCCTCTAAATCCTATTCTAAATATCTTATATTTATATATATATATATATTTGAAGTGTGTGTGTGTGTGTTTCCAGCTTACTGGAGCAATCAGTCCAAGCATTTCCAAGATTCCTGGTGTACTCAGAGTGTGATGTCCAAGTATATGTATGTGCTGCTACTGCTCACTTCTGTGACATGTGTATGATAATGTAGAATTCAGGGCTTTGAGCCCCAGACTTCAGCCATTCATCTTGCCAGAATCTACCTGTGAATGAGGTTAAGGCACTATTTAAGCTGACATTCTTCTCCAAAATATATACATTTTGCTTATTTGACACATTATGTTCTATTTTATTATAAACATGCAGACTGAGGCGTTTTGCCACAAATCACTCCATGTGATTTTAGCTTTGCCAAAGAGATGCTTTGAGACTGGGTGGTCAGCCCACAGAATAAATTGTCCCTTCAGTCTGGCTTCAGGCTACCCACTTTCCACCCATTCTGGCCTACTGCAGTCACCTCCACTTATGGTCACAGAACTGCATTCTGCTTTTAGTCCTAAGGAAAGCCTTGAGCACTGTATGTGAAGAATTTCAGTGACCTGGAAAAACAAATGGAGAAAGGTGATAAAGATTATCTCCTTTCTTATCACTCAGTTATTTCTCTGCCTGGTTGATACATTCTTTTTATTTATTTAACTTAAAATGACAAAAGGAAATGCAAGAGGAAAATATTAAGCAGGACTTCTAAGCCCAAAGAAGTCATATTTATACAATTTCCCAATTAACTGAGAAGTCAAGAATATCAAATATCCTATCATTATACATTCAGGAATCATAGATCTCAAATTTTATAAACAAAAATGGAATCAAACCCCCTCATATTACTGACAGAAATGAACGAAGTATACGTCCACAAGATCAAACTGCTCAGGCATTGTTGACATCTCCAGAAGAATCTCACAAGGTGGAAAGGGTTACACAAAAAAACAAATGTGAAAGTAAACTACTTTTCCTTCCAGCTTCATCTCTATCTGGCGTCAGGCTGAGATTGTCACAGGCTGAGATTTTGAACTCACTTTGACTCATCTGTTATGTAAGCTCTAAGAATTGGGACTTTGTCTCTTCTCTGCACTGCTATGTTGCCATCACCCAGATGATACCTGGCTCATAGCAGGAGTGCTATGGATGCCTGGTGTGAGTGAGTGAGTGAGTGAGACTATTTTCTAACTCTCCCTTCTAAGTAGCATCCCATTTTTACTCTCACCAATCGATGGTTTCCTCTGAATTCTCTTTCATCACTAGGTTTATTTAATTGAGGCCACCATATATATATATGTATTTTTGAGATGGAGCCTCGCTCTGTCACCCAGGCTGGAGTGCAGTGGCATGATCTTGGCTCACTGCAAACCTCCACCTCCTGGATTCAAGCGATTCTCCTGCTTCAGCCTCCCAAGTAGCTGGGACTACAGGTGCCCGCCACCATGCCCAGCTAATTTTTGTATTTTTAGTAGAGACGGGGTTTCGCCATGTTGGCCAGGCTGGTCTCGAACTCCTGACCTCAGGTGATCCATCTGCCTCAGCCTCCCAAAATGCTGGGATTACAGGCATGAGCCACTACGCCCGGCCTTCATACTCATTTTTTTTAAATCCCAAAATACACATTTGGTGTGGGGGAGTCAGTTCTACCCTGTCCCCACCCTTTGACTATAATGTCCTTTCCCGCTGCCCTCTGGTTTTGCGGGTGTTATTGTCCAAAGATGCAGGGCCATACAGGCTGTCTCCTCGGGTGACCCAAGGACACCCTGTGGCCGGTGCGGTAATGAGTCATTGTTTATAGGAGGCACCCTCCGCTGCAGATGTTCTTCCAGACCCTCCACGTGAGGCAGGCTTGTCCTCTCAGGCAGCAGCCACAAGCTTCTGTGCATGAATCTGCTTCTTAGACAAGATTGAACCTTCAAGGGGTGAGTCTGGAAGCACACCTGATTTATTCATGGAAACGTAATCAAGAACTGTTATCCCTGGCAAAGTGCTGTTCTGAGCAGCAGCATCCAAGTTAACAAGCCCCATGTGAACTCATCCTAAAGAAAACTTGTTTTTAAGAATCTCTCTCCCAAAAAAGGAAGTGAAATGTAGGAGTCATTTTCAGTAAGATTAAATTACTATTTCTTTCTAAAGCAATCAACCTTCTACAACTCACCCAGACAATCATAACCAGTTATTTGTAATTGTAGGTTCTTGTAAATGTATATCAAAAGTCTTTCACTTTCTCTTCCTGGCTCTTGGACTTGTCAGAGGCAAGATATTGAAATGTACAAGGTCCTTCTGGGTTCTCACAAGATCGTGTGTGCGTGTGTGTGTGTGTGTGTGTGTGTGTGTATCATGTCCTCATAATGAATAGATATTCACACACATATATACACTCATGCCCAGAAGTTAGCATTCCAGTACACATTAGAAAGTCATTCATCTAACTGTCCCAAAGCAAGAATCGCTCCCTCCGCATTGTGATGAACCAGCCTAGTGAGTCTGGTTCATGGTAGCAAAGATCACAAGCCCACAGGGAGATGCCGCATTATGCATTACTCTGCAAAACAGCTCCTCCTTTCTCTGAATAAGAGCATGTACTGATTTTTAAACTGCATTTTCATTCCAGGATAAATGACATGCTTCAATTTTGTTTTTTTATATTCTCTGCTGCTCTTGAGTAAAGAAAAGCTCTGCATTACTGTGCAAATAACATTCAATTTCTGTTTTGTTAAAAGAAATTGGAAAGCTGGACAGCCGGATAACTGGGGTCATGGCCACGGGCCAGGAGAAGACTGTGCTGGGTTGATTTATGCTGGGCAGTGGAACGATTTCCAATGTGAAGACGTCAATAACTTCATTTGCGAAAAAGACAGGGAGACAGGTGAGCAGTAGATGGGATTTAAGAGGGAGCTGCCAGCTTATGTCCTATGAAAGGGTGAGGGGTGGTGAGTACAAGGGCCCTGAATGCAAGCTCTGCAATTAGGTTTCAGTCCTGATTATGCCATTTATTAACTGGGCAGTTGATTAACCTCGGGGGAATAGTAATAGCATCTTCTTCACGAGGTTGTTGTGAAGATTTAAATAAGTTAATAAATGTGCCTCATGTATAGGAAGTACTCAACGAATGCTAAACTAACTGACCCAGATAAGTATCTTATATTGTGAGTTAATTGTTCTTTAAAATATAGCACCAGCCGAGCACGGTGGCTCACGCCTGTAATCCCAGCACTTTGGGAGGCCGAAGCAGGTGGATCACCTGATGTCGGGAGTTTGAGACCAGTCTGGCCAACACGGAGAAACCCCATCTCTACTAAAAATACAAAATTAGCTGGGCGTGGTGGCACATGCCTGTAATCCCAGCTACTCAGAAGGCTGAGGCAGGAGAATCGCTTGAACCCAGGAGGCAGAGGTTGTGGTGAGCTGAGATCACACCATTGCACTCCAGCCTGGGTAACAAGAGCGAAACTCCATCTCAAAAAAGAAAAAAGATATAGCACCAATGTTAGTTCTTTTCCATAGACATCCATACACAGCTAATCCAGGTGGCCAAGCATTCAATTCCATGTGTATCTATTGAGCATCTACTATAGGCCAGATCCTGTGATACATAATAGAGGGAGATCGTCTGTGCTACTTATAAGCTCATAAGCCAAAGCAGCTTTTGGAGATTTTCTTGACTTCAAAGGCTATGTATCTAAAGCTTCATTTAACACACGACCCTCTTTGGAATGTGGCATCTTAGTTTTCTTCACCAGAATGAGATTAAAAGTTTGTGATAGGGGATGGAGGAAATGGGGAATGAATGCTAATGGGTATGGGGTTTCTTTTTGGGGTGATGGAAATGTTCTAAAATTAGATTAGATTGGTTCTAAATTGTATAACTTTGTGACTATACCAAAGACCACTGAATTATATGCTTTAAATGGGTGAATTATACAATTTGTGAATTATATTTCAATAAAGCTGTTCATTTAAAAAGTTGGCAGTAAACAAAAACCTCAAATATATTTTGGTCAAACTATTTTTGGAAGTAACTGAGGCATAAATTATCTGTATTGCCATTCAACAGACAATTATTGAGCACCTTTGATGTGTCAGGCATTGGTCCAAGTGCTAGGGACCTTAAGATACATAGGAACTCACAGCTGGGTCAGTTGAGGGGGAAAAACACAGATATCTAAACAAGAGATTATAATTGATGGTGACAAGTAACTCAGATTTGTCTTTTGTATGCTTTGTTTGGCCATTTGGGATTTGAATAGGGACCAGGCTTCCCCAGAATAGGCTTTTCAAAATGAAACTTAGCTTTTCATCTGAATAAGATCTTCTAGACATTTCTTTGAAAAATAAGCATTGTTGAATTATGTATTTTAGACACTGTCCTATAAAAATACATGTTCCTTTTTTTTGAATTGCACATTAACTTTATTATTTAAGAAAAACTAATGCCCATTCTTATTTCTCTCTTTTAGTACTGTCATCTGCATTATAATGGACTGTGATGGGATCACATGAGCAAATTTTCAGCTCTCAAAGGAAAAGGACACTCCTTTCTTATTGCATCACCTTCTCATCAGATTGAAAAAAAAAAGCACTGAAAACCAATTACTGAAAAAAAATTGACAGCTAGTGTTTTTTACCATCCGTCATTACCCAAAGACTTGGGAACTAAAATGTTCCCCAGGGTGATATGCTGAGTTTCATTGCACACATGGACTGAATCACATAGATTCTCCTCCGTCAGTAACCGTGCGATTATACAAATTATGTCTTCCAAAGTATGGAACACTCCAGTCAGAAAAAGGTTATCATTGGTCGTTGAGTTATAGGAAGAACTTAAGCATATACTGTGTAAACAGTGCCATACATTTCTAAAATCCCAAGTGTAGGAAAAATATGCAGACATACAGATATATAGGCCAGCTCTTAGTAATAATATGAAATATACTTAAAGAGCTTTTAAAACTTTGTATTTTTGTACAAAATATTTGTCTTTTACAATTTTTTTCCTTTTTTTTTTTGTCATTTTACCGACATAATACATGGAGCCAAAGAAAACAATAATGGTACTAATAAAAACTCCTAGGGTTTCCTGTCAGATTTAATTCTACCCAGTGGCAAAGAATTTTTTCAATTGTGGTTTTAAAAAACTAATTAAATATACATGTATATATATATATATTTTTTTTAATGTTTCATTTCCTCAGAGGAACCAATCACTTGGAATGTCTAGAAATATCCTTGCAGATTTTGCCAGTGTCAATCAAGCCTGCACACATGCACAACTCAGTGAAGCGGGCTGTGCCTGCCTTGAGCCCATCACCAGCCAACATTCTTGACGTGTGCCTGACCAGACGCAGAAGAAGTGGGCAACTCAAGACGTGCTTCCACTTCATTTTGGTGGAGTCAGGAGGTGTGGGGAATGGAGAGGCATCTGTTGGGAAGGGCAATGAATCTGGCCTATCTAGAAGGCCCTATTTCATGGCTGAGCTATGACTGTACTTGGCATCAGACCCCTACAGAGCCGACATTAACTGTCAGGAACGTATGGCATCACATCAGCCAAAGGCAGAGATGCTAGAAAGATGGGAACCAGCTACGTGTTACCTGGAAAGTTTGTTTTCTTAAGTCTTATTCCAAAAATGTAACTCCAAGGCATATGCATGATGAAATGCAAGAACAAACTTTTGGCCACTTTGTGGAACTCTTAAAAGAACCTTTCCAGCTGGGCACAGTGGCTCACACCGTAATCCCAGCACTTTGGGAGGCTGAGGCAGGCAGATCACTTGAGGTCAGGAGTTCAAGACCAGCCTGGCCAACATGGCAAAACCCTGTCTCTACTAAAAATATGAAAATTAGCCGGGCATAGTGGCACATGCCTGTAATCCCAGCTACTCGGGGGGCTGAGGCAGGAGAATTGCTTGAGCCCAGGAGGCAGAGATTTCAGTGAGCCAAGATGCCGCCACTGCACTCCAGCCTGGGTGATAGAGCAAGACTCCATCTCAAAAAAAAAAAAAAGAACCTTTCCTCTGAGCCCAACTTCCTTCCACTCTTTGACTTTCCTTGACTTGCTGTTGGAAAGTCTAATATGAAAAGGGCTGAAACTAGGCATTAAATAAATATAACTGATGCTCAAAGGTAAGATTTCCATCCAACAGATTCCTTCTCCTCCCTCCCAAGGGTCTTCCCAGGCAGTGCTGCTACCTATCCCGAATAAAATGGTAAAAGAATAAAGACAGAGTTTGACTTTCCCACCTGCAAACATGTGGACTGTACTGCTTTGTCCACAATCCCCATTCCCCATTCATGCTGTTTTCACAGCCCAGTAATGGCCAACTGCTCAGCACCTGTGTGCCCTGCTGTCAGGCAGGTGGGACCCATGGTCATCTGGGCCTAAACTGCTGAAGCCTGCAACACAAGGCAGGCACCGCATTCCAATACCTCTTCAGACTCAACAGCCTTTAGAGGCTACACTGGGTCCTCTTTTTCATGCTCTTCCTGTTTTTCAAGTGTCAATTAAAATTTGTCTTCAGAAGAAACTTGAAAATAAGTATCTGATGCCATCATCAGGGTAGACTAGTATTAGCTTTCGCAGCTGAAGTTATTCCTCTCCCAGCCCTAATAATAACTTACCAAGTGCTTATTATGTATCAGGCACTGGTCTAAGTCCTTCAATCAGATTGTCTCACTTGATCCTCCCAACAGCCCTAGGAAGCAGGTCTTAACTACACTCCCCATTTCACAGGGACTGGGGCTTGGGGAGGTGATGTGGTTTCCTGGGTCACTCCATTACTGAGTAGTGAGACAGGATTCAGACGCAAGCTTTGAAAATGTTCTAATTTTCTTTAGAAGCAAGGGTCCTTCTTAATAGCACACTGAATAAAATCAGATGAATAATCACACATTACAAGATGCCTCCTGTACGTCTCTATATTTAGCTACTTAAATACCAGGTTTCTTTTTTGTTTGTTTTTGTGTTTAAGACGGAGTCTCGCTCTGTCACCCAGGCTGGAGTGCAGTGGCACGATCTCGGCTCACCGCAATCTCTGCCTCCCAGGTTCAAGCGACTCTCCCGCCTCAGCCTCTGCAGTAGCTGGGACTACAGGTGCGCACCACCATGCCAGGCTGATTTTTGGATTTTTAGTAGAGACAGAGTTTCGCCATTTTGGCCCGGCTGGTTTCGAACTCCTGACCTCAGGTGATCCACCCACCTTGGCCTCCCACCGTGCCCGGCCTACACACCAGGTTTCTATTCACCTTCACACAACTGATGCTCTTCTGGAGTGGAGAGTTAGTAAAATATGATGGGGTCTTCAGGCACCTGAGTTGCTACTTACTATGAGAAGATAGAAAATGTTTTTTACTCTAAATGGCTTTTGAAAGAATGAATGCACAACAAGGCAAAAAAAAAACTTTTTTCCTTTTCTACGATCAATGTTCAACAACTCGTTCCTTCCAATCTGTAACAGAGTTTAAGCTGAAACAGACAAAAAACAGTAATAGCTGCTCCCATTTAAAAAAAATGTTTAAGGAAACAGCTGTATAAATCAAGAAACAATACCAAGCATGTGTATTTTGCCCCAGATGACAAAACTGATCTCTTCTTGAGAAAGTAAGCATGTTAACTCATTCATGACTCAAAGTCATGTAATAATAGTTGACATATACCACTTTTCACATACATTATCTCTTCCAATCTTCGTACACATCTGTTGTTCCTGCTTGAGAAATGAGGAAACTGAGACTTAGGTTGAAGACTTGCCCATGGCTCACGTATCTGTCACAGTCACTTTCCAAAAAGCAAATATGATCAGGTTCCCCACTCAGGTCCCCAAATCTGAGTCCATCCTACCTCTCAAAATCTTGGCTTAAAATCTTCCAAACGATCTTGGTTGGCCTCAGGACATACCTGCAGGGGCCATAAGGCGCTTGGTACCTGGTTCCCAACTCCAAGTCCAGCTGGGACCCATCACCCATGCCCTGGCACTAGCACAGCCAGACTATGCACCTGCACCTTCCACTAGCCTCTTTCTCACCTCCATACTCCCCCCGAGTTTTCTTTCCCTGCCTCCTCTACCTGGAAAACACCTCCTTTAAGACTCGGCTCAAGCATCACTTCTCATCTGAATCCTTTCCCAACAAACCCCACCTGGAGGTAGAACTGACTCCTGCACCAAGTGCTCTGGGTAATAAAAGATAAAACCCCTTCACTGCGTTAGCTAATCTACAGGTTAGCTGAAAAGCCTAAAACTTACTGAATTAAGAGAGAGGCTGGGCATGGTGGCTTATGCCTGTAATCCCAGCACTTGGGGAGGTCAAGGTGAGAGGATGGCTCGGGCCCAGGAACTCAAGGCCAGCCTGGTCATCATGGTGAAACCCCATCTCTACAAAAATTACAAAAATTAGCTGGGCGTGGTGGTGCTTGCCTGTAGTCCCAGTTACTGGGGAGGCTGAGGTGGGAGGATCACTTGAGCCTGGGAGGTCAAGGCTGCAGTGAGCCGAGATTCTGCCACTGTGCTCCAGTCTGGTTGACAGAGCTAGACCTTTTCAAAAAAACATGTTAAAAGCCAGGCGTGGTGGCTCACGCTGATAATCCCAGCACTTTGGGAAGCCGAGGCGGGTGGATCACCTGAAGCCAGGAGTTCGAGACCAGCCTGGCCAAAATGGCGAAACCCTGTCTCTACTGAAAAAAAAAAAAAATGAGCTGGGCATGATGGCAAGCACCTGTAATCCCAGCTACTTGGAAGGCTGAGGCACAAAAACCAGTTGAACCCAGGAGGCGGAGGTTGCAGTGAGCCGAGATCATGCCACTGCACTCCAGCCTGGGTGACAGAGCAATACGCCATCTCAAAAATAGATAAATATATAAACAAACAAATAAATAAATGGTGAGAGAAGCCAGGAGAAGTGAAGGAATTCATGATGTTGCTAATCGTTGGGGTGTGTGTGTGTGTGTATGTGTGAATGGAAGATTGAGTAAAAGAATCACATGGTAAACCAGACTCATTCTCTTCATTCTCTACCAAAATATGGCCCTGAGTCAGGGAAACGTTTCAGAACCCGTCCTAAATGGCAGTGTGATGGGGCATCTCATTTCTTAGTCATACTCAACAGTTTTAGAAGTACAAGCAAATTTTTCAGTCTTTCTAAGAATCTGTTTCTTTGTGCAATAACTTCGTTTTTCTCAGAAGAATCCCTTAATGGCATGACATCATATTTATTTTCTAAGTCACAAGGCAGATGTTGACAATATTTTGTTTCACTCTTTCATCCTTCCTTTCCTACATACCCCTGTTCAAATAAGTATGTAGTATGCACAGGTTATACCAGGTGAGCAGAAGGCCAGGGGGAAGCAGCCTTATGAAAACCAACTTTAATTTCTCAGAGGTTTTGAGTGGTTTTCACATTTTTTCAGTGAATGAGTATATGAACGATCTCCAGCCAGCCCTGCCTTCATAGCCGGGATTGTATCCCAGCCTCCAGCCTCCTCCAAGGACTTATTAGCCTTGAATTTGAAAAGCAAGGATCACCGTGCAACTTAGGGAGGGGGTCAGCTGCCAGGGCTGGGGCTCCTTCTGACAATTCATCCAGACAGATAATTAAATGAGCTTAACCAAGGAGTCTCCATTTAGTCCTCTGGGCCAGGGATGGAGAATTGTCCTTTGGCTGGTCTTCTAACATTTGGTGCCAGAGTTTGCTATATTCTTTAATCATCACTCATTGCCTGTACCCTACTAAATCATGCCCGAAAGCTGCAGGCAGTTGTAAGTTTCTTAAAATCAATTCCTATGCCATGGAGCAAAGGAGCTGGATCAGGCATGACATAAATGAGTACGAAGTGCTGGCTCTGGAATAGCTATTATAACACCTACTGTGTTTAGGAACTTGACCTATATTATCTCCAGCTCCTATCCAGGGAAACTGAAGATCAGGCTGGTTAAATAGTTTTCCCAAGAGCTGGGATTTGAACCCATGGTCTCCTGGCTTCCTCTCTGTCATGCTCTCTTCTGTGTTTTAACACTGATCTTATTGACTGCCTGGGCTTTGTGCATTGTATTCTGTTCTTCTTGGCCACAGGAAACAGATGAGCCACCAAGAATACTCTCTTTGTGAAAGAACCAGGGAGGTGTAGGAATCCTGATTTGCACACTTTAGATAAATGCAGTAGACCAATCCCTTCCTTGTCAGTGAGCAAAGACTGATTTTGGCCTCCAATGCTATGGTTGTCAGGGAGATCTAATTTGGAGAAAACACCCTAGATTCTAGAGTCACTGAGCTTCTCACAGAGTCCTCTGCTTTAATTAGTGTTGAATGAATGGTGCATGGGCTTTGGAGCCAAACAGGCCCAGGTTTCAATCCTGCTCTCTACTTTCTTTCTTTCTTTTTTTTACATATTTTTTTTTTTTTGAGACAGAGTTTCACTCTTGTTGCCCAGACTGGAGTGCAATGGTGCGATCTCAGCTCACCGCAACCTCCGCCTCCCAGGTTCAAGCGATTCTCCTGCCTCAGCCTCCTGAGTAGCTGGGATTACACGCATGCACCACCATGCCCAGCTCATTTTGTATTTTTAGTAGAGACAGGGTTTCTCCATGTTGGTCAGGCTGGTCTCAAACTCCCTACATCAGGTGATCCGCCTGCCTTGGCCTCCCAAAGTGCTGGGATTACAGGCATGAGCCACTGCGCCTGGCCTCAGTCCTGCTCTCTACTTTCTGTAAGTGAGATGTATTCAAACAAGTGGCAGATAGCTCTTTCCCTCCTCTTTCCTCTTACTCCAGGTCCCTCGCCCACAAGAAGAACAAGTCCTGGTATTGCTTGTCCTGATAGCATTAAGGAAGTTTGCTTTGACAGTTATCTCACTGAGAATGCTTCCTTTCCAAATATTGGAGAGGGATGACATGGGAAAAAAAACTAAAATTATGACATCTCTGCACCTTTAGGCCAGTAAATGCTGGGAAAAAAATGAAGTTGTACCTCTTTGTGTGTTATCTCTTCTTTGGGTATGAGTGTAGAAGTTCCTATCAATTTGTATTTAATATAGATTTGGCTGCTGAAATAAAGACCCAAAGTGATAGCAGGTGAATAAGATACAGGCATCTCTCCCCGGCCCTAACTTTAAGTATGCGACTAGCCCAGGGAGCCGCACTGCGACTATCTCGTTGTCCTGCAGTCTCTTAGCCAACGCCCTCGTTTGCATGGTCCGAAAGGGCTCAGCACCACATCCACGTTCCAGGCAGCGGGCTTAAGAGAGGGGTGACGAAATGAAATTTCTCCCTTTAAGGGCAGAAATTGCATTCATCATTTCCACTCACATCTCTTTAACCAGAACGTAGTCACATAGCTTCACCTAGTTGCAAGGGAGGCTAAGAAATATAGTCTTTAGCTGGAAATTACAGTTAGGTGCCAAGCTAAAATTTCCATGCCTATGCAAAGAAGGAAGAATGGATATGGGTGGAGAGGAGCATAAATGGCATTTGCACCATTCACAGCTACCCTCATGAATCCCCCTCCTATGGGACAGATTTTCCACCTTGCCCTCCTATGGAGACTTCAGTGGATTTAATTACTGGCTCCATTCTTCACAGCTCCCCATATCTACCCTCTTTGCCATGTAACCTGGCAGTTCCCCCTCTCTATGGGAGGAGTGTACTTTCCTGCCCTTTGACTTGGGCTCAGTCATGCGCCTTGCTTTGGCCAATACTGGTGGATGTGATACAGCCAAAGCCTTGGAAAGCACCAGGGTCACTGGGCTTGCCCTCTTGCATATCTGCATCACCGTGCAAAGAGTTCCCCTGGACTTCGCCTCTGCTCCTGTGGCCAGGGCCCTAAGGTGAACACACCTGGAACAAAGCTGCCCCAGCCAAACAGACCTGTGATGAGAAGCAGAGCCAGCCCAACCTTCAGAGCCTGCAGCAAAGCAGCCCCACCAAGCCCAGCTGAGATCAGTCAACCCAGACTGTGAGAATAAATGCTTAATGCTATATATATATATATCCCATGGAGACTGGGGTTGTTCATTACACAGCATCATTGGGGCAACAGCTAACATACGGGTCCTTGGGCCCTAACCCAGCAGCTGTCTATGTGGCTTTTTTCTACTTGCCCCTTCAGATCCCATCTCCACACTTTTCCACCATTCTCTGGGCTTTGGGGAGATAAATATTTACGGGTTCCCTTGGCTTCTGGCAACCAGTTGTGTTTGGACAATGAGAGGCACTGGCAGGAGAAAGTGAAGTTGAGGTGTTTATTTCCCTGGTTTCTTCTCTGAAGGTCACCAGGAATAGATTTTATCTCTCTGCCATAGGCCATATCTCCCATCAGTTGGTCCAGCACTCTCTCTCTCCTGCCAGTGCCACTGCATGCCCAGGCTGGAGTGTGGTGGCATGATCTCGATTCACTGTAACCTCAACCTGTTGCACTCAAGGTATCCTCCCACCTCAGCCTCTCAAGTAGCTGGGACTACAGGTGCCCCCCACCATGCCTGGTTAATTTTTATATTTTTTTAGAGGCAGGGTTTTACCATTTTGCCCAGGCTGGTCTCGAACTCGTGGGCTCAAGCAATCTGCCCAACTTGGCCTCCCAAAGTGCTGGGATTACAGGTGTGAGCCACCACACCAGCCTGGTCCAGCTCTCTGTCCAGCTCCAGGAGTAGCAACCTCCTCTTGCCCCTAGTGATGCTCTCAGCTACCATTAGCCAGAGATCCTGCACTATCCTTTGTTGTTTTCCCTAAAGCCTGCCCACATCTTTGTCAATTGCCCCTTTATTAAACTCTCCTCAATTACCCAGCCTGAGTGTGCCATCTTTTTCTTGTCGAAGCCTGATTGACATCCCCACCCCTTGACCACACCCACTTTCATGGCTTCAGGGCCTCTGCTCATCCTATTCCTGGCCTGCACTTTACCACATAATACATCCCCTTCTTTTCATGGGTGCAAACACGAATCCCCTTTCAGGGCACAGCCCATGTCCCCCCCCTTCCTCCATATTCTCCATCTCCCAGCGAGCCTCTCCTAAGATCCACTGCCTGCACCACACCATCAAGGCTTTGTTTCATACAAAAGCACAGCTGTCTCTGAATTGCTCATGGAGCCGTGGGAAGACCGTGAAGGTGCCACAGTGATTGGGAGGAGAGTATTTGCAGAGCGTGTGGAATTCTGGATCACTAGTCAGAAGGACTACATATTTGTGTCATATGTGTGATTTCACTTCAGGTTCACTGTTTCTAAAGAGTTTGAAAATGTTGATGCAGTACACTAGTCTTCAACTTTGTATGGATATAAATCTAATTTACCCAAAATGAATAAAACAAATTTAAATATCTCCCAAATCAAGGAATTTTTGTTTTCCCTTTATTATAGGGCATATAATAGGGGCCAATGAAGGACAGAAGGATGGATGGATGGAGGGAAGGATGGATGGATGCATGGATGAACGAATGCATAGATGGATGGAGGGAAGGATGGATGGATGCATGGATGAACGAATGCATAGATGGATGGATGGATGGATGGATCCGTGGATGAATGGATGGATGGATGCAGGGATGCATGAATGAATGAATGGGCTGACTTGGTCCTCACCATAAGCAGTTTCTCCATAGGTTCCTCCCCCTCCTCATGGTCTGTAGGAATATGTCATTTTGATTCTCCACAAATCATACTGGAAGCATCTCTCCTGGCACCTTGACCAAACTCTGAAAGGCCAAGTAAAAGGGACTGAAGGTCAGAAAGATGTGGGACAGGTTGGCTGGATTCAGCCCTACTAGGCAGCTCCAGATCCCGCTTACTGAGATATGAGAGGAAAGTGGCATAAGAGAAATGGCACAGAAGTCTGATGCTTTGGGAAATCCTACTCAAACGTAGAAAGCAAGAGTCCTCAATGGACCTGCAAACATGTTTTTTAAAATCTATAATTTCTGCCCTCCTCAAAAAAAAAAAGATTTCCTACCTTCAACCTTTCACTATGATGTTCATAGATAGTAAAATGAATGAAATATCCATTTTTCTCTTGTTTAGTCAGCATACATAATTACCACATTTTAAGTGCTGTAGCACTCACACCACCTGGTTTTTTGTTTGTTTGTTTGTTTGTTGGCTTGTTCATCTGTTTAGAGAGGCATCTCACATGTTGCTCAGGCCAGCCTCAAACTCCAGGGCTCAAGCAATCCTCCCACCTCACCTCGCAAGTAGCTGGGACTACAGGCACAAGCCACTGCACTTGTCTTTTATCTGTTTTTTTGTGTTTTTTTTTTTTGATGGTGCTAATAACTTTTTTAAAAATCAACTTTTATTTTAGGTTCAAGGGGTACATGTGCAGGTCTATTACATAGGTATTGCATGTCATAGGAGTTTAGTGTTCCAATAATTTTGTCACTCAGGTATTGAGTATAGTACTTGATAGTTTTTCAACCCTCACCCCACTCCTCTCCTCCCACCTCAAGTAGGCCCCGGTGTCTATGGTGCCCATCTTTGTGTCCAGGTGTACTCAGTGTTTAGCTCCTTCTTATAAGTGAGAACATGCAGTATTCGGTTTTCTGTTCCTGCATTAATTTGCTTAGGATAATGGCCTCCAGCAGCATTGCTGCAAAGGACATGATTTTGGGTCTTTTGATGGCTGTGTAGTATTCCCAGGTGTATATGTACCACATTTTCTTTATCCAGTCCACTGCTGATGGGCATCTAGGTTGATTCTGTCTTTGCTATGTCTTTGCTAATACCTCATTTCTAAATAGCTATTTTTTGTGCTTTTATTTGCACAATACGATGTGAAAAGAAGCTGTTGTTTCTCCAAATATATGGTTTGGGGCTCATTTTATAAAATAGTCTGAATTTCAGGTCCTATAAGATGCCACTTAATTGAAGCTTTGCAAAGAAAATAATTATTTTACACCAGAACTTCACCTATTTCAACCCTGTACCTACAACCTCCCTGGGCGAAGGTTACTGAGAGTCCTAATGACCAGCACCTTCATGGAGACCTTGGTGTTTCTTCAAAAAAGAAAAAAAAATGCCTAGAAAAAGAAAGGTAGATGACAGATAGAGAGAGACAGAGAGAGGCTGGGGACCAACTAGGAGCACAACTGTTACCTTTCAACCCATTTGAACGAGTACTTCTTTCAGTGCAGAAAGCACTGCCCTGCCCCCGAAATCCACTCAGGTTCTCCCCTGAACCCCAAGCCTGAGGTTTAGATTTTGACAGATTAGGAAGAGCTGACTCCGCAGCACACACTTTTTTTAGGGTTGAAAAAATCACCTGCTCAAGATCCTGTGCTCACTTTTCAACTGTGTGGTAATAATGTTTGAAAATTACCGTATAGAGCCCTGGAAATTACTTTTTCCTGTTCTCATTTTCCTTCCCAGCCAGCAAGGTCCCATGCATTGCATTTTCCAGAGTCTGCATAAGAAGTGGCTCCGTGGTCAGCTGGCCCTGGCGTCTGGCATTGCTGCTTTCCTCCGCCTGTGGGAACAGTTTTCCTCCCTCTGAAATTCAGCTCACTGATGGGCACCTGCCACAGCAGGCACTTAATTTAATTACCTCATTAAAGACCCTATCTCCAAACACAGTCATATTCTGAGGTATTAGGGGTTAGGACTTCAACGTCGGAATGCTGGGGGACACAATCCAGCCCATAACACTCTCCGTGCCTCCTTCACTCGCAGTAAATGTCTATTTCTCCTGTTTTATTAAAAAAATTGAGGCCAACGAAATGTGCTCTTCAAACTCCTTCTTGCCCACTTTAATATCTATCTGTATTAGTCTGTTCTCACAAGGCTAATAAAGACATACCCGAGACTGGGTAATTTATAAAGGGAAGAGGTTTAATGGACTCACAGTTCCACATGGCTGGGGAGACCTCACAATCATGGTGGAATGCAAAGGAGAAACAAAGGCATGTCTTACATGGCGGCAGGCAACAGAGCATGTGCAGGGGAACTGCCCTTTATAAAACCATCAGATCTCGTGAGACTTATTCACTGTCACGAGAACAGCATGGGAAAGACTCACCCCATGATTCAGTTATTACCTCCCACTAGGTTCTTCCCACAACATGTGGGAATCATGGGAGCTACAACCAAGGTGAGATTTGGGTGGAGACACAGCCAAACTATATCAATATCTGTGCCTTTACCTATTTATTCCTTCTTCGTTGGTGAAGAAGCTTCTCTCACCTGGGCCACAGAACTGCCCGCCAGTTGTGTCCCCCATTCCCTCCATGCCTGTTCCCAGAACCAGAACTAACTCACTGCACCTGCACCGCTGGAAGGTGCCACTCCTTTCCTCCCTCAGAGAACAGGCCACTCCAGGGAGCCCTCCGTTGCATTCTCAGCCTCTCCTCTGCTGTTTGTTCTTTCCCTTCCCCTCAGGTCCTTTCTTTCCAAAAAAGAATTGTTTTAGTAAAAAGAAAACTGTAAAAAAGAATTTTCTTTTTCTCTTTTAAATTGCCACCTTTTCTGCCCCCTTCCTGTCACTGGCACACTTCTTAAAAGAATGGCCCACACCTGCAAGCACCCATTCCCTTCTGCCTTCACACTCCTTTACCCCTTGCAGATCTGGCTCCCACTGCCCTCTTAAAAAGGGGCTCTCTACAGTCATTGGTGACCATCTGAGGTTTTGTGGGGATTCAATTAGAAAATGCAGGTAACACATTTGGAGTCTAGTATCGGGCCCATGGAGGTGATCCCGGTTGTCACTACCGTGCTGTGATCCTGGCCTGCAGTGCTTTCTCCTGTCACACTGACTGTAATTTTGTGCCTTCAGGGGACAGGGCCACCTCCACTACAGAAATAACCCAAATGTTCAGGACAGAGCTCCTCAGAGCCCAAGGTATGTGCCAAAAGGCTCTTCCTGGATGAATTCTGTGATTGACAGGACCAGGGCTAGCCCAAAGAAACAGAAGCAAATGGCCACAGACACAGCTCTGCCTTCATCCTTCAAATCCACACTCTCCACACACACCTACAGCACACATCTCTTTTTTTCTCACTCGGTTGCCCCTTCTTTGTGGTATTTTGAAGCATTAAGAGGTCCATAGTCACTTCCATTGACTTGTTACTCCTTTCCTCTACACGCAAAGTCAGCTCTGTCCCCCGACTTCTCCTACCATCTCTGTTTTTCTAGGACAGACTTCTTATCCTTTTTCCTGTCAATCGAGGAGAACGACAAGACAAGTATCAATCATTTTAGAAGATTTATTTGCAAAAGTTAAGGACACACCTGGGAGACAGGTCTACGTCTTTCTCCTAAGATGATTTTGAGGGCTCCAAATTTAAAGGGGAAAGGGCAGGGATATTGAGAAGCATGCAGTTTTCACATAAACAAAAAGGGCAGAGGAATAGTGTGGGGAATCTGCATTTTACATAAGACAACACAGACAAAATGGGGTAGTGAACAATCAGATATGCATTTGTGTCTGGCAGTTGGGGTGACTGCACCTGTAAAGATAAGCTATCAATCTGCACTTCCATGGTGAAGTTATAACAGCTCACCAGGAATTTCCTTATGAGCAAAATATGGGGGAGGCGGGTATCTTTTCATCTTGTAGCCATCTTGTTTAGGAACCAGAAGGGGGAGGCAGGTGTGTGTGACCCAGTTCCCAGCTTGACTTTTCCCTTTTGCTAAATGATTTTGGGGTCCCCAAATTTAATTTCCTTTCACATTCCCAAGGCCAGCTATTCTCCATTTTCCCAGAAAAGCACTTTTTGTGTATTTCCACACTCAAGGAGCTGGGAACTTCATACAATAACTGAAGTTTCAAACAGTCCTGGAGGAAAAAAAAAAAAAAAAGCAGGGGAACAAACTGGGACTTCCTTCTAATAGCAGGTGGTCTGGGGTCTGTAGAGGGCCAAGAAGTTCGGAATTTCTATATCCCTGATTGGCTTCCCCAGGTGGAATACCCCTCCTCCACACCTCCACCCAATGAAATCTGGCCCTCCTTACAAATTCTGCCTCAATGCTACATCCTCCATGAAGACACCAACCAGAACAACTTTTTAAACTCTCTCATGCATCCTTTGTTCCTCTGAAGGCACTGACCCTCTGCCAGGATTTTTGAGTTCCCAGAGTATTTGTCTACCCCGCCCCTCACAAGGCAACAGGCATCTCTTGAGGCTGTAGCTAGGTCTCTTTCTTTTCTTACTTTATTTCCCTTCTCATCCCTCATCTGCAGAAAAGGACTATTTTACCCTTTTATCACCACCTGGCCCAGTGCCTTATACATGAAATGCATCCAATAAATAGGAATCGGATTGAATTAAGCAACAAACAGAATCCTGGCCGGGCGCGGTGGCTCACGCCTGTAATCCCAGCACTTTGGGAGGCCAAGGCGGGCAGATCACGAGGTCAGGAGATCGAGACCATCCTGACTAACACAGTGAAACCCCATCTCTACTAAAAATACAAAAAAATTAGCCAGGCGTGGTGGCGGGCACCTGTAGTCCCAGCTACACAAGAGACTGAGGCAGGAGAATGGCATGAACCCAGGAAGTGGAGCTTGCAGTAAGCCGAGATCGCGCCACTGCACTCCAGCCTGGGCAACAGAGCGAGACTCCGTCTCAAAAGAAAAAAAGAAACAAACAGAATCCTAAACTGATCTATATTTAATCTGATCTCAAGCTTGTCATATTTGTTTCTAGAAGAAATGAAACAAACAACCAAGGGTTTGTCACCACAGGAGAAGGTGACAGGCTGCCTCTCCCAGCCAAGGATGCGCCATTCTTGGCAGAGCTGCTGTTTGAGAGTATGCGTGACATTGTCATCATTTGTCAGACACACTGGTTCCAATCGCATGACTGATGGCAGCCACTCTGCCCTCTGCCCAGCCCTGTCTCAGCTCCTTATGTAGTTAATATGAGACCATAAAGCCGTGCAAAACTCAGGAGAGCCTAGAGGTGGCATGAGGCAATCAGTGAGTCACTTGCATGGACAGAGCTCTGTGTGGCCGTTTTCCTTGGAAACTTGGCTATCACAGGGCATTTAGGAGGCAGTTCCAGAAAGAAAAAGAAAAAAATCCATCGTCCAAGACAAAGACAGCAGCTAGCCTTCCTGGGGTAAGATAACAAAGACTGCATGCTCAAAACCATTTACACAGCTGGGGAGGGCTTGCAAACTGATGCCACTTATTTAGAAAATAAAAGAGAAACCCCAGATACCCTTAGACTGTCTCCAGGGCCAGAGAGACCTTAGATATCTTTAGACTGTCTCCACCGCCAGAGACAGCATTGCCTGGCTCCCCACGGAGCAGCTCAGGAGAATTCAAGTCTTATGGAGAAGCCCTTGCATCCCAGATGGCTGCAGAGTGGTAGCCTAGTGCTCTGGTCTAAATGCTTATGTCCTCCCAAAATTCATATGAGGAAATCCTGGCCCCTAGGGTGATGGTATTAGGAGATGGGGTTTTTGGAAGGTGATTAGGTATGGAGTGGAGCTCTTATGAATGGGATTAGCACCCTTATAAGAAGAGACATGAGCGGGGCTAACTTTCTCTCTCTCTCTCTCTCTCTGTGCCCTGTGAGGACACGGCAAGCAGGTGCCATCTATGAACTACGAAGCAGGCCCTCACCAGATACTAAATCTGCCAGCATCTTGGTCTTTACTTCCCAGCCTCCAGAAATGTGATAAATAAATGTCTCGTGTACAGGCCACCCAGTTTATAGCATTTTGTTATAGCAGCACCCCGAATGGACTAAGACACTCAGCAATGGCTGAGGGAACGCCCTGGTCAGATGAACTTCAGGGCAGTCTCACAGAACCATAAGCCAAAGGTGCCTATGAGCCCCTCGAGGAACAGGAAAGTGACTGAGCACAAGCCACAGTACCAAAGGAGCCAGGGCTAGAGACAAGAAGAGTGTATGATCTTCACAAACATGATAGGAAACCCAAGAGGACCATGAGGACCAGAAAAGACAGCTCTCAACAGAACTCAGCAAAGGCAGAGGCCAGTGTGCAGTTGAACGCCTCTCATTGCAGGATGATACACATGCCAACCCCTCAGAAACCCGGAACATCCTAGAGGAGGGGAAAGGAGGGGGAGAAGGAAGATCTTGCATTAATTGAGTTTGAAACTGTAGGAATCATATTTAAATCCAGAAGTGACTGAGTTACTTTGAATTGACGAAATTAAATTTTCTACTCCCTGTGGAAATTGGGATGTAAGGACTCAAGAAACTGACATATATGAGAAGCTGAATGTGCTAACTGTAAAATTAAATACATGTACTAAATATAAAATGAATGTACTAATACCTATCTCACAGAATTCTTGCAAATTTCGTTTCATTAATGTAGGAAAAGCACCTAGCACAGCATCTGGCTCCTAAAATGCAAGCCGCAGTCTTGGTTTCCTTCCCTTCCTTGTCATTCTATCTTTCAAGTCCCTGGTGCAGCTTGGGAAATAACAGCTTTTAGTCAGCCCAGACACCTAATAATATGGCCCAGATGAATGGCTGAGCAGTTTTATGGATAGACAAAAGAGTGGCCACTTCTCAAAGAGGAGGTTAGCTCCACCCATAGAAAAGACGAGACCCTGAGAAGAGAGCAAGGAAGAAGCTGTGTTTTTTAAGGAGCTGGGCTGAGGAGTTTGAGATCAGCCTGGGCAACAAGGTGAGACTCCACCGCTACAAAAAATTAAACTTAAAAAAATTAGCCGGTTGTGGTGGTGCACAACTATGGGCTCAGCTACATGGGAGGCTAAGGCATGAAGATTGCTTGAGCCCCGGAGGTCGAGGCTGCAATGAGCAGTGTTCTCACCACTGCACTCCAGCCTGGGTGACACCAGCAAGATTCTGTCTTTAAAAAAAAAAAAAAAAAAAGAGTTGGGCTGACGAGCAACTCCTTAATCTCACCTAGGGACTTTGTAGTCTGCGAATCAATACAGTGGCTAAATTATTGAATGTCCTCCCTAGCACTGTATTTAGAAGAAATCTCAAGAGAAAGGTTATTTCTTTCCACAGTCATACTAGACCAGGGATCATCATCCTACAGTCCACAGGCCGAATACAGCCCATTGTCTGTTTTTATAAATAAAGTTTTATTGGAACACAGCTGTGCTCATTGTGTACTGTCTATGGCTGCTTTTGAACTACAATGGCAGAGTTGAATAGTTGCAACAGAAACCAGAATGGCTTGCAAAGCTGAAAATATTCACTATCTGTCCCTTTGCAGAAAAAGTTTGCCAGTACTTACAGTAGACATATAATTTATTCTTCTATAGTGTTGGAAATTATTTCACAGAGCCGGGCGTGGTGGCTCATGCTTGTAATCCCAGCACTTTGGGAGGCCAAGGCGGGTGGATCACTTGAGGTCAGGAGTTCGAGACCAGCCTGGCCAACATGGTGAAACCCTGTCTCTACTAAAAATGCAAAATTAGCTGGGTGTAGTGGCAGGTGCCTGTAATCCCAGCTACTCGGGAGGCTGAGGCAGGGGAATTGCTTGAACCTGGGAGGCAGATGTTGCAGTGAGCTGAGATCGTACCACTGCACTCCAGCCTGAGCGACAAGAGTGAAACTCCGCCTCAAAAGAAAAAGAAAGAAAGAAAGAAAGAAACTATTTCACACATACAATTTTATCTATTTAGGACCAAATACCTCTATGGATTAAGATATTTTATCAGTCATATTATTATTATGTTGCTATTATGCTTCTACTTTACAAAATGAGGACCCTGGGTCTCAGAGTGTTGATGGACTTGCTGCTGGGTAGCAGAGCCCTAAACCTAGTCCTATTTCCATTCCACTATTTTCCCACTCTCATTACAATATAATAATAATATAATTGGGAGTCATAATGTGACCTACTGCTTCAGGGCACACAGAATCATCTTAATTAGCTTTAAAAGCAAAGTGGTACCTTCAAAACCACTCTTGTAAGAGGTCACCAACAATAGCACCACTGGTCAGAAATGTCCCCTTGGCTCAGCCTTAGAAGTCCCCACCCAGCCCAAGGCCACATCAAGGTTCCTGCCTATGGAAATGAGGTTAGCAGCAAGTCTTGAAGTCACATCACGTGGCATGTGCTCTATGTCACAAAAGCAATATTTACATCATCCTAGAGACAGAGGCATTTTATAAAAGTAGCACATCAAGTCATGATTGTCAAAAAGTTAAAAACATAATTTTCGTGCCAGGCATGGTGGCTTGCACCCGTAATCCCAGCTCTCAGGAGGTTGAGGCAGGAAGATGGCTTGAGGCCAAGAGTTCGAGACCAGCGTGAGCAACATAGTGAGACCCCATCTTTAAAAATAATTTAAAAAAAAAAATTTTCCCACAAATATACAATGGGTGCATGTTATTAATGATGGAGCTAGCAGGATGGAAAACCTGGTTTAAAGTAAACAGGACATGGACATCCACATCTTATGGAGTCAGGATATAGATAGTGAAAAAAGGGTTATAGGCATGAATGTTTGTAGCAGCTTTATTCATAATGCCAAAAACTGGAAACAACAAATATGTTTTTCAATAGGTGAATGGATAAACTAACTGTGGTATACCTGTCAATGGAATGTAATTTGGCAACAAAAAAAAAATGAGATATCAAGCCACAAAAAGCTAGGACATAACCTTAAATGCACATTGCTAACGAAAAGAAGCCAGTCTGAAAAGGCTACATACTGTATAATTCCAATTATGTAACATTCTGGAAAAGACAAGACTATGGAGACAATAAGATGATCAGGACCAGGTATAGTGGCTTATGCCTATAATCCCAGCACTGTGGGAGGCTGAGGTGGGAGAATTGCCTATTTAAAAATTATGTTTTTAACTTTTTGACAATCATGACTTGATGTGCTACTTTTATAAAATGCTTCTGTCTCTAGGATGATGTAAATATTGCTTTTGTGACATAGGCCAGGAGTGTGAGACCAGCCTTAGCAATGTAGGGACATAAAGAGATTCCATCTCTAGCAAAAACTAAAAACTAACAAACAAAAAAAGATTAGTAGTTGCCAGGAGGGAAAAGGGAGGGGAGGGGAGAGGGCTGACTATGTGGCACACAGGAGATTTTTAGGGCAGTAAAACGGTGTGGGAATTGTGATGATAGATGCATGATGTTTTACATTTGTCAAAACCCATAGAACTTTACAGCACAAAGAGTGAACTTTAATGTTTACAAATTTTTAAAAAATCATTTAAGAGGTCAAAGGATCCCAAGAAGAAATGCAGTCTGTAACATGAGAATCTAACTATATTACAAATGTACGAAACAACCTCACTGAAGAGGGTGGGGGGAAACATGCTGACCTGGTAACTCTGGAAATGAGTGGGGTCTGCAAGACTAAAGGCAAAAGGACCTGCACACCACCACTGTCCTCTAATTAATGAAGTGGTTTCCCATGGGGCACAGATGAACAATTCTGCCGCTGCTATACATGTTTACTGGAATTGATCAATTAAATAAATGAATGGCAGATGCAGGGGGCAATGTCTCACTCTTGGAGTGGGACTTAAAGATAAGCTAGAAGGGGGCTAGAATGATCCATGCAGTCGTGGATTTGACTTGGAGATATCAGTATGAACTCATGTTTGGCTTCATATAGATACAGATGTTATGTATGCATAGATATATGTGTATATATATGAGTTAATATACATAAATATATTTCTGTGCTCTGTCCACTGCAAGCCAAAGAGAAAAAATACCCCAGTATCAACAAATAAACCCAATATGCAGTATCCATGAGTCCATACTGTTAAAATAAATGATTGAATAATTTATTAAGTGGAGGAGAAGAGACAACTCTCCCATGAAGAATTCCAAATGATTTATGTAGCTACTCCATCCTCAAGGATGGGGAGTACAACTCCTCACTCCTTAGGTGTGGGCTGCAGATAACTTCTTTCCAAAGAGCACAGCATGGAAAGGAAGAGGAAGAGTGAGTTTGCGGTGGAGAAACCTTACAAACGCTACCTTAGCCCGGTGATGAAGATCAACATCTCTACTAAAAATACAAAATTAGCTGGGCGTGGTGGTGCATGCCTGAAATCTCAGCTACTTGGGAGGCAGAGGCAGGAGAATTGCTTGAACCTGGGAGGCAGAGATTGTGGTGAGCTGAGACCACGCCATTGCACTCCAGCCTGGTCAGCAAGAGCAAAACTCTGTCTCCAAAAAAAAACAAAAGCAAAAACAAACAAACAAAAAACCACTAAGGAAAACTTTGGTTAATAATGATGTATCAATATCAGTTCACTCATTATAACATGTATCATGCTAATGTAAGATGTTCATAATAGGGAAAACCGAGTGCAGGGTATAAGGAAACCCTCAGTACTATCTTCTCAATTTTTCTGTACATCTAAAACTGTTATAGAAAAATAAAGTATATTTTAAAAAAATTAAGATTCTTAGAATAAGACCACTAAATTAGATACAAAACTGTCCCACAGGGCAATGGAGTCATAACCTTTGGAATTATATTTTTAGCCAAACAGAAGTTAACTGCCCCTCTGCCAGACAAAAATCATTTGCAGCTTACCAATTATCTTCACTAACATCTAACTTTATAGTGTTTGAGCCACAATCAATATAGTCGTCAAAGTTACATTTCCCTGGAGTTTCAGATGGCCCTCGGATGGGCTTGTGGGTCAACACTGCAGGTTGACATTTGCACGCATCTATGGTCATCCTTTTACCTAATTTTTGGATAACTTTATCTAAACAAACATAACTCGTCACTCTTGTGCTTCTTTCTTCACAGAAGCCATCACGACTAGCCAGACCCATGGTTCTTAACTGGTAGGTCACATGTGGCATCCCACAAACCCATTGGTAATGTGCAGCCAAATTTCTATCACGGTATAAGTTTCATTTTTGGTACAACTGGAATACTTACTGTTGCAGACATGTTCAAAAGATGAAACACAGAGGTGAGAAGGCTGTGAAAAGGGATATAGAGCTATATGCAACTCTGTAATTATAGGAGCAAAATGTATTTTTTATTTTTATTTTTCTAGATTTAAGGGGTATGAGTGTAGTTTTGTTACATAGATATATCATGTAGTGGTGAGGTCTGGGCTTTTAGTGTACCAGTCACCTGAATAGTGTACACTGTCCCCAATAGGTACTGTTTTCATCCCCTAACCCCCTCCCACCTTTTGGAGTCTATTATTCCACTCTCTCTGTCCATGCGTACTAATTATTTAGCTCTCACTTATGAGTGAGAAGATGTGATATTTGACTTTATGTTTCTGAGTGATTTCACTTAGGATATCGGCCTCCAGCTCCATCCATGTTACTGCAAAAGACGTGATTGTATTCTTTTTTATGACTGAGCAGTATTTCATGGTGTATATGCGCCACACAAAATGTATATTTTTATTGGGCCAGTACCAAAGTTGAATTTTATACTTATTTAAGTATGTCATTGAAAGGTCAAGGCAGTGAAAAGCTCTTCTCAAACACCATCGGCCTGAAAAAATGCGAGGTGAATGAGGCAATAACTGTGGATGCTTTTATGGACACCATGAGAAAGTGTTAAACACTAATAGTGATGGCATGGTAATTACTGCTTACTCATTTGCTGTGGTTTTGGGTATTTCATTCTCTTCAGGTATGCCACCAAAAATTTTAGCATTCGAGAATGGGCTGGAGACCTATGAGTTGAGAATCATTAAGCCAAACCGTTAGTATGTCAAGACTAAGAGGAAGCAAAATTATGGGAATTGAGTGAAAGGCTGATAGATTTTATGACCCTATCTGCAAAGTTTCTGCTTTCACCATCAGGAGCTAGGCAAAAACACTTCTGGGCCCATCCAGGCCATTTCAAGAAATAGCTCATAAGTTGAGAATTCATCTCCAACCAACTGATCTCAGAAGAGAGAAATGAAGGGGTGGAGGGAAAGCAATTTTTCATCTCACAGAGCCTTAGACCACTGTCAACACTGTAATTATATTACACGCACTGGCTATTTTGGTCATTTATCGAAATAAGGTACATGGGATAATTTAAAAACTAAATTCAGTCAGTCACTTCCAAAAACATCCAGCTGGTTTGTGTGTGCAGCAATAAAGTGTGAAAGTGACACTGCACTCAAATTGTAGCCATGTGCGACTTGGCTTTTTTATTTGAGAGAAAGAAAATGACTAGGCCCTAAGGCTTGTATTTCTCTGTGTCACTCTGACTTGCAGGAATCATGAATTCCTGCTGGTGACACAGTGTCTTGGGGAGGCAAGGAAAGAGGTGGTTTGGTGCACTTCCAAAGTTGTGTGTGAGCCTTCACCACAAGAACCGTGGTTCTGTGGGAGGGACACGCAAAGCACCTTACTGAAGCAGGAGCTGGGACTGCCACACATTCGCATGCAGACTCCCCTGAGATCCCGAAGCACTTCTCAAACATGAATTAACTTGAGCACTTTCACTGCAAGGCACTGTGCACAGTTACTCATTCGGGTATTCATCAAAGATTCATACAGTCAACACAGGGCCTCCCCATTATGTTCCAGATGTTGTGCCAGGTGAGGGGGCCGTTCTTGAGTTCCCTGGAAAGCAGATCCCAAGATAGATAAACGTTCACTTCCCTCCCTCACCGCCATTCTTGATTTCACTCACCACTGGCCAGCACTCTGGGGAGTCGAGGCTGCCTGCCTGATGGGCAGACTCAGAACTTCAGCACTGAGTCCTTGGCTGCCTCGGCCTCATCGAGCTACAGCTATTGCACTTGCCCATTTCCTGTTATCTCCTGAGCATGGAAGAACGAAGAGATGCCCCACTGAGTCCCCCAGGTTCCAGTCACACTCCATGACGTCAGAGCAGCCCTAGCTCCTCTTGGTAATTAGGGCCAATTTCACCTGTCAATGTAGTAATTCTTTTCTTTGCCAGTTTGTTCACTGACATTGAATAACCTCAAAGGACCTGGCAGTAGTCACAGCTTCAAGTTCAACGACTGCCTGTTTTCCCCTGTGAGAACCAGAGCCATGAATATGGCAGAACCTAAAGCCATAAGCTTGAGAAGCAGTGATTGTAAAGGAATCCAAAGCTACTTCTACTCCCCAGCTCCTGTACCTGTGAGTTCTAGTTATCAGGAACATAGCACCATAGCCACTGTTTTCATGTATATGCTACCTACTGGAGAACAGTGCCCTAATCCTACAGGCTATTGCCCCAAAGCTAGCACCCTACCTGAGCCTTCAAATAATCTTTCCACTCTCCAGTTAGACTAGCCACTTCCAGTTGATCCAATAACTGATAAGAGCAGTGGATCTCATGGCCATGTGCCCATTGCTACAATCGGGTATTCTGTGAGTGCTGGGATGGGTGCTAACCGAGACATATGGGCAGCATAGGTTATCAATTCTGATAAGGACAAAGTGAAATTGAAATCAATCTGCTACCAAGTGGCTGGTCTGGTCTCCTTAAGAAATGGTGTCATGGTGAAGGCTCAGCATTAGCTGTCCACATCCACAAAAGGAGACATCCTGTCCACCTTATTGTTGAGAGCTTCCTCTATAGTGGGAGCTCCCTGGTGGGCATTAATTTAATCTAAGTTAAAAAGATACACATACTTTGTGTCCGCAACTGTAGGTTCATCCTCATGCCTCTCCTTTACATTTTCTTTTCATGGACCTTCCGATCTGGTTCCTTCTGGGCCCTGACCACTTAAGCAGCCAAGCCACTCATCCTTGCCCCAGAGTCCAGGCCAATCTGTTCTCAGGCCATTTCTCCCTGTTTATAAAGTGAACCACCAAGTGTACTGCTTACATTTCTGCCCATGTTCCTTAGGGCCACCCCAAGAGGGACTATATTGCAGCAGCAGTCCATTTTCAGCATGCACCAAGACCCCATGATCTTTCTCTTTCACTCTGCTGGTAAGTGGTAGGTAGCTGGTTAATTTTCCTGCCGTGGTAAGTTCAGGGCAGATATGTGATGTGAGACTCTTTGGCACTTACGTTTGTGCATTTCCTTGGCAATTTACCCTGGGAGTAATGTGAGGCTGGGGAATGCATAGTTTCTCCCATAAGCTCTTTGCCCAGTGGGTGGTCACTCCTACTCTAGTGACTGGCCAGAACATGACACCCTCTATGGAGCAGATCAGAAAAAATGCCTATAGTGCCAGATCCCACTCTGCATAGTTTTCAGGTGCACACTTTAGGCTGTGGCTGTTATTGCCCATTTGGAAGCCACTGCTATAGAAGAATGAAAAACCACAATTTGGATTGGGCCAATCCTGGCTCACAAATTGTGTTCCAGCCAGCTGAGACACTGGCATCTCCTAGGAGAAGAGAAAAGTTAAGAAATCTGCAAGAGGCCTGTCTTGTGTTGATTTTTCCAGGGATTTAGAAGTTGCTGGATGCTTCAAAGTATTGAGTGACTAATTTCCCTTCCTTTTTTTCTAAAATCTTACATGGTGAGCATTTGTTTCCTGAAAACCTGCCAAAACAATAATTTTTTTTTCAGAGGTGGTATATTATTTTAAAATGTAAAATGAAGTCCTGATAGCAAATATTATCAATATAGGTACTTGAATCTGTATATAGCAACTTAAGAAGTATTGCCTTCTTTTGGTTTAGGGGCTTGAGGGAGAGAGATAGAGAGAGAGGGAGAGAGAGAGAGAGAGAGAACTTGCAATGTTTCTGAAGTGCTTATATTTCTGAAATTCAGGCTTGCTTATGAGATGAGAACAGTCAATCCAGGACAGTTGGCAACTCCAGGTAAAAATGAGCCTATGATTTGTTTTTAGTTGTGTTATTACACCTCTTGAGCCAGGGTTGCAAACTGGCTGCGTCCTGGAGAAAGGAGAGAACTGGACACCACCCGCACCTTCCTTTAGGGAGGCCTCCAGACAGCCTGGAGCAGGGCCATGCTGGAACTGACCACGCTGGGCCTCCCTGAGCTGTCCTGAATCACAGTAGTACCCTCCAAACCAATGTTCACATAAGTCTACTCTGCACAGGCCTGTCTAGGTGCAGATGCAGATTTGCTACATGGGTGCTTGTCCATGTCATAAGAAGTTAGGCAGGAGGACGGTGATAAAACAGTATGGGAACCACTACCTGTTCTTGCCATTTAGTAAAGTTGTAGACCCTGTATTCCAGAAAAGTGCTTATTGAAAGTAAGGTATTTTGTCTCAAGAAGCAGATGTGCTTGGGTACACACAGACATACAGATGGGAACAACAGACACTGGGGACTCCAAAAGGGGAGATGGAGGGAAGGGGGAAGGACTTAAAATTCTTCTATTGGATACTATGGTATGTTCACTGGGTGGGTGATGGGATCAACAGAAGCCCAAACCTCAGCATCATGCAATATACCCTTGTAACAAACCTGCATATGTGCTCCCTGAATCTAGAATAAAAATAAAAGGTATGAAAAGAAAAAAAAAGAAGTAAATGCGCAATTAATCTGGAATTTTAAAACATTTTCCAAAAATAATAACAAACCTTATTTTAAAAGAAACAGTGTAAATGCCTTGTGTATTATGAAATTTCTTTGCTTAATAAGTCATGTTATTTATGAACTTTTGCAGGATCAACCTTTCAACCTACTGTACAAATTACCAATTTGATCATTTGGGAAAGGAACTAAAGGAAGTCCTTTTCATCACACTAATGCAAAAAGACACACAAAGCATGACCCAGATATTAAAAAGGGGTCAGCACTTTTAGCGGATGCCATTCATGGTTGAACCGAGGAGGCTGCTGTCTGGGAGCCTTAAAAACAAAGAAAATGATGAAGGAAAGGTCGGGGAAAATACTGGCCAGGGTGAGACACAATGGTGAGATCAGGAGGATCTGAAAGGGGTCTGGCTTCAATAAAAAGACAAGATGTAAAAGGATCCCATTTTTCTAGCTTCTTCCCCACTCTCCTAAAAATTTGAATCCAAATAGACAGCATCCATGATTGCAATGTATGTACCCTTTCCATCATGGTTCCATCAATTAGAAGAAGAATGCATTAATTAGGATAATCCTAGTTGCTATAACAAACAGACCCTTATAATAGTATATAAGGTTCAAAGACAAATAGAAGTTTACTTCTTGCCCTAATTCAGTGTGAGGTAGATATTCCCAGTTGCTTGACAGCTCTCTTCCACATAGTGATTCAGGAACCCAGGTTCTGTCATTTCTCAGGGCTTTGTCATCTTCTGCATCAAGAATCTAGAAAGGGAATGAGGATGAAGAGGGCACATGTACCTCTTTAAAACCCTGGCTCAAAAATGACATATAAAAAGCTTCTACTGACAAACCATTGGCTAGAACTCATTTATGTGCTATGCCTACCTGCAAGGGTGCTAGAAATGTAGTCTAGCTACATGCCCAAGAAAAAGAAGGAATAGATTTTTTGGTGAACAGGTAGCCAGCTGCTTAGAAGCAGATGAATGCTTTATTCATGTCTGCATGAATACCTCCTGCTGCACGTTGCAGGGTTTGTGGTAAGTAAACATTAGTGAAATAAAGGAACACTTGAATGACTACTGAAATCATAGTAATAATAATTATAAAAGCACTTATTGGGAGCAGATCATATGCACCTTTCTAAGTCATTTTCACATATTATCTTATTTAATCCTCAAAATTTTGTGTTGTTTTACAAGTGAGGAAGCATGCACAGAGAGATTAAGCAACTTACTGAAAATCATATTGCTGGTAAGTGGCAAAGCTGGATTTTGAGTCTAGATTTCTTATTCTTAGCTACTATGTTTTGCTGCCTCCCAGAGTGTAACTTTTAATCACAACTTTTATTCATGCTCACAAGAAACCAGCTTTTAGAATGCTATAACCCACAGTTTAGCATAATATAGTGTAGTGTTTCTCAGATTGGATTCATGGGTGGAGCCCATTGAGATCACTATGACAATTCTTAAATTTTGGATTTCCATTGCAATGATAACCTTTAAAACAAAACCATGGAAGGTATGAATCCCAGCATGCAAATCTATATACGTAAATACATTACTTAATTTTCTATAATTAAACTTGATTTCTAATTTTGAGTCTACCATTCTACCAGGAGGACAGGCAACTTAACCTCAGGTCTCTTTCTTCCCCTTACCCCACATCTCCAGGGTTTTGTCACAATTTCATGGCCTTTCACAGAGCCCAACACCAAAGGACGTGGGGGGTGTGGTGTGGGAGGAATGACATCTGTCTAAACAAGTGGCCCCTGAGATGTGGCCCTCCAACCTCACCCTAGTGCCTCCCACTGACCAAATCTAAGCAGAAGCCAAAAGGCAAGAGGGCCCAATTATGCAATTCATACAGGTCAGCCCTCAGGGGCACAGATAAGGGTGGAGATGGAGAGTAGATGTGGAGGGAGGAATGGAAGATAACCAACACACTGTGCTCTGAAATGCCCCTATCATCTGGAAATTTAGGGAACACAAACCAAGAAGCTTGCAAGCAATAGCTGCTTTTCTTTCTTTCTTTCTTTCTTTTTTACTTTTATTTATTTATTTTTTGAGGTGGGGTCTCGCTCTGTCACCCAGGCTGGAGTACGGTGTCGTGATCTCGGTTCACTGCAATCTCCACCTCCGGGCTTAAGCCATCCTCCTGCCTCAGCCTGCCAAGTAGCTGGGACTTCAGGGGCATGCCACAATGCCTGGCTAGTTTTTGTGTTTTTTTGTAGAGATGGGGGTTTTGCCATGTTGCCCAAGCTGGTCTTGAACTCCTGGGCTCAAACGATCTGTCCACCTTGGCCTCCCAAAGTGCTGGGATTACAGGTATGAGCCACCGTGCCCAGCCCAATTGCTGCTTTTCTGACCAATCAGATCTCTCCCACGAGGTCATCGGCATAGAACCCAAGCACCTGCTTGAGTGGCTGGGGTAGGAAGAAAGGGAAGAGCTGTAGAAGAAAATCACAGAGAGAAATCAATCAATAATTAATTTCTCAGAACACTGTATCAGCAATATTAACACATTGTTTAAGCCTCTGGATGACCATCTGACAATGTTACTGCCCCCCAGAGTTCAGGGCTTGCATTTGCCTATAACAATGTACTAGAACCAAGTATTTCTTCATTCATCAACTCCTACAGTCAGGAAATATTTACTGAACACCTTCTATGTGCCATGCACTATTACAGATACTAAGAAAACAACAGTGAAAAAGGCAGACAAACGACCCACCCTCAAGGAGTAGACATTCCAGTAACATAATTCTATTTTTATTACCATGCACTAATGAAACAAGACCAGAGGTGGTGTTAAAAGAAAAACTTCAGCCAAATTAAATTTAAAGGAGTTTCATTGAACAATGAATGATTCGCCAATCAGGCAGCCCCCAGAATCACAACAGACTCAGACCAGGGGTGCCTCATGGTCAGAACAGATTTATAGACACAAAAAAGTAAAGTGACATACAGGAATCGGCAGTGAGGTACAGAAAAAGCTGGATTGGTTACAGGTTGGCATTTACCTTACTTGAACACAGTTTAAACACTCAGCTGCATATGACTGGTTGAAGCACAGCCGCTGGGATTGGCTGAGACTCGTCTATTGTTGCAGGCACATACTCCTAAATTAGGTTTTTAATCTTGTCTACTAATTACGTTAGGTTGCAGTTCATCCAAAAGGACTCAAATATAGAAGTATGGAGTCCTTCTCAGGCCATATTTAGTTTGCTTTAACAATGGATTTCATAATAAAATAATCATCTGAGTCAAGCAGAGGCTAAATTTTATCACCATGTGCTGTAAAAAACTTGGATTTTTCACAGTAGTTCAAAGAGAAAATAATAATGTCAAAATGGAATCATCCCACAGCAGATAGAAATGCCAAGCTGTAGAGAACAGCTTTAAACTTTAAACATTAAAAGTGATGGCGAAAACCGCAATTACTTTTGCATCAATCTAATATTTTGCGAGCCTCCGTTTCATTTCACCAAAATGATATTCATTGCCCATTAGTAACGTTAGTTTGAATTTTATTGATGTTTTGTTCCCATTTAATTTGTATATTTACATTTAGTTCTGTGGTTTTATAAATGCCATAGGCATGAGATGTTTACATCTAGTTTTATGCTTGTTTATTTAAGAAACATAAAATAATTTTAGTCAACAGAAGGGGTCTGTGGAAATGTTTTCCTTTAAAACAAAATTTATACCTCATCCAAATTTGGAAAACCCTGGGGTAGTACGATCAGCCTTGATCTTATTCAAATCCCAGCTTCCCCACTTACCACCAGCTTATTCAATCTCTATCAGTATCTATTTCATCCTCTATATAATGGAGATATTAATACATTATAGGGATTGTGCTGGCAATTGAATGAGAAAAGGCATGTGAAAAAGATGTCTGGGGCCAGGCCCAGTGGCTCATGCCTGTAATCCCAGCACTTTGGGAGTCCAAGGCGGGCAGATCACGAGGTCAGCGGTTAGAGACCAGCCTGGCCAACATGGTGAAACCCCATCTGTACTAAAAATACAAAAATTAGCTGGGCATGGTGGTGTGCACCTATAATCCCAGCTACTCGGGAGGCTGAGGCAGGAGAATTACTTGAACCCAGGAGGCGGAGGTTGCAGTGAGCCAAGATCTCATCACTGCATTCCAGCCTGGGCGACAGAGCAAGACTCTGTCTCAAAAAAAAAAAGAGTTGTCTGGTACTTGGCACATCCTCAGTAAAAGCTGATTTACATTCCCTTTCTGAAAACGTTTTCAAAATGAATGATAAAAAGAAAATACTTGAAATGGGAACTAATAAGGCCATATCTTTAAAAAAGTCTTCTCAGGAAAATGGAACCATAATTTAGCCTGGAAATTTCCAGAGTCTCAGCACCTAGAAAACTGATAAACATGCAAATAAAAGAAAAAAGGAGAAAGAAGCCATAGCTAAATAAGAAAGGCAATATTCATGCTACAAATCTAAGTGAAAGTCTAGCTCCAGTTTTGTGGGGTTTGTTTGTTTGTTTGTTTGTTTATTTTTACTTTAAGTTCCGGGATACATGTGCAGAACGTGCAGGTTTGTTACATAGGTATACATGTGCCATGGTGGTTTGCTGTACCTATCAACCTGTCATCTAAGTTTTAAGCCCCGCATGCATTAGGTATTTGTCCTAATGCTCTCCCTCCCCTTGCCCCTCACCCCCTGACAGGCCTCTGTGTGTGATGTTCCCCTCCCTGTGTCCAAGAGTTCTAACTGTTCAACTCCCACTTATGAGTGAGAACATCCAGTGTTTGGTTTTCCGTTCCTGTGTTAGTTTGCTGAGAATGATGGTTTCCAGCTTCATCCATGTCCCTGCAAGCGACATGATCTCATTCTTTTTTATGGCTGCATAGTATTCCATGGTGTATATGTGCCACATTTTCTTTATCCAGCCTATCAGTGATGGGCATTTGGGTTGGTTCCAAGTCTTTGCTATTGTAAATAGTGCTGCAATAAACATATGCGTGCATGTGTCTTTAGAGTAGAATGATTTATAATCCTTTGAGTATATATCCAGTAATGGGATTGCTGGGTCAAATAATATTTCCGGTTCTAGATCCTTGAGGAATCGCCACAGTTTCCACAGTAGTTGAACAAATTTACACTCCCATCAACAGTGTAAAAGTGTTCCTGTTTCTCCACAGCCTCGCCAGCCTAGCTCCAGTTTTTTTTTTTTTTTTTGAGTTGGAGTCTCGCTCTGTTGCCCAGGCTGGAGTGCAGTGGCACCATCTCTGCTCACTGCAAGCTCTGCCTCCCGGGTTCACGCCATTCTCCTGCCTCAGCCTCCCAAGTAACTGGGACTACAGGTGCCCGCCACCACACCTGGCTAATTTTTTGTATTTTTAGTAGAGATGGGGTTTCACCGTGTTAGCCAGGATGGTCTCGATCTCCTGACCTCATGGTGTTAGCCAGGATGGTCTCGATCTCCTGACCTCATGATCTGCCCGCCTCAGCCTCCCAAAGTGCTGAGATCACAAGCGTTAGCCACCACGCCCAGCCTGTTGCCCTTACTTTCAAAGCCCTTTTGGTCTTCATGTCTGCAAGGGTTTAAAGTTCATTTCAAGTCTTGCCTTTAAATATGGCTCCTATTTGATTTGTTAACCCAAGTAATGGCTTTGTCTGTTCTCTTGGCCCTGTAACTCTCTCTAACTTGGAAACTTTAGTTACTACTTTAATCAGCATTTTCTCTCTCCTAGTGACTTTAACCCTCAGTTAAGAGAGATGGACTTATTTTGCTCCTCTTGGAAAGAAGAATCACTTCTGTATTGGGGTTCAACCTGAAAATGGATTTCCACATTGCTTAGGGCAATGGTTCTTCTAGTGTAACATCGGCAATTCCCTCTCCAATCCTCTGCCCCACTCCCACACACACATTTTAAGGAAAACTTCTCAAGACTCTGACTCTGTAACTGAGAGCAGGGTCAATGAACACAACTGAATGGATCAGGGAGGGATAACTACAGCTTAATTTAAGAAGAGGCTTTTTTTTAGATGGAGTCTCCCTCTGTCACCCAGGCTGGAGTGCAATGGCATGATCTCAGCTCACTGCAACCTCTGCCTCCCCGGTTCAAGTGATGCTCCCGTTTCCGCCTCCCAAGTAGCTAGGATTATAGGCACCACCATGCCTGGCTAATTTTTGTATTTTTAGTAAAGACAGGGTTTTACCATGTTGGCCATAGCTGGTCTCGAACTCCTGACCTTAAGTGATCTGCCCACCTCGGCCTCCCAAAGCGCTGGGATTACAGGTGTGAGCCACCATGACTGGCCTAAGCTGAGTCTTAAATAAAGAAGGATTTGACCAGTTACAGGAGAGGAGAAAGACATTCCAAGAAGAAGCAAAAACACATGCAAAAGTTATCAGGTATGAAAGGAACTGAGAGTAGCTGAGACTGACTGGTGAGTAAATGGGTGTGAGGAGAGGAAAGATGAGAAAAGTATAATATAGTCATGTGTTGCTTAGCAATGAGGATGCGTTCTGAGAAATGCATTGTTATGTGATGTTGTTGTGCAAATATCCTAGAGCGTACTTATACAAATCTAGATGGTAGAGCCTACTGTACAGTAGGCTATGTAGAATAGCCTATGACAACTAGGCTACAAAGCTATATACAGCATGCTACTGTACTGAATACCATAGGCAATTGTAATACAATGGTAAGTGTACATCTCAACCTATCTATATAGAAAAGGTATAGTAAAAGTATGGTATAATAATGTTATGGGACCATCATATATTATACATATACAAAATATACATATCTAAATATCATTGTACAGCAAATGACTGTATATAGTTATGACTTTGGAGCAGTACACACCCAAGTGCAAATCCGAGTTTGTGTAGAGATATTTTAAGTTCTCAGTCTTAGTTTCCCAATTTGCAAACAGTATCTTTATAAATAAGGAATAAATGAGATCATGTATATAAAATATGAAACATAATGATGGCATGTGATGTGTGCTTAGCATATAGTAACTTATTAATTTGAATATATATATTTTTAAATTGAGACAGGATCTCACCTTGTCATCCAGGCTGGAGTGAAGTGGTGCAACCATTGCTCACTGCAGCCTCAAATTCCTGGGCTCAAGCAATCCTCCTGCCTCAGCCTCCTAAGCAGCTGTAACTACAAGCAGGCACCACTATGCCTGGCTAATTTAAAAAAAGTTTTTTTGTAGAGACAGGGTCTTACTATTTGCCCAGGGTAGTCTCAAACTCCTGGCCTCAAGCAATCCTCCCACCTCCCAAAACATTGGAATTACAGATATAAGCCACCATGCTGGGCTAATATGAATATAAGACTGAACGGTTAGGCACGGGCTATTTATAAACAGTTTTGAACACAGAATTAACTAGGTCTTGAAAGCCATTTGGAACCACTGAAGGATTTTCAGCTGGGGAATAGACTGGTCAGGTTTATTTTCATTAGGGAAGACATTCAACTACAAGGCAGTGAGCTAAACACTATGGGAAAGATGTTTGAATCAAAATGCTATTTTTTTTTTTTTTTAGATGGAGTCTCGCTCTGTCACCCAGGCTGGAGTACAGTGGCACGATTTCGGCTCACTGCAACCTCCACCTCCCAGGTTCAACAGACTCTCCTGCCTCAGCCTCCCGAGTAGCTGGGACTACAGGTGCATGCCACCATGCCCGGCTAGTTTTTGTATTTTTAGTAGAGGCGGGGTTTCACCATGTTGGCCAGGCTGGTCTCGAACTCCTGACCTAGGGTGATCCACCCACCTTGGCCTCCCAAATTGCTGGGATTACAGGCGTGAGCCACCACACCCGGCCTCAAAACGCTATCTTAAACTCCTGGTGTATAATTTGTTGCCATCAATGCTGAAAATCTAGTGTAGGTCTTGGTGCTAACTTCAAAACAGGAAACTATTCATTTCTTTCCACTTTTTTACAAAGTGGGTGGAATCTGGTGTTGGGTCAAAAAACAGTGTAGTGGAAAGTCTAACCAGAACCAAGTGGCAGATCTCTCTTCCAGCCCTGAGGGCAAAGTGCTTCATTTTCCTCTTAGAGGTGTTAATAAAATAATACACGCTAAAGGTCACAAAATCTTGTGAAATGATCACAGTTTAGTAATTCCCCCGATGCAGATGTGTACCACTTATTTTCTAAACTGACATGAACAGCTATTAGAAAAGAAACAGCTTGAAAGAAAAACACCACCAAAGTCCAGATAAGCCTTCCTGACATCTGCAGCATAGAGATGCTGAGTGACTCAAAACTAATGAAAATGAAGTACAGTATTCTAACACAACACTTGCTGTGACAGTAACTTACTTAAAATTTCCATTGACTAAGATAGTTGAAGGTGAGTGTCAGAATCCACTCCAGACAGTAATACATCTAAATACAAAAAGTTTGCGTGTCTCTGTTTTCCCACTGTACTACTTTGAAGGAAATATTTCCATGCAAATGCTGTCCTCATGTGGTCGGAACCAGTTACTTCAAAGACGATATTCCACTGGAATATAAAATAATTTGTGTTACTATGGAAGGAGACAAAGTAAGTTAAATTACCATATTTTAATGGGTAAAAAAAGGGGGTTCATCTCCAAAATGCTTTTTCCTTGGAAATCCCCAGAACTTTCTCTCCTTCTCTTGTGGCTTTCTCATTAAAATCAATTTTGCTGATTATATTCCTGTTGAAAATTATGAAAGTAAAACATGATCACTGCAACCAGTGAGACTTGTTTGTTCTTTCATTTTCACTGACACACTTATCAAATAAATGTTTCAAAATTTATTCATTGATTCATTGATTGACACTTGGCATTTCCAATTCTGTGGCATTGTCAATGATACTGCAATAAACATTTTTCTACGTCTCTGTGTATACACGGTTGTACATGTGTAAGAAATCCTCTTGTGTTCAGACCTAGAAAATTCAGGGTGGAAGGGTATTACATCTTCAGCCTTACTAGAATGTGAGATTCTTCCCCAAAATGGTTGTACCAAATTACATTTCCATCAGCTGAGTACACTCAGTCAACTTCCTCACTCACATTCATCATGTTTTTTAACTTGTGTCAATCTGCGAGATGAGAAAACGATGTCTCAGTGTTGTTTTATGCATTTCCCTGATTACTTGTGAGGGTTTAAGCAGTTTTTCTTGTTTCCTCTTCTCTATCAATTTCCTGTTTATGTCTTTTGCCATTTTAACTGGGTTATTTGCCATTTTCTCACTGATTTATAAAAGTTTTTAATATATTGTAGACACTAATCACTAGTTATATATGCTGCAAATATCTTCTAGCACTCTGTCTCATCTTTCACTTTTATTATACTGTCTTTTGATAGGTTAATGTTAATTTCAATGTAGCCAAGATTATCAATCTTTTCCTTTTTGGTTGATGTTTTTTGTATTTTGTGAAATCTCTCCCTACTCCAAGATAATTAAGATATATTCTAAACAACTTAGTTTTGCATTTCATACTATGTCTTTAATCCACTTGGAATTTTTTTGTATGATACAAGGGATCAAATTTTATTTTATTTATTTATTTGCTTATTTTGAGATGGAGTTTCACTCTTGTCAGCTAGGCTGGAGTGCAGTGGCGCGATCTTGGCTCTCTGCAACCTCTGCCTCCTGGGTTCAAGCGATTCTCCTGTCTCAGCCTCCAGAGTAGCCGGGATTACAGGCGCCCGCCACCACGCCCGGCTAATTTTTGTATTTCTAGTAGAGACGAGGTTTCACCATGTTAGCCAAGCTGGTCTCAAACTCCTGACCTCAGGTGATCCACCCACCTCGGCCTCCCAAAAGTGCTGGGATTACAGGCGTGAGCCACCACGCTTGGCCTCATTTTATTTTTTAACAATTGTTCCAGGGTGATTCATCAAACAATTTCCCATTTCCCTATTGACTGCTTTACAGTGGGATACAATGAAACATAGGTGAAGTTTCTATATATACGTGTGGGTCCGTTTAGGGGGTTCCCTGTTCTCTTCCTTTAGTCTGTCTATCCCTAAACCATTACTATGGCATCTCAATTGCTATAGCTAAGAAATTTACATTAAGTAGGGTGAGGTTTCATTTTGATGAAGTCCAATACACCAATTGTTTTTCTTTTAAGGTAAATGAACTTTGCGTTATATCTAAGAAATCTTTGCCTAACAGGCGTTTACAAAGGCATTCTATTTTCTCTCCTAAAGCATCACAGTTTTAGCTTTCATATGAATGTGTATAATTGAATTAAAAAAGTAATTTTTGTGTATGACAAAAGTTAGGGTTGAGGTTCATTTTTTTTCCCCATGTGAATATTCAGTTGCTCCAGCACCATTTACAGGCATACCTCAGAGACACTGAGGGTTCAGATCCAGACCACCACAATAAAGTGAATGTTGCAATAAAGCAAGCCATACTAATTTTTTTGGTTTCCCAGTGCATATCTAAAATTTATGTTTATACTATACTGCGGTCTGTTTAGTGTGCAATAGCATTAAGTCTTAAAAACCAATGTACATACCTTAATTTAAAAATGCGTTATGCCAGGCGCAGTGGCTCACATCTGTAATCCCAGCACTTTGGGAGGCCAAGGCCAGTAGATCGCTTAAGTCCAGGAGTTTAAGACCAGCCTGGGCGACATGGTGAGACTCTGTCTCTTCAAAAAACAAAAAAATTAGCCGGGTGTGGTGGCTCACGCCTGTGGTCCAAGCTACTCAGGAGGCTGAGGTGGGAGGATCACTTGAGCCCGGGAGGCAGAGGTTGCAATGAGCCGAAATCACACCACTGTACTCCAGCCTGGGTGACAGAGCGAGGCCCTGCCTCAAAAATAAAAACCAAAAATCAAAAAAAACTTCTTTATTGCTACAAAAAAAAAAAATACAGTCATTATCTTTTGCTGGTGAGAGTCTTGTCTTTTTTTTTTTTTAGATGGAGTCTCACTTCTTTGCCCAGTGCTGGAGTGCAATGGCACAATGTTAGCTCACTGCAACCTCCACCTCCTGGGTTCAAGCAGTTCTCCTGCCTCAGCCTTCCCAGTAGGTGGGATTACAGGCATGTGCCACCACACCCTGCTAATTTTGGTATTTTTAGTAGAGATGGGGTTTTGCCCTGTTGGCCAGGCTGGTCTCGAACTCCTGACCTCAAGTGATCCACTCGGCTTGTCCTCCCAAAGTGCTGGGATTACAGGGATAAGCCACTGCGCCCAGCTGAGAGTTGTCTTAATGTTGATGGTGCTGATTGACCAGGGTAGTGGTTGCTGAAGGCTGGGGGAGCTGTGGCAGTTTCTTAAGACAGCAATGAAGTTTACATCAATTGACTCTTCTGTCACAGATGGTTTCACTGTAGCATGTGATGCTATTTGATAGCATTTTACTCACAGTAGAACTTCTTTCAAAGTTAGAGTCAGTCCTCTCACAAACCCTGCTGGCCACTGCTTCACCAGTTAAGTCTATATAATATTCTAAATTCTTCATTGCCATTCAATGTTTTCAACAATGTTCACAGCAACTTCACCAGGAAGAGTCCACCTCAAGACATCACTTTCTTTGCTGATCCATGAGAAGCAACCCCTCATCCACTCAAGTTTGATCATGAAATTGCAGCAATTCAGTCATATCTTCAGGATCCTCTTCTAATTCTAGTTCTCTTGCTATTTCTACCACATCTGCAATAACCTCCTCCACTGAAGTCTTAACCCCTCAAAGTCATCCATGAGGGTTGGGATCTAATTCTTCCAAATTCCTATTAATGTTGATATTTTGACCTCCTCCAGTGAATCACAAATATTCTTTTTAAAATTTTTTTTTTTTTTTTTTTTTGAGACGGAGTTTCGCTCTTGTTGCTCAGGCTGGAGTGCAATGGCGTGATCTCGGCTCACTGCAACCTCCACCTCCCGGGTTCAAGCGATTCTCTTGCCTCAGCCACCCGAGTAGCTGGGATCACAGGCATGCGCCACCACTCTGGCTAATTTTGTATTTTTAGTAGAGACGGGGTTTCTCCATGTTAGTCAGGCTGGTCTTGAACTCCCAACCTCAGGTGATCCACCTGCCTCAGCCTCCCAAAATGCTAGTATTACAGGCGTGAGCCACTGCACCCAGCTAAAATTTTTTTATTTTTGTTTTTGTAGCGATGGGGTCCCACTGTGTTGCCCAGGTTGGTCTTGAACTACTGGGCTCAAATGGTCCTTCCGCCTCAGCCTCCCAAAGTGCTGGGATTACAAGTGTGAGCCGCTGTGTCTGGCGCACAAATGCTCCAAATGGTATCTAGAGAATGGGAAATTCTTTCCAGAAGGTGTTTTATTTACTCTGCCCAGATTCATTGAGGAATCACTATCTATAGCAGCTATAACCTTACTAAATGTAATTTTTTTCACAAAATGTAATTCTTAAATAATAAGACTTGGAAATTACTCCTTGATCCATGGGCTGCAAAATGAATGTTGTGTTAACATAAAAACATTTTAATCAACTTGTATATCTTCATCAGAGCTCTGGGGCAACTAGGTGCATTGTGAATGCACAGTAATATTTTAAAGAAATCTTTTTTTCTGAGCAGTACATCTCAACAATGAGCTTAAAATGTTCAGTAAACCATGCTGCAAACAGATGTGCTGTCATCCAGGCACAGACAGAGTAGATTCACATAATTCTTACAGGCTCTAAGATTCTCAGAACTGTAAATGAGCATTGGCTCCATCTTAAAGTCACCAGCTGCCTTAGCCCCTACCAAGAGAGTCAGCCTGTCCTTTGAAGCATTGATTTCTCCCTGCCTGTAAAAGTCCTAGACGGCATCTTTTCCAAATATCAGGCTGTCTTGTCTCCTTCATCAATGATCTTAGCTAGATCTTCTGGATAACTTGCTGTAACTTCCATCAGCACTTTCTGCTTCACTTTGCATTTTTATGGTATGGAGATGGCTTCTTTTCTTAAATCTTATGAACCAACCTCTACTAGCTTCAAACTTTTCTTCTGCAGCTTCCTTACTTCTCTCAGCTTTCATAGAATTGAAGAGCATTAGGGCCTTATTACATATTAGGCTTTGGCTTAAGGGAATGTTGCGGAGAGTTTGATATTTAATTCAGACCACTCAAACTTTCTCCATATCAGCAATAAGTCTGTTTCACTTTCTTATCATTCATGTGTTTACTAGAATAGCACTTTTAACTTCCTTCAAGAACTTTCACCAGCCTGTGCAACATAGTGGGACCCAATCTCTGCAAAAAAATTTAAAAATTAGCCAGGCATGGTGGGGTGCACCTGTGGTCCCAGTTTCTTAGGAGGCGGAGGTAGGAGGATGGCTTGAGCCCGGGAGGTCGAGGCTGTAGTGAGCCATGATCATGCCATTGTATTCTACCCTGAGTGACAGAGTGAGACCCTGTCTGAAAAAAAAAAGCAAAAATTTTAAAAGAAAGAAAAAAAAAAGAACTTTTCCTTTGCATTCACAACTTGGCTGTTTAGCACAACAGACATAGCTTGTGGCCTGTTTCAGCTTTTGACATGCCTTCCTCACTAAGCTTAATAATTCCTTGCTTTTAATTTAAAGTGAGAGACATCCGACCCAGCTTGGTGGCTCACACCTGTAATGCCAGCGCTTTGGGAGACTGAGGCAGGAGAATCACTTGAGGCCAGGAGTTCAGGCCGAAGTGAACTATGATTATGCCACTGTTACTCCACCCTGGGCAACAGAGTGAGACCCTATTTCAAAAAATATATCTAAAGTAAGAGATGTGCAACTCTTCCTTTCACTTGAACATGTAGAGGTCATTACAGGGTTATTAGCCTCCTTTCAATATTGTCTTGTCTCAGGGAATAGGGAGGCCCAAGGAGATGAACAGAGACAAGGAAATGGCAGTAGGTGCAGCAGTCAATAGAGCAGTCCAAAGACACACAACTTTTGCTGATTAAGTTCGCTGTCTTATATGGGTGCAATTCATGACACCCCAAAACAATTATAATAGCAACGTCAAGGATCCCTAATCACAGATCACTATAACAGATATAATACCAAAAAGTTTGAAATATAGAGAGAATTACAAAAATGTGACACAGAGACACAAAGTGAGCACATGATAATGGGAAAATGGTACCAATAGACTTGCTCAACACAGAGTTGCCATGAACCGTCAACTTGCAGAAAAAACAAACAAACAAAAACAAACAAACAAACAAAAGAAACAGGCCAGATGCAGTGGTTCATGCCTGTATTCACGGCACTTTGGGAGGCCAGGGTGGGAGGATTGCTTAAGCCCAGGAGTTCAAGACCACCCTGGTCATCATGGTGAAACCCCATCTCTACAAAAAATACAAAAATTAGGTGGATGTGGTGGCGTGAACTTCAGCTACTCGGGAAGTTGAAGTGGGAGAATCACCTGAGCCTTCGGGAGGTTGACTCTGCAGTGAGCCGTGACTGCACCACTGCAACTCCAGCCTGGGAGACAAAGTGAGACCCTGTCTCAAACCCCCCCACCAAAAAAAAAAAAAAACCCACAACAACAACAAAAATACAATATCGCAATAAAGCGAAACACAATAAAATAAGGCATGCCTGTATTACATAGATCTTCATTTTCTATATTGGATTCTATTTGCACTTTTGTCAAAAACCAAATAACCAACAGTCTGCATCTGTTTTTGCACACTCTGTTGTGTTCCTTTGGTCTACTTTTCTGCCCTTATGACACTATTTCATTACCTTAATTACAGTAGCTTTATAAAGTCTCAAAATCCTGTAGTGTAATTCCTCTATTATTCTTCAAGATTATTTTAGCTATTAAAATTCCTTTGCATGTCTGTGTAAATTTTAGAATCAGCTACTCAATTGTTACAAAAAGTTTGCTGGGAGTTTTATTAAGAGTGTGTTGAATCTATGATTAATTTGGGGAGAATTGATATGTTTATAATATTTAATCTTCAAAACCATTAAGATGGTTTGTCTGTTCAAAGACAAATCATTAAGACAGTGTGTCTCACCAGGCTTGAAATTTCTTCTATAAGGAAGAAATATTTTATCTTCTTTATCTCAGCAATATTTTAAAATTCTTGTACATCTTTTAGGAAATTCATTATTAGGTACTTGGGGTTTATACAATGGTAAACAGTGTGATTTTTAATATTATTTTCCAAATTTTTAGAATTACTATGTAGAAATAAAAATATAGATTGATCTTATTTTATAATCTTGCTAAATTAACTTATTCATACTGAGTTATATATCTTTATTTTTTTTTTTTTTTGAGACAGAGTCTCTCTCTATCACCAGACTGGAGTGCAGTGGCACAATCTTGGCTCACTGCAACCTCCGCCTCCTGGGTTCAAGCAATTCTCCTGCCTCAGCCTCCCGAGTAGCTGGGATTACAGACATGCGCCCCCCATGCCCAGCTAAGTTTTATGTTTTTAGTAGAGACAGGGTTTCATCATGTTGGCCAGGATGGTCTCGATCTCCTGACCTCATGATCCTCCCACCTCGGTCCCCCAAAGTGCTGGGATTACAGGCGAGAGTCACTGCGCCCGGCCTATATACCTTTATTATCTTTTAATTTTCTATGTAAATAATCATGTCATCTGCAAATAAAGATGCTGTACTTGTGCCTTTTCAATCCTGTGCCTTTTGTTGCTTTTTAAAATCTTAATTCAATGGCTAAGAACTTCATTATAATGTTGAATAAAACTGGGTGAATGTGGACATCATCTTGTTCTAGGTTTTTTAGGGGCAAAGATTTTAATATTTCACTATTATGATGTTAGATAAAGATTTGTAAAGATATCTTTTATCAGACTGAAAATTTCCCCTCTATTTCTAGTTGGCTGAGTTTTTAAAAATCATGAAAGACATTGAATTTCATCACCTTTCCTGCGTGTATTAAGATGCTTATATTTATATTTTTCTCCTTTATTCTGATAACAGTGAATGATATAGACTTACTTCAGATGTTAAATCAAGCTTATATTCCTGGAATAAACCTTACTTGGTCATGATATACTATCCTTTTGATATTTTATTGGATTTCTGTTTTTTTTAGGTTTTTAAGACAGAGTCTTGATCTGTCACCCAGGCTGGAGTGCAAGGGCATCATCTCAGTTCACTGCAACATTTGCCTCCTAGGTACAAGCAATTCTTGTGTTTCTGCCTCCCGAGTAGCTGGGATTACAGGTGCAAGCCACCACACCCAGCTAATTTTTGTATTTCTAGTAGAGATGGATTTTCACCACGTTGGCCAGGCTGGTCTCAAACTCCTGACCTCAACTGATCCACCCGCCTCGGCTTCCCAAAATGCTGTGATTACAGGCATGAGCCACTGTGCCCAGCCAGGACTTCCTTTTTTCTTTTGGGACTTTTATACCTAAGTTCATAAGGGATATTTATCTGTAATTTTATTTTCTTGTAATGTACTTTTAAGGTTGTGATATCAGAGTTATGCTAGGTTCACAAAACAAGTTGGTGGATGGTTTCTCACTGTCTATTCTCTAAATACTTTGTGTAACATTGGTATCATTTCTTCCTTAAATATACGGTAGAATTTACCAACACAGCCATCTAGACCTAAAGTTTGCTCTGGAGAAAGCTTTTGATTACCAATAGCATTTCTTTAACAGATATAGGACTATTCATATTTTCTATTTCTTCTTTGTCAGTTTTAGTAACTTGTGTTTTACAAAAATTTTCTGTCTCCTAAATTTTCCAATTTATGGGCCTAAAGTTTTTCATACTAACCTATTATTATTATTGAGAAAGGGTCATTCTCTGTCACCCAGGCTGGAGTGTAGTGGCACTATTGTAGCTCCCTGCAGCCTCCAACTCCTGGGCTCAAGCAATCCTCCCGACCCAACTTCCCAAGTAGCTGGGACAACAGGTGTGTGCCACCACGCCTGGATAATTTTTTTAATTAATTTTTTTGTAGAGATAGGGCCTCCCTGTGTTGCCCAGGATGGTCTCAAACTCCTGAGCTCAAGTGATCCTCTTGCCTCAGCCTCTCAAAGTACTGGGATTACAGGTGTGAGCCACCATTCCTGGCACATCATATTATCTTTTTAATGCCTGTAGTATCTGTAACAATGTCCCTTTTTCATTTCTGATATTGATAATTTTGCTCCTCTATTTTATTCTTGATTATGTTGCTAAAGGTTAATTTATTAATCTTTTCAAAAAACCAACTTTTGGTTTTGTTCATTTTGTCTATTATTTGTTTTCTATTCTGTTGCCCTTATATTTATTATTTACTTGTCTACTTTCTTAGGGTTTCATTTGCTCTTCTTTTGCTCACTTCTTGAGATGGACATTTACTAAATTGATTTTAACCTTTCTTCTAATACATGCATCCAAGGTATACAAATTATACTACAAAATAAAATATGGTAAAGCTATAGATCTTGCTCAATCATTGCTCTAGCTGTATCCACAAATACTAGTAAGTTTCTGGGTTTGTTTGTTTTGTTTGTTTTTGATGTTTTGGGACAGGGTCTGGCTCTGTTACCCAGGCTGGAGTGCAATGGCATGATCTTGGCTCACTGCAAACTTCAACTCCCAGAATAAAAACATCCTCCCACCTCAGCCTTCCAAGTAGCTGAGATTACAGTCTCATGCCATCACGCCCAGCTAATTTTTGTATTTTTGGTAGAGACGAGATTTCGCCGTGTGGCCCAGGCTGGTCTTGAACTCCTGGGCCCAAGTGATCTGCCTGCCTCAGTTTCCCAAAGTGCTAGGATTACAGGCTTGAGCCACTGCTCCCAGTCATATTGGTAAGTTATCATTATCATTACCATCAGTATACAATATTTTCTAAATTCCCTGGTGATTTCTTCTTCGAACTATGCTCTTTCAGGATTTTGTTGCTTAATTCCCAAATAGTTGATTTTTCTAGATATCCTTTGTTTTTCATTTCTAATTCCATTATTGTAAGAGAACAAATTCTGTATCATTTTAATCCTTTGGTTGTTTTGAGACTCACATTATGACCAAGCATATGGTCTATTTTGGTGAATGATCCACGTGTACTTGAAAAATTCATTCTGCATTTGTTGGGTGTACTGTTTTAGAAATATCAATTATGTCAAGTTTGAAAATAGTGTTCAGATATTGTATGTTTTTATATATGTTCTATCAAATACTGAGAGAAATGTATTAAGATCTCCAACTATAATTATAGATTTCTCTATCCTTTCAGTTCTGCCAATTTTTGCTTCATATGAGGTTTTGTTTTTAAATAGATCCACGTTTAGGACAGTTATGTTCTCCTGATTAGATTATTGTTTAATTATTAAGAAATTAGCTTCTTTACTTCTGATAATACTCTTCGTCTAGAAGGCTGCTTTTTCCTCAATATAGTAATACTGTATTTCTCATGATTAGTGTTTGCTTGTTTTTCCATTCTTTTACTTTAAGCCTATTCTTATTTTTAAAGTGTATTCTTTTGAACAGTATATAGTTGAAACTTGTTTTCTCTTTTTTCTTTTTCTTTATTTTTTGAGACAGGGTCTTCCTCTGTCACCCAGGCTGGTGTGCAATGGCATGATTGTAGCTCACTGCAGCCTCAAACTCCTGGGCCCAAGCAATCCTCTCACCTCAGCTTCCCAGTTGGCTAGAACTGCAGGGGCACACCATCATGCCTGGCTAATTTTTATTGTTTAAGCCAGGCTGATCTCAAGCAATCCTCTTGCCTCAGCCTCCCAAAGTTCTAGGATTACAGGCATACCTGGCCAGAGGCTTGTTTTCTTAATCCAGACTGACAGTACATGATTTTTATTTGATATTTAGTCTATGTACATTTTAATAAACATTTTATTGTGGAATAACACTGTATGTACAGAAAAGATGCAAAAATACTACAGAGAGGTCCTGAATACCCCTCACCCATTCTCTACAAATGTTAATATCTTATATAACCATAGTACATTCATCAACACTAAAAAACCAAAACTAGCACAGTACAATCAAATAAATTCCAGACTTTATTTGGGTGTCACCAGTTTTTCCATTAATGTCCTTTTTCTGTTCCAGAATCCTATTCAGGATTCCATATTGCATTTATTTTTTATTCCACCAATTTTATTATTATTCTACCAATTTTATTATTATTCTACCATTTACTTTTAATGCAATTACTGATACGGATAGGTTTAAGTCTGTCAGCATGCTATTTGTTTTCTATTTGTCCCATCTTATCTTGTTCCTCCTTTCCTGACATCTTTTGGTTAATCAAGTATTTTTTAGTATTCTGTTTTATCTAGAGACTTGCCTGCACTACTATATCTTCTTGGCCCTCATTGACAACTTCTCCCTGGTGGCCCCACTGAGCATCCAGACACCAAAGACAAAGATATTTTTTAAATATTGCTCTGCTCCCCACACAGGGCTCAATACTCAAGTTTCAAGGCTGCCTCTCCCCACCGAAGACTAGCTTGCCGGCGGCAGTGGAAGGAAAGGGAACCGAAGACAGGAGGACATGGCTGGCCAGGCCAGCTCTGGCTGTAACTGCCATGTGACAGACCAAGCAATATCAAAGAACTGGACTTCTCAGAGCAAGAAATGTCACTGGAGCAAGAACTAGCAGAGGGAGTCACAGACAGGGAACACCCAATAGTGAGTTGTGAAACTTTTTTCAGTTTCTACACTATCAATAATAAAAAAAAATCCACTATACTAAATTATCTTTCTGGTTCTTTTAAATTAAAATATTATATAATCATTGTCATATAATGAGGTGATCAAAGAATATGCAGCCAAAAATGTTGGGGGAGGCCAAGTGCAGTGGCTCATGCCTGTAATCTCAGCATTTTGAGAGTCCAAGGTGGGAGGATCACTTGGCCCAGGAGTTTGAGACTAGCCTGGGCAACGTGGCGAGGCTCCATCTCTTAAAAAAAACAAAATGTTGGGAGAAAGTACTACAGAGAGATATCAGGCAGTTAATGTTATTCTGGATTTTATAACATTTGTGACATCCATAATGTATCACCATTTCTATTGTCATTCCAAATCAATATTCACTTTCATTTTGTATTTGTAATTTTGAATTATTCTTCTTAAAGACCCCCCTTCCCAAATTGTGTGAACGTCAGCCTAGATCGACCTTTGCCCTATGTCTGCTTTTGTTTCTACCATTCTAATTTATAAAATATATACACGCATATATGTACAGTACTTACACATATTTTCACATTCTCTCTCTCTCTCTCTCTCACACACACACACAACACGCACAGAGAGAGAAAGAGAGATTTATTTTGTAGTTTGCTTTTTGTTCTAACTCTTGTTATATGAGCTACTTTTTTTGTCATTTTCTCCAGTGACCTTGGGGTGTACATATTATTTTGGATTCTACTAATAATTACCTTTTATGTTCTTAAAAAATATATCCTTAAACCTCTATTTTTTTAATTAGCCAAGATCCAATAAAGCAGTTTATTTTGGCTTTCCTTATGTAAGAGTATGATAAAAATTCAGCACATTTTTCTGCCTTATATTGTACGTCTCTTGGCCCTGGTTCACATCCTCTGGACCCAGTTTTACTGTAACCACTGCTATGGCAACGAGCTCCACACAGGTGAAACTGACAGCATTTCACTTCAGCTGCATCAATTTTTTTCTGCCACAGGGCATCTCTAATATTGTGCCATTGCCTAGAACACCTGAGGGAACCCTCCATTCAGTTACACGTGCATGACAGCAACATCCCACGCGTCAGCCGTGCATGAAGGGGGTTGGAAGCCAATGAACATGCCCACACCTGTTCTGTCACAAGAATGGAGCAGGGTTGTAGGGGCAGGGGGTAGGGGTGAAGGACAAGGGAGGAGTGAGAAATGTGCTGAGCAGTCCCCCAGTCCCTGCTATGAGGACTCAACAATCTTAGCCTTCCTTTATGATCATCAACATTTAATGAAAAAGTGCCAGTCCTGTGAGGGAAATCACGCTCCACAGAGTGGAAGCAAAGAGACCAATGAAAGCAAATGATCCTCCACTGTTCATGCAAAAAAATTAAGAACTTTTCAAAAACTTTTCTGTGTTCAGTTAGATTCCAGACGGCTACTGTGTGCAGAGTGAACTTCCAGAGTTGCTAAGTCCTGACCCACGTGGCCCTGCCGCCAACTTCAATCCGCACAGCCCTCCATTTTGCTAACTGTCCTCCAGTCACACAGGCCTCCTGTCAGTTCCCAAATAGGTGGACCTCCTTCCTACCACAAGCCATCGCACATACTGCCCCTTCAACCGGGAGCATTCATCCTTGCCTTTCCTTGCCAAATCCCCTTCCCATAAAATGATTATACAACTAATTCCTTTACATCTTTATGTTTTTGCTTAAATATCACTTCCTCACAGAGGCCTTTCCTAACAACCCTATTTAAAGTTAAATACTACCCAAGTATTCTCTACCTCAGTCTCTCATTTCTTTGACTTTGAGTGTTGTTGAGGCTAGGTTACTTAAGCACTTCACCTCAGTTTTATCATCTGTATAATGGGAATAAAGGATACCTACCTCATAAGGTTGAAAAGATTAAATGAATAGCACTTAGAATTTAAGCACACAACAGCACTCAGTAGATGCTACCATTTACCACACAGTAAAATTCTTTTATATTTTTATTTATTTAGAAAACCCTGACCAGGCACGGTGGCTCACATCTGTAACTCCAGCACTTTGAAAGGCTGAGGTGGGCAGATCACTTGAGGCCAGCAGTTTGAGACCAGCCTGGCCAACATGGCGAAACCCCATCTTTACTAAAAATACAAAAATTAGCTGGGCATGGTGCTGTGTGCCTGTAGTCCCACCTATTCAGGAGGCTGAGGCACGAGAACCACTTGAACCCGGGAGGCCAAGGCTGCAGTGAGCCAAGATCATACCACTGCACTCCAGCCTGGGTGACAGAGCAAGACTCTGTCTCAAAAATAAATAAATAAATAACCCTGCTCCCACACAGAATAAAGGCCTCATTAGGGTAGTAACTCTTCTTTGTTCACAGTGCTAGGTTCACATATATTTGTTGAGAATAAACAAAGAAAATATTTTCTGAATACAAATAAAAAATTACTACATTATTAGTATCTTAGGGCAGTGTGGTGGCCATGATAACGCTCTACTCAGATCTTCAGCTGTGGGGACCACAGCTGACTGACAGCTCAAGCTGTTATCCTCTGGATCAACGACCACATTTGCACCAAGGCCACGCTTTCTGAGGGTCCCAGTCAATGAATGAGGATGGCAAAGGTACTAGTACAGGCCCATTCTGACAAACTGCAGGACTCTTTGCAAAGCCAACCCTTTCTTGGAATTGCACTGCACCCAGAAACTTCTTACCCAATCCACATTCCTTCCTTTTCTCCTCCTGTGAGTGTCAGACCTGCACTGCTGTCTGCAAGTTCTCCCTCCCTGCTCTTGCTCTCTCCATAGTAAATCTCTTGCACATCCAATGTATGGTGTAATTTATCTGTGTCTGCTTCTATGTAGACCCGAACGAACACAATCAGGATCTTCAGAAGCAAATCCTGAGGTGATAATTCATAAGCAAATGATTTGTTAAGATAATACTCTCAGGGAGAGAGAAAAACAGGACAGGAAAGGGGAACAAGCCAAACAATGGTATAATTTCAGGCAAATCCCTTGCCTAACCCTGCAGGGAAGCTTGGCATGCCCGGGCAAAAAGTGACCCACTATTCCATCTCTCACCTTGAATTATGCTCATTATGTGGTCCAACTGAGCCCACCAAACAGGATTTTACAATATATGCTAGATAATGATATATACAGTACCTGCAATATAATAAAATAGTGCTACATATATATTTCAATAATATTATACCTTTGCCTGGCAGACAGTAAGCACTCAATATATTGAACAAATAGTACAATATCAACAATATAAAATGCTTCAAAATTGCCACTATGCTATAAAAATACAGCCTCCCTACATAGCTTTCATGAAAATTACTTTTTTTCCAAGAAAATTTAAGCTCTAGAGTATAAAGGGCGGTCCTTTTCCTTCTTTTTTTTTTTTTTTTTTTTTGAGATAGAGTCACACTCTGTCACCCAGGCTAGAGTGCAGTGGCACGATCCCTTCTCACTGAAACCTCCACCTCCCACGTTCCAGCAACTCTCCTGCCTCAGCCTTCTGGGTAGCTAGGATTACAGGCGCGGCCACCACACCCAGCTAATTTTTTGTATTTTTAGTAGAGATGGGGTTTCACCATGTTGGTCAGGCTGGTCTCAAACTCCTGGCCTCAAGTGATCCACCCACCTTGGCCTCCCAAAGTGCTGGGATTACAGGTGTGAGTCACTGCACCCGGCCATTTTTTTCATTTTTTTTTCTTCTCAGTTCCATTCTTCTTACAATGCAGGAGTCTCATTCTTTTTATTCAACTTTGCCACTCAAACATCAGTTCCCTTTAAATAAATATAATTATTTCAATCCACTTAAACTACAAATGAGAGAAAGGGAGAGAGATGGCTAGGGCCCAAATGCTGAACCAGGCAAACCTGCAATCCAACATCCTAAAGTGGCCAACCAGTAAGCATGGAGCAAAAAGTTTCCTTCTGCCTGGACAATAGTCAGGATAAGAACTAGACGAAAAGCAGATTAAACTGCCTCCTTAGTCCTTTCCTCCCAGATCTTACCATTCCAACGGTAAACTGAACTCAAGTAAGGCCACACTAAGGAAAAAAAAGAGGAATGAAGATGTGAATGCCTAGAACTGATCTAAACCATCCATCCTAGATTCTCCCATGCAAGTTATTTCCTAACAAAGAGGCAGTCCTTTGTCCATCTTACTTCACCAGCTAGCATAAGAGGAAAAACAGGTGCTCAGTAAATATAAGTGAAAAGGTTACATGTTCCTGGACGTCTGCCCTCTGGATGTTATTACCCACTTAAAAACAAACAAACAAAAAAAAAACAAAAAACAAAAAACTCTTATTATTATTATTTTTTTTTGAGATGGAGTTTTGCCCTTGTTGCCCAGGCTGGAGTGCAATGGCAGGATCTTGGCTAGCTGAAATCTCCGCCTCCTGGGTTCAAGCGATTCTCCTGACTCAGCCTCCCGAGTAGCTGGGATTACAGGTGGCTGCCACCATGCCTGGCTGATTTTTGTATTTTTAGTAGAGATGGGGTTTCACCATGTTGGCCAGGCTGGTCTCAAACTCCTGACCTCAGGTGATCCAGCTGGCTCGGTCTCCCAAAGTAGTGGGATTACAGGCGTGAGCCACCGCACCGGGCCTATGTTTTGTTATTAATGACACTATGGTCCTCACCCTTATCCGACTGTAAAGAAATAATTTCTGAAACATTGAATAAGCCCATGGTAAAGATTCAAGAGTTAAGACTTAAGAAAAATACAGGCTTTGGGATGACAGCTAGGCTCAAATCCCAAACTTAGCTTTCTCTAGCCATGTGACCTATGGTCAATGAGGCTGTATCCTCATTAATATATAACTAAGTAAAAGATTGTTGTAAGGACTAGAAGTAATATAAGAAAAGTGCCAGGCCAGGCACAGTGGCTCATGCCTGTAATCCCAGCACTTTGGGAGGCTGAGGCCAGGACTACTTGAGCCCAGGAGTTCAAGACCAGCCTAGGCAACATAGCAAAACCTGGTCTTACAAAAATAAAAAAATTAGCTGAGCGTGGTGGCTCATGCCTCTAGTCCCAGCTACTTGGGAAATGGAGGCAGGAGGATCATTTGAGCCCAGGAGTTTGAGGATACAGTCAGCTATGATCAAACCACTACACTCCAGTCTGGATGACAGAATGAGACCCTGTCTCTTAAGAAAAGAAAAAAATGTACTTGCCTCTGAGGTCTTAGTTGTGTTCCAGATGGTTAATAGTCATCTGTAATATGATAATCCTATTACAACAATTAGTATCAGATAAACAAAGTATAATTCTGAATTAAATCATTTTTATTTTGCCAATTTGTAAATTTAATGTATACAACCAAACCTGAATGATCTTGCTGATTCTTAAAAAGCCTGTAACGTTTCAGGTAGTCATTATTGTTCACAATTCCCACTTAGGAGTAAAATTCTGCAGTTATCTTTTCCTTAGCTTCTTGTATTCTTATTGCGTATGTTAACTAAAAAATCATAAGATCTATAGATTTAGAAAAGGAGAGACTTTGTTTCTTATAAGGAGTTACAGCCTGCAAGGTGGCCATTCTGCACGCTGGGAAGCATGCCTCCAGTCAAGACCACATACAGACACTTCAGAGGAGGAGTTGGAGTAGGAACTTTATGCTTAACAAGTTGGCTAAACATACATATTCAACAAGTTAGAGGAGCGGCTATGAATATTCATGAGGGTGGTCCTGACACATGCATATTAAACAAATATGCATGTTTAACAGACAACCCATGTTCACTCTGGGGTGGAGACTTAACATTTAAATGTATTTACAGTTAGTTCCTATACATCAAAACATCTTTTCAGGACAGGAAGTTACGTAAGCATGCAATCACTATAAACTGGCCAGAATCAGTCCATGGTCAGTGATCTTCTTATCAGGAGAAAGTAACTGAAATCAATAAAAGCTGTAGTTACAGCTGGTGGGAGAGGGTTGTTAGTGTCTGGTGGTCGATGAATTGCAAATTGTTTTAATACTGTGAGGCCAGCGCTTGTTTAGCTGCTAAAGAAAAACCTTGAAGCATAGTGAGAACATAGTTTATTCTTTAAGCGTAGGGATGCATGACTTTTAACCCTTGCCTGGCATGGGCTTAGGTCCTGTTTATACTTTGGTATCTTATTGCCATTGAGTCAATTCCGTCAGTCTTATCATCTCCGCTTTTTTTTTTTTTTGAAACAGAGTTTCACTCTTGTCGCCCAGGCTGGAGTGCAATGGCACGATCTCTGCTCACTGCAACCTCCGCCTCCCAGGTTCAAACGATTCTCCTGCCTCAGCCTCCCGAGTAGCTGGGATTACAGGTGCGTGCCACCACGCCAGGCTAATTTTTGTATTTTTAGTAGAGACAGCGTTTCACCATGTTTGCCATATCTCAGGTGATCCACTCCTGACCTCAGGTGACCCACCTGCTTCGGCGTCCCAAAGTGCTGGGATTACAGGCGTAAGCCACCGCGCCCGGCCTCTATTTTAACTTTATGGCCAGTCAGCTATCTCCTCTAAATCACAAAAGGGAGAGGGTATAACCAGGTCCGTCTGACCTCCCATCCCGTTATGTCTGGGAACTCAGTTGGTAAGATTTTTCTGGTGTCCCCTTGGCCCCAAGGGGGTCTGTTCAGTTGTTGGGGGGCTTAGGATTTTAAATTTACAGACTTCGAAGAAGGGAACAAGATACACGTGTAAAGGAATAAGAGGAAGTTACCCGAGTCTGAGTCAGTGCTTCCTTCTCCACCGTGTAACTCCAACTTAAGAGTTACTGCCACTCGGCTTCTACTGGCCACGTCTCTCCTGGGAAGGCAAGCAAGGGACGAAATGGCGAGGGAGACAAGGTTTTTGCTAGGGAATCCTCGGCCCAGGACGCAGCGCCACCCGTTTTCCAATCAGCGCCAGGCACTGCATTCCTCCTAGGTCTCTTTCGTTCAGTAGAGACCTTTTAATAATAAATACTACTTACATTGCTTTACAATTCACACTTGCGGTCATTATTTCAGTCGAGCTTTTCAACAGCTCTGTGAGACAGGTATTATTTCTATTTCGGAGCAGAGAGAACAGTGCCCTTGAGCCACAGGGCTCATACATCCGGAGCCTATCACCACTCCGAATCTTAAGCTCCCGGGATGACCGCGGACCGGCGGCCCAGGATCACTGCTCCAGCCGTTTCCGCAGGTAATCCACCTGCCTTGGGTTACCTTTTCGCGCGGCCCAGTTAGCCGCAACCAGCCGCCATTTACCCGCTTTCCCCAAACCAGGAAAACCACAGAAACGCATAGGCGCGGCCAGTCTCTTCCATGCCCGGGAGCTCAGAGCTTACAGACCAAGGCCGCCCAAGTCCCCTCACCCCAAAGGCTACCCAAGAACCCCGACTAGGCTGTTTGGCTGACTCAGGCGCCCAACGCCCACCCGAACTGAGTCGCCAGGGAAACTCCCAGCTGCCAGCTCTCCCGACCGGTGTTCACAGGCCGCTCTAGCCGGGCTCAGAGACGACAGTCTCGTTGCTCCTGGCTTGACGTCATCGGCAGGCGCCGCAGCGCAGTGGCGGGCACGCGCAGCCGAGAAGATGTCTCCGACGCCGCCGCTCTTCAGTTTGCCCGAAGCACGGACGCGGTTTACGGTGAGCTGTAGGGGGGAGGATGCAGGCCTGACCCGGCGCTATGCTTTGCCCTCTTCTCCCTGAAATTACTGGAATTTTGCCCTGGGGTAAAGTGAGACAGAGGTGTGTCCGCCTCAGCGTCAGCTCCGGGCCCCGTCGGAGATTGAGGGGTAGGGAAAGACGCACTACCCGCCTCTTCTTGTGGGCTGGGCTGTCCGCCTCCGCCCACCCGCCAGCGGGTCCCCGGACTGTGCGTGCTGGGTGCCTCGGCTCCCCGCTTGGAGTGCCCACCTGCAGACTACTACTGGTCGGGTCCATCCTCTCAGCTCGTTTAGTGGGGCAGGTGTCTCGAGAAGGGGAAGGGGAGCTGCTGAAGGGGGAGGGTGGGAGTGGTTTCAGTCCAAAGACCTGGCTCCCGCCCCAGCCTTCTGAGCTACCAAGTGCTTGTTCCCGCCGTCTCTTCACCACCCCTTAACCCGTGTCTCACTCCTAAGCGATCGATGAGATCCTAAGCGGGAAAAGGCAGATAGATCACCTTGGGAAGGGTGACCAGATGCTATTTTATTCTTGCTCAATGTGGAAGGGTGGTTTTGAGCATTTGGGAAACACTTGACAGAGCACTTTCTCATTTAACTATTAGAGTAACACTGTGAACTAGGCTAAGTTGGTTATTCCTGGTACATGAGATAGAAGCTGACACCCCCCAAAAAGTTGTGACTTCAGTGGTTTTTCTGACTTTAGATACTCTGTTCTTTTTATGTTGCTCGTCACAGCAATGTAAGTATGAAGAACACTTTTAAGTTGCCTGAGTCTATTCGTCTCTAGCATTTGCACCAACATTTCTCAGATATTCGGCTGTGTTTTAGTAGTTATAGGGATGCCAGGATGAAAATTCTGTGAAAGAAAAATTCATCCTTTGTAGTAAGTAGTTTTCTTGTTTGCAGGGTTTTATATATATATATATATAATATATATATATATACACAGTGTGAGGTTTTTTTAAATGGATTATATTTTGTGTATGTCATCATAATCGTTTTCTTTGCGTTTTGCTGCAATCTCTGGTGCTTTGAAAGCCTGCTAAGAGTAACTGTTAGGACTATCCAAGATCATATTAGCGGTCGGGCACGGTGGCTCACGCCTGTAAATCCAGTACTTTGGGAGGCCGAGGTGGGCGGATCACCTGAGGTCAAGAGTTCAAGGCCAGCCTGGCCAACATGGTGAAACCCCTTCTCTACTAAAAATACAGAAATTAGCCAGGCGTGGTGGTGGGCGCTGTAATCCCATCTACTTGGGAGGCTGAGGCAGGAGAATCGCTTGTACCCGGACAGCGGAGGTTGCAGTGAGCCAAGATCATGCCAGTGCACAACACCTGGGCAACAGAGGGAGACTCCATCTCAAAAAAAAAAAAAAAAAAAAAAAAAAAAATCATACTAGCCCTGAAAAGGACCATGAAATTGGAGATCATCTAGTTCAGTGTTTCTCAAGCTTCTTGTGAAATGCAGATTCTGGTTTAGTAAGTCTGGAAGGGAGCCTGAGATTCTGCATTTCTACCAGCTTCCTAGGTGATGCCACTATAGCTGCTGCTGGTAGTAAAAATCTACAACAACCCTCTTATTTAACTGGTGACGAAAATGAAGCACAAAGAGATAAAGGAACAGGCCCCAAATTACTCAGCCTGTTAGTGGCAGAGCAAGGAATGGACACATTTAGGATAGATCTAATTCCTGTGAGGTAATAAGATGACTTTCTAAGTGTATGTGAGTGTTCATAGAATGAATGCCTTTTGCAATATTTTTGTCTTTAAGTTATGATTACTTTAAAACAATCTAAAGATTGTCAGCATGGTTTTATTGAGTGCTACATGTCAGGGACTGAACAAGATACCTACAGGAGACGAGACCTGACATGGGTATGGGAGAGTGGATAGAATTTGGATGAGCAGGTAGAAAGAGCAACATGAATGTGTGAATACAGTAGAATGAGTTTGATAGAAAGTGATGAAAAATGGCTAGACTTTAGTGCAAAGTATGTGTTAGGGAGTATTGGGAATTAAGTTTGGGTAAATTGAGTGGGATAACATTATCAAGGACCTTGAGGGAGCTATGAAGCTTCAAAACTAAAACGTGCAAATAAGGAGCCATTTGGAGATTTTTTTTTTTTTTTTTTTTTTTTTGTAAGCACAATACTCTCATGAATGTGATATTTAAAGAGACAGAAATATCACCTAGAATGAAAAAGTCCAGCAAGGAAGCTCTTGCCAGATTTAAAGTGATGAGGATCCATATCATTAAGTAGCATTGGAATAAGAATTACTGAGAGAATGACTGATAGGTAATTTTTCCCAGGTTTAAGCATTTTTTAGTTAGAAAGATACACTATCAATGAATGATATATTTTTCAGCAAATAGTAAGCAAAATCTTCACAATTATTTGCCATTTTAATTTTTTTTTAGAAGTCTACCAGAGAGGCCTTGAACAACAAAAACATCAAGCCATTGTTAAGTACCTTCAGCCAGGTACCTGGCAGGTAAGGCATTGATATCTATGAAAAATACTTGCCTCAATCTTTATACATACCCTGAGCTGTTTGAAAAATGAGGATGTCTTTTGTTTTTAATAGTGAAAATGAAAAAAAATGTACCCTTGACCAAGCTTTCAGAGGTGTTCTAGAAGAAGAAATTGTAAGTATGTTTTTCCATTGTTAAAATTTTGCTGACAAATTAATAAACCATGTTATTTAAAAATTGCTTTTTTTCCTAGAATGGATATTTAAACATCTTTTTTTAGAGTAAGCTTTCTGCTTTGTAAAAGTTGACTTGATGACAGTATACGAGTTCTGTAAGGATTTTGATAGCACAGGTACATTTTCAGGGTTTAGTTTAATAAATGACAAGAGCCCTCTCCAAGTGAGATAAGAAAAGTTCACATGAGGTCTTAGGAAGAACTAGAGGTGAAGATGGGCTCTCTCACTTTCCTGTATAAGCAGTGACACATCCTGTAGTGGCATGAAAGGTCTAGTCCAAGAATATTTAGCTTAGGAGCTGGGATTCCATTCCCTCATTTTCCTCTGGCATCCTCCTCATCAGTAAACTTACATAAATAACTGAGGGCTCTCCAACTTCGGTAGAGAAGTCTAACCATGAAAAATCTGAATTTATTTACCAATAATGGGGCACCTGAATGAAAGGAAAAGTTTCAACAGTTTATTCTTGGTCAAGCAAAGGTTGGGTCCCCAAAAGCTAGATTCCCTTCTATTGGCCATAATACAATGTCCCTTTCTCTCAGACAAGTCTGATTCAAAAATGATTCTTTCCTTTTCTTCAGAGTTAGTCACTTTTCCATTGTGAGGCATTGGGCAAGTTATTTTCCTTTTCTGTGCTTCAGTTTCTTTTGTGAGAGGGGAAATACCGTTCTTTCAGTGTTGTTGTGTGTAAAACAGCACTTAATGAACACTCAGTAAATGCTGGTTATTATGATTTCATAGAACCTAAGCATTGCCTTCCTTCTATTAAAACCACCCCTCAGACACATGGGTGTATTAGTAGTTAATTCTCCTAGCCCTGCCTTTGCCCTGTGCCACTGGCTGAGTTATGGCTTCAGCACTTCAGTCCTTGATTAGCTTATAGCCTTCATCTTGCTAATATAACCATTTTCCTGAGACCATTGGGTTTTGAGTGAGTTGCCTACCTGTTACTTGACATACTTCTACAACTATTGATTCTATATGTTACTGTTAAATTTTTGTAACTTCATATTAGAAAATATTGTTTTCTATAAGAAATATTGTATTCCATATTTCTGATAGTCAGTTTAATATCTGATAGTCAATTTAATGTTTTTCCTGTTAATCGAGTTTAGTCTGAACTCTTGCCCCTAAATTAAATTGTTTCTCCTCTGTTGGTAGATAAATCATTCATCATGTGAAAACGTTTTAGCTATTATTTCTCTTGCTATTGGGGGAGTAACTGAAGGTAAGTATGGTTCTGTTTTATTTTGTTTAAAGTAATCTTGGACATGACATGCTTTATTTAAAACGTCTTCTCCCCATACTTCTCCACCTATCTGATTTTGTTTATTCTTCAAGTTCTGCCTGACTCCCAACTTTGCCAAGAAGTCCCAATTGAATTAGTTCACTCTTATTTCTCATCTCTATTATGCAGTGCACATTTTGGCACTTTCTTTGTTCTCCAGTTGTTTTGGTCATTCAGTAAATTTTCACTGAGCATCTACTATGTGCCTGGTACTGAGCTAGGACCTGGAGATTCAATGGCAAATAAAACATATTCCCCTGCTTATGTGGAGCTAATGGAAGAAACAGATGTATGCATGCCTTACTATGGTGTAAGTACTATGGTCAAAGTGGGAATGAAGTGTAGTTAGAGGGAATAGAGCCAACATGGCTCTCTAAACTTCAGTCTAAAGGAGTCAGGAGAGGTTTTAGAAAAGAACATGAGAACTAGAATGTGAGGTATGAAGAATTTGTTAGACATACTAAGAAGGGAATAGCTAGAGAATTGTGTAGAGCAGGAGGAGGAGAGGACAATGAGAATGATGAGGAAAGAAGCAGGTTAGGTCCATTTATAAAAGGCACTGGGTGCCATACTAAAGAGCAGCTGCAGGCCGGGCGTGGTGGCTCACGCCTGTAATCCCAGCACTTTGGGAGGCTGAGACAGGCGGATCACAAGGTCAGGAGATCGAGACCATCCTGGCTAACACGGTGAAACCCCATCTCTACTAAAAATACAAAAATTTACCCGGGCGCCGTGGCGGGCGCCTGTAGTCCCAGCTACTCGGGAGGCCGAGGCAGGAGAATGGTGTGAATCTGGGAGGCGGAGCTTGCAGTGAGCTGAGCTCGCGCCACTGTACTCCAGTCTGGGCAACAGAGCAAGACTCCGTCTCAAAAAAAAAAAAAAAAAGAGCAGCTGCAGATGAATGATTCCATTTGAAGTGACTGCTGCTGGCAGGAAAACTGGGCAGGGGCCTGTTAAAATGGCTATGTGCAATAGCTTTAGAAGACTTTGGGTAAACAATGCACATAGTACACAGTGCCTAACACATAATAGGAGCTCATTAAATATTTGCAGAAAAAAGAAATAGAAAATTAGTTTATCAGCATTCTTCTTTAACCAATTTGGTTAAAATACTCATTTGATTAATTCAAATAATATATGTGAAAACTCCTTTTTAATCTGTAAAGCATTATTCACATTATGTGTTATTTTGATGCTTCTATAGAAACTGGCACACACCTCCCACTATAGGGGCAAACTATTTTGTGAACTTAAGTTCATAAATTCACATTGTTAAACTTTTATACAAGCTGCTAATCATTCATTCATTCATTAGGCATAGTTAGGTGAGTTCCACAGTGTAATATTCCTTGTCTGTCAAACAGTGTTCAGTGTGTCCTTAGTTCATTGATTACCTTTATACGTTACTCTTGCACAGCTGGTGATGTTTTTAATGAAGAAGTTGTACAAAGTCTAGTCTATACTTGGAACTTTTGAGAAGGATAACGACTTAAGAGCTTAAACTGTAAAGGCATAAGTGCATTTTTATTTTAGGGAGAATTTTTCTTTTTGAGACAGACTATAATTGTTTGCTTATGTGACATGTTTTTAAATTATCCATAAATATATTTTGTTAAATTCAATTTGGCTGATATTTATTGAGCTTCTATTCAGTGTGAGACGCTACTGGTTAAAGCATATAAAAATGCCTAACCTTAAAAGGCTCATAGTCTACATTCAAAGGCGACTAGTTAGGATGTGCTAAATGCTACAGTATATTTATGTAGAGTGTGCTTCAAAAGCATAGATGAAGTAGCCTGCTTCAGGATATCAGAGTTATTTAGATGAGCTGACATTCGCTCTATGCTTAGAAAGATGGAGTTGAAATTTACCATGTGGTAAAGAGGAGGAAGAGTATGCAGAAAACAACATTGTGAACAAAACTATGGAAGGATGAACATGGCATGGTGTTTGGGAACTGGGGAGTGCGAACTAGAGAGGGATGTCTGTGGCCCAGGTAAGTGTAAGGAGAGAGATTGGTGTGGAAGCTGGGACACAGGTTGTGAAAGCTCTTGGGGGAATCACACTATAACCCAGTGGTTCCCAGACTTGCTGGCTCATCAGAACCACCAGTGAATCTATTTTTAGATGAGATTCCCAAACCTTCCTTAGTTCTACTGACTCAGAATTTTGGCAGTAGAATCTAGAAAAAGTTCTATAATTATTAAATGTGAGTTAACTTATTCCAGGCTATACTGCAACTAAGGGCAGAGAATATGCTTCTCAAATCTCTTGGATGTGCAGGGTATATAATATCATTGAATCTAAGTATTGTTAGGGACTTTAGAGGTCACCTAGTCCAGTCTCATCTCTGGCCTAGACTGTGTCCCTGCTGTAACATCCCTGATGGGTGTTCAGCCTCTGCTGAATCATACTCATTAGTGGAGCTCACTGTTTGAGTCCTGTTAGATAAATGTGGTTATTGGTGTGTTCCCTTGTATTGAGTTGAAATCTGCTGTTTTATTTCACCCACTGCTTCTAGGCAATATCCCTCACGTCGCATTCCAGATATGATCTTACTAGTGCAGAGTACAGCTGGAAATATTTCTTCCTTTTTTCTAGACATAGTATATTAATGCACTGTTTTGGGCTTAGATCACCCTAGATATTTTTCCTGCATATACCATGCCTAAGTGACTACTTTTCTTAAACGCTTATGAGTGTTAGTAAGTACTCATTGCCTTAAAATAGAAGGAAGAATGAGTAGGGTTATAAAAGTATTCTCAGTAGTGTAGATAGACTAAGTAGACCTTTTCTTAAGAAAAATCTTAATTTTGTTGTTCTTTAAACAGTAACTTTCTACTTTTCCATTGTTTCCCCTGAAACAATACTGTTATTTTAAATGTTAAATCATAGTTAATATCAAACCTTGTTATTTTTTGAAAATAATCTTTTCAAATCACAAAGACAATTTAGCAACATTACAAAACATTTGGAAATGAGAAGAAGGGAAAACAGTAGTCTTAATTCCTCTACTTTTAAAAACTACCATTCATCTGGTATAATGGTTTTAGTTTCTATAGTCTTTTAAGAATTTTTTTATTGTCATAACCATATGTACATACAATTTTGAATCCTGCCTTTTTCACTTAGCATTATATCATAAGCATTTTTCCAAGTTATTATAGTCGTTATAACCATCGTTTTTAATTGGCTGCATTATATTCTTTTGAATAGCTTAGTGGTGAAGAAAACAGACTGTGGAGCCAGACTGCCTGGGTTCGTATCCCAGCTCTACCACTTACTGGCTCTATGATCTTGGTTAAGTTATTTAACCTCTCTGTGTCTCAGTTTTCCCATTCTATAAAATGCAAATAATGATATGCTCTACCTCATAGGGTTATAAGGATTAAATGTGTTAGCATATGTAAAGTACTTAGTGTGCCTGACATATAGTAAATGCTCTAGATCTTGTCAAGAATTATTGTCATCATTACTGAGTGCACGTATCAAAAATTATTTAAGTATGTCCTGTTTGGGGACTTTTAGGTTGCTTCCATTTCTTGTCCTTTTAAAACCTTGTTATGAGTAACAAAGTGTACCTTTTAAGATATTCTTCAGAATTATTTTTCATAGGCTATTTTACTCTACAGTTTTTTAAACTTTTAAATTGGCTTGTGCTCCACTTGAAGGTATTTGTACCGCATCTACACCTTTTGTATTATTGGGAGATGTTTTGGATTGTCTTCCTTTGGATCAGTGTGACACAATATTCACTTTTGTGGAAAAAAATGTTGCTACTTGGAAATCAGTAAGTGCCTTAGTTTCTTTTCCTGCTAACTTTATCTTTCTATAGATCTAGAATTCTGAGGGTAGATTTTTTTTGGAAAAATTTATTTGTAGTATTGCTGAATGCTAACAAGTTTGTGCCTATGAAAAAATTATATACTGCTCTCTCGGGAGAGCCAAATAAAAACCATGTGTGGAGAAAAACTTGAAATACAAAATTTGATTTAATTTGTGTAATAAAAATTAACTTGAAAATTCACACTTTCACATGTTTAAAACAGTTACTTAGTATCATGTTTTCTTATATCCGAAAATATTTTTATTTCATTGAAAATGTTATTTGCTTAAAAAAAGTGAAAGTGGCATAGTAGATTCTCAGTGCATGTTAGCGTTCTTTAATATTTCACTTCCGGCAACTTATTATTGAAGAATGTGTAACAAGTTCTGAAGAAGAGTGATAATTTCCGTCTTAATTTCAGAATACATTCTATTCTGCTGGGAAAAATTACTTACTACGTATGTGCAATGGTAAGTAATTGAGTGATAAAATGATTGCTTTTTAAAATGTAAATATGCCCAGAAAAACACATGGTTGAATTAAATATCAGTGATAACATTTTAAAGATAGATTAGGTATCTGCATTTTTAACTAACAATCTGATTTGTTAGAACTCATTATTCACTTTAAACTGTTTTTGTTCTGGGCATAAGCTTAAAGTCAGAAACGTAGTAAAGTTTGTCTTTTTCGTGTCATGTTGAACTTGTTTTGTTCCTAATTTATAGTACTTTTTTGTGGCAGTGGTTTCGGCCCCCAATTTAAGAACTACTGCTTTAGGAAAATACTCTTGACAAACTGGTTTAGAAACTTTTAGGTATGGTTGTAATAAACACAGAATTATCTTTTCTCTGTAACGTTCATTTTCATATATTGTTAGATCTCCTAAGAAGATTGTCTAAATCCCAGAATACAGTCTTCTGTGGACGGATTCAGCTCTTTTTGGCCAGACTTTTCCCTCTGTCTGAGAAATCAGGTAAGCTTTTATGCATTAAATGAGTTTTCTGCAGGAAAATCTTTTCCAGTTTTTAATAGATTAAAATCTGTCATGATAATGAGAAAAATGGTTCTAAAAAGTTGAAAGACATCATAGAAATTGTCACTTTATTTTCTTTTACTTATAAATGTATAGCAGTCCTAGTATATAATATAATACAGGTAATCCTGAAACAAAGTCATGGATTCTTTTAAGTTCAAAGCTTATTAATGTAAAGTTGAATCACACTGAAACATGTAGATATAAACTGTCATATCTATATTTCATAATGTATGCCTATTTTTGTGTTTCCATTTTCTCTCTCAGTCACAACTATTTAGCTATAGACTTCCTTTCATTTCTCTTTTTTTTAACAAATTTTTATTGTGAAATATAACGCTCATATAGAAAAGTACATAAAGCAAATAATAATGAAACAAATACTGTATAACCACTATCTAGCTCCTGAAATGGGACATTGCTTGTTCTCCAGAGCCTTCCCCCTCCCCAGTATGTTCAAATATGCGAGATTTTAATATCTCCTTGCTTCAATTCTCCCTTCCTTAATATTGGGCTAATGTACCACCTACTTTATATGTTCTGAGGATTAAATGAATTAAAACATGTGAAGAGCTTACAATAGTGCTTCATGTAGAAAGACCTATAGCGTATGTTAGCAGTGGTTTATGTGCTTTCTTTTTGTCATCTTATGTCTGTGTTGTTTTCTTTCATACTTATTTTATGTGGTCAAGGTTAATATAGATTTACCACTTCTTGTATTTCTGGCTTTCTGTCTGTGATCGTTTTCCCTTTTAGACTTTTCTTCAGTGCAGGTCTGTGTTTTGCCTAAAAATCGTTACTTCTCCTTTATTTTTCTTCCTTTCTTTCTTCCAAACCCCTGTTAATATTGGTATTTTGACCTCCTCCCAATAGACATAAGAGTCTAGATTGGCACTAGATACAGGATTTCACCTCATGGGAAATAATCTTTACTTTGTCTTCTGTTTCCCATTTTTCTATTGACAAGTCAGATGTCAGTCTCACTTCTTGAAGATAATCTAGATTTTTTTCTCTGCACTTAAGATTTTTTTTTTCCTTTGGTTTTCTTTTAGTTTTACTATGATGTATCTCTGTGTAAATTTCTTTTTATTTGTCCTGCTTAGGATTGTGGACATCTTGAATGTATGGATTAGATTCTTTCATCTAGTTTGTAAAAATTTAGCCATTATCTCTTCAAATATTGTGTATGCCTCTTTATCTTTTTCTTTTTCTGGAACTTCAATTAAACATCCATTATACCTTCTCACTGTATCCTCTGTTTTTTACTCCTTATATATTTTTTCATCTGTTGTCTCTCTCTACCTGATTCTGAATAATTTCTTAAGAATTGTTTTTTTAGTTTTCTAAACTTGGTAAACATTGTTACTTTATTGTCTGTATCTGGTAATGCCAATACCTTAAATAAGTCTTGGTGGGTCTGTTTCTCCTGTCTGTTTTGACTATTTCTCACTCATGGTATCTTGCCTCTTTGTGTGTCTGGTTATCATTGGCTGTTACGTTTGAGAAGATGTGGTCATTGCTACTGGAGTATCACTACTTCTAGGCCCTCTCAGAGACCGGAGCTAGGAAAGACATGTGTGTGTACTAACCATACTCATCTGTATTTGTTTCTGTATCTGTCAGTATATATTTTACATCATGAAATATGAGATTCTACTGATACCTCTGAGTTGAATCCAGCACCAGTAGATCTGTTTATTAAACCCTTTCTCTAACAGTAAGAAACTTGGCTCTCATTAACTGTAACGTATTTACTTATTTGTTATACATTATCACTTTTCATTAATATAATTTACATTTGTGCTTCAACAGAATTATAAATTATTCTGTATTGCATTCTGTGGCATTGTTCTGGAATCGTCATGAATAATAAGGATCAACTCTATTATCATGTATATAGAATTCTGTTTACAGACATACCATGGGTTTTGTTCCAGACCACCACAATAAAGTGAATATTGCAATAAAGCAATATTCATTCAACCAACATTTTTTGGTTTCCCAGTGCATATAAAAGTTATGTTTACACTATGCTGTAGTCTATTAAGTATGCAATAGCATCTAAAAAAATGTACATACCGTACTTTTAAAATACTGCTAAAAACTGGTAATGACCACCAAAGCCTTTTGCAAGTTGTCATCTTTTTGCTTATGGGGGGGTCTTACCTTGATGTTGATGGCTGCTGACTGATCCAGGGTGGTGGTTGCTGAAGGTTGGGGTGGCTATGACAATTTCTTAAAATAGCACAATGAAGTTTGCCACATCAATGGACTCTTCCTTTCACGAAAGATTTCTCTGTGGCACATGATGCTGTTTGGTAGCATCTTATCCACAGTAGAACTTTCAAAGTTAGGATCAGTCCTCTCAAATCCTGCCGCTGCTTTATCAACTAAGTTTATGTAATATTCTAAACTCTGTCTCAGAAAAAAAATAAAAAATAAGCCGAGATCGCACCATTGCACTCCAGCCTGGGCAACAGGAGTGAAACTCTGTCTCAGAAATAAAATAAATCTTTTGTTGTCATTCAACAGTGTTCACAGCATCTTCACCAGGAGTAGAATTCATCTCGAGAAACCACTTTCTTTGTTCATTCGTAAGAAGCAACTCATCTGTTTCAAGTCCGATCATGAGATTGCAGCAATTCTGTCATATCTTCAGGCTCTACTTCTAATTATAGTTCTCTTACTGTTTCTACTGTGTAGATCTGCAGTTACTTCCTCCACTGAAGTCTTGAACCCCTCGAAGTCGTCTATGAGGGTGTTGGAATCAACTTCTTCCAAACTCCTGTTAATGTGAATATTTTTACCTCCTTTCATGAATCACAAGTGCTCTTTATGGCATCTAGATTTGTAGGTCCTTTCCAGAAGGTGTTCCATTTACTTTGCTCAGTTCCATAAAAAAATCACTGTGGTAGCTATAGCCTCATGAAATGTATTTCTTAGATAATAAGACTTGAAAGTTGAACTAACCCTTTGATCCATTGGCTGCAAAATGGATGATGTATTAGCAGGCATGAAAACAACATTAATTTCCTTGCCCATCTCCATCAGAGCTCTTGGGTGACCAGGTGTATTGTGAATAAGCAATAATATTGTGAAAGGAAATCTTTTTTTCTGAGCAGTAAGTCTCAACAGTGGCCTTAAAATAGTCAGTAAACCATGCTGTAAACAGATGTGCTGTCATCAGGGTTTGTCTTTTTATGGATGGAGCCAAGGCAGAGTAGATTTAGCATAATTCTCAGGAGCCCCAGGATTTTCAGAATGGTAAATGAACATTGGCTTCAACTTAAAGTCACCAGCTGCATTAGCTCCTAACGAGAGTCAGCCTGTCCCTTGAAGGCAAGCAGTGACTACTCTCTAGCTATGAAAGTCCTAGATGGCATCTTCCAATATCAGAATGTTTCATCTGCATTGAAAAATCTGTTGAGTGTAGCCACCTTCATCAATGTTCTTAGCTAGATCTTCTGATAACTTACTGCAGCTTCTCCATTGGTAGTTGCTGCTTCACCTTGCACTATTATGTTACGGAGAGGGCTTTTTTCTTTAAACCTCATAAACCAACTTCTGCTAGCTTTGTACTTTTCTTCTGTGGTATCCTCACCTGTCTCAGCCTTCATAGAATTGAAGAGAGTTAAAGCCTTTCTCTGGCTGGTTTGCTTGTCTATCCAGACCACTCAGACTTTCTCTGTATCAGCAGTAAGGCTGTTTTGCTTTCTTATCATTCATGTATTCACTGGAGTGGCACTTTTAACTTCTCTCAAGAACTTTATCTTTGCATTCACAACTTGGCTAACTGTTAAGCGCAAGAGAACTTTCAGCCTGTCGTGGCTTTTGACATACCTTAATTACTAAGCTTAATCATTTATAGGTTTTTATTTAAAGTGAGAGATGTGAGACTCATCCTTTTACTTGACACTTAGAGTCCATTGCAGGGTTATTAGTTGGCCTAAATTCAATATTGCCTTGTCTCAGGGAATAAGGAGGCCCAAGGAGAGAGAGGGAGTCGTGGGAACGGTCAGTTGGTGAAGCAGTCAGAACACACACAGCATTTATTGATTGAATTTGCTATCTTACCAGCTTAGGCAACATGGCAAAAGCCCGTCTCTACTAAAAATACAAAAAAATTTAGCCAGGCATGGTGGTGCTTGCCTGTAGTCCCAGCTACTCAGGAGGCAGAGGTGGGAGATCATCTGAGCTTGGGAAGTTGAGCCTGCAGTGAGCCATGATCATGCCACTACACTGCAGCCTGGGTGACAGGAGTGAGTCACTGTCTCAAAAAAAAAAAAAAAAAGTTTACTGTCTTAGATCTTAGATGGGCGCAGTTTGTGGCAAAAACAAATCTGTGGCAAAACAATGACAATGTTAACCTCAAAGATCACTGATCACAGATCATCATAACAGATACAATAATAATGAAAAAGTTGGAAATATTGTGAGAATTACCAAAATGTGACAGAGGAAGTGAGCATATGCTGTTGGAAAAATGGTGCTGATAGACTTGCACAATGCAGGGTTGCCATTCAATTTATTTAAAAAGAAACTGTGAAGAACAACAAAACAAGGTATGCCCATACTCCAAAGGTACTTTTAAGAAATGAATTTTTGAAAGGATTTGAAAATCAAATGTGTTAATTTTGATTGCTCTTTATGGATTTAGCATTTTGTAGTTTTGATTATGACACAAGTTATATTCATACATAAGTTTAGGTGTCACTGGACTTGCTTTGAATCTTTTTTTGTTTTTTTACTAGGTCTTAACTTGCAGAGTCAGTTTAATCTGGAAAATGTCACTGTCTTCAATACCAATGAGCAGGAAAGCACCCTGGGTCAGAAGGTGAGGCTGATTTGAAATCTTCTCAGATAACATATTTGCAAGTTCGTTATTAAGATAACTTATGTGGGTCCAGGCACAGTGGCTCACACTTGTAATCCTAGCACTTTGGGAGGCTGAAGTGGGCAGATCACTTGAGCCTAGGAGTTCAAGACCAGCCTGGACAACATGGCAAATCCTCATTCCTACAAAAAAGTACAAAAATTAGCAGGGCATGGTGGTGCACGCCTGTGGTCCCAGCTACTCGAGAGGCTGAGGTGGGAGAATCACCTCAGCCCAGGGAGGTCAAGCTGCAGTGAGCCTTGATCATGCCACTGTACTCCAGCCTGGGCAACAGAGTGAGACCCTGTCTCATTAAAAAAAAAAAAAAATTCATGTGAATGGGCCTATAAGTCATCAAAAATTTAAAAACTTTTAACTTTATTTCCAACTTACAGAAATAATGTTTTGTGTGTAAAAAATTCAAGCAGTGTTTAAGATAGAATGTACAGTTATTCTGTAATCCGAGGTAGACCATGGTAGATTACGGCATAGCTTTCTATTAAAGTGGATTAACAAAGTAGCTGTACTTTCTGTTTTAATAGTGTTAATCGTAAGGTAGATTATAGAATAGATGTACTTTCTGTTTTAAACATTGAGTTATTTTTTGCAGAATATGTATTTTTTCTATAAATTCATATTATTTCTATAACCACTCATAACATTCTCTGTCTCACCATACCAGGACTTTTTGTGTATGTGTACAAACATGTTGTTTTTCTCCAGAATGAGGTCATTCATACTATTCTGAAATTCACTTTCTTCCTTTAAGATTTAGTTTTATCTTAGTTTTTAAATGGCTCTTGATAAATCTCAGAGTGGATATATCACATTTCTCTGCCTGTGGACATTTGATTATCTCTGATAGTGAAAAACAATGTTACAGTGTCTAGTAGTGTATAATATTGCATCAATCTGCATCGTCTGCATCAATTATGCAGATGTCTTTTTAGGATAAATTCCAGTAAGTAAAATTACTGGGTTAAAATATATGCATATTTCATATTTCAATAGCTATTGCCTGGTTACTTCTCAAAAAGGTTATACCAATTTATACAGCCACCAGTGCCACATGGAGAATGCCTGCCCTTTTACCCCACAGCCTCACCCCAACAGTGTGAATTATCAGTTTTTTAAAAATATTGGCTTAATTGATGTATATATTTGAAAAATAAGTCTTCTTAGTTTTAATTTCATTTCCTTGATCATTATTGGTGTTGAGGAACTTATTATATGTTGGTTGGAATTTATTTTTCTTCTGTGAATTAGCTGTTCATGCTGTTTGCTCATTTTATTGGTGAATTGTCTTTGTGCATTTCCAAAACATTTAGCCCTTTATTCCCAGAGGGAATCTATTGATTATGTTTAGAAATGCAGATTTGAAACTTTCTACGGTCTTCATGACTGTGTTATATCATTGTCATACTGCTCTTGAGTCCATCAAGTAAAATTCTGTCCATCAGGTAAAATTCTGATTACCTTACAGATTAACTATAGGTCTAGATAGTTAGTGACTAGACTTCTCTAACTGTGGGTTGCCTAGGAATGTGTAACTGACCTATTATTCTAGCATTTATCTCTTCTGTTTGATGACTGCTTCATGACAGGCTATATATTTTTTTTTCAATTTAGCACACTGAAGATAGAGAAGAAGGAATGGATGTAGAAGAAGGCGAAATGGGAGATGAGGAAGCTCCAACAACGTGGTGAGTTTTCAGAGCTTAAGCTTTTTGGCTTACAGAGATAATCTCTTAATTTATTGAGTATCCTCTCTGGAGTGAGGAGATAGACAAGGAGGAAAGAAATTATAAGAAATTTCTTTCATTTGTAATTTTCATGTATATTACTTAAAATAATAAATCGTAAATCACTAATGGGCTTTATCTGCTGGTTTCTATATTATGTGCAGACAGTTCATTGTTTGTATAGCCTACCCTATGCATAATCCCAGCATTTGAAAAGCCAACCACAGGCAACCTTAGGAGCTCCTCCCATTAACCCTTCCATTAAACTTGTGGACCCAGTGCCTGTGTGTATTGGGCTAACTTTTAATGAAATAGGCAAGTTAAGAAGCCTTTCCTCCTTCTCTCCCCTTGCTCTTAAAACTGTTTCTTATCTCCTTCTCTGTAGCCCTGTGCTTTCTTTCCAAAAGCAATCCTCAGTGGTAGAGATAGGTTCTAGAAACTGCAACATTAAGTGAAATGATGTATAATGAAATCAATTTTCCCATAGGCTAACAAACAAAAGTTAGGTTCTTATGGCCTATTTCTGGTCACAAAAACAATCACCAAACTCCTAGATAAAGATCAAAATGCTTCTGTTATTAAACATTGAATAAATGTGAGCTATACATGCATTTGAGAAAGATTAATAAAAACAAGTAAGATAATTATTTGCCTAGTTATTCCAGTTTAAGGTTGCGGGTGGCCAGAGCCTGTCACAGCAGCTCAGAGCGCAGGGTGGGAACCACCCCTGTACAGGACGCCATCTGCTCACAGTGTGTTTACCCACACACCCACACTCACTTATCCTGGAACCATTTAGACATGCCAGTTATTTTCATGTACACCCCTTTGGTGACTACCTAGAGAAAACCCACGCAGACATAGGGAGAATATGCAAACTCGACATAGACCGTGGCCCCAGCCAGGAATCGCTTTTTTTTTCTCAATCAACGTTACAATAAAACAATGTTGAAGGAAACATGGTTATTTGAAGACCTTCCATAATTTCTTCCTAGTGCTGGCTTAGAAGCAACGAGCAAGAGAAAAAAGAAGGCATTAAGGAAAATTTTCCTTCACTGGCACTCTTCCAGGTATCTGAGGTGATGAGAGTCATTAGTTATAATTGAAAGAATTTCCATTACTGTCTAGAAGATCAAGATGGGATTCCTGTATCTGCCCAGGGAGATGTATTTCTGGCATCCCAGAATTCAAATTCAAACACATCTCCAGAAGAAACATTAGAAGTGGTGTGGCTCCAAGCTTAACTCCAATACTTCCTAGTCATGTGACCTGGGGCCAATTACTTAACCTTCTACAACACAGTTTCCACATCTTTAAAATGTAGTATTGCCACCTACCCTCTACAGTTAAGAGGATTAAATAAGATGATGATCAGAAATAGTCTATTAAGGCACTAATTGTTTATATGTAGTGGTAAGTGTAAAGCACTTAGAATATTGTCTATTCAGTGTCTAGTAGCTATTATCGTTATTTTTTTTTTTAGAGACCTATTTATTCATTATACATGGATAGAGTAGGCTTTAGGGTCTGGCATGAGCAACATAAGGGCTCTGGGGCAAGTTAGTAGGCTACAAGATGATGAGTCACCTGAAGTATAAACAGCCCAAAAGACACTAGCCAGTGCAGTTTTGTCTACTTAGATTTTGCCTAAGACTGTATAGACAATTCATCCCTATTGGTTATGTTTGTAAATCACTTAAATAAGACCCAACACTCAGCTGCCTCTGTCACAGTCATTAATGTTGAATAGAGGGAGAAAATATGTGAGGAATTACTTTGTGAACAGCTGTATTGCCAGATGATCTTAGGCACTGTAATTTACAAAGCAGAACTCATTACCCATCTACCTACAATATGAAGTCCATTTCAGATTTGGCTCAAATACACCAATAAACATTTTTGTTAAGAAATTTCAATGTATAACATCCTGTAAAATAGCTGAACATTTTAAAAAATGTATCAAGTTTTCCAGAGTTTTTTTGGTTAAAATAGTTACAAGACATTCTATTTTACATAGTAACTGGGTCTCTGATTTGTTATTATTTGCAAATACAATAATTGGTTACATTTGCTTTGTGTGGATAAACAGAAAATTCAGAAGTTTCTGTGGAGTGTTGAAGGTGGAAGGCAAATTGCAAGTGGGTTGAAGAATGAACAGGAAGGTAATGAAGTGGTAACATGGAGTATAGACAACTCTTTAAAGAATTTTATTCAGCTGTGAAGGAAAAGAGCAAGAGACAGCATCTAGGAGAGGGGACTTTAAATTTTAAAAAATATATTAATGCCTCAACTGTAAAAACTGCCTAACAGTAATATATTAACACTACCTCAAAATTTATTCTGTAAGACACCTCAAATACCCAACAAGCCAATTAAAGATAAAAGGGAAGAGATCAAAAGCCTTTTACAGGTAGGAGATGGTAATTAGCAACTTGGAATAATATTGTTGTTGGTATCAAGCTTTAAATTAGATGTGAAGTTCTTAGCAATTGAGACAAAAAGAGACATATAATGGTTGCATGATTCTCATTCTCTGTTAGAGGTAGCCCCATTTTTAAGAGACAAACTTTCCTGGTACATTTCAAGAGGTATTTATTATATTCAATCTTACATGTTGTAAGTGAGTAACATTTTGTTACTCAGTGTGTGTGTGCACATGCACTTCAGAAACATTCTTTATCAAATGTATGGAACTATACAAATATTGGTTCTTGTTCTTTCATGGATGTAAATAATTTATATACTGCTATTTCTTTTCTCTATTTTCTTTGACGTTTTAGGGAATGTTCTTTTTGCGACTTTTTTTTTTTCTTTTTTGAGATGGAGTCTCGCTCTGTCACCCAAGCTGGAGTGCAGTGCTGCGATCTCGGCTCACTGCAAGCTCTGCCTCCTGGGTTCAAGCGATTCTCCTGCCTCAGCCTCCTGAGTAGCTGGGATTACAGGCACGCGCCACAACACCTGGGTAATTTTTGTATTTTTAGTAGAGATGGGGATTCAGTATGTTGGCCAGGCTGGTCTCAAACTCCTGACCTCATGATCCGCCTTCCTCAGCCTCCCAAAGTGCTGGGATTACAGGCGTGAGCCACCGCGCCCAGCCTGTGGCCTTTTTTAAAAACCCAATTCATAGAAAACCCAGAGGTATAATCTTATTGTTGTAAATCAGTGAAGCTGCTTTAATTATAGAGAGAGGTTAATGTGTAGATCATGGTTTTCCTACTTTCAGAGTTGTTACTAGGGAAAAGTTTAGGAAGAGTGAAAGTAAACATGCCCATTAGAATCTTTCAGATACTACTAATTCATGATGAAAGCTTTGGCAAGAACTAGATTTAGATTTTGGTTAGTTAAAAGTCAGTATTCTTCACTGTTGATTTTCACGTGCTTCAGATACTAGCCGTTTATCAGATATTAGCTGTTTTAAAAATTAAAAGAATAGGCCGGGTGCAGTGGTTCACGCCTGTAATCCCAGCACTTTGGGAGGCTGAGGTGGGTGGATCATGAAGTCAGGAACTCGAGACCATCCTGGATAACACGGTGAAACGCTGTCTCTACTAAAAATACAAAAAATTAGCCGGGCATGGTGGTGGGTGCCTGTAGTCCCAGCTACGCAGGAGGCTGAGGCAGGAGAATCGCTTGAACCCGGGAGGCAGAGCTTGCAGTGAGCCGAGATCGCGCCCCTGCTCTCCAGCCTGGGCAACAGAGTGAGACTCCTTTAAAAAAAAAATTAAAATTAAAAGAATATGTATTGACACTGTAGATTTGTGACATATCAAGATTAGAAGTTGAATTAGTAGTGCCATAATAAAGTCACTAGATAAAGGGCTTATTTTTGTGATGCTAACTTGATATGTACCATATATGTTTTTCTCATACTAGTGCTTCTTAGGATATAATATTATTAGTTAGGATATAATACCTGTGACTTTTAACATAGATTCAGATTAACATTGGTTTAAACAACATAAAAGTTGATTTTTTCCCCCTCATATCGAAGTCTAGAAGCAGGCAGTCCAAGGCTGGTAAGGGAGCACTGCTCAGTGAGATTGCCTAGACCCAGGTTTCTTCTACCGTCTTCTTCCATCATGTTGGTGTCTGCCCTTTTTCCTGTAGTGCAAGGTAGCTCACGCTCACATCTAGCCAGCAGGAAGAGGAAAAGGCCAGTGATAAAATATGGCCCAAAAGTTGCACATATGACTTCTACTCTCAACTGATTGGCCAGAGTTTAATCACATGACCATACTAGCAGCAAGATTGGTTGGGAAACATAATCTTTAATTCTGAATAACCATGTATCCTACCAAAATTCAGGGGCTCCACCAGTGTAGATAAAGAGAGTCTATTGGGGTCTATGAGTTCCCTAAAATGATTTGTAAAAGTTTATATAAGCATTTGTGAATGTGTACTTTTCTGATAACTTTCACTAGCTTCTGAAAACGGTTTGTGACCAAAGCTAAGTTAAGAATATTTAGATATTTGTAAAAGAATTTGAATGATTTATTTAATATAACGTTTATTTTATTAGCTCTATTCCAATTGATTACAACCTGTATCGAAAATTCTGGTCACTTCAGGATTACTTCAGGAACCCTGTGCAATGCTATGAGAAGATTTCATGGAAAACTTTTCTCAAGGTAAGTTGCCAGTGACAGACTATCAGAAGCCCAGTATTTTATAGCCAGTGATAGAGCTAAAACTTAATCTTGTCTAACATACTTTTCACTATATAATTCTGCCTCTTACATTTTTATACCAATTTCATAACAAGCTAAATTATAAATTAATATTTAAACCACTAATATTGTGAAGTAGTATATAAGAATCGGATATTTAAAAGTTCATCATTACAGCCTTGCTTTTTTTGAATATAATGAGTGTTGTCAACACAAATTGATGATATTTTGCAGAATATATTCTATCTTTGTACAAAATTATTTTAGCTATCTCATTGAAACAGAAGTCCTCAAGTCATGGCTTTGGGCCAGATCTAACCTACTGCTTGTAAACAAAAGTTTATTGGAATAGTACCATGACCATCCACTTAGCTGTGGCTGTTTTTGCACTATAATGGCACAGCTGAGTAGTTGCAACTGAGATTATAAAGGCCACAAAGCCTGAAATACTTACTCTCTGGTCCTTTACAGAAAAAGTTTGCCAATCTTGTTTTAGAAGAATTTGTTACATTTTTCTTGGCTACTTAAAGATCAGTTGTCCTTTTTTGTCGTAATCAAAATCTAAGATAAATAGGTAGTTCTCAGAATAGCATGGTGTGTGTTATGTTATTTTTAATAGTTTTTGTTTTATATGCAATTTTTTGTGGGGGCAGCACCATCCAAATTCAGATTAAGTGGTTAGTGAGAAATAATCTGGAATTGTCTTCTAACTGGACAGAATTTGGTGGAATTTATTTGCTCAGTTTTTAGCACAAGAAATGCGTTAAGAGTTTCCACAGGTGGTTAAACAATTTCACTGGTAAATTTCTGTACACGCGTAAAAATGTTCCCTTCTCTATTTGTCCCTTACACAAACTTCTTAAATCATATTTCTTTGTTGTTGTTTTTTTTTTTTTTTTTTTTGGAGACGGAGCCTCCCAGGTTCAAGGGATTCTTCAGCCTTAGTCTCCTGAGTAGCTGGGACTACAGGTGCCCGCCACCACGCCTGGCTAATTTTTGTATTTTTAGTCGAGATGGGGTTTTACCATGTTGGCCAGGCTGGTCTCAAACTCCTGATCTCAAGTTACCCGCCCACCTCCGCCTCCCGAAGTTCTGGGATTACAGGCATGAGCCACCGCCACTGGCCAAGAAATCATATTTCTTTAGGAGTAGGGAACTTGTACCTACTTTTACAAGTGAAATATCATACAAAATAGTTTTTACTCCCATTTTGCTATCATAATTTTTATTGTTAGTGTGCCTTGCAATATACAGTATACATAAATGATTGACTGGGAGTAAATTCTAGGCATTTTGATGCAGAAAAGCACTAAACAAATTTGGGTAACAGTGTCGAATAAAACTAATATTTTTATTTTGCAGTATTCTGAAGAAGTTTTAGCTGTTTTTAAGAGTTATAAATTAGATGATACTCAGGCCTCAAGAAAAAAGATGGAAGAATTGAAAACAGGAGGAGAGCATGTATATTTTGCAAAATTTTTAACAAGTGAAAAGGTATAAGTTTTTCTTTTTCATTAAGCATAATAAGAAATGGTCTTGTTTTATTTCCATTTAGCTGACAGCCTTTCTAAGTTAAACTGAATAGAAATGTTTCTTATTTTACTTTGGGTTAAAGCTGATTGATTAATGTTAGTTTGAAAGTCCCATTTCTTCCTTTCAGAAGTAGGACTAATTTGGTTTCAAAGGTGAAAGTAGTTCTACATTAAGTCTGTTTTGTAGACTAATTTTGGAATAAATTCAGTTTAATTACTTTCATGTCTATATATTTTTAAATGTCAAGTTAGGATTTAATTTGTATATGAAAATATTTCATAATTATTGTTTAGGTACAAGTAAGGGGTTCCTTGTTAATCTTATTTATACATTTTAAAAAGTAAATTTTTTTCAAATATAATGCTACAAGATTATGTAAAGTTTCTAGTCAAGATGGCACATTGAGTTTATGTTTCGACTCACTCCCTTTGCTCCAAACACATAGCAATGACGGGTAAAATATAAACGAGAAAACAAAAGAGACAAGGCTGGGCTTCCAGAAACAAGATAAATATCTTCATGGACCAGAAATGCCAAGTAGTGAGCAAAACTGCAGCCTGGGCCTGCTGGACTCTCTATCCAAGGCAGGTGGTGGTGTCCAGGAATTTGGCTACAAGTAACAGAGACTAAATGTGCACCATGTGGGACAAGGGGCCAGAGCCAGATTCACTTCTTGAAGCCAAGGACTAGGGTGGAACTTTTATCCACTTTTGGAAAGAAACTAAGAAAAAATATTGCCAGTCTTCTGCCAAGGGCTATGGTTTTATAGGAAATTGTGAGCCTAGGGAAAACAAAGACAGCTTTGTGTCCATCTGCTTGCTCAGTGACCAGATATGTGAGATGCTCAGTATACTTATGAAACAGCTGCTCCAAGAAGTCATCATAAGACTTCTTCTAGACTTTTGGACTCAGGGGCCCTGGTAGAAGCAGATGCAAAACTGCTAGACAGGGAAGGATGTACACAGAGAGGGAGGGGAAAGGAAGTAAACAAACATCCCAAAAGAAAAGGCTCCTGTTCAAAACTCTGATAAATTAAAATTCCAAAATCCATAAATCTAATGCTAAGAAGGATCACCAGCAAAATCAACTATTGGGATATATATATATTTATTCCAGATGAAATATATAGCCTGACCAAGACTTTATGTATGTTTTGGATACTCAAAAAGATAATTGATGAGATAACATCCATTGAAAACGAACAAGAAGTCATGAAACAAAAGCGGGCTGAAATGAAGTAGGACAGTTGATACAACTAATCGAGAGTCTTGGAAATGAAAAATACAATAATTGAAACCAAAACTCAGCACACAGAATTAAACTATACACTGGACATAGATGAACAAAGAACTAGTGAACTGAAGAAGGTGATGAGAACGTCATCCAGCAAGCAGCACAGACAGATTTTTTTTTTTTTTTTTTTTAAGTGAAAGAGCAGTTAAAAGCCGTGGTGAATAGATTGGGAATTTCCAACATCGGTCTAGTAGGATTTCCAAAGAAGAAAATAGAGGGAATGGTAGAGAAACTGGATTGCAAAGAATTGAAGGAAATCTCCAATCCTCAGCTTAAAAGTGTGCCACAACTGCCAAGCAGGATAAAGAAAGATAAATCTACTCTTCATTACATCATGCCATAACTGTGGGCATTCAGAGAAAACCTAAAAGCCACTAAGGGATAAGAAAGACAAATATACTGGGAAGGCACAGCAGTTTGACTGTTAGCAGATTTCTAACATATCAACCATTAATACCAGAAGACAGTAGAGAAATATTAAAGTGCTGAAAGAAAAATGACATTCAATCTAGAATTTTATACCGAGTTAAATATACTCAAGACTGTCGATGAAAGAAAGACATTTTTATTTAAAGACCAGGATAACTTACCACTCAGTGACCCTCATTTTGAAAAAAACTACTCAAGGATGTTCTTCAGGAGGAAGGAAATTGAACCCATAAGAATGGAGTGGGATACAGAAGGCAACGGTGAGCACAAAAATTGAAAAATATGACAGTAAATTTACTATTGACTATAAACACAAAAAAGTCATGAATGATTTAAAATTTTTTTAATTAAAAAATTTTATTAACGTGGAACTTAACTAGATGACAGTAATAATATGGAAGGGGAAAGCAGAGATGTTTAGTGAGTAATTTAAAATTATAGCAGTCCTTGTAATCTTCAGGAGTGGGAAAGGAATACTGAATATTCCTTTTCATGTATATTAAAAGGGTAACCACCAAAAGAAAACCAACTTGTTGCTCTCAAAGAGCAGAGATCAAAGGGAGGCAGGGAGGAACCTAGACTACTTTATAAATCCAGCAAATGGCAGAAAAAAGGAAGAGAAAGGAGGGGAGAAATATGTCAGTAGTAACAAGTATAGACTGATTTAATTTACCTAATAAGACTTTATCAGATTGGATTTTTAAAACTCCAGCTATATTTGTTAATTTAAATGAAACAGATATAGAAACCTTTTGGTTGACTAAAGAATTCAAAAGTTTTATTCTACCTCGTGTAAGAAAATCCCAAAGCTCTTCTTGCTTAACAAAGAACCTTCCCAAGGTTATCTACTTTTAGAATGCAGAGGTGTCGGTTTAATATTATCAGGGCAAAAAAGTTACAAAACAACCAGTAAGAGTTGTGTACTTTTAAGAGTTACAGGTCCACATTTCTCAGGACATGACAGCTATTTCAAAACTCTGGATGTCTTAATTGATTTTTTTTTTTTTTTTTTTTTTTGAGACAGAGTTTTGCTCTGTCGCCCAGGCTGGAGTGCAATGGCGTGGTCTTGGCTCACTGCAACCTCCGCCACCTGGGTTTAAGCGATTCTCCTGCCTCCACCTCCCGAACAAATAGCATTTCTAAAGACATTTTAGTAACGAAAAACAGCAGGATTAAACATTTTCAGAGAAATCTCTACATTGGAATATGGGATTGATGCTTTTATATCATTCTCCATTCACTTTATCACACTTGGCTTTCTAATAGTATCTCTCCTTTTCTGAATCTTTGTGAACTTGCTTTCACCAGCAGTTAGAACATGAACTTTCAGGATTAAGCACTGAAATTTAATTAATTAATATCACGAGGAAGGTAAAAACAGCTTTGAGAAGCTTAAAACTTACCATAGGAATAAGAAAAAGGCACAAAATTGTACCAAAGAGAATGTGAGGCATATAATGTTTTGCATCTTCATTTCCTTTGTTGCCCCTTAAGCAACAACTTTGTCTTAAATTTACAGTCCTCCTTGTACATTCTTCATATTTTTCAGTGTATTTTTAGTTTTTGCTACTTAATATACAAGTGAAAATATTTGTAATGTATTACCTGTATCATGAAAAATATGCAACATTTTATAAGCTTTACTGCTGCACTGAAAGAAGCCTTCCAGCATCTCTATACCTTACGTGGTGTTTTGATACTAGGATTCCCAAAAAGGCCTTCACACCTAAATATATGCCAGTTTTGGGCCTGATATTACCTTCAACTTTTGATATAGATTTGGTAAGTCATGAGAAAGGTCTGGATTTTTCAGGGATATGGGTGTCATATTCCTTGCCAGTAAGAGCTAGCTAAAGTGAAATCTAAAGCTATGATTATTTGGAGCATAACTCTTTAGCCTATCATTTCACTGGTGAGCAGGTTTAGAAAAGTGCTTGTCATTACAAGGTTAGATCTTTCATCTCTGTAATAGAGCCTGTGACCCCATCCAATGGGAATATTATTATCCAGAAGCATTGTGTTTTGTTACATGAATCTGGTCAGACTTTTCCTTAGGGATAGTCCGGAAATAATGCTTGGCAAGGATGATACAAACTTTTTTTTTTTTTTTGAGACACTTTTATTTTGGCCTACTGCAACTTCCACCTCCTGGGTTCAAGCGATTCTCGTGGCTCAGCCTCCCGGGTAGCTGGGATTACAGGCGCCCAACACCATGCCTGGCCAATTTTTGTATTTTTAATAGAGACAGGTTTTTTGCCATGTTGGCCAGGCTGGTCTCAAACTCCCAACCTCAGGTGATCCGCCTGCCTCAGCCTTCCAAAGTGCAGGGATTACAGGTGTGAGCCACCACGCCCAGCCAGATGATATAAACTTTATAGTTGGAGATAGGCCAGTCATGTGGCAACTACAGGTAGGTAGAGGTTCTACAAATAAAATGGGTGTCTTTGTAAATTATCGTATCTTCCTTCTTAAAGACAGAAGTTTCCCCTAGAAACAAAGTGCCACATTTTTGTGCTACCTGGAGTGTGATTATAAATACTAATGCCCAAAAGTATAGTTCCCTTGTTAGCAGAGCAAAATAATCCAGGGATACTACTTGCTAAATGTAGTGCTGATATACCCGGGTTATTTTTTAATGGAGTGGAAAAGTATCTGTTCTTTAAGGTTAGTCCAGAATCATACTCAGAAATTTTACAGGAGGATTTTACCTCTAATTGTTCAACTTATACCAAATAAAAGGCACTGGTATTATAGGGATTCCTCCCTCCGTACTATGTAGCATGTAAAAGCAGAACAACATTTCAAAATGTTTAAGTACCATGAGTATTACCATGATGGTTAAAGGAATATATTTTTGGATCTTTTAAGTTCTCACAGGAAAGAGTATAATAACGCTAATTAGATATAGGCTTTAGGGTTACCCAGTCCTTTAGAATAATACACTTCTCACTTTCCATCTGAGACTCAATGACCAAAATGATCAGATGGAATACTCAGTGGCTAGCAGTTACCAGGGTGAGGTTACCCACAGTTATGTACTGTTGACCCTAGTGTGGTCATTAGGCCATTCATTTTCATGGAGAAAAGAAAATTCACAATTTTGCTTGGTCTCTGCATTGTGTGAAGAGGCCTCCAGTTAGGACTTTTGGTCATTTTTTAAAAAAAGTTCCTGGCAGTAAGAAACTATCCATATAGTCATTCTGCCTTAAATGTTTTGTACTTTTTATGTGCATTTGAGAGGTTGAATCTTTATGTAGTAATGGCTAAGATAGGTCTCTTATAAGATATACTATAGCCTAGTTAGGAGCAAATGAAGGCAGAAGCAAGTCCCTCCTGTTAACAAGTGGGCAGGCTAACCACTATCCTACAATTTTTTTTTTTAATCTCATTAGTTGTTCTCGGCATGGGAGGCTTTTAGATAGCTCTGGAACAGGGTTGCGCAGCAGGAGGTGAGCGGTGGGCAAGCAAGCGAAGCTTCATCTGTATTTACAGCTGCTCTCCATCACTCATATTACCACCTGAGCTGCGTCTCCTATCAGATCAGCAGCAGCATTAGATTCTCATAGGAACATGAACCCTATTGTAAACTGATCATGAGGGATCTAGGTTGTGTGCTCCTTATGAGAATCTAATGCCTGATGATCTGTCACTGTCTCCTCACCACCCCTAGATGGGGGACCTTCTAGTTGCAGGAAAACCAAGCTCAGGGCTCCCACTGATTCTAAATTATGGTGAGTTGTATATGTATTTCATTATATATTACAATATATATTTGTATTGAATAATACAAATTTGTATTGAATAATACAAATTTGTATTGAATAATAATAGAAATGAAGTACACAATAAATGTAATGCACTTGAATCATCCCAAAACCATTCCCTCTACCTCATAACCCCTGGTCTGTGGAAAAATTTTCTTCCATGAAACCAGTCCCTGGTGCCAAAAAGGTTGGGGATCCCTGCTTTAGAAGTCTTTTGCTGACAGTCATGTCAGTCTTAGCATATGGGTGTGCTTTCACTCATCCTGTAAAGGTAAATACTGTGGCCAAAACCTTTTCATATGATTGTAAAATTGACTTGTAATGGTCCTCAGGGCGGAAGGCATGAACTACCCTCTGTTTTGACATTTTTGAACTCTGGTCCTGACAGATAGAACAGCTCTTTAAATATCATTGAGCATATTAGAAACCTTAGAGCATACTCTGCCATTGTTATTTTTAGAATAACCTCTGTGTGTGAGTCAAGCCATGGTTATACAAGCAAGATAAGAAAGTAAAGTGATTGATGCTACCAAGTAGCAGCCCTCTAGGAAAGACTAAAGACAGGGTGCAGAAGATGTACTGCCAAAGTAGGCTTTGAATTTGGAGCCTAATCTTGAAGAGAGGCAAAGTCTGAAAGGCTTAGCAGAGAAGACTAGTTATTTGATAAGATAAAGAGCGGAGATAGAATAAGAAGTCGTCCAACCTTCTTATTAGCCAAAGTAATAGAAATTAATACTGACTATAACAGAAAGACCATTACAAATTTTAGATCCTCTAGAAATGAGAACTCTCATTATTTTTACAACAGTGTATAGTCATGATTACACAAAAGCATAACAAAGTCATATTTATAAATGTTAATAGACCTTTGAAAAGAAAATGTTCTCTGATGAGGGCAATAATTTTGGACTCCTGGACAGACTCTATAGAGGGCAAAAAGATATTACCTGGTTATAAATGGACTTCATACCCAGAGGAAAAAAAAAATTTTCTCTGCGTTAATTGGGCTCCCTCCTCTATTATATACAAGTGTTTATTAGTTTTCAGTATACTTTGATATGCATGTCTTAATAGATCAATGTTTAATAACAGTATTATTTAAAACTTTAAAATTGGTTTTTAAAACAATTCTATCCAGCATGTTTAATATGTAAACATTAACTGATTTATTTCATCCTGAGTGTTACGAAGAACAAACATGTTAAGATATGGTCAGAGATACATAGGTTTAAAAACATATGAATCAGGCCAGGCACAATGGCTCACGCCTGTGTCCCAGCACTTTGGGAGGCCGAGGCAGACAGATCACTTGAGGTGAGGCGTTTGAGACCAGCCTGGCCAACATAGTGAAACTCTGTCTGTACTAAAAATACAAAAAATTAGCCGGGCGTGGTGGCAGGTGCCTATTATCCAGCTACTCGGGAGGCTGAGATAGGAGAATCGCTTAAACCCAGGAGGCAGAGGTTGCAGTGAGCTGAGATCACACCACTGCACTCCATCCTGGGCAACAGAGCGAGACTCTGTCTCAAAAAATAAATAAAAGAATCATATGTTAAAATAAATAAAAGAATCATATGTTAGGGACTTTTTATGTTTTCTGTGTCTGAATTTTAATTTTTTGTAGAAATTTTTTCAATACTCTGTAATCCTATAGAATATTAAAACTTTACCAGATAGCATAAGAATATTCTGTAAATTCATATAATTTTCAGTGTTGTCTGAGATTTATGAAAACCAATATATAGACACTGGCTGTTTAATCACAGCTTGATTTAGTTGTTCACCCATGTTTATGTGTAAATAATCATAAGTTAATAATACAGGTAACAACAAAATAGCCAATATTAATTAGAAAGTTTCATTTTAGCCTTTTAAAGGCAGAAAAGTCTTACGTTTATTAAAATTCTATATTTGTATCTTTTTTCTACCTTGTGGTTTAATCAAAGAAAAGTCATAAAGTCATATTTTAAACTGAAAACTTTCAAACAGTACTAATGTAAAACATTAAAGAGTTTGTTTTACATTGACTGAGTATTAAGGAAAATGAAATTTAAATTTTTGGTATTTATTTTATTGAGGAATACTGTAGCCTTCTAAGTCTACTTCACGGTACAGTCATGCACCCCATAGTGGCACCACATAACGACCACATAACTGGTCAACAGTGGACCCCGTGTACAACAGTGGTTCTGTAAGATTATAGATTATAATACTGTATTTTTACTTTGCCTTTTCTATGTTCAGATACACAAATCCTTAACCATTGTGTTACAGTTACCTACAGTATTCAGTGCAGTAACATGCTCTACATGTTCGTAGCCTAGGAGCCATAGGCTGTACCATATAGCCTAGGTGTGTAGTAGGCAATAGTATTGTTAAGTACACTCTATGATATTCACACAATGGGGAAATTGCCTAATGACACCTTTCTTAGAATGTATCCCTGTAGGTAAGCGACACATTACTGTATTAGTACAGAAAGTTGCTTAAAACTTTTTAATTTGAGACTGTATCTTCAGGTTACCTTTTTACTAACTAAAAGGATTGAGACTTGATAGCTCCTGCCTTCAATGGGCATCTCCTTTTATCTTATAACTCAGCAGGGACACTGAGAGACCTTTAAACTAAAATTAGATTTTTCATTTTTTTAAGAACTTTTTTTTGAAAGACAATTTGAAAATAATTATTAGAAAGTAGAGCTGGGCGCAGTGGCTCACGCCTGTAATCCCAGCACTTTGGGAGGCCAAGGTAGGCAAATCACTTGAGGTCAGGAGTTCGAGACCAGCCTGGCCAACATGGTGAAACCCCATCTCCACAAAATACAAAAATTAGCCAGGCGTGGTGGTGCGTGCCTGTAATCCCAGCTACCCTAGAGGCGGAGGCATGGGAATCCATTGAACCTGGGAGGCAGAGGTTGCGGTGAGCCAAGATCGCACCACTGCAATCTAGCCTGGACAGCAGAGTGAGACTCCATCTCAAAAAAAAAAAAAGGAATACTATTTAAATTTATAATTTAGTTGTTTTTATATAATTGTTTATACGTTCTTTTTCTCAGAAACCAAATGTTTTCTATTTCAATTGAGTAAGTTATATGGAAGGTACTATTCCAGGTAGAAAACTATTTTACAGTTTAGTCCTCTAGACCCTAATTTAATATCTAACACATTTGTGAAAATTAAAAGTTTAAATTGTTTAAAGTTTAAATTTAAAGTTTAAAGTGAAATATTTGTAAACATACTAACTGTGGAACCTGTATTTTTTTTTTCCTAATCTGGGGAGAAAATGGGTATATTCAAAACATTTGGAGTTTAGGCTTGATTTCTTAATTGTCTGGGCAGATTTTAACACCTCGTCCAGGATTATGTAAGCACTTAGTGGTGCCTTTCAACAATTTAAAAAGGAAATCCAGTATGTGAAGCCCGGTGTGGTGGCTCACGCCTATAATCCCAGCACTTTGAGAGGTCAAGGTGGGTGGATCACTTGAGGCCAGGAGTTTGAGATCAGCCTGGCCAACGTAGTGAAACCCCATCTCTACTAAAAATACAAAATTTAGCTGGGCGTGGTAGTGCGCACCTGTAGTCCCAGCTGCTCAGGAGGCTGAGGCAGAATTGCTTGAACCCGAGAGGCAGAGGTTGTAGTAAGCCACGATTGTGCCACTGCACTCCAGCCTGGGTGACAGAGCGAGACTCTGTCTCAAAAAAAAAAAAAAAAAAATCCAGTACGTGAGAGATTTAGTACTTTTCTAGAAATCTCTCAAGCCACACAGTCTGATCAGACTTATATACTGTAGAAACTGTACAGCTGTATTCTTTTCATAGACTTAATACTTTTTTGAGAAATACGCAACTCCTGCAGTCATGCTACAGAAAGACTGCCCTGTTGCCCACTCCCTGACACACAATTCATATGGGTTTTCACGTAAAAGAAAAAAAAAAGCCTAACACTCAGTCAACAGGAAAATTATTAAATTATTAGGCCAACTAGAGGTCATACAAGAGCACTTTGAAGGAGTGAAAACATTCTGAACTAACTCAAGGTTAATAGAAGCGATCCTTTTGTGTACTGTACTTCACTGGGGCTCAAGGGCAAAACATAAAATCACATTTACACAGATGCTCTGAGCTTCCCATGTACCAAATTGCCATTGGTACATTTGTCTTCCGGGGGCACCAGTTTCCTTTTAATGAGGTTTGCATCTTAGAATCTTATTCTTTCCTAGTTATGCAAAGCTAAGTTCCGTAATTCCATGATTTTCAGTAAGAAGGAAAAAAGCAGACCTAAGAAGCTTAAAACTTATATGGAAAAGAAAAGAACACAAAATTTAATAAACGGAAGATGGAGCAGTTTGTATCTACAAGGGATATATACCTAAAACAAAACTCATGATTGAAATATTAGGATGGAAAGAGACATACCAGGTTAATACCAACAAAAAGAAAGCTACATAAATAACAAATAAAATATAATTTAAGGGAAAAAGAATTTAAGGAACACTACATAATTAAAGGAATGAACCACCAAGAAGGTGTCATGAACTTATATGTATTTAACAATATACCCTCAAAATATATTAAGCAAAAACTTACAAAATTATGCGAAGTTGGCCCACAATTACAGTATGTATTTTTAACTGCTTCTGATGGATCAGGTTGACTAAAGATTAGTTAAGTATATGGAAGATTTGAACAATGACAGTAATAAGCTTGATGTAGTATAGAACAAATAGAAGCAATATATTTCTTTTTGTGTATATGTGGAACATTCACAGAATTTGACCATGTACTAGGTCACAAAGAAATTATCAGCAAATTTCAAAGATTATACACGAAGAACACATTCTCTGGCCACATTTCTCTGTAATCAAATTAGAATTATAAAATTAGAGCTGCAAAAAGGATAGCTTAAAAAAAGGCAAATATATGAAAACATAAAAATGCATTTCCCAGGAGTTAAAGAAGAAATCATAATGGAAATTCCAAATTTGTAATAAATGTATATCAGAATTGTAATTATAGGAAGAATTACATGTCAGAAGTGTGGGTTGCAAATAAAGGGAGATGTAAAGGGACAGTTAAAGCTTCATATGCATTAATGGAAAAAATGTCAAGAAAGAGTGACAAATTGAGCGTTCAACTCAAGAAGTTAGAAAAAGTACAAAATAAAGCTCAAGAATATGGAAGTAATAATAGCACAACTTAGTGAAATAAAACAAACTAAAACGTATCAGCAAAACTGAAAGTTGTTTCTTTGAAAAGAAAATGTTATAAAAAGAAATCCAGAGCTTGTACAAGGAAAATGAAAAGATACCAGCAAACAATATTAACAGTAAAAATTGACAGAGATATTTGAAATGATTAAGAGGATATTATGAACAACTTCTACGAATAAATTTTGAAGCCTTTAATAAAATGGGAATTCTTTAGAAAATTTTAATGACCAAAATAGACTCTCAAAAAAAAAATATATATATAGAAAACCAAATAAATGAACAACCATTAAAGAAATACCAGCCAGAATGACACTTTTTGAATGACATCAGGCCCAGGGGTTTTTTAGGCACATCTTATCAACACTTCAAAGAATAAATAATTTCTACCATAAATGAAAATTTTCAGAAGTTAGAAAAAGAGAAGCCCCCCAGTTCATTATGTAAGATTATAACTTAAAATCCCAATAAGGACAGAACAAGGAAAAATGTGTATGTATATTCGTCTCACATATAAATAGAATGTTTTCTATTTATAGAAATAAAAAATGTCTTATAAACTCACAAATTAAATGAAGTAGTTATTTTTTAAAAAATAGAGACATACAGTTTATCCTAGGAATGTAAGTATGGTTCATCAGAAAGATGAATATAATGCCAGATTAACAACAGATTGGCTAGGCGTATTGGTTTACGCCTGTAATCCCAGCACTTTGGGAGGCCAAGGCCAGAGGATTGCTTGAGCCCAGGAGTTCAAGACCAGCCTGGGCAAGATAGCAAGACCGTGTCTGAAAAAAAAAAAAAAAACAGATTAAAGATTTTTAAGATCTGTATGATCATCTCAGAAGCCAAGAAAATTCAATAAAATCTAATATTCAATACAAAAAGTAGAAAGGAATGTTCTCTGAGCTGATAAAAGGACTGATTTTAAAAACCCTATTGCAAACATCATACACAATTATGAAACTTTAGAAAGTATTCCCATTAAATCCAAAAAGAAGACATGGATGGACACTAACCATATTTCTGTTCAACACCGTACTGGAGGATCTAACCATTTCAATAAGAGAAAAAAACAAAAAAGGAGTAAGAGTTATAAGCATTGGAAAGAAAAGAGTAAACTATCCCCATTTGAAGACAATGTAATTGTCTACAGCGAAAAATCCAAGAGAACCAAGAAACTGTTAGAACTAATGAAACTTCAGCAAGATTGCAAGAGAAACATCAATAGTGTTCTTATAAACCAGTAATCAATTACAACAGGTTATTCAGAATAGCAGTGAAAGCTCTCCAATACCTAGGCGTAATCTTCATAGAGAAACATTACAAAAATGGAGCAGTGTTTCTACATTTATAGATACAGACCCAGTGCCCCTTCTCCCCAGATTTACTGATTCGGTACATTTTGAATCAGTATCCAAATGGGTTTTTTAATTTAAGTTATACCCAAAGGAATATAAATTGTTTTATTATAAAGACCAAATGGGTTTTTTCATGGGAACTCAAACAGTTAGTCTTAATATTTCTATGGAAAAGCAAAGAGCCAAGAGTAAGAAAAATATGAAGAAAGCGGGAACACTTGCCGTGTCAGATATTAAGACCTGTACGCGATAGTAATTAGGGCAGGTAATTATTAGTACTAGTATACAGAAGAAGAAAACTGAAACAATAGAAAGTCCAAATTGTAGAAAAGGTTAATATACAAAAGAGATTGCATTATAAACTAGTGAGGAAAGGATGAATTATTTATTTATTTACTTATTTTGAGACAGAGTTTCACTTTTGTTGCCCAGGCGAGTGCAATGGCGCGATCTTGGCTCATCGCAACCTCCACCTCCTGGGTTCAAGTGATTCTCTTGCCTCAGCCTCCCGAGTAACTGGGATTACAGGCATGCGCCACCATGCCTGGGTAATTTTATATTTTTAGTAGAGACAAGGTTTCTCCATGTTGGTCAGGCTGGTCTCAAACTCCCAACCTCAGTTGATCTGCCCGCCTCAGCCTCCCAAAGTGCTGGGATTACAGGTGTGAGCCACCAGGCCTGGCCTATTCTTAATAAATGTTGCTTGGACAATTCATTATCCGTATGGAAAAATTAAAATTCAGTCTATACCTCAGTACAGTCAATTCTAGGTTAATCAATTCCAGGTTAATTGAAAGTATGAATGAGAAAAGCAAGACTTTTAAACATTTAGAAGAAAACATGAAATATGTAAATTTGGAGTAGGGAGAGATTTCTTGAGCTACAAAAAGCACAAATTGTGAGGGAAAAATATCAATTTAATATTTAATATTTAAGATGTAAAAGTCTTGAATAGTAAAAGATACCATAGGCAAAGTAAAAAGACAAGGCACAGACTGAGAGAAGATTATTTGTCACCTACATAACCGGGAAAAATTAGTATTCAAAATATTCCATTGATAAAAGACAACCAAATGGAAAACTGAAAAGATGATAAGAAAAAGTAATTTCAAGATGTAGAAAACTGAATAGTGAATGAGCTTATAAAAGTTGCTAAGCATCTCTAGTGCAGATAAAATGATGAGATAACCATTTCACACTTAGCAAACTGGCCAAAATTGAAAAGCCTAACAATACTAGTATTGCTAGAGATGTGGGAAAATGAGAACTTTTATACACTGTTGAAATATAAATTGAATCAACCACTTTGCAGAAACTTTTGTAAAAACTAGTGAAGTTAAAATTTGTTCCTAAATATGGCCCCCTACACAGGACCCACATACACAAGGAAATCTCTAAGAAGATTCACTGTACCATTGTTTGTAAATGATGTATTTTTAAATGAAAGTTTAGAAACAGTGTCAATGTTCACAAGCAGAAGACTGGGTGATAAGATAATTTTACATGACAGTTCTATAAAGCACTGAAAATGGATTAATTATAGCAGGGGTTGGCAAATCTGGCCTGTCATCTATTTTTGTAGATAATTTTTATTGGGCCAGGTGCAGTGGCTGTAATCACAGCACTTTGGGAGGCCAAGGCAGGAGGATTGCTTGAAACCAGGAGTTTGAGGCCAGCCTGAGCAACAAAGTGATACCCCCATCTCTACAAAAAAATTTTAAAATGAGCTGAGTGTGGTGGCACATGCCTGTAGTCCCAGCTACAGGGGAGGCTGAGGCAGGAGAATCGCTTGAGCCCAGGAGGTCAAGGCTGCAGTGAGTCATATTCATGCTCCTGCATTCCAGCCTGGGTGACAGAGTCAGATCCTATCTCAGAAAACAATAAATAAGAAGAATAATTTTTATTGGAACACAGCCGCCCTCATTCATTTAGATTGTCTCTGACTGCTTTTGCTCTGTAACAGCAGAGATAAATAGTTGTGACAGAGATATATAGTCCATAAAGCCTAAAATAGTTTCTGGCTGGTCCTTAAAAGATTTGCCAATCCCTGAACTAGAGCAACATGTATTAAGATGGGTAAATTTCAAACATAGTGTTGTATGAAAATAGCAAATTGCAGAATAGCACATACTGTGTAGAGTTTGAAACAATGCAAAGTACATCCATATATTATTTATAGATGTTTACATATGTAGTAATATAAAATGTGTATAAAAATCCTAACCGTGAAATACATGGTAGTGGTTACCATAGTGGAGGGAGGGAGGGAAATAGGAGCGGGGAGGTCCTCCCTCTATAGAGGGAGCTTCAACTGTGTCTATGATATTCTGTTTCTTTAACAGATATGTAACAAGTAAAAATGTTAGGATTTTATATGTAACTGGGTAGTGGGTACATGAATGTTGTATTACTTAACTATACCTTTTTGAACATTTAAAATATTTCATAGTTTAAAAATTGGATAATTTGATCTCAGCTGATGTGTTATGACAATTGGTAAGATTTTAATGAGAATGTTCTGAATATTTTGTTTTCTAGCACACATTTTTTATGTATTTTGTGTTAAATTGATAGAAATGGAAGATTTCATACACTTTAATTTTACCCAGGAATATTATTTATATGTAAAATTGATTGACAGAAAGGCATGTAAGGATGACTGAAATGAAAAGCATGAGCCTTTTTAGGTTTAGAATATTGGGAAAACTGAGGCCTGAGCTAAGATGTGCCATAAAAGCTAAGGACAGTAGCCTAGTCCAGTGATGTATGCCTGAAGTTCCAGCTATTTAGGAGACCAGGGCGGGAGGATCACTTGGGCCCAGGAGTTCAAGTTCAGCCTGGGCAACATAGCGAGACCCTTCTGTACTAAATACATACATACGTACAGCTAAGGATAATAAAAGCCCTTTGCTCAGGATACAAAGACATTTACAAAGAAACATTTGGGCCAGGCATGATGGCCACGTAATCTCAGCACTTTGTAAGGCTGAGGCTGAAGGATTGCTTGAAGCCAGGAGTTCAAAACAGCCTGGGCAACAAAGTGAGACTCTGTCTCTACAAAAAATTTAAAAGAAAAAAATTAGCTGGGCATTGTGGCATATGCCTGTGGTCCTAGCTGCTCAGGAGGCTGAGGTGAGAGAATTGCTTGAGCCCCTCAGTTCAAGGCTGCAGTGAGCTATGATGGTGCCATTGCACTCCAGCCTGAGAAGCAGAGTGAGACACTGTTGCTAAAAATAATAATAATGAAATGTTTGACCCATGACATATTGTAAATGATATAATTTTTTAAATAACCAAAGAAAAATGGAACTAGATAGTAGATATTATGAAAGAAAGGGTAAAATTGAGTGTGTTAGTTTTACTCTCAGCTGTGTCACTAACTAGCTGTGTAACCTTGCCTAGGTAGTTTTAACTTTTCTGGACCTAGTTTCCTTAAGTATAATGTGAAGCAGTTAGCTTGAATCACATTAGGTCCTTTCCACCCCTGATTCAGTGTTTTGTTGACTGCTATTTTCAATCCATTGTTTCTATCAAGGAAAATCTTTCAACATAAAAAAATAAAATGAACAGCTAGTAAGCATCACCTAGCCACTTTGGTTCATCTCTTTAAGCTAGGGGTTCACATCTCTACTCCAGATACATTGAACTGTGTACTTTGGTCCTTCAAATAGGCCAGTCTCTTATTTGGCTCCCCTTCTTGCTCCCCCGTCCCCCAACCCCCACTCTCCACCTTTAGGTTTGTTCCTTGTTGAGAGTTTAGATGCTGCTTTCTCCAGGAAGCCTTCCTAGAGTTGCTTGGGCAGATGGATGTTGGAGCCTCTCATTGAATTAGCCAACACTGGAGAACAGCTTTTGTGGAGGAAATTGATGTTTTACTTTGTTCATGAAATCTGATCAAGTGTCACTTGAACATTCAAGTAGACATGTGTAATAGGTTGTCGAGTATACAAATCTGGAGATAGGAACAAGATCTAGGTTGAGAGTATAGTTGTAGGAGTTACCAGTTTATAAATGGTAATTCAAACTGTAGAGTATATGAAATGAGCTAAAGGGGAGAGTGTAGATTCAGAAGAGAAGAAAATACTGAAATCCTGAAGAAAACCCATGTTTAAGGGAGAATGAAGGGACAAGAGGAGAAGATTGAAGAGTAACCTGTGAGATTAGAGAAAAACTAGAAAAGCATGCACTCATGGAAGCCAAGAATATCAAGTAGAATGAGGACAGTAAAGAGTGTTCACAGGATTTAACAACAAATAAGTCATTGGTGATCTTGACAAAACACTTTCTTCGCCCGCCCCAAGACCGAGTCTTGCTCTGTTGCCCAGGCTGGAGTGCAGTGGCATGGTCTGGGCTCACTGCAACCTCCGCCTCCCAGGTTTAAGCTATTCTCCTGCCTCAGCCTCCAGAGTAGCTGGAATTACAGGGCATGCACCACCACGCCCCGCTAATTTTTTTTTTTTTTTTAAATAGAGACGGGGTTTCATTATGTTGGCCAGGCTGGTCTCGAACTCCTGATCTCATGATCCGCCTGCCTCAGCCTCCCAAAGTGCTGGGATTACAGGCATGAACCACCATGCCCAGCTGACAAAAACACTTTCAATGGATTAGTGGATGAGGCGGTCAGATGATAGCAGGTTGAGGAGCTGATTGGCAACAGTGCCTATAGTCAATTATTTTAAGAAGCTTTGCTGTTAAAGGGTGAGGTGAGAATATGGGAGATTTTTGAGGGAGCTTATTTAATGCTTATGGAAAGGAGCTTGGAAAGAAGAGGTTGTAGATAACAGAAACCAGGGCAGTTAGTTGATGGAACTCAGTTGTTAGGGATATTGGGATTCCAGATGGAAGGTAATCCAGATGGAAGGTAATCCAGATGGAAGGTAATCCAGATGAAATACCTTTAGCCGTGAAGGAGTTGTGACAGAAGGAAATGAAGTAAACAAAGGTGTGGGTGCAGCTGATTTGTCATTTTGGGGGCCAAGAAATGAAATGCTTTCCACTTTAATTTTTCTCCTCATTGAAGGCAAAACTAGTTATCTACTGAAAGTGAGAAGGGGTGCTAAAGTAGTATTTTTGCTAAGTGGAAAGGGTTTGAAATCATTACTGTGAAGAATAGGAGAGAGAATGGCCTTGAAGAATAAAGAAAGATTGCTGATTAAAAACAGATGTTTAAGGTGGAGACAACATACCAGTGGTGCCTTCTGCTTAGCTGTTTAATTTGGTGTATTCACTCAGGCACCTGACTTTCAGCCGAGATTGGAAGCCTGAGGGTTGGTATAGAGAAGGTGACTAACAGTTGGTTTATTCAAGGTTGCTGTTTGCTCACTAGACATGACAGAAGAAATATGGGACAAGTGTGTTGAGGAAGTTGGCAAGAAAGTGGCCGAAGAGATTAACCATGAAGTCTAGACCAGGAGTTGGCAGACTATAGCCTACAGGCCAAATCTGGCCCACCACCTGTGTTGGTTGTTTTTAGTGATTTTGGTTTTTTTTCCCCGTTACATTTTAGATGTTTAAATACCTACATAATATCCATAATATGTCTCTTAGCCCACATAACCTATTAATAAAAATATTTACTATTTGACACTTCAGGAAAAAGTTTGCTGACCCCTTATCTAGACTAAAATAGGATTATAATAAAATAGGATGGGACTAACAGGCAGAGAATAGACGGGTCAAGGGCCTTAAAGTCTCGGTAAGATCCAAATATTAGGTATGTTGGAAGCAACTAAGCGAGAGGCCTGGGAAGGATAGAGGTTGTGGTGAGATAGGATTGTGAGTTGATGACTTCAGATCTGGGGCAGCTGTGAGTGACCCCAGGTCTAGCTGTGGCCACAGTAGTGGGTAGCTGCAGCAGAGATGGGCCTGTCCGTGGAGTTAAGGGCAAAGAACTAACAGCCTGAGTGGAGACAGTCAAGTTGCCCAGGGGCTGGAGGAAGGGAAGGCTGATGGCTGGCCATTCACATTTCCAATTTGGGATAGGAGAGTTAATATAAATAACAATCAAATATATTCAATCCTTAAACGTGAGGGAAACCTGACTGGAAGGCTGATCATTAATTTTTTTTTTAAGACCTGGAGCCGCAGTGTGGAAGGGGTTGCTAGTGAATAGGAAGGCTTGTGTGTGTTAGGTGGCATTAGTAAATGGTACCAACCACGTAAAGCAGAGCCACCAGCACTTGGGACATTGAACCAAAACAAATCTCCGACGCTTCCAGCTGCCTTACTGGTGATTCATTTAGAAGAACGTGGCTTTCCTTTGTTACTGTAGTTTTTGAAGGCAGAACTAGCATGAGTTTGTGGATACAGACTTCAGCTTTCCTTCAGTGTTCCATGCACATAATCAGAATGACCTTCCTTCATCGCCGCAGGTTATTCTTACAGCTGGATGGCAGGGTCATTGAAGAAGAACTTCCTCATAAGTGACCTTCAAGTCCTTTCTAATCCAGATTCTGTGATAATACAAGTATGATGCGATTTTCACTAAAAGCTAAAAAAACAAAGCCCATCTAATCAGAGATGATCTTCACTCGAATTTCTTGTTTATTGTCAAGTAATACCTCTGTTGCAGGCACTTTATAGGGCTACAAAAATGAGTGGTCCCCGTTGATATTATGCTGTTATCCATATCTTCTTTAGCCATTATTTCTTCATATGTGAGAAAGTAGTAGCCTCAGTTTTACTTTTAAATTTTGTTTTTGTTTTTAATTTAGAGTCTTGCTATGTTGCTCAGACTGATCTCGAACTCCTGAGCTCAAGTGATCCTCCTCCTCAGCTTCCTGAGTAGCTGGGACTATAATAGGCTTTGTGCCACCATGCCCAGCTTACTTTTTTCTATTTCTGCCTTATTTTATCCTCATGTCAGGACCACAGATAGAGCATTGTTTTCCACCAACAAGAATGTGTCATGGCATAAAACAGTCAAGAAATCTAAGTGAAACCTTGACTGGGCTGTCTTTGGGCTTGTGCGGTAATGCCTCACATGCAGTGACCTCTCAACAAATGGTTTTTAAATTGAATTGGAATCTTCCATTTCTATATTAGCACATTTTGTACCTTTAGGCAAAACTTGATTTTAATGTGTTGTTTTCGTATGTGTTTGCTTGTTTCTTGAGTAGCTGATGGATTTACAACTGAGTGACAGTAACTTTCGTCGACACATCCTGTTGCAGTATCTCATTTTATTCCAATATCTCAAGGGGCAGGTCAAATTCAAAAGGTAAGATAATATGGGTAGTAAACAATTTGTAAACAGTAGCCAAGAAAAAAAAGGACTTGCTTATGATTTTTCTTATGTATGTGTCCATTTCATGTTAAGGCTGTATCCCTAAAACACAGGTATTGCAGCTGATATATTGAAGGCTTTTAGATATTAGGATATTTAAGGAAAAGATGTTAAATATATCTGTCAGTGTGAGTTTTTCCTGCCCAACTCCAGGGCTTGCCAGGAGTTGTCGTCTTTATTGGCAGGTGGAGGTCTCTGCTCCAAACTTCCGTCATTCCCTTCTCACCTCCCTCAGACCTCCTCCAAAGCTGATTTGCAGACTAAGCCAGTAATACACATCTCACAAGGTGTGGAGCTCTGTAGGACATTCAGGCTAAAAGATGCAAAGAAAATCTTTAAGCAAAAAGGAGTTCATTTATTTGGGGTTTCACAAAACCTCATTAGGCTCTCTACTGTCTATCTAAATACTTCCATCCATTTCCTCCTGTCCTGTCCACAGCTGAAGGTGGAGCCCACTGTTACTTAACGGTATTTGTGTTAAGGAAACTGAGCAATGCAGTATTAGTTGTATAATGACTTTACTACCTGCTGGGTTTGAATCCCAGGCTCGTCATTTGCTGGCTGCAGTGCAGCTCTTTCAGACTTGTAATTTTAAGGTAGTAGCACATGGTAAACACTCAAAAAATGTTATTTCTTATCCTTCTATCTATTTTGGAGGTTTGGTATAGCATAGTAGGAAGATGAGGGACTTTGGAGTGAGACGTGGGTTTGAATTAAAGCTTTATGGCCTTGGGCAAATCAGGGAGCCACCGTACCCTCTGTTTAATATGTACATGTACTTGTTCCGAGAATTCAATGAATAATGTATGTAAAGTGTTCAGATCCTAGCCATCAATATTTATTGGATGTCTTTAAATCACCTAGTGCATTATGAGAGCTCAGTTAGTGGCAGCTATTAACAATTTGGGTTTGCCTGTTGCCTTTTCTAGGGTTTGGGTGTTTTTATTCGTTGTATTTTGAATGAATCTTAATGTAGCATGCCATACTGAATGTGCATCATGTATACATATATCTTAATATCAAATCAGAAGTTTTCATTTCACACTCAGCTTATTTTAGGAAACATTTATTGCTCTGTTCATAGTGAATCTGATTGATTAATTGAATGTTTTATTCCCTGCATATGCTTTTATGTCTTCAGTACCAACCCTCTTGAGGAAGAAGTGCAAGAATTTTCTCTTATAATCCTCTCATTTGTGACTATTCTAGTCTTGGCAATTTTTGACACTATCCACAGTATAGTTACATGTTACATGCCTTGTGTTTTTTAAACCTTAAAGTTGAATATGCATTGCTGTAACTCAAGCATGCTTTCATTGCTTTGTTCCCTAGTTCAAACTATGTTTTAACTGATGAACAATCACTTTGGATTGAAGATACTACAAAATCAGTTTATCAAGTAAGTTCAACACGCAACAAACCCATGATTGAAAAAATGGAAATTTAGGATTTTCTTTGTTTCAGCCCCAAATAGGAAAATAAGGATAAAGTTAAGCTCAGGTACAAGACCACAAACACTCCTTGGTTCTCTGCCTACAAACCACTCCTATGATGCAGAAAGTTGTTGAAAGCTTAGTATATTCTTTCTAATCACAGCTACTATCTGAAAACCCCCCCGATGGAGAAAGATTTTCAAAGATGGTAGAGGTATGTGTTTTTTATGCTTATATCCTCTTCTTAGCATAAAATAGAACTTCAGAGGATTCCATTAACCAAAATGTAATCGCTTTGTTTTTCCCAGCATATATTAAACACTGAAGAAAACTGGAACTCGTGGAAAAATGAAGGTTGCCCAAGTTTTGTGAAAGAAAGGTAAATACATACTCATCACAAGAACGATGAGAAAGGCTTTTGAAAATATGCTCCGATATGATTATGGCATGTAAAGATAGATGTATATATTTCATATAAAAAATGTAAGTTGAACTCTGTAAGAGTACAACCACTTTGATTTACCTCTGTATTTTTTAAACCTCATAAATTTCTCGTCATTAAATTCCTGGAACAAACATCTTATTATTGAGAAGAATACTGTATATCTACTCTGCATAATTTGCCGTATAATGTGGCATTTTTGTCTTATATCTGGTAATTGTTCTATCACAGTATGAAGTTTTCATTTTTTTTTTTTTTGAGATGGAGTCTCACTCTGTCACCCAGGCTGGAGTGCAGTGGCGTGATCTCGGCTCACAGCAGCCTCCGCCTCTTGGGTTCAAGCGATTCTCGTGCCTCAGCCTCCTGAGTTGCTGGGATTACAGGCGCCTACCACCATGCCTGGCTAATTTTTGTATTTTTAGTAAAGACAGGGTTTCACCATGTTGGCCAGGCTGGTCTCGAACTCCTGACCTCAGGTGATCCACCTACCTCAGCCTCCCAAAGTGCTGCAATTACAGGCATGAGCCACCATGCCCAGCCAGTTTTCATCTTTTTTAAGAGGAAAACAATAACTAAATTTTCTTTTACATTAAACATTCTTCTATTTCTGTTACCCATTTGTAATTCAAAAAATAGTGTATGTTTTGTTCACCACAGAACATCAGATACCAAACCTACGAGAATAATTCGGAAGAGAACAGCACCCGAGGACTTCCTAGGGAAAGGACCCAGCAAAAAAATTCTGATGGGAAAGTAGGTGAACTTGTCTTCATGTGGGATGTTCTTAGTTATTTTTATATTTTGAAGATGTTACTTTAAGAACTCTCCATCCAAAATATAGTATGAGTTTGTGTTTGGTACACATATAGATAGCCAAAGCAAACCGCACTCTTTATACTGCCCATTGTGTGGGTTCATGCACCAGATAAACCTTCATTTTGTCTCCAGCTTCCAAAATCTGTGTCTCTAGCCTGTGCCATTTTTTCCGTTTCAGACAGTAGAATTGTTTAGATTCTAGTTGTTGCAAGGTACCATAATCCTTGAGTTCTCTTACCTTCCAGTTAACTATTCATTGCTTTCTATTGTGCTAGAATATTTTTAGAAAAAACTAAAGATTATATCATTATCATTAGTCATGATTAATGATTATATGCTCATAGAGAGAATAATTTTAGGTGTTTTAAATACCAAAAATTATTGAGAAAAGTAAAACTCATACTATCAACATCATACTACCAAATCCACTGTTTACATTGTATTGTTTTTCTATTCAGTTTTAAGGCACATGAGGATGGTGTCCATAAAAAATGTATTTATTTCTGTGTCTATTTTGTAGTGAGGAGTTAACAAGGCTTTGGAATCTTTGTCCTGATAATATGGAAGCCTGTAAATCAGAGACAAGGCAAGTTGAACATTTTTCAAATGAAGCGTTGCTATTGTCAAGTGTTGAGTAGAATGGAGCCTTTTCTCAGCTATGATGAGAGCTCAAACGAAATTTAAAAGTTTATTGTGGTTGACTTTTGGCACAGCAGGGTATAACTTCCCACCATAAAACTCCTCGAAGTGCTGATAAAATAATTTTGAAATCACAAAAAAATAAAGATTCACAAAAGGAATCAAAACTACAAACAGAAGAGTAAGCCTATGAACTGATACGGTTCTAGGGCAGCAGTACTAATGATTGCCAGCTTTAAGAACCAGGGAACTTGGGTTTTAATAGTCACAAAAGTTCATTGAACTTGCAAAATGGGCAAGTTTAATAGCAGTCTAGACATAGGTAAAGTAAGAATTAATGGGTTAATTAATGATTAAGAAATCACCCAGAAAGCAATACAGAAGGAGCAGAGTTAGAAACGATGACTTAATGATAGTTGAGGAGGTCCAGCAAACATCTGATGGCAGAAAGAAATAATAGAGAATGGGAAAGAGGCAATAATTGAGTTAATTATTAAGAATAGGCATGAATTCATAGGTTCAAGAAGTATAATATTTAAGGAGGATAAACCAAATAAATCCACATCTCTGTACATGATAATAAAGTCACCAGAGAGAAAAAACAGACAACCTACAAAGGAGCAAAGTTAAACTAACAGTTGACTTTAAGAACAACAAAAGAAATCAGAAGACAGTGGGATGAGTGCTTGAAAATGTCTTTCACCTTCTCTATTTCTTTCTGCCATTAGATGTTTGCTGGACCTCTTCAACTATCATTAACTCATCGTTTCCAACTCTTGCTCCTTCTGTATCGCTTTCTGGGTGATTTCTTAATAATTAATCCATTAATTCTTACTTTTCCTGTGTCTAGACTGCTGTTAAACCTGCCCATTTTGTAAATTCAATGACTATATTTTCTCATTTCTAGAAGTATTACTTGCTTTTTCAACATTTCAACTCAAAAATTCTGTAACAAGTTAAACAGTTGTGGTTGAGTGATTGACTAAAACTATGAGAAATTATCAATAGTCCCTAGTAAAAAAGCTGTCTTAAGGAAACTGAACCCAGAAAGGAGTAAATTGCAGAAAGGATTACTGTGTAGACACTTTGGTAAACATGAAGAAATCTGAATAAATCTTATCAAGAATTCACTGTTATAAAATAGTAATTATTATTTAGGGTTATTTTAAAAGGTAAACTTGCTAAAAGTGACATGTAAGACAAGAAGGGGTGGTCAGAATTAAAGAATGTAATGGTTTAAGTCAAACATGCTTGTAAAGTATGTGAAAGAAATGGAATATGTAATTTTTAAATAAATTGAGGGGTAAAAAAGGTAAATACAGAAAATTTAAGCAAGTAAATTAGAAGGTAGGAGAGGAGAAAAAAAGCACAGAAAACACAACAGAAAAGTACAAAACAGTATGGTTAAATTCAAATATAAATGGAAATGGACTTTCTGGCTCAAAGACAGAAATTGGTGTTATATTTTAAAGATCCATCAGCCAGGCGCAGAGGCTCACACCTGTAATCCCAGCACTTTGAGAGGCCAAGGCAGGCGGATCATGAGGTCAGGAGATAGAGACCATCCTGGCTAACACGGTGAAACCCCATCTCTACTAAAAATACAAAAAATTAGCCGGGTGTGGTGGCAGGCGCCTGTAGTCTCAGCTACTTGGGAGGCTGAGGCAGGAGAATGGCGTGAACCCGGGAGGTGGAGCTTGCAGTGAGTCAAGATTGTGCCACTGCACTCCAGCCTGGATGACAGAGCGAGACTTCGTCTCAAAAAAAAAAAAAAAAAAAGATCCATCTATATGTTTATAAGATAAGAAATAAACCTTAAAAATAAAGATACGGAAAGGTTGAAACTGAAAGAACTTTTAAAAGATGTAATTTTTAAAAGGCATAGTTATATTGATATCAGGCAGAAAAGGCTTAAAAGCACAAAGCATTATTAAAAATAAAGGCAATCATTGCATAAAGATAAAAGGAAAAAATAGAAATATACACATTTTAAACTTTATTTTCTAAGAATATGTTCTCAAAAATTTGACAAAATTAGAATGAGAAGTTGACCCAGGGTCAGTTTTCACCATCCACCACCCAGAAAACCTACCATCTAGTAGGATTTTGACAGACCAAATTTAATAAATTTGGTGGAAAAAACTTGGTGTAATATATTTAGAATTTAACAAAATAATTAACAGGTTTGGTCTTACAGAAACCACAAGTTTTTGTAAATTATATGTGAATAGCAAAAGCAAAAATACTTAAAACTCCTTTAAACACACTTCTGAATAACTCTTGAATCAAAGAAGTCATAGTGGAAATTAGAAAATGTAGAGCTAAATGATAATGAAAACACTGCATGTTCAGACTTTGAGATCTAACTCAGTAGAACACAGAAGAGAAATGTATAGCCTTAAGTGTTTACACTTTCAAAAAGAATGAAATCTAAAAACCAAGCTAAGTAAGAGTCTGACACTGAGAGTCATTCAGAAGAAAAGTAAACTCATAGAAGTAGAAAGTAAAATAAGATTAGAAATCAGTAAAATAGCCAACAAACTATGGAGAAAATCAACAAAATCAAAAGATTTTTTTTTAAGACCAGGAAAAATAGATAAAATTCTAGCATGATTGATTCCTGCCAAATCTATGAGAGTAAATCAACCCAGTAGAAAAATGGACAAAGGAATAGTGAGATTCAGAAGTAGAAACCTTAATAAACCTCTGAGAAGATGAGGAACTTCACTAGTAACTGGAAGTACAGTTAAAAACTGCAGCAAGCAGTTTCACAGCTAAGAGATTCAGTAATTTAAAAATACCCATTTTAGAAGAATTATGGATAAAAACAACTTGCCAGTGCTGCTGGTAGGAGTCTGATGGCACAGTCACTCTATCTGAATGTTAAAGATGTCTGTGCCCCGCTAGTAGGTGTGTTGATCAGAATAGTGTTTTTAAAAACTAAGTTTGAGAATCATTGGTGGTTTGTAAAGTCAATTTAGTAATTTCAACTAGCATTTTTTAAATGAAATAGGAAATATACTTTTGTGAAACATTAGCTTTACTTATATATATCTGGTACATATACTTGCATATATGTGTGTACTGAGTTGCAGTATAAAATGAATTTCTTACTGTGGGTTGCAGTGGAAGTTTGAAGGCCCAGTGCCTAAAGAAATCAGTTCATCTACAAGGAGACAGGTGCAAGAATGTTCATTTAACATTGTCAGATCAAAGAGTGGGAAGACAAATATCTCTGGGTAGGACATGGATAACTTGTGGCATGTTCATAAAATGGAATATAGTATCTATAGCATTAGAAAATGAATGGATATTGGGATAGTTTTCTTAAGAGAGCCCTTTTTCCTAGTTTTACTCTAGACGATGTCTTCTGATCCTGAGACCTTATTTCTTTGCTTGACCCTGTATCAAAATTTTATTTCTAAAAACAAATTCAAGAAGGATGCATTTTAAAAATCAATCATGCTATCATGGTAACAATTTAAATAACAGCTAAAGGTTAAACCCTTGAAATCGTATTATGGTCTGATTATTAGTTTTGGTTTAATTCTGGTTTAAAGAAAAAATAATTCATGGATAGGGACATAATGTAAAAGTTTCTTATTTGCTGGTAAAATTTAAATGCTATAAAATCCCCTGGCTGCCCTCTTTGAATAGCAACATATTTATATATTATAGTGTGTAATTAAAGTATATATTATTATATGTAGTAAATACTATGTAATATCGTTTAGTATTAGACTATCCCCTCTTTATTTATTGTCCTTTTTGAATTTAGTTTTGAGGGTTTTACTTCCTTAAAAGTCTGGAGTTCCCAAGTAATCAAAACTGTAACTAAAAGTATGGGGCCATTAGAATCTTGTCTTGCCACCACTTTATGAGTATTTATTATTAAGAATATATGTCATCCTCACTAGTTATTTTATACTGCTCAGGGAATACATGCCCACTTTGGAGGAATTCTTTGAAGAAGCCATTGAACAGGCAGACCCTGAAAATATGGTTGAAAATGAATATAAGTAAGTAATGTTTCTCATTAGCTCCTTTTAATTTTCTTCAATTTGTTTTTTCCTTAGGAATTGTGTGTATACTAGAAAGCTTATTAAGAGAGGCAGTAGATAGAGTAGCGCTTTTTCTCTTAGGTGAGTTTATGTTCCAAGTTCTTGTTAGTACACATCCTGATTTCAAGGATTATTCCTGTTAACTAAGCGTGACTTGGAATCACCCTTGTTTCAAAATATAAGAAAAAAAAAACTCCCCTACCCCCATTTCTCTCCAACTATTAGTTCTTTTCTCTGTACCCTTCAAAGCACAGTATCTCACAGCAGCTGTTAACCTATCCTGTTCCCCTTAATGTTTTCTTCTCTTGGCGTCCATGAGAATCCAAATCCATGGTTCTTCTGTTTGCCCTTTGCCCTCGTTGCCCACTCCACCTCACATTCCATTTCAGCCTCCTCATCCTCTGCCTAACTCAAATTTTGGAGTAACATCAGGAATTGGTCTTAGCCTCTTTATCTAGAACCTTCTGGGTGACACCACAGTCTCATGGATTTAAATAGGAATTGAAGAGTAGCGGTTTAAAGGCAAGAGGCCTCTGGTCAGAATGCATAGGTTCGATCCCCTCTACTACTTACTTACTAGGCAACTAAGGCTAATTTAATAATTGAACCGCCATTTCCCTTTCCTTATCTGTTAGATAGTAACAGTACCCATTTCACAGGGTTATTCTGAGGATTAAATAAGACAGTGCACTTTCAACCCTACAGGGCAGGTAGTTAGCACCCAATATTTGTGACTAGTGTGACCCTGTGACCAGAGTGGTTAATTACTGTGACCTCTTAACTAATCTCTCTAGCTGTGGTCAGTGCTCCATGCATCAGCCAGTGATCTTTAAAATAATTGTCCAAGTCTAATCTGCTTAAAATCTCCCAGTGAGTGCCTATTCCAAACTCCTTCCCAGGGCCTAAAAGACCTCCTTGGTCTGGCTCATACTCTCCTGTGTGGCCATGCCTCCCCTCTGCTTTAACCACAGCAGGCCTGTTGGTCCTGTCTTTCCCTTTCCCGTCAGGACCTTCACACTTTACTCACTTGCTTGAACCACTTTTTCCCCAAGGTTCCCGTGGCTTTAAGTCCCCCTGGCTGGGAAGCTCTTCCCCTCCCTGGTCTCCTCTTTTGCATTCTCGTGGTTTTTATTTTATGGCACTTACCACTATCCAAATGAGAAGGTGGCACTTACCACCTTCTCATTTCTCAAGTTTTTGTCATCCTTATGAAATTGTCTTATACCTTGTGTGTTTATCACTAGCAATGCCTGCCTTACTGTGCCTCAGGTACTCTCCACAGCTACTGAGTGCCTGGCTCAAAAGTGTTTGTCGATTGAAAGAATATTAATTTATCACTGTTACATAAGACTAGGTGGACTCATTTCTAAAGTGATAGTTCAAATTATCATCTCCAAAGAGGGTTTCGTGGAGAATAAGAAAAATGATGTGTATAATTGACAGTGAATTTTGAAAATGCCTAAAAAAATTGTTTAAACAGAGATATGTCAGAGAGGAAGGCTCTTAACTGTTTAGGCAAAGCCTCACAGCAGGTGTTAACTTGGGAAGAGTCCCCAGTGTCTACGGGTAGTTTTTGTTAAGTCTTCAGTGGTACCTGCACATCCTAAAGGTAACATATCCTCATTTATAAGAGGTGACCAAATAAACCAAATTGCTATTCTTAGGGGAGGGAGAGACTTCCAATCCAAAACTCTTAAATGGAATAAATTTGTGGTTTGGTTTCTTCTGCAGCATTGCATATTTCTGGAGCATTATCTTTAGAATTTCTCTGCAGTTTGTTTCTCACCTGATTGTATACCACCCTGATCATTGTTATACTTCATTAGGGAACAGTTCATGGATTCCGAATAGCTAGATGGATGATTCCTGTTGTATACATACTGCATCCAGCCAGTGCTGCACACACTTGTTGACTTGTTAAAATTAAACAAAATGAACAGAAACTTTGAAAATGTGTTTGCTGCATATGAGCCTGCCTCTTCAGACATTGTTGATTCCTGTTATTAGTTACATGTGCATCTATTGGTTTGTTATTATCAGTGGACTACATACCAAAAAGTTCTTTAGGAATAAGATTCAAATGAAAAGAATAGTACTTTGAGCTATTTACCTTAAATACAGAATTACACATGGCAGAACTAAGCAGAAGGGAATACAGAAATAAAAAACTATAAATTACAAGCCTGACACCTCTTTTTATAGGGCTGTGAACAATTCAAATTATGGTTGGAGAGCCCTGAGACTATTAGCACGGAGAAGCCCTCACTTCTTCCAGCCAACCAACCAGCAGTTTAAAAGTTTACCAGAATATCTTGAAAATATGGTAATAAAGCTAGCCAAGGAATTACCGGTAAGTACCATAGAACAACTTTTCATACGCTTTAGTTCACATCTTCTTTAAAATTGCTATCACTATGTGAGCAAAAAACTGACTTAATCATGTGAAAAACCAGTGATCCACAAGCTCCCATGTTTTAGAATGAGGGAAAAACACACTGGAATATACATTTACAGGAAATACATGAGTTGATAAAGAAGTAACTGATAATTTTCTGTACAGCATGTAATTTAAACTTCAACAGGGCTGTGGGCACGGTGGCTCACGCCTGTAATCCCAGCACTTTGGGAGGCCGAGGCGGGCAGATCACGAGGTCAGGAGATTGAGACCATCCTGGCCAACATGGTGAAACCCCGTCTCTACTAAAATAAAAAAATTAGCCAGGCATGGTGGCACGTGCCTGTAGTCCCAGCTACTCAAGAGGCTGAGGCAAGGGAATTGCTTGAACCCGGGAGGCGGAGGTTGCTGTGAGCCGAGATCTCGCCACTGCACTCCAGCCTGGCGACAGAGCAAGACTCCGTCTCAAAAAAATTAAAGTTCGTGATACTTCAGGTAAACTGTTATGCACCTATACACACAGACATGAATTTTTTCCTGTTTGCCAATGCATTATATTGTCTTTTATCAAAGATAAAAGATAAGAATCAGAAACTTTTAAGGACACCGCTGCTACTGGCTTCCTTGAGGCCATCTTTACTAAATAAACCCTGGGTATTTGCAAATCCTGGAACTGACTTTTTACTGACTTCCTGCTTCCCAGATTGGGGGCGGGAACTTGGGGTCCAACTCTGGGGTCTTCCCAAGTTCACTCCTTCTGCAGGTGAAGATAGTCCAACTTAGGATCCTTACCTGACACTGTCATTTAACGCTCTCAGGGGTGAGGTTCTGGCACCCTGTACTTGGAATCTCACAACCATCCTTATCCAAACAAAGTACCTGTTACCTTACTTCAGAGGCTGGCATTCTTTCAAACATTCTTCTTTCTCATTTTTAGCCTCCTTCTGAAGAAATAAAAACAGGCGAGGATGAAGATGAGGAAGATAATGATGCTTTACTGAAGGAAAATGAAAGTAAGAACTGAATTTTCTTGGTTATTTAACAAAATTGAAGAAGATTGGGGTTCTTTATTGATAGGTACATTATTTAATTTGATCGACTTCTCAACTCCCATTTTATCTCAACTGTTTCTGACTTATAGTGAGGAATTTAAAACACTGCTTAATAATAACTTTAAAAACACTACATTTTATGCAATAAAATTGGGAAGTAATGGTACTTTAAAAGGGAATGAAAATACATTTGAAGGCGACCTATACCTCTGTTAATTATTGGTTATTGGAGGGGGAGCACCTCATTTCAGGGAAAGCCTACATAATTATAACATAGGTAACAGCTTTAGCTTTGATTATTGACCATGCTTATTAAGAGTGGTATCCAACTTATGGAGAATATAAAAAATAATTGTTTACTTTTAAAATAAAGTCTACTAAAGATGGTTAATAAAACTCATTGGCCCCATAGCTTTCCATTTCTGTTGAATACTTAGAATTGCACATAATTTATATTCTCTTCATTTTCTAGGTCCTGATGTTCGGCGAGACAAACCTGTAACAGGAGAACAAATAGAGGTATTTGCCAACAAGCTGGGTGAACAATGGAAGATTCTGGCTCCCTACTTGGAAATGAAAGACTCAGAAATTAGGCAGATTGAGTGTGACAGTGAAGACATGAAGATGAGAGCTAAGCAGCTCCTGGTTGCCTGGCAAGATCAAGAGGGAGTTCATGCAACACCTGAGAATCTGATTAATGCACTGAATAAGTCTGGATTAAGTGACCTTGCAGAAAGTCTAACTAATGACAATGAGACAAATAGTTAGCTTCTTTTTTTTTCTTTTTATTAAAACTGTGATAGATTTTGTTACCAAGCAGCATTTGATAAGAGGTCCACTGGTTTTGGTAAACAATAAACATTTTTATAACAATTGTTGTACAGTCGGCTGGTGCTCTAAGAACAATAGAACACATATTGGCTCAAACCAGAGTTTGGGGAGGTTGGATTGAGATAATGACCTAAATGAAGTGACCTCAAGATCACAAAATATATTTTTGTTAAGTAGATGTATTTATAATGAAGTTAAATAAGCACTATTTAGGGATATGTTGTTTCCTATACCAAATTAGTTTCCTGTGTGCTGTTAGTAGTTACAAAATTTATCCTGAAATCCCAGAATAACACTTTCTGAAACCATATGACTGCTCTGTTCTCACTTATTCGTGCTTTCAAGCAGAGGATCAACAAATGATGGTTTGTTCTGCCTGCCACGAGTCTTGATCATTAAAATTGTACTGGCACCCAGCTGTGCTCACTCATACTGTCTATGGCTCCACCTACACTATAACAAACAAACAGCAAAGCTAAGGAGCTGCAACACTTGATAGCCTGCAAAGCCTGAAATAATTTACTATCAATCAATCATCTATGTTGTCCATTACAGAAAATGTTTGCCAACTTTAAAAGAAACGAAGTCTAAAACCTCACTTTTCCTTCTGGCCTTACAAAAATTGCCTGACCTCTCAAGACTTTTAACCACTTCAGGGATTCTTGTGACATTCAAATGAGATATATGTGAACACACCCTATACACAGCAAAGCACTAAGTAGTAGTAGCAGAAGACAGTACCACCGACTTTTCCTGTTCCCACGTAAGCATTTCCCTTTAGGGTTCTAAGATGAGGTCATCATTGTTTTTAATCCTGAAGGGCTACTGAGTGCAGATTATTCTGTAAACACTCTTAGGCCTAACCTAGCTAGTCAAGCAGTAATCTAGCACAGCTCTAATGTTTGTTGAGATGATGGCCTCGGTGTGAGTGGCACAGCATATAAGGCACATTTAGGAATCAAGACTTTTTTTTTTTTTTGGCCTACTCTCCCTTCTCAGAGACCTTACAGGCAAGGCTGAATTCTAAAATAGCCTTATTAGTTTAAAACAACACTGGTATAACTCCCATTTCTACTTGAAAAAATTCTTTGGAATAATGCTTTTTTAGAGCAAATAAAATGAAATCAAGCTTTTTATAATGATAAGGAATTACAATTTTTAAAATTCTAATATATTCCATACAAGGCTTATATACTTTGCTCTAAACCTAGCTCACCTGGTCTAGTAGCTACAACATTTAGTAGCTACAGTCAGAAAATCTAAATTCTAATTGTTAAATTCAAGTCCTCAATAAAATTGTTCTGACCAAATGAGACAATGAATAAAAAAGACTGCAAAGTTACAAGCATCATACAAATATACACGAATCATAATAATTTTCATGGTCTCATCCTGCCCATTCTATTCTTAATCCTCTCCACAAAGTAGAAAGTATTGATTGCCAAGTCAAAGTTTAGGTGAGGAAGCTATTTACAAATAAGTTTCCCAGCAATGCTTATTTTATCCCCTCCTAGTGTTCACAGATTGCATCACATCAGATTTGAAAGTAAAATGGCTGTTATTTTCTATTTTTAATAGTTGTCAGTGTTGTGCTCTGCAGAGCATTAAAACAACATACACAAAGAAAGATGAGATGTTATGATAATCCCCAAACTTTATTATAAATAACTCAAAATCAGAGCCAAACTGGCTGGTATTCTATGCTTTATCCTTTCCCTAGCAATCAGTCAAGGGTCCTGGAACAAAGATGAGTAACTAATGTATTAAAATGTAAGAAGCCTATCATATTGAAATACCTCATATGCTTGGTATTTTCTACTGTCACCTTAAAATCACTAAAATTCTGAAATAGACTAAGATTTGGGGATTTTTTCTTTTTTTTTTTTTTGAGACAGAGTCTCTCTGTCACCCAGGCTGGAGTGCAGTGGCATGATCTCAGCTCACTGCAACTTCCGCCTTCCGGGTTCAAGCAATTCTCCCACCTCAGCCTCCCAAGTAGCTGGGATTACAGGTGTGCACCACCACATCCAGCTAATTTTTGTATTTTTAGTAGAGACAGGGTTTCACCATGTGGCCAGGCTGGTCTCGAACTCAACCTCAAGTGATCCACCTGCCTCAGCCTCCCAAAGTGCTGGGATTACAGGCATGAGCCACCGCACCCAGCCAAGATTTGGGGAATTAAGAAAGGAAATACAAACACAACTGAGCCAAGGAAAGAATCTGACTGATAACATCACTGCATTCAGCATCCAAAGAAATCCATTACTTTTACAACTTTGTATTTCTTTTTAAAATACAGGCAGGCAAAGAAGATAACAAATATTTTTAAATGGATGCTTAACAGCACAGTGTTAATAACCATCTTCAGAAATTGTACAGTATTAAACATATCTTCAGCCAAGCTCCAACACTCAGAAGACAAAAGACTTGAGGTCAAAAGCTATTAATCCCTCTTTTTTTTATTATTATTAAATGTCCTCATTTTCTAAAAATAAGCAACCAGAGCTTGTCAACATTTTCTTAAGACTGATTATTACAAAGCCATTCCAAAGTTAAATGTACAATCCACAGTACATCAGAGAGAGACACAATAATAAATGTATAATCAAATGTACTATTATTGATCATAATTTATTTTAAAGTCAGGAAAAGCCTGCAATAGGCTGTACAAATACTTGATTGCGCCCATGTTTCCATGGGATGGACAGCAGCACTGAGTCACACAAGAAGATCAACACTTCCTTTTCCACCTTCCTGGAAAAATGTTTGTTAGATAAGGCAAGGATGGGTGGCTACAGAATGATGGTTTGAACCATGCAAGAACAACAAATAATAGGTAATAGGTGTGCAATAAACATCTGATTGCTGAATCTTGGGTGAAAAAGGCAGCAAGAAAAATAACCACAGAAGGAAATGGTTGAAAGGCATTTCAACTCTGAACTTTTTAAAATAATGCAAGAAATAATAAGCTTTTAAAAAATGTCTTTCTGCCACCTTTATATAGGGCAGCACAATCCAAAGATAATTTTCTCTGTAATTTTTTAGGTTGGTGCACAGAGTGGTCTGCTTCTGTCCTCTTTTGTTCCAAATGAGGTGAAACATAAAACCACCTATGTGTCTTCCTCTAAAGCTCTGGATTATAGAAATGATCAACAAATAACATTTATTTTCACATCTAAGCATAAATAGCTAAAATGAAGATTACTATTCACTCTCCTCTTCCATTATTTCAACTCTGCGAGGCCCATAGAGTAGAACGTAAGCGATATGCCAGTCTCCACCACCAGAAAGCCGTAAGATATCTTCTGGTGTTACGATGCTGACTTTGTCATCATCAAACTTAATCCATTCATCTAAATAACAGGGAGAAGAAGATGAATTAATGTTATGCAGGATTCTTCTCAGAGTTCCACTGCAAAAAAAGGTATCAAGTCATCGGAGGCACAGCAGTGCTCCATTGGCCACACCCAACAGTCCTCCAGGTGCGGCCCAGTGACCATACAGGCTTAAGGGCACTGCAGGGGTTCCACCAGGTTACAACTACTTCAATGACACCACTACAACACTGCTTGCCTTTTCCACCCGCATTCTCTCAAGTGTACTCAGGAATTTTCCAGAGGCTACATAATGTATGATAATGCAACAGACTGAATGCGAACACTAACAGGAGAACCCAGCTGCCTCCTATTTAAGCCAGACAACAGAAAGACAAAAATGTAAATCAGTACCATTTCTCACTCATTTTGTTTTTACATTAATATGTAATGGGCTTATTACTATCATTTTTAATACTAACTTTCTTAATTTCTCAGTTTTAATTTCTAATACAGTAAATATTAAGAGAGGCAAACCTCATAAACCAAAGCTCTTTGGGGCTTCAAGAATGTAAAGTGGTTCTGAGACCCGAAGTTTGAAAACCACACTGCTATAAAATTTATAATAAATAAACTGTTAAAATAATATTGAACAGTTGAAAAAAGAATACTCTTTACCTTGTTTCCTTTTCACCCACGATACATAATGACCTGAAGAACTAGACCTTCCCTGGTGTGTTAGTACTGCTTGTAAGTCATAGTATCCACAATTATTGGAGCCAATATCTAAAGAAAGATGTAAATCCATTAATATTAGACAATGAATAGACATGTGCCTTCTCAAGCTAAGTAACAATCAAGAATAACTCTAAAGTTCACATTAGGAAAGTATTATCAGAATCCAATAAGATACATAGTTAAGGCTTCATGATTGATGTTTTAAGAAGTAACTTACTCATAGAACTGTATGCCAACGAGTAAATTTACTATACGTCATTAAGGTAAATTGTTCAAGAAACCTGACATGTTGTTTCAAAAGCACATCAGAATAAGTAAATATGGGGCAAGACATAAATTTTACCTTAAAAAGACAATTTAATTGAGTTATACAATAACTTAATTAAAATGAAAATGTTACTTACCATCAGCAAAAGAAAAGGGTTCATACTTAATTTCTTTCTGGGGACTACTCTTTTTGTCACTCTGAGGAGAAAAAAATGTTTAATTTGAAATCATGATTTTGGAAATAAAATTTGAATTCTCTGTAAGTGTTCAATTTCATAAATATTTACTGTCTACAGTGCAAAGCACAGAGACAAAATACAGTCTACCTTCCAAATTACTAAAATGAAATAACCACAGTTAAAACTGTAAACCCAGCAGTCCTACACTTTAACAATATAAAATCTTGTTACAGTACAGTAACAGACACCCTGAACGTGATGACCAATTTTAAACCACTAAAGTGAAAGCATACCAGTGAATACAGCAGTACAGTTAAACTGTGCTCTAGGGCAGAAAAGGAAAACCCAATTCCCCAGTGTTACCAAAATACTATCAAACCACAGAGGTGGGGGAAAAAAACAACTACCTCTAAAACAAGAATTCCTGCAATTTGTATTAAACCTCCTGAGCCATGTCCACTTACCATGCCAGCACAAATGAACTGAAATATTTTTCAACAAAGATTTACCTACATTAAAGAGGTATGATTTAAATTAGACAAGGACTCTTAGGAGGAACTCACTGCTTCAACTCATTTTAGCATGTAACGTGAGAAAAATAACTTATCTAGGAATACAGCACAAAGTTCTTTAAAACTATAATGGTAATGAAGACAATGCCAGCAGCTTACAGGTAGCTGTGATGGCAAGAAGTCAAAAGGATTCCACAACAAAAAATGGCAACTAGGTTAATCACATCTTTTTTATACAGATAATGATACCACCTACAGCAACCATTGAAAAAACTATACAAAGAAACACATTTAAAAACATAAAGTAAAACAGGATTCTAAAACACAGTTCAAGTAACCCATAAGAAGACAAAAAAAAAAGCAAAACATCAAAAAAGCAGAATTAAACCCTAACATGTCAATAATTGCACTAAATGTAAATAGTCTATACCTAAATCACATTTACATTTAATATAATTTAGGCCAGGTATAGTGGCTCACGCCGAGGCAGGCGGATCACTTGAGATCGGGAGCTCAAGACCAGCCTGGCCAACATGATGAAACCCTGTGTCTAATAAAAATACAAAAATTAGCCGGGCATGGTGGCACTCGCCTGTAATCCCAGCTACTCGGGAGGCTGAGGCATGAGAATTGCTTGAACCCAGGAGGCAGAGGTTGCACTGAGCCGAGATTGTACCTATGCACTCCAGCCTGGGTGACAGAGCAAGACTCAGTCTCAAATAAATAAATGAATGTAATAGAATTTAAATCAAGTAAGTGTGTTCTGTCACCACAATGGCATCAAACTAGAATCAACAGAAACATAACAGGAAAATTACGTAGACCCTTCTAAATAACCCATGGCCAAAGAGGAAGTCTCAAGATAAATTTTTAAAAATACAAGGAACAGAATGAAAATAAAAATACCATATATCAAAATTCATAGGATATAGTGAAATCACTGCTGAAAGGGAAATTTATATCACAAGGCAAGCAGAATAAAGGAAATAAGAGCAGAAATCAATACAATTAAAAACAGAAAATAGAGAAACATCCATGAAACAAAGTCAATTCTTTGAAGACATCAATAAAATTAATAATCCTCAAGCAAGGGGGACAAACACAAATTACTAATATCAGCAATGAAACGGGATGGATCTCACTAAACACTCTACAGACATCAAAAGGGTAATAAATAAATACTAGAAACAACTCTACATACAAGTTTGATCAGCTTATGAAATGGATCAATTCTTTTGAAAACAAATTACAAAAACATACAATATGAAATAGATCATTTGAATAGCCCTATATCTATGAAGGAAATTAAATTTGAAATGTAAAAACTCCTGAAAATGTGCCTGCCTATGTTTAGGCAATAGAAAAAAAATAAATAAAATAAAATAAAATAAACAAATAAAAGCTCCTGAAAGTAAAATCTCAAAGCATAGACTGTTCCACCAATTCTATCAAATGTTTAAAAAAAAATTAACACCAATTCTACATAATCTCTTCAAAACACTAATGGATAAAAACAGCTAATAAATTCAGCAAACTCAAGGATTTAAGATCCATATACAAAGTAAATTTTATTTCTATACGCTAGCTTTACTAGCCACTCTAGACAATGAAATTAAGAAAGGAATGCCATTTACAAAAGCATCAAAAAGAATAAACTATTTAGGAATAAATTTAACCAAAAAAGTCCAAGGCTTGTACACTGAAAACTATAAAACATTACGAAAAAAATTAAAGACCTAAATGAATAGAAAGACACATGAAGTTTATGGACTGTAAGACTTAAATACTTTTTATTTTTTGAGACAGAGTCTTACTCGGTCACCCAGACTGGAGTGCAGTGGCACCATTTTGGCTCACTATGACCTCTATTTCCCATGCTCAAGTGATTTGCCCATCAACTATATTTCCATATCTGCTGGAATGGAATCCATATCTTATATCTGATATACAGATAGCAAATAAACACATGAAGACATGCTCAACTTCATCAGCCACTAGGAAGGTGCAAAGGAAAACACAGGATCACTATAAACCTATCCAATGGCTGAAATGAAAAATAGCGACAACACTATTTTTATGAAAAAAAATTTAAAATATTTAAAATATTTAAAACTTTGGGCAATCAATACTTTCTACTTTGTGGAGGGGATTAAGAATAGAATGGGCAGGATGAGACCATGAAAATTATAATGATTCATGTATATTTGTATGATGCTTGTAACTTTGCAAAGTCTTTTTTATTCATATTCCCACCTTAGCCTTCTGAACAGCTGGGACTACAGGCACACACCACCACGCCTGGCTAATTTTTGTATTTTTTGTGGAGACAGGGTTTCGCCATGTTGCCCAGGATGGTCTCGAACTTCTGGACTCAAGCAATCTGCCCACCTTGGCCTCCCAAAGTGCTAAGATTAGTCTTAATACTATTAAGATGGTAATACTTGTTAATTGATCCACAGATTCAATGTAATCCCCATCAATCTTTTTTGAAGAAATGGACAAGCTGATCCTAAAATATACATGGAAATGCAAGGGACTCAGAATAGCTAAAATAACTTTCAAAAAGAAGAACAAAAGTAAAGACTGATACTTCACAATTTCAAGCCTTATTAGAAAACTACAGTAATCAAGACAGTCTGGTATGAGCATCAGGACAGACATATAGACCAACGGAATAAAATTAATAGTCTAGAAATACACTCATACATACAGATGGTCAAATTAATCTCTACAAAGGTTCCAAGACCATTTGATGGGCAAAGAACAGTCTTCTTAAAAAATGGTGCTGAGACAACCGGATATTCACATGCAAAAGAATGAATCTGAACCGACACCTCACACTACATAAAAAGTTAACCCTCAATGGATCAAAGACCTAAATGGAAGAACTAAAACCACAAAACTCTCAGAAAAAAACATACGTATAAATCTCTGAGGGCATGGACTAAGCAATGTCGCCCAGACTGGAGTGCAGTGGCGTGATCTCAGCTCACTACAACCTCTGCCTCCCCAGTTCAAGCGATTCTCCTGCCTCAGCTTCCCAAGTAGCTGGGATTATACGTACACACCACCACACCCAGCTAATTTTTTGTATTTTTAGTAGAGACAGGGTTTCACCATGTTTGCCAGGCTGGTCTCAAACCCCTGACCTCAAGTGATCTGCCCGCCTCAGATTCTTAAAGTGCTGGGATTACAGGTGAGAGCCACCATGCTGAGCCCGGCAATGCTTTCTTAGATATGACACCAATAGCACAAGCAACTAAAGAAAAAAATAGACTGGATTTCAAAAAAATTAAAAAAACCTTTCCTCTGCAAAAGACCCTAGGTTAAGAGGATGAAAACATAAGCTACAGACTAGGAGAAAATATTCACAAACCACATATCCAACAAAGGTCTAGAATATGGAGAACTCTCAAAATTCAAGAGTAAAAAAACAAACAGTCCAATTAGAAAATAGGGAAAAGACAAGAGGAAGCATTTTACAAAAGAGGATATACAGATAGCAAATAAACACATGAAGACATGCTCAACTTCATCAGCCACTAGGAAGGTGCAAAGGAAAACACAGTATCACTATAAACCTATCCAATGGCTGAAATGAAAAATAGTGACAACACCAAATACTGGTGAGAATGCAGAGCAAGTGCATCAGTCACACCTTGCTGGTGGAAATGTAAAATGGTACAGCCACTCTAGAAAATATCTGGCAGTTTCTTGAAAAACTAAACATGCAACTACCATGCAATCTAACAACTGCATTCCTAGGCATTCATTCCAGAGAAATGGAACTTACGTTTACATTAAAACCTGTACACGAATGTTTACAGCAGGTTTATTCATCACAGACAAAAACTAGAAACAACCCAGGTGTTCTTCAATAGGTGAATGGTGAAGCAGATTGTGGTAAATTCACACCAGGGAATACTGATCAGCAATGAAATGGAAGGAGCAACTGATATGCACAACACCCTGGATGAGTCGCCAGAGAATTATGCTGAGTGAGAAAGGTTATATTAAAAAGTGGAAGAGTTTTTATTCCATTTGTATAATTTTTTTTTAGAAACAGGATCTTGCTTTGTTATATAGGTTGGAGTGCTGTGGCACAATCATGGCTCACTACAGCATTTAACTCTTGGCCTCAGGCGATCCTCTCATCTCAGCCTCCCAAGTAGCTGGGACTACCAGTGTATGCCACCACATCCAACTGTTTTTTTTTATTTTCATAGTTTGTAGAGACAGGGTTTCACTATGTTGCCCAGGATAGTCTCGAACTCCTGGCCTAAAGTGATCCTCCTGCCTCAGATTCCCAAAGTCCTGGGATTACTAGCGTGAGCCACCATGCCTGGTCAACTTTCTTGAAATGACAAAAATTATAGAAATGAACAGGTTGGTAGCTGTCAGGAATTAAGGAAGGGGTAGGGCAGAAGAAAAGTGGCCCTGTGGCAATAATGCAAGGTCTTTGTGGTGATGGAAATGTCCCGTATTTTGACTGCATCAAGGTCAACACCAGGTAAGGTTTTATGTGAAGTACTTTGAGGAGATAAGTATAAAAGGAATATGAGCTATAGATTATGGGGGGAAAGAAAATATTAAGCTTATTCTACCACAAAGGACTCATTTACTCTAAGTAGAGTTCTGTTTCTCATGCTAAAATACACCTAAAGGCCAGGTGTGGTGCCTCATGCCTATAATCCCCAGCACTCTGGGAGGCCTAGGTGGGCAGATCGCCTGAGCTCAGGAATTCGAGACTAGCCTGAGCAACATGGCAAAACTCTGTCTCTACCAAAAATACAAAAAAATAGCTGGGCATGGTGGCGCACACCTGTGGTCCCAGCTACTTGGGAGGGTGAGGCGGGAAGATCATCTGCCCCTGGGAGGTTGAGACTGCAGTGAGCCTGAGTGACAAAGGAAGACCTTGTCACACAAAAAAAAGGAAAATAAAATAAAACACATGCAAAACTTTAAAGATCTGCACTGATATATGGAGGATGTGTATACCTGCTAATTGTAATACAGATGCATCCATTTTTATTAATACTATACAAAGTATGGTTCTGAAGGAAAAATGAAGCAGGAAAAAAAAGAGTAATTGCTGAGCACTGATGGGAGATTAAGATATTAAGAGTATAAAGTCAGCAGTAAGAACCTACTGTATTTGGCTGCTGATTCACTTTTTTATCTTCTAGATCCTTGAATTTGGATCGAAAAGACACCATTTTCTCCTGAAGTTCTGGTGTACACAGTTCATACATATCCAACATAAGAGGAAATTTAACATCCTATATACAAACAAACAAAAAACACATGTAAACACATTTATAAAGATATTTATTTAAAGTATCACATATCTGAAGTAATGCTTTCATAATTCAGATACAGTTGAAAATAAAATCTGTGAAAATCACTTGGAAATCTGCAGTTGAAAACCTCTTAAGAGTGCCTATTTTCAAGAATGATCTGGTTCTAACTTTTTTAAGGTGAGAAATTTTTAAAACATGTTTTTCCATTAAATACTCTAACCCACAAAACTAACCACAGAGGAAGTACCAAAATTTACCTGGGAAAAGAAACATCTCAGAAATATTAGACAAGCTGCTGTGAAAATAATGGATCTCCCAAACTAGAATAAACTTATGGGTTTTTTTTTTAAATTTGAAATACAACTTTACATAGAAATAATAGTGATGAAGTTCAATAGCTTATAGTAGTATATGTTTAAAGTATACAACACTAGATACTTAAACTACATTTAACCTTCTCATACAACGCTAAGTATACTGGAAAATATAGTAAGAATTTAAGCTCAAAAGGCTAAAATGATAGACAGGCCCCTCCCAGGACTCTATGGAGATGTAGCAGAACTACAACTCAACAAAAACAGTTAGATTCTGAGGCTGGATCCTAAATCAAGGGATTACAATTTAAGTACTCTTTGGGCACCAGTGATTTAACTCTTTCTCCTTTCACCTGAAAGAAAGGAACTCTTTGGGAGGCCAAGGCGGGCGGATCAAAAGGTCAGGAGATTGAGACCACGGTGAAACCCCGTCTCTACCAAAAATACAAAAAAAATTAGCCGAGTGCGGTGGTGGGCGCCTGTAGTCCCAGCTACTCAGGAGGTTGAGGCTGGAGAATGGCATGAACCCGGGAGGCAGAGCTTGCAGTGAGCCGAGATCGCGCCACTGCACTCCAGCCTGGGTGGCAGAGCGAGACTCCGTCTCAAAAAAAAAAAAAAGAAAGAAACCACCTAGAGTATAGTGCAGAGTGTTATCACTCCCTACCTCAAGACCATCTCCAAGCCTACTGAATCAGTATCCCTGAAGCTGAGGACGTGGTCTAGGGTACTATTTCTGGGTAGTGCAGGAGAGCCATCAGAATTGTATATGAATATTTTGAAAAATATAATATCCTAGGCCCCACCGAAGACCTACCCAGATGTTTGGGGGTGAGGGAGAAGCCAGGCGTGTGTACAATTAAAAATAAAAAAGACAATAGATAATTCTAATATACGTTCTAAGAATCACTTGTCTAATATTAACTCCCCTAAATATTTCAAAGAAAGCTTAACTATTCCTAAAGGAATAATGAAAGCAATTGTAAGTTAGCAATTACCTTCAAAGAATTACATTTCTTATACAAAGTAAAGTTCATTACTAACCTTAAGAACTTTGGCATTCACAGATTCCTTCTCTTTATAAAAAAATCGAACCATCTGAATGGTCAAGTAAGCAGGTAGCCGGCTGATCTTGGACTGAGGAGAGAAAATGGAAAGAAATCCCATTACATCAAAATACCATACAAGTTTTAATTCTTTGGTGGTAAAAATTAAGACTGGATAAAATTAATTAACTGGAAATATTTCAATAAAGCGGAATTTGGCTTCGAAAGGACTGCATAACTTACAGATTTGATATACAAGGCATTTCTTTGCAACGTTGGAGACTGTTTGGTGATTTCTTCCTGAAGTCGCTAAAAAAGAACATAACAGAAGACCAAACATTAATTTTAAAAATTTTATTTCTGCAATACAGAATCACACCACTAAGCCTTTTAAAAACTAGCACTACCTAAGAGGCAATATACAGTACATCAATGGGTTTATACCACTGAGAGACAATTTGATGACAATATGGGAAGACTTTCAGATACTGTTCAATTCTTATAAGGCATCAAATAATTTACGTTGTTGTGGATTCCTCCGAGTGTAAATATTGTTTGCTCTTTTTTAGTTATGCCCCAAATGATGCTTAGATTCAGAGAATTTTATATTGTATTTCATATAACAAAGCTGTCATTCCTGTTTATTATCAGAATATTCACTCTAGAGGAAAATTAAGACAGCCCAAGAAACTCCTGTTCTTTACGTTTTATGCATAAAAGCCAATCAGCACCAATCAATTATTGTTAAATTTGAAAAAAGTCCTAACACAGAAACCTCTGTTAACCTAACAGATGTGGGAAAGCCTTTAGCTACTGCACATATCTTAACCAGCATGACCACCTTTCCGCTTCTTACAGCCCGTGTAACAGTGGAAACGGTATTTATCCGTCTGGGCATCATTTGGAAAAGGTGGTAGCGGTAATCTATGTTATAGTGTTATTGTTAGAATTACAGTCAGTACATGTAGAAAACCTGCTAAAATATTTGGCATATACTCTACATTTAACAAACATTCACTACTATTTCTAATGTCATAGAAAGAATTAGCACTACTTATGTGCTCTGCTTTAAGAAAACAAACAAAAAAGAAATTAGAATTAAAATAACCTACTGGTAATGTTTAAGCATGTTACACTTGTATAATAATTTTTAACGTCTGATTTTTTAAAATTACTAATCATATTACAAAAGGAATCACTGTGGAGTAGCTTTTTAACATTTAACCAAGTTTATTCAGCAGCAAAGCAGTAGACAAATGAAGCCAAATTACTCAAGAATTATCAGAACAAAAGATAAAATATCTTAAAAGTTACAAAGGAAATAAATACATTTTAGGAATACACGTTTTTCAAGAAAGTATATCTGGTGAAATCTTAATATTACCACCAATCTACTATCATCTAGACCTTCTGGGTATGTTCGGTTTTCCTATACTTTTACAAAATTGTGAAGAAAATACCATCCTGGAGAGTCCCTGCCAAAGCACTCCACTCCACAGTCTCCAATTAACACTGAGACTTCATTTGCTGGTATATCCTAAAACTTGCACATCATGCCTTACATGATTTGGCTCCTGGGGGTTAAGTAGTTTTGTGTGTTTTTAAATGAATTTCTCTTAAAAGTCACCACGTTCATATCCACACTGGCTCAAAACTCTCCCCTCGGTATCATAAGACAGAGCGTGACTCACTCTTTCTTCTTCTTATGCCCTTTACCAACCCTTCCCCTTGCCAACCTTACCCCAAACCATAGTTGAGAGCCCCCAGATAACAAATCATCTTGTTTATCAACATAATCCATGTCCCGCTTCAGTGTTTATCAACGCACCCCCTCTGCCCAAACTAGGCCTCTGCACAGAGGACCTATTCCAATGCCTCATCATTTTTCACTGACTTTTCTTCCTTCAAGATTTCTCTTTATTGGTCATGGTTAGAGGAGACAGCAAAGAGGATCAACCAAAATTTTTAAAAATTCTGCCCTCCAGGCCCTTCTTCAAATATCTAGATGTTGCAATGGCTAACTTTTATTCATGTATTTATTTTTCATACAACTGTGTTTAGGAAGAAGCTAACTTTTAAAATAAATAATCCTGGCTGGGCATGCTGGCTCATTCCTATAATCCCAGCACTTTGGGAGGCCGAGGTGGGCGGATCACAAGGTCAGGAGATTGAGACCATCCAGGCTAACATGGCGAGACCCTGTCTCTACCAAAAATACCAAAAATCAGCCAGGCGTGGTGGCACGCACCTGTAGTCCCAGCTACTCAGGAGGCTAAGGCAGGAGAATTGCTTGAACCTGGGAGTCAGAGGTTGCAGTGAGCTGAGATTGTGCCACTGCACTCCAGCCTGGGCGATAGAGAGAGACTCCGTCTCAAAAAAAAAAAAAAAAAAAAAGAAATAAAATAAAATAAACAATCCTAATCATCAGTGCTTTTGAAGTGGAATCACATGAACTATAATTTGAAAACTATTAAAAGATACCAGTTCAAATGGGGAGATCCTTTGAGAGATATACATATCCCCAAAGAATACCAAATTAATAAGTCAGCAAGCAAAACCGTATGTTTTATCCATGGGCTTATTAGCAGAGTGGAAGCTGACATTTTATGTGAGTCCGTATTCTTTAGTATGGCACTGGAAAAGCAGCACTAACTGAATAATGAAAGAAGCAAGTTCTAGTTCTGGCTCTGCCAAAAGCCAATTAGGTTATTTAAATTCCAGGGCCTCAACTGCAAGACAGTGCAATGGCAGAACGACTACATGCCCTGATTTGCACAGAAAAATCCCAGTTTATACTGCATAATTACTAACATACCCTCATTCACTCTCCACCAAAGTGTCCTGGTTTAGACAATACATCATATGATCACCCTTAATGGTTAAGAGCACAAACCCACAAACAACCCTACAGTTACTCTCATTTTCACGTAAGAAAACAGAAGCTTAGATTAAGTAATTTTCCTTAAAGTTAATAGTTCAACTAAGTTATAGGGCCCATGAAAACAACTATCTCTAAGGAAAAATCTTAACAAACATGTAAATTATTCAACAAACATTTCTTGAGTGCTTTAAAATAAAGCAAGGTACAGCACAAAGCACTAGGTGCTTCTTCACAGTGTGAAGCAGGAACATCCAGTGATTAAAAAGTGAGATGTCCCAATATTTGTTAGCATATGCAACCATGTCAATAATGCTTTTGTCTATGAAATGAAGAGCTAGTTGAAGTTTGTTTGATTTCTGACTATACAGTTGATTTTGTTAGTCACAGTAATTATGTTCTACAAAGTCACCACAAGCACTGAATCAGTGAATACCGAACCACTGCTCCTAGGGGAAATACAGGATTAGATTCCCACTAGCCTTTGATCACATTTTCACCAACCAATCAATACATAACCTTGCTTTATGTGTGTCTGTGTTTAAAGACACCTTATTTCACATACTGTGTTGATTAATTAACATTGAACTCAGAGCCAACAGCGCAACTCAGGCCCAACTGAAGCTTCTCTAACAAGTATATTTTCTCAGTAAGGCACATCACAGCCTTCCCACACTTAGAAACACCAGACAGCACTCAGCCCTATGCTTGGGGGGTCATCTTAAACAGTGAAATAACCAACAAAAAGCAGAATTTTTTTTTTAAAACAACAGTTCTAACATTCCTGCTAAAATGATATTTGTTTACCAAGCTGAAACAAGAAGGCCAAGTACTTGTTTGACCTCAGATGGGACTGTGTGTATCGGGCAACTCAAAATGCGTATTGCTCTGCATTTGCATGTCTACAAATGACCATTAAAGCCCAGCGAATAATGACTTTGGCTTACTCACAAACATGGAATTCACGAACAACAAGGATGGACTGGGATTGTCCTTACCAATTTAAGTCCTGTAAAAAGATACTTGACTTCCTGATTGATAAAACAGCTAAGCTGAAGTTGGTTTTCCTTTCCTTTGGTGACTTCCTCTTCTTCAGATTCTGTACATTTCATGCTTTGTAAACTAAGATAAGGAATATGCCAACGGGTATTCAATTTGTTATATACTCTTGAATATAATACATTATCCTAATTCCATTAAAATTAATAGTATCATTCATTGGCATTTAAAACATTTTAGTCTCCCAAGATTCATTTCAACATACTTAAGAATGTTCATTTGGCTATCAACAATTCTAGAAACAACAATGAGTAATAAATGTGTATTAAAAGATAAACTGCAATAAACTCTAAACTATAAGCTAGTATTTAGTATGGTCTTATATTGGTCTTAGAAGCCCAAAGGTACATAAACATAAATTTTTTCTAAGTTTTTCTAACCATGACCTAGAATACAGTACTTTCCTGATTCATGTTTTATTAACTGGTTCAATCTCATGTATATAGTTGATACACACCATTTTATGCAATTAAAAAATTCTTTTTTTATTTTAAAAGTTATTATTAACAGTCACCTTGACATATAAGAAATTAATTCTTTATAAGGTGAATGAAAATGAGGTAGACTCTGCTAAAGATGTTCTTAGGAAAAAATAATAAATATCCTTCAAGAAATAAATTTAAAATAATTATATTAATCAAAACATAATGAATAATCCCATTATCCTTCAAGATCACTCCAACAGGTATATTTTTCCAAATTCCTAATTTCCATTATTGTATTTTTTTAGGTATAAAAACCTCTGGGCTGGGCGCGGTGGCTCACACCTGGAGGCCGAGGCGGGTAGATCACCTAAAGTCAGGAGTTCAATACCAGCCTGACCAAGAGGGTGAAACCCCAACTCTACTAAAAATACAAAAAATTAGCTGGGCGTGGTGGCATGCGCCTGTAATCCCAGCTACTTGGGAGGCTGAGGCAGAACTGTTTGAACCCAGGAGGCGGAGGCTGCAATGAGTCAAGATCACACCATTGCACTCCAGCCTGGGCGACAAGAGCGAAACTCCGTCTCAAAGAAAAAAAAACCTCTGAAGAATTTTTCTTCTACCCACCACTAATCAATCAGCCAATGATGCTATTTATGCCAATTCTAATAAGGTATGAGTATAGTCTATATCTTGGCTCATAAGGATACGTAGTTTCAAACTCAACACCGAAGAACTGATCAATTAAACTTTTCTTTTTAGAAGGTGTCGCTGCCGATGCAGATGAAGAGTCTGTCTGCAAAAATTAAAATAAAATAAAAATTCCAACTTTATATAAATATTAATGTAGATTTTCTTCCACACAATCCAGTTTTCTTAAAGTGTAGTCCCTTACTGTAAAATCCTTCAAAACACATTACCAAAAATCAACAATGAATTAAGTTTAATAAATAATACATTAAATTTAAATGTCATATGCAAGCTTCTAAATTCTGACTACAGATTGAGCATCTAAAGTATTTAAATACACATCTACCTATAAGATGGAACTTATTTTAAGCCTTTGAGGGGAAAAAAATTCAAAAAAAAAATCAAGGTATAACAAGAGTCTATAATCACAAATATATTTCAACTACCTCTTTAACAGAATCATCCTCTATGGCTTCCAATTTCTGTTGCAATACTCGCATCATTTGTATCCAACATTCATTAGCATCCTGTAATGTAAAAAAAGGCAAAGTAAGTAAACCTGGCAGTGAACGATCTACAAAATTCTTTCAAAATAATCACTGTCTTCTAGGCAAGAAAGTGGTTTCCTTCTTCAAAAATATTAAGCCAAATAAGACATACGATCTTCCAAAAAATAAAGCATTCTAGGATAGCTTATTCATTCAACAGACATCTGCTGAGCTCCAATTTGTGCTAAACACTGTACTAGATACGCAGCATAATAGCAATGAAAATATAAAATTCAAGTAGAGATAAGGGTTATGAAGCGAAAAAAGGCAGGATGGAAACAGTAAGTGATCAAGGGAAGGGAAGTGTGCTATTTCAATAAGGTCATCAGGGAAAGCCCCAGGCTTTGGCCTTGGAGCCATGAGACCTGAAGGAGGTGAGGGAGCTGGTCTTGCACTTATCTGACAGCCAAAGAACAAGAGCAAAGGCCCTGCAGGAAGAGGGCACTTGAAGGGTTTAAGGAAGCCTGTGCGGCTGGAGAGAGGCAAGCAAGGGGCAGAGTGGTAGTGATGAACTCAGAGAGAAAGCCAGGGGCTAGAGGATTTAGGACTGCGGTAGAAAATCACTAGGGAGTACTGAACAAGGGGCCAACATAATCCTATCTTCATTTTAAAAAGGACATTGCGGGCTGTGTAGAGAAACTGCAAAGGGGCAAAGGCAGAAGCCAGATGATCAGTTAAGACTACTGTGCGGCTCCAGGCAAGAGACAGCCGTGGCATGAACTAGAGAAGACTGATGTTTATATTTCGAACTATGTTCCAATAAGTATGGTAAATGTAGGAAACCTAAGTTTTACATTTACAGAATGAAAAATACCTTGCCCTAATTACCTGTTGAAGATACTGTCCTTGTTCACCCTTCTCGGCAAACTGTGGGAAAGCCATGTGCAAAAACTGCAGTAGAATAATAGGTGGAATACTGGAAGAAGTTTTATCCATGGAATCAAACAAATCTCTAAGGGCTTAAAGACAAAGCAAACATTGCCTTAGTAAAACAGTCACATATTTAATACACGCGACTGTAAATTAATTTTAATTAATACAAACAAAAACCTACCTAATTTTTTTTTTTTGAGATGGAGTCTTCCTCCGTTGCCCAGGCTGGAGTGCAGTGGCGCGATCTCGGCTCACTGCAACCTCCGCCTTCTGGGTTCAAGCAATTCTCCTGCCTCAGCCTCCAGAGTAGCTGGGATTACAGGGACATGCCACCATTCCCGGCTAATTTTTTGTATTTTTTTTCAGTAGAGACGGGGTTTCACCATGCTGGCCAGGCTCTGGTCTCCAACTCCTGACCTCATGATCCGCTCACTTCAGCCTGTAACCCCAGCTACTTGGGAGGCTGAGGCAGGAGAACTGCTTGAACACTGAAGGGTCTCCCGAGTGCTGGGATTACAGGAGCATGCCACCATGCCTGGCTAATTTTTGCGTTTTTTTTTTAGTAGAGACAGGGTTTCACCATGTTGGCCAGGCTGGGCTCAAACTCCTGACCTTGTGATCCGCCCGCCTCGGCCTCCCAAAGTGCTGGGATTACAGGTGTGAGCCACCATGCCCAGCCGCTTAAATATTTTTAAGTGTATCTACTCTTTGACAATTGTTGGACTCTCAATAAGAAAAAAAAAAAATCATTTTTAAATCTTAAAGAACTCACCAGAAGACCTTACAAAGCAATCACTAGCTGTAAACAACTTCTGAGCCCTGCCTCTCTCTTTCTTCTTGCCAGCCTTTGTCTTCCCAAAGCAGGGTGTTTTAATTCAGTACAAAGAACACATAACCTCTGTTTAGGGACAAACAGGCATAATGTAATTGTTCTGCTACGCTGCCAAGATCAGGATAGCAGGTCACCTCTCCCAACTTACCTCCCTTTAAACCTATAGTTGGTTCTCATCTACTCAACTCCTGGAGATTTAAATCTGGGTCCTTAAACAGCTGACTCTACTGGACAGCTAAGAACCAAAACTACTAAGAATTTACCTTCTTCAGAAAATCTTCTTTCCACTTACCCCTCTCAGCAGCATGAATCTCACAGTCATGGACTAGTCTGTTCTCTTGGAGTTCGAACATTTCTCCTCTGCTGACTTCCTAGTGATCAGATCTTGCCCTCCTTCATGTACAGCAAAACTCTTCCTCTAGCTTATCTCAACTTGTATGTTTTATTAACACCCAAGATGTGAAATGTCACCTATCACCATTATACAGACTCAACCCACCAAATACTACCGCATCTTAGCACAAAGCAGGGGCTCGATAAAATGTTCCTAAATAACAAAACTGAACACAATGTTTAAAAAATATTTTTGGAGGGAAGGCTGAAATTTGGGCATCACTACCAAGCTAATTTTTTTTTAAATAAAAGCCTACATTTTAACAATACTTTATACACTACTCAAAAACACAGATGATTTAAGATCTAGTATATACCATCAACAGAGCATCTCAAAAGTATTTCATTAGTTTGAAAGAAAAAGGTCAAGAAGAAATATAGATTAAAAGAGATTAATAAGACATAACAACTAAATGCAATGTGGGATCTTAAACTGAATCCTGAAGCAGGAAAAAAAAAACTTTTTAAATGGACGATACTGGGACAGTTGGCAAAATCTGAATAAAGACTGTATTTTAGGGTACTGTGTGAAACTCCCAAATTCTAAAAAAAAAAAGTTTGTTTTTTGAGACAGTGTCTCAGTCTGTTGCCCAGGCTGGAGTGCAGTGACACAATCTCAGCTCACTGTAACCTCCGCCTCCCAGGTTCAAGCGATTCTCGTGCCTCAGCCTCCCGAGTAGCTGGGATTACAGACATGCACCAACACACCTGGCTAATTTTTGCATTTTTAGTAGAGACAGGGTTTCGCCATGTTGGCCAGGCTGGTCTCAAACCCCTGGCCTTAAGTAATCTGCCTGCCTCAGCCTCCCAAAGTGCTGGGATTACAAGCATGAGCCACCGCACCCAGCCCAGATTCTGAAAATTAGAATTGTCTTGTGGTTATGAATGTCCTTATTGTTAGGAAATACATACTGAAGTATTCAGGAATAAAACACCTGCTGTCTCGCGCCTTATTCTAAAATGGTTCAGAAAAAATTACATGTGTAACAGAAAAATGAGAAACCAAATGCGACTAAAAGTTAGTAACTGGTGAATTCTTACAACTTTTCTGTAAATTTAAATGTATTTCAAAACAAAAAGTTAAACAATCAAGAAGCAAAAATGTAAAGAACAGTATTTTTCATCGCATCAATACTATTAGCCGCATATATGATGCTGGAGAAGCTGCTGAAATTCTAAGTTATTCTAAGATACATGAGCTGTCAAATGAAGTAGATATAAACGATCACACTTTCTCACTAAAAACTTCATTTCAACAAGTAAGTCTACTTTAGGAAAAAAGGTTAGAGTAAAATCTCTCTAACTGCAAATGACACAAAAGAAACCTGTTTATAATATCAAAAATCAATGGTTGACAACGAGATAACACTTCATACCTCTTGGATGGCTATAGTCAAAAAGACATATAATACTAAGTGCTGGTAAGGAGACGGAGAAATCAGAACCCTCATACCCTTCTGGGGGAAATGTAAAACGGTGCAACTCCTTTGGAAAATTCCGGCAGTTCCTCAGAAGGTTAAATATAGTAATCATATGACCCAGCAATTAATTCCACTCCTAGATACATACCAAAGAGAAATGAAAGCATTTGTCCACACCAAGACTTGTACACGAATGTCAGGAGTATTTGTAATAGTCGAAAAGCGGAAACAACCCAAATATCCATCAGTGATGAATGGATAAATGATATGTGGCATGTCCATATAAGGCACTCTTATTTAGCAATAAAAAAGAATGAAGTACTGATACATGCCGCAATGTGGATGAATTCTGAAAACATTATACTAAGTGAAAGACACCAGTCACAAGAGACTACATATTATTTAATTCCATTTAGAGCAAAAGTCCAGAGTATGCAAATCTAGAGAGAAAGAACACATAGATAAATGTTTGGGTAGGGCTAGAAATGGGAAAGGAGGTGACTGCTAGGTGTTATGAAGTTGCTTTTTGGAATGATAATGTTCTAAAATTAACATTTTAGTAACATTTGCACAACTCTGTGGATAAACTAAAAAACAATGAATTATACACTTTAAATGGGCAGATTTTATGATATGTACACTATATCAATAAAGCTGTTAGAGAGAGAGTAAAAAAAAGGCATGACTGTAAAACCCTATTGACCTAACCCAAAGATTTAACAGTATTAAAATGTCCAAAATTAGGTGGGGGTTATATTCTCTTATGCAATGAAGAAACCAGTTATTTCTATCCTTTAAGATTACTATTTCTCTTCACACACATCACTTCTTTACACCAATACTCACTAAGACCCTCTTTTATAATGATACATTGATTGTGATAAAACCCGTCGCTGGCTATCCCCAGAGTCAACCCCAAAGATATATTATACAAATCAAACCTGAAGCCAAAATTATAATTTAATCCAAAAAAATCCAAAGATTATTTTTCACAAAAGGACAGACATCAATGATTTATAATCCGGATGATAAACTAAGTACCAAGTTGTTTAACTTAAGTGTAATGTACACTCCAAGCTTAATGAGGTGATGTTTTACAAAAGACATTCTGTAAACTGCAAAGGATTGTGAGCGAAAAATAAAATGTCTTACTCCTATCAAAAAGTAGTATATATAGTATACAAACCTGCAGTAATATACTGCGCTGAAGCCATTTCCCCTGAAGCTCTCAAGGCACCTGCATACCTAGGAACATTAAAGCAGAGTTAAACAATAGAATTCAATTCATTCTAACACTCAAATGGGAAGAAACCAGTTAAAAAGAGTTATTATGACACCCTCAACTGCAAGTTCCTCAGAGTTGTTCCCACCTTTCATTTTCTTCTCTTCTGGTCTTGCATTATATGAAGAAAAAAAGGAATGCAGAAAACGGAATTTAGATGGAGCCTACTTTAAGCTCTTTCCCTTTGTCAAACTCATATAAAACAAACATTTTATTTTATTTTTTATTTTCTGAGACAGAGTTTTGCTCTTGTCGCCCAGGTTGGAGTGCAAGGGCATGATCTCCACTCACTGCAACCTCTACCTCCTGGGTTCAAGCAATTTCTCCTGCCTCAGCCTCCCAAGCAGCTGGGATTACAGGCGTCCACCACCATGCCCAGCTATTTTTTGTATTTCTAGTAGAGACAGGGTTTCACCATGTTGGGCAGGCTGGTCTTAAACTCCTGACCTCAGGTGATCCACCCATCTCGGCCTCCCAAAGTGCTGGGATTACAGGCATGAGCCACTGTACCCAGCTAAAACAAACATTTTCTGAAAGTATTGTGAAACAAAACTATTCATTAATTACAAAGAAAATAAAATAACACAATCTCTGAAATAACTTGGAAGAAATAAGCATTAGATCAAAAACATTCAATCAAAAATCATACACCTACATTCAGCATTAGCTTGCTGTGTATCATTAAATAGGTCACTTAAGGTTGTAGGTCAGTTTGCTCATCTGTAAACCGAGGAGCTTCTATTAAATGATTTCTAAATTCACTTTCAGCTTTATGATCCTCACTTAATTTACAACAGTACAACAAACTGGCCATGCAAATTCCTTTTCAAATGACTATTCAAACCACAGTCATTACTCACACAATGTCTTAAAATGACAAAAGCTCAGAAATTATCATTCAGTTAATATTAAACAGTGAAGTGGGAGATTGCATATGCACTACGATTAAACTATGCGTACATACTACATACCCATTAGAGTGATTAAAATCAAAATTTAAAAAAAACTAGTATCACCCAATATTGGCAAGATTGTGGAGCAATCAGAATTACTGATCTAGTCAATAATAATATGAAAGGATCTCCAAGCTAGATACTGAGTGAAACAAGCCAGAACAAAAGAAAAGCACGACCTGTAGGATTCCATTTATTTTACGTTTCAGAATGTGCAAACTAATATGAAATCAGTAGTTGCTGGAAGGGGGTGGAGACAATAAGGATTAACTGAGAAAAGGCACGCCCAAGAAATTTTCTGAGATGATAGAAATGTTCTATACTTTGATAGGCAAATGGATTACAGAGAATTTGCATTTGTCAAAACTGATCAAACCAAACACTTAAGATACATGCATTTCACTAGATGTGAATTGTATCTCAATTTGCAAAGCAAAACCTCTATGCTTATGTTAAGCAGTATGAAAGAAATCACAGAGTATTGTGTTAAATTGTACTCAATTGAAGGATTTTGTTTTTCCCTTTTTCATTTGTTTGCATCTTTCGGAAACTGCTGTGACTCAACAAATTTTCTTAATTTTTCAATACACAATAATTCACAATAATGCCTGAATTATGTGTGTTCATTTTTAAAAACCTGAAAATCATTACATTTCCCTGTTAAGACATTTTAGCAACTTCTTAAAAGGCATTTTTGAAATTAAAATGAAGTACTAATATAGCAGACATATCCCAGAACATCACTTGGGTATGTAATTAGCTACATAATTGCTGCTGTTACTGAATTTTACTTCTTGTTATAGGGTAACATGAATATGTAACTATTTCTACATTTATGGCAAAGATACACTAATGAATTATCAATCTTTTTTTTGTAACTAAGAAAGGTCATATGTAATTTAATATCCAAAAAAAATTCCCATATTAGAGCAATAAAATGTAATTCCTAATTCATGTAAAACCATCCATTAAGCCAAATAACATTAACACTGAAGTTTATAAAGAAAAACTTGGAAAATAAAAGGAAACTGACAGAAATACTGAGAGGTTTTACAGTCAAAAGTACTGAGACTCTTTCCTTATCTCTGTCAAGTCAATAAATAAAAAGTAATGATACAGAAAATCTGAACATAATAAAATTAACCTAATGTCTATTATACTTTGACACCTACAAAGAGAGGACATTTTGACTTTTCTAGTCCCTATGAAATATTCAATCATACATCAGATCAAAAAGACAAACTCAAATTTCCAAAAACCAAAAGTTATGTAGGCTACAATCCTTACCCATAGTGAAATAAAGTACATTTATAACATATGCTTTCATATATGTGTTTCTAAATCCACTGGCTAAATAACTTGGCTTAAACTCTTGGGGATGGATGTGGAACAAATGAAAAGCACATATAATGCTAATGAAAATATGAATTGGTACCTCCGTTTTTGAAACTGGTTGGCAAAACATACTAAAACTGAATATACACATCCTTTTATGACCCAGCAGTTTCACTCATATATATTTTGTGCATATGCATACATACTCACATATACCCAACAGAAACAAATGCATGTGCCCAAAAATGTACTAGAATATTCAGAGTATATTTTTTCATAATCACCAAAAACTGAACACAAACCAAATATTCATCAACAGAAGAATGGATAATAAATTGGTAGTACAGGACACAATGGAATACTATACTATACAGCATGAATATAAATGAATCACCAATACACAGAACATGGATACGCTAAACATCATGAGCCAGACCCATTACCCAGTCATCAGCCAGACAAATGGGCCCAATTTGTACATTTCTGTTCATAGAGTTCAAAATTGTTAAAACTGATCTATGAGATTAGAAGTCAGGATAGTATTTCCAATTTAGGAAACATAAACGGTGTTAGTGATTAAGATCTGTGAGGAGATTTTTAGAGTGCTAGAAGGGTTCTGCCTTTATTTTGGGTATACGGATGTGCTCACCCTGGGACAATTCATTGAGTTGTACACTTATAATTTGTATACTTTTGCATGTTATAATTCAATCAAAAATAAACGCACCAGGCGTGGTGGCTCATGCCTGTAATCCCAGCACTTGGGAGGCCGAGGCAGGTGGATCACGAGGTCAAGAGATCGAGACCATCCTGGCCAACATGATAAAACCCTGTCTCTAATAAAAATACAAAACTCCCTCTCCCTCTCCCTCTCCCTCTCCCTCTCCCTCTCCGGTCTCCCTCTCCCTCTCCGGTCTCCCTCTCCCTCTCCCTCTCTGGTCTCCCTCTCCCTCTCCCTCTCCGGTCTCCCTCTCCCTCTCCCTCTCCCTCTCCCTCTCCGGTCTCCCTCTCCCTCTCCCTCTCCCTCTCCCCTTTCTTCGGTCTCCCTCTCCTTCTTTTTTCGGTCTCCCACTGTTATCGAAGCTGGACTGTACTGCCATGATCTCGGCTCGCTGCAACCTCCCTGCCTCGGGCTCCTGTGACTCTCCTGCCTCGGCCTGCCGAGTGCCTGGGATTGCAGCCGCGCGCCGCCACGCCTGAATGGTTTTTGTATTTTTGGTGGAGACGGGGTTTCGCCGTGTTGACCGGGCTGGTCTCCAGCTCCTGGCCTCGAGTGATCTGCTTGCCTCGGCCTCCCGAGGTGCTGGGATTGCAGACGGAGTCTCGCTAACTCAATGCTCAATGGTGCTCAGGCTGGAGTGCAGTGGTGTGATCTCGGCTCGCTGCAACCTCCACCTACCAGCCTCCTGCCTTGGCCTCTTAAAGTGCTAAGATTACAGCCTCTGCCCCGCCGCCACCCCGTCTAGGAAGTGAGGAGCATCTCTGCCTGGCCACCCATCGTCTGGGATGTGAGGAGCCCCTCTGCCCGGCCGCCCTATCTGGGAAGTGAGGAGCACCTCTGCCCGGCCGCCCATCGTCTGGGATGTGAGGAGCGCCTCTGCCCGGCTGCCACCCCGTCTGGGAGGTGAGGAGCGCCTCGGCCCGGCTGCCACCCCGTCTGGGAGGAAGTGAGGAGCGCCTCTGCCCGGCTGCCCCGTCTGGGAGATGAGGAGCACCTCTGCCCGGCCGCCCCGTCTGGGAGGTGAGGAGCGCCTCTGCCTGGCCGCCACCCCGTCTGGGAGGAAGTGAGGAGCGCCTCTGCCCGGTTGCCCCATCTGGGAAGTGAGGAGCGCCTCTGCCTGGCCGCCACCCCGTCTGGGAAGTGAGGAGCACCTCTGCCCGGCTGCCACCCCATATGGGAAGTGAGGAGCGCCTCTGCCCAGCCGCCCCGTCTGGGAGGTGAGGAGTGCCTCTGCCCGGTCGCCCCGTCTGGGAGGTGAGGAGCGCCTCTGCCTGGCCGCCACCCCGTCTGGGAGGAAGTGAGGAGCGCCTCTGCCCAGCTGCCCCATCTGGGAAGTGAGGAGCGCCTCTGCCCGGCTGCCACCCCCTATGGGAAGTGAGGAGCGCCTCTGCCCGGCCGCCCACTCTGGGAAGTGAGGAGCGCCTCTGCCCGGCCGCCCACTCTGGGAGGTGAGGAGCGCCTCTGCCCGGCCGCCCCGTCTGGGAGGTGAGGAGCGCCTCTGCCCGGCCGCCCCGTCTGGGAGGTGAGGAGCGCCTCTGCCTGGCCGCCACCCCGTCTGGGAGGAAGTGAGGAGCACCTCTGCCCAGCTGCCCCATCTGGGAAGTGAGGAGCACCTCTGCCCGGCTGCCACCCCCTATGGGAAGTGAGGAGCGCCTCTGCCCGGCCGCCCACTCTGGGAGGTGAGGAGTGCCTCTGCCTGGCCACTCCGTCTGGGAAGGGAGGAGCGCCTCTGCCCGGCCGCCCCGTCTGGGAGGTGAGGAGCGCCTCTGCCTGGCCGCCACCCCGTCTGGGAGGAAGTGAGGAGCGCCTCTGCCCGGCTGCCCCATCTGGGAAGTGAGGAGCGCCTCTGCCCGGCCGCCACCCCATATGGGAAGTGAGGAGCACCTCTGCCTGGCCACCACCCCGTCTGGGAAGTGAGGAGCGCCTCTGCCCGGCCTCCCTGTCTGGGAGGTGAGGAGCGCCTCTGCCTGGCCGCCACCCCGTCTGGGAGGAAGTGAGGAGCGTCTCTGCCCGGCCGCCCCGTCTGGGAAGTGAGGAGCGCCTCTGCCCGGCCGCCCGGTCTGGGAAGTGAGGAGCGCCTCTGCCCGGCCGCCCCGTCTGGGAGGTGAGGAGCGCCTCTGCCCGGCTGCCACCCGGTCTGGGAGGAAGTGAGGAGCGCCTCTGCCCGGGCGGCCCCGTCTGGGAAGTGAGGAGCGTCTCTGCCCGGGCGGCCCCGTCTGGGAAGTGAGGAGCATCTCTGCCCGGGCGGCCCCGTCTGGGAAGCGAGGAGCGCCTCTGCCCGGGCGGCCCCGTCTGGGAAGCGAGGAGCGCCTCTGCCCGGCCGCCCTGTCTGGGAGGTGAGGAGCGCCTCTGCCCAGCTGCCCTGTCTGGGAGGTGTACCCAACAGCTCCGAAGAGACAGCGACCATCGGGAGCGGGCCATGAGGACGATGGCGGTTTTGTTGAAGAGAAGGGGAGGAAGTGTGGGGAAAGGAAGGAGAGATCAGATTGTTGCTGTGTCTGTGTAGAAAGAGGTGGGCATAGGAGACTCCATTTTGTTGTGACTAGGAGAAATTCTTCTGCCTTGGGATGCTGTTGATCTATGGCCTTTCCCCCAGCCCCCTGCTCTCTGAAACATATGCTGTGTCAACTCAGGGTTAAATGGATTAAGGGCGGTGGCAAGATGTGCTTTGTTAAACAGATGCTTGAAGGCAGCATGCTCTTTAAGAGTCATCACCACTCCCTAATCTCAAGTACTCAGGGGCACAAACACTGCAGAAGGCCGCAGGGACCTCTGCCTAGGAAAACCAGAGACCTTTGTTCATGTGTTTATCTCCTGACCTTCTCTCCACTATTATCCTATGACCCTGCCATATCCCCCTCTCCCAGAAACACCCAAGAATCATCAATAAATTCTTCATAAATTAAAAAAAATAATAAAAAAAAAAAAATAAATAAATAAATAAATAAATAAAAATACAAAACTAGCTGGGCATTGTGACACGCACCTGTAGTCCCAGCTACTCGTGAGGCTGAGGCAGGAGAATCACTTCAACCCAGGAGGCGGAGGCTGCAGTGAGCCGAGATCATGCCACTGCACTCCAGCCTGGGGGCAGAGTGAGACTCCGTTTCAAAAAAAACAAAAAAAGAAACAAAAAAAAACTGAGCTAAAAGGAAAAGATAAGAGACTTTCTAGTGGTTTTTGTTAACATCTGAACATCTAACAGAGAACAAGCAAAATCTCAGAACTAAATGCTTTCATTACTACACAAGGGTAAGTAAACAATCCACGTATGAAACTTTAAGTTAGAAAATAGACAATAAAACAAGCCTAAGGTAAACAGAAATAAGAAAAAATTAATACAAGCAAAAGTAGGATGAATCAGACAACTCAAAAAATTGAATGAACAAATCTAATAGCCAATTCTTTGAAAACTAAAATACAAATCTCTAGCAAGAAAATCAAGGGAGGAAAACACAAATATAACAAATGAGAAATAAAAATACAAAAAAAAATACAGGTCCAATAGTAGAATAAGTCTTAAGCTGAAATAATTTAAAGACAGGACAGTTTTGTAGGAAAATATAAATTACCAAAACTGACTTTAGAAGAGAATAAGTACATTTAAAATACCCCAAAGGCCAAGCACGGTGGCTCATGCCTGTAATCCCAGCACTTTGGGAGGCCAAGGCCGGGGCATCACCTGAGGTCAGGAGTTCGAGACCATCCTGGCCAACATGGTGAAACCACGTCTCTACTAAAACTACAAAAAATTAGCTGGGCGTAGTGGCGGGTGCCTGTAATCCCAGCTACTTGGGAGGCTGAGGCAGGAGAATCACTTGAACCCAGGAGGCGGAGGTTGCAGTGAGCCGAGATCATACCACTGCACTCCAGCCTGGGCAACACAGTGAGACTCTGTCTCAAAATAAAATAAAATAAAATACCCCAAAAAAGTTGAGTGCAGACAATTTCATCGGCAAGGCTTTCAACAACAGATCAGTCCTATAAAAGCATGAAAGAAAATAAAAGTTCCAGGAAAAGATGGACATAGAGCTAGCATAACTGTAACACCAAACCCTCACAAAGAAAAAAAAAAAAAAGCCAGAGGGAGACAGAATGCTATAAATCAGTCTTACTAACAAATGACCCCAAAAAATCCTTTTAAAATGTTCCAGCAAATTAAATTCAGTGCTATACATTGAAAGAATATGAATGTATCAGGAATATAGTCTACTATTAGGCTAACTATTAACATAATGTATCACAAATAGATCTAGTGAGAAAAATCTTAGTACTAGGTCAACAAACAACATTTGATAATTTTAACATGTATTTCTTGTTTTTAAAAAACCTCCAGTAAACAAATGGAGGGATACTTTCTTAACATTCTTAAGAATATTTCCACCAAACCTGAGGGGAAGAAGACAAGGAGAAGAAAAGAAAAAATAAAAAAAGAATATTTCCACCAAACCCAAGATCAATATTTAACCCTAAAATACAACAGTCTTATTAAAATCAAAAACAAGAGAGAATTCCACAACCATCTACTATTTAACATTGTGTTAAAAGTTCTAGCCAGTGAAACACGAAAGAAACATGAAGTAAACTACCTGAAACAGACAAAACTAACCTGAGTAATGGATTTGATTATCTATTTAGAAAATCCAAATACTAATAGAAAATATGCCTTATTTCCTCATAAATATACCATAAATAAATCATAATCATAAATATCATAAATAAAATGTGTTTTCAGGGTAAATAAATGTGTTTTCAAGGTAAATAAAAACTACATTAAAATTTTCATAGAATATAAGGACTATTTCAATATTAGGGTAAAGTATATCTTGGAACCATGGAAATCTGATATTTGAAATTAGTATGCCTGATTTCTTCCCATCAGCTAGCAGGGCCAATAACAAAATGATCAAGGGAAAATTCATCTAACATTACAAAATACAAAAATTCAAAACAGTTGGAAATAAAACACGTGAAAAAAATCCATCTTACTGAAAGTCAAATAAGACCTGAAACAATGGGGAGACAGCCTATGTTCCTGGATGGGGAGGCTAAATATTGCAAAAATGTCAATTTATCCCAAACTTAAAGCCATTATGGTCAAAATCCCAAAGGCTGACACTCCCACTATTTATCCATTTAGAGGGAGAAAGGCGTATTGAACAACATGACTATGAAGTTCAAAGAGATGTAAAAAATGGATCAAACTATCCAGTAATACACTGAAAGTAAGAAGGATGCATTACTATACACCAGATGGTTAAAATGGCATAATACAAACTCATATCAAAAATCAGACCTCAATAAATAAACCCAATTAGAAAATCTAGGAACAGGTCTCAAAAATATTTAATAATAATACATATGATAAAAGATCAATGTGTATCAATATACAATAAATGGTGATGGGAGAAAAAAAGAGAAACCTAGATTTTTACCTTAGAAATGTAAGTCACCAATAAACTCACGAGTAAAAAGTAGTTCAATCTTACCAGTAATCAAAAAATATTTATCATTATAATATTTTACATTGATGAATATCTACAGAATGTAGCATTCATATTTTTCTACCTTTTGGGATAACAACTGCCAATATCTAAAAGGTCAAACTATCCACTCTAATTTATCAACCCACCAACTCCACTTCCAGAAATTGATCCAAAGAATCCTATGCATCAAGGTGTACTGCAGAATTGTTAATACGTAAGCATAAAAACAAAGACATGAGCACAAATTTAAGACTGTTTGAATTGGTTATAAAAAACGCATACACTGCTACACATATGTTTAAAGAAAAAACCCAAATATAACACAAATCTTCATCCCTTTCTCTTTTTTTTTTTGAGACACAGTCTCACTCTGTCGCCCAGGCTGGAGTGCAGTGGTGCAATCTCGGCTCACTGCAGCCTCTGCTCGCGGGTTCAAGCGACCCTCCTGCCTCAGCCTCCTGAGTAGCTGGGATTATACGCACCCACCACCAAACCTGGCTAATTTTTGTATTTTTAATAGAGATGGGGTTTCACCATGTTAGCCAAGCTGGTCTTGAACTCGTGACCTTCAGTGATCTGCCCGCCTCAGCCTCCCAAAGTGCTGGGATTACAAGCATGAGCCACTGCTCCTGGCCCATCTCTTTTTTTAAGAGACAGGGTCTCATTGCATTGCCCAGGCTGGAGTGCAGTGGCATCATCACAGCTCACTGCAGCTGCAAACTCCTGGGCTCAAGCATTCCTCCCAGCTCAGCCTCATGAGTAGCTGGAACTACAGGCGCACACCACCACACTCAGCTATTTCTTTTTTATTGTAGAGATGGGGGTCTCACTATGTTGCCCAGGCTGGTCTTAAACTTCTGGCCTCAAGCTATAGATTCAGCCTCCCAAAGCACTGGGATCACAGGCATGAGCCATCACATCCAGCCCAGGGTACATCTTCAATCTGTATGAATTAAATGTATGATGCATTTTCATCATATCCTGACATAAGGGCTGAGAAAAAGTGAATATCAAATATGTAGACTTTTCTGTTATTTAAAATTTTTTTGTCAAGAACAAGTTGCAATCAACTATTTAGAATGAAGATATGCGTGCCAGATGTGGTGGCTCACACCTGTAATCCCAGTATTTTGGCAGACTGAGCTGGGAGAATTGATTGAGGCCAGGAGTTTGAAACCAGCCTGAGCAACATAGCCATCTCTTGTCTCTACTTCAAAAAAAAAAAAAATCAGCTGGGCATAGTGGTGCATGCCTGAGGTCCCAGCTACTTGGGAAGCCAAGTCAGGAGGATCCTTAAGCCCAAGAGGTCAAGGCTGCAGTGATCTGTGATCGTGCCACTCCAGAGCCTGGGCAACAGAGCGAGGGCCTGTCTCAAAAAATAAAAAATAATTTAAAATTTTTTAAAATTTTAAATGAAGATATGCCCTCAATAAGCTAAAAAAAAACTAAATAATTTAAGTAGTGTAAGCAATCCCACATGCAATTCCACTCAATGAACACATCCCCTAGACAGTTGTGAGATGAGATATGGGGCTTTTCTGTTCGCTCCGAGTGTCTCAGTTCTTGCACGCCTCTCGTAATATGAGCATCTCACTGAACTGAGTGAGACTCTAGTGTTTACAGATAAATATTTTCAGCCAGGCACAGTGGCTCATGCCTGTAATCCCAGCACTTTGGGAGGCTGAGGCGGGCAGATGACTTGTGAGGATTTTGAAAACAGCCTGGACAATATAGCAAAACCCATCTCTAATAAAAATACAAAAATTAGTCAGGCATGGTGGCACACACCTGTAATTCCAGCTACTTGGGAGGCTGAGACAGAAGAATCGCTCAAGCCTGGGAGGCAGAGGCTGCAGTGAGCTGAAATCACACCACTGCACTGCAGCCTGGGTGAGTGAGTGAGACTCTGTCTCAAAAATAAATAAATAAAAAATAAGAAAAAAAAAAGAAAGAAAATCAGCAATCTAGTAACTGTTAACACTGTGTATATTGAGAGCTGGGGCTTGCCGGTCTCCAATACAACAGATACGGCCATGTGTTACTGTCTTTTGAGGAGTAATTTATAGAATTTTAGGATGTTTTTTATAACATATAGTTTTCACTCTAGGTTCTAAATTGAGAATCGAACTCCAGGAGTATGATGAGATTCCACTCTTGGGCGGCATGAAGCAAGCCATTTCAAACCTTATTTTTACCTGTGGCTATAGTTCTTGGTCCTTACTGCCTCTTAAGCTAATCCGTCTATTTCTCTTGAACACACTTTCCTTCTACCCTCCATCATTATATATCCCACTCTCTTTTTATTTTATTTTATTTTTTGAGACAGGGCCTCACTCTATCACCCAGCCTGGAGTGCAGTGGCACGCTGATGGCTCACTGAAGGCTCGACCTCCCAGGCTCAAGCAATCTCCCACCTCAGCCTCTGAGCAGCTAGGACTACAGGCACACACCACCATGCCTGGCTAATTTTTGGTTTTTTGTTTGTTTTGTAGAGGTGGGGTTTTGCCATGTTGCCGAGGCTAGTCTCAAATTCCTAAGCTCAAGTGAGATACCCGCCTCGGCCTCCCAAAGTACTGGGATTACAGGCGTGAGCCATCACACTCGGGACCCATACCTCCCACTCTATAGAACCTGCCAAAGACAAGTTCTGCTAAGTATTTGTGAGGATGGTCTTCCTTATCTCCAGCTGTAAAACACCTCTCATGGAATGTTTTTCTGTTCTTTCATTCTTGTTGTATCAGTTAGTGCCATTTTTCCAAAGACATACCACCATTCATGACATCTTGTATCAATTATGTTAGTAAGCACACTCTCTTGAGAAAATTTAGAATTCAAAAACTACTTCTTTTGTTTGGCATCAGAGATTGCTGTACAAAAAAAAAGAAAAAATATTAAAAATAAAAACCAAAAAGCGAAAAAAGTAACTTTCATTTTTATTTTTTTAAAAAAAGGAAAAACAAAAAATACTTCTTTTGGTTTCAGGAAAATAGAACCACATAGGATGAAATCTCCCCTGCTTACACAGAACTCTTTCCAAAACATAAAAGTGCACTCTCACACAAACAGAGGCTAAAAGGCATCCAAGGAGAGAACAGTAAAGAGGAAATCTTGGAAGTGAGCCAAGGCTATCTCCACCAGCCACTCCCAAGGGTGCTAGCCAGAAAGCTACCCCAGCAAACTACCTATTCAGATAATTTGCAACTGGGACATAAGGAAGAGAATATGGTTGCATGATATGAGCACACAACCTTTAAACAAATGAGGGAAAAACAACCCTTACATCCAAAAAGAACAGAGTTAAAAGGCCAAACAACAAGGAAAAAAAAAAAAACCTTAAATAAAAATACTTCAGAGCCACAGAAAAAAAAGCAGGATTTAGATCCAAAAATTAAGAATAAGGAGTTATAAAAAAGAACAGAAGGTCATGATAAGTAAGCAGTGAAACAAAGTAGACGTATGAATCAGTAAAATGTAAGACAGAACTGAGGCATTTTCCTAGAGCACATCACATAAAAATTATAAAAATTTAAAACACGGAGGAAAGTTAGAAGACTAAAAAACAGATTCTAGAAATTTTGATATGTATAAGAAACCAGGTGGAGGAGAAGCAGTATCTAAAGAAATAATGACCAAGAAATGTCCTAGAGTTTGCGACAAGAGTCCTCAGACTAAAAGTGCTCACTGAGTACTTTTATAAGATAAATAAAACCCACAGTCTCACATTGTTGGAAAACTGGGGGACAGAAAAAAAAAAAGAGAAAACCCTAAAAGCTACTAACAGAAAAGAATAAAAATCAAGACTGACATCAGACCTCTCATCAGTAAGCATGGACACACAAAAATAGTGGAGAAATAACTACCAATCACTGAGGAAAAATGGCTTTGACCTAGACTCTTGCTTCAAGCAATATTATCATCCAAGGATAAGAGGAAAGGGTAAAATACAGCAATATTTTGGGATACATATAAAAGACACAGTAAGATTCACCAGGCAATTTTTTAAGCAAAATTAAAATAAAAACTATTAAAGAATAAAATAATAATCTTAGCTACCTAGAATTCAGAGGATAATTTGAACGTCAGTACTCTGCTTAAAATCTTCCAAAGGTTTCTCTTCGCCCACAACCCAAAGTCCACACTTCTTAAAAATGACTTCAAGATTTCTGGCTGGCCCCTGCTAATCTCCCATCTATCACCATTTCTACATCCATCCTTCTCCAGGCAGTTGCACTGAGTATGTTGCAGTCTCCTGCCTCCAGACTCTTGCTTAAAAACTCTTTCCTCCAGTCCACTCTCATACTTCCCTAACCTCTCATCCAGGCTGGGATAACACCTAACTGTTTAAATACCAGTTACTCTAAGAAGTCTTCCCAAACTATCCTCAGATACCCCTGATGAACTCCCTTAGATGTTCTCATAGCAGCCTACATTTCCCATCAAAGCAGTTCTGAAACAGTACCTGTTTACTTGATAGTCTTTCTCTATTAGACTGTAGGTGCCTTGAAGACAGATACTGTGTCTTGTTCACTGATAATACATCAGCTGCAATCTATGCAATTTCTCATAAATACCTGACAACTATTCACTTCAGAGAAATGTATAAAACCTTTAAAGTCACTCTTTCAGATTTTTGCACAGTCCTTCTCTCCCTTCTCTTCTGCTCAGTTCTATCACAACATTTCACAATAGACTGAGGGGAAAGAACAAAAATCAATATTCATAAAGCTGTCTAGAATCCAAATTGTAGTTCAGAATTCTATCATAAAGAACCGACAATTTATGTATCAAGACAGTTGTATAAATTTAGTCAGAATTCAGTTACATATTTTTTAAGTTACATTTATACTCACTGGAAGAAAGGGCCCTTATCTGTAGACCATTTCACAGGTTCTCAAAACATTTGTAATTAATTCTTTACTCTTTTCCTTTCATACGACGGTATAAAAACAAAATGTTCTTTCTTTTTTGAAACCAGTACTGACTGACATAAGGATAGACATATATATAAATGGAAAAGAATCCAGGGTCCAGAAATGAACCTATACCTTAAGGTCAACTGACTTTCAAAAAAGGTGCTAAGACAATTCAGTGGGGAAACAATAGCCTTCAACAAATGATGCTGGAAGAACTGGATATACACATGCAAAATAATAGGCAAATACCTCCCTCCCTCTCACCATACACAAAAATTAACCACAGGCCTGAATAGAAGAGCTAAAAGTATATTAACTCTTGAAAAACAACAAAGAAGTAAGTCTTTGTAACCTAGAATTAGACAATGGCTTCTTACATATGAAACCAAAAGCATATGTGACAAAAGAAAAAAATAAAATTAAGATTAAACTACATCAAAATTAAAAAACATTTGCATTACAAACGTACCATCAAGAAAAGTAAAAGGACACTGCATACAACAGACTTAGGAAAAAAATAAATTTTTTAAAAAGAAAGTAAAATGACAGCTTATAGTATAGAAGAAAAGATTTGCAAATTATCCATTGGGTAAGGAACTTGTATATATGTAAAAACACAATTGAATTTTTAAAAAGACAAATAACCCAATTAAAACACAGGCAAAAGATTTAAACAGACATTTCTCCAAAGAAGATATATAAATGGCCAATAAGCACATGAAAAGATGCCCAACATCATTAGCCACTAAAAAAAATGTGCATGACAACCACAATGAGATACCACACTTCATAGCGCTAGATGGCTTAATCAAAGACAGACAATATTGGCAATTTTCTCACATTGCTGGTGAGAATGTAAAATGGTACCGTCACTTTGGAAAACCATTGTGGCAGTTCCTCCAAACATTAAACATAGAATTACTATATGAAAACGTTCATCTACACAAAAAACATGAATGTTCACAGCAGCATTACTCGTAACAGCCAAAAAGGAGAAACAACTCAAATTTCCATCAACAAAATGAATGGATAAATAAAATGTGATATATCCATAAAATGAAATATTATTCAGCCATAAAACAGGAATGAGGTATTATATATGCTGTAACATGAACCATGGAAACATGCTAAATGAAAGAAGTCAGTCACAAAAAGACCACATATTATATGATTCAATTTATATGAAATACCCAGAATGAGCAAATCTATGACAGAAAGTAGATTAATGGTTGGTGGGTGAAAGGGTTTAAGAAGTGACTGCCAGTGAGTATGACACTTCTTTTGGAGGGGGCGGAAAATGTCCTAAAATCGATGGTGGTGATGGTTGCACAAACTTGTAAATACTATAAAAATCATTAAACACTTTAAAATGGTGAATTGTGTAATAAATTAATTATATCTCAATTAAGATGCTAAAGAAAGCAAAACAAAACAATACTACTCATCCAAATGTGAACATCCCTTACCCAGAAAAGACTGCAGGCTTACCTTTTAAGGGCATCTTTGAGTTCAGGCACAGAACGAATACACTGAACCGTGGCATTCATGTAACAAGTGTTACCAAGGTTTGTCAATCCACATGGTAACTCCATCTAGTTAAAAAAAAAAAAAGAAGGATTAAATCATTAAACCATTTTTACAAAATGACATGGCATATATAAATCACTAAAATTCTCATTTTGAATCAAGTACTATTTACTAGCTTCTACCAATTTATATTCTGCCTTCACTCTAAAGAAACAGTTTTATTTCCCCCAAAAAAAAGTTTACTTGGATCACGCTGGCCATCATATTATGTTTTAGTTTCCTTCTTAAATATAGTAAGAGAATAATTATACTAGTCTTGCCTTTTTTGCAGGTTTATCAAGAGAAGAGAATAGGCAAAATATGCATAGAAACACTTCAAAACAAAAAGCAAAATAACAGGTTGGGCACAGTGGCTCACACCTGTAATCCCAGCACTTTGGAAGGCTGAGGTGGAAGGACTGCTTGAGGTCAGAAGTTCAAGATCAGCCTAGGCAACACAGCAGGACCCCATCTCTATAAAAAAAAAAAAAATGTTTTTTTAATTTGCTGGGCCTGATGGTGCACGCCTACAATTTTCGCTACTCAGGAGCCTGAGGTGGGAGGATCACTTGAACCCAGGAAGTTGAGGTTACAGTGAGCTATGATCATACCACTGCACTTCAGCCGGGGTGATGGAGCAAGACCCCATCTCAAGGGAAAAAAAAAAAAGCAAAAAAAAAAAAACCATGAAAATGAATGAATGGCACTAAATAAACGCTAGGTGTTAAAAAAAAATTGACACATGTGTTGGCCAGTTTCTAAACTGATTTTGCATTTAAATTCAGGATAAAATGTATGTATTTTCCACATGAAGGATTTTAAAAATTTAAATATCCCAGCATTTAAACTACTCTTTGACCCTGTTTTCTCATAAAACAATAATAGTAAATACTTATATAGTACTATCTGCCAGAAACATATTTATTACAGGTATTAGCTAAGTATATATAAGTTAAGCCTAAGTAAATTCACTTGGAAGTCTGAAAACCAGTAGTAAGGTGTACAATACAAAAAAAAACCCCTAGCTGTGCCTTATTTAACTACAGAAGGACTCCCTTAAGCTAATCAAAAATAATAAAACTCTTATTTACTGCTAAAAATATCTATCTTGGTATTAATGATTAAGTCTTCAAGACATTTAGATGCTACTTTCTGAAAGACACCTTAATAATGGTCCTTCAAAAAGTAGTGATCAAATATATAAAATCTGGTGTGTCTTACAGCAGATGCTAACTGTTCTTCTGTCATGTCTTCTACGAAGACAGTTTTGGCTGAGGGTTCTTCTGGAAGAGCATCTGCTGACCCCATCATTAGTAGAGTCATTCCCTGTTTTTAAAAAAAGTAATTTCATGAAAATCCTTAAAAGTTGGTAATGTTTATGTCAAACAAAAGAAGCCAGGCACAAAAGAACACATATTACATAATTCTATTTGCCAAAATATGTAGATTACATAAATCTACAGAAAGTAGATTAGTTGCTGCCTAGGACTGGAGATGGGAAGAGGGAGTGACTTTAAATGGTACAAGTTTCTTTCTGGGGTAATGGAAATGTTCTAAAATTAGATTGTGGTGAAGGCTGCACAACTCTGTAAATACACTACTAAAAAATCACTGCATTGTTTAAAACAAGCAAAAAGCACTAGGGTGGCTGTTTGAGGCCAAGGCAAAAGTGTACAAAGAAACTTTTTAGTGATGAAACTTCTAAATCGTGATTGTGGTAGTGGTTACATGACAATATAGAATTGCCCAAAGTCATCAAACTGTACATCAAACGCAGGTGAATTTTACTCTATATAAATTGTACTTGAATAAAGCTGAAGGAAAAAATAAATATTGCCATAAAAACACCTAATAATGTTTACAATATTGAAGCAGAGGGAATTCCTCAAACGAACATTAACATTTAGTGGCATCATCTCTCTCCATAACAAATTAACAACTAATAAAATTCAGACCAGGCATGGTGGCTCATGCCTGTAATCCTAGCACTTTGGGAGGCCAAGGCTGGTGGATGGTTGGAGTCCAGTTCAAGACCAGCCTGGGCAACATGGCAAAATCCCATCTCTACAAAAAATACCAATATTAGCTGGGCATAGGGGTGCATGCCTGTAGTCCCAGCTACTTGGGGGCTAAAGTGGGAGGATCACTGGAGCCTGGGAGGTTCAGGCTGCGGTGAGCTGTGATCACACCACTTGCATTCCAGCCTGGGTGACAGAGTGAGACCCTGTCTCAAAAAATAAAACAAAAAAACAAACAAACGCTAATAAAATTCTTTCTGTGAATGTCTACTGTGTAACTGTAATGATTGTTTACATTTAAATACAAATATTTTTAGAGCATTAAATTCTCCATTACTAAAAAATATCAAACCAAATACAGAGTAAATTTGTTCAAAATATCCAATTATATAATTCTACACATTAACCTAAGTAAATACTTTTATTTAATACATATGCAAACACTCCATACAATCAATAGAAGGACAAGGAAGACACTGTCATTGTAAAGCTCATAATCTTAAAATATGAACAACATCTTACTCTCTTACTCAGTATCTTAATTGAAGGCATGAACACATGAGACAAAGTAAAAGGTAGGACCAGAAGTGGAGATTTAAAAAAAAAAAACAGGGAGGGAAAAATGATAGCCAGAAGACTAAAAATATCCAGATGATGATTAAAATTAGGAAATTAGTAAGATCAACAATTCAGTTAAGAATACCTACAATTAAATTTAATGACCTTTATTCTATCACCTTTTATTTCTACATAGACATTTTATAAGATCACTGCAAAGCAGTAAAGCAGTACTAAGCCATCACTACAGAATTTTTTTTTTTTTTTAGAGACAGGGACTCACTCTGTCACCAGGCAGGAGTGCAGTGGCACAAATATAGGTCACTGTAGCCTCAAACTTCTGGCCTCAAGTGATCCCCCCATCTCAGCCTCTCAAAGTGCTGGGACTGCAGGTATAAGCCACCCTACCAGGCCAACAATCTTTTTCCAAAGACAACTGTCTCAAGAGCCAACTATTTAAAGAATACACTAGCAATAACCAGTTGGAAAACACAATAGAAGAAATGCCAACAGTATCTAAGAATAAGCATAACAAGAAAAATGTAATGCTTTAATGAGAGAATAAAGCTTTACTTAAGGATATTTTTAAAAAAAAGCATCTAAATAAACTGAAAGACAAGTTTTGAACTTGAAAAATTACTATAAAGGTGCAATTATAGTTATATAAATTTAATGAAATTCCTTTACAAAACCTTGCAAAATGATTCATTCATGCAGCAAATTTATACCCATGATAATAGCTAAGAAATTTCTGAAAAAGAATAGAGACTAAAGCAACGCCCTTAAAAATTATTAGGAAAAGGGATTATATAATGAAAAATATTGAGAAAAACTGTATACTTTAGGAAAAACATACTATCAGCTCTCTACTTCATACCATACCACAACCATAATGAATTAAAGGTAAAGATTTAAATGTAAAAAAATTAATATTCATAAAAGAATGCAAGTGAATCAAAAAACTCATGCATTGTTGGAAGATTTTCTAAAATTGACATAAATATTAAAAAGACTGATTTAACTAGCTACACAAATCTTAAAAATGTCTATAAAACATTTGAAAACAATAAACTAGGGGCAAAACTATACCATATATACTAAACACTCAAAAAAGCAAATATATACTACAAAAATGAGCAAAAGAGATTTAAAAAAAGGCTTAAAATTAATGAACTAGGTAAGCTTCTACCTTAAGCTAGAAAAAGTAAAAATTAAAACCAAGCCATGTGTGGTGGCGCACACCTGTAGTCCAAGGTAGTCGGAAGGCTAAGGTGGGAGTACTGCTTAAGCCTAGGAGCTCAAGGCCAGCCTGAGCAACACAGCAAGACCCCATCTCTAAAACAAACCAAAAAAGTCACCACCATTTGCCTGGGTTTCAGCACTTCATTCAACAAAACATGATTATATAAAAATTTTCAAAAGTTTTAAAAAATTAAAACCGAAGTAGAAAGCAAGCAAGCAAAGAGAAAAAATGAAGTAATAAATCAACAGGCCAAATTTTTTTTTTGGGGGGGACACAATCAGTGAAACTGATAAAACTCTGGCTTGATGATAAAGCAAACAGACAAATCATAATTTGTCAATACTAGAGAGAAAAACGAAAAAACAGCACTACACATTCTAGAATTAAAGGATAACAACAGTAGAATATGACAATCAATTCAGCAACTTAAATTAAATGAACCAATTCCTTAAGAAATACTGATTATCAAACTGATAGGAAAGAAAACATAATATCTAAATAGTCCTACATTTATTAAAGACACTAAATTCTTAATTTAAAGTCTTCCTACAAAGAAACCTCCAAATCCAGATGAAGTCTAGTGAACTAGGCTTCACTAGAGAATTTTAGGCAACATTTAAAGAAAAAATATCCCAGTGGAGTGGGAGCAGAAATAAAAAAGAAAGAAAAAATATTAATACAAACTCAGAAAAGAGGGGATGCTTCCTAACTCATTGTATAAGACCAACATTACACTGATAGCAAAACAAGATAAAAAAGAATACAAGAAAATTACAAACCATTATCTCTTATGAAAAGAGACACAAAAAACCTTAACAAAAGATAAGCAAATAGAATCTAGCAATATATAATGTCCAAGTGGGGTTTATCCCAAGAATATAAGTTCTGTTTAATACTCAAAAGTCGGTGTAGTTTAATGGACAAAATGAGAAGAAGAAATGATATAGAAAAGGCATTTAACAAAATGACAAAATTCAACTTCCATTCATGACAAAACCTCTCAGCAAACTAGAAACAGAGTTCCTGAACCTGATGATGAACATCTATAAACTACCTCCAGCCATGACTGGAGGCTTTTCCCCTAAGGTCAGGAAAAAGGCAATGATGTCCACTATCAACCACTTCTACTCAGCATTGTTTAAAGTCTTAAGCATTGCAATAAAGAAAAAAAGAGAAACAAAATGCACAAAGATTAAAAAGGAAGAAATAAAACTGTCCTTATTTGCAGATGACATGTATACCTACAATATCCTAAGAAATTAATATATTAAATAAACAAAGTCACAGGATACAAAGTCAATTATAAAAATTAACTTTATTTTTATATACTAGCAAGCAATTGGAAAATGACATTTCAAAAACACCACAGCTGGGTGCAGTGGCTCACGCTTGTAATCCCAGCACTTTGGGAGGTCAAGGCAGAAGGATTGCTTGAGGCCAGTTCAAGAACAGCCTGGCCAACATGGCAAAACCCTATCTCTACTAAAAACACAAAAATTAGTCCGGCGTGGTGGCACATTCCTGTAGTCCCAGCTACTCGGGAGGCTGAGGCATGAGAACTGCTTGAACCTGGGAGGCAGAGACTACAGTGAGCCATGATCACGTCACTGCACTCCAGCCTAGACAAGAGAGCAAGACTCTGTCTCAAAAACAAAAACAAAAAATTAGCCAAGCACAATGGCGCATGCCTGTAGTCCCAACTACTCAGGAGGGTGAGGTGGGAGAACCCCTTGAGCCCAAGAATTCAAGGCTGCAGTGAGCTATGATTGTGCCACTGCACTCCAGCCGACAAAGCAAGACCTCGTCTTTAAAAAAAAAAAAAGAAAGAAAGAAAAGAAAAGTACCACTTACGATAACATTAAAAACCATGAAATAAGCCGGGTGCAGTGGCATAATCCCAGCACTTGGGGAGGCCGAGGCAGGCGGATCACTTTAAGTCAGGAGTTTGAGACCAGCCTGGCCAACATGGTGACACCCCGTCTCTACTAAAAATACAAAAATTAGTCAGGCATGGTGGCGAGTGCCTATAATTCTAGTTACTCAGGAGGCTGAGGAAGGAGAATCACTTGAACCCAGGAGGCGCAATCTGCAGTGAGCTGAGATCACGCCACTGCACTCCAGCCTGGACGTCAGAGCAAGACTGTCTCAAAAAAAAAAAAAAAAAAACAAAAACAAAAACGTGAAATACTTAACAATATGTGGAACAAAATATGTGTAAGTCCCAACATTGAACATTTAAATAAAGGAAAGGTTTACCATGTTTGTGAATTAGAAGACTCAATATCTCAATATTGAGATGTCTCAGACTGACATACAGATTCAATGCAATTCCAATCAAAATCCCAGCAGGCTCTTACGGAGAAAATGACAAGCAGAATCTAAAAATGTGCAATAGACGTACAAAGTTCCCAGAATAGCCAACACAACTTTAAAAAAGAAAAACAACTGGAAGACTTAGACGATCTGATTTCAAGGCCTGAAGAATCAAAACAGCAGGGAATGGGTACTGGTATAAAGGTACATATAAAAATCAATGGAAGAAAACAGAATCCAGAAATAAACCCTTATGTTTATGGTCAACTGATTTTCAACAAAGGCACTGAGGAAGAATGGAAAAGAACAGTCTTTTCAACAAATGTTGCTCACTACACTAAATATTCATGTGAAAAAAATAACCTCAACTATTGCTTGACAGCAAACACAAGAATTTACTCAAAACAGACAATAGACCGGGTGCGGTGGCTCACACCTGTAATCCCAGCACTTTGGGAGGCTGAGACAGGTGGATCACCTGAGGTCGGGAGTTCAAGACCAGCCTGACCAACATGGAGACCAGTCTGACGAACAACATACTAAAAAAAATACAAACAATTAGCGGGGTGTGGTGGTGCATGCCTGTAATCCCAGCTACTCGGGAGGCTGAGGCAGGAGAATCACTTGAACCTGGGAGATGGAGGTTGTGGTGAGCTGAGATCACACCATTGCACTCCAGCCTGGACAACAAGAACGAAACTCCGTCTCAAAAAAAAAAAACCAACAAAAAAAAACAGGCAATACAGGCAGAGCATGGTGGCTCACGCCTGTAATCCCAGCACTTCGGGAGGCCAAGGCAGGCTGATCACGAGATCAGGAGATCGAGACCATCCTGGCTAACATGGTGAAACCCCGTCTCTACTAAAAAAAAAAATACAAAAAAATTAGCCGGGTGTGGTGGCGGGCACCTGCAGTCCCAGCTACTCGGGAGGCTGAGGCAGGAGAATGGCATGAACCAGGAGGTGGAGCTTGCAGTGAGCCGAGATCGTGCCACTGCACTCCAGCCTGGGCAACAGAGCGAGACTCCATCTCAAAAAAAAAAAAACAGACAATAAATCTAAATGTAACTGCTAAAACTTATCAAGCTTTACAAGAAAACAGAAAAAAAAAATCTTGTAAACTTGGCACAGGCGAAGATTTCTTACAACATAGTGCAGATCACTAAAAAATGTGATAAACTGACTTAGATAAAATTAGCTTCTATCCAACAAAAGAGTATTACATAGATTAAAACACAAGGATACCGTGAAGATATTACAGTCTGGGTTTCAGAGCATGAGAAAGCAAATATCGCAATAAAGCAAGTCACATAAAAATTTTCCCCCACTGCATACAAACATCATGTTTATATCAGTCTGTGAAGTATGCAACAGCATTATGTCTAAAAAGGAATGCACATACCTTAATTTTAAAATAATTTATTGCTTAAAAAAAAAAGCTGACAATCATCTAAGCCTTCAGTTAATCATCTTCTTGCAGGCGGGGGTCTTGTTTCCAAGTTGATGGCTACTGACTGATCACGGCACTGGTTCCTGAAGCCTGGGTAATTGCTTAAAATGAGACAACAATGAAACCTGCCACGCTGACTGACTTCCTTTCATGAAGGAGTTCTCTGTAGCTTGCAGTGCTGTTTAATAGCATTTTATCCACAGTAGGACTTCTTTCGAAACTGGAGTCAAACCTCTCAAATCCTGCTGCTGCTTTATCAAGTAAGCCTATGTAATATTTTAAATCCTTTATTGTCATTTCAACAACATTAACAGCTTCTTCACTAGGAGTAGAGTCTATCTCAAGAAATTACTTTCTTTGCACATCCATAAGTTACCTCCTCACCTGTTCAAGTTGTATCATAAGATTGTGGCAATTCAGTCACAATTTCAAGCTCCATTTTTCTATTCTTTTTCGTTTTTTAGATACAGAGTCTCGCTCTGTCACTCAGATTGGAGTGTAGTGGCACAATCATAGCTCACTGTAACCTCAAACTCCTAGGCTTAAGCGATCCTACTGCCTCAGTCTCCAGAGTAGCTAGGACTACAGGTATACACCATCATGCCCAACTACTTTTATTTTCTGTAGAGACAGGGTCTCACTGTGTTGCCCAGGCTGGTCTCAAACTCCCAGCCTGAAGCTCTCCTGTCTCAAACTCCCAAAGTGCTGGGATTATAGGAGTGAGCCACCGTGCCTTGCCACTTCTAATTCTAGTTTTCTTCCTATTTCCACCACATGTGCAGTTGTATCCTCAAGTTTTGAACTCCTCAAAGTCATCCATGAGGGTTAGAATCAACTTCTTTCAAGCTCCTGGTAATACTGACTTTATTTTAACTTCCTCCCATGAATGTTCCTAATGGTATCAAGAATGGTGAATCCTTTCCAGAAGGTTTTTAATTGATTTTGCCCAGATTCATGGAGAAATAACTTTATAGGGAAACTTTAGCCTTACAAAATGTATCCCTTAAATAAGATTTGAAAGTAGCAATTACTCCCTGATCCATGGGCTGCAGATAGTTGTTGCAGCAGACATGAAAATAACATTCATCTCGTTTATCTCTCTCAAAACTCTTGAGTGACTAGATGCATTGTCAATAAGCAGTAATATTTTGGAAGGAATCTTTCTGAGCAGTAAGTCTCAGTGGTGGCCTTAAAATATTCAGTACTCCATACTATAAACAGATGTACTGGCATCTGGGCTTTGTTGTTCCATATACAGAGCACAGGCAGAGCAGATTTAGCATCATCCTTAAGAGATCCATGGTTTTTGGAATGGTAAATGAGCACTGGTTTCAACTTAAAGTCATTAGCTGCATTAGCCTCTAACAAGACAGTCAGCCTGGCCTTTGAACCCAGGCACTGACTTCTCCTCTCTAGCTATGAAAGGCTTAGACAGCATCTTTTTCCAATATCAGGCTGCTTCATCCACATTGAAAATCTGTTGTATAGTGTAGCTACCTTCATCAACAATCTTTGCTAGATCTTCTGGGTAACTTACTGCAGCTTCTCCATCAGCACTTACTGTTTCACCTTGCACTTTTATGTTACAGAGATTGCTTCTTTCTTTAAACCTCGTGAACCAACTTCTGCTAGCTTCAATTTATATATATATTATATATATATATAAAATATATATATTCTTCACAGAATTAAAGAGAATTAGGGTCTTGCTCTGGTTAGGCTTTGACTTAAGGAAATGCTGTGGCTAGTTTGATCTTCTATCCACACCACTTAAACTTTCTCAATATCAGCAATAAGGCTGCTTTGCTTTATCACTTGTGTGTTCATTGCAGTAACACTTCAAGAACTTATCTTTTAAATTATAAATTTCCTTTGAAAACTGGACCTTTGTATTCACAACTTGGTTAACTGCTGCAAAATGCCTAGCTTTTGGCCTGTCTTGGCTTTACACAGGCCTTCTTTACAAAGCTTAATCATTTCTAGCTTTCTGTTGAAAGTAAATGACATGAAACTCTTCCTTTCTCTTGAACACTTAGAGGCCACTGTAGGTTATTTATTTATTTTTGAAACAGAGTCTTGCTCTGTCGGCCAGGCTGGAGTGCAGTGGCATGATCTCAGCTCACTGCAACCTCCATCTCCCAGGCTCAAGCAATTCTCCTGCCTCAGCCTCCCGAATAGCTGGGATTACAAGCATGTGCCACCACGCCCGGCTATTTTTCTATTTTTAGTGGAGACAGGGTTTCACCATGTTGGCCAGGCTGATCTCGAACTCCTGAACTCAGGAATCCACCCACCTAGGCCTCCCAAAGTGCTGGGATTACAGGTGTGAGCCACCATGCTCAGCCTGTAGGATTATTAATTGGCCTAATTTCAATACTGTCTTATCTCAGGGAATAGGGAGGCCTGAGAAGAGGGAGGAGGGAACTGCGGGTCGGTGAGGCTGTCAGAACACACATTTGTCGATTAAGTTTGCCGTCTTACAGGTGTGATTAATGACACCCCAAAACAATTACAAAAGTAACATCAAAGATCAACATACTTGACATGAGAGTAATGAAAATGTTTCAAATATTGCAAGAATCACCAAAACGTGACAGAGAGACATGAAGTGAACATAGGCTGCTGGAAAAATGGTGCCTATAAACTTGCTCGATGCAAGGTGGCCACAAACCTTCAACTTACAAAAATCACAATTATCTGTGAAGCACAATAAAATGAGGTGTGCCTTTATATGAAACTCTGGGGTCAATCATAATATTTAAGAGGGCAAAAGGGTCACAAAACCAAGAAATTTGAGAACTGCACATCCCAGCAATGCAAGGTTTAAGTTAAAAATCAATGAGAATAACCACACTACCAACAGAAAAAAAGAAAAATCACACCATCATTTTAACAAACAGAAAAAACACTTAACAAAATTTAACTGTCTTTCATAATTTTAAGTTGTAGTGAACTAGAATAAGACAAGATGTCCACTCTTTTTTTTTTTTTTTTGAGGTGGAGTCTTGCTCTGTTGCCCAGGTTGGAGTGCAGTGGTGTGATCTCAGCTCACTGCAACCTCCGCCTCCCAAGGTCAAGCAATTCTCTTGGTGCACACCATGACACTCGGCTAATTTTTGTACTTTTAATAGAGACGGGGTTTCACCATGTTGGCCAGGCTGGTCTCGAACTCTTGACCTTAAGTGATCCACCCTCCTTGGCCTCCCAAAGTGCTGGGATTACAGGTGTGAGCCACCACACCCGGCCAAGATGTCCACTCTTATCACTTTTTTTTTTTTTTGAGATGGAGTCTCGCTCTGTTGTCCAGGCTGGAGTACAGTGGCACAATCTCGGCTCACTGCAACCTCTGCCTCCCAGGCTCATGCCATTCTCCTGCCTCAGCCTCCTGAGTAGCTGGGACTACAGGCACCTGCCACCACGCACGGCTAATTGTTTTGTACTTTTTTTTTAGTAGAGACGGAGTTTCACCATGTTAGCCAGGATGGTCTCGATCTCCTGACCTCATGATCCACCCGCCTCGGCCTCCCAAAGTGCTGGGATTACAGGCGTGAGCCACCGCGCCCGGCCACTCTTATCACTTTCTATTAACACTGTATTAGAAGTCCTATTAAAAAGTAGGACAAGGCCTGGCACAGTGGCTCACTCCTGTAATCCAGCACTTTGGGAGATCAAGGCAGGCAGATCACTTGAGGTCAGGAGTTCGAGACCAGCCTGGCCAATGTGGCGAAACCCCGTCTCTACCAAAAATACAAAAATTAGCCAGGTGTGGTGGTAGGCGTCTGTAATCCCAGCTACTCGGGAGGTTGAGGCAGGAGAATCACATGAACCCAGGAGGCAAATAATGCAGTGAGCCAAGATCACACCACCACACTCCAGCCTGGGCAACAAAGCAAGACTCTGTCTCAAAAAAAAGAAGTCATTTGCTTATCAATTGTACGTCAATAAAGTTTAAGAAATCTGAAAGTCATGAATATTGAAAAGGGAGAAGTAAAATTGTCATTATTTGCAGATAACACGTTTATGTACACAGAAAACCCAATGGAATCTGCCCAAAACACAACTGGAATTAGTAAGTGAATGGCTTACAAGAACAAAGAATGAAAATAAACTTAGAAAAATCAATTGTATTTTGGCCGCGCGCGGTGGCTCACGCCTGTAATCCTAGCACTTTGGGAGGCCAAGGTGGGCGGATCACCTGAGGTCAGGAGTTCGAGACCAGCCTGACCAACATGGAGAAACCCCATCTCTACTAAAAATACAAAAATTAGCTGGGCGTGGTGGTGGGCCCCTGTAATCCCAGCTCAGGCAGGAGAATTGCTTTAACCCGGGAGGCAGAGGTTGCAGCGAGCCGAGATCGCGCCATTGCACTCCAGCCTGGGCAATAAGAGTAAGACTCTGTCTCAAAAAAAGAAAAAAAAAGAGAAAAATCAATTGTATTTTTACATTCTAGCCATGAACATTGGAAATATTTTTTAATATTATTTTAAGCAACGAACAAATGTTAAGTTCCAATAATTTAAGAGAAGTCATGCAAGGGCTGGGCACAGTGACTCACACCTGTTAATCCCAGCACTTTGGGAAGCCAAGGCAGGAGGATCACTTGAGCCCTGGAGTTCAAGACCAGCCTGGGCAACATAGTGACACCCCCATCTCTACAAAAAATAATTAAAATTAATTAATTAACTGGGCATGGTAACACACGCCTGTGGTCCCAGCTACTCGGAAGGCTGAGATGGAAGGACTGCTTGAGCCTGGGAGTTTGAAGCTGCAGCGAGCCGTGACCATGCCACTGTGCTCCGGCGTAGGTGAGACTGAGACCCTGTCTCAAAAAAAAAAAACTACTCATGCAAAACCTCTATGTTTAAAAACTACAACTCTGCTAAGAGAAAAACAGAGACCTAAATAAGGAAGTACACCATATTCAGAGATTTTAATACTCAGTATTGTTAAGATGTTTATTCTCCCCAAATTGAGCTACAGATTCAATGTAATCTCAAACAAAATCTCAAAGAGGAGAAAGTTGGAAAGCATAAGAACATATACCATCTTATTGCAAGACTCTTTTTTTGGAGATGGAGTCTTGCTCTGTTGCCAGGCTGGAGTGCAGTGGCGCGATCTCGGCTCACTGCAATCTCCGCCTCCCAGGTTCAAGCGATTCTCCTGCCTCCTGCCTCAGCTTCCCGCCTCAGCCTCCTGAGTAGCTAGGATTACAGGCGTGCACCACCACACCCAGCTAATTTTTTTTTTCAAGACTTTTATTATAAAGCTTTAGTAATCAAAACCATTTGGTACTAGTGTAACTTTAATCTACTAGATCAATGAAACAAAAACCCAAAAACAAACCTATAACTAGTTTTCAAGAAAGAGCCCAACACAAGTCAATGGGAAAAGGCAAGTATTTTCAACAGATAGTGCTGGAACAACTGGATATACATACGAAAAAAAAGTCATCTGGAATATATTTTGTTATCATAATGAGGTTACTGCATTATAATAAACATTCATAAGATAATACTTACATTTTTTATTTTGATGTTTCCCCAATCATCATCCTGTTTCAAAGACAAACAAAAGACATTTAACCACTGCTGTACAAGCTGAACACAATCTAATAATTTATTTTAATCTACTTCAAAACAGAATAAAATTTATCCTATATGCAGATTTTATTTAAAATTATGGCAATAAAAAAAATTTTTTTTGGCCAGGCACGGTGGCTCACATCTGTAATCCCAGCACTTTGGGAGGCTGAGGCAGGCAAATCACCTGCGGTCAGGAGTTCGAAACCAGCCTGACCAATATAAAGAAACTCCATCTCTACTAAAAATACAAAAAGTAGCTGAGCATGGTGGTGTAATTCCAGCTACTCGGGAGGCTGAGACAAGATAATTGCTTGAACCCAGGAGGCGGAAGTTACAGTGAACCGAGATCTCACCACTGCACTCCAGCTTGGGCAACATAGCAAGGCTCCATCTCAAAAAAAAAAAAAAAAAAAAATTTTTTTAAACACAAGCGGTACTAAAGCCAGGGTTTCAAATAATTTGCTTCAACTGCATAAGGTAATACAATATAAAAGGCAGTAACCTGTATTTACAGCATCAAATACTAAAAAACACATAAGTATAAAAAAATACTTTTAGCAAGTACTAAAAAACACTTGACTAATGACAAATGATAGATCCTATTTTTTGGATGTTTGGAACCAGCAGAGCTAATAAATAACTAGCTTACATGGCAAGAATGAAGAGTTAATGTCTACAACGCATCTATAAAGCAAGTAAATACTTTCCTTTCAATATGTTGAATAAAAATCAAGAATTTTTTTGTTTAATGCATGATTAGTCCAGAGTAATATTTTAACTTACTGCAGCTAGGCCTTTCCCCTCATACGATAAAGTTGATTCCATATTACTCCCTTTTATAGAAGGTATCAGGTACCCAATATGCTTGTCTACCCTTCATTGGTGCCACTAATTATCTGTTTTATCTGCTTTAAAATGGAACGGTAACTTCCTAAAGGCCCTTCTCAATTTGAGGGCTATGACTGCTAAACATAACGAATGATAACTATAAATGCCCCCTAAGATCACTTACCCAAGGTCACACAAAACTGGGAAGTGAACACAGATCTGCTTGATTTATAAATTATATGCTCTTTTGGTGCCTTACTATGTTACTTAAACCTCTTTGACATTCATTTATAAAATTTCCTCATATATAAGATATGGATAACATACAGCTGAGAATTAAAGAAAATATAATAAAAGCCTGACACAAAATAAGTACTCAATAAATGGTAACTATTAGCAGTCACAGTTTCATTTAATTCGCATACTTCTATAATTCTCGAGAGCATACCACTAGTATAGTGTTCAACACAAATTAGGCTATGAAGTTCACTAAAGGCCAAAGGTTTATGCTGTACCTTCAGGGGTAAACAAAGATTTTCCTCCAACGTGTGTTTTACTGCCCAGTGGGGGTAGCCAGTCTTTATCTCTAAAGTTAACTGTAGATCTTTAGCATTTTATCTAACCCTTGAAGGAAGTATTTTTTAAAACTATACTTATATTATTAAAAACAATAATAGAGGCCAGGTGTGGTGGCTCACGCCTGTAATCCCAGCACTTTGGGAAGCCCGAGGCAGGCAGATCACTTGAGGTCAGGAGTTCGAGACCAGCACCAACATGGTAAAACACTGTCTCTACCAAAAATACAAACATTTGTCACGCATGGTGGCGGTGACCTGTAATCCCAGCTATTCGTGAGACTGAGGCAGGACAATCACTTGAGCCCGGGAGGCGGTGGTTGCAGTTAGCCGAGATGGCGCCACTGCACTCCAGCCCCTGAGTGACAGAGGGAGACTCAATCCCAATAATAATAATAATAATAATAGATATCTTCTTGTCTTTTCTGCAGTCCTTCATCAATGATGCTGGCAAGGATGGATTCTTAACTGTGGTCACTGAGATCATTCCAAAGGAAGTAAAGAAAAAAATTAGGCTTCTTCTCTTTTTAAACACAAATGTTTTCCTCTCATCTCCAGGCAGGAGTTAGGTAACAATTACTGTTTAGAAAAAAGGGGGCTGGGTGTGGTGGCTCACGCCTGTAATCCCAGCACTCTGGGAGGCCAAGGTGGGCAGATCACTTGAGGTCAGGAGTTCAAGACCAGACTGGCCAATGTGGTGAAACCCCACCTCTACTAAAAATACAAAAATTAGCTGGGCATGGTGGTAGACACCTGTAATCCCAGCTACTCAGGAGGCTGAGGCATAAGAATCGCTTGAACCCAGGACGCGGAGGTTGCAGTGAGCCAAGATAGCGCCACTGCACTCCAGCGTGGGCAACAGAGCAAGACTCATCTCAAAAAAAAAGAAAAAGAAAAAAACAGCTCTTCGTTAATGGGTAGGATGCAATGAAGGCCAAAAAAAAAATGAACAGTTTTCCAGAACCAGGGCTTTGGTAAAAATGCTGAAGTGCTTTGAATTTCAACATACAAATGCATGTACAAAATTACATTCTGTAGTAGTTTTTTTAAGAAAACAAACCTATCTGTATTGTTCCATATTTTTAAACTGAGATAAAATTTTCCAACCTCATCACAGAAAATTACTAAGGAAATATTAATTGGTTTCATTTTAGTCTAAACAAAATAAAACTAATACTTTTAATACATCCTCATAGGAAAAAAAATTCACACAATACAGATAACTGTAAAGTGTTCCACTCTCCTGACCCAGAGGTATCTGGTAATACAACACATTTTAAAATAAAATTTAAATGATGCTTTTAGAACAAAGTCATGTCCTTTGCAGCAACATGGATGGAGTTGGAGATCATTACCTGCTAGTTCCTTAGTAAACTAACGCAGGAATAGAAAAGCAAACTGCATGTTCTCATTTGTAAGTGGGAGCTAAATAATGAGAACACATAGACACATAGAGAGGAACAACAGACACTGGAGCTTACTTGAAGGTGGAGAGTAGGAGGAGGAAGAGGATCTAAAAAAAAAAAAACTACCTATCGGGTACTATGCTTAGTACCCGGGTGATGAAATCCGTACATCAAAACCCTGTGACACAAGTTTACCTATATAACAAACCTGCACATGTATTTCAGAACCTAAAAGTTAAAAATAAATAAAAGTAAAAAGAGTTTTAAAACGATGTTTTTATAATACCATATAGTGTTGTGAAACGGCTACAGTGTTTCTCCCTTACTCTAACAGGCATAAGACAGTTTTAACCCCATAGCTGACATACTCTCATCATATAAAAAAAGCACTTCAAATGCTACATTAAAATTAAATAATTTTCTGGTGTTATTTTTCAAAAAATATACAATAATAGTAATGTGATGAAAATTTGGACTACATTTTACCTTTAGCGTTCCTCCTTTCACCATAACTTTCTGTCTGGCAGGCTGGACTCCAGTCAACGCAAACAGCTGAGCCTTGAATACCATTGGAGGTTCATCTGTATTCAATTCTACACCTTCAAATTTCTCCTTTCCCCATTTTACAGTAACTGCAAACAAAATCACAATTTTTTTAATTAAAAAATAACAAGACAAGATTTACAGACCCTTAGAAGATCACCAATTAGGCAGCTATCAAGAGTCAAAACATGTCATTCATCTTTCCATGCCCATAACGCTTACCTAATCAAGAGCAGCATGCATGCAGTAGGTGCTGAATAAAATTTCACTGGATCAAACCTAACTTCTCATTTCATAGTTAAAGAAACTGAGACTTCCGTGGGCTGGGCATGGTGGCTCACACCTGTAATCCCAGTACTTTGGGAGGCTGAGGTGGGCGGATCACGAGGTCAGGAGTTCGAGACCAGCCTGTCTCTAATAAAAATACAAAAATTAGCCAGGTGTGGTGGCGCACGCCTGTAATTCCAGCTACTCAGGAGGCTGAGACAGGAGAATCGCTTAAACCCGGGAGGCGGAGGTTGCAGTGAGCCAAGATCACGCCACTGCACTCCGGCCTGGGCGACAGTGCGAGACTCCATCTCAAAAAAAAAAAAAAAGAAACTGAGACTTCAGAGAAGTAGACTGATTTGCTAGTGTCATAAAATTGGTTAATAAACTTCCAAGTCTTCTGAATCCTACTCCAACAATATGATCATATTGAAATATTTCCCAAAATGATAAGTTTCACAGCCCCCACGTGTTTAATTGAAGAATCATTCACATCAGCACACAGCATTGGAAAAGAAGAGAGAGAGAAAGGTTAGATAGTTTAAGAGAAGAAAAAAAATTCCTGGGAGAATAAAGCACATCTAGAACAACTTAAGGAATACAGATTCTGAGTCGTAAGAAATGTGGGAGAATTGAAAAGTGTCATTTCTGAACAAGAGGTGCTCAATTAAGAAAAAATCCAAAGACATATCTAAATCATTTAAAAAGAAAAATATATAGAAATCCCACTTCACAGCCATTAGAATGGCTATTCTTTTTAAAATTTAACAGAAATAACAAGTGTTAGCAAAGATGTAGAGAAACTGGAACACTTGTACACTGCTGGGTGGAATAAAAGTAAACACAGAATTACCATATGATCCAGCAATTTCATTTCTGGGTATACCCAGAAGATCGGAAAGCAAGGACTCAAACAGATATTTGTACACCCATGTTTACAGCAGCATTATTCACAACAGCCGAAAAAGTGGGAGCAACTCAAGTGTCCATCAACCGATTAATGGACAAAGAAAATGTGGTATATACATACAATGGAATATTATTCAACCTTAAAAAGGAAAGAAACTCTTACACATGCTGCAACATGGATGATTCCAGTTATATGAGATACCTAAAGTGGTCAAATTCATACACACAAAAAGAGAATGGCGTTTGCCAGAGGATGTGGATGAAGGTGATAGTTGCAAAACAGTGTGAATATACTTAATGCTACAGAACTGTATATGTAAAAATCATTAAAATGGTAAACTTTATTACATATATTTTACCACAATAAAAAATTTCCATCAGCCTCATAAAATAGCTAACTTCTGAAATATATATTTTTAAAACCCAAGGATATATATAGTTTCCACTGAAAATTTTATACCTTCTCAAAAATAAGAATCTCACAACTGTTAATTGCTTTCTAACCCCTGAAATCAGAATTTGAAAACCTCACCCAGACACCAAATCCCAATCCTATCATCATTAATGACAAGCCCGGTACAAAGCATTGGGAAGACTCTCCATAAACTTATAGCCTAATAAGGGGGGGGGGGTTGGAGGAGGCTAGAGTAATTAACTATGTAAGCATTATAAAGGCTACAGCAACAAAGTGGAATGCTTCATAAATGAGGAAAGATTTCCTGGATGAAGTGTTAACTTCTGAGTTATCACTATCAATTTTGAATCTCAAAGAAAAGATTAGGTGTTAGTCAGAGACTAGGAGAGGACAGAAGAATTCCCAGAAAAGAAGGAAAACATTCCACAGCATAAAGCAGCATGGTGTGTTCTAAGATGTAAGCAATTAATTACCAGAGTGAAGAGAAAGCGGCAGTAGATGAAACTGGAAGCTGGCTAAGGATCGAATTATGGAAGATAAGTCATCCTAAAACATACATAAAGAGGCCGGGAATGGTGGCTCATGCCTGTAATCCCAGCACTTTGGGAGGCCGAGGCAGGTGGATCACCTGAGGTCAGGGGTTCGAGACCAGCCTGGCCAATACGGTGAAACCTCGTTTCTACTAAAAATACAAAAATTAGCTAGGCATGGTGGCAGGCGCCTGTAATTCCAGCTACTCGCGAGACTGAGGCAGGAGAATCGCTTGAAACCAGGAGGTGGAGGTTGCAGTGAGCCAAGATCGCGCCATTGCACTCCAGACTGGACAACAAGAGCAAAACTTGGTCTCACAAAATAAAAAATAAAATAAAATACTTATAGGCTTTATGTTGTAGGCAATGTGAATTCCTGAAAGGCTGTCATAAAGGCCACTTTAGTCTGGTTTGAATACTATTAGATCACTCTTGCAGCAGCAGAGAAATCGGGCTTGAAGAGGGCACACTGTAATCACTAAAATAAACTAGAAGCATATTTCAACAGTACAAGCTAAAGATGCTACAGGATTAAACCAAAACAGTACTAGAAGTAAAGGAGAGGAACCTACCTGAAATTTATTGCACTATTGCCATGAGCAAGTTACTTAAAACTTTTTGCTTACGCTTACAAGAGGAATTATATCAGTATCACAGGATTATGTTGAAGATTAAAACAAAGCAATATGTACAAAACCCTAACTCTATAAGAGGCACAGGTGTGTGTTTATTTTTAGAGACGGGGGTCTTGCTCTGTCACCCAGGCTGGAGTGCAGTGGCCTGATCACAGATCACAGCACCCTCTAACTCCTTGGCTCAAGTGATCCTCCCAACTCAGCTTCCCGAGTAGCTGGGATTAAAAGCACACACCACGGCCCCTGGCTTTAATTTTTAACTGCACTTATCCTTAACCATTTAATAATCTAGATATGTAATTTTCTTTTTTTCTTTTCTTTTCTTGAGACCCAGTTTCGCTTTTTTCACCCAGGCTGAAGTGCAATGGCGTGATCTTGGCTCACTACAACCTCCGCTTCACAGGTTCAAGCGATTCTCCTACCTCAGCCTCCCCAGTAGCTGGGATTACAGGCACCTGCCACCACTCTCGACTGATTTTTGTATTTTTAGTAGAGACAGGGTTTCAACATGTTGGCCAGGCGGTCTCGAACTCCTGACCTCAAGTGATCCACCCGCCTCGAGCCTCCCAAAGAGCTGGGATTACAGGCGTGAGCCACCGCGCTGACTAGATACTTAATTTTCTACTAAATCTTATGAAGTAGTACTTAAAATGTTCTCTTCATTTTAATATAGAGCTTTTTGCTAACCCTCAAAATACAGATTCTCAATATGGAGAGGTCAAAGGAAGGGACCTTAGAAATCTACTTGAGTTCCTTCATTTGGGGGATGAGGAAAAGATCTGATTAAATATTTAAGATAAAGCTCAAATTTTAAAAAAGAAACTCTGGTCAGCGCTAGCATTTTTTGAGGAAACAGGGGTTTTGTTTTATGTGTGTGAATCTACTGGTGTGTTTAAGTATTAGAATATTTCAAGAGCCATTCTGCTGTTGTTATGGCTTTAGAAAGGGGTTGGGCAATCATTAAGAATTCGATTCAAGATTCTAGACCATCAAGAATCCACCTTGAGATCAAACAATACTCTTGATTCGTATCATGCTTTGTAAATGCTCAATCTTCAATAAAGGAACTGTGACAGAATAAACAGGGATGGTCAACGAATCACACATCTACAGCCAATTGGAGACACCACACATATTTTAGGTGCCATTTTGAATAAGGCTAGGGAGCAGCAAGGTCCATTCCCTAAGTAAAAGTGATCCCTGGCCAGTATCTTGGACTGTCAGCAAGCAAACAATACAAGCCCCTGTCAAACGCCAATCAAGAAATGACACCCCGGGGATATGTGCATTCATCTACTTCTGAAAGCTCACACCATGTTTCGGATACAGAAATCCAATGCAACGTCTGATGAAACGAAAACGAAGCAAAAAGGTTTACAATCTGCCTCGGGACAAAACTAAAACTGGTACCAAAGGGGCGGTAGAACAAAGGCAAGGGGCAAGAGAAGGACGAAGGGCGACGAAGGGCGGCGAACGCCGCTTGGCAACCCCAAGAAGGGTCCCTCCATCCCTCCCCTTCTTCCCCGCTCCCTTCCACGGCGGCCACTGAGAAGCCCAAAGGAATCTCCCTGCACCTCCAGCCTGGTGCCCAGCGCCCCAGGACACACCCTCACTTTCACCGCACACCAGGGCAGCGTCAGAAACTATTCTGCAGAGTCACGACTTTGAGAGGCTTCCCCATCTCCACTCCCCCCACCCATCGGTGGCCCAGGGGGACGGCGCTCCCCTGCCACGCAGGGCTCCAACCCAGCCGGGAGAGGGGACGGTGCCAGGGTCATCTCCGCGCCGCCGGCCCCGCGCACCCCACCCCGGCCCCTCCCAGTCCATGCCGGGGGCCCGCCAGTGCAGGCCAGGCCTACGCGGAGGCCTAGCGCCGGCCCGGTGTGCTGCGCGCGAGGCCAGGACAGGGCTCACCGGAGTAGAGCGGCATGGCGGCGCGCGGCGGGAGGCGGCGGCGCAGGAGAGCTGGGCCTGACAAGGGCGGCAAAGGGACAGGGACCAGAAGCAGCTGCGGCGGCGGGCGAGGCGGAGGCGCGGTGGTGGCGGCGGCTTCGGTGCGACGAGTCTCATTCAAACCGGCCACTGGCGATGACGCAGCAACACGCAGAACACCCGTGCAGCTCCGGAGCGACTGCAGGGAGGAGATGGAGCGGCAGGACCAGGGCGGGGCCTAGAGGTGGCGGGAGGAGGGAGGAGGGGGAAGGCGGTGGAGGGGTGGCGGGAAGGAAGGAAGGAGCAAGTGAGGGACAGGCCCGGGGCCCCATCCACCGCAGCAGGTGCGCGCCTGCGCACTGCCGCCCATTGCCCTGCGCCCACTGGCCACGTGGTCTTGGCGCGGCCCAGCCCTGCGGCAGATGAAGTGGGAACTTGGTATCCCACCTGCTGTCTGAGGCTGAGGCGGGAGAATCGCTTGAGCCCAGGAGGTCGAGGCTGCAGTGAGCTGTGATCGTGCCACTGCACTCCAGCCTGGGCGACAGAGCGAGACCCTGCCTCAAAATAAAATAAATAAAATTAGTGGTTGTAAAGTCAGAGGTGTTTTGAAACCCAGCTGTTACTAGCCAGCTGTATGATGTCTGCAAATCTCAGTTTTCTTTTCACCCACACCTCATTTTATTGCGTTTTATATATATATATATATATATATAAATTGAAGGTTTGTGGCAACCCTGGGTTAGCAAGTCCATCAGTTCTGTCTTTCTAACAGCATGTGCTCACTTCGTGTCTCTGTGTCACATTTTGGTAATTCTCACAATATTTTGAACTTTTTTAATACTATTATATCTGTTCCAGTGATCTATGATTAGGGATCTTTGATGTTACTATTTTAATTGTTTTGGGGTGTCACTAACCACCCCCATGTAAAACAACTAACTCCAATGTTTTGTGTATTCTGACTGCTCTGGCAACAAGTCTTCTCCCACAAGGGTTCAAGGCTTGAGTTGAGGACACAACTGCAGGTGTGGTGGAAATAGCAAGAGAACTAGAATTAGAAGTGGAGCCCGCAGATGTGACTGAATTGCTGCAATCTCAAGACAAAGCTTTAATGGGCAAGGAGTCGCTTCTTATGGATAAGCAAAGAAAGTGGTTTCTTGAGATGGAAACTACTCCTGGTAAAGATGCTGTGAACACTGTTGAATGACAACAAAGGATTTAGAATATTCCATAAACTATGGAACTGTTGATAAAACAGCGGCAGAATTTGACAGGATTGACTCTAATTTTGAAAGAAATTCAAATTTGAAAGTTCTTCTGTGGGTAAAATGCTGAACAGCACTGCATGTCACAGGGAAAACTTTCGTGAAAGGAAGAATCAATCGATGTGGCAGATTTCATTATTGTCTTATTTTAAGAAATTGCCACAGCTACCCCAAACTTTAGCATCCACCGCTCTGATCAGTCAGCAGCCATCAACATTAAGGCAAGCCCTCTGCCAGCAAAAAGATGATGATTCACTGATAGCTCAGATGATCCTTAGCATTTTTTAGCAGTAAAGTTTTGTTTGTTTGTTTGTTTTGAGACAGGGTCTCACTCTGTCACCCAGGCTGGAGTGCAGTGACGCAATTACGGCTCACTGCAGCCTCAACCTCCCAGCTCAAGCTATCCTCTCACCTCAACCTCCTGAGTAGCTGGGACTACAGGCGTGCACCACCACACACAGCTAATTTTTTTTGTATGTTTTGTAAAGATGGGATTTCGCCATGTTGCCCTGGCTGGTGTTGAACTCCTGGTCTCAAGCGATCTGCCCACCTAGGCCTCCCAAAGTGCTGGGATCACAGGCATAAGCCACTGCACCCAGCCTTGACACTAAATAGACTACAGTATAGTAGAAACATAACTTTTGTATGCACTGGGAAACCAAAAACTTTGTGTGACTCATTTTATTACAATATTAGCAATATTGCAGTGGTCTGGAACTAAACTAGCAGTGTGTTCAAGCTGTGCATGTAAAATGGAGAAAATGGTATAATATCTACATCACAGGATTGTTATAAGGACTAAATAAGATTATGTATAGAAGATTCTTAGCACAGTGCATTGTACATGTGCTATGATACCTATTTTATATTACACAGTAAAACTTCAAAGGGATTTTGCAGGGTATGTTAGAATAGCAGGCTATGGATAGCTTTATTTTCTATTTTTTAATGTTCAGTAATATATTTCTATAACATATATATTTAAAAATGTATTGCGTAGATTGGCCGGGCACCATGGCTTACGCCTGTCATCCCAGAACTTTGGGAGGCCAAGGCAGGTGGATTGCTTGAGCTCAGGAGTTCCAGACTAGCCTGGGCAATGAAGTGAGACCCCCGTCTCTACAAAAAATTTAAAACTTAGCTAGGCGTGGTGGTGCACTCCTGCAGTCCCAGCTACTCGGGAGGCTGAGATGGGAGGGTAGCTTGAACCCGGGAGGCAGAGGTTCCAGTAGCCAAGATTGCACCACTACACTCCAGCCTGGGTGACAGAGCAAGACTCTGTCTCAAAAAAACAAAACAAAACAAAATAAAAATGTATAGATCATCTGTGGAAAAATCTGTGCTGCCCTTTGTTGAAGCTGACAGTAAAGGAGGCCTAAAGATTGAGAGATTCAGAGGCAAAAATCATCATTCTCTCTGCTACACTCACATTGCAACGTGTGCTTTTTTTTTTTTTTTTTTTTTCTTTTTCTTTTTGAGAGAGATCCTTGCTCTGTCGCCCAGGCTGGACTGTAGTGATGCAATCTTGGCTCACTGCAACCTCCGCCTCCCAGGCTCAAGTGATCCTCATGCCTCAGTCTCCTGAGGAGCAGGGATTACAGGTGTGTACCACCACGCCTGACTAATTTTTGTGTTTTCAGTAGAGATGGGGTTTCTGCCGTGTTGACCAGGCTGGTCTCAAACTCCTGGCCTCAAGCTATCCGCCCACCTTGGCCTCCCAAACTTCTGGGATTACAGGTGTGAGCCACCATGCCCGGCCAGCTTTTTCTTTAGTAACTGTCATCACACTTCTATTTTTTTAATGTCTGTATTCCCCCAAGTACACTATAAACAGGAATCGTGGCTATCTTGTAGGCACTCAGGAATTACTTGATGCTGTGAGAACTGGATGTGAAAGTTACCTATTTGAAGTTTATTCATCATGTAGATGACCAGGGAATCTTGTAGACCAAGTTTTGGTCCCTTTGGTACAACTAGCTTCTTCCAGCCTCTCTGAAGATCCGCAGACCTAAATTTAAGACAAATGGGGGCAGAGTGAGGAGGTGGAACCATGCTAGCAACTGAAAGGAAGCATAAAAAGAAATTTGCACAACTGGCCTTCCTAAACGTCAGAGTTAAAGATGACAGCGACCTCATCGCCGTGACACACATTGCCAAGCCCTGCCCTCCATGTGTTTAATGGATGAGATTTTCTTCTTAAGGCTGACTTCTTTAATGAATAAATTGGTAAGATCTTAACCTGCATGTTTATACATAAATAAATTCTATAAAAAATGGCCAAATATCAGAAATGTTTTCGCTTGGTGAATTACCTACAATTTATTGCTTAGAATGCACCCTCCTTCCTCATCTGGCCATGGGAAATCCTGTCCAACTTTAAAGTCTCCATTCAATGCTAACTTTTTCACATAAACTGAAAGCCTTCTCGTACAATCACCCCTTTGTGTCAAATACTATTATGTTTTATTATGGCTGATTTAGTTTCCTATGAGTGCTGTAATGAATTATCACAAACCTAGTGGCTTAAAACAACATAAGTTTATTATCTTACAGTTCTGGTGGTCAGAAGTCTGAGACTGGTCTTAACATTAAGGTGTTGGCAGGACTGCATTCCTCCTAGAGGCTCTGAGGGTGAATTCTTTTTTTTTTTTTTTTTTTTTTCCACACAGAGTCTCACTTTTTCACCCAGACTGGAGTGCAGTGGCACCACCTCAGCTCACTGCAACCTCTGCCTCCTGGGTTCAAGCAATTCTCGTGCCTCAGCCTCCCAAGTAGCTGGGATTACAGGCACGCACCACCACACTAGTTAATTTTTGTAGTTTTAGTAGAGACAGGGTTTTGCCATGTTGGCCAGGCTGGTCTTGAACTCCTGACCTCAGGTGATCCACCCACCTCGGCATCCCAAAGTACTGGGATTACAGGAGTGAGCCACCGTGCCTGGCCTCTGAGGGTGGATCCATTCCTTACCCTTCCCAGATTCTAGATACTGTCCACATTCCTTGGCTCCTGGCTCCATTCTAGCCACAGCATCACTCCAACCCCTGCTTGAGTCGTCATAGTGCCTTCTCTGACTCTGACCTCTACCTTCCTTTTAGAAGGTCCCTTGTGATTACATTAGCCCCAACTGGATAATTCCAGATACTATTTTCATTTTAAGATCCTTAATCACATCAGACAGTCCCTTTTGGAAGACAACCAAGATAATCATAGGTTCAGGAGATTAAAACATGGACATATTTGTGGAAGTATTATTCTGTCTACCAAGGACAGACAATAAATAATAAAACAGAAAACAACAGATATCACTACACCTTCTTAGAGCATCTGTAGTTTAATATTCCTATGTTTCTCTCTCTACTAAATTATAAATTACAAGCCCTACCAGGTATGGTGGCTCATGCCTGTAATCCCAGCTCTTTGGGAGGCCAAGGGGGGCAGACCACATGAGGTCAGGAGTCCGAGACTAGCTTGGCCAACATGGTGAAATTCCAGCTCTACTAAAAATATAAAAAATTAGCCGGGCGTGGTGGCATGCGCCTCTAATCCCAGCTACTTGGGAGGCAGGGGGCAGAAGAATCACTGAACCCAGGAGGCAGCGGTTGCAGTGAGCCAAGATTGCGCCATTGCACTCCAGCCTGGGTGACAGAGCAAGACTCCGTCTAAAAAAATAATAATAATAAATAATAAACTATAAGTCCTGCCTTAAATAATTTGGAATCCTGCCGGGCACGGTGGCTCATGCCTGTAATCCCGGCACTTTGGGAGGCCGAGGCAGGCGAATTACTTGAGGTCAGGAGTTCAAGACCAGCTTGGCCAATGTGGTGAAACTCCGTCTCTAAAAATACAAAACTTAGCTGGGCATCGTGCCGGGCACCTGTAGTCCCAGCTACTCGGGGGCTGAGGCAAAAGAATCACTTGAACCTGGGAGGCAGAGGATGCAGTGAGCTGAGATCACACCATTGCACTCCAGCCTGGGCAACACAGCAAGACTCTGTCTCAAAAACATTAATAATAATTTTGGATCCTACACACACACATACACACCATATGCATACACACACACACACACACACACACACACATTCTATAACCTAGAATGGTAGTTTGCCTGAAAAGGTTTTCAATAAGTATTTCCTGGCCAAGTATGGTGGCTCATGCCTTGAATCCCAGTGCTTTGGGAGGCTGAGGCAGGAGGATAGCTTGAAGCCAGGAGTTTGAGACCAGTCTAAGTAACAGAGACTTTGTCTCTACAACAACAACAAAAAAATTAAAAACAGTAGCTAGGCAGGGTGGGTTGCCCCTGTAGTCCTCACTATTTGGGAGGCTGACACAGGAGGATCACTTGAGCCTAGAAGTTCATGGCTGCGGTGACCCAAGATTGCACCGCTGCACTCCAGCCTGGGCAACAGAGTGTGAGACCAGTCTCCTAAAAGATTTTTTTTTAAGTATTTCCTAAATGAATTCATAACCTAGTTTTGGGTCAACAGATGATGCAAATTATATTAGTAGAATGCTATGCTGCTATGGCAAAGATGCCTCAAGATTAAGTTGCTTATTTATTTATTTATTTATGAGACAGAGTTTTCGCTCTTGTTGCCCAGGCTGGAGTGCAATGGCACAATCTCTGCTCTCCGCAACCTCTGCCTCCCGGGTTCAAGTGATTCTCCTGCCTCAGCCTCCCGAGTAGCTGGGATTACAGGCGTGTGACACCACTCCTGGCTAATTTTGTATTTTTAGTAGAGATGGGGTTTCTCCATGTTGGTCAGGCTGGTCTCAAACTCCTCACCTCAAGTGATCTGCCCACCTTGGCCTTCCAGATTGCTGGGATTACGGGGGTTAGCCACTGTGCCCGGCCAGATTCAGTTGCTTATTGAAGATAGAAAGTTATGCAGGAGCCGCAGAAGTGCAAGTACTTGCATTATGAGGTTGTTTATGGACCAACATTCCATCTGTAAAGCTCCTCTGCTACCCGCTAGAGCAGTGCTTCTTGAAGGTGAATGTGAATGTGTATCACCTGGGATCTTGTTAAAATGCAGATTCTGATTTCCTAGGTCTTGAGTGGAGTCTAAGATACTAACAAGCTCTCAGGAAACAATAATACTCAGTCTGAAGTACAATACTCAGTCTCAAGTACTTACTACTTGAGTAGTAAGCTGTGAAGGGGCTTGTCTTTTACTTGGTTGAAGATGGGTTGCAGGCACATCCAAGTTTCAGCCCCTAAGAAGAAGAAATAGAAGACAAAAAGGGTACAAGGCAGCAATTTCATTTTAAACAAGAGGAATGTGAGGGATGTCCCCAAATCACTCCCATTCACATTGCACTGGTGAAAACAGTTATGTGACCATGCCTGGCTGCGTGCAAGTCTGGGAAATATAGTCTCTAACCTGTCACAGGTATACACTTCCTAATCCTATTACAATGCAAGAAGGAGAGAATGGATTTTGATGGAAAACCAGCAGTCTCTGCCATGCAGATGGTGGTTTCTTTTGTCAATAATCTTCAAGCTTATAAAGTTTTCCTAAAACAAGTGATCAAACTCCTGGTGATTTAGTTTTCTCAACTGTAATATGAAAATGATCATATCTGTCCCTGGACCCTCCTAGAGTTGTAAGGTATAAATGCTAGTTGAGAGCATATATGTCAGGAATAATTATCAGATAGAGCTAAACCACAACAGAACAAATAGCAGAGGCACTCATCTGCTTATATATCTACATATGAGTAGGCTAAGTTCTAGGCTAAGTTCAATTCTCAAAGTTTTCATTATTAAAGCCAAAACAGAAATATATGATTTGCAATCCTCACTCTCAAAACATTTCTTTTAGAAACAAAAATCTCTATAGCTGGACATGAATAAACTGTCTGGCCTTATCCCTAATATTTCTTTACCTGTATTACCTCAAATTCAGTGATGCTTGGCCAGGCACAGTGGCTCACGCCTGTAAACTCAGCACTTTGGGAGGCCGAGGTGGAAGGATCACTTGAGGCAAGGGGTTCAAGACCAGCCTGGGCAACATAGCAAGACCTTGTCTCTACTTAAAACAAAACAAAACAAAACAAAACAAAACAAACACCCGAGTTCGGTAATGCATGCTTGTAGTCCCAGTTACTCTGGAGGCTACAATGGGAGGATCACTAAAGCCAGGAGGTTGGGGCTGCAGATAGCTCTGATTGCACCACTGCATTCCAGCCTGGGCAACATAGTAAGTCCCTGTCTCAAAAAAAAATTAAATGATGCTTGAAGATACTGTGCTTTCTTACCTTCCATTGTTTTCCCCACGCTACTACCTCGGAATGTTCTTCCCAATTCCTCTCTACTTATTTCTCACCTCCATGATGCAAACCGTGAACTTTTCTCTGCTTATTTAAGCAATTGCTTTTTGTATCACTCAACATTTTATTACCATCTTTAAATATTTACTATCTTTTAACATTTAATATTTACTATCTTTGACATTAAACATTTAATATTTACTGTCTTTTTATGTGTATAGAGCAGTTATATTATCTTTCTTTTCTTTTTTTTTTTTTTTTATTTGAGACAGGGTCTCACTCTGTCACTCAGGCTGGAGTGAAGTGGCACGATCTCGGTTCACTGAAACCTCTGCCTCCCAGGTTCAAGAGATTTTCCCACCTCAGCCTCCTGAGTAGCTGGGATTGCAGGCACCCACCACCACACCTGGCACCACCACACCTGGCTAACTTTTTGTATTTTTAGTAGAGATGGGGTTTCACCATGTTGGCCAGGCTGGTCTCGAACTCTTGTTCTCAAGTGATCTGCTCGCCTCAGCCTCCCAAAGCACTGGGATTACAGGCGTGAGCCCTGGCAGTTATATTATCTTTCCATCTAGACTATGAACACTTCTTTGCAGCTCCTTCAATAATATTTGAGGAGTATTTCAATTAGAGGTCATATCACACTCTGAAGCACTTTAATAATTATCAATAGATTGCTATCTGTGTATTATCTGCTTCGTGTCCAAACAGTGCCTGCATCTATGCTGTTCATCTCTGTGTCTCCTAGGCCTGGTACAGACCCGGCATGGAGTAGGCATTCCATATATTTGGTGAATGAATGGGTTCAGGGTATTGGTAATAGGAATTCAGAGAATAAAGAAATTGAAGGGGGTGGGAAGCAGTTGGGGGCAGGAGGGTTCTAGAGAAATATAGAAAAAGCAAAACCTGGCTGGGCACAGTGGTTCACACCTATAACCCCAGCACTTTGGGAGGCCAAGGCAGGTGAATTGGTTGAGCTCAGGAATTGGAGACCAGCCCGGGCGACGTGACAAAACTCTATCTCTACAAAATTACAAAAAAGTAGCCAAGTGTGGTGGCGGGTGCCTGTAGTCCCAGCTACTCAGGAGGCTGAAGTGGGAGAATTGCTTGAGCCCAGGAGGCAGAGGTTGCAGTGAGCCAAGATCGGACCACTGCACTCCAGCCTGGAGACAGAGCAAGACTCTGTAAAAAAAAAAAAAAAAAGAAGAAGAAGGAGGAGGAGAAGAAGAAAGTGGCTCACATCTGTAATCTTAGCACTTTGAGAGGCTGAGGTGGAAGGATCAGTTGAGCCCAGAAGCACAATACAAGCCTGGCCAACATGAGAAAGCCCCGTCTTTACAAAAAATAAAAAATTAGCTGGGTTTGGTGATGCACACCTGTAGTTGCAGCTACTCTGGAGGCTAAAGTGGGAGGATTGATGAAGCCTGGGAGGTTAAAGCTGCAGTGGGTTGGGATTGCACCACTGCACTCCAGCCTGGATGACAGAGCAAGACGCTGTCTCAAAAAAAAAGCAAAATCCCAAAGCAATCAAATTCATCAATTCAACAATTATTTATTGACTGTCTACTTGGGGACCCAGCATTCCCTAAGTTCACAGTCTATCAGAAAATGTAGAAAACAATTGCTGAGTGCGGTGGCTCACACCTGTAATCCCAGCACTTTTGGAGGCTGAGGCAGGAGGATCACTGGAGCCCAGGACTTCGAAACCAGCCTGGGCAACATGGTGAAACCACGTCTCTACAAAAAATACAAAAACTAGCTGGGCATGGTGGCACACACCTATGGTCCCAGCTAGTTGGGGGCTGAGGTAGGAGAATTGCTTGAGCCCGGGAGGCAGAGGTTGCAGTGAGTCAAGATCATGCCGCTGCCCTCCAGCCTGGGTGACAGAGCGAGACCCTGTCTCAAAAAAAAAATGTAGAAAAGTAGAAAAAACTATTAAAATATATAACAACTATGTATGTGGGTGGTAGGAGGGAAACTAGAGCAGAATGGAGGACCTCTATATGGGGCTGTGGTAATAGATAAGGTGGCTGGCAATATGGGACAAGATTACAGAGAGCCTGAGTGCCAGGATTAAAAGACTAGTCTCAATTAGGTGGGGTTTTCTATCTTCTTAAAATTACTATTCATCACAAAGAAGAAAAATAATATTGAAATGTCCGTGTAGACCGGGTGCGGTGGCTCATGCCTGCAATCCCAGCACTTTGGGAGGCCAAGGCGGGTGGATCACTTGAGGTCAGGAGCTGGAGACCAGCCTGGCCAACATGGTGAAACCCTCTCTCTACTAAACATACAATAATTAGCCAGCGTTGTGGCGCATGCCTGTAGTCCCAGCTACTCGGGAGGCTGAGGCAGGAAAATCGCTTGAACCCAGGAGGCAGAGGTTGCAGTGAACTGAGACTGTGCCGCTGCACTCCAGCCTGGGCAACAAAGTGAGACTCTTTCTCAAAAAAAAAAAAAAAAGTCTGTGTACTCGACTGTTGCAGATGATCTCTTATTCCAAAGCAAAGCCCTAACCTGTGTCAAAAAGCCTTACATAGGGCTCCCCATGAGTTAAGGCACAAAGACCCCTTTAATGTTATCTACTTTTTAAAAATTAGTTAAGTAATACCCATATGAGGTTTAAAATTCAAACAGTAACAGGAAAACATTTAAAGTAAAACAAAACTCTCCTATCTCATTCCACCTACAATCTCACTTCTCACCAGCAACTGACTTTAACTCTTTCTGATTTTAGGTCTCCTGGTGGTCACCTCTATAATTCTAAATAATATGCTTATAACTCTATTTAATTTATCAAGTGTAAGCAATATCTGTTGAACCCCAGTGTAAACAATGAGGATATGGGTCAGTTATGCTGTATTTTGCCTCCCCTTCTTCCTCTTTCTTCTCAATTTTATTTTATTTTATTTTTTGGTTAGAGACAGGGTCTCACTCTGTCACCTAGGCTGGAGTGCAGTGGCCAGATCATGGATCACCACAGGCTTGAACTCCTGGGCTTAAGTGATCCTCCTGCCTCAGCCTCCCAAGTAGCTGGGACCTCAGGCACGTGCCATCATGTCCAGCTAATTTTTTTATTTTCACTTTTTGTAGAGAGGGGATCTAACTATGTTGCCCAGGCTGGTCTTGAACTCCTGATCCAAATGATCTGCCTGTCTCAACCTTCCAAAGTGCTAGGATTATAGGTATGAGCTACCATGCCTGGTTCCCAGTTTTTAACAATTAGGTTTTAGTAATTTTATTGGTTACTTTTACTTTTTTTTCTTTTTCTTTCTTTTTTTTTTTTTTTTTTTGAGACAGGGTCTCACTTTCTTGCCGAGCATGATCACAGCTCACTGCAGCCTTGACCTTCTGGGCTCGGGTGATCCTTCCACTTCAGCCTCTTGAGTACCTGGGACTATAGGTGTGCACCACCACACCCAGCTTTTTTTTTTTTTTTTTTGAGGCTGAGTCTCGCTCTGTTGCCCAGGCTGGAGTGCAGTGGCGCGATCTCTGTTCACTGCAAGCTCCGCCTCCCGGATTCACGTCATTTTCCTTCAGCCTCCCAAGTAGCTGGGACTACAGGTGCCCGCCAACGCGCCTGGCTAATTTTTTTTTTTTTTTTTTTTTTGTATTTTTAGTAGACACGGGGTTTCACCGTGTTAGCCAGAATGGTCTCGATTTCCTGACCTCGTGATCTGCCTGCCTTGGCCTCCCAAAGTGCTGGGATTTACAGGCGTAAGCCACCGCGCCCGGCCTTCACTGCACTATTCATTGACCTTAGAGTGTTTCCTGTCTGCTGTTATATAACATAAGAAAATTAGAATTTTTAGCCTTCCCTTCCCTTTTTATCTCCTTCACTTCCAATGTCTTTCAGCTATACCATTACTTATATAGTGAAAGATTTTCAACAATAGAAACTAAGAATATTATAGAATTAAGAAGAGGCCGGGCGCGGTGGCTCACGCCTGTAATCCCAGCACTTTGGGAGGCCGAAGAGGGCCGATCACGAGGTCAGGATATCCAGACCATCCTGGCTAACACGGTGAAACCCCGTCTCTACTAAAAATACAAAAAATTAGCCGGGCGTGGTGGCGGGCGCCTGTAGTCCCAGCTACTCGGGAGGCTGAGGCAGGAGAACGGCGTGAACCCGGGAGGCGGAGCTTGCAGTGAGCCAAGATCGCGCCACTGCACTCCAGCCTGGGCGACAGAGCGAGACTCTGTCTCAAAAAAAAAAAAAAAAAAAAAAAAAAAGAATTAAGAAGAAATGGACAAAAACGATGGAAGCCCCAGAGGGCTGGGCAACAGGAGTGATTTATGGCAATGAGACCTGCTGAAGACGTTGCTGCTGAGAGGAACGAAATCTTTCACCATATTATTAACATTAGCTATATTAACAGTACTTTCAGTCAGGGTAGGTAGGTGATGCGCTCTCTTGCGTAAGTACTAGATAGCCTCACTTATTCTGTGTATGTCTGCAAATATCTTTATTTTAATCTTGTTCTTGATGATCGGTTAGCTGAGTAGAGATTAATAGATTGGCAGTAATTTTCCTGAGCAATTTCATTGTCTTCTGTCATTTACTATTGCTGATGAAACTTTTTTTGTTAAGTTTAATTTGTTGTTACCTTGTAGATAAGGTCTTCTCTCTCTAATAACTCTTAGGATTTTCTCTTTGTTCTTAATATTCTGCAGTTTCATGTAGCGTGTTCAGCTGTGTATTTAATTTATCCATCTCAGTACTAGGAGTAAACTTTTGAGCTGAGACTTAGGTTTTTGGATGCTGCTTATTCTCTGTTTTGGAACTACCATTGTTTTTTTTTTTTTTTAAATAAAAATTTATTTTGTTATTTATTTATTTAGTAGAGACAGGGTTCCACCATGTTATCCAGACTGGTCTGGAACTCCTAAGCTCAAGCAATCCTCCTGCCTCAGCCTCCCAAAGTGCTGGGATTACAGGCGTGAGCCACCATACCCAGCCAAAATTTTCTCTTATAATTCATATTTTTAAAAATTAACAAAATTTTTTATTCTTGCTGTCATCTTACAATTGGGTTTTTATTGAAGCTTCTCTTTTCTTTCTTTCTTTTTTTTTTTTTGAGACAGGGTCTCACTGTGTCACCCAGGCTGGAGTGCAGTGATACAATTCTCTGCTCACTGCAGCCTCAACCTCCCAGACTCAGGTGATCCTCCCACCTCAGCCTCCAAGTAATTGGGATTATAGGTATGTGCCACCATGCCTGGCTAATTTTTTGTAATTTTTGTAGAGATGGGGTTTCACCATATTGCCCAGGCTGGTCTCAAACTCCTGGGCTCAAGCAATCTGCCCACCTTGGCCTCCCAAAGTGCTGGGATTATAGGCGTGAGCCACCTCGCCTGGCCTGTTGAAGATTCTACATCCTTCATTTGTCTTACCTGGTCTCTCATATTCTTTTATCTCTTTATCTCTGTGGTAAATTATGTTTGAATTCTCAGCACTCTCTTCCAAATCATTAATTCTCTCTCTGTCCAGTCAACCGGTTTTCCCATCTATTGTTTTATATTTTAATGATTATATTTTACACTTCCAAGATTGCTTATTGGTTCTTTTTTATAATTGTCCTGTCTTGTGTAATATTTTTGTTTTCTTTTCATAATTTATTGGTCTTTTTGAAGAGAATATGATCCCTTCAAACTAATATTTTTGTCATTACTATTTTTTAACTTATTATTTGAAGTAATTTCAAAATTACAGTAAATTTGCAAGAGTAATACAAGGAACTCTTGTTTATCCTTCACTAACATTTCACCATAGTTGCTATATATATATAAAATATATATATAAAATATATATAGTTATAGATATATAGATATAAATCTATATATATAGACAGTCATGATATTTGTCTTAATCAATTGAGAGTAAGTTGCAGATATGATGTATATTTAGCTCTAAATAAATCAGTGTTATTCCGTAAGAACAAGAACATTCACTTGTATAACCATAGGACAACTACCAAAATCAGGATATTCACCGTTAATACAATAATACTATTACCTAATCTATAGACTTTACTCAAAGGACATTTTTGCAAAATGTCCTTTCTAGTAATTTTTTTTCTAGTCCAGGATCCAATCCAAGATCATGCCTTGCATTTAGAGTTATGGTTTTTAATCTTTGTAAATTTCAAACAATAATTCCCCAACCTAATTTTCATCTTTTAAAGACTTTTACATAAAAGAAAATTCACCTAGAATAAAATCTTTATGCCAGTTGCATAGTGGATGGTACAATGAACCTCTGTATTCCCATATCAAGATTTAACAAAATTCAGGTTTTGCCTGTTTGTCTCATTTATTCTTTCCCTCTTTTTCTTTGCTTAAGAACCTCAATTAACCATCCCTAAAAGTATATGAATTATTTTCTTATATAGCTATAATATCATTATCTTACCTAACAAAATTAACAATATTTTCTTGGTATTATCTATTTTGTAGATCATAGTCAACTTCCCCAGTTGTTTTTAAAATGGTGGGGTTTTTTTGCTGGTTTTCTTGCTTGTTTTTATTTGTTGATTATAGTTTGTTAGAGTTAGGATCCAAATGAGATCCATAGATTACATTTGTTATGCCTCTTGAGTTCCTTTTGAAATAAAGCTCTGGTCTCTCTTTTTTTTTTTTTTGGACAGAGTGTTACCCAAGCTGGAGTGCAATGGTGTGATCTTGGTTCACTGCAACCTCCACCTCCCAGGTTCAAGCGATTCTCCTTCCTCAGCCTCCGGAGTAGCTGGGATTATAGGCTCGCACCATCACGCCCAGCTAATTTTTTTTTAATTTTTAGTAGAGATAGGGTTTCGCCATATTGGCCAGCTGGTCTCCAACTCCTGACCTCAAGTGATCCGCCCACCTCAGCCTCCCGAAGTGCTGGAATTACAGGCATGAGCGATGCATCGCACCCAGCCACTGCTGCCTTTCTTTAACCCCAATACGTTATTTTTATGCCATTGACTTTTAGAAAAGCCGGGTAAGCCATTCCATAATATGAAATGTCCCATATCCTGGAATTGTTGGTTTGCTGCTTTGTGGCACCATTTACCTTGATTTTCCCTACATTTCTTATAAGAGAAATTAGCTGTAGAGACTTGATTACATTCTAGCTAAGCTTTTTTTTACAGAAATACTCCAAGAATGATGCTGTGTGCTTCACGTTGCATTGGATGAGGAGGTGCACAGCATCTGATGGTCCCAGGCTTAGTAATCATCAGGTGAGCTTGATGGCGGGGCAGAGTTCAGATGAGACTCTGTGATCGCCCCATTGTTAGGCTCCCTGTTGTGAACTGAAGGTTTCTGAGACAGGTCCCAATCAATTTAGAAAGTTTATTTTGCTAAGGTTAAGGACACTCCCAAGACACAGCCTCAGGAGGTCCTGACGACATGTGCCCAAGGTGTATGGGTACAGCATGCTTTTATACATTTTAGGGAGACATAATGCCTCGGTCAATACATGTAGGATACACACTGGTTCGATCTGGAAGGGAGGAAGGGCAGGGCAACTTGGAGTGGCAGGGAGAGCCTTCCAGATCATAGGTAGATTTAAAAATTCTGATTGCCAATTGGTCTAAAGAGTTATCAATAGCCGGGCACAGTGGCTCACGCCTGTAATCCCAGCATTTTAGGAGTCCGAGGCTGGTGGATCACCTGAGATTGGGAGTTTGAGACCAGCCTGACCAGCGTGGAGAAACCCCATCTCTACTAGAGATACAAAATTAGTCAGGAGTAGTGGCACATGCCTTTAATCCCAGCTACTCAGGGGACTGAGGCAGGAGAATCGCTTGAACCTGGGAGGCAGAGGTTGCAGTGAACCAAGATCCCGCCATTGCACTCCAGTCTAGGCAACAAGAGTGAAACTCCATCTCAAAAAAAAAAAAAAAAAAAAGAAAGTTATCAATAGAAAGGAATGTCTGGGTTATGATAAGGGGTTGTGGAGCCCAGGGTTTTATCATGCAGATGAAGCCTCCAAGTAGCAGGCTTCAGAAAGAAGAGATTGTAAATGTTTCTTATCAGACTTAAGGTCTGTGTCGATATTAATGCTGGAGAGGTATAATGAGGTACACCCAAACCCCTCCTCCATCATGGCCTGAACTAGTTTGTCAGGTTCACTCTGGAATGCCCTTAGCTGTGAGGAGGGGTCCATTCATATGGTTGGGGGACCATCTATTTGCAGGATGCCTCACTGTTTTCATCCCTCCTGTCTTCTGGTCCTTTGCTGATGTTCTCCAGCCTGGTGTTTGGGGTCTCCTGCTCCATGTTAATATTTAGGATATGACACATCCAGTCCCTAAGCCAAGGGCCAGTTCAGTTCAGTTACTTGTCACATAGCTTTGCCATTACCCTCCCATCTTCCTGGAGTCACAGCTCTACACAGAGAGACAGGGTTTTTAGTTTTTGGTTTTGCTTATTTATGTATTTTTTGTTGTTATTTTCAGTCTGTTTCATGAGTGGGGCGATTCCTCCTTTGCCTCTGGTTTTAAGTATTTATCCACTCTTATTCCCCTTTACAAGCTGAGCATTTTATTTTATTTTATTTTAGGCAGAGTCTCACTCTGTTGCCCAGGCTGGAGTGCAGTGGCAAGATCTTGGCTCACTGCAACCTCCACTTCCTGGGTTCAAGCGATTCTCCCACCTCAGCCTCCTGAGTAGCTGCGATTACAGGCATGCACCACCACGCCCGGATAATTTTTGTATTTTTAGTAGAGATGGGATTTCACCATGTTGGCCAGGCTGGTCTCGAACTCCTCGGCTCCAGTGATCCTCCCACCTCGGCCTCCCAAAGTGCTGGGATTAGAGGCGTGAGCCACTGTGCCCAGCCATGCTGAGCATTTTAATCTGTTATCCTACAAGAGCAAAACTTGTCACCTCTGCCTGCTTCTATTTTTGGTCTATGGGGAATTTTTATCTCATTTTTCAGTCCATCTGCAAGTGTGTGTGTGTGTGTGTGTGTGCGTGTCTGTGTGTGTGTGTGTGTTCCTGGCCAAGTCCAGGTCCATTCTGCCTGCATACAGTAAATCAATCACAGTGAAGATGGATTTTGCAAAAGAGAAAAGATTTATTCACAAGGGCACCAAGCAAGGAGGTGGGAGAACAGCTCTCAAGTCCACCTCCATGAAAATGAGGCTTTGGGATGTTTAGGGGTTAGGAAAGTGAGTGATCTAAGGCATGGGGAAAGGTGATTGGCAGGGGAAAAAATAAAGTAACAGGTTCATGATGCACAAGCATAGCTGGGGCTCATGACATTTGTGTGGCATATGTACAGAAAATGACGGCATTAGCTTGATCTGAGGGTGGAGTTTTTGGCCCTCTGTGGTCAAAAGGCCACCTCTTGGGCAACTGTGTTGGCCCAGTTGAAGGGTCAGTGGTCTCAAACAGTTTGAACTGGACAGGAGCTGGCCCACATTTCTGAAAAACAACTGAAGCAACCGTTACTATGGTGACTCATGGATGTTATCTATAAAGTAGCCAGCGAAGGTTAAGTTTCAGCATTCCGTAGTGAGGCCTTCGGTATTGCAGCCTTCAATATCCTGGAAAAAAGGAAAAAACAAGCAAAAGCAAGCGATCAAAAGCAAGCAGGGCAGGCAGAGCTGACTAAACGAACCCCTCAGTTTCATGTGTGTGTGTCTGTGTGTCTAATAAACTTTATTTCTCCTTCATTTTTAAAAAAATTAATACACTTTATTTTTTAGAGCAGTTTTAGGCTCACAGAAAAACTGAGTGTTAAGTCCAAGAATTCCCATACACCCACTCCCAGCCATCCACACCATTGACATCCCCTGTCAGTGTGGTGCATTTGTTATAATCAATGAACCAACACTGACACATCTTTATCACCCAAAGTCCATAGTTTATTCTCTATTTTCTTGAGACAGGGTTCACTCTATCACCCAGGCTGGAATGCAGTGGTGCAATCTCAGCTCACTGCAGGCTCCACCTCTCAGGCCCAGTGAGCCTGTTACTTTAGCCTCCTGAGTAGCTGGGACTACAGGCACGTGCCACCACAACTGGCTAATTTTTGTATTTTTATAGAGATGAGGTTTCACCATGTTGCCCAAGCTGATCTCAAACTTGAGAGCTCAAGCTATCTGCCCACCTCGGCCTCTCAAGGTGCTGGGATTGCAGGGGTGAGCCACAGCTCCCAGCCCAGAGTTCATAGTTTAAGTTAGGGTTCACCCTGTGTTGAACATTTTATGGGTTTCACAAGTGTAGAATGTCATATATCCACCGTTACAGTATCATAAACGGTAGTTTCACTGCCCAAAAAAGCTTCTGTGCTTCACCTGTTCCTCCCTTCCCCACCCCTAACCCCAGGCAACCACTGATCTTCTTACTGTCCCCATAGTTTTGCCTTTTCCAGAATGTCATCTAGGTGGAATCTTACAGTATATAGTTTTTTCAGATTGGCTTCTTTCACTTTGCAATATGCCTTTGATACGGTTTGGCTCTGTGTCGTCACCCAAATCTCATCTTGAATTGTACTCCCATAATTCCCACATGTTGTGGGAGAGACCTGGTGGGAGATAATTGAATCATGGCAGCGGTTTCGCCAATACTGTTCTCATGGTAGGGAATAACTCTCACGAGAGCATATGGTTTTATCAGGGGTTTCCGCTTTTGCATCTTCCTCATTCTTACTTTGCCTGCTGCTCTTCCTTGCCTTCCGCCATGATTGTGAAGCTTCCCCAGCCGCCTGAAACCGTAAGTCCAATTAAACCCCTTTCTTTTGTAAATTGCTCAAGCCTTGGGTATGTCTTTACTAGCAGCTTGAAAAGGGACTAATACAGCATTTAGGTTTCCTCCATGTGTTCTTGTAGCTTGATAGCTCATTTTTATTTTTTTAGTGCTCCTGTGTGGTCAAGTAATTTCTTATTTGTACATTATATGGATGTAGCATCAATTCAAATATTAATCTCATCCAGAAACACCGCCACAGACACACACAGATTAATGGTTGGCCAAATGTCTGGGTACCCCACGGCCCAGTCAAGTTGACAATCACAACTGTTAAAATTAACAATCATAACTGTTATGCCAAAAATCATGACTCCACTAAATTAGGGGAGTCACCTCAACTGACAGTCAAAACTGAACACAAGCCAGGTGCAGTAGAGCATGCCTGCAGTTTCAGCTACTCAGGCGACTGAGGCAGGAGGGTCACTTGAGCCTAGAATTTGAGTGCAACCTGAGCGATATAGAGAGACTCTGTCTCTTAAAAAAACCAAAACCGGGACACAATGGCAGAAAGGAAGTTCCTCCCACCCCTCAAAAATTGAGATGCTGAGACCAGAAGAAAGGCAAAACAGATATGGGTGGAAAAATCACAAATGCCCCCAGTCATGAGGCCCGCCATCCAAAGAGAATTGGTCAAGAACATTATGTTGCACTCAATTATATTTATATTTATATTAGGCAACCCAACAGTACAATCAGTATGGAGTGAGCCAGACAATCTTTAACCAGTTTCCCACTACAACCCCAGCTCCTGCTTCTTCATTACCCTCCTTTAATTATATAAACAGGCCGGGCCCGATGGCTCACACCTGTAATCCCAGCACTTTGGGAGGCCAAGACAGGCATATCACATGAGGCCAGGAGTTGGAAACTAGCCTGGCCAACATGGCAAAAACCCGTCCTTACTAAAAATACAAAAATTAGCTGAGTGTGGTGGTGCACACCTGTAGTCCCAGCTGCTTGGGAGGCTGAGGCACAAGAATCGCTTGAACTTGGGAGGTGGAGTTTGCAGTGAGCTGAGATCACGCCACTGTGCTCCAGCCTGGACAATAGTGCAAGACTCTCTCTCAAAAAAATAATATATGTAAATAATTTTTCAATATTGATACTCCTGATGTTATGGTAAAAAAGCAACTATTTTGTTAATATTTAACTCAACAATAACTATTCTGGCGTCTCTTCAAATTATGGTAGTTAAAACTGAGGCCTGTGCATATTTATCCTAATTTTTTTTTTTTTTTTTTTTTTTTTTTTGAGACGAAGTCTCGCTTTGTGGCCCAGGCTGGAGTGCAGAGGCACGATCTCGGCTCACTGCAACCTCTGCCTCCTAAGTTCAAGCGATTCTTGTGCCTCAGCCTCCTGAGTAGCTGGGACTACAGGCACGTGCCACCACGCCCGGCTAATTTTTGTATTTTTAGTAGAGACAGGGTTTCACTGTGTTGGTCAGGCTGGTCTCAAACTCCTGACCTCAGGTGATACTCTCGCCTCAGCCTCCGAAAGTGCTGTGATTACAGGCGTGAGCCACCATGCCCAGCCTACTAATATCTTTAAATATTAGGCTATCTAGTACAATTTGTATATGTACTATATACTTAAATGTGAAAAGGTCTCTATTAAATTTCTGAAATTGATGATTTCATAGCTCTTACACTGAGATAGGGGCCATTTATTTGGTTCTGGAAAATAATTTGGGTGACTCTGGAAGAAAGGTTTTATGATTCCAATATGGAAACACATTTGCTTCCTCCAGCCTAGTTTGAAATGAAAGGCTGAGATTCTCATAAACTTCCAAGATGCCAGTATCCTCACAAACTCAGATGTGAGCTATTTTTATTTAATTCATTTTTTTTTCAGTTTTATTTTGTTTTGTTTGACACAGGGTCTTGCTCTGTGGCCCTCTGTGGCTCAGGCTGGAGTGCAGTGGCGTGATCACGGCTCACTGCAGCCTTGACCTCCCAGGCTTGAGTGATCCTCCTACTTCAGCCTCCTGAGTAGGTGGGACTACAGGCATGTGCCACCATGCCAGGACAATTTTTGTAATTTTTATAGAGGTGGGTTTTCACCGTGTTGCCCAGGTTGATCTTGAACTCCTAGACTGAAAGGATCCTCAGACCTCCCAGAGTGCTGGGATTGCAGGCATGAGCCACTGTGCCTGGACTTTTTTTCTGTTTTAAATATCAGCACACAACTTGAAGTTCATTTTATTGAGTAGTGCACCTTAAAAATATAAAATTTCACCAGGCACGGTGGCTCACACCTGTAATCCCAGCCCTTTGGGAGGCTGAGGCAGATCACTTGAGGTCAGGAGTTCAAGACCAGCCTGGCCAACATGGTGAAACCCTATCTCTACTAAAAATACAAACATTAGCTGGGTGTTGTGGTGGGCACCTGTAATCCCAGCTACTCAGGAGGTTGAGGCAGGAGAATTGCTTGAACCCGGAAGGCAGAGGTTGCAGTGAGATCACACCACTGCACTCCAGCCTGGGCAATAGAGCAAGACTCTGTCTCAAAAAAAATTTTATATATATATATATATATATATATATATATAAAATTTCATTTTACTTTCTTAAATATATAATGAGATAAACAATAATTTGTATATCACGTACTTTGGAGCAAGATTTAAAACACTGAAGCAGAAAATTAAAGTGGGCAACTAGGTGGCAGCAATGGAAATATTGGTTTAAAATCTGCTCCTGTGCAGTCATTTCTTAGCATCACAACATGCTCTGTCAAAAATAACAGTGTTGTTGTTTTCCTACTAGCAACTCACCTGGGAACCATAGCAACAAGACGAGAAATTGCTCTTCTCCTAGAAAACTACACACATTTTAACAAAGATTGGTGGTGTGCAGGGTGTGTGGGAGGGAAACAGCAGGAAAAGATGTGGACATCCCCCAAACAACAGACTATTTTTCAATCGTACACATTTTATCATTCCCAATTTGGCCGGGTGCAGTGGCTCATGCCTGTAATCCCAGCACTTTGGGAGGCTGAGGCAGGCAGATCACTTAAGGTCAGAAGTTCAATTTACTTTTGATCCTCACATTCAGATCGCGCTCTCTCTCTCTCTCTCTCTTCTTTGTTGTGAGCCTCGCTCTCTCACTCAGGCTGGAGTGCAGTGGCGTGATCTCGGTTCAATTCAACCTCCGCCTCCTGGGTTCAAGCGATTCTCCTGCCTCAGCCTCCGGAGTAGCTGGGATTACAGGCACGTACCACCACGCCCGGCTAATTTTTGTTTTTAGTAGAGACCGGGTTTCACCACGTTGCCCAGGCTGTTCTCGAACGCCAGAGCTCAGATGATCCACCCGCCTCGGCCTCCCAAAGTTCTGGGATTACAAGCATGAGCCACCTCGCCCGGCCATATTCAGATTTTTTGATTCCACAGAAAAGCTCACCATGTTTAGACTAATATTTCTTATATTAATCATCCCTAGACTTTATTTTCCGCCAAACACCTATTTATCAAATCTTTTTTTATTTTTACTCAGATAGTTTTATTAACTGTAAAATTTGCCATAGTTTCTTGGTTTTGCCTGTAGTGAATCAGAGCAACCGACAGCTATAAGAAAAATTTGTTGCTTTTGCCTCTTCTCTTTTTTTTTTTTTTTTTTTTTTTTTCCGGAAACAGTGGCCTGTTTGCAAACCAATCCTTCCGCCTTTTCACTGCAGGTGGTTTGTGTGGGTCTGACCTCACATGACTCTGGTGTGACCAATCAGAACACGGCTTCCCTCTGCCTGTAGTGACTGGTTCAACCAGAGACATATGACTCAGCTAATGGGAGGATTTCCCTGGCCCCTGGAATAAGTAGGCAACAGAGATGCTCTTTGTCCTGAGATTGCTACACTTCTGGACCGTAGGCCTGGCACTGCAGTAAGATGAGGAGACTGTGAGAAGGAGGCCAACCCAAAGGAGAAAAGTGGGCTAGAGGTACAAAGATGCTAGCAGCTTCATTGGAGCTACTGGACTCACACTCAAAGCTAGCTTTTTTCCCTGCACTTTGAATTAAACAAATTTCATGAGTCGATAAGTTTCTTCTTTAGCCAGTGTGTGTTGGGTTTTCCATTTGCAACCAAAAGATTCCTCATGCAAAAAAGTGCATATTGTAAAAATGATTTTCTAACGAGTCCTATTTTTATGGTTTTCCTCACATATTTAAATGTTTTCTGTAATTATGTTTTAGGTACCGAATGATAACATGCACTCTTATTTATTAAAAGGCACATCATTTTAATAACTCAGTTTTGGAAACAAAGCTATATGTTGCAGAAGCATTCAATTATAAATTGAGAGACCTGGGTTTTAGTCTGTTTTGTTCTGTTGCAACTTTATTTATTTAGAGATGATGCCCCGGCTGCACTCAAACTCCTGGGTTCAAGCAGCATTCCTGCCTCAGCCTCCTGAGTAGCGACTATAGAAGTGTGCCAGCAGACCCAGCTAATTACAGTTTAAAACATGGGCATCTTACAATTTCCTCTCTAGTATTGATATCCTTACTTGAAGAGTAAGTAACTTGAGTTGGACTATCTCTAAGATCACTACCAGCATTAAAATTAATTCTGTGGCTCTTAGAAATATAGCTTGGAGGATGAAATGGAAAATAAAATAAATGGGAGGAAGTAGAGAAGAAAAATCAAACCACTTTTTTTCCAGCAAAACACAGGTATTAATTTTTGGTGCCCATGTATAAAAACATTGATTTATTAGTCAAAGACAAATAAAGTAATTCTGGCAGAATACCTTATTGTTCCCCTGTATTTTCTGCACTCCCATATGTGAGGATTATGTATCCTCACCTCCTTGATGGCAGACGTGGCCTTATGACTTGCTATGACCATGAAATGCAAGTTGGCAGTGCTAGGTGCCATGTCTGGTCGGAAGTGTTGAAAACTAGCTCATGGATCACCATGTCCTTTTATCCTTTGCCGTGATGATTGGCAATATCTGAAAGAGAGGCTGCTTCATTACCCTGGGTCCCAGAGTGAATAGGACACAAATCAAAGTTGCAGCTGACCTATAATGGAAATGTAGCATGAGAGAGAAATAAACCTTTGTTTTTGTAAGCCACTGAGATTTGAGAGAGTGATACCACAGCCTAGTCTAGCCTTCCAGACCCATGCTGTAATGGTGATGAAACAAAACTGTATTAAGGTGGTTATGCAGACCCTAAAAATTCTCAACCACATTTATAAAGGCTTGATTTGTTCTACATATATAAAGTTGAGATAATCACTGTAATTATTAAGGTTGAGGCTGGCACTGTCTTAATAAATACAGAAAATTCATACAAGGATTATTTTTCCAAAACGAATGGCTTAGATGCCAACAGTATTACTTAAAAGTAGAAAAGTATGGCCTGCAATAGTGCCAGTATCATGAGAGAGTCACATCTGCAGAAGTTCAGTTTAACAGGGAGCTACTTCAGACCTGAAGTGGAGATTTTTGTGTGAAATGTAGTTGTAACATGAAATGATCTTTCAAAGTGAAGCTGATAATTAGGTGGAACCTGTGAAACCCTGAGGCTTTAAAAAAAAAGTGGCTATAAGTCCATCAGAAATTGGAAAAGAGGTTAAAAATGTTCTATAGGCAGCATCAGGGTAACACCTGAAGCAACTGTAAAAATTCTGTTTGTAATCACGTATCTTCTTGTAATTACCTTTTAAATGCTAAAATAATGTATTAGACATGTAATTAATACATCTGAGGCCTATAAAAATAGAGATTACTATTCAAGGGGCTTTTAAAGGGCAAATTATTCATTGTGGGGATTTTTTTTTTTTTTTTCCTTGAGACAGGGTCTCACTCTGTCACCCAGGCTGGAGTGCAGTGGTGTGATCTTGGCTCAAGCGATTCTCCTGCCTCAGCCTCCCGAGTAGCTGGGATTACAGGGACGCGTCAGGTTGGCCAGGCTGGTCTCAAACTCCTGAGTGCTGGGATCACAGGTGTGAGCCACCGCACCCGGCCTGATTGTGGGGAATTTTGTATGCCATGTTCTGAAGTAGGAGCTACACCCGGAAAAAAGAGCTCTGAGGGAGCTTGCACAGAAAATGCTTTGAAGACAGTAACGGAGACTATTCCACAATGATGGAGGGGATTTTTTGTTTGTTTGTTTTTCACCATTAATGTCTGGTAATCTTGTAAATACTCTTCTTGAAAAATATCACATAAATATTGAAATATAGTTGGCTAGGATTTCTTTTTTTTTCTTTTTCTTTTTTTTTTTTTGAGACGAAGACTTGCTCTGTCGCCCAGGCTGGAGCTCATTTTTGTATTTTTAGTAGAGACGAGGTTTCACCATGTTGGCTAGGCTGGTCTCAAACTCCTAACCTCAAGTGATCTGCCTGCCTTGGCCTCCCAAAGTACTGAGATTACAGGCATGAATGAGTCACTGCACTCATCTAGTTGGCTAGGATTTCTAATCTGGAATCCTAAAAGTAGTAATACTGCAGATAAGGCACCCTATTTAACCATGAAGACCTGCAGAGAGTAATGTCTGAAGTATTCCTTCCCCACCCCAAATCTCAAGTAAATTTTTATTTTGCCAACTCTAACTCAGTATCATACAGGGCATGGAATTCTAGAAAGTGTAGTTGCAGTGTAGCCAAGGTGACACAGAACAAAAACACAGGGAACCTTTTGTAATTGTATTTATATTCGTTATCTTTCCAAGTCTATACATATACATCTACAGTTTTTTATCATGAATTCAGAGAATTTTGTAACTAATTTGCTAATAATTTAAGATATTTAGGTTTATAAATTTTTGTTATATGAAGGTAATAATATAAATTGTTCTATGACACTCAAGATACAAGAAATGAAATATTTTTCTATACATGGTAACATCCATATATATATTCCTCTGTTCTCATTTTCTAACATAGATAAGACATCCATTACCAAAAGGGTGACCATATGTCCCAGTTTATGCTGATTTTCTTGGTATATTTAGCCCCATTTATTTCAAAAGTACTCCAGTTTGGACTATATATATGGTCACTCTAACACCAGTTATTATTTGGGTTCCTTGCCTATCTCCACTGGATAGTGCAAAAACGCAGGAGCTTATCTCCATCTGGGAAAATGAGAGGGATCTGGAATTTAACCCACAGTGGTTGTCACTAATATTCTGAATCTTCTGTCACATCATTTAGATTGAAAACTTCCCCAGGGCCTGGGTTCTTTTTTTTTTTTTTTTGAAACAAAGTCTCACTCTGTCACCCAGGCTGGAGTGTAGTGGTGTGATCTCCACTCACCACCTCCCAGATTCAAGCAATTCTCCTGCCTCAGCCTCCCGAGTAGCTGGGATTACAGGCACCCACCACCATGCCTGGCTAATTTTTGTATTTTTAGTAGAGACGGGGTTTCACCATGTTGGCCAGGCTGGTCTCGAACTCCTGACCTCAGGTGATCCACCCGCCTCAGCCTCCCAAAGTGCTGGGATTACAGGCGTGAGCCCCCACGCCTGGCCTAGCCTGGGTTCTTAATGGCCAGTTCTCCTATGTACTTACACATCTATGTCCATACAAGCCCCATTCAAGATCCACATGGTGTCTCAGGCTCTCCCTCCATAGGTTCCTTTCCACCCTGCCCGTCTTCCTGCCCCATCTTGGGTTAGTTTAGTCCACCCCCAACTGCCCTTCACTTACAGCACCAGCCTTCTTTGTTTTCCTGTTAAGACCATCCAACTTAATTCTCCTTTAGAGACACAGACCACTCAACAACAACAACAAAAGCCTGGTTTGGAAGTAGTGTTCAAAGGGGCCTCAAAACACAAATGTGATGCTTCAGGGACAAAAATGGCTCAGTAATGTATTCTTACACTGTACTAAACTTATGCATATATATCTTGGTGCATATGTGTGAACATTTCCATGGGATCAGTCATAGAAGTGAAATTCCCTATCAAAGGTATATACTTAATATATTGATAAATACCACCAAAATAAATTACCCCCAGTAGTAACCATTTTTCCATTTTTTGAAAGTAATGGATATTATAATGAAAAAACCCCATAAATTTAATGGGCAAGAAGGGTATGCTGGTATTCTAATTGCAGTTCCCATAGTTTATTAGCCATTTGTATATTATTATTATTATTATTATTTTAAGATGGAGTCTTGCTCTATCACCCAGGCTGGAGCAGTGGCACAATCTCGTCTCACTGCAACCACTACCTCCCAGGTTCAAGCAGTTCTCCTGCCTCAGCCCCCCAGGTAGCTGGGATTACAGGTGCCCACCACCATGCATGGGTAATTTTTGTATTTTAGTAGTGATGGTGTTTCACTGTGTTGGCCAGGCTGGTCTCAAACACCTGACCTCAAGTGATCTGCCCACCTCAGCCTCCCAAAGTGCTGGGATTACAGGCGTGAGCCACCATGCCGGCCCTGTATATTATTATTTTTTACCTAACCAAGCAAGCAGCACTAAATCATTTGCATTTCTAAAATTAATTGCTTGTTCATTACCTTTAGCTCATTTTTCTATAGGGTTACTTTTTAAAAATCCATTGATTTACAGGATTTTTAGAATTTTAACCTTTTTCTCTCATGTTTCAAGTATTTTTCTCAGTGCCATTTATAGTTTAAGGTTGTTTCTGGAGTTATTTGCCATATAGAAGTTTTATATTTGTATGTATCATCTGCCAATTGTTACCTTTTTTGGCAGCACTGAAAATTCAGGTGATCTTAAACATCAGACAGATAACACAAATAAGTGGTCCAGGTAAGGACTGGGTGAAATAGAAAACATATCCTCTCTCAGAAAACAGTGAGAGGATATTGCTGCTGTGCAGGCCTCTGGCCCTGTGTTACCAAACTTACTGTTGAGAAACAGTTATTGGAAATCAGATTTGTATTTGACGTATCCTAGTTTTTAAATTAGCAACTATTTGCTTGTAACCCCAGCACTTTTGGAGGCCGAGATGGGCAGATTGCTTGAGCTCAGGAGTTCAAGACCGGCCTGGGCAACATGGCAAGACCCCATCTCTACCAAAAATACAAAAAATTAGCTGGGCATGGTGGCATGCGCCTGTGGTCTCAGCTACTAGGGAGACTGAGGCAGGAGGATCACTTGAGCCCAGGAGGCAGAGCTTGCAATGAACCGAGATTGCACCACTGCACTCCAGCCTGGACAAGAGCATGAGACCCCATCTGATGTGATTTGGCTGTGTCCCCACCCAAATCTCATATTGAATTCCCACGCGTGTGGGAGGGACCTGGTGGGAGGTAGTTGAATCATGGGGGCAGGTCTTTCCTGTGCTGTTCTCATGGTGGTGAATGACTCTCATGGGATCTGATGATTATAGAAGGGGGAGTTTCCCTGCACAAGCTCTTTTATCTTGTCTGCCACCATGTGAGACATGCCTTTCACCCTCCACCACGATTGGGAAGCCTCCCCAGCCACGTGGAACTGTAAGTCCATTAAATGTCTTTCTTTTGTAAATTGCCCAGTCTCAGGTATGTCTTTATCAGCAGTGTGAAAATGGACTAATACAGTAAATTGGTACCAGAAGTGGGGTGTTGCTGAGAAGATACCGGAAAATGTGGAAGCAACTTTGGAACTGGGTAACAGGCAGAGGTTGAAACAGTTTGGAGGGCTCAGCAGAAGACAGGAAAATGTGGGAAAGTTTGGAACTTCCTAGAGATTTGTTGAATGGCTTTGTCCAAAATGCCGATGGTGATATGGACAATAAGGTCCAGGCTGAGGTGGACTCAGATGGAGATGAGGAACTTGTTGGGAACAGGAGCAAAGGTGACTGTTGTTATGTTTTAGCAAAGAGACTGGCAGCATTTTGCCCCTGCCTTAGAGATTTATGGAACTTTGAACTTCAGAGAGATGATTTAGGGTATCTGGTGGAAGAAACGTCTAAGCAGCAAAGCATTCAAGAGGTGACATGGATGCTGTTAAAGGCACTCAGTTTTATAAGGGAAGCAGAGCATAAAAGTTCAGAAAATTTGCAACCTAACAATGTGATAGAAAAGAAAAACCCATTTTCTGAGGAGAAATTGAAGCTGGCTGCAGAAATTTGCATAAGTAAGATGTTAATCCCCAAGACAATGGGAAAAACGTCTCCAGGGCATGTCAGAGGCCTTCACGGCAGCCCCTCCCATCACAGACCCGGAGGCCTAGGATAAAATGGTTTTGTGGGCCAGGCAGGGTCCCCATGCTGTGTGCAGTCTAAAGACTTGGTGCTCTGCATCCCAGCCACTCCAGCCGTGACTAAAAGGGGCTAAGAGACAGCTTGGGCTGTTGCTTCAGAGAGTGGAAAACCCAAGCCTTGGCAGCTTCCATGTGGCGTTGAGCCTGTAGGTGCAGAGAAGTCAAGAACTGAGGTTTGGGAACCTTGGCCTAGATTTCAGAAGATGTATGGAAACGCCTGGATGCCCAGGCAGAAGTTTGCTGCAGGGGTGGGGCCCTCATGGAGAACCTTTGCCAGGGCAGTGCAGAAGGGATGTGAGGTTGGAGCCTCCACACAGAGTCCCTACTGGTGTACTGCCTAGGCCACCATCCTCCAGACCCCAGAATGGTAGATCCACTGACAGCTTGCACTGTGTGCCTGGAAAAGCCACAGACACTCAACACCAGCCCATGAAATCAGCCGGGAAGGAGGCTAAATCCTGCAGTCACAGGGGCAGAGCTGCCCAAGACCATGGGAACCCACCTGTCCCATCAGCGTGACCTGGATGTGAGACATGGAGTCAAAAGAGGTCATTTTGGAGCTTTAAGATTTGACTGCTCCACTGTATTTTGGACTTGCATGGATCCTGTAGCCCCTTTGTTTTGGCCAATGCCTCCCATTTGGAAAGGCTGTATTTATCCAATGCCTGTACCCCCATTGTATCCAGGAATTAACTAACTTGCTTTTGATTTTACAGGCTCATAGGCGGAAGGGACTTGCCTTGTCTCAGATGAGACTTTGGACTGTGGACTTTTGAGTTAATGCTGAAATGAGTTAAGACTTTGGAGGACTGTTGGGAAGGCATGATTTTTTTTTGTTTTTCTTTTTTTGAGATGGAGTCTTGCTCTGAGTCCCAGGCTAGAGTGCAGTTGCGGGATCTCAACTCACTGCAACCTCTGCCTCCCAGGTTAAAGGGATTCTCCTGCCTCAGCCTCCTGAGTAGCTGGGATTATGGGTGCCCACCACCATGCCCGGCTAATTTTTATTTATTTAGTAGAGACAGGGTTTCACCATGTTGGTCAGGCTAGTCTTGAACTCTTGACCTCAGGTGATTCACCCACCTCAGCCTCCCAAAGCGCTGGGATTACAGGCATGAGCCACTGCACCCAGCTGCATGATTGATTTTGACATACGAAGACATAAGATTTGGGAGGGGCCGGGGTGGAATGATGTAGTTTGGCTGTGTCCCCACCCAAGTCTCATCTTGAATTCCCAGGCATTGTGGGAGGCCTTGGGGGAGGTAGTTGAATCATGGGGGCATGTCTTTCCTGTGCTGTTCTCATGGGGGTAAGTGACTCTCACGGGATCTGATGATTATATAAGTGGAAGCTTTCCTGCACAAGCTTTCTATCTTGTCTACCTCCATGTGAGACAAGCCTTTCAGCCTCCACCATGATTGTGAAGCCTCCCCAGCCACATGGAACTGTAAGTCCATTAAATGTCTTTCTTTTGTAAATTGCTCAGTCTCAAGTATGTCTTTATCAACAGGGTGAAAATGGACTAATACACATCTCAAAAAAAAGATAAATTAGCAACTAAACAATATTTTTAAAATATGAGCCTAACAAAACAAATAAGAAGGCTAAATATGACTAAGGTCTCTTGCTAGTTCTAATCATTTTTCAGTTAGTTGTTTGGAACATTTTTGGTAAGCAATCATGATTGGCAAGTAATGGCAGGTTTGCTGCTTCTTTCCAATATGTGTAATACATATTTGTGTTTTGCTGCATTTATCTCAGAAAAACGTTGAATAATAGTAGGAATCCTGGTTGTTTCTGACTCTGAAGTTTCCTTGTTAATTACAATGTTTGTTCTAGGTTGGCCTGCCTCTTTTATAGTTAGAGGAGTTATTGATCACATAAATAATTTGTAAGAATAATATGATTAACATGAGAATAGTTGAGAGTTTCTACTTTTTGAGTATTTGTGGTTCAAGTGTGAATTAATGTAATACATTCATTAAACAAGTGAGCTAATGAGAAATACAATTTCAGGCACGATTATGAAGATGTTCTCTTTTTTCTATGACAGTAAATGCACTTTCTTGAAAGCCTGGTTGGAATAGATATGACATTATAATGTAATGTAAATACTCTTTGGATTGTAAATGGTATAAATAATATTGATGAAATAAACAAGTTATAGAGGCAGGGTTTGGTGGCTTACATATGTAATCCCAGCACTTTGGGAGGCCAAGGTGGGAGGATTGCTTGAGCCTAGGAGTTCAAGACCAGCCTGGACAACAGTGGAACCCCATCTCTACAAAAAATAAGAAAATCAGCCAGGCATGGTGGTACATGCCTGTAGTCCTAGCTACTTGGGAGGCTTAGGTGGGGGGAGGATCGCTTGAGCCCAGGAGGTCAAGCCTGCAGTGAGCTGTGATCACACCGTTGCACTCCAGCCTGGGCGACAGAGCAAGACCTTACCTTAAACAAAAACAAAAACAAAAACAAAAACAAAAACAAAAACAAAAACAAAAACAAAAAAAGCCAAGTTATAGAGTATTACATGTGAAAAGTGTAATGCCATTTATATAAATGTAGAAGCCATATAAAACAGCTTTATATAGATACAAGCGTTTTAGCAAAGGGACAGAATGCGAATGAGGAGAATACACATCAAATTAACAGCAGTTATTTATGGCTTCTGAGGGGGAAGGAAAGAGAATAGAACTGGGAAAGGAGGTACACAGAAGTCTTTGGTTAATTCTGTAATTTTTATTTCTTTAAAAAAAGCAATTTAAAGGAAATAGACAATATTTGCTCATTCTGGGTAGCAGGTATAAAAATGCATTTTATATTTTTTGCAGAATTAAAAAATATCAGTATTATGAGTGAACTTAGTAAAATAAATGAGCCTATTCACAGATAGCAGTGTTTAATACAGTATAATTATATGGACAATTAGAATAACAATATGGTACACAGGACAGACCTAGGAATTCTTGTTGAATAGTCAGAACCATAGAAGTGAGCTGTAGTTGACATAGGATGTAATGTATATATGGTGTAAAAAGGAAAAATAAGAAAAATTTCTATAATAGCAAATATTAGTTTCTGAATATTATGAAATGATAACATACAACATATATCCAACTGAACAATGCCTAGAGATGAATTTTAGTGAATAAAGTTCCTGTTAAATGACATTACCACAAAGGAAAAATAATCTATAGTGTTCATAAAGCTCACAATTCATTTAATGTTTCCTTTATGAAGTGTAGCCTGCTAGAGGCTTTCAGTCCAGTAAAAAATGACACCTATTATTGTATTTGTTATTTTGCATTTGATAAAATGTTAATTTACAGCTATATTTCTGCCTACTATAAATGAGTGATGAGTTCATACTATAAAGTTTAAAAAACCAAGACGTTTTTTCCATACCATGACAGTGAAATCAAAGTTTTCCCATCTAAATAACAGATTACGATATATGAACTATACTAAAGCCCAGTAAGTCAGGATTCAAATTCATGACTGTTGTTTTTTCAGCTGTAAGTTAACCTTCACATTCCATCTAGCAAATTGAGGTTTATAGCTGTGTGCCCTAGGACAGAATATATTTTATTTATTTATTTATTTATTTATTGAGACAGTCTGTCACCCGGGCTGGAGTGCAGTGGCACAATCACGGCTCACTGCAGCCTCAACTTCCTGGGCTCCAGCAATCCTCCCACCTCAGCCTCCCAAGTAGCTGAGACCACAGGTGCATGCCACCACACCTTGCTACTTTTTTATATTTTGGGAGAAACAGTTTGGCCATGTTGCCCATGGCTGGTCTTGAGCTACCTAAGTGACCACTGACCTTGGCCTCCCAAAGTGCTGAGATAACAGGCGTGAGCCACTGTGCCTGGCTTAAACATATAAAATTGTCCCATCATAAAGTAGGGATGTTAATACCTATAGTTGGTAATACCTTGTAAAGTTGAGAATAGGATACTTTTTGTAAAGGTGAAAGTTACGTTTTAACGTTGAAACATCTTAATTTCAAGATCTTGAGGTAATAATGTAGTGGAAACATTTTTTTTTTTCTTTTCTAGTTTTGACCTCCTTTATGCCTACTCTTAGATGGCCCCTCTTGGGATTAACTGACATATTTTGAATGAGAATTAGGCCTGAGCAGAGTTAGCAAATATGTTGCACATAGCACAGAACTTACATCAACCAGAACTAAAGAAACCTTGGCCAAGAGTGAGTAAATCTAAGAAACATCCATTCAGGCTGGGCACGGTGGCTCATGCCTATAATCTCAGCACTTTGGGAGGCTGAGGTGGGTGGATCACAAGGTCAGGAGTTCGAGACCAGCCTGGCCAACATGGGGAAACTCCGTCTCTACTAAAAATACAAAAATTAGCTGGGCATAGTGGCAGGCGCCTGTAATCCCAGCTACTTGGGAGGCTGAGGCAGGAGAACTGCTTGAACCCGGGAGGTGGAGGTTGTAATGAGCCGAGATCGCACCACTGCACTCCAGCCTGGCAACAAGAGCAAGACTCCATCTCAAAACAAAACAAAACAAACCAGAAACATCCATTCAGCCTAAGTAGAAGGATGATCCAAAATATTTCCTTTTACCCAGCTGGGCCCATATTATATTTCTGCCACGTTATTTGGTTGTAGACTTTATTTATTTAGACGGAGTCTCGCTCTGTCGCCCAGAATGGAGTGCAGTGGTGTGATCTCGGCTCACTGCAAGCTCCGCCTTGTGGGTTCACGCCATTCTCCTGCCTCAGCCTCCCGAGTAGTTGGGACTACAGGCGCCCGCCACCACGCCTGGCTAATTTTGTTTTTGTATTTTTAGTAAAAATGGGGTTTCACCATGTTAGCCAGGGTGGTCTCAATCTCCTGACCTGGTGATCTGCCCACCTCGGCCTCCCAAAGTGCTGGGATTACAGGCGTGAGCCACCGTGCCCGGCCGGTTGTAGATGTTCTTAAACAACTAGTCCAAGTGAAAGTTAGATTCTACACTCACAGTTATCCAGGCAAATGAACTACTTAATTCAATTTAATAGCCAAACCATCCTACATGGTACAAGAAACCAATTTATAGGATTAACATATAAGTGTCACTTTATTCACAATCTTTGAATTATACAATTTATTTCTAAGCATTTATATTTTTTCCCTTGAATCTCCAACATCTCAAATACTTTATGGGAAACAGTATAGGTTGGGAGAAAGTATCATATCTTAATTCTCATAAGACAATTCATTAACATTTGGCAAAAGAAAGGAGATATTTAATCTCTTTGTATGTTAGACTTTCAATATGTAAAGTGTAATTAATGTTATTCTTTTCCTACCTCACAAAAATCTGAGTTACATATACTTTGGAGATAATCCATTAGAAAACACAGCTAACTGTTAATAACAGTTATGAAGGAATTGGTGGGGTGGGGTGGGGTTTAGGAAGTGCAGACTGACTTTCTACTAGAATATTTTTTGCATTTAATTTATTGCAATAAGCATAGATCTTGTCCAGAAAAAAACACTAAAAGCACAAAAGATTTGGCAGTAAATATATTTAAGCCATTGAGCATGGCTTTATATATACATACTATCCAACCAGAAATTGATTTGAACAGTAAACATTATAAAAACAAAGAATAATTGTGATTAAGATTTCCAAGTGTCAGGCCAGGCACGGTGGCGTACACCTGTAATGAGAGAGTAAAACTGCTTGAGGTTAGGAGTTAGAGACCACCCTGGGCAACATAATCTCATCAGATTGTCATTATATGACTATTTATTAACCTAATGATCAACTTTAAAAATCATTTGTTTATTAAAAAAAAACCATTTCCGTTTATTTAGGTCTTTTTAAACTTCTCCAAATGTCTTACAGTTTTCTTGGTGGAGGTCTTATACATCTTTCAGTAGATTGTTTTTAAATTTATATGGGAATGCAGCCAGGCGTGGTGGCTCATGCCTGTAATCCCAGCACTTTGGGAGGCCAGGGCGGGTGGATCACCTGAGGTCAGTAGTTCAAGACCAGGCTGGCCAACATGGTGAAACCCCGTCTCTACTAAAAATACAAAAATTAGCTGGGCATGGTGGTGGGCACCTGTAATCCCAGCTACTCGGGAGGCTGAGGCAGGACGATCACTTGAACCTGGGAGGCGGAGGTTGCAGTGAGCCGAGATTGCGCCACTGCTCTCCAGCCTGGGCAACAAGAGCGAAACTTCGTTTCAAAAAAAAAAAAAAAAAATTATATGGAATTGCAAAAGGCCAAGAATAGCCGAGCCAATTTGGAGGGATTACAAAGTTGGACTTCTACTACAGATATAAAATCTTATTATAAAGCTACAGTAACTAAAAGTGTGATACTGGCAAGGATAAGACAAATACACCAATGGATTGTTCACCTGAATCACGATGCAGGAAAGAAGTCTTTTCAATGAATACTGCAGTATCAACTGAATATCCATATGGGAGAAATACTTCTTGATCTTTACCTCACAAATGAATTCCAGATTGATTATAGAACTGTGAAAGTTAACTATGAATTACAAACTCAAGTAACTATGAGTTTGTCATTTAAGTTCTTTTACTTCTTTTTTTTTACTTTAAATGAAGGGTGAACAGGTTAATTTAAGCTGAAACCCCAAATGACAGGTGATCAGAGTGAACCTGTGAATAATGACAGCGGCTATGTTTTCTTTGTTGACCAAAGCTGGAGTCCCTGGTCTCAGAGAAGCTTACAGGTGTGGGTGCATGGGCTAACTCAATGCTGAACCTTCATTCCACACTCCTAGTGTGTCCTCCTGTAACAAATTAGAGAGAAAGCTAGAAGCTGTATTTCTCAGACTTTCTTGCAGCTAGGGGTCTGGATGTGATTTAATTTTGGCCACGTAGATGCACCTAGAGAAGGCAGGCGTGAGATGCAGGCTGTGCTAAATGCCAGCAAGCAGGGTCATGGAAGCGCCTTTTCTGAGGCAGTGTGCAGACATGAGGTTCTTAAGTGGCAAGAGGAATGGTACAAAACATCTAACTGGAGGTAGACTGTAGCAAGCCTGACAAGTGTTGCAGAGAACCAGCAGTGGTAGTGTGGATTCCTAATTATGGCACTATCTGGACCCTCTCAATATTGGTATACTTGGGAGTGAGTGGTTTCCTGAACTTAGAAGAGGAAGCAGCTCTCCTGGTTGACCCGGTTCTGTAATGTGGCATTGGGAATGATTTCTCAAAGCTCTCTCAGTTCTCAACAATTCTAAGTTCAGATTAGTATGTCATTTAAAAAGTCTTCTCTTGCTTAAACTAAATTAGAATTAACTCTGTTCTCTGCAACTGGACCTTAAAATATTAGGTAATGGTGATGAGTCTGAGAAGGTAGTAAGGACACTGTCAGGAACTGTGCTGAGATTTTATCCTATTTGCATGCTTCCAGTCACAGTTTCATGGATCCTGACAAAAGAGATGAGACCCCTGGGTCAGAGTCGGATGACTTCATTCACAGCACAGCAAAAGCAGCATAAGTTTCATGTTCCATCAGTTCCCTTTGCCCTCCAAGTCCCATGTAGGCAATGCAGAGTGGCCCAGGTGGGTGCTGAGCACACACTGGGTTTGCATCATACGTGGGAGACATTATCTTTATTATACTGGACAGTAAAAGAACCTGACATCCTCTCAAGGGAGACACTCTATCTTCCAAGGCTGTTCACTACATAAATATCCTTGGAAAAGATAGTCAAAAGAAAGGTTGTCAGAGCCTCTGCTTCCCTGATGTGCAGAAATGCAAGAGACCCATGGAGAATTGTTTTCCAACACACTTTAGCCAGCTTTTCATGTGAACTATTCCCACTCTTGTTTTAGAGCCCAAGACCACGTTTTATCTTTTAAAAATATACTTTAATCTAACCATGGAATTTCACAAACATTTATATACAGTCAGAGACTAATTTGAAGTATGTTTTCCATTCATTTCAGCCATGAGAAAACACATTGCAGTCAAAATTAAAGATATCCATCCATAAATTACTTTTATTTCTCATTAAATGAGCACAGAGTCATTAGTATATTAATAACAGATATGTTTATTATTACATATCCATCAGTGCGGCTTTCAATACCACTTGAAACATGCATATCATCCTAGAGACGATCGGTTTTCCAGTGCTTCTTATCTGATACACATTACTGCAAAGCCATTATAAATTACTGAGGAGGTATTTGGTTAAAAAAATAAACAATAAATCATACTGTCCATATGAATCAACTCTTGTTACTGGACAAGAGTTTAACAGTATTTATCTGGTAATTCCTATGTTAACTGGAAAACATCATGGATGTATTGCCATATTTCCTTTTTATATTGGTGCGACCTTCTACATTTTTTGCAGTTTTATAAAGTCATTATTGTAGCAGGTAGTTTGATGCAAAGATTGTACTCAGTTTATGAAAGTCCAACAAACCTCTAAATATTTTAAATTAAACCAATTATCAATGAAAAACTCACTGACACATAATTTTTTGAAAATACATTTTTTGAAATTTCTATACTTACTCATGGCAGTAAAATAATTATCTCAAATTAAGGCACTAAAAGGACAATGCAACCCCCATTGAAAGTGTTCTAAGAATAATTTACATTTCAAACAGTGCATACATTTCTTATATGTTTGTTAACTTAATGTCTTTATCATTTAAAACCACAAAGAAATACATTATACAATTACAGAAAATGATGTACCCCACAAAATGCTTTTAAACTTGGTTCTTTTGTACAGTTAGTTTCCTAATGTCTCTAGTAGTAAAATAACTCAATATGGCTTGGCAAAAATGCATAGATTAAATGTAATTTTTTTTTGTCCTCTCCCATTCCCCAAACTTGCTGAAACATATACAGTATTTTGTAAAGCATAATGAAAGATATTTACTTTCTCCATCAAGTCCACCTTGGGCAATCAACAGTAAGGCTTTTAAATTCTACAGTGAGGGCACTGAAGTTCAAGTGATATCACTGCTTTCTTAAAATAGTTTTGTATAGTCTTGCAAGAGCACAAAAACTTAAGTCATTAAAAAAAAAACAAAACAAAACTTCAGTTTGTCTCATTTTGAGATATTTTCTTTACTCCTTCCATGAGCTGATCTTGATAGTGATGGCCGTTCCACTTGAAAGTGAAAGTCCCTTCCTCTTACTCATATGAGGAAAACTCTGTTCTATCACGACTGACAGGCATTTTCTTATAAATCCAAAAAGGCAGCACCTTTTAAAAAAAATATATCTACCTAAGCTTTCCCCCAACTGTACTTGCATTACATAGTAATAATTAATCTAATCTACCTGTAGGCAAACCCGCAATAAAAAAAACCCTCAGTGTGTTGTGCCAAAGCAAGGACAGAATAACAGCAATCTTAACCCTGAAGCCTGTGATATTTGTGTCAAAGAAACAGCCTGTCTGCTCTGCATGGTTAAAGAAGCCTGGTTTATCAGGTAGCATCCCACACGATTCCACAAGGCACTCAGTCACATGGTTAACTGTTGAGGGGGGGGGGAGAAAAACTAATTTAAGAAATGCACTCAGTTTAAAAATACAAGAAACAAACATTAGGAGGAAAGGTAAATATACATTATCTTTACATACAATAATTAACAATTACACAAAATTTGGAAAACAAGGAGTAGGAAAAATATACTTAGTATTCTCTCCTCTTTGTTTCTACACATTTTCTTACTCAGCTATAACCCCATTTCAAATCATTTTAGATCCAGTTTACACCCTATGCTCAGGAGAAGGCTGACATAGCATTCTACAGAATTAAGTTAGCAGTGAGGTGATAATACCTGGCATAGTATGGCGGCTGAGAAAGGAAAGGATATAAGTCATTTCAAAGAATTAGGCCTGGTTACTGACAATAGGGAATGAACAAAAGGGATGAATTCAAGATGGCTTTAAGCCTGCTTGGAAGATGTGGGTGACATTGGCAGCGAGGCAAATCAGTGTTAAGTCTCAGCTTCTAGATTCAAGTGGCCCTATTAATCTAGGGAGTACACTCTAGGGAAGGTGGTATGTGGTAGAATAGAGGCTTTGGAATTGGACAACATAGGCTTTAGAATTGGACAGAAATGATTTCCAATCCATTGGCTGTGTGATTGAGCAAACTGCTTAATTTCTCTGAGCCTTATTTACTAATGTGTAAAATGAGAACTTAATGAGATAAGATTTCATCATTTCTCTCCAAGAAAGAGTTAACTGCCAGGTGCGGTGGCTCCTGCCTGTAATCGCAGCACTTTGGGAGGCCCAGGAAGGTGCATCACCTGAGGTCAGGAGTTCAAGACCAGCCTGGCCAACATGTTGAAACTCCATCTCTACTAAAAATACAAAAATTAGTAGGGCGTGGTGGCGTGTGCCTGTAATTCCAGCTACTCAGGAGGCTGAGGTGGGAGAATAGCTTGAACCTGGGAGGCAGAGGTTGCAGTGAGCTGAGATTGCGCCACTGCACTCTGGCCTGGGTGACAGAGTGAGACTGTCTCAAAATGAATGAATGAATGAATGAATGAATGGTTATGCCTTATAATTGTTTATCATGGCATAAAACATATTTTTGGAAAAAAGTCCATCAAAAATAGTTAAACAGTCAGGCACAGTGGCTCACGCCTATAATCCCAGCACTTTGGGAGGCTGGGGCAGGCAGATCACTTGAGGTCAGGAGTTTGAGACCAGCCTGGCCAACATGATGAAACCCTCTTTCTACTAAAAATACAAAAATTAGCCAGGCGTGGTGGCATGCGTCTGTAATCCCCGCTACTTGGGATGCTGAGGCTGAAGAATTGCTTGAACTTGGGAGGTGGAGGTTGCAGTGAGCTGAGATAGCGCCGCCACTGCACTCCAGCCTGGGTGACAGAGTGAGACTCTGTCTCAAAAAACAAAAACAAAAACAAAAGGTGGGGATGAGTTCATGTCCTTTGAAGGGACATGGATGAGGCTGGAAACCATCATTCTCAGCAAACTAACATAGGAATAGAAAACCAAACACCACAGGTTCTCACTCGTAAGTGGGAGTTGAACAATGAGAAAACATGGACACAGGGAGGGGAACGTCACACACCAGAGCCTGTCTGGGGGTGGGGGGATAGCATTAGGAGAAATACCTAATGTAGACGATGGGTTGATGGGTGCAGCAAACTACCATGGCATGTGTATACTCATGTAACAAACCTGCATGTTCTGCACACGTACCCCAGAACTTAAAGTATAATAATTAAAAAAACATAGTCACTGATAATACCAAATAATTTTGTATGTTGGGATAGTATGGGAAGTTAACAAAAAAGGGAAAAACAATTTTGGTTTTTGTAGAAAAACTATGCCAACACAGTTAAAAAATAGAAAAGATGATTAAAGGTTTTATATGAATTTCTGCATTAAAAAAATTAACAAGTTGGTTAAAGCATTAAGGGTTAAAACTATGCCATGTACAGCAACTTATGACAATAAAATTAGACACAGAACTAAATAAATATAATATTGCATGTATTATTATTATTAAACTCTAACAAGAATAAGTTAAACTAATTTATAAAGTCACTACAATTCACATACAAAGACCTAAAAATGATGCCCTCTGTGGTGAAAAGCACAATTAGATTTCTGATTTTAATAGCTGTTATCCAATCATTTTCACATTGTTAAAAAGTTAGCATTTCAAATCCTTACCTAGTTTTTCCAGATGTATTTTTGACCACTTTCCGGAAAGACTGATTTGCAGTGGATCTTGTAGAAAGCGTTCGAGGGGAAGCACGAACAAAACCAGATGGTGGATTCTTAGGGATTTTCTTTACTAAATGAGTTACCCATTTTTTTTGTTCATCCTGAGAACATGCTAACAGCAGCATATCTCTTGCTGATGTTACATCATAACTTACTATGTTAAGGAGGGAAAAAAAAGCATAATTAAAGCCATATAGTTTTTTAAAATCCAACCTATCAAATGCATAGTTTTTCAAGTTCTTAAGGTTTTAAAAGTTTTAATATGCTTAATTAAGCATGAACAATATCTCATTCTCCTTAAGTTAAATAAGGCTGAAATTAAAAAAAAAATTAGTCAAACTAATAAAGTAAAATCAGAAATATAAAAAAATGTAAAACAAATAAATGTATTTAAAGAACATAAGTTTCTTATCTGAAAACAGCTATGGTCTGTATTCTTTCCCTCAAGCTACCTCTGAAAACTAGAAGATATTCTATGATACAGCATGCATGCTGATCCAGGCAGTGAATGCCAGACAAAAAGAAGAGGAAAAACTCAAGGGAGGAATAGAGTGGAACTTACCTGTTGCTCTTCTCTCCAACTTGGAATAATTTCTTAGCAGCATGTTTGTTTGTTTTTGTTTGTTTACAAGGGGGTGATTCTCTTTAAAAACATTGTTGGCCGGGCGTGCAATGGCTCACACCTGTAATCCCAGCACTTTGGGAGGTCGAGGTGGGTGGATCACCTGATGTCAGGAGTTCGAAACCAGCCTGGACAACATGGTGGAACTCCCTCTCTACTAAAAATACAAAATTAGCCGGGTGTGGTGGCACACGCCTATAGTCCCAGCTACTCAGGAGGCTGAGATAGGAGAATCACTTGAACTTGGGAGGCAGAGGCTGCAGTGAGCTGAGATCATGCCACTGCACTCCAGCCTGGGCGAGACAGAGTGAGAATCCATCTCAATCAATCAATCAATCAATAAAAATAAATAAAAACATTTTAAAAAGCTAAATCTGTAAATAGCTGCATATTGCCCCACCAGTGTCAAAATACTACTTTTTATAATCTCTTTTCAACTTGGTATAGAAATCACTACACATAAGTTAGTTCATTGAGACTTAAAACTAAGTTTAAGTTGTAACAATAATTACCATGCCTTACCTTTACATGGACAAATTAAGTCCTCTTTCTTATCTAAGTGATCTCTGTGGCACTTAACATGGCATCTTCGACACTCTAGGGCAGGGGGTGGCTTAAAAACATGCCAGAGAGGTTTGGCACAGGCATCACAATTGGCAGGAAAGTGGTAGAGTGTAGGAATAAACTCATGGCCTTTGTGATTTTGGAAATTAGTTTTTTCAGCTTGTTGTACTGGTTCCATCTCTACATCTTTTCTACATTCACCTTCATTTGCATATAGTATCTACATTCAGGAATGGTGAAAGGAAAAGATTTTAAAAATTTGGTATATTTTACATTTACTTCACAAAAATGCTTAGGACTTAGATTCTTTAAAATTATAACTTCAGATTTTTACCTGGAATATTTTAGGAATTTCTTCAGTTTCAGCTCTATACACATCTCCTTGGGTTACAGGTCTAACGTGAAACAGTTTACTAAAATAAAAATAAATATAGGCCATTTACAAAAACTCATTTATTGTAAAAGACATTTCACTAAAGAGGACATATAGGTGGTAAATAAGCACATAAAAAGATATTCAACATCATCAGTCATTAGAGAAATGCAAATTAAAACCACAATGAGTGTCACTACACATCTATCAGAGTTAAAAAAAAATAAAAACAGTAGTAACACCAAATGCTGGTGAGAATGCAGAGAAAGTAAATCACTCATATACTGCTGATGGAAACATAAAATTACAGAGCCACTCTGGAAAAAGAGTATGGCAATTTCTTAGAAAACTAAACATATGCTTACCATATAACCCAGCAAACTGCACTGTTGGGCCTTTAATTTCAAGAAACAAAAATTCATATAACATTTTATATCTATTTAAAAAAACCTGCACATCGATGTTCATAGGAGCTTTATTCATAATAACCAAAACCTGGAAACAACCCAAATAAATGGGTAAGCAAACTGTGATACATCTATACTATGGAATACTACTCAACAAGAAAAAAACAAATTATACTTGGATTGATCTTAAGGGAATTATACTGAATGGGAAAAAAAGCTGATCAGAAAAGATTACACATTATTTGATGCCATTCATATAACACTCTTGAAGAGACAAAATTATGGAGATGGAGAACAGATTAATGTTGCTATGGATTAAGGAGAGGTGGAGGAAGGAAGCTGCCTTTTGACTACAAAAGGAGTAGCACAGGAACGCTTGTGATGGAATTGTTCTGTATTTTGAGTGTGGTGGTGGTCATATGAATCTATACACGTGAGAAAGGCATACAGATTGGAAAGAAAGGAGTAAAACCCTTTATTTGGCGATGACATGATTGTATGCAGTTGTCTCATGGTATCTGTGGCAGATTGGTCCCAAGACCCCGGAGGATTTTGAAGAGAGAGAGTGAAAGAGAAAGAGAAAGAGAGGGAAGAAGGGAAGAGACAGGAAAAAAAGAAAAGATAAGAAATGGTGTAGTATTTGTATATAACCTAAGTACACCTTCCTGTATATTTAAAATTGTCTCTAGATAATACTTAATACAATGTAAATGCTATGGAAATTGTTATTATATTATATTGTTTAGAGAATAATGACAAGAAAACAAATCTGTACATATTAAGTACAGATACAACCACAATAGGCCTAACTACATTTTCAATCCATGGTTGGATGAATATACAGATGCAGAACCCATGGATACAGAGGGCTGACTGTATGTAGAAAAGCCCTGTGGAATTGATCCCAAAACCCCACAACCGTATAAAACTGTTAAGTGCAAAGCAAGATTAAATGATTCAAGGTCAACATATAAAAACAAATACTGTTGGAACAACCAGATACCTATGTGGGGGAAAAAAAGCCAACCTGACCTAAACAACTACCTCTTACCAAACACAGACCACAAAAGGCAGAAAACATTTTAAAAATTGGTACACTGATCCTCATTAAAAGACACCATTAACAAAATCAACAGGTAAGCAACAGATTGGGAAATATTTGCATTACATATTTCTAACATAGGATTCTTATTCAGAATATATATAGAACTCTTAAAAACCAATCTTAAAAACATAAGCAACCCAATTTAAAAATGGGCAAAAGACTTGAAAAAACTTAAGATATACAATGGCTAATAATGACATGAAAGATTCTTGGTATTATTAGTTATGAGGAGAATGCAAATTAAAATAACAATGAGATAGCATTTAACATCCACTAGAAAAGCTAAAATCAAAGGTTGATATCACCAAATGTTGGTGAGGATGTGGAGCAACTGAAACTCATACTGTTGGTGAATATAAAATAGTGTGACATAATAATTTTTGAGAATTGTTTGGTAGATTTTTAAAAAGTTAAACACAGATCTACTTTATAACCCAGGATACCACTCCTAGGTATTTACCCATGAGAAATGAAAACATAAGTTAAAAAAAGGAATGCTCATAAGTCTTATTTACAATAGCCCCAAATTGGAAGCAACCCAAATGTCAATCAACACAAAAATGGATAAACAAATTCATGCAATGTTATACTATTCAGCAATACAAAGAACAATCAATACATACACCACCACAGGTGCAGGCTGAGTCAAAGATGCTAGGCACAAAAGTGTACATTACTGTTTAATTCCATTTATATGAAGTTCTAGAACAGGCAAAACTAATCTTGGCAATAGAAATCAGATCATGGGAAGAGGCACAAGTGAGCTTTCTTTTTTTTTTTTCTTTTTTTTTTTTTTGAGATGGAGTCTCACTCTGTCACCCAGGCTGGAGTGCAGTGGCACAATCTTGGCTCACTGCAACCTCCGCCTCCCGGGTTCAAGCGAGTCTCCTGCCTCAGCCTCCCGAGTAGCTGGGGTTACAGGCACCTGCCACCACGCCCAGCTAATTTTTTGTATTTTTAGTAGAGACAGCATTTCACCATGTTGGCCAGACTGGTCTCGAATGAACTCCTGACCTCATGATCCTCCCACCTCAGCCTCCCAAAGTGCTGGGATTACAGGTGTAAGCCACCACACTCGGCCCAAGTGAGCTTTCTTTATAAATCAAAAAAAAAAAAAAAATGCTTTTTTTCAGAGACAGGGTCTCGCTATGTCACCCAGGCTGGTCTCAAACTGAACTCAGGCCAACCGCCCACCTTGGTCTCCCAAAGTGCTGGGATTAGAGGCATAACCACTGTGCCCAGCCACAAGTGAGTTTTCTAAAGAAATACGTTTTTTTTTTTATCTTTTATTGAGTGGTGATTATATGAGTGTTTACAACTGTAAAAAGTTACTGAAGAGAACACTTAAGATCTATGAACTTTATTGTGGGAAATTATACCTTAATAAAGAGAGGAAAGAAATCTCTCATCAATCTAAAAAGTATTTAACTTAGTTGAAAGATAGTATCTTTCATATTAGTGTTTATGTATTATTTCACTTAAGCTGATAATTTAAATTTTGACAACTAAAGCTGTTTATTAAAAAAATAGAAAATAAAATGAGTATTCTCTAGAACTTGCTTCTTTTTACATTCTAACTATAACCAGCTCCACAAATACTTAATTCCAAAGGGATGACAATACTTTATTTTATATATATATTTCTTTTAAAAAGCAGTTACCAGACTTGACTTTGAATATATATTTTGTTGCATATGTTTTGCCTTTTCTCCTACTAGTCGGTAAGCTCCTTAATGATGGAATTTACTCATCTTTATACATACTACATAATCTATGATAATATAAGCAGCAATACTGAAGAAAACATTTTAGAATGAAGAAAAAATACTATATTATAGGCCTCTTTGACCTATCACTACAAAAGAACAGATATATTTATATTTCCCCTTAATAATGACCAAAGAATCCTACACAGTTGTTCTTTTATATCCACAGTGAATTGATTCCAGGAACTCCAAAAATATCGAAGTCCAAGTATGCTCAAGGCTCTTATATAAAATGGTGTAGTATTTGCATATAACCTAGGCACATCCTCCTGTATGCTTTAAAATCATCTCTTTATTACTCATAAGACATAATACAGTGTAAACGACGTAAACAGTTGTTATACTGTATTTTTTAAAGAAATTTGTATTATTTTTAATTGTTAGATTTTTCTTTCATATATATAAAATATATATAAAAAATATATAAATACATATAAAAAAATATAAATATATATAAAAATATATATATTATATAAAAATATATATATAATATATATATGATATATATATATTTTTGTGTGTGTGTGTGTGTGTGACAGAGTTTCGCTCTTGTGGCCCAGGTTGGAGTACAGTGGCGCAATCTCGGCTCACTGCAACCTCTGCCTCCCAGGTTCAAGCGATTCTCCTGCCTCAGACTTCTGAGTCTGGGACTACAGGCGCCTGCCACCACGCCCAGCTAATTTTTGTATTTTTAGTAGAGACGGGGTTTCACCATGTTGGCCAGGCTGGTCTTGAATTCCTGACCTCAGGTGATCCACCTGCCTCGGCCTCCCAAAGTGCTGGGGTTACAGGTGTGAGTCACTGCACCCGGCCCTTTTTCAAATATTTTCTATCCACAGTTGTGGATATGGAACCCACTGATACACAGCTGACTATACTTTTTGAAATGCTCTCTGAACTCAAACTACTAAACACTTGAAATAAAAAATTTGTCTTCCAAATACAGGAAATAAGTATATACATTTTTCCTTCTCACATTTTGCTGAAGATTTAATATAATGTCAACATTTATGCTTAAGAAAAACAGAAAAGTAGATAACAGTGTTGAAGTAACACAAAATATAAAATACATTTTAAGTCTAAAAATAATTATCAAAAGTTAGCTCTCAACCCCTTTAAAATTCAATCAAAGGCAACTTACTCTATGTCCAATACCATAGATGGATTGGATTGCTCCTTATCTTGTTCGTCATTATAGAACAAAATTTTTTTGCTGCTTACCACAACATACTGAAATAAGAAAAAATGGGGAAGAGTTACAAGAGCAACATTAACTTGGTTTAAAGTGATAAGCATAATATTTGCCACTAATATCTAGATTATATTGTATTAATGTAAAATCAATTCTAGTAAAAAAAAAAGTAGCTAATATAAGTTCTATGCTCCAAAGTAAAATATAGAACAAAATACCAGTTAGAAAATAATTAGGTATATGGTACCTGTTTCTTCCAGCCATATCGTTTGATATTTCCTCTATTTGGTACTGAAAGCCAACCTTCAATTCTTGACTCTAGGAGAAAAAGAATATATTTATCAGTCAGTCTTAAATTGTAACAAAAGAAAAACTATTAAAAGTTGTCTGACAGCATGCAGCAACAAGCAATTGAACACAACTAAATGAATAAGTGCTATAATTTGCTCTTCCATGCTTCAATCACACAAATCAACTTTAATGGCCATACAAATATTGCAGAAAAAAATTCCAAGCCACTTTTCCCATACAATTTAACATTTAGTACTCAATTACAAAAGTATGAAGTAACAATACCCTCAAGAGCCAGGCAAGACTGGAATGGATTGCAGCTTAAATGGGATATGATGTAGAAGACTTTATCATTTAACATTCATATAAAAATAATCAGCAAAAAAAAAGAAAAAAAAATAATGCAGCAAGTGGAACAAATCAGAGCCATGATTTACACAAGAAAGAGCAAGCAAAAGTATAGAAGTGTCCTATTACTCACAGAAGACAAGAATAGAAGATAAATAAATAAGGAATGCAGGCAGAATCAACTAGATATAAAGAATAAGAGACAAGTATTTGTTTTCTCAGTACAATATTCTGATTAAGCTTTTTGGTAAAACAACTTCAATTTGAATTTGTAACAATTTCAATAAAATTGTCCAAATTTGGTTGAGGGGAGCACTTAACTCTAGTGCTAAGTTCAATTACAATTCTACTCAAACTAAAGAGTTTTAAAGCCTCTTAAGTTTGTGATATCACAATTTGATAAACAGTAAAAACAACATAGAATCCATTTGGTCTACTGCCATTATTTCAACTAGTACGTGCATACCAGGAATTCCTTGACTATTTGATCAAGGCATTTTATAATAATTATTACTATTGTTTAAATATAACTAATGTCTACTAGAAATATCTGGGGGATAAAGACAACTCCATTAGAAATGGTTATTTTAGATCAGGTTGGAAATAAGAAAATCCATTCAATTTAACTATTTTCCATATCTACCTTATATTTGAAACACAAAAGAATAGAAAAATAACCGATTTCAAAGTATGACACTAAAATATGAGATTATACTATCATTCAAATGATAATCCTAAGGCAATATATTGTCCCCCTTCATATAATTTAAAAGCTATAAACTCAGTCTTACAGTAACAGTTAACAATAGGTAACATTTACTGATTTATTTATTCATAAATTTACTATTTGCCACATGCTTTATAATATCTCATATTTAACCTATGTATAAGTCCATGAATACAGGATATTATATTCCTAGGAATTCGGAAAAGGTTCTGCTGTCATCTTTCACTTACAAAAGAAGAGACTAAGGCTTAGCAGGGTAAACTGACTTGGGCAAGGCAACTCTATCAGTATCTATCAAAGCTCTACGGTTTCAAACCCCAGCAGTCTAATTTCTGAGCTTATGTTTCTAGAGCACAACACTATTCTGTTCGCAAACAAGCTTTGCAGTTGACTGAATTGTGGGAAATATTTTTTTCCCCTACTCCCACCAGGTACTTAATGTCTCCACACCTTTACTTGTGTTATTCCTCTTCATATAAATTGTTAAAATGGAGGAAATGATGAGATAACTTTAGTTCAAAATGATCTCTCTCTTCTCCCAACATTTCTCTTTTTCCTTTTGTTTTTGACATGAAGTCTTGTTATGTTGTCCAGGCTGGTCTCAAACTCCTGAGCCTCAGCTTCCTAAGCAGTGGCATGTACCACAGCACCTAGCTTTAATTGCTGCAATTTAGTTCATGAAGTAATTATTTTGTTGCTTAGGTAGTTCCTTGGTAAGTTTTGTGAGAGCAAGGACCATATCTTTTTTTTTTATTTTTTATTTTTTTATTTATTTACTTTTTTTATGAAGTATTTATTGATGATTCTTGGGTGTTTCTCGGAGAGGGGGATGTGGCAGGGTCATAGGATAATAGTGGAGAGAAGGTCAGGAGATAAACACATGAACAAAGGTCTCTGGTTTTCCTAGGCAGAGGTCCCTGCGGCCTTCTGCAGTGTTTGTGCCCCTGGATACTTGAGATTAGGGAGTGGTGATGACTCTTAAAGAGCATGCTGGCAAGGACCATATCTTAACACTTGATTTTATATATCTCATGGCAAATGACACAACGAGGTGGTACTTGACAGATATTTGTTGATTACTTTGTAATTCTGCATTTTTCTGAATTAGTCAATTAAAGTCATCCTTTGTAAATAGTGGTTCCAGTTTAAAAACCAAATGGGCAGTTTTATACTAAATAGCATGCAGAAGACTGTTGATCACATATTGATCATTCACCAACAATTTATCTTATAAAAGCAAAAAAGTTATTGCCAGAAATTTTCCCATTAGTGTGGTAGAAATTGCAGCTCTGGTTTTAAAGTCTAGTTTGGAAAACATTAAGACGAACATTAGTGAGAATGAAAAGTAGTCTTAATATCTGATAATACGAAGTTGTTTAGTATTAGTAATTCCTCACCAAAAACAAAGATATAAAACCCTTTGAATTCTTGACATTTACACAAAATTGTGTATGCCAAAATACCCTACACTTTCACATTATTTCTTTGTGACAATCCATGTCAAAAATATTTATGCTTTCTGGCTCTAGATGTGGGTTAATCTGCCAGTTTTCTTTAATATATCTTCAATAAGTTGTTATATGGTATGGCTTTATCTGTCATTTCAGTGTTCCTTAGAAATTGTATATATCAAGGGAATCTTATGAGTCAAATAAGCCAGAATTCTACATTTGCTCATATTTAAATTAAATGAAGAGGGGCAGGGAGAAAATAAATGAAGAAATCTGGAATGCAAATAAAGGTGTCAAGAATATGTGAAGGTTTTTGCCAATTTACAACAATGTCATGGGAGAAAATTTTAGTTTTTCCCTCTGGTGAATTCCCTCAGAGAAGCAACTGAACTAAGCTCAATAATAACAGATTAAAAAAATACATACTAGCTTCTCCTGTGTTTCCTTTCCTTACTCCTACCATAGTTACAAGATAATATACTTACTAATTTTTAAAATATATAAAGACCTCTTCTAAAATCGGGACCACCTGTAACTTAAGTGGTGATCTGGAGGTATAACGCTGTAAATTCCATCTTTTATATCAGAAGCACAGAAAACAGCTTCTCCAGATAACTAAATGAAACTCCCACTGAGAGAACCTCTAAGTCTGGATTATCTTTAATAATATTCTACATATTTACAAAAACAACTTGGCTCTAAATTTTATACAATATATTTGTAGAACAATTTTAACTTATAAGAAGTTAGATGTATATTACTGCAATATCAGCGATTTCTTTACCCAAATAAGAGACAATCTAACTATATGTACATCAATACTCGATATAGCCAATTCAAACATCAGAGCTAACCTCTGAAGACTACCTAATTTATTTAGCTATACCACAAACATACTGCTTAAGAAACAAGGCTAGAGAACCATTTCAAAACACTTTAATTAAATTCAAAAGTGATATAAAAAAGAAAATTAATTAACACTCAACAAGTCAGATACACTAACTTCAAATCACTGTAGATTTGGGCAAGGTCAGAAACATTCATATATTCAAATATTGGGAAACACACCAAGAGAGCCACCATTTTCAGGTTTAAGTTACATAACCTAAGGTCAAGCTGGATGGAAAAGGGTATGATACAAATAATCCATATGAGATAATGAATATTACTGGAGTATCAATGCCAAGTTTTCTTAATCCATCATCTATTTCTACATTTTCTTCAGATGTCTAGGTTAACAGTTCCAAAAGAAGAAAACAGAAAGAATGAGGAAAAGAAACATTTATCACATTAAAGTTTTTTGTCATCTAGGCAACAGGCATCCATAACCCTAAGGGTAACCTTTATGTTTGTATTGTGTGCTAGGTCACAACCTGCTACAGAACCAAAGAGAGGATAAAGACATAAAAGAATTAAGAGAATGAAGGTGACTTCAAGAACTTCAAAGAGTTATAAGTCAGAGAAGGAGTAACATTTTTTAATAAGGTTTTTAGAATTGGGAATTTTAGAAGGGAGATTTAATATTTAAGCTAGTTAATAACAAAATGGCCACTGAGGATTCATAGAGGCTGCGTTCTAGATGTACAAGATAATTAAATTATAATTATATTGAATAATGAAATCTAAGAGAAATAATAAAAGTTGCAGTGTCAGTTTATCCATCCAAGTACTTTAAAAAAAACTGAAAAATGTGACCCATATTTCAAAAAGCCATTATTTTAACTTGGAGTAAACTTAATCTATTCAAAGTCCTCTCCTTTTTAGTACGTATATTCATTTACTAATTTTCTAAACTGAAGTAAAAATTAATCATTAGCCATTACCTTCAAGACATTTTTTAGACACTTGAATGATATGTAACTATCTAATATTAAGAATGAATATCAACATTCTTTAACAATTCTTCCTAGATATGACTGCAAAACCTTAACTTTATTTGCCAGGGACCATTTTTGAGCATCTAGTAAATGGTGGATTTAATACACATTTTCAATTTACTAGCAAAATATCTGACTCACAGAGAGGTAAATAATATTAACAAAGACTATCCATTAATTTCTACTTCCAATATGAAAGTCAAGGTTCAGCACTGTTGAGATTTTATGAAGTCTCAAAATTAAGAACACAGTAATAGGAAAAGAGGTATTAACTGGCCTCATTTTCTAGCAAGGGAGAATGGCCACCAAGTACTCCCTGCCCCACTTGGTTTGGACTTTGATAACCTTAAAATTCCTGAAAGTACACTAATATTCTAAGAAATATACTGAAAATGGAGCTAGTAGAAACATTTAAAAATCTCTTTGCTCAATAAGTCAATTTATTAGGTCAGGATTCTGAAATCTAAATGGATTCCCAGTCTAAGCCTGCCAATGAAGCCAGCTGATGGCACTATGAGCTTAGCCTTTCTGAATCAGCCATGATGGTGGGTAAAATTAATCACTTTCCTCATTAGCAGTCCCACCAGCTCACCTTTCAACTCAAATCTTCTAACTAGCATTCACCAATAATGTGTCCATTTCTGACATATTTAACCCAATACTAAGAAAACTAAGGTGCATATAAGGCATTATAAATAGTTAAAGGGAAATGGGTGGAATAAAAATAAAATTGGTCAGGATTTCGAATTGACACTAAATAGAGCAAGGTCGGCCAGGCGGGTGGCTCATGCCTGTAATCTCAGCACTCTGGAAGGCCAAGGCAGGCAGACAGCTTGAGCTCAGGAGTTCAAAACCAGCCTGGGCAATATGGTGAAATCCCATCTCTACAAAAAATTTAAAAAATTAGCCGGGTGTGGTGATGCGCACCTGTAGTCCTAGCTACTCAGGAGGTTGGGGCAGGAGGATCGCTTGAGCCCAGGAGGCAGGATCATGAACCAAGATCATGCCACTGCACTCTAGCCTGGGCAACAGAGTGAGACTGTTTCATACATACATACATACATATATACATACATACATATATGTATAGATCATATATATTACTTTATCATATTTCAATTAATAATGTTGGAAATTGTTTTAGCTTGATTATATTATCTTGAAATATAAATATATATGTATGCATGTACATATATGTATGTGTGTACACACATATGTATGTACATATATGTATGTGTGTACACACATATATGCATGTACATATATGTATGTGTGTACACACATATATGTATGTATGTACATATATGTATGTGTGTACACACATATATGTATGTATGTACATATATGTACATACATACTCCAGAAGTATCTCAGGGTTAATGAAGGGCTAATGAAGTGGGAATCTAACTTACAAATTCAGTTCAACAATTGAAAGAATGTAGCCAAACACTTCTAAAAGTCATATTCTTAGTGATGATTAAGTCTAACTTTAGAAAGATGTTCAAACAACTACTAAAGCTACAGGTTCTTATTAAATTCAAAGTGATCCTACAATAATGAATCATGTGTACCTGCAAGTTTCTCAAGAGGTAGGCAGTTTCAGAGAGCCAAAAACAGGTAAACAGAGGAGTTCCTTGACCATTAAAATAAGAAATATTTCTTCACTGCCTTTCCATTCCCAGATACCTAATTTTGACCTAGCAAAGCCACACGAGAATGAGGCCAGGGATCACATGGCATACAGAGAGGAGCTGAATTCATTTCCCAATTTGAGTCCCACTTTCTTGACCAAGAAAGATACTATAAAATTTTCTGAGTGACTCATCTAGTTCCTTATATCAAATTCACAATAACAAGTAATATCTGTTAAAACAGAATCCCAATATCAAACATGCTGCTTCATAAATATCTTCCTATTTATTATTCAGAAAATACACTAATTAAAATCTATTTTCAAGTTTATTACCATGTATACAAAACTTCCAAGACTCTGAACTAAGACTGTGTATATGTAAATGCATGTTTTAATAGTGATAACCTATTCATTTTATTTCTAAATTGAACTTATAGTATGTGTATTTTTCATCTCTGTAAAGTATATAAATGTACTATAGTTTACATGATGATTAAACCAAAAATGAGGTTGTGTTTATTTTTAAATTGATTCTCCACTGGGAAAGAGAAGACACAGAAAAAAGTCTCAAATCTTAGCCACTCATTCCTGCCTTTATTTGACACCCCTGGCCTCTTACTGCCCTGCCCAACCCATTTTATCTATTTCTCCAAACTTAAAACTTAACAAAGTCTGATTGAAGTTGATCACTACTCCACTAGATAGGGTTCTATATATAGCTGCTGTGGTTCTGATGATAAAGTACAGTTCTTAGTTTTAGCACAAGAATACATAAAATGTTAAAGAGCTATTACTCACAAAAACGTACAACTTTTAAAAAATAGTGAGATGTGTAGTAGCAGCTTTGACTCTCACTGTGGACTTAGGCTGCTCAAAATAGGTTCATAAACCTCTTATGGTTTTTATTCAGGTAAAGCTTCTTAGGTCTATTTAAATAGCCTAAGATTGCTTACAACTGCTCTACTCCACAAAATACACCAAGAGTATAATCATCATCAGGCCTTGGCTATCAGAAATAAGAATTCCTTCTTAGGAATCCATGGACAAAATGACAAGGAGGTAGAAAACCAAATGAAAGAAATATACACTAATTTCCATGACATTTATACATGTTTGAATGATACAGAATTATTCTTACCTGGGAGGTTTCCATCAGTTTCATCAGCACTAGGAAAACTAGCAACACTTGTAGAATCCGAGAGGTCCAAAAGTTTAGCACGCAATTGCTCAATATCACTCTCTTTGCTGGCCAACTGCATCTGAAGCTCATTCCTATGTGCACATTCTTCTACCAATTGCTAATTTTGAAAAGTATCAAGATAATATAATCAAGCTAAAATTATTTCCAACATTTTTAACTGAAATATGATAAAGTAATTTAAATTGCCAGTACCAAAAATGTACAGTAAACTTCATGAATGTTTGCTACCACAGATTTTGATACACTACAGAAATGTCAAGTTCTTTCTCAGTAATACATTGCTCGGACAAATTCCTTTTCTCCTTGCCTTAAAAAGAGTTTTTGTTTTTGTTTTCAAACATAAGCCATCAAAACAAAAAAGTTACAACAAAAGAAAATGCTTTTCTGGCTCCAAATGAAGTAGCTTTAAAGGTATAGAAAACTTCAGAAAACCATAACTGATGGAGCTAAAAAGCTTAGATCTAAGTGCCCGAGACCAGGTTCTCAATTTTGTTCTATTAACAAGCCAAGAGGTATCAAAAAATTAAGCTTGTTATTTTGATTTCAAAAAAGTGAGTCTTGACTAGAGAAAATAAATAAGCTACAATACTTCAAAACCTCTACCCCAATTATAGTTAATATTATAACAGCCGTATCCCAATTTCAGTCTGAAACCAAACAGGCAGAACCCTTGACTGTTCCCAAACTAAGTAAGATAAATAGATAACAAGTATATACAGAAATAATTTAAGAAAATAATCCTTCACACTCATGTCCATACACACACAAACCTTACCGCTTGCATGTCATTCAGTTCCTTCTGATGTTTCACTACCATCTGGTTGAATTTCTCTCTTTCTTGGTTGAGTTCCAGTTGTAGCTTTCGATTTTCCTTTTCCTTCTTTCTCAAATCTTGTGTATTAGCTTTCTTTCTATCAATTTTAAAATCTTTTCGATTCATTATTTCTGCCAACTTGTTAACAGCCTATTAAAATATTATTAATAAAGATCAATAGTGTAGTCATCCAATGTAATACTAAAATGTATTTTTTTCTTCAAAATCAGGAAGCAGGACTTTTTGTGTGTATGAAAATTAGGACAACTTCATGACGGTTGACACATGATAACTGGTAGCACAAGTAACTAACACTGACTTATCACACTACTTCAATGTAAGAACCAGGAGCCTTTCTTTGGTTAACTTTACAACCCAGTACTGAATCAAGAGTATGCTAATCCTACTCTGATGCTGGGTACTAACAAATAAAGCTTCTATGCCTTGGCCACATACTCTTATCTTCTACAACTATACAATATTACTAGGCAAGTTAGCTTTCTTAACTGAAATCCTATTTCTTTTTCTTTTTCTTTTTTTTTTTTGAGACTGAGTCTTGCTCTGTCGCCCAGGCTGGCATGCAGTGGCATGATCTTTGCTCACTGCAACCTCTGCCTCCTGGGTTCAAGCAATTCTCTTGCCTCAGCCACCTGACTAGCTGGTATTACTGGAGCGCACCACCACGCCCGGCTAATTTTTATATTTTTAGTAGAGACTGGGGTTTCGTCATGTCAGCCAGGCTGCTCTCGAACTCCTGGCCTTAAGCGATCTGCTGGCCTCAGCCTCCTAAAGTGCTGGGATTACAGGCATGAGCCACCGCACCTGGCCTTGAAATTCTATTTCACAAATAAGTTTTTTATAGTTAGAGGGGAGAGAATTTATTTGTTCTGATGAAAAGCTTGAACCTTATTAGCCTTGGTTTTAGGAAAAAGCGCATAAAGAGCAATGATTAACTCAAAAATGAACATGTGGAAAAGATCGAAAGCATGTATACCTGTGTTTTAAGGGTTCGTTCAGTGTTGATATTCTTTTCAAAGGCAGCCTTAAGATTACTGATCTCCTCCTCCTTCTCCAGTTTATATTCTGTCAACAAATTACATTAAATGTTATTGTATGGTATTAATTTAATTTCTGCATTTCAAACTAACAATGTCCTTAATTATTCAAATAAGTATACATTACACAGTAACTTTCAGTAACTTAATTACGATAATTCTTAAGGCTACAGAAGTTACTTAATATATGAAAACAGGTATCTTAGAAACCTAACACAACATAGGTAAAGATAAATCACTGAATTTGATCTAACATGATGATTTTTTAAAAATTCTACATACCTTCCTCTGCCTTCTTCATTTTCTCTGTTAGCTCTTCATTCTCTCTTCTTAATATTTCAATATCTTTGGTTAGCATGCTGTTTGCTTCTTCAAGCTAAACAAAGCACACAAAAGTTTAAGCTCCAGCCTCTTTGCTATTCTCATATTTCAGGCAATAACCTTTAAATATACTGCTAGATAAAGACAGGTCAGACACTGCTGAACTACAGCAAATGTCTGGTTTCCAGCTTAAAATATGTAAATATAATTACATCAAAAATATTTAAAAGCAGTTAACAGCATCCAAAAATTATTTCATTGTATGCATATAGATATATGTATGAACAAAAGGGGGGCATACGTAATGGCAAGATAACTAGATTGCAAACTAAGAAATTTGTATTTAGTTCTAGCTCTGCGATTAACCTAGTATGTGACCCTGAGCAAGTCATACTTTTTCTGGACTTCAATATCTTTATCTGAATATTGATGATGAAAACGATAATAAAAAAATTTATTTATAGATTACTTTTAGTAATGTATAATAATTACTTGTTATATGTTATATTAATCATTCTATGTCTACTGTCTTATTTAATCCTCATAACAATCATGTGGAAGAGATATTACTATTTCTATTTTATAGATGAGAAATCTGAGGCTTAGAGAAGTTAAAGCCAACTTTGCCGAGACCATATAACTTCTTAGGGGCAAAACTGGAACCCAGAGTGACTGATAGTGGCTTTAGAAGAAAAATCTAACTCCTCTTTTTAGTCCCATGATTCTATATAGATTACAGTATAAACCTCAGGAATAGGTAATTGTTTGGAGTGCTGGTTTTCTTATAATGGATTTATATATTATCCCAAGAATTCCTCATTCCCAAATGGTTTCTCTATATTTCACAGAATTCTGGCCCATAAAATCAGTTGCAATGTATTAAGAGAACAACATATGAATTTAAGCTAAGCCATTACTTCATATGAAATATAACTAATAAGATCTACAGCCAGAAAAACAGCCCAATATTGCATTGGTTCTGTCCCTATACAAACAAAAGCCCAATATCTTGAAGAAGAATTTCAATAATTAACAAATGTTTGGTATTATACAAACTATTTTATACCTGAGTACAGAATGACCACTATGTATTAACACAGAAGTAAATACACTTGCACATACACTTACCCTAATACTTTCAGATATGACCTATTGTGATTTAAATAAATTTTATATAACTTACCTGACTATCACACTTACCCGACTAACAGTGTGATCTTTATCTGTAATCTCTTGTCTATTTCTTGAAGCAGCTTTCTTGCTTTCTTGTGTCAATTCAAAATACTGTTCTTCCAGAAGGCCTCGCGCCAACTGCTCAGACTCAGCTTTTGTTTCTGCTAGATCCAACTGAGTAGCAAGAGTTTCTCTGTAACAATTTTTTAAGAGAAACTGATGTAAACAAATTCAGTTCATTCTTCCAACTTAATCATATTCTTAAAAACACAATTAACTTTAAATGATAAAAAGAATTATTTTATTGCTTAAAATAAATTTAAATCCATTGCTAACTTTCTATAAAAGTAATGAATTTAACCTCTCACATGTTGAAAAATTATAAAAACCATTTAGTTTTCTATCTCATATTGTGCTTAACTAAAAAAGGTAATAAAGCAATAGCAAATAGTCTGCTTTTGAAAAGAAATTTCTTGTGGATTTGGAATGGAAGGCAGCATGACATAGTGGAAAAGTTATTGACTTGTTAATCAGCAGGCTAGACCCAGAACTTTATCTCTGTTTTATCATTAACTAATTGAGTAGAGACACTGGGAAAGTCCCTTACACTTCCTGCAGTTCAGTTTCAACAAATCTGTAAAATGAGATGGTTAAACTAGTCCCTTCCAGCTCCGAGATTAAATGAGATTATGAAAACATATAAGAGATTTGCAAATCACTACATATTAATCTGAGAATGCTCCCTGGAAATGATACTAAAACATTTCAGAACTGACATTCAGCCCAAGACAACTCCAGTTTACCTACTCTTCTCAAAGAGCCTCTCTTGGATAAGCTCTCTTAGTCACTACTGTATTCCCTGAACAGAGTAGGTGCTCAATAAATATGTTCTGAATGAGTAACTTCCACCTCCTATTTTCTAGTGAGTATTACAATTCAAACTTCCTGCCTGAAGCCTCAAGAGGGAGACATATAGTAAACACACACACATACACACACAGAGAAAATTCATTAATTCACCTAACAACTATTTACTTGAAGGTTTACTAAGTACTACATTATGTTTACTATGCATCATGCTGTTCTAGGAATTAAGAGATACAGCAGGCTGGAAGCAGTGGCTCATGCCTGTAATCCCAGCACTTTGGGAGGCTGAGGCGGGCAGATCATGAGGTCAGGAGTTGGAGACCAGTCTGGCCAACGTAGTGAAACCCCATCTCTACTAAAAATACAAAAAATTAGCCAGGTGTGGTGGTGTGTGCCTGTAATCCCAGCTACTTGGGAGGCTGAGGTGACAGTGCGAGACTCCGTCTCAAAAATAAATAAATAAATAAATAAATAAATAAATAAATAAATAAATAGACACAGCAGTAACAAAGTTCCTGCCCTCAGGGAGCATGCATTAGTGGGGCCATACAGGCATTTTAAAAAATGAACAAGTGCTATATAGTATGCCACAGAGAATAATACAAGATAAAATATGGAAAGTTATGAATATGATCACTTTTATTACAGGGTGATCAAGGAGGCCTCTCTGCTAAGACAATATAGTAGAAGAAAAGTAGAGGGAAGAGAACAACAGATACTGTAAGGCTTTCCAAGGCAATACAAAGACTTTGACTTTTATTCTGGTACTCTGATGTTTTAGAAAGATCATTCTGGCTGCTGTATTAAGATCAGACAGTAGGGGGACAATGGCAGAAGCTGGGATACCAGTTAGGAGACTACTGAAACAATCAAGATTGGAGATGATGGCAGTTTGGACCAGGTCAGTAAATGGTACAAGTAGTGAGAAGTGATTAGAGTCTATACATAATTTTTAGTTAACACTGGGAAAATTTGTCGGTGGACTGCATTTAGAGTGTAAGAAAAAAAGAAGAATCTAGGATGACTCTAAATTTTTCACTTAAACAACTAGGAATAACAGAATTGTTCAGGACTGAAATGAGGAAGACAGGAAGGAGCAGTTCGCAAGGTGAGGGAATCAGGAAGTTTTTTCTGGACACGTTAAATGTGGGGTGCTTAACACTCAAGCAGAGATGTCAATTAGACAGCTGGATACCTAAGTCTGGAATTCAAGGGAGAATGTACTTGGACTCTGACACCACTTAAAGCCACAAGGCTGGATGAGAACAAGTAGGGAGTAATCCTTTGAGTGCTCCAAACTCTTAAGGGTCTCAGCAATTAGAAGGGAAAAAGGAACAAAGGAGGCTGAGAAAGAGTAGCCAGTTCAATAAGGAAAATACAGTATGTGGTGTCACAGAAGCCAAATGAAGACATTTTCTCAAGAGAGTAATCAACTAAGTCAAATGCTGCTATGAAATAAGGTGAGAACTGAGAAGTCACTATTAGGAAGACCCCACTGACCTTGAGAAGAGTTGTTTTGTTAGCATGATGAATGCAAAAGTATGACTGGAGTGAGCTCAAGAGAGAATGGAAGAAGATGGTGGAAGGTTACCTGGTATGTTACTTTTCAAGTAAGTTGGCTATAAAAAAAAGAACAGTGGGATGGTGGCTACCATGTAGATAATGTAGTTAAAAGATGCAGTTTCGCTCTTGTTGCCCAGGCTGGAGTGCAATGGTGATCTTGGCTCACTGCAAACTCTGCCTCCTGAGTTCAAGCAATTCCCCTGCCTCAGCCTCCCGAGTAGTTGGGATTACAGGCATGTGCCACCATGCCCAGCTAATTTTGTATTTTTAGTACAGAAGGGGTTTCTCCATGTTGGTCAGGCTGGTCTTGAACTCCCGACCTCAGGGGATCCACCCGCCTTGGCCTCCCAAAGTGCTGAGATTACAGGCGTGAGCCACCACGCCCGGTGTAAGAGGGTTGTTTTTAAAGGAGATATCTAAATATGTTTATATAACAAGGATATGACTACAAAAAGGTAAAAATTGATGTAGAAAAGATAAGAGAATTGTTGGAGTCATAATTTTTTTTGGAGACTCAATCTCTGTCGCCCAGGCTGGAGTGCAATGGCGCAATCTCTGCACACTGCAATCTTCGCCTCCCAGGTTCAAGCGATTCTCCAGCCTCAGCCTCCCAAGTAGCTGGGACTACAGGCATGTGCCACCACGCCTGGCTAATTTTTGCATTTTTAGTAGAGACGGGGTTTCACCATGTTAGCCAGGCTGGTAGCTAACTCTTGACCCAAGTGATCCACCCACCTGGGCCTCCCAAATTGCTGGGATTATGGGCATGAGTCACCACACCCGGCCAAGTCATACTCTTAAGTAGGCAGGAAGAGATAGGATCGAGGGACTAATGCTCTTGTCCATTTACATCATCAGAAGGAAGGCAGGGTTTATAGGTACTATTCTCTACTTAGAAGCTATTCTCACCAAGATAATGAGTAACCTTCAAAATAAATACAATGGACAATTTATGACTTTTTTGTGACCTTTCTCAATATTTGGCACTTTTTTTTTTTTTTTTTTTGAGACAGAGTCTCGCTCCGTCACCCAGGCTGGAGTGCAGTGGCATGATCTCGGCTCACTGCAAGCTCCGCCTCCCGGGTTCACGCCATTCTCCTGCCTCAGCCTCCCGAGTAGCTGGGACTACAGGCGCCCACCGTAATTTTTTGTATTTTTAGTAGCGACGGGGTTTCTCCATGTTAGCCAGGATGGTCTCGATCTCCTGACCTCGTGATCTGCCCGCCTCAGCCTCCCAAAGTGCTGGGATTACAGGTGTGAGCCACCGCGCCCAGCAATATTTGGCACTTTTAATCACTTTCTCTTTCTTGAAATATCCTCCTCCCCCAGTTTTTGTGATACTCTACTCTGATGCAGACAAGTTAGTAGCTATGGTGGTGAAAGAGAATAGATGTTCTCTTCTGATTTTTAGGAAGCAAGGCCATTAGCTAAGTACAAGAATAAGGAAAAGCTGGAGATCTGAGTAGAGACGAGATGTGAAATAGTTTTCTTAGGAGAGTAGTAGAGTTAGTACTTTAGGAAAAGAAAGGAAATGCTGCCAATGCCAAATCTAAGAATATTGGGAGTGGTTCTGCTAGCTATTATAATACAGGGCTTCAGTTTCACAACATGTTCTTATCTGGAGTTTCTGCTTTGTGTTAAGATAAAAGTATCTGGGTTATACTTTAAAACACCAGAAAATCTATTTAATCCAGAATATATTTCTATCCCTGGTTATGCTACTGTGCAAGAGAAAAAGCAAGAAAGAATTAGATGGTTCAAGGTAAAATTACCTGCATCTATACATTCATCCAGACTTCCTTTACAACTCTCCATAATGAAAGACTGTCTTTACTAATATTTAAGGTTAATCTCTCACCCTTATTCTCCTATCTCTTAAAAGAATTCAATCATCAATAATTCCATATTCTTCTGGATTATCAGATTATAAAGAGTGGCTTTGTTCTTGTTTACAGGTATATTTCAAATGCCTAGAAAATTCTCTGGCCCATAGGAGTGCGCTCAGAAATTTTATTTATTTGAATGAATAGATGTGGGGCTGTTCCTACTCTGATCTCCTTCCCATGCTCCATTTAAATATGCTCAAGTTTACACTACTGTTAAAAAGAAAGTGCTCTCCTTCACATTCTCCTCTAGCTACTGCTACATCCCCTTGCCATAACAGCCAAGTCTCCTGAATTGTTTAATTTAACAAATACTTGCTGAGCATCAGAATGCTGCAGTTACAATTGTAGGTGCTAGACATACAGCAATGAATTGAACCTAAGAATGAAACATCTGAAAATTCCTCCTGCCATAGAGCTTTGTTTCTAGTGGAAAAACAAAAACAATAAATACAACAGGTAAGAAAATTATATATTAGGATGGAATAAGTGCTGCAGAGAAAAATAAAATAGGGAAGGATGAACTGGGCACCAAGGTAGTGGGGTGGGGATGTTTGAAATTTAAAAAGCATATTCAGGGAAGGCCTTCTCAAATGATGTGGACCTGGAGAAGGGCCAAGGAGCAAGCCATGTAGATACTTGGGAGGAAACTGTTCCAGGCAGAGAGAAGAACAATGTACATACCTGGAGGTAGGAGAGTGACTAATTGGTTTGTTGAATAGAAATAAGGCTAATCAGGCTGTTAGATATACTCTGTCTCTTGTTTTACCCTTTCCATTCAGTCTCAATCTACTTTAATACCTATTCTCATCTCTATTTAGAAGCTGTTCTCACCAAGATAATGAATAACCTTCAATATAAATACAATGGACAATTTATGACTGTTTTTCTTGACCTTTGTGGGTATGTGGCACTTTTTAAAATTTAATTTAATTTTTATTTATTTATTCTTTTTTTGAGACAGTCTCACTCTGTTGCCCAGGACGGAGTGCAGTGGCACCATCTAGGCTCACTGCAAGCTCCACCTCCCAGGTTCACGCCATTCTCCTGCCTCAGCCTCCTGAGTAGCTCGGACTACAGGCACCCGCCACCACGCCCGGCTAATTTTTTTGTATTTTCAGTAGAGACGGGGTTTCACCGTGTTAGCCAGGATGGTCTCGATCTCCTGATATCATGATCCGCCTGCCTCGGCCTCCCAAAGTGCTGAGATTACAGGCGTGAGCCACTACGCCCAGCCAATATGTGGCACTTTTAATCACTTTCTCTTTCTTGAAATATTCTCTTACCCCAGCTTTTGTGATATCCTGCTCTGATCTTCTCTTACACTGTTGGTAGCTTCTTGTTTTCCCTTCCTCTGCCCATTCCTTAAAAGTCTAGGAGCTAGTAGTCTTTCCTCAGCCCTTGTGTCTTCTGATCCTACACTATGGGTTACATTTGGTCCTGAGAGGACCAAATGAGTCTACAACAGTGCCCCCTGCATCTATATATTCATCCAGACTTCCTTTACAACTCTCCATAATGAAAGACTGTCTTTACTAATATTTAAGGTCAATCTCTCACCCTTATTCTCCTACCTCTTAAAATAATTCAATAATCAATAATTCCATATTCTTCTGGATTATCAGATTATAAAGAGTGGCTTTGTTCTTGTTCACACAGGTATATTTCAAATGCCTAGAAAACTGTCTGGATGGATCCAGACACACATACACAAACACACACCTAAAAGAGTTTTGGGTCAACCATTTACATAAAAATTCAGATTCTTGGTTTCTCTTGAAAAATCAGAAGCTCTTGACATACTGGGCCAGTGTTATCATGTGGTAACAAATGGCTGGAACTGAGAAGGTGAGATCTTCAGTTTGTTATAATCCTTAGAACTTACATAATGAATATATCTGCACTTAGACCCCACTAATTACAGCCTAGTTACACCTATGGCATCATAGGCTCACAAGCTTATAAACTCTGAGATACACAATCACCTTAACAGATCTCTATATTAGTGGTTTATGTATGCAAAGACTATCAAATCAGCTTCAAGTTCTTATCTTTTATCTGCATTCTAAAGCAATGAGCCCAAATACAGTGGTATCCATTTCTGTTTGGACATCCCATAGGCACCTCAAACTCAAGAGGCCTGAAATTAAAATAATCTTCTCTCCTCTCATCTCACAATTTTGGCATTCCTTAGCTCAGGGACCAGCACTACCATCAACTCAACAGCCCTGGTCAGAAACTTGAGAGTCAGACTGAAAATTATCCTAACCTTTACCCCTATGCCTCCAAATCTACAAATCCTACTTCTTTTACTTCCTACTTCGTTTTATGCACTTGCCTCCTACTGCCAACTTCCACTATAATTTTACATCTAAGTTTTTCCAGCGGTTATATAATTGGGCTCCCTGCATCCACCCAGCTTTCCCTTACTTCAATTCATTCTCCACTCCTTAGAGTGAGTTTTCTAAAATACTTATCAGTCACTAGCTTAGAATTTTCATTTATTCATTCAATATTTATTGAATACTTATTATCTGAAAGTCCCTGATTGGAGTGCTGGGAATAGACAATAGACAACAACAGAAGAAACAAAAGTCCCCACTTCTCAATATTTTAAACTCTTCAGCATGATACACAAGGTCCTTTGTAATCTGACTCAGTTTTCTCTCTCTAGCCTTATCTGTCACGAACTAACCATTTGCTGTTCCTCAGATCACAGATTGGCTTCTGCCTATATTGTCCCTTGTTCCCCACATCCCATTCCCTGGCTAATTCTACTTTCCATCGGTTGTGATCTCTGTTAGGAAATGTTCTCTGAATCCCACATGGTAAGATGAGGTATCCTTTGGCATAGCCACTATACCTTGATTATATCTCTCCTAACTTGATTCTGAAGCACCTGAAGAATCATAACTTACTAATAATTGGATAGCTGTACAAAGCACAGTACTTATAGCACAATAGTGGTGATCCATATATTTGTCTTAAATAGATGAATAGATGAAAAAGGGAAAATATATGAACTCTGAAGCAATACAGTATGGAGTGAATATTTGGCACTTTTAATCACTTTCTCTTTCTGTTCCTCAGATCACTGATTGGCTTCTGCCTATACTGTCCCCTTCACAGTGAATGCATACACCTGGGATTGCATATTGCACTGTGAATACCATACAAATGGTAGGTAACAGACTAGATTCTACAATATGACTGTATCAGAGAATAACCAGGAAATGCAGCTTTGTGTCTACCTTAGCTTCCAGTTAATTAGGTTATCTAACTATGATACTTGGCCACCGAATTAGTATGTTGATACCTGCTGTGATGCTAAAATTTATGATAATATACAACTCTGCAACAAACTATTGTCAATTTTGGACCTTAAATATTTTAATCAACATAATCAACTCTATTAAGGCAACTTAATTGCAAAAAGATGCAATTATACTTAATTTGTAATCAAGTCAACAAAGTTAAACAACAAAAAGTCAAAGTTTATTTATAAAACTGTAAAAATAAAAGTTATGTATTCCAACAAAAAAAAAAAAAAAAGAAGAATGATAAAAGTGAGTATCTCCAGTTTGCAACACCTAATGTATTAAGGATCTAACATTGAATGCCATAGTGGTTAACAACAGAAATACGCAACCAGAAAGTACAAGGCTATATATGAATTAGTCTTCTTCCTCCTAAAAATCAGATTTGAATCTGATTAAGCTTCTAAATCAGAAATGTCCAATAAAACTTTCTAAGATGTCAGAAATGTTCTATATCTGTACCATGTATTATAATATGGTAGACACTAACTGCATGTGACTACTGAGCACCTGAAATACGACTACTACATCTGAGGAACTAAGTTTTAATTTTATGTAATTGAATTTAAATTTAAGTAACTACATGTGGCTACTGGCCACCATATTGGGCAGAGGAGCTCTAGATATAACTACTGACTTCCAGGAAACGTAAGGGAAATGGGGAATGTTCAACCAACTACAGAAATGCAATCAATAAAATCGCAACTGAGGGAACATCCACAGGACAAGTTTCTTCAGCAATTTTGGACCTTAAATATTTAAGTAACTTAAATAACTTAAATAAGTATTAAAGTATTAAAGAACTTAAATAAGTATTTAAAGTAACTTAAATAACTTAAGTAACTACATGTGGCTACTGGCCACCATATTGGGCAGAGGAGCTCTAGATATAACTACTGACTTCCAGGAAATGTAAGGGAAAGGCGGAATGTTCAACCAACTACAGAAATGCAATCAATAAAATCGCAACTGAGGGAACATCTACAGGACCAGTTTCTTCGACAAATTAGTATTAGGATGGTGATTACTCTTGAGGTGGGGAGGAAAGAAGGCATAATTAGGAGGTGGGATATAGTGGGCTTCTGTGGATAGCAAGGTTCTCTTTCATGGATGATGATGGTTATAATGACATTTGTCATAATTCATAAAAACTGTATTAGTTTTGCTGTTTTCTGTAATTGTTTGTTTCAACAACAAACAGTCTTTCAAAGGTGATTAAATGTAAAGAGAATATAACAATGTTGGAAAACTAGTTCTAGTGTCTGTTCTGACATTACCTAGCTATGAGATACTCCGCAGGAGTTACTATCTTGTTGCGCCTGTCAGCTGAATTCTAAAATGAAGCTGTTACACCTGAAATAGCTTTATAAGGTTTTCTCCTTGGAGATGGGGTCTCATTATGTTGCCCAGGCTGGTCTTGAACTCCTGGGCTCAAGCGATCCTTTCACCTTAGCCTCCCAAAATGCTGGTATGACAGGCATGAGCCACCATGCCCGGCCATAACCTGCACAGTAATCCTAAGAAGACCTTAAATACCTTTATCTAACTTAAAATAATGATTTGCAAAGACAGCATGATTTATATGTAAATAGATCTTTTAAAATTGATACTAGCCCAGGCATGGTGTCTAATGCCTATAATCCCAGCACTTTGGGAGGCCGAGGTGGGCGGAATATGAGGTCAGGAGTTCGAGACCACCCTGACCAACACGGTGAAACCCTGTCTCTACTAAAAATACAAAAATTAGCTGAGCGTGGTGACGCACGCCTGTAATCCCAGCTACTCAGGAGGCTGAGGCAGGAGCATCGCTTGAACCCGGGAGGCGGAAGTTGCGGTGAGCCGAGATCATGCCACTGCACTCCAGCCTGGGTGACAGAGCAAGACTCCATCTCAAAAAAAAAAATTAAAAAAATAAAAATTGCAATACCCCTGAAAACAATTGTCAAACCAACTTTTTGTCAGTTTAATGAATCTCTGCAATTGCTACAGTGTTGATTTATAGCATTGTTTTTTCACCATAAAGGCAAATTTCAGCCTAATCTGATTTGTTCTGAATTAGCCCAATAAACTGTGTTCTATACCATTCCCACCAGAATAATGGCACATCTATTCACTATCTTAAAACTTAAGAATGCCTGTTGCAGTACTGATTCTTGTTCTAAAGTAAAATGGACATACTTTTCATTTTGTAGTTCCTGTATTTTCTTTAAATTTTCTCTGTTTTTTTCTTCAATTTCTTCTTTAAGTTCCTTTACCTGGGTTTTATAAAGTGTCTACAAAACAAGTGACAAGAAGAAATAAGTGTTTATGGTGGTTAAAAACAATTTGGCAGTTTCTTATAAATTTAAAAAATTAACATATGATCCAACAATTCCACTCTCAAGTATTTACCCATGACAAATGCAAATATATGTTAACACCTAGTCTTACACATGAATTTCCCTTATGGTTTTATTTGTAACAGCTCCAAACTGGAAATGACCCAGATATCCATCAATACATGGGTTAAAAAAAACCAAAAAACAAAACTGTGGTTAATTCATATTACTTAGCCATAAAAAGGAATGAACTACTGACACATAGAACATGTAAATCGAAGAAATCTAAAAAATATGCTAAGTGAAAGAAACCACGTGTTAAAGAGTGTATACTGTGTGACTCCATGTAGATGAAATTCTAGGACAGGTGAAAATAATCAATAATGATGGAAAACAATCAGTCATTGTCTGTGTATAGAGGTGGGTGGGGAAAATGTAGAGTGAAGGGCCATAAGGGAACTTTTTGCAGTGAAAAAAAAATGTTCCACATGTTGACTGTGGTGGTGGTCACACAGTTGTACATATTTGCCGAAATTTACTAACCAGTACACTTAAAATGGGTATATTATATAGAAATTATAGCTTAATGGCCAGGTGCAGTGGCTCACGCCTGTAATCCCAGCACTTTGGGAGGCCAAGGCGGGCAGATCACAAGGTCAGGAGATTGAGACCATCCTGGCTAACACAGTGAAACCCCGTTTCTACTAAAAATACAAAAAATTAGCTGGGCGTGGTGGCATGCTCCTGTAATCCCAGCTACTCAGGAGGCTGAGGCAGGAGAATAGCTTGAACCCAGGAGTGGGAGGTTGCAGTGAGCCAAGATTGTGCCACTGCTCTCCAGCCTGGACGACAGAGTGAGATTCCATCTCAAAAAAAAAAAAAAAGAAAAGAAAGACATTATAGCTTAATAAAGTGTATTATAGATTTGGGAAGACATTATAAACAAATTTAACACATACTACTAATTTAAAGGTTAGATCAATTCTTGACTAATGTTAGAAAAATCACTTCTGTTTTGGTGGGTGGGATGTACTGGGTAGTTGAGAGACAGGTAAAGAAATATCCATAAAAGGGCCGGGCGCGGTGGCTCACGCCTGTAATTCCAGCACTTTGGGAGGCCGAGGCGGGCGGATCATGGGGTCAGGAGATCGAAACCATCCTGGTTAACATGGTGAAACCCCGTCTCTACTAAAAATACAAAAAATTAGCCAGGCATGGTGGCGGGCGCCTGTAGTTCCAGCTACTTGGGAGGCTGAGGCAGGAGAATGGCGTGAACCCGGGAGGCGGAGCTTGCAGTGAGCCGAGATCGCGCCACTGCTCTCCAGCCTGGGCGAGAGGGCGAAACTTCATCTCAAAAAAAAAAAAAAAGAAATATCCACAAATAAGATTTATCAAGTATTCTGCTAACATATCTATAATATATGCTTATTTCAGAACAATGGCTCTTACAAAATTCACTAAGCTTTTGCCAACGCCAGTGAAAAATATTTAACACATCAGACTCTTATTGTGTTAGTTGCTGAAGTTACAGAGTGAACTTCCAGTTCTGATGTGTATTTCTTTTTAACTACCCTCTTCATTTTAAAAGAAAAAGAGAAGGGAAAAAAATAGCAAGGGCCAGGAAACAGCTGTGGAGAACTACTTTAACACTTACTTATTACACTAAGAAACAGCACTTTTCTAGGCAAAAAAAATACATAAATGTCTATGGGAATGCAAATGAAAGAAGAATAAGGGCTTACTCTAGGTTAAGTATTTATAATTTCTAAAATTAATCTATTTGGCCTTTAGGACTCAGATTCTTATCTCTCTGACTTCAAATACTGAAATTCAAATAAGTAAATCAATGAAGGGATAAAAAGAAAAATAATCTGATTTCAAAACCCAGAAAAAAGACAAATCTTAAAATTTGGTTCATAACAGCTTATTGAATTGAATGCTATTTAATCCAATGCCCACAAGCAATGGAATAAATCAGAACTGAGATAGAGTCAGGTTTTGTACTATTTTCTAGAAGCAAAATCAAGAATCCACAGGAATCACCACAAGTCATCTGACATCCATCCGAACATTTGGAGGCACTGGATGACTGCTCTGTGGAAGCATATGGCAAGAAAGCATATGGGATGCTACAGATCACTTTGCAGAAGTTAGCGGTAGATACTTTGAATAATTACATTTAGCAAACACTCAGGGAAAGAGTTTTCAACAATATTTAAAAGTTTTTCATTTTGTTTATGAGACAGAGTCTTGCTGTCACCCAGGCTGGAGCACAGATGACCTTGGCTTACTATAAAGTCCAACTACTGGACTCAAGCAATTCTCCTGCCTCAGCCTCCTGGGTAGCTGTGACTACAGGTGCCTGCCACCACAATCGGCTAATTTTTGTATTTGTAGTAGAGACGGGATTTCACCATGTTGGCCAGGCTGGTCTTGAAGTCCTGACCTCAAGTGATCCACTCGCCTCGGCCTCCCAAAGTGCTGGGATGACAGGTGTGAGCCACCGCACCTGGCCTGGAAAGTTTTTACAATTTAAAAACATATACCAATGATAGCCTAATATGCCAAGAAACAAATGGACAAACAAGAAGAAAAGTCACAATATTTATTAGAAGATGAAGAGTCATTTGAAAAAGAATTATAGTTCACATAAAAGAATCTAAATACCTTGTTTTAAGTCAGGTTTTGAAACAGTGTGTATGTTAAAAATGATTCTCACTTACCGAGAAATATTGCTCAGCTTCAAGCTGATCTTGTAGCTCCCGCATCTGTCCTTCATTTCCTCTATACTGTCTTCAGACGAAAAGAAAAACAAGTGAACAAATGCTCCTACTTATACTAGACTTTATTTTTTCTTAGTTTGTTAAAGTTGCTAATATAAAAAAGTTTACTAAAACAATCTTTATTTTTAAAAAACATACTTCATTATTCATTATTTTACTAATTAACTTGGTCAGGCCACACCGGTTCTATCTTACTCCTTATAAAATGATGCTATGCAAAAGTAGTGAGAACCGTTTTCTACTGATGAACACTTTTTGGAGAATATTAATTGTGGATCTATCCAAAATGAAAAAATAAAATTGATACCATATTTTTGGAAATTTTTACAGAGAAAAGCAGTCATAGGGAAGAAAATGTCTTGTACAGTAAATAAAAAAAGAGGGAGGCATGAAAAATTTAATAATAATTCAGTGCTACATATCATAGTACTATATTTACTAAGTAATAATTCAGTACTGCATACTAGATATTATGGCCAATTAAGCACAAGAAAAAGGCTGGTAGAAATGAATCATCAGGTAAGAAGGGAAAGCAAGAACAACAAACTGACAAACAAGGAGGAACGTAGATAGACAACTGCATGTATATAATACATTCATAAACACAACTCACATAGGAGCAGAGTCCAAAAGATGGAAACACAATGTAACCCAAAGACACAGACTTTCAATAATTATTTACTGTATAATACGAAAGCCTAGCAGCTAGGCTTGAAAATCTAGCTGCTAGACTTTCATATTAGACAGTAATACCTTTGTATTCTCAGTATCTCAAAAGGCATGTGGTTGACAGAAAGTCTACACCAATCTCCATTGAATGCTGAGTGAGAGTATTTTTGGAGAAAAAAAAATATAAAACACATTTTTGTGAAAATGGTGGCCCTAAAAGAGGAAAAGAATTTCACCAATATAAATCCAATTTTATGAAAACTGACAATTTAATCCAAGAATCACTTTTGTAAATGAAGCTAGCAAGTGATGATATGATAAAATAAAATGTGGAGGAAATAAAAACACAGGACTTGGCATAAGATATATCCACTTTTGATATTAAATTTGTGATGCATATTCTTCGACAAATTGTGAAAGCGTTCCTGATCTTGCCTGTTCTCCACTTCAAATAAGCAGGCATATCACATCCCAAGAGTAACAGAAAAAGCAAAAAGACATTTTTGCATTTTGAGATGAACCAAAGACACAAAACAAAACGAACAAAGTGTCATGTCTAATTCTAGCCTCTGAAATAAACCTTGAACATCTCCTACAAGGCACTGTGATTTTTGTAATTCTAACCTGAAGAAATGTGATGACTTTTGTGGACATGCAAATCAGATGAGAAAACTGTGGTCTTTCCAAAGCCTGAACTCCCTTGAAAACCTTTGCAAGTAAATTCTTTTACTTCTAAATGCTTTTTTTCTGTCTTTCACAAACTCTAAGTACATAATCTGTACATACGTAAAATATCAAACACATAAGTCAATGATGAACACAAAAAAGAAAGAAATCACAATATTATTTTAAAGACTTACTTCGTAAGCTGAGCTAACTCAAATTCTAATAATCTCTTTGCTTCCAATAAAGTATTTATTTCCTGTTTCATCTGCTTTTCTAAACATTTTAAATTGTCTGCCTCAAATGCTTGAGTCTTCAATTCATTTTGTAACAACAGCCGCTTATTTGATTCCTGCTCCAGTTGCAGGGTTAAATTCTTAACCTATGAATGAGAAAAATAATTGGGATATTAAATCTCTTAAATAATTTATTAGACATTATTTGAAAGAATACTAACCAAATCAAGTTCATTATAATTCATGGTACTAGTAGAAAATATTAGTATTTTAAAGAGTCTTCATTGTTCCACGTGTTTATTACTGTAGATTTACTATTAAGTCAAATTAATTCCCAAATTTCAGACATGAGATCTTCTGGAGGGAAAAAAATTCTGGTTCCTTTCTACCCCAATCAGCATGAAAATTCTGTAGTACAAGCTGATTATGAAACTCACTTCTGGGCCAGGCACAGTGGTTCATGTCTGTAATCCCATCACTTTGGGAGGCTGAGGCAGGTGGATTGTTGAACCCAGAGTTTGAGACCAGCCTGGTCAACATGGTGAAACCCTGTCTCTACAAAAAAATACAAAAATTGGCCAGGCATGGTGGTACACTCCTGTAGTCCCAGCTACATGGGAGGATCACTTGAGCCTGCGAGTCAGAGGTTGCAGTGAGCCGAGATCACGCCACTGCACTCCAGCCTGAGTGACAGTGAGACTCTGTCTCCAAAAAAAAAAAAAAAAGCCATTTCTGGGGGAACATTTGAATGGAGTACTTAAATTTATCTGTTTACGTGCTCTACTCTACAACCCTTCAAAGCTTAACCAAACAAACTGAACGTATGTTTTATTCAACTCAACAAATATTTATGAAGTGTTTATTAGGTGTTGGGATCAATGAACTCAAAATTCATACAGTGGTTTACAATGGCCTTCATGATCTGTTCTAATTCTACTCCTATCATTGGCCATTCTCTACAATCCAATCATATTCTTCAGCTCCTCAAATGCAACAAATTCTCCCTCACCTCACAGTTCTTGTACGAGCTACTCCTTCTGTTTTATCCTCCTTCATTTATTCATTCTTCAGCTCTCAAACGTCATACTCCTAGCAAGGCCTTCTGTAACTCCCAAATGTGATTAGTAATACACCCCTATAGCATTCAGTACTTTCTTTTTAATTATTTGCAATGCTTGTAGTTACTATTTTAATATCTGTTTTTCCCTCCTGGCTGTAAGTTCCAACAAAGTCAGGACCATACCTACATCTTATTCACTTCGGTAACCACCAATTCCTAGCACGGAGCCAAATAGTAGGTAGTCAGAAATTATGTGTTTTAAATGACTGAATATTATCTTTCAAATTTTGAACATACATTCTTCCTGCATGCTAGCTTTAATAGGTATCTCTAATTTCTCTTCTTTCTAGTCCATTCTATATACCACTACCAGATTGATTTTCCTAAAAGTGCTTTCACCTCTAGCTCCCATGCAAGTTTTATTTTTTATTTTTTAGAGATAGGGTCTCACTCTGATGTCCAGGCTGAGTGCCATGGAGCAATCTTGGCTCACTGTAGCCTCGACCTCCTGAGGTGCAAGTAATCCTCCCACCTCAGCCTCCTGAGTAGCTGGAACTATAGGCATGTGCCACCACACCTAGCTGATTTTTGTATTTGAGATGGGGCTTCACCACGTTGCCTAGGCTGGTTTCAAACTCCTGAGCTTAAGCAATGTGCCCATCTGCCCACCTCAGCTTCCCAAAGTGCTGGGATTACAGGTGTCAGCCAACGTGCCTGGCCACCCATGCAAGTTTTAAAGAGTATCAATACTTTGGCCTCCAAATTTCTCCCATGACTACTCAACATGTCTTCATCTTTCCTTCAAAAAGTTAAAGTTCTATCAAGTTCCTTTTTATGTCTTACTTACGCATCTTCTTATCCAGCCGGTACTCACTTTATTATCCATCTCTTTACTGATAATATTCCCTCTAGCAAGTAAAACCCTGACTCCAAAACTATTACCTTTTGAAGTCTTACTCAACCTTTAAAATCTAGGTAACATGTTATATCTTCTTGAAAAGGCTTTCCTTCTTTCAGTCTTAGAAATAATTTCTAAAGTACATATAGTAACCACCAGGACATACTGTCATTTTATCTTTTTATTAACTGCTTTATAAAATGTATACCCTGTGCTATCAATCTAAGCCAGGAAAAGACTGCAGTTAAACACTTTTATTGAAATCTAAGAGCAATGCTCTTTCTTTGGGAATATAAGATGCATTATAATAAAGACTTTTTTTTCTTTAAAGCAGATGGTCAGTTTTTTCAGGGAAGGAACTATATGACATTTCAATATAGTTGTACTGTCATAGTGAAAAATGGCATAGATCACACAGAGTGAATGTTCAATAACTATTTGAAGAGGAAAATTCTAGGTGCTGGGGTGACCATACAGCAGTGAACATAGACCCATGTCAATTATTTCATTCAAATCTCCTTCATGGTGTTTAAATTACAGATAACTCTTCAGTCATAACTTATATAACCGTTTCTCTTTTAATAGATGAACAAAGTCAGTACTATTTTTCTTACTTCATCCTCCATCCTTTCTTTATTTCCAGTCAAATGTTCTAGTTTCTGCTGAGATTGCTTCAGATCAACGTCTAGCATGGAACACTGTTTCTCAATCTGAACAACCCAATTTTCAGCCTTCTCTCGAGCTTCTCTTTCTTCTTTCAGCTTTTTTTCCATCTCTGGGAAAGCAAAAAGTTACAAACATACATTTAAAGAAAGAGTACTTTAATACATTTCACTTTATATGGGCTGTAAACTGGTTTCAAATATCTCTATTGTTTTTATTCTGGGACTTGAATAGAGCTAGTAATTATAGAAATTCTCATGTTATGTAAACTATTTATATAGCAGAAATCTCTAAAGAAAAGGAGTTATAAAATATAATACGGTAATAAAATCTTCTAAACCCAGCTCTTGCCCAATGATGAGAGATTAATCAGTACCACTTTCAGACTAGAAGGTGAAGAGTATAGATAGAAAGGAAGTGAATTAACAAAGAACAATGAACGTATATCAAGCAAAAGCAGAAAAATAAGGCTGTGGTTATTAATTTACACCCTGCATTGTTCCAGAAAAGGTTGAAGAGGCTTAAGGCTATGGTAGGAACTCCAATTTATACAATTCAGATGAATAAGATTCCACAGTAGTATAATACCTCTTTTAATTATTACTGGAATATATTAGTCTACATTGAGGCTCCTTTTTTGTAATATAACTAAGCTTCTGAGAGGTTAACTTTTCCATGTTCATGTAACTACTAAGTTGCCCCATCAGGATTCAAGTTTATTTAAAGGGTGCTTTCCCACTCTCGGAGACCACCCTCTAGGTGACAAAATATAAACTATTAAGTAAATATAAATAAACTATTCCTTATCTTTCCCCCCAAACTTACAAACTTAGCTGCACCAATAAAACTGTCACTTCTTAAGACCCTTCTGTTTAATCAAACACAAATCCATCCACTATGTTCTTCTGACTCTTGATATTTCTCTCCTGAGCTCCAGACTTAGATACCAATTGACTATTTAACATCTCCACCTAGATATCTAATAATCTTATTAAAGTTAACATATCCACAATAGATGCCTTTACTTCTGGCCTATCCCCAAACCACTCCAACCCCAGTTAGTCTCAGTTTTTTTTTTTTTTTGAGACGGTGTCTCGCTCTGTCGCCCAGGATGGAATACAGTGGTGCAATCTCGACTCACTGCAACTTCTGCCTTCTGGGTTCTAAGAATACTCCTGCCTCAGCCTCCTGAGTAGCTGAGATTACAGGTACACACTACTACACGCAGCTAATTTTTGTATTTTTTAGTAGAGATGGGGTTTCACCATGTTGCCCAGGCTGGTCTCAAACTCCTGACCTCAAATGATCTGCCTGCCTTGGCCTCCCAAAGTGCTAGGATTACAGGTGTGAGTCCCCGCACCCGGCCTCTTTCTATCTAATTCATCACTCTTCTCCTCTATACCTCGACTTCTTTCCCTCTCTACTACTACCAGTGTTTACAGTCTATAACTTTCTAACTTATCTCCCTTTTTATCACTGTTCCCACTCTTGAAAGCGTTCCCCACAGAGCAGCGGGAATGATCTTTTAAAAATATAAATTACACATCCCAGAAGTTTAAAATGTGCTAGTGGCTTCATACAAATCTTAGAATAAGAATACTGAACTTACTATCACTTCTGCCTGGAATGTACTTTCTCCAGCTCATTTAACAGGTGGTTCATTTTGACTTTCAGTTCTTACTTCAAATATTACTAGCTCAGAAAGCCTTCCTCAGAACCCCCATCCAGGGCAGTCCCAAGTCAAAACAATCATATTAATATGTATTTCCTTCCCATTAATAATTACAAGCTGTAAATATTTTCATTTATGTATTCTTTTTTTTTTGTCTATCTTCACCAACTGAATGTAATCTCCGGGCTTCCTGTCAGTTTTATTCTCTGCGATATTCCCAGCTGTGCCTTGTCTGTAGTAGGCAGTCAATAATTAACTTAAGTGAAAGAAATAAAAGAAGCTCAATATGGCTGAAGCACAGGGTACACACAACAAAGTGTAGAGTAGTAAGACTGTAAAGACAGGCAGGTGTTAACTTAAAGATTCTGTATATACAAGGAGTTTGAAAGGTACCCTGCAAACAATGAAAAGCCACTAAAGGATTTTAAGGACAACCAAAATACGATTTGACTAAAAAGGAAAATTGTTCTAACCTAAGTGAGAACGACTGATGAGTAGAACAACTCTTGGCAAGATGATGATGTGATGTTCAGTAGCCAAGATAATAGCTACTGAAAACTTTCTATGCACAGGCACTTTACATGCATTTTTCATCTAACTTAGAATAGTTAGAGCAACACTGATCTGTCTGATTCCAAAGCCTTAGCTCATAAAGACCATATGGCCATTAACTAGGTTAGTGAGAATAAAGAATAAAAGCAGGTTTGATGGATAAGATTATGAGCTTTCTTTTGAGCAAAAATAATTTAAGATGCCAACACATCCAGACTGTAGTAGGTTAATAAGTAGAAGGTGAGGAAAAGACTTGTTAGAAGTTTGGATATTTTTAAATTTTTTTCTATAAAGAATCTGACACAATTGAAGTTTGACTATTTTATTAATTTATTTGAAATAAAACAGTAGTAATTAGTAAGGATCACAGATTGCTGCATGGATTTGTCTCTGTTTTTAAGATGGGAGACTTGTTCATGTTTACAGTAAGAAAGAAGACAATGGAGGTAAAAAGGTTGATGATATAGAAAAGAAAAAGAGATAAGATGAGATAAGAGGAGCTTACCCTCCTTTAAGATAACAGTGAAGATAATGAAGACAGGTAAAGAATAGGATAGATTGACAAGAAAACTAGATTTTGAGGAGTTCACACCTATGCTTTCATTATTTATTTGTGAAATAAGAATAAAATTCACCTAAAACTGGAGTGATAAAGAAACGGCATAGGAAACTTAAGATAAATAAAAATCTGGGAGAAGAAACTTATGACCGATATGTTTAAAAAAATTGACAGCCAGGCATGGTGGCTCATGCCTGTAATCCCAGCACTTTGGGAGGCCGAGGTGGAAGGATCCCTTGAGCCCAGGAGCTCAAGACCAGCCTGGACAACATAGTGAGACTCTTTCTTTACCAAAAATAAATAATTTTTTAAAATTGAAAAAAAACTGACAACTCAGGTTGTAGATAATGCATTGGACTAACACTCAACTGCTTGAAGAAAGTGGCTGGCTGGTCTGAACTAGGGTTGTGTTTGGAGGCATAACACAGTGGAAGTACAAAGAAATGAGAAAATTGAGGGTACAAAGCAAGATAGCAGATGAATTAACAGATGATGAGGTCCAGAGTGGATCATAAAGAAAATCAGGAAAAGGCTACTAAAAAACAGAGAAAAGACAGATTCCACTAACTTTTATAGGAAACAGAGTAGTAAACTGAGGGAACTAGAAGGTGAAATTGTGATCTTAAAAAATGGAAAGCATTGCCAGGCATGGTGTTTCATGCCTGTAATCCCAGCACTTTGGGAGGCCGAAGCATGTGGATCACCTGAGGTCAGGAGTTCGAGACCAGCCTGGCCAACATAGTGAAACTCTGTCTCTACTAAAAATGCAAAAATTAGCCGGGCATGGTATCGGGTGCCTGTAATCCCAGCTACTCGGGAGGCTGAGGCAGGAGAATTGCTTGAACCTGGAGGCGGAGACTGCATTGAGCCGAGATCGCACCATTGCACTCCAGCATGGGAGACAAGAGCAAAACTTCGTCTCAAAAAAAAAAACCAACCAAACAAACAAACAAAAAACAAACAAACAAAAGGAAAGTATCAAAAGGAAGGCATCCTCTTCTTGATTATAATTTATAATTTCTTTCTTCGAGACACAGTCTCACTCTGTTGCCCAGGCTGGAGAACAGTGGCGCCATCTCGGCTCACTGCAACCTCTGCCTCCTGGGTTCAAGTGATTCCCCTGCCTCAGCCTCCCCAGTAGCTGGGATTACAGGCGTGCAACACCACACCTGGCTAATTTTTTTTATTTTTAGTAGAGACGGGGTTTCACCACATTGGCCAGGCTGGTCTCAAACTCCCGGCCTCAAGTGACCCATTGGCTTCAGCCTCCCAAAGTGATGGGATTACAGGCATGAGCCACTGTGCCAGGCCTATAATTTATATTATAATTTCTACGAGTTATACAGTATAAAATTTTGACCAAAACCAAATTTTCTGTAGTCACTATTTAAAGCCAACTTTGTAAAAACATTAAAACTGACACTTACCACACATTGCCACAGACTTTGCCTCTTCAATAGATTGATGTTTGTCAGTTAAACGAGCTTTGGTTACTTTGTGTTCATTTACCTCTTGTTCTAACCGTTGTTGTAATGATTTAAGTTTGTAGTTTAAATCTATCTCTAAATTATTCTTTTCCTGTAAAATGGGAGTAGGAGTCATGTAATCAACTGTGCAGAAGGCATGCATGTTAGTAAACCTTACATTTAATATTCTGGAAGAGATATGCCTTATTTTAAAAATCACAATAAACACATATAATTAAAAGCAAAAGATAACCTTTTCTTTACCCCCACCCTTCCCATTTGAATCATTAACCATGGCAGAGGGCAGAACAAGGCTGTACTGGTGGTTATGTTCAGGACAGTTCATTGCTAAGATCAGAATAGAATAAGACAAATTTTCAGTTTATTTAAAAATTTCTGATACCATCTTTTTTTTTCTTTTTTTTTTTTTTTTTTAAAGAGATGAGGTCTCACTCTGTCACCCAGGCTGGAGTGCAGTGGCACCTTCTCAGCTCACTGCAGCCTTGAACTCCTGGGCTCAAGCTATCCTCCAGCCTTAGCCTCTGGAGTGGCTAGTATTACAGGCACGTGCCACCACACCTGGCTAATTTTTAAGCATTTTTTTGTAGAGATGGGGTCTCGCTCCACTGCCCAGGCTATTCTCAAACTCCTGGGCTCAAGCAATCCTCCTGTGTCAGCCTCCCAAAGTGTTGGGTCTACAGGCACGAGCCACCTTGCCTGGCCTGCTACCACTTTAAAAAAATATATTAAATGATCTTTATCTACATTTACATCTATATCCACATTTACTTTGCTTTCACACAAAAACAAACAAACAAAAAAAAAAAACCACAAAGTGTCCTGTGGCAAATCATTGACATAGAAAGGAAAAGTGAGTCAAAATATATTCCATTTCTGTTTGGGTACCCTTTTCTACTCTTCAAGCTTCTTTTATCCTATGTCCACATTTACACCAGCTTGGCCATCAAAAACTATTCTAATTGTGACAAAACATGTCCAAAGGACAAGATAAGTAGTGGCTTTTCTGATAATTTACCTGAGGTTCTATTGAACCTCCAACATTTCAGAGGCTTTGAAAAAGTGACAGCTGTATCTCTATATCATCTATTTAACTCTTAGCTAGGTATATAATAGAGAATAACCAATGAAATTTTTATTGTTAAGAAAATTCTAAATGCAAAGGCCAATCACTTTATGCTCTTTTCTATTTTGCTAACTGTAACAAAACAGAACAGGTACTCATCATCTACCACGTACTTATCTGTTGTTTTCCTTCTTCATAAGCCCTCACAGCACATTCATCTTACTCATGTACAAAGAAAATAGGGAAACATACTTTATAAAAAGGTATTTCCAAACCAAAGGAATCTGTGATGATCTGTTAACATGAAACATCTAATGCTCTCTAGGGTAAAAACAAAAATTACAAATAACAAAACCCTAAATAAGACATACATACATCCCCACATACAACCAATCAAACATAAAGACTTTTAGAAATGTAACTATATAAACATTAAGAATGAATGCTATTTTATAAAACCACCTAGTAGTCTATGATAATCAATAATTACTATTTTATAATAATTGGTATATGTTAAATCATTTACCTTTTCTGAGTGATTAAGCATGTCTTGAGCCTCTTTTCTTTCTCCTTCCACTTTTTCGAGATTATGTTTGAGATGCTTCACCTCCTCTTGTAAAGATGTAATTCGAGCTATCAAGAGAGAAAAAAGTTCAAGTCTGTAGTCATTGAAAGAAGTCTTTTTGTTCAGTATGACAATTTAGTTTTTTAAAAATGTGGTTTTTTTTAATGTATTAAGTTTCCTGATCTGATAAAATTTATTAAGTGTTTTCACAATAAACACAAGATATGGAATAAAAATATTAATGCTAATTAGATATAATCTAGTGCATATTCCTTATTTACAAGTAGCCAAAGAGATGAAGCCTCAGCTTGAGCTAGAAATCAGATCCAAGTCCTTACTGAGTGCTTTTTTTTGAGACAGAGTCTCGCTCTGTTGCCCAGGCTGGAGTGCAGTGGCACAATCTCGGCTCACTGCAAGCTCCGCCTCCCGGGTTCACGCCATTCTCCTGCCTCAGCCTCCCAAGTAGCTGGGACTACAGGCGCCTGCCACCATGCCCGGCTAATTTTTGTATATTTAGTAGAGACGGGGTTTCACCTTGTTAGCCAGGATGGTCTCGATCCCCTGACCTCGTGATCCGCCCACTTCAGCCTCCAAAAGTGCTGGGATTACAGGCGTGAGCCACCGCGCCCGGCACTGAGTGCTCATTCTAATCACATTAAAGGTGAGAGCCTTTAGTTAATTAAGGCAAGTATTAAGTGGTCCATATGTGCCAGACACTGCAAAGTGTTTAATAAAATTACTTTTAAACTTAATGGAGCCAAACTCTATTTTCATAGAAAACTAAGTTTTTAAGGAATTCAAGTACTCTAACAAAGCTTAGTTTTAACTTACCTGATGTTCATGCCTTGCAATGGTAGTAACTCATATATTTAGTAATTGTCTACTTATTAAAACATGCTTTAACCTTACGGGTATTTAAGGCATAAATATTTAATAAACACACAAATTTAACACGTATAGTATCTGACTTAATATACTTACATTGTCTAGCTTAAAATAAAAATTATATTTTCATATTTTGTGATTCAAAGCGGCCTAAGATTTGACAAGGAAAATAGATGAAGTACCAGATGGGCCAGTAAAACTTCTGTACTACTCAAAGTACAGTTTGACTTACTGTACGTGTCCCACTCTAAAATGTACTCTAGTCACCTCCCATATTTCAGGGTTTCTAAAGTAGTTCTTTAATAAACAAATAAATATTAAATCTTTGGCACCTGATAATGCATATTTGCTAGATTAGTTCTAGATCTAGAGAACAATGAAATAAATAATTTATTTACACACTCAAGATATTTTCATGTTGGAGTATGTTCATGTAGGAGAAAGAAACACCTGCTGCTTTCTTTCAAATCATTGACCAAAAATACAGAGTATGTGTGTGTTTGTGTGGACAGAGATAAAGCAAATGTGCTAAGATGTTTAAATGTTGAAGTGCTACTTAGAAATTATAATTTAAAAAATAAATGATATAATTATCTTTAAAATAGGCCAGGTGTAGTGGTTCACGCCTGTAATCCCAGCACTTTGGGAGGCTGAGGCAGGCAGATTGCCTGAGCTCAGGAGTTTGAGATCAGCTTAGGCAACATGGTGAAACCCTGTCTCAAACACAAAAATCAGCTGGGTGTGGTGACACAAGTCTGTAGTCCCAGCTGCTTGGGAGACTGAGGTGGGAGGATCGCTTGAGCCCAGGAGTTCTAGGAGAAAATCTGTTTTAAAAATCATTTAAAAAAATCTGTACAAAGATAGTAATTCAGATTAATCTTTGAATTTTTAATGTAGAAGCAGCTTACTACAAACCGACTCCTAAGGAGACAAGATAATAAAACTATATGGGTTGAATCCACGCAAGATTCCTAGCAACCACATGAAAGAGACAAATTAAGTATAGTTTATTTTCCTCATTTACTCTGTCTGAAAAGAAATGTCGGAAATAAACTAGAACTTACCTGTGCAATACATGAAAGCAGAGAAGCTTTATATACAGAAAATATAAAAACATAGTGGGAGGAATAAGGGCCCAAACACTAGGTATCATAATCTAAGTTGATTAAAACAATAAAATTTCTAAAAGCTAATAGAAGATAATATCCTCATAATCTAGTCAAAGACTTTTTCGATAGGCCACACTAAAAACCACACTAACAATACAGAAAAAACTAGATATACTGGACTACATCAAATACAAGAAATTAAGACCTTTTGCTTATCCAAAAGCAGCACTGAGGAGTGAAAATGTTCCCACCATGCAGTAGGCTGACTACAGTTAACAATAACATGCTGCATATTTCAAAATAGCTAGAACAGATGATTTTGAATGTTCTCACCATAGAGAAATGACAAATGTTTGAGGAGATGGACATACTAATTACCCTAATTTGATCATTACACATTGTATACGCGTACCAAAACATCCCATAAGTATGTACATTATGTGTCAATTAAAAATAAAACAGGGGGAGGCAGAGAAGGGCCAAATAGAAGCCTCCACCGATTGTCCTCCCTGCAGGAACACCAATTTGAACAACCATTCGCACAGAAAAGCACCTTCATAAGAACCAACAATCAGCTTAGTGATATGTATCAGCTTGGCCACGGTGGGGTACAGCACCAAGCAGGCTGTTGGGGCCCCCAGTTCCAGGTCCTGGTTCTTGGATGGCATTTCTGGACCTGCTCTGGGCCAGAGGGGAGCCCACTGCCCTGAAGGGAGAGTCCCAAGCCTGGCAGCATTCACCACAAGCTGACTGAAGAGCCCTGAGGCCTTGAATGAACATCGGCAGTCGCCAGGGGGCATTTGTTGCAGGCCTGGAGCAGTGGTGGCCACAGGGAGGGACTCTTCTGCTTGTGGAATAGGGAGGGAAGAATGGGAAGGGCTTTGACTTATGGCTTAGATACCAACTAAGCTGCAGTAGAATAGAGCACCTGGTAGATTCCTAAGGTTTCCAAATGTAGGCCCTGGCTCCCAGATGGTATCTATGGATCCACCTGGTACAAGACCGAGCACACCACCCTGAAGGGAGGGATGCAAGCCTGGCTGGCTTCACCAACTGCTGATTATAGAGCCCTAGGACCTTGAGTGAACATAGGTAGTAGCCAAGCAGTAGTTACCACAGGCCTTGGGTGAGACCCAGTGCTGTGCTGGCTTCAGGTCTGACCCAGCACAGTTCCAGTGGTGGTGGCTACAAGGGTGATTGTGTAACCCCTCCCCAACCTCTCCCCGGCAGCTCAGCGCAGAGAGACTCCATTTGTTTGGGAGAAAGGGAAGAGAACAAGAGTCTCTGCATTATAATACAGATCATTCTTCCACATCTTACCCAAAACCACCAACATGGTTCCTCTAAGAGTCTGCAAGAGCACAGTATTACTGGGCTTGGGGTGCCTCCTAATACAGATATGGCTACAGTGACCAAAAACTTAAATCACAACACCTAAGTCCCTTCGAATACCTGGAAAGCCTTCCCAAAAAGGACAGGTACAAACAAGCCCAGGCTGCAATGACTACAATAAATACCTAACTCTTCAATGCCCAGACACCAACAAACATCCACAAACATCACGACCATTCAGGGAAACATAATCTCACCAAAGAAACTAAATAAGGCCCCAGGGACCAATCCTGGAGAGACAGAGATATAAGACCTTTCAGAAAGAGAATTTAAAATAGCTGTTTTGAGGAAAATCAAAGAAATTCAAGATAAAACAAAGAAGGAATTCAGAATCCCATCAGATAAATTTAACAAAAAGATTGAAATAAGTACAAAGAATCAAACAGAAATTCTGGAGTTGAAAAATGCAACCGACATACTGAAGAATGCATCAGGGTCTCTTACCAGCAGAAATGTTCAAGCAAAAGAAAGTATTAGTGAGCTTGAAGACAGAATATTTGAAAATACAGTCATAGGAGACAAAAAAGAATTAAAAAGAATGGAACATGCATATAAGATCTAGAAAACAGCCTCAAAAGAGTATCTAAGAGTTATTAGCCTTAAAGAGCAGGCAGGCAGAGAGATAGGGGTAGAAAGTTTACTCAAAGGGTAATAATACAGAACTTCCCAAACCTAGAAAAAGATATCAATATTCAAGCACAAGAAGGTTCTAAGGGTTCAGAGGTCTGACTCAGCACAGTTCCAGGGGTGGTGGCCACAGGGTAATGATAAGTACACTGAAAAACACTATTGTAACACTGTAATTGTGGTGTATAAATTATTCATATCTTGGGTAGAGAGACTAAAAGAACTGATCAAAAATAACTACAATACTTTCCAAGATGCAGTAAGATTATAAATAGAAGCAACGAAAAGTTAAGATGCAGGGGACTAAGTTAACGTGTAGAGTTTGTATTAGTTTTCTCTTTGCTTGTTTGTTAGTTTGTTAATGCAATCACTGTTAAGTCATCATCAGTTTAAAATAATGGGTTAGAGGATATTATTTGCAAGCCTCATGGTAACCTCAAATCAAAAGACATACAACAGATAGATACCCAAAAAATAAGCAGCAAGAAATTAAAACCTATCACCAGAGAAAATCATGTTCATTAAGAGGAAACAGAAAGGAAGGAAAGAAGGAAGAGAAGACCACAAAACAATCACAAAAAAATAACAAAATGGCAGGAGTATGTCCCTACTTATTAACAATAACAGTGAATGCGGATGAACTAAACTGCCCAATTGAAAGACATGGAGTGGCTGAATGGACCAAAAAACAAACAAACAAAAAAACAGAACCCAATGATCTGTTGACTACAAGAAACACACTTCATGTATAAAGATACACATAGACATACACAGAGAAAACAAGGGGATGGAAACAGATATTCCATGCCAATTAAAACAAAAACAAAAAAAGAGCAGTAGCAGTTATACTTGTATCAGACAAAACAGATTTCAAGACAAAAACTATAAAAAGGCACAGAAAAGGTCATAATGTAATGATAAAGGGGTCAATTCAGCAAGAGAATATAACAATTGTAAATACAGATGCATCCAACACTGGAGCAACCAGATATACAAAGCAGATATTGTTAGAGCTAAAGACAGGGATAGACCCCAATCCTGGAGACTTCAACTCCTCACTTTCAGCACTGGACAGATCATCCAGACAGAAAATCAACAAAGAAAACATCAGATTTAATCTGCACTATAGACCAAATGGGACCTCATAAATATTTACAGAACATTTCATCCAACAGCCACAGAATATACATTCTCCTTAGCATAAGGATCATTCTCAAGGACAGACCATATGTTACGCCACAAAGCAAGTCTTGAAAAATTCAAAAAAAGTAAAATTATATCATGTATGTATCTTCTCTGACCACAATGAAACAAAACTAGAAATCAATAACAAGTGGATTTTTTTTTTTTGAGACGAAGTTTCGCTCTTGTACCCCAGGCTAGAGTACAAATGGCGTGATCTTGGCTCACTGCAACCTCCGACTCCCGGGTTCAAGCGATTCTCCTGCCTCAGCCTCCCAAGTAGCTGGGACTACAGGTGCCTGCAACCACTCCTGGCTAATTTTTGTATTTTTAGTAGAGACGGGGTTGCACCATGTTGGCCAGGCTGGTCTCGAACTTCTGACCTCAAGTGATCCACCCGCCTCGGCCTCCCAAAGTGCTGGGATGACAGGCATGAGCCATCATGCCTGGCCAAAAAGTGGAATTTTTGAAATGATACAAATACCTGGAAATTAAAGAATATGCTCCTGAATGACCAGTGGATTGATGAAGAAATCAAGAAGAAAATTAAAATATTTCCTGAAACAAATGATAATGAAAACAAAACACACAAAAGCCTATGGGATACAGTGAAAGCAGTACTAATAGGAAAGCTTATAGCTCTGAGCATCTACATCAAAAAGGTAGAAAAAGTTTCAATAAACAACTTAATGATACATCTTAAAGAACTAGAAAAGCCAGAGCAAATCAAACCCAAAATTAGTAGAAGAAAATAAATAATAAAGATCAGACACATGCAACCTACCAAGATTGAACCATGAAGAAACCCAAAACCTAAACAGACAAATAACAAGTAACGAGATCTAAGCTGTAATAAAAAGTCTTCCAGCAAATAAAAGCACAGGACTGAATGACTTCAATGCTAAATTTTACCACACTTTTTTTTCTGAGACAGAATTTTGCTCTGTCGCCCAGGCTGGAGCGCAGTGATGCAATCTCAGCTCACTGCCACCTCCGCCTCCCGGGTTCAAGCGATTCTCCTGCCTCAGCCTCCCGAGTAGCTGGGATTACAGACATGCACCACCATGCCCAGCTAATTTTGTATTTTTAGTACAGATGGGGTTTCTCCATGTTGGCCAGGCCAGGCTGGTCTGGAACTCCAGACCTCAAGTGATCCACCCGCCTTGACCTCTCAAAGTGCTGGGATTACAATCGTGAGCCACCGCATCTGGCCCTTACCAAACATTTAAAGATGAACAAATAACAATCCTACTCAAATTATTTCAAAGAATAGAGGAGGAGAGAATGTTTCCAAACTCATTCTACAAGGCCAGTATTACCTTGATACCAAAACCAGATGAAGACACATTTTAAAAGACAAACAAACAAAAAAGCTATAGGCCAATATTCACGATGAACACACATGCAAAAACCCTCAACAAGATGCTAGCAAACCAAATTCCACAATACATTAACAAGTTCATTCATCATGACAAATACCATTTGCTGAAATATCATTGTTTTAGCAAAAAGCTAATTTAAATATGTTAAAATGCCAAAATAAAATATAAAATTTACAAAAAGGCATAATCTACAAAAAGGCATTGAGTCCCACCAAGAACATACAAAAATTAAAAATAAATTAATAGGCAAGATATAAGAAGAAAATGCACATTAAGAAAAAGCCTCAGAGTCAGATACATTTAATATCATTTATAATACAAATTTTAATCCACCCAGAAGATACAGGTGTCAAAATCTTACACACCAAAAAACACTGCATTAAAAATATGTAAAGCAAGGTATTCATGAAATACCCACAGGTAACGTCATACTCAATGGACAATCTAAAAAGAAAATTGAGAAAATTCCCTTTACAAGAGCATCAAAAAGAATAAAATACCCAGGAAGAAATTTGTATATAGAAAACTAAAAACAAACACACAAACGAACAAAAACACTGCTGAAACACATTTTAAAAGATCTAAATAAATGAAAATATATCCTTGTTCATGGACTGGAAGACTTAATATTAGTTTTGGTTTTTTTTGAGACAAGGTCTGCCTCTGTCAGCCAGGCTGGAGCACTGGGAAACAGGCGTGCACCACCACACCTGGCTGATTTTTTATTTTTTGTAAAGACAGGCTCTGCCATGTTGCTCAGGGCGGGTCTCAAACTCCTGTGCTCAAGTGATCTGCCTACCTTGGCTTCCCAAAATGCTGAGATTATAGGCGTGAGCCACTGCGCCTGGCTGGAAGATTTAATATTGTTAAGATGGCAATATTACACAAAGTAATCTACAGATTCAAAGAAATTGTTATCAAAATTCTAAAGGTCTTTTTTGCAGAAATGGAAAAGCCAATCCTCAAATTCACATAGAATTGCAAAGAACCCTGAATACGTAAAACATACTGAAGAACAACAACAAACTCGGAGGGCTCAAACTTCCTGATTTCAAAACTTGCTACAAAGCTACAGTGAACAAAACAAAACAGTGTGGTACATGCTGGCATAAGGACAAACACACAGACCAATGGAATAGGGTTGAGAATCCAGAATATCATAGATGCATGATATCTATAGTCAATTGATTTTCTTTTTTTTTTTGGAGACAGGGTCTCACTGTGTTCACCCATGCTGGAGGAGTGCAGTGGGGCAATCTTGGCTCACTGCAACTGCTGCCTCCCAGGCTCAAGTGATCCTCCGGCCTCAGTCCCCCGAGTAGCTGGGACTACAGGTGCGTGCCATCATACCCGGCTAATTTTTGTATGTTTAGTAGAGACATGGTTTTGCCACGTTGCCTAGGCTGGACTCAAACTCCTGAGCTTAAGTGATCCGCCCAATGCAGCCTCCCAAAGTGCTGGGATTACAGGTGTGAGCTACTGCACCTGGCTGCCAATTGATTTTCAACAAAGATGCCAAGACCATTTACACAGGAAAGAATAGTTTCTTCAACAAATGTTGCTGGGACAACTGGATATCAGATGCTCAACATCATCAGTCATTAGGGACAATGAAAATCAAAACAAACAGCAATGGGACAACCACCACATACCCACTAGAGTAACTAACTGAAAAAAAGGAAAATACCAAGTGTTGGCAGGGATATGGAGAAACTGGAATCCTGTACATTGCTGACAGGAATGTAAAATGGAGCAGCCATTGCAGAAAACAGTTTGGAAATTACTCCAAAGTTACACATAGAATTACGAGAAGACTCAGAAATTCCACTCCTAAATATACACCCCCAAATAATTAAAAGCAGGTACTCCAACAAATACTTGTACACAAATGTTGAAGCAGTGCTATTTACAATAGCCAAAAGGTGGAATCAATCCACAGTAATATTCTGTTATATGTATATCATCAACAGATGAATGGCTAAGCAAAATGTGGTAAATACATATAACAGAATATTACTCAGCCACACATGAATGAACTACTGACACATGCTACAATATGGATGAACCTGTAAAACATTATGCTAAGTGAAAGAAGCCTGACACAAAAGGTCACATATTCTATGATGCCATTTATATGAAATATCCAGAACAGGTAAATTCAGAGACAGAAAGGAAACTGGTGGTTGCCAGGAGATAGTGGAGGGGGAAATAGGGAGGGGCAGCTTAATGGATCCTATTTTGTAGTTTCAAAATGAAATGTTTTGGAACCACATAGAGGAGGTATTTGTGAACATTTTGAATGTAGTAAATGCTGTTGAATTGTATATTTTTAAATGGTTAACTTTTTGTTACAAGAATTTCACCTTAATTAAAAAATACAGACAGCAAAAGCTGTTAGAAATACAAGGGAGGCTGCCAGGCATGGTGGCTCACGCCTGTAATCCCAGTACTTTGGGAGGCTGAGGCAGGCAGATCACGAGGTCAAGAGATCAAGACATCCTGGACAACATGGTGAAATCCCGTCCCTACTAAAAATACAAAAATTAGCTGGGCATGGTGGTGCGCGCCTGTAGTCCCAGCTACTTGGGAGGCTGAGGCAGAAGAATCACTTGAACCTGGGAGGCGGAGGTTGCAATGAGCCGAGATCATGCCACTGCACTCTAGCCTGGGTGACAGAGTGAGGCTCCGTCTCAGAAAAAGAAATACATGGGAGGCTATGAGAAAAAACCCACAATGATAGTGAAAACTTTTAAAACACATTTTAAAATTTGACAGAACAAAGAGACAAAGAATAAATGCAATCTTAGAAAACTGATGGATTACATTAGAAAATTGATCAACTTTTCACCCAAAAAGATGTTTCATACAAAAACTGACAATTTTCAAATGCCCATGTAACAGTGAAATGTAAAAATCATTTATAAACTAAGCCAGAAAAAAAATCATTAAAAGTAGAAATCCCAAAGTAGAAATCTTTTCATAGTTCCTGATCACAATAAATAAGAAGTTAATTACAAAAAAAAAATTGTTTCCTACCTCTGTCCATTAAAATGACCTACAAACATTGACCAACCCAACAGTAGTGAGTACCCATAGAATTCAGGTTATAGACCCTGAATGTCATATGCTACAAAAGGAAGTGGAATTCCTAGGCAAATGGGTGATTCCAGGTCTGGGACAAAAAATAATCCTGAAAAATCTATGCATATCAAAAAGTAAGGATGCTATCCAAAACTACTAGGGTAGTGTCTAAACTTAAAGAATTCCTACTAAACTTCAAGTGAGCATCATTAAGAATAATGCAAAGGGCTAACATATATTAAACATATTAAAATTCATGAGTTCATAAATATATTTTAAAAATTCACTAATCATCTTTGGAGGATGCCTGGGAAATAACTCACTGTTCCAAAAACTGACAAAGAATTAAGTATTTAACCTGACTTTCTTTTATAAGCTGTACCTCAAAATAACTACCATATAATTGATGAGGAAATGTTTATCTCTAGAGTAGTATTCCAATTAACAAATGAAGGAGGAAGGATAAAAATAGATGATCACCACTGCGAATTCCTAAAGAAACAAAGGACCTAGGCAATGATCATCAATGGCTACTAACACCACAAAAAGATACAGCCAGACTTTATGTTTTTTCGTTTGTTTGTTGTTGTTTTTGAGACACCGTCTTGCTCTGTTGCCCAGGCTGAAGTACAGTGGCACAATTTCAGCTCACTGCAACCTCCATCTCCTGGGCTCAAGCAATCCTCCACCTGAGCCTCCTAAGTAGCTAGGACTACAGGTGCGTGCCACCATTCCTGGCTAATTTTTGTATTTTTTGTAGAGATGGGGTTTCGTCATGTTGTTCAGGCTGGTCTCAAACTCCTGGGCTCAAGAGATCCACCCACCTCAGCCTCCCAAAGTGTTGGTTTTACAGGTGTGAGCCACTGCACCCAGCCCAGGTTTTATGTTTATGTGTCTCCTGGTACCTAAATACTACTTACAAGTATTCTTGACAAAGTCCTACCCTAAGTAGATCACATCTCTAGATCTAACGTCTAGTTTAAAGTACTACCGCGGACAGAGCAACATGCTAAATGATACCAGCAGATGAAATCAGTTAAATTCTGAACGGGAGCCACTCACAGGATAACAAAAAACATGGTTTCTTTAACCAAAAACAACAGCAAAAAGAGATTATAAAGAACACAAAAGAGAGGAGGAAAATACAGATTAAAATAAACTTAAGGGACATATTAATGAAATGCAATGTCCAAACTTTGGATCCGAATGCAAGCAAAATAAATGCAATAATAACAAATTATGAGACTACTAGAGGAACTTAAGCACTAATTAGATATTTTATAATATTACATAACTGTCACCTATTTTCTACCTTTGATAATGGCATTGTAGTTATGTTTGTCTTTTTAAAAAAGAGTCCCTATCTTTAAGATAATGAAATACTTACAAATTAGGATGTATTTACAAAAGGACAATGTGGTGCCTGATATGTGCTGCAAAATAATTCAGTGTCAGAGGATTGGGAAGGGGAGGTGGAGGTACAAAACGAAACACGGCTGGCTACCAAATGAAGATTTCTGAAGCTTAATGATGAGTACACAAGAGGTCACTATAGTACAGGTTAGGCATCCTTAATTGGAAAAATCCAAAAATCCAAAATACTCCAAATTCTGAAACTTTTTGAGCACTGACGTGACATTCAAGGGTTTCAGATTTGGGATACTCAACTGGTAAGTATACATAATGGAAATATTCTCACAAACCACCCAAAATCCAAAATCTGAAGCACTTCTGGTTCCAAGCAAACAATTAAAAAAACAAAAAAAGACTTTTAAAAATGGTTAATTTAAAAAAATGTATTTTTGCCTTTCAATCTGAAGAATCAGAGATAAACTTACTAGATGAAAGCTTATCAATTCAGTTAAAATTTCAATCCTCCATAACATTTTGATCACTTTCATTAAGCCTCTATAGCCTGAACTTTTGGAAACTTTCCCTGTTATCAATTGCAGCCTTATTGTTGCACTAGTCCAGGTAATGGCAAACATCAGGGCTGCAGCCTGTTTCTGTACAGACATCAAGCTAAGAATGGTTTTTATACTTTAAACGGTTATAAAAAGTAAAAAATAAAAAAGACTATGCAACAGAGATCATATATGGAGGACATTCCATTAATGAGTAACAATCAAGACTCTGCCAGAAGCCGATCATCCGAAACTAAATTTATACTTGAGAGACCTGAAAGTTCTTAAAGACCAGAAAAGAGTAATATAAGCATTGTGATTTTTTTAAAAACCCACAATGCACTTTTATATGTATGTTGAAACTCACATAAGTTGTGTGCATTATTTTAGTGTATGTGAGCTTTTATTCACATTTAAGTTCCAAACTAAACACTGAAAAAGAATAAACTAACAATAAATCATGCTATAAATTTTCCTTAACTTTTACTGATATCTAAAAAATAGATTCAGTTAAAAACCACTGTTGATAGTACATGGATGATCTCTGCCTCTGAAGCAAGGAGCTTGAAGCTCAGTCAAACACAGATTACAAACTTATAAGAATTTTAGAATTGGAAGGATTTATAGAGGTAACCTATTCTTATCTCCTTGGTTTACAGATAAAGAAGGGAGATGAAGAGACTTTCAAACAGCTAATAAGCTGTATAAAAAGGCCTAGGAAAACAATTTACGGAAGTCTGAGACTTTCTTGGTTACTTTCTTAGTTATACTCAGATCTATTTTAAGCCTGGTCCCTGAGAAATATGATTGCACAACACTCCTCAGCTAAGAACCAACAGGAGATTGTATTTTCTGTTTCCTTAGTCACAAAAACTGACCCTGACCTCTCTCCACTGAATTACAGCTAATCATCAAGCCCCAAGGGACCTGAAACTATGTTCCCATCTCTAACTAAGGTTAAAATGAACTCCTCCCTCCAATTTTTTCCTGAGAGATCTGGCAACTTCCATGCATATTTGTTTTGATTAGGTAGTATGGATGCTGCTGCTAACAGGAATAGAAAATAGAAAAATATGTGAGTAGGTAAAGCCAGGAATCTTTTTGAAAACAAACTGAATTTTATTACTATTTAAAAACTGTTCATTTATTCATTGTTAGTTATACTCCATCTTCTGCCTCTTAGATTCACAAAGACTGTCAATATCTCCAGTTCAAACATTCCCAAGTATCTAACTTTTAATGTGTAATGGGATTCTATTTCTGCAATTGAGTTTCTATTATTACCAACAATGCATGAGGAATTTCTAGGTTTTAATAGTGATAATCCCCTTTGCCTGGATTAGTCTCACTTTGAGTAAAACCTTTATGAATGAGACAAGTTTTTAAATGAAGTTTTTGGTTAATTTATCTGTAAAACTGAAAAATATCCACATTACCTACCCGGCAGGAGTACCTGTGAGGGTGAAGAAATTACAATGTGATACAAATGTGGGCATTATCCTAAAGGAGAAAGAATGCTGGCCTGGTGTGGTGTCTCACACCCGTAATGCCAGCACTTTGGGAGGTCGGGGTGGGCAGATCACTTGAGCTCAGGAGTTTGAGACCAGCCTGGGCAAAATGGTGAAACCCCGCCTCTACAAAAAATGCAAAAATTAGCTGGGCATGGTGGCATGCACCTGTAGTCCCAGCTACTCAGGAGGTTGAGGTGGGAGAATTGCTTGACCTCAGGAGTTCAAGGCTGCAGTGAGCTGTGATCATGCCGCTGCACTCCAGCCTGGGCAACAGAGCAAGTTCCTGTCTCAAAAAAACGTAAACAATAAAAAAGAATGCAACCATTTCTGGTGTCACCAAAGTCATTTTCTTTATGAGGGTAATATGATCATAAATATATTAACTTAGACTTAAAAATGGTCAAGATGGTAAATTTTATGTTATATATTTTTAACAATTAAAAATAAAAATTATAAAATATTCCTTCCATTGATAGATGAGTGGATGAACAAAATGTGATATACACATACCATGGAATATTACTGAGCCCTAAAAAGGAAGGAAAATCTGACACACACAACATGGATAAACCTTGAAGACACTGTGCTAAGTGAAAAAAGCCAGACGCAAAAGGACAAACACTGTATGATTCCACTTAAATCCCACTGAACTGTATATATAAAAATGGTTAAAATGTTATAATAAATTTCATGTTATGCATATTTTACCACAATAAGAAAAAATATTACCTTGAAGGTCTCCAATCATCTCAGAATCATGACCTCTGTCTCTTCGTTCAGCTTCTAATATAGCTTGCAGCTGGTAATAATCTTTGTCTGTTTGTGACTTAGAATTCTCTAAAATTCGATTTCTCTCTTGCAACTCTCTGTTCAGGGACTCTAACTGACTAATTGACTTGCTCATCTCTGTGTGACTCTTCCTCAATCTTACAGCTGTGTCCGATTCTGTCCTAAGTAAGTCATTGGCTTCTTCTAGCTATTTAAAAAGAAAGCAAAAAAAATAGGTTTCTGACCAAAGTACGATATAATTTAATTATCTATAATTTTTTAAAAAAAGGAACCTCATTTGAAACACTTACCTGCTTTTGTAACTGGGACAGCTTCTCATTAGCAAGCTGTGAATTCTGACTGACTTTCTTTAAGTCTTCCAACTGATCCTTTAATGTAGAAACTAGAAAATGAGAGAATAATATATAGAAATTACAACATTTTCATAGGGGAAACATATAAATCCTTTTTTAAAAAAAGACATTTAGTCTTAGGCCATAATAGTCAGCTACATTAGGTCCACTCGCAAAGCCAAATTCCAATTTGGAAGTACTTGCATTTTAAATTCATTAAAAAGTAGAACATTATTTCATAATACAGAGTGCAAAAACAGATTTCTTCTCACTGTTGTAAATCTCAAACTCCTTTATTCCCTTTATAAGATCACTCTGTTAGTGTAATTATAAAGCCAGTTTTAATATTATTTATTTTTCCATAGTTCAATTGCTTGATAATTCAGTATCTTAATAAAAATACAATATTTAAAAGGTACCAAATGGTAGATAGTATAGAATAAGTTTTCCTTTCTCCATTTAGTAATTTTTGCCCCTTCTGAGTCTCCCTTAACTGGCTCTCCTCCCTAATACATATTTAAGCATATATAGACAAGTACTCTTGTTTTAAACACAAGCAATCTGTACTTTGTTTTTGTCACTTAAAGATCTATCTTAGAGATTGTTTTATAACTGTATTTAAGGAGATGATTTATTATTTTTTATAAGCCACATAGTATTCTACCATATAGACGTACTAAAATTTATTACAGCATTGATTACCTTTATGTTTCATTATATGTATTACATTATGTTTCATATACAGCATTGACTGCATTTTTTTTTTGTCATTTTAAACAATGCTACAATGAATAGCCTTGTGTATATATCAGTTTGCAGTATGAGTATGTACGTGAAATAACTTATGGAAGTGAAATCACTGCATCAATGGGTGTAGAAAGGTATTTTAAATATATTTGTAACACAGGCATTAAAACACAAGAAATTCTGGTTTAGAAGTTCTTAGGCGCAGCTGCTTGTTAGAAGTACCTAGAGGGCTTATAAAAAATAATGATACTCAGGCCACATATCTAGACCAATTAAATTAGAATCACTGGGATTTAGGCATCAGTACTCTTTAAAGCTTCCCAGGAGATTCCAGTATGCACACCATGATGACAATCACTACTCTAGTTAAATGCTACTTACTATTTACTTTAATATGTAATTTAATTAATATTTAATTTAATTTAATTAATAATTTAATATGTTACAAATTTAACTTGAGATCTGGGTTATTTAGCTTATAAAGTGTCTTAGGATTGTAGCTTCACGTATGTATCATGGACACTAAATTAAAGACAACCTCATGACAGTGTTAGAAATTCTATCATTTTTCAAAAGTAGTGACAATTTACCTTCATTTTCTACATTTCTTCTCTTCTCATTTTCCTGTTCAGCTTTTCTTTGGTACTCATTAATTCTATGCTGTAGCAACATTTTCTCCTTCTCAATCTGAGACACTGTAGATTCTAGATTTCTTCTTTGATTTCCCTGGAATTATAATGATAAAAGTTACCACTGTGATTACTACTCTCGTCATTCATTCAAGGGAGTATTTTGTTCTTAAAAACAAAAAACAAGAAAAAAAAAAAAAGACAAACACTTAAGATGAATGTTCTGTTTCAAAAGCAAATAGTATCTCCTAATATAACTTTCTAAGTAGCTTGCCTTTTAAGAAGGCAGTGAGAATCTGCTTATTTGAACTTAATAGGTAAAATTTTCAGAGACTTCTGGCTCCAAGAATTTAAAATACAACCCTGTGAATCTTTTCAGACTGAAAGCCACTCTCTAAGTTTAAGACAATCATATTGTATTACCAATATTTTGGTTTGTTAACAATCCCAAATTTAAGGTATGAAACATGAAAGGATCATCTGATAATTAAGTGATGAAAAGCTCAAACATTACCAGATGGTACAGAATGTGCAGTGAGTTCACCATTTCCTCAATGTCTCCCTTAATCCTATCTCTGTCAACAACAACTTGCTTATCTTTCTAAAATGTTCTAGGTATCTACCCACCAATGTGTATTAAAAAACAATCAAGGAAATTCTTTTTTTTTTTTTTTTTTGAGACAGAGTCTGGCTCTGTCGCCCAGGCTGGAGTGCAGTGGCACTATCTCGGCTCACTGCAAGCTCCGCCTCCCAGGTTCATGCCATTCTCCTGCCTCAGCCTCCCGAGTAGCTGGGACTACAGGTGCCTACCACCATACCCGGCTAATTTTTTGTACTTTTTAGTAGAGACGGGGTCTCAATCTCCTGACCTCATGATCCACCTGCCTCGGCCTCCCAAAGTGCTGGGATTACAGGCGTGAGCCACCGTGCCTGGCAGGAAATTCTTATTTTAGAAAAAGAAACTACTGGAGACAGGAGGATTAAAATACCAAATTTTTTTTTCTTTTCTTTTTTTTTTTTGAGACAGATTCTCACTCTGTTGCCCAGGCTGGAGTGCAGTGGTGCAATCTCGGCTCACTGCAACCTCTGCCTCCAGGGTTCAAGCGATTCTCGTGCCTCTGCCTCCTAAGTAGCTGGGACTACAGGGACGCACCACTGTGTCCAGCTAATTTTTCTATTTTTGGTAGAGACGGGTTTTGCTATGTTGGCCAGGCTGGTCTTGTACTCTTGACCTCAGGTGATCCGCCTGCCTCAGCCTCCCAAAGTACTGGGATTACAGGCATGAGCCACCGTGCCCAGACTAAAATACCCAAATTTTCACAACTTAAAAATGTACCTTTCTGAGTTACCACTATCAGTAAATCTTGTTTTTGATGCTTCATTTTTTAAGACTCCACATTAGGAAACCTGTTTTATAGTGTTTCTGGGCTTTCTCATCTTTAAGCAAAAATTGGACATAAATCATTCAAGGTCTTTCTGATTCTAAGAGTTTATCATTCTAACTTTTAGTTAATTTTTAGATAATTATACATTCAAAGAAAGTTGCAAAGATAGTACAGAGAGTTCCCAAGTGTCCTTCCACTCAGCTTCCCCCAGTAGTTACATTATATATAACAATAGCACAATAACAAAATCAGAAAATTCTCACTGGTATAAGGAGTGTATGATTCTCTCATTTTATCACATATGTAGGTTCGTGTAAGTACCACCACAATGAAGATACAGAACTGGTCATCACAACAATTTCTTTCCAGTCACTAGTTATAGCCACACCCATCTCCGTCCTCCCACCACTCATACTCCTGGCAACTAATGGTTCTCCATTTCTATAATTTTGTCTTTTTGAGAACGTTATATAAATGGAACCATGCAATACATGACTTTTTGAGACAGGCTTTTTTTTTTTTTTTTTGTATTTTTAGTAGAGATGGGGTTTCACCATGTTGGCCAGGATGGTCTCGATTTCCTGATCTCATGATCCGCCCGCCTCATCCTCCCAAAGTGCTGGGATTACAGGCATGAGCCACCGCGCCTGGCCAAGACAGGTTTTTTTTTTTAAACTCAACATAAAGCCCTCAAAATCCATCTCTGTATTGTATGTATCTACAGTTTATTCCTTCTTGTGGCTGAGTATTCCATGGTACAAATGTACCAAAGTTTGTTCAACCATTCACCTACTGTAGGACATTTTGATTGTTTTCAGTTTTTGGCTATTACAAATAGAGCTGTTATAAACATTAGTGTACAGGTTTTTGTGAGAATATACATTTTCATTTTTCTGGAATAAATGCCCAAGAATACAATTGCTAGGTCACATATTAGGCACATGTTTAGTTTTTCAGGAACACAGCCAATTGGTTTTCAGAATGTCTGTACCATTTTATATCCCCATCTACAATGTCCAAGTGATCTAGTTTCTCCATATCCTTGCCAGTTTGCTATTGACATAATTTCAAAACTTACTTTTTTCATGGTTATGGAGTAATATTTCATGGCAGTTTTAATTTGCACTTCCCAAATGACTAATTATGTGAACCTCTTTTCATATGTTTATTTTCATCCACGTATCTAAAGTTTAAAAAGTATGGATTCACTTTCCTTAACACTTATATAGAGCTACTGAAATTACCTATTTCACACTGTATGAGTTGTGATAGTTTGTTTTTTGAGAAGTTAGTCCCTTTCATCTAAATGTCTTAATTGTGTTTAGAACTGTTCATAGTATTTCCTTATGATTCTTTTCATACCTATATGGTCTATAGTATATGCTCTATTTCATTCCTCACACTGGTAATCTGTGTCTTCTCTTTTTTCCTTTATCAGTCTTGCTAGAGGTTTGTTAATTTTGTTGATCTTTTCACACAGCTTTTTGTTTCACTGATTTTCTCTATTGTTTTTCTGCTTTTAACTACATTGTTCTCTGCTCTTATCGTTACTTGTCCTTCCTTTTGCTTGCTTTGGGTTTATTTCACTCTTCTTATTCTAGTTTCCAGAAGTGGGAGTTTAAATTATTGATTTTAGACTTTTCCTCTTTTCTAAGGTAAGCATTTAGTGCTATAAATTAACCTTCATCACTATGTTAATAGCATCTCACAAATTTTGATGATGTATTTTCACTTCATTGTTCAAATATTTTGTAAAGATGAAGAGCCGTAACAGTTTTATGAGACATAATTAACATTCCAATGTATTTTTTTCACTGAGACTTCTTCTTTGACCTCTGGATTATTCAGAAGTTTGTTGTTTGCTTCCCATGTGTTTGCAGATTTTTCTGTTATTTATTCTCATCTGTACATTTTGGTCAGGAAACTCTGTATGATTTCAGTGCTTTCAAATGTGTTTGTTTTATAGCTTGGGACGTGGTCTACCTTGGTGTGTGTTCCTTAAGCACTTGAAAAGAAGGTATATTGTGCTGTTAAGCAGAGGGTTCTGTAAATGTTGAACAAATTCCGACAGCTGACAGTGTGGTTGAGTTCTCCTATGTTTGGTGATTCTTACGGGTGCTGAAGTCTCCAACAATAATTATGGATTGGTCTATTTCTCCTTTCAGTCTTATCAACTTTTGCTTCACATATTTTGTAGCTCTGTTGTTTGGTGTAGAGTTAGGATTTTTATTTATTTTTGGTGGATTAACTCTTATCATTATGTAATATTCCTCTATGCTCATGGTAATTTTCTTTGCTCTGAAGTCTACTTTAATTGGTATTAACATTGCCAATATGCTTTCTTTTTAATATTTGTATGTTATCTCTTCACATCTTCTGATGTTCAACTTGCCTATACTGTTATATTTGAAGAGTTTCTGACAGATACATAAATGGGGGATTTAAAAAAATCTACGCCTACCACCTCTTTTGATTGGTATTCCATTTAATATCCATTTAATGTCATTATTGGTAGTATGTTAGGGTTAAGTCTGCCATTTTTGTTTGATCTCTGTTATCTCTACATTTTCTTTCCTGTCTTTCTGTGGGTTACCTGAACATTATTTTAGCATTCCTTTTGATTTACCTATGGTGTTTCTGAATGTATCTCCTTGTAAGGCCTTTTCAGTGGCTACCCTAGATATTACATTGTATATGCATAGCTTAATATATAGTACACTCCACTGGTACTGGTATCTTACCAGTTTGAGTAAAGTATAAACATCTTCCCTTTCTTTTTTTAATTTTTATCTTATTTATTTTTGAGAAAGGGTCTCACTCTGTCACCCAGGCGGAGTACAGTGGTATGCTTATGGCTCACTGCAGCCTCAACTTCTTGGACTCAAGTGATCCTCCCACCTCTGTCTCCCTAGTAGCTGGGACTACAGGCATGCACTACCACACCTGGCTAATTTTTGTATTTTTTTGTAGAGATAGGGTTTCGCCTTGTTGCTCAGGCTGGTCTTGAACTCCTGGGCTCAAGCAATCCGCCGGCCTTGGCCTCCCAAAGTGCTGGGATTACAGACATGAGCCACCACACTCGACCTAAAAACTTTTCTTTATGTCCCATTACTCTCTGTTTATAATGTCTAAAATATTTTTTCTCATACACAGAGAATCATATTAGACAATATAATTTCTGCTTCAATTTGCCTATTATAAAAAATCAAGAGGAGAAAAAAATGTATTTACCCATCTTTTACTCTTTCTTTATTCCTGGTGATTCAAAATTCCTCCTTTTTCTTTTGGAGACAGAGTCTTGCTGTGTCACCCAGGCTGGAGTGCAGTGGTGCGCTTGGCTCACTCCAACCTCCACCTTCCAGGTTCAAGCAATTCTCTAGCCTCAGCCTCCTGAGTAGCTAGGATTACAAGTATGCGCTACCACACTTGGCTAATTTTTTTTGTATTTTTAGTAAAGATGGGGTTTTGCCATGTTGGCCAGGCTGGTCTTAAACTTCTGGCGTCAAGTGATCTGCTCGCCTCAGCCTCCCAAAGTGTTGGGATTACAGGTGTGAGCCACCCTACCTGGCCAAGATTCCTTCTTTTTCATTTCCTTTCTGTTTAGAGAATTTTCTTTTGCAATTCCTTTAGGGAAGATGTGCTGGTGACACATCATCTTAGTTTTTCCTCATCTGAGAATGTTGTCATTTTCTTTTTCATTTGAGAAGGATGTTTTAATTGAACTCAGAATTCTGGGTTGATAGGTTTGTTTTTTTGTTTTTTTAGCACCTGAAAAAGTCATGCCACTTCCTCCTGGCCTTCATGGTTTCTGATAAGAAATCAGCTGTCATTTATACTGTTCTTTCCTTTCTAGGTAAACTGTATCCTGTATTTAAGATTTCTTTTTTGTCATTAATTTTCAGAAATCTGACTATTGTGTCTTGGTGTGGATATCTTTGGGTTTACACTTTTTGTGGTTTGCTAAGCTTCTTGGTAGTTCATGTCTTTTGTTTGTCAGTTCAGGTCTTTTGTCAAATTTGTTGAATTTTCTGTCATCATTTCTTCCCACCCCCTTTCTCCTCTCCTTTAGTAATTCGAGTGACACAAATGTTAGAACTTTATTGTTATAGTTCTACAGGTCCCAGAGGCTCTGTCACTTTTTTTCCGATCATTTTCTCTCTGTTGTTCAGACTGGATAATTTCTATTTTTCTTTGTTGAAGGTCTCTGATTCGTTCCTCTGCATTGTTCACTCTGCTGCTGACACCATCTATTGAGACTTTTATTTCAGTTATTGTAATTTTTGGTTGGCTCTACTTTATATTGTCTATGTCTTTCTGAGACTATTTTTTTGCTTGTTTGTATGTTTATAGTTGCTCACTGAAACATATTTATGATGATTCCTTTAAATACTTGTCAGATAATTCTAACATCTGTGTCATCTCAGCATTGGTATTAGTTTATTATTGTTTCTCATTCCAGTTAAAATTTTCCTAGTTCTGATTATGATGAGTAGTTTGCTATTCAAACCTGGACATTATCTTACAACATTCTGGATCTTATTTAAAATCTCTTTTAGAAGGTCTCCTCTGACACTGTTCTGGTGAAACTAAGGGGGTGCTGCCTCTTTTCTGCCAGGTGGAGTTTGCAGAAGTCCAGGTTTTCTACTCAGCCTCTACTGACACCTCAGGTAGGGAGGGGAGCAGATCCTCATCACTGCTGGGTGGAAGCAGGATTTCTGGCACTCTACCAGGCCTCCATTGAGTGCACCATGGCTGTTCCTTATGTGGCCCCCACAGATAACACTGCACTGTGGAGGGGAGCTTGTTATTTTCAGTGGAAAGTTCTGACTCCCTACCATGCCTCTTCGATACCAACCCAGAAGGCAGTGGGAGGGGCACCCCCTTACTGCCAGCTGGAAGTGTAAGTGTAGATTCCCCATATGGTCACTGCTATGCTGTCTGGGGAGAGAAAGAAGGTTTGTTACTGCCCACAGGAGATGAAAATTCCTTTACTGGACTTTCTCTGGCACTATTCTAACTGGAAGTTGGGGTGTGCTACTGCATAGCGGAGATGGAAATCTAGACTTGTCACTCAGTCTTTGCTGTTAAGAATGGGGCTACCGTTGGCCGGGCCGGTGGCTCATGCCTGTAATCCCAGCACTTTGGGAGGCCGAGGCGGGCGGATCACGAGGTCAGGAGATTGGGACCATCCTGGCTAACACGGTGAAACCCCATCTCTACTAAAAAAAAATACAAAAAATGAGCCAGGCGTGGTGGCGGGTGCCTGTAGTCTCAGCTACTCGGGAGGCTGAGGCAGGAGAATGGCGTGAACCCGGGAGGCGGAGCTTGCAGTGAGCCGAGATCACGCCACTGCACTCCAGCCTGGGCAAAAGAGCAAGACTCTGTCTCAAAAAAAAAAAAAAAAAAAAAAAAAGAATGGGGCTACCGTTTTTCTGTGGTGTTTGGCTGAAAAGAGCAGTGATAGTGTAAGTTTTCTGACTTGCTAGCCTGCTCCTTTTTTGGTCTTTAGGCTAAGGAAATTAGCTTTTTTTTGGAGCTTTGTCTGCGACTGTTGATATTTCGAGGTTTCTGGCTTCTCCGGCACCCTGTCTAGGATACATGCAGCAAAAAGAAAACCCTGAAGACTCATTCATGTGTTGTTTCTCAGGACACAAGTAACCCAGGTTGGTCTGCCTTCCTTCCACCTTTCAAAATCTTTTCATGTTTGTTTTATGTTTAATGTTTAGGGTTTTTAGCTGTACTTACTGGGCGGAATACGGAAAAGGTACTCTTACTCCATCTTTCTAGAAGTGAGACTATTTCGATTTCATACCTCAAATTTCCCTCTCTACTTCTAATTTGGAAAAATGAATAACTTAAATCTAGCACATTTGAATTTTATCTGTGTTTTAAAAGTTAAATATAAGTGGAAGATATGCAAAAAAGGACTTCTTAAACATTCAGAGTCAAATATATACTGCTAAGGTTAAGTACAAAGGCAAGTTAGTAAATGCTATGTAAATCTTCACAGATATCCAAAGCTACCCATGAAAGAAAGCAAGCCATTGACAGATATCATTCTATAAGGGAAGAAAAAATTAACACAGCATAAAAACTATCTGAGATTAAACCTAAAAAAGGAAAAAGTAAGTAATGTATTAGGAGAAGACGACAGAGAGTGTATTTCTTTTCATGGGACTCATAGACGCAGTAGAAATATACTTAGAAGCTAAGAGGAATGGAAATGTATTACATATTTGCAAACAAACATCTGAATTATGAATGCTTGTTATTGTTTCTCTGATAATAAAAAAATTTTGACAGGTAACCATGGAAAAGATGAACATTCTAAAATCAATATATTTTCCATTTGATTACATGAGATTATGCCAGTGTTAATCTTTTAAAAATATTTTAAACGTATTTCTCTCTTTTCCTTATTTGTCTGTCTCTTTCTGACATAGTTTGAGATTCAATTTCTGATCACTTGCTTCTCTGGCTCCTTTCCCACATTTCAACCATCGAGAACCACTGAACTGAAATTTACGCACTAAAATTAATACGGCTGTAGAATACAATTGTACAAAGGAAACTAAACTATAATCTAATCTGTACCACTTGAAACTGCAGTTCCAAGGTGAGGCTTTCATCACAATTCTCTGGCTCTGTTTTGTGTTTCAAACTACAGAGTTCAAATACAATTTTCTCAGGAAACGAAACAATTTGAAAGAGGGAAAAATCTTAAAAAGGAAACTTCTGATTAGAAAACAAAAAGTACCTCTTCATCCAATTCTTTCATTATCTTGTCTAGTTTTATGTTTGAGGTTCTGTAAAAACAAAAGCAATACAGATTAGAAATATACATATTTCCTATTGCCCAGGGTTAAACACTAACATTCCTTACTTTTCCACTTAACTAGAGTTTTGTATCCTTTTTTGGTGCCATGGATCTCTTTGGCAGTCAAGTGAAGCCTATGGCCTTTTTTCAAAATATTTTTTGAAGCACAAAAATTATATATGATTAAAAGAAAACAATTAGGCTGGGTGCAGTGGCTCATGCCTGTAATCCCAGCACTTTGGGAGGCTGAGGCGGCTGGATCATCTGAAGTCAGGAGTTCGAGACCAGCTTGGCCAATATGGTGAAACCCTGTCTCTACTAAAAATTTAAAAAAAAAAATTAGCGAGGCATGGTGGCGGGCGCCTGTAATCCCAGCACTTTGGGAGGCTGAGGCGGCTGGATCATCTGAAGTCAGGAGTTCGAGACCAGCTTGGCCAATATGGTGAAACCCTGTCTCTACTAAAAATTTAAAAAAAAAAATTAGCGAGGCATGGTGGCGGGCGCCTGTAATCCCAGTTATTTGGGAGGCCAAGGCAGGAGAATCACTTGAACCTGGGAGGTGGAGGTTGCAGTGAGCCGAGGTCATGCTACTGCACTCCAGCCTGGGTGATAGAGTGAGACTCCATCTCAAAAAAAAAAAAAGAAGCCAATTATATTGAAACACAGTAATAAACTTTTAAAAAATATGTGTAATTCAGTAGTATATATGCTTCCTTATTAATATATTAAATCACAAGATCTAGTGGCAGTAATTTCAAAGTATTGATGAGCATAAATGATATTTAGAGATAGCTGTAACAACTGTAACAAGAAAACATCTATAATTTCTGTTGGTAATAAAAATTAACAACTGCTGCTAATAACTGAATTGCTGCCTATGCTCAGAATTGAAACAAGTGCTAAAATTAAGTTATAAGTTAGAGAAAACATTCACCTTTTCTCATCCAAATTTAAGGACTTCAAATTTCATCCATGGACTCTTTGGGGGAGGTCTATAGATTTCAGGTTAAGGATCCCTAAACTCCGTCATGCAATACTTGCCACTACTCAAAAATTTGCCATTTATCGTTTAATACAGGATAAAGTAAATGAAGAGAAAGGTAGCATATATCAAATCAGTTAAGGCACCATTTGGCAACACTCAAAGTGTATTATCTTCATTACCATTTGCTTTCTTTGGTTCAAAATGTAATTCTGAGCTTCAAAACCTATATATACAACATTTTCACATGAATGCCTCATTAAATACCTCACTCAGCATCTCCAAAATGGAACTTACTGCCTCTGTTCCACACTCCCACCCCAATACCAATTTGCTTCTCTTCTAGAGTCCCTAAGTAAATGACAACACCTAGGAATCATCCTTGACTCATCCTCCCTCACTCCCATTTAGTTGAATAACGTGCCAAGTGCTGCTAATTAAGCAGGAACTTCTTTTGAAACAGCAAATTTAATATATATTTTTTACTTACTAGTTTAATGACTTTTGATGTTTTTCCATTACACTTAAAATAAATTCCAAATTTCTTAGTCCCCCCCCCCACAAAAAAAAAAAAGAGAAAAAAAAGAATTCTCCCCAATCTAGACCTTGCCATCTTCCCCATTCTCATCTCAGGCTTTTCCTTCCCTCGCATCTTACTGGCCAGTCAAGGTGTCTTACCTCACGGCCTTCACAGATACTCACCTCCTGGACCCTAACACTTCCTTCCACTCTTCTCCTAATAATTTCTATTGACTCTTCTGATTTTAGCTTTCTCTGATCTCTGACAAAACAGTACAGGCATCTCCTGATGTATTCCTGATATTCCTGTATAATTTTATTCTCTCCCCAATTAACACATACCACACTTCTTTTACTTTTTTTTTTGAGACGGAGTCTCACTCTGTTGCCCAGGCTGGAGTGCAGTGGTGCGATCTCAGCTCACTGCAAGCTCCGTTTCCCAGGTTCACGCCATTCTCCTGCCTCAGCCTCCTGAGTACCTGGGACTACAGGCGCCTGCCACCACGCCCAGCTAATTTTTTGTATTTTTAGTAGAGACGGGGTTTCACCTTGTTAGCCAGGATGGTCTTGATCTCCTGGCCTTTTGATCCGCCCACCTTGGCCTCCCAAAGTGCTGGGATTACAGGCGTGAGCCACCGCGCCCGGCCTACCACACTTCTTGATAATTACTTATCTGTTTTTCTTGCTAAATTACAAGCTCCTTGTGGAGAGGGGCCATGTCTTGATTTATTCAGTACTATATTGTTGACAAGCACATTATATGACACTTTAACTGAAATTTTTATTGAATAAATGAATGTAACTAAAATGATTTGAATGCAGAGAATCTGATTTAAAGAAATGCAAGTGGCTGGGCGTGGTGGCTCACACCTGTAATCCCAGCACTTTGGGAGGCCGAGGTGGGCGGATCAAAAGGCCAGGAGATCGAGACCATCCTGGTTAACACAGTGAAACCCCGTCTCTACTAAAGAATTCAAAAAATTAGCCGGGCTTGGTGGTGGGCGCCTGTAGTTCCAGCTACTCAGGAGGCTGAGGCAGGAGAATACCATGAACCCGGGAGGTGGAGCTTGCAGTGAGCTGAGATCACAGCACTGCACTCCAGCCCGGGTGACAGAGTGAGACTCTATCTCAAAAAAAAATAAAAATAAAATAAATAAAATAAAGAAATGCAAGTAAATATCACTCCACAATCCCTAGCACTAGGTTTTTATTTTAAAAACTATTTACCAATTCAATACATAATTTTTAAAAGTTTCATCTCAATTTTATTTCCTTGAGGTGATACACTTTCATATGATTATTAGCCAATTCAGCCATTCTTATTACTTCCTCAAACTGATCCCTACTCACCACTACTACCAGTTTGTCACTTGTCTTTAATATTGTTTAAAATTTTTTTGGGGCCAGGCACGGTGGCTCACGCCTGTAATCCCAACACTTTGGGAGGCCGAGGTGGGTGGATCACCTGAGGTCAGGAGTTCGAGACCAGCCTGGCCAACATGGTGAGATCCTGTCTCTACTAAAAATACCAAAACTAGCCGGGCGTGGTGGCAGGTGCCTGTAATCCCAGCTACTCAGGGGACTGAGGCAGGAGAACCACTTGAACCCGGGAGGCAGAGGTTGCAGTGAGCCGAGATCACGCCATCACACTCCAGCCTGGGGGACAAGAGTGAGACTTCATCTCAAAAAAAAAAAAAAATTCGGATGTAGAGACTTCTCAACATTTATATACTGTTTATCTACCCAGTTCTTCCCCTTATTTACATATTTTGTATTTAGAAATTCTTTCCAAATCCTGGGGTCAGTTAATTATTTGCTTACATTCAAATGCCTTTTTAAAAGAAATTCGTATTATACACTTAACCATAGAAACTATCAGGAATGGTTAAAAGTGAGAATTTTACCTGTTTTGTACCAAACCCCCCACCCGCTCTGTCACAAAATTACCAGTGTTCCCAATTCTATTTGTTGAATACTTTTCGTGTTACCTTTGCATTTCATTTATTCAATACTATTCACTAAAAACATAAATAATTATAAAAAATTATTGCTTATAATTGATAAGTAATTCAGTATTATGCTAGGTAATTTAAATTAATCTTGAGCATAACTCAAAGATATTTTTTCTGTCAGTCTAATGACAATAACATGCTGAAATTAGACCCACAGAAAAAAATACTCTTGAGTTACTGCTCTAGTGAATCACAGTGGAAATTAGAATGGCCACATCAAAAATTTAGTATATTTTAATCTTCAACATTTTACATTTCAAAAAGCACCTGATTTAATGTAAACTAATTTCTCCTTTATTTATTTTTCTTTTTGAGACAGAGTCTTGCTCTGTCACCCAGGCTGGAGTGCAATGGTGTGATCTCGGCTCACTGCAACCTCTCCCTCCCAGGTTCAAGCAATTCTCATGCCTCAGCCTCCCAAGCAGCAGGGACTACAGGTGCACACTACCGTGCCCAGCTAATTTTTTGTATTTTCAGTAGAGATGCAGTTTCGCCACATTGGCCTGGCTGGTCTTGAACTCCTGCCCTCAAGTGATCCACCATGCCCATCCTAATTTGCCCTTTTAGTTAGCTAATTATGTAAGGAGAAAAAAGCAGTAAGTCAGGCAACTAAATGAACCAGCATTACAGTTTTTTAAGAATACAGACTGTTGGCCGGGCGCGGTGGCTCACGCCTGTAATCCCAGCACTTTTGGAGGCCGAGGTGGGCAGATCACAAGGTCAGGAGATCAAGACCATCCTGGCTAACATGGTGAAACCCCGTCTCTACTAAAAATACAAAAAAAAAAATTAGCCAGGCATGGTGGCGGGTGCCTGTAGTCCCAGCTACTCGGGAGGCTGAGGCAGGAGAACGGCGTGAACCCAGGAGGCGGAGCTTGCAGTGAGCCAAGATCACACCACTGCACTCCAGCCTGGAAGACAGAGCGAGACTCCATCTTAAAAAAAAAAAAAAAAAAAAAAAAAGAATACTGCTTTGCTGATGATTGTAATGAAAACACAGTTGGAACATATTACAAAGCACACAATATATTATTTTCATGAATTAAAAAAAAAAAAAAAAAGAATACAGACTGCCAGGAACAAATGTACTTTAAATATTCTGAGGAAAATACATCTATAACTAAGCCAACATAAATACAACTTCTCAATTCTAGCCGAGACACATCATGAATGTATTATCAGTAGTAATCTTTACATTCTCATTTTCTATCTACTTTCACATGTTTACAGGGTATAGCTTTCAAATAAGTATTTGGTATATAAAACTTTTAATATGAAAAACTTAAAGTATATTCTCACCTGCACTTCTGCTCCATTTCATCTTTTAACTGCATTTCATTATGCAGCTGTTCTTCCAGCTTATAGATTGTTTTTTGCAAACTTTCCTGCTTTAATTTAAAACAAAAACAAAAACTCATTCTACTAAGAATATTTAGACATTTAAAATATCAAGTCTATGTTAATATTTTAAACCTTTTTGGAAAATAATTTAGTTTAACCTTACCTCTATCTCAATTTTTTTATTATTAACTTAACAAGCACTTTCTTAACATCTACTAAACGTTAGGCCATTAGAAATACAAAAATTAAAAAGATTTGGTTCCTGTTCTCATGAAGTAAATAGTTACATAGTGAGGCAAAGTTAAATTGGAAGAGAAAAAAGAACATACAATGTCCCAAAGACATATGCACAAAATATTACAATAGACTGTGGTAAATAATAAAAAAATTATCTACAGAGTGTTCCAAAGGACAGAAAAGGTCACTTCTAACTCTGCCAAGAATATATAATTCTTGAGTTGAGGCCTAAAAGATAAGAACTGATAATCTGATAAAGCAAAGAAGGTGGCACAAGGAAGGCATTTTAGCTAGAATGAACAATGAGCCCAAAAGTAGAAAGGCAGAAGAAAATACGATACATTTGGGAAATGGAAAGAAATCAAGTACTATAGCAGAGCACAGAATGTAATAGGAAAGACAACTCACATTAAGCCTAAGAAGGTAATGATCCTTGTATGCACAAATTGGAGTTGGGGACTTTAACCCATAAGCATTTTAAATGAGAAATGACATAATACTGGCACCTCAGAAACATCACTACAATAATAAGGTGAATGAACAGCTTAGAGGGCAGTGAAGTTCTAAGAAGAGCAACCAGTTAAAAAGCTATCAAAACAGTTCAGACAAGAGAATATGGATCTGATAAAAGGCAGAGGCTACAGGAATGAAGAGGAAGTAATGGATAAAGGTATCAATTGGAAAGCACAATGTATGACCAAACCGACTGAAAGTTAGAATAGATATAATACCATTATGAAACACAGCCAACACACTGCTAGGGAGGGAATGGGGACAGGAAAACAGTGAGTTTAGCTCTGGCCTAGTTTGATACACCTGAGAAGTATACAGAAGAGAGAGAAAGATTCAGGACTGGAGCTCAGACAAGCAAGCTGGACATGAATGAGATTACCTACAGAGAAAGAGCAGAGAGCCAAGATCAGAACTTTGGGAAATGTTTAATAATTGAAAGTGAGCAGAGGAGGAAGATCCTGAAAAGAGGATTGAAAAATAAATAAAATTCAAAAATATGGGAGGTAAAAAAGAAGGAAACAATGGGAACATAGAAGAGTTAGAAATGTTTGAAGTTCCAAAGAAGTAGAAAGTAGTCAGTGTCAAATACAGCAAAGAAAAATAAGATATGGGCTGAAAATCATCCATTGTATTTGGCAATTGCAAAGTTGTTCATTAGCATCTCTACTAAAAGGTTTTCAAGGAAAATTAAATTAGTTGATTTTGTACTTAGTTCTAGGTTAAAATAATTAGCATATCCCCCCGATATTATTAGAGCAAAAGATAAAGGTAGCAACCACTGATAAACTTATGGTAATCACCACTGAACAAAATCAGCCCAAAGAAAACATGAATCCTTTGAATATTTTTGAAGGCCGAAGGCACTTCTAACTCTACAGTCAAGTAACACAGTGAGAGCTGACTTACAGCAACTCCTTATTATTACGTAGGTCAAAGATTTTTGAGCCCTTGTTAGCAATACATAACTTGCCAAGCAGCTTTACTGGGATTAAAATTTAAGAGAAAGATGAAATTAACAGCAAATGGGTACTCATATAGTTCCTTCACCTTTTTCTCATTTTCCCTTTTCACCACATGTTCTCTTATATTTAACAGTCAATGTATCAAGGAGAAAGAAAAGAATCATTATCAGCTTTTTAAAAATGGCTGCTACCTCTTCCTCTCCTCTGTTAAAAATATGTAGGCTTGCAATGTCTCTGTGCCCCCCCCCCCCCCCCCAAAAAATGTAGGCTATAGTAGACAAAAAGTTCAAAGAATGCTCTAGGAATGGACAGATTACTCCGGATATTTTTCAGAAAATTCCTGTTAACCCAAAAGGACCTTCTGAAATGTAAGCAAGTAAGATTTCGTTTTACCTCTGTCTCAGAACATGAGCTATATAAACAACAGAAAGAACTCAACTAAAATGTATTTTCTAGAGTAATTTACTTCTCAGTGGACAAATTAAGATGATGCTGACTATACTGGTTATTCTCCATTTCCCCCATTCCCCTCTAACCTTGAAAATTCATCCTCTGCTCTTCTTTGCCTTAAAATCTACAGAGTGCATTGCCTGTATTACTCTGTAGCCCTATGATTTTAAGGTTGGTTTCAACCCACAGGAGACACCAGCAGAAATCTGAAGGTAAAAAAAAGAAATATTCATTCTCCCTACACCCTTTGTGCTTTACTGTGGTTCTCGCAATGTTCTACGTTTTATATTCCTCTTCTATGATGTCAGGCTTTCTCTGAGCTACGATAAGGTTTCCTCTCTTTGCTCCTTCAGTACAGGGCAATGGCTTCCCACTCTTGTTCATACATGGGTGCTTTAGTACCCTTTATTGTTTCCCTCTACTGATGTTCACAGCATGTTAATCATCTCTTCATTAAACTCTTCATTTAATAAATGCAAAAATATGGTGCGTGTGTGTATATATGTGTGTGTGTATATATATGTATGCAATGGAATATTACTCAGCCTTAAACACGAAGGAAATTTTAATACATACTACAACATGGATGAACCTTGAAGACATTATGCTACATGAAATAAGCCAGTCACATATGGATAAATATTGTATGATTCCATTCATATGAGGTACCTAGAATAGGCAAATTCATTGAGACAGAAAGTAGAATAGTGGTTACCAGGAGCTGGGGGGAGGGTGAAATGAGGAGTTACTGTTTAATTGGTATAGATTTTTAGTTTGGGATGATGAAAAGGTTCTAGAGATGGATAGCAGTGATGGCTGCACAACTACGTGAAGGTGCTTAATGCCACTGAACTGCAAACTTAAAATGATTAAAACAGTAAATTTCATGTAATGTATATTTACCATACACACAAAACTCTCTGTTTAAATATTTTGAACATGTAATCTGTTTGCCTGTCAAGACCCATAATGATACATTGATATATCATAGTTCCTGATTCCAAAGATTTAAAAAAATGACCACCGTCAATCTGTGTAACAATTTAGTTTACTAACTTCCTCCAAATATATTATTCCATTTGATATTTGAGCAAAAAATCAGACTGAAAAGGAGACGGGAGAAAGAAGGGCCATAAAAATCTAAGTTCAGCTAACCACAGCTTCACAAACAATATATAAATTTACTATCATACACACAAATATCCACAAAACAGTTTTAAAAACAATTTTCTTAATATTAAGAAAATACCTACCAAGCTTTTATCTGCATTGGAGCTAGTTCTGTTATCATTAGGATTTGCTGAAGATAAGTATCTGAGGGAAAGAAAAGTTTAAAAAGAAAACAAAACAAAAAACTCTGTAATATCCCATAACAACCAATAATAAATACTACATGCCTATTTTATGTTCAGTGTTATAGTAACTTTGTTTTTAAAAATTAAGTATAGGTTCATAATTTTTATAAACATAATTCAGAAATGATACATATATTAAATGAAACACCCAGTTAGGTCTAAAAATAGTAGCAGCCTATAAACATACGACTTAATATTCCTGCAGCAAAACATAAGAATATTCATACCAAGTAAGATAAATAAAAACCATAGTCTCCAGTTAGTTCAGATTAGGCTTTCTGGTCATGAGAGCAGGTTATGACAGGTTTTTCCACCAAACAAATAACTTAAAAACATTCAGTTTTCAGAGCTTTTTGTATATAAGAATTGGAGGTAAGAAACTGCTGACTTCTGCAGACATATGCATAACCATCTTTCCTGCACCCAACTATCCTTCAGCAAAGCATAATATTGCCTCTTCGGGTCAAAAAAGTTTTTGCCTAAGTGGGTGAAATAACAGAACCAAAGTTTAGGTGATGCTGCTAATCTTTCGGGACTCCTAGCCTTGCAGAGTGAGTTCTTTAAATTCAGGGTAAAGTTAGAATTGTATATAAATAAAGCTATTAGTGAACTAATTTAGAGGTCCTTTTTAGATGTCTCACAAGATTCTCAAACAATCTAAATAGATCACATATGTAAACAATTTTCTAAGCTACCAAATATTATATAAAGGTAAGGTACTAGTGCCGCCAGTGTTGCTACTACCGCCACCGTGCTACAACTACCATAATCACTACTTCTACCATCACCACCACTACAGTCAGCACCCTGATTAACCAGTAGAGCTATTGCAAAAGGAGATCAAATGGTTACAGTATACTTCATAGCTACTGGAGGCATGTGTTAACACACCAGATATTAATAATGTTCCAAAAGAACAGTTTAAGTAAATTTTAAAAATTAGTGAATAATAGAAGATAATCAAGTATCCATAAAGTATCAATAAACATACACAGTATAATGGTACTATAAAAGAAACAGCTAGAAATATGCCACTTCCTAGGTTTTCCTTGAAAAATTATTCAGATCAAATGGAGACTCCAATATCTTTAAGACAATAATAGGGGCTGTGTAGCAACTTTATAGAGGAAAAGTCCCATATAACAAATGACAAATTCTAGGTGTAGTGCAATTTAATTCCATTGACTATTAAGCATCTCAGAAATTCAATGTGAGATTCTGCTTATGTAATATAAATAAGGCATATAGCAATGCCAGTGGAATCTAAATTAGATGAGACTGTTTCATCTCTAAGATATTTTCTAAACTTAACATGCTATGTGACTGAGACTGACATTTTAGTCTTCTGCAAAATTAGTAATATAAGCTTGAATGTAGCGAAGGAAATGTAAGGATATCCCTTGCATACACCCATTAATTCTTCCACCTTCTGTCTTTTTTCTATCAAGGTACGTTTGCATATTATATCGGTGCTTTTACATAAAATCTGGTCATTTAGGTAACTTTTTACGAAACGGGAGTTACTATATTAGGAATATAGCTTAAGGCTATTTTAAAAATCATGTTTAATTCAGCTATAATTAAGCAACAATGATTTCTGCCCTTGGTATTAAAAGTATATCTGGATTTCAGGGATAAGAATTTCAGAGGTTTTCTATTTCATATCTGTATATTCAAAATTATGCTTACATATTACAATAAAGCTAATCAATATTTTGCCAGGGCCAGGTGCAGTGGCTCACACCTGTAATCCGTTGGGATTACTTTGGGAGGCCAAGGTGGGTGGATCACTTGAGGCCAGGGGTTTGAGACCAGCCTGGCCAACAGCCTGGCCAACATGGCAAAACCCCATCTCTAATAAAAATACAAAGATTAGCCAGGCGTGGTGGTATGCACCTGTAATCCCAGCTACTCAGAGGCTGAGGCACAAGAATCACTTGAACCCAGGAGGCGGAGACTGCAGTGAGCCAAGATCACACCACCGCACTCCAGCCTCAGCGACAGAGCAAGACTCTGTTTCAAATATATATATATTTTTTGTTGGTTCTTTCTTTACGAAGAGCAACCGTACCTTTGCCTGTTCATGTAGTAAGTGATTACTTAAAAAATACTACATTTATTTGTCAATAGGCTGTGACAGTTAAGAATACAGTATAATTTCTACTTTTAAGAAACTTAAAAATTAGTTTGGGCCATAAAACATGAATACAAAGAAAAACTAGAGAACATAATCAAGTGCATGATAATGTAGGACAAATAGTATAATAAATGTTTATTTAACTCAAGGTTACCATTATACAGAGAAACCTAAATAAAGTTATTAACTGCTGGACTCTACTACAGACAATACAAAAACATTGGGGGTTGTTTATATCAACAACTCGAGTGTTTCAGAAGCCAAGTCAAAGAATAATTGATAAAAATACAAAAAGTTAACACTTCAGCAGGCTGGGCACAGTGGGTGACACCTGTAATCCCAGCACTTTGGGAGGCCCAGGTGGGCAGATCACCTGAGGTCGGGAGTTCAAGACCAGCCTGACCAACATGGAGAAACCCTGTCTCTACTAAAAATACAAAATTAGCCGGGCATGGTGGCGCATGCCTGTGATTCCAGCTACTCGGGAGGCTGAGGAAGAAGAATCGCTTGAACCCAGGAAGCGGAGGTTGCAGTGAGCTGAGATTGTGTCACTGCACTCCAGCCTGGGCAACAAGAGCAAAACTCTGTCTCAAAAAAAAAAAAAAAAAAAAAAAAAAAAAAGAATGCTTCAGCAAAAACCACCCTGAAGCTCTTCTGTATATGTATGTAAATTGAAAACAGTTATAATATTATACTCACGGAGTATTAGGGAAGAAAAAAAGATAAGTGCCAGCTATCTCATTGATGTTGCAACAAAAAGTATTAAGTACTATCTTACAGTGGATTACTGAAGAAGTTTCAAAAAGCCGGACTAAATTGTCTTTTTGTTTTCTAAGATTAACTTGAATGGCTCTTACACTAAAATGACAAGACCCTTCACTTTAAAATAAGATTAGTTATAATGACCTCAAATGTAATAATTTACTCCAAGCAAATCAGTTATCTGATACCATTCCAAAGGAGTATAATTTGATTAGAAGTACATATTTTTGAGGTAATTAAAAGTAGATTTAACCCACCCAGTAAGTGTTATCATATAGTTCAATGCATTATACTGGTATAACACTTTGTTCAGATTTCTTTTTCTTTTTCTTTCCTTTTTTTTTTTGAGACAGAGTCTCGCTCCATTGCCCAGGCTCAAGTGCAGTGGCATGATCTTGGCTCACTATAACTTCCGCCCCCCAGGTTCAAGCGATTCTCCTGCCTCAGTCTCCCAAGTAGCTGGGATTACAGGCATATGCCACCACGCCTGGCTAATTTTTGTATTTTTAGTAGAGATGGGGTTTCACCATGTTGGCCAGGCTAGTCACGAACTCTTGACCTCAAGTGACCCGCCCACCTTGGCTTCCCAAACAGCTGCGATTACAGGCGTGAGCCACCGTGCCTGGCCGAGATTTCTACTATGTAGTTCTTACCAACCTACATTGCACAATTTATCCATTTCTCACCAAGATGTGAGCATCTCAAGAGAAGGCACTGTATCTTATTCATCCTTTTCCATGCAATTTGGTGCTTAGTATATACCTGACAAATAATAAGTTATCAAAGATATCCGTGGAATGAATGAATGCTCAGCACACTAAAATAATGTTAAATGTTTAACTTAAATCTCAAGTACATTAAAGCTAACATGAACTCATATTAATGGTAATAATAGTTAACACTGAGTGCTTATACCATGCAAAGCACTCTTCTAAGTGCTGTACTGTGTTTTAATTTACTTAAACCTTATAACAATCCTATGAGGTAAGTAGGCAAGCCGTATTATTGTTATTATCATCATCCCTATTTTTGAGGAAATGGAGGCATAAAAGGCCAAAGTTATTTGTCCAAGGTCACAGTGGAGGTAATACTACATGTTATAACACATGGTAAATTAAATGGGTTTGGGGAGGAATCACTTAATTTTTGAAGAGCTAAAAATTGATATAGCATCAATATGGTGATGATAATGCTAGAAAAGTCTACATGCTGGCCAGGCACGGTGGGTCACGCCTGTAATCCCAGCACTTTGGGAGGCTGAGGCGGGCAGATCATGAGGTCAGGAGTTCAAGACCAGCCTGGCCAACATGGTGAAACCACATCTCTACTAAAAATACAAAAATTATCTGGGTGTGGTGGTGGGCACCTGTAATCCCAGCTACTCGGGAGGCTGAGGCAGGAGAATTGCTTGAACCCAGGAGGTGGAGGTTGCAGTGAGCCAAGATTGTGCCACTGCACTCCAGCCTGGGTGACAGAGCAAGACTCCGTCTTGGAAAAAACAAAACAAAACAAAAAAAGTCTACATGTTGTTTCAAAATGTATTATAAACCATAAGTCTACAGATCAAAATATCAGTATTTATAGCATTTTTTGACCTATTAATTGTTGTAACTTGAGGATATATAGTATATCATTTAGCAAAAAAAATTTTGAAAAACAATGTCCTAAACATGGATGAGTCCAAGAGAAATTAAATATGAAATACTGGAAATATCATGCATCAATGAAAAATTGCATAATAAGGTGTATCTTTATATACCATTAAATCTACTTTAAAAATGATTTTTAGATATTTCTAAGAACAAAATCAGCACTTACTCCTACAATCACTGTTTAGCATACTTACCTACGATTGCTATAATATGTAAATCCTACAAAAGGTAGTTGATTGCCAACAAAAGCTTTAGGAATAGGGAATGTTTCTTCCTCTCCTTTATCTTCTTCCAAGTCATCAAAATTACTAGTATCAATGTCACTACTTAAATCGGGTACAACTGGTGCTACAGCTAAAGACAAAACAAAATTAGTTGTTCATTTCAAACTTAAAATACAAGCAAAGTGAAGCAGATTCCATACCAACTACTGATGGTTTCTCTCTTATAAAAGTTTGCAAACCACAAATTCCACCTGGCTTGAATCCTATTATACTAAGCTTTACCAGGACTAAAAATCAACTGATAATTGATCATTATGTAATTCTATGAAACAATTATCTTCAAAGTCACCTATAATTATCTATACCTTGGGTTTAACTTGACTATTACAAATCAAGTATTATTAAGGTTTGTTTTAGAATGTACCAAGGTATAAAATACACAAAAGCATTCAGGACTACAGAAAAGACTTTTTAGAAACTAAAGCATAACAAACTGTACTCGAAAAAATGTTTAGCTTTAAATAGTATTTTTTGGTTAATCTGCTTTACAGTAAGCCAGAAATTAAGGTCACTTCTTAGCTTCCTGGACATAATAATTTGGTACTGAAATATTTTTACTCACTCAGAATCCAGATGATCAATACTCCTTTCTCCCACCCCAATATCTCCATAAGATTAAGCCACAGGAGCAACGGTTTTGGAATTGTATTTTCAGACTAGCTACCTCTAGAATCAAGTGATTAAAACTAATGCAGTGAGGTATTTATGATATCACTGTTAATAAAAAAGGGCAGTAATATAAAAAATGGACATGACATCTTCAAGAATTATAAATTTGATGTGGACCAAGTCTTTCATATACTTAATAATATAAAACCATATGTGACAACGTTTAAATATTCATAATATAGGAGAAAAATCCATATAAAACTAATACTACTAACATCTATTTTTGGGGCTTGAATGTTACAAGGGGTACATCTAAAAATAAATTCTAAGAAAATAAAATTTTAAGAAAATTTATTTTTTAGCTTAAAGATACTGTAGTATAATAAAACATCCCTGAATTATGATCATCAAAATACTAAAAAATTATTTTAGGTACACTAACCTCGTGTTCTTTTAGGGAAAACGAATCAATTTTCTTTTCAATCATCTGGGTATTTCAGGCAAGAAATACCTATTCTTGTGCCATCTGAGACACAGTAAATTAATATTTAGGGAACGAAACAACACATTTAGCCGAATGAAGCTGTAGTACTAACTAATAGTAACACAAGAGTGATATTAAGGCTTTTCCACCATTCCACTTTCCTTAATGGCCAACAGAACTGTCTGATTAGACATGGTTAGCTTTCTAGTATTTGTAAAATGAGGGGAAGACACTAAACGGTTGCCGCCCTTGGGAAATACATAAGTTAATTATGGTCTTGGCATAAATTTTATGTTAAAAGAGTGATCTCAATCAGAGACACTTTTGCCTGCTGGAGGGTGTTCAGCAATGTCTGGGTACATATTCTGGTTGTCATTAATGGGAAAAAAGGTGTTACTAGCACCTAATGAGTACAGTCATGGGATGTCACTAAACATCCTTAAGTTTAGGATAATCCCCACAAAAAGAATTATCTGTCAACTGCTAAAGCTCAGAAAACCTGCTTTAAAATTATATCAGAAAGAGAGAACAGAATAAGTGTGCTGCATTTTCTCTTGCTGTTTCTGATGGACCTACTCTTTTTATAAATGACACTATTTCACAGTAGTTCTAAAATGACAAATTCTCACCTGTTTAAATTCTGAGATACAAGTGGGGAAAATATTGGAAGAGTTATATATGTAATTATTTCTGCTTCTAAATTAAGATGCTTAGGCTTTATATAATGCCATATAATCACTTCAGAACTAATAAGAATAAAGATAACTTTATGGAATAAACATCAGTATATATTTGTTTAAAAATTTGTTTTCATTAAATAACTGTTAATTTAGAAACATGTTCCATAAAAAAGAGTCCAGCAAATGTTGTCAAAAATGGCAGAGCAGGGAACTCAAAGAAATCATACCTCCACTGAAACAACCATTGAGTTGGCAAAAACTACCAGAGCAACTTTCTGAGAACTCTGGAATCTAATAAAAAACTAATAACAAGCAGGGAGTGTTTAATGAAGAAAGAGGCTATAAAAATTTGGCATTTAAGGAAATCTCTGTCACTGGCTGAGATAATGAAATGGAGATTTCAGTGAATATACACGACAAGGAATACAGATTTTGCAAAATTAGCTTGGAAAAGTCACTAGATGAATGACTGCAGCCCACAACAAGCAACAACAGCAAGCCCGGGGGGAAAGAGGAAGAATCTGATTTCCAGAGTTACAACACTGTAATATCCAAAATGTCCCTCTTAGAAGGATACAGCTGCTTTAAAACAATGTCCAATTTACAACAAAAAATTACAAAGCATGTAAAGAAGCAAGAAAGTATAGGCCATTCACAGGGAATACAGAAAATGTTAGAAACCTCCAGGTGCAGTGGTTCATGCCTGTAATCCCAGCACTTTGGGAGGCCAAGGCAGGTGGATCACAAGGTCAGGAGATTGAGACCATCCTGGCTAACATGGTGAAATCCCGTCTCTACTAAAAAATACAAAAAATTAGCCAGGTGTGGTGGTGGGCGCCTGTCGTCCCAGCTACTTGGGAGGCTGAGGCAGGAGAATGGCGTGAACCCAGGAGGCGGAGCTTGCAGTGAGCCGAGATCGTGCCACTGCACTCCAGCCTGGGCAACAGAGCAAGACTCCGTCTCAAAAAAAAAAAAAAAAAAAAAAGGAAAATAATAGAAACCACCTCTGAGGAAACCAAGACATTAGATTTACTCAACAAAATCTTAAACTCTCTTAAATGTGTTCAAAAAGCAAACGAACACTATGGATGAAGTACCAGAAAGATGATGTCTTAACAAAGAAAAAATATCATGAAAGAGATCGAAAATAGAACCAAATAGAAATTCTAGCACCGAAAAGTACAATAGCTGAAGTTAAAATTTCACTAGAAAGCTTCAACAGCAGATCTGAATAGGCAGAGGAAAAAAAAATCAGTGAACTTGAAGATAGGACAAATGAAATTATCAAGTGTGAGGAACAGTAAGAAAAAGAATGAAAAAGTGAACAGAGACTAAGGAAACTGTGGCATCAACCAGACCAACATACACATTATGGGAGTTCCAGAAGGAGAGAAAGGGGCAGAAAGACTATTTGAAGAAATAATGGCCAAACCTTTCCAAATCTGGTAAAAGATATAAATCTACCCATCCAAGAAGCTGAATGCCAACTATGAAAAACTCCAAAAGCTCCACGTGAAGACACATCATAATCACATGCCATAATCAAACTGTTTTAACTCAAAGCCACATGAAGAAGAAAAAGAGTATCAGCAAAGGTAGCTATTTAGATAAATGTAAATAGAAGCAGGTTTTTAAGCTACTCAAAGTAAACTGGTATCAATTCAACCTAGACTGTTATCAATTTAGAATGTTAAGTGTAATTCCATGTTAACTAATAAGAAAATGACTAAAATATATACAGAAAAGGAAAAGAAGAAGAATTAAAATAGCATACTGGGGAAAAAACTAAACACAAAAGAAAGCAATAATGTATTAGCTGAGGAATAAAAAGGAAATATATGACATAGAAAACAAATAGGAAGATGACAGAAGTATTTTCTTATCAGTATTCACTTTACATTTAAATGGATTAAACTCACCAATCAAAAGGCTGAGATGGGTAGAATGCAATAAAAAATGATTTAATTATATCTGTCTAGAGACTCACCTTAGATCCACAGACATAGGTTAAAAGGTTACTTGACCTGCATCCACAGGTTAAAAGTAACAGAGGGAAAAAGACATTCCATGCAAAAGGAAGCTGAAGCGGCTATATTAACATGAGACAAAATAGACTTTAAATCAAAAACTGTCAGAAGAGGCAAAAAAGTACACTGCATATTAATTATATTGATAAAAGGCTCAATCCATTAAGAAAATATAATGATTATAAAAATGTATGCATCAAACACAGCCCCAAAATGTAAGAAGCAAAAATAGACATGAATGCAGGGAGAAACCATTCTAAAAAATAGTTTTATAGCTTGTCCCCACAAATGTCATGTTGAAAAGTAATCCCCAATGTTGGAGGGCGTGCTGGTGGGATGTGACTGGATCACAGAAGAGGATTTCTCATGAATGGTTTAGCATCACCCCCTTGGTGTTGCCCTAAAGACATTGAATGAGTTATTGCCAGATCTGGTTGTTTAAAAACGTGTGTGGCATCTTCCCCCTCACCCTCTCTTTTGCTCCTGCTCTTACCATGTGATGGGCCTGTTCTCACTTTGACTTCTGCAATGAGTAAAAGCTCCCTGAGGCCTCTCCAGAAGCTGAGCAGATGCCAGCACCATGCTTGTACAGCCTGCAGAACCACTAGCCAATTAAAACTCTTTTCTTTATAAATTACCAGTCTCAGGTATTCCTTTACAGCAATGCAAGAATGGCTTAACAGAAGTTGGTGTCTTCAATAACCCACTTTCAACAATGGATAGAACATATAAATAGAAGATGAATAAGAAAACAGAAGATATTCACAACTTCACAAACCAACTAGATACAACAGGCGCGTACAGAACACTCAACAACAGTAGAATACATATTTTTCTCAAGTGTATATAGAACATTTTCCGAGACAGATTATATGTTGGGCCAAAATACAAATCTTAAAAAAGTTTTAAAACACTGAAATCATACGAAGTATCTTCTTTAAACACAAGGGAATGAACCAAGAAGTCAATAATAGGAAGAAAACTTAAAGTTTCACAAATATATGGAAATTAAACAAAGCACTCTTAAATCACCAGTGAGTGAAAGAAATAATCACAGGAAGACTAAATACTTTGAAACAAATGAAAATGGGAAGACTAAATACTTTGAGACAAATGAAAATGAAAACAACATACCAAAACGTATGGGATTCAATGAAAGCAGTGCTCAGGTAGAAATTTTACCCATAAATGTCTAAAAACCAAAGATCTCAAACCAATAACCTATAAGGAACTATAAAAAGAAAAGCAAATTAAACAAAGAGCTAGCAAAAGGAAAGAAAGAATACAGATTGGAGTGCATAGAAATAAAATTGAGAATAGAAAATCAATAATGCAAACTAACAAAACTAAAAATTGGTTCTTTATAAAGATCAACAAAATTGACAAACCTTTTACTGAACTAAGAGGGGAAAGAAAACCCCAGAAGGCACAAACAACTAAAATAAAAAATGAAAAGTAGGGGCATTAACTACCAACCATATAGAAGTAAAAAGGAAATACAATGCATAATTGCACAGTGACAATTTTTTTTTTTTTTTTTTTTTTTGAGACAGAGTCTCGCTCTGTCACCCAGGCTGGAGTGTAGTGGTGAGATCTCAGCTCACTGCAACCTGTGCCTCCTGGGTTCAAGTGATTCTCTGCCTCAGCCTCTGATGTAGCTGGTACTACAGGAGTGCCACCACCATGCCTGGCTAGTTTTTTTTTTTTTTTTTTTTTTTTTTGTATTTTTTGTAGAGATAAGGTTTTGCCATGTTGACCAGGCTGATCTCGAACTCCTGGCCTCAAGTGATCCACCTACCTCGGCCTCCCAAAGTGTTGGGGCCACCACACCCAGCCTACAGTGACAAATTAGATAACTTAGATGAAATAGAGACATTCCTAGAAAACACAGACTGCCAAAATCTATTTTAAAAGAAATAAAGAATCAAAATAGGGCCATAGTGGCTCACACCTGTAACCCCAGCACTTTGGAAGGCCAAGGGAGGGTGGCTTGAGACCAGGAGTCTGAAACCAGTCTGGGCAACATAGCAAGACCCCATCTCTACAGAAAATTAAAAGAAAATTAGCCAGGTGTGGTGACACATGACTGTAGTCCTAGCTACTCAGGAGGCTGAGGCAGGAGGATCCCTTGAGTCTGAGAGTTCAACAATACAGTGAGCTAAGATTGTGGCACTGCATTCCAGCCTGGGCAACAGAGCAAGACCTTGTCTCTATTAAAAAATAAAATAAAATGAAGAAAAAAAACCCACATGATCATTTCAGTTGTCATACCAAAAGCATTTGACAAACACAACACCCTTTCATGATTGAAAACACCTGGCCAACAAGGACTAGAGAGGACCTTCCTCAATATGATAAAGGACATTAATGAAAATCCCACAGCTAACATTATATTCAGCGGTGAAAGACTAAAAGCTTCCCCCTATGACCAGGAAAAGACAAGGTGCCCACTTTTACCACTGCTATTCAACACTTTACTGGAAGCTCTAGTCTGAGTAATTAGGCAAGAATGATAAATAAAAGGCATATAAATTGGAAAAGAAGAAGTAAAACTATCTCTATTCGCAGATGACATGATCTTATCATAGAAAACCCTAAAGAAGCTACAAAAGAATATATTAGAGGTAATAGACAAATTCAACAAAATTGCAGGTGACAAGATCAGAAATAAAAGTTCTACTTCTATATACTAGCAATAAACAATATGAAAAGAAAATTAAGGGAACAATTACATTTAAAATAATGTCAAAGGCCAGGTGCGGTGGCTCACGCCTGTAATCCCAGCACTTTGGGAGGCGGAGGTGGGCAGATCATGAGGTCAAGAAATCGAGACCATCCTGGCTAACACAGTGAAACCCCGTCTTTACTAAAAAAAATACAAAAAAATTAGCCGGGTGTGGTGGTGGGCGCCTGTAGTCCCAGCTACTCGGGAGGCTAAGGGAGGAGAAAGGCATGAACCCCGGAGGCGGAGCTTGCTAACCCCGGAGGCGGAGCTTGCAGTGAGCCGAGATCGAGCCACTGTACTCCAGCCTGGGCGACAGAGCGAGACTTCATCTCAAAAACAACAACAACAACAACAACAACAACAAACCGAAAAAAAAGTCAAAAAGAAATACCTAGGAACAAATTTAACCAAGGAGGTGTAAGGCTTATGCACCAAAAACTTAAAAACGTTGCTGAAATTAAAGAAGGCTTAAATAAATGGGGAGACATCCTGTGTTCATGGACTGCAAAAGTTAACATTGTCAAGATGGTAATACTACCCAAAGTAACCTACAGATTCAATGCAATCTCCATCGAAATCCCTATGCCCTTTTTGGCAAAGATGTAAAAACCCATTATAAAATTCATATGAAATCTCACAAGATCCCAAATAGTCAAAACAATTTTGAAAAAGAACTAAGTTGAAAGACTCAAATTTCCTGATTTCAAAACTTACTACAAAGCTACCATAATCATACAGTGTGGTACCAACATAAAGACAAACATATACAGACCAATGGAATACAACAAAAACCCCACAAATAAACCCTCATGTATATGGTCTAATGATTGACACAAGGGGCCAACAACTTTCAGTGCAGGGAAAGGACAGTCCTTTCAACACATTGTGTTAGGAAAACTGGATATCCACATACAAAAATATTAAATTGGACCTTTACTATACACTATATAAAAATTAATTCAAAATGGGTCAAAGACCTAAACATACTAGCTGAAACTATAAAATTCAAAGAAAACATAGGTAAGACATTTCATGACATTGGATTTGGCAATGATTTCTTAAATACGAAGCCAAAGATACAAGCAACAAAAGAAGAAATAAACCAGATTTCATCAAAATTAAAAATTTTGTGCTTGAAAGCACTATTAACAAAGTGCGGAGAATAGAAAAATATCTGCAAACCATATATCCGATAAGAGATTAATATCCAAAATTTTTAAAGAACTACTATAACTCAACAACAAAAAAACCAAACCACCAAATTTTAAAATGGGCAAAGAACTTGAATAGAAATCTCTCAAGAGAAGATATACGAATGGCCAATAAGCACGTGACAAGATGTTTACCATTCCTGATCATTAGAGAAATGCAAATCAAAACCACAATGAGATACCACTTCACATCCATTAGGATGACTACTATTTAAAAACAAAAAACAAACAAATAAACAAAACAGAAAAGAACAAATGCTGGAGATGTGGAGAAACCAGACCCATGTGCACTGCTGTTGGGAATGTGAAATGGTGCAAACGTTGCGGATACTATTATGGTGTTTCCTCAAAAAAATTAAACATATGGCTGAGCGTGGTGGCTCACGTCTGCAATCCCAGCACTTTGGTGCACTGCTGCTGGGAATGTGAAATGGTGCAAATGTTGTGAATTTCATGGCATTTCCTCAAAACATTAAACATACGGCTGAGCATGGTGGCTCATGCCTACAATCCCTGCACTTTGGGAGGCTGAGGCAGGAGGATCTCTTGAGCCCTGGAGTTTGAGACTAGCCTGGTCAACACAGCAAGACCCTGTTTCTGCAAAACTAACTAATTATCATATGACTTAGCCATTCCACTTCTAGGTATATATCCAAATTAATGGAAAACGGATATTACAGAACATCCATATATATAACATTAATATGGATATAAAATATCTGTAATATAATATGGAAAGCAGATATTTGTATTCTACTGTTTGTTATTCACAATAGCTAAAAGAGAGAGCAATATTAAGTGTCTATTAATGGATAAATGGATAAACAAAATATAGTATATCCATACAATGGAATATTATGATACATGCTATGACATGAATGAACCTTGAAGACATTGTGCTAGGTAAAATAAACCAGCCACAAGAAGACAAGTATTATAGTAATCTATTTAAATAAAACACCGAGTAGTCTAATTCATAGAGATAGAAAGAATAGTGATTACTGTGAGTTGAGGGGAGAGGGAAATGGAGAGTTACTGTTTAAGTTACTGTTTAACTAAAAGAGTTTAGTTTAGGATGACGAAAAAGTTCTGGACACAGTAGTGGTAATAGTTTTAAGACAATGTGAATGTACTTAATGCCACTGAATTGTACAGTTAAAAATGCCCAACATGGGGAATTTTATCTTATGCATACTTTATCACAACATAAAGAGAAAATTTATTTTTTAAAAATCCATTATAATGTTCAGAAAGTCTAAGCTCCTAAGTAAAAGAGCCCTGAAACTTGCTAGGCCTTCAGTTCTTTATTCACAAAGCCCACATTGATAGCCTCTCCCGTGAGAATGTAAAATTCAAACAAAGTCTTGATTAACCCACAGAACCTAGAATAATATATATGTGTGTATACAATGAGTTTTGAGCCAGCAGAAGTATTACCACTGTTAGCATCTTGTGTGTTGCCCACAAACTATAGGTGGATTAAGTAACACCAATATCTTATTTCAAATGAGATAATAATATATGGCAAAGTGTTTTGCAAGTTACCACATATTTAATGTAGTATTATTAATTTTTCTAAAGAAACAGTTATTGTTCGATTGCCCAGGCTGGAATGCAGTAGCATGATCATAGCTAACTGCAGCCTTGAACTCCTGGGCTCAAGTGATTGTCTTACCTCAGCCTCCCGAGTAGTTGAAACATAGGTGGGTGCCATCACACCTGGCTAATTTTTTTTTTTTTGTAGAGGTAGGGTCTCGCAACATTACCCAGGCTGGTTTCAAACTCCTGGCCTCAAGAGGTCCTCCCACCTTGGCCTCCCAAAGTGCTGAGATGACAAGCATGAGCCACTGTATAATACTGTAGAACACTGTAGAATAGAGCCACCTGGCCCTATTCATTATTAATCATTATTAATAATATGTTAAATATGTGGTAACTTGCAAAATCCTTTGCCATTTATTTCATTTGAAATTATTAATACTATGTTAAATACTAAATATAACAGTATTATTAATAATGTATGCTAAATATGTAATAAATGTTATTTTCTTTTTCCCCAAATTTAACTGCCAACAATTGTCAATTCCTTCCATTTTTGATCTATATAACACTGAACAGGTAAAGATCTTTAAATCGTACATGATATTTCAAAGACCAAAGGCTTTGGAGTCAAGAGACTTAGATCTGAATTTTGACGTTGTTTGCTTGCAGTTATGACCTGTAGTAAGTTATTTAGGTCTTTTCATTTCTTTTGTCCTTCTCCTATCTTTGATCTTACTCATGTTACTCCTTCAATTTTATCTCAAATGAGTGGAAAAATAGTGTTACAATCTTAATGCTTTGTGAACAAGATCAGGAAGCTCATGGAAATTCTGCCAAAAATCAAGCTATTTTGTATCCTGCTCCCACACTACCAAGGAACACAAGGTGAAGATTAATTGTCATTGCAACGTGGAGACATGTAAGTGGTAAAAATACCAAAAAAACTATGATTTGTATTAGAAAGCAATTTTGCCAAGGAAAATGGAAAATCAAAAAAATTAAAAGGAATTATAACTGTTACATAAGTTTTAAAAATTTAGCAGATCAAAGAGGTCAGTTCAGAATAAAAGAATTCTTGGTATTTTAGGGGTGGGAAGTAAAGAAGGGGTAGGAAGAGGGGAAGGGAAGCAAAGAACAATAAGTTCTACAGATTTCAATTTTTCTTTGTTTTTTCCAATAACCACAAAACAGGACCTCTTAGAATTAGGAAAAACTATCAAAATGCTTTTAAGTATGCTAAATCTAACCACACTAGAATAAAACCATAGATAATGCAGATCTTAAGCAGTTTTATGAAGGAGGTACAGCAATATAATAAAATGCCACTGATCTGGACTCCCTAATTCCATAAGACTATGAGCTCCAGAAGGGAGAAAGAAAACTTTCGTTGGTTTGATCACTGCTGTTTTCCCAGTGTCTGAAATTGAACAGTGCTCAATATATAACAGGTGTTCAATAAATAGCTTTGACTAAATTACCTCCTCTTTCAAGTGATCGGTTTTTCAATACATAAAAGGAAAAATATCCTTGTTACTTTTAAGGGTGATTTATTGTGTGGTTATTCTATAATTAAGCATTGCTTAACTTTGAAAAAGAATTTAAAGCAATACAAAATATTATTTTGTATTTTCTTCAGTCCCCTTCAAAGTTTTATTCAGATTTATAATAATATTTGTACGTCTTCAGCCTTCTTAAACTTTACTAAGAGAATAACCTGAATAAAAACACAAAAAGTGTTTTGATGTAACCATTTCTCACTCCCTGATCATCTCTTTGTCATGCAACAATTTCACTTGCAGCATGAAGATGATAATTATGTCACATTTAATTCTGAAGAGGAGGAAGTTCCTTATTTCCTAATATATAATTGTTAATAAAATTCTCCCAAAGTCAAGCTGCTCTTACAGCTTCTCAGACAGCTGGTCATTCAATGATGTTTTTTGTTGTATAATTTCTTAGTTTTCAGAGAATTTATTTTCCCTTTCTCCTCCTTAGACAATTTTATAGCTCAGCACAAGGTAAGTACTGTGCTATAGTACTTGAAGGCAATACAACTGTTCTTTTAAAATATTTGATAACTAGAATGCTTCACTAATATTAGCAAACCTACATGATTTATTTCATCAGAATTAACAAGATTTCCTTCTCTCTGGAAAGTACTATCCTTCACTGTCTCAACTAGATAGGCAGTCCTTAAGACAAATAACTAATGTGTAACTTTCTAAAACAAGGTAGCTAAGTTCATTTCCATTGTTACTATTCACTGCTATTGCTATGGTAGCAAGTTAGGGACTGAGACACATTATCCTTTCTGTGACAGATGAACAGGGAAAAAAATCCTAAGATGTCAGCAGGGGAAAGATGAATTCTTTACCTCCCAAATCCACAAAGATGATGAAAACCTTTGGTGTCATGATAATTTTGATTCAGCTATGTTGTAGAGTTTTCTGTGAATCATCTTGTAATTTTAACTTTTTTAAAAAAATAAGAAAGTGTTCTAAACTGACTGAAAATTAGTTTCTTATACAATATGTTTTTGTTTCTGAATTGCAAGCTGCAAAAGCCTGATGGAATCAAGTACATCACAATATCCTATAAACTCATAAATAAAATTAAATTGAATTCTGGAATTAATAATAGAACCTTCTTATATTTTGGGTTTCAATAAAAACAAGAGAATAACTTGTCTTCTCACAAAAACATGTATTTTAATCTCATTACTTAATACTTATTGACCACCTCCATAATAAGATAACTAACGCCTAAAATAAAGAGCAATTCAACAAAGATCAAATGTAAAATTATGACTGGTGAGTCTAAATCCATTACATTTATATTTCATCTGGGTATCCTGTGTGGGACATAAGAGGAGTAACAATATAATCTGCCCAATATTATCAAATTAATAGGTTAGGACAATTCCCTTATAGTATTTGTGGCTTCTGATTTTCATCAGATACACACAAATATTTAGCAATGTAGTTTCAACAAACTAACACAACTACTTTCAAATATTCACTAAAATATGCAAGAAAAAAATAACTTACTGTCTCGGAGCGTTTCCCAGGCCCACTGGTCATTTTTGAAGAAGAGATGTCGTTTGATTTCTTCTACACCATTTCGCCCTAACCTCACTTCCCTGAATAATGACAGAAGGAGAAAAGTATTCAATCATTTAAGATCTATTATAACCTGTCCAGGTTTATTTGTGGGCAAGATATTAAATCAGTGCAGGACGACAAATACAGTTCTAAGGTGAAATTATATTGTCAGTATAATATCAGCCCAAATAGAAAATATGTTAAAGATTGAGAACATTAAATAATTTTTTTAAAAGAAAACTAAAGAAAGGCTGGACACGGTGGCTAATGCCTATAATCCCAGCACTTTGGCAGGCTCAGGTGGGGTGGATCACCTGAGGTCAGGAGTTCGAGACCAGCCTGGCCAACACAGTGAAACCCCATCTCTACTAAAAATATAAAACTAGCCGGTATGGTGGAACACGCCTGTAGTCCCAGCTACTTGGGAGGCTGAGACAGGAGACTTGCTTGAACCCGGGAGGCAGAGGCTACAGTGAGCTGAGATCGCACCACTGCACTCCAGCCTGGGTGAGACAGAGCGAGACTCCGTCTCAAAAAAAAGAAAACTAAAGAATAACTACAAAAAAACACCCATGACTTTTCTACTGACAACAAAAATCCAGATTAATCACCACCTTACTTCATTAGCAAAATGAATAAAGCACCATGCATTTTCTTGACAGTTTTTTGTGTGTGTGTTTATTTTTTTCTTACAATGGTAAAGTTAGGCTTTTTTTTCCCCAACCAAAACTTTACTTAGGCAGCAATACCAGATGCTACCAAAAACCTCCAGAAACACATTTAAAATTTTGAACTTCCAATTTATAATCTATTAATTATTTCTGACCATTCAAAAGCCAATGACTACTAATTCTTGATACTGCCACAGAATTCAGAGCTTTCACTGGACAAGTTACTGATACCAGCCTCTTTTTTGGTGAGCAAAAAGATTTTAAAAATGTGATTTTAGCTGAATTGGAAAAAGAAAGTCAGCACTTTTTTCCTCTAGTACAGTGCTTATAAAGAAAGAAAATACTCTAAATTCTAAGTTTTTGCATAAGCTAAAAGATAAGTTGGCTTAGACATGTGACAATTTTTCCAAGAAGCTTTCACGAACTCACAAACTGGATTAGAAAACCTCTCCATGGTTCTCTGGCACATGGTACTTATCTCATGGTAATTAGCTGTGTGTACTATAAATGTCTGATTTGCTTATCTAATTCCCCCAAAGGACTATGAGGTATTTGAGAAAAGTGGCTCTGTATCTTCCTCACTACTATATCCCTAGCACCTAATAAACAGCATAATACAATTCTTTATATTAAAATGTAAAAATTGGCCAGGCGCGGTGGCTCACACCTGTAATCCCAGCACTTTGGGAGGCCAACGCAGGCAGATCATGAGGTCAGGAGTTCAAGACCAGCCTGGCCAACACAGTGAAACCGTCTCTACTAAAAATACAAAAATTAGCCAGGCATGGTGGCAGGCACCTGTAGTCCCAGCTACTTGGGAGGTTGAGGCAGAAGAATCGCTTGAACCCAGGAGGTGGAGGTTGCAGTGAGCCGAGATCATGCCACTGCACTCCAGCCTGGGCAACAGAGCAAGACTCTGTCTCAATCAATCAATCAATCAATCAATCAATCAATGTAAAAATTAGCCAGGCATGGGTGGCTCATGCCTGTAATCCCAGCACTTTGGGAGGCTGAAGTGGGAGGATCACTTGATCCCAGGAGTTTGAAACTAGCCTGGGCAACAGAGCAAAACCCTGTCTCTATTAAAAAAAAAACAACAAAATAGTAAACATTTGAAAAACCATACTTCAAGCTCTAAAGGACATAATGAAGGGAGACAAGTTAAAGCAAATCTCAACTTGAAACATATTTAAAAGTACTAGGTCTCCCTAATATTTAACAATATACAATCATAAACATTAAGTACAATCTTACTAATATATCTGGTTCACTTTCAAATTTCAAAAGTAAACCACAAAGGTATACATAATATGCCATTTTTCTTTCAAAAATGCAGACAGATATTATTATTGAAATGCTTGTTGAATCTACAAGATGGAACACCAACTATTATGTCTAGAAAAAAAAAGACAGTATACTTTTAAAAATGGCTTTATACTATTGACTCTTTCAACAACCATATACCATACATCATCAAATCTAAAATGGTTTAAAGTATGAGGTGTATCACCATTTTTATACCACTAGGAAAAAGAATGCTCCCAACTCATACCATTGACTGTGAGATGTACTCTAATTTCAGAGACGTTATGTTAAAAAATTCTTTTAGATTCAGTAAAATACACTGTAATTTTTATAATTAATCAAGTTAAAAATTGAACAATAAAAGAAAAAAGTCATCTAGTTTAGCCATCAGCCAAGACTGTATTACTATCACAATTTCTTAGGTATGATAAGTGAGTTGAGATCCACAAAAGACATCTAGAATATCATAAAATTACATCAGGTTTCACTGTCATTAATGGTTTTGAGAATGGTAGCATTTATATTCTAACAACTTACATGTAGAAGCTCAGATATGGACCTTAAAAACGGAGCAGAAGATGAGATGTCCTCAGAATTAATACAGGCTCAATTTTAAAATTATTTACCTGTCAGTAAGGAAGGCACAAATAAGGTTTTTTGCTTCTTTTGATATGTCATTATCATCAGGAAAGGTAAGTGAATTTTTATGGTTCATAATTTTACTGTAAGTTCCAACCAAAGAATCTGCATAAAAAGGTGTATCACCTGAAAAATTGATAAAGAAAACAAAAGCAAAATGAAATACGTTTTTAAAAAGTCAGTTTCAAAGGAAGAGTCAAAGTTACCCATTTAAAAAGATTATTAGGTATGTATTAAACTAAAAACATACACCTAATATATAAAAAGAACACATCACAAAGTTGCTCTAAGCCTCTAAATTTAAAAACACATACAAAGCAGGTTTGGATCATGTTTATCACCCACAAACAAAATCAAGATTGCTTAATATAATAAATATATTAGAAAGAGCCAAGTGGCAAGTTTTGAGATGAACAACTATAATAGAGAGATATAAAATCTTCCTTTACTCACCTACAAGCATTTCGTATAAAAATACCCCAACCGACCACCAGTCACATTCTCTTCCATAATAACCATCACCACCTTGGGATTTTAATACTTCAGGGGAAATATAATCAGGTGTTCCAACCGCTGTATCACATCGTACCATGCCTTCCTAAAAAGAGCGGCAGGTCAAATTTTGAATTAGGATATAAAGTCTCAATTATTTAAAATGACTTTCTTATTAATATAACCTATGGGACTCCAAATCTTTGAGCTATAAAATATCATATACTAAAACTTAATGGAAACCTGACAAAAATTAACACAGCTTAATCATATATATACATACTATATACACACCATATACATATATACCATATAATGTATGTATGTGTATACATGTGTATGCATATACACACACATTATATGTGTATTCACATATATACACACACCAGTGATTATTTTGTAATAATGCTCACTAGAAAGTGAGCCACCATTTATAATAATAAATGTGAGCCACCATTTATAATAATAAATACTGCCACCATTTATTATTCCCCAAGTTGTGCCAATATCATGATACCATCTTAACTGCAGAGAACAAGTACATAGGCCAGCGCAAATACATTGGGGAGTTCATAGGATAGGGCATTTACAACATATTGGTATAAACGCTAACTTCATTATTTTCTACTAAAATAGCTATTTAAAAATGTTTGAAACTACAAAAGAAACATACAAAAGTTGACTGTACAAATACAAACTGGGGAAGCATATGTATGGGAAAAGGGCATAATAGTGTAAAGCACACTGAATATCTCTTTGATGTGATTTTTAACTGCCCTCCCCCACCAAACCAAACCTGAGAGACTTGTTAGTTGTTACCTATATTCGCTGGTATTAATGAAACAGAATTATAACTAAATGTTCACACAAAAGTTCTCATGCAGTGTTTCCTTCACTGTGTATATGAAGTGAAGGAATAACATATACACAGTTCCTTCAGCTGTGTATATGTTATTTATTATATAAATAGTGAGGATAGGTATCTTTTAAGACTCATTCCTAAAATAAGCAGTAAAATCTTTTATATGTTAACTGAAGTAAAACACTAAAAAATACACACATTACTGGAATCCAATTTTTATGAAAGTCTAATTTTAACACTGGCATAAGTATTTAGTGACATTTAAGCTAATTCCATTCCTAGTTACCAGCAGTGTATATTAGAGTTGTTATGAAGGATTTAGTAAATCTGGCAATCCATATTTACCCTAAATAGAGAGGAAAAAATAAATCACTAACAAGTTACTAATACAACATTGAAACCATGGTATCTAGTTCAACAAATAAGGTCGTATCAATTCTGAACAAGTCCAGCTATGGTTAGTAAATTCTTAAACCATTTTCTAAAGAAGCATCTACCTTGAATTAGCAAAAACTAAATTAAAATCTAGTTAATTAACCTTATTCATCTTCATACAAGTACCAAAATCTGCTAACTTCAAATGTCCAGATTTATCCAGCAGCATGTTATCAGGCTTCACATCTCTGCAGGAGGGAAAAAATAGTACAGTATTTTCTGAAACAGATTAGACACTGTAAAAACTATATGAGGCAGTTATTTTAGGTCAAGCATCCTCAATCTAGGTAAGGCCATCTTTGATCTGTATGTGTTCTCTATCCACATCTATAAATTAAATTTCATCAAAGAAACTTTTTTATATGTTAATGCCTCAGAAGAAAACATATATATTCCTTTTTAAAAAGTTTGATTCTTTCAGAGGGAAAATCAAACCATTGGAGAGAGACAGACCATCAAAAATACAACACTCAGACATAAAAGGTGATTGAAACATATTAGATAGATAAGTACATAAAAAAACCCCAGGGCAGGGTCTAAGTCACTTTCATTTTTGATCCCTGACATGTAGGCACAGCAACTGCACACAGGATTCAAGCAGTGTTTGTACAACAAATGAAACTATTCATCTAATGAATAAATATGACCTATTCACTAATTAAAAGCAAATTAAGTTACATATTTAAAAAATTAACATCAAAGTGTTTAACTCCTGGCATATACCTTAGAAAACTAGTTTACAAGTTTTACTTTTCAGAATACCATTTAAAGGCTATATGATCAGATTAAGGGATATTAAAGAATACATTTATATCAACATTAAATTGAAATGCTAAAATTATAAACTTCAAAGTCTGGAGTTCTTTTTTTTTCCTCCTTCCTGAGATGGAATCTCACTCTGTCACCCAGTCTAAAGTGCAGTGACTAGATCTCAGCTCACTGAAACCTCTGCTCCCAGGCTCAAGCGATCCTCCCACCTTAGCCTCCCAAGTAGCTGGGACCACAGGTGCATGCCACCACACCTGTTTTTGTTTTTGTTTTTTTTGTAGAGATGGGTTTCACCATGTTGCCCAGGCTGGTGTCAAACTCCTGAGCTCAAGAGATCTGCCAGCCTCGGCCTCCCAAAGTTCTGGGATTACAGGCATGAGGCAGTGCCTGGCCAGAGTCTTGAGTTCTGAAATGTCACTCATGTCATATGGAAGAAGAATGGGTGAACTGAGAGTAAGAAATGTTAAAGTTATTTTTAGCTATTTCCCTCAACAAATGAGAAAATTTAAAGCACTTTCATCTTTACCTGTGAATAAAACCCATGGAATGGATTGCATCCAATGCAAGAACTACTTCTGCAGTATAGAATCGTGCCCATTTTTCAGGAACATCATAGTTGCTCATTAAGTTTACAAGATCTCCACCAGGCATGTATTCCATCACCATGTAGAGATAACGATCATCTTGGAATGCATAAAAAAGCTATACAAATAGAAAAAACAAATAAAACACATTCATTAATGTTAAAATTGTTTCACTTAAAAAGTGGCAAAAATGCTAATAAAAGATTTAAGTAAAATAATCAAATTACAGAAGTTGCAAGTCTAGTTTTAAAAAAAAGACAAACATAAATGCCACAAAGACCTTTGTATATGCAAAAGGACTATAACATGATTATTCAGAAGAGTTACATGGAGATATCCTTTCTTCATAACTTTCTACACTATTTGAATTTCTTTTACTGAGAATTTTTTTAAACTGTAATATTTTCAGTAAATATACAAATCTCCTAGGCAAAGAAATACTGTACTTCTAATTTAACTTGTGCATCAGTGGGGTCTACTATTAAATTTATATCAATATCACAATGCTCAAGAAGTCTTTGATAAATTTGGCTTACAGTTTCAGCTGTTTCTTTTTTTTTTTTTTTTTTTTTTTTTTTTTGAGACAGAGTCTCGCTCTGTCGCCCAGGCTGGAGTGCAGTGGCGCGATCTCGGCTCACTGCAAGCTCTGCCTCCCAGGTTCACGCCATTCTCCTACCTCAGCCTCCTGAGTAGCTGGGACTACAGGCACCTGTCACCGCACCCGGCTAATTTTTTGTATTTTTAGTAGAGATGGGGTTTCACCGTGTTAGCCAGGACGGTCTCGATCTCCTGACCTCGTGATACGCCCACCTTGGCCTCCCAAAGTGCTCGGATTATAGGCGTGAGCCACTGCGCCCAGCCTCAGCTGTTTCTTATTAGCTGTGTGACTAGCAATTTGCTTAACCTACCCGGGTCTATGAGACTATAATCTCTTCTAAAACACTGTAAGGACTATACTTTGTTTAACTTTTATACCTGCTGCTAAGTCAAGTATCCAGATGCCTGGCAGTTAGCAATTGCTTAATAAAGGCTTAATGAACCAAATCATAAACTAATCCATAAAGTAACAGTGCACCTAACAGATTAACTGTCTTTCAGGGTTGAGGGTTGTTAAAAAAGATTACTGAATATAGAAAGCACTTAGTGCAACAGATGCTCAACAAATGACAGCAGTCAGGAGGAGGAGCAGTAATAGCTAACACAGAAGTAGGAGGAAGGCAGCGGCTAGGGTTAAAATAGTAACAGTAAAATCCACTAATGTGAAATTAGCAAGGATATCAGGCATAAATATATTGTGTGACTGGGGGTCAAATAAAAAGAAGGGCAAATTTATAAAATAACATTTTAAGTAAATACAAAAAGTTTAGAATTAAACTAAAAAAAACAAGCCCTAGAGAAGATGATCTCTAATTTACCCAGATGTTTGTCTTAAAATCTTAATGTTTCATTTTTTTAACAGTGTTTAATAATTTTAGTTATAGATTCAGTTACTTTGTTTTGATTTTTTGTTTTTTTGTAGAGATTGGGAGCCAGTCTTGAACTCCTGCCCTCAAGTGATCTTCCTGTCTCAGCCTCTCAAAGTGCTCGGATTACAGGCATGGGGGCCACCACACCCGGCCCAGACTCAGTTATTTTAATGTAAAAAATGTATTTTGGGGGAAGAGAGAAGGGTAAGAAACAAAGTGGGATTTCATGACTATCCCAGATTAAAGTATACAATTTGTCATTTGGGCCCCATAAAGAAATACTGTTAATTTGGTGACAGTTTTACCCTATTTACAGACAATATATCCAGAGAAATAAAGCTCTGAATACCTAAATTGTAAATAGCCCTGAAAGTAACAATTATGTCACATATCTTTTCACTAACAGACACTGAACATTCATGAATCAGTGGTTGTTAACCAGTGGTGAACACATTTTTGGTTGTCACAACTGTGTGTGAGGTGGGAAGAGTTGCTACTAGCATCTCCTGTGTAGAGGCCAGGAATGCTGCCAAACATCCTAAATAAACACATTAGTAACTGAAATAATATAAAGGATAGCCCCCAACAACAAAGAATTATCTGGCCCAAAATGTCAATAGTATTAAGCCTGAGAAACTCTGATCTACATAGTTGGTAAAAACATAGACATTTCAAGTTTAAAAGTACTATGGTGACCGGGCACGGTGGCTCACGCCTGTAATCCCAGCACTTTGGGAGGCTGAGGCAGGCGGATCACGAGGTCAGGAGATCGAGACCATCCTGGCTAACACAGTGAAACCCGTCTCTACTAAAAATACAAAAAATATTAGCTGGGCGTGGTGGCAAGCACCTGTTGTCCCAGCTACTTGGGAGGCTGAGGCAGGAGAATGGCGTGAACTCAGGAGGCAGAGCTTGCTTGCAGTGAGCCAAGATTGCACCACTGCACTCCAGCCTGGGCAACAGAGCGAGACTCCGTCTCAAAAAAAAAAGTACTATGGCATAAACCTTCAACATTTTTCATATCCTTTTAATTCCAATTACTGGTATGCTTTTTAAGGATAGACTTCATTATATATTATAAATAAATCACAAAAACATGTTAGAAAATTAGAAATGGTCTAGCCCAGTTTAACTTTCCCCGTATGACATTTTGCATTAAGGACCCCAATACATAAGACAGATAAAACATGAAGCTGAACTCATAAAAGCAGAGAGAAAAGTCAGAATTATAATCTACCCAAAACCCCACCTGACCCTATGATTTTGCCTAAGGTACCTCCACAATTGAACATAACCAATCAAAGACAACTTTCACACTTATGAACAAGGAAATTGTGGCCCAGAGATGTTAAGTAACATGGCCACAGCTTCAGAGAAAGGCCTATGGCAATCAAGACGAGGACCTAAAACTACTGACTTCTAGTTTTTCTTTCCACTGAAAACCTAAAGACAAGTATTATTTGGTGACCTAGCTTAACTTGGTTTCCTCTCACTTTCCCTTCATTTCTCTTACTATCTCCTCTTCACGAAATATGAGACAGATAAATGAGGAGACAGCTAAACAAAATGAGAGCCTCATGTTTGGGAGAAAAAATTCAATATTAAAAAAAGTATGTATTTAAATTTTAATAATATATGACTTCCCTCAAATCTAAGTAGATTAAGTTTTCTATATCTTCTGTATTTAAAAATATCTTATTTAAAATTCTGTGTTTAAATTTTATATTTATTATTTTTATTTTTGAGACAGGGTCTCACTCTGCTGCCCAGGCTGCAGTGCAGTGATGTGAACACAGCTCACTGCAGCCTCGACCTCCTGGACTCAAGCAATCCTCCTGCTTCAGCCTCCCCAGTAGCTGGAACCACAGGCGTGTACCACAATGCCTCAATAATTTTTTTAATTTTTGTAGAGATAGGTGTCACCATGTTGCCCAGGCTGGTCTCAAACTCCTGGGCTCAAGCTATCCTCCCGCCTTGTCCTCCCAAAGTATTCAGATAACAAGCATGAGCCATCACACCCAGCCCAAATTCTACATTTAAATTTTCCTATATATAAATTCTACAGAAGCATGATTATTTTGTTCTAGCTTTTCTTGCTAGAAATGATTCAATACAATTGAATTTTAAGATTTAACAGGTAATTAGACAATTTTGTAACTGCCAGTAAATTCTCTATTACTATTCTAAAACACAAACTAAGCTTCTCAGATATGTTTAGTTACAAACTAATGCAGCAATAATGAAAGAGTAGCAAAGTCATACCTGAACAACCCAAGGACTGTTGGCAAAAGCCATGATGTCCCTTTCTTCCCAGAAAAAAGCAGAATCAGATCTCTTAATCATTTCAAATTTGCTGAGAAGCTTCATAGCATATACCTTCCTGGTGGATTTATGCCTTACCTTTAAAATTGAAAAGGGAAAATAACCTTTTGTTAACATTTAAAGCTCAAGGTTTCACAGAACAATTTACTAAGTGCTTTTAATACTTGCTAAATAATTTAGCCTTACTGTTTCAGTTATTTTTATTTCTTCTCTTCTGCCAAATTATTCCAAGTAGCTAATGTCAAGACTTTAATTATCAGAAGTAATGTTTTAAAAAAATATTTATTTCCTATATTACAAGATACGTTCCCCCCTCCACACTGCTATGTAAGCTGCTTCCTGTTTATAAAGCTTACTATTCTACAGCATTTTAGTCTAATATTAGGAGCAAAGATTTATCTTCTGATGCCTGACACTTCTTCTCTGCCACAGATACTTGGGGAAAACACTTCCCACACTATGGCTAGATTTGACACTAGGCTTCCATACCCTTAGGCAACAATGTCTAAAGGAACTTAAAGCAACAATTCTATAAAAACAGTATTTTCCCAAATAATATGTTAAACACACAAGTGGATTATTTTAATTTAATAAAGTCCTTTTGTATTCTCATTAAAATAACCTACCAATTGAACTTCTCCAAATGCACCTCTACCAATCACCTTCACTACTTCATAATCTTCAGCTTTCATTCGTAAATCTCTGATTTTATTTATTGTGTCTTTATCTGTATGAAAAGAAAAGTTTATCATTTTAAATCACTAAAGCATTACAACTAGCACCACTTATTTTACATTCGAGTTCTTAAGAAACAATGAAAAACAACAAACTTCATGAAGAATTATTTGAAAATATGGTGAAACTTGAAGCTATAAAGTAGCTAAATGTTCAATTTGCTAAGATTTTTTTAAAGTAAATTCCAGAATAACTTCATTACAACTACTAAAGGTTTTTATTAATCAAAATTTGACTTAATAGAATGTTTTAAAAACAAATAGTACACTACAAACAAAAGCTGAAAATAATTAGCTAATTAGTTCCTGGTATTTTAAGTACACATGAAATCTGAATTTAGGAAACATGAGTAGATATTTTAGATTAATACCGGAATAAATTTTTCTTTTTATAAGGTCAGTTTTAGTGATCCTTTAAAAAAAAAAAAAGATGTAATTTAAGATATCAAAAGCAAATACACTAAAAAAAAAAAACACAGTAAATTTTCCAACTGGTAATCTTTAATACTTATAGCATTACATTTCTCTATTTGAACCTAGATTTTAAGTTGAAACACACAGTGAAAATCACTGCAATTATTTATATAAACCTGTCATACTACAAACTACAATAATTCACAAATCCCCACTGGATAGATATTCTAATTCCTAATTTGGTCATAGATTAAAATAGGGCTATTTTAATCCACATGGGTCAACACTGGCATGAGATTACATGGAAAAGCTTCACATTTCAGAGTTGTACAAAATACACAGCAGCTATTAAACTTCAGTTCTAGTTCCTAATAAGAGCTGTATTAATACTCTTGTTTTCCTTTTCAAATGCACATTTAAACTCAAGTGTTTGTGTACTTTATGACCAATAAATATATGCAACAGAGAGCAAATTTCTACAAAGTTATAAGTACCTTTAATTTTAGGTTACATATTCACTGCAAGATGCACCAGAAAGATGAACAATAATCAATTAATTCACTGCACAAATATTTGTATCTACATACATCAGGCTGTACAGCACTGGAGATAAATAAACGTAATTTTAAAATGTAGTTCCTATTAAGAGTTCAAACTCTAGCAAATGAAACAGAAACAATGAAAAAAAGAATTCAAAAAAATGTAATAAGGAAGATAAACAGTTTTTTGAGTAGTAAGGAGGACACCTAACTAAAGCCTGCTGGGGTGAGAGATAGCTAGGAAGACTTTCTGTAAATGATGGTACCTGAAACACGTCTCAACTGAATAGTAGCGGTTAGCTAGGTGATAGAGAATGAAAGAAAGAACAGGCCGGGTGTGGTGGCTCACGCCTGTAATCTCAACACTTTGGGAAGCTGAGGCAAGCGGAATGTATGAGTCCAGGAGTTCAAGACCAGCCTGGGAAACATGATGAAACCCTGTCTCTACAAAAAATATTTTTTAAAAAATTAGCTGGGTGCAGTGGCAGTCTCCTGTAGTCCCAGCTACTCAAGAGGCTGAGGTGGGAGGATCACCTAAGCCCGGGAGGTGAAGGTTGCAGTGAGCCAAGATCACACCAGTGCGCTCCAGTCTGGGCGACAGAGCGAAACTCTGTCTCAAAAAAAGGAAAGAACAAACGAACAATATAAGCAGACAAGCAATGTAAACCAAGCACAGAGGAACTGTATCTAAGTTCTATGTTGCTAGAGTATCAAGTTTGTAGTAAGGACTGACAGAAGAGGCTGGAGAGCCCCAGGTAAGTTCAGGAGCTTGAACTTTACCTGTCAGCCAGGAGTTACAGTAATAAAACTACTATTTAAGTATCGAAAACCGTTTTCACATTAAAGTTTAAAGTAGCTCTCTACATAAAATAGATCAAAGAAACTGCTCTGTTCTAAATGAGATTAAAGGTGTCAGAGAAGAGACAGAGCCTCATCTACTTTAGGCTCTTCCATAATACAGTCCCTGAGGAATCCTCTGGAATCTGCTGGGAACTGAGAAGCACCACTACTATGGGCAGGAAGCCATGAAAAGGAATTACGATGGATAAAACAACATAGTCAAATTTACATTTCAGGAAAACTACTCTAGGGAATATGTAGAAGATGAGTTCAATAAAGTCAAGACAGGAGGTGGGGAGAATTTTAAGAGTATTGTAATACCCCAGATGAGAGAGAAAGTTCTGAACCTGGATAATACAATAGCCTGTGAGGTTGAGAAAAGATTCTTGGCTCTAGCTATGAGCTAGAATAGGCTGTAGAGACTTGACAAAGACCGCAGACAAGTCATTTGAAATCTAAAAGATCTTTCTATGTTCTACTGCCTTGGATTTTAGCTTGTTCTAATGCAGGTTTACGTGCTAACAAGTGTAAATGCCTCTGTTGGATGGCTTTCAATCAAACTCAGAGATTCTACGGTTCTAGTTTTCCTAGTTCATCTCACCAAGGGTCCAACCTAGAACTAATCAAGAACTTAATGGTAAAATTCTAAGCATTAGACTTTAGTTTCCCAAACACTCAGGACTATATTCACACCCACCCAAATATCAGGATCTTAAACAAAGACTATTTATTGTAAAGTAGTCATGTAAGAAACCCACTCTTGGTCTAGGGGTACTATATAGCCTGAACTTTGTAGGCTTATGGCTCCATTGAGACAGAAAACAATGCATGCACTAGAACAGGGATTCCCAACCCCTGAGCCGTGGACCTGTACCGGTTCATGGCCTGTTAGGAACTGGGCCATACAGCAGGAGGTGAGCAGTGGGTAGGCAAGCATTACCATCTGAGCTCCACCTCCTGTCAGATCAGCAGCGGCATTAGATTCTCACAGGGGCACGAACCCTATTGTGAACTGCACATGCGAGGGATCCAGGTTGCACATTCCTTATGAGAATCTTTTTTTAATGCCTGATGATCTGAGGTGGAAGTTTCATAAAATCATCCCGTCTGCCACCCCCCAACCCCCATCCTGTCCATAGAAACATTGTCTTCCACAAAACTGGTCCCTGGTGCCAAAAAGTTTGGGGACTGCTGCTCTAAAGAAAAATAATAAGTACATAAATAAATATGTAACTTAATTTCACATTGTGATACATATTCTAAAGAAAATAAGACCTTTCCCAAGTCTGTAAGCTTTCCCAAGTCTGTAAGGGGAGACTATATACACAGGCTAATTCTTTAGTCACTTCAAACTCTGCATTGATTCCTCAAATAAACAAGAGTCAAGGAAAACAACTCAAAATTGGTTATTTTTAAATTGACTATTGATGCCACTCCCAATACCCCCAATTCTTTGAACAGTTATTCTTGCCCAAAGGCTAACAGTCTTAGGTAAGTTTTTCTCTCTGTACACATTTGTTTGGCTGCTGCAATCACACACCATCAGTGAAGAGCTTTCTCTGCTCGGCTAGTGAATAAACCACTCGTACACTTACATAACATTGCAGCCTCTTTTTTTTTTTTTTTTTTGGTTAAGCCTGCATGATCATTTTTCTTTATGAAGAAATTTTACTGGGATGAGATACTCTGTTTTAAATTTTCTATTTTTTCTTACTGTTGCTGTCCTATGAGTCAGGAAGATCACAGTGAGTGCTTAGTCTGGGAATGTCCAATGTACACTGTATTCCTTTAGCACAGCTATACTGTCACTGCATAATTTTAAAAAATGCTTTGCCACCTAACTTGACAAAAATAATCCATACTCCATTGTGCTTCAAGAAGAACAACATTTGGGCTGGGCATGATGGCTCACACCTGTAATCTCAGTGTTTTGGGACACGGAGGCAGGAGGATTGCTCAAGGCCAGGAGTTCGAGACCAGCCTGGACAACATAGCAAGACTTGTCTTTACAAAAAATTTAAAAATTAGCCAGGCCCGTGGTGGCATGTACCTGTAGTCCCAGCTACTTGGGAGGCTGAGGCAGAAGGACTGCTTGAGCCTAGGAGTTCGAGGCTGCAGTGAGCTATGAATGTGCCACTGCACTCCTGCCTGTGCGACAGTCTCTTAGGGGAGTGAAAAAAAAGACAACATTTCAAGTATACTCTTCTCTTCTTGCTTTGACACATGCGTATGCACTGGTAATAGAAAACAAATAAAATGTTGTGACATGGTGATACATATAGCACTCAAAACTGTCAGGCTGTAACAGCATCACTGTGATTTCTACTGTGCTAAGCAGCAGTGTGAAGCTAGGAGAGCATTACATATGGTCGCTGTTGTAGCTACTCAGCTTAGGTGTTGTAGAACAAAAGCAGCTATACACAATACATTTTTTAAAGTGTAGCAACGTCCCAAGAAAGCTTTATTTATGGACACTGAAATCTGAATTTCCTATTATTTTACATTCATGATACTATTTCATTATTTCACCACCATGATCATGATGGGCTTTAAAAACCATCTACATATCAACTTCCAAATTTTTATCTCTAGTCTAGATGTCTCTCTTAAACTTCAAACTTATATATGCAATTGTATATTCTTCAATTATATATTCTTTTGACTTTTTTTTCAATCATGAAAAAATACAAAAAACATGCTTAGTTCATGAGCCACAGTGGTGGGTGAGATTTGGCCTGTGGGCTGTAGTTCACCAACTCCTGCTCTAATAAAACCCAGTGGCCTTCTGAGGGCACTGCTTCCCCACAGCTCTCAAGTGGGGACCTTTACTTTTCCATCATGCTTTAGACTACTGACCCTGAAAGTGGGAGATCCCCCACATCCCCACCCCTAAATCTGCTAGCTTTGATTTTCATTATATTAGGTTGTATTTCCCACCTCTCATTGTTGCTATAATCTACTGACTCTCAGAGGTCACCATGTCTCATTGCTAAACAGTTTTACTTCCTGATTTACTGAACTTCTCTCCAATATTCTCCTGTTTTAATTCTTAATAACTTTACCCACAGATAATACTTACAGTACCTTGGCCTCTCAACACCTATACTTCTCTCCTTCAATGATCTTGTCCTCCACCTTACCTTGGTCACTCATTTCCATGGTCACATACTAGACCTTGTCATTACTCGTAATTATAATCTTCCAACAATTTCAATTAGAAAACTTACACTCTCTAAGCACTCTCTTATAGCTTCCCTGCTTAGTTCCTCTAGCATCTTAACTCCAACAACCCCAACCCCACCAGGACCTCCAATCCATTGATTCTACTCCACTCGTACTTTCCCTCGTTGCACTGATAGCCTCTTTTTCCTACCTAGCCAGCTTAAATTACATGGTCAATTATTATAATCACTCCCTTGCATATACCTTTAATGTCATGAGCTCTCTTCTGCCTCACTTTACTTAGTTTGGCAAAACGACAATCCTATTATAGTTAAATCCAACTCTCCAACTACTCTATGTCAGCACCCATGCAGTTGAATATGTCTTGATAAATACATAAAATCACAATGACTGATCCTATTTTAAAATTCATAATCACAAACATCAAGCTGGCCCTTAGTTCTACTTGGCAATCCTAAATTTCTAGTCACTCTCCCACTCTCCTAGAGACGTATTTCAAGTTTTCTTCTTTCTTCACACACCTCCCACAGCTCTCCCACTGATCCTCATTCACAGCTAATGATCTTGTTTGGCTACTACCCTGAAACGAACGAAACAATCAGAAGAAAACTACCACTGACTTACCACCACTTACACACTTAACTATCAGCATGTACAAGCATATATTTTGTCTTTTCATCTTTTACTATGGGAGACTACTTCTATCTTAACTTAAACCCTCCACTCATGCACTAGATGTCATCCTTTTTCATTACTGTAGTTCAAGGACATTGCTCAAGCAATTCTCCCCTTTCTCCTCTATTACTAAGCTTTCCCCTTCATAACTGGATTCCACCATGCTGTTTTCTCTCCCATCTTAGGGAAACAAAAAAAAAAACTCTTGATCCCATTTCTCTCAGCAGCTACTGTCCCATTACTCAACTCCCCACTGCAGCAAAATTTCTCAAAAGTTGTCTATACTTTCTATGACTAAATCTTTCCTACTATTTGCTCTAAAACCCACTTCAGGTCGGCTCTTACCTTTCTTTCAAAACTACTTGTCAAAGTCACAAATGAGCATCATGTTGCTAAATCCAATGACCAATTCTCAGACCTCATCTTGATATATCAGTGGCTTTAACACTTTGATCACTCTCTCCTGATACACATTCTTTTGTGTGTGTGTGTGTGTGTGCGCGCTATACTTTTTTTTTTTTTAAGTATTTATTGATCATTCTTGGGTGTTTCTTGGAGAGGGGGATGTGGCAGGGTCATGGGATAATAGTGGAGAGAAGGTCAGCAGATAAACACATGAACAAAGGTCTCTGGTTTTCCTAGGCAGAGGTCACTGCGGCCTTCCGGCCTTCCTTTCGCAGTGTTTGTGTCCCTGGGTACTTGAGATTAGGGAGTGGTGATGACTCTTAAGGAGCATGCTGCCTCCAAGCATCTGTTTAACAAAGCACATCTTGCACCGCGCTTAATCCATTTAACCCTGAGTTGACACAGCACATGTTTCAGAGAGCAGGGGGCTGGGGGCAAGGCCATAGATCAACAGCATCCCAAGGCAGAAAAATTTCTCCTCCCAGACGGGGCAGCCGGGCAGAGGCGCTCCTCACTTCCCAGACAATGGGCGGCCGGGCAGAGGCGCTCCTCACTCCCCAGATGGGGCAGCCGGGCAGAGACGCTCCTCACCTCCCAGAAGGGGCGGCCGGGCAGAGGTGCTCACTTCCTAGACGGGGCGGCCGGGCAGAGGCGCTCCTCACCTTCCAGACGATGGGCGGCTGGGCAGGGGCGCTCCTCACTTCCCAGACGGGGTGGCTGGGTGGAGGCGCTCCTCACCTCCCAGATGGGGGTGGCCGGGCAGAGGCGCTCCTCACCTCCCAGACGGGGCGGCCGGGCAGAGGCGCTCCTCACTTCCCAGACGTGGCAGCCGGGCAGAGGCGCTCCTCACTTCCTCCCAGACGGGGTGGCGGCCGGGCAGAGGCGCTCCTCACTTCCCAGACGGGGCGGCCAGGTAGAGGCGCTCCTCACTTCCCAGACGGGGCAGCCGGGCAGAGGAGCTCCTCACTTCCTCCCAGACGGGGTGGCGGCCGGGCAGAGGCACTCCTCACTTCCCAGACGGGGCGGCCAGGTAGGGGCACTCCTCACTTCCCAGACGGGGCGGCCGGGCAGAGGAGCTCCTCACTTCCTCTCAGACGGGGTGGTGGCCGGGCAGAGGCGCTCCTCACCTCCCAGATGGGGCGGCCGGGCAGAGGCGCTCCTCACTTCCTAGATGGGGCGGCCAGGCAGAGGCGCTCCTCACTTCCCAGAGTGGGCGGCCAGGCAGAGGCCCTCACTTCCTCCCAGACGGGGTGGCGTCCTGATACACATTCTTTACTTGACTTTCAGGACACAACATTCTTCCAACAATACTGAAGATTTTACTTTTCAACCTTAGCAGTTTTCAGTTGCCTTGGCTGGTTCCTCCCCTTCTCTCAGATTTCTTAACACAGGAGCATTCCAAGGCTCAGTCCTCAATGGTGACTTCTTCTCTATCTACACTCACTTCTCTGGTGGGCTTTAAAAACCATCTACATATCAACTTCCAAATTTTTATCTCTAGTCTAGATGTCTCTCTTAAACTTCAAACTTATCTATTCAATTACTTTCAAAATATATCCTCTTTTGAAAAACATCTCAAATTTAACGTGCCAAAAACTGAAGAAATATTCTCACCCAAAATTTATACCTATGTGTCCCACACTTTGGCTGATGGCTCAATTTTGCTCAGGACAAAAACCTAGGGGGCATTCTTGACTCCTTTTTTTCTTACACTCCACATCCTATCTTTCAGGAAAATATGTTGGCTCTCTCTTTGAAATATATCTGTAATCTGATAACTTCTTGCCCTCTACATTGCTACCATGCTAGACCAAGTCACCATCATCTCTTCCTTGGATTACTGTGATAGACTCTTAACTGATTTCCCTGTGTCTATTCTCAACACAGGGTGATGTTCTTAAAACACAAGTCAGATCATGTCACTTCTCTGCTCAAAAGTCTCTAATGTCTTGCCATCTCACCCAGAGCAAAAGCCCAAGATTTTACAATGGCCTACAAGACTCTACACGACCTAGCCTCCCCATTTCCTTACCTCTATGATATCATCCTACAATTCTCCCCCTTGCCTAAATCTCTCCAGCCACACTGGCTTCCTTGATGTTCCTCAAACAGGCCAGGTACACTCTCCTCCCTTCAGGTCTTTGCACTAGCTGTTCCTCTGTATGCCATTCTCTTCCCTCAGACATCCACATGGCTAACTCCCTCAACTACTTCAACTCTTTTTTCAAATGTCACCTTTTTAGCAAGGCCTACCCTGGCCACCTTACCTAAAACAGCAAACTTCTCAGAACTTCCAATCCTTCTTAAACTGTTGTATCTTTTCCTATGGTAGATTTTGACCTCTTTGTTATTCACAAAATTAGTTTTATGCAAAATAATATTTGCAAAATTACAAATCTGGTAAGTCCTCATTCATTCTAAAACCTCCAAATAGGATGTTGTGACCATCTAGACTCTTTTAGCAATTTCAGATTGTCAACTATATTGAGTCAGGTGATGCTGGCAGAAAGCTAAGATTCAGAGAAGTGAAATACTACTATACAACATATTCAGCAAGAAATAAAATGAGCAAATTGAGTCATAAATAGGAATCACAGTCTTGACAACCACTAACTAGCTAATCATTAGAGCTAGTCGTTTAGAGTTAATCATTCTCCAAATGATCACAAGTTAGCAAAAGGGCCAGTGCAAAAAGGCTAACTTATAGCTTCTGGGTTACCAAAAATTCAAAAGCATTTCAATCATATATAAACTCTTCAATCTAATTTTCAAGAAAGCAAATGGATGATTTTTCCTAATACTGTTTTAAAAATTGGCCAGGCGCTGTGACTCACGCCTATAATCCCAGCACTTCAGGAGGCCAAGGCAGGGGGATTGCTTGAGGTCAGGAGTTCAAGACCAGCTTGGCCAACATGGCGAAACCACGTCTCTACTAAAAACACAAAAATTAGCCGGGCATGGTGGTGGGCGCCTGTAATCCCAGCTACTCGGGAGGCTGAGGCACAAGAATCACTTGAACTCGAGAGGTGGAGGTTGCAGTGAGCCGAGTTCGGGCCACTGCACTCCAGCCTGGGCGACTGACAGAGACTCTGTATCAAGAAAAAAATTAAATTAAATTAAAAATAAATAAAAATCATACTTTATACCCAGTAAATTTTACTTCTAGGAATTTATCCTAAGGAAATGAGATATAATGTGGGACCAAGATATCTATAATAAAGTAGTTTTTACAATTTTAAAGAGTAAATAATTTCATATACATAGAGTATTAGGTAACATTTAAAATTGTGTTGAATATAATTACACAGAATTATGTTCAGCATATAATGTTGTGCAAAGAAATAGAATAAACTGCATACAGTAGATGAACTTGATTTTCTAAAAACATAATTATATACTGATACACAGATATGGATTTTTTTTAAAGGCCAGAAGAAAATATGCCAAAACAATAACTGCAGTCATCTCTGAGTTTGGTGAGACTACAGATTATTCTGTCACATTTTCTATATATTTTAAGTTTTTTATAATGACCCTTTGTTGCTTTTCTAATGGAAAAAAAAAAAAAGATGTATTTTGCCTACCCTAAGATCCTAGATTATAAAACATACCATTATTTTATGTACCACTAGAGATTCTAAGACACATTCTAATTTCAAAAATGATCAAAGTTTTTTTTAAATGTCAGAATAGGTAAAATATGGTAATAAACATCATGTACCATGTACTGTTTGACCAGAATACTGCTACTCTGCCTAAAAAAGCCCAGTATACATTGCATACTTTTAGAGTAGTGAAAGCAGCCCTAAAAAGCTCAAAAATTAAACTTATTTGAAAATTTCACAAGAATGTTATATTCAATTCCATAAAAATCTGATTTTTCTTTTCTTTTTCCTTGAGACAGGGTCTCATGCTGTCGCGCAATCTCAGCTCACTGCAACCTCCACCTCGGAGTTCAAGCCATTCTCCCACCACAGCCTCCCAAGTAGCCGGGACTACAGGCACACAACACCATGCACAACTAATTTTTGTATTTTTGCAGAGACACAGTTTCACCATGTTGCCCAGGCCGATCTCGAACTCCTGGGCTCAAGTGATCTACCTGCCTCGGCCTCCGAAAGTGCTGGGATTACAGATGTGAGCCACTGCAACCAGCACTGTTTTAATTAAGAAAATTGTTTAATGTCCAAATGTTCAAATAAAATCACGCTCTAGGAAGATGTGCTACATTTTGACTGCATAGGCACATATGCACGCATCCACCCACCCACATACATACAGAGTAATCCAGTTTGATAAACAGACCAACAAAAAATAAATATAAAAAATCCAGACTCCTAAATTCAAACTCAACATGGCAAAAAAATATATATATATCATTAGTGATGTCCAGTCTTATAGTTCTAGATAAGATACTCCCCACAACCATGCTCTAGCAATGCCTAGTTATTTGCAATTACCTAGATGAAGCCCATACTGCTTCATCTCTCTGTGCCTTTGCAGATGTTATCACTAGCCTAAAATGACTTCCCCCACCACCTTATCTGACCAAGTTACTATTAAACAAGATCTAATCTTTTATCTCCTCTTTAGACACTCCTGATTCCCTCTCAAGCACAAGGTATGACTCCCTTCCCTGGGACATTATTTCCCTATATTTCACCTAACAATCTGAACTGGAATTGTTTCCATAGGTCTGTTTCTTCTATTACACTGTATGTCCCCACAATCCTTAAGGATAGAGACTATACTTGTACTCGATGCTACTGAAATATTAAAAACACTTAATGACATTATATACAAATGGAGATAAACACATCTGCATTTATCTATTCAGGAACAACAGAAAAGCCATATATATTTACTCCAAAGTAATAAAAGTATATATTTAAAAATCAATCTTGAGTTTCTCAAAATGTTAAACATAGAATTACCATATGACCCACCAATTCCACTTCTAGGTATCTACGCAGAACAATAAAAACATATGTCTACACAAAAACTTCTACACAAATGTTCATAGCAGCATTATTCATAAAAGCCAAAATAGAATCAATACAAACGTCCATCAGCTGATAAGCAGATAAACAAAATGTGGTATATCCATACAATGGAATATTACTGGCAATTAAAAAGAATGAAATACTGACACATGCTATAACACTGATGATCAATGAAAACATGCTAAGCCAAAGAAGGCAGTCACAAAAGACCATTTTATTGATGTTTCCTTCTATAGGAAATGTCTCTATAGAGTTAGCAAATCTACAGAGACAGAAAATAGATCAGTGGTTGCCTAGGGCTGGAAGCCTGGAGAAAAATGGAGACTGACTGTTAATGGGTATGAGGTTACTTTACGAAGTGATGAAAATGTTGTAAAAGTAACTGTGGTAATGGTTGCACAACTCTGTAAATATACACCCAAAAAGCTCACTGAATTGTACACTTCAAACGGGTGAATTTTATAGTATGTAAATGATAACTTAATAAAGTTGCTTTAAAAAATCAATCTTGAGTTTGGCAATGATTTTTATATGACACGAAAAGCACAATCAATGTGGAAATAGTTTACAAGTTAAATTTCATCAAAATTAAAATTTTTGCTCTATGAAAGACATTATGCAAATGAAAACTGACAGTAGCAAATGTGGCAAGGATGCACAACAACAGAAATTCTCATTCATTGTTGGTGGGAATGTATAATAAAATGGTATAGCCACTTTGGAAGACAGTTTGGCAGTTTCTTAAGAAGTTAAGCCTATTCTTAGCAAACAACCTAGCAATCCTACATCTGTGTATTTACGTATCTGCCCAAGTGAATTTAAAACTAAATTCATGGCCGGCACGGTGACTCACGCCTGTAATTCCAGCACTTTGGGAGACCGAGGCAGACAGAGTACCTGAGGTCAGGAATTTAAGATCAGCCTGACCAACATGGAGAAACACCATATCTACTAAAAATACAAAATTAGCCAGGTGTTGTGGCGCATGCCTGTAATCCCATCTACTAGGGAGGCTGAGGCAGGAGAACTGCTTGAACCTGGGAGGCAGAGGTTGCCGTGAGCTGAGATTGCGCCATTGCACTCCAGCCTGGGCGAGAAGAGCGAAACTCCATCGCAAAAAAAAAAAACCAAAAAAAAAACCTAAATTCATGCAAAAACTTGTACACGAATATTTATGGCAGCTTTATTCATAATTGCCCCAAACAGGAAATAACGAATATGTTATTCAACAGAGGAATGAACAAACAAACCAAGGTACATCCATTCAATAGAAGGTTGCTCTGCAATTTAGGGGAAAAAAGGAAAAAGCAACTACTTCACACAACACGGACAACGTGGAGGAATCTTAAATGCTTTTTTTTTTTTTTTTTTTTAAGGCAGAGTCTTGCTTGCTCTGTCACCCAGGCTGGAGTGCAGTGGCGCAATCTTGTCTCACTGCAACCTCCACTTCCCAGGTTTAATTGATTCTCCTGCCTCAGCCTTCCAAGTAGCTGGAATTATAGGTGCCTGCCACCATGCCCGGCTAATTTTCATATTTTTTAATACAGACAGGGTTTTGCCATGTTGGCCAGGCTGGTCTTGAACTCCTGATCTCAGGTGATCCGCCCACTTCAGCCTCCCAAGGTGCTGGGATTACAGGCAAGAGCCACCGTGCCCAGCCTTAAATGCATTTTTGCTAAGTGAAAAAAAGACTCAAAAGGCTATACACTGTATGATTCCATTTAATGACATTCTGGAAAAGGTAAAACTATAAGAACAGAAAAAGAGATCAGTGTTTCCCAGGAGTGGGGGTGATGGAACTGTTCTGCATGGTATTGGGGTGTTGCAGACAAGACTATGTGTTTGTTAAGACCCACAGAACTATATACGCTTTATGAAAATTTAAAAAATCAATTGGGATTCTGGGGGATCTCAGGATGGAATCCAGATTCTAACAAATCAATCTGAATGTATGACTAACATATGATATGCCCTCATTGAAGGTGGTGAGGGAAAAGAAGCTGAACTACGTCATGCTGGAAAACTGTTTTAGCTAGAAACTAAGGCTAAAGACAAAAAAGGAACTGTACAAAGATATTGTGTTCCAGTTCGTAAATCCATTTCTCACAGGGTGTATGGTTTATTTTACATGAATATTAGGGCTGAGTAAGTAAACACCAATAATGGGACCCAGGTTTCTCATCATCAGAGAAAAAAAGTTACAAACAGGCAAGGGTGAAAGCTAGAATGAATCTTGTGATACTAGTTTAGAGCTGGTAATATCAGTCAAAACACATGTTTAACATGTGTACAGGTATAGAAATAATTATAGTTATGTGTATATTCACAGGCTGGTATACATGCATACATGTATTCCCTAGCTATGGCAGCTGAGAGGGCCTTGAAACAGTGATCACCAGTAGCAATAAGCACATCTAGCACCAGATCTTGGTTTCTAAGTATCATTCTCCAATAAAAGGAACCAGAGCTCCTTGGAAAAAATGGCTGATTTTAGGGCTGAGAAGGAAAATATAAGATGAGCCTGGAGCATCGTGTAATGCCAGAAAGTAAAGAAGTGTTCCTTTTTTTTTAAAAAAGTAAGAACATGTCAAAGAACACAGTAGTAGGAGCTGGGTCCAACCTGAAAGAGCTCCCAAAAGGCAAAAATGAGAACAATTTAAGTAACAAAGTATTAGGTTGGTGCAAAAGCAATTGAGATTTTTGCCAAAAATAGTGGCAAAAACTGCAATTACTTTTGCACCAACCTAATAAATAACACACTACTGGATTACAACCCAAAGTATAAAATAAATATATGCAGTTTATATTATATAAATCAATGACTAAATTAATAAATGGGGGAGAAAAGGCAAATCTTCCCTACAGAATTCCAAATAATACGTGTAAATAATCTCCCCTCCAGGAGAGTATGGAAAGGGAATATGCTCCCCTCCACAGCGTTTGGAAAAAGAAAATGGTAACCTTCTAGTGGAGAAGCTTGCCAGACACTACCTTAAACCAAATGATAAGCGTTAACATCACCAGTGATGTGCCTAGATTTATGATGGAGTTATGTTCCAATGAAACCCTCATAAAGCTGGAAATTTTAAAGTCAGAGACCACTTGGACTTTCTAGATCATCTCTAACAAGTCAGTATCCAACATCTAATACACTGAGCTCATATATAACAAGTACTTACTATGCTGTCAGGTTTGGCAGTAAAAACATAAATGCCCCTGCTCTCATGGCACTTAAAACCTAGTGATCGGAGAAGGAGAAAAAGGAGAATGGATACCGTCTTAGTCTGTTTTTTGCTGCTATAACAGAATACCACAGAATGGGTAATTTATAAAAGAAAAAAGGGCATCTGGCAAGGGTCATTCAATGGTAGACAAGTGGAAGACTAAGAGCATACATGCACAAGAGCTCATTTTTATAACCCCTTCCCACAATAACAGCATTAATCCATTCATGGGGGTGGAACCCACATGACCTAATCACTTCTTAACGTCCCCACCTGCTAGTACTGGCAATTAAACTTTAATGAGTTTTGGTGGGGGCATTCAAACCACAGCAGGTACCAATCAAATAATCATACAAATAAATACAACCTGTGATAAGTATACAAGATGCCATAGAAGTACATGCTCAGAGGGTCAGATCTATGAAGCCTAGATAACCAAGAGGTTAGGGAACAAAAATGAAGGCTTATTTGAAATTTAAAGGATGACTGCTTTGAGTTGGGTGGGTTGGAAAGAATTCTAGAAAGAGAAAAACAACATCTGAAAAGTCTTATGGAGAAGGTATCATGGTACTTTCCAGGAAATAAATGTCAGCGTGTAGCTGATGTGTAAGGAAACAAGGAGGAGAGGTGTACAGTTAAGAATGTAACTTAGAAGCTTAGACAGCATCAAGTTTAGAAAATCCACCAAAAACCTGGGAATGGAATTTGACTTAAATTTACTATTCAAAAAGAATCCTCTGGCAGCAACATAGGTAACTGCACATAGGCAAAAGTAGATGTATTATTGAGACTGAATGGAAGATTTTTTGTGATCATTTAAATGAAAATGAAGAAGCTTAAACAATAGTTGTGTTGGAAAAAGAGGGAAAGTCAAGCCTCTGTATGAAGACTGCCACTGTTCAGAAATCTGCACTTATCAGTCTTTTCTTTGGTTTATTATAACCAGACCATTTACCTATCTTTAGTTTTCTGGGAACTCCATCATTCTCCAAAGTTTCTCTAAAGATCTTCAATCACCTCAGCATGTTAATTCAATAGGTGTAAACTGCCTCGATTTAGAGGTATTTAAAGCACTCAAACTTTTTCCTCTTCCTTGAACTTCAATTTCTTTATCTAAGTTTTTAAAACTCATGATAATTATGAAAAGAAAAAACAAGCAACTAAGTAACTTTTTTTAATATCCAACCCATTAACCCAAAAGCCCCAGCCTGCCATTTCAGTCTCATCCCCTGCAGTCCGTCCTCCCGACCCTTTCTCTCTCATTATAAACCAAGTTCAATTTACACCAAACTCCTGGTTCCTCAAAGATGTCATATTTTTGGAAGACTCTGTGATTTAAATGGTCTTCCCTCTCAGAACTGTTCTTCCTCAATTGAAAAATCTAACCCATGTTTTAAGACTCAAATATTACTTTCTTTTTGAAGCCTTTCTTTACCCCATTCAAGATCTGTGTATCACTACATTTTCTACAAACTTCTACTATTATAAGGTATATCTGTGTGTGTTTCCATCCACGAGATGGTAAGAGCTACAGTTTCTAAGAAAAACAGTCTTGTTCTTCATGTCTTTAGTGACTGGTCATTCAAAAACTATTTCAAGAATGGTCTCATGTAGTGAAATTATCCTTTTCTCATACATCTTGAATCCTAATTCTAACCAGGAAGGATGGGAGTAGAAGAGAGAATGACTTGTAAAGGGCTTAAGAGCTTTTCACAAGTTGTGGCTCATTATAGTCTTCTAGCCTAACACATTTTTAATAATTTATACTACTCTTTTACATTTATCCCTGGATATGTATTCATACTTCTGATCTGGTTCATAAAACTTTATAATCTCAGCTGAGAACTCCCTGTGGAAGAACCTTGCTTTCTATGGCTGCAACCTTCTAATATTTATTACTTCTGATTACATTTTCTAAGCTTGGAGCACATGTCTAACTGTGCCCAGCATTTCTTTCCTTCATCAACATAAAGTCTTAGGCAGTTTTGCCTCTCAAGGGATATTTGGCAATGTCTAGAAATATTTCTGGTGATCACAACTGCGGACAGGCGTTAGGATATGCTACTGGCATTAAGAAGGCAGAGGCCAGGGGTGCTGCTAAACATCATACGATGCAAAGAACAGCCTCCCAGCAAAGAGTTATCTGACCCAAAATGTCATTGGTGCCACTTGAGAAACCCTGGTCTAAAGTGAACTGAATGCTTTGTCTCAAGGTCTCTGTAACATCCTAAATGATCATCTCTTGATCACTAACTCTGAATAGTGATTATTCGCATTATTTTCTCAGTAATTGTAGTAGTGCCAAAGCAACCAAAAATTTACCAACTGTACTGTATGCTTTTATCACTACCATAGCTATTGTGTCACTTTTGTAATCTATATTATAAAAGATATAGTATATGATATAAAATATCAGTTCTGTTTTTTTTTTTTAAGCCAAACAAATGCCCTCTCTTGCATTTATACCCAGAGGTTCATGAATTTTCTTCATTCAATGGTCTTCCCTTCTCCATTATCTTCTTTTAGACTAAGATTTGTTTGATAAACATGTTTTTCTATTAACATATAATTATGAATCTTGTACCTTAAAGTCTCTGTGACATCCATAATGGCTTATAAGCATATACAATCATAATCACTGTTCCCCAATTTTCTCTCCCTTCATCCTCCCAATGTTCTGGCTCCCAACATGTGTCTTCAAAACTGTGACTAACTCCCACAACAATCGCTTAATTTTATCTTAGTATCATCTCTCTAACTCCTATGAAAATTGCACCTGAAATCTTTCCTTATCAGGTATGTGAGGCTGATAAACATTTTCTTTGCAGCCTTATTATTTAGGTATCATACACCAGAGCCCAGAAAAGTAAATGTTTATATTTAACTATTCAGTCAAATGTTCACAGACTCTCTTTTCCCTTTTGTTTCCACACACTTCTTAACACAAAGAGATAAAAATTAACAGGTTGGAATATAATTAAACCTGATGATTAAAAATTATATTTGAGGCTTAATTTAATATGACTTAAGCTGAATTCTTTAAAGAAAAATATTTTATCCCATATTCCAGGTATATCCTTAGATCACTACATCTGATATATGTCAGCAAAAAGCAATTAGAAACAAAACAAAAATTTACCTTTAATAAAATAATTTTGATGTGCTTGCTGATGAAAGCTAAATCTATATAAAAGAATTTCAGCGGTATGTAAAATACTATCCTATACAAATCTATTGCTCTGTGTGAAACATAAAAACACAACGCCAGTAATTGAAGGAGAATGTTATAATTATATTGAAAAAATAAGTTTGTTATCTTTATTTACACTTATAACATGTTTATTCGCCTTGTTTTTGTTCGTCTTTAAATTTTATTATGATTTCATGGTAGCCATATACATTGTTTTCCTTAAAAAATTAACTTACATAGAAGTAATTTTTTTTCTTGAAGTAACATATTAGTTTAGAATTAGGCTGATTACTAAATGAGCATTAAACTTCATGTTTTTTAAGGTTGAGTTTGTTAATATAACTAATAAACATAGAGTAAATAATGCTTTTTGTATATAGATTTCAATGCATTTTTGACTAACACATATACTCATGTAATCCTCACCACAAAGAGGTTACAGAATTCCAAGGTTTCTTCATACCCTTTTCTAACCCCTGAAGTTTTACCTCAACCATAGGATTTCTAGCTCAAAGTTTTGCATTTCCAACATGTCCTACAAATGGAATCATGCAGTATGTAGCCTTTTTGTGTCTGGCTTTTTTCACTTAATAGAATGCTTCTGAGATTGCTGGATATTGCACATATCAGTAATTCATTACTTTTTATTATTCAGTAATATCCCACTATGTGGTTGTACCACAATTTATCCATTGATCAGCTGACGGGCACTTGAGTTGCTTCCAGTTTTCAGCAAACATAAAGTTGCCTTAAACATTTTAATACAGCTCTTTGTGCAGACATACACTTTCATTTCTTTTCAGTAAATACCTAGGAGCAGAATTCCTGGGTCATATAGTAAAGTGCATGTATAACTTTATAAGAAACAACCAAATCGTTTTCCAAAGTGCCTTACCATTTACCAGTCAACAATGTACAGGGTTCCAGCTGCAATGCATTTTCATAAAAACTTGATATTGTCAGTTTTGAAAGTTTTAATCATTCTAATAGAGGTGTACTCGTATTTTATTGTGGCTATAATTTGCAACTTCCTAATGACTAACCACCATGAACAGTTTTGCACATGTTTACTGGCCATTTTTACATCTTCTTTGGAGAAATGTCTATTCAAATATTTTTCCTACTTTTAAACGGAACTATTTGTCTTGTTATTATTGAGCTGTTACACTTGTTTATATATTCTAGATACCAGTCCTTTATTGGACATATGATTTGCTAATGTTTTCCTATTTTGTAAGTTGTCTTTTCACTCTTTTTTTTTTTTTTTTTTTTTTTTGAGACAAAGTCTTGCTCTGTCGCCCAGGCTGGAGTGCAGTGGTGCAATCTTGGCTCACTGCAACCTCCACCTCCTGGGTTCAAGCAATTCTCCTTGCCTCAGCCTCCGAAGCAGCTGGGATTACAGGTGTCTGCCAACATGTCTGCTAACTTTTGTATTTTTAGTAGAGATGGGGTTTCGCCACATTGGCCAGGCTGGTCTCGAACTCCTGGACTGAACTGATCTGCCCGCCTCAGCCTCCCAAAGTGCTGGGATTAGAGGCGTGAGCCACCATGCCTGGCCTTCACTCTTGATAGTATCTCTGAAGCACAAATAGAAGTTTTTAATTATGATGATGTCCAGTTTGTCTATTTTTCTTTTTGTTGCTTGTGCTTTTGGTATTACATCTAAGAAACAACTGCTTAGTCCAAGGTCATGAAGATTTCAACCTATGTTTTCTTCTAAGAGTTTTACAGTTTTAACTTTTATATTTTCAGTTAATTTTTGTACATGATATGAGGTAGGAGTCCAAATTCATTCCCTTGCATACAGATATCCAGTTGTCTGAACACCACTGGTTGAAAGGACTATTCTTTCTTCTTTCACACGCTTTGCAACTATTTTTTCCCAGCCTTTGGCTTATTTTTTCATTTTCTGAACAGTGTCTTCTGAAGAGGACTATTTTAAATTTAGATAAATCTAATTTATCCTTTTTCAAAAATGGTTTGTGTTATTTGTATCCTTTCTAAGAACAACTCGCCTAAGGAAAGTGGTAAGTATTTTCTATGTTTTCTTCTAGAAGTGTTATTGTTTTCACTCTTACATTTACGTTGATAATCTATTTTGAGTTAATTTTTGTATACAGTGCAAACTGAGGCATGAACATTGAATTATCCTGTCACCTTTGTTGAAATCAATTAACCATATACTTGCATGCACAGGTCTATTTCTAGATGCTCTTTTCTGTTCCACTGAACTATATGTTTATTCTTTCATCAAGACTATACTGTCTTGATATTGACCTTAATCCTCCAACTTGCTCTTACTTTTCGAAACTGTTTTGGCTGTTCCAGGTCCTTTACATTTCCATATGAATTACAGAATTGCTGGTCACCTTATACAAAAAACTGTCTGCTAAGGTTCTGAGAATATACGGACTCTATAGATCAACTAATTTGGGGACTGTTAACATTTTAATATTGAATTGTCCAATCCATGAACATTGAATATCTTTTTAGGTCTTCTTTAATTTCTGTCTACAATGCTGTATAGTTTTCAGTATACAGGTTTACACATATTTTGTCAAATTTACTCCTAAATTTTTCATGTTTTTGCTTCTATTGTAAATGGTGTTGTATTTGTTATAATAAATCAATTTCCAATTGCTTGTTGTTAATAAATGTATGTGCAACTGCTTTTTGGATATTAATCTTCTAACTTTCAACCTTGCTGAATGTACTTATTAGTTCATGTAGCTTTTTTGCAGAATCTTGAGGATTTTCTATATGGAAAATCATGCTGTCTAAATTGAGAAAGTTTTACTTCTTCCTTTTCAATCTGTATGGCTTTTCTTTATTTTACCTGATGGCACTGGCTAGAACTTCTAAGACAATGTTAAATAAAAGTGGTAAGAGAGGACAGATTTGCCTTTTCCAATCTTAGGGGAAAAGCATTTGTCTTAAACAAGGAGATACAATCTAAACTGTAGGTTTCTTGTAGATTCCCTTTACTGGGGAAAGGAAGCTTCCTTCACTTCCTAGTTTGCAGACAGATATTTTTAAATTGTGAATGGATATTAAATTTTATCAAATGCTTTTTCTGCATCTACTAAATTTCCTTTTTAAAATATGTTAATATGGTAAATTAAACATTGATTTTTGAATTTTATACTAACTTAGTAATCCTGGCATAAACTATCCTTGGTCATGATTTTTACCTACTGCTACATATGACTGCCCTAAAATTTTGTTATATTATTCTCTGCATTTTTCTCCAATTTAAAAATTAAAATAAATTGTACAGGTTTACCAGTTAAAACAGTTTACTTTAGATTTACACTTTTATTTCACTTATTTCTACTAAAGCATTAATGTCTCTATTTATAAAATATACAAGCATACTTAACATTATGAAAGCAACGAAGTTGCACAGTTTAAGGAAGCATGAATTTCATTCTTGCTAGCCATTACTTTAAAAAAAAAACCATGCCCCACCCTCTGCCTTTGTACTAAGGAGCATTTACCCCTTATCTACACCATCTCTATAAATGCCAGTTACCATTAAGATAAATAGTCACGCCTCTCCATCTTTTTAGGTCCTTCACTATGTTGTCAGGTAGGGAGGTAAGCAACTGTAAATATTAATAAAATTTTACTGCTATGTCCGTACGACATGAGAAATAATTAAAACTTTTATATTTAAAAACTTCTCAGTTCAGAATCTGGCACCATATTCAAAAACTAAAATAAAACTGAATAACTTTTTAAAAATTGAAAAACTAAAAGAACATAAAATTAAAAAATTCTAATACAAGATTTCAAAGTATAGAAGTGATTTAAAAAATCAAAGATATGACTATTTAGAAAAACAAAACCTTTGTAATAAAACATATATAACCAAAATTGAAAGATAACACCAAAACCAATCAAACTTACATGTATCAATATTTATAGTTTAGAAACAGAAATAAATAAATGAAGTAAGGAGGACTTTATGATCTAAATTTTATCAATTCTTTAAGATTAAAAGTTTGAAATTATAAGTTATTTAATCAAATTTTTAAATGATAATATCCAATCTAAAAAGGAGCCTTATGAAAAGAATATCTGTAAAATTTAAATATAAAACAGCTTTCATGGAGAAAAATTCTCATATCTCAGCAGTTACTCAAACTCAATGCACAGTTTTTTGAATACTTATTTTAGCTATTTTTCATCCCTTTCTCTTCAAAATACTTTGGTTCTCCTAACAGGCATCCAAATTGTTTTTTTCACACTTCCTACTAAATTCTATGTAGAAATCATTGATGAAATCACCAAAAAGTAAATAGAAGAAAAAATAAGGGCTTGAATGATCTAAGTCAAAATGTAGTTACATGAAATCTGTCATTAACCTCCACAAAAAATTACTTACATCTGCTTAAAAAGTTGTCAATATTTTTGTTTTTTCTTAAGGCAGGAAAATCCAAATCATATACCAAAGCATCCAATCCATCCTAAAGAAACAAACAAACAATGGTTAGTTTTTTGGATCACATTATGAACAGTCTCCTTTTTTATGAAAGAATAAAATATATGCTTTAATATTTAATTTCCCCTAACACATCTTGTGTACATTTAACACCCTCTACAAGATTAGATGAGTACTGAGAGAAAAGTGGTTTTCATTTCATATGCAGTTCTTTTTACCTTCTAAGTCTGCCAGGCCCAGGGGCAAGAAAATTACCACAGATTGGCTGCAGGTGATTTCAATCCATGCACTTTTCCCCTCATAAGGACATGAAATTTTATTTTGCCTTACTTCTCCCTACTACTGCATTTATCTTTATCTTTATCTCACAGACATCAAAAACCTACATTTGTTACTATAAATATTTTACAAGGTAACAGCTAAATAATAATAAAATGTGAGGTTTAATATAAAATAAATACTGCATAATCACAAATGCAAGCTATATACATTTTTAATTATAAAAATGTATTAGATTGTCATGGATCTTCTTTCTTTGAGGCACTTTCTAGGGCTTTTGCATTTTTGCATGAGCTTTTGCATTTTTGCATGAGCTTTTGCATTTTTTCTGCTTTTTTTTTTTTTTTGAGGGTCTTGCTCTGTTGGCCAGGCTGGAGTGCAGTGGTGCAATGTTGGCTCAATGCAACCTCCACCTCCCGGGCTCAAGCCATCCTCCTGCCTCAGCCTCTTGAGAAGCGGGGACTACAGGCTCACACTACCACGCCTGGCTAAATTTTGTCTTTTTGTGTATAGACAGGGTTTCACCATATTGCCCAGGCTGGACTTGAACTCCAGACCTCAAGCAATTGCTCCTGCCTCGTGCTGGGATTACAGGTGTGAGCCACCACGCCTGGCTGAGCTTTTGCTTTTAAGTGGATATTTAAATATTATCTAACCAAGTGCATGGCAGTGTGAAGGTATACCAAGCAGTGTTGAAGTGGGAAAGCATCTATTCAGACTATATCCTGCCGCATGGCAGGAACTGGAAGAACTTCAGATAATCCTAAGCAATCTTCATTACAAAGTCTCACTCTTTGGTAAATGCTGTTTGTATAATTGAATACCACTATGGAAAAGAATGGTTTTTGCGTGATGCTTAATAATGTAATCAGTTCCAGATAGGTCAAAACATTAAAAAAAAAAAAAAAGAACCAGGCAAAAGCATTTCAAAGAAAAAAATAGTTTACATGATACTGTTGGGAGAACAAGTCACATAACCTTTCTGAGCCTCAGTTTTATTTTTTGTAAAATGAGGGATAATGATTACAACACATAACAGATTTGTGAGAATTAAATGAGTTAATATGTGAAGTGTCTGGACCTTAATAGTCTCACTTCTCTCTCTTTTATTTCTGTTACTGACATTTGAAAGCTCTAAATGTTGATCTCCCTATTGACAGGAATGACCTACACAGAAAACAGACATTTTAGTCATGTGGTCATAAAACCTTAAAAGTAAATCTTAGGTCATGATGTTAAACCCTTCCCCAGTGCAGTAATCCAAAGTACTTTTGTTGTTGTTACACATGGGCATCTGAGTTTTGCGTGACCAAGTATTTGATCATGTGTTTGTTAACGAAAAATGAGCTGCCTCCACTAATTACATATAGTCACTAAGTGTTTGGACCTGGTACCATACACTTTAATTCTACAATACCATGGGATAGTCTATTACTTTTCAGCATCACCCATAAGCAAAACTTGTGGGCCTTTATTAGGGAAATAAAGTTGGCAAGAATGTATTCTTCTAACTTAACCAAAGCATATACCAACTGAGGTTTCTAAGGGGAGTCAAGACACTGGGGTGGGAGAGAGGGATGCAGGCTTCCATTTTAATGTAGTGGAAAAGCTGCACAATGCAAGGAATGTGTATGTCCAACTATAAATGAGGCAGGAATCTTAGCTTTTATTCAACACTCTGAAGTTCCATAAAATAATGCAGAATAAGACTTCCACATTTCCTAAAAGTCCACACTTCCTAAAAGTCCAAATTCTAGTACCAGGACTCGGAATGTTAACATAACATTCATCCAAGTGCAAAAACAATTCACGAGGAATGATAATCAAAGGATATACTTCCACTGATCCTTCACTTAATTTTATGATTTAGGCATGAGAAAAACTACCTTCTACTTTCACAACATGTCCATCATATAGCTTAATCATCAATTTAAAAATGTAGAGGAGGCCGGGCACAGTGGTTCACTCCTGTAATCTCAGCACTTTGGGAGGCTGAGGCAGGCGTACTGCCTGAGGTCAGGACTTAGAGACCAGCCTGGCCAAAATGGTGAAACCCCATCTCTACTAAAAATATAAAAATTAGTCGGGCGTCGTGGTAGTGGGTACCTGTAATCCCAGCTACTCGGGAGGCTGAGACAGGACAATCGCTTGAACCGGGGAGGCGGAGGTTGTGGTGAGCCAAAATCATGCCTCCAGCCTCGCTGAAAGAGACTCCGTCTCAAAAAAAAAAAAAAAGTGGAGGAGAAAATATGTAACAGAGGGGCCAATCAATGTCAAAAAATTACAGTAATTAAATTCTTTGCTACTAATAGTTGAACAAGGGTAGTAGACCAGTTGTAGCAGTTACATTTTAAAAGAAGGTAGTTACATAAGAAGTATTTTCACATATCCACACAAAGGCAGGCCTAATCAACGAAAAGTATAACATTTTACAGTGATCTCTAAAGTAAAAACACTTCACATTTCCTGAGAAGCACTGATATGGCAGGGGGAGCAGAGGGAAGAGGAGGTGGAGGCCCGTTGTGTTATGCCACAACAGAGTTCAAGTGAAAGCAGAAGCAAAAGAAAATTATTCAACACTACTACAAACTTTAGTTTTCTGGATAGATCTGAATTAACAAATGAGTCAGGTGTAAAACATCATTTAGGATTAAATCCATTAAAAATAATACATTATAAGGTATGAGAATTTAACGGCACTAGGAAAGGACAGTTACACTATTATAAGAAACATTCATTTTTAGGTAAATTTTCAAAATCTAAATGGTTATTATTCTAAACCTAATAGACATATTTTTGGAGAAACACCACCCCAGCCTCAAAATCCATTGAAAACTATGGCAGCAAAACTGGGGCTTCTGAAAATCAAACTACTTCTAAAATGGGCTGACCACTGGTACTAAAGAGTGCTGACCAACTTTGGTAAGAGAGGATATACCACTTAAAGAAAATGTTTTTGGTATATGTAGTAGAATGTTGTTTTAACTGAGTCCCTTAGGCCAGATGCCGTGGCTCACAACTGCAATCCCAGCACTTTGGGAGATCGAGACAGGAGGATCACTTGAAGCCAGGAGTTCAAGACCAGCCTAGACAACACAGCAAGACCCTAGCTCTACAAAAATAAAAGTAAAAAAAATAGCTGGGCTTGGTGCCGCATGCTTGCAGTCCCAGCTACCTGAGAGGCTGAGGCAGGAAGATCGCTTGAGCCCAGGAGCTCGAGGCTACAGTAATCTATGATTTTGCCACTGCACTACAGCCCTGGTGACAGAGTGGGACCCTGTCTCTAAAAATCAGCCTGTCAATCTCTCTTCACTTGATAAAGAAATAATTCATCAAAATTAAGCACAGCTATGAAAATGAAAACAGAATTTCCTTAGGGAATTTTAACAACCTGATCTTAAATACAGTTAAAATCTGTTTAACTGGTGTGACATTACTATACCCATGTCAATGCTGCCCAGGACATTTATAGTCAATAAATAAGTAAATAATGTTCCAAATTATCTAGTACAACAAACAATGGCTCTTCCCAATCAGTCTCCAATCATACCTTTGTCCAGCCTGTTTCTCTATATGTACATAGCTGGGCTTAGGCCACAGTGTGCTACCAGCCATTTCCCAAATAAGCCAGGCTCACTCTACCCTATGGTGCCTTTGCACCTGCTCTATTCCCCAGGTGGAATGTGAACATTCTTACATTAAGACTGCCTCAAATGTCCCTTACTTTGTGCTGCCTTCCCCAGTGCCCTGAGGGGCAATGTTATGTGACCTTCTTTGTGCTATTACAGAATTATGTATTTAGCTGTTATACTGTAATTATTTATTTCTAAATCTGCCTCCTCTTCTGCAGGAAAGCGAAAAAAAAAAATACTTCCTGTCTCTGAGAGTTCAGAGGTTAGCAGGTAGAAAAAGTAAATACAGGATATCAAGTGTTATAAGTAGGTACTACATAAATAGAGAAAGGGCTATTTGGGGCTTCACAGAGAAGATGAAATTTGAGCTGAACCTTGAAGAATAGAATTATGAAGGAATAAGACAGAAGTGGGGCAAGGCAATCTAGAGGTGAAAAGCAAGGAGAATTCAGAGAATGAGAATAGAATGTTCTGGACTGGGAAAGGTGAGAAGGAGATGAAGGAGAAGGAGTCAAAGCTGTGATGATCAGGGAGAGAATGTTAAAGGTATAACATACCAGGAGAAGAATTTACCTTCTGATAATCTGGAACCACAGGAATTTCTGCGGGGGAGAGAGTGGCATGACTGGTTTTTATTTTAGTAGTCTGGCAATGATAAAGATGATAAATTAAAAGTAGAAGAGATAGGTGGAGATGAAAGCAGCTAGGAGGATACTGTGGTAATACAAGTATAAAAGGATAAAAGACTGAAAAACTGGGGAAACAGGAATGGGGCATTAGAGGCAAAAGAATCTGATGAATAACTGAAAGAGGAACAGGAAGGGTTGAAAATGATTATATGATCTTCAAGTTGATGTGAGTGGACAGTGACTTCATTAACCAAGGCAGATAATATAATTTGGAGAGATGATAAATATTTCAGACACACTAAATCTGAGGTCCTTTGGGATATCATTTCATGAATAACTAGATGGCAGCCGAATATAAGTTTGGGTTTAACAGAGAGATTGGGACTATAATACAGATTTGGGAGTCATGAGAGCACACTTAAATCCATGAGAACATATGCAATTATCCAACAAGAATAAACAGGGAGAGTGGAGAAAGACTCAAGAATAGAACACTGGGAAACACTAACATTTAACAGGTACACAGAGCAGGCTGGGCACAGTAGCTCATGCCCGAAATCCCAGTACTTTGGGAGGCCGAGGCGGGTGGATCACCTGAGGTCGGAGTTTGAGACCAGCCTGAGCAACACGGAGAAACCCCTTCTCTACTAAAATACAAAAAATTAGCCGGGTATGGGGATACGTGCCTGTAGTCCCAGCTACTCGGGGGGCTGAGGCAAGAGAATCGCTTGAACCCGGGAGGTGAAGGTTGCAGTGAGCCGACATCGCACCACTGCACTCCAGCCTGGTCACAGAGCAAGACTCTGTCTCAAAAAAAAAAAAAAAGAGGTACACAGAGCAAAAATGGTGGAGGAGGACACTGAGAAGAAAGAATAGTACCAAGGAAGCTGAGAAGGAACTTAAAAAGCAGAAATGCCTTAAGAATGAATTTAAAATGTCTCAGGAAGTCAAACAGAATAGAGAATGCAAAAGAAGCCAAATCATTTGCCATTTAAACATCACTGATGGTCGCACAACAACGTGAATGATTTAATGCCACGGAACTATATATTTAGAATCAGTTAAATGGGCTAGGTGGCTCATGCCTGTAATCCCAGCACTTTGGGAGGCCAAGGCAGGAGGATCACTTAAGGTCAGGAGTTCAAGACCAGCCTGGCTAATATGGTGAAACCCCGTCTCTACTAAAAATACAAGAATTAGCTGGGCATGGTGGCAGGCACCTGTAATCCCAGCTATTCAGGAGGCTGAGGCAGGAGAATCACTTGAACCCGGGAGGTAGAGGTTGCAGTGAGCCGAGATCGTGCCACTGCACTCCAGCCTAGGTGACAGAGGGAGACTCTGTCTCAAACAAAAAAGAAACAGTTAAATGATAAGTTTTATGATATGTTTGTGTGTGTGTACATATATACACACACATAAAAATTTTTGTATTTGTAGTAGAGATGGGGTTTCACCATGTTGGCCAGGTTGGACTAAAATTTCTGACCTCAAGTGATCCTCCCCTCTTGGTACATACACACACACACACACACACACACACAGAGCCATAATTTATTTTAAGTCACTATCAGATGTCAGCAAATTGGTGGACTAGGAAGCTCCAAGCTCTCCTTCACCCACAGAAACATCAAAAGTAACAAGCTATCTGAAGCAGGTCTGCAGTAGTTCTGGAAAATTTAGGTTTATAGCAAACAAGCAAATATCCAATCAAGTAAAAGCTATCCCAAATGGCAGGAAAAGTGTTAGGGCAGTTTACTTGCTCTTGTCCCACCCCCTCCCAGGGAAAAGGACAGTCTTAAGTCTTGAGCAGGTAGCAGACTGGTTCCTCCTCTTCCTACTCCCCCACACCTTGAACTCAAGGGGGCAGAATAAGACCATACTGTGTATGTTCATTCTATCTTGTATGGGAGATACCTGAAGGACTAAGGCAAGAACCTAAACTCTGTTTCACATAATTCAGAATACAGGCAGGAAAAGCAGCTGGTGCTGCTCATGAAGGCTACAAGGAAGCTAACTACAAAGCCTACTGACACACCTGAGGTAAAAGATGGGGGAGTAGGGAGGACTAACGGACACAACACATACAATAGACCATCTAGGCCCAGAGGAGAAGCGGGGCGAGACTCTTTGGGAAATTAGATGATTCAAAAGCAGCCATGTATATAGGAGAATTTAAAAAGCCGTGTGAAGCCCAGGCAAAAAAAAGCATGCTAAGGAAAATCCTGAGAAGATCCTAAGCTCTCATCTCATGTGAGTTTCATCCTGAAACTCAGAACAAGCCTAGCTACGTGGTAAAGGAGTACCCCAGCAGAGGGCAAATCTGCAAAGACTGAGAGGTGGTTCTCTTTTTGTTTTCTGAGGCTTTTTTGGTATGTATTGGAGCATCTCACATTCAAGGAAATCTCTGTCCAAACATTAGCTGAATACAAGCTAAAGGAACCAAGACTTCAGTAATCACCCACAGTAAGGAATAGTCTTTGCAAAAACAATTTGGAAAAGTCTCAAAACAAATGGACTGCAGTCATTTGTACTACAGCCATCAGCAATAAAAAACAAACGGGCCAGGCACAGTGGCTCATGCCTGTAATCCCAGCACTTTGGGAGGCCAAGGCAGGCAGATCATTTGTGCCCAGGAGTTCGAGACCAGCCTGGCCAATATGGCGAAACCCCATCTCTACTAAAAATACAAAAATTAGCCGGGTGTGGTGGCATGCACCTGTGGTCCCAACCATTTGGGGGGCTAGGGTGCGAGAATCGTTTGAACCCGGGAGGCAGCGGCTGCAGTGAGCTGAGATGGCACCACTGCACTCCAGCCTGGGTGACAGAGCAAGACTCTATCTCAAAACACCCACCTACACATACACAGACACACACACACACAGAAAACCTAGTGTGGTAGGAGTTATTAAGAAATTATTTTAGGCAGATAGAAAAAAAGGGTCCTTTGGAAGGTTTTTCACAGCTCTTGTCTAACAGGAAAGCCCGGGGCACCTGTGCTGTAATGGCAGTCTGAGTGGCTGGAGTTTGAGCTCTGGGACCCATCAGTCCTGCTGGACCATCTGTGAGACTAGTTCTGAACCCAGAACAAAAGACCAAAGCAGGTCTGTCTCCAGTAGTCTCCACCACAGGCTGGACAGGGTCGAGGTAGCTTTGTCTTGCTTCCTGGGCATTCCTTCTTAAAATGCCCTGACTGACCACATTGATAACAGCTAGTGGATGCACCTTGGGGATTCGGGACTTTACAAGCTTGTAATGCTGCTACTAGAGCCTCTGTTTTTCTCTTGTACTTCCTCTCCTTTTCGGGCTTCCTCCCAATCCCTTTTGTAAAAGACTGAAGTGGCTATTCTCTGGAGGCTTTCTAGGGTGCTATCTGGTTCTACTGCTTGCTTCTGTAGCTTTCTTCTAATATTGGGAGGTGCCTGTGTAATAAACTTGTCCTTCAAGATGAGCTGTCCCTCAACTAAATTGGGGTATAGAGAGGTGTGCTTTATTAGTGCCCCTCTCAGCCTTTCCATAAAAGCTGTGGGATTCTTGTCTGGTTTGTGGTCTATCATGGACAGTTTGGAGTAATTGAGAGGTTTAGCCGTGGTCTTCCGCAGGCCTTCTAATATACACCTTAAAAAGTGCTTCCTTTTCCATTCATCTGCTGAGTTATTGGGATCCCAATTAGGTTATTTACCGGAACTGCTTCCCTTCCTTGCGGGAGTGAAGTTTTCACCTCTTCCTCACCTTCCTTTTCTCCTCTTTTTTTTCCTTGGTCTGCTATATGGAGGCATGTTGCTCATCTCCGTATTTTTCTGCTGCCTGTGGAACTGTCTGCTTTTCAGCTGTAGTGAGGGTTTGACTTAGCAGCAACATAACATCCCTCCACGTGAGATCAAACACCTGAGTTAAATTTCAGAAAATTTCTATGTACCTATCAGGGTCATCAGAAAATTGACCTAAGTCTCCCTTTGTTTGCTTAAGGTCCTGCAATAAGGGAACTTGAACCCTTATGGCACCATTCCCATCAGGCATTTCCTGGAGGGGTACGAGTGAAGAAGGGAGAGTAGGATATACTGGAGATGGTGGTGCTGATGGTACAATTGGAGTGGAACCGGAAGGGTTGGGACTTCAGTAGCTGTCTTAGATTGCTCCTCTGGAGCCTGCTTTAGCTCTGGGGAACTACTCCCTGTGGGCTTGCCTGCCATGGCTGCTAAAAGAACTGGGTCGATTGTACAGAATTGTAAAGGTCTGGGTTGTCTCGCAGAGCAAAGAAAGCCTGTACATAGGGGACCTCAGTCCATCTGCCCTCCCGTGTGTAGAAAAGATCTAACTGTTAAAATTAAGTCTCCCCAGGCCAGGTTTGCCAAGAGGGTAGGAAGGCCATGCCCTTGTGCAGTAGAATACTGCTTTTTCTTCAAAGTTTTAGGGTCGAAGGAATCCCAGTGCTTTAAAATACACTCCAGGGGAGTGCATGTTGAAGACGATCTGTTACCCATCTAGAAAGGGAAGTGAGAATAAAAGCGTTCTCCTTCCTTTCGGTATGTGATCCACGTGTGTTCATGTAGTTTTTTTCTAATTCGACTCGAGACGAAGAACCTGGTGTTCCCCCACTCATCAAAGCCATATAACTAGCAAACCCTGGAGAATAGAGAAAATCTAATTTCCAAAATCATCACATTATAACAGTTAAACGGCCAATTTTCCACAAAGAAACCACAAGATATACAAAGGAACAGAAAAACACGGCTGGGAGGAATGAAATAAATGAACAGAAACCATACCCAAGAAGTCTAGACATTGGACTTGATAAAGACATTAAAAACTGTCTTAAATATGTTCAAAGAGCTGAAGGAAAACACAGAAAAGGAACTAAAGGAAACTAGGAAAATTATATATGAGCAAAATGAGAATGTCAACAAAGAGAAAGAAACTATATTAAGAAACCAAACAAATTCTGGAGCTAAAAACTAATACTTTAAGTATAAATGGACTAAACTCTCCAATCAAACTACAGAGACTGACAAAATGGATTTTAAAAAACAAACAAAAACACCACGATCCAACTATATGCTGTCCATAAGGAACTCACTTCAAGTCCAAAGACAAATGGTTAAAAGTGAAAGGATGGGAAAAAATACTCCATGCAAATAGTAAACAAAAAAAAGAACTGAGGTGGGTAGGCTAATATCAGACAAAACAGACCTTAAGTTAAAAAAATGGTTAACAGACAAAAAAGACATTACATATTGACAAAAGGGTTAATTCAACAAAAAGATACTGTCATAAATTTATATGAGTCAAATATGTACATTTGGTATATAAATATACAAGCCCCATGATATATGAAGCAAACATTGAAAGAATTTAAGAAAGAAAGACATAGTTCTACAAATAGTTGGAGATTTCAATAATCCATTTTCAATAATGAACAGAACCAAACAGATTAATAAAAAAACAGAGGACATGAACAACACTATAAACCAACTGGACCTAACAGATTATAGAGAGAGAGAGCACTCTATCCAGTAACAAAATACACATTTTTCTCAAGTACACATGGAACATTCTCAAGAACAGACTTATTATGTTATGCCACAAAACAAGTTTTAATAACTTTTAAAAGACCAAAATGACACAAAGTATCTTTTCCAATCACAATGGAATGAAACTACTAAACAATAATAGGGGAAAACTGGAAAATCACAAACGTGGAAATTAGACAATGAACTCTTAAAACTATGGGTCAAAGAAAAAATCATTGGGAAATTAGAAAATACTTTGAGACAAATGAAAATGAAAATACAATGTACCAAACCTTGTAGGATGCAGAAAAATCAGTGCAAAGGAGGAAATTTATAGCTATAAATGCTTACATTTTAAAAAGAAAAAAAGCTTTTAAAATCAATAAAAATAACCTAACTTAATACTATAAGGAACTAGAAAAAGAAAAGCAAACGAAACCCAAAGCTGACAGAAGGAAAGAATAAAGATTAAAGTGAAGATAAATAAAATAGAATAGGAAAATAACAGAGAAAGCCAATGTGACCCAAAGTAGGTCTTCTGAAAAGATAAAATTGGCACATATTTGGTTAAGCTGACTAAGGGAAAAAGAGAGAAGACTCAAATTAGTAATTTCAGAAATAAAAGTGAGGACATTCCTATCAATTCTACAAATAATTGTAATAGAATATTATGAACATCTGCACACCAAAAAAAAAGAGTAACTTACATAAAATGGACAAATTCCTAGAAGCATACAATCTGCCAAAAATGAACCATAAAGAAATGGAAAATCAGAATACACCAATAACTGTAACTAGTAAGAAGACAGAAATGGTAATAATAAACCTCTCAAGAAAGAAAATCCGTGGGCCAGATGGCTCCACTGGTGAATTCTAACAAACATTTATGTATTTTTATTTGTTTGTTTTTTCCTTCTTTTGAGGCAGGGTCTCACTCTGTTGCCCAGGGTGAAGTGTAGGGGCACAATCTCAGTTCACTGCAACCTCTGCTTCCTGGACTTCAAGCTATCCTCCAGCCTCAGCCTCCCGAGTAGCTTGTGTGAGCAACCACACCTGGTTAATTTTTTTTTTTTAGGGATGGGGTTTTACCATGTTGCCCAGGCTGGTCTTGAACTCCTGAGCTCAACGTTATTTGTTTGCCTCAGCCTCCCAAAAGTGCTGGGATTACAGATTGTGAGTAGGCAGTGTGTCCGGCCTCTACCAAATGTTTAAAGAAGAATTAACACTAATCCTTTTCAAACTCTTCCAAAAAATTGAAGAGAAGGAAATATTTCCTAACTCATTATATGAGTCCAGCACTGCCCTGATAGCAAAACTAAAAATATCACACAAAAGTTACATATCAGAGTTTATGAAACATATGAATATAGACATAAAAATGCCCAATAAAATAACAGCAAGTAGAATATAGCACATATGAAAAGAAGCACACACCAGGATCAAGTGGGATTTATGCCAGGAATGCACAGTTGATTTAACATAAATATTTTAATGTAATATACCATATTAATAAAGGACAAAAACCACATCACCTCATTAGATACAGATAAAATGTTCAACAAAATTCAACACCCTCTCATAATAAAAAACAATCAACAAACAGGGAATGGAAAGAAACTTCCTCAGCATGGTGAAGGCCACATATGAAAATCCCACAGCTAACATCACACTCAATGATGAAAGACTGAAAGCTTTTCTCCTGAGATCAGGAACAAGACAAAGATGTCACCTTTTGTCACTTCTATTCAACTCATTATTGGAAGTTTTTGCCAGAGCAATTATGTAAGAAAAAGAAATAAAAGGCATCCAAATTGGAAACAAAGACGTAAAATGATCTATTCACAGGTGACATGATCCTATAGGTGGAAAACTAAAGATTACACACACACCAAAACAAAACAAAACAAAACAAAACAAAAAAATCCGTCAGAGCCCATAACCAAATTCAGCCAAGTTACAGGTTAGTCGATACTCAAAAATCAGTTGCATTTCTATATACTAACAATGAATAATCCAAGCAGAAACTTAAGAGCAGTTTCATTTATAAAAGCATCAAAACAAATAATACTGAAGAATAAATTATCTGAGGCTAAAGACATGTACACTGAAAACCATAAAACATTGCTGAAAGAAATTAGAGAAGACATAAATGAAAAGACATCCTATGTTCACGGACTGGAAAAAATATTTTTTTAAATGGCAATACTACTCAAAGTAATATACAGATTAAATGTAATCCCTATCAAAATCCCAATGGTGTTTTTTGCAGAAATAGAAAACCTCATGCTAAAATTCAAATGTAATCTCAGATCACAAATAGCCAAAACAATCTTGAAAAAGAACAAAGTTAGAGGACTCAAATTCACTGACTTCAAAAATCACTACAAAGCTACAGTAACCAAAATGGTGTACTGCTGGCATAAGGACAAGCATATACAGCTGGTGCTCAAACAACATAAGTTTCAACTGTGTGAGTCCACTTGCACCTCCTTCCACCTCTGCTACCCATGAAACAGCAAGACCAACTCCTCCTTTTCCTTCTACTCGGCCTACTCAACGTGAAGATGGTGAATATGAAGACCTTTATGATGATCCACTTCCATTTAATGAACAGTAAATATACTTTCTCTTCCTTATGATTTTAGTAATATTTTCTTTTCGCTGGCTAACTTTATGTAAGAATACAGTATATATATTTACATATAACATACAAAATACGTGTTGTTAATCAACTGTTTATGCTAGCAGTAAGGCTTTCAGTCAACAGCAGGCTATCAGTAGTTAAGTTTTGGGGAAATTAAAAAAGTATGTATTTCATGTATTTCAAATGTATGGGGAGAGGGTAGTGGTCAGTGCCCCTAATCCCCATGTTGTTCAAAGGTCAATTGTATAGAAAAATGGGATAGGGGGAATAAAAAGGAGCACAAACCCACACATACATATGGTCAATTAATTTCGACATGTGTGACATAACCATTCAATAATGGACAGTCTTTTTAGCAAATGGTGCTGGAAAAACTGCATATCCACATGCAAGAGAATCAAGTGGGAGCCCCTACAATATACCATATACCAAAATTAACTCAAAAGGGATCAAAGACCAAAACATAAAAGCTAGAACTATAAAATGCTTAGAAGAAAACATAAGGGGAAGCTTCAGGACATTGAATTTGACCATGATCTCTTGTACATGAGACCAAGAACACAGGCAACAAAAGAAAAAACAAACTAAACCTCATCAAAATTAAAAACTTTTGTGCACCAAAGAACACTATTAACAGAGTGAAATGGCAATCCACAGAATGGGAGAAAATATTTGCAAATAATATATCTGATAAGAGATTATTACCCAAAATATGTAGGGCACTCCTAAAATTCAAAACAACTCAATTTTAAAATGGGCAAAAACTTGAATAAAAATGTCTCCAAAGACAGAAATGGCCAATAAGCACATGAAAAGATGCTCAACCTCATAAATCATTAGGGAAATGCAAATCAAAACCACAATGAAACATCACTTCACAACCATTAGGATAGTTATTATTTAAAAAAATCAGAAAAGAACAAGTGTTAGAGAAGACGTAACGAAACTGGAATCTTTGGCAATGCTGGTGGGAATATAAAACAGTGTAGCTGCTGTGAAAAATAGTTTATCAGTTTCTCATAAAATTACCACATGATCGGTAATTCCACTTCTGGGTATACACCCAAAGGAACCGAAAGAAGGGATTTGAACAGTTATTTGTACACCAATGTTCACAGCAGCATATTCAAAATAGCCCAAGGTAGAAACAACACAATTGTACACCAACAGATGAATGGATAAAAGGTGGTATGTACATACACTGTAATATTATTCAGCCTTAAAAAAGGAAATGCTGACACATACTACAACGTAGATTTAATTTGTAAACATTATGCTAAATAAGCCAGACAAAAAAGGAAAAATATTGTATGATTCCACTTATACACAGTACCTAGAAATGGCAAATTTATAGAAACAGAAAGTAGAATGGAGATTACCACAGGCTGGAGGGACAGGGAATAAAAGAGTTACTGTTTAATGGATACAGAGTTTGTTTGAGACAGATGATATAGTGCAAACAGATTCTGGTGAAAACACAAAATTGTGAATGTACTTTAACACCACCAAGTTGTACTCAGGAACAGTTAAAATGGAGGTGGATGCAGTGGCATGCACCTGTAATCCCAGCTACTCAGGAAAGTGAAGTGGGAGGATCACTTGAGCCCAGGAGTTTCAGAGCAGCTTGGACAACCCCATTTCAAAAAAAAAAAAAAAGGCAAATTTCATGTTACGTATATTTTACTGCCAATTTTTAAGGGCATTATTAATCTTAAGTAGAATGCGTCATCAGGTCAGTAGAAAAATCAATGGAAAATGAAGAAATGAGAAAAATGGCTAAGTAAATGAGAAAGATTAGAAGTTTGCATGATTTAAAACTTAAATTTGATGAAACATTTTTAGGTAGAAAAGACATTTTTGTAGAAAATACATGATTTAACAAGGTTCCAAAAGATGTAAGGGAGAACAGGCTTAAGATACCAAGTTAAGACATTAACCTTGTAAAGTAAGAGAATACTTCTACAGAAATGGCATCCTGTCTCATATTCCAAGCTAGAATATTTAGTAGTCATGTGATCCTGAGCAAGTTATTTAACCCATCGCCACCTCAATGTTCTCATCTGTAAAACAAGATAGTATCAGTAACAACCACACAGGACTGTTTTTTCTTTTTTAAAGATTTATCCGAATGAATCACAAAAATATATTCACGGATAATTTCAAGGAGGATTTCCTTCCTACTGCCTTAAAGGTTTATAGGTACGGGTGAACACAATCAAAGTTTTCACCTGGCATGAGTAACTGAAGAAGTTCAGATGGTTCAGACTCTGGGGAGAGAGAGTTTGTCATTTCTCAAACGATTCTTTTAACTATCTAATTTGTTATTTTGGGGAAAAAATAAATACACATCATACATTATTTAGTTAGTAGTAGTATGAAAATAATTTTTTTTTTTTTTTTTTTGAGACAGAGTCTCACTCTGTCGCCCAGGCTGGAGTGCAGTGGCGCAATCTCGGCTCACTGCAACCTCCACCTCCCAGGTTCAAGCTATTCTCCTGCCTCAGCCTCCTGAGTAGCTGGGATTACAGGCATGCACCACCACACCCGGCTAATTTTTGTATTTTTAGTAGAGACGGGATTTCACCATGTTGGACAGGCTGGTGTCGAACTCCCGACCTCAAGTGATCCGCCCACCTAGGCATCCCAAAGTGCTGGGATTACCGGCGTGAGCCACCGCGCCTGGCCTGAAAATAATTTTTTAAAACTCAGCTAATTGTTATTTTCTTAAAATTCTTATACAAATTATCATACAACCAGACCTTGATCATGGAAAAGAAAATGAAGAGAATCATTCATTTTCCATGGAACTATAACAAAAGATTTAACATTTGTATCACTGGATGCTCAGAAGACAAACAAGAAAAATAGAATGAGGCTAAAAGGGACTAAAACAAATGATGGCTAAAAATTCCCCAAATTTGGCAAAAGACATAAACCTACAGGTTGAAGGAGCTGACCAAACATCAAAACAGGACACACCGAAAGAAATCTAAGCCAATTTTTTAAAATGTCAAACCGAAATTCTACATCCACTGGAAAAAAAAAAAAATCAAGACATTCTCAGATGATGAAAAACTAAGAGATTTGTCACAAGCAGACATTCTAAAATAATGGTTAAAGGAAATTCTCTAAATAGAAGACGATGAAAGAAATAAACCTGGTATACCAGAAAAGAAGAACAAAATGTAAAAATATGGGAAAAGATAATACATTTTTCTTCTCTTGAAAGTTACAGCAAAAATTATAATGTTGCTTGTTTCTCAATGCATGTAAGAAGATATTAAACATGAATATATTACAAACAAGGGTAAAATGACAAAGAGGAAAAATTTCTACCTTTCAATTGAACTAGTAAAATGTCAACACCAATATAATGTGATGTTTTCTATGCCTAATTTAATACCTAGAGTAACCAATTTAAAAAGCTATAGAAAGATATATACACACAAAAACACTTTCAGGTAAGTCAAAAGGGAATTACAATAAATGTTCAAGTGGCCCAGGAAGGCAAAAAAGGAACACAGTTACAAAAAACAGGGAGGTAAAAACAGAAAAGAAAGAATATAACAGCAGATTTAAACCCTAACATAACAATAGTTATATTAAATATAAATGGTCTAGACAACAATTCAAACAAAGAAACAGATTGGTAGACCTGGATACATAAACATGACCCATCCACAGACAAGAAATTCACTTAAAATGCAACAATACAGGTAGGTTGGAAGTAAAAGAATGGGAAATGATTTACCATGCAAATATTAATCAAAAGAAAGCAGGTGTGGCTATATTAGTGTCAGACAAGGCAGACTGCAGAGAAAGAAAATGGCCAGGCACAGAATGGAAAATTACATGATCACGAAAGAGTCAATCCATCAAGAAGGCACAACAATCTGAACCATGTATGCTCAGAACAACAGAACTGCAAGATAAGTGAAGAAAAACCTGACAGAAATGAAAAGAGAAATAGGCAAATCTACAATTTTAGTTGGCAACTTGAATACTTCTCTCTTAAAAATTGATAGAACTGGGCAGAAAATCATCAAGAACTCAACACAATTAATCAACAAGATCTAATTGACATTTATATCACATTCCAACCCAAAATAGCAGAATACACATCCTTTACAAGTGCTCATGGAACTATTACCAAGACAGACCACCACATTGTGTGCCATAATTCAAACCTCAGCAAATTAAAAAGAATTAAAATCATAACAGAATGTGTTCTTTGACCAAAATGTACAAACTACAATAAATAAGAAAAAGTTAGCAGGGAAATCTCCAAACACTCGGAAACTAAACAACAGATTTCTAAATAATTTCTGGGTCAAAGGGAAAGCCTCAAAGGAAATAAAAATACACATTGAACTGAATGAAAATGAGAATACAACACTGGAATTTGTGGAATACAGCTAAATCACTGCTAAAAGAAAAATGTATAGCATTAAATGATTAGAAAAGAGTAATGATGGCCAGGCGCAGTGGCTCAAGCCAATAATCCTAATACTTTGGGAGGCTGAGGTGGAAGGATCACTTGAGCTCAGGAGTTCAAGGCCCATCTGGGTAACAATAGAAAGACCTCATCTCTACAAAAAAATTTAAAAATTAGCTGGGCATCGAGGCGCACGCCTGTGGTCCCAGCTACTCGGGAGAGGCTGAGGCAGGATAGCCTAAGCCTCTGAAAGGTCAAGGCTAGAGTGAGCTATGATCACGTCACTGCACTCCAGTCTGGGTGACACAGTGAGACCCTCTCTTAAAATAAATTTTTTAAGAAAAGAAAAAGAATAATAATTTTCAATTAATAATCTAAGTTCCTTTCTCAAGAAACTAGAAAGGGATCATCTGAACAAATTTGCTATGGTCTGAAAGTGTTCTCCAAAATTCATTTATTGGAAACTTAATCCCCAGAGCAACAGTGTTAAGAGGTGGGGCCTTTGGGGAGGTGTAAAGGTCATGAGGGCAGAGTCCTTATAAGTATATTAATGCCATGATGAACAGGTTCGATTAGGGAGTTTGGACCCTTTTTGCCCTTTTGCCTTCTACCATGTGAGGACATACTGTCCCCCTCCCTTCTGGAGGATGCAGCTTTCCAGGCACCTTCTTGGATTCAGAGACTAGACCCTCATCAGAGAACCAAACCTGCTGGTGCCTTGATCTTGGTCTTCCCAGACTCCAGAACTATGAGAAAACAAATTTCTGTTCTTTATAAATTACCCAGTCTTGGTTCTGTTATAGCAGCAGAAATAAACTAGGACAGGAATATTAAAAAATATTCCCATTATATGTTATTATAAATAACATATTTTATTAAAACTTTTTTTTTTAAGACGGAGTCTTGCTCTGTTGCCCAGGCTGGAGTGCAGTGGCACGATCTCAGCTCACTGCAACCTCCACTGGTTCAGGAAGTTCCCCTGGTTCAAGAAATTCCCCTGCCTCAGCCTCCAAGTAGCTGGGATTACAGGGGCACGCCATCACATCCAGCTAATTTTTTTGTATTTTTAGTAGAGACGGGGTTTCACCATGTTGGCCAGACTGGTCTTCAACTCCTGACCTCAGGCAATCCACCCGCCTCGGCCTCCCAAAGTGCTGGGATTACAGGCGTGAGCCACCGCACCCGGCCTAAAACTTTTAATTGAGAAGAAGAATGGCATTATCTTACATTTTTACAAATCTCTTTAGCATCTAGCTTAATAGAAGACAACTGGACACTCATATCTACACCTGCATTCAATCTATGGCAATACATTGCCTTGGTTTGAAGCATGAAAATCTAACTTCACACAGATATGGACAGATGCTCCTAGACTTACAATGGGTGGGGGTTACATCCTGATAAACCACTTGTAAGTTGAAAATATCGTAGGTTGAAAATGCATTTAATACATCTAATCTGCTAACATCATAGATTAGTGTAGCCTACCTTAATGTGCTCAGAACACTTATATCAGCCTACAGTTGTGCAAAATCATCTAACACAAAGCCTATTTTATAATAAAGTGTCAAATATCTCATGTTATTTATTGAATACTGTACTGAAAGTGAAAAACAGAATGGTTGTATGGGTACTCAAAGTACGGTTTCTACTGAATGTATATAGCTTTATACACACCATCATAAAGTGGAAAAATCATAAAGTGAACCATTGTTAAGTCGGAGATTGTCTGTAGTTGGAAAAGGGAAGAGTATGTTAACAGCCTTTTCAGATAACTGGAAATTATTTGCTACTACATCAAATTTGACAAGTGGTGTTCCTTAAAGATTAGGGGCATTGTAGAATCTGAAATTATATCAATGGTTTCTGAACTTTTTGCACAGTTTGCAACATTAAAATTTATTGGTCTATCTTCTACTTTGAATGGATCTTTTATTCATGGATGATTTTATAACATCATGCATTGATTGGTCACTCAGAAAATACTGGTTCCTTGAATTATGCAGCCAAATGTTGACACATTTCATCATATCTGTAACCCCAACACTTTGGGAGGCCAAGGCGGGAGGATCCCTTGAACCTAATAGTTTAAGACCAGCCTGGGCAACACAGTGGGACCCTGTCTCTACTAAACATTTAAAAACTAGCCAGGTAAAATTAGCATGCCTGTAATCTCAGCTACTCAGGAGGCTGAGGTGGGAGAATCACTTAAGCCCAGGAGGTTGAGGCTGTGGTGAATCATGATCCCACCACTGCATACAGAAGCCAAATAAAGTGATTCCCTTTATTTTTGAGACTCTGTATCAAAACACACACACACACAAAACAACACATTATTGGCTTTTGGTCCTTCATTCAAAATTCAAGAGGTACTGGGGTGGGGAGCAGAATATCTATATTTTCATACAGACCTCTTGTAGTTTTAAAATGTTATCCCCCAGATAGGTACAGTTTACATTTAAACAAATTATCAATTATATCCTATTTCCTAACATGATATCAACCATCTTCGGCTCTTGTTACAGAAATAAACAAGCAAAAGATATTTTCTAGAAATTCAACAACAACAAATAAATGTTTATTGCAAACTTATAATGTGCCAAGCAGGGCTCTAAGAACCAGTGATACAAAAGTGAACAAGACAATGAGATACCTGTTCTCACAGAGCTTACATGTAAGAGCATCAGTATCTCAAAGTACAATAGATCAGAAGCATAAAAGCTAAGTAAGCAAAATTTATTACCGTTTAGGGAAAAAAAATTAATCTCATAGGAACAGTAAATTTCTAAACCTTTTTAATCTGTGAAAATATCTGTTTTTCTGTAACAGTTGACCCTTAAACAACATGAGTTGGAAGTGCACAGATCCATTTATATGTGGATTTTTTTTTTCAATAAAATATACACCGAGTATGCCTCTCTTGCCTCCCCTTCCATCTCTTTTATCTCTTCCCTCTCTGCCACCCCTGATACAAAGACCAATCTCTCCTCCTCCTCAGCTACTCAACATGAAGATAACGAGGATGAAGACCTTTATGAGATCTACCTCCACTTAATGAATAGTAAATATATTTTCTCTCCCTTATGATTTTCCTAATATTTTCTTTTCTCTAGCTTACTTTACTATAAGAATACAGTATATAAGATATATAACAGCCAGGCACAGTGGCTCATGCCTGTAATCCCAGCACTTTGGGAGGCTGAGGTGGGTGGATCACGAGGTCAGGAGTTCAAGACCAGCCTGGCCAACATGGTGAAACCCCATCTCTACTAAAAATACAAAAATTAGCCAGGTGTGGTGGCACGCATCTGTAGTCCCAGCTACTCGGGAGGCAGAGACAGGAGAATCACTTGAACCCATGAGGCAGAGGTTGCAGTGAGTCAAGATCATGCCACTGCACTCCAGCCTGGGTGACAGAGCGAGATTCCATCTCAAAAATTAAATAACTATGTATACATATCACAAAATATGTGCTAGTTGAATGTTTACATTAGTAAGGCTGTTAATTGTTAAATCTGGGGCTGGGCAGAGTGGCTCACACCTGTAATCCTAGCACTTTGGGAGGCCGAGGCAAGTGGATCACTTGAGCCCATGAGTTCAAGACCAGGCTGGCCTACGTGGTGAAACCCCATCTCTACTACAAACACAAAAATTAGCCCAGCGTGGTGGCGTATGCCTATAATCCCAGCTACTCTGAAGACTGAGACCCAAGAATCGCTTGAACCAGGGGTGGGCGGTGGGGCAGAGGTTGCAGTGAGCCGAGATCATGCCACTGCACTCCAGCCTGGGCAACAGAGCGAGATGCTGTCTCAAAAAATAAATAAATAAAATAAAAAACTGGGGAGGAGTCATAAATAAAATAAAATAAAATAAATAAAATAAATGTGGGGAGGAGTCAAAGTTACATGCAGATTTTCAATTATTAGGGGAGTCAGCACCTCTAACCACCATGCTGTTCATGGATCAACTGTAAAACTATTATTTTATAGCCTCTTCACATTAAAATAATGTCTTCATAAATTACTAAACAGCCAATCCCTTCCTTTTGACAGGTGAAGGAACAAGGTATTGGGCAGTTACAATGATGATTAAGGGAATCTCTTTATTTGGCTTCTGTATAAAATTTGATTTTCCCTTCCCCACTAAAAAAATCAGACCAACCAAACAAAATAAAACAAAACCGGCCAGGCACTGTTTGTAATCCCAGCACTTTGGAAAGCCAAGGTGGGAGGACTGCTTGAGCCCAGGAGTTCAAGACCAGGCTGGGCAACATCGTAAGACTTCGTCTCTACTAAAATGCAACACAGTTAGCCAGCTGTGATGGCACAGGTCTGTAGTCCCAGCTACTCGGGAGGCTGAGGTGAGAGGACTGCTTCAGCCTGGGAGGTCAAGGCTGCAGTGAGCCACGATCGTACCACTGCACTCCAACCTGGGTAAGCGAGACCTCATCTTTAAAAAAACAAAAAACAAAAAAAAACACAACTTCTTTTTAGCAAGTGTCAGAAAATGCTCATCCTCTTCATATAGCCTGGCATTTTTTAAACCATATTTTTTAAAAGAGAAAATAATTTATTAAATGGGAGACAAGACTTTTTCTTCAATTCTCATATGGTGGAGCTGTGATGAATCACAAGAATCTGTATTTGGTTCTAATGTGATTGAATCCATCAACAGGCATTTGGAAATCCTCACTATGACATATCATCAAGGCAACGCAGCACACAGGTATCCCTCTCTTAAAAGTCCAAGTTTCAGTTGGTGGTCTTAAGTTGAAGTTTGGCAAATGGCTGGCAATATTTATTTTAATGTCAGATAATTTAATAATGGTAAATGAACTCCAATTTCCACCCCGCCCTTCATGCAACCATAATGTATCTTGGTATAAGCTGGCTCTTCCCCAGTTCCAAGACTGGAGCACATGATGCAGACCTATGCTCATCAGCACACCATTATTCTGACTGAGATTGATTCAGATATGAGTACATTATATCTAAATTGGTCAGATCAATTAGAGATTCTATTTGAAGGTAAGAAGAAAAGACTTTTTCCACTGTACCTGAACAAATAGTCTTAGAAGCTACTGGCACTCGTCTTGTAACCACAAGTTCTCTGGTGGACAACACCAAAGAAGCCGATCTGGAAAACCAGCTGCAGTCACATCATTTGCAAAACCTTTGGGGCCAGGCCAAATAAGCACAGGGCACATTGGTGAGAGACCAAGGTACAGCCACTTATCACCAGGTTACTCTATTGTTTTTGTAAAGTTTCAAATGCTGCTTTCTAAATTATCTCATTTAGTCCTCATCAGGGGACTATCTCATTAGTCCCCATGAAATAAATTATTGTTAATTCAATTTTACAGATTGAGAAAACTGCACTTTAGAAGAGTGTATATGACTTCTCTAAGGACAAAGAGGGAAGAAAGAGTAGCATAATGTACACCTACAGCACTGTCTGCCCTGTCCTACTGCCCTCATTTTCCTGTGAATTGCCTCCCCATTCTCATAGTTCTCATGTGACCCTACCCGCCTTATCACAATTAATTAGTCAAGGAGCCAGGCACGATGGCTTACATCTGTAATCCCAGCACTTTGGGAGGCTGAGGCAGGCGGATCAAGACTTGGTCAGGAGATTGAGACCATTCTGGCTAATACGGTGAAACCCCATCTCTACTAAAAATACAAAAAATTAGCCGGGCGTGGTGGCGTGCACCTGTAGTCCCAGCTACTCGGGAGGCTGAGGCAGGAGGATCGCTTGAACCCGGGAGGTGGATGTTGCAGTGAGCCGAGATCACGCCACTGCACTCCAGCTTGGGTGACAGAGCGAGACTCAATCTCAAAAAAAAAAATTAGTCAAGGAGTGGGCACCTGACCTAAATGTAACTAATGAATCTTTTCCTCCAGAGGTCTATACTCAAGACTCAAAGATCTGAAGTCAATGGTCAAAGCTGAAGTTGTTAGATATAAAGTTCTAGTGTTGTAGGCAGCCATATTTTCCACATGTGACTAAAACCAGTCTACAATCTGAGAGAATGATGCCAACACAAAGAAAAACATAAGAGAACACAGAGAATGAGCCTTGCTTGCATTTAAGCCCAAGTTCTGATTTTTACTGAAGTTCAACTGAATCTTTACCTTTAATGAGACTAGGTTTTCCTGAATCCGAAATTCTTTTTTAAACAATCAACAAAGTGAGGAGGCAACCCAAAGAATGGGAGAAAATATGTGCAAACAAGGGATTAATAACTAGAATATATAAGGAGCTCAAACAACTCAGGAGAAAAAAAGTCTAATAATCCAATTTTTAAATGGGCAAAGGATCTGAATAGACATTTCTCCAAAGAAGACGTCTATCATGCCTATAATCCCAGCACTTTGGGAGGAGGATCATTAAGCCGAGGAGTTTGAGACCAGCCCGGGCAACATGGCAAAATCCTGTCTTTACAAAAAAAAAAAAATACAAACATTGGCCGGGCATGGTGGCACGCACCTGTAGTCCCAGCTACTCAAGAGGCTGAGGTGAGAGGATCATTTGAGCCAGGGAGGTCAAGGCTGCAGTAAGCCATGACCCCACCACTGCACTCCAGCCTGGGCAACAAAATGAGATCCTGTCTCAAAAAAAAAAGATGGCCAGGTGCGGTGGCTCACACCTGTAATCTCAGCACTTTGGGAGGCCAAGGTGGGCAGATCACCTGAGGTCTGGAGTTCGAGACCAGCCTGACCAACATGAAGAAACCCTGTCTCTACTAAAAATACCAAAAAAATTAGCCAGGCGTGGTGGTGCATGGCTGTAATCCCAGCTACTCGGGAAGCTGAAGCAGGAGAATCGCTTGAACCTGGAAGGCAAAGGTTGCGGTGAGCCAAGACCGCGCCATTGCACTCCAGCCTGGGCGACAAGAGCGAAACTCTGTCTCAAAAAAAAAAAAAAAAAAAACACATACAAATGGCAAACAAGTATATGAAAAGGTACTCAGCACCACTGATCATCAGAGAAATGCAAATCAAAACTACAATGTGGTATCATTTGACCCCAGTTAAAACAGTTGTGTTTTTTTTTTATCCAAGAGGCAATAATGAATACAACTGAGGATGTGGAGAAAGGGGAACTCTCCTACAATGTTAACAGGAATGTAAATTAGTACAACCACTATGGAGAACAGTTTGGCGGTTCTTCAAATAACTAATCGAACTACCCATAGAATCCAGCAATCCCACTTCTAGGTACATACGCAAAAGAAAAGAAATCAGTATAGCGAAGACATATCTGCACTCCCATGTTTATCATACCACTATTCACAACACCCAAGATATGGAAGCAACCTAAGTGTCCATGATGAATGGACAAAGAAAATGTGGTACATATACACAATGGGATATTATTCAACCATAAAAAAGAACAAAATCCTATCATTTGCACAACACAGATAGAACTCAAGGTCATTAGGTTAAGTGAAATAAGCCAGACACAGAAAGGTAAATCTCGCATGTTCCCATTCATTTGTGGGATCTAAAACTCAAAACAATTCAACTCATGGAGACAGAGATAGGAAGGGTAGTAGGGGAGAAAGGGACTGGGGGGATAGTTAATGGGTACAAGAAAAAAAAAAAAACTAGCTAGAAAAAATGAATAAGAACCAGTATCTGATAGCACAACAGGCTAACTATAGTCAATAATAATTTAATCGTATATTTTTAAATAATTAATGGAGAATAATTGGATTGTAACACAAAGGATAAATGCTTGAGAGGATGGATACCCCATTTTCCATGTGATTACACACGGCATGCCTGTATCAAAACATCCCATGTACCCCATAATATATACACCTACTATGTATCCACAAAAATTAAAAATTAAAAAAAAAAATAAGAGTATAATCGAAACATTCTTAACACAAAGAAATGGTAAGTGTTGTAGGTGATGGATACTCCATTTACCCTGATGTGACTATTATACATTGTATGCCTATATCAAAACATCACATGTACCCCATAAATACATATATCTACTATGTTCCCATAAAAATTTAAAATAAAGCATTTTTTTAATTATTTTTTTGTCTACGAATTTTTTTTTTTTTTTTTGAGATGGAGTCTCACTCTATCACACAGGCTGAAGTGCAGTGACACAATCTTGGCTCACTGCAACCTCTGCCCCACCGGGTTCAAGCAATTCTCCTGTCTCAGCTCCCAAGTGGCTGGGATTACAGGCGCCTGCCACTATGCCCAGCTAACTTTTATATTTTTAGTAGAGACGGGGTTTCACCACATTGGCCAGGCTGGTCTTGAACTCCTGACCTCAGGTAATCTGCCTGCCTCAGCCTCCCAAAGTGCTGGGATTATAGGCGTGAGCCACCATGCCCAGCCTGTCTACAAATATTTATGTTGGGTTCTATCACTTACAACTGAAAGAGTCCTAACTAATTCAGAGAAAGAAAGGGAAAAAACAAGGGAATGGAAATAGGGGAGATAATCATCCACAATAATTAATGAGCATTATTGAACATGATGTCTAGAATTATTACGCTTAGCCCACAAGGAATTCTCATTAGGTAAGATTAACAAACAAGATAGCCCTATACCAGATAGGTATGATCAACTAATTCAGAGAAAGAAAGGGAAAAAACAAAGGAATGGGGAAAGGGGAGATAATCATTCACACCAATCAATAAGTAATACTGAACACTGATATCTAGAATTATTATGCTTAGCCCTCAAGGAATTCTCATTAGGTAAGATTAACAAACAAAATAGCCCTATACAAGACAACTATGATCAATTTCTAAATTTCATGAGACTACAGGAGTTCAAAAAAGAAAGTAACAGTTTAACACAGTTGTGATTTATGTCATACTATAAAGATGAGAAAATTGTGTGAGGAGGACATGGCGGAGAACTCAAGGGGAGAGAAAGGTAGGTCCTGGAAATATGACAGCAAAAGTAGGAAAGAGTAGGTGAGATACTATAGAAAGCGAGAAAATCCAGTAGAGCACAGTCTATTTTGGGAAATGCTGGGAATAAAGACTAAGTAAATAGGTACACTGAGACCACATGACAAAAAGCACTAAAGTTAAGAAAAGATGTAGTATAGATTATACTGGGAAGCTGCTACGCTGTCCCACAAATCCAAGAATGTTGGGATGAAAATTTGGATTTGGGTAGTGCAGCAGTAACAAAAAGCGAAGATCAGATTCAGGGAACATTTCAAATAAAGTATCCCACTCCACTTTACCCCCAAGTAGTATTTTTGCCTATAGTGGAACCTTCATCCAACCTATACTATAAAAGTAAACCAAGCAAAAGAATTAACTACTAATACTTGTATGTAACTATGGCACCACCTAAAAATTATTTCATTTAATCCTCCTAATTAAGCCTATGACGTATTATCATGATTCTCATTCTGCAGATTAAATATATTCAGACTCAAAAAAGTTAGCTAACTTGTCCAAGATTACACAACTAAATAAAAACCTGGCGAGCAGAGCTGGGAGATAGATAATAATCCACTTAGATCAAAAGTAGTTTTTCCCAAGGGCAAATCATAAGGATATATAATGATGACAATGATGATTAAAAACAGCTAACATCTACTAAATGTTGTGAACTCTGCAAAGCACTTACATGCATTATCACATTTAATACTCTTAGGAGTTCTATGAGGGTCTATGATTAATCTTATTTGAAGGTGATGTGTTTGAGTTCCTCTTAAGAACTTTACCCAAAGTCACAGGGCTAATAAGTGGCTGATCTGGGTGGGAGTCAAAAATCCCAGTCTGACTCCAGAATTCATGCCTGACAAGGCAGTTCTGCTGGTGTCATGTAATCCTTACAACAATATAAGGTAGGCATCATCATCCCATTTCAGAGATGGGATAAATGGATATCACAGTGCTTTAGTAAACTGTCCAAGGACTAAGGGCTAGTAAACAACAAAGCCAGGGTTGGAAGCTAGTTATCCCTAAAAACCACCCATGCGCTTCAATGTGACGTGTATGTGCATGGTAGAGCAGGGGTGGAGATGGCCCTACTAGACATTTTAAAAGCTGAAGAGATATTAGAAAGCCTTTATAATTGACACAGGGTGGTATTAGCACATGAAAAAGCAAGAGAGACCAATGGAACAGAAGGTTAGAAATAATCCCAAGTACACATGGAAATTTAATACATGAAGAAAGTGGCATTGCCAACCAACAAACATAGGCATTTTAAAATAAATGCTGTGGAGATAACCAGATAGCCATTTGAATAAAGATAAAATTGGATATATCTCAAAATTTACCATATATGATAAATTCCAAGTAGATTTCAAAGTAAAAACTGAAAAAAATGTTAAGCATCAGAAAAAATATGAATGAATTCTTTTATGATCTGGACATAGGGGAAATCTAACTATGACTCAAAATTTTGAAGCAACGTAAGACTGATAATTTGGAGACATTTAAAAATTGTGCGGCAAAGTAACAAAATGCAGAAGAGAAGTCTAAAACATGAAAAATTGCACACACACACACAAAAAAATCGCATTTTACCACAGAAAAAGGGCTAAGCTCCCTCATATATAAAGAGCTTCTAAAAACTGAGAAGAAAAACAATTTAAAATGAACAAAAAATATGGATGGGCAGATCACAGAAGGAATTCAAATAGCCCTTAAAATATGAAAAGATATTCAATCTTACTCATGAGAATAAAAATTAATATTAGAATAGAAAAAATAGAAAATAAAATTCAAATTCAAATTATACTGAAATAGCACTTGTCACCTATTAAACGGACAAAAATTCAAAAGTCTTACAACATATTGTTGGTGAGGACAACAGACAATCCCATATCATTACTAGTGGAAATGTAAAACAGCACAACTCTTAGGAGAGGGAGAATATTTTAACAGTGAGCAAAATTACACATGCACGTGTCTTTAACCCAGCAATCTCACTTCTAGGAAGCTACTCCAATGACACACTGGTAAAAATATAAACAACTCAAATGTCCATCCACAGGAGACTGAATTAACAATGCTAACAACCACAAAATGGAACAGGACGCAGCTGTAAAAAGGAATGAGGAAAATCATACACCAATATGTAGCATGCTACTTTTTGTGTAAGAAAGTGATAAAAAATATGAATATAAATATATCTATGTATATATATGTATATGTGTATATGGATATATATTTGCTTATATTTATAAGAACAAACACTGAAATGTCAAATAAAAAAAAGAGTAAAGGGAAAAGAACAGGGTAGAGAGACGTGGATCAAAGTAAGAATATTCTGAATATATCTTGTATAGTTTTAACTTTTAAACCACGTAAATGGGCCTGGCACAGTAGCTCACACCTTTAATCCCAACACTTCAGGAGGTTGTGGTGGGAGGATCCCTTGAGACTAGGAGTTTGATCCTGGCCTAGGCAACACGGCGAGACTCCATCTCTACAAAACATTTTTAAAATCAGCCAGGCATGGTAGCATGTGCCCATAGTCCCAGCCGCTCAGGAGACTGAAGTGAGAGAATCGCTTAAGCCCAGGAGGAAGAGGCTGCAGTGAACCGTGATCATGCCACTACACTCCAGCCTGAGGGACAGAGCAAGACCCTGTCTCAAAAAACAGGCCGGGCGCAGTGGCTCATGCCTGTAATCCCAACACTTTGGGAGGCTGAGGCAGGCAAGATCACTTGAGCTCAGGAATTCGAGACCAGCCTGGCCAACATGGCAAAACTCTACCTCTACTAAAGATACAAAAATTAGCCGGGCATGGTGGCACATGCCTGTAGTCCCAGCTACTTGGGAGACTGAGTCAGAAGAATTGCTTGAACCTGGAGGGAGGAGGTTACAGTGAGCCGAGATGGTGCCACTGCACTCCAGCCTGGGCGACAGAGCAAGACTGTCTCAAAACAAAAACAAAAACAAAAAACCCCAAACCAACCAAAAAGCACGTAAACGTTTCACATACACAATAAAATAAAATTAAATCAAAAAGGAAAGAAAGCACTTTTTAAGTACTGGAAAAAAAAAACCCTAAAATGAAAGAGCCTAACTGACAATAAGTTGGTGAAATAATCAGTAAAAAGCACTTTTTCTTCTTTTCAAAAATAAAATATCATAGCTCTATTCACTGAACAAGGACAAGAAACAATTTCAACCAGTAGTAAAGAGCAGCATTCCCCACCAAAAGGAAAGAGTTTCCTGGAGGAATGGCTGATTTCCAAGTCTGAGGCAAGAAATGTACAAGATGAGCCTGAGTACCTTACTGCAGCAAAAAAAAAAAAAAACAAGGAAGCTCTATCAAAGATAATTAGGGTCATATACAAATAACATGAGAATCAACCTGAAGAAGTCCCCATTAGCCAAAGACAGGACAAACTGAGTATCAGCAAGGATGACATGAATTGACTGAAAACCCACCAAAAATATTTTCAAATGTGTTTATAATGATGCCAAAAATTAAAAAAAAAAAAAAAAAGATTCAGAGCGAAATAAATAAATAAATGTTGGTTATGTCTTGTTTGTGAGTCATATGGATCATATCAACAGGCTCTTTTGTATATTAGCTTTTCAGGTAATGGGAGATCTCCGAAGGAGACTGCATGTAGGGAGGGAGGAGAATAAGGGTAGGGGATATATTCATCTGTCTCCCTTAATAACTGATCCACAAGCTCCTCTTTACTTGAAAGCACACTCCCTGTCAGACAGCCCTCTTCCATAGAGCTACCCTCCTCAGCTGCTTTCCTCTTCCGTTTCCTGCTGGCCTAGAGGCGATCGCAACTCCCTTCCTCACTGTGACTAGTCACAGAGCACTGTACTATCCCTACCAGTTTCCTTAAATATTATCTATACCTTTGTAAACAGTCCTTTACTTAAACTCCCCTCAAATTACCCAGTTTGTGGCATATCTATCATAATAAGTCTCCAAAATACCTTGCTATAAAAAGTGGCGATTAAGGAAAAGATTGAAGCATTCATCCTGTATTTCATGAATTGGATTTCATGGTAAACATATAGCCCTAGTTGATATTAATATGTAAAAGTTCTACTCTTAACAGAGGAATTACAGTTAATAAATGTGAAAGGAATAACAGAATTAGAAAATCATTATTTTGCTATTCCCTAATGAAATAACAGGGATTCAGCTAAAGATCATGAATGAATAGAACCATCAGAGGAAAGGTTAATGAAGGATTCTTACAGGAAGTTATCACAGACTGATGCCACCTGAACAGAATGATCAACCTTAGCATCACTACGGGCCAGGCAGGACCTCCATGTGAGGCAAAAGAAAATACAATCTATTAAGTACCCTTGACTAGAAATCTGAAATAAGTAAATCAAGCTTTTAGATCTAACTACCATTTTATAGGAAATATGGAAAATACAGGAAGAAGTTAAATTACATCATTAGGAAAGTAAAAAGAAAAATCCAGAATGTAAAACAAGGTCCTGTATAGTACCACTGACCTAGTTCCTTCAACATGCAGGGGGAGGGGAGTTGGAGAAGTTGGGGGAATGAGATTTCTCTATATTAAGAAAAAACTTAAAAGACTCTTAAAGGACCTAACCAAAGAAAAGCAACATTTGGACTTTGGATCCAGATTCTAATAAAGCAACTGTAAAATAGACACTGTTTTAGACAATCAGAAATATGAATATAAACTGGGAATTAATGATACCAAAGCACTTTTAATTTTGCTAGGCATGATAATGGCCATTATGATTATGTAAGAAAATGTCCTTTTTTTTTTTCAAAGATGCTTATTGAAGTATGTAAGGATGAAATGACAATATATGGAATTTACTTTAAAATATTTTGGTAAGAAAAAGGGTGATTAATGAAATCAAATGTGATGACATTTTGAAAACTGCAAAATCTGAGTAACAGGAGTTCACTATCCTATTTTCCCTACTTCTGCATATATTTGAAATTTTTCATCATAAAATTACCAAACAGAACGAAAATTCACATTCTTTCCACTGTAATTAGTTTTCAAACTTGAGTGTGTCTAAGAATCCACATCTCATGCAAATCCTAAGAATCATCCCAAAAAATTGTGATTTTCTTTGTCTACGCAAAATCCCAGATTCCATTTTTAACAAGTGTCTCAAGTGAATCTGATATAATCTACAGCCTCATATCTGAAAACTACACACTTAATTGCTTTACTACAAGTAAACCAAACCTTAAAGGAAAGTCATGATCATATCTCTTACCTGCCCTTCACCATACCCCACTCCTATCTTAGTGTGATAGACATTTAATTAATCCTTTTCCTGACACTATAAATTCCATGAAAGTGGGACATGTTTGTTTTTACTCACCATGGTGCTCCATTGCATAGCAGAATTCCTAGCACACAGTACACACCAAATAAACATTTGTCAAATGAATGAATGAATAACAGAAAAGAGAAAAAGGAAAGTTAATTGCAGTCCATTGTTTCAAAATTAGTTTGAGGGCTGGGTGCTGTGGCTCACACCTGTAATCCTCGCACTTTGGGAGGCTGAGGCCAATGGCTCACTTGAGACCAGCCTGGGCAACGTGGCAAAACCCCATCTCTACCAAAAAAAATACAAAAATTAGCCAGGCATGGTGGCTCATGCCTGTAGTCCCAGTTACTCAAGAAGCTGAGGCAGAAGAATGGCTTGAGCTCGGGAGGTGGAGGCTGCAGTGAGCTGAGATCATGCCACCCACCACACTTCAGCCTGGGTGACAGGGCCAGACCCTGTCTCCAAAAAAAAAAAAAAAAAAAAAGTAGTAGTTCAAGACAACAATCTGAGAAAATTTTCAATTTCTTGCCAAAAATCTGGTATCAGAAGTATGGATCAATTAAGAGGGGCACAGGTTGTCTTACCCTTAATATAACACAAGTATAACATAACCTCTCACCTCCCTGAGATATCAGACTTTGGACGTTAATTTGAACAACTACCTTCCTATTAATTGTTTAGGAACTGTAATAAAAATATACTCTATATTTCATAATCCCAAACAGAGAGGGCAAGTATACTAGAGAAGAAAACTATATCTTTACATTTTAATAGATATAGAAATAAAAAATTACACTTCCTCTGTTCAGAAAGTACAAACCCCAACAGTTATGAACATAAGTCACAAATTGAAAAAATAATGGCAAATATAACTGTTGAAATTAATTTACGAACTAGTTCCAAAAAAAGCACTTACCAAAGATGGTTGACAGTCTTACATTTCTACCCCAACATCATTTAACTGTTAAAGTTTTATTTCTTAAACAATAAATCAAAGACAATTTTTTGAAGTTTTAATTGAAGTGTAATAAAGTCTTATAGATTTTGTTTAATATATTTTATCTTTTTTTTTTTTTTTTGAGACAGAGTCTCACTTTGACAACCAGGCTAGAGTGCAGTGGCACCAACATGGCTCACTGCAGCCTAAACCTCCTGGGCTCAAGCGATCTTCCTACCTCAACCTCCCAAGTAGCTGAGACTACAGGTGGAAGCCACAACACCCAGGTAATATTTTTATTTTTTTTGTAGAGCCGAGGTCCCTCTCTGCTGCCCAGGCTGGTCTCAAACTCCTGGGCTCAAGGGATACTTGCACCTTGGCCTCCAAAAGTGCTGGGATTACAGGCATGAGCCACCATGTCAGGCCTATCATAGAATTTTCAGAGACGCAAGGGACATGAGCAACTATCTGGTCCAACTCTTTGTTCTACAAATAGGGAAACTGAAGCCTAGATGAGAAAAATGATGTACTTCGTTACACAGAGATTTAACAGCAAAACAAGACTATGCTCTGAATTTTCAGTCCAGTGTTCTTTTCACACCACACTAATGGCATATTTTTAAGAATAAATACTTTCCATTGTGAATTGCAGTACTACCTGTTCATCTTCTCGAACACATGTGTGTCGTATCCAACAACTATACTGTGGACTTAAACTAAATGGATATACTCCCTTTTTAGTGGGGATGAGGCATGGAGAAGTAGAGCTATTGGATTATCTTCAGCAATAGAACTCTATATATAATATTTCCTGATAAGTGGGTTTTTCTATCAATTATCATAATAGAATCTGTAGTTTTCACCATATATCCATAACACCAAAACTTATAATCGTGAAGTAAAACTGGTGTAAAGTTATGCAAAGTCTAATCTAAAACTGAGAATTTACTCTTTATTCAACATAAAATTTTATATGTAGTTCCTTCTTCTGAATTAAAAACATTTCTGGGCAGGGCGCGGAGGCTCACGCCTGTAATCCCAGCACTTTGGGAGGCTGAGGCGGGTGGATCACGAGGCCAGGAGATCGAGACCATCCTGGCTAACACGGTGAAACCCCGTCTCTACTAAAAATACAAAAAATTAGCCGGGTGCGGTGGCAGGTGCCTGTAGTCCCAGCTACTCAGGAGGCTGAGGCAGGGGAATGGCGTGAACCCAGGAGGTGGAGCTTGCAGTGAGCCAAGATAGCGCCACGGCACTCCGGCCTGGGCGGGAAAAAAAAAACATTTCTGACTCAAAAGATTAATGAATTAACCAATTCATATCTCAGCTGTTACTCTGAGCCACCTCTCTACACACCCACAGGGTGCCTGTAGTGCAAGAGGGCCTATTTACAGAACACACACTGAAAGTATAAAAGATACACACAGAAAGCGAACAAGATAACAACTCAATCTCCATAAATTAGTTCCCAATTGCCTTTTATATCCAACTAAACCCTTGGTACAAAGTAGACACCATGTTATAAATCACGACTAAACAAATAAACAGTCTCTAAAAGATCTTCCCCATTTATTGAATCTATCTATTAATAAATGTCTCAATTTTCAGTTACAATTGGCTTAGACGTCAATAAGGCAGCTAGATTATGAATTTATAAGCAGCTTGAGGTGCCAGATAAATTACTCTGTACTTAGAGAAGACAATAAATATCAACTTCTAGACTAAGCACACTGACTAGTATATAACAGAAATATTATAAATATGACAATATTACAAATGCTTACTAAATACCAAATGCTGTGATAGTTGCTTTGACTATATTATTCAATTCTTACAACAATCTAGTACTTTTATCCCCTCTTATTTTTCTGAAGATGAAACAGCATTGAGAGGTTAAAATAACTCCCTAAAATATTTCAGCAAATACGTGTCAGAGCCTAAATTTCAATCCAAGTTTAGGCCCTATACAAAGATTTGCTGAATGAATAAAAATGAATTAGGAGAGTAACTTGTTTTTTAAAAGAAGTTCCTTCAACATACTAACATCCAAAAAAGTCTGGTCCAAACTAACCACATATGCAATTGATACTAATAACACCTTAATTAACTCACAAATTAGGAACACTGGCAGAGATACAACTTTAAGGCTCAAAGATTTAATGACCTCAGGTCTTTTCATTCCAAGAGTAATATACCCCCAAAACTGATCAATTCAACTGGCAAGGCATACAGGGGATTAGACAGCAATAATCTAGATTCTAAAATGCAACCCCAAATCTGCTGTAATAACCCAATGTGTGGACTAACACTGTCAAAAAAGTTCACAACAAAAATTACAGTTTAGTGACAGGGACAATAGTGGAATTAATGACAAAACAGGTAAGTTTATGGGAGGAAGCTTGTTTTGGAATATGAGGGATTTGAGACTAACATGACATCCAAGTAGAAATGCTTACAAGGCAGTCAGATATTTAAGGTTTGAAACAAAAGACTAAAAATAAAGATTTGGGTATCATGTGCATAGAGATAATAGTAATTGAAGCTGTAAGAATGGATGAATTCTTCAAGAGAGTGAAGACAAACATAAGTATGATAGGCCAAAGATTGAGGAAAAGAAAAAAAGAAGAATGAAAAGATGGGAAAGCACTAGGTCAAGAGAGCCCAGGAAGACAATTTAAAGGAAGAAAAACTCTAACACCAGAAATTTCATTTACATTTATCTTCCACATTCTGAAAAACTCCCTAATAAGAAATAGTAGTGACAGCACAGCGTTAGAACTCAACATGCACTATTTGACTAATACTGGTTCCCTTCTGTCTCCTCCATTCACCCGTTGCTACACCTCCACCAGCCAGAAGAAAAGTGGAAAGGTCATGTTCTTAACAGGCATCATGAAGCGGTGTGCTAATAAATATGCTACAAGCAAGATATTTTCATGAAAAGTATGTCAAACTTCAAAACAAATGTATCTATAACCCTCCCAACCATTTTTGTTTTTCCTTTTTTTTTTTTTATGAGACAAGTTCTCACTATGTCGTCCAGGCTGGAGTGCAGTGGCACAATCTCGGCTCACTGCAACCTCCCCGTCCTAGGCTCAAGCAATTCTCTGGCCTCAGCCCTCCAGGAGCGAGCCACTGCACTCGGCCTTGTTTTTCCTATTTAATTTACAAATCACAAGCATCTTTTCCTCTGCAAAGATTAAACAGACTTAACTAAACTCCATCCCTTATTCTGTTTTCAAAGGTACTCAAAATCACTGAGAAATTATTACAGGCCCTAGACAAAATAATTAGAAGATAAGGAAGTCAGGAAAAGAGAAATAGCTCCCGATAATCATTATAAACTGTAACATGGACAGTGAGAAAGACAACCATTAGGACACTGGAAAGAATCCGACTTACAGAAAACCAAAGTTGACTAATTTGAATGCTCTAGGAAACAAGTGAATGGTTATCATAATGTATCTTAGTATTTGCAGACTATTTTAGCATTTATATATAATATGAAGATTGAACTTACTTAGTTGCTAGAATGCTCTAGGAAACAAGTGAATGGTTATCATAATGTACCTTAGTATTTGCAGACTATTTTAGCATTTATATATAATATGAAGATTGAACTTACTTAGTTCTTGAAAAAAATTATAGGTGTTCAAGAAAAGGTTGGATAGCCACTTATCAGAGTTCTTCCAGCTACATTATTCTAAACTACTGCAGATTGAGAATCCCTTGTTTAAAATGCTTGGAACTAGAAGTGATTCAGACTGCAGACTTTTTCAGATTTTAAAATATTTGCATATACAAGATACCCTGGGGATGGGGACCAAGTCTAAATAAGAAATTCACTTACCTCTCATACATACCTTATAAACAACAATCTGAAGGTCATTTTATGCAATATTTTAATAATTTTGTGCATGAAACAAAGTTCTGACTGCATTTTGACTGCAACCCATCTCACAAGGTCAGGTGTGGAATTTTCCACTTGTGGCGTCATGTCAGCACTCAAAAAGTTTCAGATTTTGAGCACTTCAAATTTCAGATTATGGATGCTATTCATCATTAGTGTCTCAACAAAAAAGCTGTTTAGTGGGTAAGGTAGTTTAAAAGGACATATACCAGCAAACTTCTGAAACCAAAAGATTTGGAAGTTTCCATTTCTAAGCATGAATCTAGTAAAGGAGGTAGAGAAGAAACAATTTGAAAACCTTATTTTTGGGATTACAAAAAAAACTCTAGAACTAAAGGACTGCACGTGGCACATAATACACACTAATAAGTAATTATCAGTTACACAAATCAACAAAAGTCAAAATAACAGAAAAAGGCAACCAATGTAAAAGTTTTGTTCCTATAATATATGAGAGGTCCAAAGTCCAGATAGGGAAGAACAAGGACAGACTCACTGAAAAAGCTGAAGTCACCTGATAGGTCACTCTGAATGACAGAATGAATGAATGAACGAATGAATGCTCAATGTTAAACATAAAACATCATGCGAAGAAAATTCATGCTAGATACTACAGAACCAGAAAAAGGATTTTTTGTTTCTAAAGGAAATTCAGTCTTGGGCCAGGCACGGTGGCTCACACCTGTAATCCCAGTACTTCGGGAGGCCAAGGCAGGCGGATTACTTGGGGTCAGCAGTACAAGACCAGCCTGGCCAACATGGTGAAACCCCATCTCTACTAAAACTATAAAAATTAGCCAGGTGTGGTAGTGCACGTGTGTAATCCCAACTACTTGAGGGGGCTGAGGCAGGAGAATCACTTGAACCCGGGAGTCGGAGGTTGCAGTGAGCCAAGATCACGCCACTGCACTCCAGCCTGGGCAACAGAGTGAGATTCCATCTCAGAAAAAAAAAAAAGGAAAATTCTCTTTACCAAGTTCAGATTGACAGGGTAATAAAATTTCAGTAACAGCTATCAATAAACAGCTGTGGAACTAAACAGAAAAACAGGACAAGATTATAAGATTTCAAGGGGAAAAAAACAACCAAATCTGTCTGTTGACTATTCTCTTTAACAAAATGTTGTTTTAGAAGTGTTGGGCTCCATGATACCTGGCTGTCCTAACTCTGGAGGCCTTGATGGCTTACTTCCTCAACTCTTCCTCTTTGTTCAACCTTCATCTTTCACCCTCAGTTTTCCCTCCATTGTTTCTCCCTTTACCATTATATCAACTTGCACCTTTGTGCAAATGACTTCTAAGTCATTATCTGTAATTATGAGCTCAGTTCTGTATCTCCAACAGTCTACAGGTCATTTTCTCATGATTGCTCCACTATCCCCTCAAACACAACGCATCTAAAATTGAATTTATCTGTAGGCCTATTCTTCCCAAGCAATTTCCAAACCTGACTTTGCTATTTTCACCATTCTCCCTATAATCAGGCTCAACCTCTTTAGAGTCATCTGACTATTGCCTCTCTCTTTGGTTCCCCTTCTTTTCCCTGCCAATAAAGTTCCATTAATTCTTCTTTTCTCATTCTCATGCCCCAATTTTGGGCTTCAATCATTTCTGACTATTACAATAATAATAATTTTTAAAAAGTGTCCAATCTCACTGTCTCTCCAATCTTTTCCCATGCTAATCCATCTTCCACACACTAGATTCATTTTCTTCATTCATCCTAGCACGGTCTTATTTATAAATATTTAATAGCCACAACATTGTAAAGGCAGTCCAAAATCCTTAGCCTACCAATCAAATCCTCCACAATCTAACCCTAATATTTCCTTCCAACCTTATCTTCCTTGTTTCCCCAAACGTGTCATAGCCAGTCATGTCTCCACCCTCTATTCACGTTATCCTCCACTCCTCTTGAGTACCCTCTATCTAAATCCTATCCACCATCATAAAACATACTTTGGCTCTCTCAACTCACAGTGACTTCTTCCTCTCAATTTCCAAGAACATACATTATCTAAACAATCATCTGGAATTTATCACGTTTTCTCAATCTGTGAAGTGTTTAGCTTTGCTTCCGTGTATATATGTGAGACAAGGTTTTGTCTTCCATTAAATAGATTGGACTCTCAGGGAAAGAGTCCATGACTAATATTTCCTTGTATCCTCCACATCTAAATAAAGGTCCCCACCAAATGAAGCAATAGCAAGAGGCTAGAAGATGATTTAAAAAAAAAGAAAGCTACTAAACCCTCCCTATAACACCACCTCATGTAATAAGGAGATCGAAAAGCAAAATAAAATCAAAAATATATGAAAACTGGATAAATATTAAACGATAAATCAGACTTCTTAGAAGTTATAGAAATCCTTACTAGAAAGATATATTCTAATTCTTTCCACTTATCTCGTTTAATAAAATGTTTTAAAATCTATTACACATCAACCTTCTTTACTATTTCTCAATATAAAGAGCATCCATAATGTGGTGAGACATTTCAAACGACCCACAATACTCTTATTTCCTGGTCAGGGATGCTTAGAACAATTCTGAAAGCTTTGGGAAGCTTCTTGTAAAACCCATACACGTGGAAAAATATAAATAAACAGAAATTTAGAGTAACTGAAATGCACGTTAATTTTAAACAATCTACATTAATTTTCCTTTGATTCAAGATGGGATTTTTGAATTGTATTATTTCTTTGAATGGTATTATTTTGTTTCCTCAATCTTAATCCCCAAAATTGAGCATATCTAACATTATTTCACCGAAGACATTGTGAAATCCTGTCCATATACATGCTCCCTGAAACCTTATTTTAGAAATTATGTGGTTTTGAACTAAGAAATATTATATAACCCTCAGTTGTTCAGAAACTCGTTCACAGAGGAAATGTATCAAACCTAAGAATTCCAATTATTTACAGATAACTGTATTATCAACCACTTAACTATTTTTAAAATGGGATTTTGGTTTTTCATGTCATAAAACCCTTTTTAGAATGTTTTACAAGAGACAATGTTAAGTGCCACACCACCAAAAAGACAGTTACAATAACTGTATGGTACATACTTTTGTAACCAATAATATAATAAAATAAGTTAACATTGTAATTACCTATGACCAATTAGCTTGGGTTTTTACAATAGTTCAGCAAAAAGTTCCTTCAAACTCAAATCACCTATGAAATTTTGGCTCAAAAATCACTTCCTCAATATCAATTCTCCGTTATCACTTTCAAGGCTAAAAACTAAACCCCTAGGAGCTAAATCGCAAAAAAGAAAAAAAAAATGCAAAGTAGTCTTTCCAATTTAACTGTCAAACAGATCAGAAAGATTAATATTACTACGATCGCCATTCAACAAACTGTATACGTTGCAGTAACTCTGACGTGATAACTTTTTATAGGATGCCTGCAACAGCAGTTTGTAAGTATCTTTCGGGTACTCATGAACTGAGTCAGAATTAAAAGTTCAGAGTAGTTAGTACAGAGCCAGTCAAATAGCAAATAGGACCACGCCATGAGATGTTAATGGTACTCCAAGATTCTTCAGGAAACAGAAATCTAGCATTTTCCAAGACGATTATGCACACCTGAGACTTTCTTTTGCAGCGAACCAGACCAATGCAAGAGGAAGGAAAGACATGCAAAACCCCAGACAAGCAAAAGAGAACAGCGCTACTTACCAGCAAACAATCCGAATTCACTTCCGATTTGGGATCCCGCAGCAGGTTGTCGATTTTTTCAAATCGAGTCTCAAAACTGTCCCCAGTCGACATGTTGCTGCTGCTGTGACAATGCCCTCGTACCAGCACCAGCAGCGGAAAGCAATTTCAACCAACTTCCTCCGCGGTGGGTTCGCAGCCGCGGGGCGGAGGAGCCGGAACCTCAGGGTCACCAGGTGCGCCCGGTTCCCCCGTCTTCCCCTCACTGAGGGGACCTCCGCTCTCCAGACCCCGGGCCGGGGGCAACAGCGACCCACAGCCGCTCGGACGCCCAAAGTCGCATCCCACCCGGCAGCCCCTCACGACAGCCGACAGCGCCGTCGCCACCAGCCTCGTCGCTCCGGCGAGGTGCTTCAGTCTAGCGGGCCCCAGCCGCCGTCGCCATGGAGGGGTCCCCGTCCCGAGATGGGCAGGAGCGGGGAGAGAAAGAGAAGCAGGGTGGAGACTCCCTCCGGGCAACAAGGGAAGGAGAAGAGGAAAGGCGAAAGCGAAGGGCGGGTGAGGAGCTGTGCCAGCTGCGGCCGCCGCTCGGGCCACGGGCCGGGCCCGCTCCGCTCAGAGGCGCTGTAGACGGTCTAGCCCCGCGTCTCCGGCTCTACTCGGCCCGGCCCGATGCACCGATCAGTCTCGGCCACGAGTTGGTCGCCGCAGGACAGCCTCACTCTCCCATTTTGTCCCGTCGCTGCTGGGGCTGCTGCTACGGTGTCCGGTGGGGCAGGGCGAGGTCGATGCCCGATGGAGACTTAGCAGAGGAAAGGCTGGAGAGCGGGCGAAGAGGAAGACGATAGTTGGGTCCCGGCGGCTGCTGATGGGGGAGCTTCTGGGAGGGGCTGCGGTCCCAGCCGGGGAAAGGGCGAGTCGCGGCGGCGAATGCCTGGGGGGTGGGGCGAGGGGGGCTGAGAGGGACTAATATGTCCGCCTTCCTGTTCAAACAAACGGAGACCGCCGGCGCACACTGCGCATGCGGGGCGCGGGCGCTCGGAAGGGGAACCAGCCGGGACCCCGCGCGCGCGCGCGCGCACGCTGTCTCCTCCGCAGGGCGGGGCGGTGCGGTGAGGTGGGCGGGGCCTTGCGGGCAGGGAGGTGGAGAAGGCGGACCGCTGGGAGGAGCCGACGCGGGGTAAGCAGCGGCCGGCAAGGTCCTCGCCTTGGCAGGCTCTGAGGAGCCATGCAGGGCTCTGGAGCGGCCTTGGAGGTCCGGACGGAGGCGGAGCTCTGGCTGCTTCTAATCGCTGTCCCAGCAGATGCCCCAGCTCTGTTTCCTCTGGGTTGCAGCTAGTCCAGAGACTTCTGACGAGGAGAGAGTGCTTGTTCTCCTTGTTGCTGTTAGGGTGGGGCAATAGGTTCTTTTTTAGGCAAGAAGCCTTTTCGTCGGCAGGTACCAGCATTGAGCACCAGTGGCGTTTGGTTTTCGGTGGTACTCCATGGACAGCCCTCCGCGAGCCCTGGCGTTGATCCCATTTACGATTCACTGGGAAAGTTCCGAAGCGCTGCAACTCTCAGCCCTCCCACGCCAGGCGTGTGTGTCAGGGGAGCCATAAAATACTGACTCCGGAAGATACAGTCAATAGAAGTCAAGCTCAATTTAATTTTTTTAAAGGAAAATAATCTCGTAGAAAAAAATCAATATTTTTAAGTCGTTCGTATTAGTTCTCTTAACACCCCTACTGTAGTTCTCTCCTGGACGTGTAATGCTGCCGTTTCAATGTCAAAACATTCAGTGAAACTTAATTGTGTGATTTTTATCAGAACTAATGTAGGACATGACTATAATGGGCATTTCTCCTAGTTCCGTTACTTCGTTGACTGTGGTGTGAGGAAAGGTGAAAGACTTGTCACTCACCCCCGCTGATAAAGTTATGTTCTTCACTGGTTTCAGCAGGAAATCTACCTTAATTTATTTCTAATCAAACTTTATTTTTGCTCAGAAGCCAAATTAAGGATCACTAGAAATAGAAAATGTGGATCTTTTACCCCATGATGGAACATGCTACAGATGAACCAAAAAGCATCGGAGTAAAAAGCATCGTACAGCATCTGAACAGTCCACCAACCTTACGATGTGAGTCAGAGGTTAGGAAAATCTTATATTGTTTGAAAAAAGGTCTATTTCTATTTTCAATTTATTAAATACAAGAAATATTTAGATATAAAATCCACTATATATCTCAAGATAGGACGTTCTTGGTTTATACAAAAATCATAACAAAGACAACTAGACAAACCAGGTATTTCATTAAATGCCTTTGCAGTGACTTTTCTTGGCTCCAGCATTTTAAGTCATGTGAATTAGACTTATTTTTAAGCATAGGGCTTAAAATAAATCAGGCAGTTGCCCTAAAATAAATTTCCTAAACCCTGCTTGTCTTTTTTTTATTATTATTACCATTTTTAGGTATTAGGAATTTTGTTGTTTCTCAGAGAACGGTGAACATTATGTTGCTTTCCATTTAGACACATACGAAAAAATACAAGTAGTTAAGACAATACATGAGTGACACTGATAAATACAAGTGGAAGTGATAACCAACCTGGAAGAACTACTAGAAATATATGTGGGGTCCATATATTTCTAGAAATATCTACTAGAAATATATATGGGGTCCATATATAGCTTACTTACCTACAAGGCTCTTCTGATTATTGTAACACATCACTAATTATCTTCTGCCATAAGATAGATGGACTCTGAATTAACCTTTTTGTTTTCTCCGAGGCAGAGTTTCACTCTTGTAGCCCAGGCTGGAGTGCAGTGGCGTGATCTCGGCTCACTGCAACCTCTGCCTCCCGGGTTCAAGCGATTCTCCTGCCTCAGCCTCCCGAGTAGCTGGGATTACAGGCACGCGCCACCATGCCCAGCTAATTTTTGGTGTTTTGTTTGTTTTGTTTTGTTTTGAGATGAAGTTTCACTCTTGTTGCTCAGGCTGGTGTGCAATGTCGTGATCTCGGTTCACCGCAACCTCCACCTTCTGGATTCAAGTGATTCTCCTGCCTCCCGAATAGCTGGGATTACAGGCATGCGCCACCATGCCCGGCTAATTTTGTATTTTTAGTCGAGATGGGGTTTCACCATGTTGGTCAGGCTGGTCTTGAAGTCCCGACCTCAGGTGATCCTCCCGCCTTGGCCTCCGGAAATGTTGGGATTACAGGCGTGAGCCACCGCCCCTGGCCTATTTTTATATTTTTAGTAGAGACGGGGTTTCACCATGTTGGCCAGGCTGGTCTCGAACTCCTGACCTCGCGATCCGCCCTCTTCAGCCTCCCAAAGTGCTGGGACTACAGGCGTGAGCCACTGCGCCAGGCCAACTTTTTTTAATAAAGAGGTCCTCACCTTTAATAGGGTGGAATCATATGATATTAAAAATTCCCTTCCATTAGCTGGGCATGGTGGCAGGTACCTGTAATCCCAGCTACTCTGGAGGCTGAGGCAGGATAATTGCTTGAACCCGGGAGGCGGAGGTTGCAGTGAGCCGAGATGGTGCCACTGCACTCCAGCCTGGGTGACAGAGCGAGACTCTGTCTCAAAAAAATAAATAAATAAAAATAAAATAAAGTTCCCTTCCAACCTTAAAATTCTATCGTCTAATTGTGACTAATCTCTTCCAAAGTATTGTGGATATTTGAGATCACCCTTAAAATGTAAAGTGTGTTAAAGTCCTACATGCAAGTGCAAAATACTGATGCTATGTATAAATATAATAATAATATAACAAACATACTGAGTGCTCACCATGTGCTAGGTACTACTCCATACACTTTATACATAATCTCTTTAAAACTATGCCACAGATGGGGAAACTGAAGTGCAGAGAGATATGTTGTTAATATTTGCTCAGACCCTGATTGCAACAGAGACAATCTAACTACAGAACCCCCTCATTCATAACTATGACTATGTTAACACTATCCAGTCCTAATACAGTGACAAGTATTTAACAACTGGATTATTTACATTAGCACAGATTTAAATGATTCCATGTAAATGAGGGAGTTATAGAATTTGCGATATCATCAGTGTGATTACAGTCCTTAGGTAAAGATGTGAAATGATTTTAGCAGGTTGAATGAAAAGGGTCTTGAAGGGTGGGTGTGGTGGCTCACACCTGTAATACCAGCACTTTGGGAGGCCGAGGCAGGCAGATTACTTGAGCTAAAGAGTTAGAGACCAGCCTGGGCAACATGGTGAAATCCTATCTCTACAAAAGAATACAAAAATTAACCAGGCATGGTGGCACCTGTAGTCCCAGCTACCCAGGGGGCTGAGTTGGGAGAATTGCTTGAGCCTGGAAGGCAGAGGTTGTAGTGAGCTGAGATCATGTCACTGCACTCCAGCCTGGGCAATGGAGCCAGACCCTGTCTCAAAAAATAAAAAAAATTTTTTTTTAAGGCCTTGGAAATGTTCAGTAACACTGTACTGACTAGGGATTCCCAAACACTGGGTCCAGGAACCAGTGGCAGTCCTTGGTGGGATTTGCATGGCTTGCAGCAAAATGAGAACAATAAAGATATATAGTTAAGTTTCCATAAAGTAACCAGATCTAAGGCTGTCCTTCAGTATGAAATTCTGTTACTTTTTAAAAAATTAAACATACTTTCCTTTAAAAAGCAAGAGTAATAGTAGATAGTACATTTTTTAATGTTCTTAATTGGCAATTAAAAAATTACGAAGTTGGCCAAGCGCAGTGGCTCATGCCTGTAACCCTAGCTCTTTGGGAAGCCAAGGCAGGAGGATCGCTTGAGCTCAGGAGTTGCAGACCAGCCTGGGCAGCATGGCGAAATCCCCATGTTTAAAATTAACCAGGCATGGTGGTACGTGTCTATAGTCCCAGCTACTTGGGAGGCTGAGGCAGGAGGATCGCTTCAGCCCAGAAGTTCATGACTGCAGTGAGCTAGGACCAAGCCACTGCACTCCAGCCTGGGTGACATAGCAAGACCCTGTCTCTAAAAAAGAAAAAAATAATTATTAATTTAAAAAAATTTACAAAGTTGACAACTCTCTGTAACTATATAGACTAAACTAGTTATATCTTAATTTTTCTGAATTTTGGAATTCAGGCATCTGGAAACATTTAGTGTAGATGAGAGTCATGCTAGAACCTAATGAAGAGACTGCAGTGCTGAAAGAATTTGAATGAGGCATATTTGGGAGAGATCATGGAAACATCAGAAAGATTTGGGTGTAGACTTCTGTATAGTAAAAGACAATTAAGCTGAGCATTCCTTTGCTTTTGGTCATTTGGTAGGAAATAGGCTTGGAATCATGTTCGTGAATTTCTCTAATAAACATTGATGTCTTAGCTAGCCTCCAAAGATTGCCCCCGATGAACTATGTCTCCAATATTCACACCCTTGTGGCATTCCCTCCCATACTGAATCCGGGCTGGGGTCTTGTGACCTGCTTTAACCAGTACAATGCAGCAAAAGTAGCACTGTGCCAGCAGGAGGCCTAAGCTCTGAGGGTGCCTGGCAGCTAACAGCTGTATGCTCTGGGAAGTCAGACTAAACTGAGATCACCATGGTGTGAGGAAACCCAAGCTAAGTAACCACATGAACGGATCACATGGAAGACAACCAAGGAATCCTACAGACCTTGAGAACAGAGACCCCAGACTGGCCCATTCCAGCAGCCCCCAAGCTTTGATGGCACGTAGAATAAGAAACAAGCTGATCCCTCCAAGCTCTCTGCCCATACTGCAGAATCATGGGCAAATAATAAAATGATTGATACTTTTTTTTTCTTTTTAGTAAAATAAATGTATTTTAAAAATACTTTTAGGAAGCTGCAGAATGGCGACTGAGTGCTTCTTGATAAGTTTGCAGTGTTAGTTCTATATAGGCTCCCTTCTGTGCTTCTGTTTTTGCAAAGACCTTGATTAAATTTATTCCCTCAGCAGCCTGAGCCTTGGCCTCTTGAGCCGACTGGCCGTCTGGATGGAGCATGTGATACAGCTGGACCAAGTTGGTTGCATCATCGATTAAATCTCTCTGAATCTGGTCAATCAGCAAACCATCAATCTTTTTATTATTTACAAAATACCACACCATTCCACCAAAGTATCTCGTTGAACGTAAAAGGTCATATTTTCCATGTTTATCTATATCTTCATAGGTCTTGTGATGAACCTTGATATACTCAGTGGAATCTGGCTCAAACTGGGCAAAGCAGAGATTGAGGACATCAACATGCCTGTCCTGGCTATACATAGTCCTAAGATTCTCTTCCTGGAAAATTATTGGTGTCAAAATTTTACGACCTTCTTTTGGGAAATAAACTTGTATCATTCGGTCCCGTTCTTCCCAAAAGGCTTTGCGTAGTGTGCCACTTGGTTCTCTGACGACAATAAAACGCTCCCGGTGTGGTATGCTATATGATATATCAGTAAACACATATTTGGTTGTTTCTGTTCCTTCCAAAATCTTATCTTCAGCTAACACATCATTTATTGGTACTCGCTCTTCCAGAACTGGTGGCATTTTTAATCGTACTTTAGCTGCCTCAACTGCCTGTCTTGTAGCCTCTTCCAACTGTGCCTGAGTCATTAGCTTATAGGTTGGTGGCTTCAGTTCTTGTATAGCTGGCTTAAAAGTCTTCTGCAAGTTCAAGCCTGTCATTTTCGTGAGTATGCTTTGAACTTCCTCATCCATAAATGTAGGTTTCTTGGTCTCTGGGCTACCAGATTCTGCGGCGTCGGAGCTGAACCGGCGGCGTGGCAGCCCCATCTCGAAAGAGCAAGGTTGCGGTTGGAGCAGGCCACCGTGCCAGGGCTGGATTCGAGCCCGCAAACAGACCCGTTCCACGCCCGGAGAACTCCTCAAGAGGCTCCACAGCAATACACTTGTTCTGAGGGGCGCCATGATTATCAAATGATTGATACTTTGAGCCACTAGGTTTTGGCATAGTTTTACAGCAATGCAAGACAAAACAGTTGAATTTCAGAAAAGAATTAATCATAAGTAAATATATAGAGAGATATATGTTGGGAATGCCTTTTACACTTCTTTATATTACCCACTATGAAAGGAAGCTGCCCACAATAGACCCTTGGTAAAGGAATGACAGACTAACTCATGTTAATCTTCACTTCAGTGGAAACTCTGTCCAAAAGAAATGTAAAAGCTTTTTAAACAAATTAAAGAATGATTTCAGGTGTTTTAAGTTATTACAAAATTATCGTATTCTCATGTAAACACATTCTACCTGTTTTTCTATTTCCTCAATTTAGAAGATAATCATGTTTATTGTATTTCAAAAACATACCAAAAATGCAGGTATGATCACACATCAATTCTAATTCAGTGCTATAAATTGCATGTTATTTCAAAAATGCATACCACAAACGTGTTAACAATGTGATGTGGCTAAGTTCCTATAGAAACTTTAGCTAACATTTCCAAGAAAGTATGATACTTATTATGTTTAATATAACTTTCCAAAGGGCAATACCTTTTTTTTCCACATAGAATAACTTCACTTGATACTGAACAACTTTAGTAAACAGAAAGTTGTAAAAAATTAAGTTCAGTTCTGTTTTAACAGGTTGGTTTTATATGATTAATATTTACCCATAAGTAGTTTATCTGTGTATATTTTCCTAGATCTGAAAAGCGAATCAAGAGAGTATGTTCCTTTACCTAAGAGTACTCCTTTTGAAATCAGTCAAGCTTTTCTTTCCACAGGACATTCAGGCGTGGGAGTACATGTATTTTGACATTTTTAGATCTACTATGGCCTTGATGCTGCCTACGCAGAGTTGGGGATGTAGGCATCTATCAAGATTACAGCAAGGAAAAGTGTAGGGCAAGCTGTGAGCACAGAGTACCCTTACGGCTTCTCCTGACTCACCCTGGAATGCCTTCCTCTAACATCTGTTTTTTATTTCTTAGAAGCTGCTATTCCATTCAACTGCAAAAATACTTGCACTGACCCTAGAAACAGAATGAAGAAATAGAGGGAAATGGATTTTTGTAAAACAATTACTTCCCTGCTTTATGCCATTGCCATTTTGAGAACCCTACTCTTATCATACTCACAACCCCAAGCATGCAAATGGCTGATATTACAATTTATTCTAAGGGTGGGGGCTGTTATGTTTGTGGAATTTCTGAGATAGTTGGTATGTCGCCATAATAAGAGAAGGAAGCCCAGATCAAGGAGATACACATAGCTGGTTACATACTCTTTCTCATTTTTTTGTAACAGCTTCCTATCCAGATTTCCCCCTCCCACCCAGCACCACTCCACTGAGTTCCAAGACCAAGTGTACTTTCTGTCCTATTACTTTTTAGGTTCTGACATCTTCCTCTTTAATGTTCCTAAACTGGTGACTTGCCTTTTTTTGGCAGTGACAGGCTCGTCACTCAATATCTACTTCTCTTTTTTATTTGTCATAACTTTTATCACTCATCTCAGTCCCAACTTTCAGACTTCCATACCAAACACTTGGAAACAGAAAAATGTTTCTGACATTTCACTGTTTTCCCCTCCCTTCTGTCATTCAAATACCTCCCGAAATGTAACCCCCTCCCTAAAAATCTCTCTAAGTGGAAGAGAGACACTGATTCCTTATGCCCACCCATATTTATATAAATGTTACCCTTACACTCTCTATGTCCTTTCTTAATAGCCATGATAACTCATATACTTTACCCCTTTTAATTTGCAGTGTAAATACTCTGCTAGTTGAATTTATACATTTGTTTTTGTTTATGTGTTCTTGTCATTGCTGCTTCATACATTCCCTAGAGCATAGGCTAGGACTTTAAAAGCAATAATCATGTTTTTCTTTTCATTGTAAAAATAGTTCATGCTTATTTTTAAAATTTTGGAAAATATGGAAAAGTAAGCAGAGAACAAAAATCACCCATATTCCCACCACCCAATTACCATCACTGTTGATGTTTTTGGAGTTTCCCTTTTCATCTTTTTTCTCCCTCTGCAATTGTTTGTTCATTTTATATGCTATATGTATAATTATTGTATACATTTTTACAGCGTACAGTCTTATATTTACTCTAATTGTAACTTTTGAAACCTGTGTAATATTCCATTCTAGAAATTTACCATAGTTTGCTTAACCATTACTCTGTTCATCTATAAATAATGCTACTGTAAACATCTTTGTACATAAAGTTGTTTTTTTTTGTAAATAATTTTATTTATTCCTTGATGATTTAGAGGGACTATCTTCAAACCAGTACAAATATTTCATACATAATACCTGGCCTTTTTCTAAGCAATTCAGTAATTTGTTGCACAATAAGCTACCTCACATATTTCAACAAGAAATACATTAAATTTGCGTAGTGAAGACATTACATAATGAATTAGGACACAATTAAAATTTGCTTTAAATATTTCTTTCAGGGAGAGGACACCACACTTCTACTCAATGAAGAGAAACATTTTTACAGTCCAGAGGTCTTTTATTTTTTTAACACCTATGATGCCATGAATTCATAGGGAATAGGTTCCAGCAGCTCAGGCTGCTTCCCATTGGTTCTCACACAGTGTGCTTCTCTGGGTGGAGCAGGCTGGCGCTTCAGTTGAACCCAGGTACCCTTCTCTTTGGCTTCTTTATTTTTCTGACCATTTTCCTTCAAGCGTTTCAGGAAGCTATCTCGGCTCTTAGAGAGCTTAATGTGCTCAATACGCACATTAATTCTTTTGGCAAGAATCTTGCCCTTGTTTGTTTATGCAATGCCAACAGCATGCTGGGGAACACTGTAGACTCTTCCAGTTTTGCCAAGGTAACACTTGTGAGGCATTCCTTTTTGGACAGTACACATTCCCTTGATGTCTACAATGTCACCTTTCTTATAGATTTGCATATACGTGGCCAAAGGAACAACTCCATGTTTTCTAAAAGGCCTAGAGAACATATATCGGGTGCCTCTCCTCTTTCCCTTTGTGTTCCTCATTTTGGCGAATTACTGGAAAATGGCGGTTCTGGCCAAAAGGAAGGGAGTTTTTGTTTGTTTGTTTGTTTGTTTTAATTTGGTAATACAAGTTTATGCTCCCACTATTAGTAGTTGCGTGCCTTCTTATTTATTTTTATTTATTTATTATTATTTTTTTTTTTGAGATGGAGTCTCACTCTGTTGCCCAGGCTGGAGTGCAGTGGCCGATCTCTGCTCACTGCAACCTCCAACTCCCGGATTCAAGCAATTCTCCTGCCTCAGCCTCCCGAATCACTGGGACTACAGGGCGCACCACCAAGCCTAGCTAATTTTTTGTATTTTTAGTACAGACAGAGTTTCACCACGTTGGCCATGCTAGTCTTGAACTCCTGGGCTCAGGTGATCCGCCTGCCTGAGCATCCCAAAGTGCTGGAATTACAGGTGTGAGCCACCACGCCTAGCCTGTGTGCCTTTTTATTATTTTTTCCTCAGCACTGGGTGTGTTACTATTTACATCTGAGCTCATTGTTCTATTGATTTGCATATCATTGATTATTATGAGGTTGGATATATGTTCCATATGTTTGTCAATTAGTTGTTTTTGGTTTTTTTTGCATTAATTTACATTCTGTGCCTATTCATCAATTGACTCAGAATTTTTCTTATTGTATGAATATAAATACAATACTAACCTTTATCTTATTAATTGCATATTCTAACCAATTTTCTTATTTATTTTTAAATTCTGAGTATATTTTTGACAACCAAAATGTTTACTTTTTTAAACAATTCAATTTGTGTGTCATTCTTGCACAGGAGCCATGCTAATCTCTGTATCTTCAATTATAGAATATGTATTGCCCAAGTAAGCATTTCTTTTGCTGTTTTTATGTTTAGAAAGTCCTTCCACCTTCCGGCCAGGAGCAGAGTCTCACGCCTGTAATCCCAGCACTTTGGGAGGCCGAGTCAGGCAGATCACCTGAGGTCGGGAGTTTGAGACCAGCCTGACCAACATGGTGAACCCCGCCTCTACTAAAAATACAAAAAATTAGCCAGGTGCGGTGGTGCATGCCTGTAGTCCCAGCGACTCAGGAGGCTGAGGCAGGGGAATCGCTTGAACCCGGGAGGCGGAGATTGCAGTGAGCCGATATTGCCGCCACTGCCCTCCAGACTGGCGACAGAGCAAGACTTCGTCTCAAAAAAAAAAAAAAAAAAAAGTCCTTCCACTTTCCAAAGGCTTAATATATTTTTATTTCTATTTACTTTTGCCCTCCTACTCTCCCACCGTGGCTTGGTTTTCCATATTTTATTTTTAATTATAAGTGAATATATTTTGAGGTATTGAATAAGGTGAGAATCTGTTGTACTTTTTCAAATTGCTAAACAATTCTATTAATACCATCTATTAAATAACCTTGTCTTAATGATTCATTATGATACTTTCATTAACAAGGATGAATTATGTGTAACTATATTCCTGCTCTCTTCTATTTCATTGTAAATATATTTATTCTACTAGTATATTAATATAACTATAGTCATATGGTGTGTTTTGATAGCCCAGAAAATCTAGTCTTCTTTTGTTACTTTTCTTCTTTAAAAAGTTATTTTAACTTGTTATTCTTACATACGAATTTTAGAATAACTTTTCAAGTTCTTCCTCACTGTACCCCCATTCCACTGCCATTTTAACTGAAAATATTTTAAATTATAATTTAATTTGAAAAGAAATATTTATGCTATTCCATCTTCCCAATCAATAATTGGTAACTTTTATTCAAAAAAATTATTTTTATTTCAGACAGGGTCTCACTCGGTCACCCAGGCTGTAGTGCAGTGGCACAATCACTGTTCACCACAGCCTCGACCTCCCAGGCTCAGGTGATCCTCCCACTTCAGCCTCCTGAGTAGCTAGGACCACAGGTGCCTGCTACCACTCCCAGCTAATTTTTGTATTCTTTTGTAGAGACAGAATTTTGCTATGTTACTCAGGCTGGTCTCAAACTCCTGGCTCAAGCAATCTGCCTGCCTCAGTTTCCCAAAGTGCTAGGATTACAGGCATGAGCCACCACACCCAGCCCAAAAATGTTTAAAAATATTTTTTAACAAAATGTTATAGATGTTATCACCTGGGCCACACAGATTTTTCACCGAGATTATTTCTGGATATTCTAAAATTTTGTTGTCATTCTGAAAAGGACTTTTATTTTGATTATTTCACAATTATTGATTATGATATATTTAGCATCTCTTACCCAGCCATTTTATTGAACTTATTGTGTCTATAAAATTTTCTCATTTTGAAATTTTTAAGGGTTTATTGATAATTACCATATTTTAATGTAAAACAATATCAATTATAAGATATATAATTATTCTACATACCACCAAAGGAAAGGACACTAACAAGTTATCATTTTTGAGATGTATCTCAATTTCAGGGAGTCTAAAATGTGAAAAAGAAAATCTTAAATTTGACAAAATATCATGTGTGTCTAAATAATGTTTAGACATTTGGTTTGGTTTCTTTCTTACCAGTAATCAGACCTCACATCTATTTCAGGTCTCAGTGCTTTAACTACAGCAGTAGAGATAGACAACAGATATCCTTGTCTTTTGTCAGTTTTCCTCAGAAACAACTCATATTTAAGCATATGTTAAGTTTTGATTTAAAATAAATACTCGCTATCATGTTAAGACTGTCTTTCTATTCACTGATATATGGACATCAGTTAAATACTAACATCATATCTACTACAACATATGGTTTTATTTACCTAATGTTTTTCTTCAACTGTGTAATTTTTTTAGATTTAAATTCCACTAAAAAGGAAGCTTTACACCATTATAGAAGATGGAAAAACATAATCATTTTCTATAAATGGAAGGCAACCATAAAAATAAATAAAATAACACAAAAACAATGTTGTAATATTCTATTACTATTCCTTGCTTAAGGCTCTGAGCTTGGTTGAGTGCCATGACTCATGCCTGTAATCGCAGCACTTTGGGAGACCCCGGCAGGCAGATCACTTGAGGCCAGGAGTTTGAGATCAGCCTGGGCAACATGGCAAAACTCCATCTCTACAAAAAATATAAAAAATTAGCCAGGCATGGTGGCGAGCACCTGTAGCCCCTGCTACTTGGGAGGTTGAGGTGGGAGGATCAACCTAAGCCTGGGAAGTCAAGACTGCAGTGAGCCGTGATTGCACCACTGCACTCAAGCCTGAACAACAGAGTGAGACCCTGTCTCAAAAAAAAAAAAAAAAAAAAAAAAAAAAAAAAAAAAAAAAGGCACTGAGCCTAATGCCAACTGCTCAGTGGAAAAAAAAAAAAAGGACATTAGGAAGTGTTAGGAAAGTGTTAAGACTGTATACTAGTGCACCAAACTCAAACTTTCTTCTAGAAGTAATTAGACTACAAAGATAATTGACATAGAATAATGTTATCACTACAGTTAAAACTATGCTGAGTCCCATCTAAAATTATCTATCCAATCTGCTTTTGAAGCTTCATTAGGAATTTGTTTAATATTTTATCAATTGCTTTTTTGGTATATGTTGAAGTTATTATATAGCTAATGATTGACATATGTATCATATAAAGAAAGTTCCAGGCCAGGCACAGTGGCTCACGCTTGTAATTCCAGCATTTTGGGGGGCCGAGGCCAGCCGATCACCTGAGGCCAGGAGTTTGACACCAGCCTGGCCAACATGGTGAAACCCTGTCTCTACCAAAAATACAAAAAAATTAGCCAGGTGTGGTGGTATGTGCCTGAATCCCAGCTACTTGGGAGGCTGAGGTAGGAGAATTGCTTGAACCTGGGAGGCAGAGGTTGCAGTGAGCCAAGATTGCGCCACTGTACTCCAGCCTAGGCGACAGAGCGAGACTCCATCTTAAAAAGAAAAAAAGAAAGAAAATTTCTAATATTATGTTACAAGGGTAATATTATGTTACCCTCATAGTTCTAGAGATAAATACACACATTCATCCCAATGTACTGCTACTTTTGAATGGTTTATTTAGGATTTTCCTATTTATAACTGTATCACCAAGGTTTTAGGTATTTTGATGTCGTTATTGCAGGAAACAGAAACCAACTTAAGCCAATTTAAGCAACAGCAGAAAGTATACCTGGGCACCACCAGGGACTAAAACCAGGAGATAAGAAGCTCTGACAAACAAGCATGTTCTTCGAATTTTCAGGCCTAAATCGTTTTCATCTTTTCAAATACGTCTACTTTATTCTTTTCCCCATGTCCTTAAAACCAACTTTTTCTACTTTTCTCTACATATAAGCCAAATACAACTTCACCATCATACACATACAGTGAGTTTAACAGAGATTGAGAAGTATCTCTTGTTCCAATCCATATTCTGAAAATTTTATACTATCCTTATTCAAACAATTAGTATATGTATATGATCACATAAATTTAAAAGATACAATGGGGTATACAATGAAAAGTATTATAATTCTTCCTCCACTAATTGTATAATTTTTTGACTTAAAAACGTTATACCATTATGGAAGATGAAAAAACATAATTTTTCATAAATGGAAGGCAACCATAAAAATAAATAAAGCCTCCCTAAGCCACTTAATTCCTTTCACAAAAGGAAATGGCTGTTCAGTTTCTTTTATTCTTCCCATAGGTACACAATCATATCCATATATACATATATTTTTTAGACAGGGTCTCACTGTGTTGCCCAGGCTGGAATGCAGTGGGGCGATCATAGCTCACTGCAACTTCAAATTCCTGGGCTCAAGTGATCTGGACTACAGGGGTCCAGCCACCCCACTGAGCTAATTTTTTCTATTTTTTGTAGAGATGGATTCTCACTTGTTGCCCAGGCTAGTCTGGAACTTCTGCACTCAAGCAATCCTCCTGCCTCAGCCTCAAGAGTAGCTGGGATTACAGGCACTTGCCACCACGATGGGCTAATTTTTTTCCATTTTTTGTAGAGAGGGTAAGGTGGGGTCAAGGGAGTCTCACTTTGTTGCCCAAGCTGGTCTTGAACTCCTGGGCTCAAGCGATCCTCCCACGTTGGCCTCCCGAAGTGCTGGGATTACAGGCGTGAGTCACTATACCCGCCTTCATTCTTTTTTAAAAAATTTCTTCTTAATTGTTTTTGCTTTCTATAATTTGCTCTATAACCTTGACCTTATTTTCCTCTTGCTTCTGCAATGATTTGGATTTCAGATTAAAAAATTCTTGTTAGTTTACTAATAATTACCTTGAAACATAAGCAATGTTGACCACACATTTCTCTAATCATAAATTTAAAAATAAAACTATAACTTTCTAACTTTCTATTTGGATGAGAAACTTGGCACATTTGCTGCCTCAAACTTTATCTTTCTCTCTTCTTTTTTAAAAACACTATAATCTTTTTTTTCCAAGTTTTACAATACTAATTCAGATTTGTAGCTAAACTATGATTAATGTTTAGATTTCTTTCTGTATGTTTAATTCCCATGTTTATTTCTAGTCCTAGAGAATCTGTTTTCTTTAGTTTTAATTTTGACTCATTTTGGGCAACCTAAAGTAAAACTTTAAATCATTTTAAAATGAAGAATACTTAGGTGAAATCTTGCATGGGTAAGAATGCCTATTGTCTTCACATCAGTGACAACATGGGTAGATAGAGTTTTCTCAAAATTCATTACATTTGCTCCATTTTCTTTTTTAGACTCAGTGCCACTGAGAAAAAGTTAAAAAACAATCTGCGCTTTGCTACTTTATAGGCAACATTTTCCAGCTTAGCTCTTGTAAGATTCTTTGTGTATTTCTGAAATTCAAAAACTTGACTGGTATAATCCCAGAGGTGGATCTCCTATAATGTTTTTCTAAGACAACTCTTTGACTCGGTTTTTTCTCCTCAGTAAAATTTTCTTCTTATATATTAGTTTATTGATTATGCCCCATTTATTTTGTTTTCTTCTTTTGGAACATCAATTATCAATACTTACGGTCTTATCTTTGTCCTCATCTGTTTTTATTTTTCTTTCTTTCTTTTATTCTGCATTCTGGGAAGACTTCCAAGTTTGTCTTCTGAAACTTGAATTTAATTTTCTGCACTCAGAAATTATTTTTACCTATTAGTAAATCTCTAGTACATGATTTGATCTGCAAGTGTGCTATAAACTGTTCCCAAAATGGATGTTATTGAGTCACTGCATTTTAATTTTTATTTAAAAAAATTTTTTTAGAGACAGAGTCTCATGTTATCATCCAGGTTGGAGTGCAGTGGTGTGATGATAGCTCACTGCAGCCTCAAATTCCTGGGCTCTAACAATCTTCCCACCTCAACCTCTGGAGTAGCAGGGATTACAGGCACATACCACCATACCTGGCTAATTATTTTTATTTTTTTTTAAATTTTTTGTAGAGACAAGATCTTGCTATGTTGCCCAGGCTGGTCTCAAATTCCTGACCTCAAGTGATCCTCCTGCTGCAGCCTCTCAAAGAATTACTGCCTTTAAAATTTTTGATTTCCTTGAAGGCTTTTATAGCCTGTTTTTTTGTTTGTTTGTTTTGGTTTGTTTGTTTTGAATCTCAATCTCTTTTCATCTCATTTTAGACTTCTCTCTCTCTTTTTTTTTTTTTTTTTTTTTTTGAGACGGAGTCTAGCTCTGTCACCCAGATTGGAGTGCAGTGGTGCAATCTGGGCTCACTGCAACTTCCGCCTCCTGGGTTCAAGCAATTATCCTGCCTCATCCTCCTGAGTAGCTGGGACTACAGGCAAATGCCACCATGCCCGGCTAATTTTTGTATTTTTAGTAGAGACAGGGTTTCACCACGTTGGCCAGGATGGTCTCGATCTGCTGACCTCGTGATCCACCCGCCTTGGCCTCGCAAAGTGCTGGGATTACAGGCATGAGCCACTGCACCTGGCCTAGACTTCTCTCTCTTTTTAATAGCCTGTTTGTATTTCGTAGGTGCAGATATAATATATACAATTAGATATAATATCTGATATACTATATATAATACATTATATATAATATATATAAATATAATGTATATTTAGTAAAATATACAAATTGAGTATACGACTCAATGGACTTTTACATATGTATACACCTGGGTGAACACTACCCAAGTCAAGATATAGGACACTTTATTTTTTTGAGATGGAGCCTCACTCTGTCGCCCAGGCTGGAGTGCAGTGGTGCAATCTCGGCTCACTGCAACTTCTGCCTCCCAGGTTCACGCCATTCTCCTGCCTCAGCCTCCTGAGTAGCTGGGACTACAGGCGCCCGCCACCACGCCCGGCTAATTTTTTTATATTTTTAGTAGAGACGGGGTTTCACTGTGTTAGCCAGGATGGTCTCGATCTCCTGACCTCGTGATCCACCCGCCTCGGCCTCCCGAAGAGCTGGGATTACAGGTGTGAACCACCTCGCCTGGCCAGGACACTTTCAATACTCCCAAATATTTCCTCACTTTCCCTTCCCACAAACCTTACCCACCAAAAGTAATCAATATTCTGATTTCTATCACCATAGATTCATTCTACCTGGTTTTGAACTTCATGGAAATGAAATAATACAGTACGTACTTTTTTGTGACTTCTTTGGTTTTTCATAGTTTTTTTTTTTTTTTTTGCATTTTGCATTGTGGTAAAATGTACTTAACATAAAATATGCCATTTTAACTATTTTTCAGTGTACAATTCAGAGGCATTAAGTACATTTACATTGTTGTACAACCATCATCACCATTCATCTCCAGAACTTTTCCATCTTTCCAAACTGAAGCTCTATTCCCGTTAAACAACAACTCCCCATTTCTTCTCTCCCCGCAACCCTTAACAACCACTATTCTACTTTCTGTCTATGAATTTAACTATTTTAGGCAGCTCATATAAGTGCAATCATACAATATGTGTCCTTTTGTGGCTGGCTTATTTCACTTAGCATAGTGTCTTCATGTTTCACCTACAATGGAGCATATATAAGAATTGCATTCCTTTTTAAAGGCTGAATAATATTCCATTATGTGTATATAGTACATTTTGTGTACCCATTCACCTGTCAGTCAACTTACAGGTTTTGTTTTAAAATAAACAATCTTTCTAAAATTTCCTCCTCTGCCTGTAGAAAATCAGTATTAGATGAAGACTTTTCTGAGTTCCTAGGAGAGCTGTCTTATACTAAGATCTTTTTTCCTTAGGCTCCACTATTTTTCCCTTATTTTCTCATCTTCGAATTGGAGGGAAAATATCTAGGCCCAGAGTTTGGAAACAGATAAGGTAGAGTTTTGCTATTTAGTACATCTAACTTATGTACTGGCCAAGTGCGGTGTCCTATGCCTGTAATCCTAGCACTTTGGGAGGCTGAAGCAGGTGGATTGCCTGAGTTCAGGAGTTTGAGACCAGCCTGGGGAACATGGCAAAACCCCATCTCTATTAAAAAATACAAAAAAAAAAAAATTAGCTGGGTGTGGTGGCGCATACCCGTAGTCCCAGCTACTCGGGAAGCTGAGGTGTGAGAATCACTTGAACCCAGGAGGCGGAGGTTGCAGTGAGCTGAGATTGTGCCACTTCACTGCAGCCTGGGTGACATAGCAAGACTCTGTCTCAAAAAAAATAATAAATAATAATAACTTAGGTACTGATGGACGCTTCTCTAATTCTTCGTGATTTGAGATGCAAAGCCAGTTTTTATTGCTTAATGAGCATTTATCTTGTGTCATTTTTTTGAAATGAAATAGTCTCTTCCTAATTCTATATTAGGAAGAGGATGTTTAACCTAGAGAAGTGTAGAAGTTTAAGCATATTTATCCTTTAATGCCATTGAGTGGTGAATGAAAACTCTTAACTCTTCCCCAGATTGCACCACCTTTATAGTTCCTCTACATTTACCCCACCTGAAATCCTTTACCTTTGAGAGGACTTCGTATCCCAAGATCTCCATTCTCTTTATCCTAGCCTATTATGCACCGGGAATTGTAGAACCTGAATTGGCTAAAAGGGGCTGTTAATGACAGGATGGGACACTCTGACCATTCAGAAATCAGTTTTCACACGGTGAAAGCCATGGCTGCCTAGCCTTCTCATTAATGAAGCTCTGTGTTCCCAAACTATGGGCACTCAGGGGAAGTGAGGGGAGATATGAAACAATTCTTTTTACCTATTTTCCAGCTGTGTTTTCCTAATTCAAAAGATGCTATATGAAGCCAGGCATGGTGGATCATGCCTGTAATCCCAACACTTTGGGAGGCCAAGGTGGGTGGATTGCTTAAGCTCAGGAGGTCGAGCCTGGGCAACGTGGCAAAACCCTTTGTCTACAAAAAAGACAACAAAAAACATTAGCTGGGTGCACTGGCGCATGCCTGTGGTCCCAGCTACTCAGCAGGCTGAGATGGGAGGATCACTTGAACCTGGGAAGTCAAGGCTGCAGTGAGCTATGATTATGCCACTGCACTCCAACCTGGGTAACACAGCAAGACCCTGTCTCAAAAAACAAAAACAAAAAAACAAACAAAGAAAAAAAAAAGGTGCTGTGTGCATCACTATGCACTTCTGTTTCTTAATTTGGCTCTACTAAGAGTTTAATAATAGAAATACTTCTAGGATTCTCCTCTATGTTTGACTTTTATCTTTTGTTTCACAGGTTGTTGTGTGCTGTGCATTTTCATTTTTTGGTACTACTTTATGAGAATTTATTGGAAGCTTGGGATAACTATTAGGTGTAATTAATACTCAGCCACCACCCTAGCCCTAACAGATGGGTCCAGGATTATTTAACTTTATATAACCTCTGTGTTATAAGATAACCAAGGAAGAGTCTCTTCTTCCACTAGCCTGATACATTAAATGCAAGTATTCAATTTCGTGTTGTTAAAGAATTTACCATTCTCAGGAGTTTCTTATAAAAAGCAAATACTCTCCAAAAAGGTAAAATTAGTATCATCTTGGTTTGATAGCTTTAGGTCATCAAGCAGAACTGGTTTACTCTGGTAGTAAGGGAGTGAAGCACAGAAGCCGATGACAGCTAATGTTGCATTTTCCAGCATACAGACAAGTGCTTTAAATGCAAGGAAACAGAAACATGTTGTCTGCTCTAAACCTCCCCTAGTGTCCCAGGAAATCCCTGAAGAGTCGTCACTATTTCCTATCTAGTGTGTCAGCTGTTTTACAAGCATCAGAGAAGAAGAACTGGAAAGCAACATCATATACTGCTATTGCTGATCAGTCCAATCCCAGGCTCTTTACTGCAAACTGGTGGTTTTCTATGATTTGTCATGTTTTGTTTACCACTGTAAATCGTGTTATGACATCTTGCAGTCCAATATGAAAAAGAGATCAAAGTGGGCTGCTCTAATTGAAGCAGGCGCTAATAACACAAGTCCACCCACACACCACTGCTTTTGGCCCTGAAACTGCTCTGTGGAATGCCTAGAGCTTTGAGTAGCAAAATGTCTAAACGATGATCCTAAACATCATTGGAGGGTGTTTGTGCAACGCTATCCACTAGAGTATGAGAAAAGACATCAAGATCTCAACATAACTGGAATGCTTGAGTTCTGACTTCGGTCAGTTATTTTAAGAATACACTTGATGAATATTGTCTATACTTAGCACTCTTACCCCCTTCCTGCCCTAGGCAACTACTGAGGGAGTTCCACTGGACTATGTGATCTCCAAGACTTCATCCTTCCATTATATGAATTTCATACATCCTTACAAATATCCTCAAAAAAAAATTTTTTTTTCTTTTTCGAAACAGGGTCTGACTTTGTCACCCAGGCTGGAGAGCAGTGGCGCAATCTCAATTCACTGTGACCTCCACCTCCTGGGCTCAAACCATCCTCCCGCCTGAGCCTCCCGAGCAACTGGGACCATAGGCGCACACCACCATACCAGGCTAATGATTTTTTTTTTTTTTTTCTGTAGAGATGGGTTTACACCATATTGCCCAGGCTGGTCTTGAACTCCTGAGCTCAGGCAATCCGCGTGCCCCAGCCTTCCAAAGTGCTAGGATTACAGGCATGAACCATCAGGCCCTGCCAAAATTTTTTCTTACGTCAAATATCAGGATGTGACTTCCTATTCGGATCAAAATGGAGCACATCCACTATGACCCATATCTTCTGCTGATTATAACTAAAAACTCTGGACAAAATTAAAAGAAGAAAAATCTGAGGACTCTTGAAAGTAAAACAGGCAAATAGTGATGTGGAGTCAAAACTTGAAGCCACACATATGAGAATGACTTCTCATTTTTCCCCCTTTACTCCTGGGGCTGTGCCCCAAGGGCAGACCTCAAGTGCAGAACTTCTTAGTAGCAGTGATCCAGGCAATTAAAACTTTAAAAAGAAACCTTATCTTTCTGCACAGAAGAACTGGAAAAAGGGACCTCCATGGGACAGAGTGTAGGAGGAATCCTGGAGAGAAGTGTACTGGAGAATAGGATGTCTTAATAATATATAAGAAACTACACAAATCCATGTTTACCTTTGAGGTGCGTATGCGTGGGACTAGACCTAAGACAACATAGCAAAGCTTTGAGAGTTGAACTAATATCTAAAGCACCACCCAAGTCTCAGACTAACTTCTTAGAAGTATGTGTGTTGAACAGACCCAAAGCAGCATTCACTACATTTTGAAAACTAAACTGAGATTGGAACACTGCCCACAGAAAGTGATTTTTAAAACATGCAGTCTGAAGCTAACTGGAGCGATTACCTGCTAAGATGATAAAGTAATAATATCCCTTAGAGGATTTTGATAGGACTCATAGTCACACAATTTGATATTCAAAAATCCAGAATACAATTCAAAATTACTCAACAAAGAACCAGAAAAATGTGACCAGTTCTTTTTTTTTTTTTTCCCCCGAGATGGAGTCTCGCTCTGTTACCCAGGCTGGAGTGCAGTGGAGCAATATCGGCTCACTGCAAGCTCCGCCTCCCAGGTTCACGGCATTCTCCTGCCTCAGCCTCCGGAGCACCTGGGACTACAAGCGCCCGCCACCATGCTGTGTCCAGAACTGGGGGGTTCTTGGTCTCACTGACTTCAAGAATGAAGCCGCAGACCCTCGGGGTGAGTGTTACAGTTCTTAAAGGCGGCATGTCCAGAGTTTGTTCCTTCTGATGTTTGGATGTGTTCCGAGTTTCTTCCTTCTGCTGGGTTCGTGGTCTCGCTGGCTCAAGAGTGAAGCTACAGACCTTCGCGGTGAGTGTTACAGCTCTTAAGCTGGTGCGTCTGGAGTTGTACATTTCTCCCGGTGGGTTCGTGCTCTCGCTGACTTTAGAAATGAAGCTGCAGACCTTCTGCAGTGAGTGTTTCAGCTCATAAAAGTAGTGTGGACCCAGAGAGTGAGCAGTAGCAACATTTATCACAAAGAGCAAAAGACCAAACCTTCCACAGTGTGGAAAAACACCCCACCAGGTTTCCACTGCTAGCTCAGGCAGCCTGCTTTTAGTCTCTTATCTGGCCCCACCCACATCCTGCTGATTGGTCAATTTTACAGAGAGCCAATTGGTCTGTTTTACAGAGAGCTGATTGGTCCGTTTTGACAAGGTGCTGATTGGTGTGTTTACAATCCCTTAGCTAGACATAAAGGTTCTCCAAGTCCCCACCAGATCAGCTAGACACAGAGTTCCCGTAGATGGGCGCATTTACAAACCTTGAGCTAGATACAGAGTGCCAATTGGTGTATTCACAATCCCTTAGCTAGACATAAAGATTCTCCAAGTTCCCACCAGATTAGCTAGATAGAGAGTGCTGATTGATGCGTCCACAAACCCCGAGCTAGACACATTGTGCTGATTGGTGTGTTTACAATCCCTTAGCTAGACATAAAGGTTCTCCAAGTCCCCACTAGACTCAAGAGCCCAGCTGGCTTCACCTAGTGGATCCTGCAGGGGGGCCGCAGGTGGAGCTGCCTGCCAGTCCTGTGCCGTGGGCCGCACTCCTCAGCCCTTGGGCGGTGGATGGGACCAGGCGCTGTGGAGCAGGGAGCCCCGCTCGTCAGGGAGGCTGGGGCCACACAGGAGCCCAGGTCCTGAGCCCTGCCCCGCCAGGAGGCAGCTAAGGCTCGGCGAGAAATCGAGGGCAGGCACTGCTTGGGGACCCAGTGCACCCTCCGCAGCTGCTGGCCCCGCTGCTGGCCCCCCTGCCAGGGCCGCTCCGAGTGCAGGGTCTGCCAAGCCCACACCTGTCCGGAACTCTAGCTGGCCCGCAAGTGCCGTGTACAGCCCCGGTTCCCACCCGTGCGTCTCCCTCCACACCTCCGGGCAAGCTGAGGGAGCCGGCTTCGGCCTCAACCAGCCCAGAGAGGGGCCCCCACAGCACAGTGGAGGGCTGAAGGGCTACCCGAGCATGGCCAGAGCAGACGCCGAGGCCGAGGAGGCACCAAGAGTGAGTGAGGGCTGCGAGGGCTGCCAGCACGCTGTCACCTCTCAATGCCAGGCTAATTTTTTGTATTTTTAGTAGAGACGGGGTTTCACTGTGTTAGCCAGGATGGTCTCGATCTCCTGACCTCGTGATCCGCCTGCCTCGGCCTCCCAAAGTGCTGGGATTACAGGCGTGAGCCACCACGCCTGGCCCTGACCAGTTCTTAAGAGAACAGACAATTAGCAAAGGTCAACCCCAAGATGACACACCTGGTGACATTATCAGATAAAGACTTTAAAATAGATACTATAAGCTTCATGAGGTAAAGGAAAACACATGTTAAGTAAAGTAAGTGGAAAGATCATTAAAAAAGAAAATAGAAAATTTAGTATTGAAACATACAATATCTGAAATTTAAAATTTACTGGATGGGGCCGGGTATGGTGGCTCACACCTGTAATCCTAGCTCTTTGGGAGGCTGAGGCAGGTGTATCACTTGAGGTCAGGAGTTCAAGACCAGCCCGGGCAACATGGTCTCTACCAAAAATACAAAAAATTAGCTGGGCATGGTGACACATAACTGTGGTCCCAGCTACTCAGGTGGCTGAACTGGGAAGATCACTTCAGCCTGGGAGGTGGAGGTTGCAGTGAGCCAAGATTGTGCCACTGCATTCCAGCCTGGGTGACAGAGTGAGACCCTGTCTCAAAATAAATACATAAGTAAAATAAAATTTACTGGATGGGTTCAATAGCAGAATGAAGATGACAGAGAAAAGAGTAAGTGAACCTGAAGATAGATTAATAGAAGTTATCCAATTTGAAGAACAAAGAGAAAAAAGATCAGAAAAAAAACTGAATAGAACTTCAGGGACTCATGCGACTATATCAAAAGTCTAACACTGATAACACTGGAGTCCTATAAAGATATTGGTATGGAAAAAAAACATTTGAAGATAATGGCTGAAAACTTGCCAAACTTGGAGAAAAAGACATCAACTTGCAGACTTAAGAAGTTCAGTGAACGCAAAATAGAATAAACTCAGAGAAAAGCGCACCCAAACACATTATAATCAAACTATTAAACACTAAATGTAATGAAAAAAATCTTAAAAGCAGCTAAGGAAAAATGACACATCATATACAGGAGAACAATGATGTTAACAATGATGTTGGACTTCTCATCAGCAACCACGGAGGCCAGAAGACAGTGGAACAACATCTGTAAAATTATGACAAAACTGTCAAGCCAGCATTCTACATCCAGCAAAAATATCCTCAGGCATGAAGGAGAAACAAAGATATTCTCGGATGAAGGAAAACTAAGAAAACTCATAGCTATTGACCATATAGTTGGAAGTAAAGCTCTCCTCAGTAAATGTAAAAGAACAGAAATTATAACAAACTATCTCTCAGATCACAGTGCAATCAAGCTAGAACTCAGGATTAAGAATCTCACTCAAAACCGCTCAACTACATGGAAACTAAACAACCTGCTCCTGAATGACTACTGGGTACATAACGAAATGAAGGCAGAAATAAAGATGTTCTTTGAAACCAACGAGAACAAAGACACAACATACCAGAATCTCTGGGATGCATTCAAAGCAGTGTGTAGAGGGAAATTTATAGCACTAAATGCCCACAAGAGAAAGCAGGAAAGATCCAAAACTGACACCCTAACATCACAATTAAAAGAACTAGAAAAGCAAGAGCAAACACATTCAAAAGCTAGCAGAAGGCAAGAAATAACTAAAATCAGAGCAGAACTGAAGGAAATAGAGACACAAAAAACCCTTCAAAAAATTAATGAATCCAGGAGCTGGTTTTTTGAAAGGATCAACAAAATTGATAGACCGCTAGCAAGATTAATAAAGAAAAAAGGAGAGAAGAATCAAATAGATGCAATAAAAAATGATAAAGGGGATATCACCACCAATCCCACAGAAATACAAACTACCATCAGAGAGTACTACAAACACCTCTACACAAATAAACTAGAAAATCTAGAAGAAATGGATAAATTCCTAGACACATACACTCTGCCAAGACTAAACCAGGAAGAAGTTGAATCTCTGAATAGACCAATAACAGGAGCTGAAATTGTGGCAATAATCAATAGCTTACCAACCAAAAAAAGTCCAGGACCAGATGGATTCACAGCCGAATTCTACCAGAGGTACAAGGAGGAACTGGTACCATTCCTTCTGAAACTATTCCAATCAATAGAAAAAGAGGGAATCCTCCCTAACTCATTTTATGAGGCCAGCATCATCCTGATACCAAAGCCGGGCAGAGACACAACCAAAAAAGAGAATTTTAGACCAATATCCTTGATGAACATTGATGCAAAAATCCTCAATAAAATACTGGCAAACCGAATCCAGCAGCACATCAAAAAGCTTATCCACCATGATCAAGTGGGCTTCATCCCTGGGATGCAAGGCTGGTTCAATATATGCAAATCAATAAATGTAATCCAGCATATAAACAGAACTAAAGACAAAAACCACATGATTATCTCAATAGATGCAGAAAAGGCCTTTGACAAAATTCAACAACCCTTCATGCTAAAAACTCTCAATAAATTAGGTATTGATGGGATGTATCTCAAAATAATAAGAGCTATCTATGACAAACCCACAGCCAATATCATACTGAATGGGCAGAAACTGGAAGTATTCCCTTTGAAAACTGGCACAAGACAGGGATGCCCTCTCTCACCACTCCTATTCAACATAGTGTTGGAAGTTCTGGCCAGGGCAATTAGGCAGGAGAAGGAAATAAAGGGTATTCAATTAGGAAAAGAAGAAGTCAAATTGTCCCTGTTTGCAGATGACATGATTGTATATCTAGAAAACCCCATTGTCTCAGCCCAAAATCTCCTTAAGCTAATAAGCAACTTCAGCAAAGTCTCAGGATACAAAATCAATGTGCAAAAATCACAAGCATTCTTATACACTAACAACAGACAAACAGAGAGCCAAATCATGAGTGAACTCCCATTCACAATTGCTTCAAAGAGAATAAAATACCTAGGAATCCAACTTACAAGGGACGTGAAGGACCTCTTCAAGGAGAACTACAAACCACTGCTCAAGGAAATAAAAGAGGATACAAACAAATGGAAGAACATTCCATGCTCATGGGTAGGAATAATCAATATCGTGAAAATGGCCATACTGCCCAAGGTAATTTACAGATTCAATGCCATCCCCATCAAGCTACCAATGACTTTCTTCACAGAATTGGAAAAAACTACTTCAAAGTTCATATGGAACCAAAAAAGAGCCCGCATCACCAAGTCAATCATAAGCCAAAAGAACAAAGCTGGAGACATCACACTACCTGACTTCAAACTACACTACAAGGCTACAGTAACCAAAACAGCATGGTACTGGTACCAAAACAGAGATATAGATCAATGGAACAGAACAGAGCCCTCAGAAATAACGCCGCATATCTACAACTATCTGATCTTTGACAAACCTGAGAAAAACAAGCAATGGGGAAAGGATTCCCTATTTAATAAATGGTGCTGGGAAAACTGGCTGGCCATATGTAGAAAGCTGAAACTGGATCCCTTCCTTACACCTTATACAAAAATTAATTCAAGATGGATTAAAGACTTAAACGTTAGACCTAAAACCATAAAAACCCTAGAAGAAAACCTAGGCATTACCATTCAGGACATAGGCATGGGCAAGGACTTCATGTCTAAAACAACAAAAGCAATGGCAACAAAAGCCAAAATTGACAAATGGGATCTAATTAAACTAAAGAGCTTCTGCACACCAAAAGAAACTACCATCAGAGTGAACAGGCAACCTACAAAATGGGAGAAAATTTTCACAACCTACTCATCTGACAAAGGGCTAATATCCAGAATGTACAATGAACTCAAACAAATTTACAAGAAAAAAACAAACAACCCCATCAAAAAGTGGGCGAAGGACATGAACAGACACTTCTCAAAAGAAGACATTTATGCAGCCAAAAAACACATGAAAAAATGCTCACCATCACTGGCCATCAGAGAAATGCAAATCAAAACCACAATGAGATACCATCTCACACCAGTTAGAATGGCAATCATTAAAAAGTCAGGAAACAACAGGTGCTGGAGAAGATGTGGAGAAATAGGAACACTTTTACACTGTTGGTGAGACTGCAAACTAGTTCAACCATTGTGGAAGTCAGTGTGGCGATTCCTCAGGGATCTAGAACTAGAAATTCCATTTGACCCAGCCATCCCATTACTAGGTATATACCCAAAGGACTATAAATCATGCTGCTATAAAGACACATGCACACGTATGTTTATTGCGACATTATTCACAATAGCAAAGACTTGGAACCAAGCCAAATGTCCAACAATGATAGACTGGATTAAGAAAATGTGGCACATATACACCATGGAATACTATGCAGCCATAAAAAATGATGAGTTCATGTCCTTTGTAGGGAGATGGATGAAATTGGAAATCATCATTCTCAGTAAACTATCGCAAGAACAAAAAACCAAACACTGCATATTCTCACTCATAGGTGGGAATTGAACAATGACAACACATGGACACAGGAAGAGGATCATCACACTCTGGGGACTGTTGTGGGGTGGGGGGAGGGGGAAGGGATAGCATTGGGAGATACACCTAATGCTAGATGACGAGTTAGTGGGTGCAGTGCACCAGCATGGCACGTGTATACATATGTAACTAACCTGCACATTGCACACATGTACCCTAAAACCTAAAGTATAATAATAATAAATAAATAAAAAAAAACAAGCATTTAGTAATGTATATTTCAAAATTACTGAGAGTAGATTTTAAATGTTCACACTCCTCCCAAAATGATAAGTATGTGAGGTGATGGACATGTTAATTAGTTTGATTTAATCATTCCATATTATGTACATATATCAAAACATCAGATTGTGTCCCATATATATATATACAATTACTTGTCAATTAAAAACAAAATTTGAAAAAAAAAATAAAAAAAAAAAAAAGAAAACTCATAGCTAACTAAAAGAAGTGTGCAAGGAAGTTCTTCAGACTGAAGCAAAATAATACTAGGTGAAACCTGGAACTTTAGGAATTAATGAAGAACAACAAAAATAGTAAATAGCTGGGTAAATCTAAAAGATTGTTTGCCTTTTTCTTCCTGTTTAGTTCTTTAAAATATGTATAATTTTTTGTTGTTGTTTTTTGTTGTTTGTTTTTGTTGTTGTTGTTTGAGACAGAGTCTCATTCTTGTCACCCAGGCTGGAGTGTAGTGGTGCGATCTCGGCTCACTGCAACCTTGGTTCAAGCAATTCTTCTGCCGCAGCCTCCCAAGTAGCTGGGATTACAGGCATGCGCCACCATGCTCAGCTAATTTTGTATTATTAGTAGAGAGGTGGTTTCACCATGTTGGCCAGGATGGTCTCAATCTCCTGACCTCATGTTCCACCCACCTTAGCCTCCCAAAGTGCTGGGATTACAGACATGAGCCACCGCGCCCAGCCTAAAATATGTATAATTGTTGAAAGAAAAAAAAATTTTTGAAAGAAAAATTTAACATTGTCCTATGGGGTTTTTAATGCTTCTGTAGATTTAATATATATGACAACTATAACATAAAGGAAGGAAGTTAAAGGACCTTTATGGTTGTAAGGCATCTGCATATTACTTAAATAGTAAAACATTACTCTAAGTAGACCCAGAAATGTTAAGTATTTCTATTGTACTACTTAGAGCAGTCATTCTTAATTGGGGTCAAGAGGACATTTTTGATTGCCATAACTAGAGAAAGGCGTGTGACTGGCATCTAGTGGGTAGAGGTCAGAAATGTTGCTAAACATTTTGCATTACACAACGCAGAACAAAGATTTATCTGGTCCAAAACAAAGAATTATCTGTTTCAAAATATCAATAGTGTTAAGAGTAAGAAACCCTGCTCTAGAACAACCAGAAAGAGTGAGAGTGAGAGAGAACCAAAAAGCAATAGATAAAATAGAGTAGAATACTAAAACTATCCAAACAGTCCAAAAGAAGGCAGAAAGGGAAAGAGAAAATAGGGAAACAAAAAAGCAGACAGGACAAACAAAAAATACATAATAAAATGATATAACTAAATCTAAACATTCCAATAATTAAATTAAATATAAATGATGTAAACACACCAATTAAAAGATAAAAGTTATTATATTGGCTTAAAAAGTCTATCTGCTGTCCTCAGGAAAGCCAGTTTAATTATAAAGACTTAGATAGGTAAAAAGTAAAAAGGTAGAAAAAGATATACCATGCAAACAATAATCAAAAGGAATTTGGAGAAGACATAATAATCCTAAATGGATACACAACTAGTAACAAGGTTTTAAAATACATGAAGGACAAAAACAAATCTTAACAAATTTACATAAGTTGAAACCACACAAAGCATTTTAACTGACCATAATAAAATTATGTTAGAAATCAACAACACAAATATAATTCCATTTTGTTTTTGCATATGGATGTCAAATTATTGGATTGCCAGTTGCTAAAAACTGTCCTTTCACCATTTAATTTCTTTGGCAACTTTATTGAACTTTATTGCCAATTTCTTTGGCAGCTTTATTGTTCAATAAAGCAATTTTGTGTGAGTCTATTTCTGGACTCTCTATTCTATTCAATTGATCTATATGTTTGTCTTTTACCAATACTATGCTGTCTTGATTACTCTAGATTTATAAAAGCCTTGAAATCAAGAAGTGTGACTGCTGCAGCTTTGTTTGTATTTTTCAAAATTGTTTTGGCTATTATAGGTCCTTTGCTTATCCATGTACATTCTATTTATTATTTTGTTTTATTTTTAAATTAAATTAAATTTTATTTATTTTTAGAGATGGGAGTCTTGCTATGTTGCCTAGCCTGAAGTTCAGTGGCTATTCATAGGCATGATCACAGCACACTACAGCCTCAAATGCCTGTGCTCAGCAATCCTCCTGCCTCAGCCTCCTGAGTAGCTGAAGCTACTATGTGCCCTACACCCAGCCATGTAAATGGTAAAATCAACCTGCTGATTGCTACAAAGTACCCTAATGGGATTTTGATTGAGATTACATTAAATCTATAAATCAATTTGGGAAGAACTGACATCCTAATAATATTGAGTCTTCTAATCCATAAACACCATATAATTTCCATTTACTTAAGTCTTCTTTTATTTCTGTTTGTTTGTTGGTTGGTTTTTGAGACGGAGTTTCGCTCTTGTTGCCCAGGCTGGAGTGCAATGGCACAATCTTGGCTCACTGCAACTTCCACCTCCCAGGTTCAAACGATTCTCCTGCCTCAGACTCCCAAGTAGCTGGGATTACAGCCATGCGCCACGATGCTCGTCTAATTTTGTATTTTTAGTAGAGATGAGGTTTCTCCATGTTGGTCAGGCTGGTCTCGAACTCCCGACCTCAGGTGATCCACCTGCCTCAGCCTCCCAAAGTGCTGGGATTACAGGCATGAGCCACCGCACTCAGCCTACCTTCTTTTATTTCTTACATCAATAATTTGGAATTTCTAGCACATATTTTGTTAGATTATACACAAATATTTAATATTTTTACATCGTTTATATATATTTTTCTCTTCAAATTTCAATATATAATAGTTGTTCCTAGTTTATAGAGGTACAATTGGTGTTTGTATGTTGACGTTAAATCCTTTGATTTTTACAAGTGATGGGTTTTGGAGTTTATAAAATAAAAAAAAAAAGAAAAAAATCTTGTGATTTTCCTAAATTCACTTACTCATTCCACTAGATGTTTTATGTGTTTCTTGGAGTTTTTTATTTAGATGATCATGTTGTCAGCCAATAGAGACAGAATTATTTATTTTTTTAATCTGTATTCATTTTATTTCTTTTTATTGTCTTAATGCACTGGCTTTGCTTTCCAGTACAGTGTTGAATAGAAGCAATGAGAGTGGACAGCCTTCCTTTGTTTTTGATATTAGGAGAAACCATTCAGTCATTTACCATTATGTTAGATACATGTGCCCTCTATTAAAATGGAGAAGTTCCCTTCTTGGTTTGGTAGGCTTTTTAGAAATTAAAGTATGAATGTTGTTTCTTCATGTATTGAGATGATCATATGATTTTTAAAATTATGTTGATATGGTAAATTACATTGACTTTTAAATACATTTTAAATATTAAGCCAACATTATCCCATTTCTTGAATAACTTGTCATTAAGTATTACTATTTTAATAAATTGCTGGATTCAATTTGCCAACATTTTAGAAGATTTTAGGTGTCTATGTTTATATTCTCTCTCTCTCTCTCTCTTTCTCTCTCTCTCATGTCTGTGAGGTGTGTGTGTGTGTCTTCCCCTCTCTCTCTCTCTCTTACTTTTTTCTTTTCCCTTTCCTTTGGTTTGTTTCACTATCACAGTAGTGCTAGACTCATACAATGAGCTGGGAAGTCTCCTGTCCTCTACTATTTTCTATGTTTATGTAGAATTGTTATAATATATTTGACTGTTTGGTGTAACTCACTGGGGAAATCTAGAATTTTCTTTGTTAAAACTTTTAAACCATAAATTCATTTTTAAAAGTAGATATAAGGTTCTTCAGGTTACCCATTTCTTCTTGAGGGAGCTTTGTTAATTTGTGTTTTTCATCTAAGTTATTATATTTCTGAGAATAAATTTTTAAATTATATTCCCCTATTGTCCTTATAGTGTTGGTAGTGTCTCTAGTGATGGCCTCTCTTTCATTCCTAATATTGGTAATTTGCCTTTGCTCTCTTTTTTCTTGGTCAGTTTGGCTAAAGGTTTATACATTTTACTGGTCTTTTCAATGAATCAGCTTGAATTTCATTGTTTTATTATTTCCTTATTTTCAATTTTATTGATTTCCACTGCTATATTTATTATTTTATTTTTTTCTACATGTTTGCATTTATTTCATCCTTTTTCTAGGTTCTTAAGCTCAAAGCTTAGGCTATTACTTTTACACACTTGTTCTTTTCTAATATATACATTCTGTTTTGTAAGTTTTCCTTCAAGTATTGGCTGCAGTCCACAAATTTTGATTTTTTAAAATGTGTTTTTATTTATTTTATTTGTTTTTATTTTTATTCAATTCAAAATATTTTCTAATTTCCTTGAAAATTCTCTTTGGCACATGGTTTATTTAGAAGTACGTGGTTCAATTTCCAAATATTTGAGGATTTTCCTGATATCGTTCTATTGTTTTCTTGTTTAATCCTGTTCTGGTGAGATAATAGATTATGTATATGGATTTTTTTCCCCAGTGGATTTTTAAAAAAATAACCATGATATAAAATTTGCCATTTTCAAGTTCACAACTCAGTGGCATTAAGCACATTTACAGTGTTGTGTAACCATCGTCACTATTTCCAGAACATTTTCATCATCAACAGAAGCTCTGTACCCATTAAACAATAGCATGCCATTTCCCCCAACCTCGTGTAACCACTAGCCTATTCTCTGTCTCTATGAAATTGCCTATTCTGTGTATCCTTTTAATTCTTTAAACTTGTTAATATTTGTTTTATGGTCCAGAGTATGGTCTATTTTGGTTAATGTCCCATGTACATTTGGAAAGACTGTGTAGTCTGTTGATGTTGGGTAAAATGTTGTTTAAAAAAGCTAATATGGTCAACTTAATTGATAGTATTGTTCTTTTATATCCTACTAATTTTTAATTAAATTCTTCTATCGATTTCTGAGAAAGAAGTGTTGATGTCTACATGTATAAATGCAGATTTCTTTATTTTTCCTTTAGTTCTTTTAGCTTTTGTTTCATATATTTTGAAGCCCTATTGTTAGGTGCACACACATTTGGGATTATTACATATTTAATGAGTTACACATTTTAATTATGTAATGTTCCTCTTTATTCATAATAATGCAGGTTGAGCATTCCTAATCTGAAAATCTGAAATTCAAAGTGCTCCAAAATCTGAAACTTTTGGAGTGCTGACATGACACCACAAATGGAAAATTCCACACTTGACTCCATGGATGGGTTGTAGTCAGAACGTAGGAGGACAACCCAGTCTATTCAGAATGCCTCCTCATCCCTAGAGGACCCACTTGCCGGTCTCTTGACTGCTTCTAATGTTTCTTCTCACCTAAAAAAAAAAAAAATACCGTGTGCAGTTACCTTTTAGTCAAAACACAGCATGGTGGGTTGAGATTGAAAGCCTGCCGCTGTTTTTCATGCTGTTGTTTAACAGCTGATCCATATTCTGGTGGTGCTGCTGTGCTATTTTGTTACCCTGCACACATTATTTTTTCGCCATTAGTGATATGTCATATCATTTTCAGTATTAATGATATGTTTTTTTGTTTTTGTTTTTTACTGTTAGGTACTCATGTGTGAATAAGTGTAAGAAAATGATTGTTTATCGGTAGCATATGAATTCAGAGTCAGGAATGACGGTGATGCCAAACCACTACAGACCATCCACATGGGTGGCTGCAATAGAGGCACCTTTGCTTTCTGATGGTTCAGTGTACCCAACTTTGTTTCATGAACAAAATTATTTAAAATATTGTATTGGGCCAGGCGCGGTGGCTCTTGCCTGTAATCCCAGCATTTTGGGATGCCAAGGCAGGCAGATCACCTGAGGTCAGGAGTTTAAGACCAGCCTGGCCAACATGGAGAAACCCTGTCTCTACTAAAAATACAAACAATCAGCTGGGCATGGTAGTGTGTGTCTGTAGTCCCACCTACTTGGGAGGCTGAGGCAGGAGAATTGCTTGAACCCAGGAGGCAGAGGTTGCAGTGAGCCGAGATGGCACCACTGCGCTCCAGCCTGGGTGATAGAGTGAGACTTCATTTCAAAAAAATAAAAATAAAATAAAATAAAATATTGTATTAAATTACCTTCATTCTATGTATATAATGTGTATATGAAACATAAATGAATTTCATGCTTAGATTTGGGTCCCATGCCCAAGATATCTCATTATGTGTATGTGTATATTACAAAATCTGAAAAAAATACAAAATACAAAATCTGAAACATTTCTTGGACCAAGCACTTCGGAGAAGGGATACTCAGACTTTACTTCTTTTTCCAAATCTCCTTTAATATAAGCTATCCAGATTCATGAACTGGAAGTACTCCATCTCACATTCCCCAGTCACATATCTTAATCTAATTTAGTCAGAAACTACAGTGGTTTACATGTTTCTAAAAACAGAACTATTTGACTTGCACAACAAGTGGAGAGCTGTGTAGTGACCGAAACATATAACCTCCAAATACAAGGAATTCTCACATTAGCAAAAGAGAAAAATTTTAGAAATCATTCTATGGCGGTTAGTGGGAATCGTAGATTGAAGTTTGAAATCCTATATGAAACCCTCTGTTGTGTTTTTCCTTGCATTTTAGGACCTCTAGCCTGCTTTCTTGTCTTATACTTCTTGGAAACTAATTGATGTTCTCTCAGCAAACATCAATAGGACTACCAGAGTGACCCCTAATGCCAGAGTACACACACTCCCACTCCCTAAATGCCAACCTAAATTCCTGAGGGAGCCAGGATCAACTGATATCTATTTCTGGACCTCAGGATAGTGCAGAGTTTTGTTAGGGTGTTTTTAGTCCTAACAAGGCAGCATAAGCCAGCATAGCTTGCTGTGTAACTGGTGTAGGAAATAGTATCCCTCGCTACTTATTCATGACTGTTATTTTCTTTAAAAAACACACACATACACACTTTTATTTGTTTATTTATTTTAGAGACAGGGTCTCACTCTGTTGCCCAAGCTGAAGTGCAGTGGTGCCATCACAGCTCACTACAGCCTTGACCTCTCAGGCTCAGGTGTTCCTCCTGCCTCAGCCTCCCTAGGTGCTGGTGCCACCATGCCCGGGTAGTTTGTGTGTGTGTGTGTGTGTGTGTGTGTGTGTACAATCCTTCCACCTCAGCCTCCTGTCTAAAAAAACTTAAAAACAAAAACAAAAAAACCCAATGCTACAAATCAGAAAACAGCCTTTACTGCTAAAGAAAGAGAACACTGTCTTTGGTGAGATTTGGCAGAAATATTAAATGATGAAAATGGGGAGTACCTCTTCTGAGTCTCAAATTTCTCTTCTGGCATATGTGGATTATAATGCTTCCTGCAGGGAATTGTTCTGAGAAATAAGATAATTGATTGGAAAAAATTTAATAAACTGCAAAATTCTAAGTAAATGTTATTAATGTTGTTTTTTGTATGCACCAATATGATTTATCACCTTAATAATTTAGTTTTAATTGAAAAAGTTGATATGTTTATTTGGCTTATATTTCTTTCCAATCACTTGTTTCCTTTATGAAGAGAGGCAGTTGGCATTTCAGTAAATTATTTTTAAAAGTCCTTTATCCTTTATATTTTTTCCTCTGCTTTCTATTTTCAACAAGACGATCAAATCCATCCACATTATTTTATATGTAGCCACGTTTATTTAAAGGTATTTTAAGTACACAAAATATTTCTACAAATATACAGGGTACATCTTATCTTTTAAAGACTAAATTTGAAAAGGTAAAAATCTTTGCTCCACTGTTTCTAAAATATATTGCCCCTAGATACCACTGTTGAAGTTCTCAGAATTCATATTTAATCATCACTATAGCTCAAGATATATATATATAAGATATATATATACTGCTTATATATAAGATATATATGATATGTATATGATATATATATGATATATATATACTGCTGCAGACAAGGCCAGTTGCAGATGTAGCCTCACTGTGTAATTCGTCTATGCAAAACATAGTTTTAAAGTCTGTATGCACCAGGCGCGGTGGCTCATGCCTGTAATCCTAGCACTTTGGGAGGCTGAGGCAGGCAGATTGCCTGAGCTCAGGAGTTCCAGACCAGCCTGAGTAACATGGTGAAACCCTGTCTCTACTAAAATACAAAAAATTAGCCAGGTGTGGCGGCATGCGCCTGTAGTCCCAGCTACTTGGCATGTTGAGGCAGGAGAATCGCTTGAACCTGGGAGCCAGGGATTGCAGTGAGCCGAGATCATGCCACTGCACTCCGTCTCCAAAATAATAATAATACTAATAATAAATAATAAAGTCTGTATATAAGGTATATGTGTTTTTTTGAAGTATGTGAGGTTGACAAAAATAATTAAATCAAATAATACTTTAAGATAATTTATTATCCAGGCATGGTAGCTCATGCCTATAATCCCAGCACCCTGAGAGGCCAAGGCGGGTGGATTGCTTGCAAATATGAAGAGTAGGAGATTTTCAGTTATTTGATTTTCTCAATTGCTTGCACTCTAAATAAATAGGAGTTTTCCACATTTTGCATTAAATAGGCAATTGGGACAGGAAGAAATACATTCATAGTGACGAAGGATTGGCGTTTGTGAAAGATAGAAACACAAAGAAATAAACACATAAGTTTACAAACTATTCATATTTATAAATATGAGAATTCATATTCCAGTTTCAGAATGGATATCAGTATCCATTATTCAGTTGCTCTCTATTAAAAACTAATGACCAGATTTTTAAATTGAAGCACTCCAAAAGATTTAAAATGTTAATTAAAAGAACTTTTAATGTTTTTTGTAATTAAAAGACAAATATAGGTATTTCAGTAAGACATTTATTTTAAACTTCATAACTTAAATGGAATAAAACATCAGAGTGAGATGTTGTATGAATATAATCCTAATAGTTAATATTTATAATTCTAATGACTTTATTATATTTATCAATATTTAGTAAAACCTATGTGCCTTGTACAGTTCTAGATTTTATCTGATTATCTCACTTTACTTAACATAATCCACGGACATATCTCCATTCTACAGATAAAGATGCTGAGCCTCAGAATATGAGTTAACTTGTGCCATGTCAGGAACTAGATATGTGACAGAACATAATTTTAACTTGGGTCTCTGACTTCATAATCTGTGAATTTCCATGTGTTTGTGTGTATTCATGTGTGTGTGAATATACAAGTAAAAAATTTGTATTATTTTTAATTGTATTAAAAGAGGAAGCTAGGAAGATATTTCCTTCTCTGGTATCAAATATAAACCACAAAGGACTTACACTTTTAAGGGATTTTCAAAAACATATGGTATATATATTCACATTGTATACCTCATGAGTATATCTATTTTTTTGTTGTTTTGTTGCCCCCTTGACAGAATATGGCTCTTTTATTTTAATAGAAGTATGTTATTCTTCTACATAAATCCTTCTACAGCATCTATTATAATACATGATAGAAGTATGAAAAATTTTGAAAATCTGAAGCATTTCTGTGTGGCTAAGAAATCAAGTTTAGACATGCTGTAAAGCACCCTAAATGACTCACAAATAGCAGTTTTAAATTCCTTTTGACATTTTAACATTTCATTTATTTATTTATTTTTTAACCAACCTGGAAGATTGGAACTATTTCATTTATTTTAAGGGATAGGGTCTTTCTATACTGCCCAGGATGGAATGCAGTAGCTATTCACAGCCACGATCATTGCTCGCTACACCCTTGAACTCCTGGGCTCAAGTGATCTTACTGATTCAGCCTCTGGTTAGCTGGGACTGCAGACGTGTGCCATGGTGCCCATTAATATTTTATTTTTATTAAAACTATACGTTTATCTAATTTTTAAGGTCAAATAGCTTTATGGGGCTTAAATAAAAAATAGTGGTCTTTAGATCCATCCTAGAGTAGCCCTGATAATGTGCCTCTCATTTCTCCAACAACAGGGAACATAATTGACAGTCTACTGTGGGCTCTGAAATCCATTGCTGCCATGCACACTGGGGCCATTCTTCCTACAGGCTGCTCCTAACTAACAACTGAGTATAACAGACATACTAAGGAAGGCTCATTCCTGGAAGACAGGGCTCCTCTGGCCAACAGCTTTAGTTCAAGGATTTTGCAATGTGCTTGCTGACATTTCTTTAGATTTTGATTACAGACTATGAAACTTCTCTCCTTCACTCACATAGACATGCACGGAGGTCTGATGGCTCTCCAAGCCTCCCTCAGCTTCCTCTTCATGTTCTCTCACATCTAATTCCTTCTTGGCATATGCTTCTTAAAGGACCTGGATTAATATACACCCTGCACATAATTTTTGGTTAGCAATATACAGTATTTAAACTGTGTTAATTATTCACATCTAATTTATGGTGTATTATGATTGCATTTTTCATAATTCTTTGCCGTTCTTCCAGTTAATTTTTGCCTTGCTTATTTGCTTAATTTTCTGTATACCTATATTATATTATTTCTTTCCTGATAAATTCACACACATTGATTTATCTATCAATTTCATCTTTTCCTTGGAGACATCCCTCTTTAAGCCTGCTATCCTCCTACTTCCATTTGGACTAATTTCCATTATGCCTAGTGAACTCTAATCATCATCTGCCTGGTGATTTTCTTTGTCTCTTTTCTATGAAACTTGTATGATCGAAAACATCTTTACTTTCCTCTTCTTCTACTTGACTGTTGCTTTGGCTGGGTATAAAATGTTAATTTAGAAGTAATTCTCCCTCAGATTTTTGAGGGCATTGCTCCATTGTCTTCTACCATCCAAGGTTACTGTTGAGAAGTCCAGTGCTATTCTGATTTTTTTTGAGACAGAGTTTCACTCTTGTCACCCAGGCTGGAGTGCAATGGCATGATCTCGGCTCACTGAAACCTCCGCCTCCCGGGTTGGCCAGGCTGACCAGGAGGGTTGGCCTCCTGACCTCAAGTGAGCCACCCACCTCGGCCTCCCAAAGTACTGGGATCACAGGCATTAGCCACTGTGCCCAGCCCTATTCTGATTCTTGATGCTTTTGTTTTTTAATTCTCTGGAAGATTTTAGGATTTTTTTCTCTGTCCTCATTGTTTTAAAATTTAACGAGGTTGTCCCTTGATCTGGATGTTTTGCTTCCTTTATAGTGGCTCCATTGGCCTTCTTATATTGTGTTTTGCTTTTTAACAGACTTTATTTTTTAGAGCAGTTTTACTCTTTTATTTATTTTTTATTTTATTTTATTTTTGAAATGGAGTATCCCTCTGTCGCCCGGGCTGGAGTGCAGTAGTGCAATCTCGGCTCACCACAACCTCTGCCTCCTGGGTTCAAGCAATTCTCCTGCTTCAGCCTCCCGAGTACCTGGGATTACAGGCACCCGCCACCATGCCTGGCTAATTTTTTTTGTATTTTTAGTAAAGATAGGGTTTCACCATATTGGCCAGGCTGGCCTCGAACTCCTGACCTTGTGATCCACCTGTGTCGGCCTCCCAAAGTGCTGGGATTACAGGCGTGAGCCACGGCGCCCGGCCAGGCCAGTTTTATATTCACAACAAAATTGAGCGAAAAGTACAGAGGGTTCCCTTGTAACCCTTCCACTCCCCAACATACACAGCCTCCCCCACTATCAACATTCCGCACCAGAAAGGCACATTTGTTACAATAAATGAACATACATTTATGCATCATCAGGCATAGTTTACATTAAGGTTCACTCAATGTTTTATGTTCTATGGAATTTAAAAAATGTATGACATGTAGCCACCATTTTAGTATCATACAGAATAATTTCACAGCCCTATAAATCTTCTGTACTCTACCTATTTATTATTCCCTCCCCACAAACCCTTGGCAACCGTCAATCTTTTCTACTATCTCCATAGTTTTGCCTTTTCCAGGATGTCGTATAATTGAAATCAAATAGTATGTAGCCTTTTTAGATTGTTGGCTTCTTTCGCTTAGTAATATGCATTTAAGTTTCCTCTCTCTCTCTCTCTATCTATATACTTTTTTTTTTTTTTTTTTTTTTTTTTTTTTGAGATGGGGTTTTGCTCTTGTTGCCCAGGCTGGAGTGCAATGGCGCCATCTCGGCTCACCACAACCTCCGCCTCCCAGGTTCAAGCAACTCTCCTGCCTCAGCCTCCCGAGTAGCTGGGATTATAGGCATGCACCACTGTGCCCGACTAATTTTGTATTTTTAGTAGAGGCGGGGTTTCTCCATGTTGGTCAGGCTGGTCTCAAACTCCTGACCTCAGGTGATCCACCCGCCTCAGCCTTCCAGAGTGCTGGGATTACAGGCCTGAGCCACCATGCCCAGCCTCCTCAATTTTTTGTTTGTTTTTGTTTTTCGATAGTTGATTTCCCTTTATTTTTTTTTAAACAATCTCACTCTATTACCCAGACTGGATTGCTGTGGCACGATCCTGGACTATTGCAACCTCTGCCTCCCAGGCTCAGGCAATCCTCCCATCTCAGCCTCCCAAGTAGCTAGGACTGCAGGTGCCACCCTAATGATTTTTGTATTTTTTATAGAGATGGGGTTTTGCCATGTTGCCCTGGATGGTCTTGAAGTCATGAGCTCAAGCAATCCACCTGCCTCGGCCTCCCAAAGTGCTGGGATTACAGGCATGAGCCACTGCATCCAGCTGTTTTCTTTTTCTTTTCTTTTTCTTTTCTTTTCTTTTTTTTTTTTTTTTTTTGAGACAGAGTCTCGCTCTGTTGCCCAGGCTGGAGTGCAGTGGTGCAATTTCGGCTCACTGCAACCCCTGCCTCCTGGTTCAAGCAATTCTTGTGCCTCAGCCTCCTGAGTAGCTGGGATTACAGGTGTGCCCCACCATGCCCGGCTAATTTTTTTGTGTTTTTAGTAGAGATGGGGTTTCACCATGTTGGCCAGGCTGGTCTGAAACTCCTGACCTCAGGTGATCCACCCGCCTTGGCCTCCCAAAGTGCTGGGATTACAGGCACGCGAGCCACCTGGCCTGGCCTTCTTTTTCTTTTTATCACTGAATAATATTCCTATGTCTGGACATACCAGTTTACTTATCCATTCACCTACTGAAGAATCTCTTGGTTGCTTCCAACTTTTGATAATTATGAATAAAGTTGCAATAAACATCTGTGTGCAAGCTTTTGTGTGGACATAAGTTTTCAACCTATTTGGGTAAATACTAAGGAGCACAATTACTGGATTGTATGGTAAGAGTGTGTTTAGCTTTATAAGAAACTACCAAACTGTCTTCCCAATTGTCTATACCATTTTGTGTTCCCACCAGCAATGAAAGGTCCTGTTGCTCCATATTCTCACCAGCATTTGGTGTTGTGAATTTGGATTTTGGCTCTTTATTAGGTGTATAGAGGTATCTCACTGTTGTTTTAATGTTCATTTTCCTAATAACACATGATGTTGGCACCTTTTAATATGTTTATTTGCCGTCTGCATATCTTGTTTGGTGAGGTACCCATTCAGGTGTTTGTTTGATTTTTGAGACAGGGTCTCACTCTATCACCAAGGCTGGAGTACAGTAGCGTGATCGCTGCTCACTGCAACCTCCACCTCCCAGGCTCAGGCGATCCTCCCACCTCAGCCTCCAGAGTAGCTGGGACTACAGGTGCGTGCCACCACGCCGTTAATTTTCGTATTTTTCTAATAGAGACAGGGTTTCACCATGTTGCCCAGGCTCGTGTTGAACTCTTGGCCTGAAGTGATCCGCCTGCCTCAGCCTCCCAAAGTGCTGGGATTATAGGCGTGAAGCCACCACACCCACCCGGTTCAGGTCTTTTGCTCACTTTTAAATTGAGTTATTTTCTTATTGTTGAATTTTAATAATTCTTTGTATATTTTGAATATCTGTCCTTTTTCAGCTGTTTGTTTTGCAAAGATACTCTCTCAATTTACGACTTACCTTCTCATTCTCTTAACAATACTTCTGCAGGGCAAGGGTCATTAATTTTAATGAAGTCCCTTTTGTCAATTATTTCCTTTGTTGATTGTGCTTTTGCTGTATCTAAAAATCATCATCATATCAAAGGTCATCTAGATTCTGCCCCTCCCGCCCCACCATTGCCCTGTTATATCTTCTAAGAGTTTTACAGTTTTAGCGTTTTACATTTAGGCCTTTGATCCTTTTTTTTTTTTTTTTTCACTGAGTCTCGCTCTGTCACACAGGCTGGAGTGCAGTGGCGCAATCTAGGCTCACTGCAAGCTCCGACTCCCGGGTTCACGCCATTCTCCTGCCTCAGCCTCCGGAGTAGGTGGGACTACAGGTGCCCACAACCACGCCCCGCTAATTTTTTTGTATTTTTTTTTTTAGTAGAGACGGGTTTTCACTGTGTTAGCCAGGATGGTCTCGATCTCCTGAGCTCGTGATCTGCCCGCCTCGCCCTCCCAAAGTGCTAGGATTACAGGCGTGAGCCACCACGCCCGGCTGTCTTTGATCCATTTTAAGTTTGTGAAAGATGTAAGATACATGTTTACATTCTTTTTTTTAACATGTGAATATTCAGCTGTTTCAGCACCATTTGTTGAAAAGACTATTCTTTCTTTATTGAATTGTCTTTGCTCCTTTGTCAAAGATCAGCTGACTATATTTATAAGGATTATTTCTAGGCTTTTTGTTCTCTTCTGTTTATCTAACTGTCTGTTCTTTCACCAGTACCAACCTGTCCTGATTATTGTAGCTTTATAGTGAGTCTTCACTGGTGTTTCAGTTCATTTACATTTAATGTAATTATTGTTATTTTAGGACTTAAATCTACCATTTTATTTTTTTGTTTATTTTGATTTTTGTTTCTCTTTTCTTTTTTAATTCTTTCCCTATAGGTTACTTGAACATTTTTAAAAATTTCATTTTTATTTATCTGTGGTGTGTTTGAGTATGTTTAGTCCCAGATGAAGAAATCGCTTTTTAAAATTAATTTTTTTGATACATAATAGTTGTTATTTGTGGGGTACATGTGATATTTTGATCACATATACAATGTGTAATGATCAAATCAGGGTATGTAGGATATCCATCGCCTTAAACACTTATTGTTTCTTTGAGCTAAGAACATTTCAAATCTGTTCTTCTAGCTATTTTGAAATATACAAAATAGTATATTTTGAAATATACAACATATTATTAACTATAGTCACCTTACTGTGCTATTGAACAGTAGAGCTTATTCTTTCTATCTAATGGTATGTTTGTACCCATCAACCATCTCTTTATCCCCTTCTCCACTTTTCCCAGCCTCTGGTAACTATCATACTACTCTCTACATCTGTGATATTAACATTTTTAGCATCCATATATGAGTAAGAACATGTGATATTTATCTTTCTCACCCTGGCTTATTTCATTTAACATAATGATTATCCATGTTGCTGCAAATAATAAGATTTCATTCTTTTTATGGCTAAATGGCATTTCATTGTGTATATATATATCACATTTTCTTTATCCATTTATCTGTTGATGAACACTCAGGTTGAATCTATATCTCAGCTATGATGAATAGTGCTGCAATAAACATAGGGGTACAGGTATCCCTTTAACATACTGATTTCCTTTCCTTTGATAAATATCCAGTAGTGAGATTGCTGGATCATATGGTAGTTCTATTTTTAGTTTTTTTGAGAAATCTCCATATTGTTTTCCATAGTAACTGTACGAATTTGCATTCCCACCAACAGGGTATAAGAATTCCCTTTTCCGGCCAGGCGCGGTGGCTCACACCTGTAATCCCACAACTTTGGGAGGCTGAGGTGGGCAGATCATGAGGTCAGCAGTTCGAGACCATCCTGGCCAACATGGGGAAACCCTGTCTCTACTAAAAATACAAAAATCAGCCAGGCGTGGTGGTGCATGCCTGTAATCCCAGCTACTCGGGAGGCTGAGGCAGGAGAATCGCTTGAAATGGGGAGGCAGAGGTTGCAGTGAGCCAAGACGGTGCCATTGCACTCCAGCCTGGGTGACAGAGCGAGATTCAGTCTCAAAAAAAAAAATTCCCTTTTCTCCACACACTAGCCAGCATTTGTTACTGTTTGACTTTTTAACCTGGGTGAGATTATATGTCATTGTGATTTTGATTTGCATTTATCTGATGATTAGTAATATTGAGCATTTTTTTTATATACTTGTTGGCTATTTGTATGTCTTCCTTTGAGAAATGTCTATTCAGATCCTTTGCCTCTTTTTAATTAAATTATTATTATTATATGTTGTTATTTTGCTGTTGAATTGTTCGAGTTCCTTGTATATTCTGGATATTAGTCCCTTGTCAGATAAATAGTTTGCAAATATTTTCTCCCATTCTACAGGATGTCTTTTCACTCTGTTGACTATTTATTTGCTATTCAGAACTTTTTCACTTAATATAGTCTCATTTGTCTATTTTTGTTTTTGTTGCCTATACTTTCGAAGTCTTAGCCATAAAATTTTTGCCTAGATCAATGTCCTGAAGCATTTTCCCTATGCTTTCTTTTTACAGTGTCAGGTTGTACATTAAAATCCATTTTTTTACATGGTGAGAGATAGGGAATCTACTTTCATTTTTCTGCATATGGATATCCAGTTTTCCCAGCACCACGTATTAAAGAGGGTATCTTTTCCCCATTGAAGGTTCTTTGTGCCTTTGTCAAAAATTAGTTGGTTGTAAATGTGTGGATTTTCTGGATTTTCTATTCTGTTCCATTGGTGTTTATGTGTCTGTTTTTAATGCCAGCACCATGCTGATTTGGTTACTATAGCCTTGTAGTATATTTTTAAGTCAGGTAGTATGATGCCTCCAGCTTTATTCTTTTTACTTAGTATTGCATTGGCTATTTGGGCTCCATAAAATTTTAGGATTATTGTTTCTATTTCTGTGAAGAATATCATTGGTATTTTGATGGTGATTACATTGAATTGTAAATTGCTTTGGGTAATATGATTATTTTAACAATATTAATTCTCCCATTGCATGAGCATGTGTCTTCTTTAATTGTTTTCATTAGTGTTTTATAATTTTCATCGTAGAGGTCTTTAACCTCCTTGGTTAAATTTATTCCTAGCCACTTAATTTTTGTTTCAGTTATTGTAAACAGGGCTGCCTTCTTTTATAGCTAGTTCATTATTGGTGTATAGAAATGCTACTGATTCTTGGCCAGGCACGGTGGCTCACGCCTGTAATCCCAGCACTTTGAGAGGCCAAGGCAGGTGGATCACCTGAGGTCGGGAGTTCAAGACCAGCCGGGCAAACATGGCGAAACCCTGTCTCAACTAAAAATACAAAAATTGGCTGGGCGTGGTGCCACGTATCTGTAATCCCAGCTACTCAGGAGGCTGAGGCAGTAGAATCACTTGAACCTGGGAAGCAGAGGTTGCAGTGAGCCAAGACTGGGCCACTGCACTCCAGCCTGGGTGACAGAGTGAGACTCTGTCTCAAAAAAAAAAAAAAAAAGAAGAAGAAGAAAAGAAAAAATTGCTGCTGATTCTAGTGTGCTAATTTTGTATTCTGCAACTGTACTGAATTTGTTCATCAGCTCAAAGAGTTTTTTGGTGGAGCCTTTGGGTTTTTCTATATATAAGATCATGTTGTCTGCAAAGAGGCAGTTTGACTTCCTCTTTTCCAATCTGGATGCCTTTTATTTCTTTCTCTTGCCTGATTACTCTGGCAAGGACTTACAATACTATGTTGAATAAATTTAGTGAAAGTGGACATTTTTATCTTGTTTCAGTTCTTGATGGAAAGGCTTTCAGCTTTTCCCCATTCAGTACGATGTTAGCTGTGAGTTTGTCATATACGGCCTTTATTATGTTGAGGTATGTTCTTTCTATGCCTAATTTGTTGAGAGTTTTTATCATGAAGGGATGTTGAATTTTATCAAATGCCTTTTCTGTGTCTACTGAGATGATCATATGGCTTTTGTCCTTCATTCTTTTGATGTGCTGTATCACATTTATCGATTTGCATATCATCCTTGCATCCCTGGGATAAATCTCACTCAATCCTGGTGTATCATCTTTTTAATGTGTTGTTGGATTTGGTTTGCTAGTATTTTGTTGAGGATGTTTGCATCTACGTTCATCAGGAATATTGGCTTGTAGTTTTCTGTTGTTGTGTCCCTGTCTGGTTTTGGTGTCTGGGTAATGCTGGTCTTGTGAATGAGTTAGGAAGAATTACCTCCTCTTCAATTTTTTGGAATACTTTGAGAAGAATTGTTGTTAATTTTTTATAACTTTGGTAAAATTTTCATAACTTTGGTAGACTTTTTATTACTAATTCAATCTCGTTACTTGTTATTGGATTTTTCAGGTTTTCTATTTCTTCCTGGTTGAATCTTGATAGGTTGTATGTGTTCAGGAAGTTATTCATTTCCTATCAATTTTCCAATTTATTACCATATAGTTATTCAGAATAGTTTAATGATCCTTTGTATTTTTGTGGTATCAGTTATAATGCCTCCTTTTTTATTTCTGATTTTATTTATTTGGATATTCTTTCTTTCTTGGTTGGTCTAGCTAACAGCTTATCGATTTTACTTATTTTTTCAAAAAACCAACTTTTAATTTCATTGATCCTTTGTATTGCTTTTTAGTCTCTATGTGGTTTAGTTTTTCTCTGATCTTTATTATTTCTTTCTACTAATTTGGGGTTTGGTTTGTTCTTGCTTTTCTAGCCCCTTGAGGTGCATTGTTGGTTGTTTATGTGAAATCTTTTTACTTTTTTGATGTAGGTATTTATTGCTGCCTACATCGAAAAGGTATTTATTGTTACCTGTTCTTAGTGCTGCTTTTAAGGTATCCCATAGGCTTTGGTATGTTGTGTTTCCATTTTCATTTGTTTCAAGAAATTTTTTGACTTCTGTTCAGGAACATGTCATTTAATTTCCATTATTTGTACACTTTTCAAAGGTCGTCTTTTAATTGGTTTCTATTTTTATTCCATTGTGGTCTGAGAAGATGCTTGATATGATTGCTGTGATTTTGATTTTAAAAATTTGTTGAGACTTGTTTTGCGGCCTAAAATATGCTCTATCCTGGAAAATATTCCATGTGCTTATGAGAAGAAGGTTCTGCAGCTATAGGATAAAATGTTCTCTAAATGTCTGTTAGGTCCATTTGGTCTAAAGTCCAGTTTAAATTCAATCTTTCTTTCTTGACTTTCTTTCCCATCTCGGCTTCCCAAAGTGCTGGGATTACAGGCATGAGCCACTGCACCTGGCCTCTTTCAGCACTTTGAATACATTATCCCATTCTCACCCAGCCTGTAAGGTTTTTTCTTAGAAATCCAGTTAGTCTAATAAGGATTCCCTTATATGTAACTTGATGCTTTTCTCTTGCTCTTTTTAGAATCCTTTCTTTGTCTTTGACTTTTGACAGTTTGACTGTAATGTGCCTTAGAGAAGACCTTTGGGGATTGAATCTATTTGGAGATATTTGAGCTTTGTGTATCTAGATGTTTAGATCTCTTGCATGACCTGGGAAGTTTCAGCTATTATTTCATTAAATGGGTTTTCTATGACTTTGCCTATCTCTTCTCTTTTTGGAACCTCCAAAATTAAAATATTTGGTCACTTTATAGTGTCTCGTATGTAATGTCATGTAGGCTTTCTTCATTTCTTCTTCTTCTTGACTAGGTTATTTAAAAAAAAAACTGTCTTCAAGTTTAGAAATTCTTTAAATTTTTCTGCATAATCTAATCTATTGTTGAAGCACTTGGTTGTATTTTTTATTTCATTCATTAAACTCTTTAGTTCCAAGATTTCTGTTTGGTTCTTTTTCATGATATCCATTTATTTGTTCAATTTCTCATTTAGATCATTAATTGTTTACTTCATTTCTTTGTATTGTTCATCTGTGTTCTCTTGTATCTCAATGAGTTTCTTTAATATCATTATTTTGAATTCTTTTTCAAGCATTTTATAAATTTTCTTTTTGTTGGGATTGCTAGAGAATTCTTGTTTTCTCTTTTCTTTTTTTTTTTGTTTTGAGACAGAGTTTCGCTCTTGTTGCCCAGGCTGGAGTGCAATGGTGTGATCTCGGCTCACTGCAACCTCTGCCTCCTGGGTTCAAGTGATTCTCCTACCTCAGCTTCCCGAGTAGCTGGGATTACAGGTGCCTGCCACTACGCCCAGCTAACTTTTGTGTTTTTAGTAGAGATGGGGTTTCACAACATTAGCCAGGCTGGTCTTGAACTCCTGACCTCAGGTGATCCACCTGCCTCAGCCTCCCAAAGTCCTGGGATTACAGGCATAAGCCACAGCACCCTGCCTTTGTTTTCTTTTTTGACACAGGGTCTCACTCTGTGGCCCAGGCTGGAGTGCAAGTGGTGCAATCATAGCTCACTGCAACCTTGACCCCCTGGGCTCAAGCAATTCTCCCACCTCAGCCTCCCAGGTAGCTGGGACCATAGGCATGTGCCATCATGCTCAGCTAATTTGTTACTTTTCTGTAGAGACAGAGTCTCCTTATGTTTCCTAGGCTGGTCTTGAACTCCTGGGCTCAAGTGATCTTCCCACCTTGGCTTCCCAAAGTGCTGGGATTATAGGCCACCATTCCTGGCTGAGAATTATTGTTTTCCTCGGGAGGGGTCACATTTCCTTGCTTTTTCATGTTTCTTCTGTCCTTACATTGATATCTGCACATCTGGTGTAACAGTTTCTTCTTCCAGTTTTATCGATTTTCTTTTATAAGAAAAAACTTTTTCCTACAAATATATCTATAATGTTGGTTGGGTAGGGTGCTTTGGCTTTGATTCTTGGTGGGTGCGGTGGTATAGCTTCCATATGATTTCTATGGCTATGATCAGTGTCAGTGGCATCTGTGAGTTCCTCAGTGATTTGGGCTGTGGTTAATAAAGGCTGTGGTAAGGCTTTGCTGAAGATGGGGATGCCAGGTGGTCTGGTCCTCAGGTATCAGCGGTAGTGTCAGTGGCCCAAGCATCACAGCTGGCTGGCATACATGGGCACTAGTAGTAGCAGTCATGGGTGGGCCAGTCCTTGGGGTTCCAGGCAGCTTGCTTGGGTGACAGTGGTGGCAGTGGTGGGGTAGGCAGGTGGATGGATCCTCAGGCTACTGGGTAGTATGCATGGCATCAGTGGTGGCAGCAGTGACAGCAGGCTAACCCTCAGGCCCCTGAGAAGTACGTGTGGTGTGCCAATGGTGTCAGTGATGGACTGAGTGGGCCAGTCCCCAAGCCCCCAAGTGGCACATGTGGGTGGGTGCTGCTGGTGGTGGTGGCTGCAGGCTAGGTGGGCCAGTTCCTGGGTCCCCAAGAGTTGTGCATGGTCACCAAGTGGCCTATCCCCAGGACCACAGAGAGTGCACACAGGCAGCAGTGGTGAATGGGCTGGGACTGTCTTTAGGCCCTGGAAAGGCATGTGAAAGCACTGGCAGTGGTAGATGGGGTGGGTCAATCCCCAGGCCACTGGATGATACTTATGGGCACTGGCAGTGGCAGCAGTGGGTGAGGCAGCTCTGTCCTCAGGCCCCTGCATCGTGCATGTGGGTGCTTGTGGTAGTAAGGAGTGTGGGTTGATCCCCACGCTCCCAGATGACATGTACAGATGCTGGCAGAGGCAGGCAGGATGTGTCTATCATCAGGTCACCTGATGGTGTGTATGGGCACCACGCCAGCACTGGCAGGTGGAGTGGACCTGTCGTTAGGCCCTCAGAAAACATATTCGGGCATAGGTGGCAGTGGGTAGTGTGGACTTGTCCTCAGGCCCCAAAACAGAGCCTGGGTAAGGCAGTCTCCAGGCCCCCTGAAGGTTCACGCAGCCTTGTTGCTGGAGGGAATGGCGTTGCTGTCAGGGATAGTGGCCCTGAACAGGTGGCTCTCAGGCTCTGGGGAGCACATGCTTCAGCTTCCTTTATCCTGGGGCCAGTCTCCTTCATGCACTGTACTGCCCATGCACTGGGGTGTAGGACACTGCATGGGCTAGAAGGCTAGGGACCCAACAGCACTGCTGGGTTCTGCCAGTGTCATGATGCTACAGCTCTCTTGGTGGACGTGGGGGGATGTCAACCGAGGCTTCAGGGGGGAGGCTTCGGGTTGTGAAGATACAGGGGGCTGCTGGGCCCCAGGACAGGATGTAATCTGGCATGGACTTTGCACTCAACATCGTACCACGCTGCGGCTGCTTGGGTTTCAGGGAGTGTGTGAGACCCAGCATGAACTCTCCCTCTGGAACAATCCTGTCATGTGGACTCCAGACAGCTACCTATACTAGGTAGTCTCAGGGCCCATCAGGGTCAAGGGAATTTCCCGTGGCTAGGATTGCAGGAGTCAATAGTGGGAATTTGGACCTTTGGAGACCTCTCACTTACCTTTTCCCCACAAAGGAGACGTCTTCCTGGCTCCAAGTAGATCCCAGTTGGGCTGGCTGCTTCATTTCCCTCTCTTTGCATACCTCAGAGATTCCCTGTCACTTCCCTGCTGAATTCTCTCTTAGGAAATCTGTTCAGTGTGTAATTATCTGCTTAGTGTTTGGGTATTTTTTGGTGGAGGAGGCAAGTGCCAGGCTCTTCTAGTCAGCCATCTTGATGCTCCCCTCCAGCAATAGCTTTTTAGTGATTACTCTGGGCATTATATTTTATATATGTACAATTTATCACAGTTTACCCATGTTGACAACTGACTATTCAAATAAAGTTTAAAAACCATGCTTTTTGTTTATATCTGCTTAACTTCCCCTGTTTTAAATGTAATTGTGTTAAATCTTTCCTCTACACACCTTTGGCGGTGAGACACCATCCTGGGTAGGCCTGACAAAACCAGAGGAGCCTTTACAAGAAGCACCAGAGAGGCCGGGCACATGGTGGCCCATGCCTGTAATCCCAGAACTTTGGGAGGCTGAGGCAGGCAGATCACTTGAGGCCAGGAGTTCAAGACAAGCCCGGCCAACATGGCAAAACCCTGTCTCTACTAAAAATACAAAAAATTAGTCAGGCATAGTGGCACACGCCTGTAATCCCAGCTACTCGAGAGGCTGAGGCAGGAGAATCTCTTGAACCTGGGAGGCGAAGGTTGCAGTGAGCCGAGACTGACCACTGCACTCCAGCTTGGGCGACAGAGCGAGACTCCATCTCAAAAAAAAAAGAAAAAGAAAACAGGGACCTTCATTCTACAACTGCAAGGAAGTGGATTCTGTAAAGAATTGAATGATTTGGTAAAGGACTCCAAGCCACTGAGCACTGAGCACACACTGAGCAGATGAGAATCGCAACCCTGGCCACACCTTGATTTCAACTTGGTGAGGCCCTGAGCAGAGGAACCAGTTAGCCCATACCTGGACTCCTGACCCACAGGAAGTCTGAGACAAATTTTGTGTTGTTTTAAGTGGCTAAATTTGTAACAATTTGTTATGCAGTAATAGAAAACTAATACATGGTTCTTGCTTTACAGCTTTGTTAGATGGTACTAGAGCAGCATTGAGTCTAGAGCTAATTTTGCCCCACTCTTTAGGCAAAACCTTTCTACCCAATACTCTGTGAGTTATGGGGTTTTCCACTCTGGCTATTAGAAAGGAAACTATTTCCACCAATGTGGAATAGTTCTAAGAATTATTCCTTCTAATTTTTTTGTTGCTCTTTCCCCAGCCTCAGGTAGTTTCTGTACAGCATGTGTTGTTCCGTGCTCAGTCTAAATACTCCAGGGGGAATCTCTTCAGGTCTCTGGAATTCTTTCTAATTTTTTTTTTTTTTTTTTTTTTTTTTTTGAGATGGAGCCTCGCTCTGTCACCCAGGCTGGAGTTTAGTGGCACGGTTTTGGCTCACTGCAACCGCCACTTCCTGGGTTCAAGCAATTCTCCTGCCTCAGCCTCCCAAGTAGCTGGGATTACAGGTACCCACCACCACACCTGGACAATTTTTGTACTTTTAGTACAGATGGGGTTTCACCATGTTGGCCAGGCTGGTCTCAAATTCCTGACTTCTTTTTTTTTTCTTTAATAGAGATAAAAATTATATCTTCCCTTCTTTTTTCTTTTGTCTCTTCTTTTTCTTTTCTTTTCTTTTTTTTTTTCTTTTGAGACAGAGTCTCGCTCTGTTGCCCAGGCTGGAGTGCAGTGGCGCGATCTTGGCTCACTGCAACCTCCACCTCCCAGATTCAAGCGATTCTCCTGCCTCAGCCTCCTGAGTAGCTGGGATTACAGGCACACGCCACCACTCTGGACAAATTTTTGTACTTTTAGTAGAGATGGGGTTTCACCATGTTGGTCAGGCTGGTCTTGAACTCCTGACCTCGTGATCCACTCACCTCAGCCTCCCAAAGTGCTGGGATTATAGGCGTGAGCCACAGCGCTAGGCCTTTTTTTTTTTTTTGACAGAGTCTCATTCTGTCGCCCAGGCTGGAGTGGAGTACAGTGGCATGATTTCAGCTTACTGCAACCTCCGCCTCCAGGGTTCGAGCAATTCTCGTGCCTCAGCCTCCCGAGTAGCTAGGATTACAGGTGCTCACCGTGGCACCTAGCTAATTTTTGTATTTTTAGTAGAGACATAGTTTCACCATATTGCCCAGGCTGATCTCAAACTCCTGGCCTCAAGTGATCCACCCACCTTGGCCTCCCAAAGTGCTGGGATTCAGGTGTGAGCCATTGTGCCCTGGAGTTCTTTCTCTTTGCAGCCCCAGTACTTTTCTTTGTAAACTCTACAATCCTGGCCTCCTGAGACTCTCAGATCAGAGAGTCTCCTCCACTCAGGAAGACCAATGGGCTCTGTCTGACTAAGTTCCCTCATCCCGAGCCATGGCCAGGAAGCTCTCTCTAGGTAAACTGGGACAATCATAGGGCTCATCTTACTTGTTTTCCATCTTGCACTGATCACTGTCCTCTGTTACCCATGTCTAATATCTTCAAACCATTGTTTCATATATTTTGTCTGTTTTTTTTTTTTTTTCAGTTGTTTCAGGTGGGAGGATAAATCTGTTTCCTGTTACTCCATCTTGGCTGGAATCAGAATTCCAATGCCATACTAAGTACTTTTAAATCTTCTTTTCTTTGCTTATACTGTTGTCTCTTCTAGAATATCCACTTGGTGAACTTTTTTTAAGGTCCCAAAGCCAGGTCAAATGTTACCTCCTCTATATATCCTAATCCTAATCTCTAGGAAGAAATAACCATTCCCTTCTTTGTGCTCCCATGGAATTTATTGTATTATATTTCTACTATAATATGTGTCACATTTTATCCCAATTGATTGATTAAGATGTCTGACTTTCCTGTTGGAATGTGAAAGAAAATGGATTTCTATTCTGTTGACATTGTATGGATCTCAACAAATCAGACCCATGCTAAGACTGGGACTATACAATGATGAAAAGATACATTTCCTACTCTATTAGTCAGGGTTCTTCAGAGAAACAGAGCCAATAGAATATATCTTTGTGAATCCATATATGAAGAAATGTACTTTTTTTTTTTTGAGACAAAGTCTTACTCTGTCACCCAGGCTGGAGTGCAGTGGCACTATCTCGACTCACTGCAACCTCCACTTCCCGGGGGTAAGCGATTCTCCTGCCTCAGCCTCCCGAGTAGCTGGGACTACAGGCACATGCCACCATGCCCGGCTAATTTTTATATTTTTTTTAGTAGAAACGGGGCTTCACCATATTGGCCAGGCTGGTCTTGAACTCCTGATCTTGTGATCTGCCTGCCTCTGCCTCCCAAAGTGCTGGGATTGCAGGCATAAGCCACTGCGCCCGACCGTTTGTTTGTTTGTTTGTTTGTTTGTTTCTTTTGAGACGGAGTCTTGCTCTGTCGCCCAGGCTGGAATGCAGGGGAATGATCTTGGCTCACCACAGCCTCCGCCTCCAGGGTTCAAGTGATTCTCCTGCCTCAGCCTCCCGGGCAGCTGGGCTTACAGGCATGTGCCACCATGCCCGGCTAATTTTTCTGTTTTTAGTGGAGACGGGGTTTCTCCATGTTGGTCAGGCTGGTCTCCATCTTCCGACCTCAGGTTATCCGCCCGCCTCGGCCTCCCAAAGTGTTGGAATTACAGGCGTGAGCCACCACGCCCAGCTGAAGAAATGTATTGTAAGGAACTGGATTATGTGATTATGGGCACTGAGAAGTCCCATGATCTGCCATCTACCAGCTGGAAACCCAGGAGAGCCAGTGGTGTAGTTCAAAGATCCTGAGTGCCAGTAAGTTGATGGTGTAGATTCCAGACCAGATTCGAAGGCCTGAGAATCAGGAGCACTGATGGCAGGGGAAGATCAATGTCCTAGCCTAAGCAGTCAGTCAGAGAGTGAATTCAAACTTCCACCACAATTTTGTTCTATTCATGTCCTCAACAGATTAGCTGATGCCCACCCACAATGGGGAAGGCCATCTGCTTCGTTGAGTCCACTTATTCCAATGCTAATCTCTCCAGATATACCCTCATACACACCCAGAAATAATGCTTAACCAGCTGCCTGGGCATTTCATATCCCAGTCAAGCCATCATATAAAATTAACCATCTCACCTTCCTTTAAGGAATGAATAGACTAGGGAGAGAGCATCCTTTTAGGCCAATAAGCCATCACAAATGTCATAAGAGACCAGTCTGTATGAGATGCTGTGCACCGTGTGTAGGAAGAAATATCACAATTTTGTTTCATCTAAAAATTGAGGGCTAAGTAGGAATCTAAAGTAGGAAGGTATAGGTAAAATGCTGGCTATAAGAAATTCTACTTGAATAAAAAATGGGTGGAAATACAGGGAGATACAGAGAACATGGTGTGTTTGAGGAAGGGCAACTCATTTTAGCATGGCTATTTCAATGCAGTTTTCTTTATTTATTTTATGTGTAAATGATCAGAAAAACTAAACTAAAGTCACTTCATCCCTTAATATTTATTGAGTGCCTAGTCTATGTCATGTTCTGCTAAATTCTCAGGCTGCAATGATGTGTAAAATGAGGTCCAGTCCCTGCTCCTATGTAGCTAAATAGTCAACATCAATTGCTGAAGGCACAAAAGAAATGGCATATGTAGAACAAAATAGTATCCAGCTATCAAGGTAGGCAGGTAAGTTCTTATGATGAAAACACATGAGGCAGACATTCCAAATGAAATTTTTTCAGCACATTATTAGTTCACTTCTCATCACGAGTGACCTAGGCATCTGCTCTGTGCTCAGGGAATGCAAACTAATGCTAATATTAGCCACATCAACACATAGAAATGAAAGGCAGAAGGAAGGAATTAAAAAAGGAAGGAAGGCAAAACTGCTGCCCCCAAAGGATATTAAAAATATTTTTATTCAGCCAGGCGCAGTGGCTCACGCCTGTAATCCTAGCACTTTGGGAGGCCAAGGCGGGCGGATCACGAGGTCAGGAAATCGAGACCATCCTGGCTAACACGGTGAAACCTGTCTCTGCTAAAAATACAAAAAACTAGCCAGGCGTGGTGGCAGGTTCCTGTAGTCCCAGCTACTCGGGAGGCTGAGGCAGGAGAATGGCGTGAACCCGGGAGGCGGAGCTTGCAGTGAGCTGAGATCGCACCACTGCACTCCAGCCTGGGCAAAGAGTGAGACTCCGTCTCAAAAAAAAAAAAAAAATTATTCTACCTCCTGTTTTTGTATTACCCATTTTTATTAGTCCATTATATTTAGCTTAGTTAAATACTGGCCTAGAGGGATACTGAACAGGCTGTTATATCCTAGCAGTTTCTCTTCTATCTATACAGACCTGCATTCATGGAAGGGGGATTTCTTATGGAAAATTATTTGCAATGCAGCTAAGTTATCCTAAAATAAACAAATCTGTAAGAATAAGGGACTGACAATGATCTGTTAGACCCTGTTACTAAAGAATTGCTGTTATCTGAGTATTGTATGTGCATTTCAAATAACTCTCAGGAGGAGTTTGTATAGCTTTTGTTTTTTGTTTTTGTTGTTGTTGCTGTTTAGAGACAGGGTCTCACTATATTGCCCAGGCTGGTCTCGACCTCCTAGGCTCAAGTGATCCTCGACCTCCCAAAGTGCTGGGATTGCAGGCATGAGCCACCACATCCAGCCTTGTGGAGCATTTTTAAAGGGAGAAGAGGGAGAAGAGTTTGATACTTTCTGTCCTCATCTCAGTGAGATGCTTTTTTTTTTTTTTTTTTTTTTTGGTCTAATGCATTCTTCCTCAAAAGGGCAGAATCCAAGTCAGATGCAGTGCAAGAGAAGGGGTTAGTCTGCTGTATAAACTGTTAGAGAGATTTAAAAAATAGGCAATCTAATTGACTCATGCATGGCTCACAGCCATATAAATGCTTGCAAAATTGCTTCCTGCACAGTAATAGTGACCACAGAGAAGCAGAAGTAAAATGGAAGCGAGCAAGATGAGAGCTCTTAGGAAATCTTTAGCAGGACTTTCAAACTTTTGTTAAACATTTTGTTTAACCTTGTGGAGAACTTTCCTTTGGAAAATTAAATGTACTTTCAACAAGCATACTGCAAGTTAAAATTCACATAATTCGCCTACAAAATAAGACCTCATTGGCAGCAAATTTCATTTCTAGAAATATATTGTCTTTCAGAATCAACTGAAGAGAAGCAATTTTTTTTTTTCAAGAAGGACTGCGGCCACATTGTTACTAAGAGATTTGTAATCTGCTTTAAACATGTTACTAAGAAAGAAGTTGGCATAACTACTAAGTTTGCTATTTACATTTAATTAAGGGCATTACTTAAAATGTATTTGGGCAGTTGAGCTATTAACAATATGCACATTTATAACTTTCCTCATATTCACTTTTAACAAAATCTTTCTTTTGCTATCTTCTTCAAGACTGCCTGCCCTTGTATTGATTAGCTTTACCTGTAATTTATTTCCCAGTGTCTCCTTATGCTTTGCTGAAACATGTGCCATGCAATTACTCAGCATAATTTGTTTTTTTGTCCCTTGCCAATCATACACCCAAAAAAAAAAAAAAAAGCATATCTCATCTGTTTGTACTTTCTTTTTACTACTTAATTAAAAGTAATCAGCTGAAAGATTATACTGAAATTAATCTCTAAATGCATTGATTGGTCACCAACTTGGAGGTAGGAAAGAATTTTTTCCATGTAAAACTTCCTTCCAAAAGCTTGAGTTGCAGTAACAATAACAATATAGTTGCACAATATGTAAACAATTATCTCCTGAGTTACAAAAACATTTTTCAGGCATCCACTTGAACTTTTATAATTGATGTCATTACTCTCCTTGTTGGCTTGCAAATAATAATTTATAAGAATTTTATGTATCATCATTTTGAGTCAAAATGAAAGCTTGAATTTCCTTTAGAAACTAAGACAAACTAATTTATTATTAAGATGATTTTGTTTTTGTTGTTATTTTAATTTTTTGAGACAAGTTCTCAGTCTGTCACTCAGGCTGGAGTGCAGTGACACAATCTTGGCCCTCTGCAACCTCTGCCCCCAGGCTCAATCAATCCTCCCACCTCAGCCCCTTGATTAGCTAGGACCACAGGCGTGTACCAGCATGCCCAGCTGTTTTTTTTTTTTTTTTTGTATTTTTAGTAGAGATGGGGTCTCACCGTGTTGCCCAGGCTGGTCTCAAACTCCTGAACTCAAGCTATCCGCCCGCCTCAGCCTCCCAAAGTGCTGGGATTACAGGCGTGAGCCACCGTGCCCTGCCAGTGATTTTATTTTTGGTCTTTCATGGTTTACTTATGAAACTAAAACATTTTATGTATGTGTTTATGTGACTACTAAATTATGACATCAACTGATAAAAGAGTTGAACCATTCTAAAAGAATAAAAGTTTAAGTCCTGTATTTAAGTTCTTTTAATTCCATCATTAAAATTATGTGTGTGTGTATGTGTGTGTGTGTCAACACACATACAAAGCAGGAGAAAAATATTCATTCTCAATGTACTCTATTTCTTATCTAGAAGATGGATTCTCAGCCCGGTGGGGTGGCTCACACCTGTAACCCAACACCTTGGGAGGCCAAGGCAGGTGGATCGTTTGAGGCGAGGAGTTTGAGACCAGCTTGGACAACATGACAAAATCCTGTCTCTACAAAAAAAAAACACAAAAATGGCCGGGTGCGGTGGTTCACGCCTGTAATCCCAGCACTTTGGCAGGTCAAGGCGGGTGGATCATCTGAGGTCAGGCATTTGAGACCAGCCTGCCCAACATGGTGAAACCCCGTCTCTATTAAAAATACAGAAAATTAGCCAGATGTGGTGGCCCATGCCCATAGTCCCAGCTACTCGGGAGGCTGAGGCAGGAGAATTGCTTGAACCCAGGAGGCAGAGATTGCAGTGAGTCAAGACCATGCCACTGCCCTCTATCCTGGGCGACAGAGTGAGATTCCGTCTCAAAACAAACAAACCAACACACAAAAATTAGCTGGCCTTCGTGGCGCACCCCTATAATGCCAGCTACTTGGGTGGCTGAGGTGTGAATCACTTGAACCCAGGGTGCAGAGGTTGCAGTGAGCTGAGATCGCACCACTGTACTCCAGCCTGGGGTGACTGAGTGAGACCCTGTCTCAAAACAAACAAACAAACAAAAACCCAAAAAAACCCCAAGATGGATGGATTATCTTTTAGGAGAAATCTTTTTTTGAATAAAGTTTATTGAGAATCCATTGAAAAATCTTAGTCCCCCGATATACTTTGGATACGTGTCCCCTCTGAAACTTATGTTGAATTGTAATCCCCAATGTTGGAGGTGGGGCCTGGTGGGATGGGAGGTGATTCGATCATGGTGGCGGATTTCTCATGAATGGATTAGCTCTATCATCTTGGTGCCGTCCTCATGATAGTGAGAGAGCTCTCATGAGATCTGGTTGTTTAAAAGTGTGTGGCGCCTCCCCCAAACTCTCCCTCTTGCTCCTGCTTTCGCCATGTAAGGTGCCTTCTCCTGCTTTGCCTTGTCCCATGAGTAAAAGCTTCCTGAGGTGTCCCCAGAAGTCAAGCAGATGCTGGCGCCATGCTGTACAGCCTGCAGAACTGTAAGCCAATTAAACCTATTTTCTTTGTAATTTATTCAGTCTTAAGTATTTCTTTATAGCAGTGCAAGAATGGCCTAACGCATCCCTCAACTGACAACAGTAAAATTCCCAATTCATCTAGCTCCCTGAGTACATATCTGATCTAATATTGAATTTGTCAGCCCTGAATTGAAATTCAACATTTGCTTGTGGATGCCTACTATTTTTGTACATCTCTAGAATTATAGAGAAACCATCATGATTCACTATGCTTTGAATAATTCCTAGCACACAGTAAATAAATGTGGAAAAAAAATGGAGAAAGGGAGACATAGAGAAAGTGTTTTTTAAAAAAGAAGTCAGGGTATAAATCCTATCAAATTCCTGTCCTGAACTAGAAAATTTCCCCTCTGTGTTATGCCACAGTGCAGGATGCTTGCTATTCCAAACTAGGTTCCAATAGTATGAGATTTCCTCATGAGATATTTTGGACATTTTCCAGATCAAAAATGTTCTCAATCTTCTCATAGAATTTAGGGACTACAATTAAAATATATGGGAAAAAGGAAGCTACAACCTTCAAATCACTACCCAGGTATGTCCTGCCCTCTTCCCCATAGCCTCTGTGGCTTAAAACACAGGAACAGCTGAGGTCAAATGAAGTTTTGGGAAAAGACTGCACTTTTTAACCCAAAGAAGGGCAGAGGGGAGCAGAGCCATAGGTCATGGCACTAGCCACTGCCACTGAATTTTCGATCCTTCCATTAAGAGAGCCAACAAATATAGAAAGAGACCTATTTCTAGCCTATCTAGACGAAGAATTAGATGAGTACATTTAACTCCCACTTTGCTGTCCTGTAGCCCCCAAGCCACTGGCTCCTCGGCAGAAAAATTCGCCTTCCCCTCCCCTTCCAGATTTACATATATGGGTGTAGCTTTACTCTGGAGCAGAAAGGCTGTCGCTCAAGTTCTGTGTAAAGGATAAATGCTTTACCTGTGTTGGCAGAACTCCACAGGGCAGGCCAGGCAAATGAATATGCTTGTTGCTAGGATACCACGCTGTTTCCATGACGGCAGGCCGCTGCTGTTTGCTACTCTCTTGACCGCTAGCACACACACCTGTTCCTTAAGAAATATGCTTGTTTCCCTTCATTATAAGGCAAATATTTAGTAGAAAATAACACAACTACATGGCTGCAACTTCTCTAGCTTTCCAGAATAAATATAATACATCAATTACAATTTGATGTGTGGAAAGGGAATTCATATATCCATGTGAATCCCAAGTCTTCATATGCAATAAAATGTTTTAAATGATTGACTGATTCATTGTTACATTTATAGCCCACCATGTGCCACAGAAGAGTTGAGTCAACAAAGCGTATTGTTTCTGAGGCCACTCTAACATTCGTCCTACATGGTGCTTATACAGTGACTGTTGTTTTATGAGTTTTTCAAAGATTACAATTCATGGCTCCCTATGGAACTCATCTTTTTTTTTTTTTTTTTTTTTTTTTTTTTTTGAGACAGGATCTCATTCTGCTGCCCAGGCTGGAGTGCAGTGGCACAATCACTGCTCATTGCAGCCTCGACCTCCCAGGCTCAAGCAATCCTCTCACTTCAGCCTTCCTTGTAGCTGGGAGTACAGGTGCACACCACCTTGCCTGGTGAATTTTTTAATTTTTTGTAGAGATGGAGATCTCGCTGTGTTGCCCAGGTTGGTCTTGAGCTCCTGGACACAAGCAATCTGCCTGCCTTGGCCTCCGAAAGTGTTGGAATATAGGCATGAGCCACTGCGGCTGGCTGGAAATCACCAGTTGTTTTTTTTCTCCTACTGGCATCCAGTTGTCACCAAAATTGCCACCACTACTGACTATGACTGCTAGCCAGGGCCAGGACTAAGGTGCCTAGGTGCACATTTTAAGTAGGTCCTCACTTTCAGGGTCGTGCATGTGCACTTCTGCCAACATCTACCCAAAGGTAATGAATACCTGAGTCAAGGGTGCCAAGGTCTGGATCATAGTGATGGTTGTACGATTGTATAAATTTACTAAAAACAATTCAAACGTGCATGTCCAGTAGTTGTATTTATCACATATAAATTATATCTCAATAGAGCTGTCAACAATGACCAAACAAATGCTCTGTAGACATTCCTATATCACTGAAGTAATTTTCAAATCTCTTATAATTTGTGCTGTGGTTTGGATATGTGGCTGTGTCTCTTCCGTTCGACTGTTAAGTTCGTCAAAGGTAAGACCTGCATTTTACACACTTTTGTAACTTCCCCAGTGATCAGCTGGATTCGCTGCACATAAAAAATATTCAATAAATATTTGCTGAGTGTTTTATGACATATATTTAATATCTTGCTTCCTGAACTTCTAGCTTCAGATCTTCTTTGAGAGCCAAACTTGGTTGTATCTTATATTCTACCATCACAAATGCTAGAAATATAAAGCATATCTCTATTTGCTTTGTATTTGCCCATGAATACATTTTTTCACCCAGCTCTATGTAAAGGCTTGTTAGAGGTCATTAGGCAGTAGGGTCTGAAGAGGAGGATAAATTGAGCAAGAGACAAAGACTGATTTGTATTTCCTATTGCATCAAAAATAATGAATGCAGAGCAAAAAGGGGAGGGGGAGGCGAGGATGGTGGCATTTACAACTTGTGTTTACGCACTATCCCGTCCCCTTTCCATAGGATATTTTTACTTTAAAAGGAGAAAAATGTATGGGAACCTATTTAAACATGGGATTTATGACACAGAAAAGGAAAAAATAAAATAAAATTCTTTCCAGAAACCAGGAAGTCTACCAAAGGATGCACCTTGTTCCATTGTGATATCAAAACATAGAGAAACTAATTTAAAAAAACCACTTGAAATATAATATTCCTCTGACCCCAAATTCTTGAGCAAAAATAAAAACAAGAAAATGACTGTTTTATGTTAACCAATGGAAATAGGGCATAATTCTTGGCAAAAGCCCTTTGAAACAGACAGAATTAGTTCTGTCACTAAAAGAGGTGGAAAGATTGGTGGTTGCCTGTGGCTAGGGGTGGGTTGGGCTGTGACTGCTAATGGATACAGTTTCTTTTTGGGGTGATGAAATGTTCTAAAAGTTATTGTGGTGACAGTAGGACAACTCAGTGAATATATTTTTAAAACTATATGATAGGCCAGGTGCCGTGGCTCATGCCTGTAATCCCAACATTTTGGGAGGCCAAGACAGAGGCCAGGAATTTGAGACCAGCGTGGCCAACATTGAGAAACCCCATCTCTACTAAAAATACAAAAATTAGCCAGATGTGGTAGCACATGTCTGTAATCCCAGCTACTCAGGAGGCTGAGGCAGGAGAATCACTTGAACCCAGGAGGCAGCAGTTGCAGTGAGCCGAGATCGCGCCACTGTACGCCAGCCTGGGCAACAGTGTGAGACTCTGTCTGGAAAAACACACACACACACATATGATACAAGAATTATATCTTAATAAAGTATACATATAGACATACACATATGCACATGTATTTATGAATATATATATATATATATATATATATATATATATAAAATCTGTGTGTGTATATAGTCTCTACTGAAAACCCTTCAATGGTTTGGATAAAGTCCAGCCCCTTAGAACTGCCCACACAGCCCTTCATTACCTCCATCTACTCATCCCAGCTGCACCTCTTGCCATTTTCCACCAGGGACCCCAGGATCCAGACATACTAAATGATTTGCAGTTTTCCTCATTTTGGACCTTTGCAAAAGTTGTTTTTCTGCCTAGAATACCCTTATTCCTCTTTTTCCTCTTACTCGTGTTAGTTTTTCAAAACTCAGGTTCAATTTCATCTATGGGAACTCATTCCTGTACCATACAACATGGTTAGGTTAAGTACCCTCTGGTAATTTCTTCTGTATTTGTCTGTCTCCTCTATTAGATTATAAACTCTTTAAGTCTTATATCTTTTTCTTAATAGCTAGTGTAGGGTCTGGCACATGCCAGTACTACAGTTATTCCAAAAAAATTTAATGAATTAATATTTTGATTATACTACTCATTTTATAGTACTATAAATTATTTGTTTGTATCTTTATTTCTTCAATAAATTGTGAGCTCCTTACTTTTATTCATCTTTGTATTTCTCAGGTAACACAATTTCAAATATATAATAGATATTCTATAATACAATGATGGATGTATATTATATTACATTGTATTATTGGATGAGGTTCCACAGAAAACAGTTAAACTACTGGTATCTTATGTTGACATAGCTTTCTTTTTCTTTAGAGATGGGGTCTCACATCTTGCCCAAGCTGGTGTCCAACTCCTGGGCTTAAGCCATTCTCCCACTTTGGCCTCCCAAATTGCTGGGATTACAGGTATGAGACACCATGCTCAGCCACTGACATGGATTTCTGAAAGTCCTAAAATGTGTTTTTAAAATGTATACTGCAGCCAGGCACCGTGGCTCACGCCTATAATCCCAGCACTTTGGAAGGCCGAGGTGGGCAGATTGCCTGAGCTCAGGAGTTTGAGACCAGCCTGGCCAATATGGTGAAACCTCATCTCCACAAAAAATACAAAAAAATTAGCCAGGCATGGTGGCATATGCCAGTAGTCCCAGCTACTTGTGGGACTGTGGTGGAAGGATCACTTGAGCCCAGGAGGTTGGGGCTGCAGTGAGCTGAGATTGCACCACTGCACTCCAGCCTAGGTGACAGCGTGAGACCGTCTCCAAAACAAACAAACAAAACAAAACAAAACACGCCCCCCACACACACACGCACAAATAAAATGTGTACTGCAAGTGTCATTTAAATATGTAGATATAGATCAATAATTTGATTTATCTAATTCATAAAGAAACATTTCATTCTACAGAGAAATATGACTTGTTAAATAATATGTTCAAGTTGATTAAAACTCACACATAAAGTAATTTAACAATTGAACATATTTTCCCAACACATACCAAATCAGAACAATCTGTCTCTGTAGGATATGATTGAATTCCCAGCAGCAAATAGAACTTGCTGGCCCATTATACTAACACAAAGGCTGTTAGAATGTGAATGCCTGATGCATATTAAGCACTGACATTCAGGGGTCAGGTGGAATAGTGTTTTATAAACTCAATCAGTCTTTATTACATCAATAACAAATAATTTTACAGAAACAATCTCCAGGCTCATGATATCACAGAAGGTGCATATAATTCAAATCTGAATAGCCATATTTGAATGATCAACTGTGTTTTCTATATAAGATATAATAAAATGTTAGCTTTTGGTCAGGCACGGTGGCTCATGCATGTAATACCAGAACTTTGGGAGGCCGAGGCAGGTGGATCATGAGGTCAGGAGATCGAGACCATCCTGGCTAACACGGTGAAACCCCGTCTCTACTAAAAATACAAAAAATTAGCCAGGTGTGGTGGCACACGCCTGTAGTCCCAGCTACTTAGGAGGCTGAGGCAGGAGAATCACTTGAACCTGGGAGGTGGAGGTTGCAGTGAGCCAAGATCGCACCACTGCACTCCAGCCTGGGCAACAGAGCAAGACTCCATCTCAAAAAAAAAAAAAAAATTAAAACTGTAAACTTCTTTTTTTGAGATGGAGTCTCACTCTGGAGCGCAATGTTGCAATCTCGGCCGACTGCAACTTCTGCCTCCCAGGTTCAAGCGATTCTCCTGCCTCAGTTTCCCAAATAGCTGGGATTACAGGTGCCTGCCACCACGCTCGGCTAATTTTTGTATTGTTTTAATAGAGACGGGTTTTCACCATGTTTGTCAGGCTGGTCTCAAGCTCCTGACCTCAAGTGATCCACCTGCTGCAGCCTCCCGAAGTGCTGGGATTACAGGTGTAAGCCACCGTGCCCGGCCATAAAATGTTAATTTTGAAAACATTGCAAGACAGTGGATTCAGGCAGCCTCACTGGAAATAATCTTGTTATATACCCATTTACAGATGAGGAAACTAGGGAACAGCAACACTAGGTTACTCGCTCAAGGTCAGATCAGTAAAAAGTGTCAAATTCGAACTATTACCAATGTGTTCTGAACTTTAAATTTGGGTTATTCCCTGTGGCACCATGCTGCCTGCATCTTTTCAAAACATGAATTGTACTGGGGAGATTATAAAGCAGTTAGCTGGGTGTGGTGGGGCGTGCTTATACTCTCAGTTACTCCGGAGGCTGAGGTGGGAGGATCACTTGAGCCCAGGAGTTCAAGGCTACAGTGAGCTATGATAGTGCCACTGCACTGCAGCCTGGGTGACAGAACGAAACCCTGTCTCAAAATATAAAAATAAAGAAGGAGATGTGAACTCCATCCCACTCCTCACCCCGTATCTGTTGATCTAGAGTCTAATGACCACCTAACTTAATAAAGTCAGGTGCCAGAGTAAATGAACAGTCCACAGATTTGGGTTTCACAGACGTTTCTTCCTGATCCCATGGACTGAATCCGGCCTCTTTTCCTCCTTGGTTGGCAATGGCACTCCTCCCAGGCATTTAGAAGCGAGCAATTGGGCCTTAAAGGAGAGAGCTGGTCTTGAAAAAAGCTGTTCTTCCTGACCTTTCAACTGGCAAAATTCATACTAGCTTTCATAGACCGTATGCTGATTTAGTGAGTACTGACGGTGACAAGTCATTGCACTATTTTACACATTTTATCTTTTGTTTTATCCCTACAAAAACTCACTGAAACATGTAGCATTCTTATCATGTCATTTTACACATGAAGAAACACCTTAAGGGAGGTTAAGTAATTTGCTCAAGATCATGAGGTAGCAAGTGTTGAATGCAGAATTTGATCCAGGGAGGGAGACTCCAGAGCCCAGGCTATTATTCTTTTGCCTTTGAACATAAAAATAGTTGAGGCCATTCTGTGCTGAACTCCCGCCTCCACCTTTAATCATCAGGCCCCAGCAGTTAAGATCTCTTCAAAGGTTCTGCGTGGTTTCAGACTAATTGGGTAACAAAACAAGTATCAGAAGTAAAATATCCATTTTGAATCTAAAAAACAGTCTCTAAGATTTAAAGTTTTCATGGATTAGAAGACTGAATATTTTTGCCAATTCTCCCAAAATTGGTCTACAGATTCAGTGCAATCTCAGTCAAAATTCTAGCGACTTCTTTGTATATATGAAAAGCTGATTCTAAAATTGGCTATGATTCATAATCGCCAAAACAATATTTTAAAAATTGGAGAATTCGCACAACCTGATTTCAACACTTAATCGAAAGCTATGGTAACCAAGAGGATGTAGAATTGGTGAAAAAATAGGGACGTAGATAAATGAAACAAAATGGAGAATCCAGAAATAGACTCACAAATAGATGGTCAACTGACTTTTAACAAAGGAGCAAAAGCATTCAGTAGACAAAGAATACTCTTTTTAACAAATGAAGCCAAAACAATTGGATACTCACAAGCATAAAAAATCAACCTTAATCCACATCCTGCAAGATATACAAATATCAAATTAAAATCTATCATAGGGCTGGGCGCGGTAGCTCACGCCTATAATCCCAGCACTTTGGGAGGCCAAAGTGAGTGTATCACTTGAGATCAGGAGTTCAAGACCAACCTGGCTAACATGGTGAAAACCCATCTCTACTAAAAATACAAAAATTAGCCAGCTGTGGGGGCACACATCTGTAATCCCAGCTACTCAGGAGGCTGAGGCAGGAGAATAGCTCGAATCCAGGAGGCAGAAGTTACAGTGAGCCGAGATTGCACTGTTGTACTCCAGCCTGGGTGACAGAATAAGACTTCATTTCAAAAAAACAAAAAATAAAATAAAATAAAATAGATCATAGACCATTTAAATAAAACCATAGACCATATAGTAAGATCTAAAAATATAAAGTTTCTGGAAGAAGAAAACATAGAAGAAAATTATTATGACCTTGAGTTACACGAAGATTTTTTAGATATGACACACAAAAAAATATGAGCCACAACAGAAAAAAAAATCAATAAATTGGATTTAATAAAATTTTTTTTAAACTTTTACTCTTTGACAAACACTATTAGGAAATTAAGAGACAATTACCTACTGGGTACAATATCTATAAATCACATATCTCTACAATATATAAAGAATTCTCATATATCAATAATAAGAAAACAAGCAATCTGGCCAGTCACAGTGGTTTATGCCTGTAATCCCAGCACTCTAGGTGGCCAAGGCTGTTGGATTGCTTGAGCCCAGGAGTTCGAGAAAAGCCTGGGTAACATGGTGAAACCCTATCTCTACAAAAAAATACAAAAATTAGCCAGTCATGGTGGTGTGGACCTGTAGTCCCAGCTACTAAGGAGGCTGAGGTGGGAGGATCAATTGACCCAGGAGTTGGAGGCTGCAGTGAGCCATGATCATGCCACTGCACTCTAGCCTGGGCAACAGCACAAGACTGTCTCAAAAAAAAAAAAAAAAAGAAAAGAAAAAGGAAGAAAAAACAAGCAATCCAATTAAAATGGGAAAAATAATTGAATAGAGCCTTCACCAAAAAAGATATATGAACAAGATATAAGCACATAAAAAGTTGTGCAACATCATTAGGCATTAAGGAAAATCAAATTAAAGCCATAATGAGATAGTACTCCATACCTATTATAATGGCAAAAAAAAAAAAGAAAAAGAAAAAAACCCAAAAAACATGACAATACTAAATGCTGGCCAGGATGCAGAGCAACTGGAACTCTCATGCATTGCTGGTGGGAATACAAAATGTACAGCCATTTTAGAAAATAATTTGATGCTTTCTTATAAAGTTAAACATATATATGCCGGGTGCAGTGGCTCACACCTGTAATCCCAGCACTTTGGGAGGCCGAGGCAGGCTGATCACGAAGTCAGGAGATTGAGACCATCCTGGCTAACACGGTGAAACCCCGTCTCTACTTAATATACAAAAAATTAGCCGGGCGTGGTGGAAGGTGCCTGTAGTCCCAGCTACTCGGGAGACTGAGGCAGGAGAATAGTGTGAACCCGGGAGGCGGAGCTTGCAGTGAGCAGAGATTGCAGCCACTGCACTCCAGCCTGGGCGACAGAGTGAGACTCTGTCTCAAAACAAAACAAAACAAAAATATATTTACCCTATGAACCACCAATCCCAATTCTTAGGTATGTACCCAAGGGAAATCAAGATATGTGTTCATACAAATATCTGAATATAAATTTTTATAGCAGTACAGCTGGGTGCAGTGGCCCACACCTGTAATCCCAGAAATTTGGGAGGCAGAGGCGGGTGGATCACCTGAGGTCAGGAGTTTGAGACCTGTCTGGCAAACATAGTGAAATCCCATCTCTACTAAAAATACAAAAAGTAGCTGGATGTGGTGGCAGGTGCCTGTAATCCTAGCTACTCTGGAGGCTGAGGCAGGAGAATTACTTGAACTTGGGAGGTGAAGGTTGCAGTGAGCTGAGATAGAGCCACTGCCCTCCAGCCTGGGTGACAGAGTGAGACTCCATCTCAATAAATAAATAAATAAATTTTTATAGCAGCTTTATTCATAACCAACAATGACTGGAAGCAACCAAGATGTCTTTCAACAGCTGAATTGGTAAATACATCATAGTACGTCCATAGAATATCGCACAGCAGTAAAAGGGATGGACTAATTTTATATGCAGAAATATAGATGACTATAGGCCGGGCACGGTGGCTCGCGCCTGTAATCCCAGCACTTTGGGAGGCCAAGGCAGGTGGATTACAAAGTTGGGAGTTCAAGACCAGCCTGGCCAACGTGGTGAAACCCTGACTCTACTAAAAATACAAAAATTAGCCGAGTGTGGTGGCATGCGCCTGTATTCCCAGCTACTTGGGAGGCTGAGGTAGAATCGCTTGAAACTAGGAGGCAGAGGTTGCAGTGAGCCTAGAACGCGCCATTGCACTCCAGCCTGGGCAACAGAGCAAGACTACATCTCAAAAATAAAAAATAAAAATAAAAATAAAATGGATGACTATATAAAGCCTTGTGCTAAGTGAATAAAACCAGATGCAGAAGGCTATATATATACATATATATACACACACACATATGTATATATATACACATATGTATACGTGTGTGTATATATATATTTCGGAGACAGGGTTTGCTCTGTCACCCAGGCTGGAGTGCAGTAGCGCGATCTCGGCTCACTGCAACCACCACCTCCTGGGTTCAAGCAATTCTTGTGCCTCAGCCTCCTGAGTAGCTGGGACTATAGGCATGAGCCACCACGCCCAGCTAATTTTTGTATTTTTATTAGAGATGGGGTTTCGCAAATGTTGGCCAGGCTTGTCTTGAACTCCTGACCTTAGGTGATCTGCTTACCTCAGCCTCCCAAAGTGCTGGGATTACAGGCATGAGCCACTGCGCCCAGCCAGAAGGCTATATATTATATGATTGTATTTATATGACATTCTGGAAAAGATAAAACTATAGAGACCAAAAGCACATCAGTGGTTACTAGGGACTAGGGAGGAAGGGAGGGGTTATCTACAAAAGAGCACAAGGGAACTTTTGGGAATGATGGAAATATTCTGGATACATTCGTCAAGATTCCTACATTGTGCACCTAAAAAGTATGAGTTTACTGTGCCTAGATTATAACTCAGCAAGCCTGACTATGAAAAAAGTAAATGAATAAATGCAGTCTCTAAAGCAAGGGTTTTTCAAATTAGTGAGATATAATCCATCAGTGAGTAAGTTGTGAACTCAGTTTAGTGGGTTGTGACTGGCATTTTAAAAAAGTGAAATTGGCTGGCCATTGTGGGGCTCATGGCTATAATCCCAGCACTTTGGAAGGCCAAGATAGGAGGATTGTTTCAGCCTAGTAGTGTGAAATCAGCCTAGGCAATATGTGAGACCCCAGTCTCTACAAAAAGTAGAAAAAATTTAGCCAGGCATGGTGGCACATGCCTGTGGTCCCAGCTACTTGGGAGGCTGAGGTAGGAGGATTGCTTGAGCCCGGGAGGTGGAGGTTGCAGTGAGCTGAGATCGTACTACTGCACTTCAGCCTGGGTAACAGACAGAGATTCTGCCTCAAAATAAATGCATAAAGTGAAAATAGACTAATATAAGAAATCATTGCACACAGTAAGAGGAATATTGTTAATGAAACATTTGTTTCAGTTTCATATGTATATATACATGTACTATAATAATGTGTCACAAAAAAGAAACCATCATTCGATCTGTTTTTAATATAAGGAATTTAATACAGGAAACTGGTTACACAAATGATAACGCTGAGAAGCCAAATAGGGGAAGGTGAGGTAACCAGAGATTAGCAACAGCAGAAATCACTAATCCTTTTAGACTACAGGGACAAAGAGAGGAGGCAGTGTGGCTAGATCCCAGAACTGGACTCATCTAATGACAGGAGGGCCTTTCTGGCTGGAGCTGGAGCCAGCGAGGAGATTTAGCCACTGTCAGAGATGCACCTCGGGCAGAGAAAGGCGAGGAGAATCATCCTAGCTTTTCCATTCTTCCCACTCTCCAGCGGTGTGGCAGGGCCTCGTATCAGTAGGACCCAGCCAGTAATCACTTAACAACCTGAGAGCCTCAGAAACACAGCCTGTTGGGATCAGCATCCCCATGACTTTGCAGCAGAACAGGAAAGGATTTGAGAGCAAACAGGCCAGGGGCTGCCACAGTTGTGAAGTAATATATATTTCTGATTGAGGTTTGGGTTCTAAAAGATTTAAAAACCATTACCTTAGACGACAAAGCTACCCTGTCAATTTTATGTGGTTCTCTCTACATATTGAAAGAATAAAATCACACTTTTGATCATTAGGGGATAGCAAATTTTGCCCTTTTTAATGTTCTGGTGGAAGGCAGTTTGAACTGAAGAAGTCAGATAGGGAGAATAATCCACTTCTCTCAGTAGTGTTTTGTTTTGTTTTGTTTTGTTTTGTTTTGTTTTGTTTCAGAGACAGGGTCTCACTCTGTTGCCCAGGCGGGAGTGCAGTGGCAGGATCATGGCTCACTGCAACCTCTTCTTGGGTTCAAGTGATCCTCCCACTTCAGTCTGTCAGGTAGCTGGGACTAGAGGCACGCACCACCATGCTCAGCTGATTTTTAAGTATTTTTTGTAGAGATGGGGTCTTGCCATGTTGTCCTCCCAAAGTGCTGGAATTATAGGTGTGAACCACCATGCCCAGACCCTTTTTAGTTTAGGAGTAGTCTTATAAAGGTCTCTTAGTAAAGAAGTTAAAACTTCTAACAGATGCAGGTGAAATATAGGCTAGAAACAACAGAACAGGAAAGAAGTACACAAGCAGCAAATATGTAAGCAAAGGAACCAGATGCTTCTCTCCTTGACTGCGTACATGGAAAATCATAGTACGTGCTTAAGAATTGGCAAGCTGAGTACCAAATTGCCTCTGTTGGCAGCTATATGTGTGAGAATTCTACAAAATTGCCCGGATCCACAAGGACATCAGCGACCAAAATTCATTTACACCACCGTATTTCTGACTGGTGGCTATCTGTTACTCTGGTTCCAAAACTCTGACCTTCAATTACTTTAGATTTCTGATCCCATCCCAAGAAATGGTTCCCAAGGCTCCCTCAGCCCTTTACTACCTCCTTGATTTTAGACCAAACCTAATGCTTGATCCCTTGTGCTTGGAAACATCCTAGCACCCACTTTTGGACTTCTACCCTGTACCGACGGTGCACGAACAATGTACTTCAATCTGTTCATTTTCTCTCTGGTCTCTTTCAGTCATCTTTAATATAATTCTGGCAATATCATTTTAAACTCAACTGTATAATTATCAAGAGTTATTTTTAAAGGCAATGAATATTTGTTGGGTGAATGAGTGGATGGATGGATGGATGGATGAATGGATGGATGGTTGGATGGATGGATGGATGGATGGATGGATGGATGGATGGATGGATGGATAGATGAAGGCAGTGGAAGTCTCAGTTCCACTTTTCAGCCAGGCTGAGGGGAAGTCCTGAAGCCAATATCGTGGCTCTTCGTTTAAAGACCACCAGAATGCCATTGCACTGCCATCTAGTGGTAGCATAGCCACATATAGGAGAAGAAATTGCAGAAAAACAAGCCTGAATGCAAAATGAGTGAATGTCACAGCTGTTTCTCAGATTCTGGCTGCTTATAATTGCCTCTCCTCAGTTGACTATCTTTGATAGTAATACCATTTCACCTTGATTGTTTAACACATGTACAAAGAACACCAGCAGGGTTATATAAATAGATTTCACTAGCTCAGACACCATATGGTGGGATAGGTACTCATCGGTACAATGATGCCAAAGATCTGTGTGTCTTTTGAGACAGTCAATGGGCCCATGGTTTTCTAAAATGTGATAACCAGCTGTTTTCAAAGGGAAGCATGATAACAATGTTATTACTTCCACACTTCAGTTTTAATTTGATGACTTCTTTTAGAGAACATACTTTGTTTCTGGACAAATTGTAGTTTTTTCCTTTATACAATCTTTTCCTGGATAAGTGATAAATTGGTAGAAACTCTTTATCTCAGAATGAAATTATGTAAAAGCAAAATAAAATAGCTGCAAATTGTAGGCAACCAGGAGTATAAAATGAGGACTTCATGTAATAATAAAACTGTATTATTAATAATAAACTGTATAATTAAGTTATCTTGGCTGAAGGGAGTTGAGATTGAGTCAGGCTGGCCTGAGAGATATGAAAACATCTCCCTAAAGGACTTTATATTTGTTTTTCTTTTTTCCCATTATCATCTTATCTTTATCTTGAAGCCTTGGCATTTCTGTTAGAACAAACACACCCTAAAATTTTTTTTCTTGTAATACCACTTGGAAAGATAGCAGTGGTATGTCAGATTCAGACAAATTTGTATGCCCCAAGACATTTTACCACCGATACTCAGGATAGCCCATGAAAGGACCCCATGTAAACCCAAATCTAGAGATCTGGCTCAGAAAAACAGCCACTATTTTCCCCAGAAATGCTGACTGCCTTTGGACCTTTGGCTCAAAGTACCACCTGCCCAGTGCTACCCAGGTAGACAAGCAAGCACAGAGGCCAGCAAACCGTAAGCTGGTGACTGTGGGCAGACCCTTCTCAGCCTCCTTAATCTTAAGAACAAAAAGCTCATCTGGAAAGCAAGGAACATCGATTTGGCACCATCTGGTCACTAAAAGGACTGCTGCCTCGGGCAAGCAGGGGCTCTGATCAACCCTACAAAGTATTGTCCTCTAACTCCCAAGTACCTGTGGTGACCGCCTCCTTCCAAAGAGCGAAGGAAGGTTCAGTTCAGAGGACGTTAAGGTTCCTTTGGCTCACACAGCAGACAAGAAATCAGACCCCTTTTACCAAGCAGGCCTGGGGCCCACAGATACCCATGGAAATCAGTATGTATTTCTGAGTCAAAAACTTCCATCCATGTGAGAGAAGATTTGAGTCAACCTCAGCTATCTTTCTTCTTTAGAACTGTCTGCCTCATACTTTGTGGATGCCTACTTTGGAAAGGTGAACCTTGGGCAAGACATTAAGCTCTCTAAGCCTCAATTTTCTCACAGATAAAATGGGGATAGCTGTATTTACCTCAGAGGGTCATTGTGAGACAATACCTGGCAAGCACTGAGTCTAGTGTATAGAACGAATATATAGAATGCATTAAGTGAGCAGAAACTGTAGTTGTTGAGTGCTTCTACACAGACAGAAATGGAAGAATAGCAGGTTCAGGAGAGGAGAAATAAGAAACAAATACACAGTGCATGTCAACAGGATAACACATAGAGGATTTCTAAAAGCCACCTCCAAGACAAATTCAGGTCCCAGGAGGAAGAGACTGTACAATCCTGAGTTTCAAGAAGGATGAACAGATACATCAAAGGTGATGCATGATTTGGAGGCATAAAACTAAGCAGTGCCTTCACAATACTACACATCCAGAGAAACACAAATGCAGTGTCATCTGTGGACACGGTCCTCCTGTTAACTTCATACAAGATCAGCCCTCCATCTGCAGGTGTCATAGCTTCCTCAACAATTAGTTCCCAAGTCAAATAAAATACCCAACCAAAAAATTGTAGATCTTTCATCTTTTAGGGAAATTTTTAATTGTAAATTTAGGATTCCACCATTTCTTTAAAGCAAAGTCACTAGTAGCTGAGGGTGGTGGCACACGTGGGTGGTACCAGCTACTCAGGAAGTGGAGGTGGGAGGATCACTTGAGCAGCCCAGAAGTAGGAGGCTGCAGTGAGCTATGATTACACCACTCCATTCTGGCCTGGGTGACAGACTGAGACCCCATGTCTTTAAAAAAAAAAAGCAAAAAGCAAAGCCACTATAATATATTAGTGTAAGGAGGGTGTGCCTGCTTCCTTACAGATGATATCACACATGTTCTTGTTTACTTATTTATTTAACTTAATTTTTTTTTAGATAGTACCTTGCCCTGTCACCCAGGTTGGAGTGTAGTGGAACAATCTCAGCTCACTGCAATCTCCGCCTCTTGGGTTCAAGTGATTCTTCTGCCTCAGCCTCCCCAGTAGCTGAGACTACAGGGACTCACCAGCACGCCTGGCTAATTTTTGTAGTTTTGGTAAAGATGTGGTTTCATCGTGTTCGCCAGGCTGGTCTCAAGCTCCTGAGCTCAAGTGATCTGCCTGCCTCGGCCTCCCAAAGTGCTGGGATTACAGACATTAGCCACTGCGTCCTGCCAATATCACACATGTTCTGAGATGAAAACCAGAATGGCTTTCTTGTCTGGGTTCCTGACTGCTCCTTAGCTTTGAGTTCTTCTAGTTTCTTCTCACAGAGACTCATGAAGTAATCATCTGGTTCAATCCCTGCATTCTTCAAAGTTTCCAGGAATTTTTCCAGTGTGTCCGCTGATCTGGCTTCCTCAATCTTTCTTGTGCTCAGGTACAGTGAACTCCTAGAAATCCAGGTGCTTACAAGTGTCCACAGAGGAGCTATTTCTGACATCACTAGTTCTATCCAAACAAGGAAAAAACATCAGTTCTGACAACTTCTCTAGGTCCCAGAGGCTCACTTGGAATCCAGTTAACTAGGACTGAAAGCCAGTGGCTCCACTGGGTATCACAAAGGCCCCTAGTGGCATTAGTTCTGTAGAAACTGGGCTTCTACAGGCCAGGATCACCTCATAAAGGCGTGAAGGGACTGCCGTCTTGTCCTCACCAATCACCTGGTACCTCTTTTCTTTCCATCACTTCTAGTCTGAGGTAAGGTCAAAGGCCCAGATACTACCCAAATATCTTCAAACCTCCCTGTCAGTTCTCAACAGAACATTTCTATTCTGTTTCAACATCCAGAATTATTATGAAATCCCAAGGCACAATAGTAGAAAGGTAAAAGTTTTCAGCCTTTACCTGAACATTTGTTATTTCCAGCTGGAGCCGTGTGTCCTCATGACTACCTGCTTCCAACATGGTCCTCGCTGAAGGCACTGAAGGTTGGAGGGCTATTGGGACCAGGCTGAAATATACAATGTTTTCTGTCTGCATCACCTTGTCTGTGTTCCAGTTAAAGGGAATCCAAATTGTCCCCAGAGCCTTTTCTGCAGATTCATCCAGCCCCCTCACTGCCACCACTGCCTCAGCACCCTGACTCCAGAGGAACTGCAGGGCTGTGAGCCCACCTCCCATGGTGCCCACTATAGCCCTGACCATGCAGCCACTCAAAAAACACCAGGAGCCTCTGAGGTGGGAAGTAATACCCTTGGCAGTTATCTGACCCAAAGTACCACATATTTGCTTTATTTTTTTATTTATTTTTGAGACAGAGTCTCGCTCTGTCGCCCAGGCTGGAGTGCGGTGGCGCGATCTCGGCTCACTGCAACCTCTACATCCCAGGTTCAAGCAATTCTCCTGCCTCAGCCTCCTGAGTAGCTGGGATTACAGGCGCCAGCCACCATGACTGGATAATTTTTGTATTTTTAGTAGAGACAGGGTTTCACCATGTTGGCCAGGCTGGTTTCTAACTCCTGACCTCAGGTGATCTGCCCGCTCAGCCTCCCAAAGTGCTGGGATTACAGGTGTGAGTCACCATGCACAGCCACATGTTTGCTTTACATGGAATGTCTGGGGACTGTTAAACATGTGCCTAGGCATACTTCCACATTCGAATGGGTTCCAAGAGTCCTGTGGAAAAGGAACTGAACTCTCTTCATGATTGGACACATTTGATGAGCAGGTGCGGGGATGGGTGGAGGGAGGGACATGACCAGAGCTGGATAAGGAAAGTGAAAGCCCTTAGGGGAATCCTCCTGAGCGCACAAGTCTGGAGAGTGGGCCAGACTGCATCAATCTGAGTGCTGGGAACGGTGATTCTGAGTAAAGAGTGAGACTATTCTGGAACTACCTAGAGTAACTGTGGTAGAGATGAAAGAACTGAATAAACAGACCAAGAGACTCTTTCGGGGTCCTCTTCTCTAAAAACCTGGGAGTGAGAAGTGGGTTATCGACAACACCTGTAGTGTCAATAATCTGAGCTCCCATTGCAAAGTTCTCTTCCTCAATTATTGATGAGAATCCCTTGGGTGAACTCCAAGTATCCTATAGAATCCACTAGTTAGTGGGTCTTAAATAAGATCTCTTTCCAGTCTCTTTCTAAACTTCAATAAAATCTCGATTTCAGAATATAATCATTAAAAATAAAATCAAATATTTGAAGAGGCCAGGAAACCAGAAGTGTAAAATAAGGAGTCTGTGTGACTTCAGGTGCTCTGATAAGGAAGTACTCGGTGAGAAATATTAGAGATGCAAGAGGTAGATTGGGAGAAATGCCCAGGAGGGACAAGGGGAGCAGGTTGGGCAGGAAGGGCCTTCAGATTTTGGATCTGATCTGACACCTGTGAAAGGCGAGGGGGGAAAGAAGAAAGCTTGACTAGAAAGGGACTCTGTTCTAAGAAAGTTTCACCAGACCAGTGGGAAACCCTCAAGCCAAAGCCACCCATTACAGGAGCACCCTGAACCAGCACTCACAACCATACCCAGTCCTTCACAGGAAAGCAGCCTGGGGAGCACGGTGCTGTTGCAACCTGGAAGGGGATTGGGGAGCACAGTGTTGTTGCAACCTGGAAGGGGATTGGGGAGCGGCAGCTGAGGCTCCCTGCCAACTATCTTCCCTGCGTTAGGAAATCCAAGTGGTGCATTTTCATCCCCGCTCCATAGAGTTCATTCAATAATGTACTATAATCTGTAATAAGGATACTCCGGCCACATGGAGTTGAGGTGCAGCAGATCTCCCACATGCTAAGTGGCATTTCCCTTTCTGATGCCTCTCCAGAACTTTGGAGCAAGGAGAGTATTAAATGTAATCCAATCTGCTGCCTGCAGCTCTGTAGTCACTCTGTTTCATGGCCCACTAACCTTGGCCCTGTTGATTTCTGCCTTCTGCAAAAATTACCTTTTCAGGCCAGGCACAGCGGCTCACGCCCAGCACTTTGGGAGGCCAAGGCAGGTGGATCACTTGAGGTCAGGAGTTCAAGACCAGCCTGACCAACATGGTGAAACCGCATCTCTACTAAAAATACAAAAAATTAGCCGGGTGTGTTGGTGCATTCCTGTAATCCCAGCCACTTTGGAGGCTGAGGCAGGAGAATCGCTTGAACTCCAGAGGCAGAGATTGCAGTGAGCTTGTTGCCCAGGCAGAGACTGCACTCCAGCCTGAGCAACAAGAGTGAAATTCTATCTTGAAAAAAAAAAAATTGCCTTTTCATCCCTTCAAGCCTGTTCTCAGTGCTGGCCACCTGCCATGGCCTAGCACCTCCTAGAAGTCCAGGATCAGCTGCCCAGGAAGCAGCTCCCCAACAAAGTATGAACTATGTCTGCCTCTGCCCACCTCTGGATTTCAGGTGCCCGCTTGCCCTTCCAGGGGTAATTGCTGTCTCCTTATAACAGGTAACCACTGTTCTCAGTGTCTTAGTGTCCTTCCAGTATATAAATGACATACAACTGATATTCATCTGTTTTCTTTCTTTTTCTAGACAAATAATAATGACAACACATACTGTTCTGCACCTTTTTTCATCTAACTACAAATGTTGGCAGTCTTTCTACCATTTCATAAAGTGCCTTGTTTTTTATGGTTGAATAGTACTGTTTGTATAGATGTGCTATGATGCTTTATTCAAGCAGGCCCCTCTTGACGGACTCCTACAAATTAAAAGTTGTTACAAATCTGTGACTATCACAAACAATGCTGCAATGAACTACCTTGTACTTTTCTTTTCTTTTCTTTTTTTCTTTTCTTTTTTTTTTTTTTTTTTTGAGACAGTCTCACTCTATCACCCAGGCTGGAGTGCAGTTGCAGTGGTACAATCTTAGCTCACTGCAGCCTCCGCCTCCCAGGTTCAAGCAATTCTCCTGCCTCAGCCTCTCAAGTAGCTGGGATTATGGGCACATGCCACCATGCCTGGCTAATTTTTGTATTTTTAGTAGAGATGGGGTTTCACCATGTTGGCCAGGCTGGTCTTGAACTCCTGACCTCAGGTGATCCACCTGCCTTGTTCTCTCAAAGTGCCGGGATTGCAGGTGTGAGCCACTGTGCCCAGTCTTTTTTCTTTTCTTTTTTTCTTTTGAGACAAGGTCTCACTCTGTGGAGTACAGTGGCACAGTCATGGCTGACTGCAGCCTCAACCTCCCTGGCTCAAGTGATCCTCCCACTTTAATCTCCTAAGTAACTGGGGCCACTGGTGTGCACCATCTTGCCTGGCTAATTTTTTTTTTTTTTTTTTTTTGTAGAGACTATGTTGCCCAGGCTGGTCTTGAACTCCTGGGCTTGAGCAATCCTCCAGCCTCAGCCTTCCAAAGTACTGGGATTACAGGGATGAGCCAGCATACCTAACCTGTATGTCATTTTCAACATGTGTGAATTGCTAAAGATAATCAAAGACAGACATTAAAGTAATGAAAACAGATTTTATTCAGTAACTACTGACAGTAGCTGAAAGAGGTGAGCTCCATTCCGATTTATCCAGAGGTAACTGAGCAATTTAATAAAAGAATAACGGAGAAAGGAAGGGGAATAAACGGGGGCTCAAATACAGTCAGGGAAGTGAAAAATTACAAAAAGTGGGTAAGAACTTGGGTCAACCTGTCGCAGTGGCTCACACCTGTAATCCCAGAACTTTGGGAAGCCAAGACAGATGGATCACTTGAGCTCAGGAGTTTGAGACCAGCCTGGCCAACATGGTGAAACTCCATCTACAAAAACTACAAAAATTAGCTGGGCCTGGTGGTGCACACCTGTAGTCCCAGCTACTTGGGAGGCTGAGGCAGGAGAATCACTTGAGCCAGATTGTTTGAGGAGGTCGAGGCTGCAGTGAGCTGTGATCTTGCCACTGCACCTCAAATCTGGGCAATAGAGTGAGACTCTTAAAAAAAAAAAAGGTGGGTGAGTGTAAATGTGATTAGGCCAGCTATGTCTACTAGCTGGCTTTTTTTTTTTTTTTTTTGAGACAGAGTATCTCTTTGTCACCCAGGCTCGAGTGCAGTGGCATGATCTTGGCTCACTGCAACCCCTGCCTCCCAGGTTCAAGCAATTCTCCTGCTTCAGCCTCCCGAGTAGCCGGGACTACAGGCGTACAACACCACGCCTGGCTAATTTTTGTATTTTTAGTAGACACGGAGTTTCATCATGTTGGCCAGGCTGGTCTCGAACTCCTGGCCTCAAGTAATCCACTTACCTCAGTCTCCCAAAATGCTGGGATCACAGGCGTGAGCCACCACGCCTGGCCTACTAGCTGGCAATTATTGAAGTTAGGACTTTCCTACAGACTGAGAGACAGGTCCTATCCTTCCTGGTGGTTACATTTCAAAGGAATGGCTTTCAGGTCCCTGAGAATGACATGCCTAGTTTATATGAGATATGTATATATACCGTCGGTATCCATGGGGGATTGATTCCAGGACCCCAAAGATACTAAAATTCCCAGATGCACAAATCCTTGATATAAAATAGTGTAGTATTTACATATAACTTACATGTATCCTGTCGTATACTTTAAATAATCTTTGGATTACTTATAATATCTAATATAATATAAAGCTATATAAATAATTGTTATTCTGTATTGTTTAGGGAATGATGACAAGAAAAAAGTCTGTACATGTTCAGTACAATGCAATTTTTTTCCAAGTATTTTTGATCCACAGTTGATTGAATCCAACAGATACAAAGCACTGGCTCTATAACCCAAAGGGACAAAGGATTTACAAATGTAAGCTGCTTTCAACTAAATTCTCTAAGAAAGAAGGAGTCAGGGCCTATTGTCAGGTGTTGGCTAGAATAAACTGAGCTTGAGCTTTCACAGACAGGAACTCAAAGGGAGCGAGGTTGTCCCAGGGATGCAGCTTTAGGCAGCCAGAAGCCACGCTGGAGTTGGCCAGGTCTCTTAGAGCTCATGTTCTGCCAAGAGTTATTTTGCAGTTCTCAGAATGTAGCCGCAAGATAAATATCATTAAGTTCCGTCACTGGGTCAAATTGCCCTCCTTAGAGAGGACATCAATTTATGCTCCTACCCAGAATGTATAAAAATGCCTGTTCCTGCCGGGTGTGGTGGCTCACGCCAGAAATCCCAGCATTCTGGGAAGCCAAGGCAGGAGGATCACCTGAGATCAGGAGTTTAAGACCAGCCTGGCCAACATGGTGAAACCCCATCTCTACTAAAAATACAAAAATTAGCTGGGCATGGTGGTGCACACCTGTAATCCCAGCTACTCAGGAGGCTGAGGCAGGAGAATTGCTTGAACCCAGGAGGCGGGGGTTGCAGTGAGTGAAGATCACATCACTGTACTCCAGCCTGGGCGACAGAGCGAGACTCCATCTCAAAAAACAAACAAACAAACAAACAAAAAAACCTGTTTCCTCACTTTTCCTCATTCCCAGCTGATGCCAAGTGTTTTCACTTTTTATCATGATGAATATAATAGATAAAACACATTTCATTGTAGTTTCAATTTCACTTATATTATTGTCATTGAGATCTTTTAATATAATTAAGTTTATTTGTATTTTCCTTTTTTCTGAGACAGAGTTTCGCTCTGTTGCCCAGGCTGGAGTGCAGTGGCATGATCTCGGCTCACTGCAACCTCGGCCTCCCGGGTTCTAAGGCATTCTCCTGACTCAGCCTTCTGAGCAGCTGGGATTACAGGCGCGTGCCACCACGCCAGGCTAATTTTGTATTTTTAATAGAGACAGGGTTTCACCAGGTTGGTCAGGCTGCTCTCGAACTCTTGACCTCAGGTAACCTGCCCACCTTGGCCTCCCAAAGTGCTGGGATTACGAGCGTGAACCACCGCACCCCACTCCACTGTAGCTTTAAACAAAGTCTTGAAATAAGGTAGTGTACATCTTCCAGCTTTGCTTTGATTTTTCAAGATTGTTTTGGCTCTTGTTGGTCTTTTGCATTTCCATAAAATTTTTAGAGTCAATGTGTCAATTTCTAAAAAAAAAGTTCTATTTGAATTTTGGTTGGAATTGTGTTGAATCTACAGATCGCTTTTGGAAGACTATTAATCTTAACAATATTGTGTCTTCTAATCCATGATTGTGATATAGCTCTCCATTCATTGATGTTTTATTTAATATCTCTTTCAATGTTTTATATTTTTTTAGTGTAGAGATCTTGCATAATTTTTATACATTTACATTTAAGTGATTTACATTTTTTATGTGATTGTAAATGGCATTTTAAATGTTAATTTTAATTATTCACCAGTTAGCAGAAATATAATTGAATTTTGTGTCTTGACCTTGTACTTTATGACCTTGTACTAATTCACTTAATACACCTAGTGCTCTTTGGGCATTCGTTCTGATGTTTCTGTAGAAACAGTCATGTCACCTGTGGATAAAGACAACTTTACTTCTTTTCTATTCTTTAATTTCACTGTGTTCAAGGAACCTACTCAGTAAAATTTCAATATTTTGGAAATTTTGTGATATGTGTTTTGTGTCTTAACACATGATTCATGTTGATGAATGTTCCAGATACACTTTAAAGATGTTTTTCTATTTTTTTCTGGCATCCACTGTTTCTCAGGAAAAAATTATCCGTCACTTATGTCACTGTTTTTCTTTATGTAATGTCATTCTCCAGCTGCTTTCAATATAATGTCTTTACTTCAGTTTTTGGTAGTTGCACTATGATGTGTCCAGTTATGACTTTCTTGTACTTATCTTGCTGGCATTTGTTGAGCTTCTTGATATGTAAGTAGATTATTTCCACCAAATTTGGGGAAATTTCAATTATTTTTTTCTTCAGCTCTTTTTTTGTTCCATTCTCTTTCCCTTCTCATTCTGGGACTGAAATTATACTTATGTTAGACAATGATATGGTCAGGCTTTGTGTCCCCACCCAAATCTCATTCTGAATTATAATCCCCGTAATCCCCACATGTCCAGGGAGAGACCAGGTAGAGATAATTGGATCATGGGGGTGGTTTCCTCCATGCTGTTCTTCTGATACTGAGTTCTCACAAGTCTGATGGTTTTATAAGTGTTTGGCAGTTCATCCTGCATCATTCTCTCTCCTGCCGCCTTGTGAAGAAGGTCCCTGCCTCCCCTTCACCTTCCACCATGATTGGAAGTTTCCTGAGACCCCCTAGCCATGCAGAACTGTGAGTCAATTACACGTCTTTCCTTTATACATTACCCAGTTTCGGGAAGTTCTGTAGAGCAGTGTGAAAATAGACTAATACAGATCATTTAAAATATCCCACACATCACTGAGGCTCTGCTCATTATTGTTCATCTTTTCTCCCCTTCATTTTCAAAATACGTAATTTCTAATGGTCCTTCTCCAAGTTCATGGACTATAGTGGTCATGAGAATGACCAAGCCTGTAGCTACGGGAAGCATAATTGACTGAGGGTCTGAGCTGCCACACTGAAATTCATCACTATGTTTGTGCTGAGGACGCACTTCCTACAGGCTGCACCCACTCAAACACTGAGTATGGCATATGTTTAAGGACTCTTCTAAGGGCTGACTTTGGCTCAAGTACTCCCCAGTGGCCTTGCTGAATTTTCCCTGGATTTCAAGACAGCCTAGGAAGCTTCCACCTCACCTTCCTTCCCTCTCCCCTTCACTCCAGGACAGACTTGGAGGTTCTCACAGCCTTCCCCAGTTCCCTTCCCCCACATTTTCTATAACAATAATTTCCCTGAATAAAAGCCTTTCATGTTTAATCCAGTCTTAGTGTTTGCTCTGAAGGGACACCTGAATAAAATAAGTTAAATCGTGGGTGGATTGACAAAACACGCAGTGAGGTGAGGCTCTGGGGTTGACTCACCCACTACCTGGCAGGCACACAGGATGCTATTCTGTTGACAAGTGGAGAAAAGAGAGCCCCTGGAAAAAGACAGCAGCTCTATTGTGGAATATTTCACTGGTGGTGAACTGAGAAACTGTATCAGTGCAGAGCGATATTGTAAAAAGTAAGTTAACAGAGACTTTTGAGGCCAGGCACAGTGGGTCATGCCTGTAATCCCAGCACTTTGGGAGGCCAAGGCAGGTGAATCGCTTGAGGCCATGAGTTCAAGACCAGGCTGGCCAATATGGTGAAACCTCGTCTCTACTAAAAATACAAAAATTAGCCGGGCATGGTGGTGCACATCTGCAATCTCAGCTACTCGGGAGGCTGAGGCAGAAGAATCACTTGAACCCAAAAAGCGGAGCTTTCAGTGAGCTAAGATAGGGCCACTTCACTCCAGCTTGGGTGACAGAGTAAGTGAGACTCCATCTCAAACACACAAACAAAAAAACAGAGACTTTTGAAAAATATGGGGAAACAATACCTATAAAGTCAGTGGAGTTGGCTGGTTATTGCTAAATTGCATTGATGTTCTGCGGAATGATAATGAGAGATTGAAGACTATTAGCAAAAATTTAGGGACAAGCCACAGATCTTCAGTGAGAGCTTACAAAGAAGCCTTTATTTCTACAGGGGAATGGTAGGCCCAGCTGAGTGGCAGGCTAAAGACCTAATTGTTAGAGTTGTAGAGCTCCGAAGACATTTGAATGCTCAACCTAGGCAGGATTGTTATGTGAAGGACAGAGGACTGGTGGACAAATCTGTGATCCAGTCAGATGGGATGAAGAGGAGGGATAGGATGAGTTCCAACTGTGGCCCCCGAGAGCAACTATGGTAACAGGGGCTATTGTCTATCACACTAACTTCTCTCTTCTGAGTTTCCCCTCAGGAAGAAAGGCCGGAAGGAGCTATAAAGGAGTTGCTCCTCGTACTTATGTAGAAACATGACTTTGTGGAGCAGAAGTGGTCAGTGGTAGCAGCCACAAGAATATACCTCTCAGATCTCCAGCTTCAGGGACTATAATTGCTCACAGGCCATAGCTACTGTGCTCTGAAATCTATCGCTGCATTTGCATCTGGAGTATGCTTGACGTGAATGACGGTGGCAGGGAGCTAAGGGAAGCCTGCTCCTGGGAGACACTGGAGTCCTCTGCTGGCTGGCTTTGACTCAAGGACTCTCTGTTGTCTTTCCAAACCTCTCTTCTTCACTTGGGGTCAGACTTGCATTACAATTTGATGGTTGTCCCAGTCTTCTCCAGCTCTCTCTCCATTTTCTCTCACAAGTGTTTCCACTAATAAAATCCTTGCAGTTTTGATATGAAAAATGCTCAACATCACTAATTATCAGGGAGAGGCAAATTAAAACCACAATGAGACACCACCTTACTCCTGCAAGAATGGCCATAATTAAAAATTAAAAAAAAATAAATGTTGGCATGGATGTGGTGAAAAGGGAACACTTTTACACTGCTGGTGGGAATATAAACTAGCACAACCATCATGGAAAACAGTATGGAGATTCCTTAAAGAACTAAAAGTAGATCTACCATTTGATCTGGACTGGGTGCAGCGGCTCACACCTGTAATCCCGGCACTTTGGGAGGCCGAGGCAGGTAGATCACTTGAGATCAGGAGTTCAAGACCAGCCTGGCCAACATGGCGAAACCCCGTCTCTACTAAAAATACAAAAATTAGCCAGATGTGGTTGTGGGCACCTGTAGTTTCAGCTACTTGGGAGGCTGAGGTAGGAGAATTGCTGGAACCCAGAGGGCAGAGGTTGCAGTGAGCCGAGATCATGCCACTGCGCCTCAGCCTGGATGACAGAGCGAGACTCTGTCGCAAAAAAAAAAAAAAAAAAAGAATTACCATTTGATCCAGCAATCCCACTACTGGGTACCTACCCAGAAGAAAAGAAGTCATTATATGAAAAAGACACTTGCAGATGCATGTTCATAGCAGCACAATTAGCAATTGCAAAAATACGGAACCAGCCTAAGTGTCCATCAACCAACAAGTGGATAAAACATGGTATATATACACTGTGAAGTACTACTCAGCCATAAAAAGGAATAAAATAATGACATTTGCAGCAACCTGGATGGAGTTGGAGACCATTGTTTGGAGACCATTATTCTAAGTGAAGTAACTCAGGAACGGAAAAACAAATATTATATGTTCTCACTTATAAGTAGGAGCTAAACTATGAGGACACAAATGCATAAGAATTATATAATGGACTTTGGAGACTTGGTAGGAAGGGAGGGAGAGGGTGAGGGATAAAAGACTGTACATTGGTACAGTGGATGTGCTTGGGTGACAGGTGCACCAAAATCTCAGGAATTACCACTATAGAACTTATCCATGTAACAAGAAACCACCTGTTCCCCAAAAACTATTGCAATAAAAAGAAATCCTTGCATGTTTGATTCCTTCTTGGTGTCTACTTCTCAGAAAACTCAGATTAACACACTGACCCTTTCTTCTGCTATCCCCAATCACTATTAAGCCCAGCTAGTGAATGTTTTTATTTCAGAAATTGTACTTTTCAGTTATTGAATATGCGTTTGGCTCTTGTTTTATAGTTGCCATTTCTCTGTTGACATTTCCTATATATTATTCAATAATTATTGTGGTACTTTTCATCAGTACTCTAGGGGAGGAAAAATAGCCCAATTTATTATCTAGACAAGCAAACTTTTTATCTAAAATACAACTGGAAAAGAGCAAAGATGTCAAATGTCCTCAACTTTAAGAACTTCCAGATTTAAATTTGTTCTTTAATTCTGAGGAAATACTATTAAATATAATAAGCACATCTCATCTTAATTGACTAGGAATTTATGTCACAATGTTTTAGAAAGGATGCCATCTTTTCTGGGATAAAAAAATTGTCAAGTTATTGTACTAAAATTATATAAGATGTCAGTTAACATTAGGGGAAGCTGGATGAAGGATATGAGCAACTCTCTGAACTATTTTGCAACTTTAGCTCCTATCCTTTGCTGAAATGGTCCTGATTAATATAGTTCATAAACAGAAAATGTATTCATTGAATATTTGTATAGATAGACCTCAACAGAGAACTTCTGAAACACTGATCCTCATCGGTGAATTAAAATTTGAGATTAAAGAAATTATCTCCTTTCTTTCTAATATATTCTGAACATATCCAAATTCAAATCATTCTTTTAAACTAAGCATTAGTAATGTCTTTTCTATCCATTCTCTTATTTTATACTATATATATTTCCTGGGTGATCTTGTTTACATTGTTTCAGCAACCACCTCTGTGCTGATGAAAGTAAATTTATATCTTCCACTTAACCTTCTCCTCAAAGCTTCAAGAACCAGATATTCAATTGCCTGTTAGCATCAACACATCACTATTTCCCATGCAGCTCAAGGTTAACTTGTCAACATGAAATTAATCATCTTTCCCACTAACTTTACCCTTTTAAATAGAATTTTAAAATGTTAATTGATAAAAATATAATCTATCTGAACTCTAAAAGATGACATCCAACCATCAAACCTAATTATTTTTTTCTTCCAATTATTTGAGTCATCCTTTTTTCCTGCTTACTACTACCATCATCTACTATAATTACATCATAATTTTAGTCTCAATTCCCACCCTAATACATCCCCCACATGCTGCCAGGGTTGTATCTGAATTGCAAGGCTGTTTCTCTGTTTTCTATCTTTATTTATTTTTTTTAGAGACAGGGTCTTGCTCTGTCACCCAAGCTGAAGTGCAATGACATGACCATAGCTTACTGCAGCCTCCAGCTTCTGGGCTCAAGCCATCCTCCTGCCTCAGCCTCCCGACTAGCTAGTACTACAGGGGTGGGCCACCATGAAAGGCTGTCTCTTGAGTGGCTTCCCATTGCATAGAAAATACAAACTCTCTTTGATCTCAGCTTTGCTCCCGTCTCTAGCCTTCCTTCCAGGCACTCACTTTCCCCTGCTTTATCTCAAGCAGTTAAACTTGCCCACAATATCATGTTGTTCTTTGATTTCCCAGCTTGACTCATGTCTTAGACATCAGTGCTCTTCCTGCCCTTGTCACCTGTGACTGTTCCTCCTTTATCAGCTCAGGAGGTAGCTACTTCATGACGCAACTCCTTAATTTCTAAATTCAGATCTGGTGCCCCTCTCTGAGCTCTCAAGAATCATGTCCCTATTTTCAATTGCTGTGGCTATCACAGTGGTCTTTTTCCTTTGTCTCCCTCTCATTTGTTTTTCTGCTGTAATTGAGAAAATAGTACTCTAAGTTACAGATACTCCTAATGAACACTAGATGGCACTCTTATCTTTTGTTTGAGCAAATGAGTTGCTATTCTACCTCTAAACTCAGTTTTTAAAATTGTCGTTTTCCTGGTTAAATCTCAGAGTTAAAAATAAAAGCATTTCTGTCCTGAAGTTGTTTGTTTGTTGTTTGTTTTAATGAAACCAAGTCTTTATATGTATGCAGGTTCAACAAGGAATGACTCAATCCCAAAACAAATACTACTCCATTAAATAAATTGGCTTAGCCCTGCCATCCCAGTTAGTACTGCTATTGAAACAAATATATTGATTTTCAAAAGCATGTAAGTAGTTGTGTTTTGGGAGGTAAAATAATGGAACTTGGAGAGAGGGCTGAAAAATTTGTGTTTTAAAGGTTTTTCTAATCTTCATAAAAGATAAACTAACCCTTTGCAATGCAAATGAGTAGTAAATATTTTATGATCTATTATGATTATCTGTAGAGCTTTCAAAGTGTTAAATAGTTTAAAAGAGGTTTGAGGATTACACCAAAGCAATACTATATCAAGGAAAAAAATTTAGAACATGTTTTCAAAAGCAAAGGTTTGACAGTGCTTTAATTATTTTAATTTTTTTAAATGTTTCTTATACACAGAAGACTCATATCATGTTACCTTTTATCTTCCTTCTCAAATCTAACACTCTCCCAGTTTACCAGCTCTGTAAATGGCTCCACTCCCATTCAATTATTCTAGCCTCAAACTTTGTGGTATTCCTAATTTTTCCCTTCCCTTCATAATCTATAACCAAATCATTAGCAAATAAATCTACTGGTTCTTCCTTCAAAATATATCTCTAGGTTGGGTGCAGTGGCTCACGCTTGTAATCCTAGCACTTTGGGAGGCCGAGGGAGGCAGATCACGAGGTCAGGAGTTTGAGACCAGTCTGACCAACATGGTGAAACCCTATCTCTAATAAAAATACAAAAATTAGCTGGGCGTGGTGGTGGGTGCCTGTAATCTCAGCTACTCGGGAAGCTGAGGCAGGAGAATTGCTTGAACTCAGGAGGCGGAAGTTGCAGTGAGCCAAGATCGCGCCACTGCACTCCAGCCTGGGCGACAGAGCGAGACTCTGTCTCAAAAAAAAAAAAAAATATATATATATATATATATACACACACACATGATATATGTAAGTATATATACACATTATATATATGATATATATAAGTATATATGCACATTATATATATGATATATATAAGTATATATACACATTATATATGATATATATAAGTATATATACACATTATATATGATATATATAAGTATATATACACATTATATATGATATATAAGTATATATACACATTATATATGATATATATAAGTATATATACACATTATATATGATATATATAAGTATATATACACATTATATATGATATATATAAGTATATATACTTATATATGATATATATAAGTATATATACACATTATATATGATATATATAAGTATATATACACATTATATATGATATATATAAGTATATATACATTATATATGATATATATGTATATATACACTTATATATGCTATATATAAGTATATATACTTATATATGATATATAGTATATATACTTATATATATGATATATAAGTATATATATCATATATATGATATATAAGTATATATATCATATATATGATATATAAGTATATATATCATATATATGATATATATGTATATATACACATTATATATGATATATAAGTATATATACATTATATATGATATATATAAGTATATCTATACATTATATATGATATATAAGTATATCTATACATTATATATGATATATATAAGTATATATACTTATATATGATATATATAAGTATATATACTTATATATGATATATATAAGTATATATACTTATATATGATATATATGTATATATACTTATATATGTAAGTATATATATACATTATATATGATATATATAATGTATATATACACATTATATATATATCATATATATAAGTATATATATGATATATATAAGTATATATATATACACATTATATATATATATGATATATATAAGAATATATATATTTATATAATCTGTCCACTACTCTTATCTCCACTGGCACCACCCTGGTCCAAGCCACTGCCTCTCTCCTACCACAAGAATTTTCTTAATGGTCTCTTTGCCCAAGCTGCCCAAGCCACTATAAGCCCTCAGCTCTGGAAAAGAGGACAACTCCATTCTAAATCTATTTTACATAGAACCCTTAACGAACAACTTCAGGTAAAAACTCCTCAAATTTGAACTAATCTAAGAAAGTTCATATAGTAAAAAGAACCATGAAACTGTTTAAGCAACGAATTGTAGGAACATTCGCTAGCCATCACAATCCTATGCTTCCAGAAAAGAGAATTCGATATTGCTTTCTATTACAGCAGATATTACCAACAATGTTCTTTTCCTATTGGATTCTAAATAATCAGAACTTCCCAAAAGGAGTTATTTATATTAGTGAAAGAACAGTGAATCTTGAAAGTATTTCTCCTGTGGCAATAATGCTTTTTGTTATATAGTGAATGCAGCTTCCTCAAATAATTGAAAATTTCATCTTCTTATTAAACAGTCTAGCCTCTTTGCAATCATTTTATTGGAGAACATTTGTTGGACAAGCCTACCCTTCCCGGGTGATTTACACGGATTAAGTTAGAAATGGAGCAACATCTTATTCCTTTCATTAAAGAGGGGTAATTTCTCCCATAAAATTTATTGGTATGGTATAGGGAAGCTCAATCTATTAAATTTTCTTGGAAATTTGTTTTTAGCTCCATTCAGCAGATCAATCTCCAGCCAGCCTGAGCCTAGACAATATGTTTCTTTTGTCATCTGATCTAACAGAGAAACTGAGAATCACATTTTAAGGGACTGGAATGAAGTGTTCCTATCATCTGCTTCTTTTTTATTTATTTTTTTTTTATCTCTCAGTGTCTTCTGAATCCAGTTATTTTTCACCATGTATTTTGATTCAATTTATTCCTCCATCCTCAGTTTACCACAGGGAAGGAACATTATAAACACATATAACTATTTGAAAATAATATTTAGGCACCCCTTTTAAGGCACAGAAGTTATTGCTTCTAAATTCAAGTTAATTTGTTTTCTAATATAGTTTGTGTAAAACTATTAAAAATTTTTTCATTTCTGATTCCAAAAATATTTTTTTCAAGATTGAACAGAAGAGATAGGGAACAACTGTGCAGATTATGGTAGCCAACATTATAAATAGGAGTCATGCCTTAGATATTGCTTCCTTAATATATTGTTAATAACATTGGTTACCATTTATTGAATATATTCTATGTGTCAGTGGCTGAGCTGAGCACTTTCTGTGCTTTCCCATTTAACTTATTTAGTCTTCACATCAACCCTATCAAGTAGGTGTTGCTCTCTTGTTTTATAGCTGGGGAAACTGAGGTCGGTGATGTTAAGAAACTACCCAAACCCACACAACCAGTATGTGACACTGCAGGGCTCAAGCCCCAGTTCTTTCTGGACTCAATCTATGTTTGTTTATTTGTTTTTAACCAAACTACAATTCCTTTGATGCTTGCTCTTCCCTGCAAATGTTCTCAAGTGGATACTCACAAGAATAACTTACAAGCTTCAAGTGTTTGGGAGATTTTGAATCCTTGATATTTTCTATCATGTTCAATGAACTAGTCTAAAATGCACTCAAACATGGAGACTCATCTGAGCCAAGTGGACAATTTTAGAAAGCACTTGCTGGATTGTCTTTAAAATTGCATCCTCAGACTTATAAAACATTTCTCAAAATTAACCGGAGAAATCAGGTACTGCTTTTAGTAATAATAATAATAATAAAAAAGTCCAAACTACTATCTATATACAGTATACGTAAAAGTCCATACAATTGTATATAGAGGTTATCTATATCTATTATCTATGTTTTGTGGCCATGATGGTTGATATAAAAGCCACAATCTTGCATGGCATTTGATTTTGTTGTGAAGTAGATAAGAGTCCTGTAGATTTCTAAGAGCCTAAAAAACCCTCAAGTGCTACTAGTCCTCTGCTCACATTACCAGGGAAAATGATGAAAGTTTAGGCTGATGGATGTGCCTTAGAAGCAGCACCCTGGGACACCAACATAGACTGAGTGCTAAAGGAGAGATGACTATAAGCGAAATAAGTGGAGCATCTGTTAAGACCCAGAGAGGTGCTGCACTGATTTATGATCAGGCTAGTCATAGACTGTAACTATTATTATTATTATTATTATTATTATTATCATTTTGAGACGGAGTCTCACTGTGTTGCGAGGCTGGAGTGCAAGTGGCGCCATCTTGGCTCACTGCAACCTACGCCTCCCGGGTTCAAGCAATTCTCCTGCCACAGCCTCCCGTGTAGTTGGGACTACAGGTGCGCGTCACCACGCCCGGCTAATTTTTTGTATTTTTTTTTAGTAGAGACGGGGTTTCACCATGTTGGCCAGAATGGTCTCAATCTCTTGACCTCATGATCCGCCCACCTCGGCCTCCTAAAGTGCTGGGATTACAGGCGTGAGCCACTGCGCCTGGCCATCTTTTTTTTTTTTAAAGAAACATAAACATAAATTTAACTAGCAATAGTTAATTCATTATTTTATATATAGGACTTTCCTCGTAATTTCTATTATTCTCTAGGAGATTTGCTTTAATTATTTAAGAAATGTTGGATATTAGATGAAAATATCACTGAAGACAGAAAATATTATCTATTTAAAGTATGGCCAGAATATAGACATTTATAACTAATTTTTCATACCTATTTTACCCCAGGGGAAAATGTTAAAATTAAATTTAGGTTTGATCACTAGATAAATCTTTTCTTCCTCACACTATATTTTGATCCTGAAATAAGTTGTGATATTCAGTTATAACAGAGAAAAAAATACGTGGAAAATATGCCACACAAATTAAAGGAAAATTATTTTTGTTCTGATTATAAATTTAGAATTTTACATTATACATTCTAAAGGCAAGATCTAAAGAACTTCTAATAAGTATTTGGGACTTCTATTGAGAGCAAATTAAAAACACCTAATGCATCAAAGAAAGAAGAAAAAAACATAAAACTTAGAAGTTAGAGAATTTTAGAGGGGAAAATGTATAGGCTTAAAAATAATAGCTGGAATATTTTTAAAGCTGTTACATGAGGATTTAGATTTCCCTTCCTCCCTGACCAAGCATGGGAGTGCTATTGAGGGAAGTAACACCTATTTAAAGGATGTTAAGAAAGTAAAATTTTGTTTTGCTTCACACCAATAAGCTAACATTGTAGCATGAAGTTGGTCAGGTAACACGTTTTGTAATTACAGTGGCAGATGCTGGTCATTATAGAGTCCCAAGAAAGTTCCAGGCTCTGGGCTTAAAATCCTGGCTTTTCTTTGATATGGAGGGCTAGAGATTCCTCCACCCCTTCCCAACACCTTCACCTCACCACTCCTCTGCAAAAATTCAGGTTCAGCAAAAACTCATCAAACATCTTTCAACCTCATATTTCTTTATTTGTAGCCTGTTTACCTTCTTTCATAATATTAGTTTTCTTAACAAATTTTCTCTTTTAGCCTTCTGTTTTTCAATACTTTTAGCCAAAATCTAATGGTATAGTAGTTATAGAATATGTCTTTTGTTTTTTAAAAAATGTCATTTTTCATGCATATTGTAATAGCTCTGTCATCACACCCTGTTGAACTTTATATAGCTCAGTCTCAATCACCATTCTTAAACCTTATTTACACAGCACTTAGGTAATTGTTAAAAGTGTTTTTACTTCTTTTTCTTATGTCTTTATATATTGCCTTCTCAATGTATGTGGTCTTTATTGATTAAAATTTGTTGTTGTCACTACTGTTTCATTTGCAGTCTCAGCCCACATTTAAGTAATTTTCACAAATGGCAGCCAGCAAGCGATCTGAACAAGACAAGATACACCAGAGTAACACTTTTTTTTTCCTTTGAGACGGAGTCTTGCTCTGTTGCCTAGGCTGGAGTGCAATGGTGCTATCTCAGCTCACTGCAACCTCTGCCTCCCAGATTCAAGTGATTCTCCTGCCTCAGCCTCCCAAGTAGCTGGGATTACAGGCACCCACCACCATGCCCAGCTAATTTTTGTATTTTTAGTAGAGACAGGGTTTCACCAGGTTGGTTGGGCTGGTCTCGAACTCCTGACCTCAGGTGATCCATCCACCTCAGCCTCCCAAAGTGCTGGGATTACAGGCGTGAGCCACCGCACCCAGCCAATGCTTTTTAAAAAAAGAAACAAGGAAAACAAGCCTAAGTACTTAAAACTACCCAAAGAGGCTTTGATTTGACCACTCCACACACATTCAACAAATCAGCCGAACTGAATTTGAGAATGAATCATCCTTTGAATCTGATCCCAGCCTCATAGCCCATTGTGCTGCATACCTGTCCAGAGCTCAGGTATTCTGGAAACAGCAACAACATAGCAACCAAGGTAAGGTATTGATTGGCTGGTTTTTAGGGATCCATATGCTGCTAGGACATTCGGTGATCACTTACAAAGATAGGTATGGTTACCATGATCTCTCCTTTTCTAGAAATTAAAGATTGTTTATTTTTTATTTATTTATTTATTTTTTTTTTTTGAGACGGATTCTGGCTCTGTCGCTCAGGCTGAGTGCAGTGGTGCAATCTCGGCTCACTGCAACCTCCGCCTCCCAGGTTCAAGCTATTCTCCTGCCTCAGAGTAGCTGGGATAACAGGCATGTGCCACCACGCCCGGGTAATTTTTGTATTTTTAGTAGAGATGGGGTTTTGCTGTGTTAGCCAGGCTGGTCTCACACTTCAGATGATCCGCCCGCCTCGGCCTCCCAAATTGCTGGGATTACAGGTGTGAGCCACCGTGCCCAGCCCAAAGATGGTTTATAAAATTCTGATACTTAAAGAATCACTTCATGATTTCTAAATGGACATATATCCTGATGAGTGTATCCTAGAGTCATTTTTCCACTCATTCCACAGCTGTGTCCTGGGATACAGGCACACATGATACAGATGTGAGGAAGACACAACAATCCCTGATTTCACAAAAGCATTCGTGGCTGACCCTCACCCCTTGACATCCACAAGGGACCCCTCTACCTCTTTGCTCAGGAATCTAGCCAGACCCATCTTGGTTTATGCTTGCAAATGTACTGTCAAGTTTTTTGTTTGTTTGTTTGTTTTGAGACAGAGTCTTGCTCTGTCACCCGGGCTGGAGTGCAGTGGCGCTATCTCAGCTCACTGTAAGCTCCGCCTCCCAGGTTCATGCCATTCTCCTGCCTCAGCCTCCCGAGTAGCTGGGACTACAGGCACCTGCCACCACACCCAGCTAATTTTTTGTATTTTTAGTAGAGATGGGGTTTCACCGTGTTAGCCAGGATGGTCTTGATCTCCTGACCTTTTGATCCCGCCTTGGCCTCCCAAAGTGCTAGGATTACAGGCGTGAGCCACCGCGCCCAGCCTAAGCCATTCAATTTGTTTCTAATCCTGCTTCCAAAGTATTAGATGGTTCATCCTTTCTTTCAAATAACTTACCTGAAGAATTAATATTAATAATAATGGGCTGGGGGCAGTGGCTCACGCCTGTAATCCCAGCACTTTGGGAGGCCGAGGAGGATGGATCACGAGATCAGGAGATCGAGACCATTCTGGCTAGCACGGTGAAACCCTGCCTCTATTAAAAATACAAAAAATTAGCCAGGCATGGTGGCACACACCTGTAGTCCTAGCTACTTGGGAGGCTGAAGCAGGAGAATCCCTTGAACCCTGGAGGCAGAGGTTGCAGTGAGCCGAGATTGCACTACTGCATTCCAGCCTGGGTGAAAGAGTGAGACTCTGTCTCAAAATAAATAAATAAATAAATAAATAAATAAAATCATATATATATATAATATGTTGATAATTAGTACTTGGCTTTACTCCAGGTATTGTGCTAAATATTTCACATGCATGGTCTCATTTAATCCTTGAAACAACCTATATACAGTTGTTATGCTCATTTTACACATAGAGAAAACTGAGGCTTGGAGAAAGTGCAAAATTTTGCCAAAGTTATACCTAGTAAGTGGTGGGAAAATTGATTTGGAGTACTCTGACTTCAAAGTTCCAATTTTTCCCCTTCTTTTCCTATCCCCCCCATTCTCCTCTTTAGTTTAATTAATTTATTTATTACATTGTTATTATTTGGAGACTAGGTTTTACTCCCATTGGCCAGGCTGGAGTGCAGTGGAAGGATGTCAGCTTACTACAACCTGTGCTTCCTGGGCTCAAGCGATTCCCTGGCCTCAGCCTCCCAAGTAGCTGGGACCACAGTTGCACACCACCACACACAGCTAATTTTTATTTTTTGAGATGGAGTTTCGCTCTTGTTGCCCAAACTTGAGTGCAATGGCACAATCTCTGCTCACCGCAACCTCGACCTCCCGGGTTCAAGCCATTCTCCCGCCTCAGCCTCCCAAGTAGCTGGGATTGCAGTCATGTGCCACCACGCCCAGCTAATTTTGTATTATTAGTAGAGATGGGGTTTCTCCATGTTGGTCAGGCCGGTCTCGAACTCTCGACCTCAGGTGATCCGCCCGCCTCGGCTTCCCAAGGTGCTGGGATTACAGGCGTGAGCCACTGCGCCCAGCCCACACACAGCTGATTTTTGTATGTTTTGTAGAGAGGAGATCTCGCTATGTTGCCCAGGCTGGTCTCCAACTCCTGAGCTCAAACGATCTGCCCAAGTTGGCCTCCCAGTGTGCTGGGATTACAGGGGTGAGTCACTGCACCCAGCCTAAAGCTAAATTACTGTTTATTTTTATGACTATGGTCATTATGACTTATTACCAAACTTGTTTTCTATTTTGAATGCGCCAAAGGGTGAATGTCTTCATTCCTGAAGTTCATCAGTGTCTAACGGCACAGGAAACAGGGACAAAATGCTTAATTTAGTTAAGACGCTTAATACCACATGAATCAGTCCTTTTCAAATCTGTGTCAATCAATAACTGAGGAAGATTAATCTGGCAATATTACTATTCTTATAAATTTTTGTTTTAGAGACAGGATCTCACTCTCACTAAGTTGCTCAGGCTGGCCTGGAACAGTTGGCCTCAACAATCCTCCTGCATCAGGCTCCCAAAGCGCTGGGATTACAGCCATAAGCCCCGGTGCCAGCTGTCTGGCAATATTATTTTATTGTTGGTTATGATTGACCTGACTAACAATGCTTACATAAGGAGAATAAAAAGATAACTCTCCACTTTTTTAGATGCCACATCGTGCCCATACATGTTTTTACCATCGTGCTTCAAAATTAAATAGAATCCTCAAGAAAGTATATCTTATTTAAGTATTTGAAAGAGATTCTATAATATTCTAAATGGTATGTGAGATAGAAAATGTATGGCGGACATCCACTGTTTTTGTCTGCCCAGGATAATTTCCTCCTCTTCCGAGGACAATGCCCTGATTGCTATTCTTGGCCTGCGCCTACAGGAGACTGGCCTCATGCCCCTAGTTCAAAGCTTGATCATGTGACCCAGGCCGAATTAACCAGAAGTGCTGTAATTGGTTCAGGGGTGAGCATGTGCTCCTATCCAGGCCAATGAGAGTCAACCTTGGGTTTTTCTCCAGAACCACGGCGAACTATATGTGGTCTTTCTCCTGGGTTTACTAAACTGTTCAGAATTAAGTTGAGTTGCTACTGACTAGCTTTGCTGATACTTGGGAAGACTCTACCTGATCTCATTTTCTCAGAGGAAAGCAGAGATGGAAAAACACTGCTTTAAAGGGCAAGTAAGAATCTGAATAAGGGTAAAGGTTAAGGGAGGGAATTCCAGGTTGGAAAGGCCAGAAAGCAAAACAGTGAGGTGCAAATGTGCGTGGTGAGGGTAGGGGGTAATAAAGAGACAGCCAGGATGGAGTGGAGGTGTGGTGTTAGACGTCATTGAAGGTAAAGATGCACAGGTGAATGGGACCGGGTCTTGGAGGCCTTGAATGTCAAGAAGAAAATTTGTAGCTTTGTGGGGGCAGGCATTAAGGAATCACTATATAAATTTGAGTGGGTGGTTAAATATTAAACAGGAACATTAATCTGACAGTGTTGTGAATGATACGTAGAATGGGAATATGAAAAAAACTGAAGTCAGTGTGACCGGCTGAATGTAATTGATTTTGCTAATTTATTTAAAATTACACTGTAATCAGTGTAGTGACTGAATGTAATTGATTTTGCTAATTTATTTAAAAATAGTTTGGCTTGCTGGACGTGGTGGCGTATGCCTGTAATCCCAGCACTTTGGGAGGCTGAGGCGTGTGGATAACTTGAGGTCAGGAGTTCGAGACCAGCCTGGCCAACATGGTGAAACCCCGTCTCTACAAAAAATACAGAAATTAGCCCAGCGTGGTGGTGGGCGCCTGTAATCCCAGCTACCTAGGAGGCTGAGGTAGGAGAATCGCTTGAACTCAGGGAGGCGGAGGTTGCAGTGAGCCGAGATCATGCCACTGCACTCCAACCTGGGCGACAGAGCAAGACTCTGTCTCAAAAACAAAAAACAAAAAACAGTTCGGCTCATAAGAATAATGAGAGGATGAAAAGTAAAACAAAGTTCTTTTTGAAGTCCCTAGTCAACAATATAGCAACCAACTGAAATGAAATATAATGGTAGAAAATAAGATTACATCAAGCATTTGTACCAAGATCAGAATGTTCTAAGGCTTATTAACTGGTTGGCTTTTTTTTTTTTTTTTAAATAAGCTACAAATCAATGTGGTTTACTTGGCTCCTGGCCTCCTTATAATCAGCCAACACTTGGACACAGGAAGGGGAACATCACACACCGGGGCCTGTCGTGGGTTGGGGGGAGAGGGGAGGAATAGCATTAGGAGATACACCTAATGTAAATGACGAGGTAATGGGTGCAGCACACCAACATGGCACGTGTATACATATATAACAAACCTGCACGTTGTGCACATGTACTCTAGAACTTAAAGTATAATTAAAAAAAATTTTAAAAAGACAAAAAATAATAATAATAAAAATCCAACTAAAAAAAAAAAAGCCACAGTCCCCATTAAGCATTTCCAACAGGAGTAAAAGCAGAAGCAAATAGATACATTATGAAAAGTGAGTTTAACTATTGTCTCTGAAATATCTCCTATCCTTCTCTGCCCTCCTGTTTCTATCAACCCTGTTCAAGTTCAGACTCTCATACCTCTGCCCTGGGTTATTGAATTAGGTTCTTTCTCATTTTCTTGCCTTCTTTTTTTCTCTATTCGATCCAATTTATATATTACTCCCAGATGATCTTCTTAAATTACAGCTAAGATCATATCAACTCCCTGTTCCAAATACCTAACAATTTTCCATTGGGTTCCAAAAGCTTTAATGTTGTATTCAAGGTCATCCAGAGGTCTGTCCTCAATTTCCTTCCCTGGCCTTGTTTCTCAGTACATCCTGCTTTCACTACATCAGATGAAATCATACCATACTTTCCTCACCAAACAAGAGAAATATTTTTATCCCCAAAGCGTATAACCTCTCTGTCCTCAGGGTTCCCATAGTTTTCATTTTAATCTCTCAGAGCACATCACATTAACCATCACCCAAAATCCCTCTTCTACCAACTTGACAATAAGCAGTTTGAGGCACTGGATCTTGTTCATTTTGTATCTTCCACAGCACCAATATAAACTTTTTTTTTTGAGACGGAGTCTCACTCTCACCCAGGCTGGAGTGCAGTGGCTCGATCTCGGCTCACTGCAACCTCTGCTTCCTGGGTTCAAGCGATTCTCCTGCCTCAGCCTCCTGAGTAGCTGGGATTACAGGCACGTGCCACCACGCCTGGCTAATGTTTTGTATTTTTAGTAGAGATGGGGTTTCACCATATTGGCCAGGATGGTCTCAATCTCCTGACCTCGTGATCCGCCCGCCTCAGCCTCACAAAGTGCTGGGATTACAGGCGTGAGCCACCATGCCCAGCCTAAACTTCTTTACTTTGGCTTTTATCAAAATTATACATGCCTATACTTGAAAGAACCAAGTAGTTCTTTCTCAAGGTTTATTGGGAAAAACAGCTATCCTTTACCACTTCTCCTCTTGTCTAATAATTTTGATATTTACCTCTATCTAAATAATCCACTTATACTGCTATTTTATGATTTGTCAGTTTTAGGCATTATGAATAAAACTGCATGAAGGAAGACAAATATTTAGATCTTTCCCCTCCCCCACACGTTCCCACAACATACTTGAGTTCTTCCTATCCTCCATCTTCTTCCTATCCTCCATCTTCCCAATACAGTTATAATTTTTGTTATATCCATATTACTTATTAATATATAAATGGCTGGGCGTGGTGGGTCACGCCTGTAATCTCAGCACTTTGGGAGGCCGAGGCGGGTGGATCACCTAAGATTGGGAGTTCGAGACCAGCCCGACCAACATGGAGAAACCCTGTCTGTACTAAAAATACAAAATTAGCTGGGCATGGTGGCACATGCCTGTAATCCCAGCTACTCGGTGAGGCAGGAGGATCGCTGGAACCCTAGAGGTGGAGGTTGTGGTGAGCTGAGAGAGCGCCACTGGACATCAGCCTGGGCAACAAGAGTGAAACTCTGTCTCAAAAACAAAAAAAAAGTAAATTATATAAGTATTATATTATAAAATTATTATATAAGTAAGATGGATCTAACAAAGATAATGATATAAATAATATGGATCTAACTATACATATACATATTATGACTATGTAAATACTATTCACAGCTAAGCCTTATAGGAAACTATAATTATTTAGTCTTTTCTGTATGACTCTTTATTTTCTTTAGTATTAATTATTGTGTAATGTCTTTCATTTGCCTTGTTATCTATATATAAATATTTTTTCACTAAGTCAACCCCCAAATCTCCACTAATTGTCTAAATCTCTTAATACATTCACATGTATCAGGTGTTTCATCAATTTAATCTTAAGAAGCTTTCCCTGTGTTTTCTGGCTTGTTCCAGTCTGGACCAATTGCCCTCTATCCCGGTAGATAGGCATTGTCTTGGGATATTTCTTCACCATCGTTATGAGAATTCTGTTGGCTTTTCTATTATGTTGGGCCTTTTGTTTCCTGTTTCTTTTTCTTTATTTTATTTTATTTTATTTATTTTTTATTTTTTTGAGATGGAGTCTCACTCTGTCGCCCAGGCTGGAGTACAGTGGCACGATCTCGGCTCACTGTGAGCTCTGGCTCCGTTCACGCCATTCTCCTGCCTCAGCCTCCCAAGTAGCTGGGACTACAGGCACCCACCACCACGCCCGGCTAATTTTTTTTGTATTTTTAGTGGAGGCGGGGTTTCACGTGTTAGCCAGGATGGTCTCAATCTCCTGACCTCGTGATCCGCCCACCTCGGACTCCCAAAGTGCTGGGATTACAGGCATGAGCCACCGCGCCCGGCCAATACTTCTGCTTTAGACTAATACCCCCAGCTGCAGGTGTGCCTGTTGTGCTCACAGGCCAGGAACCTCTGTTTCACCTTTAAAGAATAAACCTCCATTATTTTGCGAGGTAAAAGACAGTCATCCAGCTTTATGGAATTGAAGAGGAGATCTGGGAATGTAACTACTTCATAGAGTTTCGACTTAGCCTTCTATTTTGAGCCCCAACTTCCAACTATAGCTGATGCCACCAATTCCTAAGTCTCTGGAAAATCCTTGTATATGTGTTTGCTTCCAGGCTTTCCTGTTTCCAGTTTAGACATTAGCTTTCTCAAATCTGCTAGATCCGTTGTCGTATATCCATCTCTTCCCAGCTTCCTAAGTTTTGTTACTGTTGTCTGCTTTCTGGTCCTTTATATCCCTATGGATTTCTGTCTTTTAAAAAATCCCAGCTGGGCTTGGTGGCTCAGGCCTGTAATCCCAGCACTGTGGGAGGGTGAGGTGGACAGATCACGACGTCAGGAGATCACGACCATCCTGGGCAACACGGTGAAACCCCATCTCTACTAAAAATACAAAAAAAATTAGCTGGGTATGGTGGTGCACGACTGTAGTCCCAGCTACTTGGGAGGCTTAGGCAGGAGAATCGCTTGAACCCAGGAGGCAGAGGTTGCAGTGAGCTGAGATCGTGCCACTGCACTCCAGCCTGGGTGACAGGGCAAGACTCCGTCTCAAAAAAAAAAAATCCCTTTATTATTATTTTAATAGAGTTTCAGTAGGATGCAAAAATAAATGAATGAGTGGAATTTGTCATTTTCATCCATAAGTTGACTTTGAAATGTTCTAGTCTCCTACAACTATTATTTTATTTTTGCACACAACTAAATGTTGAATTTGGAGTTAAATTTCTCTTAGTGACCATGCTTCAGTTTATGGTATAAAATAAACCATTTATCTACCACTATGCCTTTAGTTTTAGTTTAGTCAGAAATTTGAGGAGCAAATTGCAACATAGAAGGGAACACACATCTGGCCTGGCCCTGGCCATGGCCCTGGCCTTATCCTTCTAAATTTCTTTAACCTCCAAACTCTAGTGTGCCTCTGAGAACAAGGTGATCTTTCCAAGTGTGGCCTTGGCTGTTGGGAATAGGAAGCCAATTATCTGAGTTTCATGGTCCAATAATTTTTTTCTTTTAAAAAAAAAGACCTTTTTTTAAATCTGCCTACTTTATTTGGTAAAACAAAACAACAAACAAAACCTTACTTTTTAGAGCAGTTTTAGGTTCATAGCAAAATTGAGAGGAAAGTACAGAGATTTCCCACATATCGCCTATCCCACATGTGTATAGTCTTGCCCATTTTTAACATCCCCCACCAGAGTGGTACATTTGTTATAACTGATGAACCCACATTGATAGATCATTATCATCCAGAAGTTCATAGTTTACATTAAGATTCACTCTTGAGTACATTCTCTAGGTTTAGACAAATGTGTAATGACATGTAGCCATGATTATAGTAGCATACAGAGTAGTTTCACTGCCCTAAGACTCCTCTGTGCCCTGTTTATTCTTCTCTCCCTCCCATCAACCCTTGGCAACCACTGATCTTTACTCTGTCTCCATAGTTTTGACTTTTCCGGAATGTGATATAGTTGGAATCTTATAACATGCAGCTCTTTCAGATTGGCTTCTTATTTCACTTAGTAAAATGCATTTACATTTACTCTATATCTTTTTATAGCTTGATAGCTCATTTCTTTTCATCACCGAATAATAATACATTGTCTGGATATACCACAGTTTATTTATCCATTCACCTACTGAAGGACATCTTGCTTGTGTCCAAGTTTTGGCAATTAAAAATAAAGCTACTGGCCGGGCACAGTGGCTCACACCTGTAATCCCAACACTTTGGGAGTCCAAGGTGAGCAGATCTTTTGAGCCCAGGACTTTGAGACCAGCTTGGGCAACATGGCAAAACCTACCTCTACAAAAAAACAAAACAAAACAAAACAAAACAAAACAAAAGTTAGCTGAGCATGCTGGCGTGTGCCTGTTTTCCCAGCTACTCAAGAGGCTGAAGTGGGAGGATTACTTGAGTCCAGAAAGTTGAGGCTACAGTGAGCCATAATTGCACCACTGCATTCCAGCCTGGGGGCCACAGCAAGACCCTGTCTCAAAAAAAAAAAAAAAAGAGAAAAGAAGGAGAAGGAGGAAGAGGAGGAGGAGAAGGAAGGAAGAGGAGGAGGAAAGAGAGAGGAAGGAAGGAAGGAATGAAGGAAGGAGAGAAGAGGAAGAGGAGGAAGAGGAGGAAAAGGAGGAAGAAGAAGAAGAAAGAAGAAGGACGAAGATGACTATAAACATTCATGTACGGTACTTATTTGCTATTTGTATATCTTCTTTGCTCTGGTGACTTAAGATCTTTGAGCTATCTTTTAATCAGGTAATTTGTTTTCTTATTGTTGAGTTTTAAGAGTTCTTTGTATATTTTGAATAACAATCCTCTACCAGGTATATTTTTTGAAAATATTTTCTCCCAGTCTATGGCTTGTCTTCTCGTTCCCATAACAGTGTCTTTCACAGAGCAAAACATTTTAATTTTAATGAAGTCCAGCTTATCAATTCTTTCTTTCATGAATCACAACTTTGGTGTTGCATCAAAAATTTATCATGAAACCTGAGGTCACCTGAATTTTCTCCTGTGTTATCTTCTAAGAGTTTTATGGTCTTGTGTTTTTCAAGTCTGTGATCCATTTTGAGTTAATTCTTGTGGAGGGTGTTAAGATCTGTGTCTAGATTCATGCTTCTGAATGTAGATGTTCAGTTCTAGTACCATCTGTTGGAAAGTCTATCCCCTCTCTATTGTATTGCCTTTGCTTCTTTGTCAAAGAACAGTTGACTGTATTCATGTGGGTCTCTTTCTGGGCTCTCTGTTCTGTTCCATTGATCTGTTTGTCTATTCTTTCATCAATATCATGCTGGCTTGATTACTGCAGTTTTGTAGTAAGTCTTGAAGTCAGATAGCATCATTTCTCCAATTTGTTCTTTTCCTTCAATATTGTGTTGCCTATTCTGGGTCTTTTGGCTTTTGGCTCTCCATATCAACTTTTTTTTTTTTTTTTTTTTGAGATGAAGTCTCACTCTACTGCCTCGGCTGGAGTGCAGTGGTGCGATCTCAGCTCACTGCAGCCTCTGCCTCCCAGGTTCGGGCGATTCTCCTGCTTCAGCCTCCCAAATAGCTGGGATTACAAGCATGCACTTCCACACCCGGCTAATTTTTATGTTTTTAATAGAGACGGGGTTTCCTCATGTTGGCCAGGCTGGTCTTGAACTCCTGACCTCAAGTGATCCGCCCTCCTCAGCCTCCCGAAATGCTGGGATTGCAGGCATTAGCCACTGTGCCTGGCCCCCATATCAACTTTCAAATCAGTTTGTCAAAATCCACAAAATAATTTTCTGGGAGTTTTACTGGACTTGCAATGAATCTATAGATCAAGTTGGGAAGAACTTAATAGCTTGACAATACTGACTCTTCCTATCCATGAACATGAAATAATCTCTGTATTCATTTAGTCCTTTAATTTATTTCATTAGAGTTCTGCAGTTTTCCTAATATAGACCTTGTACATATTCTGTTAGATTTAAAATTAATTATTTCATTTTGGGGGGTGCTAATGTAAATGATGCTCTGTTTATTTTTTGTTTGTTCTTTTTTTGTTTTTTTGGTTTTGTTTTGTTTTGTTTTGAGACGGAGTCTCACTCTGTCACCCAGGCTGGATGGAATGCAGTGGTGCAATCTCGGCTCACTGCAACCTCCGCCTCCTGGGTTTAAGCAATTCTCCCACCTCAGCCTCCAGAGTAGCTGGGATTATAGGCATACGCCACCACGTGCAGCACCATGAGACAGAGTTTCGGCCTGTTGCCTAGGCTGGTCTCGAACTCCTGGGCTCAAGCAGTCTGCCCACCTTGGCCTCCCAAAGTGCTAGGATTACAGGCTTGAGCCACCTGATACTGTGTTTTAAATTTCAAATTCCGCTTGTTCATTTCTGGTATATGGGAAAATGATTGACTCTTGTATATTAACCTTGAATTTTGCACCCTTGCTATAGTTGCTTATTAGTTCCAGGCTTTTTGTTGTTGATTCTTTTGGACTTTATACATATACCATCATTGCATCTGCTAGCAAGGAGAGTTTTATTCCTTTCTTCCCAATTAGTATGCTTTTTATTTCCTTTTCTTGGCTTATTGTATTAGCTAGGACTTGGAATACAATGTTGAAACAGAGTGGTGAGATGGACATCTTGCTTTGTTCCTAATCTTAGTGGGAATGCTTTAAGTTTCTCACCATTAAGTCTGACGTTAGTTGTAGGTTTTTGTAGATATTCTATTCTGTTTGTTTGTTTTTTTGAGACAGGGTCTCACTCTGTCGCCTGGGCTGGAGTGCAGTGGTGCAATCTCAGCTCGCAGCAGCCTTGACCTCCCGGGCTCAAGTGATCCTCCCACCTCAGCCTGTCAGGTAGCTGGGACTACAAGTGCATGCCACCACACCAGGCTCATTTTTGTATTTTTTGTAGAGATGGGGTTTCGCCATGTTGCCCAGGCTTGTCTCGAACTCCTGGGCCTAAGCAGTCCTACCGCCTTGACCTCCCAAAGTGCTCAGATTACAGGCCTGAGCCACCGTGCTCAGCTAATTTGTAGATAGTATTTACCAAGTTGAAGACATTCCCCTCTATTCCTAGTTTGCTGAGACTTTTTATCATGAATGGAAGTTAGATTTTTGTCAACTATTTTTTTCTGCATCTATTGATATGATCATGTGAGTTTTCTTCTTTTAGCTGTTGATGTAATAGATTACATTATTTGATTTTTGAATGTTAGACCAGTCTTACATACCTGGAATAAATCCTACTTGGTGTGGTAATATAATTCCTTTTTACACATTATTGATTCAATTTGTTAATATTTTTGAGGATTTTTGTATCTATGTTTATGAGAGACATTGGTCTGTAGTTTTCTTTTCTGGTAATGCGTTTGTCTGGTTTTGTTTTAAGGTAATGCTGGCCTCATAGAATGACTTAGGAAGTATTCCCTCTGCTTCTATCTTCTGAAAGAGGTTGTAGAGAATTGGTATAATTTATTTCCTGAATGTTTGGTAGAATTCATCAATGAAGCCATCTTGGCCTGGTGCCTTCTATTTTGGATTTTTTTTTTTTGAGACAGTGTTTTGCTCTTGTTGCCCAGGCTGGAATGCAGTGGTGTGATCTTGGCTCACTGCAACCTCCGCCTCCTGGGTTCAAGCGATTCTCCTGCCTCTACCTCCTGAGTAGCTGGATTACAGGCACGTGCCACCATGCCCAGCTAATTTTTTATATTTTTAGTAGAGATGGGGTTTCATCATGTTGGCCACGCTGGTCTCGAACTCCTGACCTCGGGTGATCCACCCACTTTGGCCTCCCGAAGTGCAGGACTTACAGGTGTGAGCCGCCGCACCCGGCCTGGAATGTTTTTAATTAGTGATTCAGTTTCTTAATAGATATATTAAAGAATTCATATTATTTACCTTTGGGTGAGCTTTGGCTGATTGTGTTTCTCAAGGAACTAACTGGTCTGTTTCATCCGTGTTATCAAATTTGAAGTCATGGAGTTGTTCATAGTATTACTAGATTATCCTTTTAATGTCCATGGGATCTGTAGTGATATCCCCTCTTTCATTTCTGATATTAGTAATTTGTGTCCTCTTTCTTTTTTTCTTAGTCTGGCTAGAGGCTTATTGATTTTATTGATCTTTTGAAAGAATCAGCTTTTGTTTTGTTGATTTTCTCTATTGATTTCCTGTTTTCAATTTTAGTGATTTCTACTTTTTAAAATTATCTCCTTTTTTCTCCTTACTTTGGATTTAATTTGCTTTTTTATTCTAGTTTATTAAGGTAGAAGCTTAGTTATAGATCTTCCTTCTTTTCTAAAATATGCATTCAATGCTATAACTTTCCCTCTAAACGTTGCTTTTGCTGCATCTCACAAATTTAGATAAGTTGTTTTTTCATTTAGTTCAAAATATTTTAAAATTTCTCTTGAACTTTCTTCTTTGACACATATGTTATTTGTGTGTTGTTTAATCTCCATGTGTTTTGAAATTTTCCAGTTATCTTTCTGTTAATTAACTTCTAGTGTAATCCCATGGTAATCTGAGAGCAGATATTGTATGCTTTCTTTTCTTTTAAATTTGTTCTCACGCCTGTAATCCCAGCACTTTGGGAGACCGACACGGGCACATCACGAGGTCAGGAGATCGAGACCATCCTGGCTAACATGGTGAAACCCCGTCTCTACTAAAAATACAAAAAAAATTAGCCGAGCGTGGTGACGGGAGCCTATAGTCCCAGCTACTCAGGAGGCTGAGGCAGGAGAATGGTGTGAACCTGGGAGGTGGAGCTTGCAGTGAGCTGAGATCACGCCACTGCACTCCAGCCTGGGTGACAGAGCGAGACTCTGTCTCAAAATAAAAAAATAAATAAATAAATAAAATAAAATAAATTTGTTAAGATGTGTTTCATAGCCCAGAATATGATCTACCTTGGTGAAGCCTCCACATGAACTTGAGAAGAATGTGTATTCTGTTATTGCTGGAGGAAGTAGTCTATAGATGTCAGACATATCCAGTTGACTGATGGTGTTTTTTGAGCTGAGATTCAACCCAGGGAATCTGGTTTCTATAGTAGCTGTTAGCCTGTAGTCCCAGCTACTTGAAAGGCTGAGGTGGGAGGATTACTTGAGCCCAGGAGTTCAAGATAGGAAGTCTGGTTCCGAAATTCCATGCACCTAGCTACTTCACTATGTTGCCTCCTGGGGGATTGATTTCTCTCAGTTTATTTCATAATTTTAGAGGTAACCACTTTAGCTGGAATTTTAACATTTCATTTGTATCTTGTAGCTATCTACTGTGTGAAAGACAACATGGAATGAAATACAACAAGGCATTTCTGTTTCGAGTTCATCTTCTCAAATCGTTTTTATTGTAAAGAGAAATTAATTATCATTTTAGCTTGTGATAAAAGGATAAAAATTAAATGTCATCACTGCTGAATAGGTCAGCTTGCTATAATTTATAATTTATTTATAATATAAATAAATAAGTATGATCCAGCTCTACTTACTTGACTAGCCTCATCTTGCTCTGCTCTTCAGAGCATATTAGCTGCCTTTCTGTTCCTGTCCCCCTACCTGTAACTCCTACATACTTCAGGTCTCAGCCTAAATTATCAATTCCTCAAGAAATTTATCACTGCCTTTCCAATATAAATTAGACTTCTCTGATATCTGTTTTTATAGCTCTATGTTTTTCTCTGATGACTCATACTGTAATTATAATCATGTTGTTCTTTGTATATCTGTGTCTGCTATCACTTTTTTTTTTTTTTTTGAGACAGAGTTTCATTCTGTCACCCAGGCTGGAGTGCAATGGCGCGATCTCAGCTCACTGCAACCTCCACTTCCCAGGTTCAAGTGATTCTCCTGCCTCAGCCTCTGGAGTAGCTGGGATTACAGGCGCCCGCCACCACACCCGGCTGATTTTTCTATTTTTAGTAGAGATGGGGTTTCTCACTGTTGGCCAGGCTTGTCTCGATCTCCTGACCTCAGGTGATCTGCCTGCCTTGGCCTCCTAAAGTGCTGGGATTACAGGCGTGAGCCACCGGGCCCGGCCTGCTATCGCTTTTAAACTCGACAGGCATCTTGATTATTTATGCACTGTTTTATCCCCGGCACCTAACACAGGGCCTAGCACATAGTAAGCACTTTGTTTTCTTTTTGTTAATAAACTGCATCTATGTAATTAATAACTCTAAAGCTAATAAGTCAAATTATTGATCTGAGCATGTCAAATGGGTAAAATGGAAAATTGAGCAAATTTATTTATAGGCCACTAAGACAACCATATCTTAAAGGTAATTTTTAAAAAGCAATAGCCCAGTGATTGAAAGTATGTGTGCTTATATACCTTTTCACCTTGTAGCAATCAAGAATTGGGGCATGTAAAATGATTAAAACAATATTGTCTGAAACTGAAAAGGACAGCCTGCCTCCTTTGCCTGGAATGCTGCCTTTCCTTTAATGTTCAACTCCTCTTGTATTTTCTTCATGAAGTCTTCTTGTAAGACTGAAACGCCCAGTGACTTTTCCTCCTCTGAATTTCTGTTAAAGTCCAAGGCCCCAAAGTCAGCACTAGATCCTATAGCCTGCCTTGTATTGTCCATAGCTGCTTTCAATGTTAGTCTTATCTCACCTTATTAGATTGTAAATCCCTGGAAGGGAAGAAACATACCTTTATACCTCTTCTATAATCCCATGGCGCCTAAAGCAGTGCTGAGAACATGATGTCTGCATAATGAGCACTCATTGAGTTGTCTGTAGGCAAAAACAATTAATTAATCTGACAGTTTGCAGTTTGTGGGTCATGGGTGTGTTTGAATCTTTTCAGCACGGAGCTTGCTCTCCAACTACTGTCAGCCTGGATCGTCAGCAATAAGGAGGGATACGGAGTCTCCTTTCTTCCTCTTCGACTTCTCTAAGGTCTTGCCATAAAACAAACTAAAACAAATCATTAGAACTGTTCCAACTCTGGGATTTGCTTCTCTTTAAGGAACACGGTTTAATGGTCAAAAAAGCAGCTGCTTTGTATTCTGGAGAATGTACCTAATTAATCAGAGGCCAAACAAATAGAAATAAATTCAGGCTTCCATTTTATTATTGAGTAAGGCCCATTTGACCTCCAAACAGATTTTGGGCAGGACAGGAGCATGTCCTGCTGATTTGAGGAGCTCCTCACAGATCCGTGGGAATTTTGGTAGGATCAAGCAGCGTCCTTGAGCAATGGCAGCCTCCTTTACTGTAGACCTCTAGAAAAAATTGCCAAGAGGTAATTGCTAGCCATACAATGAGAAGGAAGGGAGAGTGTTGCACTGAAGACAGAAAGGATGTGGATGGCTGGCTCTTTCTGTAATCCTTCATGCTGACCCTATTCCATTCAATTGGTCGTTTGTGAGCTTTTCAAAATTATTTCTTGAGACTATTATGTGACTCAAGTGACTCTAAGGAAAAGTAAGAATTCCTTCTAGCTTTCTAGGAGCTTGCAATCTGCTCAGAAAGATAAGATTACACACGAGGCAGGTAGGTAACAATAGAAGACAGAATTTGATGACATATTGATCAGAGAAGGGCAAAATCACTCTGAATGGGAATTATCAGAGAAGATTCTGTAGGGTAGTGGAAACTCTACTGAACTTTGTAAGGGCCATTTATGGTGATATTTTCATAGCTAGGTCATTAACAGTTAATTTACTTCCTTCCCCAAAATGGTTCAATTTACATCAGATGCTGAGTTATTTGATTTACAAAATCCGATTTAAGAGTCAAGGTGGCTCACACCTGTAATCCCAACACTTTGCGAGGCTGAGGCAGGAGGATATTTAGAACCCAGGTGTTCAAGACCAGTCTGGGTAACATGGCATAACCCTGTCTCTACAAAATATGCAAAAAATTAGCTGGGTGTGGTGGCGTGTACCTGTAGTCCCAGCTACTCAGGAAGCTGAGGTGGGAGGACCGCTTGAGCCCAGGAGGTAGATGCTGCAGTGTGCCATGATTGTGCCACTGCATTCCAGCCTGGGTGACAGAGTGAGATTCTGTCTCAAAAAAAAAAAAAAAAAAAAAAAGCCAGGGGCAGTGGCTCACACCTGTAATCCCAACACTTTGGGAGGCCAAGGCGGGTGGATCATTTGAGGTTAGGAGTTTGATACCAGCCTGGCCAACATGGTGAAACCCCATCTCTACTAAAAATACAAAAATTAGCTGGGTGTGGTAGTGCATGCCTGTAATCCCAGCTACTCGGGAGGCTGAGGCAGGAGAATTGCTTGAGCCTGGGAGGCAAAGGTTGCCGTGAGCTGAGATCACGCCACTGCACTCCAGTCTGGGCAACAGAGAGAGACCCTGTCTCAAAATAAATAAATAAATAATAAAAATAACAATACTGTGTAGCTTACCTACCTATGAGTTTGTCTAAGTAAATAAAGGACTGTTTGGTTAAGCAAATCGGTTTATCCCTGTGTCCTCTCTTTCTATAAAAATGAGGGCATCAGTTTAGAGAGCAGTTTCCCAAAGAAGTTCTACAAAATGTTAATAGATATTAAAAAAAAAAAAAAGGTGGGGGGCTGGGCGCGGTGGCTCACGCCTGTAATCCCAGCATTTTGGGGGCCTGAGACGGGCGGATCACCTGAGGTCAGGAGTTCCAGACCAGCCTGACCAACATGGTGAAACCCCATCTCTACTAAAAATAGAAAATTAGCCAGGCGTGGTGGCATATGCCTGTAATCCCAGCTCCTCGGGAGGCTAAAGCAGGAGAATTGCTTGAACCCGGGAGCCAGAGGTTGCAGTGAGCTGAGAACACGCCACTGCACTCCAGCCTGGGCAACAAGAGCAAAACTCCATCTCAAAAAAAAAAAAAAAAAAGGCAGGGGGGTGCTACATGCTCATGTGTGTTTCACAAACTACCGGTTAAACAAAGTTATACTGGGTTCTTATAATAGAATTTCTTGCAGCCTTTAATATGATTATTTGAATTGTGGCTTCTCAAGATGAGGGTAAAGTATTAATATGTACCATTTCCCAAGCTTATTTGACTATAGGATACCTTTTAAATAAAGTGTCACTAGGACTGTGCTCTAAAAACTTGGGCAAGAAGAATGCCTTTTCTGACTTAATTCTGTGATTCTGCGTTTGTACATTAAATGTATTTTTGTGGATCTATATGAAATCTAATTATTTTGCTAGTGTTAATTTCACTTAGAACATGTAAGAATTAGGCCAGGCGTGATCACTTAGAACATAAAAGAATTAGGCTGGGGCTGGGCGCAGTGGCTCATGCCTGTAATCCTAGCACTCTGGGAGGCCTAGGTGGGTGGATCACCTGGGGTCAGGAGTTTGAGACCAGCCTGGCCAACATGGTGAAAACCCGTCTCTGCTAAAATTACAAAAATTAGCTGGGCATGGTGGCACACGCCTGTAATCCCAGCAACTCGGGAGGCTGAGGCAGGAGAACAGCTTGAACCCAGGAGGTGGAGGTTGCAGTGAGCAGAGATCGCACCATTGCACTCCAGCCTGGGTGACAAGAACTAAACTCCATATAAAAAAAAAAAAAAATTATGCGATCTTTTTAATACATACCAAACTTAGAGAACATGTTTGTTTGTTTTTCTCAAGTAATCTAAACCAGGTTGCAGTTACAGGTAATGTGTTATGCTAAAAGACTGAAATGGTGCCAATTATATAATTGAAGTTCAATATTTTCTTGATATTAATTTTATAGTCTTTTGATTCTCTAGCGTTTTCGCCAAAGATGGCCACCTTAGAAACAACTTTTTGTGCTTAAGTTTGTCCATTAAAAGGACTCTGTTTGATATGAGCCCATTTTTCTGTGGCAGAAAATCACCTGATCAAAACAAGGTTAAACCTCAGAAAAGTTACCTCCTTAAATAAAGCCTGGAGCTTTATTTAATTATGATTTTACTATCTGATAACTACAGATTGCCTCCACTCCCAAGAAAAGATGACAAGTCAAGTTTGTTTGTTTGTTTCCAGAATCTGCAAACACTTACTTTTACATTTAAAAAAGTTACCCTGCCTCGAAATGTCAGCCTCTGGGGTTTTGTGAGACCCCTGCTGATTGACCCTACCCTTGACCTTAGCTCCAAAGCCCAACTCCATTCTGGCATGCTGGTGTAGAGAATTTATTTATTTTAACAGTAGGGAGCCAGAATTCCAGGAATATGCTTTTAAAAAGCCTCAAGAGCTATTTACCAGATCATCAGCTCCACAGGACTGGGAGGCCTCCACTAACACACAAAGTGGGTAGTAGTGGTTGGTGGCAGCCAAGGGCTCCAGGGGCTGGCTCAGCTCTAAGCAACAGGACATAAGGGAGTGTGAAAGGACTTCCACTAGAAGTGGTCTTTTTGATCATCAGGAAAAAAAGGAAAATAGACATATTTTAATAGTAGAGACCTTTCAGTAAAAAGGGGTGGTCCTTTAAGTTCCTCAGGTTATATTTATTAAAGCATGGAGGCAGTCTTAGGGCCAACTCTCCATTTTATCTGTCTGCCTCTATCCATTGATTCTCATTCTCTGTCATATGTCCTGTTAGTTTTACTATAAGATTGTAAAGTATGAGATAATATGCATCTTTATTCTCTTAAAAATGGTTTTTATTAGAATTGGGTAACCTGCCTGTTAAACGTTTGTAAAATACTAAAAAGTACGAAAAGGAAAAAATAAAAATTACTCATATGATGCTATCCAAACACAGCTACTATTAATAATTTAGTAAATTTCCTTTAGTTTTTTCTTGGGTAGGGCAGAGTCTCTTTTTACACATTTATAATAATTTTTATATACAATTTTCTCAGTAGATTTACTTAAATATTTTGAAGCATACAGAAGAGTTGAAAACGTTTTATTGTGAACACCTATATTCTCATCGCTTATTTATACAGTTAACATTTTACTATAAATGCTGTATCACATATCTCTCTATTCATCCTTCAATCCATCTTATTTTTAAACATGTTTCTTTTTATTTTTTGCGACAGGGTCTGGCTCTATTGCCCAGGCTGGAGGGCATTGGCGCCATCTTGGCTTACTGCAACCTCTGCCTCCTGGGTTCAAGCCATCCTCCCACCTCAGCCTCCCAAGTAGCTGGGACTATGGTGCATGGAACCATGCCTGGCTAACTTTTATATTTTGTGTAGAGACAGGTTTTCACCATGTTTCTGAAGCTGGTCTTGAACTTGTGAGCTCAAGCAGTCTGCCCACATCAGCCTCCCAAAGTACTGGGATTACAGGTATGAGAAACATGTCAAAGTAGGCATATAGACATTATTTTCTTTTTCTTTTCTTTCTTTCTGTTTTTTTGAGATGGAGTTTCACTCTTGTTGCCTAGGCCTGGAGTGCAATGGCGTAATCTCGGCTCACTGCAACCTCCACCTCCCGAGTTCAAGCGATCCTCCTGCCTCAGCCTCCTGAGTAGCTGGGATTACAGGCATGCGCCACCATGCCCGGCTAATTTTTGTATTTTTAGTAGAGATGGGGTTTCTCCATATTGGTCAGGCTGGTCTCAAACTCCTGACCTCAGTTGATCTGCCTGCCTCGGCCTCCCAAAGTGCTGGGATTACAGGCGTGAGCCACTGCGCCTGGCCTGACATTATTTTCAATTGCTATATTTCTTGCAGTGAATTTTGACTTTCTTTTAAATTATTTCCCTATGGTTGACCAATTGCTTACTTCCCATTTTTTACTATTTACATAGACTTCATAGGAAGGATACACTTCTAAAATTTAATAGTAATTTCTGGCTATAGTAGAAGAGTAATACTGGAAAAATTGATAGGGACCATGTTGTGGAAGGTTTTGAGTACCAGGGAAGTTACAGCAAACTGTAGTATAGTTACATTCTTGGAATCAGATAGATCATATACTTATTAGGTAACTGACATTGGAAAAACTGTTAAACCTCTCTCAGGCTGTTTTCTCACCTGTCAAGCGGAGAGGCTATTATTACTTGTCTTACAGGGTAATTGTAGGGATTAAGTAACATATATGCTACTTCCTTAAAAAATAGAAGATTTTATCTGTACATAATAAATAGAAGATTTCTCAAAACAATGGTTTCATGTCAAAGTTCATGGAAAAAATGTATTGGAGGATTTTTGAGTAGGACAGAGATGTAGATCAGACCTGATTTTAGGTGGCTTAATGCTGTAGAATTGTGCATGATGCATAAGAGTGAGGGAGAAAGGTTATAAGGAGGTAGATTTGATTCAATTTAATAAATATCTACTGAGTGTGTTTGAAATGTAAAGCACTGTGCTAGGTGCCTTGGGATTATAAAGCAGAGTGAGACAGCTGCCACAGAGATTTTAATTTGGTGGGTAATGCATTGGGTGAAGCAAGAGCTATAAAACCAAGCAGAATCCATCCACCCTGATTCATTATTTACCATCCATCCACCCATCCATCCATTTACTCATCCACCCATCCACCCATGCATCCATCCATCCATCCATCCATCCATCCAATGAATATTGATTTGCTCCTGTCCTATGTCAGTTAGTGTTCTAGATGCTGAAGATATAGCATGAGCAAAACAGAATAAAATCCTTGCCTTCATGTAGCTACATTCTAGTGGAAGAGGAGACAATATATAAATAAATGCATAATAAAATATCACATAGTATAATAATGAGTATCTTGAAGAAAAAAACAATGTAAAGGAATAAAGCCGTGTGGACAACTGGAGCCCTACCTCATATCATATCTTTTTTTTTTTTTTTTTTTTTTTTTTTTTTTGAGATGGAGTCTCATTCTGTCGCCCAGGCTAGAGTGCAGCAGTGTGATCTCGGCTCACTGCAAGCTCCGCCTCCCACATTCACACCATTCTCCTGCCTCAGCCTCCTGAGTAGCTGGGATTACAGGCACCCACCACCACGCCCGGCTAATTTTTTGGATTTTTTTTAGTAGAGACGGGGTTTCACCGTGTTAGCCAGGATGGTCTCGATCTCCTGACCTCGTGATCTGCCCATGTTGGCCTCTCAAAGTGCTGGGATTACAGGTGTGAGCCACCGTGCCCGGCCGTCATGTCATATTTTTAAAACTTAATTTCAGCTGTAGTAATAACGTGAATGTGAAAGTAAAAACCTTAAATTTGGCCAGACGTGGTGGCTCATCCCTGTAATCCCAGAACTTTGGGAGGCCAAGGTGGGCAGATCGCTTGAGCCTGGGAGGTTGAGGCTGCAAAACCGAGATGGCACCACTGCGCTACAGCCTGGGCAACAGAGCAAGACCCTGTCTCAAACAAACAAACTTTATGACTTTGAGAAAACATAGGATAATTATCTTTAAGACTTGGGGGTAGAGGATGATTAAAAAGTATAAACTATGAGAGGTAAAAGATTGATAAATAAAAGTTCACATTAGGAACGTCTGCTCATCAAAGACACTATAAAAAGACTGAAAAGACAGGATATGAAATGGAAAAAGTATTTTTTCTTTTTCTTTTCTTTTTTTTTTTTTTTTTGAGACAGGGTCTTGCTCTGTCACTCAGGCTGGAGTGCAGTGTTGCAGTCATAGCTCATCTCCACCTCCTGGTCTCAAGCAATTCTGCCATCTCAGCCTCTCGAGTAGCTGGGACTACAGGGACCACCACCACGCCTGGCTTATTTTTTTATTTTTTGTAGAGACGGGGTTTCGCCATGTTGCCCAGGCTGGTCTTGAACTTCCAAGCTCAAGGGATCTGCCCACCTCGGCCTCCCAAAGTGCTGGGATTACAGCCATTGCACCCAACTGGAAAAAGTATTTTCAGCACACACGCGCGCGCGCGCGCATACACACACTCTCTCTTTCTTTCTCTCTCTCTCTCTATCTTATTTCAAGGTATTGGCTTATATGATTGTGGGGACTGCCAAATCTGAAACCTGTAGGGCAGGCCAGCAGTTTGGAAACTCTCAGGCAGGAGCTGCTGCTGCTGTTTTGAGTCAGAATTTTTTCTTCCTTAGGGAAACCTCAGTTTTTCTCTTAAGGACTTTCAGCTGGCTGGATAAGTCTCACCCACATTATCAAGGATAAGCTCCTTTACTTAAAGTAAATTATTGTATGTCTTTTTTTGTTTGTTTGTTTGTTTGAGACAGAGTTTTGCTCTTGTTGCCTAGGCTGGAGTGCAATGGCGCAATCTCAGCTCACCGCACCGTCTGCCTCCCGGGGTTCAAGCGATTCTCCTGCCTCAGCCTCCTGAGTAGCTGGGATTACAGGCGCCCGCCACCACACCCGGCTAATTTGTTTGTATTTTTAGTAGAGACGGGGTTTCACCATGTTGACCAGGCTGGGCTTGAACTCCTGACCTCAGGTGATCCGCCCACCTCGGCCTCCCAAAGTACTGGGATTACAGGAATGAGCTACTGTACCTAGCCGATTGTAAGTCTTAACAGTGTCTCCAAAATACTTTCACAGCAACATAAATAACATAAATAACTGGGTGCTTTAGCCTAGCTAAGTTGATACATAAACTCACCATCACAGTCACAAAACAAAGAAGTTATGACACACATTTGTCAAATGCTGTAAAAGCTGGAGGCCAGAGAGAGAGGGTGCTTAAAAGAGTTCACAAGGAGCCTTCTCATACCCTAGGTGAGAATGTCAGTGACTTGACAACATATTCAGGATCCCCTTATCAGAGTGTGGATTGGCCTCAGTAAAAGCAGGGAATATTCCTTTAATGAGACCAAATTGTATCAAGCAGTCCCCGCTTATCAGTGGTTTTGCTTTCTGTGGTTTCAGTTACCCATAGTCAACCATGGTCTGAAAATATTAAATGGAAAATCCCAGAAATAAACAATTCATATTTTAAATTGCACGCTCTTCAGAGTAGCATGATGAAATCTCATGCCGTCCCACTCCATCCTACCAGGGAGATGAATCATCCTTTCGTCTAGCCGTCCATGCTGCACAGGAATACTTGGGAAATGTTGTGGGTTCAGTTCCAGACCACTGCAACAAAGTGCGTATCTCCATAAAGCGAGTCACACAAATTTTCTGGTTTCCCAGTTAGGTTTACATTATACTGTTATTTATTTATTTATTTATGAGACAGAGTCTCACTCTGTTGCCCAGGCTGGAGTGCAATGGCGCGATCTCGGCTCACTGCAACCTCCCCGCTCCAAGTTCAAGCGATTCTCCTGCCCAGCCTCCTGAATAGCTGGGATTACAGGCACCTGCCACCTCACCTGGCTAATTTTTGTATTTTTAGTAGAGATGGGGTTTCACCATCTTGGTCAGGCTGGTCTTGAACTCCTGACCTCGTGATTCACCCACCTCAACCTCCCAAAGTGCTGGAATTACAGGCGTGAGCCACGGTGCCTGGCCTATACTGTAGTTTATTAAATGTGCAATAGCATTGCATCTTTAAAAAGTACGTACCTTAATTAAAATATACTTTATTGCTAAAAAAGTAGCAGTACTAATAATGCTAACAATAATCTGAGCTGTCAGCGAATCATCTTTTTTTTTTTTTTTTTTTTTGCTGGTGGAGGGTCTTTCCTTGTTGTTGATGGCTGCTGACTGATGAGAAGGATGGTTGCTGAAGGTTGGGGGCTGTGGCAATTTCTTTCTTTCTTTTTTTGAGATGGAGTTTCACTCCTGTCACCCAGGCTGGAGTGCAGTGGCACAATCTTGGCTTACTGCAACCTCTGCCTCCCAGGTTCAAGCAGTTCTCCTGCCTCAGCCTCCTGAGTAGCTGGGATTACAGGTGTGCACCACCACGCTCAGCTAATTTTTTCACCATGTTGGCCAGGCTGGTCTTCAACTCCTGACTTCAGGTGATCCGCCCACTTCGGCCTCCCAAAGTGCTGGGATTACAGGCATGAGCCACCGTGCCGGGCCTGGCAATTTCTTTAAAAGAAAACAGTGAAGTTTGCCACCTCGATTGACTCTTTCTTTCAAAAAGATTTCTCTGTAGCATGCAATGCTGTTTGATCCGCTTTTATCCATAGTAGAACTTCCAGAATTGAAGTCAGTCCTCTCAAACTTTGATACTGCTTTATGAATTAGCTTTATGCAATAATCCTTTGTTGTGTTTTTTTTTTTTTTTTTTTGAGATGGAGTCTCGCTGTGTCTCCAAGGCTGGAGTGTGGTGGTGTGATCATGGTTCCCTGCAACCTCCGCCTCTTGGGTTCAAGTGATTTTCCTGCCGCAGCCTCCTGAGTAGCTCAACTACAGGCATGTGCAACCACGCCCAGCTAAGTTTTGTATTTTTAGAAGAAACTGGGTTTCACCATGTTGGCCAGGCTCGTCTCGAACTCCTGGTCTCAAGTGATCTGCCTGCCTCAGCCTCCCAAAGTCCTGGGATTATAGGTGTGAGCCACTGCGCCTAACCCTTTGTTGTCTGAAAATTTCAACGATGTTCACAGCCTCTTCACCAGGAGTAGAGTCCCTCTCAAGAAACCACTTTCTTTGCTAGCTCATCAAGCAAAAAAATTCCTCACCTGTTCTTTTCTTTTCTTTTCTTTTTTTTTTTTTTTGAGTTGGAGTCTCGCTCTGTCACCAGGCTGGAGTGCAGTGGCATGATCGTGGCTCACTGCAACCTCTGCCTCCCAGGTTCAAGCTATTCTCCTGCCTCAGCCTCCCGAGTAGCTGGGATTACAGGCGCTCACCACAATGCCCAGCTACGTTTTGTATTTTTAGTAGAGACGGGGTTTCACCATGTTGGCCCGGCTGGTCTCGATCTCTTGACCTCGTGATCTGCCTGCCTAGGCATTGCAGAGTGCTGGGATTAAAGGCGTGAGCCACTGTGCTTGGCCACCTGTACAAGTTTTATCAGGAGATTGTAGCAATCTAGTCACATCTTTGAGCTCTGCTTCCACTTCTAGTTCTCCTGTTATTTCTACCACATCTGTAATTACTTTCTCAACTGAAGTCTTGAACCCTTTGAAGTTGTCCATGAGAGCTGGAATTAACTTCTTCCAAACTTCTGTTAATGTTGATATTTTTACTTCCTCCCATGATCACAAATGTTCTTAATGGCATCTAAGTGGTGATTCCTTTTCAGAAGGTTTTCAATTTACTTTGTCTAGATTCACCAGAGTAATCACTACCAATGGCAGCTATAGCTTTAAAAAATGTGTTTCTTTTCTTTCTTCTTTTTTTTTTTTTTTTTTTGAAATGGAGTTACTCTCTTGTCGCCCAGGCTGGAGTGCAATGGTGTGGTCTCAGCTCACTGCAACCTCTGCCTCCCGGGTTCAAGCGATTCTCCTGCCTCAGCCTCCTGAGTAGCTGGGATTACAGGCATGCAGCACCACACCTGGCTAATTTTTTTTTCTTTTCTTTTCTTTTTTTTTTTTTTTCGAGACAGAATTTCACTCTTGTTGCCCAGGCTGGAGTGCAATGGGGTGATTTAGGCTCACTGCAACCTCTGCCCCCTGGGTTCAAGTGATTCTCCTGCCTCAGCCCCCCAAGTAGCTGGGATTACAAGTGTCCACCACCATGCCCAGCTAATTTTTGTATTTTTAGTAGAGACTGGGTTTCACCATGTTGGCCAGGCTGGTCTCAAACTCCTGACCTCAGGTGATCTGCCCACCTTGACCTCCCAAAGTGCTGGGATTATAGGCGTGAACCACGGCACCCGGCCTAATTTTGTATTTTTAGTAGAGTTTCACCATGTTGGCCAGGGTTGTCTCGATCTCCTGACCTCAGGGGCCACTCGCCTACGCCTCCCAAAGTGCTGGGATTACAGGTGTGAGCCACCATGCCCGGTCAAAAAGTGTGTTCCTTAAATAATAAGACTCAAGGCTGGGTGCAGTGGCTCATGCCTGTAATCCCAGCACTTCAGGAGGCCAAGGCGGGCAGATCACCTGAGGTCAGGAGTTCAAGCCCAGCCTGGCCAACATGGCAAAACCCGTCTCTACTAAAAACATAAAAATTAGCTGGGTGTGGTGGCAAGCACCTGTCATCCCAGTTACTTAGGAGGCTGAGGCAGGAGAATCCCTTGAACCTGGGAGGTGGAGGTTGCAGTGAGCTGAGATTGGACCATTGCACTCCAGCCTGGGCAACAAGAGTGAAACTCCATCTCAAAAATGAAATAAGGGCTGGGCGTGGTGGCTCACGCCTGTAATCCCAGCACTTTGGGAGGCCGACATGGGCAGAGCACCTGAGGTCGGGAGTTTGAGACCAGCCTGACCAACATGGGGAAAGCCTTTCTCTACGAAAAATACAAAATTAGCAGGGCATGGTGGCACATGCCTGTAATCCCAGCTACTTGGAAGGCTGAGGCAGGAGAATCGCTTGAACTTGGAAGGCGGAGGTTGCGGTGAACCGAGATCATGCCGTTGCACTCTAGCCTGGGCAAAAAGAGCGAAACTCTGTCTCAAAAAAAAGGAAAGAAAAAATAAGACTCTAAAGTCAAAATTACTCTTTGAGCCATAGGCTACAGAATGGATGTTGTGTTAGCAGGCATGAAAACAACTATTTTTTTTTTTGGGGGGGACAGAGTTTTGCTCTTATTGTCCAGGCTGGAGCGCAATGGTGAAATCTCAGCTGTGCCTCCCGGGTTCAAGCAATTCTCCTTCCTCAGTCTCCCAAGTAGCTGGGATTACAGGCATCCGCCACCACGCCCAGCAAATTTTTTTGTATTTTTAGTAGAGACGGGGTTTCTCCATGTTGGTCAGGCTGGTCTCAAACTCCCAACTTCAGGTGATCAACCTGCCTCGGTCTCCTAAAGTGCTGGGATTACAGGAAAACAACTTTTAATCTACTCATACATCTCCATCAGAGCTCTTGGATGATCAGATGCATTGTCAACGAGCAGTAATATATATATATATTTTTTGTTTGTTTGTTTGTTTCTTTTTTCTTTTTTTTTGAGTTGGAGTTTTGCTCTTGTTGCCCAGGCTGGAATACAGTGGTGCAATCTCAGCTCACTGCAACCTCCGCCTCCCGGGTTCAAGCAATTCTCCTGCCTTAGCCTCCTGAGTAACTGGGATTACAGGCATGTGCCTCCATGCCCAGCTAATTTTGTATTTTTAGTAGAGATGGGGTTTCACCATATTGGTTAGGCTGGTCTGGAACTCCTGACCTAAGGTGATCCACCTGCCTCAGCCTTGCAAATTGCTGGGATTACAGGCACGAGCCACTGCGCCTGGCCCCAGCAGTAATATTTTGAAAGGAATTTTTTTTTTCTGAGCGGTAGGTCTCAACAGTGGGCTTTAAAGTATTCAGTAAACCATGCTGTGAACAGATGTGCTGTCATGCAGGCTTTGTTGTTCCATTTATAGAGCACAGGCAGAGTAGATTTAGCTTTTTTTTTTTTTTTGAGACAGAGTTGTACTGTGTCACCCAGGCTTGAGTGAAGTGGTGCCATCTTGGCTCACTGTAACCTCTGCCTTCCGGGTTCAAGTGATTCTTCTGCCTTAGCCTACCGAGTATCTGGGACTACAGGTGTATGCCATCACACCCGGCTAATTTTTGTATTTTTAGTAAAGACGGGGTTTTGCCATGTAGGCGAGGCTGGATTTAGCATCATTTTTAAGAGCCCTAGAGTTTTTGGAATGGTAAATGAGCAATGGCTTCAACTTAAAGTCATCAGCTGCATTAGTCCATAAGAAGAGAGTCAGCCTGTCCTTTGAAGCCAGACATTAATTTTTCTCTAGCTACAAAATTCCTAGATGGCATCTTCTTCCAATGTAAGGCTGTTTTGTCTACATTGAAAAATCTGTGGTCTGGTGTGGTGGTTCATGCCTGTAATCCCAGCATTTTGGGAGGCTGAGGCAGGAGGCTCGCTTAAGCCCAGGAGTTCAAGACCAGCCTGGACAACAAAACGAGATTCTGTCTCTACAAAAAATAAAAATTAAACAAAAAAGAATGTCTGTTGTTCAGTGTATCCACCTTAACCCATGATCTTAGCTAGATCTTCTGGATAACTTGCTGCAGCTCCTACATCAGCACTCGCTGCTTCACCTTGCACTTTTTTTGTTACGGAGGTGGCTTCTTTCCTTAAACTTCATGAACCAACCTCTGCTAGCTTCAGACTTTTCTTCCATTGCTTCCAGCACTCTCAGCCTTCATTGAATTGAAGAGTTAGAGTTAGGGTCTTGCTCTGGATTAGGCTTTGGCTTATGAGAATGTTGTGGTTGGTTTGATCTATCCAGGCCACTTAGACATTCTCCATTTCAGCAATAAGGCTGTTTCACTGTCTTATCATTCATGTGTTCACTGGAGTAGCACTTTTAATTTCCTCCAAGAACTTTTTCCGGCCAGGTACGATGGCTCATGCCTGTAACCCCAGCATTTTGGGAGGCTGAGGCAGGCGGATCACTTAAGGTCAGGAGCTCGAGATCAACCTAGCTAATGTAGTGAAACCCTGTCTCTACTTAAAATAGAGGCATGGTGGTGGGCACCTGTAATCCCAGCTACTCAGGAGGTCGAGGCAGGAGAATTGCTTGAACCCAGGAGGCGGAGGTTGCAGTGAGCCGAGATTGAGCCACACTACACTCCAGCCTGGGCAATAGAGTGAGACTCCTGTCTCAAAAAAAAAAAAGAACTTTATCTTTGTATTCACAACTTCGCTGTTTGGTGCAAGAAGCCTAGCTTTTGGCCTCCCTCAGCTTTTGATATGCCTTCCTCAGTAAGTTTAATCATTTCTAGCTTTTGATTGAAAGTGAGAGACGGCTGGGCGTGGTGGCTCACGCTTGTAATCCGAGCACTTTGGGAGGCCGAGGTGGGCGGATCATGAAGTCAGGAGTTTGAGACCAGCCTGGCCAACACAGTGAAACCCTGTCTCTACTAAAAATACAAAAATTAGCTGGGCGTGGTGGTGGGTGCCTGTAATTCCAGCTATTTGGGAGGCTGAGGCAGGAGAATCACTTGAACCCAGGAGATGGAGGTTTTAGAGAGCTGAGATTGTGCCACTGCACTCCAGCCTGGGCGACAGCGCTAGACTGTGTCTCAAAAAAAAAAAAAAAAAAGAAAGTGAGAGACATGTGACTCTTCCTTTCACTTGAACACTTAGAGGCCATTGTAGGGTTATTAATTGACCTAATTTCAATCTTATTATGTCTCACAGAATAAGGAAGCCTGAGGTAAGGGAGAGAGAAGTGGGAATGGCTGCTTGGTGGAGCAGTCAGAACACACACAACATTTATATATTAAGTTCGCTGTCGTATGTAGATGGGCATGGTTCATGACACCCCAAACAATTACAATAGTAACATCAAAGATCAGTGATCACAGATCACCTAACAGATATAATAATGGAAAAGTTTGGGTGGGGCGTGGTGGCTTATGCCTGTAATCCCAGCACTTTGGGAGGCCGAGGTGGGTGGATCACGAGGCCAGGAGTTCAAGACCAGCCTGGCCAACATGGCGAAACCTGAAACCCCGTCTCTACTAAAAATACAAAAATTAGCTGGGTGTGGTGGTGTGCGCCTGTAACACCAGCTACTCAGGAGGCTGAGGCAGGAGAATCGCTTGAACCCAGGAGGCAGAGGTTGCAGTGAGCCGAGATCGCGCCACTGCACTCCAGCCTGGGTGACAAGAGCACTCCGTCTCAAAAAAAAAAAAGGAAAAGTTTGAAATATCATAAGAATTACAAAAATGTGACACAGAGACATGAAGTAAGCACTGCTGGAAAAATGGCACGCATAGACTTGCTTGATTCAGGGTTACCACAAACCTTCAGTTTGTAAAATGCAGTATCTGAAGTACAGTGAAGTGAAGCACAATAAAACAGAGGTGTCCCTATCTCTGCTACTCACCTGTTAGTCACTTAGCAGTGTCTTGGTTACCGGATCAAAAAAGCACAGTAGATATAGGGTTTGGTACTATCCATTGTTTTAGGCATCCACTGGGGGTCTCGGAATGTATCCCCTGGGATAATGGGAAAGTACTATATTACAGAACATCTGAGGTGAGTCATAGAAATTATGTAACCATGGCATTTTTATCACTGATAACTCAGTAGTGAGGCCAAGGGAGACTGTCAGAGGTAAAATGGAAAGAGGGGAGACAGTGATTACTGGATGACAGGGAAAAGATGTAAAGGTTTACTGTGCATTGTTTTTGGGTTTTTTTTTGAGACAGAGTCTTGCTCTGTCGCCCAGGCTGGAGTGCAGTGCTGCGATCTAGGCTCACTGCAAACTCTGTCTCCCGGGTTCAAGCAATTCTTCTGCCTCAGCCTCCCAAATAGCTGAGATTACAAGCATGCACCACCATGCCTGGCTAATTTTTATATTTTTAGTAGAGATGAGGTTTCACCATGTTAGCCAGGCTGGTCTCCAACTCCTGACTTCAAGTGATCTGCCTGCCTCGGCTTCCCAAAGTGCTGTGATTACAGACATGAGCCACTGCGCCCGGCCAACACTGTCTTTTTAATGCCCAAAACTAAAAGGAGACATGTCCGTGGGGAAAGGATATATCAAATTTGAAAAGAGTTCACTAATGACCAAAAATTCCAAATCATAGCTGGGACTCCCTCAATTTCTTTAACCTTTGCCCAGTCCCTCCACCCCACACTATTCTTCAGCAATTAACTGAATTACTTAAGTTATTAAAATAAGAAAATATCAGCATGAAACGTGTAAGAATGGAAAATAAGTAAATAAATTAAAAATGTGAAAGAAACAAGCAAAAAGTTAAAAAGAAAAACCATTATGCCTGTAATCCCAGCACTTTAGGAGGCCGAGGCAGGCAGATCACCTGAGGTCAGAAGTTCGAGACTGGCCTGGCCAACATGGTGAAACCCCATCTCTACTAAAAACACAAAAAATTAGCCGGGTATGGTGGCAGGTGCCTATAATCGCAGCAACTTGGGAGGCTGAGGCAGGACAATCGCTTGAACCTGGGATGGAGAGGTTGCAGTGAGCCGAGATCGTGCCATTATACTCCAGCCTGGGCAACAAGAGCAAAACTCCATCTCAAAAAAAAAAAAAAAAAAAAAAACTAAGAAAAACAATCCAAGGAAACATGAAAAATTCCAACAACTCGTTCTGTGTAGTCTCAAAAAAATCAGATATTATTATCTCTCTACTAAAAAGTATCTATGAAGAGATGTAAGCATTTAAAGAGGACATTATGAAATAACCTAGGCTAGGTGTGATGGCGCATGCCTGCAATCCTAACTCTTGGGGAGGTTGAGTGGACACATTGCTTGAGGTCAGGAGTTTGAGACCAGCCTGCCCAACATGGCAAAATCCCATCTCTACTAAAAATACAAAAATTAGCTGGGCGTGGTGGTGTGCACCTGTAATCCCAGCTACTTAGGAGGCTGAGGTGGGAGGATCTCTTGAGCCTGGGAGGCAAAGGTTGCAGTGAGCTGAGATTGCACCACTGCACTCCAGCCTGGGTGACAGTGAGACCCCCCCATCTCAATAAAATAAAATAAAATAACCTAGAGAGTTTTAAAAGCAAGCTGGCAAGCCTTGCTTTTAAAGCAAGGCTGATCCATGTGTCAGAGGTCCTTCCTTTTTAAGGTGGAATAATATCCCATTGTATGTATTTATCACATTTTGTTTATTGATTCATTTATTGATTCATCTGTAATGGATACTTGGGTTGCTTCTACCTTTTGACTATTGTTAATAATGCTGCTATGAACATGGGTGTACAAATCTCTCTTGAGTCTCTGCTTTCAGTTCTTTTAAGTGTATATCCAGAATTACTGGATCATGTGGCAATTCTGTTTTTAATTTTTTGAAGAACTGCCATACTGTTTTCCACAGCAGCCGTACCATTTTACATTCCTGCCAGCAGTGTACAAGGATTCCAGTTTTTCCGCATTCTTGGCAATACTTGTTATTTTATTTTTTCTTTCTTTCTAATAGTAGCCATCCTGCTGGGTATAAGGTGGTATCTCATTGTGGCTTTGATTTGCATTTCCCTAGTGATTAGTGTTGTTGAGCATCTTTCATGTGCTTGTTGGCCACTTGTATATCTTCTTTAGGAAAATGTTACTCAAATTCTTTGCCTGTTTTTTGATCTGGTTGGTATTTTGGTTTTTTGTTTGTTTGTTTTTTGAGATGGAGTCTCACTTTGTCACCCAAACTGGAGTGTAGCGGGGCGATCTCGGTTCACTGCAACCTCTGCGTCCTGAGTTCAAGTGATTCTCCTGCCTCAGCCTCCCGACTAGCTGGGATTACAGGCACACGTGCTACCACACCCAGCTAATTTTTGTATTTTTAGTAGAGACAGGGTTTCACCACATTGGCCAGCCTGGTCTTGAACTCCTGACCTCAAGTGATCTGCCTGTCTTGGCCTCCCAAAGTGCTGGGATTACAGGTGTGAGCCACTGTGCCCAGCCTGGTCTTTTGTTGTTGTTACTGAGTTTAGGAGTTCCTTACATAGTCTGAGTATTAACCGCTTATCATATACAAGATTCGCAAATGTTTTCTGTCATTCTGTAATTTTTCTTTTCCCTCTTTGTGTCCTTTGATGCACAGTTTTTTATTTTGATGTAGTCTGTTTTATCTATTATTACTTTTGCTGCCTGCGCTTTCGGTGTCATATTCAGAAATCATTCCCAAATCCAATGTCATAAACCCCTGGTTTTTAGTAAGTGTGTTTTGACTGTTCATAACTTCTAACTAATCTGTAATTGCAGATTATATTTATTTTTATATAGAAAAAATTAACTCATCAAGCAGATTTATTCTTTTAATAATTAATTTGTAGCTTTCTTATTTTAGGGTCAAGAACTATGGCTTAGGCTCTAGATTTCCATTCTTTAGAATTTGTTAAGATTTTCCTTGTGGTTTAGAACATTTCAATGTTTGTAAATATTCTTGGACTTTAGAAAAGAATGCATGTAGGCTGAGTGCAGTGGCTCATGCCTGTAATCCCAGCACCTTGGGAGGCCGAGGCGGGCGGATCACCTGAGGTCAGGAGTTCGAGACCAGCCTGGCCAACATGGTGAAACCCTGTCTCTAGTAAAAATACAAAAAATTAGCTAGGTGTGGTGGTGGGTGCCTGTAATCCCAGCTACTCGGGAGGCTGAGGCAGGAGAATCGCTTGAACCTGTGAGGCAGAGGTTGCAGTGAGCCGAGATCATGCCATTGCACTCCAGCCTGGGCAATAAGAGTAAAACTCCATCCAAAAAAAAAGAAAGAAAGAAAAGAATGCATGTACTATCTTTTTAGAGTTCAACGTTATCTATATGTATTATATGTGTTTTTTTGTTTGTTTGTTTGTTTGAGACAGAGTCTCACTCTGACACCAGGCTGGAGTGCAGTGGCGCAATATCTGCTCACTGCAACCTCCGCCTCCCGGGTTCAAGCGATTCTCCTGCCTCAGCCTCCTGACATATGTGTTTTGTTTATTTTCCAAATCCTCTCTGTTTATTTTTGGTCTATGTGATCTGTCAAATTCTTAAAGAAATGGGTTAAAAATTTTAAAATAAATTCTCCTTTTATCCCCATTAGTTATTTATTTGAATATTTTGGTGCTATGAGCTTGCACTTTAGAATTAGCATATCAGGGTTTGAGTTCCATGTCCATCTATCACTGTGAACTACGAACATCATTTAATCTCTCTGATGTCTAGTCTTCATTTGCAAAATGAAAGAAGGCATTAACCACAGTCATTCCATGGAGTTGTAAAGATTATTTGAGAAGATGTATTTAAAGCACTCTCACTACAGGTGTGTTCAAAAGATACTCACTATTCTTTTGTCTTGTCCTACTTAATGCTTTTTTTTATTCATTCATTCATTCATTTTTTTTTTTTTTTTGAGATGGAGTCTTGCTCTGTCGCCCAGGCTGGAGTGCAGTGGCACAGCTCACTGCAGCCTCTGCCTCCTGGGTTCAAGTGATTCTCCTGCCTCAGCCTCCTGAGTAGCTGGGATTACAGGTGTGCACCACGACATCCGGCTAATTTTTGTATTTTTAGTAGAGACAGGTTTCACCATGTTGGTCAGGCTGGTCTCGAACTCCTGACCTCATGATCCGCCCACCTCAGCCTCCCAAAGTGCTGGAATTACAGGCGTGAGCCACTGCAGCTGGCCCATTCATTGATTCTTGAGATGGGGCAGGTGGCAGCAGGGGTGGGGTGGTGTTCTTGCTATGTTGCCCAGGCTGGTCTCAATCTCCTGGCCTCAAGAGATCCTTCCACCTGAGCCTTCTGAGTAGCTGAGATTACAGGCATGCACCACCATGCCTGGCAGTGTTGTTTTTTTTTTCCTTTGAGATGGAATCTTGCTCTGTCGCCAGGTGGGAGTGCAGTGGTGTAATCTTGGCTCACTGCAACCTCTGCCTCCTGGCTTCAAGCGATTCTCCTGCCTCAGCCTCCCGAGTAGCTGGGACTACATGTGCACACCACCATGCCCAGCTAATTTTTGTATTTTTAGTAAAGACAGCGTTTCACCATGTTGGCCAGTATGGTCTGGATCTCTTGACCTTGTGATCTGCCCGCCTTGGCCTCCCAAAGTGCTTGGATTTACAGGCGTGAGCCACCAGGCCTGGCCCGTGCTTTCTTTTAAATCATCAATTTCACTTTGATTTTATATTGCTACTTTTGCTTCTTTTTGTCTTCACTTGTTTTACCTTTGTTGGCCATCCATTTAATTTCAATCTATGTTGTTTTAATTCAGATATTATTCATAAAGAGAATATAGCTGTATCTTCTTGTTTTTTCAGAGAGATTTTTATCTTTCAATAGGGAAATTTAGCCCACTGAATTTGTTGTTATTGATGCTAAGAATGTATTCATACACCTTAAATTGTGTTTTCTCTTTTTTATACTTTGTTTTTCCCTTTTCTTCCTGACTTTTGTGGTGTTGGTGAAGTGGTATTCGTTTTAGTTTCTTTGTTTTTCTTTCTTCTCAAATTATTTGAAAGTTCTACAAGAAGTTGTGGTATCTTTAAAACAAAACAAAAAAACTGATATGTTTATAAATAACCGATATGCTTATAAAGAAAAAAAGGATGTATCTTTTCTCTTTTTAAGACAGGATCTCTGTCACCAGACTGGAGTGCAGTGGTGCCATGATGGAAACTGTAGCCTTAACTTCCTGGGCTTAAGTGATTCTCCCACCTCAGCCTCCCAAGTAGCTGAGAGGACAGGATCATGCCACCACACCCGACTAATTTGTTTATTTTTTATAGAAACAGGGTCTCACTATGTTGCCCAGGCTGGTCTCAAACTCCTGGGCTCAAGTGATCCTCCTGCTTTGGCCTCCCAAAATGCTGGGATTACAGGCATGAACCACTGTGCCTGGTGGTATATATTTTCTTATTCCCCATTCTCTTCTCCAAACATAATGAGACTTTTAATGGTTAAAATTCACTCCCCAAGGGCCCATACCACCCACATTTATTGAAATAAACTGGGATTTTAATTATAGATTATTTTTAATATTTCAATTTTTGTTTTTTCTATGCTATATAGCATTTGTATTAGATTTTATAAAAACATTATCAATAATTATTTCGATCCCACAGGGCTTTTACTTTCCAGTACTTTTTGTTTACTCTATTTACCTCTTCATTGAGTTTTATTTAATTGCAAGTAGCATCAAATGTTCTTTATATATATACATATATGTTCTTTATATATCTACATAATAGATATTTATATATCTCCATAATAGATATTTATCAGATAGATGATTTGCAAATGTTTTCTCCCGTATTACGGGTTGTCTTTTCACTTTCTTGATTCTGTCCTTTGATGTACAAAGGTTTTTAATTTTTATGAATCCATTTATCTAGCTTTTTCCTTTGTTGCTCATACTTTTGGTGTCATATTAAGAAACCTAATCTAGTGTCAAATAACTCTATAAAGGTAGTTTTACAGTTTCAGCTCTTACATTTAGATCTGTGATCCATTTTAAGTTAATTTTTGTATCTGCTGTAAAGTAGATGTCAAATTCATTCTTTCTCATGTGGATATCCAGCTGTCCCGGCACCATTTATTGAAAAGACTATTCTTTCCCAATGTATTGCATTATTTTGATATCCTTGTTGAAAATCAATTGACCATAGATGCATGGGTTTACTTCTGAACTTTTAATTCTATTCCATTGATCTGTATGTACTTATGTGAGCACCACATTGTCTCGATTACTATGGCTTTGTCATGAGGTTTGAAATTGGGAAGTGTAGTCCTCTGACTAGGTTCTTTTTTCTTAAGTTTATTTTGGCTATTTTTGATCCTTTGCATTCCCATATGAATTATAGGATCAGCTTATCAATTTCTACAAGACAGGCAAATGGAATTTGATAGAGATTATGTTGCATCTGTAGATCAACCTGGAGAGTATTGCCATCTTAACAATGTTAGGTCTTTAAATCCAGTAACACAGGATGTCTTTCCATTTACTTAGGTTTTCTTTCATTTCTTTTAATGATGTTTTGTAGTTACAGTATATAACATGTGCTCCATTTTATTTTTCAAGCTTCCAACATATCAATAATAGCTCCCCTGAATTTATTTTTTCTCTTTTATTTTTTCTTTCACAATTTCAATTTCTTCATCTTTTTGCTCTGTACTCTGGAAATACTGAGATGGTCTTATAATTTACTAATTCAGTTTTCAGCAGTATCCATTTTTTCTATTAACTGCTTCCTTAGTTTTTTCAACTTAAATAGTCATCTACTGTTTAATTTCCAACAGCATTCTGGTTTTCAGATTGCTTCATTTTCACAACCTGTTTGTTACTCTTTAAATTTCACTAAGAACATGAACAAGATTTTTAAAAAAGTTTTGTCTTATTTCCTGCATTAACTCCATTTTAGTGGGTAATATTTGCTCTCGTTTGGTCCTCTTCCTTCAAATGGTAGATTCTCTCCTTATGATTGGTGATATTTTTTATCTGCTCATATTTATAAGTGAAGATCTAGATCATTCAGCATTGGTAACTGGCATCCGATCTGGAATTAGAGAGACCTTTGTTCGGTTCCCCACAGTGTATCTTCCCCTCTGACAAAGATGGTGGTAGGTTGGTTTTCCTTTCCAGTGAATTGGCTTTGAGTGGGAAAGTAGTAGCACCCTTTCTAGTAGAAGGCAAATTTTTTTTTTTTTTTTTTTTTGAGATGGAGTCTCGCTCTGTCACCCAGGCTGGAGTGCAGTGGCACGATCTCGGCTCACTGCAAGCTCTGCCTCCCGGGTTCACGCCATTCTCCTGCCTCAGCCTCCCGAGTAGCTGGGACTACAGGCGCCCACCACCACACCTGGCTAATTTTTTATATTTTTAGTAGAGACGGGGTTTCACCATGTTAGCCAGGATGGTCTCAATCTCCTGACGTTGTGATCTGCCTGCCTCGGCCTCCCAAAGTGCTAGGATTACAGGCGTGAGCTACTGCGCCCGGCCAGAAGGTGAGTTCTTATAATGCATGAGTATGCTGAGCCACTAAGCCTCATATCTTAAATTGAGAGAAAGGGAAACACAGTGAGGAAGCAAAGAAATAAAGTATTTGCAGCTTTGCCCAGGAAAGAACTTTGGGTATGATTACTGGCCCATGGAACTCATAGGAAGAGGATAGTCTACTAAGTGTCTAAGGAAATTGTAAGGTCAAATCAGCTAGAAACCTGACCTTTAAAATGCCTTACATATAGGCCAGGAGTCGTGGCTTATGCCTATAATCCCAGCACTTAGGGAGGCAGAGACTGGAGGATGGCTTGAGCCCAGAAGTTTGAGGCCTGCCTGGGCAACATAGCGAGACCCCATTGTCCACAAAAAGGAAAAACAAACAAACAAAACCAAAAAACAAAACAAAATCCTTAAGTATGAATGAACCCTCAGGACTCCAAACTTATATCAGCAGGAAATGCGCTGTGAAAACTGTGAAGTCTCTGAAGGGCTTACTTCCTAGTGTGCACTTCAGATATGGTCATGGAGAATAATGAACAAGGAAGAATATTCCAGAGTGTGGAGCCAAGGGCCACAGAAATAAATGCAAAATGGTGTTCATCCTTGAGAGCAGAACCAGGACGTAATCATAGAACTTCCTCCACTGCCAAGGTGCAGGATCGTCACAGTAACTACCCAGAAGGATTCTGCCATTTATGTATGAACTCTGTTATGAGTCTCATATTTTTCACTAAATTTAGGGTTTTAAGGCAGCGTATCTATGTAGAAACACTTGGGAATCACTGTTATGGGAGATAGTGGAGGGATGCACAGGCAATGATTACAGTCAACATTTAATAGTGTTCCGGGCTGGGCGCAGTGGCTAACACCTGTAATCCCAGCACTTTGGGAGCCTGAAGCAAGCAGATCACCAGAGGTCAGGAGTTTGAAACCAGCCTGCCGACATGGCGAAACCCCATCTCTACTAAAAATACAAAAAATTAGCCAGGTGTGGTGGCGGGTACCTGTAATCCCAGCTACTCAAGAGGCTGAGGCAGGAGAATCGCTTGAACCTGGGAGGCAGAGGTTGCAGTGAACCGAGTTCGTGCCACTGTACTCCAGCCTGGGCGACAAGAGCAAAACTCTGTCTCAAAAAAAAAAAAAAAAAAAAAAAAAAAAGTGTTTCAGGCACTAATGCATCTTTTTTTTTTTTTTTTTTTTTTTTTTTTTTTGAGACGTAGTCTCACTCTGTCACCAGGCTGGAGTCAGGATTCAAAACTATGGGACCATTTTTCAGAATGTTCTCTGTGAACCCTATCATCTTTTATAATTATGGAGGTCTACTGGGCATGATGAGGGACATAGAAATCCCAAAGGGAAGACAAGGCATATACACAAATTCAGGACAAAGGAGTGTGAAATCTTTTTTTTTTTTTTTTTTTTGAGTTGGAATTTTGTTCTTGTTGCCCAGGCTGGGGGTGCAATGGTGCAATCTTGGCTCACTCCAACCTCTGCCTCCAGGATTCAAGCGATTCTCCTGCCTCAGCCTCCCAAGTAGCTGAGAATACAGGTGTGTGCCACCAACACCTAGCTAATTTTGCATTTTTAGTAGAGATGAGGTTTCACCATGTTGGTCAGGCTGGTCTCAAACTCCTGACCTCAAGTGTTCCACCTGCCTCGGCCTCCAAAGGGTTGGGATTACAGGCGTGAGCCACTGCACCCAGCTGGGAGTTTGTTATCTAATGAAGATAGCATTGAACTCTTTTCAATCTACCAGGATATATAGATTACTCTCACTTTTACCCTTGTTAGGGACTTGCCTTGTTTACTGATAAATCACCACTACTACTGATATATTGTGCCGTCTAACTCACAGTAGGTGCGCAATATCTGTTGAATGGATGAAGAATGAATACCAGAATCCTGTAATATTAGACTATGGTCCTTGAGTGACTGCCAGATTTGCTTTCACATTTCTAGGGTCTAGTGTACTTGGTACTCAACAAATAGTCCTTGAACTAAACAGAGAGAAAACTGCACTGGTGGTTTTACTTTAAAGCTGCTCATTGTTCAGTTTCCTTATCTTTAAATTGGAAGGTGTTCTGCTTCTGCCCAACCCCCACACACTCTGCAGACCTTGTGATGGGTTTTTCCAAAAGATTCTCACCTGCTTTAACTTATATGAGCTTAGTTTATATTCACCAGGTGAACTTAAAATTTCAGGTTTCTACAGCACTGTCTTTTCCACGTGTATGGCCAGTTCTCATGATGAGTTTACTAAGTGACTTTGGATTCTTTTTAGCTATTGCTAATCATCTGCACCTTTCTGTTGTAGTTATTTTAAAGCCCGCACGCGCGCACACACACACACACACACACACACACACTTGAGTCAGGGTCTCTCTCTCTGTCACCAGGCTAAAAGCGCTGGGAATACAGACATGAGCCACCGCGTGGGGCCAAAAACATACGGATTTTATTTACTAAACCTGTATTGTGTGCATGACCCAGAATTATGAGAGTACAGCAATGACTGAGTAAAGCCATGTTTCCCACCCTCGTGGCACATAACAATGTTTCTATGTGTTTTTAAAGGCCGAACAACAGGGATTCAATTGTAAAATAAAAATATTTCGGTACAAAACATTATTGAAAAAAAAGACAACTATGTCTTCCGAATGGAGGAGGGAAAGGACAATCAAACCTCGAACAAATCGTTTATCTTGCTAGTCACAGCTTAGCTATGCCTTGTTATTTTCCGGTGATTCCAAACTTCCAGTCCATTCCCTCTGCATGAATCAAAAGTGACAGGAAAGAAAAAAACGTATTTCGGATATGGCAAAAAAGAAAAATGCAAGACAAGCAAACAAAAGTACTGGGACATCGTATGAGAACTACTTTAATTAACAATGTCTTTAAATGGTACCTAACACTCGACAATGATTCCAACCCACCCGGGCCTGGGCGCCGCGGCTGCCTCCCCACTCCCACGCACACGGGGAGCTCTCTGGGGCTGTACTGCACCAAAGGCACTCAAAATACATCAGCCTTTCCTTACCTAGATTCTTCCACCACATCCAGCATGGAGCTACTGCTTCCAGAGATGTAGTCGCCTATCTGTGGCAACAATTAGTTTTAAAAATGGAGCTGCATCTCTAATAACAAAAGCCTCCAGCTGTGAAAAGTGGAGCGAAATCTCTCTACCGGGCCGCAGCATCTCTCAAGAACCTTTTCCCCGCAGCTCCCGTCAAGACCCAGGGCCAGCTGGACGCGGCTGCCCTGGGGTGGAGCCGTCCCCGTGGTCCCGGGAGGCTCCCGACGAGCCAGGGCCCGGGGCCGGAGGGCGTGCTCCTCCGGGAGGTGCAAAAGTCGGCTTGGGCCCGGAGCTCCCGGGTTTGTTTGGTTTTGTCCGCGCCCTGCCCCCACCCTACCCCCTTCATGCAAAAGGCCAAGGGTTTCCGAGCCGCCACTGCCCAGGCCGAGTTCACGCTTGGGGCTCTTCAGCCGCCGTCCAGTGAACAGAGAAAGCAATCGCGCGGAGGCGAGAGCACGCTGAATGAACGCGGGCTCCGGGGAAATAATTTTTCCTCCTGGCTTCGCGCGTCAGCACACTGGGGTGCAGCCCTCCTTCACAGAAGACGCCCCACTGCACGACCCCCTGTACACCCCTGCCTCCGCACCCCCCAGGGGCTGCGCGTTCCTCTGTGCGGCGGGGTTTGGGAATGGAGGCGTGAGGACCGCGCATCGAGGGCTCCACAGGCTGGGCGGGGGGCGTCGTTGGAGGGGGTGGGGGAGAAATGCGCGCCCACCACCCTCACGGAGGGTGAGGGACCCCCAAAAGCCACTCGCGGACGCGGAGGCAGCGGGAAGGCGAGAGGCGGGGCGGGGGGAGGGGGCGCGGGGGTCCCCGCTGCGGAGGCCAGGGCCGGCGGGAGGGGCAGCACCTGAGGAATCCGCCTCCGGCTGCGGCGACCGCCGCCTCGCTCCGCCCCGGGGAACTGAGCGCGCGGACCGCGCGCCTGCCAGAGAGACGCCAGCCGCCGGCGGCGCTAGCACCTCGGAGTCGGGCGGCCGGAGCAGCGGAGCGCAGCGCGGCGCAGAGAACTGCACTGGGGGTGGGGAGACCAGCCCGGCCGAGCCGAGGGCCACCCCCTGGTCCTCTGCCCTAGCGCCCCGCCAGGGCCAGGTGAGCGGCCGCGGGGACTCCGGGGCGCGGGCGGGGGGTGTGAGGTCGCGAACCGGGCGCGGGAGCTCGCCTGTGACCGGCAGGAGCTGCCCTTTGGCGGGCTGGACGCCCTGGCCGCGCGGGGAAGCGCCGCGGCGGACTTTTCTGGAGGGATGGGAAGCGCAGCGGGGGTGTGAGCGGAGAGCGTGCGGGCGGCGAGGGAGCGCCAGTGCCAGCCTGGGAGTCGCGCCTGCCCTCCCTGCCGCCTCGCGTCGCCCACCGAAGGGACCTGGCCGTGCTGTCCGCGCCCGGAGGCCGAAGGCCTGTCACCGGGCTCTACTCGCTGCCTTTGTGGCGGGAGCGAGGCGGCCCGGGGTTGGGACGAGGGAGCTGTGGCGCGCCGAGTAGCGCGGGGTCCCCGGGCGGAGGCGGCGACGGGGCACCTGGTCTGTCTCCTCGAGCCCAGGGGCAGTGAGGGGGTGCCGGGCAGGCGGGCGGGCGACAGGTAGGGCGCCGCGGAGGTGGCGGGGACAGGATGGATGGAGCTCAGCCTGGGAAAGTTGAGAGCGTCCAGAGGTGGCTGGGCGCTCGCTCGGCGTCTGTGGGTTTTTTTCCTCCACACCAAATGTCACTTCGTCACAAGCGGGCGCGCGTGTCTTCCGGCCAGCATGTCCATTTTTCTGTGCATGGCTGAGGACCACTCTTATTCCGAATGAGACACAAAGAGTTGTGTTGACAGCTCACCCTGACACAAGCAGACAGCGAGTGAGGTGCGCCCTGGCCGGGGAGGGTGAGGGAGACTCGTTAAAGGAAATCCATTCCCGCCGTCCCTCTTCCCAGCTCCATTAAGAGGAAACTCCATGTGGAGATTCAGTGCGTGGGGTTTCTCAGTTACATGAGTCCAAGGAACGTCCCCGAACGCGACTCGTCTGCCCGGAACTGCCGCTGCCTCTAACCGAGGCTGCGGGTCCTGGAGAAGCTCCTCAGTCTTGTCCCTTTCTCCGATGAACGTGACGGTTCCAAGGTCCTTATCCTCCCCACCCGCTCCTCTGGCCCCGGCTGAGACGATAGAAACCACATTTTAATTTCTGCTTTTCACACCGTAAGGTGTTTTTTTCCCCCTCCCCCCGCCTCGAGGCGGGAATCTCTGCTTAAATCACATTTTTAAACCTAGCCATTTAAATACAGGGAAGAGCTTTCCCACAAAAGGTTTTTGAACTCAATCCCCCTTAATAAAACCTCTCATTCATCTATATATGTTCTTAGACTTTAAATCCTGAAATTCTGCTTTGAGTGTTGTGACTGTGTTGTTTCTTCTCTTTGCTGAAATTTTCTAGGAGGTCTTATGAATGATACTGAAAAATTATTTAAAAGAGAAAAAATTAAATTGTTGAGATATTTAGTAATACAATTACATGCATATAGGTATGTATTTCAAGAGGAAAATGTTTAATGAATGAATATTGAAAAGTAATATAAGTAGGGTAAACATTTCAAACAACAGTGAAGAGTATACAGTGTAAATTAAGCCCTCTCTCCTCCCCTCCATACAAGCCTTCATCCTTCTCAGAGGCAGCCATTCTTGTACATTTTTTGTATATCTTTCCGTAAGTCTATTAAAATGGAATTACATTATAGATATAGATGATGAAAGGGATTGAATATAAGACTGAACTATATATTCGTGGTGATGACTATTAACTTGATACCCACTCATGATGACATGAGATTATTTAGCCAAATGTGGACAATTATTATCTTGAAGATCAATTAGAGGGCTAAAAATCTTAGAACAGTATGCAGTGGAAAGCAAAACTATTAAGCGAATATCTCTTCCCGCACACGCACCAGTTTCCCTACACTGATTTTTGCAATCTTTATTGAATTTTTCCTCCATTTTGGAATTCTTTATGAAATAGAGAATGAGAACTGTAGAGTTTACTTTGTCTACTGCAGTGTGTATCTGAAAACACTGAAAGGGCGTATGTATACTCCCATTGATATAATATAAAGATGTTAGTGGTAAAAGATAAATACGAAGGCCAAGTTTCAGATGTTTGGTTGCATCTCTTAGTTCTAGGCCTGGATTTGCCACAAACCCGCCACACGACGTAACTTTTTTTGGGAAGCTTTGTTTCCCACTCGGTTAGATAAAGGAATTGAACTATGTGATCTTTAAGGGTCCTTCCAACTCCAGAGTTCTACGATTAAAGTAGTTGTCCTAAAACTGGCTAAAGATAACCCTTGGACTGTGGATGTTAGACAGTGGGGCGACAAAAAAACATTCCTGAATGGTGGATTCATGAAGAGGAGGGTTAGAGATGTTTAAACTATATCCCTGCTTTTATGAGTTTGATGTCATTGGAGAACAGCTACTCTCCTTACCCACAGAAAGTGTGTTTATATTGCTGATAGAGGCCAAACACCGGGCTGAGGGCCTCTGCATGTCACCTTGTGTGGCTCAGGAGAGTGAATTCTTCTCGCAGCCCACAGTGTCATTTTTAGGAAAATTACTCTTACCAAACTCTTCTTTTTGGTAAAGTGGAAATAAACTTTGAAAGAGACTTGATATAATTTAGTTAATACTTCTCTGAAGTGTTTAGATTATGAACATCCCTTATAGCTAAGATATTTTGGTTACTTGATAAATATTCACTTAGGGAGTACGTTCTTATTAGGAAACTTCTAATTTGTAAAGTACCTGCAGCCTTTGGGCTAATGATGGGGACAGGAGTTGAGGAGTGATTGTAAAGTTGTGAAAGTAAAAATAATTAGTTGATTTTAGTCACTATGTATGGTCTAAATTAAGGAATTTCAAAGGTACACTGTAAGCGGTGATCGCAAAAAGTGTTGATGTTAAGATAGAGATCTCACACTGAAAGCTAAAGCTTTCTAAAAGCACCGCTGATGAAACATATGTAATTATTTTGAATAAGTCTAATATAAATAAATTGTTAATTCGCTTTAGGAATTGTTTGGGATCCTAAGAATAAAAACTAGAAGAATATATTTGTAAGGGTACTTAGAGTAATATTGGTTGATTAACGAAGCTGACAGAAACAAAAGAAAATTCAATACCAGTAGTGAAATTCTTCAAAATGGTAATAGTGTTTATTTTTTCCAGCTCCCTTCCCAATCTTGCCATACGAATGAATATTTTTACAAATGTTTTATATTGCAGATAATTTTCACCCTGATTTTTATAAACATTTTTTCTGTAGCTTACTTCCCGTTATTTACAATAATTTTATAAAAGGTTATGCAGTGGATGTTCGTTATTAACTTAAACCTTCCTATTTTTGATTTTCCAGCATAAAAAATATAATGCCTATTCTTTTTTTTTTTTTTTTTTTTTTTTTTTTGAGATGAAGTCTTGCTCTGCCACACAGGCTGGAGTGCAGTGGTGCGATCTCCATTCACTGCAAGCTCCGCCTCCCGGGTTCACACCATTCTCCTGCCTCAGCCTCCCGTGCAGCTGTGACTACAGGCGCCCGCCACCACGCTTGGCTAATTTTTTGTATTTTTAGTAGAGTTGGGGTTTCACTGTGTTGCAGGATGGTCTCGATCTCCTGACCTCGTGATCTGCCCGCCTCAGCCTCCCAAAGTGCTGGGATTACAGGCGTGAGCCACCATGCCTGGCCTATAATGCCTATTTTTATACATGTAACTTTATTTCTTTTCTTTTCTTCTTTTTCCCTTAAATTCCTTAGGATCGTTTTTTTCTTGAGGGATAGTATAATGTAGTTGTAAATGGGTGGGTTCTAAAATTAGAGGTTCTGGGTTTAAACCTAGCTCCATTACTCGTTGGCAATATTGGACAAGTAATTTATTTTCTCAGAACTTTAGCTTACTAAGATGTAAGATGGGTTATAGTAATAGTTCTTTAAAGTTAAGATAAAAAGCAATAACACATGAAACACAAATATTAACTCTTATTTTTATTAGGAAATTTCTAGATTTACAGTAATTTCCACATTACTTTCTAAAAGGACTATATAAATTTATACTGTCATTAACATATGTGTGTGCTTATGTTTTCTTAAAACATATTATTGTTACTAATTTGATCAGTGTAACATTTTATACCTTTCTTTTGCTTTGTTTTTCTTTGGTCTTACACAAAGTGAGGGATAGATAGTTTTTTCCGCCATATTGCTATAGCTTTCCAAATTGAGTGATGGAAATTTCATTACCTCAGTCATTTTGAGCTGTACCATAAGCTCGACATATAGGAGTGGTCAGTTACACCACTAATGAATGGTGAACCAAATTTTCCAATAGACTTTTTTCAAACTAATTGTAGTTTTCTTGTATTTTCAGTCTATGGTAATATTTATTAGCTATTACTATTATTATTATTTAACTCTTAGAAAAGTAGCTGTTAACTAAGATATAAACAATATTTAAGTGAAAATGCAATCTTCCTTGAAGAGCTGATTTGTGGTTAGTATTGTGATCACAGTTTGCTGGAATTTTACTAGGAATGCTTCTCAAAACTCGAGGAAAAATCAGAGAGAAAATTTATGATCTCCAATCATGTTATCTTTTGGCTACAAATGGATAATGAAGTTATGCCCACTGACTTGAGTTCTTATATAGTCAAGGTAATTTAGACTACAAAAAGCATGCCCTTGTGAATTCTGGAATTCCAGCATCCCTGATATTTTTGGCAAATACACACCCAACATGGATAACAGCAGCTCTTTGTGCTGTTGAGCCCCAGAAGGGCTCCCTATTGTGTACACTTTCTTCCCTCCCATTCTTGACTGGTGATAGCAAGTCCTTCAAGTCCAGTTGTGGAGTCCCACAGTGACTCTTCTCTTCTACCCAACTCTGTATTTGCCCCTACCACCCCACCCTTCAGTGCAGTTGTTTTTGACCTGCCTGTGATGTAGAGAATTCACTATCTTTTCAAGGTTGTGGTTTCAGATTTTATTTTTATTTTTCCCTATGCTTTATGAGTATCTTCAGCAGTCCCTACAGTAGGACTGTCGCCATGTTAGCATAGATTAACACATAATCACTTGATAAATGTTTGTTGCTGTGAGATATATCTTGTATTGTCTTCTCTGTTCCTCGTCATAGTTCTATTTTTATGGTGCCAGTCTGCAGGAGCAAGCACCAGTTGTGTCCTGTATTCCCGTGTTTGCCTATATTAGCAAGGTTAGGAGTTAGGAGGAGACCTGCTTGTTACGGCTCTTCCAACTTTTTGTGTGCCTAGGAGACTTTCTTAACTCCTGTGCTTTACTTTTCTTCTGTAAAATGGGATTAACAATTACTGCTCTAATTACCAACCTTCTGGATAGGTTTATTTTGAAGATAAAATGAAATAAATGTAGACATATTTTAGAAAAATGATCTACAAATTCATATTATGTTGTCAAAATTACATATTGTCACTACCCTTCTAGGAGTGTCCATATCTTTGAGAAAACTTCATCTTGATGTAGAGTTGCACTTAGAGCTTGAGGTTACATGCAGATTCTTGGGGTCCACTCTGACCTGTTGAATCAGAAATTCTGGGGATAAGGCCTACCAATCTGCATTTTAACAACCCTTCTGATACTGAAGCACTGTTCTAGGGAGTCAGAAACTTCAGCACCCACTAAAAAAGTATTCTCCTAATAGTTAAATATTAGTTATAAAATAATCCAGAAATATCATAAATCATTCTTGCATGCTAACCATGGAATGAAAATTAGCTATTATTATTAGCTGCTATTTGTCTTTTAATCTCTCAAAATTTAATTCAGGTAGGAATTGTAAACTCAGATGCATGGAGGCGCCAAGCAGTAAACCTGAGTTGTGAAGCAAGACACTTGTAAAGTAATAGAGGTGATGAGTTCTGGTGGACAAGAAAGTCTGAAGGTGGCAGAGTTTCTAAGTCTCCCCTGATTGTTGCCTTTTGGGGTTGTGGGCCACTGTTGCTAGGCCATTTGATTTTTCAGGTGAAGCCAGAAATTCACATTTTTATATGAATTTAAATGTTGGCAATACATTTTAAAGAAAACACATGGACCTAATAATCTGGAAGCCAGATAACTTCCAACCTCTGTGTTAAATAATATGGGTGAACATATTTGCATTTGAATGAGTGTGAGGACAGAAGAAACAATCCCATTCAACATTATTAATCAAATAAATGTATATTAAAATCACACAGACACTTTTTAACTTTCAGATTACAAAGATTCAATAGATTGATAAAATCTAATGTTGGCAATTGGATAAAGAAATGGTTGTTCTTATACTAAGACTGATGACAAATGATTACAACTTTTCTGGGGAGTAATTTGGCATCATGTTTCAAGACTTTAAATGTCTATACCTGCCCTGTCCAATATGGTAGCCTCTAGCCACATGTGGCTATTTAAATGTAAATTAATTAACATTATATACAACCAAAGATTCAGTCTCTCAGTTATACTGGTTACATTTCAAGCACTTAATAGGTGCTCATGGCTGGTGGCTGCCATGTTGGACTGTGTAGATATAGAACATTTCCATCACTGGGGAAAGTTCTGTTGGACAGTGCTGGTCTAAACTCTTTGATTTGGAAATTTCCTTTTGGAATTTGTTAGAAGAAAACAATTAGACAAATGCACAAAGGCATATAGCAAAAATATCACTTGAAACATTATTTATAAAAGTAAAAAAATTAGAAACCACCTAAACACCATGTTATTAAAAATCAAGTTGTAGTAAATATCTATGAAAATAGTGTTACATATGTTGTGAAACTATTTCTATTGTAGAATCTTTTTTTATATTTCAGTAGATAACTTAGTTACAAGGGGTTTGGGAATCACCTTTTCTCTTGTCACAAACGCAAGTGAGTATGACAGAACTTTCCCTTTTTAGCCTACAGCTCTTATAGTAGGATGGGTTGACTTTCACTAAAACATGAGCAGAGGCACTTGAGAACTCTCTAAATAACATCCGTATCAGCTGGATTCTGGTTAGATATTCAAAATCTCAGGCCCCATCCCGAGCCTACTGAATCAGAATCTCTGGCAGGACCCAGAAATCTTTATTAACAAACTCTGCTTACTAGTGGTATCTGCCTTCTATCACTAAATTGCTCAAGCTTCAGTTGTTTTATCTTGGCCAAGTTAAATCTGACCTCTGTCCAGGTACTGTTCTAAGTGCTGGGGATGCTGCAGGGAAGAAAAGTGAGAGATATCTGGCTGGGTGTGGTGGCTCATGCCTGTAATCTCAGCACTTTGGGAGAGCAAGGTCGGTGGATCACCTGAGGTCAGGAGTTTGAGACCAGCCTGGCCAACATGGTGAAACCCTGTCTGTACTAAAAAAAATACAAAATTAGCCGGGCATGGTGGTGTATGCCTGTAATCCCAGCTACTCAGGAGGCTGAGGCAGGAGAATCACTTGAACTCCAGAGGCAGAAGTTGCAGTGAGCTGAGACTGCACCATTGCACTCCAGCCTGGCAACAAGAGCAAAACTCCGTCTTAAAAAAAAAAAAAAAAAAAGGAAAGTGACAGATATCTCTGTTCTCAGGAGAATCAAACAATGAACAAAAGAAATTGAGGAAAATATGATGTTTTTTAGTGAGAAGTACCAGAGAGAAAAGTAGAGCAGAAAGGGGAATTAGAAAGTAAGCTGGAGGTTGCGATTTTCTACAGGTGTCATTGAGAAGTGACACAAAGAAGTGAGGGACTGAGCCACTGGAAAGGTTAAGGGAAGAGGGTTTCAGCTTGTTGTTAGAGGGGCAACTAGGAGGCCTGGGAGCTGATGGGGAGAGGCAAGCGAGGGAGCGAGTTGGGGATTAGGTCAGAGAGGTAATCTGGATCTTTTTACTTCAAATTCTTTGTTCTCTCTAGTGCACCACACTCTCAGATTCTTTGGTTAATCAGTTTGTAAAGAGATCAAACATCCTGAAATTCACTTTTCTTTAGCGTGATCTGTCAATTCCTTCTGCCACATTTGCCTGGGGTGCTTGTTAAATACGGATTATTGATCACTAGACCTACTAATAAGAATTTCTAGGATGGGACCCACGAATGTGCGTTTAAAAAAAAATGTTCTGCCATAGTCTGAGGATGAATGTGCATTTTAAGTGTCTTCCCAGGTGGTTTTTATGGACACAAGTTTTAGAACTACTACTCAAATGTATCATTCTGTAATTGTAGTTATTTTTAGAGCAGGTGCACTTCAAGTTGTCACCTCTGCCTGTGTAGGTTAGTGTGAAGAGAAGATGTAATTGGTATAATATCTCTCTGTATTTTTAAACCTATTTAAATGGACACTAATATAAGTTAACACGTATATCTTTTTGGGGTGTTCGGGGAACTCTGAGTCTGTTACCATAATTTGTATCCACATCAGATGGTGGGGGAGCCTTTTCACTTGAGAGTTCTGCCTCTCACCCATACAGTCTGTTCTATTTTTTGGAAAGGGCACATTTATATCTCTTTGTTTTTTTTCTCATGTTTTCTTTCTTTTCCTCTTGTTTCCTTTCTTCTTCCTTTTCTCTTCTTGAAATCTAACCACGCTAAGTCAAACATCATCAACATTTTGGTAGCCATTCTTTTATGCATCTCTATGCATATTTATGTATAATCAATATTAATAATCTTACATAAATAGGATCATATTATGCTTTTTAAGAAACTTGTAGGCCAGGCACAGTGGCTCATGTCTGTAATCCTAGTGCTTTGGGAGGCCCAAGTGGGAGGAAGATCACTTGAAGCCAGGAGTTCGAGACTAGCCTGGGCAATGTAATGAGGCTCTATCTCTAAAAACAAACAAACAAACAAACAAATGAAAACTGTAGTTACTTCTTTTTTAAAAATTTGAGGGCTGTCTTTTCCCTTTCCCCTTTCTTTTCACTCCAACAATGTCACTTATCTATTTATGTTGTTACAACTTTTTCCATGATCATGTACCCTTATATATATTTTAGTACCATATATGTACTATCATATCTTTCTAATTTTCACCTAATATTCAATAAAACACAAGGAATATAACTCTAGGCTAACTGGTGTAGCTTGTCTTTATTCTTTTAAATTGTTATGCAATATCCTATAAAAATAATCTATAGCATCTGTATTCCACAGTTAAACAACCATTATTTCATTGAAGGGCATTTATTTAAGCCAAACAAGAAACAAGAGCTATATATTAAAAGATAGACATGTGATAACACAATTTAAAAACATTTTTGTAAAGCAAGCACCATAAATAACTACCATAGACATATGATAGATTGGGGAAAAAATCTGTACCATATGCAAATAAAAGATTACCATCTCAGCTGGGCACAGTGGCTCACACCTGTAATCTCAGCACTTTGGAAGGCCAAGGTGGGCAGATCACAAGGTCAGGAGTACAAGACCAGCCTGACCAACATGGTGAAACCCAGTCTGTAGTAAAAATACAAAAATTAGCCGGGCGTGGTGGCACATGCCTGTAATCCCAGCTACTCAGGAGGCTGAGGCCGGAGAATCGCTTGAACTGAGGAGGCAGAGGTTGCAGTGAGCTGGGATTGTGCCAGTGCACTCTAGCCTGGGAGGCAGAGTGAGACTCCATCTCAAAAAAAAAAAAAAAAAAAGATTACCATCTCTAGTTTATAAGGAACTCTTATAAAATGGTAATAAAGTATTTTATGAAACATAATTTTAAAGTATTTTGCAAACATTGTCACTAGCTATTCACAGAACCGCTATTCCAAATGGTCAATAAGTATGAAAAATGCTTAGCCTTATTAGTTGTTTAGAAATGCAAGTTACAAATAATAGTAAACTATCACTTGATACCTACTTGATATTACTATAGAACTTTAATCAACATTAAAATTTCCAGAAGTAGCTTATTTGTTCTTTGAAAAATCTGTGCAGAAACATTTGTTTTGAAAGTTATATTAGTCCGGGTGCGGTGGCTCATGCCTGTAATCCCAGCACTTTGGGAGGCTGAGGCGGATGGATCACCTGAGGTCGGGAGTTTGAGACCAGCCTAACCAACATGGAGAAACCCCGTCTCTACTAAAAATACAAAACTAGCCTGGTATGGTGGCGTATGCCTGTAATCCCAGCTACTTGGGAGGCTGAGGCAGGAAAATCGCTTGAACCAGGGAGGCGGAGGTTGCTGTGAGCCGAGATCGTGCCATTGTACTCCAGCCTGGGCAACAAGAGTGAAACTGCATCTGAAAAAAAAAAAAAGTTATATTAAAGCGGCCGGGCACAGTGGCTCACGCTTGTAATCCCAGCACTTTGGGAGGCCGAGGTGGGTGGATCACCTGAGATCAGGAGTTCAAAACCAGCCTGGCCAACATGGCGAAACCCTGTCTCTACTAAAAATACAAAAATTAGCTGGGCGTCATGGCGGGTGCCTGTAATCCCAGCTACTCAGGAGGCTGAGGCACGAGAATCGCTTGAACCCGGGAGGCGGAGGTTGCAGTGAGCACCACTGCACTCCAGCCTGGGTGACAGAGCGAGACTGTCCCTCCCCACCCCCCAAAAAAGAAAGTTTTATTAAAGCTATAAAACATAATTTCCCAGGGTTTCCTGTTTGCTCAGATAATTTGAGGGAAATTGACTTTTATTTCAATCTTAGCTCATAAGCCAAATGATGAGAACAGAGCTTAGAAAATTTAATTTTGATATCAATTGCCCATTTGTATTCAAAAGGGTTTCCTTCTAAGACAGAGCTTTGTTGGATTTTAGAGCCATAGATCAATCTACCCTGAGAGGAAAACACTGCAGGGTTTACTTGACTTGCCCAAGGTCACTAAACTAGTCCTGCATGTTTTCTAGTTTACCATATTGTTTCACAGTGTCTTCTTATACTTGTAATTGCAGCTAATATAGAGAAAACATATTTCAAGGATTTTTTTTTTTTTTTTTTTGAAATGGAGTCTTGCTCTGTCGCCCAGGCTGGAATGCAATGGCACAATCTCAACTCACTGCAACCTCCACCTACTGGGTTCAAGTGATTCTAATGCCTCAGCCTCCTTAGTAGCTGGAATTACAGGCATGTGCCACCATGCCTGGCTAATTTTTGTATTTTTAGTAGAGTTGAGTTTTCACCATGTTGGCCAGGCTGGCCTCGAACTCCTGACCTCAGGTGATCCATCCGCCTTGGCCTCCCAAAGTGCTGGAATTACAGGTGTGAGCCACCGTGCTCACCTATTTCAAGAATTTTTTCTCATTTTCAAAAACCAAATATACAACATTTAGAGAAATTATATGTAATGTGTTTAGATTTTAAATAGAAATAGTAGCATGTGAGAATAATATTAACAAATCAGAAACAGAAACATTACTTGTAATTCTGCCATCCTTACAAAGTGAACTGTTATTGCAGTTCTGCTTCAAGTATTTATCTATATGCATTAATGATTTTACATACTGTTAATATGATTTCCCTAATATTTCCCAAATCTTTTGGTAACTTTGACTTCCAGGCTTTTTTTTTTTTTTTTTTCTTAGAGATAGGATCTTGCTGTGTCACCTAGGCTGGAGTGCAGTGGCACAATCATAGCTCACTGCAGCCTCGAACTCCTGGGCTCAAAGGATCCTCCTGCCTCAGCCTTCAGAGTAGCTGGGACTACAGGTGTGTACCACTATGCCTGGCTAATTTGAAAAACTTTCTGTGGAGATAGGGTGTCACTTTGCTGTCCAGGCTTTCAGGCTTTTTTTGTTTTGTTTTGTTTTGATAGAGAGTCTTGCTCTGTCTCCCAGGCTGGAGTGCAGTGGCATGATCTTGGCTCATTGCAGCTTCCACCTCCCGGGTTCAAGCAATTCTCCTATCTCGGCTTCCCGAATAGCTGGGATTACAGGTGCACTTCATCACACCCAGCTAATTTTTGTATTTTTAGTAGAGACAGGGTTTCACCATGTTGGCCAGGCTGGTCTCGAACTCCTTTCCTCAGGTGATCCGCCCGCCTGGGCCTCCCAAAATGCTGGATTACACACATGAGCCACCATGCCTAGCCGCTTTTGGGCTTTTTAAGCTGGTCTGCATGACTCTACTTTCTATCTGTTTTTCACACGTGTCATTTTTAATCCTTGAACATTGTTTTGTATCATTCTACAAATGATCAAATGTCTTTTATAGGTACCAGTTACCTCCCTTAGCATTTCCCAAAGGGTGTCACCTTAGACATTAACACCCCAGTCTTACGCTGTCAGCTGCATGTAAAAAAAACCAGAAAACTAAAGGTATTAAACAGTAATGAGTTTATTATATCACCAACATTTCTCAGGGTGGCAGGAAGGGCACTGCAATTCTTGGGTTAATTTGGGTGCTTGACAATGTCCTCAAGAACCAAGATTCTTTTGGTCATTCTCCGCCATCCTCAGCTTGTTGATGTTCGTCTTCCAGCTTGTCTTTTCACTATCCCAAGATATTTGCAGCACACATGACTCATACCCTCACACAGCTTTGACTGGAGTCAGAAAAAGGCTCTTTATGTTCAGGCTAAATGCTTTTAAAAGAATTTACCTACATACTTTGATGTCCCAAATCTTGGTGAGACTTCACTGCATGGTCATGCGTCAGCCAGTCACTGACAAGGAAAATGGGATTACCATAACTGATGTAGAATATTCAAGATTTACTCCAGAGCCTGGGAAAGGGTCTATTCTTTGAGGTAAGCATGACAAACTGTGGGGTAAATATTGAAGAAGATCAGGAAATGGCTTGATTAGGCAACCAGCAGTGTGTACTATAAAATTGAATTTACTTAGTTCCCTTCAAGGCTCTTCATAATCTGACCCCATGATAATTTAATATAAAACCTCTATTCTAGACAAGTCGATCAGTTGTCTTCCCTGCCTATCTATCCTGCTCATGTGCATTCCTACCTGTGCCTTGACATATGTTATTTCACTTTCTTAGAAAGTTCTCCCTGTTTATTAGAGCTGATGTAGCTATTTTAATTAAAATTTAAAATTTAGTTCCTTAGGCACACAAGTCCCACTTCAGTAGCCCTGTGACTAAGCGGCTGCTGTATTGGATAGTGAAGGAACAGAACATTTCCATAATCACAGGAAGTTCTGACGGAAAGCACTGCTCTAGAAATTCTTACAAAGCATACCTATTATTTACACAGTGTTTGCCAAACTATGGACCACCTAGATGAGAATCAGCTGTTTGAGATGCTGTTTAAATGCAGATTCTGAGCCATAGGAATAGGCCCTGAGCCACTTTCATGCCCAATAAAGATGAAGAACACTGCTTTGAGATCTAGTTTTGTTTCTTTTATGGAAATATACTGACCATTGGAGTTTTCATTAGTTTTCTCCTTCTCTAGATTTCTATAGCATTCATAGTTTGATGTAAAGTTTTAGAATTTCTTTACGATATTAATATTCTCTAATTGTCTCAGAAAGTATTCCTCCTGAATATTAGAGTATAAGCCTTTTAAGAGGAGGTACTGTGGCATATTATCACTTGTATTTTCCAAAATGTCGAATATAAAATTGGGTTCATAGTAAATACAAAGTATTGACTGCTTAATTACATTCTACAGAATTGTCAATCTATAGTATATTCACTTGGCAGTTCTTTGAAAATCATAATACTGTCTGCAATATTGAATATGGATGATAGAGTATTTCTGTAATTTTTTTTCTTTATTTTATTTGTTGGAAATAAACCTGAAAATCTTGGTTATATTTCTAACAAGTAGTATATGAGGATGTTCCCCATAATAAATTAGCATCATTTTAAAAAATGGCTATTTTAAAGTGCTCTGATCTTTTGATTCTCTTTGTAGAACATAAATTAGTCAAACTTCTGAAGCCATAGTTGATAAAGCAACTTTCTGTTGCAAATGAACTCCCCACTTGAACCAGGGTTCTTCTCCAGATTAACTAGAAAATTCAGGTAGCTGTTCTGGCTGCTCTACTTTGATGATTTAATAATGGCCTGAAAATCACTGGAGCAGGAGGTTAAGGTCTTAGCAACATTAGAGAATAGGTGTACATTTTCACAAGTTGGAGCACAGTGAATGATCACGGTGGAATAGTAATAGGGTAGTCATGACTAGCAGCAACTCACTTAGTTCTAAGGTGAGGAATATTTCTCTTTGTGCATAATTTCACAGACTGTATCATTCCCCAGGGTGATGTGAAAACAACTACATTCTCTGGTAGGCTCATTACCTGTTGGTACAAAAATCAATCTAATCTATTAAGAATAAAATCTCTATTGAACAAATAACTACCTTCCTGAGACTCTTGATATTTTTTACTCTGAGACAGTTGCCACATAATTTGATTCCAAAAGAGGTCACATTTCTGAGATAATGAATCAATGCTGCCAAGCATGATGGCTGGTACAAAATAGACTCCCAGTCACGCCTGTAATCCCAGCACTTTGGGAGGCCAAGGCAGGTGGATCACTTGAGGTCAGGAGATCGAGACCAGCCTGGCCAACATGGTGAAACCCCATCTCTACAAAAAATACAAAAATTAGCTGGGTTTGTTGGTACACGCCTGTAATCCTAGCTACTCAGGAGGCTGAGGCAGGAGGATTGCTTGAACCCGGGAGGTGGCGGTTGCAGTGAGCCGAGATCGTGCCACTGCACTCCAGCCTAGGTGACAGAGTGAGACTCCATCTCAAAAGAAAAAAAAAAAGACTCTCAGGAAGTGTTAGTTATTTTTCCTCATTAGACTTGTTGAATTTAAATGACAAGTCTCAGACTTTATTAGAGAGTAGCAATTAGTTGCTACTATGCACGGCTAATTTTTTTGTATTTTTAGTAGAGACAGGGTTTCACCGTGTTAGCCAGGATGGTCTCGATCTCCTGACCTCGTGATCCGCCTGCCTCGGCTTCCCAAAGTACGGGGATTACAGGCATGAGCCACCGTGCCCAGCCACAATTAGTTTTAAGCGTTTGCCTCCCAATTAAAAATGTTACCAAGTTCTTACTTTTCTGGGAAAATTAGACCATGTAAAAATAACCTTTTCCCCCCTTGTTCATTTTAATGGAGCAATAAAATACTAGCTGTGGTATTTTTTACAGTATTGTTGGTCAAAAATTGTATCAGAGTTGTTTCATATCAGTAGGTATTAAATGGACCATTTGCATAATCTACTGAAGATCTTTTAGAGTCTGTAAATGTGTGTCTGGTTATGGTATTTCAGGTATTCTAAACGTTTGAGGTTTTATGCCATCATAAAGACCTCTGAGCCAGTGGTATGCATTATCTCAACTTCTGCCTCCAGAGTAGGAACTGTGATGGAACAGTGTAACACATGGCATAGTTGCATATCTGGAATTTCAAAGGGAACATATGTATGTCAGAGTATGTGTGTATGCACAAAACACAGCTTTTGATTTTAAAAACTGCCATAAAGGTCTTCTCTGCTTAGTCTTCTGCTGTTTATTGATTTAATTAATAGCAGAAATTAATAATTTAATTCAACAATATAATTATTAAAAATGTACCCCACCTCACACATTGTGCACATATAATTTCTAATCCTCACAACAGCCCTGTAAAGTAGGCATCATTATTCTCACTTTTACAGCTGAGATAACTAAGACTCAGATAAGGCTTAGGTAAATTTCACAAGAGCCTTCAGGTAGTAAGTGTAAAGTCAGAATTCAAATCTAAGTCTGGCTGATTTAAAGCTTTTGTTCCTGCCTCTGTACTCTTGGGTACCTGTTTTGTGATTCAACTAGATTATAAGATCTGGATGTCAGGAATTGCATCTTACAATGTGTTATATTACCCAAAAAGGTAACTTGTGGCAAATGTTGCTGTTCTTGCTGAAGGTGCTATAGATAGCTGCCAAGGGACATTTTAGCCTTTGCACATACCACTAGGGGACCATTTAGTGCCATATTTTTGGGTAACAGGCTGTACAAGGCTCAATTTTGGTTGGCAAGGAATGGTGCCAGTGGGGGTCAGATCTTGAGTTTATTCACCAGACTGCAAGTGCTTTGTCCCTTTTGCTCACTGTTCTATTCCCGGCACCTAAGACCAAGCACATAGTTGCCCCCTCAATAAATATTTGTTAATGACAAATAATAATAACAGGTCTGTAGGAACTGTTAACTTTCTTCCGTGGCTATGTATTACATCCTTAACCTAGGCCAAAATTCCTTCTGATCTAAGCCACTGACTACACAGGAATTGGGGCAAGGGTGGGTAATGGAACAACATAAGCTTATTACATTGACTGGAAATACCAACACAAGCCCCATGCCCTTTGGAAGCTAGTTCAGTAGCATTATCTTTTAAATAAAGGATGGTAATGAGGAAAAATAAATTCAAAACAATTCTGTGGCAGAGGTGGAGATACATTTCATTCCCCTTTTGTTTTTGAATTATACAAAATGATGATGTGTTTATAATCCTTTGTGCATGTTCAATTGATCATCAAATTTACTTACTTACAAATGTACCTATATAATTTAAGTAATATGGGCTTTAAATTTGCCAACAAATATCCTAGTTAATAAAATATAGTCTAAGCCGTGTATTTCCAGGATAATACTGCATAGTGGAATAGAACCATGGATTGATAGTCTGGAAAAAAGTGTTTTGAAAAATGTGACATTTCCTGTACAGTATAGATGTTACAATTCATATTGCTTATTAGATTTTAAATGGACAAGATGTCCAAAATCAAAACAGTGTGGGCTTATTTTAGATACTGTTGCATGGGAGATTACCAGACATCTGTGTGGTGTTTACCCCTGGAAAGCTAAAGTTCACATATTGCAAACAGACACCATAATTCTATCCTAGATTAAGGTTTGTTTAACCTGTACTGATTTTTTAAAAGGATTTGAAGTAATAATTGGCAGCAATAATTATCAAACTCTCAGTTTTCATTTGGGTAAAAGGAATGATTTCATGAAATACATTTGTCACTTCTTTAAAAATAATTTTCTCATAATTTTTCTACTGAGCAAGAGGTGTTTATTCAGTGGGGATAATAGAATACACCATTGGGCAGGAAATTAACAATAAGAGTAAGCTAATAAGTCTTTTTTAAGCACCTATGATTGGAAGGGATGCTGTGGAGAGAGAGAGGAAAATGAAGAGCTGTCCCTGCCCTTGGGGAAACTGACAGTCTAGTTAAAACACAGTAATGTGACTTGTGGTTTTCTAGATTCAGATCTCATTTTATTCAAACCATGTTCCTCAAACCATTACTAATATAGGAAAATATTTATATAACATAATATGTAAAGGTGTTTTTTGTCCTGTTTCCCAATACCTAAATTACAAAAGAATTCAGTTGAACTTATATCAAATGGAATCTTATGCCCATTTAATTTTTTAAAAACTAGAAGATGTTTTTAACTTGTTCATGAGGCATTGAACATATTATAAAATTTGAAATGGTATTGGTAATGTTAAGAAAATCATGGTATGATCCTTAAGTTGTTAGCGACACTCATGGATATTAAGGTACCTATAAATAACACCAAAACTGTGGCATTCCTTTTTTTCGTGGTGGGAGTATGAATTTGACCACTGTTCAACTCATATCCTTTTTTTTTTTTTTGTCTTATAGAGCAGAAACTAACTTTAGTTAGTATATCACTTTTGAGATGTTCTTTATATAGAAATTTAAGGCATGGGAAATTATCATTTAGAAAGAAAATGAATGAAAGCTCATTTGGACCTTCAGACTATGTTTAAAGCACATTGTACAAGATTAATTAGTACATAACTATTCTACTGATGTAGATTATATTGAGAAATAAATATTTGAAACATAGATCTTAAAGCATTTTCTTATAAGTTCACTTTTTAGAAATTTGGATTTTCAGCAATTTTATATCACTGAAAGCTGTGTGTACTCTAATTTGGTCCTTGATATGTTTCTCATCATGAGCAGTATTAAAAAACAATAGACAAAATATTTACCATAAGTATGTTATTTTTAAATACATTTCCTTTTAATTGAATGAAATTAAATTTTCTACCTGATTTGTGGACCATCAGAGAAAAGAAGATACATATTAAGGAGTGAAAAAAAGGAAAGAGACTGAAAGATTAATTAGAACTTATTCCTTGTACAATTATATTTTAGGTTTAAACTGTTAGTCCTTTATATTAGGATCCACTAAAAATCTTAAGTTAGCCTGCTAAATTTTAGCTCCTCACAGTAGCTTGTTTTCCAGAGACTTACCATGCAAAGGACCGTCTGTTCCGAGTTGACTTTTGTTAGTAGTAATTCTATTTTGACTTAGGTGTTCAGAAATACTTTTCCCTTAACTCTTACATTTAAAGCATTAACATATAAATCTAATTAAAATTATGTATTAAGTTGACTGATTAAAAATAGTTGTATAGTCACAATTTTCTTTCTCCTAAGAATTAGAGATTTAAATCTCTGAAAACATTAATGTGTGTGGGGTGGTTATGATAGTCCAGCTGCCATTGTGTGTGTTTCATTTAAATGTAAATTTATCTTAGAGACTCTAAAGTTGAGCTCAGAAGGTACAGAATTTTAATTTGAATAGTCATTTTCTTTTTTTCATGAATACTAAAATCGGTTTTATACTAAAGAAAAAAAACCTATTAAACAGCCAATACTCAATTACTTCGTTTTAAAGTTTCTAGTATGATACTGAGTATTATTTTATAGTTCTATGTAAAGGAAAACAGTGGTGTTTTAAAGAGAAATCAGGTTGTGGAAATACATTTCTAATAATTAAATCTGAGCTGTGAAAAAGATTACTAACGTTAGCAGAAACACATTGACGTATGTATGACACATACATATCTATATACTATGTATATATTTAGACTATATATATATTTTTCCAACACACAGTTGCTGGCTTGAATATATTCTTAACCACTGATTAAAATTTAGTCTTACACTTAGTCTGATACTGTAATTATAAATAAACTTCCAGGAGCAATTCTTGAGGACAAGTTTTTAAGGAAGCTTCTGCTTACTGCTATTCTCTTTAAAACAGGTCAAGATTTGAAGCTCTGTAATTTTGCTTTATTTCATAGCTGTTGTTGGCATTGTGTCAGCTACCATGAATTTTCTCTTAAGCAAGGTTACCTTCTGTTGCTTTTAGCAGCCTTTTCTACTTCCCTACAATAAAATAGGCCATTTGTGTGAGTTGCTGTTGATTGCATATTTTGAAGTCATTTTTGTCTTTAGTCATTTAATTACCAGCCTGTGATTATCTTGTGTTAAAAAAACAAACAAGTAGGCAGAAAACCTCTTTGATCTACCCTAACCTTTCTATATGTAAATTTTGGAAAAGCGACACTGTAGCATGCCAATAAAATTTACTCCTGCATTGACATTTCCAAAGTAATTATAAAAAGGATTATAAAATTTACTAAAGGAATTGCTATTTGTTGGTTGACAAAATTTACTTAAGCCACATAAATGTAAATATTTCTCAAGCAACCCCTATAGAGTCAACGGTTGCCATCAAAGAAAAGACTTTTGTTTATTCTAAATACCTTTATTTTGTTTTAATTTTTTATTTTCTAAATACCTTTATTTTATAAAGCTAGGAAAAATTAAAGTGTTTTGAACATTTTGAGGTCTTACATTTTTACTTATGCCATTCTTTAATATAAATGTTTCCATGATTTAAGTATGACATAATTCTGTATGATTTGCTTTAAATTAATAGTTACTGGTTAGAATTTAAAATTGAGTTTTATAGTAACCAGTAAGGATGCGAATTGTGTATTTATGGCAGTATACTGATTTACAGATTCTATGACAGACGGTCAGACACACTGGTTTTTATGAAAATCCATGAGCGTTTTTCTCCTGTTTACTCCGTGATTCCAGAATAATATGTAGGGGTGATTTCCTTGAGAACAGGAGTTATTAGCATCATTCTTAGGGGTAGTAACAGTACCCCTCCTTTCAAACACAGATCTTTTTTTTTGCTCCGTCTCCAACTTCCCTGCCATTCCTCTTAACTTCTGAGGCTTGGAGAAAATGAACTTTAAAAACTAGAATTCTTTCTCTGTTTTGAATGACAGACCTTATGGGGTTACTTATGTGGTTGGGCTTTTCTCATCCCAGATGGAGTACGTAAATACTTCATAAAATTCTTTATAAGATTAGGTGCTTAGAGATGCTTTTGCTTGGTTACACTTTTGCCTTCCCAAACAGTTGTTTCTGTTTTTTCACACAGAAAGCATGTTCTACCTCATTTGCATCAAAGCCCAGTTAGTTTAAGACAGATAATTTTGTAACAAAAATTTTATGTTTCTTAACATGATTTGGAAATTAGTATTCATCATTATTATAATTACTTGTATTGGTAGTTTGTCATTGTAATTGTACAAAGTGTTTCTAGGTTACAAAACCTAGAAGTTCTTTGCAAGGCAATGGGCCAGTGATATCAACCCATGGAAATGGCCATGGTAAAGCAGTTTTCTCTGGGTTCATTTCTAGTTTGTGTCATGGTTTGAGAAAAACAATAGATGAGAACCAGTTAGTATGAATATTTTTAATCATTTCATCTGCTAAAACTTCATGCCATGCCTAAGAAACGATGGGCTTACAGGGGTATTTTCAAGAATTGCTTTATAGAACTTCCTTATTAAACATTTTATAAGGACATTCTGCTTTAACAAATTACATGGTGTTGAGGTGGGGAGTATATGTAATTGTAAAAGGTTTATACCCCACATGCAGATTATTACCTGGTGACTGAAAATGCTGCCTGGATCTTTTTTTGCAGTGCCAGGGAAGGTGGGGGATGGGGAGAATGAAACTTGAATCAGTGGCCATCTGGCCCAGATTTGGCTGATTTCCTGTGCACTGCCCTTTGTTTCAGCCAGACAATGGATTGTTCCTTGAAAAGATAAGAACTCCATTGATGACTTTGTGCTGAATCAGCACGTTTGGTTTGGGATTGCAAGCACAGACTTATATTGAAGGGTTTTCATTTGTTGGTAGGTCACTATCCTTGTCTTCATCCATTACAAAAATAGCCTTAAGGTTGTTTTCTGTAGTTTCTGTGCTGAGATTACAGACAAATTGAATAAAATAATTGGACATGTAGTTTTCTAGTTTTGTACTACCTGTCTTAAACATTGAAATCTCCTTGTCTTTAGTTTCCAAAATTAATATCTCCCTGATCGTGATTTTTGATAAATCTTTATATAGAATCTTTTCTTAAGTCTGAACTTGAATTTTCCATTTGAGTCTTCAATGACTTAAGTTTAATGTTGTCCTAAATCTAAGTTAGACTTTTATGATATGGTTATGTAAATGGTAAATTTTTTGTGACATCTGTCGTCATATATCTGCAAATTACATTTTAGGGTGGTAGAGCTACTCCTTACTTTAAATGCTACCTACTCACTGTGACACTGTTTAATAAATGGTTATTGACTAGAGAAGTAGGGGTCTCTCACCTAGCATTCTAAGTCAGTCAGTCATCAGTTTTTGTAGGTTATCTCAGAAGCAATAGAGATCAGAGAGTAGTTAAGTGTCATTTTTCAGAAGACAAGAACAACCTTCACTGCTACCAATTTGTTGTATGACAAAGAAATACAAAAACAATCATTTTTACGTCTGAAGTCATAGGAAGATTGTTGGCAGATTTTGTCTACCTTTTAGTTTAATTCTCATCTCTTTACAGTTGAGTTGCCTTGTGACTCCCCAGTGCAGAATTTTCTCTGAAACCACTGATAACTTCAAAATCAAGCATCTGAGCAAAATAAACTGCTTTGAGATCTAACCTATAATTCATTTGTGTAGATAAAGGTATGTTGTTTAGGTAGAATCAAAGGGCCTGATCACAAGAAAAAAGCTTAATAGTTAGTTCCTTAGGGATCTAATTACGTAGCAGATGGGACCACACAGCACAGTTCGCTGTTATTTAGTGTAATTAATTTTAGATCTGCATCCAGAAAAAAAAAAAAAAAAAACGATGACAACAAATGACACAAAATCTTAGTTTGCATCCATATAGGGCAGTATCCACTCATAATTGTTGTTCCTCTTCTCTTTTGGATCACTTTAATCTACTCCTTACTCTATTCGATGCTAATAAGGTCTCAGAATTGCTTATTTGCTTTAAATGCATGAGTAGTTTGGATACACTGATATTAAGGGTGTCATGGATGTTCATTGGAATAGAATACTCAGATTTAGAGGATTGGTTAATTAAACTGTAAAATAAGCCAGAGTTAAAAGCTACAACAACAACAAGACCAAGACAAGTTCTACTTTATTTTCCCCCTGCTTTAATCCGAAACTAGTTCAGGGAACTAGTTCGAGGTAGAGGGGAAGGTCTTATCCTTTCTCCCCCTCCCCCCTCCTGGTCACCCTTCACCCCCGCCCCACGCCCCCCAACCTCTGACTCTCCTTCAAATCTCACTGAGGAATTATAGTCTCTGCAGAGGCTTGGTTGCAGATGCCTGGAAAGTTTACACTGCAGAGAGTTGTTTTGTTTGGCATAGCTAATCAGGAGCCAGGCTGGAATTGCTCATAGCTGTCATTCAGGTTTTGTTTCAAAGTCCAAGGACCTGCTGGGAAAAACAAAAAGCTAATGAAAGCTGACTGTATTTAGGCCTCAAATCTGTAGAAACTGAAATGATGTCCTGACAGTGTATTCTTATTCTTCCACATTCTTGCTGTTACTAAGGTAACAGATTTTTAGAGGCTTTCCATCTTCATTGTCAAGTATTTGCTACACTTATTGTTGTTTTTCAGATTAGAGCAATTCAGATTATCTCCTTTTGAGATGAAGGAAAAAGAGAAAATAATGGAAATAAAATGTCTGAATCAAATACCCTGAATGCTAGTAAGATCAGTTTTTTTTAATGCCTTAAAAATTGTTAAATTCATAACACATTAAAATTTAGGACAAGTTCACTTTCCCAACTTTGTGATGCTGTGTGTATGAAATTCCCATTCTTGTAAGGTGAAATAGTACATATTCATATAATCAGTAAAGAATATATCTTATAGGAAAAAGGTATATAGTGAACTATACTGTCTTTAAGATCTTCCTTCCTGAATGAAAAACCAAATTACATAAAAAACTGACGAGCTTGAATTCCTATCTGTAAATGGTAAAATCAAGTAGCCTGAAAAAATGGACTGTGATGGGCATATTTATTGAAACCATTGTTTTTTTGATATTTGTTTTTACAGGAAGATTTGTCTTGATAGATTAGCACTCACCTATATTGAAATGCTGTTGTTTTTACAGTCTATTTGGGGCACATATCAAACCTGTGGTTTGATAAGTGATAAGCAAAAGATTATTTTGTGGAGACAAGGTGTTCTTTGGGTTGGCTTTAGAACTGAGACTCTTCAGGGATGCTTCTCAATAGTGTTATAACCTTTATGAATCCTCTTGCCATGATGTTGACTCATTTGGAAGATGACACAGTTTTTCTTTTTTTTTTTTTTTTTAACGGGCTTATCAAACATCTTCATTAAATACTCTTTTCCCTGTAGCAATGACTGTAATATTGAAATGACTTAATTTTAGTATTGATCAGATCATGTCACTAATTTGGCCCCAACACAGCAACACAGTAAAAGCCTATGTTCATGGAGATAAGATCTGGCTTAATTTTCTTCCAAGAAATAATTAAGAGAGTGGGCAGCTGGCTGAATGGAAAAAAACCCGTAAGGATCTGGAAGAAAAGTATTAAAAATGTATCTGGAGGCCCTTGTTTTAATTTCTGTATCTCTGTTCATGCTAGTTTTCCAGCCTGGAATTTTATCTTTTCTCACCTCTACTTATTAAATCCTATATGTCTCAAGGTCTGGCTCAGGTCTTTCTCCATTCACTAAGCCCTCTTCAGCTGCTGGTGTCCAGAAGATAGTCAAGAGAGGCTGTATCCTCAGCTGGTTACAGTATTGAAAGAACTGTGTTCAAATAGGGTTTCAACATTTTTAGGAGGAGAATGATTAGGATGGGGGAGATACAAAGGGAAAATAACGGATGGAATAGATCATTTGAAATGGGCAAGTTTAATCTAGAAAAGATTTAAAGAGAGACAAGGTATCTGTCTTCAAGGACTGACATATGCAGCTGGAATTAGATTTACTCTAATCAGCTTTAAGGCAGTGGTTTCAAATTGTGCTGTGCAGAGCTTCAGGGATTTTGTGGGGAGACTTGGGCTGCAGGGAGGTAGAGAAGAGCCAGAGACGAGTGGACATGCTGAGTGCCCCCTGCGGCTGCCAACTGAAGAGTTCCACTTTTAACTGCTTTATGTATTGTGTTTGTGCCTACTATTTCTTTTAAAAACACATTGCATGCTTTAAAAAATAAAGTTTTGAAAAACACTGCTGTATAGAATAATAAGTGAGAGAGTTTGGGTTCAAATTACAATAAAATGTTCTAGCAATAAGAGACTTCGAAAAATTAAATGAACTGCTTTGTGAGATGTGAGTTCCACATTAAAGCAGAACATTAATGACCCTGGCAAGGATGTTGGAAGATTTCTGCTTTTGAGGAAAGGTTGAGTTAGATGGCCTCCTGGATTTCCTACAGTTCTAAGATTGTGTGATTTATTTCTTCTCTTATTGTCAGTATCAGATAATCTGACATTTAGCTGTTTGTTTGTTTGTTTGTTTTTTTGGAGACGGAGTCTCACTTTGTTACCCAGGCTGGAGTGCAATGGCATGGTCTTGGCTCACTGCAACCTCCACTTTCTGGGTTTAAGCGATTCTCCCACCTCAGCCTGCTGACTAGCTGGGACTACGTGCGTGTGTCACCACACCCGGCTCATCTTTGTATTTTTAGTAGAAACGGGTTTTCACTATGTTGGCCAGGTTGGTCTCAAACTCCTGGCCTCGTGATCCGCCCACCTCGGCCTCTTTTTTTTTTTTTTTTTTTTTTTTTGAGACAGAGCCCCCAGGGTGGACTGCAATGGCATGATCTTGGCTCACTGCAACCTCTGCCTCCTGGGTTCAAGTGATTCTCCTGCCTCAGCCTCCTGAGTAGCTGGGATTACAGATGCATGACACCACACCCAGCTAATTTTTGTATTTTTAGTAGACACTGGGTTTCACCATATTGGCCAGACTGGTCTGGAACTCCTGACCTCAGGTAATCTACCTGCCTCGGCCTCCCAAAGTGCTGGGATTACAGGCATGAGCCACTGTGCCCAGCCACATTTAGCTATTCTTAATTGGGCTTTTTGAGAAACCCCACCTCCCCATTACATCCTGAAGTTACAGAGAGTAGGAACAATGTCTTCATTGTTTTTGCTTTTGGATTCCTCAGATCCTAGCACAGATGTAGGGGCTCAGTAAATACCTGTTGATAGAGAAATGACTGCAAGAAGCACTTGCTTGATTGCCTTATGACCCCATCCAATCATAAATGATGATAAGGGAAGGTATTTGCAGGAATTTTTTTTTCTACTTTTGCTTTCTGCCCTTAAGAAATAGTAGAAATGACAGAGAGTTGTGATAAGCCAGTCCCACCCCAAGCTCTTTTTTTTTTTTTTTTTTTTGCCCAGGATGCCAGAATACTGCTTTGTCTGAAAAAGTGAACATTGCTCCCAGAGAGCCTAATAGCTAAAAAATTAAACATGGAAATCAGGATTCTCCATACAAATAAGAAACTGAGGCACAGTAGAATGGTGAAGTGAGGAGATTTCCAGATATTCCAAGTGCAAATAGGGGAATATGTTATAAGAGGATCACATTGTCAGCCTTGACTTCAGGGTCTTTTGCCCCCTGATTTCAGTTGGTTCTCATGATATTGAGAACTAGGACTAAAGGATATGAATTACAGGAAAGTTCTTCCAGATGCACGATTGGAATCTAGTAACGGTGGTAGACTTGATAGGGGTAGGCAGGTGCTTGATGAGCACAGCAGAATCAAAAGCAGCACTTTCACCCATAGAAGGCCTTTCATATTTCCTGCCTTTGTCTTGGGTGGGAAAGGGAGAAGTGTTTGTGCCAGCTTCTGGCACATTGCCTTGTGCCAAGTAGACACTAAAGAAGTACTTATGGAATCAAGGTGAAGTTTATTAATGGTACTTTCAGAGGAATTACCAATTATAGTACACACCATAGATGGGAATCATAGTTCTTCTTGCTTGAAGTCCCCTGTTCCTCTACAAAGTCAGGCGAGTTTAGGAACAAGTTTCATGATGTCTATATATATATATATATTTGTTATTTCAGGCAAGGTTTCACTCTCTTGCCCAGGCTGGAGTGCAGTGGCACAATATTGGCTCACTGAAACTTCTGCCTCCTAGGCTCAAGTGATTCTCCCACTGCAGCCTCCTGAGTGGCTAGGACTACAGGTGCACCCACCACGCCTGGCTAATTTTTGTATTTTTTTGTAGAGATGGGGTTTTGCTGTGTTGCCCGGGCTGGTCTTGAACTCCTGGTCAGCCTCCCAAAGTGCTGGGATTACAGGTGTGAGCCACTGTGCCCGGCCCTGGTGTCAGTCTCTTAGAGTTCAAATGAGGAGATTGGTCATATCTGAAAACACAAATAGGCTTGTGAAGATCTCTGTACAAGTTGTTCATTGTTGGTAAGTGACAAGAAGAATGTCTGGAGCCAGTAAATGATTCCAGCACTAAAGAAGCCTTGCCATACCCCAGGAAAAGGGTTACTTTTCATTAGGTGAGTAGTTATAAATGCTAATTATTAATATGTGTACCGTAATGCCTGGGTACTTTCTGGGATGAAGATGTCATAAACAGAAAACTAGATTGCAAAGGGATCTCAAAATTAGTCTAATACTCATGTCTGTTTTACTGATGGAGAAGAAATTGGGGCCCCAGAGATACTTAAAGAGCCAGGATTAGAGCATAGGCTGTTTGATTCCCAGTATAATCGCCTATTCATAATGGTAAAGGAGGAGGATATCTTTATTCATTCCATAAATTTTTTACAATATTTAGGAATGGCCTTTCTTCTCAAAGATGTTTTATAATTTGGGGATTATGCCCAATTCTGGGAATTATTTATGTATCCTTAAAGCTACTGAACATGTCTTATGGCTTTATGCAATAAGAGGACACTACAGGTGTCAAGAACATTGTAGAGCTGCTCATGTAGTATACAAGATAACACTTTAATGCCTTAGGCAACAAGTGCTTTCTGCCAGTAGGACTGAAAATACAAGGCCTATGGAAAAAATTAATTAAAACAAGACATGAGAGTCAGAAGAGGAAATAAACCAATGAAGACAACTGATTTGGAAATGGTGTAATAGTAAGGAAAAAAAAGGATTGTTTAAGCATACTGGAACAAATTTTTAACTCACTTAAAAGAATATGTTATTAATACTTCTAGGGCTTTAATAAAAACTCAGTTGTATATACATATTTATATGATTCTTAGCAACAGTTCATTAACATGTTTATCAATTAATTAGTCAGCATACTTGATTTATAGCGAGCATCTCTAGAGATCAGAAATAGGTAGGATTAGGATAAAAATTTCACAGATGAAGATAAAACATACAACAAGAAAGAACTTAAAAACATATTTTACTTTACTGTTATATATATTAAAGAGTCTAATAATGAAAATTAGGTTGCATTCTACACCTGTTTCCCAGTCACCCAAATCCCCTAACCAGAGATAACTCCATTTCTAGTATACCCTTCCTGAGATATTCTGTGTATGTACATGTATTTAGGAAAATATATTGAACATATCGTTTGGTACTTTGGAGATTGATGAAAACCTATCTATGAGCTAGTGCTCTTAACAGTGTAACATGCTATCTTGTGATGTATCTGGGAAGTGTCACTTGTTCAACAAAGGCTGGAGGATGGGCTGCGAGGAATGTCACAAGGAATGTCACAGGGATTCCCATCCTGGGTGGAAGTGGACATTGATGACATTGAAGGTTCTCCTCCCAAATTCTGTGATATACTTAAGTGCCTACTAGGTGCTAAGCACTGTGGGGACAAAAAAGAAGCATAAGGAACTTAATGTTTTAGTTCGGAAGATAAGATACAAATTCACATGCACACCACAAGAGAGAATGTAAATTCTGTAAGACAAAATAGTGGTATCACAAAGCTATATCAAAATAGTTGTTGAATGACCTGGGTAGATGGCAGTTAGTACTATGAGTTAAGCAAAGGGTGGAAAAGTCTAAGAAAACTTTGTTTACAAGGTGGGATTGCACCTAAGCCTTGAAGAATTGAATTTGGATTAATAGGGAAGAGGTAAAGAGAGTAGTTTATCATCGTTGAACGCTGAAAGTGAATACAGGGATGGCGGGTAGACTGGGATGAAAGTGAAGGAAATAAGACGTTGATTTGGAGTAAAGCTGTTAGGTTAAGACCATGTTATGGAGTCAGTGAAGTCCAGGATCTGAAGTGCAGCCTACATAAAATGAGTAACAAGGGCCCACTGAAAGTTTCTTTTTTTTTTTCTTTCATTTTTAGTTGACACATAATAATTGTACATATTTATGGGATACAGAATATTTCAGTACATGTATACAATGTGTAATGGTCAAATCAGGGTAATTAGCATGTCTATCACCTCAAACATAATTTTTTTGTATTATAAACAGAATTCTCTTTTAGTTTTTTGAACACATAAATTATAGTTAACCATATTCTCCCTAAGGTTCTACAGGACATCAGAACTTATTCCTCTAATCTAGCTGTAATTTTGTATCCATTAAACTACCTCCCCTGTCCTTCCCCTCCCCTCACCCTTCCCTTCCTCTATTATCTACAATTCTACTCTACTTCTGTGAGCTCAACATTTTTTATTTTTAGCTCCCATATATGAGTGAGAATACATGAGTATTTATCTTTCTGTGCCTGGCTTATTTCACTTAACATCATATCCTCCAGGCTCATCCATGTTGCCACCAGAGATAGGATTTCATTTTTTTTTTATAGCTGAATAGTATTTCACTGTATATACCACATTTTCTTTATTCATTTATCTGTTGATGGACATTTAGGTTTATTCCATATCTTGACTATTGTGAGTAGTGCTTCAGTAAACATGGGGGTGCAGATATCCTTTTATACTGCTTTCCTTTCCTTTGAATATATACCCAGTAATGCAATCATTGGATTCTATAGTAGTTCTATTTTTAATTTTTTTGAGAACACCCATACTGTTTTCCATAATGGCTGTACTAACTTATGTGATGGTTGTACTAATTTACACCAACTATATATAAGGGTTCCTTTTTCTTTGCTTCCTCACCAGCATTTGTTTTTTTTTTTTTTTTTTTTTTTTGTCTTTTTCATGGTAGCCATTCCAACTGAGTAGAGATGATATCTCATTGTGGTTCTGACTTGCATTTCCCTGATGATTGGTGATGTTGATCATTTTTTCATATAGTTGTTGGCTGTATACAAAAGTCCACTCAAAGTGGATTAAAGACTTAAACATAAGACCCAAAATTATAAAACTATTAGAAGAAAACAAGGGAAATGCTTCAGAACATTGAGTCTAGGCAACAATTTTATGGCTAAGACTCCAACAGCATGGGCAATAAAACCAAAAACAGACCAATGGAACTATATTAAACTAAAAAACTTCAGCATAGCCAGGGAAAAATATCAACAGAGTGAAAAGATGACTTGTAGCATGGAAGAAAATATTTGCAAACTATATTCAACAAGGCACTAGTGACTGGAATATTCAAGGAACTCAACAGCAAAAAACCAAATAATCTGGTTAAAAAGTGGGCAAAAGATCTGAATAGGCATTTCTCAAAAGGTGACAGACAAATGGCCAACTACCAGACATTTCTTAACAGGAATGTGACAGTGTTGTATTTTAGAACGGCAACTTTAAGCTATTGCATACATATGGGTGCACGTGAACCTGAATATTAGTGTTGGAAATAAAAGAAAAAAAAGAGACTCAAAAAATAAAAGGAAAAGAGATACATGATTGCTGATTGAATTTTGGAGTCAGGGGAGAGGGATGAGAGACTGATAACTCTACGTTTTCAAGCCCAGTTTCCTGGGAGAAAGATGTTGCCATTAACAGTAATAGGAAAGACAGAAGTCAGTGTTTTGGGGATGGAAATGATGAATTTGATTTTAGATTAAGGTTGAGATGATGGAGAGACATTGAAATAAAAGTATGTAGTCGTTGAAAGAGTGGGACTAGTGTTCTTGAAAGAAATTGGATGTGGAAGGCAGCATCCCTAATGCAGTACCCAACTACACCCTGAGTGTACCATCTCTCCGGGAAAGAAAAGCTGTTCTCCTATTTAGCTGAACTCCCATCAGACCCAATTTAAGTGAGAGTGAATTATTTACTTATGACAAGGTAAAGTCCAATATAGGGAGATGAAAAAATGACTATACTTTTATTATTTGACTGAAATATTACATTTCATCTCTATAGGATATATGTTTTTGTTGTACTGTGATTGACATTTGTTTAAATTCTTGAATACTATTTCAGCTGTTTAATTCTGAAAAAGAGTTTTAAGATCGTGTTCTGGTTAAGTTACCCTTCAATATAACATTATAGTCTTTATTGTTATTAACAAATAATAGTTCTTATGTACATTTAAGTAGTGTGAAATTTAGTGAACTTATTTTTATCCTATGGCATATTGTACCTGCCTCTGACTTAGCAGTTTTTTGTTTTGGCGGGCAAAAAAAGAAAAAAAATTTACTAACGACAATGTAATACCCAATATCGAATGATTGGGTGTTTTACTGAATGACTGATCTATATAACTGCTAAGATCACTATGTGCAGATAAGGAAGGGGTGAACTTTATTTATTGGTCTCTTCCTCTTTGGACAGAGTCTTGATGCTCCCCTCCTTGGCCTGGAGCCTCTTATCAGGGAGCTTGCATGCTTCTTTGGTCTCAGACCTGTGGGCCTCAGCCTGGTCAGCCAGGAGCTTCTTGTGGGCTTTGTCTGCCTTCAGCTTTTGGATGTGTCCCATGAAAATCTGCTTTTTTTTCTTTTTCTTTCTTTCTTTCTTTTTTTTTTTTTTTTTTTTTTTTTTTTGAGATGGAGTTTTGCTCTTTTCACCTAGGCTGGGGTGCAATGGCACAATCTCAGCTCACTGCAACCTCTGCTTCCCGGGTTTAAGTGATTCTCCTGCCTCAGCCTCTGGAGTAGCTGGAATTACAGGCGCCCGCCACCACTCCTGGCTCATTTTTTTAATTTTGTTTTGAGATGGAGTTTCACTCTTGTTGCCCAGGCTGGAGTACGATGGCGTGATCTTGGCTCACCGCAACCTCCACCTCCCAGATTCAAGCGATACTCCTGCCTCAGCCTTACGAGTAGCTGGGATTACAGGCATGCACCACCATGCCTAGCTAATTTTGCATTTTTAGTAGAGATGGAGTTTCTCTATGTTGGTCAGGCTGATCTCGAACTCCCAACCTCAGGTGATTCTCCCGACTTGGCCTCCCAAAGTGCTGGGATTACAAGCATGAGCCACTGTGCCCAGCCTAATTTTTGTATTTTTAGTAGAGATGGGGTTTTGCTATGTTGACCAGGCTAGTCTTGAACTCGTGACCTCAGGTGGTCTGCCAGCCTCGGCCTCCTAGGGTGCTGAGATTATAGGCGTAAGCTACTGTGCCTGGCCTAATGCTTGTTTTTGAACGTGCTCCCCTTCACCTTCCAGTATGGGATGTGATGCTAGTGGTGGTCCATCCTCTTAGGTTCACAGTACCTTCTGAGCAGCCAGTGCAGAATTCTCATACTCCTTATGCTGGTTACCGTCTTGGGCATTTGAGAATTGCCTGCCCTTGTGGCGGGCCAAAGTGTTTTTCCGGTATCAAGACTGGGAATGGACAGTCACGGGCTTGAGGATGATCAGCCCATCTTTGATCATCTTCCAGGTCTGCCTGCAGGAGTTGGTGTTGGCAATTCCACTGATCTCATTGGGGTCCAGTCAGACCTTTTGCTATAGCAGAGGACCCTGGAGGTTAGCCTCCTCTGAAGCTGACCATACTCATGCCTGGGGCCTCAGTGCCTGAAGAAAAATTGTTTTAGCAATTTTTAAGCTGAAATGTAATTGGTTGAAACCTCTGGAATATCCCAAGTGAGAAATTATACCTTAAGGTAAGGAATAAGTTTTGTTTGTCCTGAGGAGCTGGTATGCATCCTCTTCTGTGTTGATAAGAGACTGTTGTGTTCCCCCTTTAGTTCCTGTTCCCTAGGAAAGTTAGAGCTAAATTTGATGCTGAACTCTACATCTATTGTTTAGTATATTTGATTTCTTGTATCTCCTGGACCTGAACTTTCTTTTCCTATTTTGTTACATGATGTATATCTCTTACTATAAGCCAGTGCACATCTTGTGGGGGAAGACTAAAGGTACACATAAATGTATTGAACCATTCCCAGAGTCAAGGTTGTGTTTGCTCATCACATAGAATAATTCCAAGGTCATAATAGGTACTCTAAAAATGTTTTGGAATGAAGTTCAACAGAAGTTCAGAAATTTCAGGAAGACTATTTGAGTGGGAAAACTAGAGATGCTATCTTGAAAAGGGGGGCGTTTATGCTTAACTCTGAGAAACAAATAGTGTTTCATAGGCAGAGATGGGCTGATGGGTTTTTTAGGGAAGGGAGTTGCATGAGCAGAGATGTAGAGGCAGAAAAACATGGGCCTTAATCCTTGTTAGGGCAAATAATCATTTTGGAGAATCATGGGGAAGGTGGATGGAATGGTAGGAGGGAAGCCTGGCTGCCTGCGCTGTTAGGATTATCATCTGTGGCTATTCCTTGGCTTTTATCTCTTTCTCATCATGTCTAGAGCCAGGCCCCAGATACCCTAAGCCCAGGGTGTAAGAGTTCATAGGAATAGGAGAGGGCACACACCCACTCTTCGAGTGTCCTCTCTCATCCTGCCCTTGACGATTAGTCATTGACTAATCCTTTACTTAAAACAACTAAGCTGTGATGTTGTTTTAACCCTGCCTAAAATCCAAGGAGTCCACAGGCTGCCAGGAAACCTTAATTATTCTTTAGTTTACTCATCAGGAGTCCCTGAACATAAAGTACGCTTACACACGTAGTCAGCAAGGACTTTCTCAATGGGTTATTTCACTACTTGAAGCTCTCTGGTGAAATTTGGAAGTAATAAAAATAACTGCTTATATTTATTGAGCATTGTGTGCCAAGCACTCGACTGAGTACATTGTATTGATTGTGTCATTTCATCCTTATCACCATCCTTAGACATATATGCTATGATTATCTCCATCTTAGTAATAAAAAACAGGTAGAAGTCTAGTACACTACACTTGAGTTCACACAGTAAGTGCCAGAGCTGGGATTTGAATCCAGGTAGCCTGATTTCAAAGCCTGAACTATTAGCCAGTACATCATATTGATTTAAAGGAAACACATTAAGAAAGTATGAGAGACACATGTTCTATATTCAGTAGATGATGACAAACAATGAAGTGTGACTGTTATTTAACAGTATATAACAGACCTTTATATTTCAAATTTCATGAACTGAGTGGTTTTGGGCCCATTGAGGCCTTTGTTTTGTTATTTTAATATTTAAATAAAAAAAATCTTTGGATGTCTTTAGATGGGGCATGCAGTCTTCTTTCATGCATGTCCCATATCACCCCACAAATTTATGGCGTTAGTGTATTGTCATGTTAGTTCAGAATTCATTTATTGACTGGACATGGTGGCTCTCGCCTGTAATCCTAGCGCGTTGAGAGGCCAAGGCAGAAGGACTGCTTGAGGCCGGGAATTTGATACCACCCTAGGCAACACAGTGAGACTCTGTCTCTACAAAAAGCTAAAAAAAAATAGCCAGGCGTGGTAGCATGCACCTGTAGTCCCAGGTACTTGGGAGGCTGAGGTGGGAGGATACCTTGGGCCCAGGAGTTTGAGGCTGCAGTGAGCTATAGTCTTGCCACTGCATTCCAGCCTGTGTGACAGCAAGACCCTGTCTCAAAAAAAAAAAAAAAAAAAGAATGCATTTATTATGTTAGTTCAGAATGTAGCCCCCACTCATGCAGGTTGCTGTTTAAGTTAAGGAGAGGGGAAAAAGGGATGATGCCAGCCATGCAGGTTTCTTTTATCAGGGAAGGAAAACCTTTCCCAGAAATCCCTGCAGTGGACTTTCCATTAGGTTTCTTAGCTAGAACTAGGCTGCATGACCATCCCTCACTACAGGGGAGGCTAAAAGGGTGGGGAACAGAATTCTCATGATGAGTTTAGACCAACCAAAATCTTCCCTTAAAGCTGTGCAAATTGGCACCCCAAACAAAACTGGAGTCCTGTTAGCAAAGAAGTGGGGGTAGATACTAAAAACAGGACTAAGAATATCTGTCATTCATTATGTTCTTTAAAATTATGATTGACTGCACACTACCCTCACAATGGACTGATTCATTAGGATAAGCTAACTGCTGTAGCACACATCCTTAAAATTCCAGTGGCTTAATTACTTGCTCATGCTGTAGTCTGACACGGTGAGGCACTTCTCCTTGCCATCACTCAGGGATCCAGGTCCTTTCATCTTGTTCCACTACTGTCTTCCAATTCTAGACTCCAAGATTGCTGTGGAAGGAAGAGAGCACATAGGGAAGGCAAACAATTCTTAACTGTCTTGGCCTTCACATCAACCACGTTCCATTATCAGAGCTAGGAAATGTTCGACCTTGTCTCCAGGGAGAGGAAGTGGGTTTGCTGTGCATCTAGCCAGCCTCTGCCACACTGCAGTTGAGTGAAATCTAGTTGTCACTGAAGACAGTTGACAAAATGGATAAAGGTATTTTTTTACAAATGTAAAAAATGGCTTTCATAAGAAGTTATAAATGGACTTATAATTTTTTGATATTTCTTAAAGATATTTCACCTACTTTTCCTCTTTATCAACAGTTAAAATATGAGGCAGCCTCAAGCACGTTATTTCCAAAACACCTTCCTTGACCTCTCCAGACAATAAGCAGCTCACTGCATTTACTTCTGTGCCGGGCTACCCCTTAGCTGTAATAACTGGTTGGAATACATCTCACTTGGCTCAAATCTCAGAGGGTGAAGACTATGTACAGTTCATCTTTTAATCACCAGGGCCTAATGCCAAGAAGATAATTAAAAAAAGATGTAATTGAATTAATGTCTAAATAGATAAATGCATGTATTGACAATAGTAAAACTTCAGACTAAAAAGAGAGAAAGCTAGTTTTAAATTCATGAAAATTTTTATTTATATAATTTTTATAAAAATGCTTTTCTCTGGCAGGCTGGGTACAGTGGCTCATGCCTGTAATCCCAACACTTTGGGAGGCTTGAGGCGGGTGGGTCACCTGAGGTCAGGAGGAGTTTGAGACCAGCATGGCCAACATGGAGAAACCCCATCTCTACTAAAAATACAAAAATTAACTCGGTGTGGTTGCGGGTGCCTGTAATCCCAGCTACTTGGGAGGCTGAGGCAGGGAGAATTGCTTGAACCCGGGAGGCGGAGGTTGCAGTGAGCTGAGATTGTGCCACTGCACTCCAGCCTGGGTGACAGAATGAGACTCCATCTCAAAAAAAAAAAAAAAAAAAGCAAAATTTTGTAGCATAAATGATAATGATAATTTGAACTAGCTGCTCACAAATAATTAACATATGTAGTAATATTTTGTCACATCTAGTTCTATTCAAGTGATTATGAGGTGAAGATCTTAAATTTTTTTCATAAATATATTAAGTATGCTGTTCAGTTTGAGTGGCCTTATATTTCACATCTGTGGAGAATAAATGAGATTTTTCTTTTATTAGTAATATTTGTCATACTTATTTTAATTTTCTATTCATTAATTCAACCAACATTCAGTGAGTTCCTGTGCAAATAGAAGATACTAATAGACACCCTAATCTGTAATTATATAATTAAATGATTTTATTAGTTGGGATGAGGGCTAGAAAACGTTAGACTAACTAGGAGTTCATGATTTGTCTTGGAGATTTAAGAAAGTTTTTGAAGAGGTTTTCTGTGTTGAGATGAAGAGGAAGATTGAGACAAAGCACAATGGAGAGTAGGGGAAAGAGCACTTCAGAATGTTTGAAGGTGCGAAGAGAAAGTGCTTGACACATGGGAGGAACTGAGAAAGAAGGCTAGGGCCATCAGCTGGAGGGACAGGACAGGTGGAGACGTAAGCATGGGCCTCCCAGACCATGGTAAGGCCACTGGACCTTTACTTTAATGCATTTGTGCATGTGATTAAAAAAAATGAAAAGAAAAACTTACCATTTTAGATGAAAATGCGTAATAAACATTTTAGCCATCATAAAATATTTTAGAATAAGATATGTAAATACTGTCTTAGTCCATTTTGGTTGCTATAACAAAAATACCACAAACTGGATGGCTTATAAACAACAAATATTTATTTCTTACAATTCTAGAGGCTTGGAAGTCCAAGATCAAGGCACCAATAGATTTGGTATCTGGTAAGGGCCCATTTCTCAATTCATAGATGATGCCTTCTAGCTGTATCCTCACATGGTAGAGGGGGCAGTGGAGCTCTCTGGGGTCTCTTTTATAAGGTCACTAATTTCATTCATGAGGGATATAACCTTATGACCTGATTACCTCCCAAAAACCTAACTCCTAAAACCATCACCTTGGGGGTTAAGATTTCAACATATGAATTTTGGAGTGACACAAACATTCAGATCATAGCAAATACCAAGTATATATATATATATATATTATATATATATATATATATATACACATACACACAAACAACACAATTTTTATTTCTATTTTTTGAGACTGGGTCTCACTCTGTTGCCCAGGCTGGAGTCCAGTGGCATGATCACAGCTCACTGCAGTCTCCACTTCCCAGGCTCAAGCGATTCTCCCACCTCAGCCTCCTGAGTAGCTGCGACCACAGACATGTACCACCATGCCCGGCTAATTTATTTAGTTTTTATTTTTCAATTAAAAATACTGGCCAGGCACAATGACACATGCCTGTAATCCTGGCACTTTGAGAGGCTGAGGTGGGCAGATCACTTGAGCTTAAGGGTTTGAGACCAGCCTGGGTGACATGGTGAAACCCTGTCTCTACAAAAAAACTAGGCAGGCCTGGTGGAGTGCACCCATAGTCCCAGCTACTTGGGAGGCTGATGTGGGAGGATCGCTTAAGCCCAGGAATTCAAGGCTGCAGTGAACTATGAGTGCACCACTGCACTCCAACCTGGGCAACAGAGCAAGACCCCATCTCTAAAAAAAAAATAATAATTAATTTAAAAAATTTTTAAATACCACACTTGTAATAACAATGAAAAAAATAAAATAGGCTGGGCTTGGTGGCTCATGCCTGTAATCCCAGCACTTTGAGAGGCCGAGGTGGGTGGATCACGAGGTCAGGAGATCGAGACCATCCTGGCTAACATGGTGAAACCCCATCTCTACTAAAAATACAAAAATTAGCTGGGCATGGTGGCACACGCCTGTAATCCCAGCTACTCAGGAGGCTGAGGCAGGAGAATAGCTTGAACCCAGGAGGTCGAGGTTGCAGTGAGCAAAGATTGCGCCACCGCACTCCAGCCTGGTGACAGAGTGAGACTCTGTCTCTAAATAAATAAATAAATAAAAATGTTGGTTATATTTCATAAAGGGAAGGAGAGAAACTAAACTAGGTTGAGAGAAATGTAGGAAATAGATTTGAATAAGTGGGGAAAAATATTTTTGTTACAAGTATGTTATTTTAAAATTTTTGGCTGGGCGCCGTGGCTCACGTCTGTAATCCCAGCACTTTGGGAGGCCGAGGCGGGCGGATCATGAGGTCAGGAGATCGAGACCATTTTGGCTAACACGGTGAAACCCCGTCTCTACTAAAAATACAAAAAATTAGCAAGGCGCGGTGGTGGGCGCCTGTAGTCCCAGCTACTCGGGAGGCTGAGGCAGGAGAATGGCGTGAACCCGGGAGGCGGAGCTTACAGTGAGCCGAGATAGCGCCACTGCAGTCCGGCCTGGGTGACAGAGCGAGACTCCGTCTCTCTCTAAAAAAAAAAAAAAAAAAAAAAAAAAAAAAAAAAAAAATTATTTATTTTTTTAGAGCTGGGGTCTTCTTCTTTTGCCCAGGCTGAAGTGCAGTAGCAGTATATATAATAAACAAAAAGCTTGGCCAACATAGTGAAATCTCATCTCTACTAAAAATGCAAAATTAGCTGGGCGTGGGCGTAGTGGTGCTCGCCTGTAATCCTAGCTACTCGGAAGGCTGAGGCAGGGGAATCACTTGAACCTGGGAGGCAGAGGTTGCAGTGAGCTGAGATTGCACCACTGCACTCCAGCCTGGATGACAGACCGAGACTCTGTCTCAAATAAAATAAAATAAAATAATAAAATAAAATGTTAATATTCTCTGCATATAAAGCATTCTTACCATCAATTTTAAAAGAACAAATACCTCAAGAGAAAGGGATCTAGGGCAGAAGTTGACAAACTCATCCTAGACCAAATCCAGTCCATGTCTTATTTTGAAAATAAAGTTTTATTGAAACATGGCCATGCTTGTTCACTTGCGTATTGTCTGTGACTGCATTTGAGCTACAATGACGGAGTTGAATGTGACGTCAAAACCAGCAATGTTTAGTCTCAGTTTCCTGACCTCTTATATAAAGGAAAATCTACTGTTGGTGGTCTTGGAAGACAATGTAGAGTCTCTTCTCTTTGGGATGGTTTTCAGTGGTTCTGTTTAGCTTCAGGAGAATGGACCAGTTGGGCTCTTGAGGTTCATTCCTCACTCTCATTCTGTTTTATCTTGAACTTGTCTTGGGTCAGGTTTTTACATGGGAATGCCTACATAAGACCTGTCCTCTCTTATGCATTTATTCCCATTGGATCAGTCCTCAATCGACCTATCTTTCTACCCTGACCTTCTGCGACACCACCTCTTCCGTGGTAAACCTGTCCCGGAGGCCTCGTTGTTTTTAAGACCCATTCCCCATTCTCTGACCTTCATCAATACCTAACTCTCCAACCATTTATTCTTCTTTGCTCTTGCACTCAGGTTGTTGACTTTTATTGAAGAAATTCACACAACCTAGGAAATGGGTGGTTCATTCCCACCCGTTGTACATTCACAGTCTCTCCCCTGGGCTGGGAATGCTGCCCTGAAATCTTACATGATTCCAAATAAGCTCCTCTCCAGTTACCTCTAAAGGTTGGCCAGCCTAACCTTACTTCTCTCACATCAGCATGCCTGTTCCACCATCCTTTCCAGCTCTCTGAAAATGAACTTGCCTTTTACTGCACAGAGAAAATGGAGGCCTTCATGTAGTAAGTCCTGGAGCTTAACCTTGTCTCATTCCTCAGAGTGAGGAATCCACTTGTGTGACACCTTCCTTCTGCTGTATTGTAAACATTTTATCTCTAAAATGTTTTCTTTAGCTTATAAATTAGTTCATTTCTAGTCTTTCTATTAAAAAAAGGAAAGGAAGAAAGGAAAGAAGGAAGAGAGAGGGAGATGAGGTGGGGAGAAAGAAGGAAAGAAAGAAAAGGAAGAAAGGAAGCTTTTTTGATACGTCTTTGGATCCTCCATTTCTCACCAATTGTCCTACACGGCTCTCCTTCCCTTTACAGCCCAGCCTTTTTTTTTTTTTTTTTTTTTTTTTAACGGAATCTTGCTCTGTCACCCAGCCTGGAGTGCAGTGGCGCGATCTTGGCCCACTGCAAGCTCCGCCTCCCAGGTTCACGCCATTCTCCTGCCTCAGCCTCCCGGGTAGCTGGGACTACAGGCGCCCACCACCACGCCCGGCCAATTTTTTGTATTTTTAGTAGAGATGGGGTTTCACCGTGTTAGCCAGGATGGTCTCAATCTCCTGACCTTGTGATCCGCCTGCCTCGGCCTCCCAAAGTGCTGGGATTACAGGCTTGAGCCACCACGCCTGGCCCAGCCCAGCCTTTTGAATACAGGCTGTCCACTTGTCACCAGTTCCTGGCTATGTCATAAGATTTAGCCTCCTGTGAGGCTTGTGCAGGTGCCCTGGCCAAGTTGCCATGCTAGGGGTACCCTTTTCATCCTTCTTGGATTCCTTTGTGCTTGTGATAAGAGTTGGCTTTTGCCTCATTCTTAAAATGTGCTTCATTTTCTTTGTTGATATTGTTCTCTTTTAGTTTCCCACTTATGTTTTTCTTCAGCTGGTTTGCATGCTCTTACTCATTTTCCTGTCTCTTAAGTAGAATTTCAATCCTTAGCCCCTTTTCTCACCTTCTTCCTAGGCAATCCCATGACCTTTGTACTAATGATTTGTAAATCTCTACTCCCAGCCTAGGCCTTTGTGTAAACTCCTTCATCAAGTGCCTACTAGGAGATCTGCATGCCTAGATGTTCTAATGTGATCTCAAACTGAACATGGTCAAAATTCAACTCCCTGTCACCCCTGTCATGCCATCCACACCATGCCATGCTGCACCCTGTCATACCGCATGAGCCACCAGACCATAATGCTCTGTGACTTGTCTGTCTGCCCAATTCTATTTTGAGGTTCTTGAGGGCAGGGATCTCATTTTTTATCTCTGTATCTTCAGTGTCCGGTACATTGAGTTTGCTCAATGAATGTGTGAGAGAATGGAAGTAAGGAAGAAGAGTGAAAGCAAGAAAGTGCCAAAAATGTTCTCCTTACTCTAGGGCCTGCTGATAAAACACAACAAAAACTCATGAGGCCTGTCGAAATGGGTCTAGCCATGACAAGTGACTTTTTATTTAGTGTTGAAGCCATTTAGGCTTACAGATTGAAGGATATTAAAGTTACAACAAGGCTGGGCACAGTGGCTCATGCCTGTAGTCCCAGCACTTTGGGAGGCTGAGGCGGGTAGATCACCTGAAGTCGGGAGTTCGAGACCAGCCTGGCCAACATGGTGAAACCCCGTCTCTACTAAAAATATAAAAATTAGCCGGGCGTGGTGGCAGGCGCCTGTAATCCCAGCTACTTGGGAGGGTGAGGCAGGAGAATCGCTTGAACCTGGGAGGCAGAGGTTTCAGTGAGCCGAGATTGTGCCATTGCACTCCAGCCTGGGCAACAAGAGCAAGACTCCATCTCAAAAATAAATAAATAAATAAAGTTACAACAGCATCCTCCTCAAAATATGAAGTTTAGTGGTAAACATTGAGAATTTTACATTTAACATTTAGCACACTTTTGCTTAGTACCTGAATTTTTGGTACTTGGTGGTATTAAGAGCACTTAGTGTAAAGTGTTCTGGGTGTAAAATGTTCTGGTATCAACTGTTCTCAATACTTTGAAGTCAGAATACTAATCCTTGAGCAATTCGTAACACTGACTAAAAGATAAGCAACAAAGAAAACACCAGTCATGTGGTAGATGTGTAGAAAAATTATGGTTTTCAGAGTCCAGATTTGAATTACTAAAATAGCAATCAGAAATCATAAGGAAAAGATATGTATGCCAAACTCAGTGCAGAAACCAATTGATTATCTATTTTTAAAATTCAGATTGTCTTAATGTCAATGTTTCATAAAGAAAAACTCAAGACTTTTGGAAATTTGAAACTAATTAACATTAGAATAGTCTAATAGTTACGTTAGAATAGCAATAGTTCCTGTACACCTGAACGCATGTCCTATGAAGTAGTGTTATTTACAGCTAACTCCATGTTTCTTAATTTTCCTGACAAATATCTTATTGTAAAAATAAGCATTCAATAAAGTAAACAAAAATCATTAAGACATTACCAAATGTAATATTTATATTAAAATCATTCTAAAAATGCAGTTTGTCTCATCATTTCAAATCCCTTACTTGTTTAAAGAAAAGATTACATTTTAGAAAATTTGAGAAATAGAGAAAAAGGGCATCTATAATCCCACCAACTTCATATAGCTTTTTGCAGAAACATTTATTTTCATAATTGTAATTATATATGTAATTTTATATTCTTCTTTTAAAGTTAGTATTTCTCTCATGAATATTTTTCTGTGATGTTACTGAATAGTTATTATTATAATTTCTTATGGAAGCCTAATTCCATCTAATTATATGCCTAAATTTCTTTATCATTTACTGGATACTTTAAATGAGATCCAGTTTTTTACTCTGTACTTATGGATCCCTTCCCAGCATACTTTGTACTTTTTCCTTAGGGTAGATTTCTGAAAGTATAATAGTTCAGTTGAAAGTTATACTTTTAGATACATAATATCTTAATAATTTTCCAAAAGATTCTTCCAATTTTTAATTCCCCCGGAATGTAAGAGTACCAATTTCACTGCGAATTTGGCAGGTTTAAAATTTTTTTCTTAAAGAAATGGGGTCTTGCTGTGTTCATTTTAAGAGGTGGGGTCTTGCTATGTTGCCCAGGCTGGAGTGCAGTGGTTATTCACAGGCACGATCATCATGCACCACACAAACTCCTGGGCTCAAGCAATCCTCCCACCCCAGCCGTGAGAGTAGCTGGGACTACAGGTGCATGCCACCTGTGGCTGTCCTGATTTAGCAGGTTTCTAAAAAACAGTACTTTATTGGTTGTTTTTTGTTTTGTTTTTAGTTTGTAGACTATTTTAGAGCAGTGTTAGGTTTACAGAAAAATGAAGCAGAAAGTACAGAGGCTCCCATATATACTGTTTTGAACCCCTCTTCCAGTTTCCTCTATTATTAGTATTTTGCATTACTGTAGTATATTTGTTACAATTGATGAATGAATATTTACACATTATTAACTAAAGTTCATATAGTTTATATTAGGGTTCACTCTTTGTGTTGTACATTGTATGGGTTTTGACACATATATAGTTTCATCTGTTACTATTAGCATATCATGCAGAATGGTTTGATTGTGCTCTACCGTTGTGCTAAAAATCCTTTGAGCTCCACCAGTTCATTCTTCTCTCCCTCCCTGTAAGTCCTGGGCAACCACAGGTCTTCTTACTGCCTCTTGAGTCTTGCCTGTTCCCAGAATGTCATATAGTTGGAATCAGATAGTAGGTAGGCTTTTCAGATTGGCTTCCTTCACTTAGCAATATACATTTAAGGTTCTACCATGTCTTTTTGTGGCTTAATATCTCCTTTCTTTTTTTTTTTTTTTTTTACTGAATAATATTCCATGGTGTGGATGTACCACAGTTTACCTGTTCACCTTTTGAAGAACATCTTGGTTGCCTCTAGTTTGGGCAATTATAAATAAAGCTGCTAAAAACACTTGTGTGCAGGTTTGTTTGTATAGATATAAGGTTTCAACTTGTGAGTAAAGTATATGTATTTATATCTACTTGTTATTGTTTAATACATATATTATCTTCTCTTCCATCTCGAATGTATTAAGGAAATAAGTGTTTAAACACTTTTTTTTCTGCCTTCAGAGCCTGTTTTCTCCAGGTTGCTTTTTGTTTGCTTGTTTTGTTCTCTATTTTCCATGTCTGAGATGTTTCTCAGTTGTCTAATAATTCTGGTTGTCTGCTCTTATTTAAGAGCAGTGCCCCATAAAGCTGATAAGAAGCTGTAATCCATGATGTCTCGCTATTTCACTGAGGAATACCTACTGTCAGTATGTTAAGCATTTCTTCTTGGACTGGTTAGATTCTACAGAGAAAAACCTAGCCTCCTGTCATGATGGTGTAGGACTGGTTACTATCTTTCTGGGAGCTGAGTTGGAAAAGAGGTCTGGAGGTGGGTGGACTCAGCTTTCAGTATATACAATGTTCACCTAATCCCCTTGTTTGCAGAATGGCACCCCCACCCTCAACTCTGGCTGTCCAGCTTTCTGTAGAATAGGGGAGGTATAGTTGCCTGCCTGGAAGTGAAGAAAGTATCTGGGGATTGAACCGACTTTGTAAAAGAGAATTTCAGTTAATTCTCCTGTTACTAAGCTCACCTTTGTCTCCATACCTGGAACCTAACCTGGTGCTGCCTTTGGGGAGGTGGTGTGGTTTATTGTGTAAAACTAGTTGTTTCTAAGCTTCCCTCATTGCTGAGTTGAGATTCAACTTCTCATTTCTGCAAGGTCAATTATTGCCTGTCCATTTGCTTTCAAGTTTATAAATGTTGTTGCTGTTTCATTTACTTCTGTCTTTTGCCCTTCTGAATTCATGCCTTTAAAAACCTCTTTACTATACTTTTAATTGGGTTTTGGTAGGAAGAGAAAATAAATGCATTTATACAATCGGCCATATTTATGTGGAATACTCATGTATCTTTTTGTTAAAGGGAAGGTTTAAAAAACTCTATAGGTAGTAGAAGCTAATTGGCTAAAAACGTCAGAAAAATATTTTTCAAAATTTTAATTAATTAATATTTGCTATAAACAGACCCTTGCATAAAATTTTGGTACATGTCCATTCTGACTTTTCTGTATGAATACATAACGTGATTTATTTTCATTTTTGTGTGTCTCAAAAATACAATTATTAGAGATAGAAAGCAGATGAGAATTGGCTGCAAACAGGCATGAAGGATATTTTTGAGGTGACATCTTCAAAGTGGATTGCAGTAATGGTTGCATAACTCTACAAATTTGTGGAAAACTTTTGAAATACATACCTACAATGGGTGTGTTTTATGGTATGTAAGTTAAAACTGGATAAAGTTGTTTTAGAAATTTCCCACTAACCAGCCAAATAAAACTCAAATCATTATAACATATATTATAAATATTTGTTCACTTAAAAATTTATTGTGTGGCTAGGCACAGCAGCTCATGCCTGTAATCCCAGCACTTTGGGAGGCCAAGGCAGGAGGATCACTTGAGCCCAGGAGTTTGAGACCAGCCTGAGTGATTTAGTGACACCCCATGTTTATGAAAAATTTAAAAAAAAAAAGCCAGGGGTGGTGGCATGTGCCTGTGGCCCCAGCTACTCAAGACGCTGTCAGGAGGATCACTTGAGCCCAGGAGTTCAAGCCTGCAGTGAGCTGTGATGGAGCCACTGCACTCCAGCCTGGGCAACAGAGCAAGACTCTATCTCTTAAAAAAAATTATGGTGAATACCTTTCATGTCAACAAATTTAATTTAGATCTATAAAGTATAAATGGTGTTTAATTAACACATTGTATTTCTCCCCTACTCTTTTCCCCTCACCTTACAAAATATATGAAATCCACTCTCATAATAAATTTTTGCTTACCTCTTTTCATTCTTGTTTATATGCTTACATACTGATGCATAGTTATAATTATTGTATGAAATTTAAATTGTGATGATAAAACAGCACCCTAACCATTTTTCCATATGCTACATAGTTATTGTTGACAGTTATTGGGTTGTTGCAAAAGTAACTGTGGGTTTTACCATTACTTTTTTCTTTTTTGAGACAGAGTCTTGCTCTGTCACCCAGGATGCAGTGCAGTGGCGCAATCTCAGCTCACTGCAACCTCCACCTCCTGGGTTCAAGTGATTCTCCTGCCTCAGCCTCCCAGGTAGCTGGGACTATAGGCGCCTGCCACCACACACAGCTAATTTTTGTATTTTTAGTAGGGACGGGGTTTCACCATATTGGCCAGGCTGGTCTCGAACTCCTGACCTTATGATCCTCCTGCCTTGGCCTCCCAAAGTTCTGGGATTACAGGCGTGAGCCACTGCACCCGGCCTTTGCCATTACTTTTAATGGCAACCTAATACATAGTACTTCATAAGGTACATGTACATTAATTACCTATTTTTCTATAAGCATTTTTGCTGTTTCAAAATTTCTACTGCCAAAAATGATGTAATGCATACTTTTATGCATTTAGCTTTTTCATCCTTTTTTGATTTTTTACTTAGAATAAATCCCTAGAAAGTCTCTACTGCACTTAAACTTAATCATGAATGACTTCAGAGCAAAACAAACTGGCTTTTACATAATTCCATTTTAATGTACCTCAGAAAATTCCACACATAGGGAACCTATCAGTTATTTGTTGCTAATACCTGTTAAATTGTTCTACATTATGAGTTCTGATATTTTGCTGAACATATATTTTATCAGATATACTGATTCAAAAGAGTGAAGAAAAGCAGGAATTCTGTGGGAAAAAAAATCCTAGATATTATTTTGCTGAAAGGCAGCAGCAACATCACAGTGGTTTTGCTTTACTTAAAATTCCCAAATGAAGAGGTGAAGAACCCACTTTAGTTAGGAAGTCTGAGGTTTCTAATGCCGGTTTATCCTAAATAATTGTCTGTGTTGGGGTATCTCATCATTGATTTGGAGCTGTGCTTTACTGGATACAAGCTGAGAGGCTTTCTTTTAAACCGAAAACAAACTTTAAAAAGCTTTCATTTAGCACGAATAGATCACTACTTGGCCAAGTGGGGAAGTGACTGGGCATTCTGGAGAAGGCTCTGAGAGTTCTCAGCATCTAGGAAACACCTCTAGGAAACAACCTTTAACATGAGCAGGGTACTCAAGTCACTGGAGTCAAGGAGTCTGAGAGTTTTGCTCTTCTGAAATGACCAGCTATTTGCAGTCTGTATTAACTGTCTTTATGATATGAACATCTTGTTCAATGGACAAGTTAGATGGTAAGGGCTTAGGAAGCCCAGGATCAACTTGGTTCCTAAGGAACAATGTGTGTTTTCCTACAATCTTCCCTACACTTTCCTCTGTGCTATAGCCAGGGTATGACAACCAGAGGCTTGTCACAAACATTTAAAAAGACAATTTTTAAAGGTTGTAAAACTTTTAAAGCCAGCTTCCTCCTTTGCAAATGCAACTCCTTCTCACCCCACTTCAGTACCTGGACAGCCAGGAAGCCCAATGTTAGGGGCAAAAAGTGCTCTGTCCCTGCCACCCCCTTTGTATGTGTTGTACCTGTCAGCCTGTCACACACCCCTACTTAATCCCCCAGTTGATTCAAGGGTCTGTTTAAATAAATAAAAAAAAAGCTCTATTGAGCTATAATTCACATAAAACTCACCCACTTAAAATGTACAATGCAGTGGTTTTTAGTATATTTACAGAGTTGCACAACCATGATCACAATTAATTTTAGAACGTTTTTATCACCCTCCAAAAGAAACCTGTACTCATTAGCAGTTACCTTCATTACTCCCCAAATCCCCCAGTCCTAGAGAATCACTGATGTATCTGTCTCTATAGATATGCCTGTTCTAGAAATTTCATACAAATGGAATTATATAATTTGGGGGCTTTTGTGACTGGCTTCTTTTACTGAACATAGTTTTCAGAGTTCATCCATGTACTAATACTTGTTTCTTTTTATTGCCAAATGCTACTCCATTGCATGATTATACCACATTTTGTTTATTCTTCATCAGTTGATAGACATTTGGTCTGTTTCCACTTTTTTGGACTATAATAAATAGTGCTTGCTGCTGCAGTGAACATTGTGTACAAATTTTTGTATGGATGTATGTTTTCAATTCTCTTGGGCACATACCTAGTCCTGGATTTGCTGGGTCATGTGGTAACTCTATGTTTAATATTTTAAGGAAACTGCCAAATTGTTTTTCAAAGTGGCTGCACCAGTTTATGTTCCCACTGCCAAGGTATGAGATTTGTTCTCTCACCATATCCTCACCACCACTAGCTAATGTCTGTTTTTTTCCTTTTAGCCATCCCAGTGGGTGTGAAGTAGTATCCCATTGTGGGTTTGATTTCCATTTCTCTAATGGTTAATAACATTGAGCACCTTTTCATGTGCTTATTGGCCATTTATATGTCTTTTTTGGAGAAATACCTGTTTAAATCCTTTGCCCAGTTTTTGATCATATTTGCCTTTTTATTGTTGAGTTGTAAGAATTCTTTACATATTCTAGATACAAGGCTTTTATCAGATAAATGGCTTAAAAATGTTTTCTCTCATTCTGTGGCTTGTCTGTTCATTTTCTTTTTTTCTTCATTTTTTGTTACTTTTTAATTTTTATCATTTTTAAAATTTTCTGTTCATTTTCTTGATGGTATACTTTAAAGCACAAAAGTTTTTAATTTTGATGATGTTCAGTTTATCTTTTTATTTTGTCACTTATATTTTGGGATTTGTGTCTAAGAAACCGTTGCCTAATCCAAGGTCATGGAGATTTATACCTATGTTATGGTTTTCTTAGTGAAAAATATCCTTTTTGCCACATAGCCCAAATATTATTCTTATTTTCCTAAGTTTTATGATACAAACATCTGTCAACATAGTTGAAAGCACATGAGTTTTTGAGAATACAATCAATGCAGGTTTTCTTGGAGTCCAGGTCATATCTGGGAGAGTAGTGGAAAATGAGACCAATGCAGGAAGAACTTGGAGAGTCCATCTAGGTACAAAGATCCCTGGGAATATAATTGTTGTTAGAACAAATCAACCAGAACCTCCTCATAATGTTCTCTGTGGTTCATGCCGTAGGAGCACTTATTTAAATATTTTTGTCTGAAATTAATTTCTATCTAAAGCATCTTATTAAAATAGTGAATGAAAACCTGAAAGGTGCTTGGAAGGGGCCCCAAATGGACTAACCCTATATAGAATTTAATGCCATACTAAGTTGTTATCTAGCAAAATTCCAGTGGGAAAAATTACAGCTAACACATGTATGTAAATAGGTGACTATACTTGCTTGTGGGGTAGAGGTGGTTCTCTATAGCTTAGCATTGTCTTCAGTGTTCAGATTACCTGAGCTCACCCTTTTTAATAGACAGCATTTAATAGAGCAGGGCAGTATGTTAGAGCAGTGCCTCTCAAATGGTCTGTGATGAAGACCAGTTTATTTTCTTTTCAACTTGAAATAGGACAATAATTTTGTAAAATGCAATAAACATAAATAACTAGAAAAATTAAATTGTGAAAGACATAAAACATACAACTCCCACATTTTCAATATTAGATTAAACAGACATAAAGTTACTCTGTCAAATTGCTGTTCTGTACTTGTCCGAGGACCACACTTTCAGTAGCAGTGGTTTAGGGGGCGAACTATCCTGATAAGCTTATGCCAGGGCTTGAATTACCTGTACATGAAGTTCATTAGGAGATCTCTTTGATTAGAGTGTATACTCAGGGTAACAGGAGATGATTGTGTCTTCCAAGAGATGAGGGCAAAAATTTAGCTATTCTTCATTCTGTAGGGTAAAAAGATTCTAACAGGAAGGAGGAGGGTGTAATAAAATAGAAATGGCATCTCTAGAAATAATGTTCATGTTTCAGATTGATTATAGGGAGGAAAATGAAACACAGTGAGCCTTTAAAAAAATAAGTCACGAGACTTCGGGCAAAAAACAAATAAATATGTGGTCAAGTCTGAGGCTATGGAAGTAAAAATGGAGCAACAGCAGAAGTATTCAGTGAGCCTCTCTTACATACTAAATATGGTTCCCCGCACTTTGCACATATAATCTCAGTTAATCTTCACAACAATCCCATGTGGTATTATTATTATTATCATTTGAGACAGGCACTCACTTTGTCACCCAGGCTGGAGTGCAGTGACCTCAAGTGATCCACCTGCCTCGGCCTCCCAAAGTGCTGGGATTGCAGGCATGAGCCCCTGCACCTGGCCTATGATTTTGATTTTATTTTGATTTTGTTTTTAGAGACAGGGTCTCACCATGTCGCTTAGGCTGGTTTCAACTCCTGGATGCAAGTCACCCTCCTGCCTCAGCCTCCCGAGGTATTGGGGTCACAGGCATGAGCCACTGCACTTGGCCAGATCTTAACATTTTGTAAGGGACCTTTTATAATCTACTTCTAGTCATGTATCTTCTCTGAACTACATGCTTAGGTTTTTAAGGTCCTGTGTCTACCTTGTATATAATAAAGTATTTCATCTAGCCTGCTTTGAGTCCTGTTAGTGCCATGCCTTTTAAAATGAGCTAACCCTCTAGTAGAGCAATTATATAGGAATTTTTTTTGGCCTGAGTTTTTTGTTTGTTTCGAAAAACAGAAAAGAAATAGAATAGAGTATGTGATTAGTCATACATGCTATTTTTTCCCACACCAAGACTTACACCAAGAACTTGTACTAATTGTTCTAAAGAATTGCACACTCCACACTATTGGCACTCTGTAGATGTTAAATAATAACTCCTTGGGGAGTAGGAGAGGTCTTTTGTTAAAATGGAGTGCAATGTTCATTGCCATTTGAGATACATGTTCCCTGATAAATGGCCCAAATATTTGCAGTTGTCTTTTATCATGCATTCATAGTCAGCCCTGTCATCTGTATCTTCTTTCGAAAGATCATTGGAAGAATTGTCTATTTTTCTTACATGTTACTAAAAATGAATTTTAATTTAAAACATAGTCAATATTTTTGTTTCCTGTAGGAGCCTAGTATCTTATGACTCACTCCTACTTTTAACAAGGGAAACATTGCCCTTGAATGTATTTGTGTACCAAGCATGAGAGTTAATAGTTACCATCTTTTCATATGGGTAGACTTGTTGCTCTAGGGAAGTGGAGGAAGAGTCTAACAGGTTTTAGCAGCCTGTGAGAGGAGGAAAAGAATATCAACATTAACTTAAACCTATCTGCATGAAATAAGTTAAAAATCTTTTTTTTTTTTTTTTTTTTTTTTTTTGAGATGGAGTCTCGCTCTGTTGCCAGGCTGGAGGGCAGTGGCATGATCTCGGCTCACTGCAACCTCCGCCTCCCGGGTTCAAGTGATTCTCTTGCCTCAACCTCCCGAGTAGCTGGGATTACAGGCGTACCCTGTAATCTACCACCATGCCCAGCTAATTTCTGTATTTTTAGTAGAGATGGGGTTTCATCATGTTGGCCAGGATGGTGTCTATCTCCTGACCTCATGATCTGCCCACCTTAGCCGCCCATAGTGTTGGGATTACAGGCGTGAGCCACTGCGCCTGGCTTAAAAATCATCTTTAACTTATTAAAAGTCAGTATGATATTATTACTTTTTCCCCCATTCTTTTTTTTTAGTGGGGAGTGTGATGCATAAGACATTTTGGGTTGTGTTAGCTAAAAATAGCCCCAAAAGCTTTTTTTCCCAGAACAAGAAGATTATCCAGAAAAAAAAAAGAGCTGTGATCTTTCTTCCACCTGGGGGAAATGGGTGTGAATCTCTCTGTGGAGGGAGCTATACTGGTCCCTCATTTCTGGTGTGAACACATGTGTGCCACTGCAGGGCTGTAGCCAGATTACTGCTTTTGGACCAAGGACCACTGTCTGGGCTGACTAGTCAGCACCAGTAATTAATGAATAGTGGTAACCTCAGGTTCGAAAAAATACCAAGAGAGTTATTTCTTTCAACAGTAAATAAAAATGAAAAGGCTCCCATTTTATATTAATTGGATATTCTTTTTATAGTTTGTCCCCAATCATACATACAGATTTTTTGAAATAACTATTTCCCTTTTATGTAAGTCTAAGAACTTTTGTGCAGGTTTAATTTTGAGATAAATTCTGGGGGTATGTGGGAAGTTATGCTGTTTACAAAAAGCAGGGAATTGAAACAGGTGGCATAGAACTTGTAAGGCTACCATGCTTTTTTTTTTTTTTTTTTTTTTTTTTGAGCAGAGTTTCACTCTTGTTGCCCAGGTTGGAATGCAGTGGCACGATTTCGGCGCATTGCAACCTCCACCTTCTGGTTTCAAGTGATTCTCCTGCCTCAGCCTCCTGAGCAGCTGGGATTACAGGCGCCCACCACCATGCCCAGCTAATTTTTATATTTTTAGTAGAGACGGGGTTTCACCATGTTGGCCAGGCTGGTCTTGAACTCCTGACCTCGTGATCCACCTGCCTCGGCCTCCCAAAGTGCTGGGATTACAGGCGTGAGCCACCGCACCTGGCCGGCTACCATGCTTTCTTTCTCTTTCTTGATCACCCTCCCAGTGGCTGAGGACAAGAAAATGAAGACTGTGCATCATACCCTTCATTAGAGGCTGAGCTACCCTTCTGTACATTCAAGGAACTCTGACTTACTGAAAGGAAACTGCTAACAGCCACCTCTCTTTCCTTCTGTTTCCTAGACCTACAGTGGTAAAGATTTACCAGAGAGGATCTTCTGTAAAGTATGCTTTTTAGGCCAGGTATAGTAGCTCATGCCTGTAATCTCAGTGTTTTGGGAGACTGAGGCAGGAGGATTACTTGAGCCCAGGAGTTTGAGACCAGCCTGGGCAATGTAAGAGAGACCTCCCCTCTCCAAAAAAACATTTTTTTAAATTAGCACCCAAAGTACCAGCTACTTGGTAGGCTGAGGTGGGAGGATCACTTGAGCCCAGGAGTTCGAGGCTGCAGTCAGTGAGCTATAATCATGCCACTGCACTCCAGCCTGAGAGACACAGTGAGACACAGTGAGACCATCTCAAAAAAAAAAAAAAAAAAAGGCTTTTTAGTCTTATCCTTAACATATGTATCTATTTAAATAGAATGTAAATTACCATTTTACTGATACTGACTTAAATTATTATTTTGTGTATTTTGTGATTCCAGTTTACTTTGCACCCTTGATTTAGCATAGGAAGGGAAACAATCCGTGTTTATTTGGAGGACAAAAGTACAGTCACTGTGATAATCTGGATTGTTTTCTGCTTTATCTAGGCAATTAAATCAGAATTGTATATTTGTCCATGGGTGATATTTGATGGTGATATGCCATTACTATAACAACAGGCTACATTCTTGGTGGCTACTAATTGCCTCCAGAATTAAGAGGACATGGAGGGTTTTTTGTTGACAAGACACATAGTATTTGTAGAAAATGCAAAAAGGATGCTGTCAGAGCTACTTTATTCAGAATCAGCAGCTCACTGACTGCAGTGACTGTAAAAGACGAGACTCCTGGGATTTACCAGTGACTTACTACTGCCTTGTCTCTGTGATTGCTGACAAATGCTATGCTGTTACTTGGCTTCTGGGAAATGGAAAAGGTAGAGTGGGGCTTCGGCCTTGGAGTGCTTCTGTGGAAAATATAACAGTAGATAGAACACCTGCTTTCATATTCTACTTCTTCATTCAACTACCGAATGGATCATTTTAATCGCCCTCTAGATGTAGCCAAAACAAGAGAGTGAGGGGTTTCAGTGCATGCTAATGGTAGTACCATATTCCTTTTAAAGATGAAATAAGTTTCTTAACCTTTAATTTTCGGGCAGCCTTGCTGTATTTTGTATTAAATGGATGAGTCATCTTTTTATATGTAAATCACTGATTTATTTTGAAATCACAATACTCTAATATAAATTCCCTTAAAAAACACAGCTTATATAAATGTTTATATAATCCTTAACTACTGGGCAGATGGTTCCATTTCACTTTTCTGAATCATGGTTTGGGTTTTTCACCCCTAAAACAAGTCCACTTAAGATAGACCATCTCACCAGGTGCGGTGGCTCACGCCTATAATCCCAGCATTATGGGAGGCTGAGGCAGGTGGATCACCTGAGGTCAGGAGTTTGAGACCAGCCTGGCCAACATGGCGAAGTCCCGTCTCTACTAGAAAATACAAAAGTTGACTGGGTGTGGTGGCATGTGCCTGTAATCCTAGCTACTCAGGAAGCTGAGGCAGGAGAAATCGCTTGAACCTGGGAGGTGGAGGTTGCAGTGAGCCGAGATGGAGCCACTGCACTCCAGCCTGGGCAACAGAGCAAGACTCTGTCTCAAAAAAAAAAAAAAGATAGACCATCTCAAGTTTATGGTGAATTTTACTGTCGAGTCAAGGCATGTAACACTTAGCAGACCTGTGAGCTGGCATTAGTAGCTGTTGTTTATATAATGAGACTTCCCCTTTTGAAATGCTTTATAATGAGCAATGCTTGTCCTATAGGATATTTGTCCAGCCAAGCAGTTTATTCTCTAAACATAGTTCTATATTTATTCTACTGATGTCATCAACTAAAAATTAATTTCTAGGCCAATATTCTATCATGTTCTTCAGCCAGGTGATCACACATCACAATCTGGCCCTGTTTCACCTCCTCTCCCACTCGCCCCAGGCAGTACCCTAGCTATACTGAGGACCTGACCCATTGTTCCTGAAACCCAAGCATTCTCACATCTCAGCAACTTTGTACACACCATTTCTTTGCTCACCTGGAGTGCTGTCCCGCCCTGACTCTACCCAAACCTGTTTGCCTGATGACAGCCTGGCTCAGTTGAGCCCTTGGGTTACCTCTTTGTTAAAGCCTTCCCTGACTCGCTATCTACCCTTCACTCACTATCCACTCTTCATGTTAGAGACATGTGGGGCATTTCCATGTTGAGCTCACATGTCTGCTTCACCACTGTAGAGTAAGTGCTTTTTCTCCTTTGTGTTCTCAATACCTAGTACAGTACTTGGTTGGCTGAATGAACAAAGAGGCAGCCTGTGTCATGTTTATTCTTTTTTATTCCTTTATACTATTAAAAGAGGGAGGAAGTGAAGAGCCCATGTTATTTGAAAATACTGTGAACACAATGTCTGTGTATTAAAAAGCATATTGAAATCATGAATCAGTGGCAACCTTCCACAATATTGTGAAGAAGGTGGTTCCCCAAGACTTCCTTATAAGGTTGAACTCATGCATCTCATTGGGGACTAAAACCTTAAAGAAAGAGAAATGGAGGCTGGGCATGGTGGCTCACACGTGGAACCATGAAAACACCCCTGGCCATATGTACAGGTATCTCTACATAATGACACCAAAAGGCTGAAAGATTTGTTAAGAATAACAAAAACCACTGTAAAGAATTACTGGTCTACATAGTTTACTCTGAATATTTGTGTAACATGAACTGTAGAAGATACAGGATGGGCTTGGATGTTATTTTCAGTGGACTAGGGAAGCAATATTTCTACATTGGTTTTAAGTATAGAACAACATTTGAAGAGTTAAATTATCTGCTGGGGCAGTTTTATAGTAAAATTTCAAAAGATACAGAACTGATAAGTTCTGTAAAAAATCGAAGCACCAGAATGAGGGGAAACAAATTAGGGATGAAGACAAGGTAGAAGGATTTACATGGGAAGCCTTGTTAGGTGCTACTGGCATCAATAAGTAACTGTCCAACATAGCTTAATGAGCTGCTTTAAGAGGCTGATCTTCCTTGATGCAGTGTCTGGTGCTGTGTTAGTAGGTTAAAGCTGGCTTTGATGCTTGTACCAAAAAACTGTACTCTAAGTCAAAGGCAGAAACTTGGTTCTTTTTAAAAATTGAGACATAATTCACATACCATAAAATTCAACCTTTTAAAGTATACTGTTTGGTGTTATTTGTATATTCACAGGGTTGTACAACCATTACCACTATCTAATTCCAGAACATTTTCATCACCCCCAAAAGAAACCCCGTACTCATTAGCTATCACTTCTCACTCCTGCCTCCCCCAGTCTTTGGCAACCTCTAATATTTTCTGTGTTTATGGGTTCACCTATTCTGGACGTTTCATTGGAATTATATCATGTGTCGCCCTTTGTGTCTGGCGTCTTTCACTTAGCCTGATGTTTTCAAGGTCCGTCCATGTAAGCATGTATCAGTACTTCACCTCTTTTCAAGGCTGAATTGAGAAATGCAGCTCTTGATCAAAAATCAGATGAGCAAAAGACATTTTGTTACTTCCTGCTATGGGAAATTTTATGGAGTGAAATGAATGCCATCGTAGACTAGGTTCTGAAGTTTGGTCACTGGGAAAGACCTCAGGAATGCTACTGTAGATGTAGTTAGGTTTTTCAACTTGGAGAAGCAAGGAAGAGAGCACAGCAGGGGAACTGTGGGCATCTCAGAGGCATAAAGGTCTTTTTGTAAGGTTTATATTTATGTTGAATGATTCTAAAGAAGGACCAGGAAGAGAGGATCAACATTGGATTGGGTGGCATCACGAACCAGGGGCAGTTTAGCAACTGGATATCTTAACAATCTCTGTTCAGGATGGGGAAGGAACAAAGAGGGGCTGGGGAAGTCATTGGCAAGAAAGCAATAATCACAAAAGGAGTGATTTTGCAGCTCTGGTGTGGCCTTGGCAGAAATATTTTCTGTTGGCTGTGCCACTGGCCTTGTCTGTGCATGTAAGAGACTGCAGAACTGATTTGCACCCTCTCACATGAGAGGGATACGCTCTGGTTCTAAGATTAAGGAGCAAGTAGACTTGGCAACGTGAGGCAAATAAAACACAGCCAAACTACTAAACAGAACTGACCATTCACCCATTGAAAGTGGTAACCCTTGACATAAAATCTCTTTAATGGGAGCAATCATTTTATTTTATGTAATGAAGTGTTACCTGATTAAAAAAAATTCTTTAATGGTCTTCTGGCACAATATGAATTATGAATTACCAGAAGAAGGCAAGGAGTTGGACTTCTTAACCAACTAATTAATTAAGCACCGTTTATTGCCTGCTATGTGATGACCTTCATGCTAGGTATTTTGTATATATTGTGTATATTTTCTCTTATGGGTTTAAATACTAATAATTAATCCCTTTTTATTCAGCCAAAAGAGTATGTGTAAATATGCCTGTTTGCCAATATAGTCACTCATTTACAAAGTCACTATAGTTAGAGCTAGGCTCTAGGAATGAATAAGACACGGTCCCTGTCCAATAGATTATAATAGTGCTGTTCAACAGAGCTTTCTTTCTTTTTTTCTTTTTTGAGAGAGAGTCTTGCTGTCTTACCCAGGCTGGAGTGCAGTGGAGCGATCCCGGCTCACTGCAACTTCTGTCTCCCAGGTTCAAGTGATTCTCATACCTCAGCCTCCCGAGCAGCTGGGATTACGGGTGTGTGCCACCATGCCTGGCTAATTTTTGTATTTTTTTTGTAGAAATGGGGTTTTGCCATGTTGACTAGGCTGGTCTTGATCTCCTGGCCTCAAGTGATCTGCCCACCTCAGCGTTCCAAAGTGCTGGGATTGCAGGCATGAGCCACTGCACACAGAACTTTCTGTGATGATGGAAATGTCCTATTCTGCATGGTCCGGTATGGTAGTCACAGCCACATGTGGCTCTTGAGAAGTTGAAATGTGGCTCATGTGACTGAGGAACTGAACTTTAATTTTTATTTATTTTAAATTAATTTAAATATTCATAGTGGCATGTGAGGCTAGTGGCTATCATTAGATAGCACAGCTCTAGAAATTCACAGTCAAATAATAGAAAAACAGGTAATCAAAATTTAGGGTGTGATGTATCCTCCAATACAGGTCCCTATAAAATGCCCTAGAAGCTCAAGAGATGTTTCTGGTGGTGGAAGTGACGAGAAAAATGCCCAGAGGAGAGGAGATAACATGGAAGTGAGACTTTGAAAGCAAAATAATAATAATAATACAAAGGGAGGGGAGGGAGTGGAGGAGGTTCATTCCAGGCAGATGTGCAGAATCCTTGAGGCATTAGGAACATGTATGCAAGTTCCAGAAAAGCCATGTGGCTTGGTAGGGTCAATTGTATAGTGGTTATTATAATATAATAATGTTATATATAATATAATAGTTATATATAATATAATAATGACAAAAATGGATTTTATGGTAAAGGGTAAAGATTAAAAACAATTTTAACACAGCATTTATTTTATGGTATACATTGTTAGAAGAACTGCCATACTTGTCATTTACAATACTCATTAGCATTCTCATTTCACAGAGAGAAAATTGAGGCCTAGAAAGTTAAAGAAATTTGCCAGGGAACACACAAGGATTGGAGAGTCAGGATTTGAATCCAGGCCTGTTTGACTTAGAGATCAATCTCTTCACAATATGTCTTTCAATTTAAATTTTTCTCAGTTTGGCATTGTGATGAATTTCCCTTGGTATGTGTCCCATGATTCATTTCTGGCCATTAGACATCTTCTATTAGTTTTTTGTCTCTAATTTCATATTTAAAATATTTTCTGGCTAAGAGATAGGTATTATAAGATGAGTCTATCCCATTAACAAAGAATTCCATGAACTCAGATTTTGGAAATTACTAAAAATGTCTCTTCTTTTTCTGTATAGTTATGGCACTAGGAGCCTTTTATATCCTAAAATGGGGTAGTTAGGGAATTCGTCAGTTAAATTGGAGGACCCAGTCCATTCATTCCCAAATTTGAATGGGCTCCTGTGACCATCAGGTCAGAGAACCCTTGCTTCCTCATGGTGAGGAATGGCTTGTTATTCGAGCCTTTCCACATCTTAACCTAAAGGTCATGACCCTAACCTCTGACTTCTTTTTTTCTTTTTACTCTTCCTAAGAGCGAATCTTAGTGACTGGACAGAGGCTTTGCTTTTCTTAGTGAAGAGGAACTGGACATCTGCACCTGTCCGGCAGGCAGGGTCAAGTCCTGAAAATGTCCCTTCTGGCTGGAAAGTGTGCTTTGTGAGGACTTTTTTGTTTTGTTTTTTCTCTTCAGATGCGAAAGAACTTAATATTATTTGCTGAATTTCCCTAAAAATCCGTGACAGAGTCATAGTAAGATTCATCTAACATTTGTACCTGCCAGGCCTTGAGCATATGCGGGAGTATAATAAACACCTGCTTCAAGGAGCGCCCTCCACTGCTAATGCAGGATGAGAGGACAGAAGCAGGCAAGCCCTCCTGGAGGTCTTTCAAGGAGGGCAGGACTTACCTGAGGAGAGAAAGGTCAGGCTATACATGGAGCACAGGTGTGGGCAAAGGCACAGGGTAGAGAGAAAGAGTAGAATGGTTTGGCTGAAGTAGAAAATTCAACTTTGGCTGCACATGAAAATCACCTGCAGAGCTTTAACAACACTTCTTTATTACTAAAAAGTCAAAAAACAATGGATGCTGGTGAGGCTGCAGAGCAAAGGAACACTTATACACTGTTAGTGGGAGTGTAAATTAATTCAGCCACTATGGAAAGCAGTTTGGAGATATCTCGAAGAACTTAAAACAGAACTACAATTTGACCCAGGAATCCCATTACTGAGTGTACACCCAAAGGAATATAGCTCATTATACCAAAAGACACGTGCCCTCACATATTCGTTGCAGCACTATTCACAATAGCAAAGACATGGAATCAGCCTAGGTGTCTGCCAATCAGCAGTGGATTGGATAAAGAAAATGTGGTACATATACACCATGGAATACTACACAGCCATAAAAAAGCGTGAAGTTATGTCCTTTGCAGCAACATGCATATAGCCAGAGGCCACTATCCTAAGTGAATTAATGTAAGAACAGGAAAACAAATATCACATGTTCTCATTTATAAATGGGAGGTGGACATTGGGTACACACAGACATAAAGATGGAACAGTAGACACTGGGGAGTACTGGAAGGGATGGAGAGAGGGTGGCAAGGGTTGAGAAACTACTTATTGGGTACTACTTTCTGTTCCTGGGTGATGGGATCATCCATACTCCAAACCTCAGCATCACTCAGTTTACCTATATACCCCCTGAATCTAAGATAAAAGTGGAAATTATTTTTTAAAAATCACCAGTACATACACATAAATGAAAAAAATACAACAGCACCCCAATCATTCAGCTTTTTTTTGTTTTTTGTTTTTTTTTTGAGACAGAGTCTCACTTGGTCACCCAGGCTGGAGTGCAGTGGCGTGATCTCAGCTCATTGCAACCTGCACCTCGTGGGTTCAAACAGTTCTCCTGCCTCAGCCTCCTGAGTAGCTGGGACTATAGGCACATGCCACCACACCTGGATAATTTTTGTATTTTTAGTAGAGATGGGGTTTCACTGTATTGGCTAGGCTGGTCTCGAACTCCTGACCTCAAGTGATCCACCCTCCTCGGCCTCCCAGAGTGCTAGGATTACAGGCATGAGCCATCATTCTGCTTTAATTGATCTAAGGTATAGCTTGAGCATCAGGATTTTTGAGTTTTACACATGATTTTAATGTACAGCTGAAGTGAGGGACCATTGCTAGAGTCTCTTTACATGGAATGTGGTTCTCTGACCAGCAGAGCCGCCCCACCTGGAAGCTTGTTAGAAATGCAGAATGTCAGGCCCCATTCCCAGACCTAGGGAAGCAGAATTTGCATTGTCACAAAATCCCAGGTAACCCCAATACACATTAAAGTTTGAGAAGCACTGCTATAGAGAAAAGATGAGAAATATGGTTGCAGAGGGCCTGATTACCTAACCAGGTTTCCCAGCCCTTATACTGGGCTGGGCATGAATTACAGGTGTGCAGTGATAATACTGTCCCCTCAAGCCATTAGGAATGCTTGTACTTCTTGTCGGCAAGAAGTCTCCTCTGGTTATCTCTGTGTGCTCCTCGGATATCGCAAGTTCTTTGGGTGCCTTGAGGGAAAAGGGCAGGGGAGCACCAGCCACAGAGCATCTGCCAGGAGTGGAGATCCCCTGAAGATTTTTGATCAAAGGATATTACGTGTGTCATGTTGTGATGGAAGAAGGTCTTGACAGAGACATATAGAATGGACTGTGTTGGGGGTGTTCTGGGGTCTGGGAGGCATGTTAGGAGAAAGTTGCAATAATTCACACACAAGGTGAGAGAAGCCACAACTAAGGAGCATGGTCATGCTTAAGAATCGGGATAGCACTTATATACCATTCCCAAGTCTTCAGAGCAAAGCTTGGAAGGAATTTCAACAGATTCCCTTATGCCTTTCTGAAGACACCTTTTAACTTTGGTTTTGTTTTGGTTTATGCTTGTGTGGCATTATCTCCAAGGGTCGGGAGAGTTCTGATGATTAAAATCTACTTGGCATAAATAAGGTCATAAACATTCAGCACTCACTCTGCATGACCCCCTAGTTCTTGGTGGGTGGGATCATCTGACTTGAGGGTTATTAGTGGATTTCAAAGGAGAAAGGAAAACAATGATGGCCATCATTTGGTGACGGGGCAGCGAGGAGGAGTTTCAGGAAATGGAGAGGTTAAAAGTCCAAGTATGAAAGGCTTGCTTTTGTGGAATCGGGACCATATACTCCAGTAGGGACAGCCCTCACAAGGGAACCCACACATTACAGGAGATTGTTTTATTTGGAAATAAATGTTGAAATTATTGGTATGTCAAATTGATTTATTCTTCAAGGCGAAGCTAGAATTGTACCTCTTCTGGGAATTCTTCCCTAGTTACCCCAGTTCACTGTGCGTCCACATTCACTCTCAGTCTCAGGCTCTATTTCTTGTTCTCCTTTTCTCTCTTTCTCTATCTCTCTCATTTCCTAAAATTCTCTTTAATAGTTCAACAAGTATTTTTTTAGTTTCGATATTTGAAAAGTAACTGTGGTATCTACTTATTTTCTAATAACTTACTTAGAGTTTATTTCATTTTTCTGATTTATGATTATATCCTATCTCCCAAAATACATGGTAAGCACCTTGAGAACGTGGACCATATCTTATTCGTCATTGTCTTCTTAGGGCTTTTTGCTAAGTGTGTACAAATAATGATGATTTTCTAAGATGAGTCATTTCCTTGGGGGATTTGTGACTTTATAAAATAGCTATTTTCAAGGGTGCTCCTGATTGAATGTAACCAATTAAAAATACTTTGCCATATACATTTGTGTTTTTCAAGTTTGTTGATATTTCCAATGAAAACAATGAAGGCTGAGGCAGGAGAATCGCTTGAGCCCAGGAGTTTGAGACCAGCTTAGGCAACATAGTGAGACCTCGTCTCTATGCAAAATGTAAAAATTAGCTGGGTATGGTGGCGCATGCCTGTAGTCCCAGCTACTTGGGAGGCTGAGGTGGGGGGATCACTGGAGTGTGGGAGGTTGAGGCTGCGTATGAGCTGTGATCATGCCACTGTACCCCAGCCTGAGCGACCAAGCAAGACTCTGTCTCTGGGGAGGGGGTTGAGGGGGAATGGAGGGTATAGAAAGGAAAGGCTAAAGAATCTTCAAAAGGCTGGGCCTGGTGGCTTATGCCTGTAATCCCAGCACTTTGGGAGGCCGAGACGGGCAGATCACTTGAGGTCAGGAGTTCGAGACCAGCCTGGCCAACATGGTGAAATCCTGTCTCTACTAAAAATACAAAAATTAGCCAGGCATGGTGGCAGGTGCCTGTAATCCCAGCTACTCGGGAGGCTGAGGCACGAGAATCACTTGAACCCTGGAGGCGGAGGTTGCAGTGAGCCTAGATTGTGCCCACTGCACTCCAGCCTGGGTGATAGAGCAAGACTCAGTCTCAAAAAAAAAAAAAAAAAAAAAAAAGAATCTTCAAAAGTACAGTAAATATCCAGTGTTCATTTTAAGCTACATGGTTTAAAATTAAGCCAGAAAATATTCGGATCTTTTTGTGCTTTCAATGACTCATTTCAAAACAAGTTTTTTAAAAATTATAAATATATAGACTCTCAGTAAATATCCCTGTTTTCCTAACCTTTTTATATGGTACTCATTTTCCTTAGTTGCTTTTCTCCTCCTACCATTTGGGTTTCTTTTTTCTTTCTTTCTTTCTTTCCTTCCCCTCTGTTCGGAAGTGATACCATTTGTCATAGGAAGGTAATCCCTGGCTGCGTTTGTCATCAAGAGTGTCACTAGCCATCTGGATGTGACCCACTAAGATGTTTAACCGTTAGATTGTATTTTATGGGCAGTGTATTGAACTTAAATGCTTTAACAATTTCACTTACTTTCAAATCTTGACATGCTATTTTCACGCCCTTTCTTGGAATTCTGAAACCTAGTTATTTGCCAAATTCAAAAGGCAGATATATTTTGAAACTTGGGACCACTGAAAATTGTCAGTGTCACCTAAATTTTGAAGGGGAAATTATTTTAATTGTAGTCTGTTATGATATTAGACATTATGATAAAATAAATGTGTATTACATATAGGATACCAGCTAGAGCTTGACCAGAAAGAATGAAACTACTTTACTGAAATTAAATCAACACTTTAAAAAAAAATCTAAACCTGGAGAAAATCTTTTTAAAGAATTCCTTAATGCATCGATCAGTAGTTTATATCCTTAAAGAATTCTTTATGGTATAATAACATTTATAACAGAACAGAAATAAGCCATTTCCTAACGCTGGCTTTTCTGCCTACGGAGGTCATAAAAATTGTTAATGCAGATGAGGTTGCCTTCTGTTGTGTGATGCTAATAGGAAATGGATCATTGCAGTTTATGGGGTACTTAGCCATTTTGGTTCATGATAAATGGCTGACTTCAAGTGACATTCCTTCACGGATTTCCCACTATTCATCACCTGAAAGAATGGAACCCAAACATGAAGTTGATTTTGAAGTTGTCAGGAGTTTCACTGTGGTGTAAATCCATCATAAGCCAATGTTTTCATTGATTTAGGAAGAAATTGTACAAATAGAAACACTCTTAAATGTTTTATGCTTCTATTTTCTTTTGCTCCAAAGCCAGTTTTGTGGCTCTCTTATCCTGCTCTAACTTCTGTTACCTCTTCTCTTTCCCATCCCCCTCTCTAAACATTCTCTTTTGAAAACGCCCTAGATTTTATCTTTGCAGAGATGCTTTGATGTAATTACGTTGTTTTAATCTATAAAATCAACCCAACATAAGCAGAAAGAATGGAACATATTTTCACCTAGTCTGTCCATCTAGGTGGCAGGTTTTACACTAGTATGGAGGACTTCTTCCACTGCTGTGTTCTTGCTGTTATCTTATTCTCTTTCCTTTTTCATCATCTTTTCTTGAAACACTCCCTCCTCACCCCTTCTTCCCCAACAGGACACACACACCATCCATGTGTGAGGGGTGGTGGGGGGAGGGAGGCTGCCTATTTGAACAAGATCACATTATCTAGGATCTTGCTCTTAGAAAATTATTCCCTAGCTTACTTTCAGGGAGGCATTGTAAGACTTACTCAAGATCTAGTCATGCCTCACATGTGCCTAAAGGAAGTTTGAGTCTTTCCTGTGTTTTCTTGATGTCTGGGATGTTTATCTCTGAGGTAGAGCCTGTGTTTAATTCAGTAGCATGATGCTTTCTGTGCTACTGGCATTTGAGAGTGTTTGATATCTGGCAGGATGCTATTCGGAAAGAGAATGTAAATATTCCTGCAGGTTGTCTTAGAAGCATTTAATGTAACTGAGATAATTTGCCATTTATTTCATGGCTTCTTAAAGGTATTTTGAGCCTCATTATCTATGTGCATTGTTAGAGTGAAGCTGACAACAGGTTATTTTGTTTGCTTGGTAAAACTTAACAGGAGGAAGCCATCCTTGGCTTTCCTTGAGGTGCTGGTATCTTGGAAGGGAAGCTAGCCAAACTTTTCCTCCCAGAGGCTGTCTTTTGACACAGAACATTTTAGTTCCTACCAGATTTCTCTGAGAGGCTTTCATGGAGCCCAGTTACCCCTTCCCAGTTACCCCTTTTAGCAAATGATATTCATGAATACCCTGCTCACAAAGAAATTTAGGTGAATAAATAGAAAGCATTTGAGATATCTGGACTCTTTTCGTGCTCTAGAACCCCAGATGCTAGGGAAAATTTGGGAGAAAGCCTAGAAGTGGTAGAATTTAAATATTAGTTAGGTTTCTTATGGCCATCTTTCCTATGGAAACTCTAGAAATAGCTCATGGGATATAATTTAATTACATGGTCTTAGATAAATCCTCATCAGTCTTTTATAGCTGGTTATGATATTTGATGAGATAAAACAAACCAACTTTTTTTTTCAGATTTATTGAATGAGAATCACTAATCTTGAATACTTATTCAGCTCAGCTCAAACCAATTAGCAAACTTTAAAAATGGCCAGTTCTAATATGGTACAGGCCATTGAAGCATATTCATAACTTAATTTTTGGCCTGCGTTTGCGTGATCTGGCCATTGGTGGCATTGAGGCTGGGATTGGAAGGAGGTTGCTTAAGGGAGGAAGAATGGACTAAGGGAGAAAAAGGAGGAAACTGAGGAAGAGAGGCTGAGAACATAGATACCCTGGTAGACACATACTTTTGACAGCATTTACCACATTTTAACTCTGGTATGTTGAAATGAACATTGATAGCCTTTTACTTTCTTCCTTCTCTTTTTTGTTTCTTCTCCTCCTCCCTTCCCATGTATGGCTATAAATATGTTGAAACTAAGCAAAAGCCAACTAAGATCTAAGGTATGCAACTTTTTCTGGGATGGAGGGTGGAAGACTGAAAGAAAGACACCTTGTTACCCAAAGAGTGCCTTGGGAATGAATAGTAAGTAGTTGTATGCTTTTTTGGAGGAGGTGGGGGTTCCACATTCAGAGGATCTTAATTATTACTGTCAAAAGACAAAATTACAACAAATTTAGTTTTATATCTAATTGGCTTTTATTTGCAATTCATGAAAGAGGACAGCCTCCATTCTACAAAATAGAATGAGAGCTCCTACTAGGCAATGGCAGAATAGTGGGTTTTGTAAGGTGGAAAAAGAAAACAGAACAATAGAGAGGGAAAGCTGATTGGTTAATGTCAGATTATTTCAGGTTACTGTTTTGTAAGGGTTAAAGCAGAAGGACTTCCTTACTGAACTGCCTCAGGCAGACTGGGACCTATCGGCTTCCTTAAAGCCTCAGTTTGATGATGTGACATTTAACATGAGTGACTCCATTTTGGTTTGATCTGGTCTGTTGGAGCTTAGTGCAGGAGTTCAGTCCAAACAATGGCCTTCCATAATGTTTATTTGTTTGTTTGTTTTGAGACGGAGTCTTGCTCTGTCGCCCAGGTTGGAGTGCAGTGGCGCGATCTTGGCTCACTGCAACCTCCCCCTCCCAGGTTCAAGCAATTCTCCTGCCTCAGCCTCACGAGTAGCTGGGACTACAGTCACGTGCCACCATGCCCGACTAATTTTTTGTATTTTTAGTAGAGACGGGGTTTCACCATGTTAGCCAGGATGGTCTTGATCTCCTGACCTCGTGATCCACCCACCTCAGCCTCTGAAAGTGCTGGGATTACAGGCGTGAACCACTGCACCCGGCCTAATTTTTCTATATTTAGCAGAGACAGGGTTTCACCATGTTGGCCAGGCTGGTCTCGAAATCCTGACCTCAGATGATCTGCCCACCTCTGTCTCCCAAAGTGCTGGGAGCCACCGTGCCCAGCCCTATGTTTATTTAACATTACTTTCACTCTACATTGGCAAGCCTTTTGAACGCAATGTGTTCTTGAAGTCTGGGTCTTCACATGGATACCTTTAAGGTGAACTTGAAGTTTTTATGCACTGTATTCTCACCCCCTGGGTGCAGTTACTATCATCTGTTAAGACTTGCACAGAAATCACCAAATAATCTCTTAGAATTAAACAAAAAATAGGGGGAAAAAAGTTCCCAAATGGAAAAATTCTTGTTCTTTTGTTTTTTAAAAAAATTCTGAAATATATTGGAAATAAATGTTTGGGAGAACTAAACTATTAAGCATAAATATAACATTTTTCCGGAGACTTTATAATTGATGTTGAAATTGTCACTAAAGAATTGGTTAGCTGTTAATGGTTTTCGCTCTTCACTTACTGATTCAAAGGTGTGATGTTAGTTTTACCCTGTAGGCTGTTAGTTTGCTTCTTCGCACTTCAAAAAGATCTAAGGTCACTCACTGATTATGACTTTGCCACTTCCTGCCCTATTGTCCTCACAAAGGGATTTTGTGAGTAACCTTACTGTAAAGAAGTCAGCCCAATGAAAAATTCTTGATATTTGCATGTCTATTAAATTTAACATGTTTGCTTTTTCATTTGAACCTTTAATTGAATATTTTTAATTGTATAATTTATAAGGTCATACTTATTGGGACTTGAGAGTTCCTCTTATGAGAGTTGAAATGCTTTTTGTTTACTTCCCTGGATTATGCAGTAGAGTAAAAGAGGGTCAACAGAAGCTGACACTGTGTTGGGGAACAGCCAAGTCAAGAGATGTTCACATTTCTGTGAAATTTTGTTGATCTACAACCAAAATAGCAAAAAGCATTAATGCATTCTTAACACCTTTTAGTCAGTTGCCCACCCCCCATAGAATTTACTCTTTTGATGTAGCAGTACTGATAAACCTTTCCTGCAATTGTCATGCCTCTTCTTAGATATCATCTGGGTGTGACCTATGTGTCAGGCTTAAACTATCAGAGCAATGCATCTGGTTGTGAATCAGTAGAGTACTGCCTTGACTTACTTTCACATCTTCATTAGTTAAGCCCATATTATTATTATTATTATTTTCTGATTGTGGTCATTCTCTGGTACAAGTTATTGTCAGTCATACAGTCTCTGGTAGGGGAATAATTGAACAAAGTTGGCAAGAGCATTGAGCAAACAAAAGATGATATTTCTGTTTTTGTTTTTATGATTGCTACTTCACATCATTCTGTGTTTTTTCAGCACTTCACTATGTGAGGCACAACAGCCTATAGAGGACATTTAAAGACACAGTCCCCACCTTTCTCAAGTGTATGTTTTTAATATTTTTCATTTGGATTATTAAAAAAAAAAAAAAGTATGTCTGACCTTTCCCTAGAACCCCAGATTTATACATACAACTGTCCAGTCTGTATCTCCATTTGGATATAAATAGGTATCTGACATGTAAGATGTACAAAATGGGAAGAAGCAGACAGATTGGGAACCTATTCTGGAGATAGCCTTACTAGCAGATTGAATGGAGGATCTGTTAAGAGAAAGAAAAAATAAAAAATAACCCCTAGGTTTTTATAACCTGAGCAGCTTGGTATTGTCAGTAACTGAGAGGAGAGGGGTAATGGGAATGGAAAATGCTCATTCCCACCTAGGGGCTGTTATCTTAGCTGATCTTTGTCCTGGAATGCTCTTTCCCCAGATCTTCACATGGCTGACTTCTTCCTGTTGTTCAAGTCTTCCCTACAATGTCAACTATCAGGCCTTTCCTGAACATCTCATCTAAATTATATATCCCTCCCTCCTGTGTTAATCTTTTTTTTTTTTTTTTTTTTTTTTTGAGACAGAGTGTCGCTCTGTTGCCAGGCTGGAGTGCAGTGGCACGGTCTCGGCTCACTGTAACCTCCGCCTCCTGGATTCAAGCGATTCTCCTGCCTCAGCCTCCCAAGTAGCTGGGACTACAGGCGCCCACCACCATGCCCAGCTAATTTTTGTATTTTTAGTAGAGACAGGGTTTCACCATGTTGGCCAGGATGGTCTTGATCTCTTGACCTCATGATCCACCTGCCTTGGCCTCCCAAAGTGCTGGGATTACAGATGTGAGCCACTGTACCTGGCCCCTATGTTAATCTTTATCCCATTACCTTATTTCATTTTATTCCTAGCAAAGATCACTATGTAAAGTTCTTATTGATTTACGTACCTGTTTGATTCCCTTACATAACCATTCTATCTACCTCATACTTGCTTGTCTCCATTTCAGCCCGCTTTCAGTTATTGACAATATCTACCTGCTCTTTTTATTTTTTCTTTCTCTAAACAGATCCCTCATTCAATCTGCTAGTAAGCCTGTCTCCAGAATGGGTTCCCAGCCTGTACGCTTCTTCCCATGTTCATATTCTCATTGTAGTTCCAGCCATCATTACCTGTTACTTGACTGACTACAATGGCCTTCTCTCCCCTGCAGTCTATTCTTCATACAAAGCCAGAATGATTCTTTTAAAGCAGAAGTCAGATCCTCTCCAGCTGAAAACCTTATGGCAACTTCCCATCACTCTTGGAACAAAATCTAAATTCCTTGCCCTGTGAGACCCTGCTGGTCTGGTATCTAGCTAACTTTACTGTCTTATCTCCTATCACTTTCCTTTCACTTACTTGCCTTCTGACTATTCCCCAAGCCTGCCCAGCTCATTCCCAGCTAGGGGCTTTTATCTTAGCTGATCTTTGTCCTGGAATACTCTTTCCCCAGATCTTCACATGGCTGACTTCTTCCTGTTGTTCAAGTCTTTCCTAAAATGTCAACTCCTCAGAGAGGCCTTCCCTGAACATCTCATCTAAATTATATTCCTCCCTCCTGTGTTAATTTTTATCCCATTACCTTACTTTACTTTATTCCTAGAAAACATCACCATCTAAAGTTCTCATTGATTTAGGTATCTGTTTATTGTATTCGCCATCCCCCCTAGAATTATGCACCATGAGGGTTGGGGACCTTGTCTGTCTTGTTCACTGAGGTATCCCCAGTGCTTGTAACATTGCCTGGTATGTACAGTAGGTGTTCAATACATGTTTATGGTTGAATTAGTAAATAAGAATATTGAGACCCATGGGGCATATAAACTGCTGAATCACTGAAGGTAAGTATAGATTATATTTTAGGGGGGATATTCCTGCCAATTTTTCATGATAATTAAGTGGTCTATGGGCAAGGGAATGAACCTTCTCTTCTGGTTATTCAATCAATTTGTGACAAGGAAAAAGAGACTAGCAATCATAGCTTTTTCTCTTTTAATATCTGTGTATATAAACTGGTCATCATTTATCAGTTCTGCATAATTTTCTTTGCAACCTGATGTGTTATGTGCTTGAACAACAGTACGAAGTGTACTCCTTGCAGATAAGAAGAGTCTGAAATTGTGGTAAGTACTCATTACAATGAGAACAGCTTGCACTGAACAGGCAGTAGCCATGCATACATCTCTCTTAAGAAAGAAAACATCAAATTGCAGACTCAGTGTGGTAAACAGCAGTTCATTTAACTGCAAAGCTTCTGAATATATAATGATTTTCCAGGAATTAATGAACATGTAGATAATGACAACTTACTATTTCTTTTGTGACTAAATCTTTGCAAATGAAGTATAATAAATTGGGCATATGCCTATGATTAAGGGAGAAGGGAGAAGAAAACAGAAAGATCTTTTTCTTTCCCTTGCTGTTTGCTGATAAACATCAGTAGATTATAGGGCACAGACTCACCAAAATTAAAAGATGGTGATATGTTTTATCTTTTTTATTTCTGAGACCACTCTAGGAATATTCTTAGACTCTACTTTCCATTATTCCATTGTGTTATTTTCTGTCACGTGATTGATAATGTTTTCCTTTCTACATTCTTAGTAAAAGTAGCAGACTTCAAAGTTAAGAACTTTTCCCACTGACATTCTTCACAAATTTCCCTGTCCCAACTGTCTTCTGTGTTCCACTGCACAGTAGCAATTTTTCCCTTAGGAGTTTTGAGCACCTTTCCTTCCGCTGTTCCAATGGCAAGTACCCAAATCTGAGTTCTGCTACATTCTCTCACAATAAAAGCTTTAGTTACATGCAGCAGTTACCATTAATCCTTCGATCAGTTCCCCTGGTAGGAACTATGCAGGAATCTAGAGCTGGTGGATTTGGGGCTGACCGACTTGGCCTGGTAGAATTAAGGTTCACCGTTTCTCTGTTACTTGAATATAACTTTCTTCTTAATTGGGATCTGATTTTTGTCCTGGATGATATCCTGTTTTTAAATTAGAGAGGTGGTCCTAACACTGAGATTTTGATCAGCAATATAGAATAAGAGTTTAAAGGTGATTCTTTCTCATTGGATTATGGATAGATTGATCATGAATTGGCACCTTGAAGATTTCTAAACATCACTGGTTCAGGGATGGTGATTACCATGTTGAAGATATCTTCCTTTTACCCCTTCTAGTCACCTTTTCACCCTCCTCTACCCTAACTCTCCCTACCCGGGAGGCTGTCTGTGAGGACCACAGTGAGGGGCTCCTGTGCCCTCTGACTTCTGCCAGTAGCAAAGCCCCAGCAGGAGACTCGAGGGGGGAGGAGTGAGGTCAGGCTCATTATTCTCCTGCTCCCTCCTTGTGGGGTTGCCTTGGGCTGCCCGTGCCCCTCGACCTAAGGTCATGGTTCTTCCCTATAAGACTTTCTCCTTTGGGGTTCCTGTAATCAATCCTTCTCATCTCTTTTCCTCCAGGAGTGTTAACAGTTCTGCCGTTACTGTTGCCAAATTAGAGCAGTATCCCTTTTAGTACCCCGACACCATGTCCATATCTTTGCAAATAGTTGCTTTCAGATAAATTTCTACAAGTTATGCTAATTTGGATGTGCCATCTGTTTCCTGTTTGGATCCCATCTGATACAAATGACTTACTGTTTCTTGGAATTTTGACACTATCAACTATTTTTGACTAAGTACCTACTATATACATATCACCTTAATACAGTCTGTGGAGTAGGCACAAAATAGAAGAGTCACTGCCTTCTGGGGTGTCTGTCATGTGAGATAGACAGCTTCTCCTTTACCTTCTTTAGTATTCAGTCAACGTTTATGAAATAGCTACTGTAAACCAGACATGGAGTATGCATCTCAGGCAGATAGAAAGCTGAACACTGTTTGGTCCCTGCCATTATAAATTTTTATTTTAACTGTGTATTTACAGAACATTCTAGGTGTTCAGATAATTGTAATTCACAGTCCTGGACCAGACAGAGATGAAGTCCTTCCATCCCAGCCTCACACATTTGCCAAAACTAAACAATAGCTGAGAGTATCATCACCACTATCACCGTTGTCATCATCGTCATTGGTCCATAGGGACCTGATTGGGAGAATGTGGAGGGATGGGCTTTGCCCTAATTCACCTTTAGAGTATTGGTACCACACAGTGCCTTGCTTCAGCCTGCCGGTGTCTCTCACTCTCACTCTGTGATTTATTTCGTTTTCTTGGGTCATACCACCAGTTTCGTAAACCTCTCTGATGTCCACTTCCTGAACCTTTGTCAGTGCTTTGTGGCCCTGGACTGAGGGGAGAGGTGTCAGCCTGATTTCTGTGTCCCTATAGCTCATGGTGCTATTGACACTCAGTAGTCCTCAGTAAATCTTCTGCCTTGGGAGCTTGATAATCAGAAATCATCAGCTTGTTTAGTTGTGCCTGATGCCTGGGCCTGTCCTATTCTGTTCTAGCCTCCACCTCCTACTTCTATATGGTGACCTCTGTGATTCTCAAGCGTGACCATTTCCGGAGTTCATAACAGGACCTCTTTTGTGCCTTCGTCTCTTTGGATGGGAATCTTGTAGAGTATCAAGGAAACCCTTCTGGGCAGATGGAAGATTTCAGTTAAGCACAAGTCTTTTCTTTATGTTGGCATTGGGTAAAACATACTCAGTGGATATACTTCAGAAGAAGGAGCCTGTAGTTAAATAAACTTGGGCATTGTCTTTAAAAAGTTTCTTCACTGTAGGGCAACTCTAGGGCTGTTGGCCACATTTTAGGAAAACCTGCTTCGTATAGTTGAGTTGTATCCACCAGAACCTTAGGCTGTAGACTTTTCCCTACATGGCTGTCAATGCCTGCTAACCCAGAAGAGCTGTTCAGTCAGAAGACACAGTATCAGGAAGGTTAAAAAAGATCTGACACTCCCTGTTCTGTCCGTGTGAGTGCCCCTGCCCAGTTGGGAAGGCCTCATGGTCATCTTTAGCATCGTTCTGTGAGAGTGTTTTGGCAGCCCTGCATGTCGTATTCTGAACAAGAGACATCATCACTCTGCACTACAGCCAGAATGCTACACTACAGCTGGGGCACTGCACGATGCTGTTTGAGTGATCTAAGGGCCGTGGGGGTAGCCAGAAGGAAATCTACTACTGCACCTTACGGAATGACTAGGACCTGTTATAAAAAAGTAAAAGTCATAATCAGCCTTTTACCCTCTGGCCTTTTACCCTTACTTTGTCTCCTGTAACCTGCCCTAAATCTATTTCTCCTATTTTCTCTCTCAGTTCATCTTGCCCCTTCTCTGTGGGTGAGCAAAACATAATCTATAGCTGTATGGTTTCATCCAAATCAGGGTCTAGCAATGTCTGGAGACATATTTGGTTGTCACACTGAGGGAGTGCTACTGGAATTAGTGGGGAGAGTACAGGGATACCGCTAAAAACATCCTGCAATGCATAGAACAGCCCCCCATCCCCCCTACACACACACACACACACACACACACACACACACACACACACACACACACACACACACACACACACACACACACACACACACACACACACACACACACACACACACAATGAAGACTTATCTAGCCCCAAATCTCAATAGTCCTAAGGTTGAGAAACCCTAATCTGACCTTAACCTGTCCAGTAGAACTTTCTGTGATGATAGAAATGTTCTATACAGTAGTCATTACTATATGTAGCAGTTGAGCACTGGAAATGTGACTAGGGCAACTGAGAAACTGAATTTTTAATATAACTTTTATTTAAACAGCTGCACTCTAGCTAGAGGCAGCCATACTAGACAGTGCAAGTCTAGACCATGTATCCTGTCTAAATACCTTGGTTTACAAATGTTGGGCAGAAAAGGTTGGTAACTGAGAGAAGAGAGGACCGATGAAGGAGTTTAGAGGAAGCTGCAAGGTAAGTGTATCTTCAAGAAGCCATGAGACTGACCAAGTGCAGTGGCTCACGCCTATAATCCCAGCACTTTGGGAGGCAGAAGCAGGAGAATCACTTTAGCCCAAGAGCTCAAGGCTGCTGCATTTTTTTTACATGAAAAATACCTATTTTCTAAAAGAAGAAATGTAATGACAAAGAATTGTTTTATATTTTTTGCAAGTCCTTTTAATGTCTGACTTACTAGAAAACAACTGAGTTCTCATATCTGCTTCTGCATTCAATGTAACATGTCATGTAGCCTCTGGAAAACTCTTCTGTATACTCATGAGAGAATGACTGAAAAAGATAAATTCCATCTTAATGTTATGATGAAAACAGTTTTGACTTTACCGACACCCTGAAAGGATCTCAGATACCCCCACAGGTCCCTGTATCATACTTTGAGAACTACTGCTAAACAGAAAAGTGGCTGCAAAATTTTATTGATTTCATATTCTATTACTAAGAGTTTGACATTTCCGTCATTAGTAATCATTCTCTCTGCTATACGGATACGTTAAATACGTTGTTAAAAAAATACACACAAAAAAATTTTAAATTTGAAATTATAAACATGAATAAGAGTTAAAAATTTTTTCTTCCTGCACCTCAAGTGCTGTCTTGCACAACACACACCTCCTTGGAGACCCATTATTGTAGAGGATGAAGTCTTTGAATGTAAGGCCTTTGGGTTTGGTGAGTAGAGGGCCTATATCGCCAAACTTTGAGAAAACAATATCTATAAAATGGTGATTGTAGAAGTAATGTTTACAAGGAGTGACAGGAGTGATGGAGGGTGAGGAAGTTGAGATAAACTACTTTAACACTTGGTGAGGGACAGAGGACAATAGCTGATTTTCCAGGCAAGGACTAAGCAGAAGGTACACTTGAATCAAGACACTTTGAAAGAGCCAGTTATCAGTGCAAGCATTAGTTATTTTGACTTCTCTCACAAGAGTAAAATAAACAAAACTGTAATGTCTTTGACAGTGGGGTGATAAATGCCTCAAAGCAAATTACACATAAAATTTGGAGATATTCTGACAATGGTGTTTTTGTAACAGAGTCAGACAATATAAATAGTTAATAGGTGTATAGAGGTTTATTCTAAGTTGGTCAAAACAAGTTATTCTAATGGTTTTGGATTGGCATCACCAGGCAGGAGTGACCACTCCTTTAGCAGATAGGTGTTCCTCTTTGCAAATGAACATATTTCCACAAATGAGTCATTGAAGATAATCCTCTGAAAAATGATAAATTATGCCCTAAGCGGCACCCATCCATCTGCCTGCTCAATGTATCTTTCCCTCCTCCAGGTACATGTGCTGCTCAATATGGAAACATTATTCTAAAGATACTATGCACTGCTGGATACCACCTAATTTCCAGAAACAGCTTGGTTATATTGGGTTGGTGCAATCGAATATAACCTGGTTATATTAGGTTTTGCCATTAAAAATAATGGCAAAAATCTCAATTATAGCATGCTGAGATGACAAGCATGTGGAAATGTATACATTTTTTCTGGCCACTCTCAATGGCAGAGAGGATTTTCTTTAACTTTTATTTCAGGTTCAAGGGTACATGTGCAGGTATGTTATATAGGTAAACTCATGTCATGGGGGTTTGTTGCAGATTATTTCATCACCCAGGTACTAAGCCTAGTACCCAGTAGTTATTTTTCCTGATCCCATCCCCCTCCCACCTTCCACCCGCAAGTAGGCCCCAGTGTCTGTTATTTCCCTCTTTGTGTCCATGAGTTCTCATCATTTAGCTCCCACTTATAAGTTAGAACATGTGGTATTTGGTTTACTGCATTACTGCATTACTCTGCTAAGGATGATGGCCTCCAGCTCCATCCATGTCCCTGCAAAGGACATGATCTCATGCTTTTCATGGCTGCATGGTATTCCATGGTATATGTTTAACACATTTTCTTTATCCAGTTCTACCATTGATGGGCATTTAGGTTGATTGCATGTCTTTGCTATTGTGAATAGTGCTTCAGTGAACATTCACGGGCATGTGTCTCTATGACAGAATGATTTACATTCCTTTGGGTATATTCCCAGTAATGAAATTGCTGGGTCAAATGGCAGTTCTGTTTTTAGCTCTTTCAGGAATCACCACACTGCTTTTCCACAGTGGTCGAAATAATTCACACTCACACCAACAGTGCAAAGGCATTTTATTTTTTCTGCAACCTCACTAGCATCTGTTATTTTTGCCTTTTAGTAATAGCCATTCTTTATGTATTCTTTATTATTTTTATTGTTATTTATCTATTTATTTTTTGAGGCAAAGTCTCACCCTGTCGCCAGGCTGGAGTGCAGTGGCATGATCTCGGCTCACTGCAACCTCCGCCTCCCGGGTTCAAGTGATTCTCCTGCCTCAGCCTCCCGAGTAGCTGGGACTACAGACGCATGCCACCATGCCCAGCTAATTTTTGTATTTTCAATAGAGACGCGGTTTCACCATGTTGGCCAGGATGGTCTTGATCTCTTGACTTTGTGATCCGCCCACCTTGGCCTCCCAAAATTCTGGGATTACAGGTGTGAGCCACTGTGCCTGGTCCAGTAATAACCATTCTGACTGGTGTGAGATCATATCTCATTGTGGTTTTGATTTTCATTTCTCTAATGATCAGTGATACTGAGCTTTTTTTCACATGCTCGTTGGCTGCATGTATGTCTTCTTTTCAAAAGTGTCTGTTCATGTCATTTGCCCACTTTTTAATTGTTAAAGTCCCTTATAGATGCTGGATATTAGACCTTTGTCAGATGCATAGTTTGCAAAAATGTTCTCCTGTTCTGTAGGTTGTCTGTTTACTCTGTTAGTTTCTTTTGCTGTGCAGAAGCTAGCAGAGAAGATTTTAATATTTTTAAAAATATTAAATATTTTTATTTAATATTGCTGGTAGTAGAATTTTGGTGACTAAGAAAGAAAAATAAAAGCCAGGAAGGTAATCGCCATACAAAATCATGCAGGCAACTGTGTCTACTCCACCAACTCTGAAAAGTCAATTTTGGGGACTTTAACATATATTATACAATATGAAGACAATAGCAAACAATATTTTATTGAGTACTTACTAAAAGCCAATTATTGTTATGAGCTAACTCATGTTACCTCATTTAATCCTTAAGACAACCCGGCAAGGTCACTGGTATTGTCAGCATTTTGCAGAAGATGAGGCTCTGAGAGGTAAAGAAACGTAGACAAGGTTGCCCAGCTAATGAGGGGCAAAGGAGGAGTGCAAGTCCACAGATGCAGACTCTTCTCTTTCACCCCGTGATGTAGGACAGCCATACCAGCAGTGACTTAAAACAACAGAGCATTTCAAGACATTTGCTTTTGGTTTGTAGTTTTTCTAATGTAATTTGACAACAAGCTAATCATGCCAACACAAAAAAAGAAGGTATCTGGGTTTTAAATACTTTCTCCTCCCATTTGTCTTTCTGCTAAAACTCAAAAACAAAAAACAAAAACATCTTGTGTCAAACCACATTTCTTAGAATCCGCCAAAGTACTTGGCTCAGGTTGATTTTCTTTCCCAAAGCCAAATTACTCTGCTGTTTCCTCATCTTTACAAAGAATAAAAAACAACAGTGGTAGCTTCTTTTATTTCTCTTTACTCACTGTTTGTATGGGTTTTTTCCCTCCTAGACGTGAATTTTAATTTTTTTAAGTAAACGAAATAACTGTTGACCAATCCCTTGCTTATCCTAGTGTCAAAAAGTGGGCATTCTTTTCCCTGACTGGCTACAGCAAAAACAATAAGGGAATTTCTGCAGAAGTGATTACCTGGTACCTAGGAATTGTTTGTCTTGCCTGTTCACCTGCTCTTCCTGTATCTGCTATTAGTGACTTTTCACCAAGGTGGCCTAAGTATTGTGGTTCCAACTCCCAAGTTGCTATGGTGAGGATGCTTCTGTTCTTTGCTACAGTTTCTTTATAATGCTTGTTCCTTACACAACCCATTCCTAGGACCTCAGAGGTGATGGGAGATAGTTTAGGATATAGTTTAGATAGTTTAGGAAGATCCCATTGGTTTTGTGTGAAAGCGTGGAAACTTTCACAGTTTCCACGCTTTCACACAAGGTCAAAAATGATTAATTACTGTTTCATAAGCCCACAGTACCTGAAACAAGGTCTGCTTGACACATAGTAGGCACTTGATAAGTGTCTGTTGAATAGGAAATGATGGCAGCTTGATTAAGATGTCAGCAGGAACATCAAAACAAGGCCAGGGCATCTGACTTGTGCAATGGGGAAGAAGAACCTATTACAGATTTATGACTTCATATTTCCTAATTCCCTGTTTCATGGTTTGTATTTTGTGATAATTTTAGATCATGGATTGGCAAAATTTCTCTAAAGGGCCAGATAGTACATATTTTAGGCTTTGTAAGCCAATCATCTATGATCCGTGTTGCAGTTACTTAACTCTGCAGTTTTAATGTGAAAGCAGCTCTAGACAATATGAAAATGAATGAGCGTGGCTGTGTTCCAAAAATATTTTATTTACGAAAATAGCTTATAGGCTAGATTTGGTGGGAGAGCATGGTTTACCCATCCTTGATTTTAAAGGTGGAAATTTAATGGATTTCAGATCAAAAGATACTAGATGAGTCAGCTTCCTATCTTGAAACAAAATGAACACATATAAAAGTCTTTAGGCTTTGCCTTTGTAACCGTTAATGTAGGTCAGTGGATTTGGCATGTAGGCAGAGGGTAGAGAGTTAAGGATTACATTCAGTAAGATCTGCTTATAATCTATTAGTTTAAGGTTTTTATTTATTTATTTATTTTTATTTTTTGAAGATGAGGTCTTACTCTGTCACCCAGGCTGGAGTGTGGTGGCATGGTTATGACTCACTTTAACGTCAAACTCCAGGGCTCAAGCGATCCTCCCACTTCAGTCTCCCAAGTAGCTGGGACTACAGGCACACGCCACTACGTGCAGCTAATTTTTAAATTATTTTGTAGAGATGGGGTTTCACTATGTTGCGCAGGCTGGTCTTGAATTCCTAGGCTCAAGTGATCCTCCCGCCTCAGCCTCTCAAAGTGCTGGGATCACAGGCATGAGCTACCATGCCTGGCTTAGTTTAAGATATTGATCATTAAGAATTTTTGCCCTTTGGCCCAGTAATTTTTCATCTCAGAGTATGTCATAAGAAATAATCAGCAATAAAGGCAAATATTTATGTACAGATGTTCAACACGTATCATTTTAAATAAAAATTTAGGAATCATTTAAATGTTCAGCATTAGAGGAATAGTAAAGTCTATTATGATATATTTACATAAAAATATGTAAGCCTTCTCCCAGCATTTTTGGGGCCCAGGGCAAGAGGACACAGGGAGGCCTACTAATATATGTCTAAATATTTTAAAGTTATAAATCAAGCTAACAGACTGCTAAAATATGTTTCATCCTTCTGCTTTGGACAAATACACCTTCTTAATGACCTGGAAGGCCAGGTTTAAATCCAGAATTCTCAGACTCTTTGGAATTCCCTGTTGGAATGTGGTGGCTTGAGGAGAGGCAGCCAGCCTGCTCCGCCTCCCAGCTCTGTTTCAGCCCCGCAGCAAGAGGAGCCTTACACAACCCTCACATCGAAGTCCATCAGCACTCTGTAACCCTCCCCTCCCCGTTGTGGGCCTGGGGTGCACACAGTGCTGTGCAGTCTGCCCTCAGGGATAGGCCTGAGGAAGGTGGCTAAGCAGCACCTTTTCATCATGGCATTTCAGGACTCCAAGTACTGTGAGAATGGTCTAGAAGGATGGCTCAGACTCTATAGAGATAACCTTTTCCTCTGTGCACCCGCCCTTCACATGATGAGGAAAGGAGCCAGAGGAGGGCCATAGTGAGGCTGCTTTAAAACACAGGGTCCAGGGCAAGGGAGCATTTGCCTGGTTTTATTTTTTATTTTTTATTTTTTATTTTTTGATATAGGGTCTCATTCTGTCGCCAGGCTGGAGTACGTTGGCATTATTTATTGGCAAAAGTAGGGCATGAGCAATTTCCTTTTGTACCAATCTTTGTCTAAGTGGTAGAAGACAGATCTGGCTCAAATTATAAAAACTCAAAGAAGGTACAATATTATATTAGAATACTCTTGAGGTTACAACTGAAATTTGTCTCCCAGATCTTTTTGTCTCTGCCAAATAGCAGTGACGCATTTTGAAGGCACCTGAAGAGATGAAGCTAGAATTAACAGGCAGAACATCAAGCACAGAGATGGTTATTCCTGTTTTATCCACATGCTTTTGTGTTCTTGGGACTTTCTGAGCTTGCCTTTTCCCATGTTACCTGGCTGTAAAAACCACTTCCTTGCTATTGGGCTGTTGCAAAAGATAATAGATAATAGTTTCAGAAGTTGTTTTAAGTTGTTGAAAATAAAGTATCTGTATAAATACAAAGTTGTATTGTCACCAGTGTTACCATGATTTATGACTATGCCTTTTTTTTTTTTTTTTTTTTTTAAACGGAGTCTTGGTTTGTCGTCCAGGCTGGAGTGCGGCATGATCTCGGCTCACTGCAACCTCTGCCTCCCAGGTTCAAGCAGTTCTTCCTGCCTCAGCCTCTGGAGTAGCTGGGATTACAGGCATGGGCCACCATGCCCGGCTAATTTTTGTATTTTTTATAGACACGAGTTTTTGTTGTGTTGGCCAGCTTGGTCTTGAACGCCTGACCTCAGGTGATCTGCCTGCCTTGGCCTCCCAAAGTGCTGGGATTACAGGCGTAAGCCATCGCATCCAGCCAGGCATCTTCTTTTCTAATATTTTTTTTTAAATCTCCTATCCAAGTGGGTGTCATGTTACGTGCCTATAATCGAGCTATGCAGGAGGATCCCTTCAGCCTGGGAGTTCAAGGCCAGCCTGGGCAACATAGTGAGACCTGTCTCTAAAAATCAATCAATGGATTAATCTATCAATTCAATCAAAAGATCCCCTATCTAAAGTTATACAATGTTAAAAAAAATTGCAAACTCATTATACAATAAATTTGTGATTGTAGGCCTGGCGCAGTAGTAGCTCACACCTATAATCCCAGCACTTTGGGAGACCAAGGTGGGTAGATTACTTGAGCCCAGGAGTTCAAGACCAGCCTGGGCAACATGGCGAAACTGTGCCTCTACAAAAAAAAATACCAAAATTAGCCAGGCATGGTGGCATGCGCCTGTAGTCCCAGCTACTCAGGAGGCTCAGGCAGGAGGATCACTTGAGCCCAGGAGGCAGAGGTTGTAGTGAGCCGAGATTGCACCACTGCACTCCAGCCTGGGCAACAGAGTGAGACCCTGTCTCAATCAATCAATCAATAAATGTGCAAGTATAAAAAAAATTAGTTTATCAAGTATCTTTTATGTGACTAAGAAGTATGATCTGCTGCTCATTTTCCTCACAGCTATGAACTAAAAGCCATTGAGCTGACCTGCAGTCAGTTTCAGCTCTGCTGCTTACATCTGGGTAACCTCATTTAAGTCCCCAATCCTGCTGATCTGTTTCCTTAGTTAGAAAATGAGGATAAATCTGCCAGGCACGGTGGCTCACGCCTGTAATCCCAGCACTTTGGGAGGTCAAGGCGGGTGGATTGCCTGAGGTCAGGAGACCAGTCTGGCCAACATGGTGAAATCCCATCTCTGGTGAAAATACAAAAATATTAACTGGGTATGGTGGCATGTGCCTGTAATCCCAGCTACTCGGGAGGCTGAAGCAGGGGAATTACTTGAACCAGGGAGGTGGAGGTTGCAGTGAACTGAGATCATGCCACTGCATTCCAGCCTGGGCAACAGAGTGAGACTCTGTCAAAAAAAAAAAAAAAAAAGAGAGAGAGAAATAAAAAAAAGAAAATGAGAATAGCCTCCTGGATTTGTGTAAGAGTTCAATGAGATGCTACTGTGAAAATACCCATTTCAGAACTTGGTATGTAGAAAGTATTCAACAAATGTCTAGAGAATCTAAATCTGTTTGATCAAGCCACCGCAAAAGAAGAATGATAAGGATAAAAACAGCAAGTAATAGTAGACTAGTGCTTAAATTCAGATGAAAACCCCCGGTATCTTATAGGTTTTTTTGGATTTTGTTTTTCTTTTCCTCCCAGGTGGGACCTTAAAGACTCTTCCTTATCCTTTCTTAATTCTTTTCATTATGTGCCTCTTAAAAATTGGTCTAGATTCTTCCAAGGATAAAGCGATCACAACAAGGCCCACATCTATGGGTCAAAACCCAGTCATAATTGGTCTGTACCTTCTAATATCTACAATTTTGAAAATTTTAAATAATGTAAATCCAATGAGTATGAAACTCAGATACTTTTTCATGCATATTCTATACTCTACCTTCATAAAGAGGAAGTCAGTGATAAATATGCCAGTATAAGAAATGTATTCCAAAAACAATTTGTGAGATGTGTCAGACTCAGATTATAGTGACAGCTCTTTTAACCTTGTAGGAGTCACCAGGGCTCTCTTTCTCATATATAAAACATGCGTAACAGATGCCCACTGACCGAAAAGAGCTGGGAAAGTGAAGATCTGAAAGGAGGACTCAGAGATCACAGGGTCGCTGACCAGTCATCCTGAAACACTGGTGTGGGTGAACAGTAGGAACTTTGTGGAAGCTGAGTGTGGCCTGCTCTGGAAGAAGGACTTCACCCCATGGAGAGGTCTATGGGGAGCTGCTTAGCCCCCGAGTAGCTGCCTCTGTGAATGCACAGCCAGTAACTGGTGGTGGGCCTGGAGTCCCTCTTGGCCAACAGTCAGGAAGAAAACCTAGATGTGGAAGAGAGGAGAGCAAGAACAAGCAGATACCCATTCTGGCACCAGTGACCATTTGTCAGTTTTTGACTGAAGCAATATTCTAAGGGTAATGGCTGTCTTCACTTCCACTTCCAAATCTCACGCCAACCTCTTCCATACCTACAAACTCTAATTCAAAATCATACAGAGAAGGGGAAACATTTCCTTGGTTAACCAAATTGACGAAGCCCAATCCTGCACATCCACTTTAACTCTTTCTTTCAATTAACCAACCAATTGTAGATCCCAATCATGCCAAATTAAAAGGCTTTTCCTATTATTTATTCTCCTATCTACATTTCAAGTATGTTGATAAATGTTAGGAAATTATGCCGGAAGGCCATATACTCTTATATTGTATTTTCAGAGTTAATAAAAGTTAGAATATTTTAGTTTTAGAGTTAGTGTAATTAGCTGGATAGAATTTCCAATTTTAGTTACGGAGAAGAGTTAGTATTTTTTTCCTTTTTCTCAGAGATCTTACAAAGACAACTAGGAAAAAGAGAAACAGATGTTAAAACTCCAACTTAGACTTTGAAACATCTGAAACCCAAACTATAATGCATGAGCAGGCACTGCCAAATACAGTGAAAGTAAACCAGGGCATGGGTAGAGGCTTAGAGGGGAGAGCCCTGTGCTGAAGATCAGAGACAAAGCTGGCAAAACAGTTACCAAAGGAAAAGGAGCACCCTTAGAGACAAAACCAATAATTTTTTGTTATGAACATTGAGAATAGGTGTGCAAACTAATGCAAGAGCTTCCCTAGAGCTGGTTTGGCCTAAAGAAAAAGCAAGGTTGTTGGAGCTAAATAAGGAATGCCCACAGAAATAACATTCGTATAAAGCAGTCTGTGGGTAAGGCATGGTAAAGGAAAGAGACTCAAATTTTTGAATAGGACTTTAACTTCCACTTCTCTTCTGATCAAGAAGTTAAAGCTAACTCACACACACAACATTGTGTCAAAGAGAGAATTCCTGCTAGCTCAAAATATGGTCCTAGTCTCAGTTCTACATGAATCTGCTGTAAATTGCTGGTCCTAGAACTTGTCTCATTCAAGAATGAGTCATCAAAAAGGAAACTGCACAGAATATGTACAAAGTTACAATCAGGAAAAGGGAGAAAATTGGTAAATGCAGAATACTAACATGCACTAACAAGAAAAAAGGTTGCCTTAGAAGAGCATATAGAAATTGTCACCAAATAAGCCATACACTAAAATATATATATAAACATGTATATATAAAATATTGTAATTATTGTTAAAAAACAAGAGCTTAAAGTGCAGATACAAGAGCTCAGGGACTATATGGCAAGTCAAATGAAAGATGAAATACAGTAAAGCTCAAGAAAACAGATTAGAAAAATAAAATTATTATGCCGGGTGTGGTGGCTCACACCTGTAATCCCAGCACTTTGGGAGGCCGAGATGGGTGGATCACGAGGTCAGGAGATTGAGACCATCCTGGCTAACACAGTGAAACCCCGTCTCTAGTAAAAATATAAAAAATATTAGCCGGGCATGGTGGCGGGCGCCTGTAGTCCCAGCTACTCAGGAGGCTGAGGCAGGAGAATGGCATGAACCCGGGAGGCGGAGCTTGCAGTGAGCCGAGATGGGGCCACTGCACTCCAGCCTGGGCGACAGAGCCAGACTCTGTCTCAAAAAAAAGAAAAAAAGCAAAAGAAAACTATTTTAGTGACAAAGGCCTTCTTAGAAGCAGCACAAAGGAAGAGAAACATTTTGAAACACGGTAAAGGACAGGAGGAGGATTGAAAAGAGAAAGTGAAATGACAATGAAGAGTTCTTAAAGATTAGAGGAAAAATGATACATATGGAAAACAAGTCTGATATTTGCATAACCACTGTTCCTAAATAAGATGAAAAAAGATCAAAAATAATATTTAAAGATATAACTTGGCCTGGTGCGCTGGCTCACGCCTGTAATTCCAGCACTTTGGGAGGCTGAGGCAGATGGATCACCTGAGGCCAGGAGTTCAAGACAAGCCTGGCCAACATAGTGAAACCCTGTCTCTACTAAAAATACAAAAATTAGCCAGGCATGGTGGCATATGCCTGTAATCCCAGCTACTCAGGAGGCTGAGGCAGGAGAATTGCTTGAATCCGGGAGGTGGAGGTTGCAGTGAGCCAAGATCACATCACTGTACTCCAGCCTGGGCGACAGAAGTCTCAAAAAATAAAATAAAATAAAATCTTAAGAAACCTTATCAGAAACTAAAGAAATCTTCCATCAACAGATTGAAAATACTATTTCCCAGTTTTTTAAAAAGTGAAGGATAGTCCAGGCGCGGTGGCTCACACCTGTAATCCCAGCACTTTGGGAGGCTGAGGCGGGTGGATCACCTCAGGTCAGGAGTTCAAGACCAGCCTCGCCAACATGGAGAAACCCCATCTCTACTAAAAATACAAAAAAATTAGCTGGGGATAGTGGCGGGCACCTGTAATCCCAGCTACTTGGGAAGCTGAGGCAGGAGAATCACTTGAACCCAGGAGGCGGAGGTTGCAGTGAGCTGAGATTGCGCCATTGCACTCCAGCCTGGGCGACACAGTGAGACTCCATCTCAAAAAAAACAAAAACAAAAATGCTATGCCATTACCATTACTAAGTAGGGCTTCTGCTAGCAGTTCTAGAATTGTTCAAATAATTTTCTGCATTAATGGAAAAAGCATATCATTATCTCCATAGATGTCAAAAAGGCACTTTATAAATTCAACATCTGTTCTTGGTTAAAATTTCCTAAAAAAAGTAACAAAAGATGGATTTTTTTTTTTGCATGATACACAATATATCCAACCCCAAACCAGCATCATGTTTAATGGGTAAATACTAGGAACATTCCACATAAGGATGTTCACTATTAGCAGCTTGATTTATCATCATTGTGGGCTACTGACAATAAAGTTAAAAAAAATTAGAATAAGGAGGAGGTGAAATTATTATTTGCAGATGTGATTACCTCATAAACTCATGAAAATCAATGTTCGAAAAGCTATTATAAACAGTAAGATAATTCAGAAGGTGGCTGGATGTATAATTTAAATGTGAAAGTAAGTAGTGTGTATGTATAAACAACTAACTGGAAGACAAACTAGAGGAAAATAAATCATTTAGATTAACAAGAAAAGGAAAAAAAAACCAACAAAAAAACTGGTATTAAATTTAAACAGAAGTATGCGTGATCTAGATGAGTGATTCTCAACTGGGGATGACTTTGCCACCCACGGGACATCTAGCAATACCTAGAGACATTTTTTATTGTCTAATTTCAGTAGTGCTGAGGTTGAGGAGCCTTGATCTAGGTAAAGAAAACTTTAAAATGCTACTTAGGACCACAAAAGAAGGCTAATCTATGTTCTTGGATAAGAAGCTCCTAAATAGTAAAATACATAAAATTTTCCTAAATTGTTATATAAATACAATGAAATGTCAGTAAAAATAAAATGAACCAGAAAAACTGATTCTAAAATTCATATATAAAATTAAGCAAAAAATTCTAGAAAAATTCTGAATAAGAACAGTAGTAGTATATAGAGAGTAATCCCTATCCGATGTTAAAACGTATCTAAAGCTATGATAAATATAACAGTGAACTAATTATAATAGACTCAAATACATACTAGAATTTAGGATATAATAGAGAAGACCTTTCAGACCAGACGGGGAAAGATACATTATTTAGTAAATAGACTTAAGTTAATTGGATACAATCTGGAAAAAAGTAAAATTAGGCCCATTTGCCACATCTTACACCAAAATAAATGAAAAATTAATTGAATATTTAAGTGTAAAACTTATGGTAGTAAACATGGGATTTTTTTTTTCTTAATCTTAAGAAGGACTTCTTAAGTTTGCAAATAAAAGATTCGTAAGTTCAATACATAGAAATAAAAATTGTATTGGTTGGGCACAGTGGCTCACACCTGTAATCTCAGTGCTGTAATCTCAGCACTTTGGGAGGCCAAGTTGGGCAGATTGCTTGAGCTCAGGAGTTCAAGACCAGCCTGGGCAACAAGGCAAGACCCCACCTCTACCAAAAATATTTTTTAAAATAGCGGGATGTGGTGGTGTGTGCCTGTGGTCCCAGCTACTTGGGAGGCTCAGGTGGGAGGATTGCTTGAGCCCAGGGTTGGGGAGGTTGCAGTGAGCCGAGATTGCACCATATAGCCCAGTCTGGGTGACAGAGCGAGATCCTGTCTCAAAAATAAAATAAAAAATAAAAATTGTATAATATAAGTTAAAGTCAGAAGACAAAAGAGTAACTGGAAAAATATTTGTAACTGATATTACAGACAAAGGGCTAATTTCCTGACTTTGTGAAGAGTCCTTCTATATCAACCAACAAAAAATGGAAAAATGAATAAAGAATATGAACAGACATTTCATAGAAAAGCTATAAATGGCTCTTAAACTTGAAAGCATACTTAGCCTCACTCAAAATAAAAGGAATACAAATTAAAACTGCAGTGAGCTACTGGTTTTCTTCAATTAAATAATCAAAGTTCTAAGATGGGCACAGTACCGTGTGGCTACTCCAAAGGCTGAGGTGGGAGGATCTTTTTGAGAGGCCAGAGTTTGAGGCTGTTGTGCCCTATGATAGCACCTATACATAGCCACTGCACTCCAGCCTGGGCATCATAGCAAGACCCCATCTCTAAAAACTTTTTTTTTAAATCAAAGTTCTGAAAGTTAGGATAACATTCTGTGGGTGAAGGTGTGATGAAGAGGTGCTCTCACACATTGTTGGTGGGATTATAAATTAATATAATTTCTGTGGACAGTAATTTAGCAACATCTATCAAACTTTTAGAGGCACAGAAGTAATTCAGGAATCAAAAACCAAATACAGCGTGTACTCACTTACAAGTGGAAACTAACCTATGGATACACAGAGGCATACAGAGTGGTATAATGGACATTGGAGATTCTGAAGGAAGAAGGATGGGAAGGGGATGAGGGATGGAAAATTACCTTTTAGGTATTTGATTACCTTTAGATACTGTTTTCAGTCGCCGGGAATTCCAGGTCAGTGACTCCCAGATAGAGAAGTTGTTACTATATTTGAATTGTTGAAAAATTTGGGCATGTACTTATGGTTCTTAACTAATAATATTTAATAAAATAAGCTCAGCACATAGATGGCCAATTCACACTTACTGAATCTAACTGAAGCAGTACTGTATTATCCTGTTATTACAGATAAGAATAAAAGCTGTGTTCAAGAGCTTAGTTTGTGGGAGTTTGGGTGCAGATGTACTGCCTATTTCTACGGTATAATTTGGCTCTTGGGAAAAAGATAAATCTTGATTAAATATGATAGGCATTTTTATATGAGAAAATAACAGATAACTGGAAATTCTAGGTAACTGGACATTTTTGTCTCTCTCAAAATCAACCAGAAAACTTTTTTGTTTTAATCTTTATCATTAAAAAATGCTTCTGGCCAGGCGTGGTGGCTCATGCCTGTAATCCCAGCACTTTGGGAGGCCGAAGCAGGTGGATCACAAAGTCAGGAGATCGAGACCATCCTGGCTAACACGGTGAAACCCTGTCTCTACAAAAGTACAAAAAATTAGCCAGGTGTGGCGGCATGTGCCTGTAGTCCCAGCTGCTGGGGAGGCTGAGGCAGGAGAATGGCGTGAACCAGGGAGGTGGAGCTTGCAGTGAGCCGAGATGGTGCCACTGCACTCTAGCCTGGGCGACAGAGCGAGACTCCGTCTCAGAAAACAAACAAACAAAAAATGCTTCTAAGGAGAATTACTCTACTTTTCTGCCCTAGAAGGAAACGGTATTTGTCATAAGTTAATTGCTGCATATGAGGACTCCTGCTGGTCCTAGAGTCACAGTCCTCAGAAGCAGTTCCATATGGCATGGGTGTAGATTCTGGTAATTTAATACCTAGAATTGCCTTTTCATTGCTCTCAAGACACTTACTGGAATTTCAGAAAGGTTTTAAATAAAACTACTGGTAGAAGTCTGTTTTACTGATCTTTTCCTTATTTTATGTCAAGTTTGGACATAATTTTAGTTTTTGAGCTTCCTAATGACACCAAAGTCTCTTTCTTAGAGAAATCCCAAGTCTTACCTAATTCTGTCCAATTACACTAGGGAATTTGTCTTAGAGATTATAAAGAGAGTGTTTTTGTGGACGTGAACCTTCTAGACTGAAGCTTTTTGGTAAAATGTTAGTTATAATAAGTTGATCCAGATTAGCAGCATTATCTACAATTCTTCTCCACCTTTGGGAGACAAATAACCAAATATCTGCTACATTTTTTCTTGTACCTCTCTTCTATGCTCGAATCCAACAGAAATTGAACTGAATGAAATAATGGCCACACTGCTCAATACTATATGGCAGAGAATATAGTCATGCTGACTTGTTGCGAAGGTACAGGTATATATTTTTTTATGTCATCTAGTAAATTATAATAAACGAGGGCCTGGTGTGATAGCTCACATATGTAATCCCAGCACTTTGGGAGGCTGAGGCAAGAGGATCACTTGGGCCCAGGAGTTTGAGACAAACCTGGGCAACAGAGGGAGACCCTGTCTCTACAAAAAGTAAAAAATTAGGCAGGTGAGGTGGTGCATGCCTGTAGTCCCAGCTACTCAGAGAGCTGAGGTGGGAGGATCACTTGAGCCTAGAGGTTGGGGCTGCAGTGAGCCGTGAATTATGCCACTGCCCTCCAGCCTGGGCGACAGAGCAAGACCTTGTCTCAAAAAAAAAAAAAAAAAAAAAAAGTCCCATGTTCCAGACTACAGGGTTCACATGCACAAAAACACTCTATAATCTCTATGACAAATTCCAAATTCCCTAGCCTAATTGGACAGAAATAGATAAGACTTGGGATTTTTCTACCAAAGAGACTTTGGTGTTATTAGGAAGCTCAAAAACTAAAATTGTGTCTAAACTTGACATAATGTATATAATAAATTAAGAAAATCTAAATAAAACTACTTACTAAATGTCCCCAAGCAGGGAATTGGTTAATAAATGATGGTACTTTTATATTGTAGGATTCAAAGTCTTCAAAGATTTGTCCATAGTTGTTTTTAGCATATGAAAATATCATAAATTGATACATGGAAAAAGAACAGTGTGTATGATATGATACCCACGTTTTTGCGAGAAATTACACACATATGCAGAAACAAAAAAAAAGTTCATATAAAAAATGTTAAAAGGAGTTGATTTTGTTAGGGTTAGGTTTGGCAATAAGTAACAAAGAGCTAAGAAATAGTAGATTAAATAAAATAGAATTTATTTCTCTCTTTTAGGAAGTCCCAAGGGAGGCAATCTAGGTCCAAGATGGTATCAGGGACCCAGGCTTTTTCTGTCTTTTGTTCCCCAACATTCCTACAGACACCAATAGCCGGTCGCTGGGGCTCCAGGCATCCTGTCTACAGTCCTCCCCGACTCTCAGCAGTAATTTTATATTCTTTTTATAAAAGTTAACCTGTTGGATGATCATGTCTTTTAGTGAATAAACCAAGTTGCTTTTCACTAAAGCATCATGTTAATTTTGTTTACATTTGTAACACTTTAGTTCATTGTTAATACAAATCATTTTTAATCTGATATATTAGATAGATGTAAAACAATAACATGAGAATAAGACTGCTACTGCCTTCTGAAAAGTTCTCTTTGACCTAGATCTCTATTAAACTCATCATTAAACAAGTTCTTCCCATTTAGAAACTTCCCGAGCAGTTAAATAGAAGTATTAACCAGCCTGTTGTTCCTTCCTCCTTTTTCCCTAAACTTGCTCTCATTTCCCATTTGGCACATGAAACCTTTTGGTAGATGTCTGCTCTTCTTTTTTTGTTATTGTTTTTTCTCACCTGGCTGTCTCAGGCTTAAAGACTGGTCTAGCCACAAAATCCATTGAGACATTCAGTTTATGAAATAAATCATGAAACCTTGAATTTCTGGGGCAACTGTTAAAAATTACAATCAATATTGTGTGTCATAGGATTCCTTTGGAAAAGAAGAAGTAAAAGGATAGCTTATTACAAACAAATTTTAAAATGCTATTTTCCTAAGGTTCCAATCTGTTCTTGAATTCCCTCCTGGGGAGTCCAGGTGTTAGTAACACAAGGTAAACAAAAAGGCCCTCAGGCATGTCATGATGCAAATTCAACTCACACACATACAAAGGGCAATACTCCCATCCAAATTAATGGGATGACATTTGCTGAAGTCCTCAAACTAGAAACTTCCCAATTATCCTAGGCTTCCCTCCCTTCCTCATGTCCCACACCTGCTGGGTCACTAAACCCTGTCGACTCAGCATCCTATGTAAGCCTTAAATAAATGACATCTCAGCTCCACTGTCCTTGCCAGTCCCTCTTCATCTCTCGTCTAGACCATTGTAGTCATCTCCCTACTGGGCTCCCTGCTTTTGGACTGTTCCTCTTCCTGTTCCCACTCTTCCATTTTTATCTTTGAATTATCTTTTTGAATTATCTCCTGTGAATTATCTTTTTGAAAAGCACATTTGATCACACCATTCTTTTGAGTACTATCTTCAAGGACTCCCTTTTATCTGTTTAAAAAAAAAAAAAGGAAGAAAGAAGAAGGCCCCAACCTTTCTTTTTTTTTTTTTTGGTGGGGTGGGGAGGTGGGGGCACGGAGTCTCACTCTGTCGCCCAGGCTGGAGTGCAGTGGCTGCGATCTCGGCTCACTGCAAGCTCTGCCTCTCTGGTTCATGCCATTTTCCTGCCTCAGCCTCCCGAGTAGCTGGGACTACAGGTGCCTACCACCACGCCCGGCTGATTTTTTTTGTATTTTTAGTAGAGACGGAGTTTCACCGTGTTAGCCAGAATGGTCTTGATCTCTTGACCTTGTGATCTGCCCGCCTCAGCCTCCCAAAGTGCTGGGATTACAGGCGTGAGCCACGACGCCCGGCCAACCCCAACCTTTCTTAACCTAGCTCCACTCTCTAGCCTAACTTCAGGACCCACACAAAGCTACACCTACTTCTGCCTGTTTCTTTATGAAGAATGTCTTCAGCTTCACCCTTTCTCTGTCATGAACTCCTGGTCATCTTTGAAGTCCTGATTCAGTGCCATTCCCCCCCCCCCCCGTTCCCCAGGATGTTTAAGCACTGTGTGTACTCCTCTGTGAGAGCCCTAATCACACTGGATGGAATTGTCTGAGCTGTGAACTTCTGGATGGTGTAGTCTTATTCATGTGTATATCCTCAGCATCTGTCCCATTGAATTGAGTGAAATAAAAGCAAGTACAGGATATGCTTTGTGTATCCCAGTAAGACCCCAACCTGAAAATAGTGCCAAGACAACCAGGAAACTTAGTGGTCCAGCTGAGCTGTATGAAGCAGAATTAGGCAGACAGTCTGCAGTAGTTCAAATGGAGTCCTGAGAAATTGTGTCCAGCCCTCATGTCACCCTGGCCTGCCCTGATTTTCTTTGCTTGTTCTGCCTAACTTCTTCATTCTATTCTCTCACTTGCTCAGGGGGGTCCATTTGGCTTAATCTGTTGGACCTGCCCCTTTCTCAGCACTGAAGGCTGATGCATCTGATATGTGTGTGTGTGTGTGCGTACATGCATATGTGTATATGTGTGCATGTGTGTGTATGTGTCTCAAGATGAACTCCCAGAAATAGAACTGGATGTGTCCACTTAGGGGGTTGTATGAATGAGGGGAAAGGGGACAACAGGAAATGATAGTAATCAGTTACTATGTACTGTTTGCCAAATGTCAGGATTTGTATTTAATTGTTAAAACCACCTTGTGAATGGTAGTCACCATTATTATTATCCCCACTTTACAGATGAGTTAACTGAGGCAAAGAGAGACTGAATCACACACACCCTTGAAATATGGGGGAACTGGGATCCAGTCAGCATATGTCTTAATCCAGAGTCGCTGCTGTAAGCGCAATTAGTCTTAAAATATTGTAATGGAGGCCAGGCGCGGTGGCTCACGCCTTGTAATCCCAGCCCTTTGAGCGACCAAGGCAGGCAGATTGCTTGAGGCTGGGAGTTTGAGACTCCTGGCCAATATGATGACATCCCCATCTCTACTGAAAATAACGAAAATTAGCTGGGCATGGTGGTGTGTCCCTGTAATCCCAGCCAGTTGGGAAGCTGAGGCACGAGACTGGCTTGAGCCTGGGAGGTGGAGGTTGCAGTGATTGGAGATTAGGCCGCTGTACTCCAGCCTGGGCAACAGAGTGAGACTCTGTCTAAAAAAAAAAAAAAAAAAAAAAAAATTGTAATGGACCATATTACAATTGACCCTTGTCTTATAAAGATATCTCTGAAGGGCAAAATAATGAAATGTTTGCTTTTCCTTGAGTTTTTTTGTGAGCACTGGTATTTTTTTTTTCTCATGAATGACTTAACTCCAAGGATAATTGTGGGCAAAAAGATACTCCTTTTGAACTTGGACTTAATCTCAAGGACTTGATTGCTTTTCCACCCAGAGTGTCCAAGGAAGACTTTCCAGACCTTTTCCTGGGTCTTACGCACCTGGCTTTGAGCAGCATTAGTAGCCTATTGCTCAAGTTTCATTCTAACCATTAGTAAATGTTTATTGGTCTCCTTGATGAGATGCCTGATGAAGCAAAATAGGTAAACAAAAACAATGAGGATTGGTCCCCCTTCCCCAAAACAACCCTCACAATCCTGTTAATTTCTGGTCCTCTGCTGCTGAGGGAACACTTTAGAGTTCCCTCTGGGCTGCTGCATGCATTTCCCATCTAGCCCCCTCTCCTGTGTTACTTTCACTACCAGCTCACTCTTTCTTGGTTTCCAGATTCTCTGTATTCAAATTCTGGAGTATATCCTACATTCAAATTTCTTGGCACTCCTCTTTACCCACAATGTTTTTTTTTTTGGGGGGGGGGTCTTTATCTTGGATATAACTTTTTCCCTAGGTCTTCAAAGGGGTCATCAATCCTGCATTTAACTTTGTAACTGAAGAAAAACCATAATTAAACCAGTTCTTATAGAACACCTGGGTCCTGGCTGTGGGTCAGCTGTCAATTGCTCTGTTGTCTGGGTGGCAGGTCAGCTGGAGAAGAAGCCCCAGAGTAGGGCCAGGCAGTGGCAGTTTGTCCTAACCATGCCAAGGGCAGCACCGACGAGCTGCAGCCCTGGCTCGTGAGGGCTGGCCTCATTATTTGGGAATTGGGAAGGATAAACAAATATTTTCACAGGGTGTGTCCAGAACTGAGTATTCAAGGTCACTGTGGTACAGACAGAATGCATGGTGTCAGTGTGTCTTGGTGTCTGGCCTTAAGTGGCCTCTCTTAGCAGTATCTGTAAAGAACACAGAGCATGCTGTAACCTCTGCTGTTGATACTGGGTGCGCTCTTACCACGACTTAGAAATCTCTAGATCTGTTTCCATTTCGTGTTGATTGCTTTGACTGTAGAGCCCAGCTTGCATTTTCTGTGGATTGGACCTTTGTCCTGCATGTTTTGCTCCTCCACTTGAAACTGACCTATACTGCTCTGATTCATTAGTCCCACCCATGGAAGTGGCAGGTACTCACAGGAAGTCTCAAATGGCCTTTGGTTTTCTTCCACTGAGGTGGGGTGAGAACACACAGACATACCTAAGTCTCTCTTTGAAAAAACTTTACTAGAATGAGTTTGAAAAAAAAATTTTAAGGGAATGTCAGAAGCAAACTTGCTTCCTTGACATACCTAATTTTTTTTAGATGATAACATATGCCATCCCAACTCCCCACTTCCTTCCAACCTAGATAGCATTAATGGAGGTAAGAAGCATTGAGTGACTGTTAGAATTTTTAAAAATCACAGTATTATACAAGTATTGGATTTTTCTTGTTCTTTAATGGCAATGTCCATCTGCATACAGTATAGGTTATAACACTTTCTAATATACATATACTGTTCCATAGTTTTGAGAATTTCTTTTTTATAAATCGACATCAGGCTATTTCGTCTGCAGAGTTTTTTTCTGGCTTCAAAATCAGTGCCTTGTCATTAGCAAACTTCACTTACTAGTTTTAGTCAAGTCTGAGCTACACAATGGTTGAATTGATGACTATTATATTTGTTTAACTGCTGTAAAGTAAGTTTGCAACAATAGATGCTTGCACTTAAATAGGCATGCCGAGCATTGGGGCCCTATCAGTCATGCAGAGATTTCCCTCCTGCTGTCTCCTCTGATGGACAATTCTGCTGATGTGGATATTCAAAAAGAAGGGATCAGGAAGAACAGATGATGGATAAAGACAATCTTCTGTCTTGAGAGGAAATCGGAGAAATCCCTTTAAGGAATTTCTTTGTCATGGTGTCAGAAGATTAATTATGCTCGTGTGAGAACAGCTTTCTCATTGGGTAAAAAGAGACATTATCCTTCTGACTTGTGACAGAAGATTTTCAAAGAAAGAGAGTTAAAGATTTCAGCTGCTCTAAAATCTTCTTATTCTGTTGTCTTCTAAGAATTCTCCGAGACCCTTGCATTACATCCATGACATTCAAGGAATAATGAATGAATCTGGAATTTTTGTTTCAAGAAATTCCTCCTCCCGTTCCTCATGTAGAGTTTCAGAAACCTTAATACCTGAGTTTGTATATCAGCTTTAAAAATGACATAATAATGTAGGTGATAACTTATTACAAACCAGGAACAGTTTCTTGTTGTAGTGATATGACAGAGGAGATACGGGCAGTACCACCAAAAAATTGTACAGAAGATTAATAAACACAGTTTTTAACAAGGCAATGAATTCTATAATCTGAAAAGGTATCTTTGAAAAATTCACTCAATTGTATGATTTAATTTAGTTGTAAATAGTGACAATATTTAAGATATTTACATTCTTCACAGCCACTCTGAACAAAACAAATTGGTATTCTGAAAAACCTTTGAAAGTTAGAGACTCAATATATTTCATGGAACATAAGAATAGTAAAGTTGTTCCAAGTAACTTTATTTTCCAGATAACTGAAACTTCAAAACTTAAACAAACAAAAAAAAACATTTCAATGAAAAATCTTCCTAAAATTCATTAGTTAATACTCTGCCTTTTAAATAATGCACATTAACTGACCCAGGGTCATAAATATGAAGATCTGCTGTTGTACTACATTGAAATACATTGTTATCCTCAGGGACTGTTGAAGCATAGTGTAGGGTTATTTGCCTCTATGCTAAGTGGCCTGAGCAGCCCCATTTTTATTTTTATTGTCACTTTTTATACAAATGGAGTCTCTTTCCTTCAGGTAAGTTATCTCTTCTCCCTAGAATGTATGTATCATGTTGCTGGTAAATGGCTATTTTGCTTCATACCTGAGGGTAAGCCTGTACCTACAAAACAAATCAGTTCCGTTTATTTTCTCATTCCACTCTAAAAAAAAAAAAAATTTTTTTTTTTTTCTTTTTTGAGATGGAGTCTGGCTCTGTTGCCCAGGCTATAGTGCAGTAGCACAATCTTGGCTCACTGCAACCTCCACTTCCTGGGTTTAAGCGATTCTCTAGTCTCAGCCTCTCAAGTAGCTGAGATTACAGATGCCTATCACCATGCCCAGCTAATTTTTATATTTTTAGTAGAGATGGGTTTTCACCATGTTGCCCAGGTTGATCTTGAACTCCTGACCTCAAGTGATCTACCTGCCTCACCCTCCCAAACTGTTGGGATTACAGGCGTGAGCCACCACACCTGGCCTACCACTGTAAAAATTTATTTTTGGCCAGGTGCAGTGGCTCAACACCTGTAATCCCAGCACTTTGGAAGGCTGAGATGATAGGATCACTTGAACCCAGGAGCTCGAGACCAGCCTGGGCAACATAGTGAGACCCTGTCTCTACAAAAAGTTAGAAAATTAGCTGGGCGTGATGACATATACCTGTAGTACCACCTGCTTAGGAGGCTGAAATAGGAGGATCAGTTAAGCCCAGGAGGTTGAGGCTGGCTGCAATGAGCCATGATTGCACCACTGCACTTCAGCCTGGGTGACAGAGACCCTATGTCAATACACACACACACACGCACGCACGCACGCACACACACACACGCACACACACACATGCACACAGTCTCTCTTATTTCTGGGTATCTAGGTTCTAGTTACCCAGAACCTGGGTATACTGGTTCTAGGCTAGGTAGTAGAGGTTTCCCAGAAGTCTGGTGTCTGGAAGGACGTAGTACTATGCACGCACATATACACACTCACGTGCATGCACTGGGTTCATTTATTATAACTGGGTTCATTATAACTGGGTTCATTTATTAACTGTATTAATTGTATAGTGATAGTGATACAATATTTACATTATGTATAACGTATCATCTTAGTTACTCTGTGAATATATCATCAGGGTAATACTTTTATATCAGAGCCTTAAGAATAGATTTCTAAGGCCGGGCGTGGTGGCTCATGCCTGTAATCTCAGCACTTTGGGAGGCCAAGGCGGGTGGATCACCTGAGGTTGGGAGTTCGAGACCAGCCTGGCCAACATGGTGAAACCCCGTCTCTACTAAAAATACAAAAATTAACTGGGTGTGGTGGCAGGTGCCTGTAATCCCAGCTACTTGGGAGGCTGAGGCAGGAGAATCGTTTGAACCCGGGAAGCGGAGATTGCAGTGAGCTGAAATCGTGCCATTGTACTCCAGCCTGGGGTACAAGAGTAGAACTCTGTCTCAAAAAAAAAAAAAAGAATATATTTCTAGTCTGGGTTTGGTGGCTCACCCCTGTAATCCCAACACTTTGGGAGGCTGAGGTGAGAGGATTGCCTGAGGCCAGAAGTTCAAAAGGAGCCTGGGCCACATAGCAAGACCCCACCTCTACAAAAAATTTAAAAATTAGCTGAAAGTAATGGCATGTACCTGTAGTCCCAGCTACTTGGGAGACTAAGGTGGGAGGATTGCTTGAGTCTGGGAGGTTGAGGCTGCAGTGCCATGGTTGAGGCTGCAGTACACGGTTGTGCCATTGTACTCCAGCCTGGGTGACCAACTGACGGAAGACCTTGCCTAAAAAAAAAAAAAATTAAATTTCTAGTGACTGTACCACTTTAGGTACTTCTTCCCTACCTTTCCTAGGGCCCCAACATTGCTGTTGTGAAATGGTAGTCACACCTTGGTTTTAAATAAAAATGAACTATTACATTCCTCAAGACAAAATCATTAAAATGTGCATTAAATATTAGCTAATATTAGTAAGTTTTGCAGTAACTATAGTAATTGTACGGTCAGATTCAGATTTTTGTGAGAGTTTGTAGCCATGACCAAGTGAGTCTTGTTTTAATTCACACTTGGTATCAGTACCTGGGTAAATAGATTTAGGTTCAAAATTTAGAATTCTTGAGTTTTGAGCAGGATCTGAACTTTATTATCAGTTCCATATCCAGTTTGAGTTTTTTGAAGATGATAAAACTGAAGTGATGATTCTCATGAAACACACAAAGTGTTTAAGAAATAGCTCCAGGAAAATAAAAGTCCAAAAAAGTTTTCTCCTTCCTTTGTGAAGAGGGAATTGATGATTCAGTTACATTTTGTCTTGCTGGATAAAAAAATCGCCCCATTATTGATCACAAGGTCAGGAGATCGAGACCATCCTGGCTAACACAGTGAAACCCCGTCTCTACTAAAACAAACAACAACAAAAAAAATTAGCCGGGCATGGTGGCACACGCCTGTACTCCCAGCTACTCAGGAAGCTGAGGCAGGAGAGTCGCTTGGACCCAGGAGGCGGAGGTTGCAGTAGGCTGAGATCGCGCCACTGCACTCCAGCCTGGTGACAGAGTATGACCCCGTCTCAAAAAAAAAAAAAAAAAAATTGCCCCATTATTATCCTTTTGTGCTCTCTTTTAGCAGGATGAGTTAACCTTTGAGAGGCTTTAATTAAAACTGGAGGTAATTCACCTTGATGACTTAGAACATTTGAAGATAAAAGTTTACTAATTAATAAAAAATATAGCCAGTTACAGAAAACGTTTCTCTCTTTGTCTTTGTGAGCCTGCCATTAAAAGAGAACGATCAATTTATCCCCCCACTAGCTGTATGAATTCAGTGGAAAAGAACTTTGGGTTTTCTCCTTCCTAAACCCTTGCTACATTGTTCTGGCAGTACATAAAAGTGGGTCATTTGTACCTAACGTATTTTACTGATGCTCCATTAATCTTAGTGACGGTGTTCTCTCTTTCCCTGTAATAAGCAGGACAGCGGGTTATTATGGGAAAAGAGGAGATGGTAAGCATTTCTTAAATGATTGTATAATAGGAAAAGGCCATTTAATACTTTGGAGCCTAGCCTTTTTGAGTATGGATACATGATCAAAATACCCATGATTGTTTTGTGTTTTTTTTGTAGTATTTATTAATAGCATATCATACCTTTAGCATTAAGAAGAATGTTAAAACAATTTGTGAAAAAGATCATGTGTGTCTTTGGATGTATATCAAGAAGGTCTTCATTCCAAAAACAAATGGTTTGTAAGACAAAATTAATCTGAGAAGATAGATGAATCAAGGACAAAAGATTTTTTGGAGTGCTATTTTGTTTTACATGTAAAAGCTCTATCACACTGCTTCTTATACACAATGATTAAAAGGAAAATTAACTTAAGACTTGAGAGTTTCTCAGCCATTGAGCGTTTAAACTAATCTTATGAAGGCCTTGATTATAGCTATAGTGTGTTTTGCATTTCTTTTTTCTTTTTTTTTTCCAAGACAGAGTCTCGCTCTGTTGCCCAGGCTGGAGTGCAGTGGCTCCATCTTGGCTCACTGCAAGCTCCGGCTCATTGCAAGCTCCGCCTCCCGGGTTCACGCCATTCTCCTGCCTCAGCCTCCCAAGTAGCTGGGACTACAGGTGCCTGCTACCATGCTTGGCTAATTTTTTGTATTTTTAGTAGAGACGGGGTTTCACCGTGTTAGCCAGGATGGTCTCGATCTCCTGACCTCGTGATCCACCGGCCTCAGCCTCCCAAAGTGCTGGGATTACAGGTGTGAGCCACTGCGCCCGGCCATGTTTTGCATTTCTTAAAATAATTTCCTCATTAAATCATTCTTCATTCTTTCAGTGAGAGGATGCTAGATGAGCAAGGCTGCACTGACGTTCTATCTTGGTCTCCTCTGTTAGTGGCAGGTTTCAAAGGTTAAACTAGCTACAGGTGAAAGGTAATCACTGGTAGTTTGGTGTCTTTCCAGATCCCACTGGAAACTGTAATAGCCAACTCTGTTCATTTGTAAAGAAAAAAAGAAAAGCCATTCCCTGAGTAGCATGGAATGGGAAGCAACCACCCTCTTCTTCCCTCTTACTTAAATAAACAAGCTAAATGGAAAAATAAACTTTACTTCTTCACATCTGGTAGAAAGCTTTCTCTTCTGTTGAAAGTTTACATGCTCCCTTTGCTGTGCTTGGCCGTGTGAACCAGGTGTCTCCCTTCCTTCTGTGAAATGACTTGTGTAGCTACCATAGTGAGAGACCCTGATTGCTTTACCAGTAATCCAATAGCATTATTATATAGCAATAAGCAAAATAAATCCCTCAGCATTGGGAATTACATGGGATGACATTCACCCCAGCTGCCCACATACCTGTTAGTAGTAAAGCAACAGGATCTTATGACAGTAATGCTGCAAGGAAACTTTGAATAAGCACATAAATTCTGCTGGGTTCCCCTTATATGGAGTCAGATTATACTTATTCTTTTGCATGTGCTCTACTTAATGGGACTAATTTTCAGTTTATACAGTGATCTATTTCTCTTTCTGGCATACACTGACTTTAGCAAGCCAGAGCAGGATGCTACAGGCAGCGGCACCATGATTTCTCAGGCACACTGGCATTTACTTACCACCAGCTTACTGCTAGTGGTCAGAATTTATCTTTGCAGACTCCCTGTGCATCTTTCTATACCCTCCCTACCCCTCTCCAGCCTTTATGCTTCTGGACCACTTTATCAGAACTCTTCTCCTTTCTGTTTTATCCTTCTCTAGTGAAATACTTCAGTAATTGGTATTCAATAATGTGATTTTACTGCTTAACTTTTCCATGAAATGAGGGTGTCAAGTATCATTTGCAGCCTCCTTAACCTCAAAATTCCACAGACTTCATATGTCTTATTACATAGTTGAACATTCCACAGTGTTCTTTAGGAACACATACCCTTCATGTAATGCAGGATCCAGTGATGATTATTGAAATCTTGGTTAAAAGCCATTTTAGAAGAAAAAGTAGAATATAAAACTTGGAGGAATCCCTTTTTCTTCAGATCCTAAGCATACTGTTGAATCTCAGTGATTTTGTGAGGCTTTATTTCTGATGAAGCTGTTGGGATTCTTTTGCCGTTTGTTTTTAGTGTTTTGATTTTTTTTTATGTTTTATAATAAAGAGCCTAGTTGATAAACAGTGTTTAATTTTGTTTAGTATTCTTGTTCCATGATAGTGCTAGCCTGAGAGGAAAAGGTAAAGGTCAAATGCTACAGGCATCCAAGAAGTAGTGGAGAGTGGACGTGATGCTCATCCCAGGACCCGTTGCTGCTGTCATGGCAAAATGGCCTTTTGAAACTCTCTGGTGCTTGTAGGCACCCTTCTTGAGGAATTCTGAGCGCTTTGTGACCAGAACCATAGAATGGCAAGGGGCTTAGGAGGCACCATAACTGATTTGTTTCCATTTTCTGAAGGAGGAGATGGAAGCACAGAGCAGTCAACTATCTAGTCCTAAAGTCAGACAGTGAGAGGTCTTTTTAAAAATTCTTTTTTTTCACCGGGTGCGGTGGCTCACACCTGTAATCCCAGCACTTTGGGAGGCCGAGGCGGGGCCAGGAGATCGAGACCATCCTGGTTAACACGGTGAAACCCCGTCTCTACTAAAAAATACAAAAAATTAGCTGGGCGTGGTGGTGGGCGCCTGTAGTCCCAGCTACTCGGGAGGCTGAGGCAGGAGAACAGCATGAACCTGGGAGGCGGAGCTTGCAGTGAGCTGAGATCGCACCACTGCACTCCAGCCAGGGTGACAGAGCAAGACTGTCTCAAAAAAAAAAAAAAAAAAATTCTTTTTTTCTCCTTTCTTTTTAATATGTTTGGTTAATCCTTACAAATAAGTATCCCATTTAATAATTATACACAATTTTGATCTCTCTCTTAATCCAAATAAGTGGTTTTTCAAACTCTAATGTCATAGAGTCAAGCTTAGGGCTGCCTATTTGCTTAATCCATCAACCCTTTCTGGGGTGTTCAAAATGCAAACTCCTGAGTCCTTTCCTAGACCCACTGACTCATGAATCTCTAAGAGGGAATAAGAGCTCTACATGGCAACAGTGTTCCTCAGGTAATGCTGATGCAGTCCTTGAGCTAAACTTTGTGAGAAACACTGATCTAAAATTCTGAATGTAAAGGGTGTTTCATTGGCCACACCAGTCACATCAGGGAAAATCAGTAGTAATTCCAAAGAGATTTTCTATTTTGTTATATTCAGATCAAATATAGCCCAGGCTGTAGCCGTTGCTGAAACAAATGGAAATATCTGTTCTATTCTTCCTTGCTACTCCAGTTTATCATTCAGCACTTTCTACCACCACCATCACTGTCAGCCAGCAAAATGACTTGCAGAGCCTATCTCTGGGCACCAGGCCTCAGGGCTGACCCACTCCACCTCACTTGTCTGTTGATTGTCTTCATCCACAGCTATGATCACTTGTTTCTCCATGCTGTTTCTTCCTAGGATTCTCCTGTGTTTCTTCACTTTTTACCCCAAAATAAAAATAAGTTGTTTTTCAACTTAAGCCGCCAGCCTACATATCTCAACTCCTTTAGGAGGTTCCTTATATTTTACTTCTCAACAAAGACTTTCCCAAGGCAGATAACAGAATGAAACGTTATAAAGGAGAGTGAGGATCATGTCCGTGGATCAAAAATTATCAGTCTGAGTTAGGTTTTAAACTTATCTTACTAGGCCGGGCACAGTGGCTTATGCCTGTAATCCTAGCACTTTGGGAGGCCGAGGTGGGCAGATTACCTGAGGTCAGGAGTTCAAGACCAGCCTGGCCAACATGGCGAAACCCCGTCTCTACTAAAAATACAAAAATTCCGGGCATGGTGGCAGGCGCCTGTAATCCCAGCTACTCAGGAAGCTGAGGCAGGAGAATTGCTTGAACCCAGGAGGCAGAGGTTGCAGTGAGCCGAGATCGCACCTCTGCACTCTATCCTGGGTGACAGAGCCAGACTCCATCTCAAAAAAAAAAAAATTATCTTATTAGAAAAGTTGAAATTTAAAAGGCACATAGTGGAGTCAGAATGTATTTGATTGTATAGAATCATGTAAGAGTGGACTAGGAATCCCATATTGTTTCTTCAATTCTAAGCCAGTTTTAGGCTGTCAGTCTGACCCCAATCTGCGTAAGTAAAATCATGTTTAACCAACATAGCATTAGTTATTTCTCCCTTGAATTTTGATTAACAATTTTGATTACAGTTTGGACCATTTTACATATTCTTTTCTGTGACTATGGGGAATTCAGTGTAGCTTAGCCTGAAAAGCACATGATAGAGTTTAAAAGATATAGGTTTGAATCTTAGCACTGCTAACTTTCTTGAACAAGTCACTCAACCTTTTAGAGTCTGTTTTCTCATATAATGAATGAAAGGCTCTATCTCATAATGTCATTATAAGAATTAAGTGAAGCAAAGTGTTCAAAGCTTTCAATGCAGTTCTGAGATGTTGTTTATAAATTTTTGGTTAATTTAGACATTGGTTATGTCTAATGACAATTAGGAAACCTCTCTCAACCTTAGACTAAGATAACATGTTGTTGGGTCTGTTGTGTTCATAAGGATTTTTTTGAGCAACCTAAAATAATAACATTCTTATAAAGATCTAGAACCTACAACAATACAATTGTTTTCACTTTTATTCTGATTACCTTTTACCGTGGATGCTTTATTGACAAACCCCAAGTCCACCTCACCTCTCTGGCAGCTACCTAAGTGGTATGGGTTTATTTGTGTCTCTATTTTTGCTTCATTTGTTTGCTTCTAAGATCCCTCCCGGCTCAGGCCATGCTCCTCATCCCCACCCGCAGGATCTGATGCTACAGGAATATAATTGTGGTCCCACTACCACAACCCCTCATTGCAGCACAATAGAAAAACATTGGGGCCAAGCGCGGTGGCTCACGCCTGTAATCCCAGCACTTTGGGAGGCTGAGGCAGGCAGATCACAAGATCAGGAGATTGAGACCATCTTGGCTAACATGGTGAAACCCCGTGTCTACTAAAAATATTTTTAAAAATTAGCCGGGCGTGGTGGTGGGCACCTGTAGTCCCAGCTACTCAGGATGCTGAGGCAGGGCAATGGTGTGAACCCCGGAGGTGGAGCTTGCAGTGAGCTGAGATTGTGCCACTGCACTCCAGCCTGGGCAAGAGAGCGAGACTCCTTCTCAAAAAACAAACAAACAAAAAAAACACACTGGTTTTGGAGTCAGAGGACATGCATTTGAGTATCAGTATTTGGCTACTTATGAGTGTGGTAATTTTATAAAGATTAACCAAGATTTTTTCTTTCTTTTTTTTTTTTTTTTTTTGAGACAGAGTCTTGCTCTGTTGCCCAGGCTGGAGTGCAATGGCACAATCTCAGCTCACTGCAACCTCTGCCTCCTGGGTTCAAGTGATTCTCCTGCCTCAGCCTCCTGAGTAGCTGGGATTACAGGCGCACGCCACCATGCCTGGCTAATTTTTTTGTATTTTTAGTAGAGACGGGGTTTCACCATGTTGGCCTGGCTGGATTTGAACTCCTGACCTCAAGATCCACCCGCCTGGGCCTCCCAAATTGCTGGCATTACAGACGTTGAGCCACCGCACCCGGCCCTAACCAAGATATTAATAATATACATGAAAGAATTCTATAAAGTAGAGAAGTGTGTTCTTCCCATGGTTAGGGATTTATATAAGGAGGAGTGTTAACATTTGTTGCATACCTAATATATGCAACGTATTTCACATACATTATTGTCTTTACTGTAACACTATGAAGTAGGAGATATATCCATTTTACAGATAACTAGCCTCAAGCTACATGATTATGAGGTAGTGAAGCATGATCACCACTGCCTGTCTTGGCTTTCAGAGCAGTAATGGTCAGGCCATTTTTGGTCCTGCCTTGGCTACCAAGAAGAGAGGAAATGAGTAGATGAGAAAATGGAAGGAGACGCTCTGTGTTGCAGTCAGCAAATAAGGAGCTATCTGAGAATTTGTACTAGTCACTGACTTGATAGGATAGATATCTGCCACTTGACTTTGTGACAAAACTGGAAAGACAGGAGAGGCCACAGCACTGGCAAGGGTTCCTCCAGTTGAAAATTTGCGGTGGAGAGCTGTGCCTCTCATCTGCAATCATCTTGAAATATGACTCAGCCACAAGCTTCTTGATTTCTGTACTTCCCTTGTCCTCTGTCAAACGAATGTGATTGCAAGTGCACACTGCAGCCTGGGCACAAGGGATCTTTCCACCTCAGCTTCCAGGATGTACTATCGGCATGCACCACCACACCCAGATAATTTTTTAAATCTTTTGTAGAGACAAGTTCTTGCTGTGTTGCCCAGGCTGATCTCAAACTCCTGGCCTCAAGGGATCCTCCCACCTTAGCTTCCCAAAGCACTGGGATTACAGGTGTGAGCCACCACACCTGGCTACTTATTATAATTTTTAAACCTAAAGGAGTGGTGAAGCCAAAAAGCATTTTGGAGTTCATACTGACTGAATTTTTCTAGTGTTTTTCTGCTTGAACACAAATGAAGTCAAAGCTTTCACCTGGCCTGAAAGCTTCAGCTGACAGCAGTCCATTAGGTGTAAGGTCTTTCCTTCCATGTCAGTGCAGCCTTGCTTATGACCCTATTAGGCTTTGACAAAACAATGGGAGTACCTTTCAAAGGGAAAGTGGCAGCTGAACTGCTTTTGTTGGTGGTGAGGGGCCATTGTTATAATCAAACAAAACTGGGGAGATATGATGAGAAATTAATTTCCTGAAAATAGAAATTATGGGGAAAGGTTTTCATTATTAAACCTCAATTTTGGCTTTAGGGTTTTAGGATTAGCATTTAAATTATTGCAGCCGTTTTTGCCTATGTGCTTATAGGGTCTCTAAATGCATTTGTAAAATTTCAGACTGATTGATGGCCTGAATTGATGTTCAGTCCATCATCATGGACTGAATGTTGAAATGATGTCTACAACAAATTTTAATGTCATTACAGACCTTTAAAATATTAAGAAGATTAAAAGAGAAAAAGGCCACTGTGTCTGGTTCGTGAATTTTGGTCATGAACATGTTATATTCAAGAACCATCCTTAGGTCCTTGTTCTAGGCTTCACTGCCTCAAACACAACTTAGATGGGATTTTTTTTTCTGTAATAATTACACTTAAGCACCTGATGATCTAATGAAGACAATTTCTTAATGTGCCAAAATGAGTTCTTTGTATCTTATTTGAATCTTTTGTTGCTTTAAGCTAATCTGCTTTAGGGTTCTCAAATCCAAGCATTTTACAATGCAGGCTCTAGCAATGGCATTCATCTGGAATGCTGCCTTTTGTTTACTAGCTTTACCAGACGCTCACTGCTTCCTTTGGTCATCTGGTGTCTTCACTAATGTGATTTGTACTCTTAGGCTCTGCAGGTAGCCATGAGCCTTTATAAGTGAGATTTACAATGGGACTCACCACCCTGGCTGCTAATGAAGGTAGCCACAGGGATTTCGTTTTGTTTTTTTCATCTGTCCCCCAAAAGAGTAGAGGAAATTGTGCTCTGGGTTTTCTAATTCTCCTTGTTTTCCATATAATTTTTACAATTGATTTACTAACCACCATACAAAAATATAAATATCTTTGTTTAGGAGTCAGAATGTTTCATCTGCCAGCCCCTCATGCTAATCACTAGAATTATTATTGAACCTGAAAAGAACAAAGTGAAGTCTCTGTTTAAACTTAACCAATTGGCATTTTACCTTCATCTGTTTTTGTCTTTGAGGAAGATTTTTGACCAATTTGGTTATTTAAAAAATAAAAACTGTGTGACTGGGCAACTTGGATTCTGGTTCCAGCCTTGCCATTTAGTACTTAAGTCATGGACACCTTTTGGTTTCTTATCTGGAAAAAAAAAAGGGGGGGGGGTTAGTTAGCAAGGTACATATAAGAGCCAAGATGATGTTTTATATTCTTCTAGCTTTCTTTTCTACTACCATAGTGAACTAAAGTGCCCTGACTGGATTTGTGGGTAAACCTACCATTGAAAAACAACCTTGTATCTGATAAAATGTCTTGCCTAGCTGTCAAAGCAATAAATATAAAATGTTAGTGTCTTCATTTTAGAAATGCTATGATCTCTAGATTATAACCCAGTTTTATAGAGACAGGAATTTGCCCATTTCTAGTAGGGAAACACAGAGCCCATGTATTATTGTGCTTCACAAGACAGTGGTTCTCAGGTATGGTTTAAAGGTCTCCCAAAGGTCATGGCATCTTTGGATTATACAACAAGAGAGGGCATAAGCAATTATTGGGCTCAATCCACTCAGTTTTACTAATGAGGATCAAGAGACCCAGAAGTGCTTAGTAGTTTGTCCCTGGTCACAGAATTTATAGAGCTGCCAGTAGAGCCCAAACCCCAAGGACAAAATGGCCACATACCAGGGTGGACATGTCCTCGCTACCTCTTAATGAAACACAGGGAGCAGAAGGTTAAGAAGAGAGTTTTTTGTTTTGTTGTTTTTTTTTTTTTTTTTTTGAGACAGAGTCTCGCTCTGTCACCCAGGCTGGAGTGCAGTGGCACTGTCTTGGCTCAATGCAACCTCTGCCTCCAGGATTTAAGTGATTCCCCCACCTCAGCCTTCCAAGTAACTGAGACTACAGGCATGTCCCACCTCAGCTTCCCGAGTAGGTGGAACTACAAGCTTGTACCACCATGCCTGGCTAATTTTTGTATTTTTAGTAGAGACCAGTTTGACCGTGTTGGCCAGGCTGGTCTTGAGCTCCTGACCTCAAGCAGTCCACCTGCCTTAGTCTCCCAAAATGTTGGGATTACAGGCGTGAGCCACCATGCCCAGCCTGGATTGTTAATTCCAAGTCTGAACACTTAAAAATCACTGCTTGAGGCTGGGTGCGGTGGCTCACGCCTGTAATGCCAGAACTTTGGGAGACCAAGGCGGGTGGATCACGAGGTCAGGATATCGAGACCATCCTGGCTAACATGGTGAAACCCCGTCTCTACGAAAAATACCAAAAATTAGCCAGGCTTGGTGGCAGGCGCCTGTAGTCCCAGCTATTCGCAAGGCTGAGGCAGGAGAATCGCTTGAACTCGGGAGGTGGAGGTTGCAGTAAGCCGAGATTGTGCCACTGCACTCCAGCCTGGGCGACAGAGCAAGACTCTGTCTCAAAAAAAAAAAAAAACTGCTTGATAGTGTTAGACATTTGGCTTGTTTCTCCCTTGCAACTGACAGCGTAAAGTCAATCCGATCTCACAGATGTTGTACTGAGGTGATGGCTCCTGCAAAGGTGTTGAAACTATAGTTCCTCCCCTCTGGGAATTTACAGTCTAATCTGGAAATAAAACAAGTATACAAGTGGTACTGTGTGAGTTAGTGGGAATACAAATGAATAAAACACAAACTGTGACTCTAAAGATTGCAAAATCTAAAGGAAAGATGGATTTTAATACAACTTCATAGGCCAGGTGTTTAATAGCTGGTTCAGGGTAAATTCAGGGTCGTGTGGGAACTCACAGGCAGTCTTAAATCAGACTGTAAGAAATGAAAGGAACTTACAGTAAAATGCTGGCCAGTGTTCCTATTCTTGAGTTGGTGATTGCTACTGGAGAAAATCCCTCATCATTGCAGACTGAGATCACTCTAAATTCATTGTCCCTATCCCTAAATGCTACCTACTTATATCTTTGACTGCCTTTGGCTGAGTTCCTTTCCTTTTTATCTAATCAGTTATTCCAAATCTATTCCACTCTCTTCAAGCCTGTACCCACCTGCCCCTTTCTCAGCAGGCTGCTCCTCTCACTTCTAGGAATCCCTGAAGAGTCCCATTAATTGCCTTGACTTTAGCTGACCCTAAATACTAGTGAAGCCAAGTTCTTTATCTCCAACCCTGGGTTCCCTTGCACTTCAGACCCTATTAGATTACTGCTGGATATTTCCATTTGGCTGTTTCACAGCCATTTTGAAACCCACGTGTCTAAGAACTGAATGGATCACCTTCTGTCCAGAAATCTCACCTTCTTTCTCAGAATTCCCTGAATCAGAGAAGGTACCATCATCCACCCCAGTTTGCCTGAAAAAAGAACTACTCTGGCTGGAACATGCCATGTCCAGGTAGGAGGCTGCAGTAATCCTTGCCGTAGTCTTTAACACATTGTATATAGTTGCGTGAGAAATAGCATTGTCAAGTGATTAAAAACATGGCTTTTGAAGTATGATGGATCTGTGTTTGATTCCTGGCACCATCACTTATCAGTCAGCTGTGTGACCTTGAGCCAATTATTAAACTTTCTAAGACTGGGTTACCTTTTCTGAAAGATGGAGACCATAATAGTACTTACAGGCCAGGCGCGGTGGCTCACACATGTAATCCCAGCACTTTGGGAGGCCGAGGTGGGTGGATCACTTGAGGTCAGGAGTTCGAGACCAGCCTGGCCAACATGGTGAAACCCATCTCTACTAAAAATACAAAAATGAGCCAAGCATGGTGGCATGTGCCTGTAATCCCAGGTACTCAGGAAGCTGAGGCAGGAGAATAGCTTGAACTTGGGAGGTGGAGGTTGCAGTGAGCTGAGATCATGCCACTGCACTTCAGCCTTGGGGACAGAGTGAGACTCCATCTCAAAAAAAAAAAAAAAACTACTTACAGGGTATTCTGGGGATTAAATGAGATCTCACATATGAAGCAGTCATCATAGGTATTCCTAACTAAGATCAAGTAGAGCAGAGATCATTTAGATCATTTCTGACTCACTCACTTCTGTATCTGCCAGACCTGACACAAAGAAGGCACTCACTAAATACTTGTTGAATGAGAAAATGAGGTAGCGGCAAGCCTAGATAAGGCTACTGACAATAGGGATGGAGAAAAGAAGCAATGCAAGGCAGAGACCTAGACGTCTTCCTGAATTACTTCCCCATGTCATCAATCACTAATTCCCACTGATTTAATTCCTAAATATTTCCCAGGCTCATCCCACCCTCTGTAACCCTCCCATAACTGCACCCACACAGGCTATCATGACCACTCACTAGGACTATAGTAGAAGTTTCTAAACACTCTCCCTGCATCCTGTTTTACTTCCTCACAAGCCCCTACCAGATTGCCACTGGGGAAATCCGTTCAAAGCTAAAATGCGAACATGTCATTTCTTTGCTTAACACCCATTCACGGCTATCTTTTATCTACAGGATCTAGTCTCAGCAATTCAGACCTGGGCTACATTTCCATCTTTCTTTCCGAACATGCCCTCTCTCACATTTGGGAGTCTAGAACAAGATTACTTGGTCTTGGTCTTATCTTCTGGACATACTGTGCTATTTCATGTCTTCATGTTTTTAAGAGGTTTCTGGTTATTCTTCTTCTTTCCACAGCCCTTTCTCCTGTCCTAATTAGGTTTACATTTGTCTGCAAATGACAGGAAACCTGAAACAGCAAGTTAGAAGTTTCTTTCTTCTTGGCATAACATTTGGAGGTAATAGTGCAAGACTGATAAAGCATCTCTGCTATCATCAGGGAGCCTCGGTCCTGTCCCGTGCTTCTGCTATCAATGTGTGGCTTCCATCCTTGTTCTCTCTCTCTCCTCTGCCCCCTCTAGAACCTTATTCCATTAGTCATCACCTCTTCCTTTTCTTTAAGGAAAGAACCTCATCCTGTAAGCATCCCTCCTTCTAATTATTTCTTCCTGCCATTGTACCTTTCTTACAATTATCAACCTATTTCCACCCTTTTTCACCACACTTGCTTCTTGAAAGGCTAATCACGGGAGGGATAGCATTAGGAGATATACCTAATGCTAAATGACGAGTTGATGGGTGCAGCACACCAGCATGGCACATGTATGCATATGTAACTAACCTGCACATTGTGCGCATGTACCCTAAAACTTAAAGTATAATAATAATAAAATAAAAGAAAAAGAAAAGAAAGGCTAATCACATGCCATGGGACATTTTCATTCCTGATCCTATTTGATTTCTCCTACCTTTTAAAACTGTCCACCACCGATCAGCCTGACCAATATGGTGAAACACCATCTCTACTAAAAATATAAAAATTAGCTGGGCGTGGTGGTGGGTGCCTGTAGTCCCAGCTACTAGGGAGGCTGAGACAGGAGAATTGCTTGAACCCAGGAGGTGGTGGTTGCAGTGAGCCTGAGATTGCTCCACTGCACTCCAGCCTGGGCGACAGAGCGAGACTCCGTCTCAAAAAAAAAAAAAAAAAGAAAAGAAAAAAGAAGAAAACCAACAACAACTATAACTGTCTACCACCTTCCATTTCTACAGATTCTCTTGTCCCTCAGCTTTCACCACACTGTTCTGCTCCTGGCTCCCTTCCTGCTTCTGCTGCTCCTTCTCCATCTGCTTTGCTGGTTTTACTCTTCCTTTGCTTCACTCTTTTTTTTTTTTTTTGAGACGGAGTCTTGCTCTGTCGCCCAGGCTGGAGTGCAGTGGCGCAATCTCGGCTCACTGCAAGCTCCGCCTCCCGGGTTCACGCCATTCTCCTGCCTCAGTCTCCCGAGTAGTTGGGACTACAGGCGCCTGCCACCATGCCCGGCTAATTTTTTTGTATTTTTCGTAGAGACAGGGTTTCACCATGTTAGCCAGGATGGTCTCAATCTCCTGACCTTGTGTTCCGCCTGCCTCAGCCTCCGAACATGCTGGGATTACAGGCATGAGCCACTGCGCCCGGCCTGCTTGACTCTTAAATGACAGTGTTTCTCATGGTTTCCTCCTGGACCCTCTCTCATTCCACATACTTCTCCTACCTAGGCAGTCACCAGGTAATCTCACCAGTACCCATAGCAGCTGGGCATGGTGGCTCATGCCAGTAATCCCAGCACTTTAGCAGGCTTAGGTGGGAGAATCACTTGATCCCAGGAGTCTGAGACCAGCCTGGGTAACATAGTGAGACCCCATCTCTACAAAAAATTTAAAAATTAGGCCAGGCACGGTGGCTCATGTCTGTAATCTTAGCACTTTGGGAGGCTGAGGCAGGTGGATCACTTGAGGTCAGGAGTTCGAGACCAGCCTGGCCAACATGGTGAAACCCTGTCTCTACTAAAAATACAAAAATTAGCCAGGCATGGTGGCAGGTGGCTGTAATCCCAGCTACCCGGGAGGCTGAGGCAGGAGAATCGCTTGAACCCAGGAGGCAGAGGTTGCAGTGAGCTGAGATCGCACCATTGCACTCCAGCCTGGGCAACAGAGCAAGACTCCGTCTCGAAAAAAAAAAAAAAATTAAAAATCAGCCAGGCATGGTGGCATGCACCTGTAGTCCCAGCTACTCAGGAGGCTGAGGTGGGACAATTACTTAAGCCAAGGAGGTGGAGGTGGCTGTGAGCCATGATTGCACCACTGCACTCCAGCCTGGGTGACAGAGTGAAACCCTGTCTCAAAACAAGAACAACAACAAAAAACCCAGTGTCCATAGAGGCTATCTCTGTGGCTGCCCTCTGTCTCCAGGGACTGCTTGTTTAGTCCTCACATCCTGAAGTCAAGTCCTGAATTTCTCACTGCACAATGAAGGGGCTTCTCTTCTCTGTTCCTTCCACCCCTGATTATGTGCGACCTCCATCACCTCTTCCTAGACTCCTGCACAAACTTTTTATCTGGTCTCTAATCAAGCTTTCACACTCCCAAAGTTACCTTTTATGTTTTAAAACATCTAATTATGTAATTTTTTTTTGAAAACTTCCATTGGCTTTCTCCTGCTTCTAGGATTATATTCAAATCCCTAATTTAGTGTATAAGGCTCCTTATAGAGACTGGCCCCAACTTACTTTTTAAATTTTTTTTTCTCTTGCCACTCAATCTCCATCCCCCAAATCATGCACCCAACAATTAACTTTAGTATTTCTAAAATACACTATGCCTTTGATAGTCTGCTCTGTTGACCTGTGAGGTCCTCCTAATTTGATGGGTTCCTACTTTGTCCTTTAAAGCAGGGGTCCCCAGTCCCCTGGCCATGTGGCCTGTTAGGAACTGGGCCGGCACAACAGGATGTGAGCCGTGAGCAAGTGAGCATTACCACCTGAGCGCCACCTCCTGTCAGATCAGTGACGGCATTAGATTCTCGTAGACTCCCAAAACCTATCATGAACTGTGTGTGTGAGGGATCTAGGTTGCATGATCCTTATGAGAATCTAATGCCTGATGATCTGTCACTGTCTTCCATCACCACCAGATGGGACCATCTAGTTGCAGAAAAACAAGTTCAGGGCTGTCACTGATTCTATATTATGGTGCATTGTATAATTATTTTGTTATATATTCCAATGCAATAATAATAGAAATAAAGTACACAATAAATGTAATAGGCTTCAATCACCGTGAAACCATCCCCCAACCCTTGGCTGTAGAAAAATTGTCTTCCACAAAACCAGTGCCTGGTGCCAAAAAGGTTGGGGACTGCTGCTTTAAAACCACCCAAAATATCACCTCTTGTGTGATGTTGTTTCTATTTCTTCAGAGTTGCTACCCTCTGAGCTTTTATAGTACTTTGTTCCTACTTCTAATGAACATTTATACATGTACAGATCTGTCTTCATGTCTAGATTGGACTCTTTTTGAGATTAGAGACTGCCTTTATCATCATTCCTAGCACAGTTCTCAGTCGTTTCTAGGTGAATACATGAATAAAATAATAAAATCAGGGAAATGGAATAGATTTTGCTTTTTTTTTTTTTTTTTTTTGAGGCAGAGTCTTACACTGTTGCCCAGGCTGGAGTGCAATGGCGTGATCTCAGCTCACTGCAACCTCTGCCTCCTGGGTTCAAGTGAGTCTCCTGCCTCAGCCTCCCGAGTAGCTGAGATTACAGGCACGCACCAATACGCCCAGCTAATTTTTTGTATTTTTAGTAGACATAGGGTTTCACCATGTTAGCCAGGTGTGTCTTGAACTCCTGACCTCAGGTGATCCACCCGCCTCGGCCTCCCAAAGTGCTGGGATTACAGATGTGAGCCACTGCACCCAACTAGATTTTGCTTTAATAATAATTTCTGTTTTACATATTTTGAACATGTTGAGTTGACATATTGAGTTTGACGGGATGGCAGAACACAAAAATGATGTTCCCTAGATTTTTCTAGCTTGGCAGCAGCAACTCAGAAAAGACTTGATGGGCAATGATGTAGATGGAGGAGTCACCAGCACAGACGATAGGAAACAACTGATTGGATCCCATGTTTTTCAGGAATGAACTGAAGAAAGTTAGAACATCTATAAGAAGTGGGGAAAAGATTGTAGTGGGAATTTGGGATATGCAGGGAGAAAATCCGTAAACAACCTTGCTGGAAAAAAACTGTTTGACACTTTTATCTGAGATCTCTCCCTTCATACCCCGTACGCCATATTCCTGCTGGCTACTTCAACCCCATCTTATTTATTCTCATTCTCTGTTGTTTGGAGGTGGAGGTGGTGGGGGAGTTTGAGTTTCTGCCCCTTTTGTAATAGCAAGAGAGAATGGGTAAGGTGGAAATATATATATTTTGTTCCCCTTACAAAATAATCAATACATTGGAAAAGTTTAATTTATTTTTAAGTGAAATGTAACATTTATTCAAATAGGTTTTTTTTCCTTCTTATCTCTTTCTCCCTGTATTCTACTGTTTTGCTTTCTTAGAGCCTCTAGGAAATATAATACTGCTTTACGTAGATGTTTCTACACAACTGCTTAACATTTTGAAAACTGGTTAATTCAATTATTTAAAAATTAAAACTGTTGGCCAGGAGTGATGGTTCACACCTGTAATTCCAGCACTTTGGGAGGCCGAGCCAGGTGAATCACAAGATCAGGAGTTTGAGACCAGCCTGGCCAACATAGTGAAACCCCGTCTCTACTAAAAATACAAAAATTAGCAGGGCATGGTGGCGCGTTCCTGTAGTTCCAGCTCCTTGGGAGGCTGAGGCAGGAGAATCACTTGAACCCAGGAGGCAGAGGTTGCAGTGAGCCGAGATGGTGCCACTGCACTCCAGCTTGGGGAACAGAGTGAGACTTCATCTCAAAAAAAAAAAAAAAAAAAGGCACAGAGATGGATATGGGCTTGTTATTGTTGGGGATGGCAATAAAATCAAATGGAAAGGAATAGATATTACATTCTGGGGTATGATGGGTGATAAGTTTCAGTAGGCACAGAAAGGTAAGATAATGAAAGTTTTCAAACACTAGGTTGTGAAACTTGTGTTTCATGTACAGGGTATCAGTTTCAGACTACTTCCTGTATGGTCATGGAAAGTTTTGCAAAGCTTCACATACGCAAGCTATTTTATTTTATTTTATTTTATTTATTTATTTTTTTTCTGAGACAGAGTCTCAATCTGTCGCCCAGGCTGGAGTGCAGTGGCACAATCTTGGCTCACTGCAAGCTCCGCCTCCCGGATTCAAGCAATTCTTCTGCCTAAGCCTCCTGAGTAGCTGGGATTACAGGCACGTGCCACCACGCCCAGCTAATTTTTGTATTTTTAGTAGAGACAGGGTTTCACCATGTTGGCCAGGCTGGTCTCAAACTCCTGACCTCGTGATCCACCCGCCTCTGCCTCCCAAAGTGCTGGGATTACAGGCGTGAGCCACCACGCCCAGCCACACAAGCTATTTTAAATAAATTTAACAAATTCATTGGCTTATGATAAAAATAATATATGGATGGGGTATTAAAAACAAGTTATATTTATAGTCTTTACTATGCGAACATCCATAAACTGTACTTGTCACAGTACATTTATCTACAATAAACCTACTGATGTGAAAAGGTATTACTTGTCATGAAAACATCAATGTTTTGCAGTAGCAAATGTCCAAAGTCAATAATGGTATTAGCAATAATAATAATAAATACAGGGCTTAATTAAGTTTGCAGTGTGCTTTTTTATATATATATATATATATTTTTTTTAGGCACTCTGTCGCCCAGGCTGGAGTGCAGTGGTGAGATCTCGGCTCACTGCAACCTCCGCCTCCCGGGTTCAAGCAATTCTCATGCCTCAGCCACCTGAATAGCTGTGATTGCAGGCGCATGCCACCATGCCTGGCTAATTTTTATATTTTTAGTAGAGACAGGGTTTCTCCATGTTGCCCAGCCTGGACTTGAACTCCTGAGCTCAAGCAATCCACCCGCCTCAGCCTCCAAAAGTGCTAGGGATTACAGGCATGAGCCACTGGCACATGGCTTTTATATTTTTAAAGTAACAATTTCATTGTAGAAAATTGGAAAATAATGAGCATAAAGGAAAAAATTTATATTCTATAATCACATCACCCACATAATGTGATTATATCACACTGTATGAATTTATATCTTATTAAATTATTTTTTCCTTATGGAAATGGGACCATATAGGCACAATGGCTCACGCGTGTAATCCCAGCACTTTGGGAGGCTGAGGTGGGCGGATCACGAGGTCAGGAGATTGAGACCATCCTGGCTAACACGGTGAAACCCCGTCTCTACTGAAAATACAAAAAAATTTGCCGGGCGTGGTGGCGGATGCCTGTAGTCCCAGCTACTCGGGAGGCTGAGGCAAGAGAATGGCGTGAACCCGGGAGGCGGAACTTGCAGTGAGCCGAGATTGCGCCACTGCACTCCAGCCTGGGTGACAAAGTGAGACTCCGTCTCAAAAAAAAAAAAAAAAAAGAAATGGGACCATATTGCTTTTATAACATATTTTCCATTTCATATATTATAAATACATATCTATGTCAAAAATATAGTATGATAGTGTTTCACTTACGGATGGATTTGTAAGTGTTAACTGAGACAGGGTGTGCAAGGTACATGGCAGGTACTCAATAGTAGCGGCTATTACTGTTACTAGAATATGCTTAACCATTTCTCTATTGAGGGAATATTTGTTCTCAAGGGTGGGGGTATTAATGTTTTACTTTATTATATATAAAATAGACATTAGCTCCTCATTAGGAACATTTTTCTTAGCTGATTCTTTTTTCATTTTATTTGTTTTAGATGTGTAATATACAGATGTTTTATATTTTCACTAGTCAACTATGTCAACCTTTGTGATTTCTAGGTTAAGAAAGCTAAACTTTCACTATAACATAATAAATGCTGGTAATATATGTGATATATATCAGTGTAATAAATAATTCTGCTTCCTCTTAGTTTTTATATGGTTTGATATGAATGGGCATGTAAATGTATTTATGTATAGACATTTAAATTTAATCTTTTATTCTCTCGAATTTATTTTTAGTGTCTCATATAAGTTCTTTCTTTTCTTTTTGAGGCAGAGTCTCTCTCTGTCACCCAGGATGAAGTGCAGTGGTGCAATCTCGGCTCACTGCAACCTCTGCCTCCTGGGTTCAAGTGATCCTCATGCCTCAGCCTCTTGAGTAGCTGGGATTATAGGTGCATACCACCACACTCAGATAATTTTTTTGTATTTTTTGATATAGACAGGGTTTTACCATGTTGGCCAGGGTGGTCTTGAACTCCTGACCTCAAGTGATCCACCCACCTCGGCCTTTCAAAGTGCTGGGATTACAGGTGTGAGCCACCGCACCCAGCCTATAAATTAATTCTTTCTTAATTGTTATTCTTAAAATTGTTGATCATTATTTTAGGATCATTAAATGAGTAATTTGTCCTTCCCTTTATTATTTTATAATGCCTCAATTGTCACATAATAATTCTTATAAATAATAGTCTTTCAGACTGTCACCATTGAGCTTTTTATTTTGTGTCAATCTGATACGTTAGATTATTATTCAAAAAATAGTTTTGCCCAGGTATGGTGGCTCATGCCTGCAGTCCCAACACTTAGGGAGGCAGAGGTGGGAGGATAGCTTGAGCCCAGTTATTAGGGACCAGCCTGGGCAACATATTGAGACCCAGTTTTCAACAACAACAAGAAGTTTGAAAAAATAGTTTGAGTGCCTCTTATGTTGGTGGGTACTACAGTAGGTGCTGTGATTTCAGTAATAGGCAAAAACAGAAAAACATAATTTTTGCTTTCATGGAGTTTAGAATATAATAGGGAAGATAAACATTAATCATACAGATTATTGTGCAGCTTAAAAGTTAATTGTTAGGAGGGAGACGAACAAGGTTCTATGAGAGCTTTTAGCAAAGGACGGAGGGAGTCAAAGATGGCTGCCATTAGGAGCCATGCTTGAGTTGAAATCTAAAGGGCGAAAGAAGTTTAAATAGACAAAAGTAAAAGATGGGGTGGGTGGTATTTCAGGCAGAGGGAATGTAAGCATTTAAAGGTTGATCAGTGTTGCTGGAACACAGCATTTAGGAAGAGAACGTTGCAAGATAAGGCTGGAGAGATGCGCAGGGATACTTAGGATGTTGATTTTTTTCCTGAGAGAAATGTAAAATCTCGAAGGCTTTTAGCAAAGGGTTAGCATGATTGCATTTGCATTGTAATGCAGAGAAGTGATTGGAAGGTGCTAAAGAGGAGGTAAGGAGGACAATTAGACAAGTTGATACCAGCTCTTGGGAAGAGGCCTCAGTTCCAACCCATGAAGGTCTCTCCACAGAGCTGCTTGAGTGCCCTTAGAGCATGGTGACTGCCTTCCCTCAGAGAAAGTGATCCAAGAGATCAAGTCAGAAGCTGCAGTATCCTCTATGACCTTTGGAACCACATGCTGTCTTTTGTTAAATTTTTTTTTTTTTTTTTTTTTTTTGATGTGGAGTCTTACTCTGAAGCCCAGGCTGGAGTGCAGTGGTGCAGTCTCGGCTCACTGTAACCTCCACCTCCCAAGTTCAAGCAATTCTTCTGCCTTAGCCTCCCAAGTAGCTGGTACTACAGCACGCGCCACCATACCCGGCTAATTTTTGTATTTTAAGTAGAGATGGGATTTCACTGTGTTTGCCAGGCTGTTCTGGCAAACCTCGTGATCCACCTGCCTCGACCTCCCAAAGTGCTGGGATTACAGGCGTGAGCCACCACACCCAGCCTTCTTGTTCAATATTTTATTGATCACACAAGTCAGCCTTGATTCACAGGAAGTAAGAATCACTGGAGTCCACCTTGGAAGATAGCTACCGCAGACTAAACCCTGTGGAACACTAACATTTAGGAAATTGAGAAGCAGCCTATGGATGCAGGAAAACCAGAAAAGCAATGAGATGAAATCTAGCAGAAGGGAAGGAAGTTTCAGAAATCTACTCAAAGGCATGTTAGATGAGAACTGAAAAATGTTCACTGGATTTGGTGACACGGATTTATTGACCCAAAGTTCTTCCTTTATAATATGGTTTAATGTGGTTCTTACTCACCTCCCCTTATAATCTTCTTGAAAAGATTTTTTTCTTGTCTTAAATTATCTTCCTTGTGAACTTATAAATGTTTTTGTAAAGTTCCATAAAAATTCTACTGAGATTTTAATTAGAATTGTGTTGTTTATAATTTTGTATGAGAAATACTTACTTTTAAAATAATTAGGCTTCTTTTTTTTTTTTTTTTTGAGATGGAGTCTCACTCTGTCGCCCAGGCTGGAGTGCAGTGGCGCAGTCTCGGTTCACTGCAAGCTCCACCTCCTGGGTTCACGCCATTCTCCTTCCCCAGCCTCCCACCACCACACCCGGCTAATTTTTTCTATTTTTTAGTAGAGACGGGGTTTCACCATGTGATGGTCTCGATCTCCTGACCTCGTGATCCGCCCACCTCGGCCTCCCTAAGTGTTGGGATTACGGGCGTGAGCCACCATGCCCGATGTAAAATGATTAGGCTTTTAAGAAACCTAGTATATTTGTCTATAATGTGTAAATTTTCACTTAAATCACCAAATAGTTTGGCAACTTAAAAAATAATATCATATAGCTGTCATTAAAATGGTTCCTGAGTATTATTTTTCTGTTGCTATTTTGAATAGAATGTCTTCCTTGCCCCCCCACCACCATAGTGTTTTCTTTTTTCTTTTTAAAATAGTTTTTAACTGAAAAATATAAATTAGGCCAGGCATAGTGGCTCACACTTGTAATCTCAGCACTTTGGGAGGCTGAGGCAGGTGGATAACTTGAGGCCAGGAGTTTGAGACCAGCCTGGCTGACATGGTAAAACCCCGTCTCTACTAAAAATACAAAAATCAGGTGGGCATGGTGGCGCACATCTGTAGTCCTAGCTACGGGGTAGGCTGAGACAGGAGAATTGCTTGAACCCGGGAGGCAGAGGCTGCAGTGAGCCAAGATCATACCACTGTACTCCAGCCTGGGCTGGAGTAAGAATCCATCTCAAAAAGTAAAAATAAAAAAAGTATATATATATTTATGTCTTACAATATGATGTTTTGAAATATGTATACATTGCAGAATGACTAAATCATGCTAACATATTCATTACTTCACTTTTAAAATTGTTTGTTATGAGAACCCTTAAAATCTCCTCTCTTAGCAATTTTCAGCCATACACTACATCATTAACTATAGTCACCACATTGTACAATAGATCTTTTGAACTTATTCCTTCTATCTTTTTTTTTTTTTTAGACAGAGTCTCGCTCTGTTGTCCAGGCTAGGGTGCAGTGGCACGATCTCGGCTCACTGCAACCTCCACCTCCCAGGTTCAAGCAATTCTCCTGCCTCAGCCTCCCGAGCAGCTGGGATTACAGGCATGTGCCACCACGCCCAACTAATTTTTTTTTTTTTTTTTTTTTGTATTTTTAGTAGAGATGGGGTTTCACCATGTTGGCCAGGCTGGTCTCGAACTCCTAACCTCAGGTGATCCGCCCACCTCAGCCTCCCAAAGTGCAGGTACAGGCATTAGCCACAGCACCTGGCCTACTCCTTCTATCTAACTGAAATTTTGTGTCTTTTGACCAACATCTCACCCTATTCCCAGTCCAGCCCCTGATAACTGTCATTTGACTTTCTGCTTCAATGAGTTTGACTTTTTTAGATTCCATATATAATTGAGATTATGCAGTATTTTTGTCTTTCTGTGCCTGGTTATTTCACTTAATATAATATCCTTCAGGTTCATCAATGTTGTTCCAAATAACAGGATTTCATTCATTTTAAAGACTGAATAGTATTCCATTGTGTATATATACCACATTTTCCTTATACATACATCTGTTGATGGACACTTAAGTTGATTTCATAACTTGGCTATTATGAATAATGCTGTAGTGACCAGGGAGATGCACATATTTATTCAGGATCCCAGTATCATTTCTTTTGGATACATACCCAGTAGTGGAATTGCTGGACCATATGGTAGTTCTGGTTTTAATTTTTTGAGAAACCTCCATACTGTTTTCTGTAACGGCTGTACCAATTTACATTCCTGCCAACGTGGTACAAGGGTTTCCTTTTTTCTACATCCTCTCCAACACCTGTTATCTTTCATCTTTTTTATTATAGCCATTCTAACAGATGTGAGGTGATATCTCATTGTGATTTTAATTTATGTTGCCCTGATGATCAGTGAAGTTGAGCATTTTTTCATATACTGTTGGCGATTTGTATGTCTTTTTTTGAGAAATGGCTATTCAAGTCCTTTGCCCATTTTAAAATTAGGGTTATTTGTTCTCCTACTGTTAAATTACTTGAGTTATTTATTTATTTATTTATTTATCAATTTATTTATTTATTTATTTATTTGAGATGGAGTCTCGCTCTGTTGCCCAGGCTGGAGCGCAGTGGCACAATCTCGGCTCACTGCAACCTCTGCCTCCTGGGTTCAAGCAATTCTTCTGCCTCAGCCTCCCGAGTAGCTGGGACTACAGGCGCATGCCACGACATTTGGCTATTTTTGTATTTTTAGTAGAGACAGGGTTTCACCATGTTAGCCAGGATGGTTTCTATCTCCTGACCTCGTGATCCGCCTGCCTCGGCCTCCCAAAGTGTTGGGATTACAGGCGTGAGCCTCTGCGCCCAGCCTACTTATTTATAGTTTGGATTTTAACCCCTAATTAGATGTATGGTTTGCAAGTATTTTCTCCTATCCTGTATGTTGGCTCTTCGCCCTGTTGATTGTTTCCTTGGCTGTGCAGAAGCTGTTTAATTTGATGCAATCTCATTTGTCTGTTTTTGCTTTTACTGCCTGTGCTTTTGGAGTCATAGTCAAAAAAATCATTGTCCAGACCAATGTCATGAGCTTCTCTCATGTTTTCATCTAGTAGTTTTATAGCTTCAGGTCTTATGTTTAAGTCCATTTTGAGTTGATTTTTCTAAATGATGTAAGGGTCTAATTTCATTGTTTTGCACCTGAATATTCAGTTTTCCAAGCATCAGTTATTGAAGAGACTGTTCTTCCCCATTGTGTGTTCTTGGCCTCTTTCTTGAAAATCAGTTGACCATAAATGCATGGATTAATTTTGGGGGCTTTCTGTTCTGTTCCATTGGTCTATTTTTATGCCAGTACCATGCTTTTTTGATTATTATAGCTTTGTAGTAAATAATTGAAATCAGGTAGTATGATGCCTCCAGCTTTGTTCTTTTTGCTCAAGATTGCTTTGGCTATTTGGGGTCTTTTGTTGTTCCATATAACTTTTATGATTATTTTTTCTATTTCTGAGAAAAATGTCTTGGAATTTTGATAGGAATTGCATTGAATCTGAAGACTGCTTTGGGTAGTATGGGCATTTAAACAATATTCATTTTTTAAATCCATAAACACAAGATATCTTTCCATTTATTTGTGTCTTCAATTAATGTTTTATAGTTTTCAGTGTACAGATCTTTCACCTCCTTGGTTAAATGTATTCCTAAATTTTTTTTTATTTTGTAGCTATTATAAATAAGATTTTTTTCCATTTCTTTTTTGGATAATTTGTGGTTAGCATATAGAAATGGTGAGTTTTGAGGAAAAACAGTTATTGTATCTTCTCTTTATTTATTTATTTATTTATTTATTTAGAGACGGAGTCTTGCTCTGTCATCTAGGCTGGAGTGGAGTGGAGTGCAGTTGTGAGATCTCGGCTCACTGCAAACTCCGCCTCCTGGGTTCAAGCGATTCTCCTGCCTCAGCCTCCTGAGTAGCTGGGACTACAGGCACCTGCCACCACACCTGGCTAATTTTTTGTATTTTTAGTGGAGACAGGGTTTCACTGTGTTAGCCAGGATGGTCTTGATCTCCTGACCTCGTGATCCGCCCACCTCGGCCTCCCAAAGCTCTGGGATTACAGGCATGAGCCACCACGCCTGGCCTGTTCTCACTTATAAGTGTCAGCTAAGCTGTGAGGACACAAAGGTGTAAGAATAATATAATGGACTTTGGGGGAAAGGTTGGGAGTGGGGGTGAAAGATAAAAGACTACACATTGGGTACAGTGTATACTGCTCAGGAGACGGGTGCACCGAAATCGCAGAAATCACCACTAAAGAACTTATTTATGTAACCAAAAACTACTTGCTCACCAAAAACTGTTGAAATAAAATGAAAAGATAATAACTTCACGGAATAAAAAAAAAGAAATGCTGATTTTGTATCAACTTTACTGAATTCGTTTATTTGTTCTAACAGTTGTTTGGTGGAGTCTTAAGGTTTTCTATGTACAAGATCATGTCATCTGCAGAGACCACCATAAATGTTTTCAATCTAGAAGTGTATTACTTTTATCTTCATTTTATGGATAAGGAAACGGCAGCCCAGGGAAGATAGGTGTCTTGGCCATGGTTATTCAGGGGCAGATTTGGGAACTGCACATCTTGAGCATCCAAATATTTTCGTGCTACATTAGTAAGAAATCAGGGGCTGGGCACAATGGCTCACGCCTGTAATCCCAGAACTTTGGGAGGCCGAGGCGGATTATGAGGTCAGGAGTTCGAGACCAGCCTGGCCAACATGGTGGAATCCCATTTCTACTAAAAATACAAAAATTAGCTGGGCGTGGTGGCGGGCGCCTGTAATCCCAGCTACTTCGGAGGCTGAGGCAGGAGAATCATTTGAACCCAGGAGGTGGAGGTTCCAGTGAGCCAAGATTGTGCCATTGCACTCCAGGCTGGGTGGCAGGATGAGACTCCATCTCAAAAAAATAAAATAAAATCAAGAACTACTCAGTCAAGTCTTATTCAAGTTAGTATTCCCTTACGTATCACTTTCTTTGGTATTAGACTTCAAAGTGATAATATACATTTTATAGCACATTTCCAGTTTTTAGCATTATCATTTTGAAGTATAGTGTCATGACTTGAGGAACCGCGTCTCATCTCCATTCAGTTCTCCTAAGACTTGATTCCTACCAGACAGGAACTGCTTCTTCTTTGAGGTCTAAATAGCACCTAACAGTCTATTGCACTGAATAAATATTTAATGAAGATTGGATATTTCCTCTGTGGTACATCAATTACTCTTGTTGACTGTTGAGGAAAGCTTCTTTTTGTTATGGTTGTTTTCATGAAGTAGGTTAAGAAATTCATTTTCTTGAATATTGTTACTAATGCCAGTTTAGATATTTGTGTCATCTCAAATATAAATCTGAGAGTCACTGATCTGGTTGTATGCAATAAAGTAATTTGGTAGAAGGGTTGTTTTTTCTGGAATTTGTGGTATTTAGGGCTCTGAAAATGAAAAACATTTGCTAATGTGGTATAAGGATGTTTGTGGTGTATTTTTTAATGGAAGAAATATAACTTTTATTGATAAATACTTCCAAAATTGTGAATAATTCTTTCAGTTGACAAAGAGTTATATTATATTTCTTGTATTTTAAACTCTCAGTCATATATTTATTTTTCTTATTTTTAAGCTTTCTTAACTGATATTAGGGTTTTGGTTTTGGTTTTATTATTATTATTTCTTTGAGACGACGTCTCACTCTGTCATCCAGGCTGTAGTGCAGTGACACGATCTCAGCTCACTGCAACCTCCGCCTCCCGGGTTCAAGCAGTTCTCCTGCCTCAGCCTCCTAAGTAGCTGGGATTACAGGTGCTTGCCACCACACCTAGCGAATTTTTTTTTTTGTATTTTTAGTAGAGATGGCGTTTCGTCATGTGGGCCAGCCTGGTCTCAAACTCCTGACCTTACGTGATCCACTCACCTCGGCCTCCCAAAGTGCTGGGATTACAGGCACGAGCCACTGTGCCCGGTGACTGATATTAGGATTAAATGAAATACATTTATCTTTGCCCATGGAGTCTCTAAACTTATGAATTTAGTGAAATAGCTTGAACATTTTCAACTAGTAAAATTAGATTACTATAGTTGAATCATTTGGTGCAAAGTGTTAATGTGACATTCAGATAGAATTTATCAGACTCAATTAGAAAAACTCCTCTAATTTAAATAAAACAAAAAATTGAATACGTAGAGAAAAGGTTATACATGCTTTTTATTCTCTTTCCATTTTAGAAAGCAAATGAACATAATTATGAAATAGATAAGTCATGCTGAGTGATAAAATATCCTCCATTTTTAAAGAATGATTTCACTGTGTTTCACATTTGGTGACTTTTGGGATCTATATTTCCATTTAAATAACTGTTGACATTGTTGGAAAATTGGTGAGTGTATGTGACGACAGTTACAGTACATATTGGATAACAAGGGTAGAATAAATCAGTTAAGTCGTGGTGGTCTGTTATCTATTTTTAGGTCTTTTTGACCCAGGAGTCTGTGACCTATGAAATCTCCACTTTTTTGGATTTGTTAAGGTATTTTACAATGCAAAGATTTAAATTTAGATGAGTACCACACTGAAGGATATTGGCTAGTGTGGTCCAAAACATAAAGGATATCAAAGTATACACTGGGAAAAGCTTATGAAGTTCCGATAACGTATGTGAGAGGAGAGAGGCTACAGTTAAGGAAGTTTCTTTTCTGCTCTAACTTATAACAAAGAGAATCTGAAATTTAAGCTGGTATTTGCCATGCTCTGATTACTCAGCAGCATGCCATTTTGTGAAATCATTGCTGAGAAAATGTACCCAAATCTTGAGTACAGAGTGTTCCTGCATCTGATTGGAAAAGGGGCACATGAATTGTTTCTAAGGTATTGCAGACCCAAGGCTGCACAAATTAAGGTGGAGACTTGGGGGAGGGATCCAGTCAGGGAAGGGAAGCTTCCTAGACATTACAGCTCTGTCCAGAAGCCAAATGGGAGATAAATCACCACTGGCCACCTCTCTTATTATTGAAATGGTACAGCCCTGGGGTTTAACTGAAGGACTAACGGGGTTTTGAAGTGCAAATAGAGTGGTGAAGAGTAAACCCTTTTAGGGTTTCATTTTGATGGATTTTTTTTTTCCTGTGTGGATTTCTGGTACAGACTGTGATCTGGAAGGGGCCCTTAAAAAAAAAAAAAAGTTTTGTTTTTGATCAGTCAGACAATAAGAACTTTCCACAGGGGTGTACTTTTCTAGCATGCATATTGATTCTATTGTGTTTTAAAGTAGGTCATTTAATTGGATCTTTTTTTGAGCCTTCTGCAGTGGAGCTGTCATTTCAAGGTCACTTCTCTTTCTTGTTATTAATGCCAAAGTTTGAAAGTGTTGAATGATGTGGTACTTTTGGATTAATAGATTGTGGGAGATTACTTAGGGCCAGTGTGTATAAGGCTTTGTTTATAAAGTCTCCTAGTTAAAGATCCAGTCCATATTAGAACAAGTATTTTATGTAAGTGTTCTATAATTATTTAATCTTTTTTCTATTGTGATATGATTTTACATACTCATTTTATTATTTTGTATGTATTCTACTTTGCCAGCCTTAAAAAAAACCCAGAAAATTCTGAGATTATGAAATATTATACTATGTTATTTATGAAAGATACATTGAAGTGTTTGGGGAAATAAGAGAGACATAAAAATGTTTAAGTAACTGATATGTTGATTTATATAAGTTGAAATTTTTTTAACCTCCTCCCCACAAGTAATTCAATCACAGGAGACAAAATATATTTTAAAATTTGTTTTTTTTTTTCGGAGAGTGGGGAGGAGAGAAGTCATTAGTAACCCCAAAGAAAAATGATTGTAGCATAACTTAAAGGCTTTGTGTGCAAACATTTTAGAGAAAAAAATATTTTTATTAAAGAAATGCCATTATAAGTATTTAGATTTCTTCTTAGAAATATTGTCAGTGGGAATTTTCTTAAGCATTTTGGCTTTTTTCTTTAGATGTAACATAAATATTTGTATCATTTGCCCTTTTTGAGAAGAAGAATGTATTTAGCTCCAACAGAGGTTTTCCTGTGTTGCTCGATATCTATTCTAAAAACGGATTGTTAATCTCCATAATTGGCATTGACCACATGATGTTCTTAATTGACCTCCAGGTTAGTTTTTGTTTTTATGTTCTTCGAAATTTCCCCTTCACTGAATTTGTCTGAATGTTAGAGTTATATTTACTTCCTATTGCTGTCTGATGGTTTTAAATAAGATGTTTTAAACAACAGCCACAATGAAAGTCCTAGAACCTAGATGGCATCAAGCAGAGTCTCCTGCATCTACAGCTTCCCTGTCATTAGTTTGTTGCTGGGAGATGTTAATATGACCTTTCCTTTGTTAGAAAAGAGCTGTGCAGCCCTTCCCAGAATCCTCTTGTAAAATGTCTTTTTAACCCAAGTTGGAGGTTGTCTGATGAATGGTTGGCTTTTTCAAATGTGCTGCACATATTGTTGACATTGTCACAGGTTGCTTTTTAATTTCTAATGTATTTTTAATTTGCAAAGCATGCATGTGCCTTTCACTGCAGTAGAATTGAGTCAGCATTTCTGAGTCCAGATATTAAGAGTCAGGCTTAAGAATGCTGTATGGTAGACTTAGATTTCCTGAAACACTTGTGAATGAATTTCACTTTGAATATTGATGAATAAAAGAAGATACTTGAGAAAGGCTCCCCCTGCCACCCCCGCCTCCCCGCCCCCCCACGCCAACACACAAGAACTCCTCCTGCCTATTGGTGAGTGAATTGCCCCAATATAAAAGCACTGGGTGGGGAAAAGTGAGTTACAGAGTGAAAAGGCAATCCACAAATAATCACTCTTTTCTGCCTTTGATTGTGTCAGATTTTTTTTGTGTGTGTGGCAATTGTTTTCTTTTTTGCTTAGAAGAGGTTTATGGTCCAGTGTCTGTCAAGTCAGCCCCTGTCTTAAGCTTGCAGTTGTATTTCTCTCTGGAGTTCCTGGAGGTGATGTTATCTTTTGTTCACTCAGCAGTGTGGTTGTTTCTGAGAGCATCTGTCACTTTAGGCATTACAAGATGGATGGGTCTCCAGTGAACTGCTGGTTGAAGCAAATGGTGAAAATAAGAAAAGTCAAGGGGTTTCAGGGTGTGCAGAGGGGACAGACAACAAGGAAACACTGTTAGAAATCAAGAGTAAGCTGAGCAATAGAGGAAGAGAGCAAAGATGGATCAGATGTCATTTTATAAACATCTTGGAAATCAGAATCTTTTGGTGGCTTTCGTGATCTGAGGGAGACATCTGCATCATGGTAAACAATTCCATGCTTTGGATTTGCAAAATGTGTTTGAATATATATTTTTTAATCTTGGTAAAGTATTGGGAAAGAATCATAATAATACAGAATATATTATTTGAGGATTTTGCTGTTTGGAGAATTAGTAGTCTTTGTAATGTTTTAAAGATTAAATTAAAAATCTAACCTTAAAATTTTTCTGTTTTCTTTTCTTTTTTTTCTTTCCTTCCTCTTTTTTTCTAAATTTTCTTTTTGTAAACAAGTGAGCAAGCATAGACATTAAAATGAAAAGTTTTGGCCACATAACTAATATTCTTATTGTTTACTAAACGCTTTTTGGCACTTTTGTAGAGGAATTCTGAAAATTCAATGCTCAGGCTTTTGGGAGGCTGGGGACAGATTTTAAGTTATTTTCAGTAACCTTCAACTTAAGGGGCTCTTTGGTCAAAAAAAGAAATATAACTGTTATTGATCTGTCAGAACAAGTTGGAGATTTGTATTGTATTTAGAAATTTATTTTGTTGGCAAAGGTCAAAATTTATAAATCCTGGCTAATACAAAGTTCCTCCTGTGAAAGACAAGGAACAGGAAGGAGGTTGGCCAGAGAGTAAGAAAGGAGAAGAGGGGGCAATATGATTGCAAAAAAAAAAAAATGATTTTGTCAAACTTCTTGGCATTTGTCTATGAAAAAGACCATAGGTTGAAAGGCAAAGAAATTAAGATGATTAGAAGCTTTAAGCTATACAAATGGTTGAGTATCTTCCTTCTCTATGGGTGTAAATAATAGATGAAAGAGTAAGAGTGACAACAAAGGATCAGGTCGTTTAAGAGAATGTGTGCAGCCTGAATAGGGGTCTGTGGCCCAGGGCCAAAGGTCTTAGCTTTGAGTGTAATTAGAAGAAAATACAAAAATGTCATTACTAACAGGTGAAGTGTGCAGCACGTGGCCAAAATTAGCAATTTTAGACTCTGAAGCTATTGGAATTAGATTACTGACTTTTTTTTTTTTTAATCATTAGGGTCCTTGTGGAGTAATATAGTTTCATTGGCAGTAATGCAGTTTGACCTTGTTGACCATATGGGGTAATCTTGGGTTTGGATGTGGGTAGCAAGGCTCCTGCTGACTTAGGAAAAGATGTCTATTTATGTGTGGGCAGGTGGGATATATGTGAGTTTGAAAACCTAGAGCTTCCATTTTTAATTATTATTTGGCCTGAAGACATTCTTCTGACAGTAAGAGGTAAGATAAATATTTTTATTCGAAAAATCTAAAATTTTTTTTCTTTCAAGTCGGCATAAGAGAAAAGTAAAACAAAAAAAAAACCATTTTTAGACAACATAAATTAATTTTACTTCAAGTATTTTAGTTATATAAATATTTATATTGAAGTTAGTTTCTTTCTTAGGAAAATCCTCTTTTGTTTTCTTTTTAAACAAAATAACAAAGGACTAGAAATGCTTTTGTGTTATCTATAAAAATCAATGACAAGTAGTTTTCATTTCACTTTATGTTTTACAACTGTATTTCCTATTTTCCCATGCAGTAGTTTATATTGACCATAATCTATTTAGAGGAGGGATGAGCACGCATACTATACTTTTCAACCAATTATATGCAATTATAATTACTTAGTTTAATATCTTCTAGGAATACGCTACTCAGAAGGGTAAGAAACAATAGCTTTTTCTCTTTGCAGGCTTTCTTACTGGAAATTATTCAATCAATGTTAATTATGTTTTACGTTTTTGATAGTTCTTTGAGTAGATAAATTTGGGCCGGGTATCAGGGATTATTACTCTTAAATTCCTTAGATAAGAAAATTACCTTCCACTAATTTCATTCCTAAAAATAGTCTGTTGGCTTTTGATATTATGGTAACATCTGCCATAAATGCAGACTTGACAGACTTATTCAACCTACTTTTAGTGGGGGAAATCATAAGAACAACAGAAATTATCCTTGAGTATATGTAATTAGGAGTAATTATTTTGAGACTATTGAGAAAGGTGGAGTATCTGTATATTTGCTCATGATAATGTATATGGAGTTGGAAAGTGTGAGACTGATCATTTCTAAGTGTGATTTTCATAGAATTATAAATATTTGGATTATTATATTATAGAATATGTATTTGGAAATTAACTCATGTCTTTATGTATATATTTTTATTTTTTGTGTTTTTGCAGGTGCACAAAAAGCTTTAAACAAGTTAAAATCTAGGCAACAGACTCCCTGAAGTGTTGACTGCCCAACTTAATCATGACTGTGATTCAAAAATGTTAATAAATAAACAAAGGTATTGTACAATTATATATGACCCTCCCCAATTTTTCAAGATCAAATTTGTTTTAGGAAGTTGTATTTAGAATTTAAATAAAACTACTATGTTTGCTCCTTAAAGTGAATAAGATATTTCCATGAGTCCCTCTCCTTCCCTGCTTTCCTCTCCCCTCCCCGGTCCGCTTACCCCATACCAGAAAGCTTCTGCAGTGAGTTCTTTCTCTACAACAACCTCTGTATTTCCTATATACCTAAATTAAGAAAATAAGAATTCGGTTCTTTATTCCCTTTTGTTGATTATGATTTTATGCTTCAAATTGTCTAGTAAATAAGACTTCTAGATTATAGGCTTCTGCATAAATACCCAGATTATCCCTGTTGACTGCATATATTTGTCTCATATAACACTATCCTGAGATGTATGTTCTAAAGATTTTATAAAAGTTTTTGTTTTTCTATTTTAGGAGGCTTTTAATTTAGAAAAGGAAAAAGGTGATGCTCCCCACCCCCACCCCATCAAAGAAAATCAGATGCTTGCTTAGAATTGAGAATTTAAGGCTACTGTTTAGGTAACTCCTGTCTGTCAGAAGGGGCATATCCCAAGACTGTTTCTCTCCTTTTGGACGTTACAATGTGCTTAAATAGCCTGGCATTTCCAAGAGAGGCCAAAGATCTTTTCCTCTTTTATAACACGTTGTATCCTTTTGAGGCCAAAAAGAACAAGAGGGTCATTGCCACTTCAGCCTGGTCCCTGTTTGTTCCTTCATGGTGACCACGCAGATACTGAAACCCAGGATGGGCTTAACATTTGGGCCTGGAACATCTGGAAAATGGTCAGAGAGGGAGCGGAGGAGGCAGAAGAAAGAGAACTGTTGCATTTTGTTTCACCAGGTGCTAGGAGGAAGCAACATTAGCCTTTTTGATATGGGAGGCACATTCTGTGGACCCTGGAGTTAGGCTGCAACAATTGAGGAGGTCAAAGGACAGCTGAGTGGGGTCAGTGAGACACCATGGGGTGTATTTTGTTACTTAGTAAAAGGAGCAGCCTCCTAAACCTTAAAGGATTCTCTTGAAAACCTGTGTTGTGAAAAGGTTTTATGAGTCTCATGGCAAAAACTCCTGATTTATCTAAGGAATGCTCGCTTTTGTCTAATGGAAGGATAATCCTTACCAAATGTTGGCAACGTCTATAAGAGTCAATATAGGTCTGAAAGAACAGTTGGAGTTTGAAGTGTACTTTGCTTTTCAAAATGTTTATCATTTTAGTGTTTCTCTCTCAGGAAGAATGTTGCACTGTTGAAATATCACCTTTTTCTTTCCTTGGAGCAGAAAGTGGTAGTGGGTGGGGAGTGAGGGAGGGTGGACGGGGAGAGGTAAGCCGGGAACCTACATTAATTTAAAAATCATTCTACAAGCTTTTGGCCTAATCCGCAAACAAGGTATTATTATTAAACCTTTAAAAACACCAAAACTTGTTAACTCTAAAAAGTAATATTTGAATTTATTTTAACTTATGTAATGGGTGGTACATGAAGTGTCATGTTTCTGGAATACAGATTTTTTTATTTAGTTGTTGATAGAAAGGGCTGTCAGTTGACAAATAACCTTAAACCTCGTGTTTCTTCCTGAATGTGGTCAAGAAGAAAATCAGTGTCAGAGTCAAGAATAGAGAATAAGAAAAGCAATACAATAAGGAGTTTTCTCTTTGAAGGGAAATGGAGAAGGGAAAAATCTGCATATTGTAAAAGCTCTCTTTACCACAACCCATGACCTCAAGAGACCGCTTATATGATTGTGGATACCTTTGAAAGGTATTAGCCACCTGACAGGTTGTGAAAGGAGACTGTTAGAGGAATTTGGCAGTATTTTGATATTCCAGTTTATATACTATCTTTTACATTCCAATCTATACACATATATAGAGAGAAAGCATATATTACAATGTATATAGTAAGGGAAGAAAGATAAAATGATAAGGCCTATAATAGGCCTTGTTAATTTATAAATTTACAATATCTACTACTTGTGTGTGATTTGTTTTGAATTTTTGATAATCACTCGTGTTAAAGGAACATACACATAAATGTAAGGCTTAGCATGTAGTCTGCTCTTTTTCTATTTTCTCAAGGTTAAAGCATCTTTCAACAACTAATTTAGAAACCTAAGTATAGTGACTGATAATTGCCTAGAGAAAACCCACAGCTGTTTAAGAGGCCTTAAAATTGTGGCAAAACTGACAAATACGATTAGCAATGTTAATAAGCTAAGAAGATGGAAAGACAGGGGCAGATGACAGAGTGGAAAGATGGAGGTAGCAAGAAATCATAAAAGAATAGAATGTTTAAGAAAAAAGCAGTGTTCACGGTTGCTTTGAATTTACAGTGCTTTTTCTTTCAAGCAAAGTCTACTTCTTTTATTACTCACTCTCTAAATTACCAGTGGAATGTGTGCTTTGCAGGTTAAATAATTCAAATACATTTGTTCAGCCCCTAATTCACGTCTGATTTTGAAAGAAGACAGCTATTTGGCAATAGTATTTAAGAAAAACAATCAAGTTTTGCTGATTCTAAGGCACAATTTGATTTGCGGTACTTTTTAGAAGTCAGTTTTAAATGTACTTCTGTTTTACTGTAATTACTTTGGGAATTGATTTACCTCTCTTTGTACCCTTGTAATGCTTACTCACTCAAATATATTACACAGGAGACCCTGTTTCTGGGTTTAGTGACCCACCATTATCAAAAACAAAACAAAGCCAAAAAAAACCAGTAGAAGTATTTAATGTGTTATTATTACTAATTATATTTATCTGGTTAATGTTCATAGCCAACTTTGCAAACAACTTTTTTGGGAAAATTAAATGAGGCTAGGTAAATAAGAGAAATCAGTTGAGTGTTAGGTGGAAAATATTTAGTTATCTATGCCTTTCTCACTATACTTTTTAAAGCATCAGATGAAATTTGGAAAATTATTATAGTATCTTTTGAAATTCTACTCTGCATTTGGGAAATTGGCGAATTGTTTTTTGCCTCTGGTGTTTTATGCAGATTTTAATGATTGTTGTGATAAATCCCCAGAAGTTTGTTTTCGGAAACCATAGAGACTCTGAACTCTGAATGTGACAGCGTTGAAAGATGTGGTGAGCCACGCTTTGGAAGCATTTCTGGTTATTTAATGTTTTCTGTTCTGGATTATTGACTGTTCTCCCTGTTGAAAAATTGGTCTCTGGTGACATGGTAGAGGTCACACGTTGCCTATTATTGTTTTGCTTCTTTGATCTTACACAAGGATTGCCTCTGGTAATTATACTAGTTCCAGAGAGTCTTGACAAGAGGTGTTTATTTTACAGAAGAATTTCTGGCATTTCAAGGAAGAAAGTAAAGATTTCCAGTGGTAATGTGTACTTCTTTGTTACAAAGGAAAAATAGCGTTGTAGTCATGATAGTTTTTAGTCATTATTATGAAATTAGTTGGCATAGTACAATAATTATTTCTAAAACAATTTAATACATATTGCATATCTGTAAGTATATTGCTAAAAAGGGTAAATTTTAGGATTAAGTTAATAGGGTTGGGTCTTTATTTGAATACCTAAAATACTTTTGGCTTTACAAACTATCAAAAGAAATTCGTCCAGCCTGGCCAACATGGTGAAACCCTGTCTCTACTAAATAAATACAAAAATTAGCCAAGCGTGGTGGCACGCGCCTGTAATCTCAGCTACTCAGGAGGCTGAGGCAGGAGAATCGCTTGAACCTAGGAGGCGGAGGTTGCAGTGAGCCACGATTGCACCACTACACTCCAGCCTAGGCAGCAGAGTGAGACTCCATCTCAAAAAAAAAAGAAAAAAGAAATCCAAATTTCCAAATTTAAATGTACAAAACTATTAAAGGAGTTTAAAATTTTTGTCTTTTAATCTGTTTGCACTTTCTAAACATTCTCAGCAAGAAGGATGAGTAAAAATGAAATAAAACACTTCTGTTTTGAATGCATGGTTAGCTTTGTGCTTTTATGGAATGTGCTTGGGAAGACATATCTCTTCAGACCTGTTTAATATATAATTGGATAAGACACAAAAGCTCAAGGTCACATCAGTAGGGACACAGCCAAGCCTCTTAGAATTTAAGAAATCTTTTATCTCTCAATCATTGTACATACTCTAGAGTTGTACTGTTCAGTATGACAGCTACTAGTCACATGTAGCTATTTAAATTAATTACAGCTGGGCACAGTGGCTCACGCCTTTAATTCCACACTTTGGGAGCCTGAGGCAGGTGGATTGCTTGAGGCCAGGGGTTCGAGACCAGCCTTGCCAGCATGGTGAAATCCCGTCTCTACAAAAAAATACAGAAAATAGCCGGGCAGGTGGCACATGCCTCTAGTCTCAGGTACTTGGGAGGCTGAGGCATGATGCAGGAGAATTGCTTGAGCCCACGAGGTAGAGGTTGCAGTAAGCTGAGATCACACCACTGCACTCCAGTCTGGGCAACAGAGTAAGACTCTGTGTAAAAAAAAAAAATTAATTACAATTAAATAAAATTGAAATTTTAGTTCCTCAGTCACACTGGCCACGTTTTAAGTGTTCAACTGCCACATGTGGCTAGTGGCTACCATATTGGACAGTCCAGAATATGAACGTTTTCATTATCTTAGAAAATTCTGTTGGGCAGTGCTGTTCTTGGTGTCAAAGGTCATCTCATGATTTGTATATATGATTGTACAATTTCTTAATAAATAAATTGTATATAGTGCCAAATAGCAGCCTTTGGAACTTTTACATTATTTTTCCTAGAAACAAGGCTCCAGAATCTACTGTAGTGTCCAACTTTTATAAAGGAAAGAATGCATCTTACTTTTCTTCATATCCTCAATGTGGCACAATGATACAATTTTTTTTTTTTTTTTAATTTAAAAATGGTTGCTACTGGCCAGGTGCCGTGGCTCATGCCTGTAATCCCAGCACTTTGGGAGGCCGAGGCGGGCGGATCATGAGATCAGGGGATCGAGACCATCGTGGCTTATGTGGTGAAACCCTGTCTCTACTAAAAATACAACAAATTAGCTGGGTGTGGTGGTGGGCACCTGTAGTCCCAGCTACTCGGGAGGCTGAGGCAGGAGAATGGCGTGAACCTGGGAGGCGGAGCTTGCAGTGAGCCGAGATCACACCACTGCACTCCAGCCTAGGAGACAGTGTGAGACTTCATCTCAAAAAAAAAAAAAAAAAAAGGTGCTACTATGGCTACCAACATTTTCTGCACTTTTTCCCTGTGCCAGGCACTATTCTAAAAACTTATTACTGTATGTAAAATCTCATGTATTTTCACAAAAATCTATGAAATTGAAAGTACTGTCTCCATTTTACAGATGAAAGATTGAATAATTTGCCCAATATCATACTAGGAGTAGGTGGGTACAGGATTTGAATTAAGGTCATTGGACTCCTGAGTCAATGTAATTAATCCCTATGACAGTAGAATTCCTATAAATGCTGAGTGAATAATTGTTAAAGTTTAGAAAGTGACATCTGTAAAGAAAAAGTTAATAGAAAACTAGGAAGTTATACAAATTTGTCTTTTTTTTTTTTTTTTTTTTGAGACAGTCTCGCTTTGTTGCCCAGGCTGGAGTTCAATGGCATGATCTCGGCTCACTGCAACCTCCGCCTTCCAAGTTCAAGCAGTTCTCTGCCTCAGTCTCCCAAGTAGCTGGGATTACAGGCATCCGCCACCACGCCAGGCTAATTTTTGTATTTTTAGTAGAGATAGGGTTTCACCATCTTGGCCAGGCTGGTCTTGAACTCCTTCCTGACCTTGTGATCCACCTGCCTCAGCCTCCCAAAGTGCTAGGATTACAGGCATAAGCCACCATGCCCAGCCCCAAATTTGTCTTTTTAGTATTATGCCTGACATGAGAGATTTTTTTGCAATTTGTTTTGTTTTGTTTTTTAGCTCATCAGTTGTCGATAGTGTATTTTATGTGTGGCCCAGAACAGTTCTTCCAGTGTGGCCCAAGATGGCTTTGAATGTGACCCAACACAAATTTGTAAACTTTCTTAAAATATTATGAGATTTTTGCCGGGTGCAGTGGCTCATGCCTGTAATCCCAGCACTTTGGGAGGCCAAGGCAGGTGGATCACCTGAGGTTGGGAGTTCAAGATCAGCCTGACCAATATGGAGAAACCCCATCTCTACTAAAAATACAAAATTAGATGGGCGTGATGGCGGACGCCTGTAATCCCAGCTAGTCAGGAGGCTGAGGCAGGAGAATCGCTTGAACCTGGGAGGTGGAGGTTGCGGTGAGCTGAGATCACGCCAAAACAACAACAAAAAATTATGAGTTTTTTTTGCAATTTTTCTTTTTTTTTCTTTTCTTTTTTTTTTTTTTTTGCTCATAAGCTATTGTTAGTGTTTGTGTATTTTATGTTTGGCCCAAGACATTTCTTATTCTTCCAGTGTGGTCCAGGGAAGGCAAAAGATTGGACACCCCTGTTCTAGAGGGATGACTAAATTCATGATACCCTTTGGCAGGAATGCTTCCTAGGTGGTGAGTGTGCTTCATATCGTCTCCACTGAGAAGGCACGCATCATCTCACTGTCTCACTTTTAGTGATGCTAAGCTCAACCAGTGGATTCAGGAGGTGACAGCGTGATCTCTCCATTATAAAGTTCCCCATCAACCTTCTCTCTCATGGTTTCACTTATTAACCATTGCCTGAACGAAGTTTTCATTAGGGGTTACAAAGTGGTAATTTTATAATTCTGTCATTCTTTGCCCCCTGCCCCTTTTTTTTTTGAGACAGAGTTTTGTGTCACCCACGCTGGAGTGCAGTGGTGCTATCTCGGCTCACTGCAACCTCCGCGTCCCAGGTTCATGCGATTCTCCTGCCTCAGCCTCCCGAGTAGCTGAGATTACAGGCACCCGCCACCGTACCCAGCTAATTTTTGTATTTTTAGTAGAGACGGAGTTTCACTATGTTGACCAAGCTGGTCTCGAACTCCTGACCTCAGGTGATCCACCCGCCTTGGCCTCCTAAAGTGCTGGGATTACAGGAGTGAGCCACTGTGCCTGGCCATCTTTGAACATTTTTTAGCTGGAATTCTTCTTTTAAAAAAATTCAAACTCTCAATAATCAGGACTATTTGGTTACTTGGAAGTACAGAAAGAGCAGAATAAATGGTTTGCTCTTTTCTTTTAGAAGTACAGAAAGAGCGGAATAAATGCTTTGCTCTTTTCTTTTCCTGCTTGTAGTGCTTTGTTTTTGTCTTTCCAAAGGAGCTCTTGCTTTTTCTCCTGTAGTAGCAAAATTAATTTGTGAATTTTTATATTTTAAATATGCTTCAGTCAGTTGGATTTATTCTCTTTTATGTTTGGTTTCTCTAATCTTTAGCCTATGGGAGCTCTTCAAGTAGTCTCATATGTCTTTTAACATGCTTCATTAGTTCTTTTTTTTTTTTTTTTTTTTTTCTTCAGGCCAGGTTTCACTCTGTCACCCAGGCTGGAGTGCAGTGGCACAATCACAGGGTCACTGCAGCCACCACCTCTCAGGCTCAAACAATTCTCATGCCTCAGCCTCCCGAGTAGCTGGGACCACAGGCACACACCACCACATGCCCAGTTAATTTTTGTATTTTTTGTAGAGACAGGGTTTTGTCATGTTGCCCAGGTTGGTCTCAAACTCCTGGACTCAAGCCATCTGCCTGCCTTGGCCTCCCAAATTGCTGGGATTACAGGTGTGAGCCACTGCACCCAGCCTTATTAGTTCTTGATAACCTTTGCTTTCTTGTTCAGATGTTCGAGGCTCATCTTGCGTATTCCCTGCCCCAGACTTGGAACTGGTCATACCTTGAAAAAATCTTCATTCCTTTCAGTGTGGAAGGCATTAGGCCACTACAATCAGAGTATAGGAAGTGCTTATTAATAGTAATTGAATGGTATTGCTTCTCAGATTTTTCAGTAGACAAAGCTTAGAAATACATATTTTAAAACTTAAAATGAGTTATTACTTAGAATATGTACATCCCCATCTACCTGTACCACAGCTTACTTTGCTGTTAAAATCACACAACCCCAAATTAGTGTTTTAGATTCAGTTCTTTTTCTTTTAGCTTGTACATGATCTTTTTAAAAATCAGTGTTTTTCTTGTTCTTCCTTGTCATTTTCTTTTTAAAAATACTTTTAAAAATTAATGTTTATTTGTTTCAGATAGTTGGTATTAAAAGAAACTTTTATTAAAACCCCAAGTGCCATACTTGAAAATATATTTATACTTAATCAAAAGGGGAACTTTTTTCCTTTTTCTTTTTCTTTTTTTTTTTTTTCCACACAGGGTCTCATTCTGTCAGCCAGGCTGGAGTGCAGTGGCATGATCGTGGCTCACTGCAGCTTCGACTTCTGGGCTCAAGCAGTTCTCCCACCTCAGCCTCCCAAGTAGCTGAGACTACAAGCACCTGCCACCAATCTTGGCTAATTTTTTATGTGAGGAGGTTTTTTGTTTTGTTTTGTTTTGTTTTTTTGAGACAGAGTCTCACTCTGTTGCCCAGGCTGGAATGCAGTGGCACGATCTTGGCTCACTGCAACCTCCACCTCCTGGGTTCAAGCGATTCTTCTGCCTCAGCCTCCCGAGTAGCTGGGACTATAGACACGCACCACCACGCCCGGCTAATTTTTGTATTTTTAGTAGAGACGGGTTTCACCATCTTGGCCAGGCTGGTCTTGAACTTCTGACCTCGTGATTAGTCCACCTCAGCCTCCCAAAGTGCTGGGATTACAGGCATGAGCCACCACACCCAGCCCTGATGTGAGGAGTTTTTTAATAGAGAGGTACGGTTATTTTGTTGTGATTTTTAAAATTGTTATTTGGCTTTGTGACTCTTAGGCTCATATCTTAAGTTAAAATTTCCTTTTCAGCATGTCTTGCAACTGTGATAAATAGAGATGAGGCCACATCAGCAAACAAACATTTTCTTTTCTGATTTTTTTCTTTGGAGGTCAGCAATTTTGTAGTACATTACCGAGTTTTCATTTACCCAGTTGGGCCATCTTGGTCAGTGGGTTAGTAGCTTAATGGTCTGAGTGATAAAGATAGCACCTAAGAGAGCTGCTTCTGAGCCAAACTGATTTGGTTCTACCCTGTTTACCTGTTTCCTTGCAGGGTGATCTTAGGCAAGTTCCTTAACTTCTCTAAGTCTCAGTTATCTTGAAAATGTGAGTAATAATAGTGCTTGCTCGGCACTTAGTAAGCTCTCCATGCTACTCTTGCAATCACTGAAGGGATGCTTTCTTTCACATTTTTTGACAACAACTACCACCACCACCACCACCACCACTACCACCACCACCACCACCACCACCACCACCATCACTACTACTAGTAATAATAACAACAGCTACTATTATATTAACTTCCAGTAATGCCTGCCATTGTAACACGTGCTTCACATACAACTTTAACTACAAGTAAGACTGTATATTCTGAAATCAATGCTTTAATTGTAAAAAGTCTTTGAGAGTTAAGGGAAAATTTTATCACTGAGGAGGGCATTTCTCTCTCTCTCTGCTGTATACTTTTTTTTTTTTTTTTTTTTTTTTGAGACAGAGTTTTGCTCTTGTTGCCCAGGCTGGAGTGCAATGGCGTGATCTCGGCTCACTGCAACCTTCACTCCAGGGTTCAAGTGATTCTCCTGCCTCAGCCTCCCGAGTAGCTGGGATTACAGGCGCCTGCCACCATGACTGGCTATTTTTTGTGTTTTTAGTAGAGATGGGGTTTTGCAGTGTTGGCCAGGCTGGTCTCAAGCTCCTGACCTCTCAGGTGGTCTGCCCGCCTCGGCCTCCCAGAGTGCTGGGATTACAGGTCTGAGCCACTGCACCCGACCTCTCTGCTATGTACTTAATAAATACTATAGAAGTACAGTTTTAATAATAGAGTAATTATTAACTATGAAACCTTTCACAAAAAGGAAATGAAAACATACAGTTAAGGAGTACTGTCCCTCAGAGTGCATTACTACTTTTTTCCATTTTCAGAAGGAAAAGGAGAATTGAGGAAAGGCGTGGAAGCATTAGCAGGCACCTATTTCCCAAGCTACTCTTTTTTTTTTTCTTCCAACCTCTCTAGCCCCACTTCCTAAAGTCACCGGAGATACAGGCTGCCTGTTTTACCCACATCCCCATTCTACAATTTTTCTTTCCATGGAAAAAGGGAAAAGGATAGAGCAGAAAGGCTGCAAACCACAATGTTGTGGTGGTTTGTAGTTGATCCAGTGTGCATTTGGAGCAATTAATTAGGGATACAGAAAGACTTGCTCATATTTTTTACTGTCCTTTTCTTCCACATTTTCTCAAAGTCACAGAAGTGCTTGTTAGTATCTCAGAGGTCTGTAGTGCTATGACAAAATATTTAATATAGTTTGTCCTTTTGTAATTTTACAATAAAAAATATGGAAAAGCAATGTAATGGAGTCTTATAAACTTGATGTCAGCCAGATACATACAATACATAAGTATATAGTGGAAATTACAAGTTGGCTTTCTGTCTTTTTTTTGAGACGGAGTCTCAGAGTCTCGCTGTGTCACCCAGGCTGGAGTGCAGTGGCGCGATCTTGGCTCACTGCAAGCTACGCCTTCCGGATTCACACCACTCTCCTGCCTCAGCCTCCCGAGTAGCTGGGACTACAGGCGCCTGCCGCAACGCCCGGCTAATTTTTTGTGTGTTTTTAGTAGAGATGGGTTTTCACCATGTTAGCCAGGATGGTTTCGATCTCCGGACCTGGTGATCCGCCCGCCTTGGCCTCCCAAAGTGCTGGGATTACAGGCATGAGCCACTGCACCCGGCCCTGTCTTTTTTTTCATAATTATGTCTTAGAATCTACAGAAGTGATGTGAGATTTTTGGGCCCCTCAGTTGTTTTTTTTTTTTTTTTTTTTCTTAAAAATAGGCCAGGTGGCTCACACCTGTAATCCCAGCACTTTGGGAAGCTGAGGTGGTGGGTGGATCACCTGAGGTCAGGAGTTTGAGACCAGCCTGACCGACATGGTAAAACCCCTTCTCTACTAAAAATACAAACATTAGCCAGGTGTGGTGGCGGGCACCTGTAATCCCAGCTACTCAGGAGGCTGAGGCAGGAAAATCACTTGAACCCAGGAGGGGGAGGTTGCAGTGAGCCGAGATAGTCCTATTGCACTCCAGCCTGGGCAACAAGAATATAACTCCGTCTCAAAAAAAAAAAAAATAGAGACAAGGTATCATTATGTTGCTGGTCTCAAACTCCTGGCCTCAAGCAATCCTACCTCAGCCCCCAAAGTGATGAGATTACAAGCCACCATGCCTGTCAGAAGTTGCCTTTCTTTTTGCATTTGATGTAATGAGTAGTTTTGAAAAGTATCTTTCCATCTTCTGCCTGAAGTCAAATTTATTCACATTGACTTCCAGTCAGGTGTTATACCATCTCAGGCATGGGGGCTCTTTGAGATTTAGAGGAAACGGAGGCTGGTGGATAATGCCAACAATTTCAGTGACCCTGAATACCATGGCATATGACATTTAGAATATATTACACAGACGTCCTTTGAACTCCACCCTTCTTCTTTGGATAGCATTGGGATATCAAGGGCAGAACTCCATAGTCAGCACTAAAGAAGTCTGAGGTCAGTTATGTAATTCTTTACATTACCATTATTTATTTTTATTTTTTATTTTATTTTTTGAGATGGAGTCTTGCTGTGTTGCCCAGGCTGGAGTGCAGCAGTGCCATCTTGGCTCACTGCGACCTCAGGAGATTCTCCTGCCTCAGCCTTCAGAATAGCTGGGACTAGAGGAGCACACCACCATGCCTGGTTAATTTTTTGTATTTTTAGTAGAGGCAGGGTTTTGCCATGTTGGCCAGGCTGGTCTCAAACTCCTGACCTCAGGTGATCTGCCTGCCTTGGCTTCCCAAAGTGCTGGGATTACAGGCGTGAGCCACCGCACCTAGCCACCATTATCATTTTTTAAATGCCCTGTTATGTTTTTATTTGGAATAGAGTCAGCTAATTCCTTTTATTCTACCAAGTCTCAGCAGGGAATAGATACTTCCCATTGTCTTCATCTGAATATTGCTAATGCTTTTGTAGGATTGTGAAACTCCATTGCCCATTTTTAAATTAATTTAGTGGGGTTTTTTTTGGGTTTTTTTGGTGGGGGGACAGGATCTTGCTCTGTCACCCAGGCTGGAATGCAGTGGCACAATCATAGCTTACTGCAACCTCCAACTCCTGAACTCAAGTGATCCTCCCTCCTCAGCCTTCCAAAGTGCTGGGATTCCAGGCATGAGCCACTAGGCCCAGCCTGATTTAATATTTTTATTCAGCATGATATTTATCTGTCATTTTTGTATGTTCTGTCGTATTACTCCTTAAACTCTAAGTTGAAGAGATTGAGATTATGTGATCCTCCATGTATAACTAGTTTAATTTTAAAATTAAACTAAAAAGACCTGTTGGAGAATGCAGGTTTTCAAGATTTTCTTTTTTATTTTGAAAGGAGTTTTGCTCTTGTTGCCCAGGCTGGAGTGCAATGGCACAATCTTGGCTCACCACAACCTCCACCTCCCGGGTTCAAGCGATTCTTCTGCCTCAGCCTCCCAAGTAGCTGGGATTACAGGCAGGTGCCACCACGCCCAGCTAAGTTTGTATTTTTAGTAGAGAGGGGGTTTCTCCATGTTGGTCAGGCTGGTCTCAAACTCCTGACCTCGGGTGATCTGCCTGCCTTGGCCTCTCAAAGTGTTGGGATTACTAGCGCGAGCCACCACGCCGGGAGGTTTTCAAGCTTTTCAATGATGAAAGGAAGATAACTTGTTGGAGTGGTAATAGATATAGAGGTGGCAATATTTCCAGACATTGGTGCTCTGGAAAAAGGCTGAAAGTTCACTTTTGACGTTATTTCATTGTTCACAGATAAGCAATCCTATGGTTAACTCTGTAGTTCCTAGTCCTTTTCTCTCTTTAGCAAAGAAGAAAGGTGAAATGGTTGTTGGATTTTGATTTAGATGCATAAACTAGTGGCACAGCCTATTTCTCCTCCAACCTCCCCCGTGTTTTGATCATGTGTGGTGCTGCTGAAAAGTAAATTACTTCTGAGCTTTAAAAATTTTTAATGTTTGTATTGTACTGGTGGGGAGGCTTAGGAGCCTGGCCAAAAACTTGGTGTTTCAGGAACATTTCAGTTGACAGACTTTGTTGATTTTCTTCTATTTCTTCATCTTTTAATTGGGTATTTTATATACATATGCAACTTGTAATTGGGTATTGTACATTTTGAGTATAAACTTTTTGTAAAAAAGAAACCTAACAATTTAAATTCATGGCATTTTATTTTTATTACCTATATCAGAAAAGTCACCAAAATAGGACCCTGGCTTTTTCTCCAAATCGTGGGAATCTCTAATAAAGCTTTGACAAACCCAGCCACTCTGATGGAAATCACTGCATACTACTCACTGCCACCAGGAATCACATCAGAAGTCTTCTTTGCTGTGTAAAAGTAGCTCAGGGGCACCAAAATCTTCTGTAGAGCTTTAGTGTGTGTCTGGGAAACTTGAGATAGAGTTGTGGATTCCCATGCATCACCTCGTCTCTGCTCATGAGTGGGCACGTTGGGTGTTGGCACCCTTTCCTGATGAACACTGATGCATCCTCAGGGTTCTTCTCAACCAGTCCTCCAGCGACTCTCTCCAAGGAGTTAATCAGAATTGGCATTCCAGATAAATTTTAAATTCTATCCCTCTCTTTGATAGAAGGGGGGCCTAAGATATTCTCAAAATTACCTGTCTTGAAATAAGATTTATCCAAGGTGAGGCTGTACAGTAAGAGTGCAGGCTTTGTCATCACATGACTAGATACTGAGTCCTGGCTCTATCCCTTATTAGTTGAATGCTAGTGAACTGGTCACTTCGTTTCTTCAAGTTCTGGTTTTTTGTTTTGTTTTTTAATCTGTGAAGTGGAAAGAGGTCATACCTTTTTCAGAATACTGAGGATTAAATACAACAATTTTTATAAAGTGCTTAGTAAACTATCTAGCCCAATAGTTCTCAGACTGTTAGTATTAGAACCCATTTATACTCTTGAAGATTATTGGCCAGGCGCGGTGGCTCACACCTGTAATCCCAGCACTTTGGGAGGCTGAGGCAGGTGGATCACGAGGTCAGGAGTTCAAGACCAGCCTGGCCAAGATGGTGAAACCCCATCTCTACTGAAAATACAATAATTAGCCAGGCACAGTGGCAGGCGCCTGTAATCCCAGCTACTCAGGAGGCTGAGGCAGGAGAATTGCTTGAACCCAGGTGGCAGAGATTGCCGTGAGCCGAGACTGCGCCACTGCACTCCAGCCTGGGCGACAGAGTGAGACTCCATCTCAAAAAAAAAAAAAAAAAAAAAAAAAAGATTATTGAGGACCCCATAGCATTTTTGTTTATTAAAAATTAAAACTGAAAAATTTTACAAATATACATTACTTTTAGAAATTATAATAAAACCGCACTGTATATGAACATAGATAGCATATTTTATGAAAAATAATTGTATTTTCCAAAGACAAGTTAGTGAGTAGCTTATGTGCTTCTGCATTCAACCTGTTGCAATATCACACATCCTGCAGATTCTGGAAAATTCCATGTACACATATGAGTGAATCAGAGTCAAAAAGACAAATAATATCCTAGTAATAGTTTGATGATGTGCCCAAGAATGGACAGCTGACCCATTTCTAGCCAGAGATTCAAGGAAAAGTTTGCTGGGAAGAGGCATTCCATTCCAAATAAAAAGACCAAGTTTTCTAAAAAGAAGGTCTTTTGCCCTTTTGATTATTTGGAATGTAGACATGTTGCTTTGGTTTGTCACAGCTGTTTGGAGACAAGATCAAGAGTAAAAGTCAACACATTCAGGGTGATAGAGCAGAATGACAGGAAGAGCTCTGTTCTTGAGAGCACTGTTGAACAGCTGAACCAGCTCCTACAAGCCTTACCTACCAGCTTTGAACAAAAAAAAATTTTGTTTAAATAGTTTGAAATAATTTTGGCTGGGTGCGGTGGCTCATGCCTGTAATCCCAGCACTTTGGGAAGCCCAGGCAGGTGAATCACTTGAGGTCAGGAGTTCGAGACCAGCCTGGCCAACATGGGGAAACTGCATCTCTACTAAAAATATGAAAATTAGCCTGGTATGGTGCTGTGTGCCTGTAGTCTCAGCTACTTGGGAGGCTGAGGAGAGTTGCTTGAACCTGGGAGGTGGAGGTTGCAGTGAGCCAAGATTGTGCCACTGCACTCCAGCCTGGGTAACAGAGTAAGTGAGACTGTGTCTCAAAACAATTTTTAAAAAAATAGTTTTGATTTCATGGACCATCGAAAGGGTAGGGTCTTGGCCCCACCTCCACCCCCAAGACCCTTTGAGTATCATTAGTTTAGCCATTAATTAGCATCCAATAAATTATAGTTGTTATTGTTATACATGGAAATTTTTTTTTTTTTTTTTTTTGAGACAGAGTTTTGCTCTTGTCGCCCAGGCTGGAGTGCAGTGGCACAATCTCGGCTCACTGCAACCTCCGTGTCCCGGGTTCAAGTGATTCTCCTGCCTCAGCCTCCTGAGTAGCTGGGACTACAGGCACACGCCACCATGCCTGGCTAATTTTTGTATTTTTAGTAGAGACAGGGTTTCACCATGTTAGCCAGGCTGGTCTCAATCTCCTGACCTCGTGTCACCCGCCCCAGCCTCCCAAAGTGCTGGGTTTACAGGCATGAGCCACTATGCCCAGCCTATGCATGGAAATTTTTATAACCAGCAAGTACTATAGTACTATATAAATATTAGTGATGAGAAGTAAAGGTCATGACTTCAAAGCTTTTTGCTATATACTTTCTTGAAGGGTCCCAAATAAGATTGTACTTCAGATGAAGCAAAAGAAACAACAGTGTTTTTCAAATACTAGTAATACATAAATGAATTATTCAACTTGAAAAGGCTCAAGTCTTGCTTTCAGAAATTTAATTAAATATAGAACCATAAAACTTTCATTTTTTTCCAGAAGAGAGCCTTTTTCCCCCATCTAGAGTAATAGATCTTTGTAAAGAGAAAATTCATTACTTACTCTGAAACCACTGATAGAGTTTCTAGGGAGTTACAGTAGCCTCCTATAAAGGTGATATGGCCACACTGTTAACCAGGTTGGGATTCATGACTGACAGGTCAGTCTTGATTTACTGGTTGGAGAGCCTTGACTTAAGCATTTATTACTGTTATAGATACAAAATCCCTTAAAGGGGCTTTTTGAGTTGGGTTTGGGCTGTGAAGACAAAAAGCACACGTGATACGATAACAAGTAACTTACACAAGCTGTCTTAAGATCTCTGGGTAGTTCATATATTTCACATCTTAACAAGATATATGGACATAGTTTAAATTAGCTCTACCTGTACTTTGAGACATAGAACCTCTAATTATATCAATTTTATCCTTTCTTCTTTTTCTTGGGGATGGGTAGGTGTAGATCATGGGGAATTCATATGCTGGGCAACTGAAATCTGCTCGATTTGAGGAAGCTCTCCACAACTCCATAGAAGCCTCCCTCAGATGTAGTAGTGTGGTACCGCGGCCAATTTTTTCCCAGCTATACCTGGACCCTGACCAGCATCCTTTCTCATCTGCAGGTAAGTTTCTCAATCACACACATTTCTGGATTCTTTTTTTTGTTTTGTTTTGTTTTGGTTTTGTTTTGTTTTGTTTTGTTTTTTTGAGATGGAGTCTCTGTCTGCGGCCCAGGCTGGAGTGCAGTGGTGTGATCTCGGCTCACTGCAACCTCCGCCTCCTGGGTTCAAGCGATTCTCCTGCCTCAGCCTCCTGAGTAGCTGGGATTACAGGCGCATGCCACCACTCTTGGCTAAATTTTTTTGTATTTTTATTAGAGACGGGATTTCACCATGTTGGTCAGGCTGGTCTTGACCTCCTGACCCGTGATCCGCCTGCCTCGGCCTCCCAAAGTGCTGGGATTACAGGCGTGAGCCACTGCACCTGGCCACTGGACTCCTTTTTTAAAAAGTGGGATTCTTGTTTTAGAAGTGGGGATTCCAAATCTTGGGACCTCTGAGATAAATTGGCTAAATGTTAGAAAATGCTAGACCTTTTTTCTTCAATTATGTTTTTCAGAACTGTGCATTTTTCCATAAGCATCTTTTATTAAATCTGCTGTGATTTATTTGCTTACCCAGATGTCAAACCCAAGGTGGAGGATCTGGACAAAGATTTGGTAAACCGCTACACTCAAAATGGAAGTCTGGATTTTTCTAACAATCTAACAGTTAATGAAATGGAAGATGATGAAGACGATGAAGAAATGTCTGATTCAAACAGCCCACCAATTCCCTATTCACAAAAACCTGCCCCAGAAGGATCTTGCACTACAGATGGTGGGTTTCAGTTGTGTTTTCTTTTTGCTATTTTCTCTCTAATATTGTCTGACATATTTCTAATTATTACATGCGGTGCTCAAGGCTGGAAACTAGTAATTATCGTATGGAGAGGAATGAGAAATGATTATGCTCTCATTCACATTATCTCCTGTGACTTCGCAACAGATGTCTGTAAGAAAGACAAGTATTATCATCTCATCTTACAGATAAAGAGACTGAAATTCACAGTTGTTGACTTCCCTGAGATGGTCTGTTTAGAATTGCAAAGGCAATTCTAAACCCAGGTCAAGGCTTTTCCAGTATTTCAAGTACTTTCTGCAAGAATGCTACTATTTTAGGACCTTTTTTAGTGTTCCCTCTTCGTACTTCTTTCTATTCCGCAGCCCCCGGCCCTGCAAACAATCAGAGAGATATTAGAGATTTCATATTTACCTTTTACATTTATTTTGAACACTCATCCAATATAGAGGATTAAAATATTTTATACATATTATAAATGTAAAAATTTATAGAGGATTAAGATGTGTAAATTTTGTTAATCCCTTTTTATTTATTAGGGTCAACCTCCTCTTCCACCAAGGTGTCACACTTCACAAGAAAATCCTAGTATAAAGCATTTCCAGTATTTCATGGTTTTGGTGATATCATAACTTAAATTACACTCTCTTCCCTCCATTTAATAGTTTACTGTGCTATTTTCTGACCATCCCAGCCTAATTAGTTCGTGAATAATACTTTGTCCGATTAGCCAGAGTATTGTTATTATACCCAGAATGACTTGGACCTAGGGTGATTTCAGTGCATGAAAATTTTGGAGTGGGGGAAATGGGAGAAGAAGAAAAGGGATATAATTTCAGAACATTCCTCTTACAAAGCTTAAAGTGCAAATAATTAGAGAAAAACTAGAGGTTCAAATATGGAAAGTCAGAAAGCCCTGCTTGGGAGTTTTATTTTCTCTTGACTTTTTTTTTTTTTTTTTTTTTTTGGACAATGTGATAAACAGTAAAGGAGTCAAAATCCCCTACCTAGGAGATGAGGAACCCTGAATAATTCTCCTGGTAGCTTCTAAGTGCCCAATTCACTAAAGATGGCCTCTAGCAATTAGTACTACTGCTCTTTGATTCGGCCCTGCCTGTAGCACATTATTCCTTATGAATTTGTTTATGATTGCTCAAACTTAATATAATATATATGGATTTATTCATTATTGACATAATACAGGCCTTTAAGCCTGTGGAGGTGTAGGAGGTGACTAGCATTATGTTTCTTTTTACTTGCTTTAATGTCCATCTTCATGCCTTTTATTTAATTGAGCTGTCAACTCATTTATCAGGTAACAAAATGGAAGGTGAAATAGTGCTTAAAACATTGTTGGATTCCCATTGAGAATCTCGTTATGTGTGAGAGTTACATAGAGTAAAAGCTTTAGAGGATAATTTTCAAATATCTAATTTTATACCAAAAAATGGGAGAGAGGTTTCCATTTTTCCTGTGCCCTAGGTATGTTTTTAGTTTGCCTTGTAGGGTATCTGGCACTGGTGTTATTTAGGTATAATAAACTCAGTGATCTAGAGATAGCCAGTATTTCTTAAACTTTAAAACATGAGAATATGAGAGTATATGGGAAGGGTAATATCATTTTAAAGATAAAGGAGGTGCAGTTTTTTTTTAACTGTCTCACTCAAGTTCAAGATTTAGATTCCAAGACAATTCAAAAACACTAGTCCTACACTTAGATTCCTATATCAGCTACTTTCGGTTCTTATAATTAATGTCCATTTTTTCCCCTTTTAATTCACCTTGGGGGAAGGCATTTAAAACAAAAAGTTTATAATTAATTTGGTAGTTTATAGTTTGTAGATACCTTTTTTTTTATTTGAGACGGAGTCTCACTCTGTCACCCCGGCTGGACTGCAGTGGCACGACCTCAGCTCACTGCAGCCTCCACCTCCCAGGTTCAAGCAATTCTCTGCCTCAGCATCACACGTAGCTGGGATAACAGGCGCCCGCCACCACGCCCGGCTAATTTTTGTATTTTTAGTAGAGACGGGGTTTCACCATCTTGACCAGGCTGGTCTTGAACTCCTGACCTCATGATCCACCCTCCTCGGCTCCCAAAGTGCTGGGATTATAGGCGTGAGCCACTGTGCCCGGCCAGTAGCTTTTTTTTTTTTTTTTTTTTTTTGAGTCCTCAGCCTCCTGAGTAGCTGGGACTACAGGCGCCCGCCACCATGCCTGGCTTCTTTTTTATGTATTTTTAGTAGAGACAGGGTTCCACCGTGTTAGCCAGGATGGTCTAGATCTCCTGACCTCGTGATCCACCTGCCTCGGCCTCCCAAAGTGCTAAGATTACAGGCGTGAGCCACCACGACCAGCCAGTAGCTCTTTCAATTGAACTCATTCTAAGATAGCTTTAAGAGGCCTCTTACTCAAAGGGAGAACAGTTCTGAAATTTTCCTTATGAAAATGGCAATGAAATAAGGGCAATATACTGCCTGGACTTATTTAAGCATACCACCTTCCCTTCATGGGAAATCCTCTATTTACTTAAGGCTCAAAGAAAGGTAAAGCTGTTTTTAGAGGCAATTTAGATAAGCAAATACTTAACACCTGATGGGCTGCTGGGGTTTACCATTCAGATGTAAATTTTGGTTGCTAATTTCTTATGTAAATTATCAGAATAGTGTAGGTTCCTACCCTGCTGGGAGGCAGTTGATTGTCCAGAGGGGTAAAGGACAACCAAATTTTAGGCCTCCAAATACTGCTTTGATTACTTTAGTTTGTGTTTATAGCTGTTTCTGTAAACTTTTCCCTGCCCCCTTTTAGTTTACTCTGTAACCTTCAAGTTGGAGATAATTGGAGAATGCTAATCTGTTTCTGTGAAGTGAAATCTTTGGCTGTTTTCTTAAGGAAATACAGATGAAGTTTATAAAGAAGACCTGTCTACTATTATTCCTTTTTTAAAAAATTAAAATCATTTGCTCTGGTTTTAGAGCAACATTTCAGTGTTATCTTCAGAAAATGAAATTATTTCAGGGGCAGATTTGTCAAAAAAATTATTTGTATGCCCGTTATCACTAACTTATGTTTCTTTGCTTGTAGACTATGAACAGGCTTAGATCCTCCCTTAGGATACTCTTAACCAGATCTTCTCGTAGCCTCTAAAAGAAGGATCACATCAGTCCTTCAGAATTATTTAGATGTAATTCAGAATTACCCTGTTGGGGAGTCCTAAGGTTTTGTTTTGTTTTTCATTTAGTTCAAGGTTTTAACTGAGATTTAATATTTGATGTTTATTAGACTAGTAATCAGACATATTTCTAGTAGTGGGAAAATAGAACTACCTGTCACACTGGATATTGGGATCCTATAAGTCTTGAGATAGAATATTTCATAGATTTTGTTTTTAGCTATCCACTCTTTTTTACAGACATACACAGCTTATTTTCCATCTGAAAAAACTAAATTAAATATTGCTGTTTGCATAATGTTTTTACTCTCGTAGGGATCCCTCATGATATATTTTGTATATCATTAGCTGATCTGAATCCCAGCAATGAGGATTTGGAGGAAATAGTAAATAGATACATACTTTACAGAAATAGACCAGACCCTTGGCAGGCGAACTTATTCTTAGAATAACTACAAACTGAATTCATAAACTTTTGCTTGACTTAATGAGCATTTTTGGCCTTGAGCTGATTTCTTCTGGACCCTGTTCCTAGACTCAGCCCTGCTGTGCCTTTCTTTCCTATTCTCTTCTTAATTAAATTGCCTGTATGGCTTGTGTTGGCAAATAGCTACATGGTAAAAGATAAAATAGAACTATTTTATTTTATTTTTGAAGAACAGCTTTAAATTTGTGAAAATAAAGAAAATAGTACAGTGTCTATATATCCCCACACAGTTTGCCCTATTATTAGTATCTTAGTATAGGACATTTGCTACAATTAATGAATGAATATTGATACATTTTTATTAATTTTAATAACAACTAAAGTCCACAATTTATTTGAGTTCCTTGGTTTTTTCCTAATATCCTTTTCCTGTTCCAGTATCCCATCCAGGATACAGCATCAGATTTAATTATTATGTCTCCTTAGGTTCTTTTTTTTTTTTTTGAGACTGAATCTCGCTCTATCGCCCAAGCTGGAGTGCAGTGGTGGTGTGATCTCGGCTCACTGCAAGCTCCGCCTCCCGGGTTCACACCATTCTCCTGCCTCAGCCTCCCGAGTAGCTGGGACTACAGGCACCCACCACCATGCCCGGCTCATTTTTTGTATTTTTAGTAGAGACAGGGTTTCACCACTTCCTTTTGACTGTGACAGTTTCTCAGACTTTACTTGTTTTTGATGACCTTGGCCGTTTGGGGAGTATTAGGCATATTGTAGGAGACCCCCCCCATTGGAATTCATTTGATGTTTTTCTCCTTATTAGATTGAGGTTATGGGATCTGGGGAGGAAGATCACAGAGGTAAATTTTTATCTTATTCTTTCAAGGGTACATACCATCAACATGATTTAACACTATTGCTGTTGACCTTGGTCACCTGGCTGAGGGGCTGAAGGAGTGTTATCCCCACTCTCCTTCCACTACATACTGTGGAAGGAATCCCCAGATCACACTTAAGGAGCCGGGAGTTATACTCCACATCCTTGAGGGCAGGCTATGTAAATTATTTGAAATTCTACTGCCTGGGAATTCATCTCTTCTCTCCCATTTATTGATGGGTTCATTCGTTTATTTATGTCATTATGGCCATAAATGCCTACATTTATTTTATGTTTATAATCCAATACTAACTTATTTTGTTGCTCAAATTGTTCAGTTTTGGACATTGGGAGCTCTCAGTTGGTTCTCGTGCCACTTTTACAAACCGCCATCATTATGGGGTGGGTTTTTTTTTTTTTTTCATCAAATAGGAATTTTCTCTTTTCATTGGCACAGGAACCTCTTGACTTCTTTTTTTTTTAAGGGAAGGAGGCTAGGCACACACCTCTCATAGAATACAGTAATTGTTTAATAATTATTGCTTTTCTTCTCTAGGTGTCCTCATATCATAAGTGGGAAAATCCTCAAAGATTGTAATACTAAAAACTATTTGTGTAATTTTCATTTTGTCACAGAAATTGCTCTGAAATAATCTCTCTTCCCTAGAAAATCCTGCTTTCTTCAGGCCTTCTCCACACTAACTGTGCCTTCTCTACTCTATACCTCTTTAGCCCAGAAGCAAAATTGTAACTTTTCCCTCTTAGTCTCCCTTTTGCAATGTATTGCTTGAGAAAGTTCAGCAGAAATGTCAGTCTGTGAGCATGAATTACTTTTGCAGCTTGCCAAAACTTGAATTTTAAGGACTCATTAGCAAGTATGAAATAGGTGAATGCCGACACAGTTAATGGCTGGCAGGGGCTGGTGTATCAAATGATGCTCAGAAATCAATCTGAAAAGGCCACAGGGAAGTCAAGTGATAGGACCCAACAAAAATTAGGCAAGGATGAAGTTATAGGAGAGTTCTCCATCAGACTAGAGGAAGGCGAAACAGTATACAGTCACGTGCCAAATAACACCATTTCGGTCAATGACTGACTGCATATATGACATTGGTCCTGTAGGTTCCAAAGCTGAAAAATGTCTGTTGCCTGATGACATTGTAGCCATTGTAAAGTAGTGCAATGCATTACTCATGTGTTTGTGGTGATGCTGATGTAAAGAAACCTACTGCACTGCCAGTCATATAAAAGTATAGCACATACAATTAGGTACACCACATGATACTAGGTAATAAATGACTATGTTATTTCAGAGTGCACTCCTTCTACTTATTTAAAAAAAAAAAAAAGTTTACTGTAAAACAGCCTCAGGCAGGTCCTTTAGGAGGTATTCCAGAAGATGGCATTATTATCATAGGAGATGACCCTCCAAGCATGTTTTTGCCCTGAAGACCTTCCAGTAGGACAAGATATGGAGGTGGAAGACTGTGATATTGATGATTCTGACCCTGTGTAGGCCTAGGCTAATGTGTGTGTTTGTGCCTTAGTTTTTAACAAAAAAGTTTGTTTGTTTGTTTTTGTTTTTTTTTTTTTTTTGAGACGGAGTCTTGTACTGTCACCAGGCTGGAGTGCAATGGCGCAATCTCGGCTCACTGCAACCTCCACCTCCCGGGTTAAAGTGATTCTCCTGCCTCCACCTCCTGAGTAGCTGGGACTACAGGCGCTCACCACCATGCCTAGCTAATTTTTGTATTTTTAGTAGAGATGGGGTTTCACCATGTTGGCCAGGATGGTCTCGATCTCTTGACCTTGTGATCCACCCGCCTTGGCCTCCCAAAGTGCTGGGATTACAGGCGTGAGCCACTGCGCCAGGCCAACAAAAAAAGTTTAAAAAGTAAAAAACCAAAACAAAACAAAATTTTAATACAAAAAAGCCTTATAGAATAAGGATATAAGAAAGAAAACATTTTTATACAGCTATACAAAGTGTTTGTGTTTTAAATGTTATTATGAATCAAAAGGTTTTTAAAAGTTAAAAAGGTTATAAAGTTAAAAAGTTACAGTAAGCTAAGGTTAATTTATTATTGAAGAAAAAAACATTTTAGTAAATTTAGTGTAGCCTAAGGGTACAGTGTTTACAAAGTGTACAGTAATGTCCTAGGCCTTCACATTCACTCATTACTCACTCACTGACTCACCCAGAGCAACTTCCAGTCCTGCAAGCTCTGTTTTAAGTGACTTATACAGGTGTGTCATTTTTTATCTTTTATATCGTATTTTCACTGTGCCTTTTCTGTGTTTACATATGTTTAGATACACAAATACTTACTGCCTGTAGTATTCAGTACAATAGAATGCTATCCAGGTTTGTAGCCTAGGGGCAATAGGCTATACCATCTAGCCTACATGTGTAGTAGGCTCTACCATCTGGGTGTGTGAAAGTACACTCTATGATGTTCACACAACAAAATCACCTCTTAGAATGCATCCATGTGGTTAAGTGATGAATTGACTGTATATGAGTCATAGAGGTGTTAATGAGGTCAAAGGAGCAGTTAATTAGGAGTTAAGAGACCTGGGTTCTGGATCTACTGTTTCTGGTGGTTGAGTATTTGGCCTTGGGCCACTTTCTTAGTCTCTTGGGGCCCTTCTGTCATTTACATATTAAAGAGGTTAGAACAGATCTGTGTTCCTCAATCTTTGACTCACAAATGTCTCTTATAATAGTGTGTAATCTTTTGAACTCAGAGATTTAAAAACCAATTCTGTCATTACATGGCATGTGATAAGGACTTGATTTTAAATAGAAGGCATTTATTTTAGATTGGTTTGTTTGTTTATTTATTTATTTATTTATTTTGAGACAGAGTTTCACTCTTGTTGCCCAGGCTGGAGTGCAACGGTGCAATCTCGGCTCACTGCAGCCTCTGCCTCCTAGGTTCAAGCAATTCTCCTGCCTCAGCCTCCCAAGTGGCTGCGACTACAGGTCCATGCCACCACCCCCAGCTAATGTTTGTATTTTTAGTAGAGACAAGATTTCGCCATGTTGGCCAGGCTGGACTCGAACTCCTGACCTCAGGTGATCCACCCGCCTCAGCCTCCCAAATTGTTGGGATTACAGGCGTGAGTCACTGCACCTGCCCTACCTAGATCAGTTTATTAATATATTGTTTGATATTCATGCTGTACAAGAAAGATTATCTACAGGGTTAGTACCAGTCTTGAGTGTTGAGAGCATTGAATAAGGTAATCTATATAGTATTTAGCACTGTGCCTGGCTGTGGCAATTGCTCCCTAAGTTTTAGCTGCCATCATCATCATCATCAATTCCCAACTTCCAAACCTGTGAGCCCTGTTCCATAATAGAGGTGGGTGGGCACAGCAGTTTTTTTTTTCCAATGGGTTCCATGTATCCATAGGCTCCAAAAAATGTTTGTAAACTAAGTAATATGACCGACATATTTAATGACTATTTTCCAAATAAATATAAATGATATTTTGAACAAATGCAGATTCATTTAAAATTGCTAAAGAATTCATAAGTTTTTATATTTTTTGTTAATTCATGAACTTCTAGAGTTAAATTGACTTTTAGAGTTTAAATTGACTTTTGTTAATGTTAAAAAGGGATCTATAAGCTTGAAATGATTGAGTCCTGTAGTCTTGATAATTTTATTCTTTCTTCTGTTGACTTTTCTCAATTCTATTAGGCTTGTTTTTGAGGTTTGGTGACCCAAACTATATGGTAAATTTAATATGCCCCACCGCTTCATCCATTTTTTAAAATTTGAATTTTAATTTTTTTTCTTTAAAAAAAAATTTAGACAGGGTTTTGTTCTGTCACCCAGGCTGGAGTACAATGGCACAATCTTGGCTCACTGCAACCTCTGCCTCCCTAGCTCAAGGGATGCTCCCATCTTAACCTCCTAGGTAGCTGGGACTACAAGCGCTCACCACCAGGCCCGACTAATTTTTGTATTTTTTTTGTAGAGATGGGGTTTCGGCCTGTTGCCTAGACTGGTCTTGAACTCCTGGACCCAAGCGATCTGCCTCCTTGGCCTCCCAAAGTGCTGGGATTACAGGCGTGAGCCACTGCACCTCACCTCATCCAATGTTTTCATGGTGTTTTCTTTTTTATTTCTCATGCCAGTAACTGATAGCATTCAATTATCTGTTGACACTTGGTTAAAATCATAACATGAATTGACGCTAGGAGAATCTAGCATGGTTTTTCCTTACTTTGTATTGGGCAATGATAATGGTGCTCTCCTCGGGTTTGTGTAGGGAGAGGTAGGCGTCCTCCTTGCTTCCAAAATTTTCTGAAATAGCGTTTTTTTTTTTCCCTGTTCTTGAGAGCAAGTCTCACGCTGTTGCCCAGGCTGAAGTGCAGTGGTGCAATCTTGGCTCACTGCAACCTCTGCCTCCCTGGTTCAAGTGATTCTCCTGCCTCAGCCTCCCAAGTAGCTGGGATTGCATTCATGTGCCACCATGCCTGGCTAATTTGTTGTTGTTGTTGTTTGTTTGTTTTTTGAGACAGAGTCTCGCTCTGTCGCCCAGGGTGGAGTGCAGTGGCGCGATCTGGGCTCACTGCAAGCTCCGCCTCTACAGGTGCCTGCCACCATGCCTGGCTAATTTTTTGTATCTTTAATAGAGACGGGGTTTCACCATGTTAGCCAAGATGGTCTCGATCTCCTGACCTCATGATCCGCCCGCTTCTGCCTCCCAAAGTGCTGGGATTACAGGTGTGGGGCACCGTGCCCAGCCTTTTTTTGTATTTTTAATAGAGAAGGGTTTCACCATGTTGGCAAGGCTGGTCTTGAACCCCAACCTCAAGAGATCTACCCACCTTGGCCTCCGAAAGTGCTGGGATTACAGGTGTGAGCCACTGTACCCGGCCTGAAATAGCATTTATCATACTTTTATTCAGCCTTTCTCGGTTGCAAATGACAGAAACCCAACTGAAAATGGCTTAGGTAAAATGAAGAAATTACTGAAAGAATCCCAAAGAAAAGGTTTCATGGCCAGACCTTGGGAAAGGCAGATACAGTGGGCTGAGGGATCCAGATACTGCCAGAACAATCTTTCAGCCTCCTGCCTGTGCTGACGGAGTTCCCTCCCAGGTCAAGAAACGGGGCTGGCACTAAGCGGACTGAGCCATGCTCTCCTTGGCTCCATGTTCAGATTTTCTAGGGGAAAGGCTTTGATGGGCCTTGTTTATGTCATATGTCTACCCTTGGACCAATCAACTATGGCCAGAAAGTTGGGCTATCAAAGTAGCCCAGTTGGATCAGGTCCTAGCTCCACATCAATTTGGAGTGTCACAACTCCCTGGGGAAGTCATGTGATTGGAGTACAGACAGAATCACTTCCCAGAAGATTTGCAGCAGAACTGTAGCTGTTCCCTATAACACTGTCTGTGATTCTTGGTTCCTTATACATTCTTCCAAATGACTGCAATGTGAGTTCTTGGAGGAAGATATATTTTGTTCAATTCTGTATCTCCTGGTCTTGGACAGCATCTGTTGCAAATGTTTGTTTAATAAACGATGAACAGATGAATTCATATAATACATTATGATATACAAAGTGGTTATGTAAGATTTTGTCACATCTTGTCATGTCATGTCATGTCATGGTAAAAAGTTAAATGCTGTAACAGTTTTGGCCCGTTCATCTAGGAGTCACCAAATTCTGAGCTTCAGTCTTTTCCTCTGTGAAAATAAAGAGTATCTCTATTCTGACACTGTCCCCATCTAGAGAAGTGAATTTGCATTGGAAGTAAAATAATCGTATTACATGCACATAAAAACTACATGGTTTTCAAAGTTTGTTGTGTATTCATCATTGCCTCACTTGTTGACCAGACTCACGCCTGTAATCCCAGCACTTTGTGAGGCCAAGATGGGTGGATCACGAGGTCAGGAGTTCGAAACCAGCCTGGCCAACATGGGGAAGCTCCATCTCTACTAACAAAAAAAAAAAAAAAAAATTAGCCGGGTGTGGTGGTGCACGCGCCTGTAATCTCAGCTACTCGGGAGGCTGAGGCAAGAGAATCACTTGAACCTGGGAGGTGGAGGTTGCAGTAAACCAAGATCCCACCATTGCACTCCGGCCTGGGCGACAGGGTGAGACTCCATCTCAAAAAAAAAAAAAAAAAAAAAAAAAAAAAAGAAAAAGAAAAAGAAAATATGAAGTTGAAGTTGTCACTTTGGCTGAAGCAGATGGAAATATTTCCTTTCAGTGTCTTTTCAGCTTCGTTCAGAGGGCCACACTTGGTAGATTTGTCTTCTCGTTGGAGTATAGGGGTATAGGGATTTTAGTTTAGTCTTTAATAGTGATTCTCACAAATAAATCTACTCTCCAAATGAGTGACAAGAAGATATAATCTCACTAAACATTTCACTGTGTCCTTTTTTTTAAACTGGTTTTTAGGTTTTTGTCAAGCAGGAAAGGATTTGCGTTTGGTATCACTGTGTATGGAACAAATTGACATCCCAGCAGGATTCCTCCTGGTGGGGGCCAAGTCTCCCAATCTGCCTGAACACATCCTAGTTTGCGCTGTAGACAAGCGATTTCTACCGGATGATCATGGAAAAAATGCACTTTTAGGTGAGTATTTCATGCTTATAAAATTCCTTCCAATATGAGGGAGTTAAAGTACACATTTATTTAAAACTACTGCAGAATTTTAAAAAATATACCGTAGGATTATTTGGGGATTATATAGTTTAGTTCAATTATGAGACATTTTTTTCTTTTAGTAACTTTTTTTTTTTCTTTTTTTGAGATGGAGTCTTGCTCCATCGCCCAGGCTGGAGTGCAATGGTGCAGTCTAGGCTCACTGCAACCTCTGCCTCCCAGGTTCAAGTGATTCTCCTGCCTCAGCCTCCCGAGTAGCTGGGTCTACAGGTGCATACCACTACACCCAGCTAATTTTTGTATTTTTAGTAGAGACAGGGCTTCACCATATTGGCCGGAGGGGTCTTAAACCCCTGACCTCATGATCTGCCCGCCTTGGCCACCCAAAGTGCTGGGATTACAGGCAGTAACTTCTTAAACATTTATTTTCTTTCTTTCTTTCTTTTTTTCTTTTTTTTTGAGACAGAGTTTCGCTCTTGTCACCTAGGCTGGAGTGCAGTGGCACGATCTCGGCTCACTGCAACCTCTGCCTCCTGGGTTCAAGCAATCCTCCTGCCTCAGCCTCCCGAGTAACTGGGATTACAGGCGCCCACCATCACGCCCGGCTACTTTTTGTATTTTTAGTAAAGACAGGGTTTCACCATGTTGACCAGGCTGGTCTCAAACTCCTGACCTCAGATGATCTGCCTGCCTTGGCCTCCCAAAGTGCTGGAATTACAGGCATGAGCCACCACGCCTGGCCTTTTCATTTTTGTTAATTCTCAAAACACTTAGCTTAATTAAATGACTTTTTGACCAGACATTTTTAAAAAGCATGCAATTTATCAAAAATTAATATTTTATAAAGAAAAGAGAATTCACTCTCTATAGTCATTGATATCAAGTCAGCTCTGATATTGGACCTGATATCAAGTCAACTCTCAATTCTTCTTCTGTGGATTATTCACTTTGTAAGTTATTTGTTGTTTTTCCATACCACCCATTCCAATGTCATATAGATAGATATTTCTATCTATACTTGTGTGATGTGATTCTCACTTTATATTTAACATTAGTTCACCCAAAATAACTAGGACTATGTATCTTTATATTTCTATCTATATGATATAAAATGTAAATGACTTTATCTCAGAATTATTTTACTTTCTGATATTAGAGTCTGGGCTTTTTCACAACATAGCTTCCATATATCATAAGAAATAACAGACTTGATTTATTTTATTTTAAATAATTAAAAAGATAAGAGAGCACATGAGATTTGTTGCTTTTCTACTGCTGCCATTTCTCTACTCTTGTTTTTGTTTCTCAGAATTTGTCTTACTATAGATGAAATCATGTTTCAGGCACAAATATCAGTAAAAAGGAAAAAGAATAGAGCAATGAATTCAAATATTATATTGATCATGATGTGTAATTTTTGTAGTTTGATACATTCTTCCTAGTTATATAGTGTCATCAGAAAGTCTAGCAATACACTGATCAATAAGTGAACCTGCACATGCTTTATAGAAGTTCCTTAAATTATAGTTTAAAGACTTTTCATGGTTCATAGGAAAAGAAATGGTAATTTTCATTTTTCATAAGGCTCTGATAAAAAAAGAACATTTTCGGCCTGGCACGGTGGCTCACGCCTGTAATCCCAGCACTTTGGGAGGCCGAGGTGGGCGGATCACGAGGTCAGGAGATCGAGACCATCCTGGCTAACATGGTGAAACCCTGTCTCTACTAAAAATACCAAAAATTAGCCGGGCATGGTGGTGGGCGCCTGCAGTCCCAGCTACTTGGGAGACTGAGGCAGGAGAATGGCGTGAACCCGGGAGGCAGAGCCTGCAGTGAGCGGAGATCGCATCACTGCACTCCAGCCTGGGGGACAGAGCGAGAGTCCGTCTCAAAAAAATAAAATAATAAAATACTACTAATAATAATAATTAGCTGGGCGTGGTGGCGCTTGTAGTCCCAGCTACTCGGGAGGCTGAGCTAGGAGAACGGCGTGAACCCGGGAGGTGGAGCTTGCAGTGAGCCAAGATGGCGCCCCTGCACTCTAGGCTGGGCGACAGAGCGAGACTGTCTCAAAAAAAAAGAAAAAACGTTTTCACTTTGTTTTTGTTTAGTGAAATTGAGCAGATGGTTTAATATAGAGGTCTAATGATAAATCTAATATGGTGGACTAAATTAGCGATGAAGATCCAACTACTCGTTTTTTCATTCAGCAGTATTTATTCAAAATGTACTGTATGAGAGAAATTACACGAGGCTCTTACGTAGGGACAAAACAGTTAAAAGACTCAGTCCTGTTCCTCACAGAGCTTACTACCTAGTAGGCTGTAGTAGAACAACTTCAGAAAACTTTTTAGCATTTGAAAAGCATTATCATCTCATCTAATGATAAACAGTTCAGGTGTGGCTCTGACTGTAGACAATGAAAATCTCTCATAATGCATTTTTTGTTCAATGATTCTGTGACTAGAGAATCCTCTTAGAATATGTCATGGAAAAGACAGAGAAAACACCATCAGAATAATAGACTTCATAATCCTTAGAAATTAGGAGTGAGACCAAAGACCATGTGCTTTAGAATCAGAACTGTGTTCAAATCCCAGATTTGTCACTTAGTACTTTAAGAAGTTCAGCAAGTATTTTAAGAACTTAAAGTCTTAGATTGCTCATGTATATAATGGGGCCATTAACGCCTACCTTGCGGGGTCATAAAGATCAAATGAGATGATGTCCTTAAAGCACCCACCCAGCACAGTGCTTGGGACATAGTATTTGCTCTTCAAATGGCAGTTGTTTACTATTGTATTTATTAAATACCCTTACAGACTTAGAACCTTGCTTACTTTCTCTAGCCTTGTAAGTGGACATAATTTTTTACTAACCACTTCTCCATGTAAAAGTGCAGTGCAACAACGAAAAGGCAGGTTTTTCTTAAATAAGCACATTGCTGGGATTTTTACATGTTTGATACTCTATTGTCCGAAAACTAATATTCATCCAACATTTCTTACTTAAAGTGGATGATTTTCATATGCATTAAAATATAGTGGAAAAATGTTTAAGCTTCCACTATTCTAGAACCCCTGTGGATTCAAATATCAATTTGTCTAAATTTTTATATAAATTATGCAGATTCCAAAGACTATGGGGGAATTGATTTAAAAATATATTGATCCAGTTGGTAGTGCATGTGCCCCAAATCTACCATGCAATTGGAAGACTTGATTGCTAGAAAAACTAGAAGGTAATTTGGCTGTGAGTGGTGTTATTTTTTGTTTTCAATGACAAGAACTTCAAGCAGATAAAATCTCCCTTGAAGGAAGGCTAATGCTGAAGCCATACAGGGTTTGTAAAATGGACTGTAGGATTCTAACTCTTTTATGTTGTTAACTTATCATTAATGTGAAGATTCTCTCCTTTGCAGATTATTCAGACCCATGGCTTTTCTTCTTCTTCACACTCTTGCTTTTCACCTCAGAATAGACAGAGGAAAAGATCAAACTCAACCTCAGTAGTTTGTTAATTCTCACACTAATCTTTTCTAAACCACTTGGATCTATCAGTTAAGCCTCATGTTTTGGCACTGTTCTTGATTACTTTGGCTGTAAGTTTCTTGTAGCTTTTTTCTGTGTTTTGGATGTGGCATATCTACTTCACAGGTCAGGCAGTTTTCCATGAAGGTGCGATGATCAGACCAGAATGTAGTTTCCACAAAGGCAGGGACTTTGTCTGCTTTGTTCAGTGCTAAAAAACCTGGTGCCTGCAACAGTGTCTAGCACATGATAGAGTACAGTATTTGTTGGATGGATGGTTGGATGGTTGGATGGATGGATGGATGGATGGATGGATGGATGGGTGGGGTGGATAGATGGATGGATGGATAACTTTAGTGACCTAGACAGCCACTGGCAACCATTTTTTGGCGGGGAGGGGCTACTGCTTTAAGGTATTGGACAAATTTTCAAATGTTCTCAAATATACTCCATCTCTGAATATATTTTAAGTCATTTATAAAATTATATTGTTTATATGTCTATAAAGAGGCAGTAATAAATTGTTAATTCTATGTGATTGACCAGAGGTTATGAATATCTCTTCTTCATCACTGTTTCCCAGTGTTTAGCAAAATGCCTAGCATATAGGTAGATGCTCAATAAATAGTTGTTGATTGAATAATAACAAATTGGACTTCCCATTTATAAATGCTTTGAATTGATGGTTAGCATTCTGAGATTAGGATATTGTGAAATATTCTATCTTTAATCCTTGTGGCTTTTCTCTTCTCTATTTATATATCTTTGTTAATTATTAATATATATCAAGTTAGCTTAGGGGTCTGAAAAGAGCGTATCACTTCATCAGTGAATTTGTTTTCAGTTATTTACATATAGAAATATTGCCTTTATACGATATGGAATGCCCTTTCTTATTACAACTTTTTTTTTCCTATTCATCTATGTAACAGTAAATGTGTTATGTCCTCATCAGACACAACTAGAAGAACTCACTCTTACTGTCTGCTTTTACTCTGTGTATTAAGGGGGACTGAAAAGTTGATTTTCAATTTTAAAAAAAGGCATGGCTTTTTCATCCTCCCAGTTTTCTGTTTCTTCTTTTTTCCATGTCCCCTGTTCCAACCAGGTCACCAAAATTTTTATTTTGTTTGATTTGTCTGAGTGAGGAATTGTTTGGATATTAGATCTAAAGGAATAAGCCAGTATGAATAAAGAAGTGTTAGAAAAGGGGAAATGGGAATCTCATGGAACTCCTGTCGGAAAGTATAGCTAGATCTCACAGAAACTAGAAGCTGACAAAGCCCTGAATTTGAACATCTGGCCTGTGCTCTGCTCTCCTCTTCGCAGATCAGCTTCCCTTCATGGTTCTTGGTTCCCATACCTTAGCTTACATGTGGCTGACATAACCCTAATTCGGACTCCAATTCTGTAAAACCTTACAAATCCAGGGTCCAGTACCACCTGCCTGACTTTTTGTATTTATTTCGAAATTCCAGCAGAAAGATTCTGACTGTGCCAGACTGGGTCAAACGGTGGGCCACAAGCTTACCAGCTGTGGCCATGGAGGCAAGTTCAAGTGGTAGAGAGGGCAGAGAACCAGGGTGAGGACGCAGGTTCTCTAAGGAAGGAGTATGTGGGGAAGAAATAATAGACATTCTAGAACCAAGCTTTTTATTATATTTTGTGCTTTATTTCCTTAACCTTAACCATTATCTGCTGTATTTATCTACTCTATTTCCTTAACCTTTTAGAGGTTAACCTTTCCTTTCCTTTTAGAGCAGCATTTAAATTATTTCCAGTCTTTCACTGTTATAAAATAACTCTGCTAAAGAAACATGTACCTGGTTTTTTTCCCCTGAATTATTTCCTTGAGATTGAGACATTTTTGGGTCAAAGAATGTGAATGTTTCTATGCTGTTTAATACATAAAAGTATTGTATCAACTTACAAGGCCATTAGTAACATTGGTTTTCCTCACTTCAGGGTTTTCTGGAAATTGTATCGGCTGTGGAGAAAGAGGATTTCGATATTTCACGGAATTTTCCAACCACATTAACTTGAAGCTTACCACTCAGCCAAAGAAGCAGAAGCACTTAAAGTACTACCTAGTCAGAAGCTCCCAGGGTGTACTGTCTAAGGGACCTCTTATCTGCTGGAAAGGTAGTCAATTTCCAGGAAGAAAAGGGGAGGGAATGGAGATTTTACGGTGGTGACAAGTGACCCATACAAGATTCAGAGTTCAGGTGGGATACAGATAAATATCCCAAGTTCAGAAGGATATCCAAAAATTTAAAGCCTTCTGGTAGGTTATTTGACTTGCCCCTTACTATTTTTAACAGAGACAATTCAAGTTTAGGAAAGTGCATGTCTCTGTATTTGTCTCTTGGGAAGGGGGTACAGCTATCAAGGGGAAAAATGGACTCTTTCTACCTCTTCCGTCCTTTAGAGAGGACCTCAGGGTGACAGCTCCTTGGTTAGATGCCCTATTTACTCTATTTAATTTCTTTGGAGATTCTCAAACATCTGTATTTTTTCTATTTTAACTAGACCTAAACATACTTAGAATAAACATTAATGTTCTCTTCATAATACCCGGGAAAATACACTGTTAAGTTGTCAAAGTGTTATTTCTTATAAATTAGGAAGAACTTAACATTTATAGAAATGAATCCAGTTGAAACATCACATCTTCATGTGCTTGATAGGATTGACAGAAGTTCTCTTCACTGTGCTAAAGAAAAGAAGTATTCAATTATTATTCTATTGATCAGTTTCTTAGATACTGAGATTTTTTTCTCCATATAATAACTATTTTTAATGTTTTTCCTGACTATGAAAAACAGCATAATATTCCAAGTTACAACTGCAGATTCGTTTCTGAATCCTTCACCTTAATTTCTTAGTTGTCTTTGAAGTAGCATTATATAGTTCTTTAGGAAATGGGTATAATTCCAAGACACGTATCATCAGAACTTAAAGCTTGTGACCACTGAATCATAAGCTGGTGAATTATAGATAAGTCTTTATCCTATTAAATGACTTTTCTCAGAAAAATCATTTTGAATGTCATGAATCCTAAGAAAACGATAAAAATAGGATAGGTATCACCTCCCTCCCTTTTAATTTCCTTCTTTAGCCTTGTTTTGGTTGCATCAAATATTTTTAACTTCTTAGTTAGTACTCAGTGGCAATTCATCCTTCCTTCCTTCCTTTCTTCCTTCCTTCCTTTTCCTTCTCTTTTCATTTCTATTTTCTTTTCTTTTCTTTCTTTCTTCCTTCCTTTCCTTTCCCTTTTTCTTTCTTCCTTTCCCTTTCCCTTTCCTTTCCCTTTTTCTTTTTTTCTCCCTTTTTCTTTCTTTCCCCCTCCCCTCCCCTCACCCTCCCCCCTCCCCTCACCCTCCTCCCTCCCCTCCCCCATCCCCCTCCTCCCTCCCCTCTCCCCTCCCCTCCCCTCCCCCTCCCCTTCTCTTCCCTCCCCCTCCCCCTCCCCTTCTCTTCCCTCCCCCTCCCCTCCCCCTTCCTCCCCTCCCCTCCCCCTCTCCTCCCCTCCCCCCTCCTCCCTCCCCTCCCCTCCCCCCTCCTCCCTCCCCTCCCCTCCCCCTCCTCCCTCCCCTCCCCTCCCCCTCCCCTCCCCCTCCTCTCCCCTCCCCCTCCCCTCCCCCTCCCCTCCCCCTCCCCTCCCCTTCTCTTCCCTCCCCCTCCCCTTCTCTTCCCTCCCCCTCCCCTCCCGTCCTCCTTCCTCCCCTCCCGTCCCCTCCCCTTTCCTCCCCTCCCCTCCCCCTTCCTACCCTCCCCTCCCCTCCCCTCCCCCTCCCCTCCCCTCCCCTTCCCCTCCCCTCCCCCCCTCTCCCCCTCCCCCCTCCTCCCCCCTCCCCTCTCCTCCCCCTCCCCCCTCCCCTCCCCTCCCCTCCCCTCCCCTCCTCTCCCCTCCCTTCCCCTTCCCTTCCCTTTCTTACACACTCTTACTCTGTTGCCCAGGCTGGACTGCAGTGGCTCACTGCAACCTCTCCCACCCCAGGCTCAAGTGATCCTCTTACCTCAGCCTCACAAGGAGCTGGGACTACAGATACACACCACTGTGCCTGGCTAATTTTTGTATTTTTTGTAGGGACAGGGTTTCGCCATGTTGCCCAGACTGGTCTTGAACTCTTGAGCTCAAGTGATCCACCCACTTTGGCCTCTCAAAGTGGTAGCGTTACAGGCATGAGCCACTATGCCTGGCCTCATTTTTCTGATAAAGAATAACATTTGTGAAAGAAGCCTCACGTTTATAATAGTTGCTATTTTGGAGCTGAAATTATATTTATTTATATAATTTATATATATACACATGTAATATCAATATACATATATGCATATATTACCTATTGGAGATATGCTCTTAGGCCAGAATACAATAGCTCTTCATAGAAGGTCATAGCATAGAAGGTTATAGAAAACTGCTTCCAGTCCTTGTATGTATCTCATAAACTTGGAGACACTCTAAAGGACCCTCTGTAATTAACTTTGTCATATAAAATCATTTATATTCCTTTTTCACATGCTACTTTTTGAGACTAATGGGGTAAAATTTGGTTGGAAGTTAACAGTCCCACAGGCTGTCATAGTATTTACTATCTACTTGAATCAGTACAAAGCACTATTAAAATATACCAGAGGCCCATTAATACTGGCTTACTTAAAATGAAGCTTGGCATAGCATGATCAGTAACCACTTTGACTATTGGCTGTCTCCTTTAATAAGAACTGAGAATAATATTAATTTGAGCATTTAAAATTTTTCTCTACTGCCTATACATTTTTCTTTGCTTCTGTTTTTGGACCTAAATTAAGGTTGAGAAGAGAAGGTTATAGGCAGCCTAGACAGACCCTAGGTTACTGTTCTACATTTAAACCAATCCTAGGTAGGATGTTAACTGGTATTGAAAGGCCTATTAGGTTTTCATAAATTACTAATGTCTTTACCTCTGTCTTACCCATAAAACTAGCATGACTATATTAGTTACGAGTATTTTTCCTCTGGGAACTAGTATGTAGGGAACAAAAGTCCAATTTCTTTGAAACCATTTCTTTGTCTTCCAAACAAAAGCATTGTGTTCACTAGTTGAAACATTCTGTTGGAGTCAGGATGGGGAAGGGGATCTCTAATTAAAGAAGTGGCTGCCGCTTAAGGAGCAGCGATTTAATTTAGAGATTTTATGGATTGTGTCCCCATCAACTGTTTTAACAGAACATTGGTCACTTCATACAATATGATTTTTACTCTTTTCCAGAATGTAGAAGCCGACAATCCTCTGCTTCTTGCCACTCTATTAAACCAAGCTCTTCAGTGTCGTCAACTGTGACCCCAGAAAATGGGACAACTAATGGATACAAATCAGGATTCACTCAGACAGGTATGGGATATTTTCTTTTGGCATTTCAAGCGTCACATGTATATTTAATGAGGCTTTTAAAAATATATACTTACTGCTGGCTGGTTTGAATAGAGATATTTCAAAATAAAGGTATTACTTGAGTTACTATTAGAGTTAGAATTCAGCCTTGAGATGGGTTAATCTGTGGATGACCAGAATCCAAGTCCTCACAGTCCTGACAGCTGGCAGGAAATTTAGCTGGAGCCTAGGACCTCATTCTAGGGGAGACTGACAGTAGGCAATAAGTGGAAATCCAGACCTGAGGGAAGTCTGCATCATAGCCATCCAGTGGCAAGTATTGGAGACACAGTCACTAAGACTGGAGTTCCAGGGTAGGGCTCTAACTAAGCCCACAGAATGTCATAGGGAGTAGTGCACCATCTGGGATACAAAACAAGGTCCTAAGCTAGGGTTGTGGATCACAACGGATGAATCCAGGATCTAGTTTCTAGTGATACAAGAGAGGGACTTGGTTATGAATAACTAGATAAAATCTTAGTGCCTGAAACTAGGTCACTTTATCAGAGCAGGATCAGCAGAATGACTGATCGTACTGAGCAGATAAGCTACTAGTCTAAGGCTTCTAAAAATTCCTCCAGTATAGAGCACCAGCCCAGGCCCTGAGGCCAAGATAAGATTCCAGGTGGAACTTCATGGTTCCAGGTGGCCAAAGGGCTGGAGGGCTTTGCTTGAAAAGATCACTGCAGATAGTCTTTGAGAAAATTACTCAAAACCAGCCTTGGTTGTATCTTAGGCAAGAAGGAAAGTATTTTAAAAGACTTTGTGAATTTTTTTCAGTTCACTTGTTTTTTGTGGAGTACATTTTACTCGTCTGATACACAAACTTCATAGCATATGTACTTTGCCAGTGTTAATCACAAATTGAGAAGAAGGTGGTCTTCATTTGCTACATAGCATACCTCTTCCAAATTAATGTGAAATTCTGTTGAGCTGGTCAATTGTTTCTACTTATTTTCAAGATAGAAGTGATTATTCGAATATGTTAGCAGCAGCAGCAGCAATGATAATACGGCTAACTTTCTTTGGGGCATTTCTTGCTATGTGCCTGTACTCAGCTAAGTCCACCTCTTCCTGGATTGTAAAAAGTTTGGCTTTTAAATTGCGCGGGAGATTTAGATAGAGGCTCTGATCTAAGAGAATAGACCACTTCTCTTTAGAATAAATGAGAGAACATGGTGTCACTAGGTATTCAAGAAAGAAACAAGTTAGCATTTGGCTCTGGCCATTGAAAGTATAGCCTTCATTACATTAATGACACACCTGCATGTCTTTCTTAGAATATCATTTATGTAATTTGATTGATCCTGTGATATGTTATGCTGTGAAATATAATTTTTAAAACCACAGTATTAAAAGCTAAGATTTACTTCATTACAACAAAAACGTATCAAGTGTTTATTTTGTTTTAAGAACCTTATCAGATGCTATAAGGCAGGGATGTCTGTAATGATTTAAAAAACATTCATGGCTGGGCGCGGTGGTTCACGCCTGTAATCCCAGCACTTTGGGAGGCTGGGGTGGGCAGATCACTTGAGGTCAGGAGTTCGAGACCAGCCTGGCCAACATGGCGAAACCCTGTCTCTATCAAATGCACAAAAATTAGCTGGGCATGGTGGCATGCACCTGTAATTCTAGCTACTTGGGAGGCTGAGGCACGAGAATTGCTTGTACCCATGAGGTGGAAGTTGCAGTGAGCCGAGATTGTGCCACTGCACTCCAGCCTAGATGATGGAGTGAGACTCTGTCTCAAAAGAAAAAAAAAACTAATATAAGGGATTAAAGAACAATAAAACAGGGCCAGGCACAGTGGCTCATGCCTGTAATCCCAGCACTTTAGTAGGTAGGCCTAGGCATGTGGATCCCTTGAGGCTCAGGAGTTCGAGATCAGACTGGGCAACACAGCGAAACCCCGTCTCTACTAGAAGTACAAAAATTAGGTGGGTGCTGTTGCAGTGAGCTGAGATACCACCACAGCACTCTGGCCTGGGCAACAGAGCCAGACTGTGTCTAAAAAAAAAAAAAAAAGAAAAGAAAAAGAACAATAAAACATGTAACCTTTCCTAAGAGGGAGAGGTAGGTATGTAAATAACCAGTTGTGCCTGAAAATAATGACAAGATATTAAAATGTTAATAAGAAGTAATGCAATTTTAATTCTACCAGAAAATATACTTTGTAAACAAATTTTGCTTTGAAAGAGGAAATCAAGATTCAGGCTTTAGCAAAGGCTTCCCCAGTTGCCATCATGAGACACAGGCCAGGAGCAAGGGGAAGGCACTGACTGACTCACCGTGAACACAGTGGCCAAGTTTTAATGCTCACATTCTTTTATGTCGCTTGTGAGGATGTAAGTGGTAATTTGACCATGAAAATTAGTTATTAACAATTTCAGATGCAACCCAGAAAATTTAATAAAAGTAAGTGCCTTTATAAGTGATGCTTTGTATCTAAAATTTTTGTATTAATGAATTATGTTTATAGATTCTTCAATAATTTCTTTCTTCTGACACTTGAACATAATGGACTGTAGAAATTTCATGTTGGCATTATGATACCATCGCAAATATTAGCATGTGCAGCACCTCCTTAACTGATGGATTGAGATTCACCTTTCTATAGGAGATTATTTTCTCCCTAATCTTAATCTGCAGTCAGTGACTGTCTGTAATTAACAGTTTTTAGCCTCAAGTATGGGTACACACATTGTATAGTATTTGAAGAAGAGTTTAATGCACTATTTGCATGCCTTTGTCTTGAGTTCTACCTGCTAAGCTATATATATTCTATTCTGGCTTGGTTACCACTTATTGCTTGCATATTTTCTCTTAACGTTTTCTTCCCTTTTTTTTTTTTTTTTTGATATGGAGTCTCACTGTGACACCCAGTTGGAGTGCAGTGGCACTATCTCAGCTCACTGCAATCTCCGCCTCCCAAGTTCAAGCGATTCTCCTGCCCTAGCCTCCCGAGTAGCTGGGATTACAGGCGCATGCCACCACACCTGGCTAATTTTTGTATTTTTAGTAGAGATGGGGTTTCTCCATGTTGGTCAGTCTGGTCTTGAACTCCCGACCTCAGGTGATCCACCAGCCTCGGCCTCCCAAAGTGCTGGGATTACAGGCATGAGCCACTGCATGTGGCTTTCTCTTAACATTTTCATGTAACTGCTAATTCAAATTTTGGCCACCAATCTCAGTGAAATATTTTATCATTTTTACTGAAGGGGGCTATATTTTTATCTATCTGCATTATAAGTGTGACATACACACATATGATGTTTAATCGGGACGAGAATTCAGGAATAGATGAAAAATACATTTGTCTAACTCAGGATCTTGAAAATTTCCAAGTTTTTTTCTAAAGGCTTTATTGTTTTAACTCTTGCAGTTAAGTCTATGAGTCATTTTTAGTTAATTTTTGTATAGTATGAAATGAGAGTTTAAATTCGTCTTTTCATGTGTGGATATCCAGTTGTACCAGCACCATTTGTTGAGCAGACCGTTTTCTCATCAGTGAATTGCACTGGTCAGATGACTCTAAATATAAGGATTTGTTTCTGGAAAAATGGATAAAATGGGCCTCATCAAAATTAAAATATTTTAAACTTCAAAAGTCAATTAACTCTCAATATAAGGATTTGTTTTTGGAAAAATTGATAAAATGGACCTCATCAAAATTCAAAACTTTTACACTTCAAAATTTTAAGGATAAAGAAAATATGGTATATATACACAATGGAATTCTATTTAGTTGTAAAAAAATAAGGAAATCCTGTCATTTGCAGGAACATGGATGGAACCAGAGGTCATTATGATAAATAAAATAAGCCAGGCAGAGAACGACACACATCACATGTTCTCACTTACACATGGGAGCTAAAAACAGTTGATTTCATGGAGACAGAGAGTAGAATGATGGTTACCAGAGGCTGCAAAGGGTGAGGAGATGGGGATGAAGAGAGGTTGGCTAATGTGTACAAACATAAAGTTAGATAGAAAAAATAAGTTCTAGTGTTTGATAGCAGAGCAGCATGACTATAGTTACCAATAATATATATTTTTAAATAGCTAGAAGAGAAGATTTGAATGTTCCCAATACACACACAAAAAAGATAAATGTTTGAGGTGATGGATATCCTACTTATCCTGATTTGATCATTGTATATTGTATGCATGTATCAAAATATGTGTACCCCATAAATATGTACAGTTATTATCTGTCAATAAAAAGACACCATTAATAAATGAAAAGACAAACAACAGAGTGGTAAAAATATTAGCAAAACACAAATCTAATAAAGTATTAACACCCAGAATTTACAAAAGCCCTTACAGCTTAATAAGATAACAATCCAACTGAAATATGGGCAAAGGATTTGGAATAGACGTTTCTTCAAATAATACATACAAATGGCTAATAAGCACATGAAAAGATGCTCAATATCATTAGTCAGGGAAATGCAAATCAAAACCATAATGAGAGCCAGGTGCGGTGGCTCACACCTGTAATCCCAGCACTTTGGGAGGCTGAGGCAGGTGGATCATCTGAGGTCAGGAGTTTGAGACCAGCCTGACCAACATGGAGAAACTCCGTCTCTAATAAAAATACAAAATTAGCCAGGTGTGGTGGTGCATGCCTGTAATTCCAGCTACTCAGGAGGCTGAGGCAGGAGAATCACTTGAACCCGGGAGGTGGAGGTTGCAGTGAGCCGAGATTGCACCATTGCACTCCAGCCTGAGCAAAAAGAGAGAAACTCCATCTCAAAAAAAAAAAAAAACAAAAAAAAAAACGTAATGAGATACTACTTCACATCCTCTAGAACGGCTGTCATAAAAAAGACAGTAACAAGTGTCTGTGGGTGTGGAGAAGTGGGAACCATTATACACCACTGGTAGGAATGCGTTGGTAAAATGTGGCAGCCATTTTGGAATACAGTTTGGCAATTTCTCAAAAAGTTGAACATAAAACTAACATGCAACCCAGCAATTCCACTCCCAGGTATCTACCCAAGAGAAATGAAAACATATGTTCTTGCCAGGCATGGTGGCTCAAGCCTGTAATCCCAGCACTTTGGGAGGCCAAGGCGGGCAGATCACAAGGTCAGGAGATCAAGACCATCCTGGCTAATCTGGTGAAACCTCGTCTCTACTAAAAATACAAAAAAATTAGTCGGGCGTGGTGGTGGGCACCTGTAGTCCCAGCTACTCGGGAGGCTGAGGCAGGAGAATAGCGTGAACCCAGGGGGCGGAATTTGCAGTGAGCCGAGATAGCGCCACTACACTCCAGCCTGGGCCACAGAGCAAGACTCTGTCTCAAAAAAAAAAAAAAAAAAAAAAAAAAGAAAGAAAAAAAAAGAAAACATATGTTCTCATAAAAACTTGCATGCAGATGTTCATAGCATCATTATTCGTTATAATAAAAAGCTAGCAACAACCTAAATGATTGACTTGTGATTAACTTGTGAATGGCTAGACAAAAATGTGATGTATCCATATAACGGAATACCATCCAGCAATAACAAGAAACAAACTGTCGACACAAGCTACATCATGGATGAATCTCAAATATATGATATTAAGTGAAAGAAACCAGATGAAAGAGACCACATATTGTATGGTTCTGTGTATACGAAATGTGCAGACAAGGCAAATTTATAGAGGAAGGAAGTAGATTAGTGCTTGCCTGGAGCAGGGAGTGGGAATGGAGATGAACAGAAAATGGGGTGTGAGCATTCTTATTAAGGGGATGAAAATGTTCTAATGCTGATTTATGGTGATGGTTACACAACTTGGTAAGGCTACTAAAAATCATTGAATTGTATAGATGAAATGGGCAAATTTTATACATAAAGTATACCTCAATTAAGCTATAAAAATAGATTAAAAAGCTGCTCTGAGAAAATTCATAATCCTTTGGGGTGGCACTGTTTCTCTTTCAGTTTAATACAATCTAATTTATTGAGTATCTGTGGTGGGGTGAGCAGTTCTTCAAAGCAGATGGTAAACAGCACAGGGCTGGGAGTCAGAGTCCTGCTATTAAGATACTGTACCTGACATATATTGGCTGAAAATTGGGACAAGCCAATCAATTTTTCTGTGCCTTGGTTTCCTTTCCTCATTTGCAAAAACTGAAATTAACAACGCCTGTTTTGCGACTTTGTGAGGAATGACTTAGCCTTGCTACCACACTTCTGCTTATGTGACACTGTTCCCTGTTATAATGATTTGCGAACCATGTATATTCTCTTATACGCTAGAAGCTTTATGTTCTTTTTGTTTATCTCTGTACCACCTAGTACCAGACAAATGCCTGGAAATAAATGTTATTTGAATTCTGTTTTTATTTAAACTAGAAATTAGCATTTGGGGATTATTAATTTAGTCTTTATTAATTTATTAATAGTACTGGTATATACTGTTTTTCTAAATGAAGATAATATGCTCATTCACCATTAGAAGAACACATGTTTTATCCCCTAGCTTGTAGGGAAGCATGGGGTGAGCCTCCTAAGCTCTGCCCCTGTCACTAATAGTATGGCTTTTAGGAAGACTCTATGAAGCAGGGCCACTTTATGATTTTCTTGGGCCCTAGGTATCTTTGCCTATGTAGGCTCTTCCTCTGTAGAAAAATATGTCAAATTATGTTTTATAACTGTTGGTATAAAGGTGAATATATCATTATAATATTATATATAAAGGCCAGCACGGTGGGTCATGCCTGTAATCCCAGCACTTTGGGAGGCTGAGGTGGGTAGATCGCTTGAGCCCCAAAGTTAAAGACCAGCCTGGGCAACATGGCAAAACCCTGTCTCTCCAAAATCATAAAAATTAGCCAGGTATGGTGGCAAGCGTCTGTAGTCCCAGCTACTGGGAAGGCTGAGGCAGGAGAATTGCTTGAACCCAGAAGGCAGAGGTTGCAGTGAGCCAAGATTGTGCCACTCCACTCCAGCCTGGGAGACAGAAAAAAAAAGACAAAGTGTTGATCATAAAGGAAAAGACTGATATTTTACTACATTAAAATTATAACTTCTAACTATTAGGAGTCACCATAGAGTAAAAAAACAAGCCACAAATTGGGAGATGATATGTGTAATACATAAAACTAACAAAGAACTAGTATTAAGAACATACAAAGAATACTGATGGGCCAGGCACATGGCTCATGCCTGTAATCCTCACTCTTTGGGAGGCTGAGGCAGGAGGATCACTTGAGCCCAGGAGGTTGAGGCTGCAGTGAGCTATGATCTTGCCACTGCACTCCAGCCTGGGCAACAGAGCTAGGCTCTATCTTAAGAAAAACAAAAACAAAAACGAAAAAAAGAATACTTATGAATTAATAAGATAAATATGTCAATAGAAACAGTGAGCAGAAACTTCAACAGGTGCTTCACAAAAGAGAATATCCAAGTGGACAATAAATACATGAAAAGATGATTAACTACTTTGGTAATGAGGAAAATTAGATAAAAAATGCAAGATATTATATTCAGATCCCAAATTGGCAGTGAATTTAAGAATGACAAATAGTTGATGTTAAGGATTTCTTTTTTTTTTTTTTTGAGACAAAGTCTCGCTCTGTCGCCCAGGCTGGAGTGCAGTGGCACAATCTTGGCTCACTGCAAGCTCCGCCTCCCGGGTTCACACCATTCTCCTACCTCAGCCTCCCGAGTAGCTGGGACTGCAGGCTCCCGCCACCACGGCCAGGTAATTTTTTGTATTTTTAGTAGAGACGGGGTTTCACCGTGTTAGCCAGGATGGTCTTGATCTCCTGACCTTATGATCCATCTGCTTCGGCCTCCCAAAGTGCTGGGATTACAGGCGTGAGCTACGGTGCCCAGCCAGATGTTGGCAAGGATTTCAAGTAATAAGAACTAATATATACTGCTAGTAGGAGTGTTAATTGATACCAAATCTCTGTAAGTAGGTTGCAATACATAGTAAAGTAGAAAATGTGCATATCCTCTGATCCAGCTACTCCATTCTAAGGAACTTTTTGTATATGTGTACCAAGAAGTATGTACAAGATTGTTTATGGCAGTGTTCTTCACAGTCACCTTAAACAGGAAACAACTAAAGTGTTCGTTAAAAATACAATGGGTAAGTAAATTGTGAGATATTCATATTTAGGGTCAGATGAGGTGGCTCATGCCTGTAGTCCTGGCACTTTGGGAGGCTGAGGCTGGTGGATTGCTTGAGCTCAGGAGTTCAAGACTAGCCTTGTCTTGAACATAGTGAAATCTTGTCTCTACAAAAAATACAAAAAAAGATTAAAAATTAGCAACGCGTGTTGACACATGCCTGTAGTCCCAGTTGGGGAGCTGAGGCAGGAGGATCTCTTGAGCCTGGGAGGTCAAGGCCGAAGTGAGCTGTGATCTCACCACTGCACTCCAGCCTGGGCAACAGAGTGACACCCTGTCTCAAAACAACAACAATTATATATATAAAATGAAATAGCATATGGCAATGAAAATAAACAAACAGATGCCTACACCTAGCACTATAAAGGAATCTTACAAGGATGATACTGAACAAAAAAGTCATTCACAAAAGACTCCGTCCAATATTATTTCATTTCTATTACATTAAAGAAAGGGCAAAACTAAACTGTTTGAGGAATGCATACAAAACACAGTGATCACCTCTGGGCAGAAGGAGGGAGATGGAATGGGAAGAGCACATAGGAGGCTACCGGCTGCTGACAGTATTTTGTTTTGTTTTGTTTCTTTGACTTGGATGGTGGTTTCATAGATATTTGCCTGTGGTTATTCCTTAAGCTATAAATAAATGTTTTGTGCACTCTTCTGTATTATGATACATCTCAAGGAGAATAAAAGGGTGGATTTACTCCCCCCCCGCCACCAAACTACATACATGTACCAATGTATGTAGTCCTCATACTTTGACAGCAAGTAGTATCATAGGCAGGGATGCTATGGTGTAATAATAATGTTTGTGTCTTTTGAGTTTTTCTGTTTCGCACTGTGGTGATTGTACAGTGGGATTGTTGCTGTCATAGTAATCTCTCATAGCTGACTTTACTGTCTAAGAATGGAGTGGGCAGGAACAACTCCAAATGGAACTCTGTAAGTGTCCAACACTTTTCCTTCCCATCCTCCACCATGGCCTCCTTTCCTTTGCCTTCCAAGAGTTTAGAGCTCTCATGCTGCCTGCTGCCCTCTGTGTGTCCAGAATATTTTGTGATCTGCCACCCCCAACCTAGGCCTACCCTGCTCACACAGCCTATCACTTTGTTTCCATTTCCCCCAGGACTCCTCCTCTGTCCCTGGTGATGGCTGTTTAAGAAGCAGATTGTATGGGAGTGTATCATTCAACTGTCCCTAAGATGTGACCATGTCTGTCTCCTTCCGCTTTGTGTCCTCCTTTGGGCACTTACTTCCCCCTTCCCTCTCTAGGTGCATCAAAAGTTCCTCCAGCATGATTTTCCAAATTTAGTTTCTTATGAATACTCAGTTAATGCTTTTCTAAAACAGTCTCTTTTTTTCCAAATATGGTGGGAACCCTTTGGCAAATTTGCCCGCTTCTAGCCAGATACTGAGAACACGCGGGCTTTTCCTTTACACGGTAAACTCCTTGAGGGTAGGGATTGTATCTTTGTCTTATTCCCCTACTGCATTCCCAGAGCCTAACATAGTACCTGGCATGCTGAAGAGGCTCAATAAATATTTGATGAATTCATGGATGGGAGAGAGAAGGAAAACAATGATTACTCACCTCTGAGACAGCAGAGGAGGCTAAGGGTCATGCATGTGCTTGTGAGACTTCTATTCCTGCTAAGAGAAAATGCAACCCCTTAGTAAGCATGAGGAAGAATATCCCACTTTGTGGAAATGAAGAAACCCATAAGTAATAACAGTGAAGTCATTTTCACTTATTACACTAGCCAAAATATTTTATTTCAGTGATAAAATGCAGTGCTGGTAAAACGACACTCTCAGCCAGGCTGGTAAAGGTGAACAGTGGTGTGACCTTTTAAGAAAGCAGTTTGGCAATATGTAACAAGAACATTTAAAATATTTGTACCTTTTGCTATAATAATCTCACTTTAGCAGGCTTAACCAAGAAAATAACCAAAATGGAGAGTCAAGATATTCACTGAAGTTCCCTTTATATTAACTAAAAAGGAAAAGCAACCTTAGTGTAGAAACAATTGAGCAAATCGTGGCGTACACACATGATAAAGATGCTAAAAAAGATCATTATGAACTTTGCGGCCACCTAGGAAATAATTCTGTTAAGCAATAAAAGTAAAATTGAAATGATTTTTTGTCATATCATGTAAAAAGATAATGTGGATAAAACATAGAAGGGCATGTACTAAAAGAAAAAAAACTGGTTTGTGGGAGAAGTAAGACTTTAGCATGTTTGTTTCTATTTCTGAATTTTCTTTTATGTTATAATTTTCATAAACATAAAAATTCTCAAAATTAATCCAAATGTATACGTTAGTAGAAAATGTCTGCTTTTTACTGATCTCTCGTCAGCTCTGCATGTGTAGAAATAAAGGCCAATACCTAATGTAGGCAAGTTCAAGATACAGGTAGATAACATAACTAGATTTTGAACTCTCTGCTCACTACTGAACAATTATATTTGGCAATTACTGGGTACTAGGAGATGAGGGTACAAAGATGGTATTGAGCTCTACCTAGAGTTCTGTAAAATGCTCACGTATGTCAGATTTCAAGAGCAGAATCGGGGTAGTAGGAACAGGAAAACAAAGGGAGAACACCATGGTTATAGAATCAGTAGCAGATCAGCTCAACATTTGCTCCTGGCCCAAATGGAGAAAAGAGACTGGATTTACCCTCCCCTGGAACAACTGCAACAACAAAATACAGACAAAAATACATTAAAAAATTTTAAATACACTATACATCAGGCAACAAAGAATAGTGATCCCTGAGAGATGGGAAACAAAGTTGAGTCTTATGATTGCCCAAGCTTGCTGTCTTCGCAATTTCTAGACCATGATATAGGGAGAGGAAAGTGGTAGAACCCAGCAGACTCCTTAAGTCAAGTAGAAGGAACTGAGAGGGGAGACCGGAGCAGCTAGAGTTCACAGGACTAAGTACCAGAGGGAAGAGAGCTGCACAAAGAAGAGAGAAACTCACAGATGTGCAGAGGGTCCCTCAAATGTTCAACATAGTATTACTTGGTACCTGCATGTGAAGAAATTACTCAAAGCTGATCTTTAAAAAGTACCATTCAAGCCAAGTGTGGTGGCTCACATCTCTAATCCCAGCACTTTAGGAGGCTGAGGTGAGAGGATTGCTTGAGCTCAGGAGTTTGAGACCAGCCTGGGCAACCTGGTGAGACCATGCCTCTACAAAACAATAAAGAAATTAGTTAGGCATGATGGCATGTGCCTGTAGCACTGACTACTCTGGAGTCTGAAGCAGTAGGAACACTTGAGGCTGAAGTGAGCTGTGATTGAACCACTGTGCTCCAGCCTGGGCAGCGAATGAAACTCTGTCCCAAAGGAAGGAAGGGAGAGAGGGAAGGAAGGACACAAGGAAGGAAGGAAGAGAGCGAGGGGAGGGAGAATGGGAAGGAAGGAGAAGGAAAAGAAAAGGAAAGAAAGAGAAAGAAAGAACCATCCAAAAGGATTAGAGGAAACTGCCCAGCATTCACACAGGGCCAAGAAAAGTGGCTATTCCCACCAGCCACCAGCCAAACAGGAAAACCACATAATACATCAGGCATAAGATAGAGTACTTAGGAAGGTCTTGTCTCAGTAACAGATAATACATAGCCCTAGACTGAGCACTGCTCCAGTCCTGCCTAAAATATCATGAAAGCAAAACCCCAAAAGATCAAATTGTTTCCAAATAATTTAACTGTATACAAAACAAAGCTCAAGGATATTTATAGGAATATAAAAACACTCAGCACCCAACTAGATAAAATTGACAATGCCTGATGTCCAGTGAAAGATTACCAGGGTGCAAAGAGGCAGGAAAATACAACCAATACCAAGGAGATTAATCAATCAAAAACAATGCAGAACTGACACGTTAGAGTCAGCAGAGAAAGACATCAAAACAATTATTATAACTATATTTCATATCTTCAGAAAGTTAAGTAGACATGGCAGATACGAAAAAGACCCAAATTAAACTTCAGTGTTTGAGAAGAAAAGCACACTGGATGGGATTAACAACAGATTAGTCATTGAAAAAGAAAAGAATAATGAAAGCACAGTAATGGAAACTATCTGCAGCTAAACTCAGAAACAAAAGAAAATGAAATGAACATCAGTGAGCTGTGGAACAACTACAAGCAGCCTAGTATACTAGTAATTGGAGGGCCTGAAGGTGTGGGAGACAAAATATATATTTGGAGAAATAATCCCCCACAAGTTCCCAAACTTGATGAAGATTATAAACCCACAGATCCAAGACATTCAGTGAACCCCAAGCATAAGAAACATAAAACTACACCGCGGATCACGAGGTCAGGAGGTCGAGACCATCCTGGCTAACATGGTGAAACCCTGTCCCTACTAAATATACAAAAAATTAGCCAGGTGTGGTGGCGGACGCCTGTAGTGTCCCAGCCTGTAGTGTCCCAGCGCCTGTAGTGTCCCAGCTGAGGCAGGAGAATGGCGTGAACCCGGGATGCAGAGCTTGCAGTGAGCCAAGATTACCCCACTGTACTCCAGCCTCAGTGGGGTGGCTGACAGAGCAAAACTCCGTCTCAAAAAAAAAAAAAAGAAAAAAAAAAGAAAACTACACCAAAGCATATCATTATAAATTGCTCAAGGCTGGGCACAGTGGCTCATGCCTGTACTCCCAGCACTTTGGGAGGCTGAGATGGGCAGATCACTTGAGGTCAGGAGTTCAAGACCAGCCTGGACAACATGGTGAAATCCTGTCTCTACAAATAAATACAAAAATTAGCCAGGTGTGGTGGTGGGCATCTGTAATCCCAGCTACTTGGGAGGCTGAGGCAGGAGAATCACTGGGAGGCAGAAGTTGCAGTGAGCTGAGATCATGCCACTGTACTCCAGCCTGGGAGACACAGCAAGACTCCATCTCAAATAAATAAATAATAAAAATATAAATAAATAAAATTGCTCAAAAGCAATGGTAAACAGAAAAATCTTAAAAGCAGCCAGAGAGAAAAGGCATGTAATTAGTACAGGGGAACAAAAAGAAGCCTGACATCAGATTTCTCATGGGAAACAATATAAATGAGAAGACAGTAGAGCAATATTTTTAAAGTTAACCTAGAATTCTATACCCAACAAAAATATCTTTCGACCAGGTGCAGTGGCTCATGCCTGTAATCCTAGCACTTTGGGAGGCTGAGGTGGGTGGATCACTTGAGGTCAGGAGTTTGAGACCAGCCTGGCCGACATGGTGAAACCCCATTTCTACTAAAAATGCAAAAAGAATTGCCAGGCATGGTGATGTGGGCCTGTATTTGGGAAGCTGAGGCACGAGAGTCGCTTTAACCCAGGAGACAGAGGTTGCAGTTAGCCAAGATCGCGCCACTGCACTCCAGCCTGGGTGAAAGAGTAAGACTCCATCTCAAAAACAAACAAAAAAAATCTTTCAAAAATGAAAATGAAATAAAGACACTTAAGACGTACAAAATATGGAATAGTTCACAACCAGCAGACTCATACTACAAGAAATGCTAAAGGAAGTCATTCAGATAGATAGACATGATAGCAGATGAAAATCCGAATCTTTACAAGGCATTGAAAACCCCTGAAAGTAGGCCAGGCACGGTGGCTCACGCCTGTAATCCCAGCACTTTGGGAGGCCGAGGCGGGTGGATCATGAGGTCAAGAGATCGAGACCATCCTGGCTAACATGGTCTCTACTAAAAATATTAAAAAATTAGCCGGGCGGGGTGGTGGGCACCTATAGTCCCAGCTACTCGGGAGGCTGAGGCAGGAGGATGGCATGAACCTGGGAGGCGGAGCTTGCAGTGAGCCAAGATTGCGCCACTGCACTCCAGCCTGGGCAACAGAGCGAGACTCCATCTCAAAAAAAAAAAAAAAAAAAAGAAAAAAACCACTGAAAATAGTAACTGCATAGATAAATGTATTTAATTTTTAAATTTAAATCTATTTAAAAGATGATTGTTACACCAGTATAATAATATATTTTGAGTTTATAATACATATAAAAGTAAATTGTATGACAATAGTCTAAAGGCCAGGAGGGGAAATATGAAAGTTCATTATTGTAAAGTTCTTATACATGAAATTTTGCAACATCACCTGAGGTTTTACAGTGGCAAGTGAGGATATACAGTCATTTCTCAGTATCCACAAGGGCTTAATTCCAGAACCCCTGCTGATACAAAATTTGCAGAAGCTCAATTCCCTTATATAAAATGGCATAATATCTGCATATCACCTATACATATCCTCCCATGTACTTTAAATCTTCTGTACATTACTTTTAATACTGAATACAATGTAAATGTTATATAAATAATTGTTATACTGTATTGGGTTTTTAAATTTGTATTTTTATTGTTGTATTTTTATTTTTTATTGGTTTTTAAAAAATATTTTTGTTTTGTTTTGTTTTGTTTTGTTTTTGAGACAGAGTATCATTCTGTTGCCCAGGCTGGAGTGCAGTGGTGCAATCTCAGCTCACTGCAACCTCCACCTCCTGGGTTCAAGCGATTCTCCTGCCTCAGCCTCCAAGTAGCAGGGATTACAGGTGCCTGCCACCACGCCCAGCCAATTTTTTTGTATTTTTATTGGAGATGGGGTTTCACCATGTTGGCCAGGCTGGTTTCGAGCTCCTGGCCTCAAGTTATCCACCCGCCTCAGCCTCCCAAAGTGCTGGGATTACCAGCGTGCACCACTGTGCCTGGCCTGGTTTTGTTTTTCATAATTCAGTTTAATCAATAAGCATGTATTTATTGACTATTTTTTTAAAAAAGGAAGTACAGTCATGTACCACATAATGATGTTTGGTCAGTGATGGACCTCATGTATAAAGGTGGTCCCATAAGATTATAATACTGTATTTTTACTATACCATTTCTATATTTAGATATGTTTAGATACACAAATACCATTTTGTTACAATTGCCTATAGCATTCATATAGTAGTTATTCATGTTGTAATTATTCAAAACTATTCATGCCGTATAGTTTTGCTGTAGCCTTGGAGCAGTAGGCCACACTGTATAGCCTATGTGTATAGTGGGCTATACTGTCTAGGTTTATGTAAGTATATTCTAGAGTTCACAGAAGGACAAAATTGCCTAATGACACATTTCTTAGAGCATATTTCTGTCACTAAGCAAACATAACTAAAATTGTCTTTATTGATAGACCACGTGATTGTCTATGTAGAAGACCCAATAAAATCTTTTAAAAAGCTACTAGAACCAATAAGTGAGCTTAAACATTACAGGATACAAGAGCAATATACAAATGTCAATTGTATTTTTAGAAAGCCTAGAAATAAACCCACACATACAGGGACAACTGACTTTTTATTTTTATTTTTTTGAGACAGAGTCTCACTCTGTCACCCAGGCTAGAGTGCTATGGTGTGATCTTGGCTCACTGCAACCTCCGCCTCCCTTCAAGGGATTCTCCAGCCTCAGCTACCCAAGTAGATGGGACTACAGGCGCATGCCACCACATGCAGCTAATTTTTGTATTTTTTGTAGAAACAGGGTTTCACCATGTTGACCAGGCTGTCTCGAACTCCTGACCTCAAGTGATCCACCTGCCTTGGCTTCGCAGAGTGCTGGGATTACAGGCATGAGCCACTGTGCCCAGCCACAACTGACTTTTTAACAAAGGCACAAAGACAATGCAATGAAGAAAGGATAGCCTTTTCAGCAAATGGTACTGGAACAGTTGAATATCCATATGCAAAAACATGAACTTTGATCTATGTCTCATACCACATACAAAAATTAACTCAGATAGGTCATAGATGTAAATGTTAAACCAAAAACTATGCAACTTATAGAAGAAAACATGGGGAAAATATTTGTGACCTGGGTTAGGTAATGGTTTTTTGGATATAACACCAAAAGTATAATCTAGAAAAGAACAAATCGATAAATTAGACTTCATTAAATTAAGAACTTCTCCTTCAAAGACACTGTTAAGGGAATGAAAAGACAAGCCACAGACGGGTGCGGTGGCTCACGCCTGTAATCCCAGCATGTTGAGAGGCCGAGGCAGGCAGATCATGAGGTCAGGAGTTTGACACCAGCCTGGCCAACATAGTGAAACCCCATCTCTACTAAAAATACAAAAAATTAGCCAGGCATGGTGGCGGGTGCCTGTAATCCCCGCTACTCGGGAGGCTGAGGCAGGAGAATCACTTGAACCTGGGAGGCGGAGGTTGCAATGAGCCGAGATGATGCCGTTGCACTCCAGCCCGAGCGACAATGTGAGACTCCATCTCGAAAAAAAAAAAGAAAAGCCACAGGATAGGAGAAAAATCTTTGCAAAGCATATAAAAGGATTGTTTCTGAACTAAAGACCTATAAAAATTGAAAAATAAGAAAATAAGCCAGTTTTTAAAATGAGAAAAGTTATATGGATGGCAATTAAGCACCGTGAAAAGATACTCAACATCATTAATCATAGGGAAATGCAAATTTAAATAACAATGAGATACCAGTATACACCTATTAGTATAGCTAAAATAAAAGACCACATCAAGCAATGGTGAGGATGTAGAGGTGATAGAACTCTAATGCAGTGCTGAGAACATAAAATTATAAAGTCACCTTTGGAACAGTTTGACAGTTGCTTAAAAAGTTAAATATATACCAGCCATATGGTCTAGCCATTTTATTCCTAGGTGTTTACCAAAGGGGAAAGAAAATAAAATCCATACAAACACTTGTATACAATTGTTGATAGCAGCTTTCTTTGTAATAGCCCCAAACTGGAAACAACCCAAAAGTCTGTAACAGGTGAATGGATAAATAAATTGATATATCCAGACAGTAATGAATTATTGATACCCATGACAATGTGGATGAATCTCAATATAAATCTAGTGAGTGAAAAAAGCCAGACCAAAAAGAAAAAAAAAGTGATACTATACAATTCTATGCATAGAAACTCTAGAAAATGCAAAGTAATCTACAGTAGCAGAAAACAGATCAGCAATTGCTTGGGGATGGGAGCAAGGGAAGCATAGGTGGGAGGAATTACAAAGAGGTGCAAGGAAACGTGGGGATGATAAATATGTTCGTTATTTTGATTGTGATGATTTCATGTGTATGTACATATGTCAAACTTACCAAATTGTGTACTTTATGTGCACTTTATTGTCTATTATCCCTCAATAAAGCTGTTTTTAAAATCAACAGCATAAGAATGGATTAGGAAGATACCTGATTTAACATGAGTTTTAGAGGGGAAATATGTTATATTTTAATTAAATGCTAATTCAACTGAATCAAAAATAAAACATGGCTGACATAACTAATGCAGGCTCAGAGTGCAATAATAGGAATATGGTGTCTACATTAGAAGGACATTAATTGCATGTGAATGTGAAAAGAGGTCCGTTGTAGTTAACCCAGGAAAGAAGCAAATTATAGTCTACATTTTGTACAGGCATCAAAGGCAAAAAGAGAGCTCATAAAGACTTAAGCTCTTGGTCATCTGGAAAACCTTTAACAAGATTTAGCAAAGCATTTACTGAATGTCTACTGTGTTCTAGGTTCTGTGCTAAACATATTCATTGCTACTGTGAGGTTGTAGTGCCATTTTGCAGATCATGAAACAGACTGTAAGGAGGGTTAGTAATTGGTGAAATAAGAGCTAGTGAATGACAAAATCAAGATTCAAACTCTCTACTGGCTACGTAATTGGCTCCCTATGTTTTGGAAGATTTTTTCCCCCAGTGATTTTGGGCTAACAGAAAGTAATTGAACTATTGTATAAAGAGGATAAGGAGATTATTTTGGTATTTTTTCCCATTTTATTTCTTTAGCCACAATGTGACAGTCATTGTACCAGGAGCTGGGAATGCCCTCAAGGAGCTGTATGACCTAGTGGGAGAAACAAGAAGTTACAAACTACCACAATGTAGAGAGCAGATCTGTGACTTGCTTAAGGAACTTTCCAAGTTTGTGAATCCTCCAGTGCTTACAAGTTCCTTCTTTAAATGGATATGAAATCATTAGTAGAGAGAATGAGGCCTTGGTGAGATGTAGATGCTGAGCAATCAGCTACTTACTCACTAAGCACCAGGTTCTGCACAGTAGCTTCAGAGCCCCGTGGTTCAAACTTGTGTCTGAGCAAGGTGACAGGGGATCACATTTTGGATATTTGGGGGCTACTCCCAAATAATCAAAACTGTTCTGAAACATTTACATATTTCAAAAATACCTATGTGCGTGTGTATATACATACATATATAATATATTCATATATATGCAGTAAAAAGTTTCTCTTTCATCTCACCTTATTTCTACAGCCTCCTCCCAAACAGGTAGCCACTGTAATTATTTTTCTTATGTATTTTTCTAGATTTTCTTTATATCTATTCAAGCAAGCACAGATACAAATTCTTATTTTTACAACTTTCTTACTCCAAAGGCAAAATTTTGTGTGCACGATTCTGCACCTCACTTTTTCATATTGCTATGTCTTAAAGATCTTTCCAAATCAATAGAGAACTTCCTCATTAATTTTTTACTGCCACATACTATCTGGATATGCCATAATTTATTTAACCTGCTCCCTCTTGATAGGCATTTATATTGTTTTGAAACAATGCAGCAATGAATAACCTCAATATATATCATTTCTCACATCGGTATAAATGTCCAGGATTGCTGGATCAAACATATACTCATTTGTAATATCTATACATGCTGTCAAATTACTCTCCTAACAGGTTGTACCAATATTTCCACAGAGGCTCACTAATTGAGTTTATTTATTGAACTTTTGGATTTTTGTGAATCTGATGGGTGAAAAATAAAATCTGTGTTTTTTTTAGACAGAGTCTTGCTCTGTTGCCTAAGCTGGATTATAGTGGCGTGATCTCGGCTCACTGCAACCTCCACCTCCTGGGTTCAAGCAATTCTCCTGCCTCAGCCTCCCAAGTAGCTGGGATTACAGGCAAGTGCCACCATGCCCAGCTAATTTTTGTATTTTTAGTAGAGACGGGGTTTCACCATGTTGGCCGGGCTCGTCTCGAACTCCTGACCTCAGCTGATCCACCTGCTTGGGCCTCCTAAAGTACTGGGATTACAGGATGAGCCACCACGCCTGGCCTAAAATCTGTGTTTTTTAAATTTGCATCTCCCTTATTTACATTAAGCATTGTTGCATTTGTTTAAAAGCTGTTTGCATTTTTTTCTATAAACTCTAAGTTCATAACCTTTACCCTGTAATTATTGAGTTGCTGGTTATCATAGTTTGGGTTCTGCTAGAATCAGAGCTTAAGGGAAGGACTTGAGTGCAGGTTGTTTATCTGAGAAATAATCCTTGGAAGCAGGAGTAAGCCAACATAAGAGTGATTTTCGTACATAATTCCTGTAAAGCAGAAAGGCTTGAGTCCACTAGATACTCTAAGAAGCATGCAGAATTCCTCAAAGAATTATCCTTCTGAAGAATGGGAGGCTCAGGCCGGGCGCAATCACTCATGCCTGTAATCCCGGCAGTTTGGGAGGCCAAGGCAGGAGGATCACTTGAGCCCAGAAGTTCAAGACCAGCCTGGGCAACATAGGGAGACCTCCTGTCTGCAAAAAATACAAATAAATTAGCTAGGTGTGGTAGCCCACGCTTTTGGTCCTACCTACATGGGAGGCTGAGGTAGGATTGCTTGAGCCAAGGAGGTTGAGGCTGCAGTGAGCCATGATCACACCACTGCACTCCAGCCTGGGTAACAGAGTGAGACTCCATCTCAAAGAAAAAAGAATGGGAGGCTCGGGAGGCTGGGACATTTATTCTTACATCCATTATTAATTTAGGATTGCCCTACAAGCATTATACTTTCTTGCACTTCTGGACTATACACAGGGCTGAGAGAGCTTTGTGGCCTTGGAGAAGGCCCTGAGACAAATAACTAGAAGAAGCTAGTTGTGAGCTTGAGGTAGGATGCTATCCCCAGGAGTCTGAGCTCATGCATAACTGTCCACTAGAGCCTCTACTGAAATCAAAGGTAGACCAAAGGGATGTGATGTAGGGCAACAAAGCATCTGCTTACTACAATCTTTTTCTCTTACTGGCCTCTGTTGACAGTAATGCATAGTATAATTATTTGTGATATTAGTCACAAAATTTTCCCTGGTTTATAATTTTGTTTATACATAGTATTTTTAAAGTAACAACTTTGGCCAGGTGCAGTGGCTCATGCCTGTAATCCCAGCACTTTGGGAAGCTGAGGCAGGCGAATCACTTGAGGCCAGGAGTTTCAGACCAGCCTGGCCCACATGACGAAACCCCGTCTCTACTAAAAATACAAAAATTAGCTGGGCATGGATGGTGCATGCCTGTAATCCCAGCTACTTGGGAGGCTGAGACATGAGAATCACTTGAACCCAGGAGGCAGAGGTTACAGTGAGCCAAGATTGTGCCACTGCACTCCAGCCTGGGTGACAGAGTGAGACTCTGTCTCAAAATAAAATAAAGTGGCAGCTTTATTAAAATATAATTAATATATCATGCAATTCATCCATTAAAAGCATATAATTCAATAAAAAACAAAAAGTGTACAATTCAGTGTTTTTAAGTATTATATTCACAGAATTATGCAGTCGTCACCACAATAAATTTCAGAACATTTTCATCACTCCAAGGAAAAATCCCATATCCGTTAATAGTCATTCCCTGTTTCATCCCTCTCCTCAGCCCCTGGCAACCACAAATCTGTTTTCTATTTCTATGTATTTTTCTGTTCTGGGCATTTCATATAATTGTTACACATGGCCTTTTGTGAGTAGCTTCTTTCATTTGGCATAATGTTTTCAAGGTTCATCCATATCGTAGTATGTATCAGTACTTGATTCCTTTTTACTGCTGAATAATATTCTACTGTATGGATAAACATATGATACAAATAAATTTTCAGTTTTCAATAGGTAAGTTGATACAAATCAATTTTCAGTTTTTCAGTCAGGTTGTCTATTATTGATTTATAAGAGGTTTTTTAAATATTTATATTTGCGATACAAGTTCTTTATGAGATACATGATTTTCAAAGATTTTTCTCCCATTCTGTGGGTTGTCTTTCACTTTCTTAATGGCGTCCTTTGAAGCATAAACCTATGTTTATCCATACAATATACAATCTGTGGATAAACATCATTCATCAGTTGATGGGCATTTGGGTTATTTCCATTTTGGAGTTATTATGAACAATCCTGCTATGAACATTTGTGCACAGGTTTTTGGCTGGATGTGTGTTTTGCCTTCTCTCACATTTCAAACCTAGGAGTGGAATTGCTGGGTCATATGATAACTCTATGTATAATCATTTGAGAACTGTTTTCCAAAGCGGCAGCACCATTTTACATTTCTACCAGCAGTGTGTGAGGATTCAAATTTCTCCATATCCTTACCAACACTTGTTAATGTCTTTTTTTATTATAGCCACCCTTGTGGGTATGATGTAGTAGCTCATTGTGGTTTTGATTTGCATTTCTCCAATGGCTAATGCTGTTGAGCATCTTGTAATCTGCTTATTGGCCATTTGTATATTTTCCTTGAAGAAGTATCTATACAAATCAATTTTCAATTTTTTAGTTGGGTTGACTATTGATTTACAAGAGTTTTTAAAATATATTTGGAATACAAGTCCTATATCATATACGTGATTTTCAAAGATTTTCTTCCATTCTGTGGGTTGTCTTTTACTTTCTTGATGGTGTCCTTTGAAACATGAAGTTTATTTATCTTGATGAAGACTAATTCATCTATATTTTCTCTTGTTTGTGTTTTTGGTGTTACAGCTAAGAAACCATTGCCTAATCCATGGTCATGAAAATTACTCCTGTGTTTTCTTCTAAGAGTGTTATAGCTATTAGCTATTAGCTATTACATTTAGATGCATAATCTATTTTAGGTTAATTCTTTTTTTTTTTTTTTTTTTTTTTTTTTTTGAGATGAAGTTTACCTCTGTCACCCAGATTGGAGTGCAGTGGCTTGATCTTGGCTCACTGCAACCTCTGCATCCCAGGTTCAAGCGATTCTTCTGTCTCAGCCTCCTGTGTAGCTGGGACTACAGGCGCCCGCCACCATGCCTGGCTAATTTGTTGTATTTTTGGTACAGACGGGGTTTCACCATGTTGACCAGGCTGGTCTCGCACTCCTGACCTCGTGATCCGCCCGCCTCAGCCTCCCAAAGTGCTAGGATTACAGGCGTGAGCCACCGCACCCGGCGTTAGGTTAATTCTTGTATGTGATATGAGGAAGAGGTTCAGCTTCGTTCTTTTGCCTGTGGATATCCAGTTGTCACAAAACCATTTGTTATGATGACTAAATTTTTTAACCCCTTGAATTTTCTTGGCACTGTTGTCAAATTTCATTTGCCCATAAAATGTAAGAGTTTATCTCTGGACTCTCAATGTTATTTCCTTGATCTGTATGTCTGTCCTTATGCCAACACCACACTGCATAATTATGGTAGCTTTGTATGAAGTTCTGAAATGGGGATGTGTAAGTCCTCCAGCTTTGCTTTTCTTTTTCAAGATTGTTTTGGCCGTCTGGGTGCAGTGGCTCACGCCTGTAATCCCAGCATGCTGGGAGGCCGAGGCGGGCCGATCACGAGGTCAGGAGATCAAGACCATCCTGGCTAACACGGTGAAACCCCGTCTCTACTAAAAATACAAAAAAATTAGCCAGGCATGGTAGCAGGCACCTGTAGTCCCAGCTACTCGGGAGGCTGAGGCAGGAGAATGGTGTGAACCCGGGAGGCAGAGTTTGCAGTGAGCCAAGATCGTGCCACTGCACTCCAGCCTGGGCAACAGAGCGAGACTCCGTCTCAAAAAAAAAAAAAAAAAAAAAAAAAAGATGATTTTGGCTATTCTGGGTCCCTTGCATTTTTATTTGAATTTTAGGATTAGCTTGTCAATTTCTGTGAAGAAGCCAGCTGGAATTTTGATGGGGCTTACTCTGAATCTTTACAATAGTTTGAATAGTATTGCCATCTTAATATTAACCTTTCTGATCTATGAAGATGGATGTCTTTACATTTGTTTAGGTCTTCTTTAGTTTATTTCAACAGTGTTTTGTGTCCAGATGTGGTGGCTCATACCTGTAATCCCTGCACTTTGGGAGGCCGAGGCAGGCTGATCTCTTGAGCTCAGGAGTTCAAGAGCAGCCTGGGCAACATGGCAAAACCCCATCTCTACAAGAAATACAAAAAATTAGCCAGGTGTGGTGGCATGTGCTTGTCATCCCAGCTACTTGGGAGGCTGAGGTGGGAGGATCACATGAGCCCAGGAACTTGAGGTTGTTGTGAGCCATGATCATGCTACTGCACTCCAGCTTGGGCAATAGCATGAGACCCCGCCTCAAAAACAAAAAACAAAAAAACCAACAATGGTTTATAGTTTTCATAGTATAAGTTTTACAATTCTTTTGTTCTACTTATTATTTATTCCTAAGTAGTTATTATTTCTGATGCTATTATAAAATGGAAGTTTTTCCTTAAGTATATTTTGGGGTTACTGCAATTACATGGGAATACAACTGATTTTTGAATACTGATCTTCTGTCCTGAAGCCTTGGTGAACTCATTTATTAGCTCTAGTAATTTTGTAGTGGCTTCATTAGGATTTCCTGTATATGGGATTATGTCATCTGCAAATAGATGTGTTTTACTTCTTCCTTCAAACCTGGATACATTTTATTTTCCTTCGTAATTACCCTAGATAGAACTTCTTGTACATGTTAAGTAGAAGTGGCAAGAGTGGACGTATCTTCGTCCAGATCATAGTTTGATCTTTACCACTCAGTCTCATGGTAGCAGTGGGTTTTTTGTTGTTTTTATTTTGGGTTTTTGTCTTTTTGTCTTTTTTTTTTTTTTTTTTTTTTTTTGTCCTCTTGTGTTGAAACTGAAGGTAGTGGGTTTTTTGTAGATGTTTTTTATCAAGTAGAGGAAGGTCCTGTTTCTAATTTGTTGAGTGTTTTTGTCGTGAAAGAATGTTGGATTTTGTCAAATGCTTTACCTGTGTCTCTTGAGATGATCATGTGGTTTTTGTCCTTTATTCTATTAATATGGTATATGGAATAACATCAATAGATTTTCATATGTTAAGCCAACCTTGAATTTCAGCTATAAATCTCACTTAGCCATAGCATATAATCCTTTTTTTTTTTTTTTTTTGAGACGGAGTGTTGCTGTTGTCACCCCGGGCTGGAGTGCAATGGCACGATCTTGGTTCACTGCAACCTCCACTTCCCAGGTTCCAGCAGTTCTCCTGCGTCAGCCTTCTGAGTTGCTGAGATTACAAGTGCCTGCCATCACACCTAGCTAATTTTTGTATTTTTAGTAGAGATGGGGTTTCACCATGTTGGCCAGGCTGGTCTCGAACTCCTGACCTCAAGTGATCCACCAGTCTTGGCCTCCCAAAGTGCTGAGATTACAGGCATGAGCCACTGCGCCCAGCCTATAATCCTTTTTATATGCTACTAGATTGTATTTGCTAGTGTTCTGTTGAGCATTGTTATGTACACATTCATGTGTTTCATAAACTATTCTCTGTAGCTAACTTGCTTGCTTCCTTCCTTACTTCCTTCCTTCCTTCCCTTCCCCTCCCCTCCCCTCCCCTCCCCTCGCCTCCCGTCCTCTCCTCTCCTCTCTTCTCTTCTTCCTTTCCTTTCTTCCTTTTCTTTTTGAGACAGGGTCTTGTTCTGTCACCCAGGCTGGAGTCCAGTGGTGCGATCATAGCTCACTGTAGCCTCAAACTTCCTAGCTCAAGCAGTCCTCCCACTTCAGCCTCCTGAGTAGCTGGGATTATAGGTACAAACCATGGCACCCAGCCATTTCATGTCTTTGTCTGGGTAATATTGGCCTTAAGAAGTTGAGTTGGGAAATGCTCCTCCTTCTTCTACTTTTTGAAAAAATTTAAGAAAGCATGGTATTCTTTAAATGTTGGTAGGATTCACTAAGGAAGACTTCTGAACTAGGCTTTTCTTTGTGGATAATTGTGGGATTTATTTTTGGTTTTGTTTTTAACTAATTTAGTCTCTTTGCTTGTTATAGGTCTATTCAGAATTTTTCTCTCTCCTTGAGTCAATTTTGATCATTTCTGTCCTAAGAATTTGTCAATTTCAAATCTAATTACCTAATTAGACTTATCTAATTTGATGGCTATATTAGTTTGTGAGGGCTGCCTTAACAAAATACTACACACTGGGTGGTTTAAACAATAGCAATTTATTTTCACACAGTCCTGGACACTGGAAGTCCAAGGCTGAGGTGCTGGCAGGATTGGATTCTGCTGAGGCCTCTCTCCTTGACTTGCAGATGACATTCTTCTTGCTGTGTACTCACGTGGCCTTTCCTCTGTGTATGGGTACGTTCCTGATGTCTCTTCTTCTTCTAAGGACACCAGTCATTTCAGATTAGGCCCTTACCCTATGACCTCATTTCATCATAATTACCCCTTTAAAGGGCCTATGTTCAAATACAGTCACATTCTAAGGTTTTAGGAATGGGGGCCTCAACATATGAATTGCGGGGAGACAATTCAGTCTATAACAATGGCATACAATTGTTCACAGCATTTGTTTATAATGCTTTTTTTTTCTTTAAGGTTGCCAGTGATGCCCCATCTTTTATTCCTAGTTTTAGTAATTTATATCTTCTCTTTTTTCATTGGTCAATCTGGCTAAAGACTTGTCAATTTGGTTGATTCACTCGAAAAACAAACTTTTGGTTTTGTTCATTTCCACTATTGTTTCTCTATTCTTTACTTTATTCATTTCTGCTGTTGTCTTTATTCCTTTCTTCTTCTTTCTTTGGGTTTAGTTTTCACTTTTTCTAGTTTCTTAAGGTGATTGATTTGGGATCACTCTTAAGGTGATTGATTTGGGATCTTTTTTTTTTTTTTTTTTTTTTGAGACGGAGTTTCGCTCTTGTTGCCCAGGCTGGAGTGCAATGGTGCAATCTTGGCTCACAGCAACCTCCGCCTCCCGGGTTCAAGCCACTCTCTTGCCTCAGCCTCGGGAGTAGATGGGATTACAGGCATGCGCCACCACACCCGGCTAATTTTGTATTTTTAGTAGAGACGGGGTTTCTCCATGTTGGTCAGGCTGGTCTCAAACTCCGGACCTCAGGTGATCTGCCCACCTCGGCCTCCCAAAGTGCTGGGATTACAGGCATGAGCCACTGCGCCTGGCCTCTTTTTTTTAATATAGGCATTTACAGCTATAAATTTCCTTCTAATTACTTTAGTGGCATCCCATAAGTTGTTGTATGTTGTGTTTAATTTTCATTTATTTTATATTTATTTATTTATTTATTTATTTTTGAGATGGAGTCTTGTTCTGTCACCCACGCTGGAGTGCAGTAGCGCCATCTCGGCTCACTGCAACCTCCACCTCCTGGGTTCAAGTGATTCTCCTGCCTCAGCCTCCTGAGTAGCTGGGATTACAGGCGCCCACCACCACACCGGCTAATTTTTTTGTATTTTTAGTAGAAACAGAGTTTTGCCACATTGGCCAGGCTGGTCTCAAACTCCTGACCTCAAGTGATCCGCCTGCCTTGGCCTCTAAAAGTGTTGGAATTACAGGCGTGAGCCACCACGTCCAACCTAATTTTCATTTATTTTAAAGTGGTATATAATTTCCTTTGTGATGTCTTTGATCCATTGGTTATTTAGGAGTGTGTTATTTTTCATAAATCTGTGAATTTCTTAAATTTTCTTCTGTTATTGATTGTTCATTTGAGTCTCTTGAGTTTAGAGAATGTATTTTGTATGATTTTAGTTCTTTGAAGTTTATTGAGGTTTGTTTTATGGCCTAACATATAGTCTATCCTGGAGAATCTCCCTAGTGCCCTTGAAAAGAATGTATATTCTGCTTTTGTTGGTGAATGTTCTACTGACGTCTTAGGCTTAGTTGGTTTACAGTGTTGTTCAAGCCTTTTATTTCCTTATTGATGTTCTCCCTGGTTGTTCTATTCATTATTGAAAGTGGGGTATTGAAGTACCCAACCCTTGTTATTAAATAGCTGTTTCTCAGCTATTTCTTCAATTATGTTCTTCAATTAAATTTCTTCAATTATGTTCATCTTTGTTTCATTTATTTGGGGCTCTGTTGTTAGCTGTATATATGTTTATAATTATGTCTTACTGGTGGATTGACCCTTTTATCATTATAAAATGTTCTTTTTTTCATGTAGTAATAATTTTTGTCTTAGAGTCTATTTTTCTTTTCTCTTTTTGTTTTTCTTTTTTTTTTTTTTGAGACAGAGTCTTGCTCTGTCGCCCAGGCTGGAGTGCAGTGGCATGATCTCAGCTCACTGCAAGCTCCGCCTCCCGGGTTCATGCCATTCTCCTGCCTCAGCGTCCCGAGTAGCTGGGACTACAGGTGCCTGCCACCGCATCCGGCTAATTTTTTTGTATTTTTAGTGGAGACAGGGTTTCACTGTGTTAGCCAAGATGGTTTCCATCTCCTGACCTCGTGATCCACCCACCTCGGCCTCCCAAAGTCCTGGGATTACAGGCGTGAGCCACCGTGCCTGGCCTAGAGTCTGTTTCTTCTGAGATTAGGATGGCCACTCCATCTCTCTCTGGCTACTATTTGTATGGCTATAAAATTTTGCCATGCAGAAATTATTTATTTTTTGTAACTGAATTTATCAGTCTTTTGTTTATGGCATCTGCATTTTGATTAATAATTTGGCTTTTTCCATATCAAGGTGATTATTAATTCTTCCATATTTTGTATTATTTTTATATTTTCAGAGTCTAAGTTTATACCTTTGGTCCATTTGATTTTTTTTTGACACCTGATGTAAGATGTTGGTACAACTTTATTTTTTTCCTATGTACATAACTGCCTCAATATAATTTACTGAATGGTTAACTTAGGTTGATTGGCATCTTTTTGACATTGAATATTTCTGCTCAGAAGCATGGTATGTCTTCATATTTGTTCAGGTGTATGTTCATGATTTTCCTAAGTTTTTTTTTTTAATTAAAAAAATCTTTAACATTTTCTTTTTTTCTTTTTTTTTTTTTTTTTTTGAGACAGAGTCTCGCTCTGTCAGCCAGGCTGGGGTGCAGTGGCATGATCTCAGCTCACTGCAACCTCCGCCTCCCAGGCTCAAGCAATTCTTCTGCCTCAGCCTCCCGAGTAGCTGGGATTACAGGTGTGTGCCACCACACCTGGCTAATTTTTGTATTTTTAGTAGGTACGGGGTTTCCCCATGTTGGCCAGGCTGGTCTTGAACTCCTGACCTCAGGTAATCCACCCGCCTCGGCCTCCCAAAGTGCTGGGATTACAGGCATGAGCCACTGCGCCCGGCCGACATTTTCAAACATATATAAAAATAGAATAATAAAGTAAACCACCACCATGACCTATCACCCAGTTTCAGTACTTATGAACACATAGTGATTATTATTTAATCTGACTTCCTCCTTCAATATGTTAAGACAAATCCCAGATACTATGTCCAGAAATATTATGATGTTTTCTTCATGTAGTTGCATACATTTCTTATTAAGCTTATTCGTAGGCATTTTATTTAACTATGGATTGTTGTTTATATATATGAAGATTTATTTCTTTAGATTAACTTTGTACCTTCTGATTTTTAAAACATTATTCTGTACCAATCTGAATTCATTGTTTTGAAAATATAAGATGAATTATCACTCTTCAAATTAGGGATATGCTAAAATTATAGATATAAACTAGTATAGAAAGCTACTAATCTTCCAAACAATATGACTGTGGCCTGAAACATAATGACAAATCTGTGTAAGAGCATAGCAAACTAAACTCGGATTCTTGTCCTGTAAGGCTCTGTTAAGACATGAAAAACTGGGGTCATCTTCGGTTTCCTACAACTTTGTAATGTTGTGTGTGCACTGGGTCCTTCCAGCAGACCTTAAATCACTCACTGGTGAGTAAGTCAGGCCCTCAGAGAAGCACGTTAACTCATCCAAGCCAGTGGGGGACCATTTCATTCTTTTGAGTTCTGATGAGAAACAATGATTAGATGAATCAGGAATCATGTTGTGGGATGAATAATTTCTAGATAATTTCTAAGGGAGCACCATTAGTAAGTATCCTGTTCCTTAGAGCATGCTCTCAGACTCTCAGAGAGGTTTAACAGTCCCTTTTGACACTTTCCTGTGTTAATCGATCTAGCTGTTCTGCTGCAGTAGTCAGGGATTTGGGGTCTCTACTCATTTAGAAAAACTCTAATTGGCTTGAGTCTTTCTCTCTTCCACAGCCTGTCTCTGAAATAGCATGTGGTTTTCTGGGCTGAATTATTTTCTTAATCCAAAGAGCTTTCTTTTGGATGTTCCTGGTATTGCAGTAAATTAATTCTAATTTATTAAAAGAAAAAAAAAACTAAAGCAACTTTCTTTCAGAGAAAAATGCTTTCTCCTACATTTCAGTGAGTTAGTTTGCATGACACTTTAAAAATAATAAACTCATCTAGGTAGAGATAAATACATCTCATTAAAATCTGGTTTTGAGGCTGGGCATGGTGGCTCACGCCTGTAATCCCAGCACTTTGGGAGGCCAATGCAGGTGGATCACTTGAGGTCAGTAGTTCGAGACCAGCCTGGCCAACATGGCAAAACCTCACCTCCACCAAAAAATACAAAAATTAGCTGGGCATGGTGGCGTGCACCTGTAGTCCCAGCTACTCGGGAAGCTGAGGCAGGAGAATCGCTTGAACCCAGGAGGCAGAGGTTGCAGTGAGCCGAGATCATGCCACCACTGCACTCCAGCCTGGGCAGCAGAGCGAGAATCCATCTAAAAAAAAAATAGTATACATATGTGTGTGTGTGTGTGTGTATGTATATATGTGTGTATATGTGTGTGTATATATATGTATATATGTGTATATATATGTGCATATATGTGTATATATGTGCATATATATGTATATATGTGTATATATGTGCATATATGTGTATATATGTGTATATATGTGTGCATATATGTGTATATATGTGCATATATGTGCATATATGTGTATATATATGTGCATATATGTGTATATATATGCGCATATATGTGTATATATATGCGCATATATGTGTATATATATGTGCATATATATATATATATATATATATATGGCTTTGAGGAGGACTATGGAGACTACCTCCACAGTTAACTTTGACTAGATTAAATGGCTGCTACTATTTAAGGTAGTAATTCTTACCTCACAAAGTTGTTACACGAATTAACTGAATTAATATATTTTAAGTGCTTAAAATAGCATGCATCACATAGTAACTTCTGGTGAGTGTTTGTTAAATAAGTAAAAAATTAAAAACCAGTATACATAGAAATGGACTTTAAAAAATGTCAGAATAGTTCAAGGAAAGGACTGAAATTCTATAATCTGCTTTTTCTCAACTCTTGTTGAATTAACTTCCTTCCTGCATATATAAATAGTTGCTAATTTAAACAAACTCTTTCATTTTAAAGATTCGCCGATTCTCAATCCAGCTAATTCTGCAATCAATTTAAGTGGAGCTCAGGACCTGACCCGGAATAAGAATGTTGTGAAACCACTGGCTTTATCTTTGCAGGTTGTAGGGAAGACTTTTGCTGCAGGTGATGTTTTCCTCACTTATATATCTTTGGTAAATACATAGTCCGTAAACGACTTGTGTGACATTTAATTGACAAATTGATAGAAGAAAACAGAAGCTGCCGCTCTCTACCAGTTGAAGAGAGAAGTGGGGCTGTCTATAATAATGTACTAGTGTATGAAGCTTTGTGTTCTCTACATTCCAACCAGAAGAGTCAGGGAATGACACTTGTTACTTGGAAGTGACATAACAATCTGATTCCATTTAACAAACATTTCTTGGGCACCTGCTATAACTAGGAACTGGGAATACAAAGATAAATAAGGTTCAATCCCTGACCCCCCAATTTCCTTTTAATCTAGTGGGGGAGATAGACCTCTGACAAGATATTTTCAATGTACTGTAGCAAATATGGCAATGTACAGAAGAACGCAGAGCAAAGGGTTTTAGCCCAGCATTGTAGGAGTAACTAAGAATAAGTTCTCAGAGGAGCCTGGTCTTTGACAATGAGGAGATCTTCACTGTACAAAGGAGTAGAGGAAAAGCAATTCAGATTCAGGGAACAGCAGAAACAACGGTTAAAAGGAAAAGAAGGGAAGGGGGAAAAGCAATATGATGTATGCAAGAACTTCCAGCAATTTGGACTTGATAGAACCATAAAATGTAAAGCTCAAAAAGCGGCAAGAGGTGAGTAGGTGGTGGTTAAGGGAAAAGTTATAGGCAGCCTGGCTAAGAAATGTGGATTTCACTCTATAACTTATAGAGCAGAGGAATGGCATGGTTTGATTTGAACTTGAGCTAGATCATTTTGGCTGTAATGTGTAAGAAGAAGACGAGATAGGAAAACTAGTTGGAGATCATTTCACTCGTCTCGGTGACAGATGATGAGGTCCTTGGCTGGAATGATAATAGGTTGCAGAGGAGAGGACAAATTGGAGAACTACTCACAAAGTGAAACCAGCAAGAATTAGCTGATTAACGTGAGCATCAAGGAGAAGAAGGGGTCTCAATAGACATTCATCTTTCTGGGCTTATGGTGATGCCATCATCTGAGACAGGGATACAGAAGGAGGATCAGGTTCTCCAGTGGGAGATTGAGAGTTCAATTTTAGAAATGCTGAGTTTGAGATTCCCATAAGACATCCATGTGGAGCTGTTCAACAGCCATTTAATTTATCATAGGGATAATTCAGGACTGATGGTGTAGAGTAGAGCCACCAACATATAGTTAAAGTCATCAGGGTAAATAGTATAAGCCAAGGAGAGATGTAGGCTGAGGCAAGCTGTGAACAAAAGATAGGCTTCATCCGGCCACAGTGACGCCTGTAAACCCATCACTTTGAGAGGCCAAGGCGGAGGATCATTTGAGACCAAGAGTTCCAGACCAGCCCAGGTTACAAAGTGAGACCTTGTCTCTACAAAAGATAAAAAAATTAGCTGGGTGTCGTTATGTGCACCTGTGGCCCCAGCTACACAGGAGGCTGAGGCGGGAGGATGGCTTGAGCCTGGGAAGTCAAGGCTGCAGTGAGCCATGTTTGTGCCACTGCACTTCAGCTTGGGTGACAGAATGAGAATCTATCTCAAAAAAATAAAGATAGAATCCCATAAAAGTTCAGTGGTGTGTGTGTGTGTGTGTGTGTGTGTGTGTTTCTTTTTCTGAAACATGGTATCTCTCTGTCACCCAGGCTGGAGTACACTGGTGCGATCTCAACTCACTGCAGCCTCAACCTCCTGGGCTTAAGCAACCCTCCCGCCTCAGCCTCCCAAGTAGCTGGGACTATAGGCACATGCTGCCGTGCCCAGCTAATTTTTGCATTTTTTGTACAGACAAGGTTTTGCTATGTTGTCTAGGCTAGTCTCGAACTCCTGGAGTCAAGTGATCAGCCAGCCTTGGTCACCCAAAGTGCTGGGATTACAGGCATGACTCATGGCACCCAGCCAAGTTTAGTGGTAGAAGAAATTTTAAGAGAAGTAGAAGAATGAGCATAAAGAGAGCCTGTCATTTTTGGAAACTTTTCTTTTTTCTTTCTTTCTTAATTGTAGAGACAGGGTCTCCCCATGTTGCCCAAGCTGGTTTCAAACTCCGGGGCTCAAGTGATCCTACTGCCATAACCTCCCAAATTGCCGAGATTATAGGTGTGAGCCATTGTGCCTGGCCATTTTTGGAAATTTTTCAACAGTTAGGCATCATACTTTACACAGCCCACTTCTGTTCTTACTCAGGTCCAACAATTCTTGCAGGATCTATCTTCTGGTTGGATTACAGACTTTGAACAATAGAATCAAGTTTTTACCGCATTAAAAGAATCAAGTAATAGATCAGTAATAATCATGGTTACTAAAGCAATCAGATGAAAGGCTGAACAACTTTATAATGCCAAGGATTATGCTGACAACTTTTGAACCTACTAATCAATCTTAATATCATAAGAAGAGAGAAAACTGGCTTATGTGCCTCCTGATGGAAGTACTGTATACCACAGTACTTATGAGATAACTCTTGCCAAAAAAAAACCCTGAATTTGATCAAACCTCTATATCTAATAATTAGTTTATTAGAAATACAGGGGACAAGAGAATAAGTGACACCACAGGTATCTAATCAGCAAAATCTAGAAAATGGAAAATTCTGCCAGGTTTTCAGCAAATTAATTGTAAGAAAGAAAAGGAAGGGCATCTTATAGATTAAAAGAGGTTTCAGGGACGTAGCCGCTAAATTCAGTATGTGCATCTTTTTTGAATTCCAATTTGAACAAGCCAACTGTTTTTAAAAAAAGTGTTTTTTTAACAGATAATTAAAAGATAGTTGGGGAAATTTTTGAATACTAATAGGATATTTTATGATATTAAGAAATTATTGGCTATATGCGGTGGCTCATGCCATCAAGAAAGATGGGCTGTGTTGGTGAATGTTGAAATTGGATGGTGGGTGTGTAGATGTTTATTATAGGCTCATGCCTATAATTTCAGCACTTTGGGAGGCTGAGGTGGGTAGATCGCTTGAACCCAGGAGTCCAAGACCAGCCTGGGAAACCCTGTCTCTACAAAAAAAATACAAAAATTAGCCAGGTGTGGTGACACATGCCTGTAGCCCCAGCTACTTGGCAGGCTGAGGTGGGAGGACTGCCTGAACCCAGGAGTCAAGACTGCAGTGAGCTGTGATTGCACCACCGCACTCCAGCCTGGATGATGGAGTGAGACCCTGTTTCAAAGAAGAAGGAGAAAAAAAGAAAGTATTAATCACTGCTAATTTTAAGTATAGCAATGATATTACAGTTATTTTTAAAAGAGTCTTTTTCTTTTAGAAACTCATACATAAGACCATGTGTGGTGGCTCACACCTGTAATCCCAACACTTTGGGAAGCCAAGGTGGAAGGATTGCTTGAGGCCAGGAGTTTGAGACCAGTCTGGACAACATAGCAAGACTCTGTCTCTTAAAAAAAAAAAAAAAAAAAAAGACATAACAATTAGCCACGTGTGGTGGCACACTCCTGTAGTCCCAGCTATTTGAGAGGCTGAAGCAGGAGAATCATTCAAGCCTAGGAATTCAAAGCTGCAGTGAGCTCTGAGTCCGCCACTGCACTCTAGCCTGGGTGACTGTGAGACCTTGTCTCAAAAAAAAAAAAGGCCTGGCACGGTGGCTCATGCCTGTAATCCCAGCACTTTGGGAGGCCGAGGCGGGCGGATCATGAGGTCAGGAGATCGAGACCATCCTGGCTAACACGGTGAAACCCCATCTCTACTAAAAAAAAAATACAAAAAATTAGTCGGGTGTGGTGGCGGGCACCTGTAGTCCCAGCTACTCGGGAGGCTGAGGCAGGAGAATGGTGTGAACCCGGGAGGCAGAGCTTGCAGTGAGCCAAGATCGCGCCACTGCACTCCAGCCTGGGTGACAGAGTGAGACTCTGTCTCAAAAAAAAAAAAAAAAAAAAAGAAAAGAAAGAAAGAAGCACACAGAAGTATTTATGTACAAAAATGATGTGAGTTTGCTTCAAAATAATTCACAGCATGCATGTGTGTATGTGGAGGGGATGGAGGTAAGGGTATAGATAAAGCAAGATGGGCTGTGTTGGTAAATGTTGAAATTGGATGGTGGGTATGTAGATGTTTATTATCCTATTCTCTCGACTTTTCTATATATTTGAAACTTTCCATGATGCAAAGTTAAGAAAGTGTATATAAGAATTTTTTTCCCTTCCTCCCACCCATCATCTCCAAAGACTTCACTGAAAATGATTCCAGAAGATCTCTTGGGGTCCTAGGAAATTGTTCCTAAGTGACATTTAATTTTAATGAAGATCTTCCTCTGACAGTTGCAGTTGGTTTTGTATAACTGGACTGAGTCCTATCCGTGAGATTTCTTGGAATCCTAGAGTGTGAGGTCTATCAGATGGTTCCAGCATCCCAGAAAGCAGTGCCCTGCCCAGCCTCTGTTCTGAGCACTCCTCTCCTTGTGTTCTACAGATGCTGCTAATGGAAACAGTAGCCATGGAGGGAAGGGCAGTGCATCCAGCTCCACTCCAGCCCACACAGGGAATTACTCTTTGTCACCAAGACCTAGCTATGCATCAGGAGATCAAGGTACAATACCTGTCGTAGAGTTTTGTAATAATGTACTTACCTGTGGTCAGAAGTGCTCCAGATTTTGTAATGAATTATCTGGCAACACACTCTAGAGTTTTTTCTCAGTTCGTCATACAGTGTTTTGAAAGTTTGTAATTGGTGTGAACAGTAATGAGTAAATATCTTGGGATTCTATATGGATGACCTAACTGGGAAATAATGTTGAAACAAATGTATAAGGAAGTGTCTTGAAAAACCATGGGTTTAGCTGACCAAAGTACAGGATTCAGAGTTCTCTGTTGTGTGATCCTGGACAAATCTGAGCCTTCCTTTCTCCTTTTACAAAATGGGTATAACAACAATATTTGCCCCACAACTCCACAAGATTGTGGGTAGAATCAAATGAAATGACCTACATAAACTTGGGAACTGTAAAACAACATACAGATGTTAAGTGGCTGTTGTTGTAATGTGAGGTTACTAATGTGGCTTTTTTTTAAACTTTACCTCTAAAGGAGTGATTTAGACTTTCTGAGTATAATCAAATTAAAGGTTCTGTATTACTTGTATTACTCTGGCATTCTTTCCTTTCTTCCACATGGCTGAGAACAAGACTATCTCTTTTTTTTGTTTTTTTATTTGTCTTCAGCTACCATGTTCATTTCTGGGCCACCAAAGAAACGACACCGGGGATGGTATCCTGGGTCACCTCTCCCCCAACCTGGCTTAGTTGTACCTGTCCCTACAGTTCGCCCTCTTTCAAGAACGGGTAAGATTTTAACAGGAGATGGATTGTAAGTGTGTTTTTAATTAGCAGAGATATCTTCTACTTCCATTCTTTCCCTGAATTCTTGACGATGAGTTATATGAGGATATTGATAGTAGCTAATGTTTTGTCCCAATCACATTTGCCTTCCCTACATGCACAAGATCATTACAACTGATCTGAATTCAACATTTGGCTTAATTTCAACCCATAGCATTGAAAAGCCATTCATTATATGGGACACAATGCTACCAACCCACCATCATAGGGCCATATATGGACTTGTTTTGCTAGTAGTGATGTTAGATTTTCCCTGCTGTTATCTGGTTCTTTATGTGACCCATGCTTATTATTTCTGACCTGGATGGTTCAGTCTGTGGCTAGAAACCTGAAAAACCAAAACCAACTGGCTCTCTTTCAGAACACCTAACTGTAGCCATTTGGTATCCACAGTTCAAACATTTGTCTACCTTGCTGAACAAACCACAGACAATTGTAAATATACTGGTTCTAAGACATAAATGAGTTATTTAAATGTTTGTTTAAATAAATAGTTTTAAAGACTACATAGACATCTTATATACACAAATAATTATACCAGTCTATCACTATGGTTGCCTGTAGGTAGTACTGGTTAATGATGACTTCATCCTTCTTCACACTTTTCTATACCTTTCAAAATGTATGTAATGAACAGATATATATGCCTTTGATAATCCTGGGGGGAAAGCTAAAATACCAAACAGGATACAAAATATTGCATATGGAAAAAACAACTGGAAGGAAAATCACCAAAATGCTAAATAGTAGTTGTAGCCACATGATATGATTATGGTTAATTTTTTTTCTCCTTTTTTTTCACTTATCACTTTACATAATAAACCTAATGAAAAACACAACAAACCATTAGATTTCTAATGCTTCTCTATTAAAAGTATTAAAACTGCATTGCTTTCTGTTGTATTTCATTTAGTTTTCACATGTCATCTTTCTTGTCAAACTTTTTTTTTTTCCAGAGCCCCTTTTATCTGCCCCAGTTCCACAGACCCCACTAACTGGAATTTTACAACCCAGGCCCATTCCTGCAGGGGAAACTGTAATTGTTCCTGAAAACCTGCTGAGTAACTCAGGAGTTAGACCAGTAATTCTGATAGGTAAGGTAATGGAATTCCAAGTTGCCTGTGTCTGCTGGAATCTAGGAGTGTTTTTCCATTTCATTGTTTGTGTTTTTTCATGTATTCATGAAGATATTCATCCATCTGTTGATTCTTTCAGCTTTTATTGGTCAGGTCTTTCATGCTATATTAAACATGTGATTAGGAGCTGAGGATAAGGCAAAGTCTTTTTGCCCTCAAGGAGCACTGTTTAGTGGGGGAGTCTCACCTCGCATGAGCCACCAGCGTTGGTAAATAAGCATTACAACACATGGGCGATACCATTATAGCACACTGTGACATGTGAGCTCCTTAGAGGTTCACAACCAAGAGCAACCAGAACTCAGAGCTCTGAGAGAGGGCTTATCTCTGCCTGGAGGGGTCTGAGAAGACTTCCCAGAGGTGTCGGTTAAGCTGGGTCCTGAAGGTTGGTCAAAGTGGACAAGGTCAGGGAGGGGACATTCCAGTTAAAGGGAGCCAAACCACAAAGAAGTGAAACAGCCAAGCCAGCTGACAGACCCTACTCGAGAACCAAGAGGCCCCACAGTTGCGGGTCTGAACCTTAGTGTCTTTGAGGAGGCTGAGTCCTTCCAGGTGGTCTACAAGTGGAGGTATAGACATTTAGGGGTCCCTACATTCCAGGACTAACTTAGTGCCTTTCATACCCATGTCAGGAGACTCCTTGGTTTAGGGCTGGCCTAGGCCAGAAGGAGACTGTGTGCTCTACCTTAAGGACAAAATAGATAGGGTGTTTAAGTTCCCCACATCTTTATGGTGTGTTTACATGCAGTGTTATTTGCTTTTTGGGTTGACCTGAGCCTGCCTAATTGGATGGTTTTGCTTGGAGTCATGTCCTTTACCTGGTTGCTCTATCTGCTAATCCTAGATCTGTAGGTACTGAGGGGATCCCAGTTGCTTAAATGCTGTATGGATTAGGAAGCTCTTTTTGAACATTAACATAGTGCCACTAAGCTTTGGAAAGATGCATAGAACGTGGGGACCCTTTGGTCCTTTGGTGCCTGCCTTTTAGAAAGTCTCACAGAGGGACTATCCTCTCCATCAACCACCAAAACAGAGCATATTTTGGACATATTTTATCCTATCTATTTCAAAACAGTTTGAGACTGTTTACTGACATTTAGGAGGACAGCCTCACAAAAATAGCTAAGATAACAAAGGAACAGGGATCTCCAAGCACCTGAAACTAGTAGAATCTTGCTATTAATCAATGAATTTAGCTTACTTTTTTTTTTTTTTAAGAAAATCTCAGGAATATCTCCAGGTGGATAGTGTTGGAAAGGAAAGGAAAGGGGAAAGGAAAGGAAATCTCAGGAAGTGAAACATGTATTGTCTTTTGTTTCTGTTTTTGGTTTTTGTCATTGTTTTTTAAGACAGAGTCTTGCTCTGTCACTCAGGCTGGAGTGCAGTGGCACAATCTCTGCTCACTGCAAGCTCCGCCTCCTGGGTTCAAGTGATTCTTCTGCATCCTGAGTAGCTGAGATTACGAGTGTGCACCACCACGCTCAGCCTAGTTTTGTATTTTTAGTAGAGACAGGGTTTTGTCATGTTGGCCAGGCTGGTCTCAACTCCTGACCTCAAGCAATCTGCCTGCCTCAGCCTCCCAAAGTGCTGGGATTATAGGCGTGAGCCGCACCACGCCTGGCCGGTATTTTTTGTTTTTGAGATGGAGTCTCGCTCTGTCGCTCAGGCGGGAGTGCAGTGGCGCGATCTCGGCTCACTGCAACCTCTGCCTCCTGGGTTCAAGCGATTCTCCTGCCTCAGCCTCCCATGTAGTTGCATGCCACCATGCCTGGCTAATTTTTGTACTTTTAGTAGAGGCTGGGTTTCGCCTCTACTAAAGGCGAAAATGTTGGCCAGGCTGGTCTCAAACTCCCAACCTCAGGTGATCCACCCACCTGGGCCTCCCAAAGTGCGGGGATTATAGGCGTGAGCGACCTTGCCCAGCCATATTGTCATTTGTTTGTTTTCTGATTTCTTATCTGAAAATAAACTTGATCAGGGACTTTATCAGAAACATTTTATCATTGCAGTTTTACAGAGGATACAGACATGTTTTGCAAACTCATCAATCTTCCAGCAAAATATTAACATGTTTCTTCCACGAGAAACAGAGATAATATGAGTACAATCGTCCCTTAGTATCCCTGGGGGATTGATTCCAGGCCCCGTCCCATATCAAATCGAATATCCTCAAGTCCCTCATATAAAATGGCACAGTATTTGCGTATAACCTATGCACATCCTCCCGTATGCATTAAACCACCTCTCCGTTGCTTGTAATACTTAATACAGTGCCTACACATCACGTCATTCACATGAATTTAGCGTACTACTCAGCCCACAGCAAATTCAAGTTTCACTTCTTGGAACTTTGTGGAATTTTTTTCTTCTGACTATTTCAGTCCACGGTTAATTGAACGTGAAACCCACAGATACAGAGGGCCAACTGTATTTTGTTTCCTGTTCATTTAACTTAATATAAGGATAGAATTTGGAGCATTCAAGTGAATTCCCTAGGATTGATATGTTTGAGTGATTTGTTTGGTAGCTATCTCAGAGGGCAGGGAATTTTGTTAAGCATCTTTGATCCTTGTTGAGCAAGTGTACCTGGTTGGACCATAAAAAGAAATGTTGAACTGTACTGACCTGTTTCTATTGGGACAGGCTATGGCACTTTACCCTATTTCTATGGAAATGTTGGTGACATTGTTGTGAGTCCTCTGTTGGTGAATTGCTACAAGATTCCACAGTTGGAAAACAAAGATTTGGAACAATTAGGGTTGACTGGCAGCCAATTTCTGAGCGTGGAAAACATGATTCTTCTGACGATACAGTATCTTGTGCGGCTGGGTAAGTCATTTTCCATAATCATTTGCTGGTGACTACTTTTGAGGTTTTTTTGTGATGTACTTTTTCTTTCTTTCTCACATTTATCCTCCTATCTCTTATTTTGCTTCTGTCACTTCTAATGTTCTTTCCCTTCAACCCCATTCTCTGTAACTTTTCCCTTTCCTCTCCATTTCTTTTCTACTCCTTTCCTTTCCTCTTCTTTGGGTCCTAGAGGAGATGAATTGCACCACCTAGTGTTCAGTCTCATGATGCTCCAAAGGTCTCCAAAGTAGTTAAGGTAGGCAGAACCTTAAAGAGTTGTGCCTTGAGCACCCCTTCCGTGGGGAGCTTGGCCAGGCCACCTTTCTGAAAGTGCACCTACCATCTGGAATGCAAACACAGCCATTGTCTTAAACAATTATTTTCCAGTTTTCCACTTAGCCTTTTTATCTTGTTTATCCACTGGCCCTACACCCATTTTTTTTTCTTCTCCAGCTACACCCCTTTGATGGAGTCCTATCGTGCTTTCCATCATTGAGGTCATAACTATGGACCTCCCTGGAAGGTCCTTTGAGCTATAGGGTAAGGGGGATATGTAGGTCATGAACTCTTCACTTCCTCTATCTGATATATTCTCCTAAGCCCCAAGTAGGTGTATGCAGGTGCCCTGACAATACTAGAGTGGCTTAGCAGCATTTACATCGAAATGTCCTTTATTTTGCAAATGGCAGTAGGCCATCTAATTATACACTCACTCTACGACTTCAAGCCACTGATTTACTTAGAAAAATATTTGAGATATGCCCGGGCGCGGTGGCTCATGCCCGTGATCCCAACACTTTGGGAGGCCAAGGTGGGCGGATCACCTGAGGTGGGGAGTTCGAGACCAGCCTGACCACCATGGAGAAACCCCATCTCTACTAAAAATACAAAATTAGCTGGGCGTGGTGGCGCATGCCTGTAATCCCAGCTACTCGGGAGGCTGAGGCAGGAGAATTGCTTGAAACCGGGAGGCGGAGGTTGCAGTGAGCTCAGATCACATCATTGCACTCCAGCTTGGGTAACAAGAGTGAAACTCTGTCTCAAAAAAAAAAAAAAAAAAAGAAAAGAAGAAAATATTTGAGATGTAAAATTACACATAAAAATATTTGTATGCACTCGTGAAATTTTTTAATTTTAGAAAATACTTCAGTGTTAGGAGATAATAAAAACACTGGTCTAAATAACTTTAAAAGAAAAAAAAAAGCTTTATTAGGGCATATTCAGTGTTTGGTGCGTTAGCTAGCAATCTTGAGTAGAACTCCGTGCCCTGAGAGGCTGCCTTGACGTGGCCTCTGCTTCGACATGGCCTTTTGAAATTTACAAGGCACCAATTTCATGATAAACCTAGGACTTGCTAATGATGCTTATTGAAAGGTAATACAATTATAAAACTCATCTGGGTCCACAGCTTATTTGATGACATGATTTTAATTGCTAAATACTGAAATTAGATTGTAGACTGTGTTCTAAGATCTAAAGCCAACTTCTAAATGCACCCAGAATTAGTAAAACCAGACTTCATAGAGTGATGATATTATAGCCAACCAAGCAAATCACTATAGCACTCTTTTTCAGTTAGTTTGTTTGTTTGATTATTTGTTTGTTTGTTTTGAGACCGAGTCTCACTCTGTTTCTCAGGCTGGAGTGCAGTGGTGCGATCTCGACTCACTGCAACCACCACCTCCCATGTTCAAGCAATTCTCATGCCTCAGCCTTCTGAGTAGCTGGGACTACAGGCATGCGCCACCACACCGTGCTAATTTTTGTATTTTTAGTAGAGACGGGGTTTCACCATGTTGGCCAGGCTGGTCTCAAACTCCTGACCTCAGGTGATCCACCTGCCTTGGGCTCTCAAAGTTGGGATTACAGTCGTGAGTCACCACGCCCGGCCTATTTTTCAATCTTAATAGCAGTTTTTAAAATCAGAGTCTAATTTAATTAAATGAACCAAGTGGTCAAAATAAGATATCTTTCCTTAAAGTACTAAATGCTGTTATCTTTTGTAAAAAAAAAAAAAAAAAAAAGAAAAGAAAAGAAACAATTTCAATTTTATTACACAGATTCTTCTCTGCCCTGCAGGATAAATTCTTTCCAGAATTTGACTTGTAGTCAATCAATTAGGCCTCTCGATATACATGAATAGCTATTTCTCTTTTAAAATCTAAGCTTTGTACATTGAGACATCTCTATCCCTCAACAACTGTTTTGGAGTCCTTTATTTATTTATTATTTATTTATTTATTTATTGCCTCTGGAGGTTTCAAGAAGGCAAGCAAGAATAGTTTCACATATGCCATAGATTATAGACATTTACAAAAATAAATCTAAACTTCTAAAAGGATAATTTTAATACTTCAGCAGCTCAGTTACTTAGAGGTAACAGAGAAGAAAAGCAAGACTCTTCAGAAGGAACCATACCTCTTCACTACAGTCACTTTTAAAAAATCTCAGTCATTTCACAATCAGAAAATCTTTGAAGTAGATAATGAAATCAGCAAATCCAGAGATTCTTGTAAGGCTCTGAGTCTATTTAAACCTTGACTTTTCCTATTAAGGTAGTTCTGTCTGAAAAGTCATTAAAACTGATACCTCGACTAACCTAAGTTATTGGAGATCAGCACTTGAAGGAAAAGATTATTGTTACCAAGCTTGCAAAAGTGGAGAAAAGACACCTGCAATGTAATTGTAAAGGCTGAGGATGAGGCACTGGGTGTGGTGGCTCACGCTTGTAATCCCAGCACCTTGGGAGGCTGAGGCAGAAGGATCACTTGAGCCCAGGAGTTCAGAACTGCAGTGAGCTATGATTGTGCCACTGTACTCCAGCCTGGCAGACAGACAGAGACCCTGTCTCTAATTAAAAAAGTAAAAATAAAAAATTTTTTTAAAAAGGCTGAAGATGAAAAAGTGATAGTTGATTTTTGGAAGCAAGACATTTTACTCTAAGAAGTCTCTTACCTCATTTAAACTTTAATACCTTTTCCCCCACTTCTTGATCCCTAATGGTACATCAGTCAAAACTCTATAAAAGCGAGCTTTAAGGCAACAAGGGATGTTGTGAACATGTTTAGTAATTTTATTTTCCCAGAATGCCTTTGTACTTTGAATTAATTATGCTTCCTGATAGAATATGTTACTTAGTCCTGGAGTGAGTCTTATGGACTATTAACCAGGCCCCTGAGCTTTCAGGTTGTTAATGAAAGACAGTAGGGAATTGGAGACAGCCAGGGCCACCTGCTTTTCAGCTGTCATGTTCTGGTGGAAGAAAGCTTTAAATAGATGACCACCTTCTATCCACTTTGAGCTCACTGAAAAGTGTGTACCTAGTGACAATTAACCATGATGCCAATTTGATAAAACTGAATGAAGATCAGACATCTTGGTGGCTCCTAGGTGATTTTTTTAAAAGAGCATCCCTCAAGTTTTTTGAGAAGGACAGTAGAGGCCAGGCACGGTAGCTCACACCTGTAATCCCAACACTTTGGGAGGCTGAGTAGGGTGGATACTTGAGGTCAGGAGTTTGAGAGCAGTCTGGCCAACATGGTGAAACCCCATCTCTATCAAAAATACAAAAATTAGCCGGGCATGTTGGTGCATGCCTGTAATCCCAGATACTCCGGAGGCTGAGACAGGAGAATTGCTTGAGCCCAGGAGGTGGGGGTTGCAGTGAGCCGAGATCGCGCCACTGCACTCCAGCCTGGGTGACAAAGGGAAACTGTCTCGAAAAAAAAAAAAAAAAAAAAGCAGCAGCAGCATAGAAGAAACCCAGACATAACGTATACATTACCATTTTCTTGCCCTGTTTCCATGTATAGAGGAGAAAAATCTGTTTATGAGAATTCTACTCTCCTACCTCTCCCTGGCCTCCACCCGATCCTGGAAAAACTGTTTTCTCCCATTAAAATTGTTGTTTTTATAATGTATAAGATTTTAATTTTTCATATCTGAAAAGCATTACTAAACACCTCATTTTCGTACTTTCCCAGAAAAGATGGGAAGGGCCAGAGAAACCACTTAGATCCCTATTAGAGGAAGGAATGGGTCTGACTCACTCGTGGTGCCTCCTCATGCAGAAGTCCAGCCCATCACCCCTTTGTTCTTCCATAAGGGGCTTTTAGCCGTGGGTTCTGGGGCTATTGCTTGGTCTCAGATCACAGACACTGAGGTGTCTGAGCTGGTTTATGGGAGCCTGAGTTTCAAATATTGGATTCACACAGCAAAAGAAATAATTGAATAGAGGGAGTGACTGTATTCTCACTGCTTTCAATTTAAACTAAATGTTGAAATTTTAGTTCATTTGTGTCACTTGGATACCAAATATTGACTTGCTTATTTTGTTCTAAAGACTGGTTGAGTTTCTAAAGAGAATAAGAAACAAAATCCCCCTGATTCCAGGGGCCACAGGTCAGCAGTATAAGTTTTGCCCCAACTGGTTGGAGAAGAGGTCCAAATGGCATATTTAACAATCCAGAATGCTGGGGAATAACTAGATCATGAAAGCGTTCTCTATCTGGGAAAAATGTGAGGCTGCCTCCAATATGACTTGGGAGTGAAAAATAATTAAACTTCATTTCCTGCAGAGTATTCTCAAAATTAGGCTTAGAAGCAACACATTAAAATGTTTTCCAAAATGCCTATGAATAAAATGAGAACTGAATGAAACTTAAAATTGGTTATATACCAGTAGGTTGGCTTCTTTTTTCGTTAGTCATTAACGATTTCCATAATGCCAAGCTTAATAGGTCAAGAAATATGCCATGTGCAAGGACCAGCTCCGAGGGCATACAGTGGAATTAATGGTTTCTCTTGGTACCTCCTCTTTTAAAGAGATCAGGAATACAGAAAAACAGAAGCCTGATTTTTTTTACAAAAATTGAGGCAGAAAGAAAAATAATATCACAACAGGGAATGATTAGTTGGGACTCTATACTTGTGACCATTCCAAGAAAGAGGTTATTTTCTAGTTAGAGTATGTATGATGGGCTGAGAAGGACTGCAGGATAGCATGTGGGTGTGTGTCTCTCTCCTACCTGTGATTCTTTAAATTCCAGCTGTAATTCTCTTCTATATAGGTCCTGATCAGGTACCTCTCAGGGAAGAATTTGAGCAAATTATGCTGAAAGCTATGCAAGAATTTACTCTGAGAGAAAGAGCCCTGCAGATAGGTGCTCAGTGTGTCCCTGTGTCACCAGGACAACTCCCCTGGCTTGCTAGATTAATTGCCAGCGTATCTCAAGACTTGGTTCATGTGATTGTGACCCAGAACTCTTTGGCGGAGGGCATTTCAGAGACCTTAAGGACTCTCAGTGAAATGAGACACTATCAAAGGCTGCCAGATTATGTGGTGGCAATCTGTGCATCGAAAATCAGAGGAAATGAATTTTGTGTGGTAGTGTTAGGTGAGTAATTTTTTTGTTTTTTGTTTGTTTAATCAATTCATTTGACCATTTGTCCATTTAAAAATGTGTATTATGTGTTTCAGGCATCCACATAATCAACCTCTGATTAATTGCTGGAGCTTGGGCTCATCCTTCTAATTTTAACTTTCCCTTTCCTTCTCAGATCAGGTTTTGTGTAGCCCTCAGTTTGGCTGGTGCCCCTGTCAGCTGGTTGTGGGAGCATTATTTCAAAGCTCTCCCTAGTAACAGATACCTCTGTCTCATGTAACTGCTGTCCTTTAAAGATTTTGGAAATGTTACTACTCTAGCATGTGATAAAGCCAGTGCCACAGGTGGCCTAAGCCAGTTAATCGAATTTGCCAGAAAAGTAGCTCATATATTCCCCTTCTCACTGGACAGTCTATTTAATATTGTAACATAGTCTCTAAAGAAAAGATTCAGAAAGTTGGTACACTACCAAACTGGGGAGTGGGAGGGGATTTTTGTTTGTTTTGCACTGTGCAGATTTTCTATCAGGCACCTTCCTGGGTAGTCATTTGAACTACATTTTGCTTCTCTCTTCTCTGAAGAGGCTCTCACCTCTTCTAGCAAAGAAGCTAAGAAACCCCCTCACTTTGACAAAACCTGTCTGCCCATTTTTCTGTGCTACATGTATTTCCAGAAAGCTTCATCAGTGTGATACATTAATATTTTTTCATTTTTATGAAAAATAAGAAACAATCCATGTTTATATTTTTAAGGCAAATTCATTATAACCACGCAAGCACAATTTTTATAAGGTTTTTCATACTCTTCCCTAGTCTGTTTTTCCCCCATGTTCTCAGCCCCTGGGCATCTGCCCAGTTGGCCAGCCCTGGGGCAGCCATGGTGTTGCTCACAGCCCCTGGGGGGGACCCGGACCTTCCTTAGTCATTAAACACAAACGTGCGTATTTTCAGTTACAAACATAACGTACATCATTTTTTTTCCTCGATCATCTGTATTATAAACATTTCTGTTTCTGTCTAGAGTCAGAATTGATATTTCAAATGCTGTATAATTGTCCACACCTTTTGATGTGTCATAATTTTCTTAACCCAAGTCTCTATAGTGACATCCTTTGATTGTTTCCAGTTGTTGCCATTATAAGTAATGTTCCAGCAACATTTGTTCTGTTGATGAGTCTTCTCTTCTCCCCTCCATCCTGCAGGTCAGCACCAGTCCCGAGCTCTGGCAGAGAGCATGCTCACCACAAGTGAGTTTTTGAAAGAAATTAGTTATGAGCTTATCACAGGAAAGGTCAGTTTCCTGGCATCACATTTCAAAACCACATCATTAGGTGAGTGGTTGTAAGATTTGGCAACACTGCCAGCCCCTAGTTGTATGATTTTCTGAATTTAAATCTTAGCCTGTCAAGATGAGTGTGGAGCTCAAGCTTGCCAGCTGATCTTTCATTTGAAATGGTTTGTCCTAAGTATTTTGTCACTAACACCACAGGAAGCAGTAAGGGGGTCTAGAGGAAGGCACATTGGTACTGGATTCAAAAGTCTCAGCTCAGCCACAACCTTGTTGAGTGACCTTGGGTGAGTTTCTCTCTCCCTGGAACTCGGTTTGTTCATTTGTTCCTTCCTTCCCTTTCTTTCCTTCCTCCTTCCCTCCCTTCCTCCTTTCCTTCCTTCCTTTTTTTTTTTTTTTTTTTTTCGCAGTGTCTCACTCTATTGCCCAGACTGGAGTGCAGTAGCGTGATCATAGCTGACTGCTTGATACCACCCCCTTCACGGGCTCAAGCGATCCTCCTGCCTCAGCCTCCCAAGCAGCTTGGACTACAGGCATGTGCCACCATGCATGGCTAATTTTTTAATTTTTTGTAGAGACTGGGTCTCACTCTGTTGCCCAGACTGGACTGCAGCTCCTGGCCTCAAGCAATCCTCCTGTGCCTTGGCCTTCCAAAGTGCTGGGATTACAGGCATGAGCCACTGCGCCCAGCCTGGAACTCAGTTTTCTATTCCCATTCTGCCTGCTTTTGAGTATTAGGGAGGTCAGAGAGATACAACATGTGAAAGCATGTAAATTATAAGCACTATATCAATGAGAGTAGTTCTTGCTATAGAGACACCAGTATAGTATAAAGATGGCCAAGTATAAATGCCGATATGAATTGCTGGCTGACCAACAAATCTACTGGGAATAGCCTAACTGCCCAACTTGGGCAGTTAATAAAAATGAAACAAACATATCCTTCCTTGTAACCTTCTTATCTCTACTTTATTTTGTAATAGGCGATGACCTAGACAAGCTGCTGGAAAAAATGCAACAAAGAAGAGGAGACAGTGTGGTTACCCCTTTCGATGGAGACCTTAATGAATGTGTGTCACCCCAGGAGGCTGCTGCTATGATTCCCACACAAAACCTGGGTAATGTCATCTCAGACCAAGAGGAGGAAGTCAGTCCTTGGGACAGACATTGTAAAAACTAAGTCATTCTAAGGGTTTTGAGGATTCTTCAAGTCACAGACCACAACAGCCTTTTCCTGATTGTCTACATGATAAACCTGGTTCAAATTAAAAATGCTTTCCCATGTGGCCTGAATCAAAGGCCTTGTTCCTAGTAAAAGTCTTCTGGAATGAAAATCAAAGTCAAAGACTTTATCTTAAGCACTTTCTCTTTTTTCTCTAAAAGATTCCAGGACATTGGCTCATTTTCCTTAGCTCCACCAGCTGTGCCCAGAGGACTTCAAAAAACTGTCTGAAAGAGTCAGACTACAGGCAGTGCAGAGCCCCCAGCTTCTGCTCTTTCACTTACTCTCTGACTTGTAAAACACACATTATCTCAGGGATAGTGAGACTTTCTTGGCAGATAGAGCAGCGCTACCAACATGTCATCGGCCCTACAACAAGCTTCAGGGGCTCAAAGTGGGAGTGTCAGGGATGAGGAGTCTGATCGTTAAGACTGGATTCGTTTGGGTTCAGATTCCTTCCCCAATTCACTGATTGACAGGAATGACATAGGACAGGACAGAAAAAAGAACAGGAGAAAGGATAGGTGGGAGACAGACCCATATAAGCTGCTGCTGACAGCCACTTGGCCCCCACTTGATAGGAATGTATCATTTATATGTTAGGATTGTCTCAGGCAATAAAAGTAGCATGGCTTGGCAGTCAGCTCTGTTGTAGAAACAAATGCAAATACAGGCAATAAAATGTTTTGACTTCTCAATGGTATTTGGTAATAAAGTGATCATCCAGATGATCTAAAATGTGTTTATATTAACTGTTTTGAATTGTTAACACATTTAGAATTTAAATATTCTGAGAGGACTTACAGATTCCTGAGTACATTCTTGGTTCCCTGTTTAAAAACCTTGTTTAAAGACGTTTTTGAAATAGCAGCCTAACTGTATTAAAAGACAGATATATTTTGATTAGTAGTCTATGGTACAAAGACTATTTGGGCTTCTATTTAAAGTTGCAGGTTTGGGTTTTTCCAGTGGATTCTCTCAACTAGTAGGGAGACCGTCCATCTAAATCTCCACTTGCTGTCAGTGACCATGGTAACTGGGATATGTTGACGGCTGTCTTTGCCTTGGCTGCATTTGATTTTAGAAAACATTAATTAGCACAGGTTAATTAGGCCCTGTTGCAGTTAAACTGCCACGTGTTCCTGATAATAACCAGAGCTTTAAAGAAGCATTGGTTGTTGCTTGCTTGCATGTTTAGCTGACTAAACTTCCTTCATCGTGTGTGTGGATGTGCATGCATGTATAAGAAAGATTGATTGCTTGATTATACTTGCAATAAAAAGCTACTGACCTGCTTAGAGTATCTGGGAAATGTTTTTGTAATACGTCACCTGCTGAGTGGCCAGCTGGCTATGTCATGAGTCAGGTGTCTTCAGATAGTCCAGGCATCAGCACTGGAGCTGGCCACAACCACCTAGACCTGCCAGGTCACAGCACTGGCAAAGTGGAGTCGAGTGGGAAGAAAGGTGAAGGTCATGTCTCCATGACCCACGTTATGTAGTCACTGGGGAGGGAATTTCCGACCATGTTGCAACTGACTTGCTAAAGAGGAAATATTTACTGTAGTGCCTTCCAGAAAAGCTCAGGGGAACTCAGCACCATGGTCATTATGGCATCCCCTCTTTCCTTGAGCTGGGTCGGGGCTGGAGCACTGGCCTATGCTGATATTTCTAAAGAAAACTGTAAATGCTCCCCTTTCCAGGGATGAGTCTTGGCTCCAGCTGCGAGAGTGTAGTCTGTCTCCTCCACTTCTGGGTTGGGATAGGGGTGTTGAATTAGGCATTTGTGAGATAATCAATTTTTAAATAATACATTTGCAAAACTGCAACGTCCACTGCTGAGCACATCCTCTCATCCACATTTCAGGGAAAATAGGCAAATCTATTAAAACTCAATAGAGAGTGCAAATAGCAGGTGAGAATTCGTAGTGAGAGTGCATTACATTACCGTCTGTGTGGTATGTGTCCTGATAGAGATTCACAGTGGCCATTATGGAAGTAAATTAACCTTGTTCTTATGACTTCTTTTTAAATTTTAGATTTAGATAATGAAACCTTCCAAATTTATCAACCGCAGCTAACAGTTGCCAGAAAACTCTTATCCCAGGTGTGTGCTATAGCAGACAGTGGCAGCCAGAGCCTGGACCTCGGTCACTTCAGCAAAGTAGACTTCATCATCATTGTCCCCAGATCGGAGGTGTTGGTTCAGCAAACTCTTCAACGGATTCGACAATCAGGTAAGAGTGAACTTTCAAAGAGGAGCCCACCTAGATCCAGCTTCAGATCCCCTCTGCCTCTTTCTTTTGCTTAATCCAAATGTTTATAGGATGCTTAAAACCTTCTTCAGTAATAAAAATCATAAAAGCACAATTTTCTCAAGGCAAGGATGGCCCTGCATGAGTTGATGGCATCTGTGCCACCTGAACTCCTCCCACATGCAGGCCTCATTTGCATAGGTGGATTCTTGGCCATTTAGCACATTAACAGCACATCTGCAACCTGGAAATCAGAACACCATCACCCATGTCAGCAATGACGTTCTTTAAGAAAAAAAGGTTAGCGTTATTCCTAATAACTTTAAGTATAAAGAAAAAAAATGTTTTTCCCAGAAAACGTGAAAAGGTAGAGAGCAAAAATTGTACAAGTCTGAAAAAAAAATGTTACAAGTCTGTGGTAAATAATATCCCTTTTCAGAAATAAAATTGGTTTAGAATTACAAGAAGGTATAAGGAATTTAGAAACTTGGAACAGCTGTAAAATGCTTGCCTTTGTAAACTAGCTTTAAAAAGGAAATTATTTATTATTATATAATAAATTATTATTTATTATTATATAATAAATTATTATTTATTATTATATAATAAATTATTTATTATTATATAATAAATTATTTATTATTATATAATAAATTATTTATTATTATATAATAAATTATTATTTATTATTATATAATAAATTATAAATTTAATTTTTTGTAGATACTGGGTCTCACTTTGTTGCCCAGACTGGACTCCAGCTCCTGGCCTCAAGCAATCCTCCTGTGCCTTGGCCTTCCAAAGTGCTGGGATTACAGGCATGAGCCACTGCGCCCAGCCTGGAACTCAGTTTTCTATTCCCATTCTGCCTGCTTTTTAGTATTAGGGAGGTCAGAGAGATACAACATGTGAAAGCATGTAAATTATAAGCACTATATCAATGAGAGTAGTTCTTGCTATAGAGACACCAGTATAGTATAAAGATGGCCAAGTGTAAATGCCGATATGAATTGTGCCTCTCAAATTTTATCCTACATAAAGATCACCTGGGGATCTTGCTAAAATGCAGATTCCACTTCAGTGGGTCTGGGTTGTGCTCCGGATTCTGCATTTGATTTTTTTTGTTGTTGTTGCTGTTTTTTGTGAGACATAGTCTCACTCTGTTGCCCAGGCAGGAGTGCAGTGCTACAGTCCTGGCTCACTGCAACCTCCACCTCCTGGGTTCAAGCAATTCTCCTGCCTCAGCCTCTTCCAAGTAGCTGAGATTACAGGTGTGCACCACCGCTCCCAGCCAATTTTTGTATTTTTATTACAGACAGGGTTTCACTGTATTGGCCAGGCTGGTCTTGAACTCCTGACCTCAAGTGATGCACCAGCCTCAGCCTCCCAAAGTGCTGGGATTACAGGCATGAGCCACCATACCCAGCCCGGATTCTGCATTTCTAACAAGCTTCTAGGGATGCCAATGTCAGAAGACCACACTTTGAGTAGCATGGCTCAATAAGAAATCTTGCTTGATTGTACTTTTAAAAGTAACTAAAAGAGTATTGTAATTGGATTGTTTGTAACACAAAGGATAAATGCGTCAGGGGATGGATACCCCATTTACCCTGATGTGATTATTACACATTCCATGCGTGTATCAAATTTTCTCATATACTCCATAAATATATACTCCTACTGTGTACCCACAAAATTTAAAATTAAAAGTTTTTTAAAAAGGCCTCTTGTTCCAGAGGCCAAATGAGCCGACTGACAGTATATTTTTCCCTGTTTCTATCTCTTTAACCCCTCTTGGTGGCTGTGACTGACATGTGAAGTTTTGTCCACATCTTCTGGAGGCCCAAGTGCCTGGTTGACAGTGCAGTCTTCTTTTTAGCCTCTCAGTTTTGGAATGACAAGTTACAAAATGACTTGTTGGAAATATCGACCTGTAGGTGATGAGCTGGAAAAGGTCAAATGCCTTCTCTCACAGCTCTCCCAAAAACCAAAGTGAGTTCTCTCTCTCAGCTACTGGCTTCTTTCTGCATTTATCTTTCCTGCCTCTTCTGCAGTGTGGGGAGTGGGTGGGTGTCGGTCACACCAAGCAGTAGCCAGATTTTTTTGTTATTTCATATGGATTTTTTTCCTTTCGTAACATGGAGGGAGGGCCTTGTCTTTTAGGTATTTTACTTGCACCAGTTGGCATTTGTGGCCTCCCTGAGTTTGTGATCTGATATCCCAAATTGTGCTTGAGCAAACACATCATGGCACCTGTTTGAAGTGACGAAATCATCTGCAGAGCCTTTTCCTGAAATAACCTCTCAGTGACCTGTACTTTCACCTTTCCTAATAAATGCAAGCTCCTAAATAAAGCCTTGCATTTTTGACAGATGAATAAATTATACAGATTTTTTCCTTTCTCTTCTCAATGCCCTCAGATTTTTCTAAAGTATTTTAAGATTATCACCTCTCAAAAAGGTACCAGAATTTGACCAATTATATAAGCTTAGAATCCAGAAAAAAAAATCGATGTAATAGACAGGTTTGGCACACTCAAAGCAAAGCATATTTTTAGAATTATTCACATCTTGCTTTGGCATACATACTGAAATTTTTGCTGCAAAAACAATCACTTCTGTATGTTTAAACATACCTTTATTTTGTTATAAAAACATGATTATGGCATGCATCATTTAAAAAAATAAAGTAGAAACATTTAAACATTTATAATCCTACCTTTCAAGGGTAACCACTGTTAAAATGTTGGCATTAACAAATAACTTAATACCTAGCGTTCCACCTCTCTTCCCTGCCTCTGTTTTTTTCACTTGGCATTACAGTGTGTACCTTTTTCCATGTCATGAACATCTTTTGTGAGCATCATTCTTAATGAATGTATAGTCACATCATAATTACAAAAAAAAGTATTTATTTGGATATTTAAATACCTTCATATTCTTGGAACACATACCAATTGATAGAAGAGAAAGGACTAGAAGCATGTTAAAATGTACGGAGAAATTGTTCCGGGTAGAATAAATAGCAGGAGATCATCCATTAAAATAACTCTTTAAAATCATAGCTGTTAAAACAGAAAGTTTTTAAGAAATCATCTGACTTAGTTTCCTCATATGTCATCATGTGAATTGAGAAGAGCCTAGTTTGCCTGAGGTCACAGAGGGTAGTACCTTGAGAGCAAGGACAGTTTTTTTTTTTTTTGAGACCGAGTTTTGCTCTTGTTGCCCAGGCTGGAGTGCAGTGGTGCGATCTTGGCTCACCACCACCTCCACCTCCACCTCGCGGGTTCAAGCGATTCTTCTGCCTCAGCCTCCAGAGTAGCTGGGATTACAGGCATGCGCCACCATGCCTGGCTAATTTTTTTGTATTTTTAGTAGAGACGGGGTTTCTCCATGTTGGTCAGGCTGGTCTCGAACTTCTGACCTCATGTGATCCACCCGTCTTGGCCTCCCAAAGTGCTGGGATTACAGGTGTGAGCCACTGCGCCCGGCCCAAGGACAGTTTTTTTATTGTTGCATGCCTAGTGCCTCGTTTCATGCCTCTCTTGGGCCTGGCACCAGCAGGTGCTCAACTGATGTTTGAATGGAGGGCTAGAAGGAGAAAGAGATGGGCAGAAGGAGAAACAGTGTCCAAGGTCTCTGTGTCCTGGTTCCATTTGCCTCCTTTACTAAAGAAAGCATTCCAGCAGAGCCTGCCAGGGAAGAGCTGCCAGAGTATGCAGAAAGGGCACATCCTTGGCAGTGCCTGCATGGCTGAAAGTGAAAGGATGAAAATAGAAACCATCATGTTGTTGCAGATCCAGCACTAAAGTGAAGTATTTGAAACCTCAGCTCACATTCTGATGAAGAAATGAAGCAAAGAGGGGAGGGAAGAGGAAAAAGGAAAACAAAACAAAATATCATAGACAGAATTTGAAGGTTAAAAAAAATGAAGGGGGTTTAACATCTTTTAAGTTTGCCTAATGTAGGCTTGTAACTGCTGGAGTGATCAGTGGGGAAGGAGCATTTTTATACTATAGGAAATTCTTTTATTTTAGTGTCATTTTTTTAGAAATCTGAAGTGGTAGCATAATTCTTCTAATTCGGAGGACCCCATATTCTGTGGATGAGAATACTAGCATACTGGTGCAATCCAAAGGCAAGCCCATTTCAGTTCAAGGTGGGAGAGAGAAGTACAGGAAGTGACTATCCATTTTTCGCCTCCCTGCTTGTAAAATGGTGTTGGTGGGAGCCCCAGCAAATGGGAGCGGGTCTGGAGGTATCCAGGCAAGGAAGTTTTATCCTGTCAGGGGAATGACACAACTCTGATACTTTAACACATGCATGATTATAACAAAGCCAGAGAGACGTATTTGTCTGCTGATACAGAGATTACTCTATTCAAATGGACATAAGACAGTTTTAAGGAAGCAGTAGACATTGCGGGGGAAGTGAAGAGAGAGAGGAAGGCATTCCCACTTTCTTTTCTTTTTCTTTTTCTTTACTTTTTTTTTTTTTGAGACGGAGTTTTGCTCTTGTTGCCTGGGCTGGAGTGCAGTGGCACAATCTCGGCTCACTGCAACCTCCGCCCTTCAGGTTCAAGTGATTCTCCTGCCCCAGCCTTCCGAGTAGCTTGGATTACAGGCGCCCACCACCATGCCCAGCTAATTTTTGTACTTTTAGTAGAGGCAGGGTTTCACCATGTTGGCCAGGCTTGTCTTGAACTCCTCACCTCAAGGGGATCTGCCCACCTCGGCCTCCCAAAGTGCTGGGATTACAGGAGTGAGCCACTGTGCATGGCCGGCATTCTCAGTTTCTAAAAACAGATTTTCTTGTGGCGGAGCTTTCTTCTGTAAGATAACAATAAATAACAAAAAAAAATTTTAATAAAAAAAAAAGACATATTTTTTTGGTCTCACCAACCTTATACTCCCTTGCTGGTCACTCAAAATTTCAACAGAAAAAAAGACAGTATTTTTGTTCAGTGACTAAGACACAGGGAACAGGTGCCCAGGAAGAACGTACTGGGAAACTACTGTGTCCTGAGGTAGAGGAAACACGAGAGATTGCTCTGTGCAAGCATTACCCAGCACATGCATTGCTGTCCGGGGGATGGCCCAGCCAGTACCCAGCTCTCAGTACCTTCTGTTCTCACCCTCAGGCACATTTACCCCCCGCTTCACCACAGCCACAACCACTGCCCCCCTCGTCATACCCTGGACCCTGCCTAATCCTGGAATCACCCATTCAGACGTTCCCAATTTCAGGCCACACTCTCCTTTGTGGCATATACAACATGTTCTCACTGTGTGGGGAAAAATCAACCTTTCCAGTTGATGGCGTACTAAATTCTTGTTTTGTTTTTGTTTTTGTTTTTGTTTTTGTTTTGAGACAGAGTTTCGCTCTTGTGGCCCAGGCTGGAGTAGAATGGCATGATCTCGGCTCACTGCAACCTCCACCTCCCAGGTTCAAGCAATTCTTCTGCCTCAGCCTCCCGAGTAGCTGGGATTACAGGCATGTGCCACCACGCCTGGCTAATTTTTTTTGTTGTTTATTTTTGAGACAGAGTTTCGCTTTTGTTGCCCAGGTTGGAGTGCAATGGCGCAGACTTGGCTCACTGCAACCTCTGCCTCCCGGGTTCAAGCAATTCTCCTGCCTCAGTCTCCTGAGTAGCTGGGATTACAGGCATGCGCCACCACACCCGGCTAATTTTTTTGTATAGATGGAGTTTCACCATGTTGGTCATGCTGGTCTCAAACTCCTGACCTCAGGTGATCCACCCACCTTGGCCTCCCAGTGCTGCAATTACAGGTGTAAGCCACTGCTCCCAGACTAATTTTTGTATTTCTAGTGGAGATGGGGCTTCACCATGTTGGCCAGGCTGGTCTCGAACTCCTGACCTCAAGTGATCCACCTGACTCGGCCTCCCAAAGTGCTGGGATTACAGGCGTGAGCCACCGTGCATAGCCCTTTTTTGATTCTTTAGTTGGTTCTCTCTCCCATTCTCCACAGTGGCTGTCATGGACTCCATTTCACTCCTCAAACCCCAGACTTCATCCCTCATCTTTCTCTCTTAGCAAATGACCATGCTACCCCACCCAAAGAAAAAAACAAATAAAAACTTGCCTCTAAGCCAGGTGTGGTGGCTCATGCCTATAATCCCAGCACTTTGGGAGGCTGAGTCAGGTAGATCACCTAAGGTCAGGAGTTCGAGGCCAGCCGGGCCAACATAGTGAAACCCTGTCTCTACTAAAAACACAAAAATTAGCCAAGCATGGTGGCATGCACCTGTAATCCCAGCTACTCAGGAGGCTGAGGTGGGAGGATCACTTGAACCTGGGAGGCGGAGGTTGCAGTGAGCCGAGATCGCATCACTGCACTCCAGCCTGGGTGACAGAGTGAGACTCCATCTCAAAAAAAAAAAAAGGAAAAGAAAAAGAAAAAAAAAAACAACAACTTCCCACCTGGGAATCTAAAAACCTAACTGTGTATACACCTGTCCCCTTCCCTGCTGATCAGTGGAGGAGCTGCCCTGCTCTGTTTCAGCCTGACCCACACACCTCACCCCAGATACAGTTTCCACCTTTGAGGAACCTCACGCTATTGCTTTTCTTCTCTCATTGCTTCAACTTTTTTCTCTCTGGGGTCTCATTCCATCAGTGTCAACCTGCCCCACTCTCTCAAAGACAAAACAAGACTCCGTTAATCCCACCAGCTCCCCTCCTCCTACCAACTGCCAAACCAAGAGGGCTGTGTCCATCCTCACCTCCATCTCCCAGTCACTCCCCAACACCTGGCAGACTGGCTCCCACCCTCACAGCACCCTTACCCGTATCACCAATGACCTTTTCAGTCCTTCTCTGAGCTTTTGGCAACACTGGAGACCTCCATTCCTTTCGTTAGATTCCTTCTGGTTCCTCTGGCTGCCAGGGCATGCGCCTTCCCAGCTTTTCTCTCACCGTGTGTGTGTGCGTGAGCACCACGCACACACTGCAGTTCTCCAGCCCTGGCACTCAACACACTGTGTGTTGTAGTTGCATGTTTATTAATGATCTTTCTCTTCAGCCAGAAAGTAAAATGATATTTTACTATGCATGAATATTTGCTGAACAAATATTCAACATTTTGTTGAATTTTAAGTTCAAATCTATTTTGAAAGGCAAACACAGAAATAATCTTTAAGATTTGGTAGCCCTCTGGTAAAAACAAATTTAGTTATTAAAGCCTATGTTCCAGAAATCTACTTTGGCCAAGAGTAAGAGACATTAGTTAATGTGTTCCCTAAAAGGTTATTAATCTAAACCTTTAGGGAACACGGTGACTCCCAACCACCACTGGCTGTGTTCTAGAACTCAATGAGTTGCAAAATGTCAGGAAGGAAGAAGAGTTACTGGTGCTCCTACGTTCCCACTCATGTCAAAAGTAAGATTTAGTATTTAGTTAGACACAGCCCTGGATCTCTTAGTACCACCATCAGTGCCGCAGGTGCGCGCTGCTGATATCCATGTTTTATTGTGGAGTTGGAAAGATGTGACAATTTGCTTATGATTCATTTGAAAAATAAACTTGTTTCATTCCATAGAACTGTGATAAATTAAGTTAGTAAGGAAACAGAATAAAAGTGACTTTTCTTAGACTGGCCATTGCTCAGCACTTCTGACATTTTCAGATTCCTTGCCTCTGCTTATTTTTGAAAAACAAAACAAAGCATGAAAGTTAAGTCAGAAGCTAAAGAAAAAGTTTATTTGTTCTTTTTGTTTTGTGTTTTGTTTTTGTTTTTGAGGTGGAGTCTTGCTCTGTCACCCAGGCTGGAGTACAGTGGCACGATCTTGGCTCACTGTGACCTCTGCTTCCCAGGTTCAAGTGATCCTCCTGCCTCAGTCTCCAGAGTAGCTGGGATTACAGGTACACACCACCACACCCAGCTAATTTTTGTATTTTTGGTGGAGAAAGGGTTTCGCCATGTTGACCAGGCTGGTCTCGAACCACTGACCTTAGGTGATCCACCCACCTTGGCCTCCCAAAGTGCTGGGATTACCGGTGTGAGCCACTGCACCCGGCCTAATGGAAAAGTTCATCTATGGGATGGAAGAGATAGGTATGGAGTGACTATAATTTTGACTTTTGAGCCTTGAAAATGATTTATATATTCAAAAATAAAATAATGGGGAAAGGCAAACTTAAAATTTAATACAAACAAATGAAGGAACCTAACTGCATATCACATTGATAACATTAACCACACAGCAAAAAGAATTAATTCAAGTAACTTTTTAACAGTTTTCTTACTGTACGTTGTTAATGTGACATATCCTATGGGGAAAAAGATTGGAAAGAAATCTTGAATTTGAATTAGAATGTTTGTTATTGGGAGTATTACTGATAATTTTAAAACTATTTTGTGTATATCATAGGAGAGAGCAAATAGGTAAATGGTTTAATGGTTTTTTTTTTTTGAGACGGAGTCTCGCTCTGTCACCTAGGCTGCAGTGCAGTGGCATGATCTCGGCTCACTGCAAGCTCCGCCTCCCAGATTCATGCCATTCTCCTGCCTCAGCCTCCCAAGTAGCTGGGACTACAGGCACCCGCCACCGCACCTGGCTAATTTTTTGTATTTTTAGTAGTGATGGGGTTTTACCGTGATAGCCAGGATGGTCTCGATCTCCTGACCTCATGATCCGCCCGCCTCGGCCTCCCAAAGTGCTGGGATTACAGGTGTGAGCCACCATGCCCGGCAGTAGTTTAATGTTGGAAACCAGGGTTCTCAAATGAAAGACGGGAACTTCAAATGTGAAATGGGAAAATAAGAAATATTCATTTTAGGTTTAAATTGGCAATAAAAGGGTGAAGTCATAATTTGAAAAAAGAAAAATCCTCCTGTCCACTGAAAGACAGGGTCTCACTCTGTTGCCCATGTTGGAGTGCAGTGGCCTGATCATGCCCCATTCCATCCTCGAACTCCCAGGCTCAAGTAATCCTCCCACCTCAGCCTCCCAAGTATTTGGAACTACAGCCACATGCCACCACACTTGGCTAATTTTTTTTAGAGACAAGATCTCACCACGTTGCTCAGGCTGGTCTCAAACTCCTATCTGTGAGCACATGGAGCATTTAGGTTTGGGCTTTTAACACCATTCCCCACTGTCCCAGCTCTGAGGTGGAAACATTTCTGGAATATTTTGTTGTTCCAGAAAGTGGGAAAGTGCAAAGATTGATTGGAGCATGCCAAAAGGACATGGCAGCCTGCTTGAGGGGATTTATGGCTAAATTTGGAAATTTCGAGCGTCACAAGGAATGATAGCAATGGATTGCAACCTATTAAAAAATTTTTTAAAACCCATGAGTCCAGAGCAATACTAAAAAATAAAAGGAGCAGGAGAGCTGAGAGGTTAGGGGAATGCCTTCTCTACAGAAGAGTACCAGTTAATAAATGCAGGAAAAATGATGGAATTAGAAAATCCCCACTTTGTAGTACCAATGTGTAATTATTGATTCTGACAAAGATGGATACTAAAGCCATTGAATAAAATGTCATTAGGGGGCTGGGTGCAGTGGCTCACGCCTGTAATCCCAGCACTTTGGGAGGCCGAGGGGGGCGGATCATGAGGTCAAGAGATTGAGACTATCCTGGTCAATATGGTGAAACCGCATCTCTACTAAAAATACAAAAATTAGCCGGGCATAGTGGCACATGCCTGTAATCCCAGCTACTCAGGAGGCCGAGGCAGGAGAATCACTTGAATCCAAGAGGCAGAGGTTGCAGTGAGCCAAGATCTCGCCGCTGCACTCTAGGCTGGGGACAGAGAGAGACTCCATCTCAAAAAAAAAAAAATGTCAGGGAACAAATATTCACAGAGTCTCAAAGTATCATCCCATGGATTAAAAGCTAACAAAGAGGGAAAGGTATCTCTACAATGGAGAGATCTGGCAGTAGACACTGCCATAACCAAGTAATCAAAATTTGGCATCTCCAGTTATGAGACAAACTGACATTATGTGCAAAAAAGCACACAATGTCACCTATGAGGTATAATTGCCAAAACTGTTCAACCTGAGTCTGATCACAAGGAAGCTTCCAGACAGATCCAGATGGTGTGGCATCTTACAAAACAATTAGCTTGAATTTTAAAAAATAACGTCATGAAAGATTAAAAAGAAAAAAAGGTAAAAGAAAAAAAGGTAAAAGAAAAGTCAGGGAGGCTGTTCGGTTATTTTAAACATGGAGAATAAAGAGACATGACAACCAAGTATAATACTTAACTCATTTATTTTTTAATGGACAAAGATTGTATATGTTTTGGATATAGAACATGACATGTTAAGTAAACATTATGGAATGGCTAAATCAAACTAATGAACATATCCATTACCTCACATACTTATTATTTGTTTGTGGTGAAGAACATTTAAAATCTACTCTCTTAGCAATTTTCAAGTATAAAATATATTATTATTAACTATAATTACCATGTTGTACAATCAATTCCCTGAACTTTTCCTCCTGTCGAGCTGAAATTTTGTGTCCTTTAACAAACCTTATCTCCCCAGCCCCAAAACCCATGCTTAATTCTTAATTGGATACTTGAGTAAAATATAAAAAATTAAAACACAGCTCTGGGACAATTACTGAAACTCGAATATGGGCTGTGTATTAAAGAATATTATACTGATGTTGGTTCATTTCCGTAGATGTAATAATAATATTGTAGTCTTATAGGAGAATGCCTTTGCTCTTAGGAAGAGCATATTGAAGGATTTAAGGGTAAAGTATTATGATATATGTTACTTATTTCCAAATTATTTAGCAAAAACACAATACATAAAAAGTAACAAAGAAAAAAGCAAATGTAGCAAAATATTAACAACTGATTCATCTAATTGAAGAGTATACAGGTATTTATGACACTAGTCTTTCCATTTCTGTAGTAGTCAAAATAGAATGTGAAGTTAAAATAGTTGCTGCTTTTCATTGATGATGTATCTGTCAGATGGAATTCTGTAGAGTTATTATTGTCCTTAAGTAGTTTCTAAAACATGGATAGGTAATTTACATTCCCCCTTTTTAAGAAGTTTTATTTATTGAATAGATCAAATTTATAAAGGATATTTTAAAAATCACAATGGAATGAGCACTCATTACCCACCAAAATAAGGAACACAGAAGACTGTTCCTCCCTAGTGCGCCTCCTTGATGCTAATGTCCCTCTCTTTTCAAAGGTAACCATTACACTGAATTTTGTGTTTATCATTCCCTTGCTTTTATTTATAGTTTTATCATAATGCCTTAACTTCTAAACAATAGGTGCTTAATTTCATATGCTTTAAACCTAAGTGGAACTACATTCTACGTATTCTCCTGTGATTTATTTTTTATGCTTAATGTTACGTCCCTGAAGTTGTTCCTGCTGTTGTTTGTAGCTGTAATTCATTCATTTTACTGATTTTTAGTATTCTTTTGTATAAATACATCACTTATCTTTTAAAAAGCACAATTCTACTACTGATGTACATTTGTAATGTTTCTAGTTTTTGATTCCTTCAAACAGTGCTGGTACACATATAAGAGTTTCTCTGGGAATAGAATTGTTGGAGCACAGCTTATGAACATTTTAAATTTTATGAAAGAATGCTAAATTTTTTCCAAAGTGATTGTATTTACACTCCCACCTGCAGTGTATGCGCTTCAGTAAATATTTGGTATGCGCATACCTCCTTAAATTTTTTTATTTTAAAATAATTTTAGACATTAAAAAGTTGTAAAAATAGTACAAGGGATCTGAAAATGAAATTAAGAAAATTTTAATTACAAGAATATAAAAAAATAAAATACATCGGAATGAATTTGACAGAAGAAGTGCAAAACTTATGCTTTGAAATAATGAAGCATTGCTGAATGAAATTAAAGAAGACCTAAATAAATGAAAAGACATTTATATTTATAAAATTGAAGATATATTAATATTTTTAAGATGACCATATTCCCCCAAATTGGTCTACAGATTCAATGCATCCCCTACCAAAATCCCAGCTGGCTTCTTTGCAGAAATTTACAAGCTGATCCTAAAATTCATGTGGAAATTTGAAGACCCAGCATACCCAAAACATTATTGAAAAAGAATAACGTTGGAAGACTCTCACTTCCCTATTTTAAGCTACAGTAAACTATATAAGCTACTGTACTGAAGACAGTGTGGTGATGACAAAATGATAAACATATAGATAAACAAGATGGTATTGAGATTCCGGAAATAAACCTCCCATTTACAGTCAATTCAATTTTGACAAGGGTGCCAAGACAGTTTAACAGAGAAAGAACAGTCTTTTCAACGAATGATGCTGGGACAACTGAATATCCACATGCAAAAGAATAAAGTTTGACCTCTACCGCACATACAAAAAATAACTCAAAATGGATCAAAGACCTAAATGTAAGAGTTACAATTACAAAATTCTTAGAAGAAAATGAGTATAAATGTTTGTGACCTTGGAATACTAATAATTATTTCTTATATGTGACACCAAAAGCATAAACTTTTATATACAAACTGGACAATCCTCAAAATTTTAAATATTTGTACTTCAAAGGACATCATCAAGAAAGTGAAAAGACAAGCCACAGAATAGGAGAAACTATTTGGATATCATTTATCTGATACAGGACTATATCTACAATATTCAAAGACCTGTTACAACTCAATAATAAAAAGACAAATTGTTTAATTAAGATATGGATGAAGGATCTGAATAGGCATCTGTCCAAAGGAGATACATGAATGGGCAATGAACACATGAAAAGATGTTCATCATTAGCCATTGGAGAAGTGCGAATCAAAACCACAATGAGAGACTACTACACACCCCACTAGGATGACCCATAAAAGAGAGATAGTAAGAATTGTCAATATTTGGAGAAATCGGAACCTCGTACACTGCTGTTAGGAATTTAAAATGGTACAGTCACTTTAGGAAACAGTCTAGTGGTTGTCCAGATGATTAAATATAGAGTTACTCTATGATCCAGCAATTCCACTCCAAGATATGAAATGAGCCGGGCGCGGTGGCTCACGCCTGTAATCCCAGCACTTTGGGAGGCCGAGGCGGGCGGATCACAAGGTCAGGAGATTGAGAGCATCCTGGCTAACACAGTGAAACCCCGTCTCTACTAAAAATGCAAAAAAATTAGCCGGGCGTGGTGGCATGCACCTGTAGTCCCAGCTACTCAGGAGGCTGAGGCAGGACAATGGTGTGAACCCGGGAGGTGGAGCTCGCAGTGAGCCGAGATCATGCCACTGCACTCCAGCCTGGGTGACAGAGCGAGACTCCGTCTCAAAAAAAAAAAAGATACGAAATGAGAGAGAAGTGAAAATATACGTGCATGCAAAAACCTGTACACAAATGTTCATGGCAACATTATTCATAATAGCCAAAAAGCAGAAAAACCCAAATATCCACCAAGTGATGAATGGATAAGTAAAATGTGGTCTATCCATACAATGGAATATTAAAAATAAAGAGAAATAAAGTATTGATGCATACTACAATGTGGATGAAACTGGAAAACATTATTCCAAGTGAAAGAAGCCAATCACACAAGATTGCATCTTGTACCATTCCACTTGCATGAAATGTCTAGAATAAGCCAGTCTATAGAGACACAAAGTAGACTGTGATTGCCTAGGGATAGGGGTGTTGAGGGAAGAATTGAGGGGTTAAATATATGGAGTTTCCTTAGGAGGTGATGAAAATGTTTTAAAATTGTGGTGACTGTTGTCCAACTCCATGAATATATACTAAAAGCCATTGAATTATACATTATAAATGGGTAAATTATATGGAATACATGCTTATATCAATCACTAAAGCTGTTAAAAAATCATAGAGTTCGCTAAACCCTTCACTCAATTTCTCTTAAAGTTAACAACTTACCTAACTATAATAAAATTATCAGAGCAGGAACTCAATGCCAGAGTGATACTGTTAACGAAAGATCTCACCAATCTTTCTCTTCGTGTTGTTTTTCCTGTTCCAGGTTCCAGTCCACGTTCACACATTGCATTCAGTTATGTCCTCTTCATCTCCTCCAATCTATGACATTTCTTCAGTCTTTCCTGGCTTTTCATGACCTTAAGTTAATACTAATCAATTGTTTTGTGTAGGGAATGTTTGCGTTTTCTCACAATTAAATTGAGGTTTTGAGTTTTTGGCAAGAAAACCACAAAAGTGATACTATGTCCTCATTGCATCATGTCAGGGAGTACATGAGGTTGATGTTTTATTATTGGTGATGTTAACCTTGATCACTTGATTAAGGCATGTCTGCCAAGTTTCTGCATTGTAAAGTTACTAGTTTCTTCTTTGGAAGTGATTTAAAATCTTGTGGAAATATTTTGAGCAATGATAATATCCTGTTTTCATCAAACTTTCAACCATGAATTTTTGCATCCATTAGTGGATCTTGCCTGCAATTTATTGTAGTATTTCCAAGTTGATGATTTTCTGTCATTTTTTCCCTACATTTACTAGTAGGAGTTTGTTAATTAAATTCTGTAAGGAAAAGCTGTTCTTCCTCATTTATGTATGTATTTATAAATACAGGTCATTTTTATTTTATTCTATGGGTTATCTCCAACACTATAGTGATGATCATTATTATTTTGCTCAAATTTTCCAGCATTGGCCATTGGAGGCTCCTTCAGGGCAGGCTCTTGTGTTGTTTTTTTTTTAACATATTATCATCCATTTTCATACTGTTTTCTTACTTTCTGAAACCATAAGACATTCGAGGGTTACTTTTTATTGTTCTACCTCAACACTGGGATTAACCTTTTTTCCAAGAAACCTGATTCCTTGTATTGAAGAATGGTATTTAGAAATCAAAATGTGGGCGTTAAGTGTGCCCATTGCTACTAGGATGTCATTGTGCCTAAGTCCACTCAGCAGACAGAGCTAGGAAATTACATGTATGTATATTAACACATGAATGCACACATATACCTCTCTATTTCTATATCTACCTATCTATGTTTAAAAATATGAGTTATTTGTAACTTCTTTCTCTGACAGGAAGAAACCTAGTTCTCATTATCTACAATATATTCACTTCTTTGACTTTTTTTCTGATAATTACACAATTACTAACTCATACCTCTGTGCCCAAACCACTGTCTTATTAACAAAGAAATTCTTAATTAACAAAGAAATTCTTAATTTCCAGTGAGACAAACCTCTCCCATGTTTTCTACTTCAGAACTATCTTGACTCTTTTTGGTTCTTTGCTCGGCCATATACATTTTAAAAACATTTTTTCAAGTAAAATAAAAAAAAATCAAACCTGTTGGGCCAGGATTGTGCCTATAATCCCAGTGCTTTGAGAGGCCAAAGTTGGAGGATTGCTTGAGGCCAGGGGTTTGAGACTAGCATGGGCAACATAGTGAGACCCCCTTCTCTATAAAAAAAAAAAAAAGCCAGGCATGCTAGCACATGCCTGCAGGCCCAGCTACTCAGGACGCTGAGGCAGGAGGATAGCTTGAGCCCAGTAGCTCAAGGCCACAATGAGATGTGATCACACGACTACACTCAGCGTGGGTGACAGAACAAGACTCTTGTCTCTTTAAATTTTTTAAAAAAAGGTAATTTTATTGGAATTACATTGAATCTCTAGATAAGTTTGAGGAAAATTTAATTTTAACTTTATTTTATGATGTAGCTCTATTTAGGTCATTTTTAACGTAATTAATAGTTTCATCATTTTCTCCATAAAGGTCTTACATACCTTTTGTAAGATTTATTCCTAGATACATAATATTTTTTGAACTTACTGTAAATTTTTTTTAAAGTGCACTTCCTAACTACTGCTTGTGTACAGAAATGCAACTGATCTTTGTAAATTGATTTTGAATCTATCAACTAAATTCTTATTGACTCATCCATAGATTATTTTGTGTTTTCTAGACAGACATATTATTAGTAAACAATGATAGTTTTGTTCTTACTTGTTTTGTTTCTTTCTTTGTAGTTATAAGCCAAATATATATATATATATATATATATATATATATATATATATATATATCTCAGGATATACAATTACAGAATGTGAGTCAGGCTGTACAATATGCTAGAAAAAAAAACAGGAAAGAAAGCACAAAAATGGAAGCAGTGAATTAAAGAATTATGGATACATTTTTATTTTTAAATGTATCTCTATACTTTCCAGTTTTTCCAAAATAAGTATCTATCACTTTCATTATGAGGAAAAAAAAAACTTAAAAATAAAAGCAAGTCTATAACACAATTTAAAAGTAGGGATGATCTCCTAAAAATGCCCAGCTACAAATAAAACAATCAAGTAGCTCTGATGTGCCTGCTGAGGACAGAGCCAGCACCCTGCATAGTTATGGACTAATATACCAGGTTATATCCAAGAAAACAACCTCTTAGATTCCTGGAACTTTGTTTTTGCAGTAAGGGAATGTATGGAATTGACCTGTCAAAGATATACAGTCATCTTTATACTGGACCTTAGCCAAAAAGCCACGTTCAGTCTTTATTTCATTTGTTTTGAAAGGCAGCAAACTCTTATTTATCAATACAGTATATTTTATCCTCTTTATGAATTATTTATGATCTTTTTAGTATGCCTTAACTCACGCTGCTTATTTCCTAAGGATAAACAGGAAATACAGACTAATTTGCAACTGGTACTACACTCCCTATTTTACAGATAAGGAAACAGACACTTTAGAGATTAAGTAGGTCCTTTCTGTAATGCCTCTACCAGCTTCTTCTACCTACCCTATAGTACCTTGTCTCCATCATGACACTCATCAGAATTTTCTGTCTTCTCCACCATAAACTCCATGAGATTTAGATCTTAGTCCTGTTCCCCTCTGTATCCCCCGACCTAGCACAGTAAGTGGCATGGCACATAGTAGATGATCAATAAATAGCTATCGAAGGTTGAATGAGTTTTTTCCTCTCTTTTGTTTCTTTTCTTTTTTTTGAAACAGTCTCACTGTATTGCCCAGGCTGGAGTGCAGTGGTGTGATCTCGGCACACTGCATCCTCGGCCTCTTGTGTTGAAGCAGTTCTCCTCCTTAGCCTTCTGAGTAGCTGGGACTACAGGCGTGCGCCACCACACCCGGCTAATGTTTGTATTTTTTATAGAGATAAGGTCTCACTATGTTGCCCAGGCTGGTCTGGAACTCCTGGCCTCAAGTGATCCGCCTGTCTTAGCTTCCCAAAGTGCTGGGATTACAGGCATGAGCCACCACACCCGGCCACAATCCACTTTCAAAAAAATCCCAGTACCTGACAAATTAAATGTTTGATTGATTGCTTTTGGAAATATTCACAACAAAATTTGACTACATTTGGGTGGGAATTGAAAACAATCGGTGAGTAAAGGCTCCTCATGAACAGTGTTTGAAAGCAAAATTACCTTTCTCTCCACCTTTTCTGGTATAAAGAATTTTTCAAATGGTAAAACTTTTTTTTCTGTTATACCATTTAGGCCTGTTAGTATTACAGATTCTAGATGCTAATTGCATGTAATTGTTCATTGAGCTGCATTTATATTAAAAGAAAAGACAGATAAAATTAAGTCAATATAATTCATAAAAGTCTCTTCATTTAAAGGAAGATTTCTTCTTTTAATCAGTTATCTCAACAACAGTTTTATGTGCCTAGAACTACTTTAGATGTGTGTAGAAGTAATTTTATTATAGACAGAGATAATGATACAGTATTAAACTTTCATAGTTTCTAACATTTTGAGAATATAGCAATCATGACTAATTCAGTTCAGTTTATTAAGTTGGTACATAAATCCGACATTCATTGAGGTCTGCCAGTGCTCTAAATACTGTGCAAGATGGTCACTGTATAAAAATGAGTAAAACACTACCATAAAAAGCTCACAGTCTAACGTGGTGTCTTTGAACATTATAGTGGTTTTTTTTTCTTGTATATGGTTTGTTGCCAAATTTAGGGTAAAGAAGGCTTATATTAATTTGGTCAAGAGCTGTAGCCCAAAGCTTAATTTTTTTCCAGGTGGCCTGTTGAAGCCATTAGCAGCAGCACGTTATATACAAATAGAATTTAATGAAGCAAAGGTCTCATACACTCAGCTGCTTTTATCTCATATACCAGAATGTTCCCTGTATTTGTGTCAGGGATGGGAGGTGAGTGGCAGTGTTACAAAGAAAAGAATATCTGATATTTCCTCCTCATACTGTGATGGGGAACATAAAAAAGAAAAAATATCTGCTCTGTAAATCTCTTCATACAGTTGGTACCCAGTGTCAGCTGACAGTGAACTCAAGTCTATCTCCTGTGTGTGTGTATGTGTAAAAGTGTGTTAAAAGATGAACTTTTTTCTTCTTGGCAGGTGTCCTTGTAGACTTGGGTCTGGAGGAAAATGGGACAGCCCATCAGAGAGCAGAAAAATATGTTGTTCGTCTAGACAATGAGATTCAAACCAAGTTTGAAGTTTTTATGAGGAGAGTGAAACAGAACCCGTACACACTGTTTGTGCTAGTTCATGACAACTCCCATGTGGAACTAACGAGGTGATTGGTTCAGTGTGAGCAAATGGAGTCTCCCTTCTACAGGAATAATTGTTACCTAATGAAAATGTGTTAAAGATGGCCGGGCGCGGTGGCTCACACCTGTAATCCCAACACTTTGGGAGGCTGAGGTGGGTGGATGGCTTGAGGTCAGGAGTTAGAGACCAGCCTGGCCAACATGGTGAAACCCCATCTCTACTAAAAATACAAAAATTAGCTGGGCCTGGTAGTGCATGCCTGTAATCCCAGCTACTTGGGAGGCTGAGGCAGGAGAATTGTTTGAACCCAGGTGCTGGAGGTTGCAGTGAGCCAAGATCACACCACTGCACTCCTGTCTGGGTGACAGAGTGAGACTTTGTCTCAAAAAAAAAAAAAAAAGAAAGAAAAGAAATGTGTTAAAGGTGATTCCAAAGCCCAGGGACCCTAATGTTTGCCATCTTCTTACTGGTAACTTTTTCCTACCCTTTTCTTGCTTCCTCAACTTCTCTCATCGATTTCATGTTGGTTTTATGTTAACTACATACATTAGTCCATTTTCATGCTGCTGATAAGGACATACCTGAGATTGGGAAAATTTACAAAAGAAAGAGGTTTCACTGGACTCACAGCTCCTCATAGCTGGGGAAGCCTCACAATCATGGCATAAGGCAAGGAGGAGCAAGTCACATCTTACATGGATGGCGGCAGGCAAAGAGAGAATGAGGAAGATGTAAAAGCAGAAACCTCTGATAATATCATCAGATCTCTTGAGACTTACTGTCACAAGAACAGCATGGGAAAGACCCGCCCCCATAATTCAGTCATCTCCCACTGGGTCCCTCCCATAACACGTGGGAATTATGGGAGCTACAAGATGAGATTTGGGTGGGGATACAGAGCCAAACAATATCTTTCCGCCCCTTGCCCCTCCCAAATCTCATATCTTCACATTTCAAAACCAATTATGCCTTCCCAACAGTCTCCCAAAGTCTCAACTCTTTTCAGCATTAACCCAAAAATCCAAGTCCAAAGTCTCATCTGAGACAAGGCAAGTCCCTTCTGCCTATGAGCCTGTAAAATCAAAAGCAGGTTAGTTACTTCCTAGATACAATGGGGGTACAGGCATTGGATAAATACAGCCATTATAAATGGGAGAAATTGGCTAAAACAAAGAGGCTACAGGCCCCAGTAGGAACTCTGTGTGGTGGGTCTGACCCCACATTTCCCTTCCACACTGCCCTAGCAGAGGTTCTCCATGAGGGCCCCACCCCTGCAGCAAACTTTTGCCTGGGCATCCAGGCATTTCCATACATCTTCTGAAATCTAGGCAGAGGCTCCCAAACCTCAGTTCTTGACTTCTGTGCACCCACAGGCTCAACACCACATGGAAGCTGCCAAGGCTTGGGGCTTCCGCCCTCTGAGGCAACAGCCCAAGCTGTACATTGGCCCCTTTTAGTCATGGCTGGAGCAGCTGGGACACAGGGCTCCAAGTCCCTAGGCTGCACACAGCACAGGGCCCGCCCCACAAAACCACTTTTCCCTCCTGGCCCACAAAACCACTTTTTCCTCCTAGGCCTCTAGGTCTGTGGATGGGAGGGGCTGCCATGAAGACCTGTGACATGCCCTGGAGACATTTTCCCCCATTGTCTTGGGGATTAACATTCGGCTCCTTGTTACTTATGCAAATTTCTCCAGCCAGCTTATTCAGGGAAACTCCCCCTTATAATACTATCAGATCTCATGAGACTTTCACTGTCACAAGACCAGCATGGGAAAGACCATCCCCATAATTCAATCATCTCCCACTAGCTTCCTCCCACAACACATGGGAATTATGGGAGCTACAAGATGAGATTTGGGTGGAAAAACAGAGCCAAACCATATCACTACACTCTGGATGAATTTAGAGATTCCTGAAAAAATTTTGTTTTAAGAGCTTTGTGGAACTGAGCTTCATCAGAGAAAGGACAGCAATAAGGAGGTTAAGATGAATGAGCTCCTGGAAGGGAGATGTGCTTCCCTCTCTGCCTCCACCCCACTTTTCCATTTGGCCTTGCTTCTTTTCCTTCCTCTCCCACTATTTCTCCTCTTCCTTGCCCTTCTCTCTTCCCTGTTGCCTTTAAAAGCAGTAGAGATTCCACTTTCATGACCTGAAACCTTCTCCAGTTTCCCAGTTTAAACAAGAGAGTATCATATTTACTGGATGAACTTATTATTATTTTTGAGATAGAGTCCCGCTCTGTCACCCAGGCTGGAGTGCAGTGATGTGATCTCGGCTCACTGCAACCCCCACCTCCCGGGTTCAAGCAATCTGTGCCTCAGCCTCCCGAGTAGCTGGGATTATAGACGCCAGCCACACGTCTGGCTAATTTTTGTATTTTTAGTAGAGATGGGGTTTCACCATCTTGGCCAGGCTGGCCTTGAACTCCTGACCTCGTGATTCACCCACCTTGGCCTCCCAAAGTGCTGGGATTACAGGCGTGAGCCACCGTGCCTGGCCTGGATGAACTTATTAATGAAAGAGAGGTTGGCAGGGTGCAGTGGCTCACGCCTGTAATCCCAGCACTTTGAGAAGCCAAGGTGGGTGGATTACTTGGGGGGTCAAGAGTTCAATACCAGCCTGGCCAACATGGTGAAACCCCGTCTCTACCAAAAATACAAAAAAATTAGCTGGGCGTGGTGGCACATGCCTGTAATCCCAGCTACTCAGGAGGCTGAAGCAGGAGAATCACTTGAACCCAGGAGGCAGAGGTTGCAGTGAGCGGAGATTATGCCACTGCACTCCAGCCTGGGTGACACAGAGAGAGACTCTGTCTCAAAAAAAAAAAAAAAAAAGAGTCAAATGGGGAGCCATATTTGCTCCCAGATCAAATTCTAGTAATTATCTGGTAGGGGGCATCTTTGCTCCTATGGATTAAAAAGCAAATCGGCAGGGGTCAGGGGTGGCAAATAGTCACCATGTATTACATATCATGGTTTGTCCTCACCATGTAGTGAGGAGAGAAATTTCAGACATCATCAGGCATTTATAGATGTCCTTTTCTCCAGGAGATGCTGAGGTTAAGAATCTGGAAGTTTTTGGTTTGTGGTAGGGAAATGTCAGAATTGCAAAGCTCTTTTTCAGAAGCCAGAAAGTGTTTGATAATACTCCACAATCTGAAACCTAGAGCCATACATAGGTATAAATAAAATCTTGTAGAACTTGTTAGATTTCGAAGAAAGGAAGGAAGGGAGAGCGAGAGAGCGGGAAAAGAAATTTTGCCCACATCTGTTCAGGTCTTGGTAGTCTTCTATGAGCAGGAATAGCTCATTGACCCCGTACACCTCATCTTTGAAAGTTTTGGGTGATATTTCTGAGGATACGTGTTGGGACTTCTCTGAATTTAATTTTTGTTGTTGTTGTTTTTGGGTTGTTTTTTTTTTTAAACAGTCTCACTGTGTTGCCCAGGCTGGAGCACAGTGGCGTGATTTCTACCCACCGCCACCTCCTCCTCCTGGTTCAAGCAATTCTCCTGCCTTAGCCTCCCAAGTAGCTAGGATTACAGGCACACACCACCACACCCAGCTAATTTTTTTTGTATTTTTTTTTTTTAATACAGACGGGGTTTCACCATGTTGGCCAGGCTGGTCTTGAACTCCTGACCTCAGGTGGTCCATCTGCCTTGGCCTCCCAAAGTGCTGGGATTACAGACGTGAGCCACCATGCCCAGCCCAACTGCAGATTTAGATATCACTGGCCTAAATGACTGAGTTTGCACTTTGAGGTATATTGGGAATAAAGTGAAAAGGAAAAAAAATACATATTCCTGAAATCTGTCTGAAAAGAAGGAATGTAAATTTTTTTTCCCTTCCGTGTCAAATTTTAGTTGTTTCTTCTCTGCTCCCAATTGAAAAGAGATAGAAAAATAAAAACTAAAACAGTATCTCCATGTTAGTGTCTGATTCTATATCTACTTGGTTAAATGAAGTATTAATTTGACTTTCAATTTTTCTACAGTGTCATTTCAGGCTCTTTGTCACATGGCGAACCCAGTCATGGGCTAGCTGATAGAGTCATTAATTGCAGAGAAGTTCTGGAAGCTTTCAACCTCCTGGTCCTCCAGGTCAGCTCCTTCCCATACACTCTGCAGACCCAACAGTCCCGCATTAGCTCTAGCAATGAGGTTCACTGGATACAGCTGGATACTGGGGTGAGTCTCTTGCCTGCTCTCTGATACACTGTCATGTTCTCAGTTCCCCAGAGGGTAGGACCTTGTAACAAAATATGTCACGGCTTAAGACCATATTCATAAGAATTCAAAATCTAACATAATGCTTTATGTAAGAGTTCAAAAATCTGGCCGGGTGCGGTGGCTCACACCTGTAATTCCAGCACTTTGGGAGGCCGAGGCAGGCGGATCACAAGGTCAGGAGATCGAGACCATCCTGGCTAACACAGTGAAACCCCGTCTCTACTAAAAATACAAAAAATTAGCTGGGTGTGCTGGCACACGCCTGTAATCCTAGCTACTCAGGAGGCTGAGGCAGGAGAATCACTGAAACCCGGGAGGCAGAGGTTGCAGGGAGCGGAGATTGTGCCACTGCACTCCAGCCTGAGGGACAGAACAAGACTCTGTCTCAAAAAAAAAAACAAAAAAAAAAAACCCACATAATACTGTACCTTCCAAAAGTTCCATATATTTACAATTATTATAAGACTAAAGGCTTGTGAATAGTATCCTATATAAATTTGATTAGGTGGTTCTTAGGTATCATGCAGATACAAAATTATCTGTCCTATATAATTTTTCAAAAAGAAAATGTTGATGTTATCTGAGGCCATCATCAATATCCTGGATTTCCTTTGTGCCTTCATATGATTAATTTCACCCTGAGACCTGGAAATTTTATTGTCCTCTTGGATGGGCTTTTTGTCATGTTTTAGTCTGATGATCTCTGCATCATTGTTAATTACTCTCTTGCTCCTCCAGCAACTGGGTTTTTGTTTTAAATCACTTTTCACAGTCTTCTGTATGAAATGGGATGATGGCACTGTTACTTTAACTCCATAGTAGTAGTGAATGTGTTAAGACTACCCATCTCAACATTGGATATATCCAGGGATTTATAGTTTTTACTCCAATCTCTAATATTGAAAAATATTTTCTGTGACCTGCAAACTGTATGCTAAATATACTATCAAAGAAAAGAAATGTGAGTTGCATAAAAATAATAAAAATTAACCATTAAGCAATGGATCCCTCATTTAAAAATACTGAACACACTGGATATTTTTAAATAAACATGTTTAAGTTAAAAACACCAAAAATGCCTTACATAAAACTAACATTTGTTTTTCAACCCAGTGCATTTTATTCTGTCATGAAGTAGGTAAGGTCTCTGACTTGTCGCTCTTATCTTCAAGCATTGGTTTGTTCCTTGCAAGCAGGAAGCTCAGGTCCTTGAATCTTGTTGTCTTCAGCAGTCACTGCCTTATGAGAACTAACTCAGTGTGTTCTATCACTAGGGATTACTTTGAGCTTTTGCTTTCTTGGTATCTTCTCCATGCCAGCTCCAGCCATTCATTGGGCAGTTGAGGTAGGGATGAGATAACAGAGCTGCCAGAGTTCCTTTGCCTCCAGACTACAAGGGGAGCCTGTGGGCTACTCAAGTAGCTGCTGGGTTGCTCTGACAAAGAATGGGATTGCCAAGAGAATGAATGGAAAGAATAATTATTTTTTAATTATTTTTTTTTTTTGAGGCGGAGTCTCGCTCTGTCATCTAGGCTGGAGTGCAATGGTGCGAACTCAGCTCACTGCAACCTCCACCTCCCAGGTTCAAGCAGTTCTCCTGCCTCAGCCTCCAGAGTAGCTGGGATTACAGGTTCCCGCCACCATGCCTGGTTAATTTTTGTTTTTTTAATAGAGACCGAGTTTCACCATGTTGGCCAGGCTGGTCTCGAACTCCCAACCTCAGTTGATCCACTCATCTCGGCCTCTCAAAGTCCTGGAATTACAGGTGTGAGCCACCATGCCCAGCCAAGACTAATTAATTTTTTAATCCCCCAGATAGTTCTCCTGTTATACATTAAATTTCAATATATTGTTGGAGTGTAGAGAGAACTGTCCTAATTCAGTCCTTTCCAAAAGGGATCACACCCCAGTGATAGGAAGAAGGACCAATAGCCTCTGCCCTTTATTTTCTCCTATCATGACATAGAGAAACAGATTTAAAATAATTTTCCTTAAAAGTCATTTTAGCCAGGCACAGTGGCTCACACCTGTAATCCCAGCACTTAGGGAGGCCGAGGTGGGTGGATCACTTGAGCCCAGGAGTTCAAGACCAGCCTGGGCAACATGGTGAAACCCCATCTCTACAAGAAGTATAAAAGTTAGCCAGGCATGGTGGCATGTGTCTATAATCCCAGCTACTCGGGAGGCTGAAGTGGGAAGACTGCTTGAACCCAGGAGGTCGAGGCTGCAGTGAGCTGAGATTATGCCACTACACTCCAGCTTGAGAGACAGAGCAAGACCCTGTCTCAAAAAAAAAAAAATCATTTTAAGGAAATGATTAATTTTTAAGGTTTAATAATGGTATTACAGTTATTTATTTTTATGTTTTTTTGAGTCAGGGTCTGACGCCCATGCTGGAGTGCAGTGGTGCAATCATGGCTCACTGCAGCCTCAAACTCCTGGGCTCAAACAATCCTCCCACCTCACCCTCCCAAGTAGCAGAGCTACACGCACATACCACCATGCCTGGCTAATTTTTTAAATATTCTGTAGAGACGGTGTCTCACTGTATTACCCAGGCTGGTCTCAAACTCTTGGCCTCAAGCAGTCCTCCTATCTTGACCTCCCAAAGTGTTAGGATTACAGGCATGAGCCACTGTACCCAGCCTGTGGTTATGTTTCTGAAAAGGGTTCTTGGCCAGGCGCGGTGGCTCACTCCTATAAACTCAGCACCCTGGGAGGCTGAGATGAGTGGATCACTTGAGGTCGGGAGTTCGAGACCAACCTGGCCAATGTGGTGAAACCCCATCTCTACTAAAAATACAAAAATTAGCTGGGTCTGGTAGCAGGCACCTGTAATCCCAGCTACTCCGCAGGCTGAGGCCAGAGAATTGCTTGAACCCAGGAAGTGGAGATTGCAGTGAGCCGAGATTATGCCACTGCACTCCAGCTTAGGCGACAGAGGAAGACTCCATCTCAAAAACAAAAAGAGGGAAGGAGCTTCTTATCTTAGACGTATCTAGTGATGTACTTCTGGATTAAAGATATGATATCAGGTATTTGTTCAAACTAATTGAGAGGTGAATAGTTATACTCTTCTTCAATTTAAGATTTAAAGAAATCATCCCTGAAATTGAGATCAACATGGGATAAAGGAAAAAAAAAGCATTTAATTTAACATACAACAACCTTATACATGTAAGGGAGAAGCTCCTGATGATTAGCGTCCTTTAGTTATATTGAAGCCTATATCCCAGGAGGAGTAATTGGAAAAAAGCAAATTAATTTAATTCAAAAAATATGATTGAGCACACTAGTGGACTTGTGTTGAATCTTGCAAAGAACACACAGAAAACTGATGGTTTAGGCCGAGCACAGTGGCTCACGCCTGTAATCCCAGCACTTTGGAAGGCCAAGGCAGGCAGATCATTTGAGGTCAGGAGTTCGAGACCAGCCTGGGCAACATGGTGAAACACCATCCGTACTAAAAATACAAAAATTAGCCAGGTGTGGTGGCAGGCAACTGTAATCCCAGCTACTCGGAAGGCTGAGGCAGGAGAATCACTTGAACCCGGGAGGCGGAGGTTGCGAAGAGCCAAGGTAGCACTACTGTACTCCAGCATGGGTAACAGATTAAAATAAAATAAAATAAAGAAAGAAAAAGAAAACTGATGGTTTAGAGGAGAAAGCAAAGTACATATCTAAGTCACTATTATCCAGAGGAGAATAAGACAATTTCAAAAAATCAAAATGCTGCGGGAGTTGAAGTGAGGGAGGAGTCACATTTATTTGAGAGGTCCAGAGGAAGCTCTGTGGAAAAGAGAGAACAGGGGATGGCCCTGGAAAGACAGGAAGGCCTGGGCAGGGGGGATGGGGGCAGGAGGAGGCACTCCTGGCAGCAGACAGTGTGAGCAGGGGACACAGAGGAGGAAACTGTGGGCATTTTTCAGAGAATGCTGGATAGGAGGCAAAAGAAGACTGGAAATATACACATGGAGGCTGTGAGTGCCAGGCTAGCAAAGTTTACACTTATTATACAGGCATTAAGGATTTTTAAGCAACAGTATATATGTATGTGTGTATATATATACACACACACATTATATACATATTATGTATACATATGTACACATTATATAATGTACATATTACATAATGTACACATTATATACAGTACATATTACATAATGTACACATTATATACAGTACATATTACATAATGTACACATTATATACATATTACATAATGTACACATTATATACATATTACATAATGTACACATTATATACATATATGTATACATATTACATAATGTACACATTATATACATATATGTATACATATTACATAATGTACACATTATATACATATATGTATACATATTACATAATGTACACATTATATACATATATGTATACATATTATATAATGTACACATTATATACATATATGTATACATATTATATAATGTACACATTATATACATATATGTATACATATTATATAATGTACACATTATATACATATATGTATACATATTATATAATGTACACATTATATACATATATGTATACATATTATATAATGTACACATTATATACATATATGTATACATATTATATAATGTACACATTATATACATATATGTATACATATTATATAATGTACACATTATATACATATATGTATACGTATAATGCACACATTATATACATATATGTATACGTATAATGCACACATTATATACATATATGTATACGTATAATGCACACATTATATACATATATGTATACGTATAATGCACACATTATATACATATATGTATACGTATAATGTACACATTATATACATATATGTATACGTATAATGTACACATTATATACATTATATATAGAGAGAGCATTATTACAATTTACCTGTTTCTTGTTTATATTAACAATGCAAATGTACAGCTTGATGAATTTTCACAAACTAAACACACCTGTGGGACCAGCACTCAGATCAAGAAACAGAATATTACCACCACCCTAGAAGTCCTGTGTCCCTTCTAGGCACTGCCACTAAAGGGTAACATTATTCTGGCCTCCTGTACTACAGATTTGTTTTGCTCAGTATGGAGCTTATATCAATGGAAACATGGAGTGTGTACTCTCGTATCTGACTTCCTTTGCTCAACATTATGTTTGTGAAATTTGTAGTTTTCATGAATCGTAAATCATTCTTTTTGCTCCGTGTGTGTGTTACATTATATGTCCACCACAATTCATGTATCCATCCTATTTTATTTTACATAGTACTGCTGTAACATCCTGGCACACCCTTTAGTAAACGTATGTATTCATTTCTTTTGGGTCTCTGTGAGTGAAATTGCTGTGTCATCAAGTACTCATATGTTCAGCTTTAATAGCTACTGAGAGGCAGTTCATTCAATCTAGAGGCTAAGTCAAAGTGATTAGAGTAGATCAGTCAGTGGCTTTTCTGATAATTTGGGTTAGAATGAACAAATATATAGGCCGGGCGCGGTGGCTCACGCCTGTAATCCCAGCACTTTGGGAGGCCGAGGTGGGCGGATCACAAGGTCAGGAGATCGAGACCATCTTGGCTAACATGGTGAAACCCCGTCTCTACTAAAAATACAAAAAGTTAGCCGGGAGTGGTGGCGGGCACCTGTAGTCCCAACTACTCGAGAGGCTGAGGCAGGAGAATGGCGTGAACCCAGGAGGCGGAGCTTGCAGTGAGCCGAGATCACGCCACTGCAGTCTGGCCTGGGCTACAGAGTGAGACTCTGTCTCAAAAAAAACAAAAAACAAAAACAAAAAAAACAAATACGTGAATCAGAATGATGGTCCTGGTAGTAAAATGGATGGGAGACATGGTACATTTTCTAGGATTTGTTTATTCAGGGAGAGAGAAGAACCAGAAATATTTTTGAGGTGTTCCGTTTAGTTGGAAAAAAGAAGTTGAAAGAAGTTTTTTGTTTTGTTTTGTTTTTTGAGACAGAGTCTCAGTCTCACTCTGTCAGCCAGGTTGGAGTGCAGTGGCACGATCTCGGCTCACTGCAACCTCTGCCTCCCGGGTTCAAGCGATTCTTCTGCATCAGCCTCCTGAGTAGCTGGGATTACAGGCGTGTGCCACCACGCTTGGCTAATTTTTTATATTTTCAATAGAGATGGGGGTTCACCGTGTTGACCAGGCTAGTCTTGAACTCCTGACCTCAAGTGATCTGCCCTTCTCGGCCTTCCAAAGTGCTGGGATTATAGGCCTGAGCCACCACGCCTGGCCTGAAAGAAGTTTGATTTGTGGAGAGCAGATGAGACTGACTTTGAGTTAAGATGCAGGTGAGCACACCATTGTGTAGATTACAGATTTTTTTTTTTTTTTTTTTTTTTTACAAACAATGATTATTGAAGCAGCTGGTGTGGTTAGAATCATGGAAGAAAATAACAAAGAGAACTGCCAAGAGGGTAGTGAGGCCAAGGGCCAACAAGTCATCACCACTGGCGTTGGCCTCAGGAGTCCTTGGTGACCTTCCAGGGAACAGCGTCTGGAGAGCAGAGTGTTGGACAGGAGCAAAGGCAGAGACAGCAGCGAAAGCACAGGGAGCATGGAGGGTCACTGAGAGGGCAGGCCTTCCACAGCGGGGAGTTTGCCTTATGAGAAAGGACATTCTCCCCCCGGAAATAGTGATTCAATAAGTCATACAATTTATGATACCTGAAACATATCTTTATAGTAAAATCATTCAGTTTCATAACTGTTTAAACATAGTTTAAAGGATGGTTCCGCTCATTTCTATTAAAACTTTTGTAACACAAAACCATAGTTACAGTTTAATGCAAACAGAACAGATGGGGAAACCATTCACTTCTAATTCTAATTTTTAGTAGCTCTAGTTCTTAAAACCCATACTGGCTCTAGTTAATCACAGGCCATCTATTTACCAACCTGCTAAGAATAAAGAGAGAGAAATAAAAACTAGGAAAGGTGGATGCAAGGTGGATGCATCGTATCCAGCAGTTCTGATGCTGTGTCAGGAAGAGCAGCAGGCTCAGAATAGGATTTGATATTTTCCCAAAGAAACAGGGGCCAAGGGTGAGAGGGAAATGTGAAGACCAAGTACACACTTCATAAAGCTTTTCCAAATGACTCTGTGTCTGCAGTCCAGATGAGGAGGGAAACTTAGATGAATGACTTTTTTCCCTGTGAAATGACTTATTTGACACAGTTACCCAGAACACAGCTAAGCCCAGAAGGAAATAAGTAAAGGCTTCTAGCCTTGAAAATAGATGTCATTCAATCTATGTTGTCAGTCTCCAGTATCTCTAAGAACATATTCCGGTGCTCTCATAAAGCCTCTTTACTCTCAAACCCTATTCCTAAAAGCAGGGTTTTGGGGGGGCCTCAAAAAATAAAAAGCTGCCAGTTAAAACATGCTTTATTTTTATCTTATGGACCTTATAAATCATACAGTTGTTTCTCTTTAGATGGTTACTGAAAAGCTCAGAACCAGCCGGGCACATTGGCTCATGTCTGTAATCCCAGCACTTTGGGAGGCTGAGGCAGGAGAATATATATATATATTTATATATATATATAAATAATTTTTTTTTTTTTTGAGATGGAGTTTCGCTCTGTCGCCCAGGCTGGAGTGCAGTGGCACAATCTCGGCTCACTGCAACCTCCACCTCCGGGTTCAAGGTATTCTTCTGCCTCAGCCTCCTGAGTAGCTGGGTCTGTAGGCACCCGCCACCACGCCTGGCTAATTTTTGTATTTTTAGTAGAGATGGGGTTTCACCATATTGGCCAGGCTGGTCTCAAAAAAAAGTGCTGGGTTTACAGGCGTGAGCCACCATGCCCAGCCTTTATCTTACTACATTTTCTAAAGCTGCCTTATTTCCTTTATGAGTTGGAGAGTGCTTAAATAAAAACGTCAACACATAATAAATAACAAAAGTGGGCCAGGCACAGTAGCTCACGCCTGTAATCCCAGCACTTTGGGAGGCCGAGGCGGGCGGATCATCTGAGTCCAGAAATTCGAGACCAGCCTGGCCAACGTGGCGAAACCCCGTCTCTCCTAAAAATGCAAAAAATAAATTAGCCGGGTGTGGTGGTGGGCGCCTGTAATCCCAGCCACTCGGGAGGCTGAGGCAGGAGAATCGCTTGAAACCAGGAGGCAGAAGTTGCAGTGAGCCAAGATCACACCATTGCACTCCAGCCTGGGCAACAAGAGCAAAACTTGGTCTCAAAAATAAAATAACAAAAGTGAGACCAAATGGCACAGGCAACATGACAGCAAGAAGTGACTGTAAAAAACTAATGTAGAAAAGATGCAAAAGAAAACTATAAACAAAAACAGATTCATGAACTCAAAAAGCTTATTTAATATCGTAGAGCTTCTGAGTTTAAGGATAAACAACTTGTCACACTTCTCAAGATCCTCTGAGGGCATCCTTGTGTCATATCCTGAAATAGCTATTCATTTTCATAGTGATGACTGACTCATCAAGAGGGGGCTACGTTAAATACTGTGGATCCTGTTAAAGGAAAGCATATATTCCATTTTTAAAGTAAAATTTGTTTGCAAAGATAAGCTTTTATGAGTTCTCATTATGAAATGATGTCAGAAAAGTTAAGGTTTCTGTAACAGAGGAGTTTGTCAATCTCTAGAGCGTTCTGAGGAGAGCCTATTTATCTGTATAGAGAACTACTTCCAGCAGGGAGGCTGTCTGACCTTGTGTATCCCAACAAAAGAAAAAGAAAATGAACCATGTGCCTGAAGGAAGTGTGTCAACTTTCCACTAATCACATATTCAGTTCCTTTGAAATTAAAACAAGTTTCACTTAGTGCCTCAGAGATGACTTTAGAGTTGGTGTCGGGTTACATAATGAAACAATATTTTTTCTTACTTGTCAGGAAATAACCTCTTACAGGGGTTATTTCTGTAAACCCCACTTTCTGGAAAACAAGACACACTGTATCCTGTCCTTATTGGGTTTTTGCTCTGTATTTTGAACCAGGAGGACGTGGGCTGCGAGGAGAAGCTGTACTTTGGCTTGAATGAGTACAGCAAGTCTCTGCAGTGGGGGATCACGAGCCCACTTCTGAGATGTGACGAGACTTTTGAAAAAATGGTGAACACACTCTTGGAGAGGTAAATAGTAAATAAGGCCTTCTGCTCTTCTCTCTAGCTGTACTTGCAGATCTAAAATAGCCAAAAGCCTTTTGTGTCAGTGCTACGGGGTGTTTGATGGAGCCCTTGCAGATGACATGCAAAGGCCAAATTAAAACAGCCTTTCCTAAGATGCCCTACTATTGTTTTATGTGATCATCCAAGACCAATGAAGGAAAATACAACCAAAGTGGGCCATTGCACTACTTTTCATGCTGAGTCAGCTCCCGGTCATACTTCATTGCCATCATCAGGAGATGGATAGGGCAGAGAGGGATTTGCTTATTCAAGACCTGCTTCTGGCTGGGCGCGGTGGCCCACGCCTGTAATCCCAGCACTTTGGGAGGCCGAGGCGGGCGGATCACGTCAGGAGATCGAGACCACCCTGGCTAACACGGTGAAACCCCGTCTCTACTAAAAATATGAAAAATTAGTCAGGCGTGGTGGCGGGTGCCTGTAATCTCAGCTACTCGAGAGGCTGAGGCAGGAGAATGGCGTGAACCCGGGAGACGGAGCTTGCAGTGAGCCAAGACCACGCCACTGCACTCCAGCCTGGGTGACAGAGCGAGACTCCGTCTCAAAAAAAAAAAAAAGTCCTGCTTCTCTGAGCTCCGGCCTCTCCTACCCTACGCCTCAGACTTTGACATTTTTCCCTCTTTTCTCCCCTGTCCACCACAGGCAAGGACCCTAAGATGATTCAGTAAAAACTAAACTTTACTATGAGAGATTTGAAGTATACACTGGAAGAAATTAAAAAGCAATCAGATAATTGAGGTGAATTCAGTTCTTGGGGCGCCTCCTCCAGTCCCTGGCCTTAGGGATTAAGGAACATAACTCTGCTGTCTTCTCTTCCCTTTTCTAAAAAAAGAAAAAAAAAAAATCCCCATTTCCAGATTAAACTCTGAAAGAGTTTTTTTTCCCTCTGTGACCTTGAATCATAGATTCAGAGGTAGGTAGAGACATTAGAATTTACCTAACCTAATAAAGGTCCCTTTCTGCCCTCCACAATATTCTGTTTGATCATCCAATGTTGGGGCGATTGGGCTTTATTTTATGAGGCGAATTCTAATTTTTAGTAGCTGTAGTTCTTAGAATGGCTTTAATTGATCATATTATTTAACATCTATTTAACAAACCTGCCCATGATTTTGCTAAGAAAAAAGAAAAGGAAATTAAAATGAGGACCTATGGATGCATCCTATTCAGCAAATTATAATACTGCATTCGGAAAGAGCACAGGCTCAAGTAGGGTTTGATATTTTTGCAGCTGTTGGATTTGGGAAGTCTTAACTGACACTGTGACATTAATCCTTTCACAGCACATGTAGTCTTAATTTTCCAAAACCATTCCATGAGTACCCCCTTTAAGCGTTCCTACCCACCTGTTACATCTACCAGCTTGAAATGCATCTTCTTTTTCTGGTAACATCATTCAGAGTTTCCTAACTTTTATTTTAAATGATGATCCCATCAACTTCCTATTGTAGTTTTGTGCTACAAAAGTTGTAAGTATTGTTTAATGCAAGCTTAACAGATTGGAGAAGCTGTGCACTTCTAACTTCATGATTCTTTCAGAGTATGAAACAGAAATGCCAGATAGCAAAGTTACCATTTATTCTAACTTTGGCTTTTCTACGTGACCCAGCAAAAAGCATTAAGCTTGAAACATAGATTATCTATACTTATTTCCTCCAACCCAGTCACCCCAGCCTAACAGTAGCTATGACTTACTGAATACCTGAAGGGACCAGCCCAGGATTTATTGAACTGAAGGATTTCTTCATTTCTACCCAACCAGCTAAATCCTTGCAATGTGTGAAGACATTGGTAGAGACTGGATAAAATATAGACCTAGCTTTGTCTCTGATCAGTTGTATGAACTGGGACAAGCAACTGAACTTCTCTCTGCCCCTGAACTCATTCTCTTTCTATGAAAAGGCAGAGTGGGCTAGGTGCGGTGGCTCACACCTGTAATCCCAGCACTTTGGGAGGCTGAGGTGGGCGGATCACCCGATGTCAGGAGTTTGAGACCAGCCTGATCAACATGGAGAAACCCTGTCTCTACTAAAAATACAAAATTAGCTGGGCACATGCCTGTAATCCCAGCTACTTGGGAGGCTGAGGCAGGAGAATTGCTTGAACCCGGGAAGCAAAGGTTGCAGTAAGCCGAGATTGCACTACTGCACTCCAGCCTGGGTGACAGAGCGGGACTTCATCTCGAAAAAAGAAAAAGAAAAGGCAGAGTTGTTCATATACAGGGCATCTTGGTCCTTTCCAGTTCTAAAACACCTCAAAAGTGTTCATGTGTTATTCATTTGATAGCTGTCATTGGCATTTCTTTGACCTGGAGGTTTTCTGTGCAAGGCCAGTGGACCACTTGTTGTATTTTAAGTAGAATTATAGAATGGAACAAAGGTGAACTCCCCCATCAGCCTACCCAGCTGCTGGTGGCTGCACTGCTACCAAATGGCAACCAGAAAGAAAGTGCACAGCCCCAGCCTTATTCTACCAGGTGCCACGAGAGCCCTGGCCAACCTTGGACCCAGGGCCCACTTTGCCAGCACCTACTTTCTTTCTTTTTCTTTTCTTTTTTATTTTTTTTAAGACAGACTCTCACTCTGTAGCCCAGGCTGGAGTGCAATGGCATGATCTCGGCTCACTGCAACCTTCACCTCCCGGGTTCAAGTGATTGTCCTGCCTCAGCCTCCCAAGTAGCTGGGATTACAGGCGCCCACCACCATGCCCAGCTAATTTTTATATTTTTAGTAGAGATGGGGTTTCACCATGTTGGCTAGGCTGGTCTCGAACTCCTGATCTCAAGTGATCCACCCACCTTGTCCTCCCAAAGTGCTGGGATTATAGGCGTGAGCCACCGCGCCCAGCCTACTTTCTTTTTTAAAAAATTTTATTTTTATTCAGCAGCAGAAGTACTGCTGGGCAGTGTGCCCAGGGTAGCCAAGCACCTGCTTTCTTGACTAGCAGCTCTTCATGCCTGTAACTGGGTCCTCTTTGCCCATTTGTACTCATTTTGTCATCAGGCCTGGCTGAGGCGTAGCACCAAAAGGAGAGATTTGTTTTCTACCTCCTCTACAATTGTAAAAACTGCCAATTTTAACAAAGGGATCCTCTTCCCTGGCAGTCCAGGCTTAGGGGAAAATGGTACCAGAGGCTGCTGCTGCTGCTACCAGGCTCAGATTTGCTTGGCTCCTTTGACGTAGCCAGCTCTCAGGTGATGAAGCTACAACACTAGGGGGTGCTATTTCTCCAGTCAGCTCTAAGTTTCTCCAGCACCAAGGAACAGTTTATGGAAAGATAGAGATTGCTATCTGTGAGGCTGACCTCAGATTAGTAGTAATAATTACCCTTTTTATGTCTAATACTCGACAGATATTACATTAATGCCTCAGTTTCCTGTATTGTAATCTTATATATCAGAGAAATAAGTGGACAGTGCTGCCGTTCTAACCCAGTACCACCAGCAAGAGGTGAGGATCCAGGGATTATCCATAATGACTATGCTGGCAATGAATGGAATAGACCAGTGTGTCTCAGAATTTAATGTGCATGCAATTCCCCGGGAGTCTTGTTAAGCTTCAGATTCTGATTAGTAGGTCTGGGGTGTTGAGATTGAGCATTTCTAACAAGCTCCCAGGTGCTGCTGCTGCTGGTGGTCTATGGACCATACTTTGAGAAGAGAGGGTCTCTAGACAATCTCTAAACCCCTTTACTGTGCTGTACTTATCCCAACAGGTTGACTCACATGCTTTGGAAGCTCGACCTTTTCCTTCCAGTGATGTGGGATCCCAGGTCATTCTAGAGCTAAAGCCCCACCACTGATCAGTAGCCGCTTCCCCACCATGCTTAATCTGCATTCTTACTGCACAGGCCTTGCTGCTCCCAGCTGGCCCTGCTGCCTGAGTGCTAGTGCCTTGTGTTCTGTTGAAGGTACCCCAGGCTGCACAGCATGGTCGTCCGCTGCTATCTTCTCATCCAGCAGTACTCTGAGGCCCTGATGGCTCTCACCACCATGGCGTCACTCCGAGACCACAGCACACCAGAAACACTCAGCATTATGGATGACCTCATCAGCTCCCCAGGCAAAAACAAAAGTGGGAGGGGACACATGCTCATTATCAGGGTGCCCTCGGTGCAGCTGGCGATGCTAGCCAAGGAGCGGCTACAGGAGGTGCGTGACAAACTGGGTCTGCAGTATCGGTTTGAGATCATCCTTGGGAACCCAGCCACCGAACTCAGTGTTGCAACTCACTTTGTGGCGCGATTAAAGGTTAGCAATGGACAGACATTTCTCCTTTAAAATACCATTTGTTTCTCTTTTCTAGGAATCCTACATAGGTGGCTCAGGGGCCTGAGTTTAATAGAATCACATGTGTGATTCCATGACAATGATAATGCTAAATTAAGGGACATATTCACTTTCTTAATTAGAACCAGTTTGTAAAGATTGCCCAGCCCCTTTATAGCATGCAGTTAGTGCATGCAGTTGGTCTTCCATGCTCTCCAACTGCAGGTGCAAAAAATGAGATGACCCAATTTGACCCCATGTTTATTGGCCTTGTTCAAGATGCATGTAGCCCATGGCCATCTGTTTTCTCAGAAAAAAAGGTAAGTTGTCCTCTGAGACCTCTGTGGGGTAATGTTTTAAGTATCCTCAACTCACTAATTCTTTTCTGTTCATCTAGCCTCTCTGTGAGCTCATGTCTAGAGTCGGTATTCTGTTTCATCTTCAGTACTCAGAACTGTTCCTAGCCCTCTTGCATGTGGATTCCTCAACAGTTTGTTGTTTCTTTTTACTTGCTTTGACCCTCAGCCCCAAGGCTTTGGCTGGACTGAGACTTCGCCAGGCTCGCTACAGAAGGGTTTAGTGCATGACTGAGTCCCTCACTGCTCCCTCTGCACGGCCAGTGATTGACTGCTTCTGCCCTTCCTCTCCTGTCAGGCATCAGGGTGAGAGGAGTAGAACCCTCAACCAACTAACCTAACTCCCTACCTATGCCTGACTCGGTTTTTCTGGGCCTGTAATCCAGTGGGGCCTAGCCATTAGAAAGCATTTAATCAAATATCCACCTACATGTTGGTATGGAACTGAGCTAGCTACTGTATGTCTGAGTTAGACCAACTTGTATCTGCACCCTATACATTAAATACTGAGCTAAATTGGGTTAAGGAAAATCTGGTTCAGCACAAATTTTATGAAAAGAAGGCACATAGTCTTGGGGGAATTTGCATTTTCACCCTGGGCTGCGGTTTCCCATCCGCAAAATGAGAGAATTGGGCTGTATAATCTCTAAGACTTCTAATTTGGGGATGATTATTTAGTGTTCAAAAATTGTTCTGGGCCGGGCGCAGTGGCTCACACCTGTAATCCCAGCACTTTGGGAGGCCGAGGCAGACGGATCACGAGGTCAGGAGATCAAGACCATCCTGGCTAACACGGTGAAACCCTGTTTTTACTAAAAATACAAAAAAAAATTAGCCGGGCGTGTATTCCCAGCTACTCGGGAGGCTGAGGCAGGAGAATGGTGTGAACCCAGGAGGCGGAGCTTGCAGTGAGCTGAGATCGCACCACTGCACTCCAGCCTGGGCGACAGAGCAAGACTCTGTCTCAAAAAAAAAAAAAAAAAAAATTGTTCTGGAGATGTAAATCTTCTTCTTGTGTTCAGTTAGCTAACCTAAATTGAATAATCCAAAATGCAGACAAAATATCTTGTATTAGCTTGATAAGCAACTGGAACAAATAAAATTGTCCAAAAAATAGAAACTCCTAAATTTAGAAGTTGTAACATTTATGTTTCATATATAGATACATGTTCACAATTTTATGTTATAGTCATAGACTACATTACAGTGGAATTCCTAGGATGAATTACAAAACTCCAGAAACGCTTCTTACAGTATAATTCATGGAGACCTGAATTATGGGCTTGAGACCATTTGAATATTGCTAATGATGAAGAATTTGGAGGCCGGGCACAGTAGCTCACACCTGTAATCCCAGCACTTTGGGAGGCCGAGGCAGGCAGATCACAAGGTCAGGAGATCGAGACCATCCTGGCTAACACGGTGAAACCCTGTCTCTACTAAAAATACAAAAAATTATCTGGTCGTGGTGGCGGGCGCCTGTGGTCCCAGCTACTTGGGAGGCTGAGGCAGGAGAATGGCGTGAACCCGGGAGGCAGAGCTTGAAGTGAGCTGAGATTGTGCCACTGCACTCCAGCCTGGGCGACAGAGCAAGACTCTGTCTCAACAAAAAAAAAAAAAAAAAAAAGAATTTGGAAAGGCGGACAATCAGCAGCACCATGCTGATTCTCCCACATCTGTTGCCAGAGATGACCTAAATGCACGTGAGGCTGCTGGGTCTTCTCCTAGTCTCTTTTGACACTGATTAAGTGAAGCTACTTACAGAGTCTTCAATCATGTGTTCAGAAGGGCCAGTCACTAAGTCAGTATAAATCAGTCTGTCCTAAATAATTTACCCCTCTGGACCACTGTTGGAAAACCACAGTCAAGGCCTGAGGTTCTTCACCTGGCTGCTAGCTCATCAGAATCACCTGCAGGGCTTTCAAAGGGACATTAGTTGAGGATCACTGTGCCCTAAACGAAGGGGGCCTCAAGTTATGACTTCTCAAGGCAGTGACATCTTCCTCAATTGGTATGAGTAGCTGCCAGGCAACAAGTACGCATAAGAGAGTCCCATATTCTGGCCGTTGTGATGGCTCATGCCTGTAGTCCCAGCTACTGGGAGCCTGAGGCAGGAGGTTTGCTTGAGCCCAGGAGTTTGAGGCTGCAGTGAGCTATGATCCCACCACTGCACTCCAGCCTGTGCAACAGAGTGAGACCCTGTCTCTTAAAAATATATAAAAATAGACAAGTCCCAAATTCTCAAAATCACTGGATCACATCAGTCCTTTTTATACTCTGTATTTGTGTGGGAGTAAACATATGAGATCATGTTGGGACGTTCACATCCTAAGCAAGACTGAATTGTCAAGTAGATTCTGGTTCACTCATTTATTTCTAAGTTACCAACCTCCTTCACCATTTTCAGGATAGCAAGATTGTGCCTTCTATCTCTACTTTTGGGTAAAATCTAACACTACTTCTATTATGTGATCTTATTTTTGTGCTTACCCCTAATTATCCTGTTGTGTATTGTGGTTAACTTATACTGATCATGACCCCTTTGGAAGGATACGAAGTTTAAGTCAGTTCCTCCAGAAGGCAGGTGAAGCTTTCATTAGATGTCCTTGGTCTTAAGCCTTGTATTATCCTTGAACTCAGTGATCATCCCATCTTTTGTGTTAAGTGCTTCTGCAATAAAATCATCTTGAGGGCCTGATTGACGCACAGTAGAACTGTAGCCATCAGTCATCAGAAGAAGCAATGTGATGGAAAAGCATTTTATAGTGGGTTTGGCTAGCTGTGGTTGATCAAGAGTAAAAGTGAGATTTGACTACTAATTTTCTGAAAATAAATATCCTCATATAGGTCAGGTGCAGTGGCTCACGCCTATAATCCCAGCACTTTGGGAGACTGAGGCAGGCAGATCGCTTGAGGTCAGGAGTTCAAGACCAGCCTGGCCAACATAGCGAAACCCCATCTCTCCTAAAAATACAAAAATTAGCCAGGTGTGGTGGTGGGCACCTGTAATCGCAGCTTCTCAGGAGGCTGAGGCAGGAGATTCGCTTGAACCCGGGAGGCGGAGGTCGCCATGAGCCAAGATTGTACCACTGTACTCCAGCCTGGGTGAGAGTGAGACCCTGTCTCAAAAAAAAGAAAAAAAAAAGTCCTCATACAGTAAAACATTTTAACTGTTATTCCATTAATATAACCTGACCTCTTCCTGGTAAAGCCATGACCTATATAGAGATAGTTCTGGGAGATAAAACACATTCAGGGAGAAACCCAGTGTCAGGGATACCATGCGTCCAGTGTGAAGGTAATCAGTGAAGTGATTTCTATTCCAGAATGGTTTGCTTTAAATGAGACAATGTTACGGTTCCCCCTGACATGAAATGGTATGGAAAATTAAATTTTCACAGAGAATTTTTCTTCTAGCATTAAAAAAATCTTTTTGACACATTGATTTTTCTAAAACACGGAAAGTCTGTGAAACTCGTGAACAGTTACGTAGATTCCCTATTTCCCCTTAGTATGCACATATATAATAAAAGATTGGACAACAAGTAAAAGCCTAAGAATGGTTAAGCTTCTTCCAGTTTTACAAATTATAGAAATTTTATTTGAAGTGATTGTGGGAATGTTTATTTCTAAAGACTGGCTTTTCTTTATTGAGCCTTTTCTAGGCATCAGCAAATCATCAATCAAACCCTATTATCTTTTGCCTGGTGACTTTCTTTTTATCCCATTTTGTGCTTAGCAAAGGAAGTACCAGTCTATTTTAAAATAAAATTGTATGCATTACTGGCCGGGTGTTGTAGCTCACACCTGTCCACGGCACTCCAGCCTGGGCAACAGAGCAAGACTCCATCTCAAAAAAAAAAAAAAAATTGTATGCATTACTTAACACCTTGCTTCTTAGTCTGTTCCCCTAAAACATTATCAGAAATGTCAGTTCATTGCTTATAATAACTCCTGCTAGAAAGGTAATAAAAAGTATAGGTACATGCTACACACTTAATGAAAAGTAGTAGAAACCACCTTATCTACTTAAGAGATGGTCATTTTTCTTTCTGTTCTAAATAAAATAGACACATTTGTAAGATCATTTTACTTTTGAATATTTTTCAGATTGGCGGGATTACTTTTCATTGATATATTCGTTTTCAAGATTGGTGTTCCATTTATTAAAGATGTGTATGTCTGTGTATATGTGTGTTTATATGAAAAATTGATACTTAATAGATTCTTTGAGAAACCATGAGCCAATTACATTACCCCTCCAAATGAGGGGCAGTTTCGTTTTGTTGTTTTTTTCTCAATCCAGGTCTGGTTATATTTTTAGCCTTCTTGAGAGAGATTCTTTCAAGGCCCTAAGCCAATAATTGCTTATTAGTTATTTTAAAAGTCAGTAAAGCAAGAAGGAGGGAAAATAACTATCAAGAGTGGTTCAGTGTTTTCATATTTTCTTGGTGAAATGTCTGTTGTAATGGTATTCTGAGATTCTTTTCTGAGTCATTCACAACTGAAACTCTTTTTCAGTCTTCCGATCCCAAGAATTTCTCCAATGTGTGAAGAAAGTATATTTAAGTGCCTTGATTCAGGTAGTTTAGCCAGGATTTCTGTAAGGTTTCCATCACTAGTGGGGTATTTCACATTGTATGTGTTTTTGGCTTGTGTTACTAATGTCTGAGGTATACCAGCATCTCCTGTTTTATCCTACTGAGATAAAAAACTACAGCCCTCATTCCTACAGAAGTGCCTTGTATATGTGACGTAGTAGCAGTTAAAATATACATAACATACACATATATAAACACTTAGTGGAGTAATTTGAAAGCACAGTGTGTCTAAAATCTGGACTTAGAAACCTGTAAAAAAGGTGGAAACTTAAATGAGAGTTTTAGTTTTAATATATGGGTCTCTTTCTATAGAGTTGGAGAGGAAATGAACCAGAAGACTGGATCCCTCGGACATACCAAGATTTAGACGGTCTACCTTGTATTGTGATATTAACTGGCAAAGATCCTCTTGGAGAAACCTTTCCCAGGTACAATTTCAATAATTAATTCTATTTTTCATCAGTTGCCCAGCTGAACTGATGATTAAAACTTGGCTAATGGCCCAGTCATTTCCTTTGTTTGGCAGGTAATGAGAAGGAGGATTGTTTAATGCAGGGATATAAGAAATACAGCCATACAACCTTCTTTTTTTCTTTTTTTTAGCTTTTCAGAGAGCACCCAGCAATTTTGGGAATGGGCGATAGCCACATTTGAGAAATGTCAGAGAGGCAGGGAGGAAAAGCAGGATTTTTTTTTTTTTTATAAAGTGCTTTGTCTTTGTTAATCTGCTATTCCTGCACCCCTCAAGGATCTAGACTCCGTAGACTGGAGGGCAACAACAACAACAATAAAAGCATTAGTTGAATGCTCACTGTGCATGTCAGGCAGTGCCCTAAATGCCTTACATGTATTCAGTCCTTAAAACAACCATATGAACCCGACACTATCCACTCTTTTTATATTCGAAGAAAATGAAGCACAGAGAAGTGAAGGTCATAACAGCTGGGAGGTGGCAGAGCTGAGGTTTCGGTCAAGGCTCACCTGGCACTGAAACCTATGATTTTAACTGCTGTGTGTTGCATCCAGATCACCAGGCACACATACACACTGCGTGCCTGGCCAGATAGACTCACCAACAACACAATTACTTTTGTTCAGGTCTTTGAAGTACTGTGACCTCCGGTTAATTGACTCAAGCTATTTAACTCGCACGGCCTTGGAGCAGGAGGTGGGTCTGGCATGCTGCTATGTCTCAAAAGAGGTCATCCGGGGACCCACTGTTGCCCTGGACCTCAGCGGGAAGGAGCAGGAGAGAGCTGCTGTCAGTGAGAATGACTCCGATGAGCTGCTCATCGACCTGGAGCGGCCCCAGAGCAATAGCAGCGCTGTCACAGGGACCTCGGGTCAGTACTTTCTTTTCTCTTTCATGGAGTGAGAGACATGAGTCAGGAGGTGTGTAGGAATTTGGAAGGCAGAGGCATTTACTGACACCCCAACGGCCTTCAGAGGAGCCTTCAGGGACTGGCATCCTCTCCAGACCCAGCTCCAGGGGGGAGATGCTTGGAAAACTTGACTGTTGAACAGCCACAAAATACTTTTCTGGGTAAACATTTAAGGAAGAGCTTGGTAATAGGCTAAAAACAATTTTATCAACTCTAGCCTGTACCATTTTCCCTAGTCTTTTCTACCCTTAATCTTCTCATGGTTATTATGCATCTCTTATTTGCACAAAGGCCCTGTTTTTCTTCCAGGTCCTAAAGCTGTATGTTTGTGCTAAATGGCTTAGTACCTGGCACAAAATGTTTCCTAGAATGAATGAATGAATGAATGGCTTTTCTAAACAGTTAACAGCAAGCATTGTATGCTGAGGGCTCCTCTGGGGCCACTGTCAGTGGTGAAGGCCCCACCCTGTAGCCTGCTGGCCTCTGTCTTGCAGCATTACTGCAGTTCTATGGCAGTGCCTGGCATGAATTTTCTTCTGATAAATTGTAGTATAGCAAATGCAGCACTCTTTCCATTTTTTCTGATTATGAAAGTAATAAAGCTTAATGCAGAAAACATGGAAAATGTCGGCCGGGTGCAGTGGTCCTGTAATCCTAGCACTTTGGGAGGCCGAGGCGGGTGGATCACCTGAGGTCAGGAGTTTGAGACCAGCCTGGCCAACATGGTGAAACCCCATCTCTACTAAAAATACAAACAATTAGCTGGGCGTGGTGGCTCACGCCTGTAGTCCCAGCTACCCTGGAGGCTGAGGCAGGAAAATCACTTGAACCCAGTAGGTGGAGATTGCAGTGAGCCAAGATCACACCACTGCACTCCATTCTGGGCGACAAGAGGAAAACTCTGTCTCAAAAAAAAGAAAGAAAGAAAGAGAGAGAAAAAAAAGAAAGAAGAAAGAAAACATGGAGAATGTAACAAAGTACAGAGAATTCTGAGATTAAAAATGAAACACACTCCCACTTCCAGAGGTAACCACTCTTAATGTTGGGTCGCATGCCCCTCCTTCTCCCCTCACCCCCCCCTTTTTTTTTTTTTGTTGAGATGATGGAGTTTCGCTCTTGTCCCCCAGGCTAGAGTGCAGTGGCACAATCTCAGCTCACTGCAACCGCCAGCTCCCGGGTTCAAGCGATTCTCCTGCCTCAGCCTCCTGAGTGGCTGGGATTACAGGCGCCTGCCACCATGCCCAGCTAACTTTTGTATTTTTAGTAGAGATGAGGTTTCACCATGTTGGCCAGGCTGGTCTCGAACCCCTGACCTCAGGTGATCCACCCGCCTCAGCCTCCCAAAGTGCTGGGATTACAGACGTGAGCCACTGCGCCCAGCCCCTCACCCTTTTTTTGAACTATCATTGAGATCCTTCCATCACTCTGACACATACATGCGAACACACCATAATTTTGTCCAAAAGCAGCACTGGTCTTCCTGTCCATTCTGGCAGCAGCTGCTGGATGGCTCTGGGCAGGAACGAAAGAGGAGGGGTCTGTGGGGTTTGCTGTTGATAGTGACCCTCAGCCTGGAGTTGCTGGAGCTGCCCTGCTCGCCCAGCCAGGGGTTAGGGCTGACCGTGTGGACCACTCTACCTGCCTCAACCCCACTGCAACAGGCTCCCCAATTTTCTCTCTGAGAGCAGTTTCAGAATAGAGTCAAGGAGTTTGAAGGATAGTAAAAGTTCACAGAAGGGGGGTGGGGGATAACATCTGGAAGCTTTTGGATACCAGCATGAGGAGGAGGAGCGCAGCCTGTCTTCCTTCCTGTGGTTCTTGCATCCCACTCCTTCCTCTCCCTCACTTGAGCTGCCCCACAAAGTGAGCGCTTCCCTGGCTTTGCTCTGCTGAACTCACAAAGGTGGTTTGCCCTTGGCTACTGTGTCCCTCCCTACAGACCACGCTCACAACACGGAGCACAGGGACCCCAGCCATGGCTGACTCAGAGGGTGACGGGGAGGTTCACTGCCCAGAACGCACAGTGCTGCGGGGAGAAGGCAAGCTCTCCCCCAAGGCAGAGGGACACAGGCAGCTGAGCAAGTGAAGGGGTGGGTTTTAATCATGTCTTGTTGATGGCTGTTCATTCAGGATCTCCCAAGGTTGCGATTCGACCTCCATGTCTGGGCAGCAACAAGCTGAGCTCAGAGAGGGCCTTTAGTTGAGCTTTTGCTTTGTCTTTAAACCAAAGAGTGGCTGGTCTATTAGGAGGACAAACACACTTGAAAGGAACTGGTCAAATGTGTGGGGCTACTTTAGGGAAAAGCCACCGGCCTTGGAGTCGCATGTGCCTACGTCCCGCTTCGCGCAGGGCATCCCCCACCCTAGCTTCGGAGTCCATGGCAGGGGTTGCAGTCCGGGGACCTGATCTGAAGCCAGAGGCATGAGGCCCTCAGCCCCTAGAAGGAAGCCAGTTCTGCCAGGACAGGACTTGAATGTGGAGCCTGTGTTGGGTGGGGTCCTGGGAGGAATCAGAGGGCAGACCCAAACCAGGTCATTTGAGGAGAGTTTAGTAGAGGGACTGTTTACTAAGATGTGAACAGAACTTGGAAAAGGAGCAAGAGGTGTGCTGTGCCGGGGGGTGGTTAACCCCAGGGAGCCCTGGCCACCGTGGGCCTGACACAGGGAGGGGTGGGAGCACCTCTCCAGACCTGAGCCGCAGCCCACAGTAGAGAAAGGTGGTTCACCCCTGGAGACCATGCAGGGGGAAGCCAGGGAAGAAGCACCCCATCTCCTTCTGGTGGCTGCCATTGGCCAAACCCACTGAGAAGCCAGGGCAAGGAAGCAACACGGAGCAGCGTGGAGAGCGGCAAAGAGAAGACTTCTTGCTCAGGGTCTGCAGCTGCGGAGCCGAGCCCAGTGTCCGCTGCTTTCCTGGCCTTTGCCTCCTTCCACACCTTAGATCAGTAACAGGGCTGCTGTGGGGTGGGTTCTGTCTGTTCTCTCACAGGTTCCATCATGGAGAATGGAGTGAGCTCTTCCAGCACAGCTGACAAGTCCCAGAAGCCGTCCCTGACCCCCAGCTTTCAGAGCCCAGCCACCAGCTTGGGGCTGGATGAAGGGGTCTCCGCCAGCTCAGCTGGAGCTGGAGCCGGGGAGACTCTGAAGCAGGAGTGTGACTCCCTGGGCCCCCAGATGGCGAGCAGCACCACCTCCAAGCCATCATCGTCGTCCTCAGGACCCAGGACCCTCCCATGGCCGGGACAGCCCATCAGAGGCTGCCGGGGCCCACATGCAGCCCTGCCACCAGTGGTGATCCTATCCAAAGCGGCCTACAGCCTCCTGGGCTCCCAGAAGAGTGGCAAGCTGCCATCCTCCTCGTCCCTGCTGCCCCACGCCGACGTGTCCTGGGTGAGCTCCCTGCGGCCGCTCCTGAGCAAGGACATGAGCAGTGAGGAGCAGTCCCTCTACTACAGGCAGTGGACCTCGGCCCGGCAGCACCACGCCGACTACAGCAACCAGCTGGACCCGGCCTCTGGCACCCGAAACTTCCACCCCCGGCGGCTCCTGCTGACAGGGCCCCCACAGGTAGGGCCAAGCCAGCCGGGGCCGTTTCTTAGGCTGGGGTTGGCACGTCTTCCTCAAGAAGTAGAAGCCAGAGAACCTCCTGGGGGTGGAGCAGGTGTGACAGAGCAGTGAGGACCTCATTCAGGCTTCTCAGGCAGGAGACACTGCAGAGCCAAGGTGTAAAATCTCTTTTCTCTTTTCCTCCCCACTCTTTCCTGCCTCCACTCCTCCCCAATTAAAAATCTTTCCGTTAGGTGGGAAAGACGGGCTCCTATTTACAGTTCCTCAGGATCCTCTTCCGCATGCTCATCAGGCTCCTGGAGGTGGATGTGTATGATGAGGAGGAGATCAACACCGGTGAGTGCTGAGCCCAGGGAGTGGGCAGAGAGGCAAGAGACAAAGACATTGAACTGCAAATCCCGGGAACTTGCTTTTGGCTTCTGGGATTTCTACAGTGCCTAACCTGCAGTTATTGGGAGGCTAAAGATAATGTGCCCAAGGCCGGGCATGGCGGCTCACGCCTGTAATCTCAGCACTTTGGGAGGCCGAGGCGGGCGGATCACCTGAGATGGGGAGTTCAAGACCAGCCTGGGCAACATGGTGAAACCCCATCTCTACTGAAAATACAAAAATTAGCCAAGCATGGTGATGCACACCTGTAATTCCAGTTACTCAGGAGGCTGAGGCAGGAGAATCACTTGAACCCAGGAGGCGGGTTGCAGTGAGCCAAGATCAGGTCACTGCACTCCATCCTAGGTGATGGAGTGAGACTTTGTCTCAAAAAAAAAGAAATTAAAAGAATGTGCCCAGCAAACAGTTCTGAGTAAACTGTAGCCTTTTTTAGCTCATTGAGGTCAGGGATGGTGTATTCTACTTTTAGCCTCCTCTCTACAATGTCCCGCGAGGTGCTGGGCAAAAAGGCGTTTTGGTTTTTGGGTTTTTTTTTTTTTTAATTTAAGTTCTGGGATACATGTGCTGAATGTGCAAGTTTGTTACACAGCTGTATACGTGTGCCATGGTGGTTTGCTGCACCTACCTACCAACCCTTCATCAATGTTTTAAGCCCCGCGTGCATTAGATATTTGTCCTAATGCTCTCCCTCCTCTTGCCCCTCACCCATCCTGTGTGTGTGTGTGATGTTCCCATCCTGTGTCCATGTGTTCTCATTGTTCACCTCCCACTTATGAGTGAGAACATGCTGTGTTTGATTTTCTGTTCCTGTGTTAGTTTGCTGAGAATGATGGCTTCCAGTTTCATCCATGTCCCTGCAAAGGACATGAACTCATTCTTTTTTATGGCTGCAAAAAAAAGGTATTTTATAAAGGCTTTTTAGGTAGATTAATTGCCTAGATGGTTAACTGTTGTAAAATTCGAGTTGTAGTATTCAACTGCTTAAGGATCCAGGGCATATTTGTATTCTGGATACTAGTCCTTTGTTGATTGGTCAGAGTATGTCTTATATTTTACCCATAGGCTCTGAGTGAAGGCACAGGATTACTATAATGAGATGAAAACTTCTATGTGTAGAACTGAACGCTGGCACTACGAACAAAACATCGGCACTAAGACACAAGGGCAGGTGCTTGATAGGGCTGTGGAAGCCAGTGGGCACACCAAGACCACTCCAGCTGTCTTCCCCAGCTGGCACCAGGGAGATGATTCCACTCTGCCGCTAAGAGCAGTGTGGCTTGGCTCGGCACTGGCACAGTGCAGTAGCTCCCGCCTGTAATCCCAGCACTTTGGGAGGCCGAGGCGGGCGGATTACCTGAGGTCAGGAGTTCGAGACCAACATGGTGAAACCCCATCTCTACTAAAAATACAAAAATTAGCCGGGGGTGATGGTGGGTGCCTGTAATCCCAGCTACTTGGGAGGCTGAGGCACAGAATTGTTTGAACCTGGGAGGGGCGGAGTTTGCAGTGAGTTGAGATCACGCCACTGCACTCCAGCCTGGACGACAGAGCGAGACTCTGTCTCAAAAAAAAAAAAAAAAAAAGAAGAAGAAGAAGAATAGTGTGGCTCAAAACTGTGGCTTCAGACCTCCCGTCAATTTGACTGTGCTGGCAGGGAACTGTGGGAAGTAGAGGCAACCAGGTGGAAGTTCTTCTCAAGCCTCTCCAAGATGAGTCTGGAATAGGGAAAGCCCTTGGCATCGTCTACCAAATTAGCTCTTGGAGATCTCACCTCACTTGTTTTACCTAAATAGTTGAACCTGTTCCATGACCAGCCCAAGAAATTAGTTTAGTGCCGAGCAAGAGTAGGTAAAATCAGCCATATTTAACCACTTTTTATGGCTTCAGGCCTGTTTCCATTTCTCATCAATTCACATCCATGATTTTAGACACACACACATGAATTCATCTTCCCATCTACATCTCCTTGTTTTTTTTCCCAGCTAAGCTGCACTAGATCGTCGGGCCCACCAGGTTGGCCTCAAAACACCCCAAGGCCCCCGGAAGGAGCTGAGCCAGAAGGGCAAAGCCAGAGCCAAGCAGACCGGGCATCGAGGCCTGCCCTTCTGCCAGCTCTCCTGCCAGGTTCGCTGGCACCACAACAGAGTGATGCCTTTGATTTTTTTCCTCAGATCATGCTACAGTGATCTTGACTCTTACTCTGTGCCGGTGAGCTGTGAGAGTCTGTTACAGCCTGTTTGACCTTTGTAGTAAGAAACACTGTTAGTTTGGCTTTCTTCCTTCTCCCTCATTTTAGTGCAGGTTAATGCAACAGTGCTCTCAAGAGGCACAATGACACCTTTTTAAAAACGAAACTAGGCTTGAAAGTGCAGACTTTAGTTCAGGGATATAAAAATAAATGTATTATATGTGTTAAAAAGATATTAGCTGTACCTCCTATCTTTAGCCTTTTTTGGAAAGTTTCTTTTCTCCCTTTGAAAGTTATCTTAAGCTACTTTTTCATCTTATACATTTTATTTTATATATATATATATATATATATATATATATACACACACACATATATTTTAAGATGGAGTTTCTGTCGTCCAGGCTGAAGTGTAGTGGTGTGATCTCGGCTCACTGCAACCTCTGCCTCCTGGGTTCAAGCAATTCTCCTGCCTCAGCCTCCTGTGTAGCTGGGATTACAGGCTCACGCCATCATGCCCAGCTAATTTTTGTATTTTTAGTAGAGGTGAGGCTAGAAGTCTGAGATCAGCCTGAGCAGCAGGGAGACCCCATCTCTCACAAAAATTTTAAAACTCTAGCCAGGTGTGATGGTACACGCCTGCAATCCTAGCTACTCAGGAAGCTGCAGTGGGAGGATTCCTTGAGCCCAGGAGTTCAAGGTTGCAGGGAGCTTAAATTGCGTCACTGCATTCTAGCCTGAGTGACAGAGTGAGACCCTGTCTCCAAAAACAAAAAGAAAATGGTCTGGTATGGTGGCTCACACCTGCAGTCCCAGCACTTTGGGAGGCTGAGGCAGGATGATCGCTTGAGCCCAGCAGTTCAAGACCAGCCTAGGCAATACAGTAAGACCCTGCCTCTACAAAAACGTTAGCTGGGCATGGTGGCACGTGCCTGTAGTCCCAGCTACTCAGGAGGCTGAGGTGGGAGGATCATTTGATCCCAGGTGGTTGAGGCTGCATTAATGCTTACAATAATTTGGGGACTCAGGGTTAAGTACAGTGCCTGAAGGTGTGACGTTGTAAGGGGCAGGGCCAGGATTCACACCCAGGTCTACTGGCTCTCAACCGTGACTACACATTGGAACACTCTGAGGAGCCTTAAACAATATGACTGGATCCTGGGCAGTCAGACATTCTGACTGAACTATTTCTGGGATGTGTGGCCTGAGTGTGGAAATTTTTACCAGCTCCCCAGCTGATTCTAACGTGCGGAAGACATTGGGAATCTTGCTCAGTGCATCCTAAAATCTCTTGGGTGTCAGTATATTAACACCCCACAGTTAAAATCTCAAGACAGAAATAAGATCATCCAAAATTAAACTTTTAAGGAAATTTGGCCTGGTGGAGACTAGTTTATCTTACAGATGCCAGAGTTTGTGAATTGGGTCTGCAGAGACGAATGCTGGGGGCCAGTGAGGGCAAATGTTCCTCTCAGCATGGGTGTGAACAATTCTGCCTCCTCTACTGGGATAGGGGAGCTCATTTTTCAGAAATGCGTTTGTCCACCCATCCGGGCTCTACATCCCATAAAAGCCATTCTCTCTGACACATGGGGAAAAGGGAGGCCAGTCACCTGCTCTGCACACTTCCTTCTTGTCCTAGATCACAGTGAAAGCAGTGAAGTGAGCCAGTCAGAGGGAGAGCCCTGGCCTGACATCGAGAGCTTCAGTAAAATGCCTTTTGATGTCAGTGTGCATGACCCCAAGTACAGTTTGATGAGCCTGGTGTATACTGAGAAGCTGGCAGGGGTCAAACAAGGTCAGTGCAATCAGCCAAGTTCACCTCCTCTCCGGGTCAAGGGGACACTAACTCAGGGCGCCTATTACATCTCACTTTTCTTTCGCTCTTATGCGCATCATTTTTTAAATTTTCATAACTGTTTCTTAGGGCATAAATTACAGAATACATGGAAAAGTCATTTTGGGGAAAAGGGGACTTTTCTTTCCAGGCATAGGGAAAACGTGTTATCTCATGGGATGGCTTTTTGCCCCTTTATACACAGAAGTGATAAAGGAATCCAAAGTTGAAGAGCCCAGGAAACGGGAAACTGTGTCCATAATGCTGACCAAATATGCAGCCTATAACACCTTTCACCACTGTGAACAGTGCCGCCAGTACATGGACTTCACTTCTGCCTCCCAGGTACCATCCCACCTTCGCCCTCGCCCTCTGTCACCCAGTATGGATTTTGTATGCAAGGATGGGGGGTGGAGGGATGAAAAATAAGGCCCCTAGTTTCAGGCCTCTGGTAAAGGATAGTTTACTCATAAGGAGGAGCCACTCATTGGTGAGAAAAATGCATGAAGGCTGGGTGCAGTGGCTCACCCTGTAATCCCAGCACTGTGGGAGGCCGAGGCGGGTGGATCACCTGAGGTCAGAAGTTTGTGATCATCCTGGCCAACATGGTGAAACCCCGTCTCTACTAAAAATACAAAAAATTAGCCGGGTGTGGTGGCACATGCCTGTAATCCCAGCTACTCAGGAGGCTGAGGCAGGAGAAACGCTTGAACCTGGAAGGTAGAGGTTGCAGTGAGCCGAGACCACGCCACTGCACTCCAGCCTGGATGACAGAGTGGGACTCCATCTCAAAAAAAGAAAAAAAAGCGCAATGCATGAAGCGATAATTAAATGAATGTTGGGTTTATTTGGATTGTGGGAGGGAGAGGAGGCAGCTTAGTTTTAGTGTCTTGAATTACTTCTTCAGATGGTTACACGTGTCATGTTTAGGTTAGGGAGTAGCTGAGATGTTTATTTGCAATCCACATATTACAGTATATTTGATAAAAGGGTTTCCCCCTCTTCCCTTTGGATCACTGACTAAAATGGCACTATTATCTCAGATCCACAGGGTGTGCCCTTTGAGCTGTGATTCTAACAAGTCTGTTGATTTGCACCAACCTAGTCATATTCTCACACCTGCGTGGGGTGGCTTGGCCAGTGGAGTCGGTTTGTTTTATGCAGTGAGAACTGAGACATAGGAATGAAGAACATGGGCCAATAACCCTTAGTATGTGGCTTCTTTTTGGCCAGTGCATCTTTAAGCACAAAAGATGGAAAGGCAACAAATGATAGTAATATCCAGAGCTTACTTCTCCAAATTCATCTTTATTTTTATGACTTGGCTCTGAACACACAGAAACAACTCCTGCTTCTGGTAGGCCATACTGACTCCCCTAAACCTGTTTCTGCTCTTCAGGGCCAGGTTGTCACCCTTTTCCCACATCTCATCCTGAAATACAAATAAGTACTAGAAAGGATATACTTTAAAAAACTGATCGAATCATTCTGCCCTTCTAATACAAGTGACCTTTTATATCCCATTTGTTTTCTTGGTGTTACTGAAAACTTTTGGTGGGCTGATTTGAAATAAGCTCATAAAAGCTTTATAGAATATAGAAGACCCAAGTCCCCTGGTCTACAGATTATAGGTTTTTAGAAAATCTCTTTATTAGAAACCCTCTATTCATAAAGTTTCTGTGTGACTACAGTACTAAGTAGTATATTCCCACATTTCTGAGGCAGAATAAACTAGAATTAAGGGAAGAAGTGTAATGTTATTTTTCTATGAAATATAGTCTTTTGGTTAAAACCATTGGGAAACCTACTTCGATTCTAGTTGCTGATAAAAATTTATGGTATCCTTTTATTAAGCCAAATCTTATCCACATTAAAAGCGTGAAAAGACCTATTATATAATTATTCACTGAGATAGGTTTCTGAAAAAATGTGAACTCTGCAGCACTTTAAATGTAGGTCAGATTTATATTTGGCTTCAGTGAGTCAAATAGTCTGTTTTCTGAAACCAGAGTTCTGGGCTAAATGATTGAACCTCTTCAGCATCCACTGTAGCCCGGAAAGATGGGGCTGGAGAGGCATTTTAATGTCAAACCTGATATTTAGAAAGCTGATATTCATTTGATCTGACCCACATAGAGCAGAAGTGTTTCCCTCCAATTAACAGGGGACCTTTGGGAATGCATACAGAGCAGGACATCCCACAGATATATCTGACCTCTGCACAAGATGGAGCAGCTATGGCTCTGAGAGCATAAAGAATGCAGTGCCAGGCAACAAGTACTTCTCCCACTGAGGCTATGCAGGTGCAAGATGGCGGGCTGTCATGTCAGTGGCAGCTCCTAAATGAAGTGTTTGCCTTATCAACCTTTTAGAAGTGGCTGCTCACAGCCTGCTCTGGTGGCACTTACCAGTTCATGTTAGTTTCCATCTCTTAATAACAACCTGAAGGAGTGGCCTGAAGTTTGGAAACTGGGCTTACTTATGTTCCCTCCCTTTCTTCTTTGCAAATGTAGATGTCTGACTCCACCCTTCATGCCTTCACATTCTCTTCTTCTATGCTGGGAGAAGAGGTTCAGCTCTATTTCATCATTCCCAAATCCAAAGAGAGTCATTTTGTCTTCAGCAAGCAGGGCAAGCACCTGGAGAGCATGCGGCTGCCCCTGGTTTCAGACAAGGTGGGTGAGAGCATCTGGACTGCCAGGCACCAGACCTAGTTCTTTAAGCATCCTCAATCTAGAGGCTTTAATTTCCCCTTGTGGTCTGTATTTTTCCCTTTCAGCAGAATTTGAATGCAGTCAAGAGCCCAATTTTCACTCCTTCCAGTGGTCGACATGAGCACGGACTCCTAAACCTTTTCCACGCCATGGAGGGCATCAGCCACCTTCACCTCCTGGTGGTCAAAGAGTATGAGATGCCTCTGTACCGCAAGTACTGGCCCAACCACATCATGCTGGTGCTTCCCGGCATGTTCAATAATGCAGGCGTGGGTAAGGGGCCCCCCTGGGATGGGGAGAAGGGCTTCGAAGATAAACTGAGCTCCATTCCCCTTTCAGATTCCCCTGCCTCTAGAAATTGTCCTGCCCTCCTCACCACTCTTTGAAAAAAAAAAGCTTTTTGACTCTTACTTGAATTTGAGCTTTCTTTTTCCCTTTATCTGCACTTTTGCAGAATTAACTCTGAGGACTAGTAATTAAGGAAGAAGTCACTGGTGTACTGAGCACCCTGGGAAAGTTTGGGATTCCTCCCCATGTAGGCTGCAAATGTTCCTGAGCTGAGCACTCTGGGGCAGGAATGTAACCATGAGAAAAAAGATGGTCTAAGGGAGAGGCAGCATTAGTGGTTCACCCAGATCAGGAGGGGCCCCTAGGTCATCTCATCTTTAAGGCACGTAGCAAGTTATAGGGGGCTGCTGTACAACCAGGGAGCTGGAAGCATTGTTACTGCCTATGACACAGGAATGTGCCTGAAAGAAGTCCTCCTGCTTTCCTCCTGGGGTTTAAGAGCAATGCTCTGATTTCTCAAGGGGGCCAGTGCTTGTTGTATGTATGACAGAGCTGTGGAGACTGGAGATGTCAGAATGCCTTCGTTTTCCTTTCTCAGGCAGGACATCTCTAACTGAATCCAGTATTTTAGAGCTGCGCTCTTCTGGACACTTCTTGCGCTGCAGTTCTAAACAGTTTGGCCCATCTGCTTCTGTCGGTGCCTCAGTGCCAAGTCAGGAGCTGCTTGTTCCCATTTTAAAGGGAAGTTATAATAACACCCAGGCTAGAGCTGGACTGGAAGGCAGATAAGACCTGAGTAGTTTTCTTGAACCCACATGTTTCTTCTCTCCAGGGTCTCATCTTTCTCCACTGTCTCCCAACTTAGCCTCTGCCTCTCCCTTCCTTCTTAGGTCTCTCCATTTCTTGTTCCTTTCTATGCCTTTTCATGTCCTTCAACTTCAAACAGCCTTAATATGGGCTTAAAATATTTTCAAAAATGGTTTTGTTTTGAATATAATTGTGTTTATCACTTTATATCAAGTGAATTAAGGCTTCTGTATATTTCTGTTCCTTCAGCCTCCCCAAAACCACCTATACTCATACTAACTGAAGCCTTTTTCTGTATGAATATGACCTTCTTCTGTGCCTGCCTGATCCTTAGGAGAAAGTTTTCTCATCCTAGATCTGACCGAACTATTTAGTACTAGTTTTACCATTTTTGCAATAATTTGGGGAGAAAGAAGCCAACACACATATGCAAATGAAATATACAAACTATTATTTTTATTTTTGGTAAAAATCACATAACATAAAATTTACTGCCTTGGCCGGGTGCGGTAGCTTACGCCTGTAATCCCAGCACTTTGGGAGGCCAAGGTGGGTGGATCACCTGAGGTCAGGAGTTTTGAGAGCAGCCTGGCCAACATGGTGAAACCCCATCTCTACTAAAAATACAAAAAAAAAAAAAATTAGCTGGGTGTGGTGGTGTGCGCCTGTAATCCCAGCTACTCAGGAGTCTGAGGCAGGAGAATCACTTGAACTCAGGAGGTGGTGGCGGCAGTAAGCCAAGATCACGCCACTGCACACCAGCCTGCACAAGAGTGAAACTCTGTCTCCAAAAAAAAAAAAAAAAGTACTGCCTTAATACTTCTAAAGTGTTAAAGTTCAGAAGTGTTAAGTACATTCACATTGTTTTAAGACTGATTTCCAGAACTCTTTTCACCTTGTGAAACAGAAACTCTATACCCATTAAACAACTCCCCATTCCCTCCCTCCCCTCAGCGCCTGGCAGCCACCATTCTACTTTCTCTAAGTGCCTCATATCAATGGAATGGTACAGTATTTGTCCTTTAGTGACTGACTGGCTTATCTCACTTAGCATGTCCTCAAGGTTCATCCATGTTGTATCATGTGTTAGAATTCCTTCCCTTCTTAAAGGCTGAATAATATTCCATTTTATGTATCTACTACATTTTGTTTATCCATTCATCTGTCAGTGGACACTTGGGCTGTTCCCACCTTATGGCTGTTGTGCATCATGCTTTTATGAACACAGGTATACAAATATCTGAGACCTTTCTTTCAATTCTTCTGGGTATGTATCTAGAAGTCAGATTGCTAGATCATGTGGTAATTCTATTTTTAACTTTCTGAAGAATCACCATACTGTTTTCCATAGTGGCTTGCACCATTTTACCTTCCCACCAACAGTGCACAGGGATTCTAATTTCTTCACATCCTCACCAACACTTTTTTTTTTTTTGAGGTGTTTTGCATTATGATTTTGTTTTGCATTCCCCTAATGATTAGTAATATTGAACATCTTTTTGTGTGCTTGTTAGCCATCTGTATATCTTCTTTGAAGACTTGTCTCCAAAGTCCTTTGTTGAAACATCAACTGAATTATTTTGTTGTTGTTGAGTTGTAGCAGTTTTTAAAAAATATATTCTGGGTATTAACACCTTATCAGATATATTCTTTGTAAAGATTTTCTCCTAGCCGGGTGCAGTGGCTCACACCTGTAATCCCAGCACTTTGGGAGGCTGAGGCGGGCAGATCACCTGAAATAGGGAGTTCAAGACCAGCCTGACCAACATGGAGAAACCCCGTCTCTACTAAAAATACAAAATTAGCCTGGCATGGTGGCACTTGCCTGTAATTCCAGCTACTCAAGAGGCTGAGACAGGAGAATCACTTGAACCAGGGAGGTGGAAGTTGCAGTAAGCTGAAATCGCACTGCTGCACTGGGCAACAAGAGTGAAACTCCGTCTCAAAAAAAAAAAAAAAAAAGATGTTCTCCCATTCCATGGATTGCCTTTTACTCTATTATTTGATTAAGTCCAGTTTGTCTATTTTTTTCTTAGCTTTTGTTTTTGATATCATATGTAAGAGATCACTGCCAAATTCAATGTCACAGGCCTTCCCCTATGTTTTCTTTTAAATGATTTATAGTTCTAGCTTTTATGTCTAGGCTTTGATCCATTTTGAGTTAATTTTTGTGTAGGGTCTAAGGTAAGGGTCCAACTTCATTCTTTTGCATGTGACTATCAGGTTTTCCCAGCACCATTTTTTTTTTCTTTTAAGACAGGGTCTTGCTCTGTCACCCAGGCTAGAGTGTGCAGTGATACGACCATAGCTCACTGTAGCCTCCAAGTTCTGAGCTCAAGCAATCCTCCCACCTCAGCCTCCTGAGTGGCTAGGACTATAGGCATATGCCACCATGCCTGGCTAATTTTTAAATTTTTTGTAGAGACACGGGTCTATGTTGCTCAGGCTGCTCTCAAACTGCTGGCCTCAAGTGATCCTCCTACCTCAGTCTCCCAAAAATGCTGAGATTACAGGTGTGAGACATCATGCCCAGCCCCCAACTGTGTTTGTTGACAAGACCGTCTTTTACCCACTGAATGGCTTTGGCACCGTTGTCAAAAATCATTTGACCATATATGAGAGGGTTTATTTCTGGGCTTTCTATAGGCCCAGATCAAAACTACCATACTGTTTGCATTACTGTAGCTTTGTAGTAAGTTCTGAAATCAGGAAGTGTGAGATCTCTAACTTTGCCTCTCTTTCAAGATTGTTTTGGCTATTTGGGGTCCCCTGAGATACTGGATGAGTCGCAGGATGGATTTCTGTATTTCTGCAAAGTCTTTGGGATTTTGATAGGGACTGCATTAAGGCTATGTGGATCACTTTGGGTAGCACTGATATCTAATATCAAGTCTTCCAATCCATAAACACAGGATGTCTTTCCATTTATTGGTGTCTTCCTTAATTTCCTTCATCAATGCTTTGTACTTTTAACTGCACAAGTCTTTTGCCTCCTTAGTTAAGTTGATTCCTAAGTCTTCAATTCTTTTTGATGCTATTGTAAATGAACTCTTGATTTCCTTTAGATTGTTCACGGTTGAGGTATAGAAATGCAACTGATTTTGGTGTTGATTTTGCATCTGCATCTTTGCTGGATTCACATATTCGTTCTAAAGGGGATTTTTGGTGGAATTTTTAGTTTTCTATGTATATGTTACCTGGGAACAGAGATAATTTTACTTCCTTCCTCTTTGGTTGCCTTTTTTTTTCTTAATTTCTCTGGCCGTGACTTCCAATATTATGTTAAATAGAAATGGTAAAAGTGGCATCCTTGTCTTGTTCCTGATCTCAGTTTTGGAAAAGCTTTCAGTCTTTCACCATTGACTATGATGATGTTAGCTGCGGGCTTTTCATATACGGCCTTTATTATGTTGAGAATGCAAACTATTACACACACGTTCTTGGAAGGTAGATTTTCCTAAATCCCAGTTTTACCCTTGATCTTTTCACACTGCTTTGGGTTCTTCCATAGATTTAATAGCTTTTCTTTCATTTATCACCTATATTTTGTTTCATTTTAGGATGGCCCACTCATAAAATTTGGCTGATTCCTGACTATCATCTTGATAATCACTAACATTGACCGAGTACTTAGAGGGTGCTAGGCGCTATCCTGAGCATCATACAGCAACCCTATGAGATCGCCATTATTATTGCCTTCTTAGAGGTGGGGAAGCCAAGGCACAATGTGTTTAATTTGTTCAGGGTCACATGGCTAGAAAGTGGTGGAATTAGGATTCAAAATCAGACAGTTTGGCTCCTGTCTATTCTCTTAATCTCTACACCATATTGCCTCTTACAAAAGGCAGATCTAGGGAAAGGGTGCCAGTTTCCAGAGTCGTCGTCTTCAAAGAAGCTGCTGTCAGTTTCCTTGAAGTATCTAAAGCAGGAGACATATCAGTGGAATTGGCATACCCACTCACTGCAGCCCAGTTAACTCCGTAGTACAGGACATGTGAGTGGCTGCTTCCAAGTCTGAGAGAGCCTCTTGTCATGCTTCAAGGAAGTAAACAGTAACAGCATTTCCTAGATGTGGATTTCTTTGTCCTATGAGGGAAACTGGATTCTTGCAATACTTTCAAAGTGTGGTTCATATCATTTGCATCCTCAAAGATATCTCTGGTTTCTGGCCCTTCACCATACCTACTCAAATGCACCTCTAGTAATGGACTCTAAGAATCTACATTTAAAAGTGATTCCCCAGTAACACTGGTTTGAGAGCCACTGCTCTGAACATTTGGTTGGCTCCCACCTGCATGGTTCCCATGTGAACAGGCATTCTGTGGAGAGAATATAGCTGCCTGTGGGGCTTCAGCCAAGCCTGAGTGAAGGATGTGTGGATATGCAGATGTGGTTATGTTGCCTTCCAGGTGCTGCCAGGTTCCTCATCAAGGAGCTATCATATCACAACCTAGAATTGGAGAGAAACCGCCTGGAGGAGCTAGGCATTAAACGCCAGTGTGTCTGGCCTTTCATCGTCATGATGGATGACTCATGTGTCCTATGGAACATTCACAGTGTTCAGGAGCCATCCAGGTAGACTTCCAAGCTGTTCTGGGGGCGTATGACACAATGCTGTAGACAGGACAATACATTTCTTGACTGCAGTTACATACAGAAGTAAGTAAGAGAGAGACAGCTTTCCAGAGCAAAACAGTCAACCATGAGACCACCCTCACTAGAACATTTTGTGGTGACTTAGGAATCTTTTAGACATTCAGTAGCCCATTAAATTCCTGGACCATTCTGGGATCACAGCATTGGTTAGCTATTAAAGTCTACTGAGGCGAGGCACGGTGGCTCATGCCTGTAAAATTCCAGCACTTTGAGAGGCCAAGGCGGGCTGATCATTTAAGGCCAGGAGTTCTAGACCATCCTAGCCAACATGGCGAAACCCCATCTCTGCTAAAAATACAAAAATTAGCTGAGCTTGGTGGCGCATGCCTGTAGTCCCAGCTACTTGGGAGGCTGAGGCAAGAGAATCACTTGAACCCAAGAGGCAGAGGTTGCAGTGAGCTGAGATTGTGCCACTGCACTCCAACCTGGGTGACAGAGCGAGACTCTGTCTCAAAAAAACAAAAATAAAGTCTGTTGAGACACTACGATTTACAGAGAAAGACTGCTGACATCTCAAATCAGGAGACCTGGTTTTAGCCCCAACTCTGTTTTTTGTTTATAATTTTTTGTAGAGATGTTGCCCAGTCTGGTGTTGAACTCCTGGGCTCAAGCAATCCTCCCGCCTCGGCCTCCCAAAGTGTTGGGATTACAAGTGTTAGCCACCACACGCAGTCATGCTTCTTAACTGTCTGTATGAAAAAGGAAAGTCATCTCACCTCTCCATATCTCAAGTCCATCACCTGTAAAATTACGCCTGGGCCAAAATCAGTGGTTCTCTTCCTGGGGTAGTGCCCCCTCACATTGCTAGGGGGTGCTGGTCGGGGCATCTGTGAGGACCAGAGAATGCCAAACTTTTTAAGAAGTCCAACACAATAAACCCTCAAAATTCAATAGCACTCCCATTGCGACACTGTGCCAGCTGACCTTTAAGCCCCTCCCAGCTCAAACATTGTGATTTTGTGTCCTTGTTCCTATTTTGGATTTGAAGCCAGTGAAATTTTCAAATATTCCTTATTATACACAATTACCAGAACTGGGAAGGATACCTCTATGCTTCCAACCTCCGGCTACCTCTTCTTTGGCAACTCTTTATTCATTGTTCACTCTGACACAGGGGCCGGATTTCTTTCTTTGCCCGAAAGTGATAAGCCCCATCCCAAAAGGCAGTTTCTTTATAATAGTGACAGGCAGTGTGAAAACTGGGCTTGACATTCTTCTCCATTTGCTAATATGAAGTAAATCAGTTAATTTTATCCTTGAGAGTATTACTGGTATATAGTAGTGTGTAGACACTTCACAAATGATCCTCTCTTCTGTAATATTTATCAACATCTTATATAAACTATATTTCATAGCCAGCCCATGGAAGTAGGAGTTTCCAGTAAGAATGTGTCCTTGAAGACTGTCTTGCAGCACATTGAAGCCACACCAAAAATTGTCCACTATGCAATCTTGGGCATACAGAAATGGAGCAGCAAGCTGACTTCTCAGAGCCTAAAGGCCCCATTCTCTAGGTGTCACGTGCATGATTTCATTCTCCTCAACATAGACTTGACTCAGAATGTGCAGTATGACTTCAACAGGTAAGTCAGGCCTCATGGATGCAGGTAATCCTGGCATCTACTGATTGCTTCTGCCCAGCTCTAGCCTCTGTAATGCTTTTATTCGTATGTCTTCAATTGAGAAGCTGACTCTTTATGTGGGCAAGGAGAAAGGGGGATCACAAGCCCCAAAGTGTGCCCCTTTATCACCAAACTGACCTAGACCTTAACAGGGGTTACAATGTGAAATGCTTAGAGAAAACACTTTAGCCATCTCATTATTCAACAAGAACTCAAGACACAAAAACTACTGACTCAAGTCAGTGTGTGGACCCACAAACATCTAAGACTAAGCCTCCTTCACCCTCCAGACTCAGAAGGAAATCACTTTTCCTGAATGTTAGTAGGATTCAGGGAAATCCCACTGTAGGGAAAAGGCAGCAGATGGGGATGAGCAGGGTAGCCATGGCCTTGCCTCCCAAATAAATTATGTCCAGGTTCCTACAAAACCTGAGAGGGCCAAGCAAGAAGGCAGGAACCATAAAGTCCTTATGCCAACCTTACGGTTATAGAATAGCTGCTGCTTTCACTTCTGTTTTAAATTTGACAGAGGCTTCATCCTGCTTGTAGCCAGAAATTTAAAACTGGGAGCACCTCTGCATTCCTGTTTTGCTGGAGTGTATCAAATAGGAATATAGTCCTGTTTTTGCACAGGGATACCTAAAACCTGTGACTTGGCTGGGACAAAGATCATCTCACTTTCCCCTTCCTTTAAAGGCTGTAATGCCCAAATCAGAGTTTCTCCAGGTCAGTGTTACGAGGGCCAGCTCCACAAAAGCAGGGTTGATTATTTTAGGCTCCTAATATCTTGCCACACATTTATTTCTCTGTGTATAGTTATCATGGTTAAGATATGCCAGCCGAAGAAAACTATTGTTGTGGTTACAATTTAGGTATTTCTGTGAAGATGTTGACTTTAATCTGAGAACGAATAGTAGTGGCCTGCTCATCTGCCGCTTTAATAACTTCAGTCTCATGAAGAAACATGTTCAGGTTGGAGGGCAAAGGGACTTTATCATTAAACCAAAGATCATGGTGAGTACCGCAAGCTTGATTCAAGTGCTGAAAATAAGCACGATGATAATGACTATCTTTGTTATTAGATGTTGGCATTAAGCACTTTCTATTTTATTAGAAAAGTGAAATAACACAAGGGAGTTGTTTTTTTTTTTTTTTTTTTGAGACAGTGTGTCCCCTAAGCTGGATGGAGAGCAGTGGCGTGATCTCGGCTCACTGCAACCTCTGCCTCCTGGGTTCAAGCGATTCTCGTACCTCAGCCTCCCAAGTAGCTGGGATTAGAGGTCCGTGCCACCACGCTTGGCTAATTTTTATATTTTTAGTAGAGATGGGGTTTCACCATGTTGGCCAGGCTGGTCTTGAACTCCTGACCTCAAGTGATCTGCCCACCTTGGCTTCCCAAAGTTCTGGGATTACAGGCATGAGCCACCACATCCGGCCATTAGGGAGTTCTTAATGTCAAATTTTCAATCTCATTTCTGTTACTGAGACTCATCTAGCGCCAAAACATTTGTTTTGACAATCCAACAAAATTACTTTAGATGTCAGCCTTAAATCTAAGTTTCTTTGGATTTAAGCCTTAACACATCCTTCAAAGCTTTAGTTTCAAGATGGCAAACTTTACATTTTTACTTTCTTTTTTTCTGAGACAGAGTCTTGCTCTGTCGCACAGGCTGGACTGCAGTGGCGTTGATCCCGACTCGCTGCAACCTCTGCCTCCCGGGTTCAAGCAATTCTCCTGCCTCAGCCACTATGCCCCACCACATTTTTACATTCTTTATGTAATACACGAGAGAAATATAAATCAAGATGCCAGTCTCGTCCTTTGCTAGAAGTTTCTTAAAAGACAGTAATATAGATCAAAACCTGTATTACTACCCTTTTCTAAGAAATCTACTGAATCTAGTAATTCACAGCATGTGGGCTACTAGTGGAGCTTAGAAACCTCTTTGCCATTTTTTTGGTGGGGTTGTGGGGTGGAGTTAGGATGAGATAGGATTTAACCCATACACACTGTAAAAGGCTTCCGATTGGATCTCACAATGTACCTGTTAAATGTGGTAACTTTCAGAGAAGCCTGCTTTCTTCTGCCCTCGCTGTGTGTAACTTACATTAAATCCTATTGTACTATTCCCAAGAGAAAAAAATTTTCAGGACCCTTTACTAACATACATTTGAACCTAGCACCCCTCACTGTGCTACTGCTATTATTTGGGGACTGTTAGGATACAATTCAGTGTTTCCTCACCTGTTTAATCCAGTGACAGACAAGTTTCCCATGATCATCTCGCCTCTGATTTCAGGTGTCAGAGAGCTTAGCACCCATCTTGCCCCTTCAATACATCTGTGCTCCCGACAGTGAACACACGCTACTGGCAGCCCCTGCACAGTTTCTCCTGGAGAAATTCCTTCAGCACGCCTCATATAAACTCTTCCCCAAAGCCATCCATAACTTCAGGAGTCCTGTGCTGGCCATTGACTGCTACCTTAACATTGGACCAGAGGTAAAAAGGGTGTGGGGGATACTGTGCTTACCTACATCCATCCATTTCTTTCTCATTTTAGCTGTTTGCAAAAAAGGAGCCTGTGACATGAAATATAAATCAAGATGCCAGTCTGGTCCTTTGCCAGAACTTTTATTAAAGATAGTAATACAGATCAAAACTTGTATTTCTACCCTTTTGCATACTCACTTATGCAAAGGCTCACACAACATGCAATGGCAGTTTGCCCTCCCCATGCCTATTTTATTTCCACAAATGAGCCAGATAATATACAACTCAGCTGTCAGCTCCTCTGAGAAGCCTACCTCAGTGACTTTGGGCAGCAGTTGCTTGCTCCCACTTCTCTTAACATTCATCAGATTATATTGTAATTATGTGGGTTTTTCTTCATAGAAGTGTGAGTTCTTCAAAGACACACAACGTCTTAGCCATTGTTTTAGACATACATAAGAGGAGCTCAGTGATTACTGAACAAATAAATGTGTACCACCTGAAGCCTTTAGAGGTGGCATTTCTCCACTTCCCACCCCTTGGACTTCTTTCTAAAATTTTTCACGTTTTAGTTTTTTTAAAACTGCCACTTGCACCTCCAGGCTCCTGCAACTGAGCTGTCCCTTTAGAAATGATTACTGTACTACATCCTCCTTGTAAAAAATGTTTTAAAATCATAAGAAAGTAAAGTCACCTGCCAGAAGAACATTTTGGTGTACTACATTTCCTTCCACGGCTTTTTCTTTGTATGTATTGAAAAAAACACACATATCCATACACATACTCTTTTAATGCTAAAGTCCAACTGTATACAGTTTGGAAATTAATTTTTAAAATTTGACAATGTAAACATTTTACATTCCCATTTTTATGTTTCAATAATCTACACTGTAGATTGGGTAATGAATTATAGAATTTTAGAAATAGAAGGAACCTTAAAAACCATCAAATGTAAAGGCCAGGCATAGAAGCTCATGCCTATAACCCAGCACTTTGGGAGGCTGAGGTGGGAGGATCACTTGAGGCCAGGAGTTCGAGACCAGCCTGGACAACATGGTAACACCCTGTCACTACAAAAAATAAAAATAATTAGCCAGGTATGATGGCACATGCCTGTAGTCCCAGCTATTCAAAAGGCTGAGATGGGAAGATCACGTGACCCCAGGAGTTCAAGGTTGCAGTGATCTGATTTGTGCCACTGCATTACAGCCTAAGTGACAGAGACCCCATCTCAAAAAAAAAAAAAATAAACCCACACCCACGAGATCTAATAACATCTTTTACAGTATGTATGTAAGTACTGTAAAAGATGTATGTAATTTACATGTCTGATCCAGATATTCCAATTCCCCTATCCTAGAGTCCAGGGCTCTAGGTATTAACACAATGTCAATACTTAACAGCTAACATTTACTGAATACTAAGTTATTTAATTCAGAAAACATCCTATGAAACAAGTACTATTGTTATCTCTACAGATGAGGAAACTGAGGTATAGTGAAATGAAGGAGACTGCTCATTGTTCCATGGCTACTAAATGGAGGAACCAGTATTTGAACCCAAGCAGACTGGCTCATGCATTTAGCCATTCCACTGTTTTAACTCCCAACTATCTTACTTACTTCTCTGTAATTTTTGCAGTTATCATCTGTTCACAGAAGCCAGATAGAACCAAAAATTTAAATTAATGCACTGTCTTTTTTTTTTTGAGATGGAGTTTCATTCTTGTCACCCTGGCTGGAGTGCAATAGTGCAATCTCGGCTCACTGCAACCTCCACCTCCAGGGTTCAAGCGATTCTCCTGCCTCAGCCTACCGAGTAACTGGGATTACAGGTGTGCACCATCATGCCTGGCAAATTTTTTTTGTATTTTTTAGTAGAGACGGGATTTTGCCACGTTGGACAGGCTGCTCTCCAACTCCTGACCTCAAATGATCCATCCACCTCGGCCTCCCAAAGGGCTGGGATTACAGGCGTGAGCCACCGTACCCAGCCCATGCACTGTCTTAAGCTTCTATCCAATTGAAAATTTAAGTATATCTAAATGGAAAGCTGATCAAAAATATTTTTTATTCTCACCAATAAGGCAATCCAAACATTTAATCTTTCCTAAGTATGCTTTTTTTGTGGAAGGTAGTTTTTTAAATTTGATAAAGACTCTTAAATGGAAGGGCTTGTTTCTTACTACTAATTTGTCTCCAATAGTCCTTTATTATGAGAAATAAATAAGAGAAGCTTTAAACAGGTTAACACCTGGCACGCTACATAAAAGAGGCTGCAAAGCTTAACTAACCAAGCCATTTAAGTTAACATTGGAAAAAACTCATCTCCTTTACCTTATCCTGAAATAGACAAAAAGGAAGGTACTGAGTCATTCTGCTGAACTGCAGATATTTTGCTTGCTCTTGAAATGCCCATGCTATTTCTGCTTGATGATTTCAGGTGGCCATATGCTATATCAGCTCCAGACCCCACTCCAGCAATGTCAACTGTGAAGGGGTGTTTTTCAGTGGACTCCTTTTGTACCTCTGTGACTCTTTTGTAGGTGCTGATCTTCTTAAGAAATTTAAATTTCTAAAAGGTAAGTCAAATTTAGTATCTTGCTTGTAATTGCTATTGGTTCCCACTGAGCAAAATACAGAAGATAAAGATATTTTTAAAAAGCACTTGAGGCCAGGTGCAGTGGCTCACGCCTGTAATCCCAGCACTTTGGGAGGCCGAGGCGGGTGGATCACGAGGTCAAGAGATCGAGACCATCCTGGCTAGCACGGTGAAACTGTCTCTACTAAAAAATACAACAAAAATTAGACAGGCATGGTGGTGTGCGCCTGTAGTCCCAGCTACTGGGGAGGCTGAGGCAGGAGAATGGCGTGAACCCGGGAGGCGGAGCTTGTAGTAAGCCGAGATCGCGCCACTGCACTCCAGCCTGGGCAACAGAGCAAGACTCTGTCTCAAAAAAAAAAAAATAAATAAATACAAAATCAGCCGGGCATGGTGGCGCATGCCTGTAATCCCAGCTACTTGGGAAGCTGAGGCGGGAGAATCGCTTAAACCCAGAAGGCAGAGGTTACAGTGAGCCAAGATCGTGCCATTGCACTCTAGCCTAGGCAACAACAGTGAAACTCCATCTCAAAAAAAAAAGAGAGAGAGAGACTGGCCTAAGAACAAACTAAGATTAAACATCACAGATAATCCTTATAAAATGACCTTTGAGATCAGTGAAGAAAGTGAGGTTCAGAACACTGTGCAGCATGAGAACAGGGAGCGGGCTTGTGGGGGGACTGTGCATTCATTCATTCACTTATTTATTTATTTATTTATTTAGAGACTTATTGGGGATGGGGGAGTGGTAGATTTTGCCTCCCAGGAGACAGAGACACTTCTGATTGTCACACTAGAGGCTGCTGCTTGCTGGCATATAGTGGGCAGAAGCCAAGACTGCAGGATGTTTAGATTCTAAACATCCTACAAGACACAGAACAAGGCTAGGTGTGATGGCTCACGCCTGTAATCCCAGCACTTTGGGAGGCCAAGGTGGGTGGATTGGCTGAGCTCAGGAGTTTGAGACCAGCCTGGGCAACACTGTGAAACTCCATCTCTACTAAAATACAAACAATTAGCTGGGAGTGGCGGTGTGCACCTGTAGTCCCAGCTACTTGGGAGGCTGAGACAGGAGAATTGCTTGAACCCAGGAGGCGGAGGTTGCAGTGAGCCAAGATTGTGCTACTGCACTCCAGCCTGGGCAACAGAGCGAGACTCTGTCTCCAAAAAAAAAAAAAAAAAAAAGGAAGACACAGAATAGCCCCCACAACAAAGAATTATCCAAGCCACAACAAAGAATTATCCAAGTCCAATAGTGCTGAGGTTCAGAAACCCTAATCTAGGAGGAACAAATGAGAAACATAACATTAGTTATCACAGGGAAGAGGGAATGTGGTTGGAAAATTACTTACTTTATACTCTTTTAAAAATTACTGAATTTGGGCTGGGCGCAGTGGCTCACACCTGTAATCCCAGCATTTTGGAAGGCCGAGACAGGTGGATCGTGAGGTCAGGAGATCGAGACCATCCTGGCCAACATGATGAAACCCATCTCTACTAAAATACAAAAAAAAATTAGCTGGGCCTGGTGGCACACGCCTGTAGTCCCAGCTACTTGGGAGGCTAACGCAGGGGAATTGCTTGAACCCAGGAGGCAGAGGTTGCAGTGAACCGAGATCGCACCACTGCACTCCAGCCTGGAGACAGAGCAAGACTCCATCTCCAAAAAAAAAAAAAAAATTACTGAATTTGCAAAACTACTTAATAAAATTAAACAATTCTGATAGATTGCTTATCCATCTGTTGGTTCTCAGATGTGTTAGCTTAGGAAATATAATCAGAGATAAAGTTCATTATAAACTCAATCCCTGAGCCTAGGACATATTTCTGTCTTTTTTCCTGAAGGTGCTACGCTGTGTGTCATCTGCCAAGACAGAAGTTCCTTGCGCCAAACAATTGTCCGCTTAGAGCTAGAAGATGAGTGGCAGTTCCGCCTCCGGGACGAGTTTCAAACTGCTAACAGCAGTGATGACAAGCCTCTCTACTTTCTTACTGGACGTCATGTATGAGCTTTTGAAGAGACCAAAAACAGCAAAAAGATGCCTAGGTGGGATGGGACAGAAACAATTTGGGATTTTTTTTTCCTTTAAAGTACAATCACTGCGGAGCAAAGTGCAACATATTTGTCTAAATTCTCCAAAGAACTCCCCAAATCTGATCCAGGTCTTTGGGGACATCACTTTCCTTCAGTTCCAATTACAGGACCCTTAAATTCAGGTAAACTCTATCCTAGGCAGTTATGCAATTACTTAAGGTACGGTCTGCCCATGGGATCCTGAGGAGGATATAGTTTGGAGAGTGAATATGGAGTTTCCATTATTTTTTTCTATTATACTATGTTAGGGGGAAACTGACTGTCAGGATTAACTAGCCTGAATGTGTTACATGAGACTCATGCCATTGGTGTGGAATTAAGTGAAGATTAACGTTTGAGGCCTGAACCCTCAGTTTCTCTTCAGATCTGTACTTTGGTACAGTATTACTCAGGGGTTTGAAATGATAGAATGTAGACGATATTTGTATTTAAAAAAAAGAAATAGCTTTGTCTTTCTCTGTGCAGTGTTAGTTTAAGATTTATAATCTTCTATGTATTGAAACTTTTGGCAAAATTTCCACAGGAGTTAAAGTTTACTATTTAAACTGAACAAACAAATCAGTAAATGCAGAGCAGGCATTGTGTGCATTTATACATCTTCTCCTAGCCTAATTCCTTTGCTTTACCCATTCTTTAAATGTGTTTCCAGTCTTTAAGAATATCTTATCTATGAGACTATGGAACAGTGATTAATCTTTTGCAAGAACTTGATTAAGTCAGTTGAGTTAAGAAGCTTTCAGCAGGTAACCTGCACCCACCGTTTGGTTGGAATTAAGCAGTTGGCACCAGCAAACCTAAATGTCAGGCTGAGGTTCTGTTGCAGAGTGAAACTAGTTTGTTTCCTTTCAGGGACTCAAGCAAAGCTTCCTTTAAAAGATGCACTAAATATTACCACCTTACACTGACAACGCCACAGAAATTGCCGAATTGGGAAACAGCCATAGAAAGACAAATGTTTTTTTACTTAATCTTACCAGTGACTCTTGTGAGGAGTAAGGAAGACTGCATTAAGAGTCTTTTTGATTCATTAAAATCAGCAGGGGGTGTTTGTCCAGTATCGGCAATGGGAGGCATATGTTTCTACAGATTTCTCAAATATTTTAATCAAAAACATTACTTTTATTTTAGAAAGTGTTCTAGACAAAACTAAGTCTTAGAAGTTTACTCTTAAGTTACTCCAGTTCTCATCATTGAACAATCTCTTGAGAGTTTTCTCATTAGCCCATATTTACTACTTTATCCCCACTTAAAATGGCCATTTTTACTTGAATCGATCTTGTTTGTGACCTGAAACTACTGAGGGGCCTACTAAGCCTGCATTTACTTAGAACAAATAGTGTTAATTGACCAGCTTTATTATCTTACGACAACAAGGAGTTTACAAAGCTAGTGAAAAAATGGAATGTATTAGACTAAAAATGGTTTGCAGATCTCTTGGTTTTAATATAGCTACTTATAATGCTTTAACTGTATTTTGAAGTGAACAATTCCTTTTAACCCCATTTTTAATTGTCCTTCAAAGAGGACCTGCCTTATATATGCTTTAAAAAATACTCCTTAATTTTAGTACAGCAGAATTTTTGGTAAAGAGGTATGTTTTGAAGCAGTTTGGTTTAAATATGAATGTATTTCACTTGTTCCTGTTTTGTTGAAAGGGCCTAATGCAAATAATACCAAGAAACCCACTGTCTGTGCAATATTCCAATAACATTTACATAGGGCAAATAAAATACTTGAAAGAATTCTAAAACAATTGTACCTGGGGTGGATGGCCTCTCAGGGTTTCTTCTGGCTTTATGACTTCATAGTTTAAATAACTTTTTTTTAAGTAGTTACATCAGATGCAGGTACTCCATTAGTTAGGGCTGCACTCTGAAAATTCAAATTATTATTATGAGCTCTTAAATACTATTTAACTCTGTGGAAGAGATATGCCAGAATAAAGCCAAAAGACCATCACCCCTATAATAGAGAAATTGACCTGCCTATTCTTTTCAAAGCCTATCTTACTAATGTTTGGATCTTTTAAAATCATCTTATCAGTATAATTCTTGAGTATGTTAGGTCCTTCTTTAAGGATAAAATTGCACAAGCACAGGACACCATGATTTGTATATATATATATCCTAGTGTGTTCAGCTTTAAGCTTTGCAATCCCTTAGGACACTGATGTGGGATGAATGGATTCGCTAGGCCCACACAGTAACTCACCTGTAGACCTGCTGAACCTCAGCATGTATGACAGTTCACACAGGTTAATACTGAATGTAAACTAAAAACTAGAAGAGAATTGTTGTAGTCAATTTTTTTTGGCTGTAATTTATGCAATTGCTTTTTGTGATTTTTAGAAAATGGGGCACCTGTGTTACTTTATTACTGTAAAATGTTCTTAACCAAAATTTGGTGAATTTCACTAGTCTACCTCACATTTTGTTAATGATTCAAAATTGTCTTGTGTCTACTGTTATGTTTTTGTCCTTTGATTTAATTTGCTTAACGTATTAAAGTTATCTCCCACCCCCTCCAAAAAGTTATTTTTTCTTTATAGTTTTTCTGGCATGTTAAGAAAACAAGCTCCCTGACTCTGGCAATGTCCTAAAAAGGCTGGAAGTCACATTATAGGTTGGAAAACCAAGATTAAAGAGGTGTTGAAAACATACATAGTAGATCCCAATCTTTTATTTGACAGATTGCAACTACACTCACTTTGATGTCCTTTTGGAAACAGAACTTTTTGGGTTGCTAAAACTAATACAAGGTGTTTGTTATTGTTAATCTCCAGTTAAAACTTCTCAAACTTTTTGAGAGCGTCTCAAAGTTGCTAGAACTATGTAGTATGAAGATGGTGTTGTTGTTATTGTAGTATGAATTATATCTTCTTAAAAATTTTTACCAACTTTTGAGAAGAAATAACTTTGTTGTCCCAGAAAAATGGCTTTCAATCTATTAATAAAGTGTAGTAAATTAAAAGAATTTGACATAGATTCCACGAAAACAATCTTCTAGGCCAAAGGACCCTCAGGAAGGGCAATAAATATTTGTAAGTGTAATGACAGACTTTCAGAGGAAAGTAAAGACTGCTGGTGTTCCACTATACATTCCAAAGCAGCTGCCTTGAAAAGACTATTAACTGTGAAACTGACTGCTGCAACATCACACTAAACTACTTAGGCCTGAAACAACATCCAGGGAATGAACATTTCTCAAGGTTCTCTTTAGACACAGAAACTGGAAACTGGTCCTTAAAGCTTCCTCTGAGTCTAGGAGAATACTACTCTAACACTGAAACCTTGGCTTCACTGGAAACAAAACAACAGTAAAAATACTGCTAAAGATGACTTTAGGAATTGCCTCTAAGGCCAAAGAAAAAGTCATTCACATAATAAATTCACTGTGTTCTCAACTATCAAGTGTTGAGTTAAAGCATCTACTTCAGTGACTATGACAATAGATAGTATTAAGTTAAAAAAAAAAAAAGGCAACACCAGTAAGTTGTTTTCTGACCACTTCATTCCAAATATTTTATTTTTACTAGTCCAATGTATTTTATTTTTACCAGAAGGGTGGTGGGGGTGGGGGGTTGCTAAAAGACAGAACTCATCCCTTTTTCTGCCAAAAGACTCAGGAGCCATGAGAAAGAAAATGTATGTGTGGAGTCACTACCCTAGAAATCAACTCAGCAATCTCAACCCTAGCTGCAATGTGGATGGGCAGGAATACAGCTGTGTTCCCATCCAGAAGGATAAGACTCTATAGCTGGGCAGCCTTGCAAAGTAAACAAGAACAATTAAAATAACACTGCAGGTTTGTTGTACTCACTGACTGTCCTTACAACAGTCAGGCTTTCAGTAGATAAACCAAGTTCACTCTTGCATATTATGAAGTAGTAAAAAAATACTGCTTTTTATCTGTGTGTCCATGCAGATGAAGGCATCACCCATAAAATCTTGTAGTTCCTGACTATATTTGTGGCTCTTACAATGTCTCTATGCTAGACATTTTTATAAACAACCAACAACTCATATGAGGGCTGCTAACAAAAAATGTATAAGCACCTTTATATCGTCAGCAATTACAGACTCACCCTCTTCTGCAGTCTGTGGCCATGAGTGTATACTCACTGTGTCCCTGCTGCCTCCACCACTCCACTGAGACTGCTGTTTTCCTAACATCACTTGGGCTCTCTTCAGTCTTCAGTTGTGGTATGACAGGGTTGACCATTCTTTGATTCTTGCCATTTTTCCCTTGGTTTCTACCACTCTCTTCTGGCTCTCCTGCCTTGCTGCTCATGCCTTCTTATGCAGTCTTCTTTGAGACTCTTAAATGATGGTGCACCTCACAACTCTCTTCTACCTTCTCATTTTACAAACCCCAGGGTGACCTTCTGAACCTTCAAATAAATAAGTAAACTCATAAATCTGTTTCTCAGAACCTTTCTCAAACTCTAGATTCACATATCCAATTGTATACTAAAAGGTGTCTCCACTTAGAGACTCTTTCTACAACCACCTTAAAATCTTGACCAGAACTGACGGCATCCCCATCCAATCCTCCCAACCTAATTCCCCTGTATTCCCATCTGTCAATCTAACTCAATTACCCAAACCAAAATTCCCACTTACCTTAACCTCTTTGCCATGATCTTTTTCTGGTTGTTTATAAATTCCTATCAATTCAACTGTGTCAATTCTTCAGTTTTTATCTTTTCAGTGTGTATCTGTCTCGTCTTCATCTCCACATCACAGCTTTAGTTCAGTGTTTCAACACTTTTCACACAAACTGCTCTTAATTATCTTCTAAGTTCCAGATTCCTTAATTATAAACCCTACCTCACAGGACTGTCGTAATGATTACATAAAATAATGCAGCACTAAACACACAGGGTCTGACACATAGCAAACACTCAAATGTTAGGTATTAACTAATAATACTATTCTTAGAGAAATACCTAAATTGTAAAATTTGGGAGGCTATATCTTCAGTATAAACATGAAAATAAACTGGTTTCTCAGTAACAGTAACATTTAAACCAACCACCCAATATACCCTCTTCCACCTCCAGGTCGCCTTGAAACCAAGTCAAAAGTAGTCAAAGTAGTATACTATTGTTTATGGAAATTGGACCTGTATTATGAGATTAACAGTTACTACAGAGTCTACACTATATCCCAAAATTTCATTGTTTTTTTTTTTTTTAAAAACCATGGTACCTGTCAGGCAAACAATGAGACCAGGACTGACTCTTCTAGAGTCTCAAGCCCAAAGGGAAATGATAGTATCAAAAGCTAGGGCCAGGTGCGGTGGCTCACACCTATAATCTCAGCACTTTGAGAGGCCGAGGGAGGTGGATCACGTGAGGTCAGGAGTTCGAGACCAGCCTGGCCAATACGGTGAAACCCTGTTTCTACTAAAAAATACAAAAACAAATTAGCCGGCCGTGGTGGCAGGCACCTGTAATCCCAGCTACTCTGGAGGCTGAGGCAGGAGAATTGCTTGAGCCCAGGAGGCGGAGGTTGCAGTGGGCTGAGGTCATGCCATTGCACTCCAGCCTGGGTGACAGAGTGAGCCTCTGTCTCAAAAAAAAAAAAAAAAAAAAAAAAAAAAAAAAAAAAGCTAGACCAGCATGATGAATCACAGGGAAATATTTACCATGCCCTATCATTCTACCCATACAAAATGTATAGAGTCTTATACTACTCTAGAAATTTTTTTTTTTTTTTTGAGGTGGAGTTTTTTGCTCTTTTTGCTCAGGCTGGAGTACAATGGTGCAATCTCTGCTCACTGCAATCTCCACCTCCGAGGTTGCAGCTATTCTCCTGCCTTAGCCTCCCGAGCTGGGATTACAGGTGCATGCCACCAAAACCAGCTAATTTTTGTATTTTTAGTAGAGACGGGATTTCACCACGTTGGCCAGGCTGGTCTCGAACTCCTGACCTCGTGATCCGCCTGCCTTAGCCTTTCAAAGTGCTGGAATTATAGGCGTGAGCCACCGCACCCAGTCTAGAAATTTTAAAAGCAAAAATTTATAGGGAAATAAAATGTATACCTGTTAATTTAAGGCCCTAAATTTTAGCCAGTTTTCAACTGAGATATGATCATTTCAGCTCATAAAAATAACCTAAGTTGAACCACAGTGGTAATTCATTCTTGGGCTGTGGGCCCTTCATTTATTTGAAACATCATAAAAGTACCATGTTACTAAAATAATCAGAAAGGATTTTGCCTTTGGAGATAAAGTTCAGCTGATTTGCTGCTGACATAATGATCCTTTGGCAAACTGGTGGAAACTGCCTTTAGGAAGCCAATGTTTTAATCATACTTCAAGATATCAAACCAAAAAAACACCCTGAAAAAGCACAAATGACAACACACCATTATCTCAGTTAGTACATTGGTCACTTAGAAAAAGCTATCAAGTATTTTATTATTTTTATTCTACATTATATACAGGTCATAAAAGGCCACAGCAGTTTTTCAACATATAAACCCTTTAAAAGTAGAGGGCACTATGAAGGATAGACAAGTATCAAAATGAAGTCCAGTAATGAGGGCATATACTCAGTGCAGTATTTCTGAGGAATAACAAAGCAGATACCGAGTCATCCATACTTTGCTTCCAAGTATTCTATACGTTTTTATAAACCTCTTTGAGATTTGTTAACAGCCTAGGTGTGCCAAGTTGCCATTTATTTTAAAAGTGAAACCGGAATGAAAGAATAATGAATCTAGGAGGGTACCTTTCCTAATGCTTGTCATTTACAGCTCTCCAAGAAGGAAAGCCGCAATTCTTTACCACTTTCTACTTCCTCGTTCCATCAAAGATAGGAAAGAGAAAAATCAGGAAAAAAAACCTCAATATTCTAATTCTTCCTATTTAGCTGGAGCTTTCCTTTTCTATAGGGGTTTCTTCAACGTATAGTTCAGGCCTTCTAAAAATTAGCTTCAAATTCCAAAACACTTAATATTGCACCCTCCTTGAACAATAACTAAAAAAACTGGTTTCCACTCTGTGAAAATACAATCTTTAAGCCTATCACTGGTATCAGCAGATCAATATAAAAAAATACAGTACCAAGCTACACTGGTATATTTCCATATTAAGAACTTCAAAATATACTTATCACTGAGACCATAGTCCTTGCATTAGTTTTCAGTCCACTATGAACAATTATCTGCTGCATGTAAACATGTCTAAATAACTATAGATAAAATACATCAATCATAAATTTCTGTAAAAGATAATAAAATATCTTCTTTAAAAAACAAAACAATAAGCTATTACTGCATTGTTTCCAATTTTATGAAAATGGAACAACCATATGGTTGTTGCCAGTCCTGAGTTCATTGTAATAAAAATGGCCCTAGTTCCTGGTTAAAGTCAGCAACCAATCCATTCTCTTCAACAGATGTCTTCTAGTGGTGTAGGCAAGAATTTGTTTTATGTGCTATTCTGTCCATTAATAAAATTATATACCAGAAACTGACCAGTGCCACAGTACTGTGTTGCAAACAGCTTTCCATCAGGAGTGGGATCTGAGAAAGCAATTTCTTCTTTGCTCAAATATGAGCCATATATAAAGTTACTCCTATTAAAAAAAAAGGGGGGGAAGGGGTTAAGCATGAAATGTTAAAAATTCTTTCTAATCAATCATTAAAACTGGAATAACCTGTCAAATACAATTTGACTAAAAGAGCTTTTTAGGTACTGTTGTATGTGCTCAAAATTGTTGAAAATAATTATTCATCTATAATATCAATAACCTGAGGTTAAATTTTAATAAAAGCAACAATATAAAAACATTTACCCAACATTTTTCATGATAAAAAGATTCAACTAGGAGTAGAAATATTTCCTCAACCTGATCAAGGGCATCAAGGAATAATCAGAGTTAATGGTGAATGACTGAAAACTGTTCCTCAAAGATCAGGAATAAGAGAAGACTACTCTTACCTCTTCTATTCAATATTGTATTGGAGGTTCTCGTCATGAGGAAAAGAAATAAAAATCATCCAGATTGGAAAGAAAGAAATAAAACTATCTCTTTTGCAGATGAAAAGGCCTTGTTTATAGAAAATCCTAAAAAATTCACAAAAACAAAAAATCTAATAAACGAATATGCAAGGCTGCATATTCAAGATTGATATTCAAGAGTAAACTATTTCTATACACTTGTAATGAACAACCTAAAACTGAAATTTAGGGGGGAAAAATTCCATTTATAATAACATCAAAAAAATTAAATACTTGCCAGGCACAGTGGCTCACACCTGTAATCCCAGCATTTTGGGAGGCCAAGGTGAAAGGATTGCTTAAGCCCAAGAGTTCAAGGCCAGCCCAGGCGACATAGCAAGACTCCGACTGTACCAAAACAAATGAAATTTTTGCCAGGCACATGGCTATGGTCTCAGCTACTCACGAGGCTGAGGCAGGAGGATTTCCTGAGCCCAGGAGGTTGAGGATGAAGTGAGCTATGTTTGCACCACTGCACTCCAGCCTGGGTGACAAAGTGAGATGCTGTCTCCAAAAAAGAAAAAAAAAATACTTGGGAATAAATGTAACAAAAGAAGCGTTAAGACTTGTACACTGAAAACTATCAAACATTGCAGTAAGACATTAAAGACCGAGGGCCAGACACGATGGCTCACACCTGTAATCCCAGCACTTTGGGAGGCCAGGGTGGTGAACTGCTTGAGCCCAGGAGTTCGAGACCAGCCTGGGGAACATGGCAAAACCCCATCTCTACAAAAAATAGAAAAATTGGCCAGATGCAGTGGCTCACGCCTGTAATCCCAGCACTCTGGGAGGCTGAGGTGGGTGGATCACTTGAGACCAGGAGTTCGAGAGGTGGTGGGTGCCTGTAATCCCAACTACTTGGGAGGCTGAGGCAGGAGAATCATTTGAACCTGGGAGGTGGAGGTTGCAGTGAGCAGAGATCACACCACTGCACTCCAGCCCGCAACAACGGAATGAGACTCTATCTCAAAAAAAAAAAAAAAAAAAAAATTGGCTGACCTAAAAACCTCTTTTGAATAATTAATTTTAACCTCCTTCATTAATCTTTATCAGAGGTACTTTATAGGACAAAAACCAAAACAATTTTTTTGAGTCTCCCTTTGATATCTCTGACAGTTAAGTGATAAAAGAAAAACTAATAAGAGATTTCGATAGTTTACAAATAATATTCTTGAATTAAGATAAATTTCTCTAAAAGCTGAACTCCCAAGGAACTCTCCACATTTCTTTGGTTATATTTAAAATTCTTCAAAATGAAGCACAACGTGAAACAGGCAGGTTATTTTGGCCTAACATCATAGTTACAAATAAGTAAGTTGAAACAGCTTAATATTAATAGTGTTTAGCCTATAGTGCTTTCTTCTTCCTCACATTAAATTCTCATAAAAAGTACTTACAGATCCAATACACTGATAACCTCATGCAAAATTTGTAATTAATACAAATAAAGATTATACACATGTTAATTAAATGCCAATCTTTACACTAAAGCTCTGCCTAAGTCCTAAACTACTAAAAATGATTTGAAGGATTACATTCAAGTTACCTTAGGCATTCAATCATGCGAGAAGCAATTTTCTTCCGACGCATCATGCTGAATACCCATATTCGACTGATCCCACAGATTGCAGGCTCTGGTAATGTTGAGCAGCACCAGGCTTTTTGCCTTTCAAATCTGACTTTTTCTTCTTCTGACCTGGTAACTGGAAGTTTCTCTTCTATAACTCTGTAGCCCTACAGGTGTCAAAAATGGGGAAAAAATTTAAGTGAGATTATTAATTAGCAACTAATACTGATCTAGTTGAGGAGGTTATGACATTTGACTGGCTTAACAAACTATGGGGCCACTTATGCTTTCACTCTCATTTTTAGGAAACAGACAACCTGGATCTGCATTATGTTCCAGTTCACTTACTAGTTGTATGACCATGAAAGTAAGTTACAATTTCTTTAACCTTTGGGTTCCTCACTGGAGATATCCATCATCTCTCATTTTGAGAGATTAAACCAAGTAATATATACAAAGTACCTTGCCATCATGAGGAGCCCCCTCAATAGGAACTGAACATTAGTTCTCTCTACCTCCCGCACTCCAAGAACCAGCAAAAGTACATGTTAAGAACACAGCAGTAACTGTTTCTGTGATTGCTGTCACAGTTCTAGATTTCACAGTTGTACAAGAACTGAGACTAGGGATAGCAGAGAAATTAATAATTTAAAAAGCCATGTCATCACACTGCAATCTCTTTTTAAAAAAAAAAAAAAAAAAGTACCTTAAAAAACATGTATCTCTTTTATGGTGGCTGTCTTTATGGGAAAATAAAAATAAAAAATATCTCTGCCAGTCTAGCTGCCAAAAAATAACACAATTGGTTTTTTTTGTTTGTTTTTTTTTGTTGTTTGTTTTTTTTGAGACAGAGCTTCTTCTGTCGCCCAGGCTGGAGTACAGTGGTGCGATCTCGGCTAACTGCAACCTCTGCCTCCTGGGTTCAAGAGATTCTCATGACTCAGCCTCCTGAGTAGCTGAGATTACAGGCATGCACCGCCATGCCCGGCTAAGTTTTGTATTTTTAGTAGAGATGGGGTTTCACCATGTTGGCCAGGCTGGTCTTGAACTCCTGGATTACAGGCGTGAGCCACTGTGCCCAGCCATGACTAGCCTTCTGATGGGACAAGATATAAAACTTAAAAGCAAACAGACAACACAGTTAAGAGTCAGCAAAAACATCCCTAACAAACATTACATAGTTATCCTTCTAGTCTAAACACCACTATAAGTCATTTATGGATCTAGGTGGAATAGAACCTTAAAAACACAATAGTTTGCACTATGTAAAATTAACTCAATTTCAGTATGGCAAATTTCTATGAGTTAGTCAATTTATATCAAATTAATTTCCCCAAACTACCCTATCAGTTACTTATTTAAATCAATTTTGTTATTATAGCAAGGTTCGTAAGCACTATATAATAATTTCAGGCTAAATATTTATTTATTCATTTATTATTTTTTCTTAAGAGACAAGAGTCTGGCTATGCTGCCCATGCTGGAGTGCAATGGCTATTCACAGACACGAACATAGCACCCTACAGCCTCAAACTCCTGGGCTCAAGCAGTCCTCCGATCTAAGCCTCCCAAGTAGCTGGGACTACAGGTGCCACCACACCAGGCTGAATTTTTAAAACATGTAGCTTAACATATATAGAGAAACTCCTGCAAACTTGCTTTGACTTTTCACTTTTTTAGAAATTTTTATGACCAAGCATACATCTGTGCAAGCAGCTATTAACCCACTTATGTCTAGTGTTCCATTACTGGAACACTAAGCATGTGGGAGTTATTTATATCCTACTGCTCAAGGTCATCGCCAAGGTCTTATTTTTCACTCATGCAAAAAATCAAAAAATTGTTGCAACCTTTGGCATAAATGAGTTAATATGCTAAAAGACACCATCTGAACAGTAGTCACACACAATGTACACTGAGTTCATGAGCAAGAACTTAGCTGGAAAAAGACAGAATTCAGGTCTGCCTCAAAGTGAGCATTATTAGGGAGTCCAGAAGCTTCTGTTCTCTTAGGATGGTCTCGGCAGTTTCTACTAACACTCATAATGTAAACATACATGATTCCATTGTTTGTTTTTTTGTACAAATTGGCTCCTAAACACAAGATAACTACTCATTTGGAGTTCAACAAAGAAAGTGGTGATCTATTCCAGGTGTGGGCCCCCTTTTTTTTTTTTTGAGATGGAGTCTTGCTGTTGTCCAGGCTGGGTTCAGTGGCACGATCTCAGCTCACTGCAACCTCTGCCTCCCAGGTTCAAGTAATTCTCCTGCCTCAGCCTCACGAGTAACTGGGATTACAGGCACACACCACTACATCTGGCTAATTTTTGTATTTTTAGTAGAGACACGGTTTCACCATGATGGCCAGGCTGGTCTCAAACTCCTGACCTTCTGATCTGCCCACCTCAGCCTCTCAAATTGCTGGGATTACAGGTCTGAGCCACTATGCCCGGTGGTGTGGGCCTTTTATAAAGGTACAGATAGTAAATATTTTAGGCACTACAGTCCACCTGGTCTCTGTTGCAACTATTCAACTCTGCCTTTGTAGTACAAAAGTAGCCACAAATATGTGAGCCAAATGGGTGTGGGTGGGCGACAATAAAATTTTTTTACAAAAACAAGCTGGATTTTGCCCACTCTAGTTCGCCTAGCCTTGACTTAACTCCAGTGCTAAAGGGACTAACTGAGAAAGACATTACATTGGTATCTAACATGGAAACTTCCAAAATAAACTTTGATAGTATTACGATTTTTTTTTTTTTTTGAGACAGAGTCTCACTCTGTCACCCAGGCTGGAGTGCAATGGCGTGACTTTGGCTCACTACAACCTCTGCCTCCCAGGTTCAAGCGATTCTCCTGCCTTAGCCTCCTGAGTAGTTGGGATTACAGGCGCACACCACCACACCCGGCTGTTTTTTTTCTTTTTTGAGACCGAGTCTTGATGTGTTGCCCAGGCTGGAGTGCAGTGGCGCAATCTTGGCTCACTGCAACCTCTGCCTCTCGGGTTCAAGCGATTCTCTTGCCTCAGCCTCCCCAATAGCTGGGACTACAGGCACGTACCACCATGCCCTGCTCATTTTTTGTATTTTCAGTAGAGACAGGGTTTCACCGTATTAGCCAGGATGGTCTCGAACTCCTGACCTTGTGATCCTCCCACTTCAGCCTCCCAAAGTGCTGGGATTACAGGCATGAGCCACCACACCCAGCTAATTTTTGTATTTTCGGTACAGACCAGGTTTCACCATGTTGGCAAGGCTGCTCTCGAACTCCTGACCTCGTGATCCACCTACCTTGGCCTTTCAAAGTGCTGGGATTATAGGCGTGAGCCACTGTGCCCAGCCTGATGGTATTCTGATTCTATAGAATTTTTATCTTACTGACTTGAGAAACTAATTCCCATGCATAACCATTACTCCACTATGGTGAAGACTCACACATGGGAATTCTTGCATTAAAACTGTTCCTTACATAAAATGGAGACAAATTTATCGGATTTATGTTATTTGGGATTACGTTGTAAACTTATTAAACACCAAATTACTTAAGAACACTCTTTAAAAATCACTTACCCATTGGATATGTTCCGCAATTAGGCAGCCAACTACTTTTTTGTCATTGGAAATGAAGAGAAGTGTTTTAGTTCTGGAATAGCACATTAGTGGAGCCTGTTGAAAACCTAAATCATTGTCAACCATCTCTCTAATCTCGTCAACCTGCCAAATAAAGAACAGTAATTATTTTTAAATGAAAATATTATATACATGTAAAAACACACTATTTCAGTTCAGTAGATCAACTTTATTCCAAGCAGGGCATCCTCTAAAGAGTTCTCTGGGCTGGGCGTGGTGGTTCACACCTGTAATCCTACCACTTTGGGAGGCCAAGGCAGGTGGATTGCCTGAGCTCAGGAGTTCACGACCAGCCTGGGCAACATGGTGAAACCCCGTCTCTACTAAAATATAAAAAAATTAGCCAGGTGCCGCAGTGTGTGCCTGTCATCCCAGCTACTCCAGAGGCTGAGACAGGAGAATCCCTTGAACCTGGAAGGCAGAGGTTGCAGTGAGCCGAGATTGCACCATTGTACTCTAGCCTGGGTGACAGAGCGAGACTCCATCTCAAAAAAAAAAAAAAGAGTTCTTCTGAATGACCGTACTGATCAATAACTGTTTTTTAACCCCTTTGGAACACTTTGCAAAATGAAGGAAGAACTGGAGGGAGATGCCAAACCCAACAGTCTAGAGAACAAGAGGGATGGGGTGAGAGCTCCTACAATAGATTATTAGGAACATTAGGACTTCTTATTAGAAGTATCTAATTTGTGAATTGAAGAGAACTTCACTGGAATCTTAGCCAGGCAAGCCACTTTTCTTCCCAACCCTTAATTAGTACTCTCATCGGTAAAATGAAAGCGAGTATAGAGAAAAGGAATTCATGTTTACTTCCTATCAACCACTTATAGGCCAGACATTATTCAAAGTACTTTACAAATATTTCGCTTAAATCCCACATTTCTTGGAGGTTTATGGTTCTTCACTTTACATATGGAAGAAATAAAACTCAAAAGTTAAAGAACTTTCCCATGTCAGATACTGGACATCTAAAAAATCAAGCAGCAGAGTCACATGTGAACCCAAAATGTTACTATGGCATCAAACCATGCTTCTTACAGTTTAGCTCCAAACTGACCAAAGTCAAACATGGTAAGCTCAAACTGTTTGCAGGCAATCAAAATTAAGACCTCTGTAGGTACTCAACCATTAGTTCCTTCCCCAGTTAAAAGATATTGCAAACAAAAGCCGGGGAGCAGTGGCTGATGCCTATAATCCCAGCACTTTGGGAGGCTGAGGCTAGAGGAGTTCAAGGCCAGCCTGGGCAACACAGCAAAACCCATCTTTACAAAATTGTTTTGTTAGCCAGATGTGGTGGCACTTGCCAGTAGTCCCAGCTACTCAGGAGGCTGGGGCAGGAGGGTCACTTGGGCTCAGGAGTTTGAGGTTACAGTGAGCTATGATCACACCACTGCACTTCAGCCTGGGTGACAGAGTGGAATTCTCTTAAGAAACAAAACAAAACAAAAAACTAAAAATAGAGTCCAATAACACTCATTTATGTTATTAAGTCCTCCTAATCCTGAGACAGCATCCTACAACTCCTAATTCCTAAAGACGAGTAATTCACAATTCCCTAGATTTTAATTTTTAACCTATTATGGGTTACTAAGATTTTGTTCTAATAAACTAAAATGAGGAAATTAGCATCTGCTGAGGGTTCCTTCTGAGAAGTCTGGTTGCCACATATGGTAGTGTAGCAAAAGTTCCCACTGTGCACTTCCAAATGTGAATAGCTGGAATTCCAAAAATTCATTAATTTAATTTTCATTTAAGTTGACCCTTGAACAACAAAAGTTTGAACTGTGTGGGTCCACTTATATGTAGGGTTTTTTTCAATAAATATATTGGAAAATTTTTTGGAGAATTGTGACAATATGAAAAAACTAGCAGATGAACCATGTAGCCTAGAAACATAAAAAAAAAAATCAAGAAAAGGTTAGGTATGTCATGAATGCATAGAATATATGCTAGTTTAAGTATGGGTTTAATCAATTATTTATGTTATCAATAAGGTTACCAGTCAACAGTAGGCTATTAGTAAAGTTTTGGGGGAATCAAAAGTTGCACTTAGGCTGGGCAGGGTGGCTCACACCTATAATCCCAGCACTTTTGGAGGCTGAGGCAGGAGGATCCCTTGAGACCAGGAGTTCAAGACCAGCCTGGGCAACAAAGTGAGACCCTGTCTCTTAAAAAAAAAAAAAAAAAAGTTATAGTTGGATTTTTGGCTGCATGAGAAGCCGGCACCCATAACTACTACACTGTTTGTGGGTCAACCGTGGTTCATCACTGATCCAACATTAATTCAACAAGAATTTACTATTGTGCAAGAATCAATGTTTCAAATACAAGACAGGTTGGGCATGTTTACATGTCACTGTAAATACTGTTGTCTATTCTGTTAGGCAGCAGTAATATGAAAGCTTATTTGGGTATCTAAGATTGTCCATTCGGATAAACAGAGTATCTAAAGTTAAGAACCAGAAAATAAACTTACATATTTTAAATAGATTATTAGCTAAACTTTCAAATAACAGGCGCAAAGTATTTTCCTTCAACCAACTTTTCAGGTGAAGTATTCTTAAGTTTAAAGAAGTCCAATTGTTAACCTAAAAAAAAGTATAATAAACTGTTTTCCTCCTGTTTCCAGACATTTGAGACACACTCTAGTATAATTACTAAAGTTTTTCAGATAAACAACTGAACCCATTGCTTACATTATGAGGTATTTCTTCTGAAAAAGCATCCAGAGGTTGAAGAAAAACATACTGAGTATATTATTTGAAAGTGTAATGAACATATTAAACTTATTTAAAAATAAGTTTACCTTATGGTTCCTGATTTTTAAAATAACCTATATAATAAAATGGTTCCAGGATTCATTATCTGGTTCATTTTTCAACACAATAAACTCTCTGAACACTTGAAGTATGGAACTCTAAGTTAGACTAACACCTGCCTCACACTAGATAAGATAAATTTTTATGTTTCTGCATTATATTTATAAACTGGAATGTATGCTTATATCTTAAAAATATTATAAGATTGAGTCATGTTTAATTTCAGCTTTACTGTGACCTACTTAGCAATCCCCTTCTGCAATAAGCTTTTATTTAGAAATTTTCCCTTAGAATGAAACTTTACATTTTATTAATTATCCAAATTATTATAATTCAGCTTTTATTTCTGATCGTGAAATCTTTTAGTTGGCATTATTCACTTAACAGAAGATAAGCATATCTACTTTGGCACTCAAATTATTAACTACTACTAATACAGGACAATTTAGTAATAATACTGGACTCAATTAGTACTCAATTCATTTAGAATTCATATACTGGACACACTACAAAGTTTAACATAATTTTTGAATTGGGTTATACCCTTTAAATGCTTATTTCTTGTTTTCAGAATAGGTGTTTAAATATACTATGCCAGCAATCTGTTATCCTCTCAAAATTAACTGCAAAATGGGCCAGGCGTGGTGGTTCATGCCTGTAATCCCAGCACTCTGGGAGGCCAAGACAGGCAGATCATGAGGTCACGAGTTAGAGACCAGCCTGGCCAATATGGTGAAACCCTGTCTCTACTAAAAATACAAGTTAGCCATGTGTGGTGGCACACACCTGCAGTCCCAGCTACTCGGGAGGCGGAGGCAGGAGAATCGCTTGAACCCGGGAGACAGAGGTTGCAGTGAGCCGAGATTGTGCCACTGCACTCCAGCCTGAGCAACAGAGCAAGACTCTGCCTCAGGGTAAAAAAAAAAAAAAATTAACTGCAAAATGATATTATCCACTCTACATGAAGTTTCACCAGAAATTTACCTTTTTCAGGGCATACTTTGGGTCTTCAGGAAGAACCATTATTATCCTGCCATCAGGGTATTCAGCCAGAATTCTTTCTTTCTTCCAGCCCTAGATATATATATATATATATACACACACATATGTAAAGTATGAATTTTATGTATATTCTATTCATTATATCCACGTACAAGATAAGTACATCAATTTGTCTAAAAATTGCAAACATGAAAAATATATGCTCATTAATGCTTAATAAAGCATGATAAATCGGCTATTTTGTTAAGCATACAATAGGTACAAGGCAAGCTAATTTCTCTCTACTACTCAGAGATATATCTAATACCACAAGAGTATTTCTAATTTATCATTTCCCATTTTAAATTAATTTTGAAAGCCACACATCAAAAGCAAGCCCCTTAAAGTCAGTAATTCCCAGAAACTATAACTCTCCCAGATTCTTGATAAAAGAATTAAACTCTTATATTTCATTGGAACATGGTTACCTCCACAAACAAACACTCCAAGTTTTATGTCTGGCATGCCAAAGACCTCCAGGAGGTTTTAAATGAACTGATTTGCATGCAGTAGCCCAGTATGAAAGGAATAGTCTTATGCTTATTGATCACAACTACCAAAGCCACAAGAAGGAGACTATAAAAAATATAACTACCTTCTAAGAATCTAATAGGGAAGGAGAAGCTACGTTGTGTGTATCTGAAGTTAAACATACTCAAAAAAAGAGGTAATAAACTCTTCTTCAGATCCACACTCGTGGTGATTAATGAGCAGAACCTGCATAAAAAAACAAAACAAAACAAAAGCCACTTAAATCTAGTAAGATGGGACTGAACCAGAGGTTAAAACTAGGAGCTTTGAAGTTCAAAATAAGTACAGAAGGAATGAGCTTAACTAGTTGTTCCAGTTGTCTTAACCCAACCAACTTTACATAAAAAGGCCTTTCCAGAAGCCATTTATACTTTCAGAAGAGAAAACCACCATATTTTTTCTGATGTTTCTTCTAAGAACACAAAAGCTCAATGAAACCAAGAAAATGGCAACTAGATTTCTTTAAAATATACTATGGCAAGTATGAAAACAGATTCGTTTTCTTAAACCATCAAGAATTTTTTGGAGGAGGGAGGGCAGAAAGATCATAGTTGGGAACAAAAATTCTAATTAATAAGCTTGGTATATGTAACAATTTAAATTAAAATATTTAAAATCCAAAATTTGTTTACATAACAGAGTACCCAAGTTAAATTCAGATGATTAAAATTATGATTGGTAAAATGTTCTCAAGATTTGAAAAGAAAGGAGCAGAAACAACAGCCACAGAAGTCCTTTTTTCATCTAAGAAACTAAATCTGTAGTTCTTCAACGTAAATAAGGTTTTAAAAAAGAAACTTAAGGCCGGATGCAGTGGCTCATGCCTGTAATCCCAGCACTTTTGGAGGAGGGCAGATCACGAGGTCAGGAGATGGAGACCATCCTGGAAACCCCGTAGCTACTAAAATACAAAAAATTATTGTATTTTTAGGCGGGTGTGGTGGCACGCGCCTGTAGTTCTGGCTACTCAGGAGGCTGAGGCAGGAGAATTGCTTGAACTCGGGAGGTGGAGGTTGCAGTGAGCTGAGTTCATGCCATTGCACTCCAGCCTGGGTGACAGAGTGAGACACTGTCCCCCGCCCCAAAAAAAAAAAAAAAAAAAGAAAGTAAATCTGAATCATATACAGATCTGAATATAGGTAAACAATTTTTAGAAGATTTACAAGACATCACCTCTTTTTTAAAAACAAATTTCTATTAGTAATGTTACTTTATGAAAAAGCTTTCAAATTTATGAACCTATTTTTAATAAAATGAAGAGATTTTCACTTTAAAACATCAAAAAGACCTAAAAATGTAAGTAACCTCAAGTTACAAGAAAACCATTCTTCCTGAACTGAATCATCTAAAGACAGTTCCATAAACTATTTTCCTATTAAATGCCTTTGAAAACAGTAATACTGGTTTCATGTCATTATATTGCATTATAGACATCAGACAAATTAATTTTGCTTTACTAATTTTTAAGTGCAAAACTTTCTCTTGAAACAACTTCAGACTTGTATGTTCATGCTGAAATTTTTATCACAATTTCATTTGATATAATTTTATGTTTTAAATAGTACCGTTTTTTTCATGTACTAAATAAAAGCCCTTTAAGAAGCAAAGGCTGCAAAGGGATACTTAGTATTCCTTAGATTCCTAATGTTCATGACAGCAAGTTTTATTTATTAATGTAATTTACTTATTTGAGACAGAGTCTCACTCTGTCACCCAGGCTGGAGTGCAGTGGCAAGATCACAGCTCACAGCAGCTTCAAACTCCTGGGCTCAAGCAATCCTCTTGCTTCAGCCTCCCAAGTAGCTGGGACTACAGGCGTGCACCACCATGCCAAGCTAAGAAAGCATATTTCAGTGAAAACTTTTAAGTAATTCTAGAGTAAAAGTTCAGGGTTTAGATCCTTGTCCTTGGTAGTTACTAGATGCATGGCCTTAGGCAAATCACTGGAAGTCTGATTCTGTTTCCTGATGTAAGCATTCTAAAAAATGGCTATCATCACCTCCATCACTTGGGTAGGTACGAGGGTGCTATATTTAAGATGACTGCTCAAAGAGTAGCCACTCAGTAACTCTTAGTAACTTCCATTCTCCCTTCTTACTAGTATCAAACTAAGATCAATGCACTAATCTAACAAAACGGTCAATCAATAAATGTTCCCAAGGTTAAATACAGCAATAAATTCAAATCATAGACAAAGAAAGGATGAAAGAAACAAGTTAGCTAATATTTGTTCAAATAACATACTCAAGACATATCTATGCCTCAACTACAGTTAACTGCTAGTCACAATAACCACATGACCCTCCTCACTTCAGAGAAACTTAGAGGCAATAAAGTCCAACCAACGCTTAAAATTAACGCAGAGGAGAAGCAGGGTTCAGGAAAGAGTGCATGCAATTTAGAAGAATAATCAAATAGCCACAACGTTTTTGCAAAGATATAAATTCCAACGCAGCGCACTTACACTTCTGACCTTTAGCTCCAACATATTTCAGCACTAGTATGTTACACATAACCCTCTGCTAACAAGCAGTATTTTCCAAAACCCATTTTTTTCTTACTTCATCCATTTCTGCTTCACGAAAAGCAGAAAACTTTATATTCCTAATCTGTATTTCTAACAGCAAGAAATTATTAATATTATTATTATTTTTTTTTTTTTGAGACAGTTTCATTCTTGTTGCCCAGGCTGGAGTGCAATGACGCAATCTCGGCTCACTGCAACCTCTGCCTCCTGGGTTCAAGCAATTCTCCTGCCTCAGCCTCCCAAGTAGTTGGGATCACAGGCATGTGCCACCATGCCCAGCTAATTTTTTTGTATTTTTAGTAGAAATAGGGTTTCTCCATGTTGGTCAGGCTGGTCTCAAACTCCCGACCTCAGGTGATCCGCCCGCCTTGGCCTTCCAAAGTGTTGGGATTAAGAAATTATTACTCTTTTCTCCTTGCTATTGGAGTTACCCTAAACTGTACAGTCTAAAGAATGGATTTCTCCTTTTTCCATCAAAAAAAGGATTACAATTGGAAACAAAATACACTGAGTGGTAAATACACTGACATACATACAACGATCAAAATTCAAACCAAACACTTAAGATGTGTAGATTTAATTGTATAAATAATACCCCGACTTTAAAAGTTCACATTAATCACAATTTCATGAAAAGGTTGAATGAGAATATACATTTGAAGGAATATTTGAAGAAATAAAACCAACAACCAGCTTTTTAAAAAAATAAATATTACAAGGGAAAAAAACAGATCCAGGGAGAACCTTGGGATTAAAAGATACTAAAGGGACATACCAACCAATGTAATATATAAACCCTAATTCAAACAAATAAGCAACATAGGAAATCATGAGCTATTTGGGAAGCTTTGAACTCTGATAGAAAACTTGATTTCAACAATTAATTCATTTATTGAAGGTGTAGTTACATTCTTTAAGGTACTTTTATGTTTAAAAAAGGAATAATCTTTGGCCAGGCGCAGTGGCTCACACCTGCAATCCCAGCACTTTGAGAGGCTGAGGAAGGCGGATCACGAGGTCAGGAGATCGAGACCATCCTGGCTAACACGGTGAAACCCTGTCTCTACTAAAAATACAAAAAAATTAGCTGGGCGTGGTGGTGCACGCCTGTAGTCCCAGCTACTCGGGAAGCTGAGGCAGAATTGCTTGAACCCGGGGGGCAGAGGTTGCAGTGAGCCGAGATTGCACCACTGCACTCCAGCCTGGGCGACAGAGCGAGACTCCATCTCAAAACAAACAAAAAAGGAGTAATCTTCATCTTTAAGCAATACGTATTTAGAGGTGGGGCATGGTGGCTCATACCTGTAATCCCAGCACTTTAGGGGGCCAAGGCAGGCGGATTACCTGAGGTCAGAAGTTCGAGACCAGCCTGGCTAACCTGGTGAAACCTTGTTTCTACTAAAAATACAAAAAAAAAAAAAAAAAACTAGCTGAGTGTGGTGGCATGCGCCTGTAATCTCAGCTACTCGGGAGGCTGAGGCAGGAGAATCACTTGAACCCAGGAGGTGGAAGTTGCAGTGAGCCAAGATCATGCTATTGCACTGCAGCTTGGGCAACAAGAGTGAAACTCCATCTCAAAAAAAAAAAAAAAAAAAGTACATACTTAGAAATATCTACTAAAGTAATAACATGATGCCTGAGTTTACTTCAAAATAATTGGGAAAGTTAGATGAAGATGATTATCCATGAATTGTTGAAGGCAGGTGATCAGTACAAAGGGGTTCATTACTCTGTGTGTGTGTGTACTGTATTAAACTTGTTTTGGAAAATTCAAATTGCCTATTGTCAAAACTGTACCAATGGCCCAAGGTTTGTTCAAGTATTTAGAAGTAAAAAATAAATGCAAAACTAATCTAGTCAGCATTGCAGCCAGACCCGAGGTACAGTAAAGTAGTGACTGTAACAGGAGCAGCTAAACCTGAAGTGTGATAAAGCAGTGACTGTAATAGGATCACAAAGGAGTTTTGGAGGTGCCAGTAATGTTGCTTCTTCTTACATGGGTGTGTTCACTTTGTGAAAATACACCATTATTAAGCTGCGTACTCGCTGTGTACTTTCTTTTCCTTTTTTTGGTTGAGATGGGGTCTCACTATGTTGCCAAGGCTGGTATCAAAGTCCTGGGCTCAAGCCATCCTCCCACCTCAGCCTCCTTAAGTATTGGGATTACAGGTGTGAGACACCATGTCTAGCCTGTGTACTTTCTTTACATGTTATAAGTCAATACAAATTTTACTTAAAAATAATTACTGGACAGGCGCGGTGGCTCATGCCTGTAATCCCAGCACTTTGGGAGGCCAAGGTGGGAAGATCACCTGAGGTCAGGAGTTCGAGACCAGCCTGGCCAACATGGCGAAACCCCGTCTCTACTAAAAACACAAAAATTAGCCAGGCTTGGTGGCGGGCATCTGTAATCCCAGCTACTCAGGAGGCTGAGGCAGGAGAATCCCCTGAACCCGGGAGGCAGAGGCTGCAGTGAGCCGAGATCACGCCATTGCACTCCAGCCTGGTTAACAGAGCAAGACACTGTTTCAAAAAAAAAAAAAATTTACTAAAGGAATTTGAAAAATAGGCATTTCGATAGTAATTTAAAAAGTTAAGTTGAGGCCAGGCGCAGTGGCTCACGCCTGTAATCCCAGCACTTTGGGAGGCTGAGGCGGGTGGATCTCCTGAGGTCAAGAGTTCGAGACCAGCCTGGCCAACATGGTGAAACGCCGTGTCTACTAAAAATACAAAAAATTAGCCGGGCATGTGGCGCACGCCTGTAATCCCAGCTACTCAGGGGGCCGAGGCAGGAGGATCACTTGAACCCAGGAGGCGGAGGCTGCAGTGAGCAGAGATCATGCCACTGCACTCCAGCCTAGGTGACAAGAGCGAAACTCCATCTCAAAAACAAAAAAAAAACAATACTGGTAAAGATGTGTGTCTAATCTATATGGCCATATTGAACTTCAAAGTGTTGAAAAGTCTTAGATATTACTACTAGTTTGAAAGTGACATATACATGGAAAAATTCTCTCAATTCAATAAATTTGTACTGACTACCTACCATGTATACAAACCATTATCTTGGCAGTATAGCATAGTGGTAAGGAGGATTTCAAAAATCAGAAAAACCTAAAATTCAAATGCAAACTCTGCTACTCACTTGCTGCACTGCTTTGGGCAAATTACTTAACCTCTCTAAAACTTGGTTTCCTCACCTATAAAATAGATATAAAAACAGGCCTGGTGCAGTGGCTCACACCTATAATCCATACTTTGAGAGGTAGAAGAAGGAGGATCACTTGAGCCCAGGAGTGCTAGACCAGCCTGTTAGAGCAGCATGGTGAAACCCTGCCTCCACCAAAAACAAATAAAAACAAAAAAACAACAGAAAACGACTGAGAAGCTAAATGAGAAAACACTATAAAATGTTGACCACAGGGCCTAGCACAATAATATGTACTCAATAAATAACAGTTCCGATTATTACAGCAACTAAGCATTTTAGTTGGTTTAGTAGGTTTTGGTTTTTGTTTTGAGACAGGGTCTCACTTTGTTGCCCTGGCTGGAGTGCAGTAGTGCAATCATGGCTCACTGCAGCCTCAACCTCCTAGGCTCAAGCAACTCTCCCAACTCAGCCTCCCGAGTAGCTGGGACCACAGGCATGCAGCCCAACACCCAGGTGATTTTTCTATTTTTTGTAGAGACAGGGTTTTGCCATGTTGCCCAGGCTGGTCTCAAACTCCTGAGCTCAAGTGATCCTCCCACCCTGGCCTCCCAAAGTGCTGGGATTAAAGGTGTTAGCCACCGTGCCCGGCTGGTTTAGGTTTTTATATCTTCAATGCCTTCATGCCTTACAAGGTCATTCATGATCTGGTCCCCCATTTACCTCTTTCAGCCTTATCTCTTGCAGCTTTTCCAATACAACACAGTCACAAGTCATAATGAAATACTTATATTTGCCTGGCCTTTCACATACTGCTCTCTTGGCCTGATATGCCTTTGCTCTATACCCTTCTGAGCTCAAGGGACTCCTACTTATCCTTTCTGAATTTATTAAGTGCTAACCTGACTTTTCCAATCTTTGTCATATGTCCTTGCTCTATGCTCTATATAGTACCCTGTATATCCTAAAATACTACTGTAGCATTTTCCACACTATTTAAATGTTTATCCATCGTCCCTCGCACTGATCTGTAAACTTACATAAAAGATCTTTATAATAATTTTTAAAAACAAGGTCGACAGTTAATAAATGTTTAAGAAATAAATAAGCCTAGAAAAAAATTATCACATAAGATATTACTGTCATTGCTTACAGATTTGAAGAAAAAAAAAAAACTAAAGAGAAAAAGTTAATTTGCTATGGTCATACAACTAGTGAGTGGCTCATTAGGAAACCACATCTCTATAGTTTAAGCTCACTTTCTTTTCTACTATGCCACAATGACCTCAAGAATCTTATAAATCTAATAGGAGAAACATATAGTATACAAATGTCTTTAATACAAGGTGCAATAAAGTATATGCTTGAAAGGAAATTTTCCTTGATTCTAAAATAAGCTTTATTATACTTCAATGTTCCTGAATCCAAAATCAGTCTATCAATATGTATATTTAATTTTTTCTTAATTCTCAAAAAAACAGCTATCAAATTGAAGCAGGAACCTACAAGAAAAGGCAAAATAATGTAAGCAAAGTGTTAAAATAGTTTTAGGAAGATAGAGAAAACCCTTATTGGGATAAGAGACGAATAAAAGAAAAATATTCATAGAAAAGAAGGTATTTCTGGCCAGGCGCAGTGGCTCACCCTGTAATCCCAGCACTTTGGGAGGCCGAGGCGGACAGTTCACAAGATCAGGAGATCGATACCATCCTGGCTAACACGGAGAAACCCTCTCTCTACTAAAAATACAAAAAATTAGCCAGGCGTAGTGGCGGCACCTGTAGTCCCAGCTACTCGGGAGGCTGAGGCAGGAGAGTGGCGTGAACCTGGGAGGCGGAGCTTGTAGTGAGCCGACATCGCGCCACTGCACTCCAGCCTGGGCAACAGAGCGAGACTCTGTCTCAAAAAAAGAAAAAAAAAAAGAAACACAATGTCTAAATGAACTGATTTTCAGAGATGAACCAGCCCTTCCTAAGTGAGCAGAGACCAGTAGCCATTTTTAACCATAAGATGTTGACCAAGTCTGGAAGCATGAGTGAACAAGCAAGCCTGCCACAGACAGAGGACAAGGAGAAGAGTCTCCTGCTGGAACAAAGAGAAACCAACCAGAATTACGTGGCCTGACATGGCAGTCCGAAATCTGAAGAAACTCCAAATACAGCAATAATTATCTACCAATTCTCTCCCATGGGACAACTGCACAGTTGGGCTGGAAGGTTTAGAGAGTTCTAGTGTCGTGTGGAGCTTAGATCCCCAATCTCAGCTGGAGAGAGACACCTAATACCAGAACAGAAAACTAAAGTTTCAAACCCAACTCTGACCTGACCCAGTTCAATTTCTAATTAGGTCTAAGCAATCAGCCCCTCACCACAGTTACGACAAAAGAAAAGAGAAAGCACTCATGGGTAAGGGAAAGGATACTATCTACTTCAGTCTCTACTATTCGTTCACACACAATCTCCAACGTCCAATAAAAATTTACAAAACCAGACAGGAAGACTCAATATTGTCAAAAGGTCAGTTCTTCCTGATTTAATCTACAGATTTGATGCAATCCTAATAAAGATCCCAGCAAGCTATTTTGTAGATATTGACAAACTAGTTCTAAAGTTTGTATTGAGAGGGAAAAGACTTAGAATAGCCAACACAAAATTGAAGGAGAACAACAAAGTTGGAGGACTGACACTACCCAATTTCAAAACTTACTATAAGGCTAGTTATCAAGACGGTGTGGTTGATATGGTTTGGCTGTGTCCCCACCCAAATCTCATCTTGAATTGTAGTTTCCATAATCCCCACGTGTCATGGGAGCAACCCGGTGGGAGGTAATTGACTCATGGGGGTAGTTACCCCCATGCTGCTGTTCTTGTGATAGTGAGTTCTCACAAGATCTGATGGTTTCATAAAGGGGTTTTCCCCGTTTGCGCGGCACTTCTCTCTCCTGCCACCATGTGAAGAAGGACAAATCTGCTTCCCCTTCTGCAATGGTTTTAAGTTTCCTAAGGCCTTCCTAGCCATGCAGAACTGTGAGTTAATTAAACCTCTTTCCTTTATAAATTACCCAGTCTCAGGCAGTTCTTTATAGCAGCGTGAGAATGGACTAATACAGTGGTACTGGTGAAACAACAGATCAATGAAACAGGACAGAGAACCCAGAAACAGACTCACATAAAAAGTCAACTGATCTTTGATATAAGAGAAAAGGCAATATAATGGAGAAAAGATAGCCTTTCAACAAATGGTGCTGAACTGGACATCTACATGTAAAAGTAATCTAAACACAGACCTTGCATCTCTCACAAAAATTAACTCAAAATGGATCTAAACATAAAATGCAGAAATATAAGATAACATAGGAGAAAAACTAGATGACCTTGGGTATGGCAATGACATTTTAAGTATACCAAAGGCACAATTCATGAAAGAAATAACCGATCAACTGGACTTCATTAAAATTTAAAATGTCTTTTAAAAGATACTGTTGGCCAGGCATGGTGGCTCACACCTGCAATCCCAACACATCGGGAGGCAGAGGCAAGAGAACTGATTGAGCTCAGGAGTTTGTGACCAAGCTGGGCAATATAGGGAAACCTCAACTCTACAAAAAATTAAAAAATTAGTCAAGCACGGTGGTGTACCCTCGTGGTCCCAGCTACTAGGAAGGCTAAGATAGGAGGATTGCTTGAGCCCAGGAGGTCAAGGATAGAGTGAGCAGTGATCACACCACTGCACTCCAGCCTGGGTGACAGAGCACAACCTTGTCTCAAAAAAGAAAAAGTGTATAATTAACAGGATTTTTTGGACTGGGCACGGTGGCTCTTGCTTGTAATCCAGCACTTTGGGATGCCAAGGCAGGTGGATCACTTGCACCCAGGAGTTCGAAATAAGCTAAGATGACACAGCAATACTCCATTTCTATTTTTATTTAAAAACAAACAAACAAAACTTTTTTTGAAAAAGACACTATTAAGAGAATGAGAAGACAAGCCACAGGCTGGAAGAAAATACTTACAAAAGAAATATCTGATTAAAAAACTGTTACCTGGCTGGGCACGGTGGCTCATGCCTGTAATCCCAGCACTTCGGAAGGCTGAGGTGGGCGGATCACCTGAGGTTGGGAGTTCGAGAGCAGCCTGACCAACACGGAGAAACCCTGTCTCTACTAAAAATACAAAATTAGCTGGGCATGGTGGCACATGCCAGCAATCCCAGCTACTCGGGAGGCTGAGGCAGGAGAATAGCTTGAACCCGAGAGGTGGAGGTTGCAGTGAGCTGAGATTGCGCCACTGCACTCCAGCCTGGGCAACAAGAAGGAAACTCTGTCAAAAAAAAAAAAAAAAAAAAACACACACACAAACACACAAAAAAAACTGTTACCCAAAATATACAAAGAACTCTTAAAACTCAATGAGAAAACAGCCTGATGAAAAAATTAAAATTAAAATAAAATAAAAAATGGGCAAAGGACCTCACCTAAGAAGATATACAAATGGAAAATAAACACATGAAAAGATATTCCATATCATGTATTAATAGGGAAATGCAAATTAAAACAGTAACATACCACTACAAGCCTATTAGAAAGGCCAAAATCCAGAACACTGGTAACACCAAATGCTGGTGAGGATATGAAGCAAGGCAAACTCTCATTAATTGCTGATAGAAATGCAAAAGAATACAGCAACTTTGGAAGAGAGTCTGGCAGTTTCTCACAAAACTAAACACACTCTTACCATACGATCCAGCAATCAAGCGTCTTGGTATTTACCAAAAAGAGCTGAAAACATGTCCTCACAAAAACCTATACACAGCAGCTTTACTCATAATTGCCAAACTTTGGAGCAACCAAGATATCCTACAGTAGGTGAATGGATAAACTGTGATACATCCAGACAATGGAATATCACACAGAGCTAAAAAGAAACGGGCTTTCAAAGCCATAAAAAGACATGAGAGCCCAGCTCAGTGGCTCATACCTATAATGCCAACACTTTGGGAGCCCGAGGCGGGTGGATCACTTAAGGTCAGGAGTTCAAGACCAGCCTGGCCAAAATGGTGAAACTCCATCTCTACTAAAAAAATAAAAATAAAAAATTAGGCAAGGCGTGGTGGCTCACACCTGGAATCTCAGCACTTCGGGAGACTGAGGGGGCAGATCATTTGAGGTCAGAAGTTCGAAACTAGTCTGGCCAACACAGTGAAACCCCGTCTCTACTAAAAATACAAAACTTAGCCAGGAGTGGTGGTGCACAACTGCAGTCACAGCTACTTAGGAGGCTGAGGCAGAGAATCGCTTGAACCCGAGAGGCGGAGGTTGCACTGAGCAGAGATCACGCCACTGCAATCCAGCCTGGGGGACAGAGTGAGACTCCGTCTCAAAAAATAAATAAATAAAATAAAAAATAAAAAAATTAGCCGGGTGTGGTGACACACGCCTGTAGTCCCAGCTACTCGGGAGGTTGAGGCAGGAGAACTGCTTGAACCCAGGAAATGGAGGTTGCAGTGAGCGGAGATCACGCCACTGCACTCCAGCCTGTGTGACAGAGCAAGACTTTGTCTCAAACTAACTAAATAAATAAAGACACGGGAGATGTTTAAGTGCATATTACTAAGTGATAAAAGCCCATCAGAAAAGGCTACATACTATATTATTCCAACTCTGACATTCTAGAAAAGGTAAAGCTATGGAGACATTAAAAAGACCAGTGGTTGGCAGGGATTAAGGTAGGCAGAAGGGATAAATAAGCAAAGCAGAATTTTTAGCACAGTGCAACTATTAAGTATGATACCATAATGGTGAATACATGGCATTATATATTTCTCAAAACCCACAGAATATACGAGAAAATCCTAATACGAAACATGGATTCTGGGAAATAATGATGTGTCAGTGTAGGTTCACCAATTATAACAAATGTACCACTATGATAAGGGATGTTGACAGTGAGGGAGGCTATGCACGTGTGGAATTAAGGAGTATACGGGAACTCTCTGTACTACCTGCTCAATTTTGTTGTGGATCTAAAACAGGTCTAGGCCAGGCATGGTGGCTTACACCCATAATCTCAGCACCCTGGGCAACAAAACAAAACCCCATCTCTACAAAAAACTTAAAAATTAGCCAGATGTGGAGGCACTCGCCTGTAGTGCCAGCTGCTCAGGATGGTGAGGCAGGAAGATAGCTTGAGCCCAGGAGGTTGAGACTGCAGTAAGCCATGATTGTGCCACTGCACTACACCCTAGATGACAGAGTGAGACACTGTCCCGAAAGGAAAAAGAAAAATTAGCCAGGCCTGGTGGCCTGTGCCTATAGTCCTAGCTACGCAGGAGGCTGAGAAAGATTGAGCCCAGGAGTTTGAGGTTACAATGAGCTATGATCGCGCCACTGCATTCCAGCCTGGGCAACTCAGCAAAACCCTGTCTCAAAAAATAAAACAGGCTGGGCGCAGTGGCTCACACCTATAACCCCAGCACTTTGGGAACTCAAGGTGGGCAGATAGCTTGAGCTCAGGAGTTCGAGACCAGTCTGGGCAACATGGTGAAACTCTGTCTCTACAAAAAATACAAAAATTAGCCACGCATGGTGGCACACAACTTAGTGCCAGATACTCAGGAGGCTGAGGTGGGAGGATTGCTGGAGCCCAGGAGTTTGAGGCTGCAGTGAGCTATAATTGTACCACTGCACTCTGGCCTGAACAACAGAGTAAGATCCTGACTCAAAATAAAAATGAAATTTAAAAATCAGAAAAAAAATCTCTAATCCTGCTCTACTACTATTCACTTCTCTTTTCTCTAATGCCCAGTTTCCTCTTTTTCCTAATAATCTTGAAAAGGAATAAAGAAAAAGTATACATAATTAAATTATATGCACTCAAATTTCACATAAAAAAATAAAGATTAAGCAAGAGTTACTGGATTATGGTTTCCCTAAATCAAAAATTTAATCACATGTAACTTCTTTCCTCAACTTTCTGTAACAGCACTATCCAAGAGAACGTTCTGTGTGATGATGCGAACATTCTATATACCACCTAACACAGTAGCATCTAGCAATGTGTGGCTTTTAAGCACTGGATAGTACAACTGAAGAAGGGCATTTTTAATTTCATGTAGCCTAGTGGCTACTTCACAGGATAGCACAGCTCTGTAGCCAATCAAAGATCTGTCAACTCTTTCTTTTTTTTTTCCCTTGAGATGGAGTCTCGCTCTGCTGCCGAGGCTGCAGTACAGTGGCACGATCTCGGCTCACTGCAACCTCCGCCTCCCAGCTCAAGCGATTCTCCTGCCTCAGCCTCCTGAGTAGCTGGGATTACAGGCGTGCGCCACCACACCCGACTAATTTTTGTATTTTTACTAGTGATGGGGTTTCACCATGTTGGTCAGGTTAGTCTTGATCTCGTGATCTCAAGTGATCCACCCCCTCGGCATCCCAAAGTGCTGGGATTACAGGCATGAGCCACTGTGACCAGTATTGTCGACTCTTTCTTCAAAGTTTCTCATCAATGTTCTTTCCTATTTCTACCAATGCCATAGTAATTCAGCACTATACACACCTAATATGTATACTACTCTCTATATATGCCATTGAAATATTACTTCTCTCCCTACACTTCATCAAAATATTGTTTTAACGTTATTTAAATTTTTATCATTCAAAATGTTCGAGATTCTTCAAAACTTAAAAGAACAGAAAGAATAAAGTCCATATAGCTTTCAAAATCAAAGTATCACAATTTGACTTGATTGTATTTTTCTAGTCTCATTATCCACAAAAATCCTCATTCAGTAAAAAAGATCTACTCATTATTCCTCACAAAAATGTTAAGCTTTTTCTTTAGTTGTACTGTTACCAATCATAGATGACTATCTATGTTCATTTTAAAAATCAAATCTTAACTCTTTCCTGTCTATGAAAACAAACCATGCTGACCACTTCTAAGTTGCAAAGCTAATGTATGATTTATTTAGTTAAATATTTAATATTGATTTATTGCTTTAATGGTTACTTAGATCTTTTATTCACTTTTCATTTCTTTCAGACTTTGTTCCTAAACTTGAAGGAAAGGGCATAGCCCCGAGAGTAGTGCTCTCCACACAGCATTCACTCAGACGTGAATTAATTCAAAGGAGTTAAGAAGGATAATACAGGAAAAAAGGATTGAGTTTTTCTCAGCCAAGAACCCATACATTGTTCTTTCGCATTACTAAAAGCTCAAAATATAGCTGAGTTCCTGATAGGTTCCTGATAGGTTTCTGGCAGTTTCCTGGCCTCGCAACGTGGCTCAATACGCCAGGGGAGAGAACTCGTGCTTTCTCTTCACATCTTTAGGGAAGAGTACCTTAGTTCTGGAAGGAAACTAAAGTAGTTTCCTAGGTCTAAACCAGAGTCCAGACTCCACCTGAAAGCATTAAGAGGTTTCTTCCTAAATAGTTTTTTGGCTTTTTTGTTTTTTGGGTTTTTTTTTTTTGAAACAGGGTCCTGCTCTGTCACGCAGGCAGTGATGCAATCTTGGCTCACCTTAACCTCCTGGGCTCAAGCCAACCTCCCAAGCTCAAGCGATCCTCCTGCCTCAGCCCCACCGAGAAACTGAGACTACAGGCGCATGCCACCACGCCTAGCTAACTTTTTTTGTACAGATGGGGTTCCACACGTTGCCTCGGCTGCTTCCCAGTTTCTAATAAGTCAAATAAAATTCATTTCCCCAAATGGTGTCAGCCAAGCAGATGGGGTAAAATGAAAGAATACAGTAAGAAAAAATTATCTACCTTTTATTTTAACCTTTGAAAATACGACTTTCAGCCATTTCCAATTGTTACCAGATTATTAATCTGCCTCGAAAAAATTTTTACCCAAAGAAAAAGGTACTTATCTTATTTTCTACAGAATGTTTGATTAAAATCTTGGCCAGGCATAGTAGTTCACGCCTGTAATCCCAACATTTTGGGAGGCCAAGGTGGGTGGATCACCTGAGGTCAGGAGTTCAAGACCAGCCTGACCAATATGGTGAAACCCCATCTCTACTAAAAATACAAAAATTAGCCGGGAATGGTGGCATGCACCTGTAGTCCCAGCTACTTGGGAGGCTGACAGGAGAACTGCTTGAACCCAGGAGGTGGAGGAGGCAGTGAGCCAAGATTGCACCACTGCACTCCAGCCTGGGTGACAGAGCAAGACTCTGTCTCCAAAAAAAAAAAAAATTTGTTTTAAGTAAAACTAGTTGTTTCTAATTTATTCTATTTTTAGTCTTAAGTAGAACAAAACTTTATTTCCAGTTCCTGATACTGTCCATTTAACAATTTAACATGAATTAACACCAGAGTACCAAATGACTTCTTCTATATACTTCTCACCAACAGACAAACCTAACAGATAAAATTGGCATTAAATAAAATTAAGATATTTTGTCAAGCATTTGTGAGTACTTAATGTCTATGAAAGGCATAAAATGAAAAGCCCAATAGATGTTTTAAAGGCACAACCCAAAATCTAGAACTGTGATCACAGCAGAACAGCTTTAAGATAGGTACGTTTTCTTCTTCTCTCCATACACTATAGAATACCACAATGTTTTGGAAGAGTCTCTTCCTTAGACTCTATGTATACCTGCATTTGAAAACAGCAAAAGATAATATCGACCTTGAAAACAGCAAAGAATGGCCAACTGCTAAACTCAATTCCTTCTCTTGAGCTTATTTCAAAAATGAAAAAAATAACCCATGGCTCTGTCCCATCAAGTGGGGGTTGGAGGAGGGGTCCGGCTGGGGCAAGAAATAATCTTCCCTAGGTTGCTACATTGCTTTGCAGCTTTGCAAGAGAGCCAGAATGTGTTTGGAAGATGATGACTTCACCTTGTTCCATGAATCAACTTCCCTGACATCTTGGAAGAGTAGAGCAGATATTTCCTGATTGATTTATTTACTCTTCCTCTCAGAAATTAAGAATTTTCCTTAAGGTGAAGAATTAAGACTTTGAAATCAAATGTTTTTATAATTTTAGGAAACTAAATGATCACCAGAATTGAATAATGTACACTGAGTAGAATTTACTTGAACTAACTTCCTCTACGAGGTTTGTATATAAAATATACCAAACTATTTTTGTCCTAGAAGTATTCTATAATTTAGCTTCCTGATAGAACTATTTTTCTTTTCACAATGCAAGGATATTAACATAGCCAAACTGAAAAAGTACAAATTTCAAATGATAAAACAATATCCAGCTATAGACATTCTATGTCCACGCACCTTATATTTGGTGAAGTGGTAGGAGAGAGTGTGTGGAAAAGTCAGATGAAATAAGAAATATAAAGGATGACCACAGGTAGAGAACCAAAAAAGTAAAAACTCACCCTATCCTGGGTAGAAGTAGCTGGATGGATGAAACAATGAATACAAACCCTTCAACCGAAGGTAAGTATTAATACAAGCATATGAATTTAACGGAGGCCAATAAAGACCTTTAAATAATCCAGTATCTGGTACCTATATAAAGATTTATATGAAATGAATTGGTGATCTCAGTTCAGATATCCTGGAGGTCTTATTAATGTGAGTGTACAGTACTGAAGGTAACATGTATACAATAAAAAGAGATTCCATTTCAGATATGGGTAAACAGCAATTCAATTAAATTACTATTTTCACAAGATATCTGAAATGGTTCAAAATTGCTAAAAAAAATTTTGCTAGTTCCACAAATATTAATACCCATTATGCCTAAAATGCACTTACATTAAAAAATATATTTTGTACTAAAACAGATTTACTCTGTGGGAATTTTTATTTTTATTTTTTTAGTATACTACAAATTCTGAGGTCTTAATTTTCTAGAATTTTTCTTTTTTAATCTTATAAAGAAAAACCCTCATGATAACAAAGAGAAGGTAAAGGAAATCTCCAAACAACCTACTTGGTATAATACCTATCATGATCAATCTCCAGTATAAAACTGTGCCAAGAAATGTAAATATTAAATAGATTTATCAACAGTAAATAATTACTGAAATCAAAGGAAATTTTTTAAAAAAAACATACAAGTTAAATAGCATTACTTCTGACAAGTACAATCACTACTTCAGAAAAGTAAAATTTAAATTCAAAATCCCACAACATAAACCAGTCAGAATAAATTAGCTGGTTTTTATGTTTGGCTTTGATTTTAAAAAGCCAGTATACATACTACATGTGCTTCGTACATACTATTATCTCTTAAAAACATAAATTTTTCAGTAATTTAAATTTGGCAACTCATCTCATTAAGAGACCCACCTAATTGTCTGATTTTTGCATTTCAGAATTCACAAATTCCACTTACCACATATTTCACAGCACTTATAAACTGGTTGTGGAAAAGCAGATGCTGTGTTTCATCTTCTGGATTTGAAGCTGTATACAGCATTCCACAAACATTACAAGAAACTGCTCCAAATCTTTTTTGTCCTGCATCCTATTTACAAAAAACACACAAAAGTTTTTTTCCTCCCAAAAGAATTATTCCAGAATATCAGCCTCTAAGGCTATAGTGTGAGCATAAAGTAAGAATTGTTTAATCTACAATGAATAACATTCAATGTTAATTACTAAAAATAACATGGTAATCTTTGAAATCTGCATGTAATTTTACTAAGAAATGTTTCCACTTTAGTAACCTGATCCACAGCATATAACAATTTTTAAAAAACTGACAAATAGCTTTAACATTACAAACTCAGTCCTAAAGCCCCAAATAGGAAATACTCTATGAATGAGAACTAATATATATTTCGTATTTGCAATAATTATACTACTAGCGTGTAGAGGAAAAAGTTTTTTTGATACAGGGTCTCACGGTCTCACTGTGTCACCCAGGCTGGGACTACAGGGATGTGCCACCATGTCTGGCTAATTTTTGTTTGTTTTTGTTTTGAGACAAGGTCCCACTCTGTCACCCAGGCTGGAGTGCAGTGGCACGATCTTGGCTACTGCAACCTCTGCCTCCCAGGTTCGAGCAATTCTCCTGCCTCAGCCTCCCAAGTAGCTGGGATTACAAGAGCGTGCCATTGCACCAGACTAATTCTTTGTATTTTTAGTAAAGATGGGGTTTCACCATGTTGACCACATTGGCCTTGAACTCCTGACCTCAGGTGATCCACCTGCCTTGGCCTCCCAAAGTGCTAGGATTACAGGAATGAGCCACCACGCCTCGCCACCTGGCTAATTTTTATATTTTTTGTAGAGAGAGAATTTTACCATGTTGCCCAGGTTGGTATAGAACTGAGCTCAAGTGATCCTCCTGCCTTGGCCTCCCAAAGTGCTAGGATTACAGGTGTGAGCCACTGCACCCAGCTAGACTTTTTTATGTTTATTTTTAATTTGAGACAGAGTCTTGCTCTGTCACCGAGGCTGGAGTGCAGTGGCGCCATCTTGACTCACTGCAACCTCCCACTCCTGGGTTCAAGTGATTCTCCTGCCTCAGCCTCCTGAGTAGACGGGATTACAGGCACCCACCACCATGCCCAGCTAATTTTTGTATCTTTTAATAAAGACCAGGTTTTGCCATGTTGGCCAGGCTGGTCTCAAACTCCTGACATCAGGTGATCCACCTGCCTCGGCCTCCCAAAGTGCTAGGATTACAGGCATGAGCCACCGCACCTGACCCACTCCATTTTTTAATGTCTTAAAAGTCTGGGGGGCCACCTGAGGTGGCTCACGCCTGTAATCCCAGCACTCTGGATCACGAGGTCAGGAGTTCAAGACCAGCCTGGCCAACATGGTGAAACCCCGTCTCTACTTTTACAACAAATAGCCAGGCACAGTGGTGCGTGCCTGTAAACCCAGCTACTAGGGAGGCTGAGGCAGAAGAATCACTTGAACTCGGGAAGCAGAGGTTGCAGTGAGCCAAGATTGTGCCACTGCACTCCAGCCTGGGTGACTCTATCTCACACACACAAAAAAAAATTAACAATTAGCTGTGTGTGGTGACGCATGTCTGTTAGTCCCAGCTATTCAGCAGCCTGAGGTGAGAAGATCACTTGAGGCTGGGAGGTTGAGGCTGCAAGTGAGCTGTGATCACGCCACTGCACTCTAGCTTGGGTGACAGCGTGAGACCCTATCTTTAAAAAAAAAAATCCTACTGATTATGTTGACTGTAACTACATAAATGTTCCTAGTACTCTGGGTGCCTTAATTTTTTTATATTCACTCATTCAAGTTAGATTTTATCAATCAAAATATCTCCTCTTTTCCAATTTATCTTCCTGTAATTTAAAATGTAATTTTAAAATAATAATGTATTCTGCAATACAGATATTCAAAATCATTTTATACATTAAGTTCCATGTTATTATTATTATTTTTTTTTTGAGATGGAGTATCTCTCTTGTTGCCCAGGCTAGAGCGCAATGGCGCGATCTCAGCTCACCGAAACCTCCACCTTCTGAGTTCAAGGGATTCTCCTGTTTCAGCCTCCCCGAGTAGCTGGGATTATAGGAATGCATTACCACGCCCAGCTAATTTTGCATTTTTAGTAGAGATGGGCTTTCTCTGTGTTGGTCAGGCTGATCTTGAACTCCTGCCCTCAGGTGATCCGCCTGTTTCGGCCTCCCAAAGTGCTGGAATTACAGGCATGAGCCACTGCGCCTGGACAAGTTCCATGTTATTTTAACATTTAAATCAACTACTGAAAGGAGGTAGTGATCAAATGACAAATCTAAGAAAGTAACAGATGTGAAATAAAGTATCACAATTTGTTATAAAAGTAGAAGTATGAAAACAATTATTGTTACAAGACAAAGTCACTATTTAAGAAGGGAGTTGTAATAACACCAGGAATATTTTTCTGAGACAGGGTCTCGCTCTGCTGCCCAGGCTGGAGTGCAATGGCGCGATCTCAGCTCACTGCAACCTCCGCCTGCCAGGTTCATGCAACTCTCCTGCCTCAGATTCCTAAGTGGCTGGGATTACAGGCATCTGCCACCACGCCTGGCTAATTTTTGTATTTTTAGTAGAGACAGGATTTCACCATGCTTGGCAGGCTGGTCTCAAACTCCCGACCTCAGGTGATCCACCCGCGTCAGCCTCCCAAAGTGCTGGGATTATAGGCATGAGCCACTGCACCTGGCCTGGGAACATTTTTCATAATAAAATTTATTATGACAAAAAGGCTCTTTGGCAAAAGTGAATGAATTTATTCTTTAAAACCCTGCATAAATACAATGCTGCTATGATTTTGATATGATTTATCTTCACCAAAATTTACGGGGAAATTTGATCTCCAATGTGACAGTGTTTAGAGGTGGGGCTTAGTGAGATGTGTTTGAGTCATGGAGGTGAATCCCGCACAAATAGGTTAATGCCCTCGAATGCTCTCCTGCTGGGGTGAGCAGGGTTAAAAAAAAAAAAAAAAAGAGTCTGGCTTCCTTGGTTTCTCTCTTTTGCTTCCTCCCTTACCACATAGTCTCTCTGCACATGAGCTCACTCCCTTTCTGCTTTCATCCGTAAGTTGAAGCAATCTGCGACCCTCACCAGATGCAGATGTCAGGCCATAGAAGCATAAGCCAAATAAACCTCTTTTCTATAAAAATTACCAACCTCAGATATCGTATTACAGCAACACGAAATATACTAAGATGGTTCTAACAACAATTCACCAAAATGGTCAAGTTGTATACTTACTATAATCAACTGTTTTTCATCAGTTTTCTCTGCTTCTTTTAGTTTCAAGTCCTTTGGAATTGTTATCTCCAAATGGGAATTACACTTAGGCAAAGAATGATTTCGTGGTGTCTCCCTTAAAAAAATAAAATAACTAAATGTTACAGATGCAAGTCATTTCAAATCATTGGAGGGGAAAAAATAACTTATTTTCTTTTTTTTTTTTTTGAGACGAAGTCTCACTCTGTCACCCAGGCTGGAGTGCAGTGGCGCGATCTCGGCTCACTGCAAACTCTGCCTCTTGGGTTCATGCCATTCTCCTGCCTCAGCCTCCAGAGTAGCTGGGACTACAGGTGCCCGCCACCACGCCCGGCTAATTTTTTGTGTGTATTTTCAGTAGAGACAGGGTTTCACCGTGTTAGCCAGGATGGTCTTGATCTCTTGACCTCGTGATCTGCCCACCTCGGCCTCCCAAAGTGCTGGGATTACAGGCGTGAGCCACCGCGCCCGGCAAAAGTAACTTATTTTCTACACAACGCTGATAAATTTCAGCTTCAAGAGAGGGAGAAAAACCTTTTAAAATTCAAGGGGCAGGCCTGGTGTGACGGCTCATGCCTATAATCCCAACACTTTGAGAGGCCAAGGCAGGCAGATTGCCTGAGCTCAGGAGTTTGCGACCAGCCTGGGCAACACGGTGAAACCCTGTCTCTACTAAAATAAAGATAAATAAATAAAATAAAAACTAGCCGGGCATGGCACCGTGCGCCTGTAGTCCTAGCTACTCAGGAGGCTGAGGCAGGAGAATTGCTTGAACCTGGGAGGTGGAGGTTGCAGTGAGCCGAGATCACGCCACTGCACTCCAGCCTGGTGACAGAGCGAGATTCCATCTCAAAAAAAAAAAATAATAATAATAATAAAAATAAAGGGGGAAAGAAAATTACTAATTTTCAGTAAAAAAACAGAAACTAATTTTCAGTAAAAAAACAAAAACTAACTTTCAGTAAAAAAAAAGGCAACACTTACCACAGTTTGAATATGCTTTTAAGTTTTATAGTTTTAGCTATCTAAGTCATTCCAATTTGTACTAAATACTGTTTGTTGTTAATCCAAAAGGCAAAATAAGTCAGATCTATTTAATTCTGACATTAAAAAGAAAACAAAAAGCTTTTAATCTTACTTAAAACACTCTTACATGTTGCTAATACCCAGTATTTCTAGAAGTCTAGGGAAAAGGGCATTCTCGAACACTATTGAGACAGGCCCAACCACTTTGGAGGAAAGTCTGGCAATGCGGGATAAGTTCTATAGCTATGAGATACAGACACACAAGTAAGCAAAGATATATGTGTTTAACATAGGATTTGTCTTTTCTGGATAGATATGAACCAGAAATATCCAAAATGTTCATAAAGTATAGAACTGTTAAACCACGGTAAAGTCACACAATGAAATTTAATGCAGAATTTAGAAGAATAAGGTAGCTGCCAGATACTGTGGCTCACACCTATAATCTCAGAGACTTGAGAGGCCAAGGTGGGAGAATCACTTGAGGCCAGGAGTTCGAGACCAGCCTGAGCAGCATAGCAAGACCTTGTCTCTAAAAAAAGAATTTTTGTAAATTATCCAGGTATGGCGCCACACTATAGTCCTAGCTACATGGGAGGCTGAGGCAGAAGGATCACTTGAGCCCAAGAGTTCAAGGCTGCAGTGATTGTGCCACTGCACTCCAGTCTGGGTAACTGAGCAAGACCTCAACTCTAAAATAAATAAATAAATAAATAAATAAATAAATAAAAAGAATGAGGTAGTAGGGTAGAAAAAATGTCCATAGTAAACAGTATTTATAGGCATAGAAAAAGCTGTAATGAAAACAGAATCTGTAGGTAAACTGAGGGTTACTAGCATAACTTTTTAGAGAAGAATCCCCTAAACTCAAAACTTGTAAGTTAAAACCCTTAAGCTCTAAAATTTAATTAATAGCTTACCTGTTATCACTGCTTTTAGATGTCTGGTTATTGAGAATACTGTGCTGTTGGGGAGCTGAACCTGTAACTTAATCAAGAAGGTGGGTTATATATTGAGTTTTATACTAGTTTTCCATCTAATGGATAAAATCACTATACATAAAGAAAAAAAAACCTTCAATGCATTAAATGACTTATTTTTAATAAAGACCATCTGATAAAATTAGAACCTTCTTCCTAGATACCATTCTTCAGACAAAAGGCAGAAAGGCTGTCTCATACTCAGACTACAAAGCTGCAAAGAGATGTAATGGTAGATTAGCTTGCCTCTAATTTAACCAACAATTATTAGGACTGAATAATAAGGAAATTGTTTCGATGCCTGCATAATTATACAATCTCTAAGTAGAAATAAATGAAAACATTTTCTTGTTTAAAAAAATAAAAATAAAAAAGACGCTGGGCACGGTGGCCTCACATCTGTAATCCCAGCACTTTGGGAGGGCAAGGCAGGCGGATCACCTGAGGTCAGGAGTTCAAGACCAGCCTGGCCAACATAGGGAAACCCTGTCTCTACTAAAAATACAAAATAAGCCGGGTGTGGTGATGTGTGCCTGTAATCCCAGCTGCCCAGGAGGCTGAGGCAGGAGAACTGCTCGAACCTGGGAGGCAGAGGTGGCAGTGAGCCGAGATCGCGCCACTGCACCCCAGCCTGGGGGATAGAGCGAGGCTCCGCCTCAAAAAAAAAAAAAAAAAAAAAAAAAGACGGTCTCTGGAATTTTAGTCAGAATAATAAATAAAGGCAATAAGCAATCCATTTTTATTTTCTAATGAATAAATGCATTTCTCATATTTATATTACATTCTCTCTTCCCCAACTCAGAGAAAAAGTTAAATCATGTCAATGATTATCCGAACATTTTGCTCCATGTATACCTTTCCTTTAGCAGAGAAACAACAGGAATTAAGAGATTTCTTTTCTATACCCTCTGCTGTCTCACCCAATATAAGTGAGCAAATCCTCATCCAACAGTTCAAATAATTTTTTTTCTTTTGGTTTTTTGGTTTTTGAGACAGATTCTCACTCTGTCACCCAGGGTGGAATGCAGTGGTGCAATCTTGGCTCACCTCTACCTCCCAGGGTCAAGCAATTCTCCTGACTCTGCCTCTCAAGTAGCTGAGATTACAGGCGTGCACCACCACGCCTGGCTAATTTTTTTCTTGTATTTTTAGTAAACAGAAACGGAGGTCTCACCACATTGGCCAGGCTGGTCTCGAACTCCAGGCCTTAAGTGATCTGCTGCGATTACAGACGTGAGCCACCACGCCCGGCCCAAATAATGTGTTATAAAAAAAAAAGTTCACAAGGTTCCAAAACTAAAGCTTTTGGACAATTTGCAAAGTGGACAATTTGCAGCACTTATTAAATCCTTAATTTAGAGATAGGATCATTCAGATGGAAAACTGAGTAAATAAGGGTTAAAGATAAGAACCTGAAATGGTAAAGCACAAATAATAAAGTACTTAAGAAATAAGCTGCTACCACTATTTTATGCAATTCATTAAGAACACTTCTCAAGAAAGTAAGTCACAAATAAAGTTGTTTAAAAAACAAAAGAACTTTTGGTAGGGAGTCAAAGGGTAGTACTTAGGTACTTTAAACCAGTCAACAGAAGTAATTCTGAAAGAATAGGTGATAGTCATGATAATCACGTATTTGAAAAATACAGCAATGGTTAAAAAGAATTTAACAACCCTATTTGGTACATAACATTTTCTGTAATACTGACAAAAACGTCACTGAAGACTATGAAATCCAAATAATATTTCCAAAGTATTACCTGGAAATTTATTCTCTCCTGTATCAATTTTTGCTTGACTGAGCAGAGTCGAAACAGCAGTAACATTTTCCACTGGACTGTTTTCTAGCTTGGATTCCAAACATTGGCTGAAATTCTGAACACATATAATTCAAAATTTTTATATCAACTTTGGGTTTTATCTAAATACACTTTCGGTAAATTTTAGCATACTAAAAAAATTTAAGATACTTTTTATTTGGAGTAATTAATACAGACATGAAGTCTCCCCATGATCTTGCTACAAGCTACCCTCTCAGCATCAGGGCCCATTATTACCCTTCGTGCTAAATTTAAAAACAAGCAGGGTACAGCAGTGCATGCCTGTTGTCCCAGCTACTCAGAAGGCTCACTAAAAGGGGAGGATCACTTAAGCCCAGGAGTTTGAAGCCAGCCTGGACAACATAGTGAGACCCTATCTCAAAAAAAGGAAATATCTCTCCCACAGATATATTCAATAGTTTCCCGGCTCTATACCTTTTTTCCAAGTTTCGTCCGCCTAGACTATAATGTCCAATATGGTCATCACTCCCACATCTAACTAGTGAGCGCACTTAAAATGTGGCATCACTTGAAATGTGTTGAAAGCATAACCAGATTTTGAAAACTTAAGCACCCATTAGCCAGGCACAGTGGCTAATGCCTGTAATCCCAGCACTTTGGGAGGCCGAGATGGGCGGATCACTTGAGGTAAGGAGTTCAAGACCAGCCTGACCAACACAGTGAAACCTCATCTCTACTAAAAATGCAAAAATTAGCTGGGCGTGATGGCAGGCACCTGTAATCCCAGCTACTCGGGAGGCTGAGACAGGAGAATCACTTGAACCTGGGAGGCGGAGGTTGCAGTGAGCCAGGATAGTGCCACTGCACTCCAGCCTGGGTGACAAAGTTAGACTCATCTCAAAAAAAAAAAAAAAAAAAAGACAGATTAAATAAAAGATATTAAAATTAATTTTATCTATTTCTCTTTACTCCATTAATGTGGCTACCAGATAATTTTAAATCATGTATGTGGCTCATTTATATTCCTACTGGATAGTGCTGATCCAGAATATCTTTCCCCCTATACAAATTCAACTCATTCCTCCTCTTCCATAAAGCCTTTCCCAATCTTCTCTAGCTGTTCTTCATCTACTTTGTCTAAATCTCTTTCATGTGCTTATCACTTTTTATTTTCAATCAGTTATTTGTGTCTGACTTACCTATAAAGCCTAAAAGCAACAACCATATTATATTTACCTTTTTATTCCCAATAGCCTCTAATTCAGAACCTTGCCAAAGCAAATACTCAATTAGTAAATAACAAAAGAAAATACTTCAGGCCGGGCGTGGTGGCTCACGCCTGTAATCCCAGCACTTTTGGGAGGCTGAGGTGGGTGGATCATGAGGTCAAGGGATCGAGACCATCCTGGCCAACATGGTGAAACCCTGTCTCTACCAAAAATACAAAAAAATTAGCTGGGCGTGGGGCCGGGCATGGTGACTCACACCTGTAATCCCAGCACTTTGGGAGGCTCAGGTAGGTGGATCACCTGAGGTCAGGAGTTCGAGGCCAGCCTGGCCAAGATGGTGAAACCCCATCTCTACTAAAATACAAAAATTAGCCAGGTGTGGTGGCAGGCACCTGTAATCCCAGCTACTCGGGAGGCTGAGGCAAGAGAATCACTTGAACCCAAGAGGCAGAGGTTGCAGTGAGCCGAGATCGAGATCGTGCCATTGCACTTAGCTGGGTATGGTGGCGGTCCCAGTTACTCAAGAGGCTAAGGCAGGAGAATCACTTGAACCCGGGAGGCAGAGGTTGCAGTGAGCCAAGATCACACCACTGCACTCCAGCCTGGCGACAGAGCAAGACTCCGTCTCAAAAAAGAAAAAAATACTCCAAACTCCATCAACAGTGGCTATCTCAGGGAAATGGAAATGGAAACTCCTTAAGGGCAGAAAACCCACCCACGTTCTATAGCCCTAGCACAGCACGGCACCTTGAACGTAGCAGGCACTGAAATGTCCTGAACCAATATGGTCACCACCACATTTCCTGATCACTCTGTGACAGTGGTCAAAATGTTGAGATTAGTGAAAAATGATTGGAAACAATCTGAAAGGTGAAAGTCTTCTTTTTCTTTTGAGACAGAGTCTCACTCTGTCACCCAGGCTGGAATGCAGTGAAATGATCACAGCTCACTGCAGCCTCAACCTCCTGGGCTCAAGAGGTCCTCCCGCCTCAGCCTCCCAAGTAGCTGGGACCACAGGCACACATTACCACTCCAAGGTAATTTTTAAATTATTTTGTAGAGAGAGAGTCTCACTATGTTGCTCAAACTTGTCTAAAACTCCTGGGCTCAAGAGATCCTCCCACCTCAACCTCACAAAATACTGGGATTACAGGCATGAGCCACTGTGCCTGGCCCAAGGTGAAAGTCTTTTCATAGAAGAAAAGATAAACTTGTGGTATATTCCTATAGTTTTAAAAATACCCAGGTATCAATAAGTATCACATATAATGTTGATTACACAAAGCCAAGTTACAAAAACATATGTGCTAGTATTTTTGTAAAACACTGAAACACAAACAAAGCTAAGTATTCTTTATGAATTTATATACACATAAAATCACAGAAATAAAAACTGAAAAGATCCACATCCACTTTAGGAGCACATTTAACTATGGGGAGACAGGTAAATTGAATAAAGAGTTGCAGTCTTCGGCCAGGCGTGGTGGCTCACACCTGTAATCCCAGCACTTTGGGAGGCCGAGTTGGGAGGATCAGGAGGTCAGGAGATCGAGACCATCCTGGCTAATGGGTGAAACCCCATCTCTACTAAAAATACAAAAAATTAGCCGGGCGTGGTGGCAGGCGCCTGTAGTCTCAGCTACTCGGGAGGCTGAGGCAGGAGAATGGCGTGAACCCAGGAGGCGGAGCTTGCAGTGAGCCGAGATGCACCACTGCACTCCAGCTTGGGCGACAGAGACTCCATCTCAAAAAAAAAAGAGTCGCGGTCTTTATCTACACCTGTAATGTACCTTTTGTAACTTTAAAGGATTTTCAGTAACTTTTTTTAAATGTTAACTTTTGTCAAATCTGGGTGGTAGACATATGAGAGTAATGTTAATCTCTGCTATATTCTAAATGTTTGCAATATTCCAGAATTTCAAACCATAAGATTTTTAACATAGCAACAAATTTCTTAGCATATTTTTTTTTGAAGACAGACTTTCACTCTGTCACCCAGGCTGGAGTACAGTGGCGTGATCTCGGCTCACTGCAGCCTCCACCTCCCAGGTTCAAATGATTCTTCCGCCTCAGCCTCCTGAGTAGCTGGGATTACAGGTGTGCACCACCACACCCAGCTAATTTTTTGTATTTTTAGAAGAGATGGGGTTTCGCCATGCTGTCCAAGCTGGTCTCGAACTCTTGACCTCAGGTGATCCAACTGCCTCAGCCTCCCAAAAGTGCTGGGATTAAAGGAATGAGCCACCATGCCCGGCAGGATGGTTTCTTATAATGTTCCTCCAAACAGAGGGGCTGCATAAATTCAAAGTATCTTTCAGTAAAAGCAATGTTATCAAAGGTCAAAATAATGTGGTCTACATAAACATCTTCACTCAAGTAGAGTTTAGTACAAAGGAATGAATTAGATTTCATATCTATCAATATACTCTCCATAAACTTTCTGCCTTCTGAGTTTTGACAGGCATTTATGCACCAAGCAGTTAAAAGACACACTCTCCAACTGTATCTGGAGACACAATCCTGAATAAAAAGCCACTACATCTCTGCAAGAGGCCACAACTTATTACTCATACTACAACTCACTACTTATTTCTAATTACTATCACGGACTGGTAAAATCTCTCTGAACAATCATCTTTTAATTGATGCTTGCATTCCTATCTATATAGAAAACAAAATCTGAGAGTACAATATGGTGTCTTCTCCCTTTAAGAAAAATAATAGACACTGATCTATTTTCATGGCTTCTGGAATAAAGCCCAGACTCCTAACTCACTCACATTTGCTCCTAGACAAAATGTCTCAAAAGAGAACTTTAAATCACTTGCAAAACTTTGAAATGATTTGACTTTTTCTCTATTCATGATGACTTTTTTTGCTCAAATGATTTCTAATGTTCAGAGTATGTTGTTTTAGAAAGAATGCTGGGCTAAGAATTAGAACACCTGGATTCTAATTCTATTTGTGCCACCAAACATGTTGCCTAAATCACATTCCACTCTCAAGTTTTCTTATTATAAAATTAAACAGTACAAATAAATGAGTTTGATCTATGTTAGAGTTCCAGGGTTCTATGCATATAAAATTTCTGCTTATTGGTTTTATATATTAGTAGTCTACATTTAATTTACTTTAGAAAGAAAAGGGCTCAGACGCTTTCATAAAGTTTAAAACTACTTTCTTAGATAATCAAAATTTATTCCAGATACAAGACTCTGGTTTTTAATTTACTTTTCCATTTCAGAGTCTTGGCCACTACAATTTTATTCTTAGGCTGAAAACTGAATTATTTATACCTCTCAGACATTCTACTTGCCAACTATTCAAAATGGCCACAAAGGTCATCTCCTTAAAGATGTTTAACTTTTAAATTATATCCAGTAGGAAAAAAGGCTGATTAGTCCTAGTTGAAATTACTTTTAATATTTAGGTCAAAAGTAGTCCCTAAAGGCCAGGTGCAGTGGCTCACGCCTGTAATCCCAGCACTTTGGGAGGCTGAGGCGGATGGATCACCTGAGGTCAGGAGTTCAAGACCAGCCTGATCAACATGGAGAAACCCCGTCTCTACTAAAAATACAAAATCAGCCAGGCATGGTGATGCATGCCTGTAATCCCAGCTACTCAGGAGGCTGAAGCTAGAGAATGGCTTGAACCCGGGCGGTGGAGGATGCAGTGAGCCGAGATTGTGCCATTGCACGCCAGCTTGGGGAACAAGGGCGAAACTCCATCTCAAAAAAAAAAAAAAGTAGTCCCTAAGAAACATACTTTCTATGGTTATAATTAATAGGAAAATCAGTGTGTTAAATTTAAAAGAAAAGCTGGAATTCAACTGGCTTATGCTTACATAAAATAAAAATGAAGAGTAAAAATGAGGAAACAATGAGAAGCACCCCAAGTAAATGTGAGACATCTAAAGTTCTATCACAACAAGACTGGGTGAATAAAACTCTCGCTAACAACTTAACAGGAGAACTTAAAACAACTCTTCAATCTTTTATGACTTGATTCTTATGCTAAAATGTTATAAAGACATTTCTTACAGAAAATATTTAGGCACCTCTATTGTGCATAATAAAAACAGATTACCTTATTTGATGCTGAATCAAAAGAATGTTTCATCTGATTATCCACTGGTGGGTCAGAAGGTTTTATCTCATTAGCCAAATGATAATTTTCAGGAGAGTTTTCTGTGGTTTTATTAATTTCTGCTGTAATATCATTAATTTTCACTTCTTCAGAATTAATTTCTTTCATTTCTTCCTGCTGGCAAGTTATATTTCTATCATGTGGCTTTGTCCCTAAAAATGTACTTTGAGTCACTGGATGATGCATTTCTAAAGCTGGTGGTGAAAAACTGGTTCGTAATAAGCCTAATTTAGGGGAAACTTGAGAGTCCAACTTATTGTGCTGCACAGAGTTAAATTTTGAGAGTTTAATTTTAGTCCAGTTGGAGTTCTTCTTGGCTGAGCTGTTTATTCCATTTAGTATACATTTCACAGGCTTTGTTTTTCTACTTGGGAAAAAACGATTACATTGCACATCCTGATTTGTTTCCTTCTGATGAAGTATTTGTCTTTCAACATTGGTCTCTTCCAATTTTATTTCCATGGGCTTTTCTTCCTTTACACTTTCCATTTGTGAAGATTCCTTTTTTACCTCAACATTATCTGACTCAATTTCACCAGCAATTTCTTCACAGAGCTGGAGAATACTACCTCGTTTGCTCTTTCCTGCTTGCTCCAGCTCATTATCACTTTGTTTAGGCACTGATGGCTGTGGACTTTTTGGGAGTGTTGTGTTAGTATTCACTTGTGTATGAACCGACTTCTTCATCTCATTCTTTTTCGAGACCACTGAAGTAGGCATTTTTGATCTTTTCACCTCAGAAGTTACAGGCACAGGTTTCGTTTCGTCTCTTCTAGTAGTCTTCTGAGGACACTTTTCAGATCCTTGTATGCATTGAGAACTCCAAGCACAAGCTGTCTGATGTTCTACCTTGCGTTTTTTCCCTTTGGGAGAATTTATTACTTCATTAATTACTAGATTTTCATCTTCTTTAGAGTCAGACTTTACTTCCAGTACTTTTCTCTTCACATGTTTTTGACGTGTTTTATTAGATTTACTCTGAGTACTGCTACACTGCTCTTTTTTAGTTGGTGGCAAACTCTGTTTAACTGCTTGAACTTGACCCTGAATTTCTCTACTGCGTAACGACCTTCTTGAAACCTCTGTTAATTGTTGTAGCCTTTGTGATCTCCGGTTAAGCTGTTCGTTTGCTTTAGGGTTTTCATGTACTAATTTTTTCTGAGATAATTTCTTTTTTGTAGATTCTTGTGAATGTCCCCTCACAGTCACCGTATTTTTATTAACGGATTTAGTAGCTTTATCATTAGATGCTGCCTTTGATGACCTTGTACTCATGCGTGTTTCCAATTCTGGCTGATTTATTTTACTTTCACTGGAAGATTTAGCCTGTGATTTTATAGTTTCCTTTGGACCTGATTTTTTTGCTAGATTCTTTTGAGAATCCTGAATTTCTGTTTCTGAATTCTTATCTTCACCTTTTTTAGTAACTTTGGAGGAATTCTCTTTTGATTTCTCCTGAATGGACATCATTCCTGAGTAATGACTTTCTTTTCTGAGTAGTTTTGAAGAGGATTTTTGTGTCCTGGTAGGCGTGAATGCTGATTAGCTAGTACTATTACTGAGGAGCAGGTCTGAAAAATCAACTTTAACTGATGCTGATATACATTTTCAACAAAAATACTAGTTTGCTTCAAGTAAGGTTTCTGTCATTCCTAGAACATGAGAAAAGCTGGCATGAATGCTAAAAGATACTTGCTTTACTTTGGACAAGGTAATAAAAATTTGAGGAAAATTTTGATTATTTTTAACAAGTTTTTTTATCAAAAGAAATTTAATTCAGGTTCAATCTGTTTTGTTAATTTTTTAATTAATTTTGGTTTCAGGCCTAGCCCTATTACTGGAGGAGTTATTTATCAGTGACCTGTTTTGATAAAATTTTTGAAAACTTTTTTCTTCTGAAGTCTACAGTTATTGGACTTCGATTCACTTGAAACATGTCTTATGGCTAACACGTTTCTTTCCTTGTTTGCTGAGTCTGTTGGTTTGCAGCTCTTATCTAACCTCCTTTGTTCAACAAAATATTCTATTAATATAGATTTCCTTTTGTGCTGCCATTTCTGAAAAATTAAAAAACAAAAATAAAGTTTTGTACAATCCATGAAATATGGCAATGCTAATACTACACAGAAATAACCTTGATTTAAGTAAAATCTAACTCCTCCTCTTGAAATATCTGGTCAGTACACTTAAGGCTAACAGAATGAAGTATCCCAAGTATATTCCTATGAATAATCAATAACTTGTCTTATATAAGAATAGAATAGTTGAAAATCAGTGTATTCCTTGAGGTTTACTTACAGTTTTTGCCCCAAAATATAGACTCGATGTCTCAGCCACCATAACTCATGAAAATTAGACAAAACCATTCCTTATAATATGCTCTTAACACATTATACAGCACCTGAAAGAAAAAGGGTTTTTTTTTAATGTTTAAAAGGACAAAGGAAAGATGTAATCATCCTTTCAGCTCTCATCAAACATAACGCTCCATAATTTCATCCTGTCCTACCATTAGTCATTATTTCCTCAAAGCTCATATTACACGTACAGTATTTAATTTTAGTATTTCTAATTTGCAGTCAACTATATGCAGCCAATGGACTAGTAGGCATTCATTCATGTTGTGAAAAAAAGTTTTAAAATACGAAAACAATTCATAATATAAGCATAAAATGGGTTAAACCAATAAAGTAAAATCCTATTTTGGGGAAAAAACAAAGCACATAGATAACTATATACATAGAAAAAGACTGAAATACAGTTAAAGAAGGAAGATTTAAGCAAACACATTTACCTCTATTCTGATTCAAACCCTACTGGAAAAAAAAGCAATAGAGGGACTAAAACAAAACAAGACCCAGTTGTGGTGGCTCACACCTGTAATCCTAGCCACTCCAGAGGCTGAGGCAGAAGGTTAAAGCCAAGAGTTTGTGACTAGCCTGGAGGACATAGCAAGATTCTGTCTCTACAAAAATTAAAAATTAGCCAGGCATTGTGGTATGCACCCATAGTCCAGGTTACTTGGGAGACTGAGACAGGAGGATTATTGAGCCTAGGAGTTGAAGGTTGCAGTAAGCTATAATCATGCCAGTGCATTCCAACCTGGACAAAAGAGTGAGACCCATATCTAAAAATAAGTAAGTAAATAAAAAACCAAGACAAAGCCATAAACCCAAAGGATAAAGAACAAGAGAGTAGATGATAAAAATGTAGAAGTACAGATGCTACAGAGAAGGACAAATAATTGACTTAGTAGGTTCAAGAAAATCTGAATCTTCAGGTAGAAATGTGGAAAACTGAGAAGATCTATTTATACCCAAGACTCAGGAATTGGCAGTATCGGACTCCATAGAAATGGGGATGAAAATACGACTCAAAAGGCCGGGTGGGGTGGCTCACACCTGTAATCCCAGCATTTTGGGAGGCCAAAGCAGGTGAATCACGAGGTCATGAGTTCAAGACCAGCCTGGCCAAGATGGTGAAACCCTGTCTCTACTAAAAATACAAAAATTAGCTGGGCATGGTGGCGGGCACCTGTAATCCCAGCTACTCGGGAGGCTGAAGCAGGAGAATTGCTTGAACTCAGGAGGCGGAGGTTGCAGTGAGCTGAGATTGTGCCACTGCACTCCAGCCTAGGCGACAGAGCGAGACTGTTGTCTCAAAAAAAAAAAAAAAAAAGAAAATGGGACTCAAAAAAGCAGACAGGGCCGGGCACAATGGCTCACGCCTGTAATCTCAACACTTTGGGAGGTCGAGGCAGGCGAATCACTTGCAGCCAAGAGCTCAAGACTAGCCTGGCCAACATGGTGAAACCCTATCTCTACTAAAAATACAAAAAAATTAGCTGGGCATGGTGGTGCATGCCTGTAATCCCAGTTGCTCAGGAGGCTGAGGCAGGAGAATCACTTGAACCTGGGAGGCGGAGGTTGCAGTGAACTGAGATCATGCCATTGCACTCCACCCTGGGCAACAAGAGTAAGACTCCATCTTTTTTTAAAAAAAAAAAAAAAAAAGGCTGGGCTCACACTTGTAATCCCAGCACTTTGGGAGGCCGAGGCGGGCGGATTCACTAGGTCAGGAGGTCGAGACCATCCTGGCTAACATGGTGAAACCCCGTCTCTACTAAAAATACAAAAAATTAGCTGGGTGTGGTGGCAGGTGCCTGTAGTACCAGCTACTGGGGAGGCTGAGGCAGGAGAATTGCTTGAATCCGGGAAGCGGAGCTTGCAGTGAGCCGAGATCTCACCACTGCACTCTAGCCTGGGCGACAGGACGAGACTCTGTCTCAAAAAAAAAAAGCAAACAGACTCCCAGATTGCCATTCCCATTACTAGCACTCAGAAGACTAGTGGTGTAAATCTCTAGAAGGAGTGAAACAGAAGGGCTACAGGCTTAACAGGCACAGTTGAGGATGGAAGTATCATACTGACAACAGAAGGAATAAATAGGAATATACACACTGATTGCTGAAACCCACTCTGTTCATTCAAAACCCTCTTTGCCTACTCAAAGGCTCCTAGAGGATAGCAACCAAGCCTGTACCTTCTACTAAGGAAGTGGAAAGATTGTGTTCTACTGATCGTTCTGAAGATGAGTACTACTGAATTTGGCAAGCCCTAGAGAAAATACCTAAAAATACTGATAAGGTCTACCTATAATCACTAAGACACACACACAAACACACACCCTATAATCAGGAGTCTACCAGCTACTCCACCATCCAAATACACACAATTTCCAATCACTTTTAACCATGAACAGTTAAACAAGAATCACCATAAATACAAGAAAAACCTTAATACGAAGAAAAAACAGGAAAAAATTAGCTTTGAAGACAAAATTAGAGACAAAAACTAAAAATAAGCTAATTTGTCATGAAACAGATATACAAGAACAGCATACAAAAAAGAACTCTTGAAAATTAAAAACACTATAGAAAAAAGTGAAAAAGTCAACAGATGCATCAGAAGGTAAAGACAAGGAGCTCTCCTATAAAGTAGATCAAAATGACTAAGATGGCACATGGGAGAAAAAAAAGAAAGAAAATTAGAGGACGAGCCATGAGGTCCAACCCGCCATTAACTGGACCTTTCAGAGAATAGAAAAAAAGCACTGGGGAAAAAAAAAAATCAAGAATTCAAGAAATTTTCCTAGACCTGAATAACATGAGTTTCCAGATTAAAAGGACCAAGATTGCCAGATGCAGTGGCATGTCTATAATCCCAGCTACTCTGGAAAGCTGAGGCAGGAAGATCACTTGAGGCCAAGAGTTCCAGACCAGACTGAGTAACAGAGCAAGATCTACCACGAAAAAAAAGAAAAAAAAAATTTTTTTGAGACAGAGTCTCACTTTGTTGTCCAGGTTAGAATGCAGTGGCGCAATTTCAGCTCACTGCAACCTCCACCTCCCAAGTTCAAGCAATTCTCGTGCCTTAACCTCCCAAGTAGCTGGAACTACAGGCATGCACCACTATGCCTGGCTATTTTTTTTTTTTTTCCCAAGATGGAGTCTCACTCTGTTGCCCAGGCTGGAGTGCAGTGGCACCATCTCGGCTCATTGCAGCCTCCACCTCCTGGGTTCAAGTGATTCTCCTGCCTCAGCCTCCTGAGTAGCTGGGATTACAGGCACGCGCCACCACGCCGGCTAATTTTTCTGTATTTTTAGTAGAGATCAGGTTTCACCATGTTGGCCAGGCTGGTCCCGAACTCCTGACCTCATGAACTGCCTGCCTCGGCCTCCCAAAGTGCTGCAATTACAGGCATGAGCCACTGCGCCTGGCCTTTTTTGTATTTTTAGTAGAGACAGAGTTTCACCATGTTGGCCAACCTGGTCCCAAACTCCTGGCCTCGAGTGATCCACCCACTTTGGCCTCCCAAAGTGCTAGGATTATAGGCATGAGCCACTGCACCTGGCCAAAAAAATTTTCTAATAAGCTGAGTATGGTGGCACACACCTGTAGACAGGCCCAGCTACTCGGGAGGCTGAGGCAGGAGGATGACATGAGCTCAGGGGTCTGAGGCTGCAGTGAACTATGATCATACCACTGCACTCCAGACTGAGTGACAAAGCAAGACCCCATCTCTTTAAAAAAAATAAAAATAAATAAAAAAAATTGGGGCCAGGCACAGTGACTCACGCCTGTAATCCCAGCACTTTGAGAGGCCGAGGCAGGTGAATCACAAGGTCAGGAGTTCAAGACCAGCCTGGCCAACATGGTGAAACCCTGTCTCTTCTAAAAATACAAAAAAATTAGCTGGGTATGGAGGCAGGCACCTGTAATCCCAGCTACTCAGGAGGCTGAGGCAGGAGAATTGCTTGAACCAAGGAGGTGGAGGTTGCAGTGAGCCGAGATCACGCCACTCACTGTACTCCAGCCTGGGCAACAGAGCGAGATTCTGACACACACACACACACACACACACACACACACAGAGCGAGATTCTCACACACACACACACACACACACACACACACACACACACACACACACACCACACACACACACACACACACACACACACACACACACACACACACACACACACACACACACACACACACACACACACACCAGGGAGGGGACCTGGGCAACAGAGTGAGATTCTGACACACACACACACACACACACACACACACACACACACACACACACACACACACACACACACACACACACCAGGGAGGGGACCTGGGCAACAGAGTGAGATTCTGACACACACACACACACACACACACACACACACACACACACCCCACACACACACACAGCAGGGAGGGGACCTAAAAATATCTAGAACAATGGATGAAAAAAATTATCTATTTTTTAGTATTATTTTTTTTTTGAGATGGAGTCTCCCTCTGTTGCTCAGGCTGGAGTGCAGTGGCGCAATCTTGGCTCACTGCAACCTCCATCTCCCGGGTTCAAGCAATTCTCCTGCCTCAGCCTCCTGAGTAGCTGGGATTACAGGCACATGCCACCACAGCCGGCTAATGTTTTTTGTATTTTTAGTAGAGACGGGTTTTCGGTGCATTGGTCAGGCTGGTCTCGAACTCCTGACTTCAGGTAATCCAACCACCTCGGCTTCCCAAAGTGCTGGGATTACAGGCATGAATCACCGCGCCCAGCCCCCAAAAAATTTTTTTCAGCCTTTCTATGTTTCTGCTGGCAATGAGGAAAAAAACTTTTTAATTTTTAAAAAACCTATCATAAGGATAAAAAGATGACTCTCAAACTTCTAGAGGGGGGAAAAATCCTGACCACATACAGAGGATTAAGATCAGAATTACAACAAACCTTCCATAGCAACACTGGAAGCAAGATAATGGGAAAATTATTCAAAATGCTGTAAAAAAATTATGTCCCAAGTAGAATTCAATGCCCAATTAAGTGTGGAGTCTAGAATATTTTTCAGATATGCAGGGTGTCAAAAAATGTAACTCCCAAACATCTTCCTCTAGGGTCTACAAGAGAATGTGCACCAAAAAATAAGCGTGTTAAAATGAAGAAAAGAGGAGGGAGTTTAGAAACCAAACAAAAAAATGAGACTGCACATGTGTGTGCTTACTGAAGTTTATATGAATAAATCTAAGTATAAATAAGTTAGTTTAAAGGAATTTTTTAAAAAGAAATACTATTGGCCAGGCACGGTGGCTCACACCTGTAATCCCAGCACCTTGGGAGGCCAAGGAGGGCGGATCACCTGAGGTCAGGAGTTCGAGACCAGCCTGACCAACAAGGAGGAATCCTGTCTCTACTAAAAATACAAAATTAGCCAGGCGTGGTGGCGCATGCCTGTAATCCCAGCTACTTGGAAAGCTGAAGCAGAAAAATCTCTTGAACCCAGGAGGTGGAGGTTGCGGTAAGCAGAGATCGCGCCATTGCGCTCCAGCCTGGGCAACAAGAGCGAAACTCCATCTCAAACAAAAAAAAAAAAAAAAAAGATTTTTTTTTTTTTTTTAAACGGAGTCTCATTCTGTCACTTAAAAAATAACAGGGTAGGCCAGGTGCAGTGGCTCACGCCTGTAATCCCAGCACTTTGGGAGGCCGAGGCGGGCTCATCACGAGGTCAGGAAATAAGAGACCATCCTGGCTAACATAGTGAAACCCGGTATCTACTAAAAATGCAAAAAAATTATCTGGGCGTGGTGGCGGGTGCCTGTAGTCTCAGCTGCTCGGGAGGCTGAGGCAGTGAGGCAGGAGAATGGCGTGAACCTAGGAGGCGGAGCGTGCAGTGAGCCAAGATTGCACCACTGCACTCCAGCCTGGGCAACAGAGCGAGAATCCATCTCAAAAAAAAAAAAAAAAAAAAACAGGGTAGATTTACACTGATATTAAAATACACTTAGCTGTAATATTTAACAGTTTAGTTCCAACATATGAATTTGTAGAGATGAACAGAACAAAATAGACTAAAAATAGGCCTGAAATACAAAATTAGCTGGGCATAGTGGTAGGCGCCTGTAATGCCAGATACTTGTGAGGCTGAGGCAGGGGAATCGCTGGAACCCAGGAGGCAGAGGTTGCAGTGAGGTGAGATGGCGCCATTGCACTCCAGCCTGGACGACAGAGCAAGACTCCATCTCAAAAAACAAATAAATAAATAAAATAAAAATAAAAATAGGCCCTAATCCATCAGGGAATTTAGTACATATAAAGGTGGTATTGATTTTATTAATTTCAAATTAATGAAAATAGATTACTCAACAATTGCTGTTAGCTGGGCGCACACACCTGTAATAACAGCTACTCCAGAGATGAGGCAGGAGGATTGCTTGAGCCCAGGAGTTTGACACCAGCCTGGTCAACACAGCAAGATTCCATCTCAAAGAAAAATTTATTAATCAGAGTTTGAGACCAGATAGGGCAACACAGTGAGATCTCATCTATACTAAAAAAAAAAAAAAAAAAAAAAAAAGAATCAGCCAGGCGTGGTGCATACCTATAGTCCCAGCTATTCAGGAAGCTGAGGTGGATGGATCGCTTGAGCCTGGGAGATCAAGGCTTCAGTGAGCCATGATTACGCCACTACACGCCAGCCTGGGCGACAGAGACCCCATCTCCAATAAATGAATTAATTAGTTAATTAATTGGTGTTAGAAAAACTGGGTAACCATCTAGGTAACCTATTCTAGTTCATGAGTAAGAAAATGTTCAAGAAAAATGTTAATCATTAAAATAAAAACATTAAAACACAGATTAAAGTATGGGAAATCTTTTTTTTTTTTTGAGATGGAGTTTCGCTCCTGTTGTCCAAGCTGGAGTGCAGTAGTGAAATCTTGGCTCACTGCATCCTCCGCCTCCTGGGTTCAAGCGATTCTCCCACCTCAGCCTCCCGAGTAGCTAGGATTACAGGTGCACACCACCACGCACAGGTAATTTTTTGTATTTTTAGTAGAAATGGGATTTCACCATGTTAGCCAGGCTGGTCTCAAACTCCTGGTCTCAGGTGATATGCCCGCCTCAGCCTCTGAAAGTGCTGACATTACAGGCATTACCGTGTCCAGCCAGGAAATCCTTAAATATTTGTTTTCACGTGAGAAAGGCCTTTTAAGCCTTGTCACAAAATTGAGAAGCCAAGTTTGAAGGGCGAAACTGGGGAAAAATACTGGCAAGAAATAGCGAAAGCTAATAACCAAAATATATTTACAGGGAAACAACTATAAATGGCTGGTATAATAGATAACAAGATAATAATACAAATTAAAACCAACACAAAATATCATTTTTCACCTATCAGACTGGCCAAAGATCAAGAAGTTTAACAATACACTCTTGGTAAATGTTTGTGTCAGGTACCTTACATTACTGTAAGTGATTCAATGTCTATGCAGGACAATCCACCTATCAAAATTATAAGTGCTAATTTTCAAACAGTTTAATTTCAGGCCTGGCGTGATGGCTCACGCCTGTAATCCCAGCACTTTGTGGGGGCCAAGCTGTGCGAATCACCTGAGGTCAGGAGTTCGAGACCAGCCTGGCCAACATGGCAAAACCCCATCTCTACAAATATACAAAAATTAGTGGGCGGGCACCTGTAATCCCAGCTACTCAGGAGGCTAAGGCAGGAGAATTGCTAGAACCCAAGAGGCAGAGGTTGCAGTGAGCCAAAATCTTGCCACTGTACTCCAGCCTGGGCGACAGAGTGAGAATCTGTCTCAAAAACAAAACAAAAAAACAACAGAAACAAACTACTAATAGTAAACAATATGGATGAACCTTGCAATCATTCTGAATAAAAAAGCTAGACACAAAAGAGTACATACTATATGATTCCACTTTTCATGAAATTCTGTCTTTTACAAAGGCACTAATAAAAAAAGAAAAAAAAATTCTAGGCCAGGCAGGGTGGCTCACACCTGTAATCCCAGAACTTTGTGGGGCCAAGGTGGGCAGATCACGTGAGGTCAGGGGCCTGAGACCAGCCTGGGCAACATGGTGAAACCCCGTCTCTACTAAAAATACAAAAATTAGCCAGGTGTGGTGGCGTGTGCCTGTAGTCCCAGCTATTCAGGAGGCTGAGGCAGGAGAACCGCTTGAACCCAGGAGGCAGAGGTTATGGTGAGCCGAGATCATGCCACTGCACTCCAGGCTGGGCAACAGAGCGAGAGACTGTCTCAAAAAAAAAAAAAAGAAAAGACATTCTAGAGAAAGCAAACTAATCTACAGTGACAAAAAGCAGCTCAGTCATTGCCTGGGATCAAGAGTGGAGAGAGGGAGATTAACTTTTGGAGGTGACAGAAATGTTCTTTATCTTGACTGTAGTGGTGATTCCATGAATATTTAAATCTGTCAAAAGCTACCAAATTGTAATTTTAAGAGAGTACAGTTTATTATACATAAATTATGCTTTAATAAAGCTGTCCAACAAATAGAGATATAAGTTATATGAAACCATGACTAAGAAACATTACTAAACCAAAAAAGCAAAGTGCAGAAGAGAGAATGTAGCATGTCTCCCTTTGTGTAAAGAGAGAAAAGGGAGATGGTGGAAGGAAGACAATACACAGAATCATATGCCTTTTATGCAAAAAATATATCTGGAAGGAGACACCAACTAATAATAGTGATGATTTCTAAACAGGAGAACTACTAGACCACCAAGTGCCAGGAGTATGAGAAAAGCTTACTTTTCACTATATACCCACTGAAATGTTTTATCATGTAGACATATAACCTTGTTGAAAAATAAAAATGTAAGTTAAAATTCTCTGAAAATATAAAGTATATTTGGCACACTGATTAATCATCTTGGAAGATACTAAATCATAAAATTATATGCCACTTACCTTAAAGAAATAATATATCACCTTTTTCTTCAAGTTGACTGATGGATGATGCTTCTAATGAATGATACTTCTTATCACTTCCTGTATGTTTAGTAATCTTTAAAAAAAAAAACTCTATAGCCAAAGACAATCTGTTGAAAAAAAAATAAAAACACAAAAATATCACTATTAACAGAAACATTAAAACAACTTAGACAAAGCTAGACTAAAAAATGGCCCAGTCAGGTGCAGTGGCTCATCTCTGTAAATGTAGCACTTTGGGAGGCAGAGGTGGAAGGATCAAGGATCAGGGATCGCTTGAGCCCAGGAGTTTGAGACCAGACTGGGCAACATGATGAAACTCTGTCTCTTCAAAAAATACAAAAATTAGCCTGGTGTGGTGGCACGTCTGTAGTCCCAGCTACTTCGGAGGCTGAGGTGGGAGTATCACCTGAGCCCAAGGAGATAGAGGCTGGCAGTGAGCTGTGATCATGCCACTGCATTCCAGCCTGGGTGACACAGTGAGACCCCCATCTCAACAACGACAACAAAAAGCCTGTGATGATTTTTCACTATTATATGCAAAACATTACACAACTGCTGTAATCCCAGAACTCTGGGAGGCCGAGGCAGGTGGATCATGAGGTCAGGAGTTCAAGACCAGCCTGGCCAAGATGGTGAAACCCCGTCTCTACTAAAAAAAATACAAAAAATAGCCAGGCGTGGTGGCGGGTGCCTGTAATCCCAGCTACTCGTGAGGCTGGGGCAGAGAACTGCTTGAATCCGGGAGGCAGAGGGGTGCAGTGAGCCGAGATCGAGCCACTGCATTCCAACCTAGGCTATAGGGCAACACTCCATCTCAAAAAAAAAAAAACTTACACAACTGCATGGTCACCATCTCAATCTTATACCATATAATACAGTTTTCTTAAAATATAATCACTAATTCTTATCCCACCTCCATGAGAGAATTATACTTCCCTTCTGAAAAGATACGAGGCTTGGTCACATGCCTTATTTTGGCCTCAGTGGGGACAGAGTATCTATACTTCCCTGACCTGATCGTCTTGGCCACCTGACTTACTTTGGCCAACCAGATGCCAGCCTATAGTTATCAAGTTGTACCAGTATCATTTGTTAAAAAATAGTATTCTTTACCCATTGAATTGTCCTCATACCTTTTTTAAAGATCCATTGCTGTAAATGTATGGTTTTATTTCTGGACTCTCAATTCTATCCCATTGGTCTTTATGATCTTATACCAGGACTACACAATCTTGATTACTGTAGCTTTCCAGTAAGTTTTTAAAAGATGAAGTGCGAGCCCAAAACTTTGCTACTCTTTTTCTTTTTTTTAGAGACTATGTCTCTCTATGTTGCCCAGGCAAGTCTCAAACTCCTGGCTCCAAGTGATCATCCCATCTCAGCCTCCTGAGTAGCTGAGGCTACTCAGCTGTGGATACTGTGGTATCCACAGGCACATACCACCTTACCTGGCTAATTTTTTTATTTTTTGTAGAGATGGGGTCTCCCTGTGTTGCCCAAGCTGGTCTCAAACCCCTGGGCTCAAGCCATTCTCCCACCTCGGCCTCCCAAAATGCTAGGATTACAGGTGTTTGCGCCACTGAGCCCAGCCTAAAAGAATTTTTTTATTGATACATAATGATTACACATATTTCTGGGGTACATGCGACATTTTGATACAGACATACAACCATGTAATAATCAAATCACGGTAACTGGGATAATTCATTACCTCAAACACTTATTACTCGTATCAGGAACATTTCAAATCTCTTCTAGTTATTTTGAAATATGCAATAAATTATTAACTACAGTCACCCTAGTGAGCTACCAAACACTAGAACTTATTCCTTCCAACTGTATTTTTATAACCATTAATCACCTTCTCTCTATCCTCTCCACCCCACACCCTTCTTAGCCTCTGGTAACCACTATGCTACTCTCTACCTCCATGGGATCCACTTTTTTGTGGCTCCCACATACGAACGAGAATATGCAGTAAATCTTTCCATGCCTAGCTATTTCACTCAAAATGATGTCTTCCAGTTTTATCCATGTTGCTGCAGACAAGATTTCATATTTTTATGGCTGAATAATATTCCATTCCATACCACATTTTATCCATTCATCTCCTGATGAACACTTACTTGGGTTAATTCCATGTCTTGCCTATTGTGAATAGTGGCACAATGAACATGGGAATGCAGGTATTTCTTCCATATACTGATTTATTAAAGCAATTATTTTCTTAATTTCCTTTTTGGATGGTTCATCACAGTGTACATAAAACTAATTTTTGTACACTGATCTTGTGTCCTGTAACATCGTTAAATTTAATTAGTTCTAATAGGTTTTTTTGTGTGAATTTCTTAGGATTTCCTACATGTAAGATCATCTCATCTGCAAAGAGAGAGAGTTTTACTGCTTCCTTTCCAACCTGGATGCCTTTTATTTCTTTTCCTTTTGCCAATCTACCTTGGCTAGAACCTCCAGTGGAAACCTCCTCCTTTCCACTGTTGAAAGAAGTGGCAAGAGCAGGTATCTTCATTTTATTCCTAAGTTTAGGGGGAAAGCTCTCAGTCTTGCATACAGTTAGGTATGATGTTAGATGTGGATTTTTCACAGATGCCCTTCTATTTCTAGTTTCTTGAGTGGTTTTATCATGAAAGGATATTGGATTTTGTCAGATTTTTTTTCTGCATCTATTGAGGTAATCATGTCCGTTTCTTTCCTTTATTCTATCAACATGGTGTGTCATACTGATTTTCATATGCTGAACCAACTGTGCACTGCAGGGATAAATTCAACTTGGTCATTGTGTATTATCATTTTTATAAGTTGCTGGACTCAGTCTGCAAATAATTAGTTGAGGATTTGTGTGGATATATTCATAAGCAATATTAATCTGTAGTTTTCTTGTGATGTCTTTGCCTAGTACTAAGGTCTTTTTAGTACTGTGATGTCTTTTTAGTATCAAGGCAATACCAGCCTCATAAAATGAACTAAGAGATCCCTCCTTTTCTATTTTTTGAAAAGTCTATGAAGGACTGGTGTTAATTCTTCTTTAAATGTTTGGTAGATTGCATCAGTGAAGCCATCTGAGCCTGGGCTTTTCATTTTTGGAGTTATTTTTATTCAATCTGTTTGTTATAGGTCTATTCAGATTTTCTATTTCTTCTTGAGTCAGTTTATAGGAACTTGTCTATTTTATCTAGGTTATCGAAATGGTTAGCATACCATTGTTCATATTCCCTTTTAACCCTTTTTATTTTGGTAATATCTCTCATTCCTTATTTTAGTAATTTGAGTCCTCTCTCATTAAAAACTTTTTTAAAAAAGATAAAAGTAGCCAGGTGTAGTAGCTCATGCCTATCATCCCAGCACCTTGGGAGGCCAAGGTGGGAGAACTGCCTGAGCCCAGGTGTTCAAGACCAGCTTGGGCAACATAGCAAGACCCTATCTCTACAAAAAATAAATTAGCCAGGTGTGGTGGCACACACGTATGATCTCAGCTACTTTGGAGGCTGAGGCGGGAGGATCATTTGAGGCCAGGAGTTCTACTCCAGCCTGGGCAACACAGCAAAACTTCAAAACAAAAAACAAACAAACAACAACAACAACAAAATAAAACACAAGGTGCCCCTGGGTCTGGTAACACATGCCTATAGTACCAGCTACTCAGGAGGCTCATGTGAGAGGATCACTTGAGTCCAGAAGTTTGAGCCTAGACTGTGCTATGATCCTGGCTACAAAGAGCCACTGCACTCCAGCCCGGGCAACCCAGCAAGGATCCATCTCAAAAAAAAAAAAAAAAGCAAAACCCACAAGGTGGGTGGATTTGTCCTATCAGATATCAAGATTTACTATAAAACCACATTAATGTGTGATATTGTTTCAAGGATAAACAAACAGACCAATGGAAAAGATCAATGACACAAAATAGACCAGATTCAAACCAAGTATTTAAAATATACGATCATTTGGTTTTTAAGAGACAGCACTGTCGCCTTAAAGAAATAGTACTGGGATAACTGGATATCACATAGAGGAAAAATGAAATTGGATCCCTAGGCTGCTCTGCCTAAGGAGTAGCAATTTTTTATTCCTTTACTTTGTTAATAAACTTGCTTTTACTTTACTCTAAAAAAAAAAAAAAGAAAAGAAAAAGAAATTGTATCCCCACCTCATACAATACTGAAGTCAATGCCAAATGGACTGACTACAGACCTAAAATGTGAAAGGTGAAAATATTAACTTACAAAGGATTGGTATGCACAGATTATACAGTATGTATAAGACATCCTACAAATTAATAAACCAGCCAACCAGAGAGAAAAATGGGCCAGGTATGGTGGCTCACGCCTGTAATACTAACACTTTGGGAGGCTGAGGCATGCAAATTTCTTGAGCACAGGAGTTTGAGACTAGCCTGGACAACATGGCAAAACCCTATCTCTACAAAAAATACAAAAATTAGCCGGGCATGGTGGCGTTCACCTATAGTCCCATCTACTTGGGAGGCTGAGGCGGGAGACTGCAGTGAGCCTTGATCACACCACTCCACTCCAAGCTGGGCAACAGAGTGAGACCCCGTGTCAAATAAATGAATAAATAGGATACAGAGATGATTTAATTTTAGAAATGTTAATAATAGGTAACATTGGCTGGGCGCGGTGGCTCATGCCTGTAAGCCCAGCACTTTGGGAGGCCGAGGTGGGCAGGTCACCTGAGGTCAGGAGTTTGAGACCAGCCTGGCCAACATGGTGAAACCACATCTCTACTAAAAATACAAAAATTACCCAGGCATGGTGCGCATCTGTAATCCCAGCTACTCAGGAGGCTGAGGCAGGAGAATCATTTGAACCTGGGAGGTAGAGGATACAGTGAGCTAAGATTGCACCACTGCACTCCAGCCTGGGCAACAGAGCAAGACTCCGTCTCAAAAAATAATAATAATAATAATAATAATAAGTAACATCAACAAGTCAAATAAAAACAATTACCCTATTACTTCAATGTAGCCACTTTCCCCCTCCAAGTCACTTCTTAAAATTAATCAGCCTTTTTCCTACATAACCCTAGGACTATTTTGCCCAACCTCATCTTGATTTTTTTTTTTACTTTTTTCTTTATTTTGTTATTTATTTATTTATTGCCCTTAAATAGTCTCCTATCCAATCGTCTTGTATTTCAACACACCACTGGAAACTTCTAGCCATCTCAAGCTACAGTAACTCCATCAGATTTACTGCAGAATCAAGTCCAGTATACCTCTCATTCCCAACATAATTTACTGAAGGACTTTTTCCCCAAGCTGCTATGAAAACCTCTTCAGTTCCATAAAACACTGGTGCAAATTCAGAAAGCCATCTAAACAGCTGGGAAAGATTTCTCTTCTGGGACAACAGAGTAGAGAGTAAGTTCTCAGCAACACTTAGCTTGAAGATGGCACAAAGCAAAGACGGCAAGGTCTACCAAGAACATCAGACCTCTCACACTTAAGGCCTTCAATTTGCACAGATCCATTCCCACCAGTCAAATGCAAGTCTGTCTTTTTTTTCTCTCTCTTTTTTTCTCTCACTGTGTCACCCAGGCTGGAGTGCAGTGGCGCAAGCTCGGCTCACTACACGCTCCGATTCCCGGGTTCACGCCATTCTCCTGCCTCAGCCTCCCGAGCAGCTGGGACTACAGGCACCCGCCACCACACCAGGATAATTTTTTGTATTTTTAGTAGAGACGGGGTTTCACCATGTTGGCCAGGATCGTCTCAATCTCCTGACCTCGTGATCCGCCCGTGTCGGCCTCCCAAAGTGCTAGGATTACAGGTGTGAGCCACTGCGTCCGGCCACAAGTCCGTCATATCAGTTATTTTCCCTTACTACCTTCCTTCTAACTCTCCTGACACTGCTGATCACTTCCTTTCTTAAACTCACCCACATGAACCCTTTTTCTTTTTTTTGAGACTGCCTCTCACTCTGTCGCCCAGGCTGGAGTGCAGTGGCGTGATCTCAGCTCACTGCAACCTCCACCTCCCCAGTTCAAGCAATTCTCTTGCCTCAGCCTCCTCAGTAGCTGGGACTACAGGCATGTGCCACCACACCCGGCTAATTATTGTATTTTTAGTAGAGATGGGGTTTCACCATATTGGCCAGGCTGATCACGAACTCCTGACCTCGTGATCCGCCCACCTCAGCCTCCCAAAGTGCTGGGAATACAGGTATGAGCCACCGCACCCAGTCATGAACACTTTTTCTATGAAAAGCAGCTTTCTACATTCAATCTCTTCACAATACAAATTCTACTTTAATTGAATTTGTATTTCAATTTTAATTGAATTTGTATTTAATTTAAATTTAATTTAATTAGCCTTAATTGAAAATTCACTCTCAGCCAGGCACAGTGGCTCACACCTGTAATCCCAGCACTTTGGGAGGCCGAGGTGGGTGGATCATGAGGTCAACAGATCGAGACCAACCTGGCCAACGTGATGAAACCCCGTCTCTACTAAAAATACAAAAAAGTTAGCTGGGCATGGTGGCGCATGCCTATAGTCCCAGCTACTCGGGAGGCTGAGGCATAACTGCTTGAACCCAGGAGGCAGAGGCTGCAGTGAGCCGAGATCTCATTACTGCACTCCAGCCTCACGACACAGCAAGACTGTCTCAAAAGAAAAAAAAAAGAAAAAAAATCACTCTTGAAATTATACCCTTTTCTCTAAAACTCTCCAGTAGTGGCTAAATGGTGGCCCCCCAAAAAATACACCTGTGTCCTAATCCCTGAATTAGGGATTGTGAATGTATCTTATTTGGGGAAAAAAGGTCTTTGCAGACATAATCAAATTAAGGATCTTGAGATGTGATCATCCTGGATTATCCAGGTAGGCCCTAAATCCAATAACAAATATCCTTGTAAGAGAGTGGCACAGATATCCTTGTAAGAGAAAGAGACAGACACAGACAAGAGAATATAATATGAAAATGATGGCAGAGATTGGAGTAATGTGGTCATAGGCCCAGGAATGCCAGGGCAACCACCAGAAGCTAGATGAGGCAAGGAACAAATTTAAGATAATAAATTTCTATTGTTTTAAGCCATCAAGTTTCTGATAATTTATTACAGCAGACATAGGAAACTAGTCTTTCCTAAGCAGGCTATATCACATCAAGAAGCCTAGTTTTCCAAGCACAACCATTTTTTATCTTACACAAAATTCTTTACACGTCTCTTTTAAGGTTTATGCCATTCTGCTATCAAACTTACTTTCTTCATTGTTGTATTCCTACTGATCACCAGAAATTCTTCAATCATAGTTTTCTTCTCCAGTCACACTGTTACCACCATCAACTCCAAAGTTCACATGGATCACCACAGATCGTTAATCTCCTTAATAATTTACCAATTCTTAATACATTTCAACTATACAACCTTTTAACCACATCAAAGGGACAAGAGAGAAGTATTGACTGCAAATCTGAGTCTAGTGGCTTGTCAAATTCATAACTCCTTTCTGAAAAACTTGCCATGGTCACAGGCACCTCCTTTAAAAAAAAAAAAAAAAAAAAAAAAAAAAAAAAAAAAAAAACCTTAGACAATTCATAGTTACATTCTGAAAGTCCTGACCCTGCTATGGTTTCCATAGCTAACTAGATCAAGTGTGGTTTGTGACCCAAGAGGTGCCAATATCTAGTCACTATAAAGCAGCGTTTTCCAACCTCACCACTATTAACATTTTTAACCACATAGAGTCTTTGTTATGGGGGGGCTGTCCTGTGCATGGAGGAGCAGCAGCCTGTTTAGCAACAGCAGCAGCAGCCCCGACCTCCATCCACTAGATGCCAGTAGCAACCCTTCCCCTAGTCCTCACAATCAAAATATCTCTAGACACTACAAAATGTCTCCCCAGAGGCAAAATCACCCTGGGTTGAGACCTACTACTATAACAGCAAAGAACTAAATTAAGAATTACAGGATACCTGCTGCTTGAAGAATTAAAACAAGGCAAGCCTACCGCTAGAGCTGTACTATTCTCAGCCACCTTGAGTCCTGAGATATATTCAGGTTTATGTAAGACCTGGTGAATTGTTCTTCAGCAAAGTCTAGTGTTTGGTGATTCCTGTTCTTTTCTTCCACAAGATCTAGCTCTGTAAATAGTCTTCTCTTTCTACATATCCTCACAATGAACTACTATTATTTAAGGTAACCCAAGTATTTCTCACATTCTAAAATGCCTAATAGATCACTTAAGCTCAGGAGTTCGAGACCAGCCTGGCCAACATGGCGAAACCCCATCTCTACTAAAAATACAAAAATTAGCCAGGCGTGATGGTGGGCGCCTGTAGTCCCAGCTACTCGGGAGGCTGAGGCAGGAGAATGGTGTGAACCCAGGAGGCGGAGCTTGCAGTGAGCCGAGATCCCGCCACTGAACTCCAGCCTGTGTGACCGAGTGAGACTCCATCTCAAAAAAAAAGATTAAATTTATCTTCTGAAAATTATCTATTTTGGAAGAAAAATTTAATCTAATGTCTTGTGATAACAACAAACTTTCAAACACTAGTTGAACAAAACACAACAGTAAATTTCAAATTTCCATGGGAACAAGATTATCTTCTTAAAAGCAACAAGTATTTGTTTAACAACTCGATTTTCTTATGGGCTAAAATAGTCTACAACTACTGTGTGTGTGTGTGTGTGTGTGTGTGTGTGTGTGTGTGTGTGTGTGTCTGATGGGCTAAAATAGTCTACAACTACTGTGTGTGTGTGTGTGTGTGTGTGTGTGTGTGTGTATCTTTTTTATATATGAAAAACTACAGGAGAGTGCCACCATGTCTGGCTAGTGTTTTTTTGTAGAGACGAGGTTTCGCCATGTTGCCCAGGCTGGTCTCAAACTCCTGGGTTCAAGCGATCCACCTGCCTCGGCCTCCCAAGGTGCTAGGATCACCGGCGTGAATGTGAACCACCATGCCTAGCCTATGGTATATATTTTAAATATATATATATTTTAAATATATATGATAGATAGGCATATTCCCCACCCTCAAATAGCTTATGGAGAAATTATCTAAGTGGCGTATATCTTCTAAAACTGAACAGTATCTGTGTTACAAAGAATAATGCTTGGCCGGGCATGGTGAGCCGAGATCACGCCATTGCACTCCAGCCTGGGCTGCAAGAGCAAAACTCCGTCTCAAAAAAAAAAAAAAAAAGGGGGGGGGGGGTTGGCGCTGTGGCTCACGCCTGTAATCCCAGCACTTTGGGAGGCCAAGGCAGGTGGATCACGAGGTCAGGAGATCGAGACCATCCTGGCTAACACGGTGAAACCCGTCTCTACTAAAAATACAAAAAATTAGCTAGGCATGGTGGCAGGTGCCTGTAGTCCCAGCTACTCAGGAGGCTGAGGCATGAGAATGGCTGAACCCGGGAGGCGGAGCCTGCAGTGAGCCAAGATTGCCCCACTGCACTCTAGCCTGGGCAACATAGCGAGACTCCGACTCCAAAAAAAAAAAAAAATAGGCCGGGCCCGGTGGCTCACGCCTGTAATCCCAGCACTTTGGGAGGCCAAAGAGGGGGGATCACGAGGTCAGGAGATCGAGACCATCCTGGCTAACACAGTGAAACCCCGTCTCTACTAAAAAATGCAAAAAATTAGCCGGGCGTGGTGGTGGGCGCCTGTAGTCCCAGCTACTCGGGAGGCTGAGGCAGGAGAATGGCGTGAACCCAGGAGGCGGAGCTTGCAGTGAGCGGAGATCACGCCACTGCACTCCAGCCTGGGAGACAGAGCGAGACTCCATCTCAAAAATAAATAAATAAATAAAATAAATAAAAATAAATAAATAAAAAGAATAATACTTGTCACAAAGACTATACTATTTATAGGGGATAAAAGTAAGTTAAATTTAATCCTCTCCAACGATGCCATAATAGAAACCTTTCCTGGGCCAGGGGTGGTGGCTCATACCCGTAATACCAGCACTTTGGGAGGCCAAGGTGGGCAGATCACTTGGGCCCAGGAATTTGAGACCAGCCTGGGCAACATAGTGAAAACCCGTCTCTTCAAAAAAAAAAAAAACAAAAAAAGAAAGAAAGAAACCTTTCCTAATATAAAGCTACTTGGAGTCCTACATAATTTTTAAGAGTATAAGGGGATCCTAAGACCAAAAAGTTTGAGAAACACTGCATTAAAGTAATACTTAGTGCCTCCTTTTAATTTACCCTCTGAGTTTTTATCTGTGAGAATCTTATGTATACTGCCATAAATGTTTAAAGTTCTTAGAAAAGCTCCTGATATATCACCAGTGCTTAAGTGTTAGCTATAATAATATTAATAATTAGCTATAATAATATTACAGGGAAAATGTTTTTATGAAAAGATAGAAAATATTGGCCAGGCATGGTGGCTCACACCTGTAATCCCAGCACTTTGGGAGGCCGAGGCAGGGGATCACCTGAGGTCAGGAGTTCAAGACTAGCCTGGCCAACATGACATGGTAAAACCCCGTCTCTACAAAAATATAAAAAAACTAGCTAAGCATGATGGCAGGTGCCTGTAATCCCAGCTACTCGGGAGGCTGAGGCGGGAGAATCGCTTGAAGCCTGGAGGCAGAGGTTGCAGTGAGCTGAGATAGCACAGCCTGGGCAACAGAGCAAGACTCCGTCTCAAAAAAATTTAAAAAAATTTACTTAGTTACTCCTGGCTTCACTTAACTACTTGCCAACTCAATTTCCATATGATCATTACCCCCTTCAGTCAACAACTACATTAATTCTAAACATTCAATTATTTACCTTAAAGCAGTAGTGCTCAAAATGTGATATGGGGACTCTCAGGATTCCTGAGATCAAAATCACACGAGAGCAAAAGATTAAAAGTACAAAACAGACCAATGAATTCTAACGCAACAGAATGCAAAACACATGTAGACATGGTTTCAGATTCTACATTGCAACTAACCTTTAGGAAATTACCACTTGTTGAGTTTTGTTGCAGAATCAGAGTATTACAACTATCTGAAAAAGCTAAAATACCCCACCCAACATACTGGTCATAAACTTCAACCAGAAACATATATAGCAACAGACTGATAGGAGAATCCAGCTGTCTTCTATCAGGCCAAACATTAAGGAGATTTACAAAAATGTAACACCATCACCATTCTTTCACTAAATTATTTTTGGAATATAGTTTTTCATTAAAATGTTATTTATTAAATATATTAAGCTGGGTGTGCACACCTGTAGTCCCACCTATTTGGGAGGCTGAGGCAAGAGGATCACTTCAGCCCAAGAGCTCAAGGTCAGCCTGGGCAACACAGTGAGCCCCTGTTACTAAAAAAAAAAAAAAAAAAATTTAATTAAAATTAAAATGTTATTTATATTAAACTGTAGTTTAATTATTTCATATGAATTAATATATATGAAATTAATTCCTAACACAGTAACTATCAATAGATATAAACCTATATAAAGAAAAGCTACTTGGAATCCTACATAATTTTTAAGAGTGTAAGGGGATCCTAAGACCAAAAAGTTTGAGAACCACTACATTAAATACTTAATACCACCTTTTAATTTACCCTCTGAGTTTCTGTGTGAATCTTACATGTGCTGCCATAAATGTTTAAAGGAAGCTGAACAGAGCAGAGGATATAAATCTTCCTTTAAGCATTGTAATGCACTCAAGCATAAGATGTATATGCCCCTTCCCCTCAGGAAAAGACATGATGGCCGGGTTAACAGAATGCTCTTATTTGCCAAAAGTAACTACAGTATTATAATACAGCTATAATACAGAACTTACACAGAAAAAACAGAACCAAAGGATTTTCACTGAATGATCCACAGAAAAATATGAAAGTCAGGGTTACAAAAGGGGTAATATAGTCCTTAAGTTAATTATCTACAGTAACAATTTTACTGGAGTTGGTTTCTAATACCTAAATTTTAATCACCTTCAATAGAAGGTATTCCAAGAACTCTATGTGGAACAAAAATCTGCCAATAAAAGTCATGAAAAAATATTTAACTATTACAAAAACAATCCATTATTTGAACTGTGCAGCGCTGGTCACCTTCATTAATAGAATAAATACAATCAGCTCTGCATAATAAATTACCAAGCTAAAAAGGACTATCTGGCAAAAGAAGTTAATGGCATTCATTAATTAGGGTACTTTCTTAGTTATTCTGTGAAGCATAATTTATCAATTTAAATGCCAGCACCTTGTATGGGATGGACATTAAATAAATTACTTGGCCCGGCATGGTGGCTCACGCCTGTAATCCCAGCACTTTGGGAGGCCGAGGCAGGCGGATCACCTGAGGTCAGGAGTTCGAGACCAGCCTGGCCAACACGGTGAAACCCTATCTCTACTAAAAATACAAAAAATTAGCCGGGCGTGGTGGCACTTGTCTGTAATCCCAGCTACTCGGGAGGCTGAGGCAGGAGAATCGCTTGAACCCAGGAAGCGGAGATTGCAGTGAGCCGAGATCTCGCCACTGCCTTCCAGCCCAGGCGACAGAGTGAGACTCCATCTCAAAAAAAAAAAAAAAAAAAAAAAACAATTACTTGTTCACTACAGGATTATAATATTGATTGAGAAAGGTGAAACAATAGCATATTTTCCTCAGTTAGCAATGATAAAGGAGTTCTAGCTCGTAAGCCAGGACAAATTTTGGAATTGTGCTTCCGAAGTCACACATCTGACCCAACAGTGATATTCTGCATTCTGCCTAAAAGGGAAAAAGTGGCTCTGTTACAGTCCTAGTTTCCTCATTTCCTCACGTGCGCTAGGCCTGAATTTGCGGCTTCCAAATTAAGCACTTTTTAAAGCACTTCTCATCCTACTCCCATGTCTAATTCCATTGATTAGATTTTTTGCTTTTCAAATAAAAAAAAATTCACCAGGCACAGTGGCTCAGGCCTGTAATCCCAGCACTTTTGCAGGCCCAGGTGATCACTTGAGCCCAGGAGTTCGAGACCAGCCTGGGCAACATGGCGAAACGCCATCTCAACAACAAATAGAAAACTTAGCCTAACATGGTAGCGGACGCCTGTAGTCCCAGCCACTCAGGGAGGCGGAGGTGGGAGGATTGCTTGAGGCCGGGGAGGGAGGTCAAGGCTAGAGTGAGCCGTGATTACACCACTGCAATCCAGTCTGGGCGACAGAGCGAGACCCCGTCTCAAAATAAAATAATAACTTAAAACTTTATTCGTGTTGGTGTCCTGTGTAAAGCAGAAACTAAGTACTTGATCAGAAGACAAAGTGAATATAGCATAGTTCACTGCAACCTGGATATTTTCAACTGAAATCCATGTTTTATCCACTTTTTTAAAAAAGCCAATGTTGGTGGGGGGACTAACCACACCTTAGGCCACCAAGTAGTGCTTTTGTTTCCTGCGAAGGTTATTTATTGAGATACCATTTTGTTATACTATCTAGATACTGTGTGCTGCGATTCCTGTTTAAAGGAGTCTCATTGCAGCTAAGACTACATAAAACATCGTTCACAGTACTTCTCAAATAGCAAAGCTTGAGTTCCTTCCTCCTCCTCTTCCTCCCTCCCCTGGTCCCCGCTGCGTCCCCATCGCCCCAGAAAATAAAGCACACGCCGGATTTTCGGACGCATCATTGAGAGGCGGAGGGAAAGGAGGTAGTCTTCTAATTGTTGGACTTGCTATCCCATTCTGCCTGTGCAAAATAAACCCCCATAGTAAAATAATCTTGAACCGTGATAAAAATCGAGGACCCAATTCTCTTTGGCTCGCCTCTCTTCATCGCTATAAACTTCACTGCGGCCCTCAATGCACTCATTTCTACTCCAGAGCTGCCCTACCTGTGCCGAGAACCCCATCTGCAGCACGAGTTACTCTATGACCTTGGGCCCGCTCCCCTCCCAAGCTGAAGGCTGTAAAACCAAGACCCCACATCGCGCCCCGCAGACTGCAGAGGCCTCCAGGCTCAGGCCGGGTCAGCGGGTTGCGGCGGGGGGCGGCGAGCGACTGGCTCCGGGGAAGCGCTGGGAGAAGAAAACGCTGGGGGCGGAGACGGGGCCCGGAGCTACCTGCGGGACCAGCACCGGCGCTGCCCCGGTGCTAGCAATGGCTACACGCCACCTCGGGGCTCCTGGAGCCCTCGCGGCAGTGCTGGGAACTCCGGCCCTGCCCCGTCCGCGGTCACGACCCCTTATGAACTCCGACCGCCCAGCAAACAGCGGCAGGTGGTGCGCGGCCGCGCGAGCACGTTAGCTGCCTACCTCAAGCGACGGCGTCTTGGAGCCTAGAGCCTCCCGCCTCCCTCCCAGGGGCGCGAAAAGCTGGGACCGAAGCAGTAGGAAGAGGCTTGCGAGGCAACACGCCACCGAGGGTGGAACAGGAAGAGGGAGAACTGTCCGCTCCCTTAAGGGGCTGGCAAAAGGGAGGTGAAGACACAGGCGGCGGGGACCGTCAGGGACGCTCGCGTACCTTCCTTTTGCCTGGCGGAGGGTCAGACTAGAGCCAGCGGATCGCCTCACATCCGGGTATCAGGAGACACTCAGCTGCTTCTGCTGCGGCCGCCGCCTCCCCCGCGGCGCAAACACCAAACTTCCGGCGACGACGGCGACGCCTCGCTCGTCAGATGGGAGTTACCTGTGACCGTCTTGGGTGCGCTTGCGCAACGCTCCTCTTCAGTCCTAACCGGCTCAGCTGACGTGCCCAGAAGACGAAGATGGCCGCCACGCTCACTGCGTGTCACGCAGTTTTTCACCCCGGCCCGGACGGCTGGGCGTCGGGGAAAGGCGAGCTAGTGTCCATTCTCAGCGCAGGCGCGGTGGGAGGCCTAGCGCGCGCCTCCGCGGGTGGTCGCCTGGCGGGGAAGTGGCGGCGCCCCCTAGCGGCGGCCGCTTGTCGTTCCTGGGGGTCATCGCTTTGAGCTAAAAACCACCCAGGCTCCCAGCGGTTGTGGTTTACCTTGGAAATTTGTCGCAACTGGTTGCCATGTAGGTTTTGGCTGCTTCTGTCCGCGATGTATAATCCAAGTGCCTTTGGTCTTCCATATGAGCCAATGTAAAGAAGGAGGGTGGGGCCGGGCGCGGTGGTTCACGCCTGTAAATCCCAGCAGTTTGGGAGGCAGAGGCGGGTGGATCATTTGAGGTCAGGAGTTCGAGACCAGCCTGGCCAACATGGTGAAACGCCGTCTCTACTAGAAATACAAAAATTAGCCGGGTGGTAGTGGCGTGCGCCTGTAATCCCAGCTACTCGAGAGGCTGAGGCGGGAGAATCCCTTGAGCCTGGGAGGCGGAGGTTGCAGTGAGCTGAGACTGGGCCACTGCACTCTAGTCTGGGCGAGTGAGACCCTGTCTCAAAAAAAAAAAAAGGAGGGTGCAGTCCCTGCACTACCCTCCAGCGCCTCCAAAAAATGCAGGGCTTCACCCTCTCCTTGCACACTTTCCTCCTGTGTATCAGAGTGCAAGAGCCATCAGAAATTGTAGAATATTCCGCTAGACTTAGACTGAGTGTTCAGACAAAGCTTTGGCTCGCTCTTGGAGGCCTCTAGAGATAGAATCCAAGATTCTATCACTAGGATTCATGGTTCCCACACTTTTTTGTGTGTGTGTGACAGGAAGGATCTTGCTGTGTAGCCCTGGCTGGTGTGCAGTGGCACAGTAACGGCTCACTGCAGCCTCGACTTGGGCTCAAGTGATCCCGCCTGCCTTAGCCTCCCTGAGAACTGCATGTATGAAGCCCACGACACCATGCCAGGCTAATTTTATATTTTGTAGATATAAGGTCTCACTGAGACCAGCCCAGGCTGGTCTCGAACTCCTGGCCTTAAGTGATCCTCTCTTCTCTCCTTGGCTTCCCAAAGCGCTGGGACTACAGGCCTAAGCCACTGCTCCGGCTACCAGACTGCTTTTGAACATATGTTCTGTGCTACCCTTTACTTATTTGCGGAACTGTGAGGCTAGTTCGGTACTTGTGCATTTCACAATGGGAAGAGGTGATCATAAATAGGTTTTCCTCTTCCTGCCCTCCTTCTTTGAAGCCAAGTACAACCAAAATGTGCTCTAAGTTTGTCAAACCTGATATTTTTCTGACAATTCATCTTCCACGAATAGCGAGCTGCCTGTCAGTTTGCTCAGGGAGATGTTATAGCTTAAAAACAAAAACGAGGCTGGGGGCAGTGGCTCACACTTGAAATCCCAGCACTTTGGGAGGTATTGATGGGTGAGGCCATTCTTCACATTACCATAGTTGTGTTACTTGGCAAAGACCTGCCACTGCTTCCACCTTCACCTCCAGTCCCTGATACACACTTTAATGACATATGCCAAACAGCTCAAATTGAAGGGAGGAGGAAGAGGAGTAAACTACTGGTCTGGTTAAAAGCTGGTTATTTATCAGGAGACCTGACCTATGTTTCCCTTCATCTTCATCTTCTGATTGGCAGACAACTGGTGGGACTTCTTTTGGTTGGATAAACTACTTTGTCTATAGTAATTCAAATTCTGGCATACAAAGAAACCATATTTATGAGTGTCAATTCTCACAAAATAGACCTCTGCTTCTGAGTAGTCTATTCCACTCTATGTGCTATATTGACCTCAATCAGGAGCATAGGAATTCGTGCAAATATCAGACCATATGAAATCATAGCCCTCCTGCTAGGGGCCTAGGCCATAGCAGCTTGGTGCTCTGCTGACCCTGGTGTCTGATCCCAGCCGGTGGCCTTAAAAAAACAAGAAAAGAAATAAATCACATGTATTTTCGCTACATAATTCATGCCTGCAATTTATGCTATATTTTCTTTTTCTTTTCTTTTCTTTTTTTTTTTTTTTTTTGAGACAGAGTCTTGCTCTGTTGCCCAGGTTGGAGTGCAGTGGTGTGATCTCGGCTCACTGCAACCTCCATCTCCCTGGTTCAGGCAATTCTCCTGCCTCAGCCTCCAGAGTAGCTGGGATTACAGGTGCCCGCCATGATGCTCAGCTAATTTTTTTGTATTTTTAGTAGAGACAGGGTTCCACCATGTCAGTCAGGCTGATCTGGAACGCCTGACCTCAGGTGATCCACCCTCCTCGGCCTCCCAAAGTGCTGGGATTACAGGCATGAGCCACCGTGCCTGGCCTTATTTTCTTTTCTAAAACTATATGTAATTAGTTTCTGTGAAAAGAATAAATAGTTTGCGTTCATGGGAAAAAATGAACTTTCTTGAGCATTATTCTTTATCATTTTGAAGGATATTTTTCACTTCCGATTCACGAATACCAGTAGTCTCAATTTGTAGTGTAATTGATTAAATCTTACTCTGAACTATTATATCATATTTGTTTTTCCTTCTATCGGTAGTTTTCTTTTAGAGCATTCTATCTATGAGCTTTGGAATTTGGTTCATTTAATTTGGTTGTCTACTAAGAAACAATAATAATCTGATTAAATAATAATCCATTATTATTTAAATATCTTTGAGATTACAGTCTCTTTCAGGAAAGAGTAAAGAATTAAAGTTGGCCGGGCACTGTGGCTCATGCCTGTAATCCCAGCACTTTGGGAGGCCGAGGCGGGCAGATCATCTGAGGTCAGGAGTTCAAGACAAGCCTGACCAACATGGTGAAACCTCGTCTCTACTAAAAATACAAAAATTAGCTGGGCATGGTGGCACCTGCCTGTATTCCCAGCTACTCAGGAGGCTGAGGCAGGAGAATTACTTGAACCCTGGAGGCAGAGGTTGCAGTGAGCCAAGACCGTGCCACTTGGGCAAAGACTTCATCTCAAAAAATAAAACAAAAAAAAAAAACAAAGAATTAAAGCTTTTTGAGGAAGAGTGGGAGGAGGGAGAGGAGCAGGAAAGATAACTGTTGGGTACTGGGTTTAATACCTGGGTGATGAAATAATGTGTACCACAAACCCCCATGACACGTGTTTACCTATGTAACAAACCTTCACATGTACCATCAAACCTAAAATAAAAGTTAAAAATTTTGTAAAAAATAAAAATAAAAATATAACTTATAATTTGGAAATATAACTATTACTTATGTCTACATCTAAAGCATTTTATTAGTGAATGAATAAATATTTTTAAATGTTAAAAGTTTTACAATTAGTCAGTGAGAAGCCTAGCATTGAACAGGTAGAGAATTATAGATCACAATTGAAAGAATCACAAGTTTTAGTTCGAAGGGGGTCTGAGACTAGCAAGAAAATATTTTTTCAGATAACTGTAGGAAGACATTCAACTTAGAAAAAGAAAGTAGTGTTTGATAATCCAAACAAAATGTTAGTCAGGTCTCTTTAGTTAGAAAATGACTGAAATCCAGCTCAAACTCATGTGAGCAACATTAAAAAAAAAAAAAAAAAGTATTGCTGCCATAACCAGGAGCTATAGAGGAACTGCTGACCTCAGGTCATCCTAAAACCTGAGGATGTCAGATGATGTCAGCAGGACACTCTACAATGCCCAGCTCTTCTTTCATCTGTATTAGTTTCATTCTCAAGTATGCTTTCCGGACAACTTGGCAGAGATTACATAAGTTCACAGCAAACTGGTTTCAGTGAAAAGAGTGGCCCCCATTCCTGAGATCTCCCAAGAAAGTCCTGGGGAGATCTTTGATTGTTTCAGCTTTGCTGTGTACCAGTGCTAGAAATAAACGCTATAACCTAGATGACACATCGTGGTGCTCAACATTATAGTTACATAAGTGGTGAAGGTCTTTTTCACACCCCTTACAGCAACAATGACAAGACCATGTTCTCCTGCTGAACTCAAAACCATGAATGTAATTTCCTGGACTTGTTTAAATTGCTTGTTTCCTTGCTGACTCTAAATTGCAGTATATACTTTTCTGCCTTTGCTTATCAGTAGGATGTCTACTTCTGAAAACTGATAATGGAATAGTTGCATTGCTCCATGTATTATTTTCCCATTTCCTTGTTCCTTTTCTTTCTTGTGACCAATCTAAATGCCTGCAACAGATAAAGCCTCTGCCAAATCACAGAGGACAGGACAATCTCACTTTCAGATTAATCCTCCTGCTAGCAGGAAATTAAGGCATTATTTGTTGCTCCACTCTTGTTGACTTTATTTCAGGACTCTTTGATGGTTTTATACTATGAGAAAGTAAAAATCCTAAAAAATTTTTGAGCTAGAAAATAAAAAGTACAGCAATTTAGGATAAATCAACTGACAATGACATTTCAATTTGCCATCTGGGAGACACATCACTACCATACAAATAATAATGCTGGCCCCACATACTTGAGAGGGGATGAGTAGGTGTTAGCCAGATTAAACAACTGTATGTATGAAAGGCTGGAGAGGAAGTAAGCTTGATGAATTGCAAGAATTCCATTTTTGTTTTTCTTTTTTTCTGAGATGGAGTCGCACTCTGTCACCCAGGCTGGAGTGCAGTGGTGCGATCTCAGCTCACTGGAACCTCTGCCTCCTGAGTGCAAGTGATTCTCCTGCCTCAGCCTCTCGAGTAGCTGGGACTACAGGCACCCACCACCACAAGCAGCTAATTTTTTGTATTTTTAGTAGAGACGGGGTTTCACCATGTTGTCCAGGCTGGTCTCAAACTCCTGACCTCCCATGATCTGTCTGCCTCAGCCTCCCAAAGTGCTGGGATTACAGGCGTGAGCCACCACGCCCAGCCCCAAATATTCTTACACTATTGAGGGGAAAAGGGATGGCTTAAGAAGTACGCAGGCCCCTGTCAACCTAAAAGGAAGAGGCTGAAACACAAAATGTGATTTAAAGAGTTTGCTTGAGCCAAAGTGAGGACAGCTGCCCGGAAGACTCAGACACAAGTAAACTTGAATATGAGCTCCTTTTGGCCTTTGTTACAAGCAGGTTTTTAAAGGCAAAAATCCTGGACAGGGAGTGAGCTGATAGAAAGTTGTTTTTCAAGAATTATCATTGGCTTACAGAAATAACATTGATTAGTGATGGACTATGCATTGTTAAGCTATACAGTATGGGGTTTAGTGTCTGGTGTGGCATTAGTAGGTAATTTATAGCTACTTGTAATAATAGTGAACAGTTTTTTTTGTGTGTGACAGGGTCTGGCTCTGTCGCCTAGGCTGGAGTGCAGTGGCACCATCTCAGCTCACTGCAGCCTCCACCCGCCTCAGCCTCCCAAGTAGCTGGGACCACAGACGTGCACCACCATGCCCAGGTATTTTTTTTATTTTATTTTTAGTAGAAACATGGGGTCTCAACATATTGCCCAGGCTGGTCTTGGACTTCTGAGCTCAAGGGAGCCTCCCATCTTGGCCTCCCAAAGTGCTGGGATTACAGGTGTGAGCCACCAGGCCCGGCCACAAACAGTTTCAATAGATGAATGAGATGTGTGTCTCGTTTTAATGTTTCTCTGGGCTTGATAAAGTTAAAAAACTCTGATTCATCAAATACAAGTTATTTTCTTTTATCAGCCCAAAGTAGGAAGGGCCTTCAAGATATAGAGAGGAGTACCACCCTATGCTCAGTACTGGGGATGCTGCAGAGAACAAATACATTCAAGTCTCCTTCCTCATGGAGCATACATGCTAATAGAAGAGGCATTCAGTTATTATTATTATTTTTTGTTCTTTTTTTTTTTTTCAGACGGAGTCTCGCTCTGTTGCCCAGGCTGGAGTGCAGTGGCGCGATCTCGGCTCACTGCAAGCTCTGCCTCCCAGGTTCACGCCATTCTCCTGCTTCAGCCTCCTGAGTAGCTGGGACTACAGGCGCATGCCCGGCTAATTTTTTTGTATTTTTAGTAGAGATGGGGTTTCACCGTGTTAGCCAGTATGGTCTCGATCTCCTGACCTCGTGATCCGCCTGCCTCGGCCTCCCAAAGTGCTGGGATTACAGGCGTGAGCCACCGCGCCCGGCCTATTATTATTTTTCTTTGAGATGGAGTCTCACCTTGTTTCCCAGGCTGGAGTGCAGTAACACAATCTTGGCTCACTGCAACCTCTGCCTCCCAGGTTCAAGCCATTCTCCTGCCTCAGCCTCCTGAATAGCTGGAATTACAGATGCCTGCCACCACACCCGGCTAATTTTTGTATTTTTAGTAGAGACAGGGTTTCACCATGTTGGCCAGGCTGGTCTTGTACTCGTGACCTCAGGTGATCCACCCACCTGGGCCTCCCTAAATGCTGGGATTACAGGTGTGAGCCACTACTCCTAGCCAAGGCATTTAGTTATTTCATAAATATTTATTGAGGGCATATTAACAAAGCATTATTTTAGATGCTGGAGGTGCTGCAGTCAACAGAAAAGACATAATTCCCTCCTTTCGGTTTCCATTCTTGTATCTGACAATAAATAAGTAAATAAATAATTAAATGCTAAGAAGGAAACAAATATGGTCCTCAAAAAACACTGTACAGTCACACTTTCTGTGATGATGGAAATATTCATATATCTGCATTGTTCAAAAGGGTAGCCATAGACACATATGAGTATTTGAAATGTAGTTACTAGGCCAGGCATGGTGGCTCACGCCTGTAATCCCAGCACTTGAGGAGGCCAAGGAGGGTGGATCACAAGGTCAGGAGTTCAAGACCAGCCTGGCCAAGGTGGTGAAACCCTGTCTCTACTAAAAATACAAAAATTAGCCGGGCAAGGTGGAGGGCCCCTGTAATCCCAGCTACTTGGGAGGCTGAGGCAGAGAATTACTGGAACCCAGGAGGTGGAGTTTGCAGTGTGAGCTGAGATGGTGCCACCGCACTCCAGCCTGGGTGATGGAGCAAGACTCCATCTCGAAAAAAAAGAAAGAAATGTAGTTACCAAAATTGAGGAGCTGAATTTTTTTTTCTTTTTTTTTTTTTTTTTTGAGATGGAGTCTTGCTCATCACCCAGGCTGGAGTGCAGAGGCGTGATCTCGGCTCACTGCAAACTCCACCTCCCAAGTTTCATCAATTCTTCTGCCTCAGCCTCCCAAATAGCTGGGATTACAGGCATGCACCACCACGCCCGGCTAATTTTTTTGTATTTTTAGTAGAGATGGGGTTTCACCATGGTGGCCAGGATTGTCTCGGTCTCTTGACCTCATGATCCACCTGCCTCGGCCTCCCAAAATGCTGGGATTACAGGCATGAGCCACTGCACCCAGCCTGAGGAGCTGAATTTTTAAATTTTATTTAATTTTTTTCATTTTTGAGATGGGGTCTTTCTGTGCTGCCCGGGCTGGCCTCGAACTCCTGGGCTCCAGTGATTCTCCTGCCTCAGCCTCCCAAGTAACTGAGACTATAGGCATGCACTGCAGGGCTGGCTATTTAATTCTAAATAGCAACATTCAGGCATTATTCATTATCTAGGGGCTCATTGATATCATCACAGGTTTTAGTTTTTTAGAAACTCTATCCTTGGCTGGGCACAGTGGCTCCCTGTAATCCCAGCACTTTGGGAGGCTGAGGTGGGAGGATCAATTTATTCCCAGGAGCCTAAGGCTGCAGTGAATTAGGATCACACCACTGCACCCCAGCCTGGGCAACAGAGCAAGATCCTGTCTAAACGAACAAACAAACAAAGAAACAAACAACACTATGTCCTGAAATTGGTTCTTCTCCTGGTTGTAAGGAAGTTCCCAACAGCTCCAGGGGTTACTCCCTTTCCATTCATAACAAAAGAAAAGAACATTCCCTCCAAAGGTCCGATTGGATCAACTTAGATCCCAAACGTACTGTGAACAAGTAATGGAATGGAGTATTAAAAGGGTAGAGTCAGCTTTCTTAGGACCACAAGGATCACCAGAAGAATTTTAGGAACATTTGGCAAGACAAGAGAATAGATGTTGAGAAGGCAACACACAAATATCCGTTTAAGCCTTGCTACTCAAATTCATGTGCATAGAGTAGGGGCAGCTTCATCAACTGAAGGCTTGTTAGAACTGCAGAATTGTAGGCCCCACAACAACCGAATCAGATTTTCATTTTAAAGTTTCCAGGCTGGGCGTGGTGGCTCAAGCCTGAAATCCCAGCACTTTGGGAGGCCAAGGTGGATGGATCATCTAAAGTCAGGAGTTCGAGACCAGCCGAGCTAACATGGTGAAACTCCATTTCTACTAAAAATACAAAAAATTAGCTGGGCTCAGTAGCGAGTGCCTGTAATCCCATCTACTCAGGAGACTTAGGCGGGAGAATCATTTGAACCCAGGAGGCAGAGGTTGCAGTGAGCTGAGATCGTTCCATTGCACTCCGGCTTGGGCAACAAGAGTGAAACTCCATCTCAAACATAAATAAATAAATAAATAAATAAATAAAAATAAAGTTTTGGCCGGGCGCGGTGGTTCACGCCTATAATCCCAGCACTTTGGGAGGCCGAGGTGGGCGGATCACGAGGTCAGGAGATCAAGACCATCCTGGCTAACATGGTGAAACCCTGTCTCTACTAAAAATACAAAAAATTAGCCGGGCATAGTGGCGGGCACCTGTAGTCCCAGCTACTCGGGAGGCTGAGGCAGGAGAATGGCATGAACCTGGGAGGCAGAGCTTGCAGTGAGCCGAGATCGCGCCACTGCACTCCAGCCTGGGCGACAGAGCAAGACTCCATCTCAAAAAAAATAATAATAATAAAAATAAAAATAAAATAACGTTTCCCCAGGTGAGTCCTAAACACATTAAACTTTGATAAGTATTGTCCTTTTTGTTTGTTTGTTTGTTTTGTTTCAGACTGACTTGCTCTTTTGCCAGGCTGGAGTGCAGTGGCACAATCTCCACTCACTGCAACCTCCGCCTCCCGGGTTCAAGCAATTCTTCTGCCTCAGCCTCCCGAGTAGCTGGGACTACAGGCATGCGCCACCACGCCCAGCTAATTTTTGTATTTTTAGTAGAGACGGCGTTTCACCATGTTGGCCAGGATGGTCTCGATCTCTTTACCTCGTGATCCGCCCATCTCGGCCTCCCAAAGTGCTGAGATTACAGGCATGAGCCACCATGCTCAGCCGATAAGTATTGTCTTACAATATCTAAGAGTTCTGTTGATCAGGGATGAAGTCTAGGCTAGAGATACAAATCAAAGTCATGGTTTTGGAGGAGATTACCAGGTTAAAAGAAAAAGTATACATAAAGAGACTACAGCTGCAAGCCAGGAAACACTCTGACATGTATTGGCTCCATAGAGAAGGAGGAACCGGCTAAGGAGATTTAGAAAGAGGAGTTAGAGGCTGGGCATGGAGGCTCTGGGCCTGTAAACCCAGCACTTTGGGAGGCCACAGCAGTGGAATCTCTTGAGCCCAGGAGTTGGATACTAGCCTGGGCAACATAGTAAGACCTCTTCTCTACGAAATGAAAAATAAAATATTAGCTGGGCATGGTGGCACGCACTTGTGGTCCCAGCTACTGAGAAGGCTGAGGCAGGAGAATAGCTTGAGCCCAGACGGTCAAGGCTGCAGTGAGCCCTGATTGTGCCATTGCACTCCTGCCTGGGCAACAAGGCGAGAAACCCTGTCTACAAACAAAACAAAACAAAACAAGAGTAGTTAGTGGGATAAGGAAAAAGGCCAGGTGAGCTTGGCATCTTGAAACCTGAAAGAGGAAAGGGGAGTGTTTGTGTTAAATTTTGATGAAGCTCACACCCATAATCCTAGCACTTTGCAATTTGGGAGGCCTAGGTGGGCAGATCACTTGAGGTCAGGAGTTCAGGTCATCCTGGCCAACATGGGGAAACCCTGTTTCTACTAAAGAGACAATAATGCTGGGCACGGTGGCTCACGCCTGTAATCCTAGCACTTTGGGAGGCCGAGGCGGGCGGATCACGAGGTCAGGAGATCGAGACCATCCTGGCTAACCCCGTCTCTACTAAAAATACAAAAAAATTAGCCGGGCGTGGTGGCGGGCGCATGTAGTCCCAGCTACTCGGGAGGCTGAGGCAGGAGAATGGCGTGAGCCCGGAAGGCGGAGCTTGCAGTGAGCCGAGATCGCGCCACTGCACTACAGCCTGGGCGACAGAGTGAGACTCCATCTCAAAATACATACATACATACATACATACATACATACATACTCACATAAAAAGACAATAATTAGCGGGCCATGGTGATGCGCGCCTGTAATCTCAGTTACTGGAGAGGCTGAGGCACGAGAATCGCTTGAAACCGGGAGGCAAGGGTTGCAGTGAGCCGAGATCACGCTACTGCACTCTGGCCTGGGCGACAGAGTGAGACTCCACCTCAAAAAAATAAAAAATATATATATTTTGATGAGATGTTGAGAAAGATGAAGATTGAAAAGTTTGTCTTATAGATTGGAACTTAAAGTGAAAATAATCCGCTACATTGTGTGATTTTATGTTTTAATTTTTATTATTTTTTGAGACGGAGTCTCGCTCTGTAGCCAGGCTGGAGTGCAGTGGCGCGATCTCAGCTCACTGCAACCTCTACCTCCTGGGTTCAAGCGATTCTCCTGCCTCAGCCTCCCGAATAGCTGGGACTACAGGCGCGCATCACCACGCCCCGCTAATTTTTGTATTTTTAGTAGAGACGGGGTTTCACCATGTTGGCCAGAATGGTGTCGATCTCTTGACCTCGCTATCTGCCCGCCTCGGACTCCCAAAGTGCTGGAATTACAGACTTGAGCCACAGCCCATTGTGTGATTAGCTTCAGGTACATTAAGCAATGCTAAGGTTCCTGGTGTTGGAACAGAATCAGCATAATACTTTGGGCTTCTCTAAGACTTTCTTTGCCTTCAGTGAGGAATTTGTATTAGGTGCTGCACTCACAGTGCCCTGCTGTTCAGAAACGTGATGGTGACAGTACTTTTTTTTTTTTTTTTTTTTTTGTGAGACGGAGTTTCGCTCTTGTTGCCCAGGCAGGAGTGTAGTGGTGCGATCTCGGCTCATTGCAACCTCCGCCTCCCGGGTTCAAGCGATTCCCCTGCCTCAGCCTTCCGAGTAGCTGGGATTACATGAGCCCGCCATCACGCCCAGCTAATTTTTTGTCTTTTTAGTAGAGAGGGGGTTTCACCCTGTTGGCCAGGCTGGTCTTGATCTCCTGACCTCAGGTGATACCCCCACTTCGGCCTCCCAAAATGCGACAGTCCTGCTAATTGGATTTAATCTCTTCGAATCTCCCTCTCTTGCAGGACATTTTTTTCCTAGACCAGCCCTCGATACCCTCAGCCGTCGCAAGGCAACCTCCAGCCGCCAGGGGCCGCAGTCGCGCTCCTCGCGGCCGGAAGAGAGTGCGGCCCAGCGCAGCCTCGGCGTTTCCGCCGTGCGTCTGCAGTGCTCCGCGCGCTCCTGACGTCCGGAGCCCCTGGAGTAGGCGCTTCCGGCCATTCATACTGCAGTCGGTCAGTGTTCGGTTGAAGGATTCTTTGTGCTATCGGACCCAGGGGGTGACGGCGCCGCTAGGATGAAGCTCGTGAGGTGAGGGAGTGACCAAGCAGCTCTGGGGGCTGTGAAGGGAGGGCTTGGCCCGGAGTCCGGAAGGCTGGGCTCTCCCAGTTGCAGGAGGCGGGAAAGCCGCGTGTGCGCGGCCTGCTAACGGCCGGCCTTACTGCGCCCGCAGCTCGTGCTCGGGCCTGGGCTTCCGCCTGGGTCGTTCGCGGATCCCGCGTGTCTTCCAAGAGATTGGTATAAAGGCCGAGCCTTTTCTTCCCGCGTAGTGACTTAGAGGCTTTAAAGGTGCAGCGCCTCCTGGGACACATCTCCCTCTTACAGTTACTCATTTTCTTTTTGAGTGGAACTCCCCAGTCCTACTTAAGAGTACTTAGAAAGCTGTATGAGCTTATCTGGAAACAAACCTGTTTGCAAAATATTTTAAATCGGAGAAGGACTTCTGGCTTCACAAGTTTTTGTTTTTTTTTAAATAAAGACGGTGTCTCACTTTGTTGACCAGGCTGATCTCGAACTCCTGGGCTCAAGCTTTCTGCCCGCCTCGCCCTCCCAAAGGGCTGAGATTACAGGTGTGAGCCACCGCGCCCGGCCGATTTTTAAGTTTATCTTTTGATCCTCCTTAGACGTATGATTGATTATTTCCACCTCTATTTCCCTTTAAGGTAGGCTTTTTATTTAGGAAAATCTCCCAATATAGGGCAGAAATTATCACAACGTAATTGTGGCTGATTACCCAGATAATATATAGTTTTATTTCTTAGGAAATAAATAGACCCTGTCAGTTAGGTGAGTCTTCTGAAGACTTGTTTACTGATGTGAATAATTCCAAACTACCTGCAAGTAGATTTGGTTTTGGTGTTTTTCCTTGAGACTAAGCCTGGAACAGAGGCAGACGTTTCTAATAGCTAAGCCAGCAATTATAAATATTTAGCTTGTTTTTTCCTGTTGAGTCAAGGATTGTCAATGTCTGCTAAATAGTTATTGGGCACCTGTTACATACTAGGCGCTGGTAATAGAATTTTTTAAAAGGCAGAGTACCTGCCTTGTTGGAGTTTTCTGGTTAGTGAGGATGACAGACAAGTAGATAACGTCTGAAATAGCGTTTGTTTGAAACATTTTAAATAACACATAAAAGCCTTCAACATTCAGGAAGGAGGCCAGGCGCAGTGGCTCACGCCTGTAATCCCAGCACTTTGGGAGGCCAAGGTGGGTGGATCACTAGGTCAGGAGTTCTAGACCAGCCTCACCAACATGGTGAAACCCCGTCTCTACTAAAATTACAAAAGTTATCCGGGCGTGGTGGCGCGTGCCTGTAATCCCAGCTACTCAGGAGGCTGAGGCAGAAGAATCGCTTGAACCCAGGAGGCAGAGGTTGCAGTGAGCCGATATAGTGGCACTATGCTCCAGCCTGGGCGACAGAGCGAGACTCCGTCTCAAAAAAAAAAAAAAAAAAAATTATATTCAGGGAGGAGTTGGTACAAAAGACATTTAAGGTTAATTTTTGGTATATTCTTATTTGAACTATAACTTTGGATAGGAAGTGGTAGACTTTAAAGTGCATTTTTTAGGCTGGACGCGGTGGCTCATGCCTGTAATCCCAACACTTTGGGAGGCTGAGGCAGGCGGATCGCCTGAGGTCAGGAGTTCAGGAGCTGCCTGCCCAACGTGGTGAAACCCATTCTTTCGAAAAAATACAAAAATTAGCCGGGCGTGGTGGCGGGCGCCTGTAATCCCAGCTACTCAGGAGGCTGAGGTAAGAGAATCACTTGATCCCGGGAGGTTGCAGTGAGCTGAGATCGCACCACTGCACTCCAGCCTGGGCAACAGAGCGAGACTCGGTCTCAAAAAAGGAAAATTACATTTTTTGAAATTTCTCCATACCTGCCAATCTGAATCTTAATCTACTCATAGTTCAATTTTGTGTAATACACCTTGGATTCCATTTGTTCCCTTTAAAGATACTGCATGTTATGACAATTTTCCAGTAATTTTTAATACCTGTACTGAATCCTGTTTTGTGTCTTAGGTAAAATATAGAAACAAATTTTTTTTCTTACTAGAGAATGTATTTTTCCTCCAGAAAATGATTGTTTGACTAACTGGTTTGCATTTTCAGTAGACTTATTTCTGTATCTCAGTTGGCAGCATTGTCATCCTTATTCTCACTGTCACCCTAACCAAAAACCTGGGAGGTGAGCTTGACTTTTTCTCTCCTGATGTCCTTGACATTTGATACATTGCCAATTTTGCCAGTTTTACCTACTTCATAAAAGTGGCCCACATTATCCTGTTTGGTTTTTGGGTTCAAATAGTGTGTTTTGATACCGAGGGACACTGCGTTACTATTTGATATCCAAGTTTCACTAAGTAGAAAGAATTAAGACAGTGAAAGATTCATCTGAAAATAATTTGAATCCATTTGGTTCCTGGGCTCAGTTAGGGAGGGATAATTGTGTATTTGTCCTGCCCATAGTAGCCTCCTTTCATTCCAGTCACCACCATTGAGGTTCAGGCCCTTTTTATCCCACTCATGGATTTTTGTTTTCCTTCTTTAAGGTAAATATCTTATACAATGAAATGCAGTGTATATTTCCTGCTATTGAAAAATGTAAACACTTTTGTAACCTAAACCCGTATCAAGAGAAGTAACATTACCAAAACCTCAGACAGTTTCGTCAAGCCTTTCCCAGGCAACCTCTGGCTCCATACCTCTAGATGCAACCAGTTTCTTCCACCATAGATGAATTTTGCCTGCACTAGAATTTCATATATTTGGAATCACAAAGTATTTTTGTGTAAAACTTCTTTTACTCACATGTTTTTGAGATTCATCCACATTGTGAAGTGTATCAGTAATGTGTTCATTTTTATTACTGGATATTAGTGCATTGTGTGTTTGGAAGTTCTGTATTTTAGGCCGGGCGCAGTGGCTCACGTCTGTAATCCCAGCACTTTGGGAGGCCGAGGCGGGTGGATCACCTGAGGTCAGGAGTTTGAAACCAGCCTGACCAACATGGTGAAACCCCGTCTCTACCAAAAATACCAAAAAAGTAGCTGGGCGTGGTGGCAGGTGCCTGTAATCCCAGCTACAAGGGAGGCTGAGGCAGGAGAATCCCTTGAACCCAGGAGGTGTAGATTGCAGTGAGCTGAGATCACGCCACTGCACTCCAGCTTGGGCAACAGAGCGAGACTCCGTCTCAAAAAAAGAAGAAAAAAAAAAGCTCCATATTTTAAAAAATTACAAGAAAAGAAAATAAAAAGTTATGTATTTTGTTTACAACTACGTTGAATATTCTTCAGGTTTTTGGAGGGAAACAAACTTTCGTGGGTAAATACTCAAGAGTGGAGTTGATGGACTGTAACATAGTTATGTGTTTAGCTTTATAAGAAATTTCCAGACCATTTTCCAAAGGTGTTGTACCATTTTACACTTCCATTAACAATATATTAGAATAACAGTTGGTCCACATCCTCACCAGTATGTGGTGGTGTTTGCTCAGTCTTTAATTTTAGCCATTTTAGTGGGTATGTAGTGGTATCTCCTTAGGGTTTAGTTGGTTTTTTGCTTGTTTATTTGTTTGTTTTTGAGGCGGAGTCTAACTCTGTCACCCAGGCTGGAGTGCAATGGCATGATCTTGGTTCACTGCAACCTCTACCTCCCAGATTCAAGTGATTCTCCCACCTCAGCCTCCTGAGTAGCTGGGACTACAGGCGCCCGCCACCATGCCTGGCTAATTTTTTGTATTTTTAGTAGAGACGGGGTTTCACTGTGTTAGCCAGGATGGTCTCAATATCCTGATCTTGTGATCCGCCTGCCTCGGCCTCCCAAAGTGCTGGGATTACAGGCATGAGCCACTGCGCCTGGCCCAGAGTTGTAGGAATTAGATCTGTGTCCTGGATACCAGTTCTTTGTCAGATGTGTTTTCTCTCAGTGTGTGGTTTACATGTTCATTTCCTTAATAGTGTCTGTCTTCTTGTCGCCCAGGCTGGAGTACAATTGTGCGATCTCAGCTCACTGCAACCTCTGCCTTCCAGGTTCAAGCGATTCTCCTGCCTCAGCCTCCCAAGTAGCTGGGAGTACAGGCGCCCGCCACCACGCCTGGCTAATTTTTGTATTTTTAGTAGAGACAGGGTTTCACCATGTTGGTCAGGCTGGTCTCGAACTCTTGACCTCGTGATCCATCCGCCTTGGCCTCCCAAAGTACTGGGATTACAGGCGTGAGCCACCGCGCCTGACTGATCGATTTTTATGTATCTGGAACTCTTTAAGTCTTTTTTTTTTGAGATGGAATCTTGCTCTGTTGCCAGACTGGAGTGCAGTGGCGCACTCTCAGCTCACTGTGACCTCCACCTCCCAGGTTCAAGTGATTCCCCTACCTCAGCCTCCCAAGTAGCTGGGACTACAGGCATGCGCCACTATGCCTGGCTTATTTTTTTGTATTTTAGTAGAGATGGGATTTCACCACATTGGCCAGGCTGGTCTCGATCTCCTGACCTTGTGATCTGCCTGCCTCAGCCTCCCAAAGTGCTGGGATTACAGGCGTAAGCCACCGTGCCCAGCCTATATCTGGAACTCTTGGGCTCAAGTGACTATTATCCATCTTGGATTACTTTTGGAAAATGGTGTTAGGGGTCCAGGTTCATTTTTTTTCTGTATGGATTTCCAGTTATTCCAGCATCATTTGTTGAAAACATCCTTTGCCTGTTACACGTCTTTGGCACCTTTGTAAAAAATCAACCATATAAGGCCAGGCTTGGTGGCTCATGCCTGTAATCCCAGCACTTTTCGGAATCCAAGGCAGGCAGATCACCTGAGGTCAGGAGTTCGAGACCAGCCTGACCAACATGGCGAGACCCCGGCTCTACTAAAAAAAACCAAAAAACAAAAATTAGCTGGTTGTGGTGGCGAGCGCCTGTAATCCCAGCTAAATCAACCATGTAAATGTGGGACCAGAAATAGATCTGTTTGCTTGTATTGTTTCATTGATCTATTTGTTGTTCCTTATGTCTCGATTACTGTAGTTTTAACTTGTATGTGTACTGTTCTAGTCACATAATTTGTCTTCCTAGAGATTATACTTTGGTCTCTTGTCCTTCTAAAATCTGTTTCTGAACATTTGCCCTAGGTTGTCTTTTAAATGTGAATATGAGCCTGGTACTCCACTTCATTGATGAAAATCCTTCAGTAGCTCTCCTAGAGGAATTCTTTAACAGAGCTTAGGCTTCCCATGAAAGGAACCTGCCTAACTCCTCTCTATTCATAGGACCTTAAATATAGAACTTAACATTTCATTGGCCAGGCGTGGTAGTTCATGCTTGTTATCATAGCACTTTGTGAGGCCGAGGCAGGCAGATCACTTGCGGTCAGGAGTTCGAGACCAGCTGGGCCAACATGGTGAAACCCCGTCTCTACTAAAAATACAAAAATTAGCTGGGTGTGGTGGCATGCGCCTGTAGTCTCAGCTACTTGGGAGGCTGAGGCACAAGAATCTCTTGAACCCGGGACGCGGAGGTTGCAGTGAGCTCAGATTGAGATTGCGCCATTGCACTCCAGCCTGGACAACAGAACGAGACTCCATCTTAGTATCTATAATTACTCTGTGTCTTATGCTGTGTTTTTTCTTTTGTTTCTTCTTGCTGCATATTTCCAACTTTTCGGGCTTCTTACTAGAAGTCTGCTAATACCTGACTCCCTTCTCCACATGCTACAATATACTCTTAGTAAAAAACCTGTGTGTAGCTGGGTGCAGTGGCTCACGCTTGTAATCCCAGCACTTTGGGAGGCCAAGGCAGGCTGATTGCTTGAGCTCAGGAGTTTAAGACCAGCCTAGGCAACATGGCAAAACCACATCTCTACAAAAAATTTAAAAATTTAAAAAATATTAGCCGGGCATGGTGGCATAGTCTCAGAAAAAACCTAAACTAAAAACCTCTGTAAAAAAAAAAAAACAAAAAAACCTCTGTATATCTCTATTGCTTTCTACAACTTAGTTATTTTTACGTATCTTTTATGTATCTGAGCCACTGCGCCTGGCCACATAAGGTTTTTTTTTCCTTTTATTTATCTTCTTTGCTTCCAAAAAATGATTTGAAGAACTTTTATAGTAAAAGTTCTTACTAACTGGGATAGTAAATTCGTGTAAAAGATAAAAACAAAAACTTGATAATGGGAGGAAGCCATTAGTTCAGAATTCTAGGCTTTTCTAGTTATAATTGATTGTTAAATTCTCTGGTGAAGTAAAGTGTTACCAATTCATTGAGAGAAACATTTTCTTGATGTCATATATAAAAAGAGATTCAACTCATGAGTCTTCTTAAAGTTTGAGGCTTGTTACATCCCAGACCAAGTAATTTCTTTTTTGTGATGGCTGTCTATACCATTAAAAAAAAAAGAAATTTAAAAAAGACATTTTAAGGTTGGTTTCCCTTTATTCATTGAAACATTTCAGCCAACATTATTCAGTGCCTATTAGAGTCTAGGATTAGATATAGAGGTTACGATCCCTACCCTCAACAATAGTCTAGTGCGGGAGGATAATAGGTTATCTTATGTGTACCATTTAGTGTGATAGATGATAGGATCTATTAATTCAAAGTATATATTATAGACCAAAAGTTTTTATATGAACTGTGTATTGTATGATAGTGTGGGGTTCATTTTCTTAGATGTGATTGTGAGATTATGATTATATAGGAGAATGTCATTAGAAAATGCATGCTGAAGTGTCGTAATGCCTACAGCTTTGAGATGGTGTGATCAGTTTTTTTTGGTTTGTTTTGTTTGTTTGTTTTTTTGACAGAGTCTCGCTCTGTCGTCCAGGCTGGAGTTTAGTGGCGCAATCTTGGCTCACTGCAACCTCTGCCTCCCGGGATCAAGCAATTCTCCTGCCTCAGCCTCCCCAGTAGCTGGGATTATGGTCGAGTGCCACCAAGTCTGGCTAATTTTTTTGTATTTTTAGCAGAGACGGGATTTCACCATGTTGGCCAGGCTGGTCTCGAACTCTGACCTCAGGTGATCCGCCTGCCTCGGCCTCCCAAAGTGCTGGAATTACAGGCATGAGCCACCATACCTGGCGAAGACTGTCTTTAAAAAAAGGGCCAGGCCTGGTGGCTTATGCCTGTAATCCCAGCACTTTGAGAAGCCAAGGTGGGCTTCTGATCACCTGAGGTCAGAAGTTCGAGACCAGCCCAACTGGTGAAAACCTGTCTCTACTAAAAATACAAAAATCAGCCAGGTGTGGTGGCAGGCGCCTGTAGTCCCAGCTACTTGGGAGGCTGAGGCAGGAGAATTGCTTGAACCCAAGAGGCGGAGGTTGCAGTGAGCCAAGATCATGCCACTGCACTCCAGCCTGGGCGACAGAGCAAGACTCCGTCTCAAAAAAAAATAGAATTTTTAAAAAAGACAGAGTCTTGCTCTGCCACACAGGCTCCAGGGCAGTGACACAGTCATGGCTCATTGCAACCTCAAAGTCCTGGGCTCTAGCAATCCTCCCACCTCAGACTCCAAGGAGCTGAGACTACAGGCATGAGCCAACAGGCCCAGCTAATTTTTTTATTTGTAATTTTTTTGAGATGGAGTCTTGCTCTGTCACCTGGGCTGCAGTGCAATGGCATGATCTTGGCTCACTGCAACCTCTGCCTCCCAGGTTCAAGCGATTCTCCTGCCTCAGCCTCCTGAGTAGCTGGGATTACAGACCTGCACCACCACACCTGGCTAATTTTTTGTATTTTTAGTAGAGATGGGATTTCACCATATTGGCCAAGCTGGTCTCCAACTCCTGACCTTGTGATCCGCCCACCTTGGCCTCCCAAAGTGCTGGGGTTACAGGCATGAGCTACGTGCCTGGCCAACTTATTTATTTATTTATTTATTTATTTTATGTAGAGACAGGATCTTGCTTTGTTGACCAGGCAGGTCTCGAACTCCTGGCCTCAAGCGATCATCCCACCTTGACCTCTCAAAGTGGTGAAATTACAGGCATGAGCCACTGCACTGGCAATTGACAATATTTGTAAACCCTTTAACTTTTCTTCCTCTACAAAATTTTATAAAAAGGGGAGAACAGAAATCTAGATGAAGTGAGAAGTGGATAGATTGTTCATTATATATTATCAAGGCAACTGGCTATTCAGTTGGGAAAAGTAATAAAGACAGATTTGTGCCTTACACTGCATAAAAAAGATCAATTCCAAGTAGATTAAAACTCTAAAAGTAGAAGAAAATAAGACACTATTTTTTTACAATCTTTCCTAGGCAAATTATGTATCCCAGGAGGATGAACAAATTCAAAACATAAAAGTGAAAAAAGTTTGTGTGACTAAAGAAACCATAAACAACAAACTTGAATGACTGGCAAACCAGTAGAAAATAAAAGAAAAACTCAACCTAATTGAGAATATGTCAATAATGTGAACGGGTAATTCGCGGAAGAAATAGTTTTCCCATATTAATGAAAAGATATTCAGGCGGGGCGCGGTGGCTCAATGCCTGTAATCCCAGCACTTTGGGAGGCTGAGGTGGGCGGATCACGAGGTCAGAAGATCAAGGCCATCCTGGTTAATATCGTGAAACCCCATCTCTACTAAAAAAAAAAATGCAAAAAATTAGCCGGGTGTGGTGGCGGGCACCTGTAATCCCAGCTACTCAGGAGGCTGAGGCAGGAGAATGGCGTGAACCCAGGAGGCAGAGGTTGCAGTGAGCCGAGATTGTGCCACTGCACTCCAGCCTGGATGACAGAGCGAGACTCTGTGTCCAAAAAAAAAAAAAAAAAAAAAGAAAAGAAAAGATAATCTCACAGGTAATTAAGGAAAAGCAAATTTTTCCCCCATCAAATTACCAAAATTTGAAAGACTTATAGCAACTTGTGTCGGTGAGTGTTTGCATAATTGGGTTTGTAATGGGAAAAAAATTAAACCAAAGTAATGTCCATCAATGGGGTAATAAATTTTGACATTTCCATATAGTGGAATACTTTCCAGTTCTTAGAATGTTATTTTGTTATTTTGGCTTTTTTTGAGATGGAGTCTTGCTCTGTCACTCAGGCTGGAGTGCAGTGGAACAGTCTCACCTCACTGCAAACTCCACCTCCTGGGTTCAAGCGATTCTCATGCCCCAGCCTTCCAAGTAGCTGGGATTACAGGCGTGCGCCACCATGCCTGGCTAATTTATTTACTTATTTATTTATTATTTTTTTTTTTTGAGATGGAGTCTTCCTCTGTCCCCAGGCTGGAGTGCAGTGGTGCGATCTCGGCTCACTGCAACCTCTGCCTCCCAGGTTTAAGCGATTCTTCTGCCTCAGCCTCCTGAGTAGCTAGGATTACAAGTGCACGCCATCCTGCCCAGCTAATTTTTGTGTTTTTGTAGAGATGGAGTTTCACCACGTTGGCCAGGCTGGTCTTGAATTCCTGACCTCAGATGATCCGCCCGCCTCGGCCTCCCAAAGTGCTGGGATTATAAATAGGCATGAGCCATCATGCCCAGCCTCAGTTCTTAGAATGTTTTGTATGTTGAAATGGAAATATGTCCAATATAAACTGCTAAACAAGGACTACAAGTTATAGACGTGAATAAAATATGACCCAATTTATGTAAAAAGAAATCTGTATATGTGCTTCTGACTGCATATAAAATGATCTGGAATAATATTCCTACATACCCACGGTGCAGGGAGTTAGGAAGGGAGATTTTTACTTTATAGGCATTATAATAAGCTTGTAATCTTTTTACCAACTGTAATTCTTTTTTTTTTTTTTTTTTTTTGAGCTGGAGTCTCGCTCTGTTGCCCAGGCTGGAGTGCAGCGGCGCAATCTCGGCTCACTGCGAGCTCCACTTCCCGGGTTCACGCCATTCTCCTGCCTCAGCCTCCCGAGTAGCTGGGACTACAGGTGCCCACCACCATGCCCAGCTAATTTTTTGTATTTTTTAGCAGAGATGGGGTTTCACCATGTTAGCTAGGATGATCTCGATCTCCTGACCTCGTGATCCACCTGCCTTGGCCTCCCAAAGTGCTGGGATTATAGGCGTGAGCCACTACGCCTGGCCTATTTCTTTTTCATGGTTTATAATGAGTCTAAGATCTTGTATGTCTGGAATTCAGGTTTGAGAATTAGAAATGTCCAAATGACAGTTTATGTTAGTATTGTTGTGTTCCTTCATAAAGGTTGAGGATATAATTCAGGAAAGCTGAAATTGTTATGCAGATTATTGATAGGAATTGATGCAGATAGCATCTAGCAAATTTTCAACATCGAGATGTTTCACCCTTTCACCTTAATAAATGTGATTTTAAAGTGTTACAGGTAAAAATTAATGGTTTTATTCCTATTTATAGATTTTTGATGAAATTGAGTCATGAAACTGTAACCATTGAATTGAAGAACGGAACACAGGTCCATGGAACAATCACAGGTACGGAGGTTGGACTGCTTTTGTAACATTTTTTTCTTCTCTTTTACCTAGCCAGAGTTTATTTTTTGATTGCTTAATGAACATTATTGTAATACAGATCATTATTCTTTTGTCTGAATTATGTAATTTTTTTTTTTTGAAAGTTTTGCTCTGTCACCTGGGCTGGAGTGCAGTGGCACGATCTCAGCTCACTGCAACCTCTGCCGCCTGGGGTCAAGCAATTCTCCTGTCTCAGCCTCCCGAGTAGCTGGGACTACAGGTGCCCGCCACCATGCCCGGGTAAATTTTTTTTTTTAGACGGATTCTCACTCTGTTACCCAGGCTGGAGAGCAGTGGCACAATCTCAGGTCACTACAACCTCCGCCTCCCGGGTCCGGGTTCAAGCAATTCTCCTGCCTCAGCCTCCCAAGTAGCTGGGGTTATGGGTGCATGCCACCACACCCAGCTAATTTTTTATATTTTTGGTAGAGACGGGGTTTCATCATGTTGGCCAGGTTGGTCTCGAACTCCTGACCTCATGATCCATCTTAACAAAAGCAGTAACAATTTTTATATACAGAGAGAAGCAGAAACAAAGGTGAGGATAGTTTGGTGGAATGGGGATTATGAGGAAGTTACAAAGACAGTGGGAGAAACATGAAAGAAATACCTGTCAAATCAGTAATGAGCCTAAAGCCCAGTCAGGGTTCTTCCATGGCTTGCTGCATTCACTTCTGTAAGCAAAGCATTAGTGTGCTAGGAAAAATCTCTAGGAAGGAAACACTGCTGATTTATACTGACATTCCCCCATTTACCAGTTGCACATGTGCTAAATTGTGTCATAGAAAACTTGCACTTTGTAGAAGAATACTATTCTTTTGTAGTTCAGTATTTACTGTGGCTCAGATTAATTAGTTGCCTTAACTTGTATCATACTAATAACTGCCCAATTATTTTCCTCTTTAGGTGTGGATGTCAGCATGAATACACATCTTAAAGCTGTGAAAATGACCCTGAAGAACAGAGAACCTGTACAGCTGGAAACGCTGAGTATTCGAGGAAATAACATTCGGTATTTTATTCTACCAGACAGTTTACCTCTGGATACACTACTTGTGGATGTTGAACCTAAGGTGAAATCTAAGAAAAGGGAAGCTGGTAAGTTTGAAGGATTATAAACATTTTTGTGAATGCTAATCCTAATCCACACTATTCATAATATAGATATTTGCAAACCACACAAGTGTCTTTGTTGTTTAATATTTCCTATAATATGTATTGTAATTCTTGGTGTTGCTATTAAAAACATTGAGCAGCTGGACGCAGTGGCTCACACCTGTAATCCCAGCACTTTGGGAGGCCAAGGCGGGTGGATCACAAGGTCAGGAGTTCGAGACCAGCCTGGCCAACATGGTGAAACCTCGTCTATACTAAAAATATAAAACTTAGCTGGGCGTGGTGGTGGGTGCCTGTAATCCCAGCTATGCAGGAGGCTGAGGCAGGAGAATCGCTTGAACCCAGAAGGTGGAGGTTGCAGTGAGCCGAGATCTCACCACTGCATTCCAGCCTGGGTGACAGAGCCACTGTCTCAAAAAAAAAAAAAACAACAAATATTGATGCAGTCGGGCAGGGTGGCTCACACCTGTAATCCCAGTACTTTGGGAGGCAGAGGCGGGCAGATCGCCTGAGCTCAGAAGTTCGAGACCAGCCCGGGCAACATGGCATGAACTTTGTCTCTACTAAAAATACAAAAATTAACCAGGCATGGTGGCAGATGCCTGTAATCCCAGCTACTCGGGTGGCTGAGGCAGGAGAATTTCTTGAACCCAGAAAATGGAGGCTCCAGTGAGCCAAGATTACGCCACTGCACTCCAGCCTGGGTGACAGAGTAAAACCCTGTCGCCAAAAAAAAAAAAAAAAAACTACAACAAATTAAATAATGAATAATGAGTCTTCATTTCAAGTTTGTCATAGTCTAGTGTTAGGGAGTTATTTAAAAATTATTGGTTTGGGCCAGGTGTGGTGGCTCACGCCTGTAATCCCAGCACTTTCAGAGGCTGAAGCAGCTGGATCACAAGGTCAGGAGTTCAACATCAGCCTGGCCAAGATGGTGAAACCCCATTTCTACTGAAAATACGAAAATTAGCCAGGTGTGGTGAGGGTCATCTATAATCCCAGCTACTCGGAAGGCTAAGGCAGGAAATTGCTTGAACCTGGAAGGCGGAGGTTGTAGTGACCCGAGATCATGCTGCTGCACTCCAGCCTGGACGACAGAGAGAGACGTGGTCTCAAAAAAAAAAAAAATTGTTGGTTTGTTGTTTGTTTGGTAAGAGACAAGATCTCATTGTGTTGCTCAGGCTGCAGTGAAGTGGCATGATCATAGCTCACTGCAGCCTCAAATCCCTGGCCTCAGGCTGTCTTCTGCGTTGGCCTCCCAAATGTTTGGATTTTTTTTTTTTTTGAATAAACATTTATTTTCTTTCTTTAAAAAAAAAAAAAGGAGAAGAAGCTGGGCGCGGTGGCTCACGCCTGTAACCCCAGCACTTTGGGAGGCCGAGGCAGGTGGATCACCAGCCTGGCCAACATAGTAAAATCCCGTCTCTACTAAAAATACAAAAAATTAGCTGGGCGTGGTGGCGGGTGCCTGCAGTCCCAGCTACTTGGGAGGCTGAGGCAGGAGAATCGCTTGAACCCGAGAGGCGGAGATTGCAGTGAGCAGTTGTTTTCTTAATTTATCTTTCTTTTTTACAGATATGCACCACCAAACCTGGCTAATTTTTTATTTTTTGGTAGAGACAGGGTCTCCCTATGTTGTCCAGGATAGTCTTGAACTCTTGGTCTCAAACAGTCCTCCTGCTGTGGCCTCCCAAAGTGCTGGGATTACAGGTGTGAGCCACCATCATACCTGGTCCATTTTCTTTTCTTGGTTATTTTTTATTTTTTATTTTTTTTTTGAGACAGAGTCATCCTCTGTCGCCCAGGCTGGAGTGCCATGGTGCGATCTCTGCTCACAACAACTTCTGCCTCCCAGGTTCAAGCAGTTCTCTTGCCTCAGCCTCCCAAGTACCTGGGATTACAGGTGCCCAGCCCTTTTTTTGTTGTTGTTGTTGTTGTTGTTGTTGTTGTTTTTGCAACACCCCTCCAACTCTGTTTTTCCCCCCATTTTCTTTATTTTTTTTAACACTTCATTTTGAAATAATTTTAGACACAAAAAGTTGCAAAAATAGTACAAGGAATTCCCATACACTTTTCACCAAGATTGTCTAAATGTTAAAATCTCATATAACTACAAAAAATTAGAAATTTTACATTGATGTGGCACTACTGTATTATCTAGAGACCTTTCTCACATTTCTCTGATTGTTCCTCTAGTGTCCTTTTCCTGGTCCAAGATCCAATCCGGTACAACAGGTTGCATTTAGTTGTTATGTTTCCTTAGTTTCCTTTAATGTGTATCAGCTGGTTCTCCTCAGTTTTCCTTTTGTGACCTTGATATTTTGTAAGAGTATGGGCCAGTTATTTTGTGTAATGTCCCTTAATTAGCATCTTAAACTTACTATTTATTGCTTAGAATGGTAAGACTAGAATCAGTGTGTACAAATTTCTAATGTGGCCAGGTGTGGTGGCTCACACCTGTAATCCCACCACTTTGGGAGGCTGAGGCTGGAGGATTGCTTTGGCCCACGAGTTCGAGAGCAGCTTGGGCAACAAAGGGAGACCTCGTCTCTACAAAAATTTTAAAAATTAGCCAGACATGATGGTTTGTACCTGTAGTCCCAGCTACTCAGGAGGCTTAGGTGGGAGGATCACTTGAGCCCGGGAGTTCAAGGCTGCAGTGAGGTGTGATTACACTCCAGGTGGGACGACAGAGTGAGACCCTGTATTTAAAAAAAACAAAAAACAAACAAAAAAAACCCACACATTTAGAATGTGACTGACTTCTATGTCAGGATTTTCTAATATTCTTAGCTGTCTGAAGATGAAATAAGTTTATTTGGGTGATGAATTCCCTATCACCATGATACTCAACTAGAGTTAGGATGACCCAGTAGGGATATTACTATTTGGATTAAAGCACTAGATTATGTGTAGGTCAAATGAGTTTTAATTTTCTGAAGAGTTAATAAGATTGTGATTTGATGTAATAGATTTAAACTTTCGGCCGGGTGTGGTGGCTCACGCCTGTAATCCCAGTGCTTTGGGAGGCCGAGGCAGGCAGATCCGAGACCATCCTGGCTAACACGGTGAAACCCCGTCTCTACTAAAAATACGAAAAAATTAGCCGGGCGAGGTGGCGGGCGCCTGTAGTCCCAGCTACTCGGGAGGCTGAGGCAGGAGAATGGCGTGAACCCCGGGGGGCGGAGCCTGCAGTGAGCTGAGATCCCGCCACTGCACTCCAGCCTGGGCAACAGCGAGACTCCGTCTCAAAAAAAAAAAAAAAAAATAGATTTAAACTTTCCTGGTTTTGAATTAACTTGCTTGGATTTTATTCAGTTACCAAAACTCTGACATCAAGGTGATCATGTTCTATTCTGTGATATAGATCTTCCCTTTTTTTGTGAGGTTCAAATCATTTTATAGTGAATTTGAGACATGATATAAAGAAAAAGTATTTTTAAATTTGACACATTTCTTAGTAAATAAATTGAAATGAAACAAATAATAATCTCCCTAGGTCTTTAGTTCTTGGTTCTGCATGATAATGTGTTGGGAGGTGGGGGGAATCTGAAGTCTAACACATTTAACAGAAGCTAGTTAAACTTTATTTACTGTAGCTACTAATAAAGAGCTATAAACAGGGAAAGGTGTGTGTGTAAATGTTGTTTGTGGTGTCTAGGTAACATTCATGTAGGAGAGAATTGAACTTGGTTTGTTTTTCTTTTCCTTCAGTTGCAGGAAGAGGCAGAGGAAGAGGAAGAGGAAGAGGACGTGGCCGTGGCAGAGGAAGAGGGGGTCCTAGGCGATAATGTCTCTCAAGATTTCTAAGTCATATGGGATTTGGGATATTTTTTGTACAGGTTGTGTTTGTTTATGTCAGTTTTTAATAAACATAAATGTGGGACAGAGCTGTCTATTTAGTATATCAAAGTTTTAGTAGTTTCCTCCACATTTACGAAATTACCACAGTGAGAGCTAAGCATTTCTACTGGGCAGTTTCATTTTTAGATGATCAGGTTTTAAGTTTTTGAACTAAAATTTTTCTTTTTCTTTTCATGATGAATAAGGTTAAAAGAAAAGCCTTAGACAAATTAAATTTGGCAGAGTTTAATTGAGCAAAGGACAATTCACAAATCAGGTAGCCCCTGAACCATAATAGGCTCAGAGGCTTCAGCCCAGCTGCATAGTTGAAGATTTATGGACAGAAGGAAAGTGATGTATGGAAAATGGAAGTGAGATAGAGCAACAGCCGGATTAGTTACAGTTCAGCGTTTGCCTTATTTGAATATGGTTTGAACAGTTCGCTGTCTTTGGTTGGCTGAAACTTAGTGATTGGCACAAGAGTAGGGTACCGTCTGTTTACACATGCAGTTAGGCTACAGTTCTATGTACTGAGAAACCTTTAAGCTGAACTTGAGATATGTAAAGAGACTTTAGGCTAAACTTAACAATATATATAGAATATATACCTTCTACTTCACATGCACTGAATATGCATTTTATTGCTTTACTCTTCATTCTGTGGCACCTACCCACAGGGGAAGTAAGAAGTTCGTTTTGGTATTTCGGAAACTAAAGTCCTTATGGGATGGAGTCTAGAATTGATTCTCCTTTCCTGAGTTTTACTCCACAGAGTCTTAGGTACCTGGTAAAAAGTTGTCTTCTAAATTAAGGGTCATTACTTTGTTGTCTAGCTGCTAATGTCTTGTTTCTTTTGCTTTTTAATCAGTTCTCAATAGGATATAGTTTTATGTTTTCCAAGTTATAATTTGGAATTAATGGTCACTAGATTATCAGTTATGAGCAGTGTTAAAATCTGTTAATGTGTAATGTACCTGTCAGTGCCTCCTTTATTAAGGGGTTCTTTGAGAATAAAAGAGAAAAGACCTACTTTGTTTGACAGCAAAACTGTTCTAATTGTTAATAAGGATTTTTAAAAATTGTTTTTAATTTGTTAAGCTTAGAAAAAATGTCTCTCAGTGCATCAGTTCTTTGTAAAGCTTACTACCAAGTATTTATATGCTAAGGAAAACAACTGAGGATGTGGGTGGTTTAAATCTGTATTTTCATCATGTATGTGAGTTTTTATTTTGTTTTTTAAGTAAAGAAATTTTCTGCAAAGATTGTTACCTTAAAAAAGTTTAGCCCAGGCGTGGTGGCTCACCCTGTAATCCCAGCACTTTGGGAGGCCGAGGCAGGTGGATCACGAGGTCAGGAGTTCAAGACCAGCTTGGCCAAGAGGGTGAAACCCCATTTCTACTAAAAATACAAAACTTAGCCAGGTGCAGTGACAGGTGCCTGTAATCCCAGCTACTCATGAGGCTGAGGCAGGAGAATTTGCGTGAACCCAGGAGGCGGAGGTTTCAGCGAGCCGAGATTGTGCCACCGCACTCCAGCCTGGGCGATGGAGTGAGACTACGTCTCAAAAAAAAAACTGAGAGAGAGATATATATGTATTTATATAAATATATACTAATAGATACATTAGTATACATGTAGAATGTACCTGTCGTACATATTAGATATATAAATTTATATATTGGTATAAATACTAGATATATATATTTTTTAAGTATAAGTATCTTACCTCATCAAGTAAATTCAAATGCTTTTTGATTTTTCCACAGTTGATATTCTGTTTTTTTTGTAAGTCATTGAAGTTATGTAGTAATTAGCTTTTTTTCCCCCACAAATTATTGGCAGTGGTCACCCAGTTTTATTACAGGTTCTATGATCCAAAAAGGGATGTATGAAATTCATGATGATTAAGACAATTTTTTTTTTCTTTCTTTCTTTCTTTCTTTTGAGACGGAGTCTTGCTGTGTCACCCAGGCTGGAGTGCAGTGGTGCGATCTTGGCTCACTGCAACCTCTGTGTCCCGGGTTCAAGAGATTATTGTGCCTCAGCCTCCGGAGTAGCTGGGATTATAAGTGTGCGCCACCACACCCAGCTAATTTTTTTGTATTTTTAGTACAGATGGGGTTTCACCATGTTGGCCAGACTGAAGACAATTCTTTAATAGTAAATATATTAAAGGTGAGTTGGCTTGACAAGATACAACCAATATGTAATTTTTCTCCATACCTTTTTTTTTTTTTTTCCTAGAGACAGTCTTGCTCTGTTGCCCAGGCTGGAGTGCAGTGGCGTGATCTCGGCTCACTGCAAGCTCCGCCTCTTGGGTTCAGGCCATTCTCCTGCCTCAGCCTCCTGAGTAGCTGGGACTACAGGTGCCCGCCACCATACCCGGCTAATTTTTTGTCTTTTTAGTAGAGACGGGGTTTCACTGTGTTAGGATGGTCTCGTTCTCCTGACCTCATGATCTGCACGAGGCCTCCCAACGTGCTGGGATTACAGGCGTGAGCCACCGTGCGTCCCCGGCCTATACCTTTCATTAATTAATAAGCTGGGGGAATAAATAACTGGATTTCATTCTTCTCCATCTTCTGACCTGTTGGTGCTCCTATTGGTTGCATCCAAGTAGAAGGCAAAAGGCAAGAGACCCCTGTAATGCAGCAGGTGGAGAAATTTGTTGAAGGGGTCAAACAAAACCCTGCAAGAGTAGGAAATAAACAGTTGGCTCTTGTCCTCGTGGAGCTTATAGACAGAAGCAGATATCAAATAAAAATTGGAGCTGGGTGCCGTGGTGCACACCTGTAGTCCCTGCTACTGGGGAGGCTAAGGCAAGAGGATCGCTATAGCCTGGGAATTTGAAGCTGTAGCGTGCTATGATTGCAAGCAGCCTGGGTAACCTAGTGAGACCTGGCTCTTAAGTTTTAAAATTTAAATGAAAATGGCCACATAAGAGATTTAAAATTACGTTTTAGCCTGGCATGGTGGGTCACGCCTGTAACCTCAGCACTTTGGGAGGCCGAGATGGGCGAATCACTTGAGGTCAGGAGTTCGAGACCAGCCTGAGTAACATGGTGAAACCCTGTCTACTGAAAATACAAAAATTAGCTTGGTCTGGTGGCGGGTGCCTGTAATCTCAGTTACTCAGGAGGCTTAGGCAGGAGAATCACTTGAACCCTGGAGGCAGAGGTTGCAGTGAGCTGAGATCACGCCACTGCACTCCAGCCTGAGTGACAGAGTGAGACTGTTTCAAAAAAAAAAATTGTTTTGAGATTTTTTGTGTCTATGATGTTGCAGTGAGAAACCAGTCTAGTAACAGTTTAAATGTAATAATAAATCACAGTGGGTACTAGATTGAGTTTATTCCACTAGAGGTCATTATTTCATTTTCATGTGAAAGAGCTAAAATTGTGTGAAGAAAAAGCTATTTGAACTGATTGCCATCATTTGCTATAAAGGAAGCATTATAGTATGAATAGAAAACAGACTAGAGTTTAACATGCTTCTCTTGACCCCTCTTCACCACCCCCTAAAAGGCAGATGGGATCTTAGGACTGCAGCATTTTGTACACATCTGATATTTAATGAGATGTTACATATGAACTTTAGTTTTTTTTGTTTCTTCTTTTTTTTTTTTTTTTTTTGAGACAGTCTGGCTCTGTCGCCCAGGCTGGAGTGCAGTGGTGTAATCTCGGCTCACTGCAAGCTCCGCCTCCCGGGTTCACGCCATTCTCCTGTCTCAGCCTCCCCAGTAGCTGGGACTACAGGCGCCCGCCACTACGCCTGGCTAATGTTTTGTATTTTTAGTAGAGACAGGGTTTCACTGTGTTATCCAGGATGGTCTGAATCTCCTGACCTCGTGATCCGCCCGCCTCGGCCTCCCAAAGTGCTGGGATTACAGGCGTGAGCCACCGTGCCCGGCGGAACTTTAGTTTTTTAAAGAAATGTATTATGAATATAGATAGAACACCCAAAGTGAAGGAATAGAAAATGAAATTTCAGTTTCTTTTAATCTATCATAATTATGTGAGCATAGCTTAGTATTTTGAAATAGATTAATGTAGTCAGCAAACAATTCATGTATTACCTATAATAGCTATCATATAACATTTAATAACATACAGTTGTTGTTCCTGAAGACCTAACCTAGAAAATACCTCCATAACAAGAAGAATCTCTGTCATAATAAACCAACAGGAGACTAAAGGCATTAAAAGTATATCTGATACTGGCCTTTATTAATGTGAAATTCTTATGGATCTGTGAAATAAAGAGGAGTACTTTATTTTCCTTTTTTTTTTTTTTTTGTTTGAGACAGTCTCACTCCTTCACCAAGGCTGGAGTGCAGTGGTGCGATCTTGGCTCACTGCAACCGCTGCGTTCCGGGTTCAAGCAATTCTCGTGCCTCAGCCTCCTGAGTAGCTGGGATTACAGGCATGTGCCACCACACCCAGCTGATCTTTTTATTTTTAGTAGAGATGGGGTTTCACCATTTTGGCCAGGCTGGTCTCTAACGCCAGACCTCAAGTGATCCGCCTGCCTCGGGCTTCCAAAGTGCTGGGATTACAGGTGTGAGCCACTGCGCCCAGCCAATAGGAGTACTTTTGAAAAGGAAGATAAATTTTTTTTTTTTGAGACAGAGTCTTGCTCTGTCACCCAGGCTGGAGTGCAGTAGTGCAATCTTGGCTCACTGTAAGCTCCACCTCCCAGGTTCATGCCATTCTCCTGCTTTAGCCTCCCGAGTAGCTGGGACTACAGGCCCCCACCACCACGCCCGGCTAATTTTTTGTATTTTTAGTAGAGATGGGGTTTCACCGTGTTAGCCAGGACGGTCTCGATCAGGACGGTCTCGATCTCCTGACCTCGTGATCCATCTGCCTCAGCCTCCCAAAGTGCTGGGATTACAGGCGTGAGCCACCACACCCGGCTGATAAACTTTATAATATTAAGTTCTTTCTGTGTGGGAACATAGTAGTGTTCTCTATCTGAACCAGCTTTTCTTCTCAGTGAAGTTTTAGGGTTTTGTTTACGTATTCCATATATTTCGAGAAATGTTAGTAAACAGTGAGATTCAGTTTATGAAGAAAATAGTAATAATAGCAAGGCTGTAGATACCCAGTGCAGTTAATTCTTGGAATTTTCAGTAGTTGCATAAAGTTGCTGTTAATACTAAACCACTACTTCTAGGGAAAATATAGGGTTAAGTTCCTGCAAGCCTCTAGTCACATTTTCATCAGCCAACCAATACATAACCTTGTTTTATGAGTGTTTCTGTTTAGAGACATATATATAGTAGTATATGTAATACATATATACTACTACTTTGTTAATTCATGGCTAGCAGCACTAACTCATCCATGAACAAAGCTTATCTAACACTTATTTTCTCAGAAAGGCACATCACAGCCTTGAATTTAGGAACACGACAGCACTAAACCTGGGGGCCATTTTAAATGTCTCAAAAAAAAAAAAATAGTTAAACAGGCTTGTTTAAGGTCTTTGCCGTCCCACAACACACGCTGCCTACGCACAACTAGTGTTTTCCTACTTCTGTGGCTTTGTGCTTGTCCTTCCTCTTCTGTAACATTCTCACCTTCCCAAGTTCTCTGTGTTTGTGCTTAAGAATCCTGTATCATAGCTGAAAGACATTACAGACCATCTAGTCCTTGCCTTCTGTTTTCAAGTTGAGCAAACTGAAGCTGACAGAGGTGGAACTTATTTGCCCAAGGGCCACAATAAGCCACTGGTGTCTGGAGGATACACGGGCTCTGTGCTTTTCCTGCCTCCTAGGATGTATTCCCTGGTTGCCCTCCTTCACTCCCTGTCACAGTCACTGATGGCTTCCCCTTGTGAGGGTTTTCTCCGTGCTAAGCTGTCCTGTACTACTCAAGTGCTATTCAGCATATATCCTTAAGTCTTGCTGTCTTGTTCAGTTTGTCTCCAGCCGTTTTTAATATTTTTAGGGTAGAAATCTTTTCTTCTTTTCTTCCTTTTGTATTCTCCATTATGTGTCTCCCTCCCTCCCTCCCTCCCTTCCTTCCTCTTCCTCTCTTTCTCTCTTTTTTTTTTTTTTCTTTTTTTCTTTTTAGAGGGAGTCTCACTCTGTTGCCTAGGATGGAGTGCAAGGGCATGATCTCAGCTCACTGCAATCTCTGCCTCCCAGGTTCAAGCAGTTCTCCCATTTCAGCCTCCCTAGTAGCTGGGACTACAAGTGTGTGTCACATGCCCTGCTAATTTTGTACTTTTTTTTTTTTTTTTTCGAGATGGAGTCTCACTCTGTTGCCCAGGCTGGAGTGCAGTGGTGTGATCTTGGCTCACTGCAAGCTCCGCCTCCCGGGTTCACGCCATTCTCCTGCCTCAGCCTCACGAGTAGCTGGGACTACAGGCACCTGTCACCATACCCGGCTAGTTTTTTGTATTTTTAGTAAAGACGGGGTTTCACCGTGTTAGCCAGGATGGTCTCGATCTCCTGACCTCGTGATCCGCCCACCTCGGCCTCCCAAAGTGCTGGGATTACAGGTGTGAGCCACCGCGCCCGGCCAATTTTTGTGCTTTTAGTAGAGACGAGGTTTCACCATCTTGGCCAGGCTGGTCTGGAACACCTGACCTGGCCCACCTTGGCCTCCCAAAGTACTGGGATTATAGGTGTGAGCCACCACACCTGACTCCATTATGGCTTGATACAACAAAGGTCAGTACAGACTGACCTTTGGGTAATTAAAGATAAAAGTTGATGGACTCGAAAATAAAACATGACAATCATATTGAAACCACTATAATCAAGACTGTTTCCATCTTTCTACAGTGACGCTCAGGAAAATTAAGCAACAATTATATTTTTACCTGAGTGTACCCTAGAATTACCAGTGAGGAACACACCACACTGGGTCAGCCTGTCTTTAGGAGAGGAGGTAAGAAACCATCCAATATCTCTTGACTGAAATAGGGTTCCAATAAGCTATATGCTCTGGAAACAAAACCTCTCTATCAACTCTCATTCCAAATCACTGCATATCTCATAATAATTGGCTCTTGTCTGCTGGCTGCAGGGGAGCACTAGGTCCTGGAGGAGGGGAACTGCAAGGCAGCTAAGGCCACGATTGTCCTGTATTTACTATTAAACAAGCTTCACAGTGACAGAGCTGGCCATTTGAGGACAGACCTGACCCTGAGCCTTCCACTCTGGGGAACCTTTCGGGTAAGTTTGATGTATCTGGGGATGAAAATCAGCCATGGAATTCTAGAAGCTAAAATAAAATATGGAAAGGCAACTGATGAAAACTTCCAAGACTAGAGCTTCGGTTTTCTTTGTCTTAATCCATGGTTGGTTGAATAGCCATTCAATGGCTACTTTTTTTTCCCCAGTAAGAGCCTTCTAAATCAGGGATGAGATTTTGCAGTTTCAGAAAGATTCAAGGCTGGGCGCGGTGGCTCACTCCTGTAATCCTAGCACTTTGGGAGGCTGAGGCAGGCGGATCACGAGGTCAGGAGATCGAGACCATCCTGGCTAACACAGTGAAACCCCGTCTCTACTAAAAATACAAAAAAATAGCCAGGCGTTGTGGCGGGCGCCTGTAGTCCCAGCTGCTCGGGAGGCTGAGGCAGGAGAATGGCGTGAATCTGGGAGGCAGAGCTTGCAGTGAGCCGAGATCACGCTACTGCACTGCAGCCTGGGCGACAGCAAGACTCCGTCTCAAAAAAAAAAGAAAGATTCAGGTTCCAGCAGGATGTTTCCAATTAAGAGTCACTTCCATGTCTGCTCCTTGTCACAGGCTGATGTATATTTCGGCACAATCGGAATCCGTCTTCTATTCTGAAGTTTTAAGATTTGAGTCAGAGGGCTGGATGTGGTGGGTCACACCTGTAATCCCAGCACTTTGAGAGGCCGAGGCAGGCAGATCACCTGAGGTCAGAAATAAAAATTAGCTGAGCGTGGTGGAACACGCCTGTAATTCCAGGTACTCAGTAGGCTGAGGGAGGAGAATTGCTTGAACTCTGGAGGCGGAGGTTGCAGTGAGCTGAGATCATGCCACAGCACTACAGCCTGGGCAACAAGAATGAAACTCCGTCTCAATTAAAAAAAAAAAAAAAAAAAAACGGGCACAGTGGCTCACGCCTGTAATCCCAGCACTTTGGGAGGCTGAGGCGGGTGGATCACAAGGTCAGGAGATCGAGACCATCCTGGCTAACACGGTGAAACCCCATCTCTACTAAAGATACAAAAAAAATAGCCGGGCATGGTGGCAGGCACCTGTGGTCCCAGCTACTTGGGAGGCTGAGTCAGGAGAATGGAGTGAACCCCGGAGGCAGAGCTTGCAGTGAGCCGAAATCGCGCCACTGCACTCCAGCCTGGGCAACAGAGCGAGACTCTGTCTCAAAAAAAAAAAAAAAAAGATTTGAGTCAGAGGCCTAGCATTTGTTTTTCTTGATTACTTCCCCTTAACTGTGCACGATTAGAGCATTTGATAATTATTTTTTGTTCTTGCTAGAAAGATTACATCATCTGAGGGATTTGGCTAGCATGCATCTAAATATATGGGTTGCTATAGTTTGGGTGTTTGTACTTCCAAATCTCATGTTGAAATTTTTTTTTTCTTTTCTTTTTTTTTTTTTTTTGAGACAGAGTCTCATTCTGTTGCCCAGGCTGGAGTGCAGTGGTGTGATCTTTGCTCACTGCTACCTCCGCCTCCTGGGTTGAAGTGATTCTCATGCGTCAGCCTCCCGAGTAGCTGGGATTACAGATGTGCACCACCACGCCCGGCTAATTTTTGTATTTTTAGTAGAGGCAGGGTTTTGCCATCTTGTCCAGGCTTGTCTCAAACTTCTGACCTCAGGTGATGCGCTTGTCTCTACCACCCAAAGTGCTGGGATTACAGGTGTGAGCCAACACATCGGGCCAGGACATTAATAGATTAAAGAAAACGAATCAACTATTTGGGGGGACTGTATTAGGATTCCCCAGGGAAACAGAACCCATTGGAGAGATACAGAAAGAAACTTATTGTAAGGAATTGGCTATGATTATGGAGGCTGAGACTAAGACAAGTCAGTAGCATAGTTCAGGGTGAGTCCCAGTGCCTGATAACCATGAACACTGATGGTATGAATTCCAATGTGAGGGCAGAAAACCAATGTCTCAGCTCAGACAGGTGGAGAGAGCAAATTCCTTTTTGTTTTGTTCAAGCTCTCAATTGGTTGGATGAGGCTTACCCACATTTGGAAGGGCAATCTTCTTTACTCAATCTGTTGATTCAAATGCTCATCTCTTCCAGAAACACTCTAACAGACACACCCAGAAATAATGTTTAACCAAATATCTGGACACCCTGTGGCCTTGTCAAGTTTACACAATAAAACTAACCATCACAGAGCCCAATTCTTCACATCTTCTCTCCTGATCATCACCTCATTTGCATATCTACTCACCATTAGTCACTTTCTTTTTTTTTTTTTTTGAGACAGAATATCACACTGTTAACCTGGGCTGGAGTGCAGTGGTGCAATCTCAGCTCACTGCAAACTCTACCTCCCAGATTCAAGCAATTCTCCTGCCTCAGCCTCCTGAGTAGATGGGATTACAGGCACCCACCATCATGCCCAACTGATTTTTTGAATTTATAGTAGAGACAGGGTTTCACTATGTTGGCCAGGCTGGTCTCGAACTCCTGACCTCATGATTCGCCTGCCTCAGCCTCCCAAAGTGCTGGGATTACAGGCGTGAGCCACTATGCCCGGCCACTTTCACCTTTAACCTAGTTTTTCCCACCCACTAAATTGCAACCTTGCCTTTCTGCATCTATCTTCTATATTTATTTACATTTTGTGTGTAACATTGACAATGTCTGTTTATGTGGATGTTTTGTTGGCATCCAACTTAGAAGAAGCAAATGGTCTATTAAGAACATACTGTAGTTCAGTGAGAAGCATGTTCATTAGGCCAAGGTCTCTTTGGAGTTATAATTTTGAATTTATTATGGATTTATTTTTTATGGATTGTATTTCAGTAAGAAATAATGTGCTTCAGTTTCCTAATCATACTTAACAGGTTCTAGCCTTTATTAAATGTTCTCATAAAATGACACCTCTCAGGGAATATTTATGAAAATTTTAACCTATAAATTATTTATTTATTTATTTTTTGAGATGGTTGCCGAGGCTGGAGTGCAGTGGTGCGATCTCAGCCCACTGCAACGTCCACCTCCTAGGTTCAAGTGATTCTCCTGCCTCAGCCTCCCTAGTAGCTGGGATTACAGGCGCCTGCCACCATGCCCGGCGAATTTTTTGCATTTTTAGTAGAGACAGGGTTTCACCACTTTGGCCAGGCTGGTCTCAAACTCCTAGCCTCAGGTGATCCACTCTCCTCGGCCTCCCAAAGTGTTGAGATTACAGGCGTGAGCCATCGCGTCTGGGTAAATTATCTTTTGTATAAGGGCAACACATTTCTTCCTCTTTCCATATTCCTGCCTGAGCCTATAAAATAGAATACAGTTCATGAAATATTTAGGGTAGAAGAGGGTTGACCATTTTGTTTCCCTCCCTCAGCAATGGAGTCTGTGTTCTGCTGGCATTCCCTGGGGGCATCCACCAAAAGGCAGGCCTGGAGGAGCTCCACGCTATATGGCTTTCTTTTCTGTGCGTGACCCACACTCGGGGTAAATGTGCTCTGTGCATTCAGCTCTCCCTATAAACTCATCCTGAGTTGTGCCTTGGGGGAAGGCGGGCATTTCATTTTATCTTCCAATCCAATGTATGTTTTAAATCTAGCTTTACCATTAATAAAGCAGATAATCTGCCCCCATCTGTTTTCTCAATTTAATTCAAAGTCTGGAGATGGAGAGTATAGTCAATTGGTACTTTTGAAACCCCAAAACTTTACAATATATATACAGATAGGATCCAAAATGAATTTGATTGCTTGTTGCTGATGCATATTTGTGACATACATGCATACATTTTATCTGACTGTCTATCCTTCCCTGCTTGTTTTTTTAAAATTTAATTTTTTTTTAGAGATGGAGTCTTATTCTTCACATAGGCTGGAATGCAGTGGCATGATCATAGCTCATTGTAGCCTCAAACTCCTGGGCTTAAGCAATCCTCCATCTCAGCCTCCTGAGTAGCTAGAATTACAGGTGCATGCCACCATACCCACCTGATTTTTTTTTTTTCTTGTAAAGATGACGTCTCTATGTTGCCCAAGCTGGTCTCAAACTCCTGAGCTCAATCCGCTCACCTCAGCTTCCCAAAGTGCTGGGATTACAGGTGTGAGTCACCAAGCCTGGCCCTGTTTGTTTTTTTTACTCCATTTTAGGTCTTCCCTTATTAAAGTTTTCCAAATTCTGCATTTTGCAGATTGCATCCCCCAGCGTATCTTTTTTTTTTTTTTTGAGACAGAGTCTTGCTCTGTCGCCCAGGCTGGAGTGCAGTGGCGCAATCTCAGCTCACTACAAGCTCCACCTCCCAGGTTCACTCCATTCTCTTGACTCTGCCTCCCGAATAGCTGGGACTACAGGCACCTGCCACCACGCCCAGCTAATTTTTTATATTTTTAGTAGAGACGAGGTTTCACCATGTCAGCCAGGATGGTCTCGATCTCCTGACCTCGTGATCCACCCTCCTTGGTCTCTCAAAGTGCTGGGATTACAGGCCTGAGCCACCGCGCCCGGCCCCCAGCTTATCTTTTAACGTGCTCCTCTGTCCCCTGAATGTCTCCTAAACCGGAGGTTTGATCTAGTTGGACTGATACTCTTCAAGTTTAGTTTTTTTGTCTCCATCTGAAGGCTCTGGGAGAAAAAAAAAGAAAAAAAATTTTTTGTCAAGAATACTTCATACCTGGCATTCATACTGTTTATCATTTTAAATTTTTTTTGGTCTTTCCTTTTGTCGACTATTTGACGCCTTCCATTACCATACTGTTTTTCATTCTTGTGTTATTTACATTTTCTTTTCTTTTCTTTTTCTTTTTTTTGAGTCGGAGTTTCACTCTTGTTGCCCAGGCTGGAGTGCAATCGTGCGGTCTCGGCTCACCACAGCCTCCTCCTCCCGGGTTCAAGAGATTCTCCTGCCTCAGCCTCCCGAGTAGCTGGGATTACAGGCATGCGCCACCATGCCTGGCTGATTTTATATTTTTAGTAGAGACGGGGTTTCTCCATGTTGGTCAGGCTGGTCTCGAACTCCCAACCTCAAGTGATCCACCCACCTCGGCCTCCCAAAGTGCTGGGATTACAGGCGTGAGCCACCGCACCAGGCTAAATTTTCTTATACAGTGTAACATATTGATGAAAGAGGGGATTCCTGGAGCCAGACTCTGAATTTGAGTACTGGCTCTGCCCTTCAGTTCTTTGAGTGACCTTGGACAGGCTATCTAAATTTTCTGTGCCTCGTTTTCCTCATCCATCAAACATGAAAGGTGCATTGGGTGGATTAAAAAAATAATAAATACATGTAAAGTACTTTGAATAGTATTTGGCATAAAGTTTAAGATCAGTAGATGTTAGTTATTATTATGAATTATTATTATCAGTTGGGGTTTTGTTTGTTTTTAGAGACAGTCTGTCACCCAGATTGGAGTGCAGTGGCATGATCAGAGCTCACTGCAGGAGCTAGGTATGGTGGCTCATGAGCCTAATCCCAGAACTTTGGGAGGCTAAGGTGGGAAGATGGCTTGAGCTCAGGAGTTTGAGACCATCCTGGGCAACATGGTGAGACCCCCATCTCTAAAAAAAAAAAAACCCTAAAATTAGCCAGGCATGGTGGCCTGTGCCGGTAGTCCCAGGTATTCAGGAGGCTGAGGTGGGAGGATCAATTGAGCCTGGGAGGTCGAGGCTGCAGCAGTGAGCCGAGATGGCGCTACTGCACTCCAGCCTGGGTAACAGGACAAGACCCTGTCTCAAAAACAAACAAATGAACAAACAAAAATAGCTCACTGCAGCCTGAAACTCCTGAGCTCAAGAATCCCCCTGCCCTAGCTTCACAAATAGCTAGGATGACAGGCATGAATCACTGCACTTGGCCCATATTTGCCTGTTTTTGAAGAGCAGTATACTACTTTTGTTTTTAACACTTTGAGTATTTTTACTTTCATTTAATAACATACAGACTGAATTCATGGTGGGTGCTATGATCAGAATGTTTGTGTTTCCCCAAAATTTATATGTTGAAATTATAACCCCCAAAGTGATGGTATGGCTAGGCGTGGTGGCTCATGCCTGTAATCCCAACACTTTGGGAGGCCGAGGTGGGAGGATGGATTCATCCCAGGAATTTCAGACCAGCTTGGGCAACATAGTGAGACCCCCGTCTCTACAGAAAATATAAAAAAGAAAAAAAGGAATAAAAAAGTAATAAAAGTAAAAAACAACAACAAAGTGAAGTTATTAAGAGGCGAGGGGAGAGAAATGGGGAATGACTACTAATGGTTATTGAGCTTTTCGGAGGATGATAAAAATGTTCTAAAATTGTGGAGATGATTGCATAACTCTGTGATGAAACTAAAAACCATTGGATTCTACATTTTAAATGAGTGAATTGTATGATACAGGTATTGTGTATCAGTAAAAAAATTGGCGTCCTAGCTACTTAGGAGGCCAAGGCAGGAAAATTGCTTGAGTCCAGGAGTGCAAAACTTTAGTGCTTGATGATTGTATCTGTGAATAGCTACTGAACTCCAGCACAGGCAACACAGCAAGACCCCATCTCTAAAAAATAAGCAATTTTTAGCCGGGTGTGGTGTCACGAGCCTGTAATCCCAGCTACTCAGGAGGCTGAGGCAGAATTGCTTGAACCCAGGAGGCGGAGGTTGCAGTGAGCCGAGATCATGCCATGGCACTCCAGCCTGGGCAACAGAGCAAGACTCTGTCTCAAAAAAAACAAAAACAAAAACAAAACAACAATTTTTTTTTTTAATTGGAAAATGCAATTCAAAGAAAAGAAAGCCTTTGGGAGGTGATCAGATCATGAGGGCAGAACCAGAGTGATATTAATGTCCTTATAAAAGAGGCTGGATGGAGGGAGTTCTTAGAACTGTGAGACCTTTATGTCTGCTGTGTAAAGCCACTCCATTTATGGTATTCTGTTATAGTAGCCTGAAGGGACTAAGACAGTGGGCCTCTCCCTCTCAAAGTATGAGGTTTTTGTTGTTTTTTTTGCTAAAGCTGGAGACAAGGTGCATAGAGAAGGTGTCACCTGTTACTTACCTTCTGTAGGAGAAAAATCGTGGTGTGAGAAGTTAGGGAAAAGAGAAAATGGGGTCAAATTTAGCGCTTCTGCTTTTGTTGAATGTGTCAGTTATTTGAACCATTCACTCAATTTTCTTATCTTTTTATGCAGAGTAACTTTTGTTTATTACTTAATTAGATTAATACTGCCTTAGTCTGTTTTCTGCTCCTAATAACAAATATCTGAGATTGGGTCATTTATGAGAAAAGAAATTTATTTCTTACAGTTAGGGAAGCTGAGAAGTCAAAAGTCAAGAGCTACGTTTGGTGAGAGCTGTCTTATGGTGGGGACTCTGAAGAGTCCCGAGGCAGTGTGGGGTATCAGGTGGCCAGGAGGCCGAGCATGCTAGCTCTGGTCTCTCTTTCTTTTCTGATAAAGCTACCCAGTACCCTCCCATGATAACCCATTAATCCATTAATCCATGAATAGATTAATCCATACATAAGCGCTAAGCCCTCATGAGCCAATCACCTCTTAAAGGCCCTACCTCTCAAAATTGCCACGTGGAGGATTAAATTTCAACATGTGCTTTGAAGGGCACATTCAAACCATAGCAGATACCATTTATCTTTCCAGAAGCTTAAACAACAACAACAACAACAACAACAAAGAACTAAAAAAGAAATGAGAGTATAAATATAACTATTTTAGATTAACTATTCCCATGCCTTTTCTCTGCCTCTCATTTTCTGGTATTTCTTAATGTTTTCACTTCTTTTCTTTGACAGGCACATGCCACTACGCCTGGCTACTTTTTGTATTTTTAGTAGAGATGGGGTTTCACCATGTTGGCCAGGCTGGTCTCGAACTGCTGACCTTGTGATCCACCCGCCTCAGCCTCCCAAAGTGCTGGGATTACAGGTGTGAGGCACTGCGCCCGGCCATCAACTTCTTATATTTTAATAGTACTCAATAGTTCAAGCATTTTTATGTTATCTTTCTAATCCTCATACAAACTCTAAAATTGATATTACTATCTGCATTTTATAGATGAAGAAACTGAGGTCTAGCAAGGGTAAATGATTTGCCTCAGGTCAAATGGCAGATCAGCAGCAGAGCTAAGAACCAAATTCAAGTGCTCAGAATTGAAGTCCAAATTTCTTACCCAAGAAAAGAACTTACAAATACTAGGATCAATGATTAATGATTATAAAGAGCTCTAGGTATATATATAGAATATTAGGCATTTTTTGTGTGTAAAAATCTATTTCTAAATATGTATCATGAAAATATATATACTAGTTTATTCTACATCATGTTTCTCCAAGCATTACTTCAACTCTGTAAGAAAACCTGGAAGTTTCAACTGTCATATTGAAACACTTCTGTATAGCATTAGGAAAAATAAACTATATTCAGGGACCAGGAGTTAAGTACAGAGCTTGGAAAAATAGAGGCCTGAAATCCTTGCATCTGCCCATAGGTAAAGTAAAATAGATAAACAGTATATTTAAAATTTACAGATACTAATTAGTGGGTTAACAATTTCAAGCAGAGAATAATGCTCTTCCCCCCGCCCCCACTGCCTCCCAAGATGGAGTATCACTCTTATGCCCAGGCTGGAGTACAGTGGCATGATCTCAGCTCACTGCAAACTCTGCTCCCCAGGTTCAAGTGATTCTCCTGCCTTAGCCTCCTGAGTAGCTGGGATTACAGGCATGCGCCACCATGCCCGGCTAGCTTTTCTGTTTTTAGTAGAGACGGGGTTTCACTATGTTGGCCGGGCTGGTCTCGAACTCCTGACCTCAGGCGATCCACCCGCCTCGGCCTCCCAAAGTGCTGGGATTACAGGCGTGAGTCACCATGCCCTGCTGAATAATGCTCTTTTGGGATCATTCAGATCTGTTAATGTATTGCTAGCTTGTCTACCAATAACCAGCTGGTATTTAGTTCTTGGTAATATGATCAACAAACCTGAAGTATGGATAGAATAGATATGATTATTGTACTGTTTGCAGGATTTGGGTACCAGTATCTAACTCTAGGGGGAAGATAACTATTTGTAGAAGGCACAAATAGACAAATTGTCGAGTTATAAATTAATACTGAGTCGCAGTCTTAACAGTGACAAGAAGTCTTTCTTATTTGATCCAAGTAATTATTTTTATTTAAAAGATGTTCAGGGTCAGGCGCGGTAGCTCTCGCCTGTAATCCCAACACTTTGGGAGGCCAAGGCAGGAGGGTCACTGGAGGCCAGGTTTGAGACCAGCCTGGCCAACATTGTGAAACCCCATCTCTACTAAAAATACAAAAATTGGCCAGGTATGGAGGTGCATGTCTGTAGTTCTAGCTACTTGGGAGACTGAGGCACGAGAATAGCTTGAACCTGGGAGGCGGAGGGTGCAGTGAGCCGAGACTGCACCACTGCACTCCGGTCTGGGTGACACAGCGAGACTCCGTCTCAAAAAAAAAAGAAAAAAAAAGTGAGAGTCAAAAATACTGTCTTTTAAGTGATACCTCGAGTTAAAATAGCACATTTCTTAGGTATTCTTTATCACCTGACCTTGCAAATTGTCCTCATCAACTCCAAATTAAGTTCTAAAATGTTGAGTGCTTACCTTGTGACTGACCAGTGCTATATTACGTTCAGAGTAACTGTGAGATTTTAAAAATTACCATGTTGATTCTGAAGTCTGCAGGGGAAACAGAATGCTTTAACAGATGCTCTGCTTCAGAGACAGGTTGCAAAAATCTCTCCTCTCCCCACTCCTGATTTGCAAGTCCTACCTTTCCATCAGTGTCAGGGCCTAACATTCAAGTATTATTATTATTAACAAATAATTATTAAGAATTTTGAATGAGCCAGACACTATACTGGCCCCAGGGGAAAAAAAAGGAGGGCAAAAAAGACATGTTTCCTATCCTCACTGTGCTTATAGTCTGCTGGAGAAAGCAGGTAAACAAAGAATCTATCAGTAAGTGCGATGACTGCTAGAGAAAATAGTGATTTCCTTAACTTCTAGTAACTTCTAGAATCCCAGTGTTTTTCAAACTGCAGGTTGCAACTCATTGGTATGTCTCAAAAATAAATTTTTAAGTAATTTTTATTTATTTATTTATTTACAGAGTCTCACTCACTCACCCAGGCTGGAGTGCAGTGGTGCGATCTCTGCTCACTGCAACCTCCACCTCCCTCCAGGGTTCAAGCGATTCTCGTGCCTCAGCCTCCCAAGTAGCTGGAATTAGAGGTGTGTGCCACCATGCCCAGCTAGTTTTTGTATTTGTAGTAGAGACAGGTTTCCCCATGTTGGCTAGTCTGGTCTCGAACTCCTGACCTTAGGTGATCCCCCCGGCCTTGGCCTCCCAGAGTGCTGGGATTACAGGCGTGAGCCACCGCGCCTGGCCTCACTTTCATTTTAAAAATAAAAACGGGCTGGTTGCAATGGCTCACACCTGTAATCCCAGCACTCTGGGAGGCTGAGGTGGGCAGACCACCTGAGGTCAGGAGTTTGAGACCAGCTGTGCAACATGGTGAAACCCTGTCTCTACTAAAAATACAAAAATTAGCCAGGCCTGTTGGCGGGTGCCTGTAATCCCAGCTACTCGGGAGGCTGAGGCAGGAGAATCGCTGGAATCTGGGAGGCGGAGGTTGCAGTGAGCTGAGATTGCACCACTGCACTCCAGCCTGTGCAACAGAGTTGAGACAGTGTTTTAAAAAGAAAAACAAAACGAAACAGTGTTGTTCAAGTAAAAAAAATAGACCAGACTAGAATAGGATGGGCTAGAAAATATGAGAATGTATTGCATATAATACGAGTATTGTTCTATAAAATGTGTGTTTATTGGCCGGGAGTGGTGGGTCACGCCTGTAATCCCAGCACTTTGAGAGGCCAAGGTGGGCGGATCATAAGGTTAGGAGTTCGAGACCAGCCTGGCCAACATGGTGAAACCCCCATCTCTACTAAAAATACAAAAAATTAGCCAAGTGTGGAGGCACATGACTGTAATCCCAGCTACTCAGGAGGCTGAGGCAGGAAAATCGCTTGAACTCAGGAGACGGAGGTTGCAGTGAGCCGAGATCTCGCCATTGCACTCCAACCTGGGCGACAGAGCAAGACCCTGTCTCGGTCGGGGGGCGGGGGAGTGTGTTTATTTATTGGGTTCAAGGTGTAAAAAATGTTTGAGGCTTCTCCCCCACCCACCCCGCACCCCGCCCCACCTCTGGCGAAAAAAAAGAAAAGAGAAAACTGTATCTATTTTCATCCCTAGTGCTGAATACAATGCTCTATATAGAGAAGACTTGGGATAAATGTTCGATGACAATATACAGAAACATGAGAGGGAAACTAGAAAAAAATTCCATGATATGCTTAAAATGAACTTTTCAAAATAAGCGCTAGCTCACAAAGTTGTATTTTCATGTTTATACCACTATTACTCAGCTAATTTTGACTAAGGACCTACCGTGTTTTAGGCAATATGCTAGTTGCTTGGGATATAAGAAATAATTAAAACACAGCCTTTCTTTCTCAGAGCTTGCTAGTGTGTGAAGAAACAGCTGGGGAGAATAATCTATCCTCGATATACAAGAATCAGTACTTGAAAATATTCACCTCATTATAAATAACAAGTACATAATTACATGCATGTAGAGTTGTATTTTATTTTTGTTTTATGCTGGTGGTTATCTTTAAATCTTTAAACATTACAGTGCTAGTTCATATTTTGGTTTTGGTAGAATATCATGGTTAAAACTTACAATTCAGATTCACTAGGATGTTTATAATAAATAAAACATACAATAAGTGTTGGTGAGGATGTGGAGAAATTAGAACCCATGTACATTGCTGGTTGGAATGTAAAATGGTACAGCTGCTTTGGGAAAGCCTGGTAGTTCCTCAAAAAGTGTAGAATTACCATATGACCAGGTATATACCCAAGAGAAATGAAAAATTTGCCCACACAAAAACTACACAAATGTTCATTGCAGCATTATTCATAATAGCAAAAAGAAATAACCTAAATGTCCATCAACTGATGAACAAAATTTGATCTCTATCTGCACAATGGAATACTATGCATCCATAAAAGGAACATCTGGCTGGGCGCCGTGGCTCACACCTGTAATCCCAGCACTTTGGGAGGTTGAGGCGGGCAGATCACGAAGTCAAGAGATTGAGACCATCCTGGCCAACATGGTGAAACCCCGTCTCTACTAAAAATACAAAAATTTGCCGGGTGTGGGGGCGTGTGCCTGTAATCCCAGCTACTCGGGAGGTTGAGGCAGGAGAATGGCTTGAACCAAGGAGGCGGAGGTTGCAGTGAGCCGAGATTGTGCCACTGCACTCCAGCCTGGCGACAGAGCGAGACTCCGTTTCAAAAAAAAAAGGAACTTCAAGAACTGGTACCTGCCACATATGGATGAACCCTTAAAACATTATGCTAAGTGAAAGAAGCCAGTCACAAAATAGCATACATTGTTTTACTCCATATACATAAAACAGCCCAGAACAGGCAAATCTATAGACACAGAGATTAGCAGTCGTCTAGGGCTGAGGGATTAGTGACTTCTAAAGGGGTAGAGGGTCTTTTTTTCAGGGTGATGAAATGTTCTAAAGTTAGATTATGGTGATGGCTGCACAACTCTGTGAACAAACACCACTGAATTATGCCCTTTAATTTTTTTTAGAGATGGGGCCTTGCTGTGTTGCTCAGGCTGGAGTGCAGCAGATGTTTAAAGGTGTGATCATAGCTCACTGCAGCCTCGAACTCCTGGGCTCAAGTGATCTTCCTTTCTCAGTCTCCCGAGTAGCGAGTAGCAGGGACCACAGGTGCATGCTCACTGCTCTAGCTCCAAATTGTGAACTGCAGCAGCCACCCTGTGTTTAGGAGATAACTAGCCACCGTGATAAGGATGGAATAGAAACAGCCTGGGTCTTTGATGACATTGGTAAGCCTCTGCACCAGCTCTGGCCTGTCCACCAGGAGAATTCTTATAATACAAGTTAATGAGATATAATTTTTCCTTAAGGCACTGTTAGGTTTCCTGCAGCTGAAAGTATTCTTAATTGGTACAAGTGGTGTGAGCTCAATATTCTGGAAACAGTAAAGCAAAACAATATTAATGTTTCTTACTAATGCATTAATAAAATTATCATAAATTACTTTCTAGGGATTACTTTCTGGGCCCTTTTAGCAGATAAAAACTCACAAAGGACCAATTTAAAATGGTATAATTTATTTTAATATAATGATATATATGTGTCCACATATACTATTTTAAAAATAAGCATGTAAATTATAATCATTATAAAACATAAGTTAGTCCTTATTTAATATTATCAGAGTAAAAGAGCACATATAGAAGTCAGTCTAACATTGTTGCACTTGTCTTTTAAAGTTAGAATACATAAAAGATTTAGCGCATTGTATTTTATTTCAGTTTTCATGTTATCGTCAACTATAAATACCCTTAGGAATGTACCACCTTATAACTTACATTCAAATAGTCAATATTTCTTAGTAGTTATTAAAGTACCATTAAATCACCTAAAACAAATGATCTAAAAAAATACTAGTTTAAATTAAAACCCTGAGGAATTAAAATTTTTTTTACACAATAGTTTTGGTTAAGTGCAATTTCATGTACATACTACCTTGTTTAAGGATGTACTTGGTAAGGCATAGTAAAAATAAAATCTACATAAGTAACAATCTAATACTATATTTAATTTGTTGCTACAAAGTTGTTTTGTTTCTCTAAAAAGTAGTTTTTGCATATCATTCTGGACCTCTTCACCCATCTGCTGGCTTATTTGCTTTATATACAATAGTTAAAATTTGTGCACTAAGCTGAGCTGCCTTCACAATTGTGGTTCAGACAAAATGCACCTGAAGAACTACATGTTAAGAGAGTTCATGTCCATGCTCAACCATGGCTTGCACAAATTGCTTGAAGACACGATCCATGTAAGTGGACTGTCTTGGCCAGATTCCCTCCAGAAAACCAATATGGCCTCCATAAGAAGTAAGGACCAAAGCAACATTAGGATTTTGCTTAGCAGTTTCTATTGGAATAGCTTCAGACCAGAAAAAACATGGCAATAAGAGAGAAGGAGAGAGAAAAATATTATGTTTTTGTTAGGAAAAGCATATACCTTTATCATATCTAATAAACAGAAATCAAAACACCATTATATAAATATATGTAATAAGCATAGTTAAATGGAATGAGTCTGACTAACTTATATCAACTATCTATATTCTTACAACAGTTCATATATATGGTCATGTACTGCACAATCATTTTGGGAAGAATCAATCCAAGATTGATCTTCATAACACAAAAGTATACATCAAGTCTTATTTTGAGAAATTAAGACAATTCAAGGAATGGTGAATCCTCATAATATGCTATAAAATTCCCACTGAGGTGTTACAGCAGGGAAAAAAACTAAGCTTAGCATCTTTGTGAGAGTTAGAAATTCATTAGGTATTATTTTGATTAACTTTACATGATGTGGCTGGGCATGGTGGCTCATGCTTGTAATCCTAGCACTTTGGGAAGCCGAAGTGAGAGGATCACTTGAGCTCAGGAGTTCGAGACCAGCCTGGACAACATAGTGAGACCCCATCTTGAAAGAAAGAAAACAAAGGACAGGAAGAAGAAAGAAAGGAAGACAGGAAAAAAGCAAAGAAAAAGAAAGAAGGAAAGAAAGAGAAAGACAAAAAGAAGAAAAAGAAAGAAAGAGAGAGAAAAAGAAAACAAAGGAAAGAGAGAAAAAGAGAGAGGCCAGGTGTAGTGGCTCATGCCTGTAATCCCAGCACTTTGGGAAGCTGAGGCAGGTGGATCACGAGGTCAAGAGATCGAGACCATCCTGGCCAACATGGTGAAACCCCGTCTGTACTAAAAATACAAAAATTAGATGGGCGTGGTGGCACGTGCCTGTAGTCCCAGCTACTTGGGAGGCTGAGGCAGGAGAATCGCTTGAACCCAGGAGGCAGAGATTGCAGTGAGCCGAGATCGCACCATTGTACTCTAGCCTGGCAACAGAGCAAGACTCCGTCTAAAAAAAAGAAAGAGCTCAACGCCTGTCATCCCAGCACTTTGGGAGGCCGAGGCGGGTGGATCACCAGGTTAGGAGATCAAGACCATCCTGGCCAACGTGGTGAAACCCCATCTCTACTAAAAATATAAAAATTGGCTGGGCGTGGTGGCACGCACCTGTAATCCCAGCTCCTGGGGAGGCTGAGGCGGAGAATTGCTTGAACCTGGGAGGCAGAGGCTGCAGTGAGCCAAGATCACGCCACTGCACTCCAGCCTGGGCAACAGAGCAAGACTCCATCTCAAAAAAAAAAAAAAAAAAAAAAAAAGAAAGAGCTGGGCGTGGTGGCTCACGCCTGTAATCCCAGTGCTTTGGAAGGCAGAGGCAGGTGGATCACGAGGTCAGGAGTTCAAGAACAGCCTGGCCAACATGGTGAAACTCTGTCTCTACTAAAAATACAAAAAATAGCCAGGCATGATGGTGCACGCCTGTAATCCCAGCTCCTTGGGAGGCCAAGGCTGCAGTGAGCTATCGCACCACTGCACTCCAGCCTGGTGACAGAGCAAGACTCTGTCTCAAAACAAACAAACAAACAAAAAGAGAAAGAAAGAGAGAGAAAGAACAAACGAATGAACCTTATATGATGTTAGATTCCTCAGGCCATCTGTGGATGTATTAAGGATTCAAAAGTATAAATATAATTTATATAATAAAAACATACAGATAACCAAAAGGAATGAAATTCTCTCAAATAGTAACAGTGTTTATCTTTGGGCAATGAAACGGGTGAATTTTTCTTTTTCTTCCTTCTCTGAATTTCTATTTATGGTAAAGACTAAGGAAAAGTATTTAAAAAACATAGTTGCGGCCAGGTGTGGTGGCTCACGCCTGTAACCCCAGCACTTTGGGAGGCGGAGGCAGGCGGATCACGAGGTTGGGAGATGGAGACCATCCTGGCTAACACGGTGAAACCTCGTCTCCACTAAAAATACAAAAACAAAATTAGCCAGGCATGGTGGCGGGTGCCTGTAGTCCCAGCTACTCGGGAGGCTGAGGCAGGGGAATCGCTTGAACCAGGGAGGTGGAGGTTGCAGTGAGCCGAGATTGCGCCACTGCACTCCAGCCTGGGCGACAGAGCAAGACTCCGTCTTAAACAAAACAAAACAAAACAAATCAACAACAAAACAAAAAAAAACATAGTTGCTGGCCGGGTGCGGTGGCTCATGCCTGTACTCAAAGCACTCTGGGAGGCTGAGATGGGTGGGGTGGATCACTTGAGGTCAGAAGTTTGAGACCAGCCTGGCTAACATGGTGAAACTCTGTCTCTACTAAAAATATAAAACAATTAGCTGGGCATGATGGTGGGCACCTGTAATTTCAGCTACTTGGGAGGCCGAGATAGGAGAATCGCTTGAACCAGGGAGGTGGAGGTTGCAGTGAGCCGAGATTGCGCCACTGCACTCCAGCCTAGGCGAAAGAGAGAGAGACTCTGTTTCAAAAAAAAACCCCAAAAACCAAAAAACAGAAACAAAAATATAGTTGCTGTATTTAATATAATTCACCAGTAATGAGTCTTTTTTTTTTTTGAGACGGAGTCTCTGTCACCCAGGCTGGAGTGCAGTGGCGCAATCTCAGCTCACTGCAACCTCTGCCTCCCTGGTTCAAGTGATTCTCCTGCCTCAGCCTCCCGAGTAGCTGGGACTACAGGCATGCGCCACCACACCCAGCTAATTTTTGTATTTTTTAGTAGAGACAGCGTTTCACCATATTGGACAGGCTGGTCTTGAACTCCTGACCTCGTGATCTGCCTGCCTTGGCCTCCCAAAGTGCTGGGGTTACAGGTGTGAGCCATCATGCCTGGCCTCGACAGTCTTTTCATATGCTCTAATAAATCCACCTTGAGTATAAATTTTATTTTTATCTTTTTTATTTTTTATTTGTTTTTGAGACAGTCTTACTCTGTGGCCCAGACTGGAGTACAGTGGTGCAATCTCAGCTCACTGAAACCTCTGCCACCTGGGTTCAAGCGATTCTCCTGCCTCAGCCTCCCGAGTAGCTGGGATTACAGGTGCTCACTAGCATGCCCAGCTATTTTTTGTATTTTTAGTAGAGACGGGGTTTCACCATGTTGGCCAGGCTGGTCTAGAACTCCTGACCTCAAGTGATTCGCCTGCCTCAGCCTCCCAAAGCGCTGGGATTACAGGTGTGAGCCACCTGTCTGGCCTGAGTATAAACTTTAAAAGATATGAATTAAAGTTTTTTTTTCTCCCATGCTTAGAGGTCAGTGAAAATGTTTTGATATAAGGTCTCTAATGGATCAAAACCTGGCATGAGAAGTGTTTTGATTTCAGATACTGCCAAATCTTATCTCCCTAATTAAGATAACATGGTTGAGGCCAGTGTGGTGGCTCATGCTTGTCATCTCAGCACTTTGGGGGGATCTCTTGAGGCTAGGAGTTTGAGACTAGCCTGGGCTGCATAGCAAGACTGACCGTGTCTTTACAAAAAATGTTAAAAAAAAAAAAAAAAAAAAAAAAAAAGCCTAGTGTGGTGGCATGCACTTGTAGTCCTAGCTGAGGCTGAGGTGGGAGGACAGCTTGAGCCCAGGAGTTAAAGGCTGCAGTAAACTTTTCTTTTTTTGAGATGGAATTTCACTGTTGTTGCCCAGGCTGGAGTGCAATGGTGTGATCTCGGCCAGCTTACTGCAACCTCCGTCTCCGGGGTCCAAGCAATTCTCCTGCCTCAGCCTCCTGAGTAGCTGGGATTACAGGTGTGTGCCACCACGCCCGGCTAATTTTGTATTTTTTTTTTTTTTTAGTAGAGATAGGGTTTCACCATGTTGGTCAGGCTGGTCTTGAACTCCTGACCTCAGGTGATCCACCCACCTCGGCCTCCCAAACTGGTGGGATTACAGGCGTGAGCCACTTTGCTCAGCCTGACTGCAGTAAACTATGGTAGTGTCACTGGACTCCAGTCTGGGCAACAGAGCGAGATCCTGTCTCCAAATATATATATATATAATGTGATTGATGCAATAATTACAACTTCACAACTTGGGCTGAGTTTTAGGGGCAAACAAGCTAATTAAAGGTAACAGCTTCTCTACCTCACCCCCTTGTAAGAAGAAAAAGGAAGCTAAAATTCACTAAGAGAACTGGGGCCTTTCCACAAATTGACTGTTTAGACAGTGCTCTAAATTTGACCCTTCATAACACTCTAAAGAATAAACCGATAGCCCTAAAGCAAGGCTCAACAAGCTAAGTTCTTATCAAAAAGTGGTCCTGAGTTCATGTCCTTAGCTAGCCACGTCTGTCCCAAGGAAGAACACCTAAAAGTGAACATCTATCTTGGGATCAGGTGTGGGTACTTAAGGGGAAATGGCTGATACTATTTTTGCTTTTCCTTTTTCACCAAACATTTAGAGTGTTTCATTTGCCTCTAAAGGAATTATCAAGAGCCTAAACTTCACACTCTGGATACATTCAGAAATTTCTAACAGAGAGTTACAGTCATATCAGAAGAACAAAAGGCTGGGCCACATTTGAGTCATGCGAAAGATGCTGGCTGCCTGTTCTCTCAGACTGCAGACAATTGTCCACTATTTCATTGTGGCAAGACTATTTTAAAGGCTTGGGAAAGAATAGAAAATAATGAGTTCAAACTTCACCCAAGTGGGTAAGGTTAAAATGTTGGGAATTTTTTATTGGTAAAAAGGTCAGTGAAATATAAAAATGGGTAGAGAAATACTGGACTTCCTTAATCCAATGAAAATATGCTAAAACAATCACCATGTAAGTCAACTGATATTAAAGTTCAGAGTTTCATTTTCTAAATTGTGGTCAAGGCCGTAAGTTTCAGCTTCTAAGATTACCTGTAATTAATCATAAATCACACAATAAAATAGGATCTCCTAGAGAAATGATAGGTAATTTAAAAATATATGTATATACACACACACATTGGGGATTTTCTGAAAATTTCACGACATATTTGTTATGTTTATAGTCAGAAGCATTTTTTAAATGAAGTATTTGGGGAAAATGGTTTTAATGTATTGAGGGGAAAGAGAGAAAAAGTTTTTGTTTTTTTTTTTTCGAGATGGAGTCTCACTCTGTCGCCCAGGCTGGAGTGCAGTGGTGCAATCTCGGCTCACTGCAACCTCTGCCTCCTGGTTCAAACGATTCTCCTGCCTCAGCCTCCCAAGTAGATGGGATTACAGGCACGTGCCACCATGCCCAGCTAATTTTTGTATTTTTAGTAAAGGTGGAATTTCACTGTGTGGGCCAGGCTGCTCCCTATCTTTGTTATTAAATTTCATATTTCTTAAGAAAGCAGGAAAGTTGGCGGGGTGTGGTGGCTCATGCCTATAATCCCAGCAGTCTGGGAGGCTGAGGCAGGCAGATCGCCTGAGGTCAGGAGTTCGAGAGCAGCCTGGCCAACATGGTGAAACCCTATCTCTACTAAAAATACAAAAATTAGCCAGGCATGGTGGCGGGGCACCTGTAATCCCAGCTACTTGGGAAGCTGAGGCAGGAGAATTGCTTGAACTTGGGAGGCGGAGGCTGCAGTGAGCCGAGATCGTGCCTTTGCACTCCAGCCTGGGTGACAGAGTGAGACTCCATCTCAAAAAACAAACAAAAAAAAACAAAAAAAAGGAAAGCAGTAAAGTTTAGGCTGGGTGTGGTGGCTCACGCCTGTAATCCCAACACTTTGGGGGAACCAGGCAGGCGAATTACCTGAGGTCAGGAGTTTGAGACCAGCCTGGCCAACATGGTGAAACCCCGTCTCTACAAAAATACAAAAATTAGCCAGGCATGATGGCGGGTGCCTGTAATCCCAGCTACTTGGGAGGCTGAGGAGGGAGAATCGCTTGAACCCGGGAGGCGGAGGTTGCAGTGAGCCGAGATCATGCCTTTGCACTCCAGCCTGGGCGACAGAGTGAAAAAGAAAGAAGGAAAGTTTATTTTTGAATAATTTTCTTTTTTTAAGAGGCAGGGTCTCATTCTGCTGTTCAGGCTGGAGTGCAGTGGCATGATCACAGCTCATTGCAGCCTCAAACTTCTAGGCTCAAGTGATTCTCCCACCTCAGCCTCCCAAGTATCTGGGACTACAGGCACACATCACCATGCCCAGCTAATTAATTTTCTTTTATACAGTATTCCAGGGAAAAGGAAAGAATGTTTCTCTTTAAATATGACCTTCTAGTCCAAATATGCTTCACTAATTGAGATATTCAAAGCCACTGTGTTTATAAAGTCTCAAGTTCTCTTCCAGCTTAAAAGGGAAGAAAAACTTCAAATTCTTCTTTATAGGAATCTCAGGAAGAAGAGGCAAGTGATGACAATATTCTCTTGAGGCAAAAGGACTGTAACATAATCTGTCCAAAGAACAGTGTATTTGGTAAGAAGGAAAGGTTATAAAAATGAGAATGAGCAAAACAGTGAGTCATAATTTGTTCTGAGCCTCTCACAATGGACTAGATAAGGGTCTGTGAAAATATTTAAGTAATCTGAGACATTTAGATACTGTGTAATGAGTATCTAGTTTATCATAATGGAAATGACACATTTTATTACTATATTTCCTTAAAAAGAACAATATATTAAAAGTTAATTCATGTCAAAATATATAAAAATATGTTAATTTTACCATGACTGGGTGAGAAAACATCATCCACAGAATTTAGACACAATACTGGAATTCCTACTGACTTCAGTCTAGGACTTGGACTGGCATCAGTATAATAATCATCAATTGTTTGGTATCCAAACATGACTGAAGTGAATCGCTTATCAAACTCTCTGATGGATTTAGCCTGAAACACAAAAACAAATTATATCTAGTCTTGCCCAAAAGAAGAAATAAAAGTATTACATAAAGTTTCTCTCCTACCTTCATGACATGATCCATATCAACTTGTTTTACAAACATATGTCGGTGCCTGGAACAAAAGAATTTCGGAAGTAAAAATCAAGGTCATTCCTACTCCATCATACTAAAAAGACTTAAAAACAAATTACTAAACAGCCTACCACAGGGCACAAAGTTGGCACTCAACAAATATTTGCTTAATCAGGTACGGCAGGATTAGTATAATAATGTTTGTGCTGAAGATATTTTCTTCAAGTACTTTTTTTTTTTTTTGAGACAGAGTCTTGCTTTGTCGCCCAGGCTGGAGTGTAGTGGTGTGATCACAGCTCACTGCACCTTCAACCTGCTGGGCTTTAGTGATTCTCTCACTTCAGCCCCAGAGTAGCTGGGACTACAGGTGTGCGCCACCACACCCCACCAATTTTGTGGGTTTTTTTTGTTTGTTTGTTTGTTTGATAGAGATGGGGTTTTGCCATGTCATCCAGGCTGGTCTCAAACTCCTGGGCTCAAGTGATCCACCCTCCTCGGCCTCCCAAAGTGCTGGGATTATAGGCATGAGCCACCTTGCCTGGCCTGGTAAATCTAATCCAGTGTTTAATGTCAACTTCCAGGATAACTATGGTTTTCAGTAAGTCATGTGCAAATCAACAGTACTTTTAAAGTTTATATTCATCAATTCACTTAAAAGTACGTTGTAACAGTCATAAAAAAATAAAGATTATGTGCATTGCATGTCTGTATCAAAATATCTCATGTACCCCATAAATATATACACCTACTATGTACCCACAGAAATTAAAAATTAAAAAAATTAAAGAAAGAAATATGCAAACAGAAACATCCTGCTGGGCGGGGGGCTCACGTCTGTAGTCTTAGCACTTTGGGAGGCTGAGGTGGATGGATTGCTTGAGTTCAGGAGTTAGAGACCAGCCTGGGCAACATGGCAAAACCTCGTCTCTGCAAAACATAAAATAATTAGCCAGGTGTGGTGGTATGTGCCTGTAGTCCCAGCTACTTGAGAGGCTGAGATGGGAGGATCACTTGAGCCTAGGAGGCTGAGGCTGCAGTGAGCCATGATCACACCACTGCACTCCAGCCTGGGCAATAGAGACCCTGTCTTAAAAAAAAGAAAAAGAAAAAGAAAAAAAAAAAAAGAGAGAGAGAAAGAAAAAGAAAAAAAGAAAATACACAAACAATTCCAGAGAAAACTAATGCAAAGATAGTATTTTGGTAGTATAAGAGCTGTGAGGGCTGAGATTATCTAAGTGAACTGCATTCTCCTGTCTCTAAAACATACTATGCTCGTAAGCACACCCTCAAGGAGCCGTATTATTCAGCAATGAAAGTACTTACTACATTACTTACTATCCAGGAAAGACTTAGGTATTATTAAGATTAGCAACAAGTAGAAAATCCAGGGAAACAGCCCATCACACCACTTAACACATTCCATACTAACATTTTTAGTCTTTTAGAATAATTTAGAATGGTGATTAGAATAGTAACCTTCAATAGTGTACCTTCACTAAAAATGGGGCACATACTTTAGGGGTTGTACAAGACAATCCACTGGGGTTCAGAAGGAAAACATTACAACTTTTAGCTACATTTTTAACTTATGCTTAAATTTTAACTGATACTTACATTTTTTATTTATATGCATTTACAACAAAGATAATATTTTGGTACAGTAGTAAATTTATTCAGTGTATAAATACATATATTGGTAGTATTATGCTTTAAATTTTTTTACTGTTGGGGCATGTAATCAAAACATTTGGAGACAACAGGATTTTTTTTTTTTTTTTTTTTTTGAGACGGAGTCTTGCTCTGTCACCCGGGCTGGAGTGCAGTGGCATGGTCTCGGCTCACTGCAACCTCCGCTTCCTGGGTTCAAGCAATTCTCGTGCCTCAGCCTCCTAAGTAGCTGGGACTAGAGGCGCACATCACCATGCCCAGCTAATTTTTTTGTATTTTTGGTAGAGACGGGGTTTTACCATGTTGGCCAGGATGGTCTCAATCTCCTGACCTCGTGATCCCCCCGCCTCAGCCTCCCAAAGTGCTGGGATTACAGGCGTGAGCCACTGGGCCCGGCCCTGGAGACAACAGATTTTAAAGATGACTCACTTATTAACTGAAGACTGAAGGCAGGTTGTCAAATAGTAATTAAAAAGTAGCCAGTTCAGTGGTTTTTCCAATGACTCTGAGCAAGCAAAGGTGTTCCAACCAACGGAAAAAGTTGCAGCTGCCATCAAAGGAGTTTTGGACCCAATTTTGCCCAGGTAATTTAGAAGCAGCATTCTAAAATGGGGAGAAACAGGAAACTCAGTGATTAATTTGCTGTATCACAGAAGACATCCATTTCTAACTACAGACTTTATATTAACTACGGAGAAGAAAAATATAAACTAGTGTTTAAGTCCTCTATCCTGGAAAAGCATGCAAGCATTTTCATTCTTTCCTTATATTCATATATTTATTTGTCTTGCAGTCAACTATGTGGTAAATAGGACAAATCATAGTTATTCCTTATATATGTATTCTATGAAGTCAAACATAAGAGAAATCCACCCTAAGAGTAGTTTTTAGACGTGACTGCATGCTGAAATCACCCAGAGAGTTTTTGTATGTGTGTGTGTGTGTGTGTTTTTGAGACAGAGTCTTGCTCTGTCACCCAGCCTGGAGTACAGTGGTGCGATCTTGGCTCACTGCAACCTCCACCTCCCGGGTTCAAGCAATGATCCTGCCTCAGCCTCCCGAGTAGCTGGGATTACAGGCATGCATCACCATGCCCTGGTAATTTTTTGTATTTTTAGTGGAGACGGGGTTTCCTCATGTTGACCAGGCTGGTTTTGAACTCCTGACCTCAAGTGACCCGCCCACCTTAGCCTCCCAAAGTGCTAAGATTACAGCCGTTGCACCCGGCCTCGTTTTTCTTTTTTTTTTTTTTTTGAGATAGGCTCTGTAGCCCAGGTTGGAGTGCAGTGACACAATCACACCTTAGGGCAGCCTTGATCTCCTGGGCTGAAGTGAGCCTCCCACCTTACCCTGCCCAGTATCTGGGACTCCATGTGTCCGCCATCATGCCCAGCTAATTAAAAAAAAAAAAAAAAAGAAATTTTTTTTTTTTTTTTTTGTAGAGATGAGGTCTCACTATGTTGCTCAGGCTGGTCTCCAGCTCCTGAGGAGTTTGTAAATGACTACTGATGTCTGAGTCTTACCCGGAGAGATTGTGAGTTAACTGGTCTGGATCACTACCCTAGCTGCCAAGGATCCTTGCACCCTGTGGCAAGTTTCTAAATCGCTCTCTAGTCTAGACTTTCTGAGTTGTGGTAGAACAGTTGACCCCTAAAGTAACTTGTTTTCTCTTTCTATTCCTGTTATTTGTCCTTATTTCCTAACACATATTTTCTTCTTTTTGTTCTACTAATTTTCTTGATTCTATGCTAATTCTCTTTTGGTAAGAGAGACCATAATCGTGTTTAATCTACATACACAATGTTGAAAATCTAAAGTTTAACGCTGCCAAGTAACAGGATGATATCCTAATTGTTTCTCATTATATTTTTTGTACTTGATTTCTTCAATTATCCAGGTTTTGAAATAGGAGAAATGGGTAAAAATTCTCCCTCATTCTTTTTTCCAGTCCAAATGACTTGCAGGGGTGAATATGATGAAGTTTTAGATGGAAAGTGGACATTTAGCTTTTGAAAATGATCCTTCGTAACAACTGAACTATCTGTATACAGTATTGTGATTCACCAAACCGTATATAGGACAATGCTTACTCTTCTGCAAAGGGTTCATTCTAGAGTCCTAGTTTTGGTGGCCCTACTCTTTGATGGGAGGTCAGATATTGTTGGGAGGCTGGTAAAATGCACAAATTGGAAGGGCTTGAAGGGAAACTCAGGACTGGGAAGATTCAGAAGTAGATATGACCAAGCAGGTGGGATACGTCTTGGTTATTACTCAGGAACGAAATGATGTCAAGATGTTATCCCCCAAAAGACTGTTTTACTTCTATAGGAAAAGGACCCTATTTTCCCACCAAAAGAAAAAAACTACAAGCTAAAAAAAAAAAAAAAAAAGAGAGAGAGAAATAACCCCTGGATTAAGAGACTTAAAAAGCATACCAATCTCAATGTATAGACTTTTCCTGGCTCCTAACTAAACTAAAACCAAACAAGCAAACAGACTATTTGGGAAATGTGAACACTTACTGAATACTGGATGATAGTTTGAAATTAGTGTTAATTTTGTTCAGGTGTAATAACAGTAACATGGTTTTGTTTTTTTGTTGTTTTTTAAGATAAACTCCAGCCAGGTGCAGTGGCTCACGCCTGTAATCCCAGAACTTTGGGAGGCTGAGGTAGGTGGATCACGAGGTCAGGAGTTTGAGACCAGCCCAACATAGCGAAACTCCCTCTCTACTAAAAACACAAATATTAGCTGGACATGGTGGTGGGCGCCCGTAATCCTAGCTACTTGTGAGGCTGAAGCAGGAGAATCACTTGAAACCAGGGGACAGAGGTTGCAGTGAGCTGAGATCTCACCACTGCACTCCAGTCCAGGTGACAATTGGAGACTCCATCTCAAAAGAAAACAAACAAACAAACAAACAAACAAAAAAACACAAAACATAAACTCCACTTTTTTTTTTGAGATGGAGTTTTGCTCTTGTTGCCCAGGCTGGAGTGCAATAGCACAACATAGGCTCACCACAACCTCTGCCTCCCGGGTTCAAGTTCTCCTGCTTCAGCCTCCTGAGTAGCTGGGATTATAGGTATGCACCACCATGCCCAGCTAATTTTGCATTTTTAGTAGAGACGGGGTTTCTCCACATTGGTCAGGCTGGTCTGGAACTCCCGAACTCAGGTGATCCGCCTGCCTTGGCCTCCCAAAGTGCTGGGATTATAGGTGTGAGCCACCGCGCCTGGACTTTTTTTGTGTGTGTGAGACGGAATCTCGCTCTGTTGCCTAGGCTGGAGTGCAGTGGCGTGATCTCAGCCCATCGCAACCTCTGCCTCCTGGGTTCAAGCCATTCTCCTGCCTCAGCCTCCTGAGTAGCTGGGATTACAGGCCTGCACCACCATGCCCAGCTAATTTTTGTATTTTTAGTAGAGACGGGATTTCACCATGTTGGTCAGGCTGGTCTTGAACTCCTGACCTCGTGATCCACCTGCCTCAGCCTTCCAAAGTGCTGGTATTACAGATGTGAGCCACTGTGCCCAGCTTTTTTTTTTTTTTTTTTTTTAAGACGGCATCTCGCTCTGTTGCCCAGGCTGGAGCGCAGTGGTGTGATCTCAGCTCATGGCAACCTCCACCTCCTGGGTTCAAGCGATTCTCCTGCCTCAGCCTCTTGAGTAGCTGAGATTACAGGCATGCGCCACCACATCCAGCTAATTTTTGTATTTTTAGTAGAGATGGGGGTTTCACCATGTTGGCCAGGCTGGTCTTGAACTCCTGACTTCAGATGATCCGCCCGCCTTGGCCTCCCAGCGTGTTGGGATTACAAGCATGCACCATCATGCCCAGCTAATTTTTGCATTTTTTATAGAGATGGGGGGTTTCACCATGTTAGCCAGGCTGGTCTCGAACTCCTGACCTCAGGTGGTCTGCCTGCCTCAGCCTCTCAAAGTGCTGGGATTACAGGTGTAAGTCACCACACCTGGCCCACCTTTTAGAGATATCAACTATTTATAAGTGATGTCTGAGATTTGGTTCACAATAATCAGAGTTGGGAGGGAAAGGGGAGGGGGTGACACTGATGAAACAAGATGATCCATGAGTTGCTGGCACTTGGCCCCAGGGGCATCACAGGCTCTATCACAGGGATTACCCCAGTCCATGGGGCACTGGGCATAAAGATCGTCCATGGACTGTTTTTGTGTGTTGCATCTCCATAAGAAAAAATGTGTCAAGATATAAAACACATCCCCAAGTGGTAAGCCCACTTGAGATCGTGTCACAGTGCTAGGCAACTAGAAGGGGTGCTTCCGTCTAACAATTCACAAGACATTAATGTTCAACCAGCTGTAAAGGCTAATGGTCAAGTTCTGCCTTCAGGCACTGAGGCTTCAATGCGGCATGAATAGACATTTCCCAGGAGCATGTGAATAGAGAATCTGAACCTGTTTATGTAAGCTCTGGCCTTTAGAAAAGCCACGCGTTTATATGATTAAGGGAAAAGTTCAGCTCTCACCCTGTCCTTTAAGGTTCACATCATGCGGGAAAGGAAAGTGACGCTAAACTCTGTCCATTAAGCACAATTCAGAGTCTGCGTGGGTTTTCTCCATTGAGATTTCTTCCTTTAGTAGGTCAAGTCAGACCTTCCATGCTAATGGAAGAAATGTATTCTTTTCTTCTTAGTTTTATGTTTATCCGAATCTAAAAAGCTGTGGTTAAAGGCCTGTTTTTTAGTCTATCATTTGTAAATGCTGTTCATTTTCTTTTTAAAAAAATTAAATTTTTTTCTTTGTCACAGCCACTGGCTATAGAAAAAGGCTGTTCATTTTCAAGTGATTCATGTTCAAGATGTTCTAAAAACTGAAATGACAGATAAACCAATTATAAAATTATGAAAAAATATCATTTTCTATCTTAAGTATTTGCTGATTTAAAAAACTAGTTTTGGACAATGGCTTCAGGAATCTAAAAGCTTAGTAAAATTCCAGATGATAAAAATTTTGGATTTCCTTAAGCTCACTATCACTAGAACAACCATAAAAAACCCCAAAAACAATTAGTAGAAATAAGCCTAAATAAAAAAGTTCCAAATAAGCCCCAAAGTAATTGCAAGCAGCACAAATGACAATATCCATATGCTTAAAATAGCAGCTGGAGTAGGGGGTTAACAAAATTTCAGTTTCTAGGAGAGCACTCCACAGTAGGTCCATTTGCCCAGCAACAAAACAAAACAAAACAAAATACCACCTGGGGAAAAATAATTTTGAAGGCCACTGCAGCTGGAGAGAGCAATAAGTGATTATTTCTCTAACTGGAGTGATGAAAGTCATGCTACAAGTTCAGCTTCAGAACGCAGCTCCAGGGATGGCTGGGAGTGCATCAGGAATCAGAAGGTCAACATGGCAGCCAGTGAGTGATGCAATCGACTTCATGGGCTTCGGACAAGCCTTCAGGCTCACAAAATCCGCAGTCACAGAGACCCGTAGTTAAGAAAAATATTAAAATTCACCTGAATTAATTCTTTCCTTCCTTCGTTCATTCAATCAGCCGCATTTAATAAAATATGATAAACATAATCAGACATTTATTTAAAAAGTGTCCATATAGCTAGCTTATAGTCCTCTCAAAGAGACAGCCAATAAAATAGCTTCCCTCTCAGAGATTATTTTAGAAAGGGAAAACCTTACCCTCCCATTGAAACCCCTGCTGCCAGGAAAGGAGCAGAAGAGTACAGGCTGTGTACATGGTGAATAACTGTCTCCAAGTCTTCAGTGTTAGCACAACAGTAAGTCCTTGGCGTCTGGAAGTAGTGACAAGTAAAGCACAAAAATTACAATGTGAGGTTAATGATTTGTAAAATGCAGAAATGTAAACAGGAGCAAGAAGTCATACATATGAGCAAAGAACCTTTGTTTGCACATACTGTGGTATTAATAATTTATCATTTTCCTGTCTTGCAGTGTGCATATATGCCATTTAAAGTCAGCACAGTTAGCGTCGGCACCAACAAAAAGAACATGAACATGCAAGGAAGGCTTGATGCAGATGGGGCAAGACCAATCCAAATACCTTAAATTAAACAAAGTACCATACTCAAATGTGTCTCCAACTTAACCAGAGAAGTTTAGGAAAAAAAGCAGAGAACTGTGCTTTCTATTAAACAAAAAACAACCTGTACCCTCAAAGCCAAAATAACTTTTTTTTTTTTTGGAAAGACAGGGTCTTGCACTGTCACTCAGGCTAGATTGCAGTGGCATGATCACAGCTCATTGCAGCCTCGACCTCTCAGGCTCAAGCAATCCTCTGACCTTAAACTCCCAAGTAGCTGGAACCACAGGTACAGGCCACCACAGAGATTTAAAAAAAAAAATGTTTTGTAGAGACGGGGGTGTCTTGCTATGTTGTCCAGGTTGGGCTTAAACTCCTGGGTTACAGTGATTCACCTGCTTTGGCCCCCCAAAGTGTTGAGATTATAGGCGTGAGCCTGTGCCTGGCCCAAAGTAACTTTAAAAATATTATTTTTGAGATGGAGTTCTGCTCTCTTGTCCAGGCTGGAGTGCAGTGATGTGATCTCAGCTCACTGCAACCTCTGCCTCCCAGGTTCAAGTGATTTTCCTGCCTCACTCTCCTGAGTAGCTGGGATTACAGACACCCACCACCATGCCTGGCTAATTTTTGCATTTTTAGTAGAGATGGGGTTTCACCATGTGGACCAGGCTGATCTTGAACCCCTGACCACAAGTGATCCACCTGCCTCAGCCTCACAAAGTGCTGGGATTACAGGTATGAGCCACCACGTCTGGCCAAAAAAAATTTTTTTGAGACATGGTACTACTCTATTTCTAGGCTGGAGTGCAACGGTATGATCACAGCTCACTGTAGCCTTGACTTCCTTGTTCAAGTGCTCCTCCTGCTTCAGAAGCCTCCTGAGTAGCTGGGACTATAGGCATGCACCACCATGCCTGGCAAATTTTTAATTTTTTTGTAGAGACAGGATCTTGCTATGTTGCCCAGGCTGGTCTCAAATTCCTGAGCTCAAGTAATCCTCCTGCCTTGGCCTCCCAAGCAAAATCATTATTTATTAAAAAGCAAACAAGCAGCCAGGCACAGTGGCTCACGCCTGTAATCCCAGCACTTTGGGAGGCCAAGGCAGGTGGATCACGAGCTCAGGAGATGGAGACCATCCTGGCTAAAACAGTGAAACCCTGTCTCTACTAAAAATACAAAAAATTAGCCAGCTGTGGTGGTGGACACCTGTAGTCCCAGCTACTCGGGAGGCTGAGGCAGGAGAATGGCGTGAACCCGGGAGGTGGAGCTTGGAGTGAGCTGAGATCACGCCACTGCACTCCAGTCTGGGTGACAGAGCAAGACTCCATCTCAAAAAAAAAAAAAAACAAAACAAAAAAAACCAAAAGGGGCTTTTCAATAGTGTACCCCAAATCCCCAAAATTTTAAATTGTAGCTCATTTCTAATTGGGGAACTGTTTTCTCCACCTTGAATGCTGTCTGCCAATGAAAGAGTATGGTTTCCTAGTGCTGTCTTCACTCTAGATCAAGCAATCTATGGTCTAATTTATTAACTGAATTTAATTTTTTAATTTATTTTTATTTTTTTTGAGATAGAGTCTTGCTCTGTCGCCCAGGCTGGAGTGCAGTGGCACAATCTCAGCTCACTAGTACGCCTCTGCCTCCCAGGTTCAAGCAATTCTCCTGAGTAGCTGAGACTACAGGTGTGCGCCAGCTAATCTTTTTTTTTTTTTTTTTTTTTTGAGACACAGTCTCGCTCTGTTGCCAGGATGGAGTGCAGTGGCGCGATCTTGGCTCACTGCAACCTCTGCCTCGCGGGTTCAAGTGATTCTCCTGCCTCAGCCTCCCAAGTAGCTGGGACTACAGGTACGTACCACCATGCCTGGCTAATTTTTGTATTTTTAGTAGAGATGGGGTTTCACCATGTTGGCCAGGCTGGTCTCTAACTCCTGACCTTGTGATCTGCCCACCTCGGCCTCCCAACGTGCTGGGATTACAGGTGTGAGCCACCGCACCCAGCCTATTTTTTTTGTATTTTTAGTAGAGACAGGGTTTCACCACGTCGGCCAGGCTGGTCTGGGACTCCTGACTTCAAATAATCCACCCGCCCTGGCTTCCCACAGTGCTGGGATTACAGGCGTGAGCCACTGTGCCCGGCCAAATATTTTCTTTTCTAATAGTATGTATATACAGATAGCCTCAGCTGTACTACACTGCAGTAGACAGTTAAAATGTTAAAATATGTAAAGTTGATCATGCTTCAATATATAACGCATTTAAACAAATGGTTTTTATGTGAACGTCATCAATAAGGGCTCTGTTTATAGCAGAAAAGCATCACAGATGCTTCACCTGAGATCTGGGAGGAGGGGGCAATCCTCTCTGTAGAATATATGTGAGTGTGTGTGTGTCAGAATTAAGTACATGTGAGAAAAAATAACCAGAAATTTAATAACAAGGAGAGGAATCTGGTAACATTACTCTAAGAAAACATGGAAAGTAGTTATCTACACCACCCAATTTCATTATGTCAATAAACCATGATCATACTAGGAAGGTTTTGTATCACCCACTATTCAATCACTAATGAGTAGCCTGAGAAAATTACAATTTTTTTTTTTTTTGAGACGGAGTCTTGCTCTGTCACCCAGGCTGGAGTGCAGTAGCGCGATCTTGGCTCACTGCAAGCTCTGCCTCCTGGGTTCACGCCATTCTCTTGCCTCAGCCTCCCAAGTAGCTGGGACTACAGGCGCCTGCCACCACGCTCAGCATTTTTTTTTTTTTTTTTTGAGATGGAGTTTCGCTCTTGTTGCCCAGGCTGGAGTGCAATGGCGAGATCTCGGCTCACCGCAACCTCTGCCTCCCAGGTTCAAACAATTCTCCTGCCTCAGCCTCCTGAGTAGCTGAGATTACAGGCATGCACCACCATACCCGGCTAATTTTGTATTTTTAGTAGAGATGGGGTTTCTCCATGTTGAGGCTGGTCTCGAACTCCTGACCTCAGGTGATCCGCCCACCTCAGCCTCCCAAAGTGCTGGGATTTCAGGTGTGAGCCACCGCGCCCGGCTCTAATTTTTTTTTTTTGTATTTTTAGTAGAGACAGGGTTTCACCGTGTTAGCCAGGATGGTCTCGATCTCCTGACCTCGTGATCCACCTGCCTCAGCCTCCCAAAGTGCTGGGATTACAGGCATAAGCCACCACGCCCAGCCGAAAATTATAATTTTTAACAATTGCCTCAATTAAACTCATCCCTAAAACAGCCTATTCCCTACTGGCATCTTTTGGAATCTGCAAATATGACTGTCCGAGAGAAAAACGTTAACCTGACAATATTTTCCACAGCTAACATTTATTGGATCATTAAATTTGTGTCCACAAAACCCTGAGGAAGATCCCAGTGTATCTATTTTATAAATGAGGAAACTGAATTTAGAGAAGTTAAATAACTCCTGTAACATCTTAACAGCTAATAAGTGACTATGCTCAGATACTTAAAAAAACATACTTTGTGATTGAATGCACTTCAGTCACAAGGGGGGGGGGGCACAAATTCAACGTAAAATCTAAATAGAAGTGGTGGCTCACGCCTAGAATTCCAGCACTTTGGGAGGCTGAGGCGGGTGGATCACCTGAGGTCAGGAGTTCGAGACCAGGCTGACCAACATGGTGAAACCCCATCTCTACTGAAAATACAAAAATTAGCCAGGCGTGGTGGCGGGCGCCTGTAGTCCCAGCTACTGAGGAGGCTGAGGCAGAAGAATGGTGTGAACCCGGGAGGCAGAGCTTGCAGTGAGCCGAGATCACACCGCTGCACTCCACCCTGGGCAACAAAGCAAGAATCTATCTCAAAAAAAGAAAAAAAAAGAAAAAGAAAAGCAAATATCTTCTACTATGCTCATTCATAGTGACTTCAGAATTTGTCATGAGAACCTGGGTGATGAAATCATCCTTACTCAGCATTTTTATTGCAGGTGAGTCTATCCACACTGCACAGCTTTAAAATTTCTGAATTATTTCTGAATAGTCCCCAACATATATTCTTATTATATAGGCTTTAACTATATGTGTATATGTAAGAATGCATACATATAGACACATACAGAGTTAGGGCATAAGAAAAATGCCCTAAGGAAAATTGCTAGGATCACAGAATCTTTGTGTCAAAAGGACCATAGATGTCACCTGGTTCCTTATTTACACATAAGGAAATTAAGGCCCGGCAAGGTTGAGTAATTTGCCAAAGGTCACAAAGTAGCAGAGCCTGCATTACATGTTTGTAGTAAGAACCTAATTCTTGTAAAGCACCAGGGTTCCATGAGGTATACAGTGAATAAATCATTATCTGGTACCCTCAGATATAGGGGCTGATTTTTCCCTAGACGTTTTTCTCCAAATAGATTGCATTAAGATCAACACTGATAATAATATTGCCAATGAAGGAGTATGGATTTCTGGCACTGCCTTCATTCTAGATAAAGCACTATACAATCTGATATATTATTTTCTTTCATAATAGTATAGCCGTATAGCCCCAGCTGTGCTACACTGCAGTAGACACTTAAAGTGTTAAAATATGTAAAGCTAGGCAGGTGTAGTGGCGTATGCCTGTAGTCCCAGGTACTCGGGAGGCTAAGGTGGGCCAATCGCTTGAGCCCAGCAGTTTGAGAGCACCCTGGGCAACACAGCAAGACCCCCGTCTCTAAAAAAAAAAAAAAAAAAAAAAAAAAAAAACAAAAAAAACCACACCTAAAATTAGCCAGGTGTGGTGGAGGATCACCTGAGACTGGGAGGTAGAGGCTGCAGTAAGCTGTGATCATGACACTGCACTCCAGCCTTGGTGACAGACTGAGACTCTGTCTCAAAATGAATAAACTATATAAAGCTCCTTATGCCTCAATACATAATGATCCAATGGTAAAGACTGACAGGTTCCAGACTCTGAAATTCAGCAAATCTAGAACCTTTCTATCATAGTCGGCCTCCTGCTAGCTCCTCCCCTGGCGGCTCTGCTAGCTTTCCATTTCCTACCCAGTCTCTCGCTTTTCCCCCAACCCCAAATGCAGGTAGGTATTCATTCCCAAAAGTTTTGTCTTAGGCTTGTATCTGCTTATTTTCTGGTCAATACCCAGTTCTTGAAGCTCTTATCTACTCCCATATCTTCATCAACCACCTCTCCCCAGTGACTGAACCTAAACCTCCACTGTCACTTTCATCCTCAGCTCCAGATCCAAATTTCCAACTTCCAGCAGGCAGCTGCCCTGTAATGTTCTACCAGTACTTCAGACTCAAAATGCACAAAGATTAACCCATTTTCCTTCTCATGAAAACTCCCAACACTTCTCCTAACTTCCCATTTCCCTATAAATGGCACTTATATTTTCCTAGTTAAAATTGTGGGCGACATGGCGTTCTCCCTCTCCCTTAACTGCACAGCTGATAAACTGCCCAATCCTGTAGCTTCTTCCTCCTCAGTGAAAGGAAACTCCTCTCCTCTTGAGTACAGGGCTGGTAAGTTGGATTCTCTCAAAAGGGCCCCTGAAGCAAGGATGTGAGTGCCAGCAGTTCATATGGAAGGCGACACCAGGAAGCACCCGCGGCAGAGTGGCAGAGTGAGTCAGGAAAGGCAGGAAGTCAATAAGAAAATGATATCAGGCAGTTTACGGCTGTGGGCAACTGGGACTCAAGCTCCTTGGGATAGTCTGGCAGACTGTTGAACAAGGCTTACAGTGATCCCCACTGAGTGGCAAATGAGCTATTTATCCACCAATTCCCTTTCAGCCACTCACTGGTTGAAGGCTATCCTGGAGGATGTTAACGCCCCGGTACTTCTGGTCTGCCCTAAGTGCAGTTCCAGCAGGCTCCGATGGCTAGAGAAGGCCCGCAGTCACAGAGATGCAGGAAGCCCTCAAAAAGGCATACATGGGAACGGTAAGTGCCAAGGGGGTAAGGATGTAGCACCAGCTGTCTTTGCTACAAGGCCTTTTTGCCTCTCACCTGGACTGCCACAAAACTTAACTGGTTAACTCTCAGTTTTTCTTGATAATCATTCATAATCCTACATTCAATGCACTATCAGATTAATCTTCCTAATGAACACTTCTAGCTGTAATCATGACAGTCTTTCTGCTTAAAATTTCTCATTAGCTTTCCACTGCCTACTGAATTAAGCCTCTGCCAAGCATTCAAGACTTTCCACAATATGACGCCGAGCAATCCTTCCAGCTCTGTATTTTATTATTTCTCCAAATGTACAGACGCAGACCAATGGGATACTGTTCTCTTGCCTGCTAGGCCCCTTAATATCCTTGCCACCTGTGACCTTCACCTGCCTGGTGTCCTTCTCTGTCAACCTTGCCTGTTGAAATTGTGCATGGAATAAATGTCACAAGAAGGCTGGGCATGGTAGCTAGCTCATACCTGTAATCCCAGCACTTTGGAAGGCTGAGGAAGGCGGATCACTTGAGGTCAGGAGTTCGAGACCAGTCTGGCCAACATGGTGAAACCCCCTATCTACCAAAAAATACAAGTTAGCCAGGCGTGGTGGCACATGCCTGTCATCCCAACTACTTGGGAGGTTGAGGTGGGAGGATTGCTTGAACTTGGGAAGCGGAGGTTGCAGTGAGCCAAGATCGTGCCACTGTACTCCAGCCTGGGTGACAGAGTGAGACCCTGTTTCAAAAAAATAAATAAATGTCACAACAGGTGAGACTTGGCCCCTGTCCTTTAGGACCTCACAGCTGTTCTCAATCCTGCTCCTAATTGCCCTGTCCAGCCTGCTCCATGCCCTATCCCATGTGAGTCTCTATCACTGTCTTTTCACCTCTAGCTCTGTTAATAAACCCTTGTCAAACTGAACTGACACACAGGACTAGAAGGGAGGAGACCTGATGAACGAATAAGTTCTGATATACACAACTATGCAGTTCTATCACACAGCCTCTTGCTGCTCGATGGGTTCCAACAGGAAACATCATCTGCCTTCTTTCTTCACAGGAGCTGAAGTTAGAAATAAGCACAGCCTACAGAACTTGGGACCCATTAAAGATTCACCCAGAATACACAGCAAAGACATTTATGGGGCAGTATACTGAATTGGTAGGCTTTGCAGAAACTGTCTCCAGGCCTGAAGATACAACTAGAAGCCTTTTAGACAAAAAACTCTGGTTAAATTCTGTTACTCGGGCTAGTAATGCAACTGGCAGCTATCCTTCTGGTAGATGAAATCACATCTACTCAGAAGAGAGATGAAGGAAGACCTGGGAGGATTCCGCTGGGTGGTGAAACTCCTTCTGGGTGGGATGAGGATGGGAAAAATGTAAAAAATCCAAAAGATATATCACTTCCAGCAGATATTTGGACATAAACATTCAATAAGTTAGAATAATTTGATAATAATTACAAACCAAGGTTGTTTAAATTATCCAACTGTGACTATGATCAGAGAGCAATGACAGTAATTTATTATCATTATTATTTTTTATAGAAATGAGGTCTCACTATGTTGCTCAGGCTGGTCTCAAACTCCTGGGCTCAAGCAATCCTCCTGCCTCAGCCTCCCAAAGCATTGGGATTACAGGTGTGAGCCACCATGCCTGGCCAACAACAGTAATTTAATGGCTGAAAGAGGTTAGTTTTAAAAAATGCATTGAAGAGAATGAAATATCATTAATTACTATTATTCATATATAATAGAAAAACAATAAAGCATATATTTTATATTTACCTATGGACATCTAATTTATCCTTCTTAATCAACTAAGGGCTTCTTAAAAGCTGACAAACTGATTTCTCCTAACCTGACAGTTTTCTTGTACCAGATTTAGAAAATGTTTTAGAATTTAAAATTCTCTTCATTAAAAAAAAGATTTTTCACCTAGACTCAAATTTTAAAATTCCCTCTGTTAATCAGGTAGCCAGACTCTCCCTAGCTATTCTTGGAGGAGATTAATTTGCTAATCTGCAGTGGAAGCCATAACTCAGAATCCTTCTCTCTCAGGGCTGGGGTTACCGCACTTCCAATGCTGAACTAAGCTATCTAGAATTTTAGTTTTCTGTCCAGCAAAGTGAAAACTGAAAAAGACACATGAATGCCTCGTAAAAAATCATTTACGTTTCATATTTACTTAACTGTAATGTTTGATGATCATCAGGATCTTAGAATATTTCATTGAGTATTCCTCTCTCAAGTACTGATTTGCACTCAAATATTTGATAAGATACATTTAAATGAACTCTGTGATTCCTGTGTGGATGTCGGCCTCCCCAAAAGGAACAATGCTTTTAAAATAGGACTAATTATGCTCTTTAATTGATCTCTACAGTGTGATGTGGTTTTCATTCCACCCATCCCCTGTCCAGTACCTAGTAAACTGCCTAAGTTGTCCCTAGGAAAATTGATTTTATTTTTGGAATATGAGTTAATAAGGAGTCAGAGAGAAGAAAAATTATTTGCACATAAATAAAACCAGCAGTTTAATGAACAATCATTTCACCCAGTCATTGATAGACATATTAAATGACCAACTGTCTAAATTTGCCTGGGAGTTTGCTAATTTTAAAAAACAACTAACCATAAAACAAAGGGCCCCAGGAAATATCCTGGCCAGCTTTGAGGCTGGCCTCTGTGTCACATTCCTGCCAACGCTCCAGATGACTGCCGTACATGCTCATGATGTCAGGTTATACAAGCTACACCAATAAATGAGCAGTTTTGTTAGTGGCTTACAGCAGGTCAGCCAGGAGTTATTTTCAGTCCAGGCTCCTAAGAGGCAAATCTCGTGACTCACCTGGGTCATGGAGGCTATCACATGCAGCACTACTCACCACCTCCCAGGGATATTCAGCCCTGTTTGTACATTAGACTCACTAAGGAGTGTTTATTTAAAATAAATTACAGATACCTGGACTCCACCCTGGACTCCACCCTAGACCAAATGAATCAGAATCTCTGGGGGATGGGGTTCAGGGATCAATATTTTTTGAGATGGAGTTTCGCTCTTGTTGCCCAGGCTGAAGTGCAGCGGCACGATCTCAGCTCACCGCAACCTCCGCCTACCAGGTTCAAGCGATTCTCCTGCCTCAGCCTCCAAGTAGCTGGGATTACAGGCATGCACCACCACACGCCTGGCTAATTTTGTATTTTTAGTAGGGACGGGGTTTCTCCATGTTGGTCAGGCTGGTCTGGAACTTCCCACCTCAGGTGATCTACCCGCCTTGGCCTCCTAAAGTGCTGGGATTGCAGGCGTGAGCCACCGCGCCCAGCTGTTTTTTTGTTTTTTTTTTTTTTTTTTTGAGACAGCGTCTTGCTCTGTCGCCTAGGCTGGAGTGCAGTGGCAGTCTCGGCTCACTGCAACCTCCACCTCCTGGGTTAAAGTGATTCTCCTGCTTCAGCCTCCTGAGTAGCTGGGATTAGAGGCACCCGCCACCATCCCTGGCTAATTTTTGTAGTTTTAGTAGAGAAGGGGTTTCACCATGTTGGCCAAGCTGGTCTCAAACTCCTGGCCTCATGCAATCCACCCGCCTCTGCCTCTCAAGTGCTGGGATTATAGGTGTGAGCCACCACGCCTGGCCAGGGATCAGTATTTTTCAATGCTTCCCAGGGGACTCCAATGGGAGGCCAGAGTTGAGAACCTCTGCAACAAGAGAATAAGTAGGGTGAGAGCTAAGCCAAGAGGAGGATGCTGCAGTGGTAAGAATGGTAAAACCTATCTTGAGTGACTTGGGAGAAGGGAAATCCAGTTCTATATGGGTCTGAACCTCTTGGATTCCTTGAAGTGTATGGGGAAGTACTCCCAAACATCTCATACCTTACAGGATCACCTGACACATATTAAGCATGATAGCTAACTATTAAATTATTATTTCTAAAACTCTTCCATTATTCAAGAAAATATTCTTTCTCTTTTATTTTGAACTTTTTTTTTTTTTTTTCCTGAGCTAGGTTCTTGCTCTGTCGCCCAGGCTGCAGTGCAGTGGTATGATCATGGATCGCTGCAGCCTCGACCTCCTGGGCTCAAGCGATCCTCCTGCCTCAACCTCCTGAGTAGCTGGGACTACAGGCACGTGCCACCATGCCCATACCCAGCCAATTTTTAAATTTTTGTAGAGACAAGGTCTCATTATGTTGCCCAGGCCGGTCTCCAACTCCTGGACTCAAGCGATCTTCCTGGCTTGGCCTCCCAAAGTGCTGGGACTACAGGTGTGAGCCACCACACCTGGTCACAATCTTCTACGTTTAAAATTTTTGTGATTATTGGACTGCACCTATCAATGTTGGGAGAAAATTCTCAAGGATTAAATGTGTTCACACCTACACCTGGCTGAGACCAGCCTTCCTGGGTTGTTGTATATATAGATGAAGGTAAGGGGAGCAGGGATAGGTTATTTTTGAAGCACTTAGGAAAGGGCCGACTTGCTTGGAACAATATGTCCAGTAGGGAGGTACTGCATGTGAGAAAGGCACTGCCTGAAGGTAGAAGTTTGAAACTGAATTGTGCCTTGGCCGGCCCTGACCTCTACACCCTTCCTCCCTCTGGCTATCAGGGAGGTCCCTTAACCTTTCTAAATGCCTTCTTCAGAAAATGGCCCACAGTGGGGTGGGGTGGAGGAGCTGGGGGGATGGGGTGGGGGAAGAGCTCTAAGTCCCTCCTACACTACTAGCTTCCATGGAAAAGCTAAGGTGGAAAAGCTAGTACAAAACAAGAACAGATTTCTCTAAACCTGAGTCCTTAACCCCAAAGAATGTGAGGTTGGAGGGACGATCCTCTCTCTGAAAACCCTCCTTCCATCTAGCCCCAGATTTTCAGGCTGACTTGACTGGAAGACAGTACTGAAAGGTCAAGACACCAGGCTGTACAGCCTGAGTTCCTGCCGTGAGACCACTCATCAGCTTTATGACTTGATTGTCACCCCACTTCTCCAGAGGTGTCCTCATCTGTGGAATGAGGTGGGTTTCCTTTTTTTGAGACTCAGTCTCACTCTGTTGCCCAGGCTGGAGTGCAGTGGCATGATCTCGGCTCACTGCAACCTCTGCCTCCTGGGTTCAAGCAATTCTCCTGCCTCAGCCTCCCGAGCAACTGGGACTACAGGTGCCTGTCACCACGCCCAGCTAATTTGTGTTTTTAGTAGAGACAGGGTTTCACTGTGTTAGCCAGAATGGTCTTGATCTCCTGACCTCGTGATCCACCCACCTTGGCCTCCCAAAGTGCTGGGGTTACAGGTGTGAGTCACCACACCCAGCCTGAGGTGGTTTTGTTTTGTTTTTGAGGATTTGTGGACCTCTGAAGTAGAGCCATTCAAAATGCCAGTTCAGGATAAGCTGCTGGCATCGGAATGTAAATCAGCAAGCTGCTTCTCTCATTAAGGAAATATTGTGATGAGGGAAAAAAAGTCAGCTTATCTAAATAGTGTACAGAACTGAAATTGGTTTATGTGCTTTTAAAGTATATTAACCATTATTTAAAAAAAAAAACAACTTACGGGCCGTGGACCTGGTAGTTCATGCCTGTAATCCCAGCACTTTGGGAGGCCAAGGTGGGCAGATCACTTCAGCCAAATTTCAGTTAGATAGGAGGCATAAGTTCAAGGGATCTATTGTACAACATGGTGACTATCATTCATGACAATGTATTATATACTTGTAAGTCTTCCCATGGTGGAGGGAGAAAGCTCTGATGTCTCTTCCTCTTCTTCTACAGGCACTAATTCCATCATAGGGACGCTGTCTTCATGATCTCGCCTAAGCCTAACTACCTCCAAAGGCTGTGCCTCCTAATACCATCACCTTGATGGGTTAAGGCTTCAACATGTGAATGTTGGGGCAGGGAACACAAACATTGGGTCTACAACAATATTTTATAGCCATCATGATGTGTAGAAAGTGCTGACCAGGGAGTCAAAACCAGCTCTGAACTCATCCACCAAACTTAGGTAAATCATTTACTCATTTAAATATTCTCAGGTAATGTATATGTTGATTAGCTTGATTTAGCCATTTCACAATGTATACATATTTCAAAACATCATGTTGTACACAATAAAGACATACAATTTTTGTCCATTTTTAAAACTAATTAACTTTTTTTTAAGGCAGAGTCTTGCTCTGTAGCCCAGGCTACACACAGTGGTGTGATCTTGGCTCACTGCAACCTCTGCCTCCCGGGTTCAAGTGATTCTCCTGTCTAAGCCTCCCAAGTAACTGGGATTACAGGCATGTGCCACCACGCCCAGCTAATTTTTGTATTTTTATTACAGACGGGGTTTCACCATGTTGGCCAGGCTGGTCTCGAACTCCTGGCCTCAAGTGATCCACCCACCTTGGCCTACCAAAGTGCTGGGATTACAGGCATAAGCCACCGCATCCGGCCCTAAGTTGGCTGACATTCTATCTCAGCTCCTTATCTTGTCTGGGACTAGTCAGGTACCCTGAGGAATAGAGTTGGTCCACAGGCCACATTTTGGGCAGTGCTGCTTTAAATTATTTTCCAGCTTCTGCTTGACTTTCTTGGCCCTCCCTCACCTGCTGAGCCAGCCCTAACTTGAACTAGAAAGCACTTAAAGGAGGATTTTCTTTTTAAAAGCTTTATGAGATGTAATTTGCATACCATAATTCATGTACAAGTCAATGGTTTTTAATATATTCAGAGTTGTGCCATCATAATTTAAGAATATTTTTATCACACCAAAAAGAAACCTCCTACTATTAGCAATCATCCTCCACCTCAAGCCTTAGGTGACCAGTAATCTACTTTCTGTGTCTGTAGATTTGCCTATTTTGAATATTTCATATAAATGGACTCATACAATATGTGGCCTGTTGAGATGAGCTTCTTCACTTAGCATAATGCTTTCAAAGTGCCCATACATTCAAGACTTCATTCCTTTATTTTTTGAGACAGAGTCTCGCTCTGGTGCCCAGGCTGGAGTGCAATGGCACAATCTATGGCTCACTGCAAACTCCACCTCCTGGGTTCACGCCATTCTCCTGCCTCAGCCTCCCGAGTAGCTGGGACTACAGGTGCCCGCCACCATGCCTGGCAAATTTTTTTTTTTTGTATTTTTAGTAGAGATGGGGTTTCACCGTGTTAGCCAGGATGGCCTCGATCTCCTGACCTCGTGACCTGCCCGCCTGGGCCTCCCAAAGTGCTGGAATTACAGGCGTGAGCCACCGCGTCCAGCCGACTTCATTCCTTTTTAATGTGAAACAGTATTCCAGGATATGGAGCTATCACATTTTGCTTATCCATTCATCTGTTGATAAATATCTGGGTTGTTTCTACCTTTTGTCTATTATGAATAATGCTGCTGTAAATATTTATGTACAGGTGGTTTTTAGTTCTTTCTTTCTTTCTTTCTTTCTTTCTTTATTGAGATGGAGTCTTGCTCTGTCGCCAGGCTGGAGTGCAGTGGCATGATCTTGGCTCACTGCAACCTCCACCTCCCGGGTTCAAGTGATTCGCCTGCCTCAGCCTCCTGAGTAGCTGGGACTACAGGCATGCACCACCGCGCCCGGCTAATTTTTTTGTATTTTAGTAGAGACAGGGTTTCACCATGTTAGCCAGCGTGGTCTCGATCTCCTGACCTTGTGATTCACCCGCCTCAGCCTCCCAAAGTGCTGGGATTACAGGTGTGAGCCACTGTGCCCAACCTATTTTTATTTTTTAGAGACAGGGTCTCTGTTCCCCAAACTGGAGTGCAATGGCACAAACACAGCTCACTGCAGCCTCAAACTCCTGGGGCTCAAGCAATCCTCCTGTAGCCAGCCTCCCAAGTAGCTGGTACAACAGGCACATGCCACCACACTTGGCTATTTTTTGTTTTTGTAGAGACAAGGTCTTACTATACTGCCTAGACTGGTCCTGAACTCCTGGACTCAAGTGATCCTCCTGCCTCGGCCTCCCAAAGTGCTGGGATTACAGGTATGAGCCACTCTGCCTGGCCCATGTATAAGTTTTTGTGAGAACATATATTTTCATTTCAGGAATTTCTGGGTCATATGGTAACTCTATTTTCCAAAGTGGCTAGGATGCTTTTCTTATTGGATTAGGAACACAGAAGTCTGCATGATCCTATAAATAAAAATAGGGAACCCAAGATCCTATAACTTTATATAGGATCTATAATTTTAATTATAGATCCTGTAACTAAAAATAGTTCTCTGTGTCTACAGATTTGCCTATTTTAAATATTAGTTATAGGATCTATAACTAAATTTGTAGCTTTTAGTTATAGATCCTATAACTAAAAATAACTTTCAAGAAATTTTGGCTAAGTTATTTGTAAATCACCATTCCTAAACTAAGTTTACAAAGTAATCAACAATGTTAGAGAATTTGTGGGTAGCTTGGATGCCTATCCTTGAAAACCAATGTGCAGGGCAGAAGAAAAAGTCCCGTCTATTCCAAGGCTCCTAGAATCCTACAGGAATACCTGAGGTTTGCTCTACTGAGACTAGGACTGTCTGTCTCCCGCAGGAAACAGACCCAAGGAGAAAAGGTGTATAGGATACTCATTTCCTAATAAGAAAGGTCTTTGGCTTTCCCTCAATCCTACAATAACTAATTGGAAATGAGGACAGAATGGCAGTGGAAAATTTCTACTTCCTTATTCTCCTTTGTAGGAGCCATAGTAATCTCTATAAATTCTAAGTATATCTCTAACATTTCCACTCCTAGGAGAACTGCTTACCCTAAATCTCATTTCACCTTTGCTAGTTCTTGTGAGCTAATTTCTGTTAGAGACAGTTCCTTCCTGTTTGATCTCTGCTGATTCATCTTTTGTTCTTTTTTATGCCTACCCTAAAGTCTCGCTTACTCTGGGTCTGAGCTACATTAAATTCTTTCTGGAACAAGGTGAGGTATAAATAAACATCAGAGTTCCCTAATATGAAACAGTAATTGTTCTTAGCTTGAAGACAGAAAGAAGCAGGATTATCAAGGGATCTAAATACCAACGTTAGCTCTAATAATCAATATTAGCATCTCATTTTTTGATCCAACTCAAGAAAGAGTAATAAGGATGTAGAATGACCAAAGGTAATTATAATCATATCCATTTAGAACAAGTACTTTAAAAAAGAAATTCAAGGAAGTAAACTAATTAATTAAATGTATACTTCTTATACCCTAATGATCTAATGAGTTAATACAGTAGCAGTTATGCCTTGGGTTATAAAAAACTTTTTTTAATTTTAATTTTAATTAATTAAATTTTTCTGAGACGGAGTCTCGCTCTGTTGCCCAGGCTGGAGTGCAGTGGCACGATCTGGGCTCACTGCAGCCTTTGCCTCCTGGATTCAAATGATTTTCCTGCCTCAGCCTCCCGAGTAGCTGGGATTACAGGCATGTGCCACCATGCCCAGCTATTCTGTATTTTTAGTAGAGACAGAATTTCGCCATGTTGGCCAGATTGGTCTCAAACTCCTGACCTCACGATCCGCACACCTCAGCCTCCCAAAGTGCTAGAATTACAGGTGTGAGCCACCGCACCTGGCCTATTTTTAATTTTTATTATTTTTTAATTTAATAGAGATGGAGTTTCGCCATGTTGGCCAGGCTGGTCTTGAACTCCTGGGCTCAAGTGATCTGCCTGCCTCAGCCTCCCACAAAGTGCTGGGATTACAGGCATGAGCCACTGCGCCTGGCCCTAAAAAGCTTTATCTTGCAAGATATTTCAAGTTTATTATTTCTTTTTGTTTGTTTTTGAGATGGAGTCTTGCTCTGTCGCCCAGGCTGATGCCATCTTGGCTGACTGCAACCTCCACCTCCTGGGTTCAAATGATTCTCCTGCCTCAGCCTCCTAAGTAGCTGGGACTAAAGGTATGTGTCACTACACCTGGCTAATTTTTTTGTATTTTTAGTAGAGACAGGGTTTCACCATATTGGCCAGGCTGATCTCGAACTCCTGGCCTCAAGTGATACGCCCGCCTCAGCCTCCCAAAGTGTTGGGATTACAGGTGTGAGCCACCGTGCCCAGTCTCATGTTTATTATTTCATGTGAACTTGAAACATCCTTATGAGGTGGCAAGTACACATTATCATATTTCAGTTAAGACAAAGAAAAACAGAAAGGTTATCTGACTTGTACTTTATCATTTATAGCTGGTTAGTGGTGACAACAGAACTTGAACTTGGGACTTCTTACTGAGTCCGAGGTACTTTCTGCTACATAAACCCAAGCTGCCTGCCAGACTATAACTCTAACAGCTTAGTGTGTTATTAGCTATTTTGAGACACATATTTGCTGGGGGGTACTAGTTAATCAAAATTTAACTGACACACTGTGTAAGACTCCAGAGACCCAGCTACTCTTATCTTACTTAGAACTCAGTGAATTCTTCTTGGAGGTTTTTCAAAAATACAATTAAAGCTTATGGGCTGAAAATTACTGGGTTGCTGTACTATTTCAAAGCAAATTTCTAATTAACTTTAAATGCTAAGGAGAGAATGTTTTTACAGCATCCTTCTCGTTTTCTCTCCTTCCTATTTGTTGTTTCTTTCTTTTTTAAATGTGTGTGTGTATATATATATATACACACACACATATATATTTGAGACAGGGTTTCAATATGTTGCCCAGGCTGGTCTTCAACTTCTGGGCTCAAGTGATCCTCCCACCTGGGCCTCCCAGGTGTTGGGATTGCAGGTGTGAACCACGACGCCCAGCCTGCTGTTTCTTAAGCTTCTAACCACCAATCTCCCCTTCTACTCTACACATGCCCTAACTAATCTCAACTACTCCTGAGCTTCAACTTCTACCTGCACACTGATCATCTCAGTCTGTCTCTCTCTTGCTTGCCTATTTCTCCTGAAGGCCAGTCCAGTACATCCAAAAACTTACTAAAAATTTCCACCGGGATGATCTAAAAGCACCCTAAACATCTAAAATGGAATCTGTTATCTTTGTTACATCATAATCTCACAAATTGTTCTAAATTTCCTATTTCAGCAAATACCAGCATCTTCCATCAGCCAGCCAAGCTTGAAATATTACCCTTGACTCCCTTGTCTTTACTTCCTACAATACAACTAATACTATTTTCTTCCCCTTGAATACTACTCATTTTTGTTCTCTCTTCTTTATTTCCCTTCCATCTGCTTTCAAACTCCAAACTCCATGTAGGTCTGTAGTAACTGCTTTCTAACTGGCCTCCCAGCCTCTAGCCTCCAGCCTCCTTCCCCTCCATCTCTTTCTTTCCTACACACCACTGCCATGGTTCTCTTTCTAAAACATGACCATGATCAAATTATGCCCTTGCTTCAAAATATCAATGATTCAATACCAGGTTCTTAGGATTCTACATGTGATTCTGGCCCTACCCTTCTAGAAAATTCCTGTCACTTCCAGAAAAGTAAGAAAGCATAAAGCATAATGGTCAAAAACATAAGCACATAGATCACCTGGGTCTGAATCCTGGCTGTGTCATTTATTGGGAGGGGTAAGTTCCTAACCTACCAGTGTCTTGTTTTCTTCATCCGTAAAATGCAGGACAGGGGCCAGGTGCAGTGGCTCACACCTGGAATCTCAGCACTTTGGGAGCATCGCTTTAGCCCAGGAGTTTAAGAGCAGCCTAGGCAACAGAGTGAGACCCCATCTCTACAAAACAAACAAACAAATAAATAAATAATCAGCCAGGCATGGTGGCACACACCTCTGGTTCCACCTACTTGGGAAGCTGAGGTGGAAGGATCACTTGAGCCCAGGCGGTCGAGGCTACAGTGGGCCGTGATTGTGCCACTGCACTCCAGCCTAGGCAACAAGGCAAGACCCTGTCTCCAAAAGGAAATGGGGGATAATGGGGGCTATACTTACCTAAATTGTTGGGCTGTTTCTATTTCTGAAGATTAAATAGGAAAAGACATAACTGATACATTCTACGGATTACATAAATATTAGATAAAATTATCATCATCATCCAGCCATAGTAAGTAGCTGCTACTGCACGCACTTTATAATACCTTGGTCTTTGCGCTGAGAGAGCCTCTCTCCCCTTTGGAGGTTCAATACCACAGCCTTCAAGATCCAACTCAGAACGCTACCTCCTCTCTAAGTTCTCCCACCTCCCCCAGGCGCTTTGTTCCTCTTTCCCTTTGTGCTCTGTAGCCTTAACAAAGGCTACTGTTAAACACTTAGCACTGTGTATATTTTTATGGACTTGACTCTCTCTCCCACAACTAAAGTTTGAGCTCCTAAAGATTAGGGCTGTGTCTCATTAATATGTATATCTTCACCCTATTGCCTTGCACAGTGCCCGATTTAACAGGCACACACCACGGCTTTGCTGAATGAACAGGTCTTTGTCCCTCACTTCATAAAGAACTAACAAGCTTGGCTTTGCAGCACATTATTTCCTTGAGAGCCTCCGACCATGTCTTCTCCCGCGCTTTGTGTCCTGGAAGAATGCACAGCAGACAGGAGCTGCTGAAAATGATTTGCCTGGGCCAGGGCCACAGTGACACATTCAAATCTTTCCCTTTAGAGTACTATCTGTCTACGAGATTCCTAAAGGGCTGGACTGAATGAGGAAATGTGAACCTTCACATCAAGCTATTTATTACAAGGCACTTGAGTAAGACCAGAACACTCTGTAACTTTTGCTTTCGAAATCGTGTTGATCTTCATTTCCTCCAGTGCCTAAGTCACTGTAAAGCAAAGTATAAGAGGTTTTTTCTTCCCAAGTTCTTATAAAGTGTTGACATTTGTGACCTGATTGTAAATTTTTATTTCCAGCATGACTTATTTATAGTCTTAATGTCATTCTCTATCAATGACCCAAAAAATGTTTCTTTCAATTCTAGTAGAATTGCCTTTGACCTGTTGAGATTGTAAAAAGTTAAAAAGCTGAAGAAAATTTTAGCAAGTGGAATATTTCTCATTCCATCTCATGGATTTAAACATCAGATAGAGTGATTTTCTAAGAGGTGAAAGATCTATCCTAGCAAAAACTCAGAATTAGAGGGGGAAAAAAAAAGACCTGATATAAATTTTAAAAGGTTTCAATAACATTTCCACCATGTAAACTTCAGCTGGCAAACAGGCATATAACGTACAAAATTGTTTCATGACAAATGTAAATTTCATAAGTGGAAAAAAAATCACTGTATTAATTTGTTTTGCATTGGTTAATTTTTAAGGAAAATGTGTTTTGCATTAAAAATGAGGCCTTGTCTTCCCACTTCTTCCCAGAGTCAGGAAAAGCTGGGTTGAGAGGGTAGAAAAAAAATGATGTACGTGAATAACTACTGATGCTAAAATGTAGTAAGTACAAAAGTTTAGTTACAAAATAGAATCTTAATTTTTATAAAAATAGAAATATATTATATATATTTTATTTATATATGAAATCTGAATGAACACAGACTAAAGGAATTTCCTTGGTTATATAATTATCGGTCTTGTAAATTTCCTTTTTTTCCATATCTGTATTTTCGTATAATAAATTTGTATTGCTTACATAAACAGTTATTTTAAATAAAAAGAATATGCTTTTTGTTATAAAACTAGAAATGATTCTTTAAAAAGTTAAGACTGTTGTCATTTAAATTTACTTACCAAAAGATTCTCCCCCGCCACTCCTCTGTTGTTAAAAACCACACATCTAAAAACCAGGAAAGCAATTTTTGTTATTTTTACACATGATTCTTGCTCATGATATAATATTAAAGTCATCTTACTGACACTGATTTAGAGCACTAAAAGATTTAAAAAATCTGTCTTATAGGTGTAATGTTTGACAATTTCATCTAAATGCAATGCCCTAAAATAAAATTCCAGTTCTCTAAATTCCACATGTGGGTTCAAATTAGAAAACTATATACTGAAGTGATGTTAATTTTTCCTACCAAGAGTAGAATATTTCCAACTTCTTCCTACACACATATGTGGGCCTCCAACAAGTGTTTTTAAAACAATTCTAAATACAAGTCAAATTTAAATGTTTTTGCTTTTTTTTTTTTTTTTTTTTGAGATGGAGTCTCACTCTTGTCACCCAGGCTGGAGTGCAATGGTGCAATCTCGGCTCACTGCAATCTCCGCCTCCCAGGGTTCAAGCGATTCTCCTGCCTCAGCCTCCTTAGTAGCTGGGATTACAAGCGCCCACCACCATGCCCTGCTAATTTTTTTTTTGTATTTTTAGTAGACACAGAGTTTCACCATGTTGACCAGGCTGGTCTTGAACTCCTGACCTCAGGTGATCCGCCCACCTCGGCCTCCCAAAGTGTTGGGATTACAGGCGTGAGCCACTGAGTCTGGCCTTGTTTTTGCTTTAAACAAAGAAAAAATATATATCCTCTACCCATTGCATTTGTAACATTCATACGTATCTATTTATATTCTAAGAAACAGCTCTTGTTCCCTTAAGGCTCAGCAAACATGGACACCAGAATTTTACATGAGGTGTAATCACAGGTAGAGCCACAAAGAGCCTGGTGCCTGAGCTGGTGGGATGGGCCCCATTATGCTACTGCTTAGTGTTCAGTTGACCTAGGGAGGAAAGATGACCTTGTGCTTTCTCTGATCCTTTTTGCATCTGCTGGGTAAATGGGCTCAGATCAATGTAAAGGGTTTAGATCAATGTGGGCTCAAGTAAGTACTTGGTGAAAGTTAGCTGTTAGTAATAATGGTAGTTGTAGTGTCGTGCTGGTTTCAAAAGTTATTCAGTATTTAAAATATGTAACTCTCATTTAACTTTCAGGCAGCCACAGGCCCAGATATGTATTTTTACCATCCTTAGACAAAATCTTGATTTGTGTCCACACAGGTTCTCACTGATTTAGTGAGTCTATATTCATAACAATTAAAATTCATTTTGTTTTTGTCTGATTACCTATTCAACCAACCAAGGCCATTTAAGATTCCAAATCTCTTCTTGCAGGGTGCTGCTGGGCACTGTACAGGTTCTAAGCAACAAAGAACCTACTGCTGTATAGAGCATACACAAGTCTGACTCTCTTCTCAGGGAGGTTAGATCTCAAGGCACACCAGCTTCATTTAATGTGGTATGCAGGCTATGTTCTTGCAAAGGAATTTTCTTGCAACTGAAAAGTCATACAGAAAATTTTATTAGGCCCAGTTGAAAGAAGAGAAATGTTTAGAAACCTCAGAAATCCTATTTGAGAAAAAGCTAGAAATATTACATTTTATTGACTCACGTAAGATAAATCTTTTTGTTGTTTGAGACCATGGTCTCACTCTGTCACTCAGGCTGGAGTGCAATGGTGCGATCTCGGCTCACTGCAGCCTCAGCCTCTCATGCTCAGGCAATTCTCCTGCCTCAGCCTGCTGAGTAGCTGGGACCACAGGTGCACACCAACATGGCTCAGCTAATTTTTTTTTTTTTTTTTTTGAGACAGAGTCTCGCTCTATCACCCAGGCTGGAGTGAAGTGACATGATCTCGGCTCATTGCAACCTCCATCTCCCAGATTCAAGTGATTCTCCTGCCTCAGCCTCCTAAGTAGCTGGGACTACAGGCACATGCCACCACGGCCGGCCAATTTTTGTACTTTTAGTAGAGATGGGGTTTCCCCATGTTAGCCAGATTGTTCTAAAACTCCTAATCTCAAGTGGTCTGTCTGCCTCGGCCTTTCAAAGTGTTGGGATTACAGGCGTGAGCCACCGTGCCCAGCCAGCCTGGCTAATTTTTATAAGTTATTTGTAAAAACAGGATCTCACCATGTTGCCCAGGTTGGTCTCTAACTCCTGGGCTCAAGCGATCCTCCTGCCTTGGCCTCCCAAATGCTAGGATTACAGGCATGAGCCACCGTGCCTGGCCAGAGAAATCTTAAATAAACTATAAATACATTCAGAAAAGTCAGAGTAGCCTCAGTGACTCCTTTATCTTTTCTTGCTAAAAACAATGGCAAGATGTCTTGATATAAATAAAATTTCAGTTGGCCATTTGTATTTACTTGCATAAGCACTTAAGTCACACAGGAACCAGTGCTAAAGTTAATTATGACCTTGAAACTTGAAGCTCCCAGTCATTCAGAAAAGAACCACTTTAGAGTACAAACATTAAATAAGGATTAAAATGGCTTCTGGAGCAAGATGTCATCATGTGACTGCCAGTGAGAGAAGCCAAGAACACTAGTGAGGGCAAAGAAAAAGATGATCTGCAAACTCATGAAAAAGCAGCCTGTACATCTGGGATTTTCTTCTAAACTGCAGAGTGGGATATTTGCAGTTTCCTTCAGGCAACTTTGGAAAGTGGATCATAGTTCTGGTAGCTCTTGCTAGAGGACGAATTGTACTGACCACTCCGTAAGGCTTTGATCCTAACAATGTTCAATCAGTAGCAGTCATCATTGCATACTTCAAGCCTTGGACGTGGGGCAGAGAGGTAAGAATGAATGAGGAAGCAAAGCAGCTACAGAGGATGGCAGAAAGAAGGGTGCCATCCTGCCCTTTCTCCCACTCCAGCTGGGGATGAGCAACCAGCTCTTTTCATTTAACCCCTTTGCTACCCTGACAGTAATCAGGGAACACTGAGCTAAAAGGGCTAGCTGTGAAACTACTATTCCTAAGGCATTGAAAAATCTGTTAACCTTTTCTTTTTTTTTTTTTTTTTTTTTTTTTTTTAGAGATAAGGTCTCACTGTTGCCCAGGCTGGAGTGCAGTGACACAATCACGGCTCACTGCAGCCTCAACCTCCTGGGCTCATGTGATTCTCAGCCTCCCGAGTAGCTGGGACTACAGGGGCATGCCACCACGCCTGGCTAATTTTTAAATTTTTTGTAGAGACAGGGTCTCCCTATGTTGCCCAGGCTGGTCTTGAACTCGTGAGCTCAAAACAGTCCTCTCATCTTGGCCTCCTAAAGTTTTGGGACTACAGGTATGAGCCACTGTGCCCAGCCTGTTTTTATTTTTATTTTTTGAGACAGAGTCTTGCTCTGTTGCCCCTGCTGGAGTGCAGTGGCGCAATCTCGGCTCACTGCAAGCTCCGCCTCCCAGGTTCAAGCCATTCTCCTGCCTCAGCCTCCCAAGTAGCCGGGACTACAGGTGCCCGCTACCACGTCCAGCTAATTTTTTGTATTTTTTTTAGTAGAGACAGGGTTTCACCGTGTTAGCCAGGATGGTCTCGATCTCCTGACCTCGTGATCCACCTGCCTTGGCCTCCTAAAGTGCTGGGATTACAGGCGTGAGCCACCACGCCCAGCCGCCTCTGTTAAGCTTCTGTAACAGCTCTCTCCAATTAATTTTTACAGTTACCTCAAACAATTCTAAAGGGCGTGTATATGAGGAAAATTGTTCTGCAAAGCATATTTTTCCTACATATTTGAACTATATAATTTTTTTCCTCAAAACAAGGAAAATATAAAGAGAAGAAATATCAAATAAAGAACAAATCTGGTAAGAAGAACTTTCTGTGACAAGATAACCCAGTAACCAGGGAAGCAGGTGGGTGTCCTTTAATGAAGGTTAAATAAAAGGAAGAGACTACCTATAGCACAGAGTTTCTCAATCTTTAGTACTATGGACATTTCAGCCCAAATAATTGTAGCAGTGCTGTCCTGTGCATTATAGGATACTCAGCAGCATTTCTGGCCTCTACCAACTAGATGCTAGTAGCACATGCCCCAGGCATAACCACCAAAAACGTCTCCAGACATTGCCAAATGTTCCCTGGGGGAAAAACTGCCCCTAGGATGAGAACCACTGTCACAGTGACATGGACCAGAGAGCCTCGAATCTGCTCAGGCTTGAACCCTGGAAGTCAAGGTTACAGTGCTGTGATCACACCATTGCACTCCAGCCTGGGTGATGGAGAGCCTGTCTCAAAAAACAAAAACAACAAAAAAAGTAGCAGGCTCTGAGCTTGGGCACCTAAGAAAAGCAGCGAAACTTCCATGGGTTTTGAGTACCTGTCTAGGCCTAGTTTCCAAATCTGTAATTTTATCAGGCAATCTGAAATATTTCAGTTCTAAGATTCCCCAAATCTTTTGAGTCTAACAATAGAAATGATAATCAGCAAAGGGTACAATGAGAGGAACATTCAGGGATCAGCTAGTCATATGATTGATTTCAGGTAATAATAATAACAACAGATACTGTTTACTAGTGTTTACTAGGTGCCAGATCATGTTCTAAGCACTTTACATGAATATTAATATTGGAATAACTCATTTATTCATTCAATAATATTTACTGAACTAAAGACTGAGTTAGAGCCTGTAGTAGTAGAGACACAAAATATCAACATAAGGTTCCTGGCCTCAAGGAGGGTACAGTCTAGTTAGATTGAAAAGATATGCACCGTATTTTCAGTTGAGTGACTACAACAAAAGTAATAAAACAAGACAGTACAGGGTAAATGTCCAAGGAGTGGTACAGACAATAAAACCCTATGAGGTCAGGATGGGCAAAATTGATTAAGAAAGGCTTCATAAAAGGTAGATTGATCTTATGTTAGGACTTGAAAAACATTAAAGATTCCAGCAAAAGGCAAGTGTGAGACACACTGTAAAGGGAGTAATCCAAGCAAAGATATAATGTGAGAATGTGTTAAATGTTCTAAGGGATGAAAAATCAATTATCAGTTGAAAAGTGGTTACACGGACAGTAACAATAGAAAATAAGAATGGAAAAACAGGTTAGGACAAAAATAAACATAAGGCTCTGAATTCCAGGTAAAGAAAAGATAAGGAAGTTCTGCCTCTGGTAATGTCCAGGTAGATCCTTTAGGGCCAAGCTTTCCATAGAATAATAACTATACATTCTTAAAAAAATATAAAGGCAGTAGAGAACAACAACAACAACAAAAAGCACGCAGAAACTGAATGGGAGTTGACACTAGGAAAATGAAAATCATACTGGGTGAGTTTTCAATTTTCACAGCTTCTCCTTTTTTTACCTGAGGGAAGGCAGTAGTTGGGTATTACTCAATGATAAATAAAAGTTGGGTAGAAATGCTCAGTCTCTTGGCTGGGCACAGTGCTCACACCTGTAATCTCAGCCCTTTGGGAGGCCAAGGTGGGTGGATTACCTGAGGTCAGGAGTTCGAGACCAGCCTGGCCAACATAGTGAAACACTGTCTCTACTAAAAATACAAAAATTAGCTGGGTGTGGTGGCAGGCACCTGTAATCCCAGCTACTTGGGAGGCTGAAGCAGGAGAATCGCTTGAATCCGGGAGGTGGAGGTTGCAGTGAGCCAAGATCACACCGTTGCACTCCAGACTGGGCAACAAGGGTGAAATTTGGTCTCAAAAAATAAATAAATAAGGGAAATGCTCAGTCTCACAGGCTTGAAGAACTATTAAAACAGTTTGGGGCAACAATACAAGTTGAAAAACAAGCAGAAAAAAATCTTAGAACGGATACACAGAGAAAGAGCACTAAATTCTGACTAAAAGCTGGGCCCAAATCTCTAGCTGATCCCTCATCTATACATATGTGAAACACACTACAAGCAACCCAATGAAGGCTAAAAAACTGGACAAAGATTTCAACTGCGATCTACAACAGAGGAGAAAGAGTTTGAAGTTTGAGTGCAGCCAAGTTAACTATCTAATAAAACAAACAAAAAGCAACACTCTTTGGGAAAATGTAACAGAATCCAGTCTCTACAATGGATCATTCAAACTGTCCAGAACACAACCCCAAATTGCTAGACCGTGAAGAAACAGGAAAACATGACCCACACTCAAGAGATAACCTAACTGGCCCCGAGATGGTCCAGATGTTAGAACTAGCAGATGAAGTTTTACAGCAGCTACTATAACTCAAGGACATCAAGGGTGGTGGGGTAGGGGAGCTTGTAAAGAATTAAAAAAAAATAGAAAATCTCAGCATAATAAAATTTATTAAAATGGAAATTCTAGAAAAAAATATAAAATCTGAAATAAAAAATTCACTGGATTTGCAAATTGCAGCTCGAACACAGGATAAGAGGAAAAAGGTCCAAAAAAAGTAGAACCCCTGTGATTTGTGAAACAATACAGAAAAAAAAAACATACATGTAATTGTGGGCTGGGCACGGTGACTCATCCCTGTAATTATAGCACTTTGGGAGGCCGAGGCAGGCAAATCACTTGAGGTCAGGAGTTTGAAACCAGCCTGGCCAACATGGTGAAACCCCGTCTCTACTAAAAATACAAAAATCAGCCGGGCGTGGTGGCAGGTGCCTGTAATCCCAGGTACTCAGGAGGCTGAGGCAGGAGAGTCGCTTGAACCCAGGAGGCGGAGGTTGCAGTGAGTCGAGATCATGCCACTGCACTCCAGCCTGGGCGACAGAGCAAGACTGTCTCAAAAAAAAAAAAGAAAAAACAAAAAAATCCACGACAGTAACAATTACATTAAATGTAAATGAATAAGAACCTTAATTAAAAGATGGAGATTGTCAGACAGGATTTAAAAAAAGCAAGATCTGGCTGGGCGCAGTGACTCATGCCTGTAATCCCAGCACTTTGGGAGGCCGAGGCAGGTAGATCACCTGAGGTCAGGAGTTTGAGACCAGCCTGGCCAACATGGCGAAACCCCGTCTCTACTGAAAGTACAAAAATTAGCCTGGTGTGGTGGTGGGTGCCTGTAATCTCAGCTACTTGGGAGGCTGAGGCAGGAGAACTGCTGGAACCTGGGAGGCGGAGGTTGCAGTGAGCCAAGATCATGCCATTGCACTCCAGCCCAGGTCAACAACAGTGAGACTCTGTCTCAAAAAAAAAAAAAAAAAAAAAAAAAAAAAAGAGCAAGATCTAACTACATGCTATCTACAAGCAATACACTTTAAATATAATGACATAGATACTCTGAAAGTTAAAGTGTAAATAAAGATACATCACACAAACACTCAGGAAAAAAAGAATGAAGTGGCTATGATAATATCAGGTAAAGCAAACTTCATGACCAGAGGTTAAGAAGAACATTTCATGATGATAAAAAGTTAATTCACAGGAAGACTAACAATCTTAAATGTGTATGTGTCTAACAGAGCTTCCGTATACATGAAGCAAAATTAATAGAATTAAATGGAGAAATAGAAAATCTACAACTATATTTTAAAATGCTTCTATCAATAAAAGATAAAAGTGAGCTGTAAATAGTCATTGTCAATATTAACCAAATTTAAATGTATAGAACACCACATCCAACAAGAGAATACACGTTCTTTTCAAGAAATGATACTATCTAAACATTTCCAAGCTTACTAAGGTCATAAAGGTGGTAAAACAAATGAACATAATTCATGTACCTTTTTCTAAGATGCTTCAGAAATCAAACGCAGTAATTAACGTGAGTGTATTATTCACTATTACATGCCTAACTCATGATTATCACATGGTAATGGAGAACACTGAAAGTCGATTCATAATTCAGGAACCTCATTATCTCCCGTTTCAACTCTTTCCCTATAAAATCTATTATCTGAGTAGGAAACATGACTTGTTTGCCTGTCATGTCTTGAATTTCCCTGATAAAACTGAGTCCCAGTGATATCACAGGTATACATTATCATACTCAGCAACAATCATGGGATTGGAAGAGCTATGTTTTCCCAAGCTAAGAGCCTAAGGCATCCAAGGGTATAAAATAGCAGTAAAGAAGGGTTTTCAGGAACTATCAACATTTCAAAAAGCCTCACAGAAATCATATGTTTATCTGTAATAAACCTGTACATTCCAATCTTTTCTTTTCTAAGACGGAGTTTTGCTCTTGTTGCCCAGGCTGGAATGCAATGGTGCAATCTCAGCTCACTGCAACCTCTGTCTCCCAGGTTCAAACGGTTCTTCTGCTTTAGCCTCCCAACTAACTGGGATTACAGGCGTCCGCCACCACACTCGGCTAATTTTTGTATTTTTAGTAGAGACAGGGTTTCACCATGTTGGCCAGGCTGGTCTCGAACTCCTGACCTCAGGTGATCCACCTGCCTCAGCTTCCCCAAAGTGCTGGAATTATAGGCATAAGCCACTGCACCCGGCCCTACATTTCAATCTTAACCCTGTCACACACCAGCTAATTTTGATCAAATTACTAACTTTTGTTAGTAATTTCTGCTTTTTGTTTGGTAAAATGGGGTTTATAATATGTATCTTGAGCTGGGTACATACTAAGTAGGATAACCTATGTATAATGCCTGGCATGGGGCCTATCATGTGGCAGGCACTCAGCAAAGCTAAATTTAATTGTAACCAACCAAAGTGGCAATTCTGGTTATTTCTTGTTGATCATGAGTTCTAAGCGGCCCTATGAATTTTTTAAAAAAAGAATAGTAAGTTAATATTTAATTAATGCAGTTTACTTTTTTGGTATATTTCAAAACCAGTGGCCACAAGGGAAAAAGAGTCAAAGGTATCTTTAACGTGAGGAAGCTGAAAACGAATGATACAACCAGCATCGCTAATTCTTTCAGTGATCTTATACTATTTTATCGCAATCGTTTCCCTTCCCTGCTTTAGCTGTGATCCTAAAATTTACTCAGCTGCTTTCTGATGTTCTCATATTTCATTTCACTCATTTGATTTCTAGCTGTGTCTCTGGTATTTTTGTAGATTTTGTCAATAAACACCCAGTTGAACTGGCCCTATTTAATAAGCAAAGTGCTCTAAATTTATAGTGCTTGTAAGTAACAGTTGTTACTCCAGTGTCACAAGTCACTGCTGGAAACTGTATTACCCAAAACAGACTCAGAGACATGGATTACAGGACACTGTCGATTCCAGCGGCCACTCTGCCTTAGCAAGACATTTCCTTCCTTCTCTCTGCACTACCCTTTGGCTTGCCAGGCACACTGTTGTCTCTGGGCTCTCTTGGAATGGCATCTTCTTGGTATTAATAACAGTAAGGTGTAGGCAGTAAGTAGCTCATTTTAATCTGACCAGATTACAACAGTGGGGCTCTTTCCTAAGCCATACAATGGTTCTAATTCACTTCTTAAGGTTTCATAGCTAACACTTACAAAATGTTTGCCATAAGCCCTGTATTAGTCAACATTCTTTCTACACATTACATGCAATCCACACAACCCTATGAGGTCTAGGTATTGTTACAGATGAGAAAACAGGTGCTGAGAATGACATAATTTGTCTGTGGGTAGGCAGGTAGTGTATGACAGAGCTAGGATCTGAACCCAGGCAGATCCGACTCAAGAATCCACTTAACCACCTCACTTCACTGCCCAGCACTACCTAAGCTGTAACACTCAGGTCTCTTTTTCCAAAGAAGACGGGTGCTCTGAACACAGAGTACCCTTTGAGGGCATGCCAATTCTGATAAAAAGAGCTTTGTCCCTGAAGGTTTAATTGAGGTGCCATGTTACAGTGGAACAGCTAACAATTAGTGCCCTAGAGAATGGGACCACTTGTCAGTCTCCACCATAACTTTTTCTGGAATACCAAGAAAGAAGCTAACCTCTTCATTCAGTGCTCAATCTGGCTAGTCTCACAAATGATCAGTTAACTGCCTTATTCCCAAAAGTTTAAAAACCAAATAGTTTTAACAAAATGAGTTACTAAGAAAAAAATATTCTGGTGGTAATTTAAAATAATTTCTTATCTAAGACATTGCTTTCAGATGAGGGAAAGCATGGTCAGAACTAACCCTTTTGTTCTGCTGTCTCGTTTACCTTAGTTCAGCCTCTCTCATCCTTCCTCCCTCAGGAAGTCTGTAGCTAGACTCCCCACCCGTCCCCCACCAAGGCACCTCTAATGCTGCAGGAAAAGCTAAATTGCATCTAGAGCTATGATAACTTCAAATGACATTTACTTGCTACTTCTTCTACATAAAATATTCTCAGGATCACATTTTTTTTTTAAACTTATTTTTTATTTTTTTTGAGACTAAGTCTTGCTCTGTCACCCAGGCTGGAGTGCAGTGGCACAATCTCGGCTCATTGCAACCTCTGCCTCCTGGGTTGCAGTGAGCCCCCCGAGTAGCTGGGATTATAGGTGGGGGCCACCATACCCAGCTAATTTTTGTATTTTTTAGTAGAGATGGGGTTTCACCATGTTGGTCAGGCTGGTCTCGAACTCCTGACCTCAAGTGATCCGCCTGCCTTGGCCTCCCAAAGTGCTGGGATTACAGGCATGAGCCACTGTTCCTGGCCAGGACCACATTTAGAAGCAAATTTTAACAACTTTTAAATAATCTCCTACACTGAGTCTCTCAAGAATATAAATGATGAACAGTGACATCCTTGCTACCAGTAGGTGGGCTCTGCAACGAAGAATAAGAGATCCTAATTCTGTCAAACCATACCAAAAAATTAGTTTTTTCCTCTTACCAAAAAATTAGTTTTTTCTCTAAGTAGGAAATAAAGTAACAGGACGGTAAGAAATGTCTTAAAACACAAGTTTACAATCTTGCAAAAATCCCTCGAGTGATCCTTTTGCCCTCTTCTAACAACTGTCCTGTTTCTCTCCTTTCTCTGTCGAACTCATCGAACGTGTGATCCATTCCTGCTCTGTCTATTGAGGTCATCTACCCAGCAGTTTGGCTTCCTTCCTCATCGCTCTACTGAGATCCTCTCAGGTTTTGCTTTATTCATCCTCTTTCTCCTTTAAGTTGTATGTGACACCGCTGATCTACTCCTTCCCTCCATAAAATGACCCTTTTGGCTCTTCTGATATTTCTGAATCCCAGTACTGCCAACTCTTGACTACTCAGCGGCACGAGCTGCTAGTCACCTCCCAATATCCATCCTTCCCTTCTTCCTCAGCAACGGAACTCCCAATTTTAGTTGGTACATGGCTGTCCAAAATAAAGATATGACTTTTTTTTTTGAGATGGAGTCTCGCTCTTGTCACCCAGGCTGGAGTTGCAATGGCGCAATCTCAACTCACTGCAACCTCTGCCTCCTGGGTTCAAGCGATTCTCCTGCCTCAGCCTCCCAAGTAGCTGGGATTACAAGCACCCGCCACCATGCCCAGCTAAAGTTTTTGTATTTTTAGTAGAGACGGGGTTTCACCATGTTGGCCAGGCTGGTTTCGAACTCTTGTCCTCAAGTGATCTGCCTGCCTCGGCCTCCCAAAGTGCTGGGATTATAGGCGTGAGCCATCGTGCATGGCCAAGATTTAATTTTAAAGCTTCCCTTGCAGCCAAGAGCGGGCCAATGTGATACAAGCAAAAGTGGTGTGCACAATTGCTGCGATGCATCTTTAAAGGAAGATGGTACTTTTCCTATTCTTGCTTTTTTTCTCCTTCTTGGGTGTTAGAATGCAGATGTGATGGCTACTGCTGAAGCATCCATGTTATGAAGCAACACACTAGGTTGGTGCAAAAGTAACTGGGGTTTTTGTCATTAAACATAATGGTAAATTACTTTTATTTTTACCATTATTTTTAATGGCATTAAATTTGCCATTACTTTTAATGGCAAAACCCACAATTACTTTTGCACCAACCTAAGAATAAAAGCAGCTTAGGTTCCTGACACTGACATGTGCCATGTGCCACACAAGCTGTGATCTACCTTCTTAGATTTTTACATGAGAGAGAAATAAGTTTATATCGTCACTATTGAGTTTTTTGTCACTTACAGCCAATTCTGCTCCTTTCTGATGTACATTTCCCTGTTGCTGCACAGTCTTTGCCACTTCGACTAGACTGTATGCTCTTTGGGAATAGGTTCTGATATTGTACTTTGCAGCACCAAAATACTTATGACTGACCTAGATTTCAATGAACTTACAACTGTATAATTCTGGATGGGTCATTCTTGTTAATAGTAGTTGGGGGTGGAATACAATGGTAAATGAAGGCTCTTGGTTTTATTTTTTTTAATTTAAATTTTTTTTCCCCCAAGTAATAATGGCTCTCAATTTTAAAAAGTCAAAAGATGATTCAGATTTTGTTGCAGTTACTGTTTTTCTCGTTTTTTTTTTTTTGAGATGGAGTCTTGCTCTGTCACCCAGGCTGGAGTGCAGTGGCACGATCTCGGCTCACTGCAAGCTCTGCCTCCCGCGTTCACAACATTCTCCTGCCTCAACCTCCCAAGTAGCTGGGACCACAGGCACAGGCACCACCACGCCTGGCTAATTTTTTAAAAAATATTTTTAGTAGAGACAGGGTTTCACTGTGTTAGCTAGGATGGTCTCGATCTCCTGACCTCATGATCCACCTGCCTTGGCCTCCCAAAGTGCTGGGATTACAGGCGTGAGCCACTGTGCCCGGCCTTTCTCCTTGTTTTTGTTGTAGTACTAGAAATCAATTCAGAAAACGGGAAAAGGATTTAAGAAAACAAGATATTATTCATGTACATAAAATAATACCTATTAGGCTATATTACTGGAGATTTTTTGGAATGAATGGTAAGGTTTCTAACTACTTTATCAATCATATAGGTGTAAATTGTTAGAGAGAACTGCCTTTTCTCCAGCTTTCTGGTTTCCATGAAGAGGGCTTCTCTCTAAACATAATTATGGTCTTTTATTATTATTATTCATTGTTATTATTTTGGGTTTTTTTTTTTTTTTGGTAGAAATGGGGGATCTCACTATGTGGTCCAGGATGGTCTCAAACTCTTGGGCTCAAGCAGTCCTCCTGCCTTAGCCTTCCAAAGTGCTGGGATTATAGGAATAAGCCACTGCACCTGGCATTCCTGGCCTCTCTTACTTTACTTACCTTCCAGGAGGTGGTAGACATAACTGATTAATAAAATTTGAAAGAATTTATCTGGCTTAGCAACTTTCTCCTCGTGGGGGCAGGAACTATCCAAAAGAGTACATACTGCAATCCACCAGTGAAGATTATCTTCATGTAGGCAGGCCAAACATTCCCCATCTCATTCTATTTACCTTTTTTTTGAGCCAGAGTCTCGCTGTGTCGCCCTGGCTGGAGTGCAATGGTGCGATCTTGGATCACTGCAACCTCCACAACCCGGGTTCAAGTGATTCTTCTGCCTCAGCCTCCTGAGTAGCTGGGACTACAGGCACGTGCCACCATACCTGGCTAATTTTTGTGTTTTAGTAGAGACGGGGTGTCACCGTATTGGCCAGGCTGGTCTTGAACTCCTGACCTCGTGATCAACCCACCTCGGACTCCCGAAGTGTTGGATTATAGGCATGAGCTACCGTGCCCAGCCTATTTATCCTCTTATTTTTCAAAAACTGAGCCAGAGTCTCACTCTGTTGCCCAGGCTGGAGTGCAGTGGCGTGATCTTGGCTCACTGCAACCTCCACCTCCCGAGTTCAAGTGATTTTCCTGCCTCAGCCTCCCAAGGAGCTGGAATTACAGGCACATGCCATGATGCCCGGCTAATTTTTTGTATTTTTAGTAGAAACAAGGTTTCGCCATGTTGGCCAGGCTGGTCTCAAACTCTTGACCTCAAGTGATCCAGCCGCCTCGGCCTCCCAAGGTGCTGGGATTACAGGCCTGAGCCACAATGCCTAGCCTCATTCTGTTTACCTTTGACTTACATAGTAAAGCGTTTGCTCACAATTATCTTAAACAAACTTAAGCCTAGTTTCCATCCCATCCTTCCTGAATTTTGAATTAGTGCACCTTAACAGAAAAGTACTTCGTTAGTTTTCAGGTAGAGGGAAAAAAACAATGGTTTAACATCAACAATAAACCATTATGTCTCCTTTGACCATATGCTGGGAGTTAGGTTCTAATATCTAAATCGTATCTCACCAGTAAATCATTGACAGTTCCCTGGTGACCTGACATAATCCATGACTCTCCTTAAACCTTCAACCTTTACACAAGATAGTAACTGGGACAGGATGGCGAATGCACCCTGTGCTTCAAGGATGTTCATACTGAAGGTACTGAAACTCTCATTTATAGCAGACATGGTTAACATCTATGTACTCCCACAAGGAAACTACATGTTTCTCTATCCCAAGAGGTAGATTTGCTTGTACTCGTTCTTTTGAATTATAAAACATTTTCTTTCTTTTTTTTTTTTTTTTTGAGATGGAGTTTTGCTCTGTCGCCCAGCCTGGAGTGCAATGGTGCGATCTCAGCTCACTGCAACCTCCGCCTCCCGGGTTGAAGCAATTCTCCTGCCTCAGCCTCCCAAGTTGCTGGGATTACAGGCCCCTGCCACCAGGTCCAGCTAATTTTTTGTAGTTTTAGTAGAGACGGGGTTTCACCATGTTGGCCAGGCTGGTCTCGAACTGACCTGAGGGGATCTGCCCACGTCGGCCTCCCAAAGTGCTGGGATTACAGGCTTGATCCACTGCGCCCGGCCTATAAAACATTTTCTACCCTGGCCAGGGAATAGAAGATGAGGGAAGGAAGACATAAATATTTTCTTTTTTTTCTTTTTTTAAGACAGAGTCTTGCTCTGTCACCCAAGCTGGAGTACAGTAGCTCATTGCAACCTCCGTCTCCCGGGTTCAACCATCTTGGTCCACTGCAACCTCTGCCTCCCGAGTAGCTGGGATTACAGGTGTCCACCACCACACCCAGCTAATTTTTCTCTGTAATTTTAGTGGAGATGGGGTTTCGCCATGCGGGCCAGGCTGGTCTTGAACTCCTGACCTCAGGTGATCCACCGCCTTGGCCCCCCAGACTGCTGGGATTACAGGCATCAGCCACTGTGCCTGGCTGACATAAACATTTTCTAAAGACCCACTTTGTGCAGGACACCCAACCAAGTACTTTATGCTTATTTTTTTTGAGATGGAGCCTTGCTTTGTCTCCTAGGCTGGAGTGTAGTGGCATGATCTCAGCTCACTGCAACCTCCACTACCCAAGTTCAAGCGATTCTTGTGTCTTAGATTCCTGAGTAGCTGGGATTACAGGCGCACGCCACTATGCCTGGTTAACGGGGTTTCGCCATGTTGACCAGGCTGGTTTCGAACTCCTAACCTCAAGTGATCCACCCACCTCAGCCTCGCAAAGTGTTGGGATTACAGGCATGGGGCACCACACCCAGCCTACTTTACATATTCTAACTAAACCCTGTGAAGTAGGTGAGAACACTGTGATGAAGGAAGTTAAATTAACTACCCTGGGTCCCTTAGAAAGTGGCAGTTCCAACATTTGAATCCAGCTTGATTCCAAAGCCCAAGCACATTCCTTCATATTACACAGCTTTTCACAAACCCTGTTATCCGCTAGATCCCATGCTACAGTACCAATGACTTAGATCATTTTGGTACTTAAAGACTCAACTCAGCCTTGCGCCAAACTTCCAGATCTATTTTTATTCTTAGTGGTCTTTAAAACTACCTGGCTTTCTGTGGTAGGTTGCAAAAATATTTTGAAGCTCTTCCTATCAAGAGGCAGAGTCTATTTCCCTACACTTTGACTCTGGGCTGATCATGTGACTTGCTTTGACCAGTAGCACTGTGGGAGTTCTCAGCCTGGGCCTCAAGAGGCCCTGCAGCTTCTGCTTTTGTAATAATTTTTTTTTTTTTTTTTTTTGAGATAGAGTTTTGCTCTTGTTGCCCAGGCTGGAGTGCAATTGCGCAATCTTGGCTCACTGCAACCTCCACCTCCTGGGTTCAAGCGATTCTCCCTCAGCCTCCTGAGTAGCTGGGATTACAGGTACGTGCCACCATGCCTGGCTAATTTTTGTATTTTTAGTACACATGGGGTTTCACTATGTTGGCCAGGCTAGTCTCGAACTCCTGACCTTGTGATCAGCATGCCTCAGCCTGCGGATGAGTGCTGGGATTACAGGCGTGAGCCACTGCGCCCAGTGAAAATCTGGCAACCTTTACAAGCAATGGACAAAAGGTATGTGCACTGGCAACTCCAGAGCTTATAAGACTCAGTCCTTGAGTTTCAACCACATTGTTTTTATTTTTTTATTTTTTTGAGACGGAGTCTCGCTCTGTCGCCCAGGCTGGAGTGCAGTGGCGCGATCTTGGCTCACTGCAACCTCTGCCTCCCAGGTTCAAGCAATTCTCCCGCCTCGGACTCCCGAGTAACTGGGATTACAGGCATGCGCCACCACACCTGTCTACTTTTTTTGTATTTTTAGTAGAAACAGGGTTTCACCATGTCGGTCAGGCTGGTCTCAAACTCCTGACCTTGTGATCCGCCCGCCTCGGCCTCCCAAAGTGTTGGGATTACAGGCGTGAGCCACTGTACCTGGCCCCAATTTTTTTATTTTTATTTTTTTTGAGACGGAGTTTTGCTCTTATTGCCCAGGCTGGAGTGCAATGGCACAATCTTGGCTCACTGCACCCTCTGCCTCCCAGGTTCAAGCAATTCTCCTGCCTCAGCCTCCTGAGTAGCTGGGATTACAGGTGCCTGCCATCACACCTGGCTAATTTTTGTATTTTTAGTAGAGACGGGGTTTCACCATGTTGGCCAAGTTGGTCTTGAACTCCTGACCTCAAGTGATCCACCCGCCTCGGCCTCCCAAAGTGCTATTATTACAGGTGTGAGCCACTGCACCTGACCCACATTGTTTTTAAAAGCAGTTCTAAGACTTGAGAGACAGCTCAGGCCAAATCTAGAAGCAGTAATTTAAATATGTACAAAAGGCTTTATGATCTTCTGTACTTTCTGAGCATGACTAAGTTTTAGCCAAAAAAAAAAAAAAAAAAGGAACCAGGCTGGGAGCATTGACTCACGCCTGTAAGAGACTGCAGTGAACCAGTGAACCATGATCATGCCACTGAGCTCCATGCTAGGCAACAGAGCCAGATTCGGTCTCAAAAAAAAAATAAAGGAACCAAGCCTCACATCTAACTGTATGGTGCTTAAACATGGAATAATGATGAATTCCTGCTACTGCCAAGCAAATTTCTTGAATATAATTCTTGAACATCACATCATAGTTCTTGAGAGAATGTTACTTCATGGACAAAATAGGCTATTATTTATAAAAGATCAGAATTAACTTGTTAAAATTGAGTTAGCTATCATGGAATTTTCCCCTTTACATCAAACATCAAAATGTTCTTCTTTTCTTTTTTTTTTTTGCCCAAGGTGTCACTCTGTCATCCAGGCTGGAGTCCAGTGGCACGATCATGGTTCACTATAGTCTCTACTCCCTGGGCTCAATTGATCGTCCTACCTCAGCCTTGTCAGTAGCTGGAACTATAGGTGCATGCGCACCATGCCCGGCTAATTTTTGTAGACTAGGTCTCACCATGTTGCCCAGGCTGGTCTCGAACTCCTGGGCTCAAGCAATCCACTGGCTTTACACCTTCCAAAGTGCTGGGATTACAGGCATGAGCCACTGTGACCAGCCTAAAGTTATTTTTTTAACGTAAACTTACCATCAGCTTTTCACACAAGTGTTTCAAGTTTAACAAAAGATACAACTCTACTTTAAATACAACTCACAGAGTGTTCCAGCTCAGAGTATTAAGCTCCAGTTCCAGAGTATTAAGCTCAGTGGTGACTGAGCTTAATAATGGTTACTCAGAAAAGCTGTGGCATCATCAACTGGAGACTAGCCAAGTGCACCTGCAAACTCAGGTGGTCAGAAGAGGCAGAGATCACCGTTGATAAATAGGGACGACCTACAAGCCGATTCTGAATATTTTTTGCACTTGGGAGCTGAGCCACGGCGACAAGATTAGTGAATCCAGGCCCCAGAATGTGCCATGACGACCACTGTGTACCCTCTCAGGGGTTTGTAATTGCTGTTCTCCCTGCATAACACTCTCTCCATTGGGGTGGGGATGGGGGGAAGGGCTCAGTCAATGCTCAGATGACTCTAATTTCATTCATTAATTCAGCCTAAATCTGCAGGGTGTCTACTATGCTAAGTGACATTTCCTGTGAGATGATTCAGTTATGCATCTTCCGGAAAAAAAGAATGCAGAGAAAAATAATAATTTAAGGGACTGCTTTTCTATGCAAGAAGTACTAAGTATTTCTGAAACAAACATGTAGATATATTTGTACTTCATTTGGAATGGATCAAGTGGAAAAAAAGAAATCTTTTACTGGTACCTGTATCCTAATTCTTCACTAAGGTGGATCATATGAAGGATATATGACTCCTTGCTTGTTCCAGTGAGGCCAGGCAACAATAAGATAGTAGGTCTGGTGCTGGCATCCATATAACACGTACTGTTATCATTATCAAACCAGTCCAGTGAAATCTGTCCTCCATCTGCAGTTTTAATAAGTTCACTGAAAGGAATAATTCAGAAGACATTACTATTTACATGTTTTAAGTCATGTCTTAATTTTCTGTTTTAATTCTAAACACATGACATTATTTGGTCATCGAAAAATAACATTTTTCCAGCATTCACGAACACACACCCATATCTCGATCTACATATCATTTTCTTTCATTAGAAGCATTTTATGAAGATTAGTACCATCAAGTATTTCCAATAACCTCCGTACAAGGTCGTATATAAAAATGAACTGCTAATTATTAAGATAAATGAGTACTTACTCATTACTCTAAAACACCCAGCATTTAACCCTTGTTTGATTGAGGTCACTCAACTAACGCGACAGGGAAGTCTGAATAAGTAAAATGCTGATCTAATCTCTGACCACTGCTCTAGATCTTTGGACTCAATAATGCAGTCTCCTTGTATAGTATACTTCAAGATTTTCTTCTGAAATAATTTAAAGTATTTCTCACTAGTATTTATGAACTTACAGAATTTTCCCAAACAGTGCAAGTTCCAGGCAACAAAATAAACTCCAGAAGGACAGATGACTAAGGGAAATTAATAACCGGCACCATTTAAATCTGGTTCCTGATAAATCCTGGACCGTATCTTTAACACATCAAGAGCTATTATCATCAAGATCCCATTTGCCTGTCAATAGGAAGTCATTTTACACCAATAAATCGCCCAAAACCCAAATTAAGTGGCATCCTTCTCACCCCACCCCCACCCCCAGTATCTGCTACATATCAATGAATGAATGCAGATCATCAAAAGATCTGGGTCTTTCTGACAGATGTATGAAAAACTGCGAGGCAGTAATCCCCAAACACTTCTCTCATCCTAAACATAAACCATTTACATCAAGTTGGCGGTTAGGGCGGGGGCCAGGAGGCAAATACCTGCAGCTGGGGTATTTTCCTGCAGCTGGAGATGGAGCCGGGGACATACCTTCCATTTTAATTCCTTCTTTCTGTTCTACATACTTCCTAAAGCAGAGATTCTATTAACTAAGAACTGGGAATAAGCAAGCAAGCAAACAAACAAAAAAACTGTGATTTTGCAGAAATGACTGAAAACGGAAATTCACTTACTTCCTGTACTGCACCGGGGGCTTCGAAGTGATGAAAGGTCTAAGCAGGGTCTGTCCTCGACCCTCCCAGCACCAGACCGTCGGGTAGTACGTTTCTGTAACCACCGGACAGTGGTCTTGAAGGAAGCGGCTGAAACTCTCACCCCCCGTCACTAACTGGGGTTTCTGAAGGGAAAAGCAGTATCAGAGAAGGGCCCAGAGCAAAGTTTCTGCCAACCGTAAACCAGAAACCGGCAGACTTGCCTCTCGCGCGCGCGCTCCCTCCGATTACATCTCTTTCTGGAGGGCTGACGCAAAAAATTTACGGTCACAGAGGACTGAAACGGGGGTTTCGCCAATGCCACGAGGGGAAGGCGAGAATCGCGATAAGGGAGTTTGTTTGTTTGTTTGTTTTTACCTCCGCCTCCCGGGTTCAGGGGATTCTCCTGCCTCAGCCTCCCGAGTAGCTGGGATTGCAGGCGTCCGCCACCACGCCCGGCTAATTTTTTGTAATTTTAACGAGGTTTCACCATTTTGGTCAGGCTGGTCTCCAACTCTTGACCTCAGGTGATCCACCCGCCTCGGGCTCCCAAAGTGCTGAGATTACAGGCGTGACCAACCATGCCCTGCCGGGAGTCATTTTCAAAAGCGCCACGGCGTTCCCGAGTGCGCCGCCGGCTTCGCGATCGGTGACCGGGCAGCGCCGCAGCGCTGAGGTCAGCAGGGTTCAGGCTTCGCTCCGAGGACCACCCCGCCGGGACCCCCAGGGGGCGGGCGAACGGGCGGGGGCTGTTGGCTTTCCCGCGCGCGCTGGGGGCGGCCGCTCGGGAGCAGCTCGCCGCCTGTCCCCAGGGCTGCCGACCGCCCCTGGGAGCGCAGCCTCGCGCCGCGCCCGCTACCCTCGCTCCCGGCCCAGCAGCCCGCGGCCCTGCGCCACCCCCGGCTCACCTTGGCAATGCTGCTCAGGTAGTAGCAGGCATAAGCGACACTGAAGCCCAGGATCAGGGATAAGCCCACCCCCGAGCCGAAGAACCCCACCCGGACTTGGTGTTCCAGGTAGAGGGAGAGCTCCCGGGACAACATCCGCAGATCCATGGCCAGGCACTGCCTGGCCCCCGGAGCGCCGCGCGCGGGTCCTGCAGCGGGAGGAGAGCCGGCCGGCGAGCGGGCGAGAGCGGACGCGGAGCCGCTGCTTACCCCGGACTACAGCGTCTCCTGCCTGGCGGAGCTTGGCTTCCGACAACGGGCGGGGCGGAGCGGCCCAGGGAGGCGTAGCCCGAGGGTCCGACCGCCGCCAGCTCCGCCCCGGCCTCCTGGAGCCGCCCCCACTGCCAGCCACTCAGGAACCTTCCAGAAGCGCGGTTCCAAGACCGGCCGCCGGGAGGGCGGGCGGACCGGGTTCTCCCAGCGAGGTCGTAGTGGGCGACGGGGATCCCCAAGGGTGGGCGGAGAGCTGACGGGTCGGCAGCGCTGGTTAAGGCCCCGCACCTGCTGCCCCAGTGACCTTGAACGATTCCGCTCTGCGGCAGGTGTCCCTAAACTAGCGATTTAGGGTGTCAGGTAAGTATGCCTTGCATTCAAAGCTTTGGGGAGTTAATGCCAAAGATATGTTAGCAAGTAAGAATCCCACATCCTCTAGACATTTGCGTTGGTCCTCAAGACTATGGAAAGAGAAAAAATATTCTATGAGCATTGAACAGTGAGGACATCATACTCGACTCTGAATCACTCTGTGAATCTTTTTAGTTGCTAAGTGTCACTTAAATGAAAAGTGGTCTCTGAAAATAAATGAAAATGTCAGGAATAGCAACCGGGATTCAATTGTTAAAAGCCTATTTGTGGTTCATTAATGCTTTGAATTTAGAGACTTATGGAAATTCACACCGATTACCTAATGTACAGACAAGAAACCATTTATGAAGTAGGGTCTCCTAGGCTTATTTATGGCAATATGATAAATCAGGATACTTATGGGTATCTGAAATGGTTAGAAGATTTAATAGCCTGTGCTTATTGTTATGAACTCCTCCCTCAGAGAGGTAGGAAGAATGGCAAGACTTAGACAAAAGAAGGGAAAGTCCTGTCTAGATTATGAAAAATGTCACAGGATTGTAAATTAATGATGTAATTTAGATGGCGACGTGAGACGGGCCAGAAGTGAGCAATTTATTTGGCTTCGATTTGGTCGTTTCAACTTGGTGGTTGGCTGCAGCACCCAAAATAATTCAATTACCTTTACTGAGCCTGTTTTTTTTCTTGTTTTAATAATCTGTAGTGTAACAATTTCTACTTTATAGAGTTCCCGAGAGGACAAAATAGTGTATGTACTGGACTCCACGTGAGCAGAAGTAATTTTCACGCTCTGGCTCTCACACCTGAGCACACACAGCAAACGTGAATGCATATGCTGGTTGCCATACTTGAAACTTCATAGCATTCTTCATAACCCCTGCACCAGCCTTCTGCACTACCTACCAATAAATGCATGCATATTTCAGTTTAAGTTTGTTCTGTTTTTTGTTTTTTGTTTTTTTTTTTGAGGCAGAGTTTTGCTCTTGTTGCCCAGGCTGGAGTGCAATGGCGAGATCTCGGCTCACTGCAACTTCCACCTCCCGGGTTCAAGCGATTCTCTTGCCTCAGCCTCCCGAGTAGCTGGGATTACAGGCATGCCCCACCACGCCCAGCTAATCTTGTATTTTTAGTAGAGACAGGGTTTCACCATGTTGACCAGGCTGGTCTCGAACTCCTGATCCAACCGCCTTGGCCTCCCAAAGTGCTGGTGAGAGGTGACAACGTGCTAGCAGCCCTCGCTCGCTCTCGGCACCTCCTCAGGCCATGGCATTCATTCTGGCCGCGTTTGAGGAGCCCTTCAGCCCGCCGCTGCACTGTGGGGGCCCTTCTCTGGGCTGGCTGAGGCTGGAGCCAGCTCCCTCTGCTTGCAGGGAGGTGTGGAGAGAGAGGCGCCGGCGGGAACCGGGGCTGCTGTGCGAGGTGATCGCTGGCCAGCGCGAGTTCTGGGTGGGTGTGGGCTGGGCGGGCCCTGCACTCGGAGCGCCGGCTGGCACCGCGGGCTCTGGCCAGTGAGGGGCTTAACACCCAGGCCAGCAGCTGCGGAGGGTGCCCAGGGTCCACCAGCAGTGCCAGCCCGCCAGCGCTGCACTCGAATTCTTGCTGGGCCTCAGCTGCCTCCCCACGGGGCAGGGCTCAGGACCTGCAGCCCACCATGCCTGAGCCGCATCTCCTGCCCCACCGTGGGCTTCTTCCGGGCAGAGCCTCCCCCACGAGCGCTGCCCCCTGCTCTGCCGCGCCAGGTTCCATCGCCAGGTTCCAAGGGCTGAGGAGTGTGGGGCTGAGGGGCAGGACTGGCTGGTGGCTGCGGCCCTGGTATGGGATCCACTAGGTGAAGCCAGCTGGGCTCCTGAGTCTAGTGGGGACTTGGAGAACCTTTATGTCTAGCTAAGAGATTGTAAATACACCAAGGAGCACTCTGTGTCTAGCTCAAGGTTTGTAAATGCACCAATCAGCACTCTGTATCTAGCTAATCTGGTGGGGACTTGGAGAATCTTTATGTCTAGCTAAGGGATTGTAAATACACCAGTCAGCACTCTGTGTCTAGCTCAAAGTTTGTAAATACACCAATCAGCACTCTGTATCTAGCTAATCTGGTGGGGACTTGGAGAATCTTTATGTCTAGCTAAGGGATTGTAAATACACCAGTCAGCACTCTGTGTCTAGCTCAAGGTTTGTAAATACACCAATCAACACCCTGTGTCTAGCTCAAAGTTTGTAAATGCACCAATCAGTGCTCTGTGGGGACTTGGAGAACTTTTGTGTCCAGTTCAGGGATTGTAAATGTACCAATCACCACCCTGTCAAAACGGACCAATCAGCTCTCTGTAAAACAGACCAGTCAGCTTTCTGTAAAATGGGCCAATCAGCAGGATGTGGGTGGGGCCAGATAAGGGAATAAAAGCAGGCTGTCCAGCCAGCAGTGGCAACCCGCTGGGGTCCCCTTGCCGGTGATGGAAGCTTTGTTCTTTTGCTCTTTGCAATAAGTCTTGCTGCTCACTCTTTGGGTCTGCCCTGCCTTTATGAGCTGTAACACTCACTGTGAAGGTCTGCAGCTTCACTCCTGAGCCAGCGAGACTACAAACCCACCAGAAAGAAGAAACTCTGAACACATCCGCACATCAGAAGGAACCAACTCCGGACATGCCGCTTTTAAGAACTGTAACACTCACCGCGAGGGTCCGCGGCTTCATTCTTGAAGTCAGTGAGACCAAGAACCCACCAATTCCGGACACACTGGGATTACAGGCAGGAGCCACTGTGCCTGGCCAAATTTAAGTTTAAAGTGAAAATATCATCAAATAAAATGTTTGTCTGAGCTTGGGCACTATAACAAAATACCTTAGTCTAGGTGACTTATACATTTATTTCTCACTGTTCTGGAGGCTGAAAGTCTGAGATCAGGGTGCTGATGTGGTTGGGTTTTGGTGAGGGCCCTTTTTTGCCTTGCGGATGGCTTCTCTTTTGCTGTGTCTGCCCACGGTAGAGAAAGGAAGCTCTGATGTCTCTTCCTCTTCTTTTACAGGCACCAATTCCATCATAGGGACCCTGTCCTCATGATCTCACCTAAACCTAACTACTTCCTAAAGGCCGTGCCTCCTAATACCATCACCTTGAGGGGCTAGGGCTCCAACATATGAAGGTGGAGGTGGGGGATACAAACATTGATTCCTATAATATTTTATAGCCATCATGGTGTGTAGAAAATGTACTGACCTAGGAGTAAAAAACAGCTCTGAACTTATCCACCAAACTTAGGCAAATCATTTACTCTTTGGGGGCCTCAGTTCCTTGTCTGTAAAATGAAATGATTGAGTTGGAGGTTGTCCAAGTTTATTTCCTGTTAGAAAAACATTCGCCATCTTTCTTTAGAACTACTATTTTGGCTGGGCGCAGTGGCCCACGCCTGTAATCCCAGCACTTTGGGAGGCCGATGCAGTTGAATCACTTGAGGTCAGGAGTTCAAGACCAGCCTGACCAACATGGTGAAACCGCATCTCTACTAAAAATACAAGAAAATTAGCTGGGCATGGTGGTGGGTGCTTGTAATCCTAGCTACTCGGGAGGCCGAGACAGGAGAATTGCTTGAACCCAGGAAGGCGGAGGTTCCAGTGAGCCAAGAGCGTGCCACTGCACTCCAGCCTGGGCGACAGAGGGAAACTCTGTCTCAAAAAAAACAAAAAACCAAGTAACTGTTATTCCCAATTTATACATGAGGAAATGAGAGCTCAGAAAGTTTAATTCATTCATTCAATCAGTTTCTTCTTGGGTGATTACAGGGCACTGAGGATCCAATCATAATAATACTTAGAGTCTAGTGTGGCAACAGAGGAGTAAGCAGTTACATTACAAAAAGTGTGGTGTCTGGGGATGGTTCCAGATGCAGCAGGTACACAGGGTTCTTAGTAGCAAACAGCAAAAGTCAATTTGGGCTTACCACATGCAGAAAGGAAATTTATTACAATGGTATTTGATAGCTGATGAAACTCCAGAAGGGCCAGAGAACAAGGCTTAGAAGTTGGGAACAATGCCTTTAAAAGTCATGGCGAGGCCGGGCGCGGTGGCTCACGCCTGTAATCCCAGCACTTTGGGAGGCCGAGGCAGGCGGATCACGAGGTCAGGAGATCGAGACCATCCTGGCTAACACGGTGAAACCCCGTCTCTGCTAAAAATACAAAAAAAATTAGCCGGGCGCAGTGGCGGGTGCCTGTGGTCTCAGCTACTTGGGAGGCTGAGGCAGGAGAATGGCCTGAACCCGGAAGGTGGAGCTTGCAGTGAGCCCAGATAGTGCCACTGCACTCCGGCCTGGAGTGCGAAAGAGTGAGACTCTGTCTCAAAAAAAAAAAGTCATGGTGCTGGTCCTGTGATGACAATACTCCTGCTCTCTCTGGGCTACACTCCATGGTTTTTGGCATCCAGACCAGCTACACTGGGCACGAGGCTGTGTTCTAAATCCCTGACACTGTTGCCTCTGGAAACAGGGTGTTACCACCTCTGCCCCCTCACTACAATGGATTATCCCTGCTTCTTAATTTCACTGTATCCTTATTTATTCAAAGTCTGTTGTGAGTGGAACTGACTGGTGCAGTCTAGGTTGTATCTCACCTTCCTCCCAACTGTGGAGGTAGGAAAACAAATATCTGGCATTTTCAGTGTCTGTTGGGGGGGCATGCACGCTGCTTCATTTGGTGAAGAATCCCCAAACACAGATGAAGGTTCAGATGCTGGACAGTCAAAAGGAATGCAAATGTTTACCTCAAGCGTGTAATGGAGCAACTTAGCCACATCAAACAGCCTAGGGAAGATCAGAAAAGACTTCCTGAGAGAGATGTGAGCAAAGACCTAGATAAGAAGAGATGAAGGTGAAGAGTTTGTATAGGACGATTGAACTGCATGTGCAAGGGTCTGAAGATAGAAGCAAATATCAAGTGAAATAAGTTTCCATAGCAAATGAGTGGGGTTTGAACCAAAGACTGGGTGGTTCCAAAACCCGTTTTGGGAATTACAATGCTACATTACAAAATATTACCTTTGTGATGAAGAAACAAAGAAAATGAAATCATTGCTTCAAAATTTTTTAAGACACTTGCTTAGAATATGCTTATGTTTTTAATTTTTGTAAACTAATGAAATTCTTTTTTTTTTTTTTTTTTTTTTTTTTGAGATGCAACCTCTCTGTGTCGCCCAGGCTGGAGTGCACTGGTGTGGTCTTGGCATACTGCAACCTCCGCCTTAGCCTCCCAAGTTAACTGGGATTACAGGCGTGCACCATCACGCCCAGCTAATTTTTGTATTTTTAGTAGAGACGGTTTCACCATATTGGCCAGGCTGGTCTAGAAATCCTGACCTCAAGTGATCCGCCCACCTGAGCCTTCCGGAGTTCTAGGATTACAGGCGTGAGCCACTGCACCTGGCCTTGAAATACTTTATTGGATAAATACAATACTAAACAAAATTCATTCAAATACTTTCCCCAAAAAATCCATTTTTGCCCAGGTGCAATAGCTCGCACCTCTGATCCCAGCACTTTGGGAAGCCTAGTTGGGAGGATTGCTTTAGTCCAGGAGTTTGAGACCAGCCTGGGCAATATAGTGAGACCTTATTTCTACAAAAAATGTGAAAATTAGCCAGGTGTGGTAGTGCATGCCTGTAGTCCCAGCTACTTGGGAGGCTAAGGTGGGAGGATCGTTTGAGCCCAGGAGTTCAAGACTGCAGTGAGGGGTATTCACACCACTGCACTCCAGCCTGGGTGACAGAGTGAGACCCTGTCTCAAATATATAAAGCCTTTCTATTCAGGCCAATGACAAACACACAAAAAATAGATATGCTAGTTTAACATAATTGGCTGATTTTTTTTTTTTTTTTTTTTGAGACAGAGTCTCTGTCGCCAGGCTGGAGTGCAGTGGCGTGATCTTGGCTCACTGCAACCTCTGCCTACCTGGTTCAAGCGATTCTCCTGCCTCAGCCTCCCAAGTGGCTGGGATTACAGGCAAGTGCCACCATACCCAGCTAATTTTTATATTTTTAGTAGAGACAAGGTTTCACCATGTTGGCCAGGCTGGTCTTGAACTCCTGACCTCAGGGGATCCACCTGCCTCGGCCTCCCAAAGTGCTGGGATTACAGGCGTGAGCCACTGCACTCGGCCTAATTGGCTGGTTTTATACAGCACTTACATCTTTTAGTCCACAAGTATATTATTAAATGATAGAGAATACCTAATAACTGCCATTTCTACAGAACTAGGAAATAAATTTCTAAGAAAGAAAGATTTTCCAGACCCCACCTTTTATTTATTTATTTATTTTTATTTTTATTTTTTGAAATGGAGTCTCACTCTGTCACAAAGGCTGGAACGCAGTAGTGCAATCTTGGCTCACTGCAACCTTTGTCTCCTGGGTTCAAGCAATTCTCCTGTCTCAGTCTTCTGAGTAGTTGGGATTGCAGGTGCCTGCCACCATGCCCGGCCAATCTTTTTGCATTTTTAGTAGAGATGAGTTTCACCATGTTGGCCAGGCTGGTCTTGAACTCCTGACCTCAAATCATGCGCCCACCTTGACCTCCCAAAGTGCTGGGATTACAGACATGAGCCACTGTGCCCAGCCAGACCCTATCTTTTATACCCACCCCAGCAATCTAACTCTAAAGAGGATAAAGCCAATGACTTTCCTCACAAGAGCTCACGACTTATGTCAGTTTGGTGTCATAATCTTTCTTTCTTTCTTTTTCTTTTTTGACAAGGTCTTGCTCTGTCACTCAGGCTAGCACGCCATGGTGTGATTACGGCTTACTGCAGCCTCGACCTCCCAGGCTCAAGTGATCCTCCTGCCTCAGCCTCCCAAGTAGCTGGGACCACAGGCCCATGCTACCATGTCTGGCTAAGTTTTTTCTTTTTTGTAGAGACTGGGTCTCTCTGTGTTGCCCAGGCTGATCTCGAACTCCTGGGCTCAAGCAGTCCTCCTGCCTTGCCCTCCCAAAGTGCTGGGATTACAGGTGTGAGCCACTGCGCCTGGCGTCACCCTAGTCTTTATAATCCAATGCTATTATGTTTATTCTTCTGTGTACTCTGCTAGCATTATCACAAAAACCAAGATATGGTCCTAGTTTCTGCGATTTTAGCACAGTGCTTATACAGGAAGTTGTTTCTTTTTAAAAATCCTGATCAAGTCTGTACCTGAAGCAACAGACCTAAAGCAGCACAGTTGACCTTTATAGGTTGGTATAAAATGCTCATGAAGCTCTTTGTCATTTTTTTTCTAACTCTATTTGTATTTCAAAGGAGAAATCAGAATTGCGTAGAGAATGTGTGGTAGGCAGACTCTAAGGAGACTCCCAGTGATGTCTGCCTCTTGGTTCCCTTCTCCTGGAGTGTATATAGGACCTGTGATTCATTTCCAACCAATACAGTAGAGATAGCAAAGGTAATGGGATGTTAACAGTCCTGTGATTACACTATGTTATATAAGACTCCTTAGCAGACTGGAGCTAGACTGTCCTTTCAGCCTTGAGGAAGCAGCCATGTGAACTGCCCTGGAGAAAGCCACATAGCAGCGAACTGTAGGCAGCCTCTGGGATCTATGGGTGGCCTCCATCAGACAACTGCAAAACACTGGTGACCTGAGTCCTGCAAGTGCAAGGAAATGAATTCTGCCAACAACCTGAATGAGTGTGGAAGGAAATTCTTTCCCAGTCAAATCTCCAGATGAAAATATAGCATGGTCAACATTTTAACTTCAGCCTTGTGAGCCCCTGATTAGAGGACCCAGTTAAGTTGTACCTGGACCTGTGACCCATGGGAACTGCTAGATAAGAAATGTGTTGTTTGAAGCTGCTGTTTGTGGTAATTTGTTATGCAGCAATAGAAACCTAATAGAGAATATAAAAGGGTCCTACAAAATCATTTAAAGATTAATAAATATTAATGGCTCATTTTTTTGCCCACCAATGTATCTATTATAGGAATATTTTATATTTATTATTATTATTTTTTGAGATAGGGTCTTGCTCTGTCACCCAGACTGGGGTGCAATGGTGTGAACACCTCTTACTGCAGCCTTGAATCAGTCTTGGGGTCAAGCAATCCTCCCCACTCAGCCTCCTGAGTAGCTGGGACTACAGGTGTGCATTACCACACCCAACTTATTTTTTTGTTTTTGTTTTTGTTTTCATAGAGACAGGGTCTCGCTATGTTGCCCTGACTGGTCTTGAACTCCCGGCCTCAAGCAATCCCCCCATCTCAGACTCCCAAAGTGCTGAGATTACAAGCCTGAGCCACCAAGCCCATCTGGAATATGTTTAATAAATTAAAGATCTCTGGGCAAGGCGTGGTGACTCACGCCTGTAATCCCAGCACTTTGGGAGGCTGAGGCGGGCAGATCATGAGGTCAGGAGATTGAGACCATCCTGGCTAACATGGTGAAACCCCGTCTCTACTAAAAATACAAAATATTAGCCAGGCGTGGTGACAGGCACCTGTGGTTCCAGCTACTCGGGAGGCTGAGGCAGGAGAATGGCGTGAACCCGGGAGGTAGAGCTTGCAGTGAGCCAAGATTGCGCCACTGCACTCCAGTCTGGGCGACAGAGCAAGACTCTGTCTCAAAAAAAATTAATAAATAAATTAAAGATTTCTGGCTGGGCACGGTGGCTCATGCCTGTAATCCCAGCACTTTGGGAGGCCGAGGTGGGCGGATCGCCTGAGGTCAGAAGTTCAAGACCAGCCTGGCCAACATGGTGAAACCCCGTCTCTACTAACAGTACAAAAATTAGCCGGGCATTGTGGTGGGCACCTGTAATCCCAGCTAATCGGGAGGCTGAGGCAGGAGAATTGCTTGAACCCGGGAAGTGGAGGTTGTAGTGAGCCAAGATGGTGCCATTGCACTCTAGCCTGGGTGATGAGAAAAAAAACTCCGTCTCAAAAGAAAAAAAAAAACTATCCCTAATCCAATGTCTTCCTGTAGTTACCGGTCCACCCGTCCTCCACATCATCACCAATATCTTAAAAGAGTAGGGTATCAGACAGAAATTGCATATTGCTTACACAGGGGACTTCGTCAAGATAGGGCCTCTTCTTTTTCTTCTTTTTTGATTTTATTATTTTAAATTGACCCATAATAATTGTACATATTTTTTGGGGTCCAGTGTGATATTTAGATACATGTAAACAATGTGTAATTATCAAATCAGGGTAATTAGCATATCCACGATCTCAAACATTTATCATTTTTTTGTGTTGGGAACATTCAAAACCTGCTCTTCTAGCTATTTAAAAATATGCAATAAATTGTTGCCAATGATAGTCACTCTATTGTGGTATATAAAACTTGAGTTTATTCTTCCTAAGATAGGACTTTTTCTTTCGTGTGACAAAAAGTCTAATGGCAGGTATCCCAGGGTTGTGGCCACAACTCAAAGGATGTCGTCAGTGTCCCTGGCTGCTTCTTTCTGCTGCTCAGTTTGTGGTTACTTTTATGACTCCCCCAATCATTTCAACTGCGTCTCAGGCAGGTGCTTGCAGAGGTGATCTCCTGTTTAAGGAGCTATCTCAGACAGCCCACTCAATGACCTGCTTATATATCTGATTATATAGAACTGTGTCACATGGCAACATCACCTCTATAGGTCTTTGGGAAAGATAGTTATTAGTTGGGTACTTCCCTCAACAAATCTGGGCTTGGTTAGTGAGCAAGATGGTGTCATAGTCTCTTCGGGCTGCTATAACAAAATACCTTAGACTGGGTAATTTATAAACAATAGAAATTTATTTCTCACAGTTCTGGAGGTTTAGAGGTCCAAGATCCAAGATCAAGACACCAGCCGACTTGGTGTCTGATGAGGGCTCCATTCCTCATAGATGGCACCTTTTTGCTGTGTTCTTACATGGTAGATGTTGCAAAAGGGCTCCCTCAAGCCTCTCTTTTTATGATGATTATTATTTTCGAGAAGGAGTCTCGCTCTGTCACCCAGGGTGGAGTGCAGTGGCATGATCTCAGCTCACTGCAACCTCTGCCTCCTGGGTTCAACTGATTCTCCTGCCTCAGCCTCTCAAGTAGCTGGGATTACAGGCACCTGCAACCACACCTGGCTAAGTTTTGTAATTTTAGTTGAGACAGGATTTCGCCATGTTGGCCAGGCTGGTCTCGAACTCCTGGCCTCAAGTGATCCGCCTGCCTCAACCTCCCAAAGTGCTGAGACTACAGGAGTGAGCCACTGCACCCAGCTCAAGCCTCTCTTACAAAGGCACTAATCCCATTGCCCTCATCACCTAATGACCTACTAAAGACTCTACTTCTTAATACTATCACATTGGAGATTGTCAACACATGAATTTTTTGGGGGACAAACATTCAGATCACAGCAATCTATGTGCCTTGCTCTTGGACTTTGCAGCCTCAAGAACTGTGACTAAGGTATCTTGATATAGCAGCTCAAATGGACTAAGATGGTTGGAAAGAATGAATATTGGATCAAGAACTAGCCATCTAGGCCAACGTGGTTGCACTATCTCACCTTCCTTGAATTCCTTCATTCTTCAGTCTATTTATTGTAGTCTGATTTGTGCCACCATGAAGCTTCTGAAATTACTCTTTTCAAGGTCATCAGTGTCTTCTTTGTTCCTGTGTCCTTTAGATCCTTTTGGTTTTCATGTTTTCCTTTCTTCAGCTCATATTTCTCCTCCAAGCTTCCAAATTATGTTTAAAAAAATTAACACTGGGCTGGGCGCAGTGGCTCATGCCTGTAATCCCAGCACTTTGGGAGGCCAAGGCGGGTGGATCACCTGAGGTCAAGAGTTCAAGACCAGCCTGGCCAACATGGTGAAACCCCGTCTCTGCTAAAAATAAAAAAAAATTAGCCGGGCGTCGTGGTGTGCGCCTGTAGTCCTGGCTACTCAGGAGTCTGAGGCGGGAGAATTGCTTGAACTCAGGAGACGCAGGTTGCAGTGAGCAGAGATTGCGCCATTGCACTCCAGCCTGGGAGACGGAGTAAGACTCTGTCTAAAAAAAACCAACCATGCCATGCTTTTGTTGTTCTCTGTCTCAGTGAATGGCTCTACCCTTTCACTTGGTTGCCCAAGCCAGAAAGCTGTAATTGCACTGGTCCAGGTCACCATCTTCTCTCAATATTAGTTTGATGGTCTGCCAAACAATTTCCCTGACTTAAATCTCATTCATTTCAAATTCATTATTTATAATGTGACTAAATTGCTTTTTGTGAAATCCAAATTTGATCATGTCACTCCCTCCTTTAAACTCTAATAGCTTCTCATTGCTATTAGGATAAATTTCAACACAGTCTTGCAGGCCCTGTACTTCTCTCTCTTGTTCTTTGTTGAAGCCATGCAGATCTTTTGGTTTCTCCCGTGTTTCATGCTTTCCCCCTCTTTTGCTTATGGGCTTTCATGTATGCAGTCCCTTTTACCTAGAAATTTGGAATTCTCTTTTTTACTTTCACCTCCTGAGTGAATTAGCCAACTTGTACTTACCTTTCAACCCTTGGTTAAAAATATTTCTTTGATCCATTAAAATGGACTTAGGTGACCCTCTCTGGGTTTATTCCCATCAAATACACTTATCCTTCTGAATTGTATGTACCTGAGTATTGGTTTTGATTTCCCACCGGATTATAAGTTTCTGGGGTGCAGTGACTGTCTTTCTCATTCATCAATCAACCTCCAGCGTGTAGGTACTTTATTTTTGTCTAGCTTCTTTCACTCAGCATAATTATTTTGAGATTCATCCAGGCTGTTGCATGTTTCAATATTCATTTCTTTTTATTGCGGAGTATTATTCTATTGTATGACTATACTGCAAGATGCTGATCTATTCACCTGTTGAAGGACAGATGATATTTTTGCCAGTTTTCAACTATTACAAATAAAGCTGGCCAGGCGTGGTGGCTCACGCCTGTAATCCCAACACATTGGGAAGCCGAGGCAGGCGGATCACGAGGTCAGGAGATTGAGACCATCTTGGCTAACACGGTGAAACCCCATCTCTACTATAAATACAAAACATTAGCCGGGCGTGGTGGCGGGCACCTGTAGTCCCAGCTACTCGGGAGGCTGAGGCAGGAGAATGGCGTGAACCCAGGAGGCAGAGCTTGCAGTGAGCCGAGATTGCACCACCGCACTCCAGCCTGGGCAACAGAGTGAAACTCCGTCTCAAAAAAAAGCTGTTGTGAACATTTGTGTACGAAACTTTGTGTGAATATGGAGACTTCAAAAGCATTGTGGAAAAATGGAATTAAAAGATAAAAATTAAAAATGCAAACTTTATTTCCCAACATAAGCTCCATAAAGTTTAAGACACTTTTGTAAGCAATGATTCTAGCCATTTTGTCCATCCCTAAGAACGGAGGGTACTGGGAATTTAACCATATTGATACAGTCTTTTTTACACTAAAGAAGAAGAAAAATGGGTGCCCTTTATTGAAGTAAAATGGGTGCCCTTTAAATATATATATACTTTTTGACAGCCAGGCGCGGTGGCTCATGCCTGTAATCAGCACTTTGGGAGGCTGAGGCAGGCAGATCACTTGAGGTCAGGAGTTTAACACCAGCCTGGCCAACATGGCAAAACTCTGTCTCTACTAAAAATACAAAAATTAGCTGGGTGTGGTTGTATGTGCCTGTAATCCCAGCTACTAGGGAGGCTGAGGCAGGAGAATTACTTGAACCCAGGAGGCAGAGGTTGCAGTGAGCCGAGATCATGTCTCTGCACTCTAGCCTGGGCAACAGCGTAAGGCTCCATCTAAAAAAAAAAAAATTTATATGTACACACACACACACACACACACACACACACACACACACACACACAGAGCAAGAGAGAGAGAGAGAGAGACAGGATTGGCCTTGCTCTGTTGCCCAGTCCGGAGTGCAGTAGCATGATCTAGGCTTACTGCAACCTCCATCTCCTGGGCTTAAATGATCCTTCCACCTCAGCCTCCTGAGTAGCTGGGACTACAGGCATGTGCTACCATGCCTGCCTAGCTTTTTGATTTTTCTGTAGAGATGGGATCTTGTTATTCATGACCAGGCTGGTCATGAATTCCTGGGATCAAGCGATCCTCCCACCTTGGCCTCCCAAAGTGCTGGGATTATAGGCCTTAAAGATTTTTTAAGATTAGGAAACAAACGATTTTTTAAGGTTAGTAAACAAAAAGAAGTTAGGCAACAAGAAAAAGCCAAAGCAGCACTGTAGGTTGGATGCCTAATGATTTCCCTTAAAAACTCTCACAAAATATCCCTTGTTTGAGGAGAGGAATGAGTAGAAACACTGTTGTGGTGGAGAAGAACTCTCTGGTGAGGTTTTCTGGACATTATTCTCAAAACACTCTTGTAATAAGCAGATGTTATTGTTTTTTGGCTCTCCAGAAAGTCAACAAGCAAAATGCCTCCAGCATCTCAAAAAACTGTTGCCATGACCTTTGCTTGTGACCGGTCCACTTTTGCTTTGACTGGACCACTTCCACCTCTTGGTAGCCATTGCTTTGATTGTACTTTGTCTTTAGGATTGTACTGGTAAAGTTGTGTTCCATCGCTTGTTGCAATTCTTTGAGAAAATGCTTCAGGGTCTTGATTCTATTTGTTTAAAGTTTCCTTTGAAAGCTCTGCTCTTGTCTGCAGCTGATGTGAGTAAAATAGTTTTGGCACCCATTCAGTGGAGAGTTTGCTTGATTTTAATTTTTCAGTGGAATTGTGTAAGCTGAACCGAGATGTTTATAATGTATATAAATTTTTTGAGATCATACTTTCCTACAGCCTTGAACTCCTAAGCTCAAGTGATCATCTCGCCTCAGCCCCTGAAGTAGGTGGGAGCTGGCTACCGGCGTGTGCACCCACACCTGACTAATTTTTATATTCTTTTAAACAGACTGGATCTTACTATGTTACCCAGGCTGGTCTTGAACTCCTGGCCCCAAGCCATTCTCCCACCTCAGCCTCCCATGTAAGCCTCCTGAGGGAATAAAGGTGTGAGCCACAGCACCTGGCTGGTATTGCCTATTTTTGTGCTGTTAATAGTTGGTCCTCTTCAATTAGGGCATGAACAAGATTAATTTTTGTTTTTACAAATTGAGCTGGAGGGTCTGCTGCTGTAGGCTTTTCTACATCATCTCGTCCTTTCTTTTTTCTTTTTTTTGAGATGGAGTTTCGCTCTTGTTGCCAAGGCTGTAGTGCAATGGTGCAATCTCGGCTCACTGCAACCTCTGCCTCCTGGGTTCAAGAGATTCGCCTGCCTCAGCCTCCTGAGTAGCTGGGATTACAGGCATGTGCCATCGCGTGCAGCTAATTTTGTATTTTTAGTAGAGACAGGGTTTCTCCATGTTGGTCAGGCTGGTCTCAAACTCCTGACCTCAGGTGGGCCCATCTCGTCCTTTCTTAAAATGAGTTATCCATTTAAAAACTGCTGATTACTTTGGGGCATTGTCCCCATAAATGTCTCATTAAGCATCATTGATTTCGCCATTCTTCCATCTAAGCATCTAAGCCTCACCATAAATATGATATTTGTCCTTGCTTTGATTTTTTTTTTTTTTTTTTTTTTTTGAGACGGAGTCTCGCTCTTTCGCCCAGGCTGGAGTGCAGTGGCACGATTTCGGCTTACTGCAAGCTCCGCCTCCCGGGTTCAAGCCATTCTGCTGCCTCAGCCTCCCGAGTAGCTGGGACTACAGGCGCCCGCCACCACGCCCGGCTATTTTTTGGATTTTTATTGGAGACGGGGTTTCACCATGTTAGCCAGGATGGTCTCAATTTCCTGACCTCGTGATCCACCCGCCTCGGCCTCCCAAAGTGCTGGGATTACAGGTGTGAGCCACTGTGCCCGGCTGTTCTTGCTTTGATTTTAATAGAATTCATGTTGCTCTAATAGGGACTCTTTTCTTTTCTTTCTTTCTTTCTTTTTTTTTTTTGAGACAGAGGCTTGCTCTGTCACCCAGGCTGGAGTGCAGTGGCACAATCTCAGCTCACTGCAACCTTTACCTCCCGGGTTCAAGTGATTCTTTTGCCTCAGCCTCCCGAGTAGCTAGGACTACAAGCACATGCCACCACGCCTGGCTAATTTTTGTATTTTTAGTAGAGACAGGGTTTCACCATGTTGGCCAGGCTGACCTCGAACTCCTGACCTCAAATGATCCATCCACCTCAGCCTGCCAAAGTGCCGGGATTACAGGCGTGAGCCACGGCTCCCAGCCAGGGACTCTTCAAACTAATGTCTTATCCTTCATAGTGCTTCAAACTAGATCCTGTTCAGACATGTTATAACAAGTCAGTAGGAGTTAATTTTGGTACACAAAAAATGGAACTCCATGCAGTTTTTTCATAATACACATTTTCCATGAACATTTTCAAGTCTCCTTGTGTATTTTCTTTCCTTTTGGGTAAGTACTGAAGAGTGGAATGGCTGGATCATATGGCAGTGTATGATTAAGTGTTGATTTTAAGAACATGCTGGCTGGCAAGGTGGCCTAATAGGAACAGCTCCCGTCTGCAGCTTCCAGCGAGATTGATGCAGAAGGCGGGTGATTTCTGCATTTCCAACTGAGGTACCTGGTTCATCTCACTGGGACTGGTTGGACAGTGGGTGCAGCCCACGGAGGGCAAGCTGAAGCAGAGTAGGGCATTGCCTCACTCAGGAAGCACAAGGGGTCGGTGGATCTCTCTCCCCAAGCCAAGGGAAGCTGTGAGAGACTGTACTGGGAGGAACGGGGTACTCCGGACCAGATACTGTGCTTTTCCCACAGTCTTCACAACCAGCAGACCAGGAAATTTCCTCCGGTGCCTATGCCACCAGGGCCCTGGGTTTCAAGCACAAAACTGGGTGGTCATTTGGGCAGACACCGAGCTAGCTGCAAGAGTTTTTTTTTCATACCCCGGTGGCATCTGGAACACCAGCAAGACAGAACCGTTTACTCCCCTGGAAAGGGGGCTGAAGCCAGTGAGCCAAGTGGTCTGGCTCAGCGGGTCCCATCCCCACAGAGCCCAGCAAGCTAAGATCCACTGGCTTGAAATTCTTGCTGCTAGCACAGCAGTCTGAGGTTGACCTGGGATGCTCAAGCTTGGTGGGGGGAGGGGCATCCGCCATTGCTGTGGCTTGAGTAGGCGGTTTTACTCTCACAGTGTAAACAAAGCCGCCCGGAAGTTCAAACTGGGTGGAGGCCCTCTGCAACTCAGCAATGACACTGCAGCCAGACTGCCTCTCTAGATTCCTCCTCTCTGGGCAGGGCATCTCTGAAAAAAAGGCAGCAGCCCCAGTCAGGGACTTATAGATAAAACCCCCACCTCCCTGGGACAGAGTACCTGGGGGAAGGGGCAGTTGTGGGCACATCTTCAGCTGACTTAAATATCCCTGTCTGACAGCTGTGAAGAGAGCAGTGGATCTCCGAGCACAGCGTTCGAGCTCTGATAAGCGACAGACTGCTTCCTCAAGTGGGTCCCTGACCCCCATGTATCCTGACTGGGAGACACCTCCCAGTAGGGGCTGACAGACACCTCATACAGGAGAGTGCTGGCTGGCATTTGGCAGGTGCCCCTCTGGGACGAAGCTTCCAGAGGAAGGAACAGACAGCAATCTTTGCTATTCTGCAGCCTCTGCTGGTGATACCCAGGCAAACAGGGTATGGAGTGGACCTCTAGCAAATGCCAGCAGACCTGCAGCAGAGGTGCCTGACTGTTAGAAGGAAAACTAACAAACAGAAAGGAATAGTATCAACATCAACAAAAAGGACGTCATCTGAAGGTCACCAACATCAAAGACAAAAGGTAGATAAATCCACGGAGATGGGGAGAAACCAGCACAAAAAGGCTGAAAATTCCAAAAACCAGAATGCCTCTTCTTCAAAGGATCACAACTCCTCGCCAGCAAGGGAACAAAACTGGATGGAGAATGAGTTTGACGAATTGACAGAAGTAGGCTTCAGAAGGTCAGTAATAACAAACTCCTCCAAGCTAAAGGAGCATGTTCTAACCCAATGCAAGGAAGCTAGGAAAATTGAAAAAAGGTTAGATGAATTGCTAACTAGAAAAACCTATTTAGAGAAGAACATAAATGACCTGATGGAGCTGAAAAACATAGCACGAGAACTTCGTGAAGCATACACAAGTATCAATAGCTGAATCGATCAAGCGGAAGATGGGATATCAGAGACTGAAGATCAACTCAATGAAATAAAGTGAGAAGACAAGATTAGAGAAAAAAGAGTGAAAAGAACAAAGCCTCCAAGAAATATGGGACTATGTGAAAAGACCAAATATACGTTTGATTGGTGTACCTCAAAGTGACGGGGAGAATGGAACCAAGTTGGAAAACACTCTTCGGGATATTATCCAGGAGAACTTCCCCAACCTAGTAAGGCAGGCCAACATTCAAATTCAGGAAATACAGAGAACACCACAAAGATACTCCTCGAGAAGAGCAACCCCAAGACACATAATCATCAGATTCACCAAGGTTGAAATGAGGAAAAAATGTTAAAGGCAGCCAGAGAGAAAGGTCGGTTTACCCACAAAGGAAACCCATTAGAAGGGGAAGCCCATTAGACTAACACTGGATCTCTCGGCAAAAACCCTACAAGCCAGAAGAGAGTGGGGGCCAATATTCAACATTCTTAAAGAAAAGAATTTTCAACCCAGAATTTCATATCCAGCCAAACTAACCTTTATAAGCAAAGGAGAAATAAAATCATTTTCAGACAAGCAAATGCTGAGAGATTTTGTGACCTCCAGGCCTGCCTTATAAGAGCTCCTGAAGGAAGCACTAAACATGGAAAGGAACAACTGGTACCACCCGCTGAAAAACATGCCAAATTGTAAAGACCATTGACGCTATGAAGAAACTGCATCAACTAACAGGAAAAATAACCAGCTAGCATCATAATGACAGGATCAAATTCACACATACCAATATTAAACTTAAATGTAAACAGGTTAAGTGCCCCAATTAAAAGACACAGACTGGCAAATTGGATAGAGTCAAGACCCATTGGTGTGCTGTATTCAGGAGACCCATCTCATGTACAAAGACACACATAGGCTCAAAATAAAGGGATGGAGGAATATTTACCAAGCAGATAGAAAGCAAAAAAAGGCAAGGGTTGCAATCCTAGTCTCTGATGAAACAGACTTTAAACCAACAAAGATCAAAAGAGATAAAGAAGGGCATTACATAATGGTAAAGGGATCAATGCAACAAGAAGCGCTAACTATCCTAAATATATATGCACCCAATACAGGAGCACCCAGATTCATAAAGCAAGTTCTTAGAGACCTACAAAGAGACTTAGACTCCCACACAATAATAGTGGGAGACTTTAACACCCCACTGTCACTGTTAGACAGATCAACAAGACAAAATTAACAAGGATATCCAGGACTGGAACTCAGCTCTGGACCAAGCAGACCTAATAGACATTTACAGAACTCTCCACCCCAAATCAATAGAATATACATTCTTCTCAGCACCACATTGCGCTTATTCTAAAATTCTAATATTGTTATGTGTGAATTTGGTCCTGTCATTATGAGGCTAGCTGGTTATTCCACATAATTGGAAGTAAAACACTCCTCAGCAAATGCAAAAGAATGGAAATCATAACAAACAGTCTCTCAGACCACAGTGCAATCAAATTAGAACTCAGGATTAAGAAACTCACTCAAAACCTCACAGCTACATGGGAACTGAACAACGTGTTCCTGAATGACTACTGGGTAAATAAGGAAATTAAGGCAGAAATAAAGATGTTCTTTGAAACCAATGAGAACAAAGACACAATGTACCAGAATCCCAGGACTCATTTAAAGCAGTGTGTAGAGGGAAATTTATAGCACTAAATGCCCACAGAGAAAGCAGGAAAGATCTAAAATCAACATTCTAACATCACAATTAAAATAACTAGAGAGGCCGGGCACGGTGGCTCACGCCTGTAATCCCAGCACTTTGGGAGGCCGAGGCGGGCGGATCACGAGATCAGGAGATCGAGACCATCCTGTCTAGAACGGTGAAACTCCATCTCTACTAAAAATACAACAAATTCGCTGGGCATGATGGTGGGCGCCTGTGGTCCCAGGTACTCGGGAGGCTGAGGCAGCAGAATGGCGTGAACCCAGGAGATGGAGCTTGCAGTGAGCTGAGATCACACCACTGCACTCCAGCCTGAGCCACAGAGTGAGACTCCATCTCAAAAAAAAAAAAAAAAAAAAAAAGGAAAAAAAAAAACCTAGAGAAGCAAAAACAAACAAATTCAAAAGCTAGCAGAAGACAAGAAATAACTAAGATCAGAGCAGAACTGAAGGAGATAGAGACACGAAAAACCCTTCAAAAAAATTAATGAATCCAGGAGCTGGTTTTTTGAAAAAGATCAACTACTTAGATAGACCACTAGTCAGACTAATAAAGAAGAAAAGAGAGAAGAATCAAATAGATGCAATAAAAAATTATAAAGGGGATATCACCAACAATCCCACAGAAATACAAACTACCATCAGATAATACTATAAACACCTCTACGCAAATAAACTAGAAAATCTAGAAGAAATTGATAAATTCCTGGACACATACACTCTCCCAAGGCTAAACCAGGAAGAAGTCGAATCCCTCAACAGACCGATAACAAGTTCTGAAATTGAGGCAATAATTAATAGCCTACCAATCAAAAAAAGTCCAGGACCAGACAGATTCACAGCCGAATTCTACCAGAGGTACAAAGAGGAGCTGGTACTGTTCTTTCTGAAACTATTCCAAACAACAGAAAAAGAGGGAATCCTCCCTCCTTCGTAAAACTCATTTTACGAAGCCAGCATCATCCTGATACCAAAACCTGGCACAGACACAACAAAAAAAGAAAATTTCAGGCCAATATCCCTGATGAACATCGATGCGAAAATCCTCAATAAAATACTAGCAAACAGAAGCCAGCTGAGCACATCAAAAAGCTTATCCACCACGATCAAGTTGGCTTTATCCCTGGGATAAACACTTTGGGAGGCTGAGGTGGGAGGATTGCTTGAGCTCAGGAGTTCGAGACCAGTCCAGCCAGGGAAAATAGTGAGATATATCCCCCAAGAAGCTCCCCCCTGCGCGCCCCCCCCACCCCATCTCTGCCAAAAATACAAAAAACTAGCTGGGCGTGGTTGTGCGTTCCTGAGGTCACAGCTACTCAGGAGGCTGAGGTGGGCAGATCCCTTGAACCCAGGAGGTGGAGGTTGCAGGGAACTGAGATGGCGCCACTGCACTCCAGCCTGGCTGACAGAGTGAGACCCTGTCTCAAAAACAAAGCAAAAAAAAAAAAAAAAAAAACCAAACAAAAAAATTTTATTTCAGTGCATAGTAATTCCTTGGTTACATTTTACGTCCGTTTTGTTGTCTTTTCCCTTGATTATCCATTCCGTTAGCATTTCCCTCCTTTGACTATCAGGAAAAGCAACAGTTTATGCTAACAACGCATGCTAACAGTGCCAACAGTGCTGGCCTGTGGAAACACTGGTTTTAAACCCTATGCAGCATAATGTCATTTGAATAACGGCAACCAGAAACTTCTCTTATAGTCTTTGAATCTTCCTTTGAAGGTTGTATTTTGTAATTAGGGACTGAATTTTTTCGTGAGTGGAGGCAATTATTAATGAGCAAAGTTTGGAGTCTGCCTATCACCCTAATTCTGCATAAAGGCAAGACACACCTTCTAAAAGGCTTTACCGTTGCTCACAACATTCCATACCATGCTGTTCAGCTTAAAAACACACTATTAACCTGCTCTGTCTGGTTTGAAATGTTTTCAATTTACACACAAATACAGAATCTGTGAATGTATTTCTACCTTCGTTAAAAAAGAAGACTAAAAGAATGTGGAATCCCTAATTCACACTTAGTTCGCCCAGGAAAACTAGCAGTTAGTGAAAAACTGGCCACATCACAGCCGCACAGCTCCAGCAGCCCGGGTAGCTTCCCCACCCTCACTTTCTCCAGACCCGCCTCCAGGACGGCCTAACCGCTTTCCTCATAGCTCATTGGGCGTGCGGCACCACCGGGCGGCAACTCCAGGGATCCGCCCCTGGACCCGCCCCTCCATTGCCGGGGGCTGGGGTTGGGCTTCCATCCGCCCTTTTTCTAGACCGCGCGCATGCGCACTCTCATTGGACCGTAGAGAGACGCTTAGGGATCAGTTTTCTCCTCCTTTCTTCCCGCGATCGCGCGGCTCTCTGAAAGCTTTCCCACTCTATTATTGCCGAGGATCCCCCTCCTAGACACTCTGAGAAGGTGCCGCTGCGGCCTTGGGTACGGCGGTACCCGGATGTGGAGCCGCTTTCGCCCGCTGGGACTCTGTGGCGGGGCGGAGCGCGGCGGCTGGTGCGGGGGCAGACAGAAGGGGGCCTGAGGGCCCGGCCGCTCGCCGGACGCCGGGAGGTACCACCACTGCCCACGGGGGAGGAGGCGGCGCCGGCGCTTGGGCGCCCGCCCCGGAGCGAGGGGCCGGGATCGCAGAAAGGCCGGCAGTTAAGCTTGCTCCCCGCCGCCCCCCTCGGGCTAGCCTCCCCCGGCCCCCTGCGCTCCTCGCGCTCCCGGCCGGGGGAGAGCGTGGTTTCCTGGCGGCCGTCGCTGTAGCCTGGCCGGGGAGCCCGGAGGAAGCGGGAGAGTCCCCGCCCACGGCCCCCTCCCCTCTGCCCGCTCCCCGCCGCCGCCTCCGAGCAGCCGCGGGCCGCCCTCCAGTCTGAGCGGGGGGCGCGGCGGCGAGGGCTGGGCAGAGGCTTTGGGCTCCGCGGGGACCGCGCCGCCGCCCCCGTGAGTTATTCCCACGTTCCCCGGGGCTCGCTGCCGCCCCCGCCGGCGCCGAGAGTCCGGCCCGGGCCCAACTCCCTCACGGGCCCACCGGCGGCGGCGGCGGCGGCAGCGGCAGCGGCGGAGCCCACCGCCCGGGTCCCGATGAGTAACTCCCGGAATAACCGGGTGATGGTGGAAGGGGTTGGCGCTCGGGTAGTGCGCGGCCCGGACTGGAAGTGGGGGAAGCAGGACGGCGGCGAGGGCCATGTGGGCACCGTCCGGAGCTTCGAGAGCCCCGAGGAGGTGGTCGTAGTGTGGGACAACGGCACCGCTGCCAACTACCGCTGCTCCGGGGCTTACGACCTCCGCATACTGGACAGCGCGCCCACCGGTAAGCCGCGGCCACCTGGCCAGGGCCTGCGCGCGCGGGGAGAAGGGGCGAGCTGCGGTGGGCGTCGATGCCGCGGGGAGAGGTCTGCGGTGGGACACCTGGTGGGCAGCGCCCGGCTGGAGTGAGCGGAAAGGGAAAGCGCCAAGGGAATTCTAGGTTCCGAACGGGTGAACAAACACTTTCAGAAAAGACACCCTGCCCCCAAGGGAAATGATGGCAGCACCATCACCGGGATGCTTTCAAGCCTGGAAGACACAAAGCACCGGGAAGAGAACAGACACAGGTCCCCCAACCCGACTCCTCCTCTTGGGAAGGGGCTTGGAGAGGCCTATCTAATAAGCCATTGAAATTAATCAGCCACCAAGTGATAACTGTCTGAAGGGAGGCTTGCTTAGCCATATGGTGCTCAGTTGACCGTTTATAATTGCTGAGGGGCCGTTGGTACCTCGGATTTGTGGAGATGCCCTCTTTTTTTTTTTTTTTTAAACCTCCTGTGACACAGAATTACTTGGAGTTCAGTAGCCAAATGTTACTTGGGACTCTGGAATGATTTTTCATCCAAATAGTTCTATTTTATATCTTTATATCAATAGAGGGAAAAACATCCTGAGCTCTTGAACCATTTCTTTGTGTTAAATACTTTTTCCAAGTGGCAGATCGGCGTAGGGGACACCTGATGTTATTTTTTGTTACACTAACGTCCGTCTCAGTAAGGTGATGTCAGAATCTTACTCACTCACACAGCAGTGAGTCAGGGTCCTTTGATTAGTGAATCTTGATTAGTGAATTTTAGGGGTCTGTTATTGACGCTAGAGTTTCTAAATGATTAAACCAAAGGCTTGCTTTCACAAAATAAATAACAAACTCATTTTCATATAGATTCATCTTTGGTATTATTTATCCTTGATATTTATCCTTGATTCTGTAGAAAATAGTTCACATTTAAAATTGGGTACTTTTCAGAATTCCTAAATGAGCTACTTCTAAGACATTGATTGAGTTTGGCAAAGCCTTACAAATCTTGGAATGGGCTCATAGTTATTATTAGTAGCAGTAAAGAAATTAACACAAGCCAACTCAGTTTTTGAACAGATAATTCGTAAAATTGTGTTCCTTAGCTAGCTTTTTAAAAACATTTATTAAAAAAAATTTTTTTTTAGAGACAGTTGTCTCGTTTTATTTCTTCAGCTGGTCTTGAACTCCTGGCCTCAAGCAACCCTCCTGTCTCAGCCTCCCAAAATGCTGGGATTACAGGAGTCAGCCACAAGGCCAGGCTTTAGATAGCTTTTTGAATATTAAAAAGGGTGTATGTACATGACTAGAAGAAAATAAAAAGATTCAACAGCACAAAAAGGGGCAGCCATTATTACCAGTTTTTTGTGTAGTCTTACAGAATACTCTATTGCATGGCAAGCATGTGTGTGATTATACTATAAATCTAATCCCCTTTTAAGTGCAACTGATAATAAATTATATTCACTCCTCTGCACTTTTGTTTCTTTCACTAAATTATATTGGTGATTGTTCCATTGTTTCATGGCTGCATAGTATTCCAGTGATTGGATACGGTGATTTATCTAACCAGGACTTTATCGATGGGCGTTTTATTATTTCATGTTTTCTTTACAATGATGCAGTGACTAAATCCTTGTACATAATATCCTTGTGTATATGTGCTGAGTATTTCTGAAGAAGTGGAATTGCTGCATCAAAACATTGCACATATTTAACATTTTGGTAGATGTTGACTAATTGCTTTTTGAAGACGTTTTGTGAGTTGAAACTGCCAGCAACAGTGTTTGAGGCCTATGCCTAATTTCTGCCTACTCTTTTTTTTTTGAGACAGGGTTTTGTCACCTGCAGCCTTGAAGTTTTGTTGTCATGCTAGCTCAAGCTAAAGTCTGACCACAACCCTTATTTGGAGGAATTCTTGTTATCAGTAATTGTAGCTTTATGAGGAAATTTAAGTATCTAGGGTAAAGTGTAACAGATTCTTTACTACGGTGATTTTTGAAGGGATATTAATGTTATCTATATGTTTGTAGTATGGGGTGTATCTATCATATTAATAGTTTCATTATCTTAATATGAAAGTAGATGTTTTTCAGAAGTAACTGTTTTAGAATCTTAGTTTAATAAGAATTTTATACATTAATTTGTTATATATAGTGGTTTATCTTGTTCATCTGATCTTTTAACAAACATTTTAAGAGCAGGATGGACGCAGGATAGCCAACCTTCATATGAAATACTTGTTGAAATGTATTTTAATTTCTACTGTTTAAATTCTTCAGGGTTTTTTTTTTTTTTTTTTTTTTAAGAACTGAACAAAATTGTAAGCTCCTGGCTCTTGTTTTGCCCCAGGACTATAATACTACTTTCAGTGTTTTCCTTTTTCTTCAAAATATTTAATAATCAGTGTTCATTGACATTTTATTACATTCTATAAGATTACTCAATATTTATGAAGTACTTGATATTTATTTGCATAATATTAACATTTTAAAAATTAACTTTTGTTTTTGAAACAATTGTAGTCTTCCAAAAAGATTACAAAACTAGTAAGAGTTCCCTTTTGCCCTTTATCCACCTTCTTTAGCTGTTAATATCTTAGCAAGTACAGTGATCAAAACCAGAAAATTAACACTAATATGGTAATACTGTATTAACTAATCTATACACCTTATTCAAATTTCATTTATTCAAATTATATATAGTGCTTATTATTAGTGTCCTACTAATATTCTTTTTCTGATCCAAGATCACACGTTGCATTTAGTGGTCTCTTCCAATCTGGGCGAGTTCCTCAGTCTTTAGTCAAAGTAATGAAAAACAATCTTATTGTCTCTCAAATTGGGTGTTTCTGCTGCTTTTTCATGATTAAATTCAGATTATATATTTTCGGCAAGAATATCATAGAAATGATGTTTTGCCCTTGTTAGTGCGTCATACCAGGAGGTACATGGTGTCCGTATGTCTCCTTAATGACAGTGTTAACTCGGCTAAGTCACCAGAAATTTTACCAACTGTTGCTTTTGTACCAGCAATGTGATGCCAGTATGAAAAAGATAACTTGTATCTTACATATTATTGTGAAAATACTTTTGACTTCATGAAGTCCCTCAAAGGGTCTTGAGGATTTCCCTAGAGGTTGAAGAATAACACTTTGAAAGTCACTGCCCTGGAGAGAATCTCTGTTTGAGCACATAGAAGCTTGTATAAGAATGTTCACAGCAGTTACTATGGTTTTGAAATAAATAAAATAAAATTTAAAAAAGAATGTTCACAGCAGTGTTGCATGTAAAAACAGAAAATTGGAAAAAACTTAAATATACATTAGGAGACTGGATAAGTTGTATGAATTTGTATAGTGCGGTACTGTATAGAAGAGAATGTTAAGCAAATAAAGTAAGTTGCAAAAGAAAACCTATGGTATGTTAAAGTGCGGAACAAAACTATTTTAGGGTAGGGTTTTGCAATCTTGGCACTATTGACATTTTGAATTGGATAGGATAATTTTTTGTTATAGGAATGTCCTGTGCATTGCAGGCAGGCATCCCTGGCCTCTACCCATTAGCAGCAGTAGCACCCCACCTCCTTGTGGCAACCCACAATATCTCCAGACATTGCCAGATGTCCCCTAGTGGGGGCAAAATTGCTCCCAATTGAGACTCATTGGTTTAGGGATATGTACGTGTGTGGTAAAAGTATGCCACATAAAGGTAATGATAAACACTAAATTCAAGGGAGTGGACATCCTTATGGTGAAGGGAGTGGAGAGCACGATTGGTGGAAGTACACCAGGGGCTTTAAAGTATTTTGGTAATGTTCTGTGATTAAACCTACCCATGATGAGTGCATAGGTGTTATACACACACACACACACACACACAATTTTATTTTTTTTGAGACAGTCTCCCTCTGTGGTCCAGGCTGGAATGCAGTGGTGTGACCTTGGCTCACTGCAACCTCCGTCCCCCAGGTTCAAGCGATTCTCCTATCTCATCCTCCTGAGTAGCTGGAATTACAGGCATACACCACCACACCTGACTAACTTTTGTATTTTTAGTAGAGACAGGGTTTCACCATGTTGGCCAGGCTGGTCTCGAACACCTGACCTCAAGTGATCCATAGCCTCAGCCTCCCAAAGTGCTGGGATTACAGGTGTGAGCCACCACACCCAGCCCTTTCTATATTTTTGTGTGTGTCATATTTTTGTACTTAATTTTAAAAAAAGCCTTACATTTGTCAGAGGGAGAACTGAGGTTGCCTTTGATTATTCGTCCTTTGTTCCCTAGTTCCACCTATATTATATGAATAGAAAATCTGTTGCAGTATGATTGGGAATTAAGAAATGGGTAACCTTCAGCATGAGATTCCTTGCAACTTTTCTGGGAGTTAAGGATTCTGGAGTGTTTGGATCATTGTGAATCTTTCTGATACGATTTTTCTCACTACATTTTGAAGATTTTGTCTGGGAGTTGTATGCGGGTCTGTAATATTTTGGCATATCAGCTTTATTTTTTCTTTCAGGACACACATGATATGTTTGAATTTATGGTCTAGGATAGTTAAACTTTGCAGAGAGGAGCATTTAGTATCTGTTTGAGTGATATAACGTCTATCTTGTTTCCAGATTCATTTGGCTCATTTGTAGTGAGCAAGAAGATTTTGGGACTATATGGGATGTTATTTAATTAGTTTGGATCTAATTTTTTAAAGTCTGTAGTCAAGTAGGTATAGTTGACTTTTTATCATCTAGGCACTGATTTTATAGCAGTTGGAGAAAAACGTGTTTTTATTTATGCTTGCTTTGTGTTCACTTGACTACAGTGTTGTATTGTTACCAGAGATAATGGAGAAAATGAATGTAGATTTCCTGTTAAGGTTCCGTCATTCTTGGTATCGATAATACAAAGTTAGAAGTATAGGAAATCAGCTTTATTCAAAACCAGCTTATGGTCATAGTTCATTCAAACTGTTTTGGGGGTAGTTCTTTGTCCTTTGACCGCTAGCAAAGAATGCGTCTCCAGTCATATGTGGAAAAACTTCTCAGATGTTTTGTATTCAATTGACAGTTTAAAAGGGCTGACCCTGGATTAAAAAAATGAAATGAATTAATAATCCTCAGCTTTTCTTTATCAGAATAGGGTCCCCTATTCTGATCTGTTTCTAGAACTACAGTAGAAAAGGATATTTGTCAGGACACGAAGCCTTAGGAAAAAACAGGATTTGAGGGAACAATGTTTGGGGAGCAGGATGCCACACCTGGAAAGGATGAAATATCACAAAATGTTTTTTACTAATGACATCTGCAAGGAAAACTTTATTTCCTCATAGATCCTACCTATTTTAAGGACTTCTGTAAAATAGTCTTTCTTATTTTATTTCCTCCACTAAAACAATGTTGTAAATTATGAAAGTCTATCTAGTTCTTAATAGTCCCTGTAGATTGCAGCTGGGTGGAGCTGAGGACTTCAAGAAATCAACTAGTAGACCCCTGTGTCAGTACTTCTCAAACTTAAAGCACACAGATCACCTGGGGACCTTTTAAAATGCAAATTCTGGTTCAGTAAGTCTGGGATTCTGTGAGAGTATTTCTAATAAGCTCATAGGTGATGCAGATACTGTTGGCTCAAGGACACACTTTGAACAGCAGAGTACTAAGTGACTCTTTGTCTACTTGAGATGCCCTGCGTTTCTGTTTTCTCCTTTTCCTTTCAACAGATTCCAAGCCTTGATTGTTTGTTGGTAATACGTGTCTTTAAAACTAGATTGGCATTATTAGTCGGGGAGAAGAGATGTGTGTACAACTGAAATAAAGGAGCATGTAACACCTTTCTAATATATGTACTTTTTGTAAGTGTAATGCTATCTTAATGTATATTTTCGATCGTATACTTTCCAGCCTGTCCCTCTGATGAGATTAGATGTTTCTTTTTGAATGTGTTCCCAGGTAGCCACCCACCAGGGTCTCTCCTCCACCCTCTTTAATTCCTAGCTAGTGTGATCTCCCCACACGTGTGCTTTCATCTGTTAAAGCAGGGTATGCTGTCTTGTAATTGTCTTTTGCACTAGATGATTAGTTTAAGGGAAAGGGTCTGTGTTATTCTTGTATCTCCATTTTCTGGCAGAACCATGTCTCTGGATGAGTATTTTCTGAATCAGACACACTTTTCAAAGAGCTTTTGACTCATTGGATCAGAGATTAGATAGATATTATCCTAAAACAAGATAAAAGGAAACTGAGATTCAGAGAGATTAAGAAACTTGTCCAGTCACAAAGCTGGTGAGTGGCAGATAGTAGGGATGAATGCCAGTTGATTGCTTTTACTCTGTATCATTCTCTTTTTCTTTTATAGTATAGTCGTTCAGAAACATGACCACCTGTAATACTTTGCTTGTGGGAAAATTGATAATGAAATGTAAACCAATTTAGAAATGAAACTTTGTGATATATCCTGTTGTAAATTGTTCAGTGCTCTTTTCAAAACCATTCTTTTTAGATTTTTCTTTTCTTCCCCTCTCCCTCTCCCTCTCTCCCTCCCTCCCTCCCTCCCTCCCCCTCTCTCTCTCTCTCTCCCTCCCTCCCTCCCTCCCCCTCTCTCTCTCTCTCCCCCTCCCTCCCTCCCTCCCCCTCTCTCTCTCTCTCCCCCTCCCTCCCTCCCTCCCCCTCTCTCTCTCTCTCCCTCCCTCCCTCCCTCTCTCTCCCTCCCTCCCTCCCTGTCTCTCCCCCTCTCCCCCTCTCCCCCTCTCCCCCTCTCCCTCTCTCCCTCTTTCCCCCTTCTCCCTTTCTTTTCTTTCTTTCTGGAGTTTCACTCTTGTCCCCCAGGCTGGAGTGCAGTGGTGCAGTCTTGGCTCACTGCAACCTCCGCCTCCTGGGCTCAAGCCATCTTCCCACCTCAGCCTTTTGAGTAGCTGGGACTACAGGTGCGCACCACCATGCACAGCTAATTTGTGTATTTTTTTGTAGAGATAGGATCCTGCCGTGTTGCCCAGGTTGGTCTTGAACTTGTGAGGTCAAGTGATACACCTGCCTCGGCCTCCCAAAGTGCTGGGATTACAGTTGTGAGCCATCGTGCCCAGCCTTTTTTTTTTTTTTTTTTTTTTTTTTTTTTAAAGAGAGAGTTTCACTCTGTTGCCCAGGCTGGAGTGCAGTGGTGTGATTATAGCTCATTGCAACCTCGAATTCTTGGGCTCGGGTGATCCTCCCACCTCAGCCTCTCGAGTAGCTAGGACTACAGATGCACACCACCAAGCCTGGCTAAGTTTTTTTATTTTTTATTTTTCTTAGAGTTGAGGTCTTGCTGTATTGCCCAGGCTGGTCTCAAACTCCTGGCCTCAAGTGATTCTTCAACCTCAGCATCCCAGATTGCCTGGATTATAGGCATGAGCCACTGAGCCCTGCTTGTTTCTTTCTAGTGTGTCTTTTTTGCACAGCTAAGGTTTTAGTGTATACATAGTTTTGTTTCATTCTTTTTTTTCCACTTGACATATATGTTTTCTGTTTTCCTTATAAATAATCTAATATGTACTTCCTATATGGTAAAATAAGGTGACAGTTATTTTTATGTCTTAAACTTAACTACTTATAGAGAAATATATATGTATTCCCATATAGGTATGCCATATGTACTGTTCTTCAGCTTTCTTTTTAAATGAATATTGGCTTGGACATCTTGCAGTGTTAGCACAGAAGAATCTGTCTTATTCTTTTTGGTAGGTACATAGTATTTAATAGTTAAAAAATATATTACTTAACTATTCTTTTGATAGACATTTATAGTGTTTTCTTTTTTGTCATTTTAAACAACACTGCAACAAGTATCTTTCTGTATACATACCTTTGTGTACTAATTTTTAGCTTTTAAATTAATTTGTTACAGGAATTACTGTTATAAATGACATGGCTAAATATTGTCCTCACTGACTTTGAGAACATTTGTCTTTTAATAGAGGAATTTAACTTGTTCATATGTATTGTGGCAACTGATACATTTTTTCTGATTACTGCTACCTTACTCTTTTTTTTTTTGAAACGGAGTTTTCCTTTTATTGCCCAGGCTGGAGTGCAATGGCGCAATCTCGGCTCACCACAACCTCTGCCTCCCGGGTTCGAGTGATTCACCTGCCTCAGCCTCCCAAGTAGCTGGGATTACAGGCATGCCCCACCATTCCCGGCTAATTTTTTGTATTTTTAGTAGAGACTGTGTTTCCCCATGTTGGTCAGGCTGGGCTCGAACTCCCGACTTCAGGTGATCCGCCCGCCTCGGCCTCCCGAAGTGCTGGGATTACGGGCATGAGCCGTCACACCTGGCTGCTACCTTACTTTTTAACTTTCCAGTTTTCTTGTATTTTTTTTTTTTTAACCAGTGAGTTAGAAATTTTATCACCTTTTTTTCTGCTCTGCTAATTATTACCTTTTAATATTTAACAAACAGATTGAAACATTAGTGTTTTTTTTTTTTTTGCGTGTAGAAAAACTAAACAGTCTCTTTAATTACTCCTGCCCATACTTCTTTCTTTCTTTTTTTGAGATGGAGTCTCACTCTGTCGCCCAGGCTGGAGTGCAATGGCATGATCTCAGCTCACTGCAACCTCTACCTCCTGGGTGCAAGCAATTCTCCTACTGGGTGCAAGCGATTCTCCTACCTCAGCCTCCTGAGTAGCTGGGATTACAGGCAGGTGCCACCATGTCCGGCTAATTTTTGTATTTTATTTTATTTTATTTTGAGACGGAGTCTTGCTCTGTCGTCCAGGCTGGAGTGCAGTGGCAAGATCTCAGCTTACTGCAAGCTCTGCCTCCCAGGTTCACGCCATTCTCCTGCCTCAGCCTCCTGAGTAGCTGGGATTACAGGCGCATGCCACCATGCCCGGCTAATTTTTTGTATTTTAGTAGAGACGGGGTTTCACCGGGTTAGCCAGGATGGTCTCCGTCTCCTGATCTCGTGATCCGCCCGCCTCGGCCTCCCAAAGTGCTGGGATTACAGGCGTGAGCCACTGTGCCCGGCCTAATTTTTTGTATTTTTAGTAGAGATGGGGTTTCACAATGTTGGCCAGGCTGGTCTAGAACTCCTGACCTCAGGTGATCCACCCTCCTCAGCCTCCCAAAGTCCTGCGATTACAGGCGTGAGCCGCTGCACCTGGCCATCTCCTGCCCCACACCTCTTACCTTTTTCGTTGTGTTGGTTTTATGTAAATTTTCAGGACAATTAGTCCCAAATTTTTGTTTGCATTGTCCTCTCTCCCCCATCATACTCCTGTAAATATATGCTGCTTTTTATGTTGTAAGATTTGCTCAGCTGGGCACAGTGGCTGATGCTTGTAATCCTAGCACTTTGGGAGGCTGAGGCGGGCAGATTGCTTGAGCCCAGGGGTTTGAGACCAGCCTGGGCAACATGGCAAAACCCCATCTCTACAAAAAAATATAAAAATTAGCCCACCATGGTGGTGTGTGCCTGTAGCCCCAGCTATTTGTTGCTGTGGCTGAGGCAGGAGGATCAGTTGAGCCTGGGAGGCAGAGGTTGCAGTGAGCTGAGATCATGCTACTGCACTCCAGCCTGGGTGACAGAATGAGACCCAGTCTCAAACAGAGGGGAAAAAAAAAAAATAGAAAAAGATTTGCTCATAAAATTGCATTAAACGTCACATTATTATTATTTAATTAATTTATTTATTTTGAGACATAGTCTCTGTTGCCCAGGCTGGAGTGCAGTGGCGCGATCTCAGCTCACTGCAGCCAAGTGATTCTCCTGCCTCAACCCTGCAAGTAGCTGTAACTACAGGTGTGCACCACCACGCCCAGCAAATTTTTGTATTTTTAGTAGAGATGGGGTTTTACCACGTTGGCCAGGCTGGTCTCTGGAGCTCCTGACCTCAAGTGATCCGTCCACCTCTGCCTCCCAAAGTGCTGGGATTACAGGTGTGAGCTGCCACACCCAGCTCACAGTTATATTATTAATAATTAATTAGATTTAAAATTGTAGTTCTTTCTTATTACTGCTGCTTATACTATATCTCATGTCATTCCCTTCTCATTTTCTTGGGGGAAAAATCCTTTCTCCTTCCTTTCTTTCTTCCCTTTTTTTCCCTTCTTCTCTTTCTTTCTAGTAGTTTGAGTCCTTGCAGGCCTGAAAATTGCTTTATTTTGCCACACTGTCTCTCTCACCCCTAAACCTGACTGATATTTAGTTGAATATGCAATTCTAGGTTCAAAATATTTTTCTGTCAGAACTGCCTCCCTGTTCTAGCATTTAATGTTAGATATGAGAAGTCCTATGCTAGTCCATGCTGTGGTTATTTGATTAACTTAATGTAATACCACTGTTGGACATTAATAGGTTTTTGGGACTCTCTCTCTGTGTGTGTGTGTGTGTGTGTGTGTGTGTGTGTGTGTATGTGTGTATACACAATATGTCACAGGTAGTTTATTATATGTAATTATATTTAGCTTCTTGTAAGAAAACATATTAGTCCCATGAAAGAGTTTTTGTTGTTAAAGCAAGTAATTGAGCTTCATATAAGGCTGTCAGATTCTCCAGCTTCAGCTGGTCAACCTTTACTATTGTAGTAGTACTGGGGTCCTTTATTTTTTATTCTTTATTCTAAACACATTGGCTCAAAGTCCCAGCTCTGCTCTTGAGGACAAGCTCTGCCCTCAGCAGAAGATGTGTCATTGTCATATCTACTCAACTATCATATAATGGTTAGTATTCAAATTACTGAAATGTTACATGCTTTATAAAGTTTTTTTATTTAACGAGGAAAATTGTCCAATTAATATTTATGTTTGTATGTGGTCATGGATAATTAAGTTACCTGATAAGGAAGAAAATTTTCAGTTAAGCGTTAGAATTGGGCCAGCCAGCTTTTTCCTTTAGGAAATAAATGGATTAGATAAATTTAAGTATAAATATTCCTCTGGCTTTGAAAAAGCTAATAACTATAGCTATTCACACAACGAACTCATATAACCTGGGAAATACAAATGAAACAAAAGATATCTTTTCACTGCAATTAGATTGACAAAAATTAAAAGTCTAATTATAGTATGTATTAATGAAGAATATAAAGAAACAACTCTCCAGGCCTTGTGGTACAATAAATCCGTACAACCACTTTGAGAAGCAATTTGGCAACATCTTGTAAATTAAAAAACAAAAAACAACAAAAAACACATGTTCTGCAGCTGAAAACATCTTCCAGGTGTATGTTCATTAGATTCTCAGGCACATATTTACAAAGATATGTATGAAGAAATTCATTGCAATATTGTGTATTAAAAATAATAATTGAGGAATTATTAAAAGTTTATATACAGACTAATGAAAACGTAAGTAAAATATTAGCAGTTAAAATGGAAGAATTAGATGTGTGTTTGCCAAATATATGTTGAGTGAAAAAGCAAGTTTCAAAGGGCTAACATAGATACTGTGCTTTTTTTTTTTTCTGCCCCCTCCCTACCCCAATACTGTGCTTTTAAAGTACATTTTTGAAAGACTAAAAAATTATTTATGGAAAAATATATGTAGAAAAAGGATGAATAGACTGAAAGGATTAAACCTTCAGAATGATATTTTGGTATTTTGTTTCTCAAAATATTCTTTCTTTCTTTATTTTTGAGATGGAGTTTTGCTCTTGTTGCCCAGTCTGTAGTGCAGTGGCACAGTCTTGGCTCACTGCAACCTTTGCTTCACAGGTTCAAGCGATTTTCCTGCCTCAGCCTCCTAAGTAGCTGAGATTACAGGTGCCTGCCACCATACCCGGCTTATTTTGCATTTTTAGTAGAGACGGGGTTTCACCATGTTGGCCAGGCAGGTCTTGAATTCCTGACCTCAAGTGATCCACCTACCTCGACCTCCCAAAGTGTTGCGATTACAGTGTGAGCCATCACGCCCAGCCTGAAAAAATATATATATTTTTAAATGAGATGAGACCAATTTGATTTCATTTTTGAAAATTTCAGTTTAGTAGTAAGTCAAGTCTAAGTTTTGTTTGTTTCAATTCTTGGTTTTACTGGATGCTGTAGCTAAAAAAGAGACCTCACAATGGCAGATCATAGATCCTAATAAAAGGAGTGCATTTCTTTTTCTTTCTTTCTTTCGTTTTTTTTTTTTTGAGATAGAATTTTGCTCTTGTTGCCCAGGCCGGAGTACAGTGGCGCGATCTCAGCCCACTACACCTCTGCCTCCCAGGTTCAAGCGATTCTCCTGCCTCGATCTCCCAAGTAACTGAGATTATAGGTGCCTGCCACCACACCCAGTTAATTTTTTGTATTTTTATTAGAGACAGGATTCCACCATGTTGACCAGGCTGGTCTTGAACTCCTAACCTCAGGTGATCCACCCGCCTCAGCCTCCCAAAGTGCTGGGATTACAGGTGTGAGCCATGGCGCCCGGCCAAAAAGTGCATTTCTGATGGATGTATGCTGGTATTAACCTCACCTCCTAACCCCCATTTCTGCCCTGTGAGGCTGGACTGGTTCTGCACACTGTATTTCTCCTTTGCCAGTTGGATCCCTGTTGGCTCTGCCAGTAGGAGGCACTAGAGGGAGACTGGAAGGCTGAATTGGGGATCTGACTTGCTCTTTCCTCTTTGGTATTGTTCCACCCAGCAGGCTGGGATGGGATGTTGATTTCCCTATCAGTATTTGATTCTAGTTTGCATACAGTAGTCCCCCTTTATCCATGGTCTTGCTTTCCTCATTTTCAGATACCTGAGGTCAACCATGGTCTGAAAATATAAAATCAGAAATTCCAGAAATAAGCAATTCATACATTTTAAATTGCATACTATTCTGAATAGTGTGATGAACTCTGCTGCCTGGGACCAAATCTGTCACCGTGTCCAGCCTCCCCATGCTGCCTATGCTGCCCACCTATTTAGTCACTTAGTAGCTGCCTCTTATCAGATCAACTGTCATGGTATTGTGGGGCTCGTGTTCACATAACCCTTATTTGACTTTATAATGGCCCCAAAGCTGAAGAGTGGTGATGTTGGCAATTCAGACAAGTCAAAGAGAAGCCATCAAGTGCATCCTTTAAGTAAAAAGGTGAAAGTTCTCAGGGAAAGAGGAAAACATCCTATGCTGAGGATTCTGAGATCTACAGTAATGAACCATGTATCCATGAAATTGTGAAGAAAGTAAAATAAATTCATGTTAGTTTTGCTGTCACATCTTAAACTACAAAAGTTAGGGCCACAGTGCCTAAGTGCTTAGTTAAGATGGAAACGGCACTAAATTTGTGGGTGGAAGACGTGAACAGAAATGTGTTCCAATTGGCAGCAGTTGTGTTCACTGTTATCTGCACTTTAAGGCATCCATTGGGGAGTATTGGAAAGTAGTCCCTTTGGATAAGGAGGGTCTACAGTATTTCTGACAACAGTGAAACTGGACTCTGTACCCTCCTCTGGGACACCTGTATCAGCCAGTCATAGCACCTCTTTAAAGGTCTGCATCCTAGTTCCTTGGGACCCCTTCTTTAAGTCTTTTTTTTTCATTGTTTCCCCACTTCTAGGGGTGGTGTATTACGTGGTTTCTATTTCCTGATTGGATCTTGATACAGTGTGTTTACTAAATCTTGATACTTATTTTTCTATCTCATTTACCGGTTAAGTAAAAATTTCCATTGAAATTTAGCTGGTAATTTCCCATCTTTTCTGATGCTAATCATTTCTTGCAGACTAAATTGGAAGGCATTCACTTTTATATTTTGAACAAATGAATTAAAAATCCATTGAATTTAAAATCAAGTAAATATTACCGTCTTCTAAGGATGCAGATGAGTTTGTTGGTACTACACATCATTTCAGCATTAAGAACTATGTAATGATGGAAACAGCTCCAACATCCAAAATCAGTTTCACATTGTTCACGCTAGTTTCTTTGGGAAAGCATTTGACATTTATTGTCACATGTCACCTTTCCTTGGAAGGGACAGATTCAATAGATGTAATTAGAAAAAAAAAATTTCTAAGGGGTATACCACCAACAATTATTTTTCATCACAGAAGAAGTGTACAGTTTTGCAACACTATTATTTTGTAAAAGAAAAATATGAAACTCATTCTTAATTTTGACTGTTTTAAGTAGTCTATTTCAAGGTAATCAGTGACATTTTATTTTGTATCATTAGGATATAGTCCACAAAAATGCCTAAGTAGGTGCACAAAAGCTGCAGCATGTGCTAATGTGCCAGAAGTACACAACGCAGAGGACCTTTGTTAACTCCCTCATGTTCTCAAACTCCCACTCACCCTCAGTATACCTTTTGTGTTCCAGGTGTTTCATGTGGATTTTTTTTCAGGGACCCACTAGGATGTTAATGTCAATAGACTAATTTACAATGAGTGAAACTTAATTTTATTCCTAAAAAAGTAAATATAAAAGTTGCAGTTTTAAGGGTAGCTCATAACACCTTTTTCAGAATGCTTGGCACTGAGTTTATAAACTTTTGGATTTTAGCATTGTATGGTGTGTTTGCCATGTAACACATAACACGCACTTCGAGATCTACAGTTATGGCCTATAAATAAATAAATACATTAATACTTCTGCAGCAAAGCACAGGAATAATTCTAAGGGGATAAAGACAGAGTATATTCTGTATGTAGCCTTTTGTTTGCTCAGATGAGAGTTTATCACTAAATGAGTTTGCTGCTAACTTACTGAAAAAACTTTTCTGGTGTTTGGAGTTTTTTGGATTTTGGAATTACAGATAAGGGATTTCTCTTGCATTTCAAAGGGTCATCTTCTATATCTCCTGGGTCATTTAACTCACTTTTGGAAACCATTGCTTTAAGTTGTCAAACAGGAGCTTGCGCATTTTAAGTACCTGTAGGAAAATGGCTTTTTAAGAACATTCCTCCTCATTCTTCTAAACCCATTTCTTTACTCACATACTTTCATACAGCTGCACACAATTTAGCTTGTCTCGTCATGTCTGGGAACATAGTTACAGCAATTTAACCATTTCCTCAGATGGAACTAGGAACACAACATTTTTTATCTTTGTAAGCCTGTAGATTAGCACTATGTAGTGTAAACAGGTTCTTGTGAACTAGTCTGGTACCTAAGTTATCTTTAAACTTTTGCTTCTGAGGGAAAATGGGTTCTGAATTTTAAACAACTGGCTTTTTTTTTTGGAGACAGAGTCTCGCTCTGTCGCCCAGACTGGAGTGCAATGGCACTATCTCGGCTCACTGCAACCTCTGCCTCCCGGGTTCAAGCGATTGTCCTGCCTCAGCCTCCTGAGTAGCTAGGATTACAGGCGCGTACCACCACGCCCAGCTAATTTTTGTATTTTTAGTAGAGATGGGATTTCACCATGTTGGTCAGGCTGATCTTGAGCTCCTGACCTCGTGATCCGCCTGCCTCAGCCTCCCAAAGTGCTGGGATTACAGGCGTGAGCCACCATGCCTGGCCAACAACTGGCTTTTATAAAATGGACTTGTGGAACATGACCAAGATAAGGTAGTATTTAAATTAGTGGAGGAGATAATGTCATAAGAAATGGAAAACAGCAGATAGTCCAGACATTCATTTTTGGCTTTGGAATACTTATTTATTTATATATTTATTACTTTTTTAAAAGCAAATTTATTTTCATGGATATTTGCTTGGGTTAGAATTCGTTTATATTCTCAGAGCACACTTATGATAAGAATATTTGGTTTCCTCAGGGGTGGATTTATTGTCTTGATGATAATTTTATTCCTAAACCAACAAGAAATGGAGCAGAGACTTTGTAATATTAAAATAAATTATTGTTTAATTTGTGGCAGTTTTGCAGGGCTAGTGATAATAAATCCTGAGAGCTTTGAATTGAAATATTTTACATCATGGTGACTTACTCATCCCTTATCCCCCCAGTTTCTTTGCAGGGGATAGTAGAAAATGCAGTAGCTTAGGAGCCAGGAAATCAAGGATTTTATCAATTGAGGCTATTAACTAGTGGAATGGATTAACATTTACTGAGCTTCAGTCATGTGTTAGGCATTGTATACTTTATCTCGTTGTTTGTTAGGCTTCATTTTATTGATGATAAAATAGGCCATGAGAAATAAACTAACTTGCCCAAGACTCCACAAGTAATAAATTAATGGTGGAGATTCAAATCTTGGTCTGTCAGTCATTTTTTTCCTTCCATTTCGAGCCTTCATTCATCACCTGTAAAATGAAATCAGAGTAGTTCAAGGTACACAGGTGTTCTGCTTCTAAAATCAAATAATGAGTTTTTACCAGTTAGTGCAGTTATTTCAAAATGTATAAAATTCTTTTTTTTTTTTTTTTTTGAGATGAAGTCTTGCTCTGTCACCCAGGCTGGAGTGCGGTGGCGCAATCCTGGCTCGCTGCACCCTTTGCCTCCCAGGTTCAAGTGATCCACCTGTCTCAGCCTCCCAAGTAGCTGGGATCACAGGCATACGCCACCGTGGCCGGCAAATTTTTATTTTTAGTAAAGATGGGGTTTCACCATGTTGGCTAGGCTGGTCTCAAACTCCTGATCTTAGGTGATCTGCCCACCCGGCCCTCCCAAAGTGCTGGGATTACAGGCGTGAGCCACCCACCGCACCTGGAGTCAAAATGTATTTTCTTAATTTTATGTTTCACCTCATTAATTTTCTACTCCTATGTAAAAAAATGCCAAAAATATAAACAAATCCATTATTAAAATTGCCAGTTTTATGTCTAGTTTTGAGAATTTGTTTCTTTTGGAATGTGCGTGGCATTATGCATACTTGTAATAAACTGGCGGAGGCTTCCAAAATAGAATAATTTGTCTAACAGAAAAGGTATGAAGGAGTTGTGAACTTTGGGTGACACCTTCACAGATATTTTCTTTTTTTCCTACATAATCCTTTAGCAGCTCAAGACATTTTCTTAATGCATCTCTTACTATGGTAAGAGTTGGAAGTAGATGGTGTGGTGGTCAACTACACGATTTAAATTAACTTAAAAAAGACAGTCTTTTAGGCCGTGCAGTGGTTCACGCCTGTAATCCCAGCACTTTGGGAGGCCAAGGTGAGTGGATTGCTTGGGATCAGGAGTTCGAGACCAGCCTGGCCAACATGGTGAAACCCTGTCTCTACTGAAAATACAAAAATTAGCCGGTTGTGGTGGCACATGCCTGTTAATCCAGCTACTTGGGAGGCTGAGGCAGGAGAATCTCTTGAACCTGGGAGACAGAGGTTGCAGTGAGCCGAGATCGTGCCACTACTCTCCATCCTGGGCCACAGAGTGAGACAGGGTCTCACTCTTGTCTCCCAGGCTGGAGTGCAGTTGTGCTATCTCGGCTCACTGCAACCTCCGCCTCCCTGGTTCAAGCGATTCTCCTGCCTCAGCCTCCAAAGTTGCTGGAATTACAGGCTCGTGCCACCACACTCGGCTACTTTTTTGTGTTTTCAGTAGAGACGGGGTTTCACCATGTTGACCAGGCTAGTCTCGAACTCCTCACCTCAAGCGATCCACCCGCCTGGGCCTCCCAAAGTGCTGGGATTGCAGGTGTGAGCCACCGCGCCCGGCCAGTCTTTTAACATTTTAAAATGTGTCTGAGATTTATTTGAATATTGAAATAGGATTTAATAACTTATACTCTAAATCCAGTAGAGTGCATGGGGGAACATGATGCCCTAGATATGTAATTATTCTTTAAATAAGATCCATGCTAGGTGTGGAAGAAAACCACAAAAAACCCTGGTAGAGTGAATGAAGTGCTTTAAGAGGCCATGTTTTGTGATCAGACCCAGTTGGGTTTGAATGTGAACCTGCCACTTACTAAGGTTGTGTGACTTCAGGCAGGTTACCTGTCTGAGACTCAGTTTCTTCATCCATGAGATGGGGATAACAATTGCTTACTTTTTAGAATTGTTGGGAAGGTTAAATAAAATGTGTGTAAAGAACCAAGCTTGGTACTAAGAGATAGTGGCTGGTATTATTAATAACAACAATCCTATTTTCATTAATTTAGTATTTCTCTAGAGAAAGGAATGTGGACTTTACCAACCAGCTGGCAGGTCACAAAGGCCTTGCCCTCATTAGGAATTTTAATTAGAGTTGAGGCAATTTCTAAGCCAGTTAAATATTTTGACGGTTCAGGGAAAATAAGATGGATATTCTTGTTGGTTAACCCTCCTTAGTCTCTGTAATACTTTTTGTTACATTTGATTTGGGGTTAAAGTTGAATGAATCCATAAATTAGAATTTCTTGGTTTGTTGAATGACATCAACAGTTATGCCACAATAAGTAGTTACATTTGAATAAAGGTTGACTTGTAAATTTTTTTTTTTTTTGAGACGGAGTCTCACTCTGTCACCCAGGCTGGAATGCAATGGCGTGGTCTCGGCTCACTGCAACCTCCGCCTCCTGGGTTCAAGCAATTCTCCCGCCTCAGCTTTCCAAGTAGCTGGGACTGCAGGTGTGTGCCACCACACCTGGCTAATTTTTGTATTTTTAGTAGAGACAGGGTTTCACTATGTTGGCCAGACTGGTCTTGAACGCCTGACCTCCTGATCCACCCGCCTTGGCCTCCCAAAGTGCTGGGATTACAGGCGTGAGCCACTGCGCCCAGCTGACTTGTAAATTTTTTTTGATGTTAGGTGAAATCTTTGAATTTGGGCAAAGTTTAGGGTATAGCTAGGCACCATACTAGTCTAGAAGGACTGTTTCTTTTTAAAAAAAGTTTTAAAATTTATTACATAATATTTAATATATACAAGTGAATAAATGAGTAATATAACCAATAACTGGGAATCCATCTAGAAAGTAAGCATTACTAATACATTTGAACACCCTGTGTAATATTTCTCACTTGCATTCCTTCCCCTCCTCGCCTAAGGTAACCAGCTGTCACAAATTAGTTTTTATCATTCCCATGAGTTTCTTTATGTTACACATTTTTCTATATCTGTAAATAATATGTATTTAGTTTCAACATTTTGTATTCTATACATATGTATTCTATACATTTATATAAAAAAATTATATATATATATATATATATTTTTTTTTGAGATGGAGTCTGGCTTTGTAGCCCAGGCTGGAGTGCAGTGGCGTGATCTTGGCTCACGGCAGCCTCCTCCTCCTGGGTTCAAGCGATTCTCCTGCCTCAGCCTCCCAAGTAGCTGGGACTACAGGTGCGCGCCACTGGGCCCAGCTAATTTTTGTATTTTTAATAGAGACGGGGTTTCACCATGTTGGCCAGGCTGGTCTCGAATTCCTGACCTCTTGATCCGCCTGCCTCGGCCTCCCAAAGTGCTGGGATTACAATTGTGAGCCACCACGCCTGGCCTTTGTATTCTATATTTTAAAAAATTCAGCATTATGGTGAAGGGTATGTCCATGTTGAATTGCGTGGCTGTTGAACATTCATTTTTGGTATTCCATTGTATCCCTAATATATGTATCCATTCTGTTGTTAATGAACAATTATGTTGTTTACTTCTTACTTTTGCTATTATACGAAGTGATAATTTAGAGATTTTTGTTCTGTTGTTGAAGCACTTCATATGTATTTAACTGCTTGTAGTGAAAACTACTTTTCTCTTTCAGCCATCATTTTTACCCAGAAATTTAACATTTTACTTAAATCAGTGCTTTGTGAGTTTGAGCTATTTTCATTAGGTCTCTTAAGAATGTAGTTATTGATCTTAAGCAACATGTTTTACTATTTTCATAAAATTTTCCAACAAAAATACTTCAGCTTACAAATTCTCTAAGTTGTTAAACTCAGGCAAGATACCATTAAAACTTAGAGCAGATGGTCATTTGAGTATTAGTAGAATGAGTCAAAAGCTATCATCAGGTGGTTCATTTAACGGTGGCAGATGTCTTCATAAAGCTTAGCAAAGGAAAAGGGCATTAACTCCTTAGGGTAATATGGTATTCTGTAGAAAGGGAAAAAGAAGAACTTAATGGATTCAATTAAGGAATTAAATTTTATGAAATAAAAATTTTAAGGAAAAACTGTTGCCAGGGCTGATGGTTTTAGATGAAAATGGATTGGGTGGATGTAGTGAGGGAAACAAAAAAGCTACCACGGTACAGTAAGAAATTAGTAAAATGTTGGTCTTGTTTATTTAACGCCCTTCTGTTTTATGTTTTCTTTAAATACCAACTTTTGTTTTGAAGTCAATTAATTGTATTCTCATTAAAAATTCTGTAGTGCTCATTTTGGTAGTGGAATGGGTTGCTTTGTTTACATTTTTCAGTTCTTAGTCTGTTTCACAGCTGTTCAGTGGCTTTGTTGGCATTTGAACTGTGGGAACCAAGAAAGCATTTGGATGTGCTTTTGTGTGCATTAATGGTTTTCCTGAGGTATTCTTTAAAACCATGAATTACAGAATTTTTTTAACCAGTTGTCTTTAAATGGTTCCTTTTAAAGAAAGCCTGTACATAGATTATGAGCTCATGACTGTTATCATTGTATGTTGTGGAAAATGAATTTAGAAATGAAAAAGATGTAAATGAGGCAGTGGTTGCAAACTGGACAGTTTTTTTCTGTTGTAGTTGAGTGGGGTAGTTGGGATACATTTTCCCTACCTCTTTCATCAACCAAGTCACATTTGAAGAACTGCAGTCAGTTAATTCAGGATAAACCTCTAAGTGTGCAGTGAATACTGATTTGTTTAGTCTGTTTTACTTTTTTGTGATGATGGAACTAAATCAGATTTATTTTAGACCTTGTTCAGAAACTTAGCGATTTTGTGGACATTTACTATCATTGGTATTTGATATTAATTGTGGTATTTTTTGTCGGCTTTCCTGTGCTAAGACAGATACAGTTACTAGAATCTGATTTCAGGTGTGTGGCAGTGAGATTGCTTTAAATCAATATGTAATCAATTCCATATAATGTCCATTTTGGAAAAATAATTCTATAATTATTTCTATATTACTGCTTCTAACACAAATATCAAAAGTTTACAAAATTAGGTATAAAACTATTCTAGGTCACACAAAGTGTTTTTTTTTTAAGGTAAATTGTGAAACCCATAAACAAAAAGATTTTGAAGAACTGTCATAATTGTCTGGTGCAGGGCTATTAAACTGAATATTAAATTTTCATAAAACTGCCATTTGTAAAGAGAAATGCCAACAATAACAATCCATTTAACTAGTTTTTTTAAATTTACACTTTAATACTGAAATACAGGTATACCCCTGTTTTATATAGGCATTATACACAGTTCTATTCCTGGAAGACCAAATATATATTTAAAATGGAGGAGAGGCATGCCAGATGTTATTTTTCAAAGATGGCCACACCAATCTACATCCCATCCCACCTGCTCTTCTTAGGAGACAATGACATTCCACCTAAAGAGGCTGCTTCCTTCCCTCAGTGGACCTGGGTAGACATTTGTAACTGCCTCAATTAATAGAGTATAGAAGAAGTGACACTGAATTCTGAGGTTTGGTCACAAAAGGCAAGGCAGATGTCGCTTGTCTGTCCATGTCTGTCTTTCTGTCTGTCACTCTCTCTCCCCTCAGGATTCACAGTCTGCCTGCACCGGGAGCTCTGAGCCAATGCTGAGAAAACCATAAAAGTGCTAGGTTAAGAATTGAATAGTGTATTTTACCATTTTAAGGAAAGTCTTTCTAAGCATGAAGCCTCAGAAGTCACACACATGCCGATGAGAGCACACATAGAAAATGTGTACCCAGAAAACAATCTGGAAACCCCCACCAAACTGCTAATAATGGGTGGGAGTGCACGGTGGAGGGGGGACTTTCACATTTTGTTCTGTATGCTTTTGGGTTGTTTAAAGTTTTATTATAAGTGTTATTAATTTTATAATTTTAAAAAGAAAATAAGAAATACCAATTTTTTCCTCTCAAATTGGCACAGATTAAAAATACTACTTCAGTGCATGCTAAAGATGTGTCAAGAAAGCCAGTCAGATACTGCTGAAAGGGAAATATAAATGGATACAATCTCTATAGAAGGCACTTACAGAGTGTTTCAAATGCCATCAAAGACTTAGACCCTGCCTTGAATGTTTTAAAAATGCACATTCAAAGATATTTGTTTGTGGCAGATAAAGACAAAAAGTTAACATAACCAGTGTTGAAAATATGGGACTATTATATGTAAATTATGTTAATTAATAGAAATTCTATACAATTATTAAACCATGTTGTAGAAGAACTATTACTGACATGGTAAAATATCATTTTATAAAGTAGTTTGCAAGGAACTACAATGTGACATTTTTGCATCTAAATTGCATAGTACATGTAATAGAAAAACTAGAAAGATAATTCCCTGGATGTGCTGATGGGATTAGCCTTTGTGGTTTTCCAAGTTTTCTACACTGAGTGTATATTAATCCTAGGAAGCAGCTGGGTGAGTAGGAGCATTTAACATGAAGTATAAGCATCAGAGATGCCATGTATGTCACTTTAAACTAAAAACAAACAAAAACAGGAAGGAACCTAAGCAAATCTTTACAGAAACCAACTTTCAAATTCCTTTAGTTACTTTAGTAATATGGCACATAATTGCTATTTAGAAGTTTTTATTTATTTTAATCTTTTAATTCACAGATGAATAATTAAATGTTCCCCATATACAGTCTCTGAAAAATTTAAACTTTTATTAAGCTCTTTGATTTCTGTATAAGTATTGCAAAATTTGTCTGGGATAGGTGATGATTCTGATTATGATATTATTTAAATAGATGACTAGGGCATTTACTAAATCTATATTAAGATGAAGTTAAGTGCAGTATAATTCTTTATATGTATATTTTGCTTTAAAGTTTTTCAAAGTGTGTTTACCTATCACTTTAATTTTTTTTTTTGTTTTTTTTTTAAATGGAGTTTCTGTTTCTAGGAGTTTCTAACAATTTAGCCTCACAATGTCTCTTTCCATGTGAAAGGAAGTGTTTTCTTAATTTATAGATGAGAATATTGGTCCCAGAGTATTTAAGTTGATTTTGAATATTAAGTGGATAGTAAATTATACAAGTAAATTCTTAAATCACATACGCTTGTTTTTACCATTTGAGGTAGCAGTTTAAATACCGTATTGTATACAGGTTAGAAATCATGTCTGATCTTGTTAATTTTTAGCCTGACTCTATAATTTATCTCCAAGTCTCTGGCTGTATTGCATGTTTCTGCTAAGCAAAGTCGTTCCTGGTTCATTGAACATACTCTGCTTTTCTGTGATTTCTTCCTTTCTTAGAAAGATCTACTCGTCCACCATTTCTGTGGAACTTTTCCTGATTTTATTTCCTGTTTAGTTTCTCAGGCGAGTTTCTATCAGTGGAGACCTGGGCTTGTATTTTTTGATTAGATATTCTTATATTCTTATTTTTTGTTGGTGACTCCCTTCTTGTTTTTAAGCAGAACAGTTCTAGATTTCAGTTTGTTGTACTGTTTAATTGCTAAATATCTCTAATACTTAACCTGTTTTCTCTTGAATGATCTTGTTTAGACTTTCTCATTTATATCCTCTACATTTTTTGTCTCCTGACCCATAGCTACCAAGCCCTAAATATCTCTGGAACCCATTTCTCTCAATTTCTACTGTCATCACCCTAATTTAAGCTACCATTATCTTAGCTGGACTGCTACTAACTTCTTTTAACCTGACTCCCTTTCTCTAGCCACTTTTACTTTTTTCATATATTTTTTCTCCACACTGCAGCAGGAGTGATTTTTTATTTTTTTATTATTTTTTATTTTTTTGAGTTAGAGTCTTTCTTAGTTGCCCAGACTGGAGTGCAGTGGCGTGAACATGGCTCTAAGAGTGATACTTGAAAGCAGCAGAGGGCATGCCTGCGGTAGGAATAAAGAAATAGTTCTGAATGAATCAGTAGCCACTCATGTCCACTGTCTTCTGTCCCTACAGTCAAGCATTTATGTGACAGGAGACTGCAGAAGGATTGCACATAAAACATATTTGGTGTTGGGGTATCAGGCTTTTTTGTAGTCCACTAGGTATCCCAATTCTTTCAGGTGTTCGTTCCCTTCCTCCTTCCTTCCCTGCTTCCCTCCTTCCTGCCTTCCCTCCCTCTTCCTTCCTGATCCTTGCCCCTCCCCTCCCTTTCCCTCAAAACAGGCATACACTCAAGTTTGGCCCTTTGTTTAGAATCTGGTTATCTGAATATAGAAAATGAATAACATAGGGGTTTTTTTTTTCCTCCTTATCGGGAAGTAGCAGTAGTGTATTATATTAGTAATACGACCACTTTTGTACTCTAGTTTTTACATATGTAGCATGTTACTTGATTTTTAGAACACGTCTCACCTTTAAAGAATATATTACGTTCTCCAAAGGGGACTGAGGTTGTGAGAATGAAAGGGCTCCTTTCTTCTATTTAATTATGGAAATGTTCTAAATGGATACAAAGAGGAAGATAATGTAATGAACTCCCACGTACCCATTACCCAACTTCAGCACGGCTAATCTTGTTTTACCTAAATCCCACTTTACTTCCCCTCTGCCTCCCTCCAGTTATTTTGAAAAAAAAAAAAAAAACCAAACCAAAAAAAACCCTCCAAAAAAAAACAACCACATTATTTTATACGTAAATACTTCTGATAAAACGACCTTTTCAAGGACATAAAAGTAAATACAGACGAAGTCAGAACTTGAATCCAGGAGAGTGTCACTTTTGGACAGATAATAGAGCCCTTGCTTGGTCAGCATTGAGCTTGACCATCCAGGGTGTGTTTGTAAAGTAGTGACACTGATGTTGACAAGCCACACATTGTTGAAAAAAAAATCCTAGTTTTTATTTATTGAACAAATGATATTAATATAACAATAGAATGGTAAAGGAGTATTACCCCCAATTATTTCACCTGAAAATGAAGGTTGTTTTCATTACTTATATTGGTACCTTTTATAGTTCTAATGTCTGTCTCATTCATCCATGTGATTAATTTTAGTGGAGGTCATTTTACCAAGTGTTTATTTTTTTCTAGAGCTTATTATTTCTTGTTCCTTAAGGGGATAAAACCCCACTATAGTGTATTGTTTCCTTTAAAATAGGGAAAGTTGCTTCCTAATCATTTTCTAAATTTTCTTGACTATGGGAAAAACTTGTCAATATCTAAGGGTGGTAAATGCTTAAGTTAATTGATAGTTTGTTTCCATGATATCATGAAGGCAAAATGGTCTTTTCTTTTGGAGTAATTGTTTACCTAGAAAATAGTTGAAAATTCTTTCAAAGATTTCTGAGGTTTTGTAGTCTGAAACATCTCCTTAGTGATAAAGGATTCTTTCTTTCTCTGTGCTGAACTTAAATTCTAGTTTGTGGATGAGAGCGAGGAAAGAGTTACAGAGATGTGTTCTTACTAATGAAAAAGGGAGCAGAGGGAAAATATTATAGTTCGCATTGATTAAAATAGTTGAGATCCTTTATCTTGAAGCTATATGTGTTAAATTTGAAGTGTTATTTCCTAATTTATTAGAATATCTTGTAAAATGTTCTGTTCTTATTTTTTTCCCCCAAGGAATAATATTCAAACAAATAAAATTTGTGATTAATCTGAGCATGTGTCCTTGTTTTAATAGGCATCAAGCATGATGGAACCATGTGTGATACCTGCCGCCAGCAACCGATCATTGGCATTCGATGGAAATGTGCAGAGTGTACAAATTATGATTTGTGCACAGTGTGTTATCATGGAGATAAACATCACTTAAGACATCGCTTTTACCGAATTACTACACCAGGAAGTGAGAGGTAGGGAGAACCCTTTTTTTCTTCAACTGAGGGTTTTTGTTTGTATTCAAGTTATGTACTTCTGGCCCTTAAAAATAGGATTAGCAAATACCTTCTGACAGTTGGTTTAGTAACAAGGAGGTACCAAATAGTAGGATAGAAGTGGACCAAATCTGCTGTATAACAAGAGAAGAGCTCTTTGAAGATGGAGCTGTCTGTACTTTTCCAAGGTAATCTGGGCTATTCTTTCTCTGGCTTAGAGGGTTAGCACTACTGTACATTTGGAAATACAAGGGTATCGAAAAAGATACCAATTATTTTCTTCTCACTATGCCTTCTAGTCTGTTAATTGGTATCAGATGAATGGTAGGGCTCATTGATTGAGTCAGTAGGCATTTATTAGGACTATACAGCATCCACTATGTTTATGGACACTAGAAGATAAGTAAGACACATAGTATTCTTAAGGAGTTTACAAATTAAAGGAAATAATGAGTCAGTGATTATCATGTAATGTTTTAGGCTGTGTTAGAGATAAGTATTAAGTGTCTTAGGAGCAATGAGAGAGGAGTATTCATTGTTAATGGGTGCAGAGTTTTAGGTGATGGGATCTTCTCATGTAGATACAGATATTGCAAAGGAGCAAGAATCCAGCCAGTCATAGGGAGGCAGCTAGGAGTAGGAGTAGATAAATAGATTTTGGAGTCAGACTCTCTTGGTGTAGATCATAATCGTGCCACTTATTAACTGAGTAATTTTGAACGAGTTGGTTATTTTTGTCTTTTGTTTGCAATTAAAATTAAGGAATAATAAAGACATTGTAAAAATGAATAAGGCTGGGCGTGGTGGCTCATGCCTTTAATTCTAGCACATTGGGAAGCCTGAGGTGGTAGGATTACTTGAGGCCAGGCGTTCAGGACCACCCTGGACAGCATAGTAAGACCTCATCTCTATTAAAATAAGTAAATAAATGAAAAAAATAGAACAATGAAATAAAATTAGAAAAACAAAACAAAAATCTCCAAACCTTTCTGATTATGTGAATGAGAAAGATGTAGAACAATAGGGATACATGGTCTTGGAGAACCAAGCTGGACCAGATACTTGAGTGTAGAATCTTTATCAAGGTTCATAATCTTCTGTAAGTATGTAGTACTGTGAGAACAGGTTAGTATGGGTAAAATCCAGACCACAGATGTATTTTGCTGATACATACATATATTAATCCATTGTCATACTGCTATGAAGAAATACCCGAGACTGGGTAATTTATAAAGGAAATAGGTTTAATTGACTCACAGTTCAGCATTGCTGGGGAGGCCTCAGGAAACTTATAATCATGGTGGAAGGGGAAGCAAACACGCCCTTCTTCACATGGCAGCAGCAAGGAGAAGTGCTGAGCAAAAAAGGGGGAAAGCCCCTTATTAAAATCATCAGATCTCGTGAGAACTCACTATCAAGAGAACAGCATGGAGGTAACCACTCCCATGATTAAGTTACCTCCCACCGGGTCCCTCCCATGACATGTGGGAATTATGGGAACTACAGTTCAAGATGAGATTTGGGTGGGGACACAGCCAAATCATATCAATACAGTACTCTTAAATTTTTGAATAATGGCTAGTTTTTTTTTTTTTTTTTTTTTGAGATGGAGTCTCTCTCTGCTGCCCAGGCTGGAGTGCAGTGGCGCAATCTCGGCTCACTGCAACCTCCGCCTCCCAGGTTCACACCATTCTACTGCCTCAGCCTCCCGAGTAGCTGGGACTACAGGCGCCCACCACCATGCCCAGCTAATTTTTTGTATCTTTAGTAGAGACAGGGTTTCACCGTGTTAGCCAGGATGGTCTCGATTTCCTGACCTCGTGATCTACCTACCTTGGCCTCCCAAAGTGCTGGGATTACAGGTGTGAGCCACCACGCCTGGCCAGAATAATGGCTAGTTTTTAAAAACAGGTGATTTCACACAAAAATGTGTTGATGGATTCGTAGAACACCTTGCTCCCCCCACCACCCCCACCAATACAGAAGACTATCAATACTGGGCTTACGTTTGCTCTTGGCAACAGTTTGTTGAAGCAATGGAGCCCTTTAGACTGGACCCTTTAGACTGATGATGCTTTTGAGTCGACCAAAGTCCCTACCATTCCCTGTTATCTTCCCAAGTCTGAGGTCAAGTGCCATTTGCCATTGTAGTGCTGTCTTTCTTGGGCTGTCATTTATATTACTCACCTGGAAGCTATAGAAATTTGAGTCTGCCACCTATACAATAGTGAAGAGTATAGTGATACCCTGATACCCTGAAATGCTTAGACTAGGATCATATGTGGAGTCCATTACATTTTAACTTTTGTGGCCTTGGGCACATTACTTTTTTGAGACTCAGTTTCCTCATTTATAAAGTGGATAATATAGCGGTAACTTTCTCTTAAGGAGTGTAACACACTTTACTCCTATGCAAGTGCTTTTACATATTATATAATAAAAGCTCAGTAAAAGTTAGCTGTGATTATTATTACAACTACTACTGCCATCATCATCATCACCTGTGGAATATAAAAGGTATTCCTGTATCATGCTATTATGGTAGTAACCAGAACAATGAAGAATCTTTTTACTTTCAAAATGACGTTTTTATAATTTTGTTTTAAAAAGTAAATTATTGTTACCTATTTTTATATAAACTTGAAAATAAATAATTTTATTTTTAGGGTTCTGTTAGAGTCTCGTAGGAAATCTAAGAAGATTACAGCCAGAGGAATCTTTGCAGGTGCCAGAGTGGTGCGAGGAGTGGACTGGCAGTGGGAAGATCAAGATGGAGGAAATGGACGTAGGGGAAAGGTACAGTGTTTTTCTGAATTCATTATGTATTCTAGAGTATTATATGTTCAGAAGCTTTTTATTACTACTATAAATGAATTTCTTGGTCCATTGTTTTCTATGCCAGTAACAGTTTTTAAAATCTTGATTTCTTTTTTCTCTGGAAGTAAAAAGATTGTTCTTGCTTTTTGTAAGCATTGATGTTCCTTAGAGGGTCATTAGGTAAGTTTTACCTTCCCACCTTCAGATTTCATATTGTCATTTTGTTACCCAGCATGCTTTTCTGAACGCATTTGGGCCAGTCCCTCCCTAAGCAGTATCTCATGTCCTCAACTTTCTTGCTATTCAAATTTCATTTGAATTGACTTGTTTTATATTCTTTTCCTTCAAAGACCTGTTTCTGAGGGGCAGTGGGCAATTATGCTGTTATCGAGCCCACCTACCTCTGTTATCCTTTGCAGATAGCATAGTGGGCTCAGAGTTTTAGGAGTAGGTCAAAGCAGAATATTTTGTGTGGTGGAATGAGAGACTTCAGCTGATCTAGGTGGCAGGGAATGGAGGTGAAGAGGAGAGTGGGAATGTCATCATTACATAGTCCAAATAAGCCAAGTACCCTTGGAGAACGTGAGTCAGTCTCACTTGGGCAGTGTGTCCACAGTTGAATAAAAACGGTATAGTGGCAGTAGGGATAAGAGCCTTCAACTTGTTTGGCCACCACATATTACACGGCTGCAATCTGGACGGCTCACCTTCCATGCTGGGTGCCCAGCAGTCATCCTGGAAGCTCCCTTTGAAGCCCTGTGATTAACAAAGATGCCTTTGCCTCTTTTCCTGGCTGGATCTCATGTTTTCTGTATCCCGTTAGATCATCTTACTTAGCTTACTGTCTCTTTTGGTAGGACACACATTCTAGTAACTTCTTTTGAAAGAGTATATGAGAAGTCAAATTTTAATTGACTGTATATTCCTCCTCATAGTTAATTATATGATCAGAGGGAGTTGGAAGTCATCTTTCCTCATCAGCTTTTGAAGACATTTGCTGTTTGAAGCCATGTAAATGGAACTTTCTGTTTTTTGCTGTTTTGGTACTTTTTTGGGATAAAAGAAGGTATTCTTGAGGCTTTGAGTCATTCTGTTACATTTTTGGTTTGCTTTGATTTAACACATGTTGTGTTTTAAGAACAAAATGAGGGCTGGGCATGGTGGCTCACGACTGTAATCCCAGCACTTTGGGAGGCTGAGGCGGGTGGATCATTTGAGGTCAGGAGTTTGAGACTAGCCTGGCCAACATGGTGAGACCCTGTCTCCACTAAAAATACAAAAAATTAGCCAGGCATGATGGTACACGCCTATAGTCCCAGCTACTAGGGAGGCTGAGGCAAGAGAATCACTTGAACCTGGGAGGCAGAGGTAGCAGTGAGCCAAGATTGTGCCACTGCACTCCACCCTGGGTGACAGAGTGAGACTCCATCTCAAAACAAACAAACGAAAAGAACAAAATGAAGAAAAAGAAATGAAACCATTTTGTACATGTGACTCCAAGTGAGGGAACTTTATAAAATAAATCTTTAGAGTAACATTGTTAAGCACATTGTTTAAGACCAAATGTAACTTCTATTGTCTGACTTTTTTGTTTTGGCCTATGTATGTGAATGAAGAAAGTTAACATCCCTTTTTTCCCTTCAGTGCTGGATGCTTTATCCCACTCCCCTGATGTAACCCACGTTAATTGTATGTAGTGTATCCTTCCTTTTTGTTTTTTTAATATATATTAGAGATGGAGTCTTGCTGTGTTGCCCAGGCTGGTCTCGAACTCCTGGGTTCAAGCGATCTCCTGCCTCCGCCTCCCAAAGTGCTGGGATTACAATCATGAGCCACCGCGCCCAGCCTATTCTTAAAGGGCTTCTTAAGTCTCGCTATACATGTTAGTCTTTTAAAGCTGTTTGTTTTACAAATATGATTAAGTATACTAGATCATATTTGTTTTTTTTTAAACTCTTTATTATGGAGTATTTCAGACATACACTTGAGTAGAAAGTATAGTATAATAAATTCCCATGCACTCCTACCCAACTTCAACAATTATTAACTTAAAAAAAAATACCATTTATTTGTTGAAGAAACCAGATTCTATTTGGCCAATTGATTCTTTATAGTATTCTTTAACTTCTTTAACTTGTTCATCTTTGTATTTTCTATAAATTAGTTGTTAGATCTAGAGGCTTGATTAGATAGATTCAGGTTCAATTTTATTTTGGCAAACATACCTCATATGTGATGCTGTGTATCTTCTATTGTATCACATAAAGGGGCACATAAAGTCTGATTATTCTGCTATTAGTGATGTTAAGATTGATGAACAGGTGCAAATTTTGTCAGATGTATCCTTTACAGAGTTTCTTGGCAACATTATACCTAATGGTTTTAGCAGCTGTTCCTTGCATGTGAAATTACTATAGTTATTTTCTTATGCCTTCCACTTTGTTTCCTTCTCAATAATAAATCAAGTCATATTAACAAATGAAGGCATTTCATTTAATGATTTGGAGCTTGACTAATGAACTTACTTCTATTTCAAGTAATTTGAAATTTAAAGTAAATTTGATTTAAACAAAATTTGTCTTTGTTTTTTAGCTAGTCAAATGCTTTTTTACTCATCCTATAAAATACAGACTTAATATAGCATCACATTTTTTAAAACAAATGAAGTTGAATCTGAATGGATTAGAATCAGAAGGAACTTTCTGCTACAGATTGCATGTTTTACCTTCAAGTGCTAGAAACTTACTTTAGAAGGTTATATAGTGGTTAGTTGAGCAGGAATCATAAAGCAAATTAAGGTAAATGGTGGACTCTAACTTCAGGATGGTAGTTACCTCTAATGGAAGGCAGGAGGATGGGATTGATGAGATGGACATAAGGGACTTGAAAAGTACTGGTTATATTTTTTTTTCTTAGGTTGGGTAATAATTACATGGGTGTTCAGTTTATTTTTTTATTCCTTAAAGTTTACATATGCTTTGGGAGGCTGAGGTAGGCAGATCACAAGATTAGGAGTTTGAGACCAGCCAGGCCAACATGGCAAAACCCCATCTCTACTTAAAAAAAAAAAAATACAAAAAATTAGCCAGGCATGGTGGTGGGCGCCTGTAATCCCAGCTACTTGGGAGGCTGAGGCAGGAGAACCACTTGAACCCGGGAGGCGGAGGTTGCAGTGAGCCAAGATCGTGCCATTGCACTCCAGCCTGGGTGACAAGAGCAAAACAAAAAAAAAATTTATATATGCTATATTTTATAATGTGTAATGTGTTTCAAAATTTAAAAGAATAAATGGACTAAATTACTAACAATGTAAAATATGTTTCAAGTGATTCATCAGATCTTAAACATAAAACCTTTTTATTTCCACAAATACATCATAAAATACCTGGCTTACAAAACTATTTCTTTAGTACAGGATGAAAAAGAATGGTCATTATATATCTTATTTAAAGTAATAGTTTTTAAGTGTATACCTTAAAAGTTATACTTCAGCCTGTCATTCTAAGTAACTATGAAGGGTGGCTGTGATTGTAAGTATCAAGATGGAGAAGAGTAATCTGAATTGCATATGTGCAGCTTCCCACTTTTTGCTGTAGTCAGGTTTACTTGAGAAGGTCCAAGTTTAATGCTGTTTGTCATTTTCGCGTACAGGTTGAACATTCCAAATAAAAAAATCTGAAACCCGAAATACTCCAAAATCTGAAACTTCTTGAGCACTGACATGGTGCTCAAAGGAAATGCTCATTGGAGCATTTAAAATTTCAGATTTTTGGATTTGGGATGCTCTAAGTACAGTGCAAATATTTCAAAATCTGAAAAAATTTGAAATCTAAGCATTTCTTGTCCTAAGCATTTCAGATAAGTAAACTCAACATGTATGTGATTCTAGGCCTTAAAGCAATGGCAACCCCAGTATTTTTTTTTTTTTAATCCAATGAATTCAAGAATCAGACTAGTTGGGTGTGGGGCTTGGAGATGGTGTCTGGGTTTCCATGGTAGGTGTGCCATTTTAGCTTAGGTGGCCTGCAACTGCGGGATACTGTTGGAGGAGCAAAAGCAACTCAAGATGTACTTGAACATTACCACCAAGGCTCTTCAAGAGCTTTGCGCTTGTTAATTTTTAGCTGACCAAAAAGGTTTATCTTGAATCATTTTGGGTATTTTACAGAGATTTTAAATTTCATATTGAGTAATGGGCTTAAAAGAATATACTATTCTTGCCGGGCATAGTGGCTCACACCTGTAATCCCAGCACTTTGGGAGGGCGAGACGGGCAGATCACCTGAGGTCAGGAGTTCAAGACCAACCTGGCCAACATGGTGAAACCCCATCTCTACTAAAAGTACAAAAATTAGTCAGCCATGGTGACAGGCACGTGTAATCTCAGCTACTCAGGAGGCTGAGGCAGGAGAAGCTTGAACCCAGGAGGCGGAGGTTGCATTGAGCCGGGATCGCACCGCTGCACTCCAGCCCGGGCGACAAGAGCGAGATTCCATCTCAAAAACAAAAAACAGAAAACTGTTCTTAAAGGAATCCCTTTAAGAATAAAAATATTTTAAATTTTCTATCAAATTCTATTTTCTGATAATCTATCACTGTAATCCCCAAGCCTCTTGATTTAAAATTTCTACAGTGGTTTTAGAAATTACCTTATAATTCTGGAAAATATGGCTCTAATGATAATTTAACTATGTTCGGAGTGACATATTTGGCAAATAAGTATTTTTCATGATCATGTTACACAGGTTGCTAGATGAAATGATTTTTAAGATTTAAATGTAATAATTAAAAGAACTAAGCTCTTCCCTCCCCTTTAAAAAACTTCTTTTCTCAAAAACTATTGTTAGGTAACAGAAATCCAGGACTGGAGTGCATCAAGCCCACATAGCGCAGCATATGTCCTCTGGGATAATGGTGCTAAGAACCTTTACAGAGTTGGCTTTGAGGGCATGGTAAGTAGTGAAGAGCCATAGCAGGTGAAAGAAAATGTTGGATGGGTGAATAGCTCTTACTGCTCTTTTATTATTTTTCCTTTGTCATCTCCCTGTGTCAGAACCTTTACGTTTTTACTATGTTTCTCTAAACTATTTAATAGTAAATATGATTTGCCTTTAGTTTAATGTTTGAGTACCTTACTATATATTGGTGTGTAGAGGTGACTCGTTTTCAGTGTAAGTCCAAGGGGTTTATTTACGAAAATCTATCAAAAAGATTAGGAATCATCTGTAAGACCATTCCTTGGCATGGATGGACCTGGAAGACAGTATTATAATGAGGTTTTGTGATATATTTGTATTCTGTGCTCTGGTAGCTTGTATAAAAGTATAAATTACAGTAAATATTAAAATTATCTTTTAGGAGATTCCTCTCCACCCCTTGGTATTTTTTATAGTGTTGATAATTGAAAATGATTGACTTAGAAAAACCTTGAATTACTTAAGTGTTTAGAAAAATAATGGAGGTTTATTCAGTGAGTTGTCCTATGTTTTTGTGTTTTGTGGACCATTGTTCAAGTGCTCATCTTGGCTGGGCGCGGTGGCTCACGCCTGTAATCCCAGCACTTTGGGAGGCCCAGGTGGGTGGATCACTTGAGGAGGTCAGGAGTTTGAGATCACACTGGCCAACATGGTGAAACCCTGTCTTTACTAAAATACAAAAATTAGCCGGGTTTAATGGCCTGTGCCTGTAATTCCAGCTACTCGGGAGGCTGAGGCACAAGAATCACCTGAACCGCGAGGGTGGGGTGCACAGCTTTCAGTGAGCCGAGATCATGCCATTGTACTCCAGCCTAGGTGATGGAGTGAGACTGTATCTCAAAAAAAGTTGATCTTGCTATTTAATGTATAGAGTATAATAAATAAATGCCAAAATATTAATGCCTTTCACATCCTTTTCATTTTGAATACATTCCGTATTCAAAGAATTCTTTACATTTCCTTTTTTAAAATCAACTGTCTATGTTCTTGTTAGGAATGGAGAAAGTATCCCAGTGTCCCCTTAATTTATTTCAATTTCTTTATTTATTTTTTATATTTATTTATTCATTTATTTATTTATTTTTTGAGACAGAGTCTCGCTCTGTCGCCCAGGCTGGAGTGCAGTGGCCTGATCTTGGCTCACTGCAAGCTCCGCCTCCCGGGTTCATGCCATTCTCCTGCCTCAGCCTCCCTAGTAGCTGGGACTACAGGTGCCCACCACCACGCCCGGCTAATTTTTTGCGTTTTTAGTAGAGATGGGATTTCACTGTGTTAGCCAGGATGGCTAGGATTTCACTGTGTTAGCCAGGATCACCTTGTGATCCACCTGCCTCGGCCTCCCAAAGTGCTGGGATTATAGGCGTGAGCCACTGCACACGGCCTTATTTATTTATTTTTAGAGACAGGGTCTTGCTCTGTCACTCAAGCTGGAGTGCAGTGGTGCAATCATAGTTCACTGAAGCCCTGAACTCCTGGGCTCTAACAAACCTCCCACCTCAGCCTCTGGTGTAGCTAGAACTGTAGGTGTGTGCCACCATGCCCAACTAATATTAAAAAATTTTTAGTAGAAATAGGGTCTTGCTATATTGTCCACACTGGTTTCGAACTCCTGAGTTCCAAGCGATCTCCTACCTTGGCCTTCCAAAATGGTGAGACTACTAGCATGAGCTACTACAGCTGACCAATTTATTCCACTTATATATTAAAAGCCAGCCATATGAATTTAAACAAATACTTTAGTTGCCAATTTTTATTATTGTATATAGCAGTGATTATCAGTTTTTCATTTTCTTCATGCCTCTGCCTGTTTTTAAATTGTCAATTTTTTAGGATTCCAACTGATTATTAATTTTCTTCAAATGAAGCCTATGTGCTATATGTGCTCAGGTACTTGAATGGTATTTATATAGATTGATGGCTGAGTATGTGGTTATGCCATTATTTATTTAATGAGATTTCTCTTGATGGGTACCTGGGTTGGATTTTGTTTCCCCTACTGCTTCAAGCAGTGTGTCAGTAAGCATCCTTGTGTATATGCCTTTGTACATTATGGGTATATTTCCTTAGGATAGATTCCTAGAAGTAAAATTGCTGGGGTAGAGTATTATTTAAAACAATTTGACAGCCGGGAGTGGTGGCTCACACCTGTAATCCCAGCACCATGGGAGGCTAAAGCAGGTAGATCACTTGAGTCCAGGAGTTTGAGACCAACCTGGGCAATGTGGCAAAACCACGTCTCTACAAACAATAAAAAAAAAGTTATCTGGGTATGGTGGTTTGCACCTGTAGTCCCAGCTACTTGAGAGGCTGAGGTGGAAATGGAAGGATCACCTGAGCCCTAGGAGGTCGAGGCTGCAGTGAGCCGTGATCGTGCCATTACACTCTAGCCTGGGCAACAGAGAGAGACCCTGTCTCAAAAAAAAAAAAAAAAAATCCCAAAAAACCAATTTGACACCTGTGTGTCTTTGACCAGGATTCAATGACAGTAAAAGATGCTATAAAAGAGTTGGGTCCTGTGTGAGTGTGTGTGTGTGCGCACATGCATGTGCGTGCATGCAGGTGCGCATGTGCATATGTATTAGAGGAGCTCCTTTCCTTGATAGGGTAAGATGTTCTAATCATCTACTATATACACCTGTACAGTATACACAAGGTTCTTCCTCTAAGCCCACATTTTCTGTACTTTTAATTATACCACAGCTACCTCCCCCATTCAGATACTTAGTAATTTGTTTTCTTGTAAAAGATAAGTGGGAAGGAATGTTAGTTAACCAGGTTATGGCGAAGTAAGGACTAAAGTTGATGTAAGGCTGGGCGCGGTGGCTCACGCTTGTAATCCCAGCACTTTGGGAGGCTGAGGCGGGCAGGTCACTTGAGGTCAGGCATTTGAGACCAGCCTGGCCAACATGGTGAAACCCCGTAAAAATACAAAAATTATTTGGATGTGGTGGCATATGCCTGTAATCCCAGCTACTGGGGAGGCAGAGGCAGGAGAATTGCTTGAACCCAGGAGGTGGAGGTTGCAATGAGCCAAGATCATGCCACTGCACTCCAGCCTGGGTGACAGAGCGAGACTCCATCTCAAAAAAAAAATTGATGTAAATAGGAAAATTAGCTGGACAAGGAATCAAAAGACTGTATTTGGTTTCGTTATTTTCTACTTTGTATTGGCTATTAGTTTTGAATAATTTCCAGGTTTTGGTTTGTTTTTGGTAAAAGTATCTTTAAAATGGAATGTGCTGGCCCGGTGTGGTGGCTCATGCCAGTAATGCCAGCACTTTGGGAGGCTGAGGTGGGTGGATTACTTGAAGCCAGGAGTTTGAGACCAGCCTGGCCAACATGGTGAATCCCTGTCTGTACTAAAAATGCAAAAATTAGCCAGGCGTGGTGGTGCATGCCTGTAATCCCCAGCTGCTCAGGTGACTGAGGCACGAGAATCGCTTGAACCCAGGAGGCGGAGGTTGCAGTGAGTCATTGTACTCCAGCCTGGGCAACAGAGCAAGACTCTGTCACACACACACAGACAAAAGAATGTGCTGTGCACATTTCCAATAATAGGTATTTGTTGTCCTTTTTTTAACGTGTTTTTCAAACTATTATAATTAATATTTATTAATTATAAGTATTTTAGTCTAATGTAATAAGATTCAGACATTTTATTTTATTTATTTATTTTTTGAGACAGAGTCTCCTTGCTCTGTTGCCCGGACTGGTGTGCAGTGGCGTGACCTCAGCTCATTGCAACCTCTGCCTCCCGGGTTCAAGCGATTCTCTTGCCTCCGCCTCCCAAGCATCTGGGATTACAGGTGTCCACCAGTACACATGACTAATTTTTTTTGTATTTTTAGTAGAGACGGGGTTTCATCATGTTGGCCAGGCTGGTTTTGAACTCCTGACCTCAAGTGATCCGCCTATCTCGGCCTCCCAAAGTCCTAGGATTACAGGCGTGAGCCAACGTGTCCAGCCAGATTCAGACATTCTGATTTTGAGCTTTAAAAGAATGCTAAAAGTAAATAAAATGTGACCTATCTGAAGATCAGGTTTCTAGTTTTTACAAGTACTTTTGAAAGCAGTGTTTAGTGTGATTGTTGACCTAGACTATTCTTGATTTCTGTTTTGGGTATGTTCTGAATGAATATTTTTGCCTGTTTCAGATATTGAGCCATATTTGAAGTTTCATGGGTGATTTTTCTGGTTTCTTTTCTTCTTAGTCTGATCTGAAATGTGTCCAGGATGCCAAGGGAGGTTCTTTCTACAGAGATCACTGCCCTGTGCTAGGTGAGTGAGAAGATTAGAGAGTATTACTAAATAATGGGTCAGAGTTCGTGTAATCAGTAAAATGTTTAAATTGGACGTTAGAAAAGTTAATTACCACCAAAGTTACTTAGAGAAAAATTTTTTTGGCTTTCCTTTGGTCTTAAAGTATTTTTTCTTTTATTATGCTTTATTTGGGCTCAGAGTTGTCATGTCTTGAGAATTGATTGGCCATTTACGTCAATAATATACATTTGAAACTTTTATGTTTTAACTGTAAATTATATTGTTGAAAAATTTTGCATTAGATTACAACATTTGTATGTCATACACTATTGAGAATAGGATTTGACACTTTTGTGATGAAAAATTCCTTAGAATTTTTGTCAAATTGTCTTCCTAAGAACAGCTCCAAGATTAAGATAATATATAATTTCATGTATCATTAAAATAAAAAAAAAGGGAACAAGAAAACCAAAACTACCTTCATTTTATAGATTTATTGTTGCCTGGATGAATATTTACCACACTCTCCTGATCTTTATTCTCTGAATGGTTTTCTTTCTCATGTGAACTGTGTTTCTCCTTCCAAATCATTTGACTTGCCTTTGTAGCAAAAATTGCTGTTTTTTTGCAGTGTGCCTTAATTTTTTTTTAAAAAGGAGAATGCATAAAAAATATTTACTTTTTTAGTGAGCTCATCTATCTTGCTTTCACAAAACAAGCTTTCTTGTTTTGTGTCTTGCTTTCATAAGAAAAATGCAAAATGAACATGTGTATTTTGGATCTCAGCATAGTGTTTCATGATCATGAATTCATCTCAGAACTAGCTTTTGAAAATAATCTAGGGAATAGGCTTTGACATATTTTAAAAAGCTCTTTAGGGCAAGAATCACAGGAACCATTTGTTAAAAGAAAATAGTACTAAGCACTTAATGGAAAAAATAATTCCAGGGTTTTCATTCATATTCTCTAGTTAGTTATTGTCGTTCTAATGCAGTGATAGTAAGTTATCCAGGCATAAAAGTGAGTATTTTCAACACCTGGAACTTTGTGTTCTGATGTAAGGTTGAATTGTCTTTTATAGACTCTACTCTTACTCAGTCTTTGTTATAACTCATATTATTTCAATTTTTAGGTCTGTTTGGCTTTTTTCTTTTTTTTAAAAAAGCTTTCAAGTTCTAAAATTTTATACTTATAGTGAGTTCTCAAGACCTTTTAAAACTAGATGGTACCTGAAACTAAAATATCTACATGTTACTTAAAGATAATGCAGCTGCCTGTTGTGAGGTTTTTTTCGCCTTTTATTCAATTGCCTCTGAAATTACAGGTGAGCAGAATGGCAACAGGAATCCTGGTGGATTGCAGATTGGTGACCTGGTAAATATAGATCTCGACCTAGAAATTGTACAGTCTTTGCAGCATGGTCATGGAGGATGGACTGATGGAATGTTTGAGACTTTAACTACAACTGGAACTGTTTGTGGCATTGATGAAGATCATGACATTGTAGTACAGTATCCAAGTGGCAATAGGTTGGTGATATCTCTCAATTTTTGACAATGACAAATAAAGCTAATATAGAGAAAAGAGTCTTAGAGAAAGCGAATAAAGCGATACAACCAAATACTCATTAAAGCTAGCTTTTAGATGGTAAGTAAAGTCCAGAATATATACTGGTAAGGTGGAGAGAAACAAATAAGAATTATGTGTGTTTGTGTGTGTGTGTGTGTGTGTCTTGTGTGTATATGTGAATTTATATGAGGATGTTTATGATACAGTGTTCTGTACACTATTTTTCCTTCAAGAGGAGAATACATTATATCACTATTAGGTCTGAATACAGCTTAAAATTCTGTGTTCATAGTGGACTATATCAGTCTACCCTGAATAGGAAGGGTTTTACAGTAAAACTCCTTTGGTGCATATCTCCAGGGTCATCTCTTATTTTTGTTTTTATTGATACACAAGAGGTGTACATATTTTGGGATACATGTGATATTTTCATCCATGCATACAATGTGTAATGATCAAACAGGCAATTGGGGCAACCATCAGTATTAACATCACCCCTTCTTTACATTGGGAACATTCCAATTCCTCTCCCCAGCTGTTCTGAACTATGCAAGTTGTTAACTATAGTCGCCCAACTGTACTATCAAACATTAGGTCTTTTCCCCTGTATCTAGCTGTAGTCTTGTAAACATTTACCATCTCTCTCATCCCCCCCCTTTCTCCGACTGTTCCTAGCTTCTGGTAACCACCAGTCAACTTTCTATCTCCATGAGATCCACATTTTACATCTCCTCATATGAGTGAGAACATGTGGTATTTGTCTTTCTGTGTCTGGCTTATTTCACTTAACATAATGACCTCCAGTTCCATTCATGTTGCTGCAGATGACAGGATTTCATTCTTTTATAGCTGAGTAATATTCCATTGGGTATATCTACCTCCTATTCTATTCTATTCTATTCTATTCTATTCTATTCTATTCTATTCTATTCTATTCTATTCTATTCTCTATTCTATTCTATTCTATTCTATTCTCTATTCTATTCTATTCTATTCTATTCTATTCTATTCTATTCTATTCTATTCTATTCTATATTCTATTCTATATTCTATTCTATTCTCTATTCTATATTCTATTCTATATTCTATTCTATTCTATTCTATATTCTATTCTATATTCTATTCTATTCTATATTCTATAGTCTATTCTATATTCTATTCTATTCTATTCTATTCTATTCTATTCTATTCTATTATTCTATTCTATTCTATTCTTCTATTCTGTTCTGTTCTGTTCTGTTCTATTCTATTCTATTCTATTCTATTCTATTCTATTCTATTCTATTATTCTATTCTATTCTATTATTCTATTCTATTCTATTCTATTATTCTATTCTATTCTATTATTCTATTCTATTCTATTATTCTATTCTATTCTATTCTATTCTACTATTCTATTCTATTTATTCTATTCTATTCTATTCTTCTATTCTATTCTTCTATTCTATTCTATTCTATTCTATTCTATTCTATTCTATTATTCTATTCTATTCTGTTCTCTTCTGTTCTCTTCATCATTTTTAGAGAAGGGGTCTCATTGTATTGCCCATGCAGGTCCTGAACTCCTGGTCTCAAGTGATCTTTCTCCCTTGGCCTGCCAAAGTGTTGGGATTACAGGAATGAGCCACCATACCTGGCCCACATTTTCTTTATCCTTTCAATCTATTTATAAACACTCAGGTTGATTTCATGTCTGGCTGTTGTGGATAGTGCTACAGTAAACATGGGAGTACAAATCTCTCTTTGACATACTGATATTCTTTCTTCTGGGTATGTATACCCAGTAATGGGATTACTGGATCATATGGTAGTTCTGTTTTTAGTTTTTTGAGGAACCTCCATACTGTTTCTCATAGTGGCTGTACTAATTTATAGTCCCACCAACAGTCTACAGGTGTTCCCCTTTTCGTGTGTTCTTGCCAGCATCCGAAAAGCCATTTTCTTTTTTTCTCTTTTTAAAAGTTTAAATTAAAAACATTTTTTATAGTAGAGAGAGGGTCTTGCCATATTGTCCAGGCTGGCGCCGAGCCCCTGGCCTCAAGTGATCCTCCCACCTTGACCTCCCAAAGTGCTGGGTGCTTGAGCCACCTTGACTGGCCAATAAAAGCAACAGTAGTTTGAGAAGATTGATATTTGTTCTTTAAATGTTAGGTAGAATCTGGCATTGAAACCATCAGGCCCTGGGGCTTTTCTCTGATGGGAGACATTTTTATTACTTCTTTGATCTTGTTACTCATTATTGGTCTGTTCAAGTTTTTATATATATATATATATATATATTTTTTTTTTTTTGAGATGGGGTCTCCCTCTGTCACCCAGGCTGGAGTGGCACGATCTCAGCTCACTGCAACCTCCGTCTCCCAGGTTCAAATGATTCTCTTGCCTCAGCCTCCCAAGTAGCTAGGATTACGGGCATGTGCCACCACACCCAGCTAAATTTTGTATTTTTTAATAGAGATGGGGTTTCACCATGTTGGCCAGGCTGGTCTTGAACCCCTGACCTCAAGTGATCCGCCCACCTTGGCCTCCCAAAGTGCTGAGATTACAGGTGAGCCACCGCCTCTGGCCAGAGTTGATACTTCTTCATGTCTCAGTCTTGGTAGGTTGTTTATGTCCAAGAATTTATCTATTTCTTCTAGATTTTTCAATTTGTTGGTATATAGATGTTCATGATATTCTGTTATGATCCTTTGCATTTCTGTGATATCAGTTGTGTCTCCATTTTTGTTTCTGATTTTGTTTGGGTCTTTTGGTTTTATCTTAGTTGGTCTACTAAAGATTTGTTGATTTTGTTTATCTTTTGAAAAATCCAGCATTTCATTTTGTTGATATTTTCTCTTTTTATTTTCTCAATTTCATTTATTTCTGCTGATCTTTATTACTTCTTCCTTCTGCTATTGGATTTGCTTTGTTTTTGCTTTTCTAGTTCCTTGAGCTGTATTGTTACGTTATTTGAAATCTTCCTACTTTTTAAATTATTATTATTTTTTTTTTGAGACAGAGTTTCACTCTTGTTGCCCAGGCTGGAGGGCAATGGCGCGATCTCAGCTCACTGCAACCTCTGCCTCCTGGGTTCAAACGGTTCTCCTGCCTCAGCCTTCCCGAGTAGCTGGGATTACAGGCATGTGCCACCATGCCTGGCTAATTTTGTATTTTTGGTAGAGATGGGGTTTCTCCATGTTGGTCAGGCTGGTCTTGAACTCCCGACCTCACGTGATCCACCCACCTCGGCCTCCCAAAGTACTGGGATTATAGGCATGAACCACTGCATCTGGCCTTAAATTATTGATTAGGTGTTTATTGCTATGGATCTCCCTCTTACTACTGCTTTTTCTGTATTTCATAGATTTTGATATGTTGTGTTTCCAGTTTCATTTGTTTCAAGAAGTTTTAAATTTTCCTTCTTAATTTCTTTATTGACGCTTTCATTGTTCAGGATAATGTTTAATTTCTTTCTAGTGTTATTCCATTGTGGTCAGAAAAGATACTTCATATCATTTCAACTTTTTTGAATTTAGTGAGACTTGTTTTGTGGCCCAATATGTGGTCTCTTTTGGAGAATGTTCCTCGTGCTGATGAGAACAGTGTGTATTCTATGGCAGTTGGACGAAGTATTCTGTAAGTGTCAGTTATGTATATTTGGTTTGGATTGTAGTTTAACTTTGATGTTTCTTTGTTGATTTTCTCTCTAGTTGATGATCTGTTCATTACTGAAAGTTAGATGTTGAAGTGTCCCCTACTATTAAAGATATTGCAGTATATCTTTCCCTTTAGATCTATTGATGTTTGTGTTTTATATTTGGTTGCTCCAGTGTTGAGTGCATATATAATTGTTATATCCTCTTGCTGAATTGACCACTTTATTATTATACAGTGACTTTTGTCTGTTTTTGCAGTCTTTGACTTAAAGTCTATTTTATCTGATATAAAAGTATAACTATTCCTGCTCTTTTTTGGTTTCCATTTGTGTACAATATCTTTTTCCATTCCTTCACTTTCAGTCTGCATGTGTCTTTATAGGTGAAATGAATTTCTTGTAGGGAGCACAGGGCTGGGTCATTTAAACAATTTTCTTTTACCCATTCAGCCACTCTATGTCTTTTTTTTTTTTTTTTTTTTTTTTGAGATGGAGTCTTACTCTGTCACCCAGGCTGGAGTGCGGTGGCACGATATTGGCTCACTGCAACCTCCGCCTCCCAGGTTCAAGCAATTCTCCTGTCTCAGCCTTCTGAGTAGCTGGGACTACAGGTGCCCTCCACCAAGCCCAGCTAGTTTTTGTATTTTTAGTAGAGATGGGGTTTCACCATATTGGTCAGGCTGGTCTCTAACTCTTGACCTCAGGTGGTCCTCCCACCTCAGCCTCCCAAAGTGCTGGGATTACAGGTGTGAGCCACCATGCCCGGCCTCACTGTATGTCTTTTAGTTGGAGAATTACTTCATTTACATTCATTGTTGTTATTGATAGGTAAAGATTTACTACTGCTATTTTTGTTACTTGTTATTTGGTGGTTTTGTAACTCTTCTCTTCCTTTTTTTTTTTTCTTGCCCTCTTCCTTTGTGGTTAGGTGATTTTCTTTGGTAGTACGTTTTAATGTGTTTTTTAAATAAATTTTATCATTTTTTGTTTTTGAGACAAGGTCTCACCGTGTCATTCAGGCTGGAGCACAGTGACATGATCATAGCTCACTGAAGCCTTGAACTCCTGGCTTCAAGCAGTCCTCCCAGTTTAGCCTTCCAAGTGGCTGGAACTACAGGTGCACACCACCATGGTCATTAAAAAAATTTTTTTTTTTGTAGAGATGGAGTCTTACGATGTTGCCCAGGCTGGTCTTGAACTCTTTGCCTCAGGCAGTCCTCCTGCCTCAGCTTCCCACAATGTTGGGATTACAGGTGTGAGCCACTGCACCTGGCCTTTGTTGCTTTTTTTTTTTTTTTTTGATACAGAGTCTCTCTATGTCACCAGGCTGGAGTGCAGTGGTGTGATCTCGGCTCATTGTGATCTCCGACTCCTGGGTTCAAACAATTCTCCTGCCTCAGCCTCCCGAGTAGCTGGGACTACAGGCGCATGCCACCACACCCAGCTAGTTTTTGTATTTTTAGTAGAGAGGGGGTTTCACCATGTTGGCCAGGCTGGTCTGGATCTCCTGACCTCGTAATCCGCCTGCCTCGGCCTCCCAAAGTGCTGGGATTACAGGTGTGAGCCACCACGCTGAGCCCTGTGTTGCTTATTTTCAGTATATCTACTATATGTTTTTTCTTCTTGGTTACCATGAAGCTTACAAAAAACATATGTGGGCAGCAAGCCACCCAGTTGCTGAGGCAAGAGACCGAGGGCACAAGCTGTTCCAGTATAATAAAGAAAATATATAGAAGAAGAATAGTTATAATAGTTATACTAGAAATAGATTATAGATTTGATTATATATGAATATTATTAATCATTAGTTTGTAGCATTACTCTTTATTCCAGTATTATAATAGTCTTTGTTCTACAATTATAACCTAGGAAAAACCAGGCTATACAGATATAGGAGCTGAAGGGACATGGTGAGAGGTGACCAGAAGTCAAGTGTGAGCCCTCTGTCACACCCAGACAGGGCCACTAGAGGGCTCCTTGGTCTAGTGGTAATGCCAGTGCCTGGGAAGGCACCCGCTACTTAGCAGACCGTGAAGGGAGTCTCCCTTTCCCTGGCGGAGTTAGAGAAGACTCTGCTCCACCACCTCTTGTGGAAGGTCTGACATCAGTCAGGCCTGCCCGCAGCCATCCGGAGGCCTAAACCTCTCCCCGTGATGCTGTGCTTCAGCAGTCACGTTCCTGGTCCACTTTCATGTTTCGCCTTGTACACCCGTCTCCGTCTTCTAGATAGCAGTGTAGAGTTAGTGAAAGTATTAAAGCCGTTGATCTCTCCGAAAAATGCATAGAAGCAATAATGACGTAAGCTGTCCCCTCTCTCTTTCTGCCTCGGCTACCAAAATAGGGAAGGGCCTCCTGTCCGGTGGACACGTGACTCATGTGACCCAGTGGACATGTGACTTGTGTGACCTTACCTATCATTGGAGACGACTCCTTACCCTGCCCCCTTGCCTTGTATACAATAAATAACAGCGTGGCCAGGCATTTGGGGCCACTACTGGTCTCCGCGTCTTGGTGGTAATGGTCCCCCGAGCCCAGCTGTCTTTTCTTCTGTCTCTTTGTCTTGTGTCTTTATTTCTACGATCTCTCGTCTCTGCCCACGAAGAAAAAAACCCACAGGCCCAGTAGGGCTGGACCCTATATTATAGATATAACAAGTTATTTTAAACAGGTGACGTCTTAACTTTGATTACAAAGAAAATCAAAGGAAAACTAAAAGACTCTACACTTTTTAACTCCTCCACATTGTGACTTGTTGTCTCTGTGTACATCTTTTGATATTGCCTAGCTCTTAACTGTTTGCTGTAGTTACTTTTTGATAGGTTTGTCTTTTAGTCTTATACTAGAGTTATGAGGGGATTACACATAATTATAGTATTAGAGTATTCTGAATCTGTCTGTGTAATTACTTTTGCCAGGGAATTTTGTATCTTCACGTTTTCTTTTTGCATATTACTATCCTTTTCTTTTAGATTGATGAACTCCCTTTACCATTTCTTATAAGAAATGATGGTGAGGACTTTCCTCAGCTTTTGTTCATCTGGGAAAGGTTTTATCTCCCCTCCATGTTTGAAGGAAAGCTTTGGGTTGGTACAGTATTCTTAATTACCAGTTTTTTTCTTTTAGTATTTTGAATATGTCATCTTGCTCTCTCCTGTCCTGTGTGGTTTCTGCTGAAAAGTCTGTTGCTAGATGAATTGGTGCTCTTTTATGTGTTATTTCCTTCTCTTCTGTTGCTTATTTTTGGATCCTTACTTTGTCTTTGACCTTTGAGAGTTTGATTAGTATATGTCTTGGGGTAGTCTATTTGTTTTTTTTTTTTTTGAACATAGTCTCTCTCTGTTGCCCAGGCTGGAGTGCAGTGGCACGATCTCGGCTCACTGCAAGCTCCGCCTCCTGGGCTCACGCCATTCTCCTGCCTCAGCCTCCCGAGTAGCTGGAACTACAGGCGCCTGCCACAATGCCCGGCTAATTTTTTTGTATTTTTAGTAGAGACAGGGTTTCACCGTATTAGCCAAGATGTTCTCGATCTCCTGACCTTGTGATCCGCCCGCCTCGGCCTCCCAAAGTGCTGGGATTACAGGCGTGAGCCACTACGCCCAGCTCTATTTGATTATTATTTGGATTTAATTTGTTTGGTGATTTCTGACCTTGCTGTACATTGATTTTTTTTTTATAGTTTTTGCTTTTATCTTTCTCTAGATTTGGAAGGTTTTCTGTTATAATTTGAATAAACTTCTTACCTGTTGCTCTTTCTCAACTCTCTCTTGAATGCCATTGACTCAGTTTTGCTTTTTTGACGTTAGTCTCTATATCCTGTAGGCCTTCTCCATTCCTTTTCATTCTTTTTTCTCTTCTGTGTGTTTTCAAATAGCTTATATCCAGTCCCACTGTTTTTATTTTTTTCCACTGCTTAATTCTGCTGTTGAGAGCCTCTGATGCATTTTTCATTTCAACAAATACATTTCTCAGTTCAAGGATTTTTGTTTGATTTTGAAAACATCATTTCCATCTCTGTTAAATTTCTCTGATAAATTTCTGAATTGGTTTTCTGTGTTATCTTAGAGTTCACTGAGTTTCTTTAGAACTGCTATTTTGAATTCTTTAACTGAGAGCTTACACATTGCTGCCTTATTAGGGTTGGTTATTGGCACTTTGCTTTGTCCATTGGCTTCCTGTTTATTTGTTTCTTATCTGCCTTATATGGCTTCGTATTGAAGGATCATTTTTTTTTCTAGTTTTTGCTGTCTGCTTATTTTGGTCTTTCTAGGGCATTCTTGCTTAGAGGTTCTTTGCAATTGCCTGTTGAATCCCCTAAATTAGAGATTGCTGCCTCCTTTTCAGAACTAAATGGGCCTTAAGCCCAAGTTTGCCTTGGGTGTCACAAATGTTTGAAACTCTGTTCATCCTGAATCGGGCGGGAGGGAGTGGGGGTGGATCCCAAAAGTGGTACCTTGGCTATGTGGGAAGTCTGGTTAGGGATTTACGGCCAGGAGACCCATGGAATGTGTGCCTCCTACAGTATAGTGCTGCTGAACAGCCACTCTGATTTGATGTCTCTTGGCTGAGATAAAGAGCAGAGTTTCAAGGGCCAGGTTTGCTAGTCCTGTCTCTTCTCTTTGACTGTAGCTACCCTTAGGGATTTTTCTTCCTACAGGTACTCATAAGGCTTTCTGTGAGTTGAGGCAGGAATGATTTTCCTGCAAGGGAACCCAAGATGGTAGGGAAGCTGGCTCTCTGCCTTGATCTCACTTTTTCCAGTGTAGAGACTGTGATTCCTGGGGGAATTTTCTGTGCGTTGTGCCTGGTAGATAGGGGGAAGGATGTTGCAGATACAGAAATTTGTTTCTTTTATTATCTGCTTGGAGTTTTTCATGTCTCTGGCCCCAGGGATCATTTCAGCTTCAAACTTGAGTTCTGGGATATTGCTGGTGATAATCTTGGTGCTGGGTATTTTTTTTTTTTTTCGGTTTTCTGTTGGGGAGAGTGATGCCAGATTGTTTCTACTCTGTGATTTTGGCGTTGCCACAGATATGTACACACACACTAATCCTTATCAGCAGTATAAAATTGTATGCATTTCCTCACTTATGTACCTTTTAACATACTACTCCCTTTAGGTAAAATGCCTGCTCCTCTTTTTCTCCCTCGTTACCTGGATTAATTCCTCTCCATCGTATAAATATTGAATTTGTATGATTTGGGAACCTCCTCTCTCCATTTACTCTCCATAGTATTATATATGCATGTAATGCATATACTCTTCATCTATTTAGGTTCACTCTTACCTATTAAAATTCATTTGATTTCTAGATTGCAAGTTTCTTGGAGGCTAGGGATGTCTTTTTAATTTTATTTGGGCCAAAATATATCTAATCCACTTTAGTATGTTAATAGTATTTTAAAGAAAAATCAATAAATTGAATAATTGTCTTACTGACATGTACATAAAGAAACTAATTCCCTGAGGTTCTTTGGGGAAGGGATATTATATAGAATAAGAAAAGTTAACATTAAGTTGCTTACCTAGGTATAGCATTAGGCCTGATTGTATTCAAATCTTATGAGCATACATGATCATATCAGTAGATGCAGAAAAAGTACTTGACAAAATCCAACACCCTTTCGTGATAAAAACACTAAACAAACTGGGACCCGAAGGGAACTTCTTTGGCTTGATAAAGGACATCTATGAAAAACCCACAGCTAACATCATCCTTAATGATGAAAGACTGAATACTTACCCCGTAACATCAGAAACAAGACAAGAATGTCCACTTTATTACTTCTGTTCAACATTGTACCAGAGGTTCTAGTCATAGCAACTAGGTAAGAAAAAGAAATGAAGAAGTAAAAGAAAAAGAAGATGTGAAACTAACATTGTTTACAGATGACCTGATACCGTGTATAGAAAAACCCAAAGAATCCACAAAAGCTATTGTAGCTAATAAATGAGTTCAGCAAGATTGCAGGAACCAAGATTGATATAGGAACATCAGTTGTCTTTCTGTACACTAACAATGAACAATATGAAAATGAAATTAAAACAATTTCATTTATAATGGCATCAAAAAGAATAAAATACTTAAGAATAAATTTAACCAAGGAGATGCAAGACTTGTACAGTGAAAACTACTGAACATTGTTGAAAGAAATTAAAGAAGACCTAAATAAATGACGAAACATTCCATGTTCTTAGATCAGGTTTAATATTGTTTAGATGGTATATTAGTTTCCTAGGGCTGCTATAACAAATTACCATAGACTGGGTGGCTTAACAGAGATTTATTCTTTCACAGTATCAGAGGCTAGAAGTCCAGAGTCTGGGTGTTGGCAAGACTGGTTTGTTCTGGAGACTTTCAGGGAGAATCTGTTGTATGCCTTTCTCCCAGCTTCTGGTGGTTCCCAGCAGTCTTTGTTCCTTGGCTTGTAGATGCATCACTCTATATTCTCTGCCACTGTCTTCACATGACCTTTTTCCCTGTGAGTCTGTGTTTCTTGGTGGGTGTCGGTACATGACTCTATTATAAGGACACTAAACATTGAATTTAGGGCCTACCCTAATCCAGTATGACCTCACTTTAACTTGATTACATATGTAAAGGCCCTATTTACAAATAAGGTAACATTAACAGATACCTGGATTAGGACTTCAGCATATTTTGGAAGGGGGCATAATGCAACCCACAATAGATGGCAGTATTTCCCAAACTAATCTTCCGATTAAGTGTAATCCCTATCAAAATCCTGGTACTTTTTTTTGCAGAAATTGACACACTGATACTAAAATTCATATGGAAATTCAAGGGACCCACAGTTATCAAAATAGTCTTGAAAAGGAAGAACAGAGTTGGAGAACTCACAATTCCTGGTTTCCAAACTTAACCACAAAGCTACAGTTATCAAGATATTATATTAGTGATGTAATGTTAGACATATAGATTAATGGAATAGAATTGAGAGTCCAGAAATAAGCCCCTTGCATTTAGGTCAATTTATTTATTTATTTTTTTTTTAAGAGATGGAGTTTTGCTAGATTGCTCAGGCTGGAGTTCAGTGGGGTGTTCATAGGCACAATCATGGTGCACTATAGCACAGAACACCTGGGCTCAAGTGATCCTCCTGCCTCAGCCTCCTGAGTAGCTGGAACTACAAGCATGTGCCATTGCACTTGGCTGGTTAGTTGATTTTTGACAAGAGTTCAAGATGCTTCAGTCAAAGATGAATGGTCTTTTCAACAAATGGTACTGGGATAAATGGATATCAGCAAACAAGTTGGACCCCTGCTGCATACCATACACCGATATTATATCAAAATTGAACATAGACCTAAATGTAAAAGGTAAAACTAGAAAACTCTTAGAATAAATCATAGCCATAAATCTTCATGACCTTGGATTAGACAATGGTTTAGTAGACATGACCCCAAAATTAGAAGCAACCAAAGAGAAAGTAGAGAAATGGGACTTCATCAAAATTAAAAACTTCTGTGTTTTAAAGGAGACTATCAAGAAAGTGCACAATTCATGGAATGAGATAAAAAATTTGCAAACTATATGGTTAATAACAGACTTCTATTTAGAATATATAAAGAACTCTTAAAATTCAACAGTTAAAACCTGATAGAAAAATGTGCAAAGGATTTGAATAGACAGTTTCCCAAAGAAAATATGCTATAGAGATGGGTAATAATGCCACTGTATTAGTTGGCTAGGGCTGCCATAATAAAATACCACAGACTAGGTTGCTTAAACAATAGAAATTTATTTTCTCAGCTTGGGCAACATAACGAAACCCCGTCTCTACAAAAAATACAAAAAAAAAAAAAAAAAAAAACAAGAAAAAATTAGCCAGGTGTGGTGGTATGTGCTTGTCATCCCAGCCACTCAGAAGGATGAGGTGGGCAAATTGCTTGAGCCCAGGGAGGTCAAGGCTGGAGTTTGCCATGATCGCGCCACTGCAGTCCTCCATGGGTGACAGAGTGAGATCCTATCTCAAAAAAGAAAAAAAAGTATTTTCTCACACTTGTGGAGGCTAGAAGTTCAAAATCAAGGTGCCAACTGTGTTGGTTTCTGTTGAGGCCTTTCTTCCTGGTCTGTAGACGGCCACCTTCTCTGCTCATTATGGCCTTTCTTCTGTGTGCAGTTGGAGAGGGAAATCTTTGATGTCTCTTCCTCTTATAAGGGTACCAGCCCTATTGTATTCGGGACCCAGCTGTAATACCCAATTTAACCTTAATTACTTCTGTAAAGGTCTTATCTGTAAATACAGTTACATTGGGAGTTAGGGATTCAGCATATGAATTCTAGGGGGACATGGTTCCGTTCATAACGTTCATGAAAAGATGCTTGATATTAATATTAGGGAACTACAAAGCAAAACCACAATGGCATACCACTTCACACACTCAGATGGCTTGAATAAAAAAAAAAAAAAACTTTTGTTGAGGATTAGATCCATCATGTATTGCTGGTAACACTGTAAAACAATTGGGTTGCTTTAAAAAACAGTTTGGTAGTTTCTCAAAATGTTAAACGTAGAGTTACCATAGACCCAGCAGTTCCCCTCTTAGGTGTGTACCCAAAAGAATTTAATATGTATGTCCATACAAAAAACTGTATAGGAATGTTGTAGAAGCATTATTCATAAGAGCCAGAAAGTAGAAACAACCCAAATGCCTATTAACTGGTAAATGGATAAACAAAATGTGATATATTCATACATATCACAAAGAAATCACATACTCATACATACTGCAACATAGATGAATCTTGAATTATGCTAAGTGAAAGAAGCCAGTCACAAAAGATCACATATTGTGTGATTTTATTTATATAAAATGTCCAGAATAAGCAAATCCATAGAAACAAGAAAGTATATTACTGGTTATTTAGGGCCTGGGGAAAGGGGTGAATATGGAGTAACTGCTAATAGTTATGGGGTATCTTTATGACATAATAAAAATGAAATTAGATAGTGGTTATGGTTGTATGACTCCATGAATACACTAAAAACCACTGAATTATATACTTTAAGTGGGTAAATTGTGCGTGAAATACATCTTAATAAAGATGTCATTAACAAAAGTAAAAAGAAAAGGTAGAATTATTGCATATCAGTCAAAAAATAAATAAGAAAAAAACTTAAGGATACAAGTTAAGTTCTGATTAGCATGTACTAACACATTTTGTGTTAAATATTCTCTTTGAAAATGTTAGGTTAGCACAAATTAGAAGTATTGCAGAATTCTTTCTCGTTCAGAATTTTTCTTGGGCAGTAGAGTGTTAACAGTAATATGATATTTGAGTTCTAGAAGATCTTCTTTTTGCTTTATTCAACAAAACTTATTAAGTACTTATTCTGTATTAAGCCCTGTGATTAGTATTAGGATCACAAAGACAAGACATCGTCTCCTGCTTTGAAGGGGTTTCATTTTTAGCTCAGATAGATAGAATGGGAAATAACTGTGATAAAGTGTTAAAAATAATATGATTAGTAAGTATTCAGGATTTTTTGAGAGTGCAAGAGAAGAATGGTCATTTCTGCTGGGCAGATTAGAGAAAACTGCAAAGAGATAATTAACGCTTGGAGTAAACTTAAAAGATAGACTGGTTTCACTGGGAGAGGCACTCAGCAGAGGGAACACTTGTATAATGGCTGCTCTGTTTGGGCAGGATAATAAGTCTAGTAAATTTTGGGTGATTGAGAGTGAGATAAAAGGCACTGTTGTTGATATGGCTAAGAGAAAACATCGTGTATATTTTTATTTTTAACTGTTCAGAGGCACTTTTTTCTCTTTGTGGTTGCTTTAGAAAGAACAGTTTACTTGGCCGGCTGCCGTGGCTCACGCCTGCAATCCCAGTACTTTGGGAGGCCAAGGCGGGTGGATCACCCAAGGTCAGGAGTTCAAGAACAGGCTGGCCAACATAGCGAAACCCTGCCTCTACTAAAAATACAAAAATTAGCTGGGTGTTGTGGTGTGTGCCTGTAATCCCAGCTACTTGGGAGACTGAGGCAGGAGAATTGCTTGAACCTGGGTAACAGAGTGAGACTCTGTATCAAAAAAAGAAAAAATAAAGCAAACAACGGTTTACTTGTGTGGTTACAGAAAGTTAGTAAACAGGCTTTTATATGGTGTGACCACTCAGTCTTTTATATGCTAATAACCATTTGGACTAAGGAGAAGAGGATATAATATGCCAATATTGTAGAAACTTATTTGACAAGGGAACCTTTACTCTTGGAGTTCAGTGTGGAAGTAGGGGAGGTGTTCTGTTATCAATTGTGGTATATCTATTTGATGGAATATTAAGTAGTCATTAAAATGATTATTTTGAAGATGATAGCAGCATGGAAAATGCCTGTATAAAGACATCAGCATTCAAATTAGTTTGCTACAATGATTACAATTATGGTAAATATCCATGCATGGAAAATTAAAACTAGATACTATTTTTATCCATTAAATTGACAGTGGTGTGGGGAAATGATACACTCTTTGTAGAGCAGTTTGGCTCTATTGGAATTGTAAACAAATATATGCTTTGATCAGATAGTTCTTTTAAGAATCTCTACTGAAATACTGACCTCGTGCACAAAGATGTGTACACAGGAATGGTCTTTACAATACTGTACATATTGGTGACAATTTGGAAGCACTTTAAATGATAGTCAATAGGAGAATAGTTAAGTACATTAGTGTATATCCAAGTGATGGAATACTCTGTAGCAGTTAAATTGAATTAAGGTCTATTCAATTTAGGTCTGTATTCTTAGACCTATTTAAGATAGGTCTGTATCTGTGACACTAAAAAATAAATCTTCCAAGATGCATTCTCTGAAAAAAAAGTCACAAAATATATGTATGTATGTGTCTCTATGTCTATGTATACATATATATGTATATAATATTCCCATTTATGGAAAACAACTATATTATGAATGTCATTCAGCATATTGATAGAATGTCTGTAAGGACACAGAGTAGAATATTAATAGTGGTTTCTAGTGGGATGGGAATGGTGATTCAGGGTGTTTGTGTGAAATGGAACTTTTACTTTACATGTTTCTGAAATGTTTGAATTTTTAACAATAATTGTATGTTACTTTTATAACAGTTTTAAAAAACATGCAGGAGAGAATAGACAAATGTATACCAAAGTATTTACACTTGTATTAAGGTGGTAAGATTATGGATGACTCTTTCCCCAAATTTGTTTATTAAAATTATAAAAAGGAGGTGCTGGGGTGGTGGTTCATAGCACTTTGGGAGGCTGAGGCAGGCAGATCACTTGAGCTCAGGAGTTCGAGACCAGCCAGGCTAACATGGTGAAATCCTGTCTCTACTAAAAATACAAAAATTAGCTGGGCACGGTGGCATGCGCCTGTAATCCCAGCTACTTGGGAGGCTGAGGCAGGAGAATCACTTGAACCCGGGAGGCGGAGGTTGCAGTGAGCAGAGATTATGCCACTGCACTCCAGCCTGGATGACAGAGCAAGACTCTGTCTAAAAAAAAAAAAAAAAAACAGAAAACAAACTATATATATATGTATTTGTATATATATAAATAAAGGAAACACACATCATTCAGGATATAATTGCAAAGGATTGCCTTATTCTTTTGATCTTCACTGTTTACGAATTTTGTATTAAAATTAGGCAAACCTGCCCATTTTGAGGTTTAGCTTTGCTCTTGTAGGTGGACCTTCAATCCTGCTGTTCTCACTAAAGCGAACATTGTCCGAAGTGGAGATGCTGCTCAAGGTGCAGAAGGAGGCACCTCTCAGTTTCAAGTGGGTGATCTTGTACAAGTTTGTTATGACCTGGAACGAATTAAACTTCTACAAAGAGGACATGGAGAATGGGCTGAAGCGATGCTTCCAGTAAGTATGTATAGAATAATTCTGGGCTAGAAATTACAATATGCTTATGTCATTTTTAAAAGTAAATTAATGTAGAAATTAAATTGGCATAAAACTTCCTAGAATTGTACTCTCCATTTGCACCTAGACATACTCGTGCCTTTTGTTTTCTAATTTATCCCAGTTAAATTAGCCTGAGAAGATCCAGAAATGGTTACAGTTAATATTTATTATTTTTTGATAGAGTGGTTATTGGAGAATGTTATGTGGTACAAGTCAGCAGTGGTTTTTCTGATACTTAACCCCAGAATGATACAGGTTTGTGCCCATCTGGTCTCTAGCGGTGCTGGACCAGTGCAGCTTTCCTGATGTGGTGGCCTGCCTCTTTAAAACTTGAGTATGAAAGAGCAGCTCAGAAATGTGTGTGCTTTCATAGAGTGAATTTGTTCCCAAAGAGCTACAGTTTTTTATTTAGTCATTTTTTCATCAAATGTTCAGCAGCAACAAACAAATTTGCTTGTTCTGCCCTCTCTTCAATCATCCTTCCCTTTCCCTGTCTGTACTTGCTTCTGTCCTTCTGTCCCTGCCTTTGGTATTACTCTGTCACCGTGCCATCCCTTATGCTGCCTTGTTCTGTTTCCCTTCCTCCTCTACCTTCCTGTGTCCTCCTCTATAGTTCTCCACCTTGCCTACTCCCATCTTCTGTCTCATCCAGCCTCTCAGTTCCTGTCCTGTCTGTCTCTCCATTCCAGTCCCATTCAGTGCCTCCATCCTGTCCCATGTACTTCATCTCACATCCCTCTTAGTATCCTATCCACCCCCACTCTACTGTAATTGTTTGGTCTCTTCTCCTGGCCAGCACCTCCTCCTCTTCCCATCCAGCCCCAACTCCTGCCCCATCTCATCCCCTCCCATCCTGCCTAGTCCCTCCTTACTGTTGTTCTGACCCTCCATTAGCCCTTCCATCCTTTCTGCCGTATTCCCTAAGTAGGTATTTTAGCACATATAATATGCCTGTTAGGCAGGGCTACAATAGTGAACAATACAGAAAAAATAGTGAACAATTGTGAACAAAACAGAAAAATAAAATCTCTGTTGTTATGATGCTTTTATTCAAAGACACTTCACAGTTTGTAGCTGCCATACACACATACATACAATATTACAAGAGGGTGATGTTATAGCATCCTTATTTTAAAAATGAGGAAATCAGAGGTGCGATTCTGAACTGGATTTTGAACACAGATCTGTCTTATTTCAAAACCTAAGCACTCTTTCTACCATTTCAAACTGCTATATAAATAAAACCTATAGAGAATTCTAAAGGGAAATTCTGGGATTCCAGTAGTAGTGTTATAGATTTTGTATCTTATCAAATCCTTTTTGATAAAAATAGACAATTAGATTAGCATAACCAAAAAAGCCACAAACATCTATAACAAAACTAGGTTTCAGAGTAACCTGTTGAACCCTAAATATGAATGAGTAGAGATAAACCACTGACAGCTATTGAGTCTGCATCTCTTCGTATGGGAGCAGAGAGAATTAATGAGGCATCTGATAGATCTGAGAACAGGAAAGCTCCAAAACAGCTAGCAAAAATATTCATTGGCTAGTGTGGTAGACAGTTGTCTTAGCAGCACCTGAACCTGAGAGGGTTCCTGAAGACTCCAGTTTGGGGTGAGAAAATAGGACCATGCTAAAGTCAGAAGGGATGGAACTAGTGTGGGCCTTTAAACTCAAAACTAACCAGTGAAAGCTCCCTTCCAAGGCAGAGCCTCACTTTGAGGAGAAAGTGCTGGGAATAGAAACAAAATTTAGTAGGATGGAGACAGTAGGGACAAAGGAAGGAGAAGGTCCAGATAAAATTTAGAAGATCATGGTTAAATTCCCATACACAATTATTATTGAAAAAAGGGAATAAGGAATAGAACTTCTCTACAGATAATGAAAGTATATCAGGCCAGACGTAGTGGCTCATGTCTGTAATCCCAGCGCTTTGGGAGGCCAAGGTGGGTGGATTGCTTGAGCCAAGGGGTTGAGACCAGCTTGAACAACATGGTGAAACTCTGTTTCTACTAAAAATACAAAAATTAGCCAGGTGTGGTGGTGTGTGCCTGTAGTCCCAGGTACTTGGGAGACTGAAGTGAGAGGATCTCTTGAGCCCAGGAGGTTGAGGCTGCAGTGAGCAGAGATCACACCACTGCACTCCAACCTGGGCAACAGAGTGAGACCCTGTCTCCAAAAAAAAAAAAAAAAAAAAAAAAAAAGCATATTAGAAAGATATGTGCAGAAAAATGATGAAAACTATACTTTTATAATTTAAAATGAGCTAAAAGGCTGGGCACAGTAGTGTGTACTTGTAGTCCCAGCTACTCAGGAGGCTGAGGCAGGAGGATCACTTGACTTCAAGAGCTCTGGGTGTAGTGTGGGTGTCTGCACTAAGTTCGGCAAGGATATGGTGACCTCCTGGGTGAACCCCAGGTTGCCTATGGAGTGGGGAACTGGCGCAAAATCAGAAACAGAGTAGGTCAAAACTCTCGTGCTAATCAGTAATGGGATCATGCCTGTGAATAGCCACTGCACTTTAGCCTGGGCTAATGTAGTGAGACTGACTCTTAAAAAAAAAAATGCAAAAAACAAAAAATGAGCTAAAAGAAATTAAGAAAATGAAAAAAATGTAAGAGAATGAAATCAGAAATGAGGGGATATAACTTAGGAAATAATTAAAAAGAAGTGAAAAAGTCATTTTATAAGCGAAGACTAAACTGGAAGGAACACAGAGCAGAGCAAATAAATGCAACAGATAATGGCTAAGAGAAATAGAAGGTGAAAAAGCAGGAAAATTTTAAAAATAGAAAAGGTGAAAAGTATTTCAGAGAGAAACAAACATGAAATAGCCTCTCTCTCTCTGTATCTCTCTCTCTCTCTCTCTGAGAGAGAGAGAATCCTTGTAGAAAGGAAACTAAACCCAAATAAATGAAATGAAACAAATATGAAGATTTGTAATTTTAGAAAAATTTTCCTGGAATTAAGAAAACAATTTGAAACTAAATTTTGAAGGGGCACATTGCATACCTGGGAAAACCAACCCAGAACAGCAAACAGTGGGCTATATTCTGGTAAAATAACTGAATCTTCAAGACGAGAGAAAGTATCCAGGAAAAAAGACCAGACAGGTTATTGGTCCTAAAGGAAAGAAAATTATTTTGCTGTTAAGAAAAAAATCTCTTCTCAGTGTTTTATGCCAGAAAACAGTGAGATAGCATTTAAGATACTCAAGGAAAGAATATAAGCTGAAGATTTTATATGTAACCAAACTAACTTTAAAGTATAACTGTGCTATGAATATGTGAGAATTCTTGTTCCCATGAGTCCTTTCTAAGTAATTTGCTAGATAATGAGTTTCAGACAACCAAAATGACTGTAGAGACATCAAGTGAAGGACTAGTGATCATGGAATATGTATTGATTTGTTGAACTAAGATTAAATGAATGTTGTAAAGGAAAGGGTGGAATATATAACGATTATATGTTCTAACAGTGTAAATTATAGTTGTAAAAAATGGGGTGGAAATTGAGCACATGAAAAGTTTAATATGCTGTTTGCCTTTTAGTTGTATTAACTGGGACTAAATATTATTATTTTAGATCAAAATATTAGGAAAGAGAAAGAGTAGGGTAAGGACACATGAATGACTAATTTCAGTGTTGCACATATTAGGGAACCAAGTCGAGATATATATATATATATACACACACACACACACACACACACACACACACACACACACACACGTAATATATAATAACTATTAGGACAATACAAACTATATGAAAGCAGACAATGCAATGATAAACTATGAAGTTACAAATAAGCATTACCTATATAAAAAGGGAATAGGATGATACAAGGGGCAAAGAAGGAAGGGAGACCTCTTTGAATATGTCTTGTTTTATAGATTTGATTTGAAATCACATACATATTTAATACAATTGTAAAACGAAATTAATTTAAAAAGGAAACTCCTCAAAGTGGAAAATGAAATGAAATAAATGAAACTAAGTGTGTTTCTGTTAGCATAACCATGTAGAGAGAAAATTCCAAGTAATTTTTTAAACACAGTTAATTTTTCTTTATATCTTCATAGGAAGAATAGACCCTAAAGAACTGCATGGAAATGAAATGTTTAACACTTTTCAGAAATCTTATTGCATGTAATAGCGTTGATATTGTTATTCCAAGATTGTTAGATGTACCAAAAAACAAATGAGTACTTGTGTGATAATTCTGTTACTCCTTTGACTTTGAGAATCAGAATTATCAGAGTTGTAAAAGGAGATGCAGATATAATATAGAGGAGGTGAAGTAAAGACCCTGTATTCTTGAATCTGAATGAAAAGAGTGTTTGAATTTATGATTTATGCTTCTTTAAAAACAAAACAAATGTCTTCTTTTGAGAAGTGTATGTTCATATCCTTTGCCCACTTTTTGATGGGGTCGTTTTTTTCTTGTAAATTTGTTTAAGTTCCTTGTAGATTCTGGATATTAGACCTTTGTCAGATGGGTAGATTGCAAAAATTTTCTCCCAGCCATAAAAAAAGAATGAGATCATGTCCTTTGCAGGGACATGGATGAAGCTGGAAGCCATCATCCTTAGCAAACAAACACAGAACAGAAAACCAAACACCGCATGTTCTCACTCATAAGTGGGAGTTGAGCAATGAGAACGCGTGGACACAGGGAGGAGAACAACACACACTGGGGCCTGTCGGGGTGGGGGGCAAGGGGAGGGAGAGCATTAGGACAAATATCTAATATAATGCATGCGGGGCCGAAAACCTAGATGATGGGTTGATAGGTGCAGCACACCACCATGGCACATGTATAGCTATGTAACAAACCTGCACTTTCTGCACATATATCCCAGAACTTAAAGTAAAATTAAAACAAAACAAAATCCCAAACAAAAACTCCTATTTCCTAGCTGTATTCATGAAAATGCCTCCATAGTGACCATTTTAGTAATAACCAAACTTAGTGCCCAGGTTATGGTTTTCAAGCAGCCTTTCTCAATAAAGAGCCAAGGCTTTTTGGAGAAATCGCTAATTCTGGCTCTTTGACAAGAGGTGAACAAAATGAGCTTCATACCAGGTAACAAGGAAGCTGTCACTGGTTTCTAGGACCATGTTAAAAGGACCTAGCAGCCAACTTGAAGGGGTTCTTGCTGACTATATACAGAGGGCTGATGAGTTATTAAACTACACCAATTAGTAAGATTCAAATGGTAAGAAACTTTGTAAGATAAAGAACTGTTTTTTCAACAAATAATTTGCAAAGAAAAACATGTACGTATGGACTTTATGTGGATCTTGATATAAACAAACAAAAAATTGATAATTTATGAGGTAATTGGAAGTTTGAACACTGGAATTTTGTGATATGTAACTATTGTAACTTTGGGTGAGTTGATAATAAATAGCATTGTAGAATATGTTATGAAAAAAAGAGTTCTTATTGTTTGGAGGTACATACTGAAATAATACTGGAGGAGAGAATGGGTAGGGGAATAAAGGAAACAAGATTAGCCATGAGCTGATAATTGTTACAAATGGTTGATGGGTACATGAGGATTCAGTATGCTGTTGTCCACTTTTGTATCTGTTGGAAGTTTTCCATAATAAAAAGTTGAGGAGAAAAAACAAAGAACGTAGCCTCATAGAGTTTGAGATGATAATGGAAAATTCCAAGTGAAAATGTCTAATAGGCTGTTAAAAAATTAGAATTAATATGTGTATGTGGGGGTGAGCGGTAGTTTTGTGTTTTCAAAAAAAAGGTGATAGTTGTCAAAGTGGGTTGAATTTTCAATGAAGAAGAGTAAAAACCTATGGAATAAAATTTTGGGAAAATGAACAGGTTTAGGAATATGAGGAAGGGAAGGAAAGGAACTGGCAGAAATCAGATGATTCCAAAAAGGGTTTAAACATAGATGTAAGCTTGAGCCCTTCTTGGCCAAATTGGTTTATTTTTTTATTTTTTATTTTTTTTAGAAATCCAATTTTCTTTTTCAGGCTATATTGATGATAGATTTTAGACTACTTGAGTTGCAAGTTCTCAAAATGTACCTTATGGATTTAAGAAGGAAGGATTGAACATCAAAATAGATTTTTATGAACTCGTATGAATAGGATAGACTTTATCATGATTTGTCTCATATTCTTGTGGAAGTAGTTTTATTATTATTTTAAAAGATATTTTTTAACATTTGTACTTATTCAAATAACCCATTTCAGTATGGTTATCCTTTGGAAGTTTTTTCATTAGTGATAAGTAAAATAATTATTTTAAGCATATAAAAACTAGTGATTGATTTGATGGTATATACTTTAGACTTGGAAACATGAATCTATTTTTTTCCCCAAGACTTTAGGTAAAGTTGGCAGAGTACAACAGATTTATTCAGACAGTGATTTAAAGGTGGAAGTTTGTGGAACATCTTGGACATACAATCCAGCAGCAGTTTCCAAGGTGGCATCTGCAGGATCAGCCATTAGCAATGCATCTGGTGGTATGTTTTATATTGTGTTTCTTTAAAAGTAATGTGGTTTACATTAAAACCTTTGCTAATTCCCCAGTTCTCATATACAGATAATGTTGTACATGTGCTTGGCTTTGTCCCAGATTACACAGCCTTACTTGAATGTTGACCACCTTTTAAACTTTCACTAAAAATTTTTATTTTTTATAATGTGTTGAACAACCTTTATTCTGGCTGAAGTACTCCCTAGAGAAGTTCCATAAAATGTGTGCCTTTTCTTGGGTATATCAGGGGATTTTCCACATCAAATTTGAGATTCCTAAAATTCAAGATTCTACTCTTTAGTCAGAACTTTTGTTTTCTGCGAAAGAACCATCACTTTCTTAAACTGCTTTGTTTTTTCTGTATTTCCAATATTATTGCTCGCAGATGGCTTTCTTCTTGTATATTTTTACATATCAGTTATTTTTTCTCTTGCCATTTAATGAGTTATTATACATGCTGCGGTGAGTAGAAAACTATGTTAAAATGTGAATATGCTGGATGCTTGAGTAGACTCATTCACATAGTCTTTCTTTCCTGTGCTCCAGCTTTGTATACACAGACAGACTCAGTTCATTTTACAACATATTACAAGTTACTGTATGTACATGTTGTCATCCAGAAAAGGAGATAGAACTGTAACTATAAATAGTAAGAAACAAAAGGAAAACATAAAGTGACTTCCAATTTTATTTTTGTCCTGCTTTCTGCTTCCTTTGCCTTTTTATTTATTCTTTCCTGCTGTAATTTGCTAGTATGCTTAACATTTAAATCCAGTGTTTATTTTTACCTTGAGGTTAAATGACATCATAGCAGGTTGATTACATACAAAGTAAAAGAGTGAAAGACAGTTAATAGCCTACTCTCAAATTATGTGGACTTGGCCCACTTTGTCATTTGTCCCTTGCCCTATTTTGTGATTTCTCTGCTTTATGATAGGTACCCCAAGAATTAAGGAGTTAGAGCTTTGTAGCCTCTGTATTGATTGATACTATTTAGAAAAAAATATCTTATGAAAGGGTTTAGGTATATTCATCCCTGGTTCATTGTTGTTTTGTCAAAACCAATCAGTTGGCACTTACTGAAAGTTATTAGCACTTAGATGTCCAGTTTCAACCTAAAGAAAATTGGTTTGACCCTAAAATACGTACCCAGATATTACAGATATTGTTGCTTTTGATCATAATCATTGATCTGTTGAATTATTTTAAAGTCTGTAGTATTGAGCTCTGAGAGTCAGTGTAGTGTCCTTAAAATCTGAAAGGAAGTTTGTATCATTGTGGTACTCCCATAGTAGTGTGTTTATTCATAAACTTTTTACGATGACTTTTAAATCTTGAATTAGTATATAATGCACTACTTTTTCTAAAATTATAATTTGATGTACATGAGTTGGAGAAAACTTGGAATACTTAAGGGCTTGCATTTAATGCAGCTTTTTATAGTAGTGATTATAACTTGCATGGGTAGTTATCTGTAGCATAGTAGAAAAATAACATTAATGATGGAAAGAATAAAATAGGAAAAGATTATAGAAATATTGGGTAATACTTGTTTCTTAGTAGTTAAGGTTTGAGATCCTCCTATATTAGCAGCTTTATTTGATGCTTTACAGAAAGACTCTCACAACTCCTGAAGAAATTATTTGAAACCCAAGAATCTGGTGACCTCAATGAAGAATTAGTTAAGGCTGCTGCCAATGGAGATGTTGCTAAAGTGGAAGATTTGCTTAAAAGACCAGATGTGGATGTGAGCATTTTAAAAATTATTTTGAAGCATACAAAAAGTAGAATAGTATAATGAACCTTATCCTCAACAATTACTAAGATTTTGCCAGATGTGCTTCATTTATTTCTTCTTTCTTGTTTTTGTGAAGTATTTTAAAGCAGACATCAGACATTCTTCAGTGTGCATTTCTAAAAAAAATAGACATTTTTATATTTATGACCTTTTTTATGATTGACACAACTTAAATTTTGGTTTTTAAAGACTAGTATCCTTTTGGAAATTCAGCGATTTTTTTTTTCCTCATGTAAACATCATTTTATGACATCTTCTAAGTATATTTTAGTAAATTTTATAAGCAATTTTTTCTTTATTTTTTATTTTTTTATTTTATTTTATTTTATTTTTTTGAGATGGAGTCTCGCTTTTTTGCCCAGGCCGGACTGCAGTGGCGCTATCTTGGCTCACTGCAAGCTCCACCTCCCGGGTTCATGCCATTCTCCTGCCTCAGCCTCCCAAGTAGCTGGGACTACAGGTACCCACCATCGCGGCTGGCTAATTTTTTTTGTATTTTTAGTAGAGACAGGGTTTCACCGTGTTAGCCAGGATGGTCTTGATCTCCTGACCTCGTGATCCACCTGCCTCAGCCTCCCAAAGTGCTGGGATTACAGGCGTGAGCCACTGCGCCCGGCCTTCTTTTTATTTTTAATTTTTGTGAGTGCATAGCAGGTGTGTATATAAGCAATTTTCAATCCCTCTTTTCAAAATATTTAATATAACTCCTCTCTACCCCAATGATAGTTGACTATTTCACAATTTATAAGGCAGATGAATTAAAGGCCATATGTTTTATAACTCTTCCTAGTTTATGTTGTGTTTTTGCCATTCATACAAGCTATCTTTTAAGTGGGCAGTTTTGATTCTAGTCATTGTGCTTTGTCTTTGGCATTGATACCTTGCTGGCACCAGTATTATGTTGGGTGTCAGCCAAGAAGTTGTAGTTGGAGTGACAATTTGAATCATTCTCACTGTGTTGTAAGGGTTTTTGTTGCCATACCTTTCTTTGCATGTTTGTTTGTTTTTAAGTATGCTAGACAGTTTGAAGATCAGATCTATAATTATAAAGTATTAATGTCTTATTTCTCCTATAAGCTCGACATGTTAGCTTTATTATAGAGAAATCAATTGTAGCAATACAGCACAGCAATTTGTTGATTGGTTGTGAGCTATGTAAAAATAATTTGCTTCAAATGTTGAAGTACCAGGTATTTTTTGTGTTTGAAAGATAGTCAGATTTCCTTTGTATTCCAGTGAAGCAGATTTAGGTTTTACTGTACTTAAGTTTTTTTCATTTACTTACTAATTTATTTTAAAATTATTTTTTAAGAGCGTTATAGTACTAAAAATTTAAAGGAAAATACAGTTCTATAAGATTTGTTATGAAAAATAACATCTCATCTTTCTCACCCCTATTTTCCTGTTCTACAGAGGCAACTATTCTTAGCTGGCTGATAGCCTTCATATTTACCTCTACATTTTCCAGTAACATACCAGTATACCTCTGTTATAATGTCTTAATTTTCTTTCTTCCTTTCCTTTACCTTTTCCTTTCCTGGATCTTTTGATACCTCACTGTGGAAGGTGAGGATTTAGCTTTATTTCACCACTTCCATCCCGTGCCCACCAGACACACACATACTGTTTCTAGCTTCATCATGTAGTTATATTGTAATTTTGTTTGGATTAAAATTAGTTGTGCATGTTATATAAATGACATTCATAGCCATGCTGTGGAGTACATTAGATTATGTTTTCCTGCCTAACTTTTTGCTTTAATTGGAGTTCACAATTGTCATTTTTGAAAAACTGAAGTTTTTTCCCTACAGTGAAATATGTGGATGAGCCAGTTTTGACAAATGCATGCCACCCATGTAGTCCACACCTCTGTTAAGGTGTAGAATATTTCCTTCATTCCTAAAAGTTACTTGTGGTCTTTCCCAGTCCCTCTTTACCTTACATATAATTTTTATATTTTTTCATTTGTTAGTAATCTGTATTCTTATACTTAATTTCTTCCTAAATTCCTCTTTAACCGTAACATACCTCAATTGCTTGAGACATTTAGGTACAACAAATGAAATGTATTCATTTTCATCTTCTGGGAGACATTTTTCTTAGGCCTTCTCATATTCTCCATCTGAACAGGGTGTCCTCTGCACTGGATGCCCACTTGGAGTGTCTTCTCACCCATCATCCTGAGGGTTCCCTTCTGTTCTTTCCTGTGTTGGATTTCTTGTTTTCTGTATCCCCTGTCTTTTTGTTTCTACATTTTCTCTCTTTTTGGTGAAGTAAGGTTTTTATTATCTTCTGAGAAAGGATGCGTGGGAAATAGACCTTTAATATCTGAATTTTTTTTAACTTCACAATTAAGTTTTAGATTGGAATAGAGTTCTAGGTTAGAAGTCATTTTCCTGTAGAATAATTCCAGAATTACTATTGAGAAGATATAAACCATTCTGATTCCTGATCTTACATGTATGCTGTTTTTTCTCTCAAGCATGATGATTTTGTCTTGGTTAGCATTAAGAACTTGCACAATGATGCACCTTGATGTGGATCTGTTTTCATCTATTGCTTTAGGTGTTTGACTTTTTAAAACTAGAAATCACGTCATTCATATCTGCAAATTCTCTTTAGTTATTTTATTGGTTATTCTTGGACTATTCATCGAATTTTCTTTTTTTTTTCCTGTTTTTTTTTCTTTCCTCTACTCCCTTTCTGAGAGTTTCCTTAACTTAATTTTCCCACCCTTTTTCCAAGGTTTTCATTATTCCATCAGTTTTAAATTTCAAGCTTTTCTTGGTTGCTCCTTTCACATTCCTTTTGATGGTATGTTGGTGTTTAAAGAGGATACAATGTCATGTCTTTCCTTACTGAGCATACTAATGATAGGTCTTTATAAGAAAACATTTTCTTGTGCCTGCTTAAGTTTTTGTCTCTTCTAAGTTACTTTTTTCACGTCAGAGCCATTCCTTAGATGTCTGGTAATCCTTGGTTGTTCGTTCATCTATAAGAGGGGACAAATCTCCAATCCTTGGTTGTCCATTCATATTTCAATAGGACGTTAAAAAGCTGATTGATAGCTCTCCTCACCTGGACTTGTTGACTAACTTTGCATTATGGTGATTGGGTGTGTAGAGTTTTGGGGGATCTCTAAATACCATCCTATAGAAATCTATTCTCTACAGTTGTTCAAGTTTTCCTGTCTAGGGATGAGATGCAGGCAGCTAGTGTTCTGTCCTTGAGTTTGAGGAGAGGGCTTGGAGTGTGGCCATTGCACATCAGACTTATACCTGAGGCTCCCCTTGTTACCTGTGATGTGCTTGTGTTTGTAGGCTTTGAGTTTGTCTGGGATTCCCTGTGCTCTTTACACTGTGGCTTCCTGTTCTCTCTAAAGTCAGATAATGCTTTTCCACCTGTTTTCTCTCTTTCACAAATGTGTTACTTTTTCTTGTTTTCTAATGTTCTCCCTTTATCTTTATGGATTTTTACCTTTTAAATTATTTTATTGTCATTTTAGTGTGGTTTCAGGAGAGATAGTATATAAACATGTGGCCAAGCTACCATCTTTAATGATTTTGTGGATGGGAGTAAAAGGGGTAGAATTAAAAGAATTGCACTTGGCCTTGGGTATGTCCGTGGGTTAGTTATACATGTCCACAGCATCTGAAGTGAAGGAAAGGTTGGAAATTACTGCTTTATAATAGTTGTATATACCTACCTTGCTAACTTATTTATGTATCCTTATTTATTGTCCTTGCAGTTTGCCTGCAAGTTGATGTTTGGTATTTTTGTTGAATTGAATTTATTTATCCCTAGCAACTAATATCTTTTCTAAAAGTTTTCTTTTCACTTCAGTGCTTTTTTTCATTGAACCATGGACTCAGAGATTAATCTAAAAAGAAATATATATACAAAACTAACTTAACTTACTTCCTTTCTTTCTCCCTTCTTTTTCTCTTCTTTCAACTTTGCAGATTGCCTAACAGTTATTTTGTAACTCTTTGGACGATGGAACTTTTGTTTTTTAAAACAATACTTGCTTCCCTTCTCTAAATTAAGAAGTCTGTAGTTATCTGAACTATGATATATGGAACACCAACCTAAATTATTCTCATGGAATCATACAGTATACTAGATTTAAACCTACACTGTATGTGTATATATTGCCTGTTTCTGATTATTCATTCATTCTTTTCATTCTTTTTTTTAAAAAAATGTAGGTAAATGGGCAATGTGCTGGCCACACAGCTATGCAAGCTGCTAGTCAGAATGGACATGTTGACATTTTGAAGTTACTTTTGAAGCAAAACGTGGATGTCGAAGCAGAGGTAAGTAAACTTGAAAAATATTTTAAGTAAACATTTATTTCCTAGAAATAATACTTCTATATCATGAGATGGATTGTTTTTATTTTTGAAATTTAATATCCAACTAAGGCTTTTCTGATTGAAAATAAAAATCTGACGGAGGCAATTTGAAACAGTTCTTGTCTTTCTGTGATCCTTTATATTTTAGCCATAGTCCTAGGTAAAGATAGGAGTTGAGTTTCATGCTACTGTGGTGTAACCATCATATTTCAGGGAGCTAAAGGTGGGCTCATCCGAGAATAAAGAATCATACTAGGGAAATTGAAGGATGAGGAATGTAAATCCACTGGGTCAGAATCTTTCCTGATCTCTGTGACAGTTGGAAACTTTTTTTGTTGTTGTTTTGTCATAACTGAATTAGCATTTTTTAAGTTTTATTGTTTCTTGACCTTAATGTGAATATTTGAAGTGTTCATAATGCATTTTTATCACCATATGTGTGTATATATGCTTCATTTAATTTAGAATATATTCTTATAAAAGAGAAACACTTCTTAATATCATTCGAGTCTTGACTGGGGATCTCTCTGTATCTCTATTGTGAAGGATGTCTTGCTTTGTCTTACTTAACTAGTCATTACTAAAAATGTATTTGAATCACACTTATTTTAGTATAGTGCAAGATTATTTAGAATAAATCAAATTCTAGCAAATTTAAATTAGGCAGAATGTTGCAATTTTGTCTAAAAAACACTCTCATCTGTGAGTGCTTAATGAGGACTTGAATTGCTAGGGCTAAATTGGTGGATCAGCCTGATTTTACTAATTAAAAAATTTAAAAAGATGCATATTGGAAAAGAGAAGCCTTTTCTAGTCTTATGTTACTTTTTCTTTTTTCTCTAATTGCATGTATTTTCAATTGTTGGACAGCTACTAAAGAGCCTGTGGTTTTTAAGGGTAAACAGGTCATCTATAATGTTGGAATTTTCTGTTGCCTAGAAATAACTTGAAATCAAGTAATTAATTTATTTTTGAGGCAGAGTCTCACTGTGTTGTCCAGGCTGAAGTACAGTGGCATGTTCTCAGCTCACTGCAACCTCTGCCTCCTGGGTTCAAGTGATTCTCGTGCCTCAGCCTCCCCAATAGCTGCGATTACAGGCGCCTGCTACCACACCTGGGTAATTTTTGTATTTTTAGTAGAGACAGGGTTTTGCCATGTTGGCCAGGGTGGTCTCGAGCTCCTGACCTCAAGTGATGTGCCTGCCTGAGCCTCTCAAAGTGCTGAGATTACAGGTGTGAACCACCACGCCTAAGAACTTGAATTTTAAATTAGCATATTAGATATCTATGAACTATACAATAGTTTTATTACTATGATGTCTTTATGAATGAGATTATATAATTTGATTTTACTTTTGCACTAGTAATTTTTAAGTCACATCTTTCTTGGTTGTAAATTTAGTAACCTAGTGTGTGTTACAAGTTTTGTTTTGGTAATGAAAGTTAATTTTAGTGTTTTGTATATAGAATGTAATTACTTTATTTTCTTATTATTTTAGTTTTATTTGGTGGAATGGTATGAAATTTCTTGAGTTGAATATCTGATTTTTAATTTAGTGAATCCAGAAACTCCAATAGCAACAAATACTGAAAAACCAAAGTCCTTGTGATTACAGCTAATAAGGCAAGAAGCTGAAAAACCACATTTCTTTTTGCCTAAGTTTCTTTTTAAAGTATGCTTTCGGATTCAGAATTTAATCACCAACCTGGCAGCATGGGATTATTCATATATTTATGTTTCTAGAGATTTTTGTTCACATGAGAGGTTTTGCAGAATGGATTTGCGGCTGTGGAGTCAGGAATGAAATTGGCACTGTTTTTCAAGAGTAATTTTCTTTCTTTCCTTTTTTTTTTTTTTTTTTTGAGACAGAGTCTCCCTCTGTCACCCAGGCTGGAGTGCAGTTGCATGTTCTTGGCTCACTGCAACCTCCGCCTCTCAGGTTCAAGCGATTCTTGTGCCTCAGCCTCCCGAGTAGCTGAGATTACAGGTGTGCACCATTACGCCAGGCTAATTTTTGTAATTTTAGTAGAGTTGGGGTTTCGCCATGTTGGCCAGGCTGGTCTCAAACTCCTGACCTTGAGTGATTCGCCTGTCTCAGCCTCCTGAAATGCTGGGATTATTGGCATGAGCCCCATACCTGGCCAGAATTTTTTTTTTTTTTTTTATTTGATACAGGGTCTTGCTCTGTTGCCCTGACTGGAGTGCAGTGGCGTGATCATGGCTCACTGCAGCCTTGAATTCCCAGGCTCAAACAATTCTCCCACTTGAGCCTCCCAGGTAGCTAGGACCACAGGTGTGTGCCGTCATGCTTGGCTAATTTTTAAAAAATTTTTGTAAAGAGAAGGCCTCACTATGTTGCCCAGTTTGGTCTCGAACTCCTGAACTCAAGTGATCCTCCTGCCTTGGCCTCCCTAAGTGTTGGAATTACAAGTGTGAGCCATTGCGCCCAGCCTCTTTTTTCCTTAATTGTACTCACATATAAAACAAACAGTTAGTTAGTACTATAAGCATGGTATAATGGGAGTTGAAGTGAGTCTTGGTAGTCTAGATATTTATAAATAATGTTTTTTTTTTTTTTGAGATGGAGTCTCGCTCTGTCGCCCAGGCTGGAGTGTAGTAGTAGTGCGATCTTGGCTCACTGCAAGCTCCGCCTCCCGGGTTCACGCCATTCTCCTGCCTCAGCCTCCCGAGTAGCTGGGACTGCAGGTGCACGCTGCCACACCTGTCTAATTTTTTGTGTTTTTAGTAGAAACGGGGTTTCACCGTGTTAGCCAGGATGGTCTCCATCTCCTGACCTCATGATCCACCTGCCTCGGCCTCCCAAAGTGCTGGGATTACAGGCGTGAGCCACTGCACCCAGCCAAATAATGTATTTTTAAGTTTGCAAACTGACTGCTAACTAGAACGGTGAGATACGTGGGACTTTTACCATATTCCTTATTTGGATTTCCATTTTGTGCATTTTTTTATTTTAAAATTCATTATAAGCAGATGCAATTTGTAGAAGTGTGAAAAGAGATATTAATAACACAGTTTCCCAATTGGTAAAGGAAAAACTATACTGAAAAATTGAGTTAAAATATAAATATCGGCCAAGTGCAGTGGTTCACGTCTGTAATCCAAGCACTTTGGGAGGCTGAGGTGGGTGAATTGCTTGATTCCAGGAGTTGAAGACCAGCCTGGGCAACATGGCAAAACCATGTCTCTATTAAAAATATAAAAAATTAGCCAGGTGTGCTGGTGCACAGCTATAGTCTCTTCTACTTGGAAGGCTGAGGTGGGAGAATCACCTGAGCCCAGGAAGCCCAGGCTGTGGTGAGCTGAAACTGCACCACTGCACTCCAGCCTGGGTGGCAGGAGTGAGACCCTATCTCAAACAAGAGTACAGCCCAAGACTAAAACAGAAGTTCATCAGAGTTTCATTTTTCTAGGATATAAGAATTAACATTGCCTATTAAACAACTATATAGTTTAATACATTGGTTCTTAGCTGGGGGCATTTAGGTTCCACAAGGGACATTTGGAAATGTCCGGAGGCATTTTTAGTTGTTACAAGTGGGTGGGTGGAGGAGGTACAGCTGACATCTAGAGGATAGAAGCTAAGGATGCTACTGAATGTCCTACAGTGCTCAGGACAGCTCTCACAACAATGATCTGGCTTTAAATGTCAGTAGTGCTAAAGTGGAGAAAATAGTTAATTTTGCAGATGCACTTAGATTTGTCATTCATAATTTGCCAGCTTGTTTATAAAGTGATTTGTTTTTTATTAACTTTTTTATCATTGGAAATATTAAACATATACAAAAGTAGAGATAATAGTATAATGAATCTTAGGTACCCATTGCCCCACTTCAATTAATACTCATGGCCAGTTTTATCTGTACACCTTTCCTCCCATTCCCCCTACTGAATTATTTTGAAAGTAGATCTAGGTAGATACCATATTATTTCATCAGTAAATATTTAATATGTATTCTAAAACGTAAGGGCTCTTTTAAAAAGTTTCTCACCTTTATCACACCTAAAAATATTAAAAAAATTTATTACACCTAAAAATGGTAATAATTGATTTTTTAAAATCTAATTTTATTAAAAGCTTTGGAGTTAGCAGAAGAATAAAGGAAATAATATATTTTGTTCTCTAGTTATCTCATTTGTTAAGCTTTCATTTTTTCCATCTGCATTAGGAAGTAGGCTCAAGAGAGTATAGATCAGGGTCTGCAAACTATAGCTTGCAGGCCATTTCCAGCCCTCCATCTGTATTGTAAAGTATTGTTGAAACACAGCACAGCCATTCATTTATTTACTGTCTGTGGCTCCTTTAGTGTGACAGTAAGGTAGCTGTGTAGTTTCGATAAGAGACTGTGTGGCCTGTAAAAAGTAAAATATTTACTTTCTGGCCCTTCACAGAAAAGTTGCTGGCCCGTAGCATAGATGACTATTGCAGAGTTTTTGGTTGATTTAAGCTGTTATCAAACAATTATTTGGTACATAGCATACCTTTGGAACATGTGATAAGATTATATTTTGTTTCCTATTTCCTTTTCTTAGAGAAACCTCAAAGAGCTGTTTTGGAAAGTTGATTGTCTCCATATATTGACCTACTGAATTCAGTAGGATTACATTCTGTTTCTTCTTTAATGTATAGGTAAAGGCATCAAGGACTATGATATCTTAGGTATGTTGATATAGGTGAGCTAATTTTGGATCTGCCGTGGACTCTATATTTTTTTCCCCCACTGATGAAGTATAATAGTAAAGGTATGGAGATTTGGATGGAAGATGAGTTTTTAAAAATATGTCTTTATTATGAGTTTCCAAACATAGTACATCTGCTTAAGTTATAAGGACATTTGGGGTACTTTGGGGTAGTTTCATCATTTAATTAAAAAAAAAAACTGTTTCAAATGGAGAAGATTAGTAGTAGGGAACAATACTAGACTTTGTCAGATAACCCAAGTTTTTTGGCTAGATGGACTAAGAAAAAAGAAGACTCAAGTTACCAAAATCAGAAATGAAAGTGGTTACATTACTACTAATTCTACAGAAATAAAAAGGATTATAAGAGAGTACTATGAACAATATGCCAACAAATTGGATAACATAGATGAAATGGATGAATTTCTAGAACACAAAACCTGTCAAGACAGAATCACGAAGAAATAGGAAACCTGAATAAACCTATAACTGGTAAGGAGATTGAATCGATAGTTGAAATTTTCCTAACAAGGAAAAGCCTTGGACCTTATGGTTTCAGTGGGGATTTCTGCCAAACATTTAAAAAAGAACTAATACCATTCTTTCTCAAACTTTTCCAGCAAATTAGAGAGGAGGGAAGACTTCCTAACTCATTCTAAAAAGCCAGCAAAACCAGTACAAAGCCAGAAAAAGACACTACAAGAAAAGAAAACTACAGACCAATATACCATATCAACATTGATGCAAAAATCCTTAACCAAATATTAATGAGCCACATTCAACAGCATGATAAAGGGATTATACACCATGATCAAATGGGATTTATTCCTGGAATGTTAAAAATTGTTCAACATAGGAAAATCAATTAATGTAATACGCCACATTAACAAAATGATGGGGAAAAACTGCATAATCTTTCCAATTGACCAGAAAAGCATTTGACATAATTTAACACCCTTTCATGATAAAAACATTCAATAAACTTGGAATAGTAGGGAACGACCTCAATGTAATAAAAGCCATATATGAAAAACCCACAATGAGCATCATATTCAATGGTGAAAGACTGAAAACTTTTCTTCTAAGAACAGGGCAAGGATACCTGCTTTTACCACTTCTATTTAACAGTAATGGAAGTGCTGACCAGAGCAATTAGGCAAGAAAAAAAAAAGACATCCGAATTGGAAAGGAAATAAAAATTATCTGTTTGCAGTGATCTTAGTGAAACCTAAAGATTTCAACAAAAAAACCTTTTAGAACAAATTTAGCAGTTTAGCAGAATACGAAGTTAAAACACAGAAATCAGTTGTATATCTATACATTAACAATGAACAGTCTGTTAATTGAACAATCTGTTAACAATGACTCAGGAAATTGAGAAAATAACTCCATTTACAATAGCATAAGAATAAAATACTTAGGCATGAACTTAACCAAGGAGATAAGACTTATACATTGAAAACTATAAAATACTGCTGAAAGAAATTAAAGAAGACAGACAACTGGAACTACTTTCCATGTTCATGGATTAGAAAATTTATATTGTTAAGATGTCAGTACTACCCAGAGAGATCTACATATTCAATGAAATTCTGTCAAAATCCTAAAGATGTTTCTTCCAGAAATAGAAAAATCTATCCAGAAATTCATAAGGAATCTCAAGAGAGCCCCAAAAACAGCCAAAGCAATCTTGAGAAAGAACAGAAGTTGGAGGACTCACACTTCCTGCTTTCAAGACTTACCACAAGGCAACAGTAATCAAGACAGTGTATTACTAACATAAGGGTGGACATAAAGACTGATAGAAGAGAATTGAGAATTCAGAAATAAGCGTTTGCATTAGGGTCAATTGCTTTTTGGGGTCCAAGACAATTTAATGGAAAAAGAGCAATCTTTTAAACAAATGGTGCTTGGGCAACTAGATATATTCATATGTAAAAGAATAAAGTAGGAACCTTGCCTAACACTATATACAAAAATAAATTCAGAATACCTTAAAGATCTAAAAGTGCGACATAGAACTATAAACCTTTTTGAAGAAAGAGCAAAAACCTCACAGCATTGTATCTGCCAGTGATTTCTTGGATATGACACCAAAAGTACAGTCAACAAAGGAAAAATAGACAAATTAGACTTCATGAAAATTAAAAACGTGTATCAAAGAACATTTGTCAACAGAGAGAAAAAGCAGCCTATGAAATGGGAGAAAATATTTTCGAATCATGTATCTGATAAGAGATTAAAATCCAAAATATATATAGACTCTTAAAACTCTACATCAAGAAAACCTAAAAAACTCCATTTGACTTGAATGAACATTTCTGCAAAGACTATATATGAATGATCAGTAAGCACATGAAAAGATGTTTAACATCACTAATTATTAGGGGAATGCAAACCAAAACCACAGTGAGATACTGCCTTACAGCCATTAGGATGGCTGTTATCAAAACAATCAGAAAAAACCTATCAGTGAGGATGTGGAGGAATTAGAACTCTTTGCACTGTTCATAGGAATATAAAATGGTATAGCCACTGCTGAAAAGAATATGATAGTTGCACAAAAAATTAAAAACTGAATTACAATATGATCCAACAGTTCTACTTTTGAGTATATATCGCAAAGATTGGAAAGGAAGTCTTGAGGAGGTATTTGTTCACCTGTGCTTTTGGCAGCATTATTCGTAATAGCTAAAGCATGAAAGCAGCCCAGGTATCCATTGACAGAAGAATGGATGAGCAAAATGTGGTATGTGCTTATAATGGTATATCATTAAACTTAAAAAGAAAGGAAATTCTGACACATAAGATCCTTGAGGCCATTATTCTAAGTGAAGTGAGCCAGTTACAAAAAGACAAATACTGTATGGTTCCACTAAGAAGTATAGATAGTAGTCAAAATCATGGGAACAGAAAGTAGAATGTATGGTGGTTTCCAGAGATGGGGGGGTAGGAGGAATAGGGTGTAGAGTTTCAGTTTTCTCAGTTTTTAATGGGTATAGAGTCTCACTTTTGCAAGATGAAAAAAGTTCTAGAGATGGATGGTGGTGATGGTTGCACAGTGATATGAATGTACTTAATATCACTGAATTGTACATTTAAAAATGGTGAAGATGGTAAATTTTATGTACATTTTGCTGCAATAAAAATATTAAAAAGTCATGATGGTTATTTAAGGATTGTATTCAACACCCATTTTTATTCTTACTAGTTAATAGTCACTGTGCTAGGTCCTGGAAATAAAGATGACTAAGACACAGTCATAGCCTCCAAGAAGCCCACAGCCAAGTAAAAAAGACTTCAAACAAATAATTATACTATAGTATGAGAAGTGGTATAATCAATTTGTGAGAGTCAGGGGAAATTTCACAGGAGAAGTGATGCCTGAGCTGAGTTTTATAAGATATCTAGTCTCCAGTCCAAGAGGGTGACAACAAAGAGCATTCCAAGTCTAGGGAGTAGCATATGAAAATATATAGGATCCCTTAAGTTGATAAGTTGGAGCCTGATATCTGAGGGGACTGTGGCAGCAGGCGAGGCTGGAATGGTTCACAGACGTAGGTCTCAAAAGAGATTTGTTTTATACATAGTAGAGAGACATTGAAGAGGTTTAAACATAAAATTTGTGTTTTACAGAAAGAATTATGACTTTGGTGTGAAGAATAGATTGGGATAAGAAAGTGAAGGGAGGTTGAGTTGTGGTAATCATCCAGGTGAGTAAGAATGAAGGCCTGAATTAGTTTGTGGTAGACTTAGAGAAAAGAGAATAGATATGAGCATAAATTGAGGAGTAAAAGCTGTAGAGTTTGGTGCTTGCAAATGGAGGCTCACAGAGAGGAAGCAGTTGACTGTGACTTACAGATACTGATTTTGTTGACCATATGGTCTGTAGTTCTGTCAGCTAAGATAGGCAATACTAAACAAGAGCAGGTTTTGGAAAATGGAGAGAGAATAGGGCAGGGGGATAGAAAGAAACACGATCAGTTTTAGATTTAATTTGAGGCCTCTTTATGAAATTCTTTGAGATAATCTTATAGAGGTTAGCTGTAACATTGTTCCTTAAAATTCTCTTTTGGTACTAGGAACAGGACAGGCACATGAGCTGTGTTTTAGGTTTATTTGGAGTATTTAAGATGGATTCAGAAGAAAGCAACAAAACTTACAAGTTAAGGTTTTATTATAACTGCAGTTTTCTAATTTAGAAGAGAAACCTGGAAGTAAATTTAATTATATTTAATTGTAATTTTCTAGTGTGCATGTGTATTTTCCATAATTTAAAAATTGTTCTTATTTATTTCCTTTTGACAAACATATCAGAGTTTTTAATTCTTTGGTGTTTATTTTTATGTAAATTATTGACAGCCTGCATTAAGTGTTTCAGTAGTGATTTTCTAACAACGATACAGTGTTAGTAGCCTGATGTTCCCTTTTTCAATGGAAGGTGAATCACAAAATAGGGTTAAAAACTGTAACAGAAAAAAAAAAAAGACTGGAAGGTGGGAAGATCTTAACTCTAGGATTCTGAATTATATGTGTTACTAGAGAGATTAATTTATATATACATGCATATATATCTTATTTTTGTTTTGTTTTTTAAAACACTTGTTTTTCTGGGATGTTTAAATATAATGCTACTCAGAGGCACAAGAGTTGAGAGAGGTGCCAAATCCTAACCACAAGACCACCAGGGAAAAGGCACAAGAGTTGAATCTTAAATCTTACATGTGGTTGTTTGCCAGTTCCTTTCTCAAAATTGATAGGTAACAAAAACTGATTCAGCTGGAAATATCAGTAAGGTAGAAATATCCCTGAGTTGTAGTTCCCTACCATTTCATAAATGATTGTCAAACTGTTGTGGATTCCTACATGAGTGCTTTTACCTTTAATACCTGTTTGAGAAAATCTGCAAAGACCAAAAACTACTTTGAGTTCTGTAACTGTTTTGAATGAGTGCATTTAATCAAAACAGTGTTTATCTGTGTTATCTTTGAAAGTAGTTCAGATAATCCTGGGTGCCATATGGATTGTCAAACCTCTTGCAAAACTAGGGAGTCCACCAGGGGCTGGCACAGTGGTATTGGGAATCAGAAACCATTGCTCTGGATGGAGAAAGTCTTAGAGTACCAGGATCAGGGACAGACACATGATCTTGGTGGGTGTTAAAATTTGCAATGCAGTATTGGAATAAATGCAATACCCTTATACCTAATACCCTTTTCCATCTGCTTCTGGCAAGGCAGTGAGACTTCTTTTCATGCTTTTTGGTATAAACTGTGTATACTACCTTCATGGCACAGTGCAGGCAGTTTTTCCCCTTTATAAAGTACTTTCTTTTAGTTTTAAAAAATTTAAGCAATTGGATCTTTCCTGCCTTCTCATTTCTTCAGAAATATGTCTGTTACAGGAGGTGAGGCAAATCTATTTGATTCTTCTGAAATAGTTTTGGAATTTTTGATATATGGAATTTTGGTAGTTTATGCTTCGTTTTTATCTTTTAATGGTGTATTTAATTTTTTTTCTGTTCTCGAATATACAGAAATATGTATGCTCATCACTTAACCAGTTTTAATGTGTTGATAAATTGCTCCCCATTAAAGCCAGTTGAGATCACATTGTTTGGCATTCTTTTTTTTTTTCAATCACATAACTCATCTTAGTTTACTTTTTGTGTCATTGAAAAGTCTTTGTAGGATGTGCACAGTGGCTCACACCTCTGATCCCAGCATTTTGTGAGGCTGAAGTTGGAGAATTTATTAAGGCCAGGAGTTCAAGGCTGCAGTGAGCTATGACTGCCACTGCATTCCAGCCTGAGTGACAGAACAGGACCCTGATTCTTTTTTTATTGAGAGGCAGTCTTGCTCTGTCACTGAGGCTTGGAGTGCAGTGGCCCAATCTCGGCTCACTGCAACCTCTGCCTCCCGGATTCAAGCAGTTCTCCTGCCTCAGCCGCCCGGGTAGCTGGGATTACAGGCATGTGCCACCATGTCTGGCTAATTTTTGTAATTTTAGTAGAGACGGGTTTTCTCCATGTTGGCCAGGCTGGTCTTGAACTCCTGATTTCAGGTGATCCGCCCACTCTGGCCTCCCAAAGTGCTGGGATTACAGGCGTGAGCCACTGCGCCCGGCCTAGGATCCTGATTCTTTAAAAACAACAACAACAAAAACGGTCTTTGTAAAAATTTTTAAATGGCAAAAAAAGTTGGCTTACCATCATAGCTGATAAATGAGGAATGCTGAAAGTTCAAACTGTTGGTCTGATATATATATCTATAAAATGTGTATATATATATAAAAAATATATATATACATATAATGATCTAAGTTTATCATTTATCTTTGGGAGTTAATCACTGTTCAAGTCAGTTTCTAGGTTTTAAAAATTTTTTTTATAGAGGCAGGGTCTCACTCTGTTACCCCGGTCGGAGTGCAGTGGTGCGATCATAGCTCACTGTAACTTGAAACTCCTTGGCTCAAGCAATCCTCCTGTGTCAGCCTCCCAAGTAGCTGGGACTACAGGTGGGTGCCACCATGCCTGGCTCTCTCTACAAAACAGGATCTTGCTATGTTGCCCAGATTGGTATTGTTGGAAATCTTACTCAGATTTACAGTTTACTTGGCCTCAAGTGATCCTTCTGCCTTGTCCTCCCAAAGTGCTGGGATTACAGCCATGAGCCACTGCACCTGGTCAAGTTATTGTTATTTTGTTGTTTCCTATGTTTCCTTTTCTCAAATTAATCTGCTTCTTGGTATATTATTATAGCTTCAAGTTTTTTTTCTTTCTAAAATATTCACTAATTCAGATTTCAATACTAATGATTAGGATAAAGATGGTGATAGAGCAGTTCACCATGCAGCTTTTGGAGATGAAGGCGCTGTTATAGAAGTACTACATCGAGGTAGTGCTGATTTGAATGCTCGAAACAAGCGCCGACAGACACCACTTCATATTGCTGTCAATAAAGGTCATCTTCAAGTTGTGAAGACTTTATTGGACTTTGGCTGTCATCCCAGTCTCCAGGTAAAACCTTTAAAGAAACACATCCTGCAGGTATTGCTAGGATCCTATTAAAGGGAAACATTACGTTCTATGGTAAGCATTCCTTTGTTACCGTTCTCATATGGTCATAGTAAATGATACCAATGGCATAAGATGTTGCACAATTGGCAGCTATTTCTTTTTTAAAAAGTTTTTTTTTTTTTTTTTTAAAGGAAAATGCCAATAGATTGGGTTTAGATTGGGCAGGGAGAATGGGGACTTCTTTGTAAAAATATCAGCTTATGAATGGATTTAACTTTATTGATCATGACAGTGAGCCTCAACAGCTTAAAGAAGTGTAATAGGCTATATTTCATAATAGTTACTTCATAACTATTTAAATTATTTTAATTGTAGCTTTTATTGTAGCTTAGGGACTTTGAATAGTCGTTAGTGTAATCTTCGGAGATTTTCTGTTTTGGAAAATGTATAGGATTTTAGAGTTGATTTACAGTAGGATCTAATTTTTGAAGCAATGGTTGCCTAAGAAATGATTATCCCCAGCTACAGTTTTATAACCAGATAAATTAAACCACAAATATATGGAAAATGCAGTCTGTGTCCATTATCTACTTAGTTTGGTTGCTAAGCAGCTTGTCTTTTGTGCATCGATTTGATTAAAGTTTCTATGCTTAGTAATTTTGTAGCTCCTGAACCTAATTTGCCAACTTTTAGGTTCCTTAACCGAATAGGCTTGAAACAACATGCTATTTTTAAATAAAAATGTTTCCTGAAATACTATTTGAATATGTAAAACATAATTTGTTTCCATTGGAAACTCAATAATGATTTTTTAAAAAGTAGGACAGTGGTTAGAATCGTAAGCTGCTTGTAGTTTAGATAATTTACAGCATCCAGGAATTGGTTGCTGGATTGGATAGATCTCAGAGAAGAAATAAAGAAGAACAGTAGTAGTGGGAATGAGGGCTTGAGAAGAACTGAAAGAACAGATTTTGTTCAGCTAGATAGTTATTAGAAACTAAGGTTTTTGAAGTACAGCTGTTTTGGAACTGTTGGGATCTGGAGTATGTCCTTGTAAGTGGGAGGCAGGATTGGAGGATGAGGGAAGAATTGGGGAGGTGTTAATCTGTAAAGAGAGGTGATTTATACCTGCTGACGTTTTTTGTCTGAAATGGGAGACAAGTTCATCTGTTGAGAGTGTGAGTTTGGGGTGGCAGGTAGGGAGAGTAATTGAGAAGAGTGATAAGAACTTGGGGACCTGCAGAAGGGTGTTCCAATCATGTTAGAAGCCCGTTTCAGGTTGAACACTACAGATCTTTAGTGCCACCAGATACAGGAGTAGAAGGTAGATGGTAGATGGTTGGATTGAACTTGGGTTAGGAATTTTTTTTTTTTTTTTTGAGACAGGGTCTTACTCTGTTGCCCAGGCTGGAATTCAGTGCCGTGATCATGGCTCATTGCAGTCTTGACCTTCAGGGCCCACCTCAGCCTCCTGAGTAGCTGGGACTACAGGTGTGAGCTGCCATGCCTGGCTAATTTTTTGTAGAAATGCCCAGGTTGGTCTCAAACTTCTGGGCTCAAGCAGTCTTCCTGCTCCCCCCTCCCAAAGTCCTGGGATTACCGGTGTGAGCCACCATGCCTGGCAGGAATTCTTTATGTAGGTGGATGAATATATTCCTGGGATTAGCAAACATTTTCTGTAATGGGCACAAATAGTGGCTTATTGGCTTTTGCCACAGCTGTCTAACTCTCATTGCAGAATGAAAGCAGCCGTAGATAATACATAAATGAATGGGTGTGGCTGTGTTCCAATAAAACTTAATTTACAAAAACAGGTGGCTCCAATGGGTAATATCCTGGGATATCATTTTTTCTAGGCTCTGTCCACATGGCATAGGGGAGCATAGGGCTCTGCCCCATGATGTACAGTCCCTTTCCACAGCATTGGAGATGAAGCTGGGTCTGGTGTTTGCACTATCATATTCCTGTAGCTTCTCAGAATCCTGTGGACAATGACTGGGGAGACAAACCATGCAGGAAATATGTCTAGTAAAAAAGAATAAAACAAACAAAAAACAAGTGGCAAACTGGATTTGGGAACTGTAGTATATGCTGTAGGCCAGGTTATATATGACTTTACTGAGAATAGCATCTGTGAAACTATGAAAAGAATGAAATCTAAATTATTCATGTATGTACATGACTGCTAATGAATAAAAACTTAGTGCTAAGTCAATTGATAAATGTAAAAAGTAGTCAGCTTGAAAAAATGGTAGACTGATATTGCTAAATTTTAATTTACAATTGTTTTACCTTTGGCTAACTAGCCACTTTCCTGCCCTTTGAAAATGCTTAGATTAGTGTTCCTCACCTGTGACTGCACAATATATTCATCTGTGGAGCTTTGAAAAATTACTAATGCCTCACTCTCACCTCTAGAGATTTAGTATGGTGAACGGCCTGGACATCAGATTTTTTTTTCTCTCTTTTTCTTTTGATCTGTACAACAGATTTTAAAAGATCTCCCCAGCAGGTTCTAATGAGCAGCCAAGGTCGAAAACCGCCGACTTTCAGTTCATTGTTATGGTGTAGGTTTGGTATGGAATTTCAGGGTATGACAATTAAGGCCATTTTAAACTTATTAAATTTGAGGGGCAGCTTTTTCACTTCATTCGTTTTTGTCATTGGTTATATTTGAGGCTACTTCTTTTCTTTTCTTTTTTCTTTGTAAAGCTTCAGCATGTGCCAGGAGTGGTCGCTCATGCCTGTAATCCCAGCACTTTGAGAGGCTCATGTGGGAGGATCACTTGAGCACAGGAGTTCAAGACCAGCATGGGCAACATACTGAGACCCCCATCTCTACAAAAAAAAACTTTGCCCGGCAAGGTGGCTCACGCCTGTAATCCCAGCACTGTGGGAGGCTGAGGTGGGCAGATCACGAGGTCAGGAGTCTGAGACCAGCCTGGCCAACGTGGTGAAACCCTGTCTCTACTAAAAATAAAAAAATTAGCCGGGCGTGGTGGTGGGTGCCTGTAATCCCAGTTACTTGGGAGGCTGAGGCAGGAGAATCGCTTGAAACTGGAAAGTGGAGGTTGCAGTGAGCTGAGATCGCGCTACTGTACTCCAGCCTGAGTGGAAGAGCGAAACTTGGTCTCAAAAAAAAAAAAAAAAATCCAGCATGCTTATTGTGTTTTCCAGCTAGATTTGAGTACATCTTTCCTTACTATAATGTGGCCAGTGTTTCTTGCCTGTATCTTTGTTTTTTATATTTTTGGAGATAGAGTCTTGCTCTGTCACCCTGGCTGGAGTGCAGTGGCATGATCATAGCTCACTGGAGCCTTGAACTCCTGGGCTCAAGTCATTCTTCTGCCTCAGCCTCCTGAGTAGCTAGGACTATAGGTGCACACCACCATGCCCGGCTAATTTTTAAAATTTTTTGTAGGGACAAGGTCTCTATATGTTGCCCATGTTGGTGTTGAACTCCTGGCCTCTGCTGATCCTCCCGCCTCAGCCTCCCAAGGTGCTAGGGTTACAGACATGAGCCAGCATGCCCGGCCTTTGCCTATATTTTTATAGTTTTCGCAGAAAGTGCTCTTTTATTGGTATTTGTTGGATGTGGTCTCTGCTTCTGTTTGCTTAGCATTTGGTATAAGTATTACTATTAGATGGGATGATTAATTGAAGAACTAATGAAAGTTTCTTTAAACTTAAAGGATTCTGAAGGTGATACCCCTCTTCATGATGCAATAAGTAAGAAACGTGATGATATCCTAGCAGTTCTTTTGGAAGCTGGAGCAGATGTTACCATCACAAACAATAATGGATTTAATGCTCTACATCATGCTGCACTAAGGGGAAATCCCAGGTATGTCACCCCTTACTATTTTAGGTGCAATTCAAAAATATTTTCCTACTGCTGATTCTCTTTTTCTGATACTGATGAAGAAATAATTTTGGCTATTTTAGTATTTTAAATCATTTTAAAGTTTTGTGAAAATTATGCCTTTATTTAGTTTTATATGATGATTATTTAGTTGTTAATCTAATACAAGTATTATGAAATGATTATTTAAGTTTATATTAAATGTGGATATAAAATATCAGGAATACTGGTTTCTTTCTAAAGATTTAATTAAAATGCATTTTATTTTGAGATTTATGTTTCTTCAAAATAATTATCTGGGTGTCCTCTAATTTCATGTTGTCATTTGCACGATAATTATTTTTTAAAACTTAAGGCTAAATAAATATTAAGTTACTTAATTCCTTATTAATAATGTAATTAGTTATATAAACTTCTAGTGTAGCTATCCCCTCATCCATTGTTACAGCAATAGTATTCTACTGAAAAAAGTATTTGCTGGTTGACATTTGAGAAAGACTCCTTTTGGAGAATCACATTCTTTATGAAGGATCTGCAGTGTCCCACAGAATGGGAAAATGCTTAGCTTTGCTTAATTTAGAGATTTCCATTAACTCACTTTTTGAAACAACTTTACCCTAACCATTTTAGGAAATTCTTCATTAGATGTCTTCTGTTTATGTTTGAGTCAAACCTGTATACCTGGACTAAGAAAAATGTTCACTTTGATTTTCATTTTGATAATTTTATCTATTCTGAACACTTATTCTTTGGTTCCTTATTGTATTTTTATATCATGTTTCCTTTAGCTTCTTAGGATCACCACTAGAGGGTGACCACAGAAAACAAAAGGATTTTATTGCTACTGCTTATTGGTAACTGTAACAGTGGGTATATATTGTAGGACGAAATGAATGATCATATTGTAGATCACATCTTGATTTTTTTTCCAAATTGCAAATATTTGATCACTTCAGATTTTGGCATTGTGAAGGAGACAGTAGTATTATATTTTCCCTGCCCTTCAAACAGAAGATTGTGATAGCACTTACCACATGCCAGCCTCTGCAAAGTGCTTCACATGCATCATCTCACTTAATCCTTTCAACAGCTTTTTGGAGCAGGTGTTAATATCCTCATTTTACACATAAAGAATATGAGGCTTATAGAGATGAATTTAATTTTCAAGAACACATAGCTGATTACTGAAGCAGCTGTAACTTGAGCAAGGTCTACGTGACTTTAGAATCGTAACTGTCAAACCACTTTACATCACCTTTTCTGTATTATGGTCTGTCTGTGAAGCAAGACCAAAACACGTGGGCAAAGAATGTATCGATACCTCATTCCTCTTGCTACTTCATTGCTTAGAGTTATCTTTGCTCTCTCACCAATTCTTAACTTCCAACTAGTTTTAAAATTTTACTCATTCTACCAATCCTTCCAACCCATTCCATTCTGTTCCCACTGTTGCTGACCCAATTAAGTACTCGCCACATTTACCTAGACTATTATACTATTCTTCTAATTTTTTTCTTTGATTTCAGTCTTATTCTTGATTTAAATTTTATACATTTACAAATTATCCATTCTGAAAAACATAGGTCTAAATGGCTCTCTTCCCCTGTTTCCCAACTTCAGTTTTTGTCTATTAACATAGAATACAATCTACACACTTTGGCTTGGCATTCAGACGCATATTCTGTGTGTCCTGTGTCTAACTTTATCTCCTGCCAATCCAATCCCTCAGCCCGCCTTGCCCATCATCTATTCTCCTTTCCTAAAATATGCTGTCTGCTTTCTTCTTCTATTTTTTGGAGCATTTTCTTTCATCGGGATGCCCCGTCCTGCTTCTTTATCTTAACCATCTTTCTTCGAGAGCTACCTCCTGTGTCATCGTTGGAATTATTTTGTTTGCTCTGTACTTCCTTGTTCTGTGTTCTTTTTTTTTTTTGAGACAGTCTTGCTCTGTCGCCCAGGCTGGAGTGCAGTAGCATGATCTTGGCTCACTGTAAGCTCTGCCTCCTGGGTTCACACCATTCTCCTGCCTCAGCCTCCCAAGTAGCTGGGACTACAGGCGCCCACCACCACACCCGACTAATTTTTTTTGTATTTTTTAGTAGAGATGGGGTTTCACCACGTTAGCCAGGATGGTCTCGATCTCCTGACCTCATGATCTGCCTGTCTCGGCCTCCCAAAGTGCTGGGATTACAGGCGTGAGCCACTGCTCCTTGCCTCTGTGTTCTTATTTATTGTACTTACTGTACTCTGCTTAGTGCTGTTTATTACTATGTGCATTTCTGTCTTTCTCTTAACATTGTGGGCATTCATATTCATCTGTTCATCCTACATATGCTCTAGCTATACAAGGCACTCAATAAATGTTAGTCTTACTTTGACAGTGAGGACACTGTTAAATATCACAAGATGTTATATGATCAATTACAAAATGAATTCTGTAGAGAAACTATGTTAGGAATTCAGACAGCAATTACTTCAGATTAGAATGGTCAAAAAGATTTTATTGAGAGAATTTAGGATTTATTGAGGGAATATGAAATCATAAAGTTTAGGATAAACTGAGAATTGAAGTGCTTAGGAAACATGTATCTTTTAAATATTTTGAGTTGTTTCATTTTTATTGAGAGTAGGCATAGTATTTTCAATAATGCTAAGCCTATACAAGGAAGAGAAAATTTACTTTTATTTTTTTCAATCTTGCATAAATCTTGAGGGTTCCCCTGAAAATTTAAAACAGCACCTCTTCCAACCAGATATTTGGTGTCAGATGACATTAAAAAAAAATGCTTTTATTCTTCAACAAAGTAGTGCTTCAGTTAAATCTACATGACTTCTTTATTCCTACTTCCTTAAGACATTTTTAGGTAGTTGTGACTATAGATTGCCAGATAGAGTGTGATTTTAATTGGACACTGAAGAGTATCAGAAGATGACACAACTTATGTTACCAGTTGTAATTGCAAATTGGGATGTTTTGAATTCTTTTTTTCATATCAAATTTCTTTTTCTTAAGGTTGATTTTTTCCCCCCTATACTGACCAGTGATGTCAGAAGACAGAAGGAACCATTTTTAATGTACTTGGAATTAAAAATAACAACCAGTCTTTTTGGCCTTCATGCTATAGAAAACCAGCTGGGTGTGGTGATTTACATCTGTAATCCCAGCGACTTAGGAGGCTGAGGCAGGAGGATTGCTTGAAGCCAGGAGTTTGAGATCAACCTGGGCAATGTAGCAAGACCCTGTCTCTAAAAAATTAAAAAATTAGGCTGGGCACGGTGGCTCATGCCTATAATCCCAGCACTTTGGGAGACCAACGCGGGCAGATCACTTGAGGCTAGGAGTTTGAGACCAGCCTGGCCAATATTGTGAAACGCTGTCTCTACTAAAAATACAAAAATTAGCTGGGTGTAGTGGTGCGCACCTGTAGTTCCAGCTACTCGTGAGGCTGAGACATGAGAATCACTTGAACCCAGGAAGCAGAGATTGTAGTGAGCTGAGATTGCACCACTGCACTCCAGTCTGGGTTATAGAGCAAGACTCTGTATCAAAAAAAAAAAAAAGAATCAGCTGGGTGTGGCATCACAGACTTTTAGTCTCAGCTACTTGGGAGGCTGAGGCAAGAATATTGCTCGAGCCCAGGAGTTTGAGTCTGCAGTGAGTTATGATCGTGCCACTGCACTACAGCCTGAGCAACGTAGCAAGACCCTGTCTCTTAAAAAAAAAAAAAGAAAAAAAAAAAAGAAAACCAGATAGAGCACATTGTTATTTCCAGAACCTGATGAAGTGTCTAGATGCCCTATATTTTTGAAGACTGTCCTTTGAAGTCTCTATTTCAAAGGTGCAGATCAATATGAGTCTAGATTTCAAAGCTGATCTTGATGTTTCCTCATAGTATGATAGTAACTGAAACACATTAAGAGAAAAGAATTATAAAGCCATTTATTGTTGTCTTTTAGAATTCTGGAAGAGAATATAAATTTTCGCTATGAGACCCTGAGTACTTTGGTTGTGCTTTATAAAGTTTGAAGCATTTTAAGTAGAAATTACACCATGTTTTAATATAGTAGTTTTGTTTTTTTAAGAAATCTTAACTAAGAACAATGCTGTTTGTCTATTCTGATAGTTAATATTTATAGGCATGTTTTCATCTAGAGTTTAGCCATATTTATCATCTCAGTATACAAGTAAAATTTCGGATTTAAAGTAAGAGCAGAAATTATTTCTGCTGATAAAAGTGAAAACTGAATTTCTTTGGAGTAGCATAATCAGCATGTTACTTAGGTACTTTCTGTAAAGATGCTGCATTTTTAGCTAAGTTTTTAGAGCTCCCTTACAGGCATGAAAATAAATTAGTCAGCAGTATTCTCTGCAGAGCTGGCAAAAACAATCGATAGGTATTTTGGAAGTACAGATAACAATAATATAATTATAAAGTTTATATAGTATTTACAAATTTTTCTTGAATAGAAATTGAATGTGAAAAGTAAACGTAAAATATGACTGAATCACCTGATGTGATATATGTTGTTTTTAGGTTGGTACTAAGATAATTTCACAGGCATTTCTTATTTGCTTACTAATTCCTACAAAGACACATATTACAAATCTTACTGAATATGTGAGCAACTCATGGTTTTCCTTCTCGAATGTTGTGATGCTTTTTTTACTTTTTAAATTCTGAAATATGGTCTGTAAATAAGACTATGTTGACTACTTGAAGATTTGATAAGTTGTACTGTATTTTGGTGTTTAATGCTTTCCTTACAATTGTAAACATGCTGAGTGCTATCTACAAAATATAGCTGAGTCTATTCAGTAATAGGATACTTAGAGTGTGTTTTCTCTAATGTATGCTCATGCATCTACTCTCAAACACCATATGCCTTGTAATACACAAATGTACTTACTGTGACTGAGATGTAATTAATAGGAGGAAGAAGATCTTGAATGAAGTGATAAGATATATATTTATATATGTCTCCTTTTGCCCACAGTCTTTTAGAGCATGATTCATTTTGAAATGGAGGAGTGGTCAAGAGTTGAGAATGTGTGAACATCTAGGTTTTTAAACTACTCTTGTCTTCAGTAATCTTCATTAATTGCTGAAATGTTTGTCTCTATTAATTAAATAATATTAAATTATCTATAGTTTTATTGCAATCATTAAGAAAATTATATGGATGTTAGAATAATTGTCACTTTTTTCCTTTCCTTCAGTTTATCCCCACTGGAGGAGAATATTGTGTGTATTTTTTTTATAAGGGACAAAGAAGACAGTGAGGAGAGTCATAGTATTTATTATTAGCAGAGTTCTTCATTTTACAGCTGTGAAAACAAATATGGAGAGGTGAAATATTTCATGAGTAAAAGTAGTGATGCTTAGCATTTTCTTTCTTTTTTGAAGACTAAAAACCTTTGATTCAGGGTCAGAAGAACTAGATACTGTTTTAAGCCTCTCCACAAGATATTCTACAATTTCATCTTTTTCACCTTACCTGCTAACATTCAGGTAAATAACGGTAAAATTAAAGGCCAATACTATGGAAGATAGTGACTAAACATTTCTAGAGTGTTATATAATGTTATAGTTTTCTTTAATTTAAATATGCACACATCCATGTAAACCACACTGTACAATCCCATTATGTGTTCAGGTGGGTTTTAGGTGACCTTTCCAGATATTTTCTTCCTTTGAAGGAAGTTTTTGTTGTTGTTGTTATTATGAAGCATAGCCTACATTTTACTACCAGTTCTTTTCTTTTCTGAAGGATGAGAAATTTAATACCAAGAGACCATAATAAGTAACATTTTTATTTGAAATCCTTAACTCATCCATACATTTTTCATAAAGCTTTTTATATACATCTTTAACCATTCTAGCTTTTCCAGGTAGAATTAACAGTAACAAGTTATTTGATTATAATCACAGTCTGCATAATGTAAATAAGTATAAATTAGTTGACAAGTAATTGATATTCACAAATGAAAACGTTGGTTGTCCCGTAGTAATCAATGCATAGCTACAGCTGGTTGAAGGGGACCAAATCCATTGAAGAGGCGATTTGGTTCCATTTTACCAGCTCTAGCAAAGCATTGTAGTGCTGCTAGTTTGGAATCCAAAACAGTTAAATGCTTTTCATTGGTAAAATTACAGTCATGGACTTTCTACAAGTGTTAGAAATTATCATACCAATGCTTCAGTCACTGAATGTCAAATTTTCCATTTTGAAGTCACTTTCCTACTGTTTTCCTGCGCTTAATGGTTTAAAAGTCTTTTCCTTTTAACACATTACTGCATTAAGGAATGATCAATGTACGTCTTTGTTTTCAACATCTTTGCTTCTTTTTCTTTTTCTAATCTTGTCCACAGCCGAAGTCTTTGCTTAATTCTTACATGTAGACAATAAGCTGTTTCAAAACCAATAGTATTTAAAGGAACAAATAGACCTTGATGTATTTTAGAGTAATGTTTTCCATTTATCTCTAGGCAGTAAACCAGATTACTTAAGTAGTTAAGCTAAAAGGTTGGGGAAGAGTTCTGTTAGTCACCCCCTTCTACTGCCACTGCTTCTTTTAGCATTATAGTTGAGGGCTAATAGCAAATTGTTGATGGGTGTAGGAATATCAGTGGCCTTAAGAAAGTACCTCTGCCCTTTGATTTATAAATAGATCACATGTGTATTCAGTGTATTGCTTGGACTTGTGTTGAAAGGAACTACCATGCATGCCAGTTTTTCTTTGTTTTTGCTTACATAGTGTTACTAATCATAGCTTAGTAATTTAACTCTTTTAAAGGTCTATTTCCTTGACTAAGTTCTTTGTCATTGTGGGTACAGATTGCCTAGTTACTTCTCATTATCGCCTTAGTAATAGGTGGTTAGTTACAATCCATGAATACAAGTATTAAAATCTATCGTGTGGATAATACTTGAAAAATCAGAGTAAATTTTTGTTATAATGTGGTTTTACTGTTGATTTCAATGTCTTGAGAGGGGTGTCTTCTTGCATAAAATAAAAGTTTGATAAATTATAATTTGCCTATAAAGTTAAGTGCTCTCAGAGAAATAGAGTAGAGAAATATTCTTTACAGTTACTATTTTAAACTAAACTGGGAGGTCAACGCTAATTCAGGCAGTATGCAAATGACTCTCACACTAAGTATATTCTGCGTCTGTTGGTTGGTAAGTATCATACTGCTGGTGAAATTAACTACAATTCTTTTTCATCATTTTTTCTAGTAGAAGTGAAACAGGTGTTAAACTGCCTGAACTTAAGTGCTGAAGATAGCAATAACACTGGCTTCTATTTTTACTAGTTATATGGGAGCTGTTTAGCAGATCCAGTTGCTCAAGTGTGCTTTTGGATGGCAGTTCAGTTTCATATACTGGCCATATCGGGGCAAGGAGAGGCCATGGGAAAAAAATAGTACAGCATTTGATAATGTCAGCATCTGTTATCCCTGTCAGGGAGACAGTTGAAATGTTTGAGTTATACCAGTGTCAGCAGATGCCCAGAGTTTAATATGTACTCAGTTAAAAATGAACAGCTGATCTAAGTGATAGATGTGACATTTTAGAGTGATTGAAAATACTCTTAGATAAGTTAAACTCGCAAGCACCAGAATCAGCATATAATTTTACTTTTAAAAATGAATAGCCTGTCATTTTATTTTCTAAGGATTATTTACATAGTCTTAATATTATAGCAAAGAGATTCCTAGTTGCTGGGATGTTTGAGAAGGATTGTTAAACAACTTGTATACCTATAGAATGACCAATATAACTGTTTATTATAAAACACAAGTAGAGTAATACCCTTTGAGTGTTTTTATAGAAGAGCCTCTACTTTTGAGGTATATATTTTGAGTTCTTGGTATTTAGGACCTGTACAGGTAAAGTTACCAAATAGAACATGAATCATTGCCATTCTGTTTTGTGGATGATCAGAAGGGCTATGCTTATGTGAGTTAAGCTTTGAACTAATTTCTTTGAAAGTGTAGAATTTTAAAATTTTGTGCTTTTCATAATTTCCAGTAAACATGCAGTAACACATATGATGCCATGTGTAATAGTCATTCTCATTCTTTATAATCTGATAAAATGAAAATCATCTTTGTATTAACTAGTCTTATTAAACAAAATGAACTATAGTTAAACTTACAGTCATTTCCATTCAGTTTCTGATACAAAAAATTTAAAATATTATGCTTTTATACATGTGTAAATATTTCAGTTGAAATAATACTTTTAGTAAGAAATGGTTAGAATATGTGAATACTACTCTTTCTTTTTTTCTGACTTTGTCATTAGTAGCTTAAAACAGGTACTGCTTATAAATTTTGCTAAGAGCATTATTTGGAATTTTTTATAAATAATATACAAACTGCGTGAAATAAAAGTATTTTGATATTTCTAAACAATGGATTGATCATGTTTAGAGAAATTGAATTGTAATTGCATAGTACAATAAAAACAGTTCTTCAATATGTATAAATTGGTTCTTGACTATAGTGCTTTCATTTTACATGCCCTCTTTGGAGAAAGCAAATTCAAAGATAATACAGATAATACATTAATTTCTTTTAAATATTTGGTAGTCTGTTACCAATATACCCTGCCGACTTACAGCTGTGGACCCGAATTTTGTCATTTTTCATGCTTAAATCTTACATTTTAATTAATTTTAAGTTTTAACTTCACATTTAAAGTAGAGATTTGGGTTAAGACCCTGATAAACTTGAGAAGGAAGGACAAGGGCCACTATGTTTATAGCTGTCAAAAAAGAAAGCCTTTTTAAAACAACAAAACTTTTGGTCAGAAATTCCTCTAATATTAATAGATTATACATTTATCAAAATGAGAAGAAATAGCTTATTACGTGAATGAAGCCAGCTCTTAGTATCTTATTTTTCTGTACAAATCAATGAGCCCTACTAATGAGATATACTTAAGATTAAATTGTGGAGACAGAAAATAGGTCGTGTGTATTCTTCATTCTTTTGTGCTAGTAATACTATTTTCCCTTTTGCAGTCAAATTTTAATAATGAGAATACCTAATTTAAAAATGTAAGATGTATGTTTTAAACTTAGATGATTTAAAAGGAGTTTCATGATAATTGAAATCTACTTCACTGGATCTTCTTTTCCTTCATGAAATAAAAACCTTAGGGATAGTTTATATCTATAAGTAGTAGATAACCTTTTTTTTTTGCTGTTAGTATTGCCAAAGGTCATCTGTTCATGACTAGGTTAATTTACCATATGAAGGTCATTCACGTAGAAAGAAGCAAGAGCTTCTTTTAGCTCAGTTTAATTCTCTCTTGGTGGTTTATTGCCTACCAAAAATACATACTTCTTTACATTCCATAGCATTGTATGTTCATATGGGTACATAAAGAAGTATGTACTCTGAGTAGGTATTACTAAGTTGTTAGCTGTAAAAACATGAAATATTTTATTTTCTTATTTGTTAGTGAAACATTCAGCTTACTAATGTAGAGCAATGGTAAATCATTTGCAGAGACTAATTTATCGAAGACTAAATTTTGTAACAAGTTTACCTGAAGCATGGCATTAATGGTTCCATATTCTTGGTGGACATAGACATTCCTAAACATTTGACCAGTTATCTGTTGAACTCTGTCCTGGTTTGATTCTTTTTGCAAGAGATTCATAGAATCAGTGTAGTGTTACAGAGTGTATTTCGGAAACTTAAGATCAGCCTAGTGTTTCTTCAGTCTTCAGAGTGAATTTCTTCTTTTTTTGTAGTCTGCTTCTAGATCCTACAGGTAGATAGTAATTAATTAAGTTCAATTTTTTTTTTTTTTACAAACTAGATATCTTACTCAAAACCTAACAAATTAACCAGTAAGTATTTCTGATATTGACTCTAGAAGTTGAAACAACAAGGAGAAAAACCAGGATGAGTGTGGGTGAATTGAACTTTTAAAGATTATGAATTTTTGTTAGTGTTTTATAAGGTCACAGATAAGAACTCATGATCATTTGTAAATTTGTCATTCTTTTTTCTTTATTAGTTCCTTACCTGAATTTTGCACTTTGGTGCTTCTCTTTGGGTTAAATACAAATATGGGTTGAATACAAATTCAAATAGATGTAGACATATCTAATTTTGGTGAGTTTAAGTTGTTTTGATTCTTTAATCTTTTTAGTATAAAGGATAACTGTCAGAATCGTCAACTTTTAGAAAGTATCACTTCAAAGAACTGAAAGGTTTTAGTCTATGAGCATCTGGGTTTTATTTACCTTGATAATTTAGCATGAAAAGAAATTATAGTTGGTAAGTAGCCTTCAGTTATTATGGTATTAGAAGGTTAATTTAAAACCTCAAGAAATTTTCAGATTTGGCAAAGGAGGAAAAAAAGGGCAGGGATAGTAGAATTTCTGCAGCTTGTGACAAAAAGCTAGTGCAGCTTATAGAGAGCAAATCAGAATGTAGCAGTAGATAGCCCAGCACTACAGCAGTTTCAGCAATGCAGCATTAGAATTACACCATGCACGTTCTGATTTATTTTTGTGGCCAATTATTAGTAAGCATTAAAAAGTATTTTATGATCTGCCAAGTTTCTTGGTTGACTAAACCTTGAAATAGAAGCTAATAGTTTTAGAAAATAAGTATACTTTGGAAGCAGGATGTGACTTACTAGAGATGCAAAATCATCATTTAATCTGAAACAATAATGACTAAATCTTTAATAATGTAAATGACAATAATGTATTTGTACATTTTTAAGATCAAAAGTTACTGCCATAGTATTTGAACAATATTCCTTTTTACACTACATTAGCTCTCAACTTGAACTGTGAAATTAGGCTATGGTTAGATAGAATTTAATTTAACAATGAGAACATATATTGAGTCAATAATAGGTAAGCATGCAGAAACTCATAAGCATCCTTAAAAGTACAGGCCTTATGGTGCTCTGTTACCTGTAAGCTTAGTGTCATGCAGCATTTGCAGCAGGAAGAAAGGTAGTGACCTAGAGAATCACATCAGCAGCAGCCATCTCATCTTGATTGTTCCTTCACTCTATTCGCTGATTCAGCATTTCTTTTCATGAGCCCGGTGAAGGAAGGGGATGTATCAGTGAACACAGAACCTCACCTTTTAAGATAAATTTGAAAAACAAACGAGCAAACAAAAAACAAGCTTACTTTTCCCTCTCCTCCCCTCTTCCCTTTACCAAAAAAAAAAAAAAAAAAACCCACCAACAAAAAAACTCTAAAATTGAATCAGTGTTGGCCATTTGATTTGGAATGTCATGTAATAGTCTTGCACAGTTATGTAGGGAAAGTTAAGCAATCAAAAAAGATTGCTACAAAGGCCAAGAAAATGAACCTAGCTTGTCAGATGAAATGCTTCAGAAGAGGGGAAAAAGTTGCAGAAGTTAATTTTATAGTCTAAAAAAGACAAAAAAAACACAAAAACAAAAACAAAACAGAACCCAAAAGACACCTTACTCCCCCCAAATAACTGTAAACATTCACCCTGTTTTTCTTTGCCCTCCAGAATACATTGGGTTCTTCTTAGGAAATAGTCTGCATCTTTCTTGCTTTTAGATTTTTTTTTTTTTTTTTTTTTTTGGTTTTTAGTTTCCAGGATTAAATAGTAGATCTGTAGTGAAGCTACCTTGTCACATCCAGAGGTCAGGTCTGCAAGCGAGGTTAGGACTTCCACATAGTCACTATGAGGCTAACTTATATTCTTCCTCAGTGACCACTGGCTAAACTGTTACAGCTTTATAGGCAGCTAAGCATTTGAAACATGCACTCCCAGGCAAACAGGCTGTCTTGTGCCTCTCTCTTCCCTGACCATATTTAGTCAACCATAGCAAAAAATAGCCTCTCAGCTGTCGATTGTCGATCCAAAAGCTGAGGAAACCTCAATCTTGCTTTCTGCCTATTGATTGTTCATCCTGCGGTCCAAACACTGCTTTGCCATTTGTCCTGCCCCCCACTTTTTTTTTTTGGCGGGGGGGTAAGCACTGCCAAATAAAGCAGTCTCTCATGTTTCCACTTACATTTCCCAGATTTTCACTGAGCTTGCGCTGAGACTAGGAAAGCCTGATGCACTGTCACTATACTTAGAAGCACTGCAGAGAAAAAAGGAAAGAGGAAAAAAATTACCATGGCTAGTAGCAAGACAATCTTTAGACAGTTATAGAAAAAGTGAAGTCCCTCTGCTGCCAAAATACATTTTATAACCTGATTTTTTGATTGATAAAAAATGTTATGGATGGTGATATGTTACATAGCTAAAGGCCTGAAAGGATTTTGTAGGATTATCTTTAGAGCTAGTTGTTGCCATATACATGCTTTTAAAATTTATTGAATAGTATTTGAATGGAAAATGTATAGAAATGGTAGGTAAGACCTGTATATTGGTTGTGGAGAGACATCATTAAGGGAGAAGAAAGTAGTATGTAAATGAAATCTTGGAAATGCTACTTAAAACAATTCACTGTCAATTTCAGTTAATTTTTTTTATAATGCTTTGGTAAAAAACAGGGTCCAGTATGCTTTTAAGTAATTACACAAGTATTCAAATGCATTTTATTATGAATTCTACATTTGTATTCAAACGTGTAGTGTTTTTGCTGTCCCTTCTACATTGTCATGTTGCTCTAATTTTCTGAAGTAACTTTTAGGCATGATCATTGCACACTTTTACACAGATTGAAATAGTCATTAACCTGTCCATAACTCTGTTACACAGTATGTGACTCAGAGGTAAAAATACTTTTGTTTTAAATTTTAATAGCATATTCACAATAGATTTTGATATTGAAATTTTTTTAATCAGAGAAAAAATATTAAAACATGAAATCCAGTAAACCTGTGGAGATATAGTTTAAGATCTCACATAAAAATGCACAAGCGAAACCAGCTATACCTTTTTTAATCCAGATATGTCCTCTTAAGAAACAAGAAAAACTATTACGAGTTTTCTGAGCTTACTCACCTGCAGAAGTTTGTCCTTCACATTCTTTTTGTTTTTAGCATTTAATATCATAGCAGTTTAATTATTTTGAATGTCTATTTTAAAACAGTGACATAAGGAATACTACTTTAGATATTGGGCAATTTTAAACAGCTTTCCTAGAAATTGAAATAATTTTACTCATATTATGAGAAGATGACATGTCTCAGAGTATAAAGTAGGTTAATTTTCAGTTTTCTCAAGTACCCCATTTTGTTAATGATTTTTTTTTTTTGTAGCAGTGAAAGTACTTATTTTTTAAGCAAACACTTACATAATGTGTTACGTGCCAGGTTCTCTTTCTAAGCCTTTTATAAATATTAACTCATTTAATTTTCATAACAACCCTATAAAGTAGGATTTGTGATTCTTCTTACATTTTACAGGTGAGGAAACTGAGGCACAGAAGTTAAGTAATCTGCTGAAGTCACTAGCCATTGTGGCTAGAGCCAGAATTTGAACTCACATAATTTGGTTTCAGACTGGGAGCTCCTCACCACTGTGCCACACTGCTCCTCAGATTTGTGATAATGAAATGAGTTAGGAAATTATTCCTCTTAGGAACTCAACCATGCACCAAATATATATTGCTAATATCTTTGCCTCAGTATATTCAGAAAGATGATTATTTGATTATTTGTTTATTCATTTCTTCATTCAACAAAACTTTGAGTTCCCTATACTAGGTATACGAAGTATACCTTTTTGATCAAATGTGTTCAGTTTTATAGTAACCTGCTTTTAGCATGCCCAAAAGAACTACTGGCACTTGATAAATTTTCTTAATAAATTCCTTTTTGAATTCTGGACTAATCTACTTTACCTATTTGAGGGATTGTTTATTAATTTACCAAGCATTTATTGAACACCTAATATGTGCTACAGTGCTATTCTAATGTTGTTTTGCCTTAAGTAATACTAACATGTAAGGCCTCCACAGTTTAGCTAGTAGCGTTTGGGAAAATGTTGCCCGCCTCTGAAGAAAGATTGCAAAGCATGGCAGGCCCTAAAAATTGACCCAGTGCCACTTGAATACTACATACCAATGTAGACAGCTGCTTGTCCCCTCTGCTTCTTATAACTCATTTGTTCATCATTCAGCAAACGTTGGAATACTATCATGTGCCAGGGATTATGGTAGGCACTGCTATTAGTTGTTCTGGAACTTAATGCTTCTTTGGCACTATTCACAAATGCCTGCTTAACTGGTAGTAAGATCTTACCTTTAAAACATCCATGTCCTTAACCTCTTGGAAAACAACCAAATTAGCATTAGGGAAAATATCTCTAAATCTCATATACTGTGCTCCATAGGTGAGACAGTCTATTGGCTTAACAAAATTACTGAATTCTCGAGCTGGTAATACCTTTTTCCCAGTAACTCTATGGACCTCAGTGCTTGCAGCTTAAGTCTCCTCTTAATTAACTAAAGTGCTGCAGGGAACAGCCTGCAGCTGTCCTTGTGGTTATAGTGTGTCTTCCTAAGATTGCCTGCCCCGTGGAAAGAAAGGAGACAGGCTGCTCTGAACTACTGCTATTGACATGAGAGTGAGGGGACCAGAAACTGTTTTGCTTAACTTTCCCTTAGTTTACCTTGCAGGCTAGGCCCAAAGATGACCTCTTCTCTTGAGGCCCTGTATTATTATTTTTTTTTTGAGGGGGTTGGCAATTTTTGATTAAGGTGAGAGGGCTGTAGGTCTCTGTTCAAATAATTTATGTAGCTACTTCACCCTCAAGGAGGTGAAGTATAACTTCCTGCTCCTTAAATGTGGGCTGTACCTAGTCCCTTCCTTCCTAAGAGCATAGTTTAGAGATAGGGAAATGTTTACATTGGAGAAACATGAAGAACACTACTTCAGCCAGATGATCAAGGTTAACTTCTAGAGTCATATGGCATGTTGATAGTATGTACCCTTGGTGTGATGTGACTAAATGACACTTTATCTCTGTGGCCTTCTTACTAAGAACGAATAGCACAGTGTAATCATGAGAAAAGCATCAGACAAATTCCAACTGAGGAATAGTCTACAGAATATCCCATTAGTATTCTTCAAAACTGTCAGACTCATCAGAAACAAGGAAAGTCTGGGAAACTGTCACAACCAAAGGGAGCTAAGGAGAAAAGACAACTAAATGTAAAGTGGTATTCTGGAACAGAGAAAGAACATTGAATAAAACTAAGGAAATCTCAAGTGTGGACTTTGGTTAATAACAGCACTTCAACATTGGTTTATTGAAACAAATGTACCATACTATGTAAAATGTTAATAACAAGGATGAGGAGTATATGGGAACTCTGTACTAGCTTTGCAATGTTCTGTAAATCTAACATTGCTTTAAAATAGATATTTAAAAACAAAACCAAAAAGTTCACCCACTCCTGGCTAGTTGACCCTTGCATTAGTTTTGATTTGGGGCTATCTGCAGTGTTTCTCCACAGCTTAGTAAATCAAGTTGATTTTGCTATAATTGATTTCAAGAAAATATTATGTTTAGTCTCATGTTCTTTTAAAAGTGTATTAATGGCAGGGAAGTATATTTTGGAATTTTTTTAAATCAAGACTAGTCTTATTTTTAAAAGATTTATTTAAAAAGGATATGTGAAAATTGTGAAATGGTCAGATTTGTGTGGGGTGGTATAGAGAATAGAGTGGAAGGGAGACTGGGGGCCATTGGGAAGAACAGTTTAGTTTTAAAAAGGAGAAACGGCAGGACAAATTGAATGTGGACATAAGAAGAGGGGAAAGAGTCTAGAATGATTCCCTGGTTTCTGAGTAGAATGGCTGATTAAATGGTAAGAAGGGTAATCAAGATCAAGAATATAGGAGGAGGCCGGGTGCGGTGGGTCACACCTGTAATCCCAGCACTTTGGGAGGCCCAGGTGGGTGGATCACGAGGTCAGGAGTTCAAGACCGGCCTGGCCAAGATGGTGAAACCCTGTCTCTACTAAAAATACACATAAAAAATTAGCCGGGCCTGGTGTTGGGCACCTGTAATCCCAGCTACTTGGGAGGCTGAGGCAGAGAATCGCTTGAACCTGGGAGGTGGAGGTTGCAGTGAGCTGAGATTGAGCCACTACACTCCAGCCTGGGCGATGCAGCAAGACTCCATCTCAAGAAAAAAAATATCTATCTATCTATCTATCTATACATATATATACATATATCCATACATGTATACACACACACGAGGAGTATTGGGAAAGAGGAGGGGGCAAAGAGGTATTTGTACTATGTTTGAGTATACATCTATAATCTTAGAGTTGTCATAATACTATTATATTGAAGAGTTTGAGACCCTATACTGAAACATTTTTACATATATTATCTCATTTAATTTTTACAACAGCCTTATAGTTTTGTTTTTTTTTGTTTTTTTGTTTTTTTGTTTTTTTGGAGATAGTCTTGCTGTGTTCCCCAGGCTGGAGTGCAGTGGTGTGATCTTGACTCACTGCCAACTTCCACCTCCCAGGGTTCAAGTGATTCTCCTGCCTCAGCCTCCCAAGTAGCTGGGATTACAGGCATATACCACCATGCCTGGCTAATTTTTGTATTTTTTGTAGAGACGAGTTTCACCATGTTGGCCAGGCTGGTCTTGAACTCCTGTTCTCAAGTGATCCACCTGCCTCGGCCTCCCAAAGTGCTACCTGCCTTGGCCTCCCAAAGTTTCATGTTATGGGATTATAGGCTTGAGCCACCACGCCTGGCCCTTATAGGTATTTTGTAAGAGATTTCTATAACACTTTTGGTATTAGATATGAATCATGACCATTTATTTAAGTGGGATGAAGTAGCAGAGTAGATTTGTTCTGAGATGAAAACTACCTCCCTGAAAATCTGACCTTTGCATTTTAATGTTAGGATTTGAGTACTTTGTAGAAGGTTATCTGGAAGGGCCTAGGACAATTTTTGTCACTTCAATCATAGTCTGGAATTACTGTCTTTCCCTTGTTCTGACAGTTCAGTTTTATATATATAATATATCTCCTACTGAGAGGAAAAACCAAAAAGACACAAAGTAAGGAGACAGCAAAGAACCAGTAGGCTTTCAAGAATACGTATCTGTTTCTGTTTAAGTGTCTTAATAACTTTCTGAGCCATGGCCCTTTTGAGGTACTTCAGCTTCCCCTAGCTTGTTTGCTTATGACATGCAAGACCAGAAGAACAAGTAAATGATGGCTTCATCTCAACCAAAACAGCTTGTGCCAGAGGAGGAATTGCTCCCCTACCCCTTTCCTTTCTTTGAGCTGTTGGCATTGTATTAACTTTTAATGGCAAAAACTTCAATTACTTTTGCACCAACCTAATAATATGAGAATGTACTTCTGAAACTAGAATGGAAGACAGTGGGAAACATGATTCTGTTAACCAACTTCTCAGAAATATCTATTCATTGAAAGGCTTTAAAAAACTTGATGAAGTTAGTGTGAACCACACTTTATAATTTAATACTTACTGTAACATTGGTATATCTAAGAGGCTAAAAGGAATACAGGTGCAAATTAAAAATATTTCAAGGCAACAAGCCCAAATATTATCTTAGTGTTTTGATTTCAAAAACGTTTTTAGATTGGGCATGGTGGGTCATGCTTGTAATCCCAGCACTTTGGGAGGCTAAGGCAGGTGGATGGCTTAAGCTCAGGAGTTCAAGACCAGCCTGGGCTGTTACATGGTGAAACCCCGTCTCTACAAAAAATACAAAAAAAATTAGCTGGACTTGGTGGCATGTACCCATACGCTCAGCTACTCGGGAGGCTGAGGCAGGAGGATCGTTTGAGCCTGGGAGGTTGAAACTGCAGTGAACTCTGACCGTGCCACTAACTGCACTGTAGCCTGGGCAACAGAGAGAAACTTTGTCTCAGAAAAAAACAAAAAGTTGTGTTTTTTTTTTTTTTTTTTTTTGGGATGGAGTCTCTCACAGTCGCCCAGGCTGGAGTGCAGTGGCTTGATCTCTGCTCACTGCAAGCTCCGCCTCCTGGGTTCACGCCATTCTCCTAAGAACAAAAAGTTTTTAATCACGCTAATATATGTACATAGTTAAGTCAAATGTTACTACAAAACTTATAATGAAAGATAAATGTCTTCTGCTTCATCCCTCCTTACCCCTTTTTTGTTCCCACCAACAACTTGTGACTTATCCTGTAATTTCTTAATTTATCAATTATAGGCATCTAGTGATTTCTTGTTATGGAAAATGAAGATTTAAAACTAATACCCTCTGTTACTACCATTCCTTTCAACATGATTATATCACAATTTTTGTTTAAATCAATGACAAGTATTTACATTATTATTTTTACATTTTGTTTTTAATGAAACTTTTTTCACTTTTCACATGATTTAATATTTGTATCTTGTAAATTTTCCAGAACTGTTTACCCCTGTAAATTCTGTTTCTTACATGCTCAAATGTGTAGGGTAAGAGATAATGTATGGCATTAACATCATAACTATCCAAACATCAGTAGTATAATGTCGTACCAATACTTTTTTCCATTGAAAATCTCAAAGTCTGTACATATAATATCTAGTATTTTATTTTAATTTATGGAATGAGGAGGACTGAAATCCTTACTAGTGACTGAAAACAAAAACAGAAAACCTTAGTCTTATATGAAGCCCATGAATGGGATTTAGGAGTTTGTAGACTCACCCAAAATTGTATTAATAGGTAAAGATTTTGACATGCATTTCTCTGGAGGAGAGCCCATAGCTTTCCAAAGAAGACTGTTATCCCCAAACAGTGATTGTTACTCAGTTACAGCCATGGAAGGGGCTCTGTAAGCTGTGATTCTCAGTATACTTTGGGTTCATAAACCTCTTTAAAAAGTCTAATAATTAAAGCCCGGGCGCAGTGGCTCACGCCTGTAATCCCAGCACTTTAGGAGGCTGAGGCGGGTGGATCACAAGATCAGGAGATCTAGACCATCCTGGCTAACACGGTGAAACCCCGCCTCTACTAAAAATACAAAAAATTAGCCGGGCGTGGTGGCAGGCGCCTGTAGTCCCAGCTACTCGGGAGGCTGAGGCAGGAGAATGGCGTGAACCCAGGAGGCAGAGCTTGCAGTGAGCCGAGATCGTTCCACTGCACTCCAGCCTGGGCGACAGAGAGAGACTCCGTCTCAGGAAAAAAAAAAAAAAAAAGTCTAATAAAAGTTTCCAAATGATTAAGTGTAATTTTAGAGGTTCTTCAATCCTCCACAACCCATTCTCAGACTTCTTGAACTTAGTTCTGCTTTTCGGTGGTTGGAGTTTAAATCTTTAATTCTCTTTTGTATAACTTTCTCTTTTTTGCTTTGGAAATACTTTATTACTGATTTTTAAATTTTAAATATTAAATTATAATGGCCATTTTGTGTGTTTTGCTCCAGACTTGGTTTACCACTTCTAAATGACATATGTCAAGTTTTAACTCTGCAATTGATGATAACCAGCTACACAACAATCTGTCAGCTAAGATAGTTCAGCATATATAGTGTATTAATTATCACAATTTTTCCTACTTCTAAAAATTGTTATCTGGCTGTTCTTCATTAACTCTTTCATTAATAAATACTATTGATACTGAATCTGAGAGGTTCTACAAAGCCAAAGTGGTGCCCTCATTAGGGTATATTTCTTTTCTCTTTGGTTTTTTCCTCTTAGGTTTCCTCCTTGTAGCACTTCCATTCTGTTTTGGTTCTATTTCCCAGATAGTAATAGTGTGTCTACCTCACAAAATATCAAAAAGCTAGCTGGGCATGGTGGCATGTACCTGTAGTCTCTGTCAAGGCCAGCCTGGGTAACATAGCAAGACCTCATCTCTTAAAAAAAAATTAAATGAAAGCTGCACATTTGAGATTTAGAAAAGTAGAATTTCTATTTGTCTCTAAGAGCAGTTTTTTCTTTAAAGAGGAGTATCTTCATTTGATTGCAAACGTTTCTTTTGAGTATATCAAATTATGCAAATATAGAAATAATGTGAATTTAACTTTCAGTGCAATGCGTGTTTTACTATCTAAATTACCAAGACCATGGATTGTGGATGAGAAGAAAGATGATGGTTATACTGCCTTACATCTGGCTGCCCTTAATAATCACGTAGAAGTGGCTGAACTGTTGGTACATCAGGTAAGAAAAGAGTTAAATAATTCCCTCTTTTTTTTTTTTTTAAACAATTTGGGACCATTGCCATTCATTTATTTATTGCTTTATAAATTGCCTATTAGTAGGTTCCAGTAAAACCTCATGATGATGAAAATTCAGATATAATGCATATTCTGTCTTCTGCCTAATACTTCTTAAATGCAGGATGGTGATGTGTGTGTGAGAGTGAGTCCCTCAATTCCCAGGATTTCCTCTGCACAGTCTTCCTGGATTGGTCCTGTGAAATGGGCATCAACTAACAGAGATTTCCCAGAATGGCTGCCACTGTTACGGAAGTATCATCAACCAGAGCACCAAGAACCATCTGTGTTGATACTTAAACAGTATGGCCAGTTGTCATCAGACTGCAGTTTGCAGCTAAGATCAGGGGATTTATTTCGTAACTACTGCTGACCCCTGGAATTTATGGCTCGATAGCAGTACAGACTCACCTTAGTCATTTCGTTCATCTCAGAATAGGATGACGCTACGTTTTTATGAGACTGGATTTTGGGAGGAGCCTATTTTGTAGTTTTAGGATATTTTAGTAATTTCAGCAAATTTTTCATATGCAAGCATAAGCCATATAGATGCACTGAAGTTATCAAAGAATTATCTGTGATTCCTGACTTCAAGGAATTTATAGTCTACTTAAGAAGATGAAACAGCAGAAAAATTTAGCAAATAATATATGTAATTAAATACCAAATTATAAGATATACATTCCAAAAACTACAGAAATTTAAAGAAATATATCAAAAGTTAAGCTACCTCACCCCCACTACTTTAAATCTTCGCTATTGAAATTACTGCTCTCTGTTAATTATGATAATTCCTTTTTATTCAAAAATCTAAGTGAACTTATGCCACTATCATGTTGCCTTGGTTATTGTTGCCTTATAGTAAGTCTTGAAATCAGGTAGATTAAATCCTCTTTCTTCATCTTTCTCAGGATTACTCTAATGTTCTAGATCTTTTGCATTTGCATATAATTTTTTGTTTGCTTTTGAGACTGGGTCTCACTCAGTCACCCAGGCTGGAGTACAGTGGCACAATCATGGCTCACTGCAGCTTTGACCTCCCAGGCTCAAGCAATCCTCCTGCCTCCCAAGTAGCTGGGACTGTAGGCATGTGCCACCATGCCTGGCTTTTATTTATTAATTTTTTCTGTAAGACAAGGTCTCACTATGTTGCCGAAGCTGGTCTCAAACTCCTGGGCTCAAGTGATCCTTTTGTCTCAGCCTCCCAAAGTGCCGCCATGCCTTGTCCATATAAATTTTAGAATCAGCTTATTAGTTTCTATTAAAAAGTCTGTTGGGAGTTTGATTGCTCTTGCACATATTAGATTTGTTCTTCAGTAGCTTTTTGCGGATGTTATTATAAATTGTATTTTAGCTGGATGTGGTAGCACACCCCTGTAATGCCAGCTACTTAGAAGGCTGAAGCAGGAGGATTGCTCGAGCCCAGCAGTTTGAGTTACAGTGAACTATGATTACACCACTGCATTCTGGCCTGGGCAACAGAGCGAGACCCAGTCAATCAATGAGTCACTCAATAGAATTGTTTTTACATTTCAGTTTCCAATTGCATATTGCTAGTATATATAAATACAATTTTTGTATATTTTCCATATATCCTGTGACCTTGCTTAAACTTATTCTAGTATCTTCTTTACAGATTACTTAGTATTTTCTATGTAGCAATCATACAAACCAAAAGAATAAAAAAGGCAGAAGTAGAACCACACATATGTATAAACAGCAACTCAAATTACTTAAGAAAAAAAAGAACCACACATATATAGTCAATTACTTTTTTTTTATAGAAGTGCCAAAGTAATATGGGAAAGGATTGTTACCCACAAATAGGACTAAACCAAGTAGATATCCATATACCAAAAACAAAAAAACCCAAACAAAAAAACCTTAACTTTACTTCACAACTTATCCAAAAATTAAATGGGTTATAGACCTGAACGTAAAAGCTTAAACCATAAAGCCAGCCGGGCCTGGTGACTCATGCCTGTAATCCCGGCACTTTAGGAGGCTGAGGCAGGAGAATAGCTCGAATCTAGGAGTTCGAGACCAGCCTGGGCAACATTGTGAGATCTCATCTCTACTATATATATGTGTGTGTGTGTGTGTATATATATATATATATTTTTTTTTTTATTAGCTGGGTGTGGTGGCATGTGCCTGTGTCCTAGGTACTTGGGAGGCTGAGATGGGAGGATCACTTGAGTCTGGGAGGTTGAGGCTTCAGAGAGCCATGATTGCGCCACTGCACTCCAGCCTGGCAACAGAGCAAGACCTTGTCTTAAAAATAAAACAAAAAACAAACACAAAAAATTAGTATTAGTATATTTTCTGACAATGAGGTGCACAAAGGTTTTTAGGAGACAGAAAGCCATAATCATAAAAGAAAAATTAATAAATAACACTTCATCAAAAACTAAACTTCTGCTCATCAAAAGATACCATTAAGAAAACGAATAGGAAAGCCACAGTAGGGAAAACATATTTGACAAAGGACTGGAATCCAGAACTCTGAAAATTTAATAATAAAAGGACTGGCTGGGTGTGGTGGCTCATGCCTGTAATCCAAGCACTTTGGGAGGCCGAGACGGGTAGATCACTTGAGGTCAGGAGTTTGATACCAGCCTGGCCAACATTGTGAAACCCCTTCTCTACTAAAAATACAAAAATTAGCTGGGCATGGTGGCACGCATCTGTAGTCCCCAGCTACTCAGGAAGCTGAAGCAGGAGAATTGCTTGAACCCAGGAAGTAGAGGTTGCAGTGAGCCAACATCATGCCACTGCATGCCAGCCTGGGTAAAGAAGGAGTGAGATACCGTCTCCAAAATAAATGAATAAATAAAAGGACAAATAACTCTATAAAAATGGTCAAAAGATTTAAACATCCACTTTACTAAAGGAGATATACAGTTAGCAAGTAGGCAAGTGAAAGCGTTATTAGTGATTAACGAAATAGAAATTATAACCACAACCAGTTACTACCAATTGCCCACTTAGAATGACTAAAATTAAAAGACCAATAAAACCAAGTATTGGTTAGGATGTGGAACAATTAGAATTTGTATACATTGCTGGTGTTTTTTTTTTTTAAAGCAGGCAGTTTGAAAAACAAATTGGTGGTTTCTTACAAAGTTTGACATATATTTACCATGTGACTCAGCTATCCCACTTCTAGGTATGTACCCAAGAGAACATAGGACACCTTTCCAAGCAAATACTTGTACTAAATGTTTGTAGCAGCTATTATTAGCCCCATACTGGAAGCGAAGCTAAATGTTCAGGTAGTGCTGGGATAAACAAATTGTGCAAATTGTGGTGCACCTATGCAATGAATACTACTTAGTGAAATGTCAATGATGGAAAAGCTCAGGAAACTTAAAGAAAATCCCCATTGTTCACATTTATGTGAGAAATAGACATGATAAAGAATTAAGCTGACACTCGGGAGGCTAAGGCGGGAGTATTCCTTAAGCCCAGGAGTTTAAGGCTGCAGTGAGCTATGTGCCACTGCACTCCAGCCTGGGTGGCAGAGTGAGACCCTATCTCAAAAAAAAAAAAAGAAAAGAAGCAGAGATCAGGTATCTTCTGACCACACTTCAAAAAAACATAATAAAAACAAATGGGAAATTCCCATCTTGAATATGACATAACATTACCAAAGTTTCAGCTCTGCATACCCCTCCCCGCCGCCAGTATCAGAGTTGTAAACAGAGGGCATGCGTGGTTCTAAGACCTAAATGAAATGATTGGTTTATCTTTTGAATCTTTAGCTCTTTTCTTGATCTCATTTTTAAAAATTTTAAAATTATGCTAGACATTTGCTAAGCATTTTTATATGTTATTTTTCTTCACATTAACCCTGTGAAATAGGTTTTAACTGTCACCATTTTGGATTTGAGGAAGTAGATGATGGAGCTTTGACCTAGGTCCCCTGACTCCCAAGTGCACTTATTTTGCTCCTCAGTCTCTTTCTTCATTAGGGTTCAGCTGTTCTCATACGGTTCTTCGGCTGCCCTAGGTTCTTGGGTAGGACTTTCTGCTTACTTTAATACATAATTTTATGTACAAATTAAGCATTGCCTTCTCACCTAAAGCAAAGTTTCTTTTCACAGAGTGAGGAAGAGCTCAAATATGCAGCAAGGGGAAGTGAACTTATTAGGTCATTAAAATAAATCTAAATCCAGTATAAAGACTCATTATTATAACTTTTCGGGAAATATTTAGAGTTCTAAGGAGTTGATTATCTCCATTGCTTTATAGTGGAGATTGAAAGAGATCTGTCTTTGAACTCTACTGTGCTTTGTCCTTTTTAACTGTTCTTGGATGGAATTACCATAATAAAAATGATTTTTAAAACTTGCTGTTTTACTTCAGAAAGTTTGTTGCCCCATCCATTTTTTTCTACTTTAACAGCAACTGTTACCATATGAGAATAACATTGCAGCAGCTGAAGGAGAAAGTAGCCAGCAGTGTTTGGTGTTATTTATTCCTTATGAGTAGTTACAGTTTTCATGTTCTTTACTGTTGTCAAATTTTAACCATTTAACATTTGTTCTTCTCGTTCAGGGTAATGCAAACCTGGATATCCAGAATGTGAACCAACAAACTGCCCTACACCTTGCTGTTGAACGACAGCATACCCAAATTGTTAGGGTAAAGTATTGACATACATTTTAGCTTATAATTACATTTTAACCATACAGATTTTTAGAACTTCCTGAAAATGGAAATGATACGGTGTTACATGTCTCAAGCTGGCATAGTTAGATGTAAGTAAATCTAAATACAATGTGATTTGCCAAGACAGATGAGACTATATGCTTGAGATTGGCTTCTATATATAGATGGTACTTTTCTAAAGCTCTTCAGTAAGTATCGTAGAAGGGATTAGGAAAATTGTTAAAGCACCATAAGCAAAGTTTTAATAAACTTATATTTACTGCTTAAGTAATCTATTGAAATATGTCAACTGTGCATTTTTATTTAGGGGGTTGTAGTTTAGCAAACACTGTTCGTATTTATTGTTATTTGAAATTCCTCTTGATATCCTCCATGGCTTTCCTCATGACCATACATTTGGAGAAAATTGACCAAAAGAGAATGGAATCAATAATAACAGTTCCTTGTTTGTTTACATAATAGAAGAATTTTGAACATTATGATTTGGTCCTGGTGGAAGTGCTTAAAATATCTCAAGTCATACATCTAAAGTTAAAAAGAGAAATAAAGGTCTAAATATCCCTCTTTTATCATCATCTTAGAGTAGATGAGTTAAGCAACATATCGATTCTCATTTTTATTTTCTCTAATTCAATATATTTAAATAACCAGAACACATCACTCTTTGTAAGGAGCCACAGGGTTGGAGAAGAGTAGAAGGCAAAAGCATAAAAATGATTAGCTTTAGCGGTAACTTCTTCAGTAGGTCCAGGGTGTTCTCACCGTTACTTTAGATATGTTGAAGTTTCTTATGGATGTGGACACTTTGCCAAAATGAGACCTCTTTCTCTTTTAGCTTTTAGTCCGTGCAGGTGCCAAGCTTGATATTCAGGATAAGGATGGGGATACTCCTTTGCATGAAGCTCTAAGGCATCACACTTTGTCTCAGCTACGTCAGCTCCAAGATATGCAAGATGTGGGGAAGGTGGATGCTGCCTGGGAGCCATCCAAAAACACGGTGAGTAAAGATCATCTTTTCATTCAGTACCAGTGGAAGAATCTTTTTATGCAAGATCTTATATTTACTGGTAATCTAATCTGTATTGGATAAAATATTTCATCAGAGCTATGTACTTAGAAACTTAGTTTATGAACTTAGTACTAGTCAATACTAACTTATTGCTCCACATTTTTACCAAAAGTTGTTCAGTTCTGTTGTTGTTGTTGTTGTTATGTGGAGTCCCACTCTGTCACCCAGGCTGGAGTGCAATGGCTTCATCTTGGCTCACTGCAACCTCCTGGGTTTAAGCCATTCTCTTGCCTCAACCTCCCAAGTAGCTGGGATTATAGGTGCCTGCCACCACACCTAGCTAATTTTTATATTTGTAGTAGAGACGGAGTTTCACCATGTTGGTCAGGCTGGTCTCGAACTCCTGACCTCAGGTGATCCACCCACCTCGGTCTCCCACAGTGCTGGGATTACAGGCCTGAGCCACCGCGCCCAGCCGTTCAGTTCTTTTTTAACATCAGCCATTCAAATAGATATGTAGTGGTATCTTATTGTGGTTTAATTTGCATTTCCCTAATGACTATTGATATTGAGCATCTTTTCATTTGTCTGTCACCATATGTGTTTTATGAAGTGTCTGCGCAAATCTTTTGTTCATTATTTTGTTATGCTGTTTGTTTTCTTACTACTGAGTTTTGAGAGTTCTTTATGTAATCGGAATACAAGTTCTTTATATGTGAATGCACATATTTTCTCCCAGTCGGTAGGAGATTTGTCTTTTCATTCTTTTTTTTTTTGAGACGGAGTCTCGCTCTGTCGCCTGCAACCTCCGCCTCCTGGGTTCAAGTGATTCTCCTGCCTCAGCCTCCCAAGTAGCTGGGACTACAGGTGCATGCCACCACACCCAGCTAATTTTTTGTATTGTTTTTAGTGGAGACGGGGTTTTTCTTTGTTAGCCAGGATGGTCTTGATCTCCTGACCTCGTGATCTGCCTGCCTCAGCCTCCCAAAAGTGCTGGGATTACAGGCATGAGCCACCACGCCCAGCCCTTTTCATTCTTCTAATAGTGATTTGGAAGAGTCAAATTTTTTAATTTTGAGGAAGTCTAATTTATCAAGTTTTTCTTTCATCATTTGTGGTTTTTTTTGTGTTCTGTCTGAGATATCTTTGCCAAACCCAAGATCACTAAGGTTTTCTTTTATGTTTTGTACTAGAAGGTTATAAAGTTTTAGCTGTTATGTTTAGGTCTATGATTCTTTTTGAGTTAATTTGTATATATTGTGTGACATATGGATCCAGGTTTATTTACTTGTGGATATCCAGTTGTTCCAGTACCATTAGTTGAAAAAGACTTTCTGTTTCTTTTCTTTTTTCTTTTTTTTGAGACAGAGTCTTGCACTGTTGCCTGGGCTGGAGTGCAATGGTGTGATCTTGGCACACTGCAGCCTCTGCCTCCTGGGGTCACGCGATTCTCCTGCCTCAGCCTCCCAAGTAACTGGCATTGCAGGCACACACCACCACACCCGGCTAATTTTTTGTATTTTTAGTAGAGACGAGGTTTCACTATGTCAGCCAGACTGGTCCTGAACTCCTGTCCTCGTGATCCATCTGCTTCAGCCTCCCAAAGTCCTGGGATTACAGGCATGAGCCACCACACTCGGCTGAAAAGACTTTCTTTTTCTACTGAATTGCCAGTATACTTTTATCCAAAATCAGTTAATTGTTTATGTGAAGGTCTCTTTCTGGATCATGTATTCTGTTCTGTTGGTCTATGTTTTTAGCTATTTGATGCCAGCCCCCAGTCTTAATTACTATCTACATAATACGTGTTGAAGTCAGGTAGTGTCAGTCCTCCAGTTTTCTTGTTTTTTTGAAGTTATTTGACTATTCTAAGTCCTTCACATTTCCATATGAATTTTAAAATCATTTTTAAGAGGGTAAAAAGGTTCTGAGACCAAAGTGTTTGAAACCTCTGCCTTATTTATGACCATGGGTAAATTCTCTTAGCTCGGTGTGCCTCTTTTTTTCTCATTTTAAAATGGGAAGAGGAGAGCACTTACCTTGATAAGGTTGTTGTAAAGATCATGGAAAGTGTGTAAAATGATACTTGATCCACTTTAGACAGTCAATAAATGTTAACAGTTATTGTGATTATTTTCACATAAGATGATGAGAAGAATCTCAGATAATATTATCAGAACCTAATTTGTCTCATTCTCCATATCTTGTCTCAATTCCTAGTCATTGGTTCTTTTCTCAGTTGTCTCTCCTGTCATTGTTTCAAGTTGGTTGCTAGCTGCTCCAGAGCCAAATTAATTAGGAAATAGAGTACTGTTTCTTCAGTATCTCAATCAGAAGTTCCACTTTTGAGTTCTATTGGGCTTAATTGATTTGTGTTATGTGTCCATCCCTGTACTAGCCATATAGGTAAGGTAGAGGTATCTGACTGGTTTGGGCCATGTTTGGTCCACCTCTGCAGCTGGAGAATGTAGGTCCACCTCTACAACTGGAGAAAGCATACTTGTGTGTATGCTTGAGAAAACCAGGGGTAGAGTGGTGGGGAGGGAACATTAGGACTAGAACTCATAAATGTCCACCACACACACATACATATATATGATGGCAAGAATTAATGGCAGATTCCTAGAGGGAAAATCATGACTCTTTTTATTTTATTGCAGTTAATAATGGGACTTGGTACCCAGGGGGCAGAGAAGAAGAGTGCAGCATCTATTGCCTGTTTCTTGGCAGCCAATGGTGCTGACCTGAGCATTCGAAATAAGAAGGGTCAATCGCCACTTGATCTCTGTCCTGATCCGAATCTCTGCAAAGCACTGGCAAAGTGTCATAAGGAAAAAGTCAGGTTTGTATTATTTATTATCATAAAACTTAATATTCTGTACAGAAAATATCATGTGGTTTCGTAATGGAGGACGTGGCTACTTGAAAATGTCTTCATCTTTGCTATTCCTGTATGTTTGTGTTGACCCTTTCTTTCCTGAAATTTTTCTTCTTTGAAAATTTTTCTGCAGGCAGCATGTCTCTTATTATATGCCATATTATTATTATTATTAAGTGCAATGCTCTATACTTAATAAGTTCCGAGAAACTTTTCTAAACTAGTCTGATCTTCTAGTACTCCCATGTGTTAGAGGAATTTATAAGAAAAAGTCTTCTAGTAAAATTGGTGTTGTTAATGTTATATGTATTTTAAATTGTATTTATTTTTTATTGTATTATTATTATTTTTTAAAAATAGGTCTCGCTGTGTTGCCCAGGTTGGGCTTAAACTCCTGGGCTCAAGCGATCCTCTTGCTTCATCCTCAGTAGCTGGGACTGTATGCATGTGCTGCTGTGCCTGGCTCTATATTTAAAATTTAAATAGAATCTTCCTAAGAGAGGCAACTTATACTCCATGAACAGGGTATATCTCACACAAACTCTATAATAAGTATAGCACCCTGCTCAGTGCCTGACAGGTGCACTCAGTAAGTATCAGTGGAGAATTGACAGAATAAACAAACGAATGCACCAGTTCCTGGTGGAGTTTTCTCTAAAGATGATCATTTCACATTTGTCTCTTTTTCTGAAGGATATGTCAGTGATTTTAATTATTATTTATGACATAACTAATTTCCTTATGAGATTTTATGGATGTACAAAAAGGTACACATCTCATTGCTTTTTTAAATCTGAACAGTGCCGTGCAACTGTTGTTGCCCTTTGTACCTGGTTCTTGTCACTGAAATTTCAGTAGCTGTTCCTTAACCTTAGTGTTCCTTGCCTCTCTTACAATTTAAGTGTAGTGACGAAATGTCATCTCTTTGGAATCTGTGCATAGAACTGTGTTATAGAGGAAATTAATATAGTGAGGTATATACATTTCTTTAAGTGTATTCTTAAGGAACATGAAATTCTATTACAAAAAGAAAATGCATCGGCCAGGCGTGGTGTCTCACACCTGTAATCTGAGCATTTTGGGAGGCCGAGGCGGGTGGATTGAGGTCAGGAGTTCAGGACCAGCCTGACTAACATGGTGAGACCCTGTCTCTACTAAAAATACAAAAATTAGCTGGGCACATGCCTATAATCCCAGCTACTTGGGAGGCTGAGGCAGGAGAATCGCTTGAACTGGGAGGCAGAGGTTGCAGCAGTGAGCCGAGATCACACCACTGTACTCCAGCCTGGGCAACAAGAGCAAAATTCTGTCTCCAAAAAAAAAAAAAAAACAAAAAATCTATAAATATAAAGATATAAGGCACTATAATTACTGCAGTAATAACTTTTAAACAATGGAGTCTAAGGTGGACCCTCTTTGTGTACGTGTTGTGTATGTGTTCATGAGTTTCTGAAGATTGTGGTAGAAACAGGGCATCCCTTTTCTGTAGCTGTAGGTGGTCATATGTATTTCTCTTCCTTGTATCAATGTTTACAGATGCAGTCTATCTTTCTGTAATATAATTTTATATTCCTTAAAGATACACTTAAAAATGTCAAAACAGCAGCTGAAGTGTTAAATTTTCCAAAGTGCCCTATCTGTTGTGGACTCTGATGATGATGCTTTGTTCCGTCTTTAGTAAGGCAACTAACATGGGGCCTAGTGAGGATTTTTGTTTTATTCCTATGCCTTCCTCTGCTGGTTCTATATAGATACAACAGGTTCTGAGCAAAATTTTGTTTATGCTAAGTTTTTTTTTTTTAATTGCTGTTTTTTATTTCATTGTTAGAAGATTCACCCTTTTCCATTGGGTGAGTGAGTGTTCAGTTTGAAGTTTGAATTGTGTTAGAAGTATCTAAAGATGCAGAGATGTATATAAACACAAAAATTTAATGTTTCACATACAGATGTTAAAGCTTAATTTTTTAATATGACTGGTTTTTATGTATGCTAATGATGCTCCAGGTATATTTTTAAACATTTTTAATTAGTGAATTTGTAATAAGATAGGCTTGATTTGAAATACTTTCTTTTATTAGTGGTCAAGTGGGTTCTCGGAGTCCTTCTATGATTAGTAATGATTCTGAAACCTTAGAAGAGTGTATGGTGTGCTCAGATATGAAGAGAGATACTCTTTTTGGTCCATGTGGACATATTGCTACCTGTTCTTTATGTTCTCCACGAGTCAAGAAATGCCTCATCTGTAAAGAACAGGTTCAATCCAGGACAAAGGTAAGATATATTTAATATAGTATTTTGTCATTTTATGAAGTTCTTTGAGACTAGAATTAATGATAAATAAGATTAAATGACATCATGTGTCTGTGTAATTTTGCTCTTCCAAACAATGATTTAAATATAGGAATATATAATTTCTGCATTTATCAAGAGATTAGAATTTCTTAATTTATTGCTGGTTTACAGTCTTGCTTATTAATGTACTGATTTGCTAAGTTAATTATTATTTGAGTTTATTGATACACCATTTTTACTCTCAAATTTTTTTAGCTCTTAATGTGTTTCCTTCCTTATATCTAAAGTATGGTAAAGTTAAAATTACCATTTTGCTTTCAAAGCTCCCTATAACCTAAGGATACATTTACTTCCACTTTGGATTGTAGTTACTTATATGTTGCACTTTTTTTTGAGTCCAAATCTGTTTTACATTCATGTTTGTAAAATAATTCATTTTTTTGGTAGAATGTCACACATTCTAGATTTGATTGTTTTATCGTGGTGTTGTTTAACTTGCTATCTTCTGTTTCCTGTAAGCTGGAAGTTAGATGTAATAGTTTGATCAGGGTCAGCTTAACATTTTTGGCAAGAAAGCTTCACAGTTGGTGCCACACACTTTACATTATGTCCCATCTGGAGGCAAATAAAGTCTTGTCTCCCTGTAATTAGTGATGGCCAAAATCTATATCTACTCTGAACTTTTTCTCTCTCTTGACTCCTTTTGCTTTTTAAGAAGTATAGTTCTTTTCTGAGTTTTATTGTTTTCCATGTAACTTAGTGCTTTATTATAACTATACCAGATTACTAATTTTGGTTTACTGAAATAATTTATTTTTTAGTTTTTCAATACTCAAATGTGTGTGTGTATTGCGTATAAAGTGAAATTTGAGTTTCTTACAAATGTTTCTCTCAAGGTGAATAGTTTAAACCAAAGAGTATGTTGGTTTTGAAGTAAAAACTCATGGAGTTTATACTCTTTTTCCATTCCCTTCTTTTTATAATCTTTATTTCTGTCTTGCTATTTATTTTTTCTTAAGCTATTCATTAACCATCATTAATAAGAAAGGAGCTGTTAGTAATTAGCATAATGAATTAGCTGGCAGGGACTTAAAAAGGTGTTGCCTTGCCACTGCTTCTTCTACTTTCAACCTTCTAAGCCTGGATGGTTTTTAATGATCCAAATTAATGTATCTTTCGTAGAATTTTTGGCACAGGAAAAAGCACAAGGAAGTTATTTTTGATAGGAATACTGGAGTGCTTGTATGTATGTAGCTGCTTGATCAATTCATAAAGCTGAGAAGGGTGAACTAATATCACTTATTGTGTGCCAGACACTGTGTTGGCATTTCATTTGTATTAAATAGGTGTTAACCCTGCTTAATAAATTAATGTGGATCATTCTACTTAGCATTTGTAATTTGCTTTAGGTACCTGTTTACAAAGTAATAGTTTGGGAAAGAATACAAAAGAACAAAAATTTAAGCCATTCTTTTGTTTTTAGATTGATCTGTGTATTCTGCCATTGTGTTTGAAACTTTTTGTTAGATTAAGCCCTATTTCAACAAACCTTTATTGAACATCTGTTTTATAGTCAAGACAAAGTTGTATATAATAATTACCTGCTAAAAATTTGTAATCTGTTGGTAAACTGTGACATATATAAGCTACTCTGCCATATTGGGTGTTGTAGGTGCTTTAAGAGAGTTAAAAACTGAGTAGGAGTTCAGAGCCTGAGGTTGTCAGAAGCAGAGTCTCAGCTATGAAGTTATTCTTATAAAAGCTGCAGCTCAAAGAAATGCACTGACATCTGGTTCTTGAATGCAGGTCTCTTGATTCTTAAGCCCCTGTTCTTTTCACTGTGTTATGATGCATAGACAAAATTAAGAACGATGTCTGCAAGGGATAGTTGATGGAACAGAGGAGAGAGGAAAGAGGAAAGAATATGCTTTTGTTCTTTTTCAGAACTTTTGAATATAGTTATTCTGAGAATTAATAGGCTTGCAATTTGATTTTTAAATTATAAAAGTTTTATAATTTATAATCTTATAAATTTATAATCTATAGAAAAGTAGAAAAACTACTGATATACCCACCCAACAGATTTGCCAGGTTGGTTGTAGAGCCTTTGACTACGAAGAAATAGTGACCCCAAGTGGTTAAAGGATAATGAATGTCTTCATCGAAGAAAAACAAATTACAGTATTTGGAGGGAGGTATAAACAAGCATGGGATCCTTTTCTGTTAGAGAAATACAAAGAAAGAAATTAATTGAATTAACATGAACTATTTCGGTTGAAGTAGCAAAAATACATTTTAAAAAATGCTAGCAAGGAAAGTGGCAAACAGGCACTCTCTAAACACTGTTGGAGGCTAGGTAGCCAACCTGGCTATATGTACAAACATTACACGATATGCTTTGGTTTAGTAACTCCACTCCTGGAAGTATAACCTGAGGAAATAATTGGAGGAAAAGGTATGGCTACAGTTTTTTTTTTTCTTATAATAGGGGAATAGGTACAGATACGGTTTTTAGATCACTTTGCTATATTATTTTAAACTCTTTAGAAACAATTCAGACAAAAAGACAAATGCAATGGAAATCATTTTAAAAACCAACACGTTATATAGAAAGAAGATAATTATTATGTATTAGGCACTGATTTTATATATTACACATTGAACTACTTTATACATATCTGATTTACCCTTTATCACTCTGTGAAGGATTATTCTTTATTGTTTAGATAAATAATGTTGTAGCTCAACAATGTTAGGTAATTTGTTGGTGTTGGAGGTAGATTTTGAATCCAGGAATGTCGGTGTCTTGATCAACCATGTCTTACTGCATTCTGCATTCTGCTTTTTCTATACTTACATAAATTCTATATACATACTGAGGTGTAAGTTGGGAAAGTCCATAGAGAGAAAGAGAGAGCACATGTGCATGTATTTGGTTGTTTGGATGACGCTATAGGTGAGTAGTAGTTACCATTTTTGAACAGTAATATTAAGTGACACAAGAGATGGCTAAATGTGACTGTGTGTTAGAAGGGAGAATAGGTGAAAGACAGATGAGTAGCCAAGGGCTATGGGGTGGGGATACAGGAAGCCAGAGTCAAGGTGGTTAATAGTTAAATGTCCAGGCTCAGATTAAGTGGACATGAAGAAGAGGTGAAAGTGAGGGAGATTATGAATAGGCTGTGGAAGTCTTGCTAGAGATCAGGGAGAAAGAATAGCCCAAAGCCGTGGGCTTCAGGCGGCATGGGAATTGACCAAGTCCTGGAAAAGGGCACTTTAAGGTAGAGTTTCTTAAATGTGGGTAAACAGAAAAATCCCTCTTGGATTTTAGCAATTTGGCTAATCTGGCTAGATTTTTATTAATATTAGAAATCTGTCTTTTAGTCATTTCTTATTTTACTACTTTATTTGTTCGTTTTTTTTAGTTTCCCCTCAAAAGTAGTTTTTGGGGGAAAAAATATTGAAGCCTCCAGAGGCTTCCTCAGAGGAAATGGAGTTTTTTCTATTCTATATTTTAGGACAGATAGGGAGATGAAGGTAGACTAGAAATAAGTGCCTGTTAAGCTAGGGTATATAAAGATGTGAAAATGAATGACCAGGAAAGTAGAGGATGGGGGGAAAGTGTGTGTTAAATTTCTCTGTGCCTAGAGTGTTTTCTTATGGAGGAAATACATTTGGATATAATTGAACTTGTTAAGAGTTACTAGATTTATCTGTAGATGGTCACTCTGTGCTGTAACCTCTTTTTCTATAGATTGAAGAATGTGTGGTATGCTCTGACAAGAAAGCAGCTGTTCTTTTTCAACCCTGCGGCCACATGTGTGCTTGTGAGAGTAAGTAGCCTATACAGAGTTCCTCAATATTATTATAAAAATAGAAAGCGAAACAAAAATTATGTTTTTGAGGGTTTTTTTGCTTTTGATTTTGGATAACTCATAAAAAAGTTGATGGGCCTCGAGTACCTTCTATTTCTTTCTCTGTACTAGAACGTCAGCTGTTTCCCTCCATGCGTCTGAGCATTAGGGAAGACTGAATATGCTGTGTTCTGCCACCTTGGATTTTGATTTCAGTTGTATTAGCACAAAAGGGTTTCTTTCCACACATAATAGAAATTTATTTTGAAAAATGAATGTTGAAACATTTAGTCTCGCCTTTGTTCACATATGAAATTAGCACGTCTTCATTTGTCTTCACCTTAATATTACCTCTCCTGTGTGCTTTCCTCACTGCAGAAGAACCAACAGCAACCATTTCTGGGGCTGTAATTTCTGGCCTTCTGTAAGCTTTTATGTCAAGAGAGCTTTTAGAAATCTTTTCTTTGTGAGGGCAGTATTAAAATTTAAAAGATGTTTTAAAGTTTCTTTTAAACATATTCTCTTGAAGTCCTTTGCTTTTTATATTGCCCTTGTTCTTTTCAAGTTCATACACTGTTAAATATTCTCTTCCCTTTGCTTTTCTTCATTTTGTCAGTGAAGGATTTTATTTATTTTATTTTATTTTTTTGGCACAGTCTCGCTCTGTCACCTAGGCTGGAGTGCAGTGGCACAATCTCGGCTCACTGCAACCTCTGCCTTCCCAATTCAAGTGATTCTTGTGTCCTTAGCCTGGGCAACAGACTGAGACTCAGTCTAAAAAAAAAAAAAAAAAAAAATCCAATAGGCAGCTGGTCAACCAAAGGGTGAAGGTTTTCTTCTGTAACATTTTGCCTAAAGTGACTGTTTTTGTTTACCAAAGAGTGGTATAATGGCTATTACCCAATACTATGGTATGTATGAGTAAAAAGGACTCAGGTTACTTAAGTTTTCATAGGCCAGAGGTTGGCAGACATTTTTTGTAAAGGGTGAAATAGTAAATATTTTTGGCTTTGTAGGCCACATGGTTTCTGTAGTAACCACTCAGCTCTTTCCCACTGCTCTACTCTGCACTATAGTGCAAAAACAACCATGGAAAATATGTAAATAAATGGGCCTGACTGTGTTCAATAAAACTGGTCTCATAAAAGCAGATGACAGGTCAGATTTGGCCCTCAGGTGTAGTTTGCTGACATCTGTCTTTCACCAAAGTGATACCTACATGAGACTTGAAAGATGATTATAATTATTAGTTGTTCACACAGATTCTAGAGCCTTAATATAATATTTCCCCCCAGGAGCATGGCCTTTGCTCCTTTTTTTTTTTTTTTTAAATTAAAAAAGCTTCAGCTTTAAATTTAGCTTTCTGACTCTGGGCTTGTACTTTCAACATTTTCACTACGACATTCTGCTCTTTGAAAGGAAAGCATGCCTGATCCTGTCGTGGGTACATTTAGCAGTCATGGAAACACCATTGGCCGTGCTGACACTTTTTAAAATTTTAGACAACCTCACAAGAACTTTAGGTCTCACAGCATAAATCCCTTGAAGTCTGCCTGGGCACACGCCACATGCAGACATTGGTGCTTTCCCTACCTTCTTGATACAAAGGTAAACAATACCAGGGTTTGGGACAGCCTAGTTTTGTTAGATGCTGTGTTGTAGAAAAGCCTATGATGGCGCGTCAAACACTGGATCATGCTGAGTGCCTCTAGATAGCATCCCTGGAAGAGGAAAAACGGTTTTTGCTTTAAAATGTATTTAATAACGAGAGCAACAACCAACTTATATTGAGCTCTTAACTCTGTACCAGGCATTTTAATCTCTTTTTGAGTATTTCCTCATTTATTTTCAGAACAATCCTAAGAAGTAGATGGTTTTCCTGATTTTATAGACATGCTCTTAAACATTTATTTGCTAATGGAGATGAAACTGAGGTGGAACATATGCCTTTCCCAAGGAGTATACAGTAATCTAGTTCGTCCATTGCCGTCATGTTAGGCGGTGAAAGTGCCTTGGCAAGCCAAAGGAAGGAGAGATTACATCCCTTTTGGAGGTGCCGAAGAAAGATTAGAAATAATACAGGTAGAAACAATAGAAATAGAGAAGATAGAAGCAAAGATAGAAAGAATACAATAACTGAACTTAACAGTTAATTTTAGATAATTGTGTTTATGTATTATATATTTAGTCAATTAGTCCTTTATGTTTAAGAAAAAAATCTGCCTTCAAATTGAAGACAAATCCCAAACCAGATTTCTACTTAACGTTAGCTCCTACCTAGTGCTCTTGTATAACCAAACGTCAGATCCATTTATGTTTAAGCTTTGGCATGAGGTCAGCCTTGGTAACTAACTGTTCTCTATTCATCAATGTGCGTAGCAAACTATTAGGAGTGTAGGCCCTACTCTGTCCACATCAGTGGTTTTGTGCTTTGTTCAAATCTAGTGGTTTGCCATAACCTGGATATTCTGCCATGGTTCCCATTATTTTTCCCATTTTTGAAATGAACAGGACACTTGATATGTAGGCTAAGATATGGAATATATTTTCATAATAAATGTTAACGAGAAAGAATATGTTGAATTGCTGTGTGTTATTTTATAATTAATTAACAAGTTTAGATGTAAGGTAGTATTAACAATCCTAACAACATACAGTTGTGCCTAGATATTTCTTATTGGAATGGGAATGCATTCTTCTGAAATATTGTTTATAGCCTTTGCAAATCAAATATTAGGATAGTCTTTTATGAAAATTAAATTTTTTTCCTGAACTGCTATATTAAAAAAGTAATCACTAAGCAATTTCCTTGTTACACTGCATCAATTTGATAAGAGAAGGAAATAATTGTTCAGTGTATTTTAGCTAAAAGCCATTTACAATAGAAAATGTTTTTAGAAAATTATCATGTCGGAGGGTGTTGGGCAGGGGGAGAGAGAGCATTAGAACAAATAGCTAATGCCTGCAGGGCCTAAAACCTAGATGACAGGTTGATAGGTGCAGCAAACCACCATGGCACACTTGTACCTATGTAACAAACCTGCACGTTCTGCACATGTATCCCAGAGCTTAAAGTAAAATAAAAATAAACAAATATAAAGAAAATTATCACGTAAGCAAGCTTATAATTCTAGTATTAGTTGACATTTGTCAATAGTGTCTCTCTCCTTTATTCTCAAGTCTTAAAATCTTTTTTTTAAGTCTTAAAATCTTGAAATATTTATTGTGTCACTTATTTCTTTAAAAAACAAATTTCACAGTTTATTCAGCTGTATTGGAAAATGTCATTGTTTTCATAATGATGGGCTCTCTATTCTGGAGGCTACCAGTGGAGAATACTCATTCTTAGGTTGATAACATTTTAAGGAGGTAGAATTGCATATTGCTATAACTTGTATAACATTTATTTCAGTGTGAAGTTTAAGTCATAAAAATTAGAGAAAGGCAACACTCTTATTAATGTTCTCTCTTGTAAGAAGTGTCTGTGTTACCGTTTTTCAGACTGTGCTAACCTGATGAAAAAGTGTGTGCAGTGTCGAGCAGTAGTTGAACGAAGAGTGCCTTTCATTATGTGCTGTGGAGGGAAAAGTTCAGAAGATGCCACTGATGATATCTGTAAGTCGATTGTCTTAAGCATTTTCATATTTTGCTTTTTTTTGGGACTTGTATAAACACCTCTTCTCTTTCGTAATACACTACTGCCTTATAAAACTTAAGATGTCTGACTTGGATCCACACTGAAACAAGTATTGTTTTCTGGTGCTCTTGTTATATTACAAGAAACCTGAAGTTCTGTTTTTCTGTGATTATAGAACTGTGAACATCAGTCTTCTGAGAAACCTGCATGTATGCTATAAAGAATATTGTTGTGTTCTTGCATAAAGAAAATTTGTGCTCTATTTTTAAGATGAAATTTAGTGTGTTTTGTCAAGGGGTGGGGCACCATATTACAATTTATTTTTCAGTTTACTGAAAGTATTAACCTGCTTCCATTATGCAACAGGTTTATTTACTTCATTTAAGTATTTTATGGAATGGTAATTATTTGGGACAGAGTAACTGTAGGTAAACAAAAATGTAACAGTGAAAGGGTGGAAAAATGAAAAATAAATGATTTACCCTCAACATTTTCAATAGTACAGTTGTTTCAAAGTATTTTTTCTCTTTGCATTAGATGTTAGCTGAATGGTTTCTTTGATTTCTTTGTTCTCTGAACATGTTTTATGAGCAGATGAGGAAGAGCATTAGTGTGTAGCAACTTCTGTCTGAGGCTTTTGTCTTTATCACAAATAGAACAGAATAATAAAAATCTCAGGGACAGATTAACTAGAATAAAAGACCAAGAATCTAGAAAATAGGAAAGGTGAAATCAAAGATTTCCCTCCATGTTTGCATACTACAGATGATGGCCTTTCTTGAGTTCCTCATCTCAGATCAGTAATAACAAGGAAGTTTAGTCATAAAGAAAGGAGGCTAGATTTGTGTACGTCCTCATAAAAATCATCTAAGAGACTTTAAAATGATTATTGCTGCCAAAGCTGGCCAAAACCCTGCTGGTTACTTTCTTGGTTCATATGGTACAGGAGCAGAGGAAGCAAGCATAAAATGTATTGATGAGCTTGCCAAAGGAAGCATGTAGAGCCTTGGAAAACCCAGAAGTCTGTGTCTGGATTGTGCTCTGGCTGAGATAAATATAATTAGAAATTAATGTGCAAGCTATTTCTTTTGGGAGTTCATAAATGGAAAAGTATAACAGAACGTCACTACTGTATGTTGTCCAAGTGTGAGAAAAATTTTTGAAGAGGATTGTAATAATAGTTTTATGTTTTTAATAAACAAAACAGTAAGATTTTATAAATAAAATGTCATTCTGTCAAAGCAATAATAACTGAAAATCTTTTTAAATCTATATTATAGCAAGTGGGAATATTCCAGTATTACAAAAGGACAAGGATAATACCAATGTCAATGCAGATGTGCAAAAGTTGCAGCAACAGTTACAAGACATTAAAGAGCAGGTAATAATGATTTCATGTAAACAGTGATGCTATGAATGGCACTGAATATTTTCCCGTAAAACTACTAGTGTTTCTGTAATAAGTATGGTTTATATTAGTGTATCACTTGTATTATTTGAATATTTGCAATGAGTAATAATCTGATTAGAGGGTTTAATCAGGTACTTTCCAAAATAGATAACACACAAATGGCCAATGAATATGAAAAAATGGTCCAACCACATTAGTGATCAGGAAATGAAAACTAAAACCACAAGGAAGTTCTTTTTCATAAGTATTAGATTGAGGAAAATGTTAAAGACTGTCAGTATCAAATGTTAGGCAGAATATGTAGCAGCCATAACTCATACACTGCTGGTGGGAATATATATTAGTAGAAACACTTTGGAAGACTGTCTTCCAAAGTTTATCATTATCTAATAAAATGGAACAGGTTATTGTTTGGAATATAAACTTGGAAAAAACCCATACAGATGGTATTAAAAGTCGAAGGTAGTCCAGGCGCAGTGGTTCATGCCTGCAATCTCAGCATTTTGGGAGGCCAAGGTAGGAGGATTTCTTGAGCCCAGGAGTTCAAGACCAGCCTGCGCAACATAGTGAGACCGCAACTCTACAAATAATAAATTAGCTGGGTGTGGTGACCTCCCAACTACTTGGAGGCTGAGGTGGGAGGATCACTTGAACCTGACGATCGAGGCTGTGGTGAGCTGTGATCACGCCACTGTACTCCAGCCTGGGTGACAGAGTGAGACCCCATCTCAAAAAAAAAAAAAAAAGGAAAGTCAAGGATAGTGGTTTTCTTGGTAAGAGATGGCTGGGAAGGGGCACAAGGGAAGAAGGGAAGTTTCTAGAGTCTGGATGCTCTGTTTCTTGATCTGAGTACCAGATAAATGAGTTTGATCAGTTTGTGAACTTGTATTAAACTGTACACTTATGAGTCATGAACATTTCTATATACATGTGATACTTTAATAGAAGGGGGCCGGGCGTGGTGGCTCATGCCTGTAATCCCAGCACTTTGGGAGGCTGAGGCAGGCAGATCACTTGAGGTCAGGAGTTCAAGACCAGCCTGGCCCAACATGGCAAAACCCTGTCTCTACGAAAAATACAAAAATTAGCCAGGCATGGTGGCGCGCACCTGTAGCCGCAGCTACTCTGGTGGCTGAGTCAGGAGAGTCACTTGAACCCGGGAGGTGGAGGTTGCAGTGAGCCGAGATCATGCCACTGCACTCCATCCTGGGCGACAGAGTGAGACTGTCTCAAAAAAAAAAAAGAAAGGAAAAATGTGTCTGTATACATATACACCATAAAGAAAAGCAGGGGAAACATAATGCAAAATTCACAATAGTAGTCATCAGTGAGGGATACATGGAAAGGATTGGGGAGGATTTATAGAGGGGCTTCAAAAATAAGAGTAACATTCCATACTTTAAACTGGGTGTTGGTTATGTTGTTATGTCTTTTTTTTTTTTTTTTAAGAGTCTCACTCTCACCCAGGCTGGAGTGCAGTAGCGCAGTCTTGGCTCACTGAAACCTCTGCCTCCCAGATTCAAGTGATTCTCAGGCCTCAGCTTCCCAAGTAGCTGGGACTACAGGTGCACACCACCACCCTCAGCGAATTTTTGTATTTGTAGTAGTGATAGGGTTTTGCCATGTTGTCCAGGCTGATCTTGAACTCCTGGCCTCAAGTGATCTACACACCTTGGCCTCCCAAAGTGCTGAGATTACAGGCATGAGTCACCGTGCCTGGCTATTCTTTACGTCTTATATATATCAACAAATATACTCTTTTATTTCTACCTAATATTTAATAAAAGCAACAATAAGATAAAAAAATTAGCAAAAACTTGTAGGTTTGTTAAGTAAGACAGCAAGTATTTTTTCTTTCTGGCCATACCTTACCATTTGACCAAGTTACTAAATCTGATTCACAGGCTTGAGCAGTTCTTTAGTTTGGCCAATTACATCAGTATTGCCATGCAGTTGTTAGAATCATCACTCCTGTGTTTTCTATCTGAATTTATAAGAAAATAACATAGTCAGTAGTTAGCGGCCCAGGATAACTAATGACCCCTGTGATAACTAATTAAGAACTGGTCAGTTGCAGTGAGTGATGTGTGCCTGTAATCCCAGCTGCTCAGCATGCTGAGGTGGGAGAATTGCTCGAGCCCAGGAGTTTGAGGTCAGCCTGAGCAACATAACGAGACCCTGTCTCTACAAAAATTTTTAAAATAAATCAGCGGACTGTTACGACACATGCCTGGAGTCCTACCTACTTGGGAAACTGAGGCAGGAGGCTGACTGGGGCCCAAGAGTTTGAGGCTGAAATGAGCTATGACAGCGCCACTACACTCCATCCCAGATGGCAGAGTGAGAAACCATCTCTTTGTAGGGGGTGGAGGGAAAGAATTGAATGTATGAATTTATTAGGCATTTAAACCCCCATCTGAAGAGATGAAAACTCTGATTAGGCCAGTTTTTCTTTTGAAATCCAGCATCTAGCAATACTTGTTATAGAATGAATAAGTGAAGATCAATATGAATTTAATGGTTCTTAATGTAATTTGGAACATATTTGGCTAGTTCTAATATAAAATAAAACATTTAATATATCCAGTACATCTAATATAATACATCTAATATAAAATAAAAACATTTTTAAACATTTGAAGCTCCTAGCATCTTGATTCCTTTCCCATAACACATCTACAGAATAAGCTGTTTTGAACACATCTTCTATAAAAAGCATTTTATATTCTAATTGTGAATTAAAATTGTTCTTAACATGAATAGTGACATTTATTGAACCCTATATGGATCCTAAAAGAATAATTCTGCTCTACTATATCCAAAGTTTAGCATTCTACCCAAGTTTATACTTTCTTAAATAATCCTCATCGCCATATTTTATCACTAAAGTATTTAAACAGTTTTATCAAAACTCATCTTATGAGGAATGATGGGATTTCTTATAGGGACTCCCTTCAAGGTTATTAAAAAAAAAAAAAAAAAACCGACCAGAAAACATTCAAATAACTCTCCTCATTTAAATCTCCAGTCTGTTACCCCAATGTGTCTTCAACAGATAAAATTTAATTGAACTTGGTATTAAGGATATACTAATCTCAAAGTAAACACAGGCTGCACAGATGTGTCTACCTTTGGAAATAAGAGTTATTCAATATTACAAAGACCTCTTGAAAATTTAATAGACATGAAATTATTAGTGACATTATCAATCTATTTTGCTTTTTTTTTTTTTTTTTTGAGACAGGATCTTACTCTGTCACCCAGGCTTGAGTGCAGCGGCACAATCATGGCTCACTGCATACTGAAACTCCTGGGTTCCAGCAGTTCTCCCACCTCAGCCTCCCAAGTTGCTGGGACTACAGGCATGTGCTGCCACACCTGGCTAATTTATTATTTTTTGTAGAGATGATGTCTGTGTTGCCCAGGTTGGTCTTGAATTCCTGGGCTCAAGTGATCCTCTTACCTCGGCCTCCCAAAGTGTTGAGATTACAGGTGTGAGCTACCGCGCCTGGCCGGCTTTTTAAAATCTAAAAAGATGGGATTTTCTATAGCTTTGCTTCTCAAAACTCTAAGACAGAAATGTGACAGTTTGCTTTGGAGGAGTGGGGCTAACAATTTAGGCTACAATTCCTTTTACAGTGATCTCTGGTATTCTCAAAGTTGGTAACAGTTGGTAACAACATGTCATATAGGCTTTAGGCCTAGTTTTTTAATGAAGACATTTTAATTATTTCATTTCCATGTTATCTGGGAAAGCTATAAATCAGAAAGAAGTATTATACATTAAGGCAAATATGATTTTATAAATGTAAAATGTGTTTTGTGAATAAATAGTATTTCAGACATATACCTGACATACTTTTACATTCTTTCAAGTTCATGAAATTTACATTTATTAATATGTAACTAAGGCTAATTTGTTTTAATTCAGGGGAATCTACATTGATAGTAATACAGTGCAGCACAGTGTCTAAGAGCAAGAACTCTGGGGCCCTGAGTTGGTTCACTCTAGGGCTTGCTTTGAAGAAGGTTTTCAATCCCACTGAGCCTTGTTTCCTCATTTTCCAAGTGGGAATGATACCAGGACTGAGATTGTATCCTGTCTAAGCATAGTGCCTGGCAAGTGTTCTCAGCTACTTCTCAGCACTGCTCCCCACCCTGCACCATGTATTGCATAATACATTGCCTTCTTTTTATGCAAGAGCAGCCGAGTACCTAGATTCAGGGAATTTCAGTTAGATTGAATGGAGCTATTTTCATCCATTTCCTATTAACGTTTTGGTTTATATAGGTTTTTTTGTTTGTTTGTTTGTTTTGAGACAGAGTCTTGCTCTGTCACCCAGGCTGGAGAGCAGTTGATGCAGGATTTTTCTCAACCCCTTTGTCAGACTTGTGACAGAGGTGCGCTGCTTACTTGGCCACTGTGCTCAACTGCTTGTGGGAGGGAGCACATGAACGAGCAACTGCAGGATCCATGCAGCGGCACCCAGGTGGGGGTGCCTGCGACTCCAAAGCCCCTGAGGGCGTGTTAGAGTGCTCTCTTAGTTCTGCTGTCCATAAACAGCGGTGTGTTATCAGCTCAGTTGGCCCCTTGCCTCATAGTGTGGGGTAGCTGCCCTCCGCCAGTGAGGGCAAAGGGCCAGTGTAACAGCCTTATTTTGGGTACCCACATTCGGTGTGTCCCAAGCTCTTGTCCAGTGTTCAAGAAGAATGAGGTCACCTGGACACTTGAAGGATGGTGAAGGCAGAGAGTTTTATTAAGTGATGGAAATGGCTCTCAGCAGAGGGGAACTGGAGTGGGGGTGGGACGGGCAGGTAATCTTCCCCTGAAGTCCGGCCATCTCTTCCCTGAAGTTAAGCCATCTCTCCTCCGAAGTCCAGTCATCCCTCTGAAGTCAAGTTGCCTCTCTCCCCTCTACCACCTGAGTCTGGAGTCTTTAAAGGCACAACATGGGAGGAGTGGGCAGGGTGGGCTGTGTGTAGTTTTGGAAAAGGCAACAATCAATTGGTAAAAAGACATTATTTAGAAAGAACCAGTTAGTCTGGGCATGGTGGCTCATGCCTGTAATCCCAGCACTTTGGGAGGCTGAGGTGGGCAGATCACGAGGTCAGAAGATCAAGACCATCCTGACCAACATGGTGAAACCCCGTCTCTACTAAAAATACAAAAAAATTAGCTGGGTGTGGTGGCGCGCACCTGTAGTCCCTGCTACTCAGGAGGCTGAGGCAGTAGAATCACTTGAACCCGGGAGGCGGAGGTTGCAGTGAGCCGAGATTGCGCCACTGCACTCCAACCTGGTGACAGAGTGAGACTCCATCTCAAAAAAAAAAGAAAGAAAGAACCAATTGGGAGAGAGTGGGCAAGCAGGAATAGAAGTTCTCACTTTGGCCTGTGGGTTTCAGGCTTTTCAGCTCAAAGGTTGGGTTTCACTGGGGACCCGCCCTTGTCTGCCTAGAATTTCTCTGCCTCCTGCCTCTATCACAGTGGCATGATCTTGGCTCACTGCAATCTCTGCTGCCTGCGTTCAAGTGATTCTCTCACCTCAGCCTCTTGAGTAGCTGGGATTACAGGTGTGAGCCACCGTGCCTGGCTGTGTTTTATATATTAATAGTTTTTAATCTTATGTAGTACCTTTTATACTATCCTGATAGTACAACCAGTGTTTCTATTTTATTTTATAGGGATGACATTTTAACTATTTAAAAATGTTAAAAAATTGTTTTTAAAAACCACCAAAATATTATTTGACTAAAACAACTAAAGAAAATTAATGATATATAACAGTCTGTCACTTTCCGAATATAAAGTGTCTAATTTATTACTTTGTTATCTCACATTACAGACAATGTGCCCTGTGTGTCTGGATCGTCTGAAGAATATGATTTTCCTCTGTGGTCACGGAACCTGTCAGCTCTGTGGAGACCGCATGAGTGAATGTCCTATCTGTCGCAAGGCTATTGAACGAAGGATTCTTTTGTATTAACTAAGACACATGGTGTATTTTGTTAGCTAATGTATCTAGTCATGAGATCTTAATAGGCTTTTGATCTAGTTGGAAGTTCTGATGAGTTAATTTCTAATATCATAGTTTCTTTACTAGAGTATAATTGGGCTGTAAATGTACCAGAACAAAAAACCCTACAAAATGGTGTTGGAAATTGTGTTTTTTGTTTTTGTTTTAAATTTGAAACATCAAATTCATGTAACTCATAGGATAATTTACCTTTGGCTTCTAAGAGGAAAGTCCTTTAAGGATATCCTTTTTTAAAAAATTGCATTTTTCCCTTATAATTTGTAAATTTGTTAGATCTCAAAAGACATAATTCTTTGTGATCAGTTATCCTTCATTTCATCATGGTTTTACACAGTGAGTTGATAACAGGTTCTCTGAAAAGTCACGCATCAAATAAAAGAGGCAGGTCAAACAATTATGTCACATGGTAAATTATAAAATGACAGTACAAGTTCCAGATAGTTAAGGGAATACCGAAGGGATGATTCTCTTTTTAAGATAACAGGAAGTTACCCTCATGTTTGTTTCTGAATTCTTAGAGTAAATGGAAGCATAGAATGAGGGAATAATGACTTTGCATTTCTCTTGTTTTCTAGATTCAAAACGAACATTGTTTAACTTGAATCAGATTACCAGTTTCAAGATGACTGATAAACAAGAAAAGGAAAAATAAGCAATAATAGTGGGCAACTGAAGAGAAAAAAAAAACGAGTATCTATTAACTGGCCACTAACAGTTGCCTTTCTTATATTAATTTATACACTATTTTGTTCAGCCAGTGTTTTTAAAAAATCTGTGAAAAGTGTACTTCGGGTTTTCTGTGATTACTTATCTGGGCTTGATCTGACCAGTGAAATGACATTGCCCTATTTGGACCTCTGAGGTTCTATTTAGCTTTGCTGATGTACTGAATAGTACCCCAGTGATCTGCAAAATTAATGCCTTTTCCAAGAAAAATATCTTTTCTTCTTTGTATCAGTTAATTCTGACAGTGTTACTGATTCTGTCTTCATTATAGGCCTTATTTCCGTTATCTCTTTCTTTATAGTATTTTTTACTATAAAGAAAACAGTCTTTCTGTGTATACCTACAGATGAGGGTATTATTTAAACTGCCAACAATATCCAAGACATGGTCAATAATCTAATTATAAATACTTTAGAAAGAGTGACCAGGACATGTATAGAAATGTCTGCTTACCTGTAAACTTTAAAAACAACAAAAAACAAACAAAATTTTTAGAGCATTTAATCATTTTTTTTCTCCTTTGAATGATCTCCTTTGTAATCTTATTGTCTTCTGAGTAAATATACACATAAATAAGTGTTTGGGGATTCATTGCTGCTAGATTATATCAGCTGTTTACATAGTGTCTACTATATGCTGTTGATAAGCTTTTTCCTAAAAATAGTTATCCTCTTTTGTAGTTTTTTTCCCTCCTTTAAATCTGGCTAGATTTTCTTACTTCAGTTTTTATAGAACACCAACTAAATTTGAAAGTATGAAGTCTCTAGCCCTCTTAACACTGTTTCTGGCTGTTTAATCCTTGCTGCCTTTGCAAGTCCTGGTGAAAGCAATGGGGAGCTTTGCTGGCTGGTTTTGTAGTCTCAACAATTCCATGTCTGTGTTTAGCTGAGTAACTGCTATCATTTAGAACAGTAAAATTTTTATAGATTTCAAATTTGAAAATTCATATACACTCAGTTATCTAATAAGGGGCCACCGACGCTGTTTTTAAAACTATTTTGAAGTTATAAAAAGGTAGAACATCTGACTGATGTTGTTCACATAAAGAGACAGACAGACTATCATGTTGCAGACATGAAAACAGCATGTCAGGTTTTTCCTTTCCTTCCATGCCATGGGCTACCCATCTCTTCCCACTAGATCACCTGGTGAGGAGGGAGCACCTGGCTGACTCATGCAGAGTTTGGCCAATCAGAGAATTGTGTGGTCTCTAGCTCTACTTTCCTTAAACAAATCCTTTCTGTTTTCTGAGCTTCAGTGCTAAAACAGATCCCTAAAAGGTAATAGCATCTTCCAGACTAGTTTAATTATTTCCTTTATAAGAATATGACATAAATTTTTATTATAGAAATAATGTCATTATAATTTTAGTGCTAGTACTTGTGGGTTTTCCGTATTTGAATCACCTTGAAATTTGTTGCATGAATAGAAAATACTTATTTATTCATGTTTTCAATCACCTAAAATTATTTTAAATTTATTTTGGGTTTGTGAGAGATAATAAGATCAAGAACTTCATCATTTCAGTGACTTTCCTCCAACTCTCCGAATCTGCTACCTCTTATTATATGTCCCTTAGCAGTACTTTTCCAGTTAGGTTCGTTACCCTCCTCATTAGCTAAACCTCTTTATCTTGTGCCTCAAAAGAGCTTTTACTTTTCTTAGAAATATTTATAAAAAAGAAAAAAACTGACACGCATTCATTCAAAAAAGTATTTATTGGGTTTCAGGGATTAGATACACAACAGTGGAAAAATGGCATCTTAGCACACTCAGAATTTATTGTGCAGCAGTTGTGTATTTTAAGGAATCTGTAGTTAAAAGGAAGAGATCCAAAGGTCCTGATAACATTTCCTAATGTTTCAGAAGAGTTGTCATTGAGTAGTGTTTGGATTTCCTCTCTGTACCCCTCAACCTACCATTTTCTCCTTTATTCTTCTAAGATTGTTAGTGTTGTTACTCAAAACAGACAATTACAACATACCAGATGGTGCTATTCTAATGGTATCTGTTCACGTAATTTAACATTCTTACTGCTTATACTATATACATATTTAATTTTGTTGGAAGCAAGAAGGTTTTCAAGAAAAGATAATTTTGTATTAGTGTAGGAATATATTAGACAAATGTTTAGTTGGTCAAATTATGCATAAGATATTTGTAACTTTAAACATTGCAAATTGACCAGCTAGCTATGGAAGCATAAAATTAATTGATAATTAATGTTGGAAATACATTTCTTAAATTTATATTTTTATGGTGTTAGCCCGTAAGAGCCTTTTAGCATATTGAAATGCATGCTGCTTAAGATGTGTCTGGTTCAAATATCAAAGCTTGCTGGGTCATTTTTACATAGTAGAAACATACTGTCTATGTGTTGCCCAATTGCTGTTTGTCTGTTCTGAATTCTGGACCCTTTTTGGACTGGAAATTAGTTAAATTCATGAACTAAGAGAATTAGAGATGGGGTAGAGTAGGATCAGGACAGTGGGTTACAGCAGATAGGAAAGGAAAGTCAGCATTTGAGTGTAGAGAAAAAAAGAGGATCATATAGATGTCATCAAATTATAGGCTTTAATACAGGTTGCTTTTTTTTAATTCAAAAGGAAAAGCACTTGTCCTATCAGAATGTCTACCATGTTTTATAGTAATAATTTGTGTAAAAAATTGAATTTTTGAATAGTTTTTTGTATTTTTTGTGATGAAAAACTCATAACATAAAATTTACCATATTAACTGTTTCTAAAGAATACAGTTCAGCCATGTTAAGTACATTTACATTGTTGTGAAACAGATCTCCAGAACTTTTTCATCTTGCAAAACTGAAACTCCATACCCGTTAAACAACTCCCCTTTTTGTTTTCTCCTCAGTGGAATAGAATTTTGACTCCATATAAATCAAGAAACACCTAAATTCTTTAGTTGTTTATGTTTGCAAGATCTAAGATCATGGTAAACATTAAGTTCTTAAAATTTTTGGGAGGGACAGTGCACCTCTCCTCTGAATTGTTAGCAATTAAATTGAGTAGGTTTTAAATGTCTAGTCATTGGAAGGGTTTGTTATTTCATTTTGAGCCAGAGGGGAGAGGCACATTTTAAATATCAGAATTAGATTAGCTTTGAGTTTGTACAATTGGGAACATAATAGATTTTCATAAATTATGTGTGCCTTGTTGGAAATGTCAGCTGTCTTTATGTCTGCTTGTAAACGTTTCAAAATATGTTTTCCCTCAAAAAGGCAACGTTACTTCATTTGCTTGAATATTATGATAGGAATGCTTACTGATATTACTTGATAGTCATATATAGCCTAGGAACTTTAACATATGTATAACTATAGCAGTATTAATAATGATAGTTGTACTTCTTTAAAACATTAAATTTGAGGAAACTTTAATGCTGTCTCGTGTACATTGCTTTACTACAGTGAGGGGGAATATCCTTTAGATTGAGCCTCAATTTACTGGTTAGTAGTATGTGAAACTCTGGTATAAAAACGTGAACTAGACAGTAGAGCCGATGAATTAAAATTGTAAATTGCTACATTGGCATTTTCTACCTCCTTTTCTGTCAGAGTATTACTTTTTCCAGCATTTATTCTTATTTGTGAGTAAAGAGGAAATGGGAACCTGAGGTTAAAATTGACATTTTTGTTTCATTGAGAATTTAAGCAGTAGGTACAGGAGAAGTGACTTGTCACATTAATTTGGTGCCTAAATCTGTAACTACAAGTTGTGATCGACATGTACAAAATGTCTAAGAAAGGTCATATGCTGAATATTTTACTTTTCCTGTATAGTCTGCATGATTTGTTTCATAAACCCAGCTTATTTCCTCCAAAAAGCAAAATGGTCCTGTAATTTTTAAAGTAAAATAAACGTGCCATTTTGTCTGCAATCTATAACTTCAGAAAGTTATTGAAAGTTCTGACTCAGGGCTTTTTAACAGTTCAAGCAATTGTCAGTTATATTTTGGAAACTCCATCTGTGTAATTCTCCAGTGCCTTGAAAGAATTATTAACTTGGCAACACTATTAAAACTTTATAAAAGATGGTCTTTAGTGCACGTGTATCATTGTATACACATTTTAAAGTCATATTGCTTAGCTCGTTAATAATGATTCTGCATGTGTGCTGGGTTTGGGTAATTCTTTAAAGGAAGTTTTCTAGATTTGTACTTGATGTTTGTTTTTTAAAAACTGATTATTTATGGCCATGACACTGTTACCAGAAAAGTAATTCTGATTAAGTTATTATGCAAAGTCATCTATAAGTAGCATCTGGGAAGAGGAGATCGAGGCCAGTTTGCTATTTTAGTATGAAAGGAGGATCTGTTTGGGAAACATAGATTGTCTTCCCCTCAAATGAGGGGGGAAAAAAAAAGACCCTTTGTTCAAATGGATTCTGTTTTAAAAAATTATTTTTAAAGGAAATCACAAATTGCATGTCATTCTTAATGCTAGTCTTATAGACTAAATCCATAAAATTGTTTTTATGTTCAGTATGTTTGTGTCATTCTAAATGCGGCAAATTCAATGATAGCAGTTCAATTGACTCATAGCAGTGTTTTGTATTTTTTCTGATTCTTTAGCTTTCAGTATTGGATTAAAGCCTTGTTTGTGAGTATAGTTTCTGTATGGCACATGATTTCTTGCTTATTAGCTTTTGTTAAAGAATGCTTAGTAAGAGCTAAGCTTTTAAAAGTAATGCAAACATTTATCGTTAATAAAACCTATGGTGTAATATCATATAATGCTTTTCTTTGATCTTTTGAGAATTATTCTTTTATAGTAGTATACATGAATTTTGATTTTTAAAGCATTTAAAAACAAATCTCAATACATTAAAAAACTTGTTATTGTTAAAAAGGAAATTACCATGCCTTTAAGAAACAAGGATGTACATCTTCAACTCAGCATGTGTCCACATCTAGAAGGCTCTCATTGCAGTTGTTTACAATTAAGGTACCTCTATCTAAAGGGCCAAAGAAGCATTTCATATTTTAACACCTCACATTCTTTCAGGATTAAGACATATGAAAATAGTCTGAATAGGATAAATTTGATAGGAAGTAAATTAACCAGTCTGGAAGATTCAGCTTTTTCTAAAAAAAGATTATTCCTCTTCACAACTCAGATGTAGATTTCATTTTCAAGAGGTAGACATTTTAAAGCAATGATCTATTTGGGTTTTAGTTTTATGAGTAAATCATTAATTGTATGGTTTGGGGGTTATTTTATTTTCCATGTTAATATAAGCACTTATTTCTGAAGTTATTGAGAGGTCATCTAGCTCCAGTTCAAAAGATTATGTATATCTGATGTTTAAGAGGAAAAACATCTGAAAAAATATCTTTTGTTTATTTGAAAAAAGCATATATATTCCAACTTTAAAATTGTGAATTTATTTTGAGTAACCTCTAATTAACTGTATTTTTTTTGTTTCTGTTGCTGTATAATTAGAAATTTCATGGCAATATTTTTTACTAAATTGAAACTGTATAGGTTTCAAAAATAAAGACATTTTAGAAAACTTGCTTTATATTTTTCATCATCGATAGTTTTTCTTTGTTCACAAAGGTTAAAATTATTTGATAGTCTTCTAGCACAACATTTCCCAAATGTATTGACAATGAAAACATTCAAGGCCAGGCGCAGGGGCTCATGCCTGTAATCCCAGCACTTTGGGAGGCTGAAGTGGGTGGATTGCCTGAGCTCAGGAGTTCGAGACCAGCCTGGGCAACATGGCAAAACTCTGTCTCTACAAAAAATACGAAAGTTAGCCAGGCATGGTGGCACACACCTGTAGTCCCAGCTACTTGGGGGGCTGAAGTGGGAGGATCGCTTGAGCCCGGGAAGTCAAGACTGCAGTGAGCCAAGATTACACCACTGCACTTCAGCCTGAGTGACAGAGTGAGACCCTGTCTCTTAAAAACAACAACAAGAAAACCCAAAACATTTAAAGGGTGCATAGGCGTTTATAAGATAATAATGAGTATACAGATTAAAATAGAACACCAAGAATAATTTCTCAGATAAATTATTTGTTGAAGAATAATCATTTGGCAAATAGTTTTTCCCTTATAATAAAACTCGATAAATTCATTTTTATCTTATTAAGGACAAAAAAATGATAGACCTTATTTGAAAATGGAAGACCAGACCTGTAACAGATCCTCGGTGAGGAGATGACATGGGAAGGAGGCCATCAGGCAGTGCTGCCTTTGCCCATAACTCAGATGCAATGTATTCAGGCTGCAGGTACCACTTCATGCTAGGGCTCTGCATTTATAGTTAGAGCAGCTTTCTGAAAGGCAGATTTCCAAGATAATATATTCATTATTTTTCATATATTTGAAAGTATTGTCTTCCCTCCCATCTGTGTTCTTTCTTTCCACAAAACATTAATATTAAGAGTATGACACTGACAGGCAATTAGGGAAATACTTTTATAGGTGAGGTTACCCTAATTTAATAGGGAAACCAGAACCAGGAAGCATGACAGAGATTTTGGAATTATCAAAGGAATTTAAAACAGCAAAAATTAATATGCTATGAGCTCTGATGAAAAAAGTGGACAATTCAGATAATTCCAGCACTTTGGGAGGCCCAAGTAGGGGGATTGCTTGAGACCAGGAGTTCAAGACCAGCTTGAACAACACAGACCCTGTCTCTACAAAAAAAAAAAAAAAAAAAAAGCCATGAATTGTGGCATGTGCCTCTAGTCCTAACTACTCAGGAGGCTGAGGCAGGAGGATCACTTACCCAGGAGTTCGAGGCTACAGTGAGCTTTGATTGTGCTGCTGCGTTCCACCCTGAGCAACAGAGCAAGACCCTGTCTCAAAAAGAAAAAAGAAAAAAAAGATGGGTAATATAAGCAGAGAGATGGAAGCTCTAAGAATCAAAAGATTCTTGAAATAAGAAATGCTACAAATGGGAATACCAGAAGACTTTTTAAACATTTTATTTATTTATTTTTGGAGATGAAGTTTCATTTTTGTCACCCAGGCTGGAGTGTAATGGTGCGCTCTCCACTCACTGCAACCTCCACCTCCCAGGTTAAGCGATTCTCCTGCCTCGCCCTCCTGAGTAGCTGAGATTACAGGCGCCCACCACCATGCCCAGCTAATTTTTGTATTTTTAGTAGAGACGGAGTTTCACCATGTTGGCCAGGCTGGTCTCAAATTCCTGACCTCAGGTGATCTGCCTGCCTCAGCCTCCCAAAGTGCCGGGATTACAGGCGTGAGTCACCACGCCCAGCCAGATTTTTTTAAATTTTTTTTTTTTAAAGCAATAGAAGAAACATTTGAAGCAACAGTTACTGAATATCCCAAAGATAATGATAGACACCAAACCACAGATCCAGGAAGCTTAGAGAATATCAGCCGGGATAAATACTAAAAATCAAAACATTACCATCTCATATTCAAAGTACAGAAAATCAAAGACAGAAAAAATCATGAAGGAACTCCAGGTGGGGTTGGGGTGTTGGGGAGCGGCCTTGTTGATAGAGGAGCAAGGATAAGCATTATATTGAACTTCTCCAGAAACTGTGCAAACAAGAAGAGTAAAAGGAAATAAGTAAAAGGTTGAAAGAAAAAAAGTACCAAATAAGAATTCTGTATCTAGTGAAATTATCCTTCAAAAATAAAGGAGAAGTAAAGATTTTCTAAGAGAAACAAATACTGAAGGGATTTGGTGCTAGTAGATTGGCCTTACCAGAAGTGTTAATAGAAGATCTTCATAGAAAAAAATAAAACATTTTAAATTTTTGTTTATTCATTTTTATTTTAATTTAGCAATAAATTAAAACATATGGCCAGGTGCAGTGGCTCATGCCTATAATCCCAGCACTTTGGGAGGCTGAGGTGGGTGGATCACGAGGTCAGGAGTTTGAGACCAGCCTGGCCAACATGGTGAAACCCCATCTCTACTAAAAATACAAAAATTAGCTGGGGGTGGTGTCAGGCAGCTGTAGTCCCAGCTACTTGGGAGGCTGAGGAGAATCACTTGAAACTGGAAGGCAGAGGTTGCAATGAGCTGAGATAACGCCACTGCACTCCAGCCTGGGCAACAAGAGTGAAACTCGGTCTCAAAAAAAAAAAAAACAAGAAAAATTTTACCAGAGATAAAATTAACCACAAAGAAAGGAAGAAAGGAAGAGAGGAGTTATAAAACAACCAGAAAACAAAGAACAAAATGGCAATAGTAAGTTCTTATCAATAATAACATGGAATGTAAATGGACTAAATTTCCGAAAGAAAAGACAAACCAAACTCAAAATTTGTAGAAGGAAAGAAATAATAAAGATCAGCACAGAAATAAATGAAATTGGGACTGGGAAAAAAACAAAGTTGAATAAAATGAAAAGTTGTTTTTTTGAAAAGATAAAATTGACTGACTTTTAGCTAGACTAAAAAAAGAGAGAAAAGACCCAAATAAAATCAGAAATGAGAAAGGTAACATACCATCCGATACCACATAAATACAAAGGAACATTGGAGAATATTATGAATAATGAAATGCCAATAAATTGGAAAACCTAGAAGAAATGGGTGAATTCCTGGACACATACACCCTACCAAGATTGAGCCACGATGAAGTAGAAAACCTGAACAGACCAATAACAAGTAATGAGATTGAAACCCCAAGAAAGTCTCCCAACAAACAAAAGCCCAAGGACCTGATTGCTTCACTGGCGGATTCTCCTAAACATTCAAAAGAAGTATTAATACCAATTAAACTCTTCCAAAAATTGAAAAGGAGGAAATACTTCCAAACAAATTCTATCAGGCTAGCATTACCTTGTGTATTAGTTCGTTCTCACGCTGCTATGAAGAAATACCCAAGACTGGGTAATTTATAAAGAAAAGAGATTTAATTGACTCACAGTTCCGCATGGCTGGGGAGGCCTCGGGAAACTTGCAATCATGGCAGAAGGCACCCCTTCACAGGGTGGCAGGAGAGAGAATGAATGCCGAGCAAAGGGGGAAGCCCCTTATAAAATCATCAGCTCTCATGAGAACTCACTATCATGAGAACAGCATGGCAGAAACTGCCCCCATGACTCAATTATCTCCACCTGGTTCTGCCCTTGACACATGGGGATTATTACAATTCAAGGTGAGATTTGGGTGGGGTCACAGAGCCAAACAATATCACCCTGATACCCAAACCAGACAAGGACACAATAAAAAAACAAAACTGCAGGCCATTATCCCTTATGGACGTAGATGCAAAAATCCTCAACAAAATATTACAAAATACAACAACACATTAAAAAGATCATTCACTATGGTCAAGTGGGATTCATCCCAGGGATGCAAAGATGGTTCAACATATGTGTCATGCCAGACCCCTACTGACTCCAAAAGAGATGGCATTGTGTCTGAGAGGCCCAGAAGAGACCTGGAGCCAGTAAACGAGACAGGGTTTACAGAGGACTTACATACAAGGCAGTCCAGAGGTGACAGGGTGGACAGGAGCACTGCTACTGTTTGTAAAAAGCATGCAGTTTATATGGCATTTTCACGTAGCAACACCAACCTAGCAAACTTCATTTAACCCAGAAAAGTGGCCTTGTTTCCTTGCACGTCCTATGTTTCAAGGAACGGGCAGAGGGGTTCAATGTCCTTCATAAGAAGTGAATCTCCAGATTAGCCACTACTGGATTCCTTAGCTTGGAACTCTGAGCACACATTCTTCTTAGACCATAGGGTCATTCTCAGGGTATGCTTAAGTTACTGCTGTCAGGTGCATTTGCCATACAATACACAAGTCAATAAACATGATACATCACATAAACAGAATCAAGGATAAAAACCATGTGATTATTTTAATAGATGCTGAAAAAGCATTTGATGAAATTTAACATCCCTTTATGATGGGTATTAAAGGAACATACCTCAAAATAATAAAGGCCATCTATGACAAACCCATGGCTAAACATTGTACTAAATGGAGAAAAATTAAAGGCTGAGCAATTAGGCAAGGGAAATAAAGGGCATCCAAATTAGAAAGGAAGACAAGACATCAAATTAGCCTTGTTCACAGGCGACATGATCTTATACCTAGAAAAACCTAAAATCTTCACCAAAATATGTTAGAACTGATAAATGAATTCAGTAAAGTTGCAGAATACAAAATCTACATACAAAAATCAGTAGCATTTCTATATGCCAACAGCAAACAACCTGGAAAATCAAAAAAGTGATCCTATTTACAACAGCTACAAAAAAATATAAAATACCTAAGAATCAATCTAACAAAAGTAGTGAAAGATCTATACAAGGAAAACTATAAAACTGATGAAAGAAATAGAAGAGGACACACATACGCACACACAAATGGGAAAACATTCCATGCTCATGGGTTGGAAGAATTAATATTTTTAAAGTGACCATAGTACCCAAAGCAATTTACAGATCCAATGCCATTTCTATCAAAACATGAATAACATTCTTCACAGAAATAGAAAAACAATCCTAAAATGTATATGGAACTACAAAAGCCCAAATAGCCAAAGAAATCCTGAACAGAAAGAGCAAAGCTGGAGACATCACACTACCTGGCTTCAAAATTTATTACAAAGCTATAGTAATCAAAACAGTATGATACTGGCATAAAAACAGATACACAGACCAATGGAACAGAATAGAGAACCCAGATATGAATCCATGCATTTACAGCCAACTCATATTCAACCAAGGTGCCAAGAAATCACAATGTAGAAAGGACAATCTTTTCAGTGAATGGTGCTGGGAAAACTGGATAACTATATGCAGAAGAATGAGACTAGGCCCCTACCTCTTATCATACACAAAAATCAAACAAAAATGAATTAAACACTTGAATCCCAGACCTGAAACTATGAAACTACTAGAAGAAAGCATCGGGGAAATACTCCAAGACATTGGCCTAAGCAAAGATTTCTTGTGTAACACCTCAAAAGCACAGGCAACAAAGCAAAAATAGACTATTAGGATTACTTCAAGCTAAAAAGCTTCTGCAGAGCAAAGGAAACAGTCCACAAAGTGAATAGACAATCAACAAAATAAAACATTTACAAACTATCCATCTGAAAAGGGATTAATAACCAGAATATATGAAGAGCTCAAACAACTCAATAGCAAAAAACCAAAAACAATTTCATTAAAAAATGGGAAAAAGATCTAAACAGATATTTCTCAAAATAAGACATACAAGTGGCCAACAGGTATATGAAAAAATGCTCAATATCACTAATTATCAGAGAAATGCAAATTAAAACCACAATGAGATATCAGCTAACTCCAGTAAAATGGCTTGTATAAAAAATACAGGCAATAAAAGATGCTGGTGGCTGGGTGTGGTGGCTCAGGGCTGTAATCCCAGCATTTTGGGAGGCCGAGGTGGGCAGATCACTTGAGGCCAGGAGTTTGAGACCAGCCTGACCAATATGGTGAACCCCCATCTCTACTAAAAATACAAAAATTAGCCAGACTTTGTGGCATGCACCTGTGTCTCAGCTACTCAGGAAGCTGAGGTGGGAGGATTGCTTGAGTTCAGAGGAGGTTGTAGTGAGCTGAGATCATGCCACTGTACTCCAGCCTCGGTGACAGAGCGAGATTCTGTCTCAAAAAAAAAAAAAAAAAAAGATGCTGGGAGAAAGGGGAGGCCTCAAACACTGTTGTGAGAAAGTAAATTAGTGCAGCCATTATGGAGAACAGTACAGAGGTTCCTCAAAAAACTAAACACAAAACTTTGATATGATTCAATAATTCCACTACTGGGTATATGCCCAAAAGAAAGAAAATTAATACATATCTGTACTTCCATGTTTATTGCAGCACTATTCACAATAGCCAAGATATGGAATCAACCTAAGTACCCATCAATGGGTGAATAAAGAAAAGGTGGCATATATACACAATGAGCTATTATTCAAACATAAAACAATGAAATTTTGTCATTTGCAGCAGCATGAATGGAACTGGAGGCCGTTATGTTAAGTGAAATAAGCCAAGTACAGAAAGACAAATATCCCAATGTTCTCACTCATATGTGGGAGCTAACTCCTCATGACATAAGGAGTTAGATTGGTGGTTGCCGGAGGTGGGGAAGGGGAGGTGAAAAGCGGGGCGATGAAGGGGAAAAATATATAAATATACTATTACCACTGAATTATACATGTAAAATAAATTGGTAAAGACAGTAAATCTTATATGTATATTTTACCTCAATAATTTTTTTTTTTCTGTGAGACGGACTCTTGCTCTGTCACCCAGGCTGGAGTGCAGTGGCGTGATCTTGGCTTCCTGCAACCTCTGCCTCTTGGGTGCAATTCTCCTGTCTCAGCCTCCCGAGTAGCTGGGACTACAGGCGCACACCACCACACCTGGCTAATTTTTGCATTTTTAGTAGAGATGGGGTTTTGCCATATTGGTCAGGCTGGACTCAAACTCCTGACTTCAGGTGATCCACCTGCCTCGGCCTCCCAAAGTGCTGGGATTATAGGCATGAGCCACCATGCCCAGTCTAACTTTTTTTTTTTTTTTTTTTTTTCCAGAAAAGAAACGGAACCCAGAAATAGACCCACCCAAATAGTCAACGGATCTTTTTTGTGTGTGTGTGTGACAGAGTCTCCGTTGCCAAGGCTGGAGTGCAGTGGCGCGATCTTGGCTCACTGCAACCTCCACCTCCTGGGTTCAAGTGATTCTCTTGCCTCACACTCCCGAGGAGCTGGGACTACAGGCATGTGCCACCACGCCCAGCTGATTTTTGTGTTTTTAGTAGGGACAGGGTTTCACCATGCTGGCCAGGATGGTCTCAATCTCTTGACCTTGTGATCTGCCTGCCTCAGCCTCCGAAAGTGCTGGGATTACAGGCGTGAGCCACCGCACCCGGACTTTTTGTTTTTCTTTTTAACTTTATTTCTATGAACTCTGCAGAGAAGTATAGTCAACAGGTCTTTAACAAGGAGCAAAGACAATTAAATGGAGAAAGGATAGTCTTTTCAAGAATGGTGCTGAAACAACTGGACATCTACATGCAAAAAAAAAAAAAAATTTAGACACAGGTCTTACACCTTTCACAAAAATTAACTCAAAATGAGTCATAGACTTAACTGTAAAATGCCAAGATATAAATCTTCTGGAAGATAACACGGAAGAAAATCTAGGTAACTTTGGGTTTGGTTATGAGTTTTCAGATACAACACCAAAAACATTATCTATGAAAGAAAAGCCTGATAAGTTGTACTTCATCAAAATTTAGAAGTTCTGCTCTGTAAGAGGCATTGTCAAGACCATGAAAAGAGTCTGGGCACAGTGGCTCATGCCAGTCCTGGCACTCTGAGAGGCTGAAGATCACTTGAGACCAGGAGTTTGAGACCAGCCTGGGCAACAGAGCAAGGCCCAGTCAAAAAAAAAAAAAAAAAGATTAAAAAGAAAAAAACGAAATTAAAAGATAGCCACAGATTGGAAGAAAATATTAGCAAAATTCACTTAATAAAGACTTTTATCCAAAATGTACAAAGAACTCTTCAATCTGAATAATAACAAAATGAAGAACCCAATTTAAAAAATAGGCGGCCAGGTGCCATGGCTCACACCTTTAATCCCGGCACTTTGGGAGGCTGAGACGGGCAGATCGCTTGAGGTCAGGAGCTCGAGACCAGACTGGTCAATGTGGTGAAACCCCATCTCTACTAAAAATACAAAAATTAGCTGCATGCAGTGGTGGGCACTTGTAATCCCAGCTACTCGGGAGGCTGAGGCAGGAGTATCGCTTGAGCCCAGAAGTGGAGGTTGCAGTGAGCTGAGATCGCACCACTGCACTCCAGCCTGGGTGACAGAGCGAGACTGTTTCCAAAAAAAAAAAAAAAAAAGGCAAAAAGGGTTGAACAGACAACCTCCCTAATGAAGATATAGACATATGTATATCTATATATATGACAAAGAAGCGTATGAAAAGATGCTCAGAACCAATGTCATTATGGAATTGCAATTTAAACCATGAGATAGCACCACCAACCTATTAGAATGGCTGTAAAATCCAAAAAATGAACACCACCAAATGCTGGCAAGGAAGTGGAGCAACAGAAACTCTTATTCATTGCTAGTGGGAGTGCAGAATAGTACAGCCTCTGTGGAAGACAATTTGGCAGTTTCTTATAAAACTAATCACAATATTACCATACAATCTAGCAATCATATTCCTGGATGTTTACCCAAATAAACTGAAAAACTTACATCCACACAAAAACCTGCACATGAATGTTTGTAGCCCCAAAATCTAAAAGCATAATTGCCAAAAACTAGAAGCAACCGTGATGCTCCTCAATAGGTGAATGGTTAAAGAAGCTGTAGGTGCTCGCTTCAGCAGCACATATACTAAAATTGGAAAGATACAGAGATTAGCATGGCCCCTGTGCAAAGATGACACGCAAATTCGTGAAGCGTTCCGTATTTTTAACATAGGGTTTTTATACAAGAAAAATAAAGTGAATTAAGCCTGAAAAAAAAAGAAACTGTAGTAAATGTATAGGATGGAATATTATTCAGAAATAATATTCTTAATTATGTAAGAATATTATTTTGTATTCAATTATTTTGTACTCATTAATCAATCTTTTTTTTTTTTAAACTTGTCTTCACCCTCCCCTGAAAATACATTTAGTTAGAAGAAATAAGACCTGGTATTCGGCTGGGTACGGTGGCTCACGCCTGTAATCCCAGCACTTTGGGAGGCCGAGGCAGGTGGATCACCTGAGGTCAGGAGTTCGAGACCAGCCTGGCCAACATGGTGAAACCCTGTCTCTACTAAAAGCACAAAATTAGCCAGGTGTGGTGGTGTGCACCTGTAATCCCAGCTACTCAGGAGGCTGAGGCAGGAGAGTCGCTTGAACCCGGCAGGCAGAGGTTGCAGTGAGCCAAGATCGCACCACCACACTCCAGCCTGGGTGACAAGAGTGAAACTCTGTCTCAAAAAAAAAAAAAAAGAGCAGGTATTCGACAGATCAGTGGGGTGGTCATACTGATAGTAGGGTTAACATTAATTGGTTGTACATTTCAAAATAACCACAAGAAAGCTGGTTGTGGTGGCTTATGCCTATAATCCCAGCACTTGGGAGGCCAAGGCAGGCAGATCACCTGAGGGCAGGAGTTCAAGATCAGCCTGGCCAACATGGCGAAACCCCATCTCTACTAAAAGTAAAAAAATTAGCTGGGCATGGTGGTGGGCCCCTGTGGTCCCAGCTACTCGGGAGGCTGAGGCAGGAGAATCGCTTGAACCCAGGAGGTGGAGATTATAGTGAGCCAAGACTGTGCCACTGCATTCCAGCCTGGGCAACAGAGCAAGATTCCATCTTAAAAAAAGAAAAACAACAACAACAACAACAACAACAACAAAATAGCTAGAAGAGATTAACTCAAATATTCCTAGCATAAAGAAAAGATAAATATTTAAGGTGATGAAAATTCCTATGTAATTATATGAATGTATCCTGTTAGCATATGCACCCTGAAAATATGTATATCTAATATGTATCAATATTTAAAAATAAATGTCAAATTGAAAAAAAGAGTTATCAGCCCATAAAAGGACATGGAATGGCCGGGTGTGGTGGCTCAGGTCTGTAATCCCAGCACTTTGGGAGGCTGAGGTGGGTGGGTCACGAGGGCAGGAGATCGAGACCACCCTGGCCAACATGGTGAAACCCTGTCTCTACTAAAAATACAAAAATTAGCCAGGTGTGGTGGCACGTGCTTGTAATCTCAGCTACTCGCGAAGCTGAGGCAGGAGAACGGCTTGAACATGGGAGGCGGAGGTTGCAGTTAGCCGAGATCACACCACTGCACTCCAGCCTGTGACACAGCGAGACTGAAAAAAAAAAAAGACTTGGAAGATTGTTAAATACGTATCGTTAAGTGAAGGGCACTAGGCTAACAGGCTGCATATGGTTCTGATTCTGATTTTATGACATACTGGAAGAGGTAAAACTATGGAGGCAGTAAAGAGACCAGTGATTGCCAGAAGTTCAGGTAGAAGTAGGAAGGGATGAAGAGGCTGAGCACAGAGAAATCTTAGGGCAGTGGAACAATTCTGTATGATACTGTAATGGTATCATACATATCATACATGACGTTATGTGTTTTTTAAAACCCATAGAACTGTACAACATAAAGAGTGAAGCCTAATGTAAACTATGAATGTTGGTTAATAATAATGTGTTCATACTGGTTCATCCATTGTAACAAAGGTACCACACCCATGCAAGATGTTAATAATTTAAAAAACTCTATGTGGGAAGGGGATAAACGGGAACTCTTGGTACTATCTGCTCAATATTTTGGTAAACCTAAAGCTGTTCTAAAAAAACCCAAAGCCAAGCGTAGTTTGAACCATGCTTGGCTTCTTGTATAACATACCATACACAGCAAGCATTTTTTTCTGTTCTTTGGCAAACTGTCATACTCCTTTCTAAGTCTGATCAGCTTCCAACATGTCATCTTTGTGCTTTCAATGTCATAAAATATCTCCCAGAGTCCCTTTAATGTGAAATTTTTTGCCTTCATTGCTTTCTTCAGGTCACTTTCATCCTTTCTGTCACACTACTTTCCTCGTTTATGTTGATCAGGCCACCTTCACTGAGTTCTTCTGGCTGTCTATAGTTTCTCTTGCGGTGGCAGTGTCAATGTTCCCATGGTCATGCATGTGGGGGAGGAGGTAAAGGGGAACTCCATGCTCACCTATTTCTTCTATAACCCCATTTATATTCTATTTGATTTTCACTTCCAGCATCATCACTTTTCATTGCTTTAGCGAACTTTTATCTTAGAGGCTAAATTGCCTGTTTCAATGATCCATTTTTGTAAAGTGTCACTTGGGTTTACCACTTGGAGACGAGGAGGAAACACAATGACATTTTTCGTTGTCTGCATGTGAACTGAGTAACAGATCTGCTTTGACCAGTCACTGGTAGACTTGGAAAGAAGGATGTGGATTATCAATAATCATCATATGCCTGTTATTTATGTATTGATTTGTAGACTGGAGAGATAGCTGCAAAGTTCGTATTTTATGCAATCACTTACAGTTAATACGCCATGGTAACAGAAATCTAAGCCATGATGGTGTGGCATTGGTGTATTTAACTAAACTGTGCTAACTGAAACGTGTACATATAGTAATTGTGCAAAGCACAAACTGTAGTTCTTTTATAAAATCCAGTCTACAAATTAGTCTTTTAGTTGGAACACCTAATCTATTTACATTTAATGTAATTACAGATATAGTTGAATTTATATCTATAATCTCACTGGTTTCTATTTAGTCCTTCTGTATATTTCTTTTTCTTACTTCTTTTGAGCTAATTCAATATTTTAAATCCCATTTTCCCCTTTGATTAACTTGTTATGCATTATTTTATAGTTATATTTTAATGGTTACCTAAATATTATAATATGTATTTTTGAACTTTTAAAGTCTTTTTTTATTTTATTATTATTATACTTTAAGTTTTAGGGTACATGTGCACAATGTGCAGGTTTGTTACATATGTATACATGTGCCATGTTGGTGTGCTGCACCCATTGACATTAGGTATATTTAGCATTAGGTATATCTCCTAATGCTATCCCTCCCCCCTCCCCCCACCCCACAACAGTCCCTGGTGTGTGATGTTCCCCTTCCTGTGTCCATGTGTTCTCATTGTTCAATTCCCACCTATGAGTGAGAACATGCAGTGTCTGTTTTTTTGTCCTTGCGATAGTTTGCTGAGAATGATGGTTTCCAGCTTCATCCATGTCCCTACAAAGGAGATGAACTCATCATTTTTTATGGCTGCATAGTATTCCATGGTGTATATGTGCCACATTTTCTTAATCCAGTCTATCATTGTTGGACATTTGGGTTGGTTCCAAGTCTTTGCTATTGTAAATAGTGCTGCAATAAACATACGTGTGCATGTGTCTTTATAGCAGCATGATTTATAATCCTCTGGGTATATACCCAGTAATGGGATGGCTGGGTCAAATGGTATTTCTAGTTCTAGATCCCTGAGGAATCACCACACTGACTTCCACAATGGTTGAACTAGTTCCACCAACAGTGTAAAAGTGTTCCTATTTCTCCACATCCTCTCCAGCACCTGTTGTTTCCTGACTTTTTAATGATTGCCATTCTAACTGGTGTGAGATGGTATCTCATTGTGGTTTTGATTTGCATTTCTCTGTTGGCCAGTGATGATGAGCATTTTTTCACGTGTTTTTTGGCTGCATAAATGTCTTCTTTTGAGAAGTGTCTGTTCATATCCTTTGCCCCACTTTTTGATGGGGTTGTTTTTTTCCTGTAAATTTGTTTGAGTTCATTGTAGATTCTGGATATTAGCCCTTTGTCAGATGAGTAGGTTGCAAAAATTTTCTCCCATTCTGTAGGTTGCCTGTTCACTCTGATGGTAGTTTCTTTTGCTGTGCAGAAGCTCTTTAGTTTAATTAGATCCCATTTGTCAATTTTGGCTTTTGTTGCCATTGCTTTTGGTGTTTTAGACATGAAGTCCTTGCCCATGCCTATGTCCTGAATGGTAATGCCTAGGTTTTCTTCTAGGGTTTTTATGGTTTTAGGTCTAACATGTAAGTCTTTAATCCATCTTGAATTAATTTTTGTATAAGGTGTAAGGAAGGGATCCAGTTTCAGCTTTCTACATATGGCTAGCCAGTTTTCCCAGCACCATTTATTAAATAGGGAATCCTTTCCCCATTGCTTGTTTTTGTCAGGTTTGTCAAAGATCAGATAGTTGTAGATATGCAGCATTATTTCTGAGGGCTCTGTTCTGTTCCATTGGTCTATATCTCTCTTTTGGTACCAGTACCATGCTGTCTTGGTTACTGTAGCCTTGTAGTATAGTTTGAAGTCAGGTAGTGTGATGCCTCCAGCTTTGTTCTTTTGGCTTAGGATTGACTTGGCAATGTGGGCTCTTTTTTGGTTCCATATGAACTTTAAAGTAGTTTTTTCCAATTCTGTGAAGAAAGCCATTGGTAGCTTGATGGGGATGGCATTGAATCTATAAATTACCTTGGGCAGTATGGCCATTTTCACGATATTGATTCTTCCTATCCATGAGCATGGAATGTTCTTCCATTTCTTTGTATCTTCTTTTATTTCATTGAGCAGTGGTTTGTAGTTCTCCTTGAAGAGGTCCTTCACATCCCTTGTAAGTTGGATTCCTAGGTATTTTATTCTCTTTGAAGGAATTGTGAATGGGAGTTCACTCATGATTTGGCTCTCTGTTTGTCTGTTATTGGTGTATAAGAATGCTTGTGATTTTTGCACATTGATTTTGTATCCTGAGACTTTGCTGAAGTTGCTTACCAGCTTAAGGAGATTTTGGGCTGAGACGATGGGGTTTTCTAGATATACAATCATGTCGTCTGCAAACAGGGACAATTTGACTTCCTGTTTTCCTAATTGAATGCCCTTTATTTCCTTCTCCTGCCTGATTGCCCTGGCCAGAACTTCCAACACTATGTTGAATAGGAGTGGTGAGAGAGGGCATCCCTGTCTTCTGCCAGTTTTCAAAGGGAATGCTTCCAGTTTTTGTCCATTCAGTATGATATTGGCTGTGGGTTTGTCATAGATAGCTCTTATTATTTTGAGATACTTCCCATCAATACCTAATTTATTGAGAATTTTTAGCATGAAGGGTTGTTGAATTTTGTCAAAGGCCTTTTCTGCATCTATTGAGATAATCATGTGGTTTTTGTCTTTGGTTCTGTTTATATGCTGGATTATGTTTATTGATTTGTGTATGTTGAACCAGCCTTGCATCCCAGGGATGAAGCCCACTTGATCATGGTGGATAAGCTTTTTGATGTGCTGCTGGATTGTTTGCCAGTATTTTATTGAGGATTTTTGCATCAATGTTCATCAAGGATATTGGTCTAAAATTCTCTTTTTTTGTTGTGTCTCTGCCAGGCTTTGGTATCAGGGTGATGCTGGCCTCATAAAATGAGTTAGGGAGGATTCCCTCTTTTTCTATTGATTGGAATAGTTTCAGAAGGAATGGTACCAGCTCCTTCTTGTACCTCTGGTAGAATTGGGCTGTGAATCCATCTGGTCCTGGACTTTTTTTGGTTGGTAAGCTATTAATTATTGCCTCAATTTCAGAGCCTGTTATTGGTCTATTCAGAGATTCAACTTCTTCCTGGTTTAGTCTTGGGAGGGTGTATGTGTCGAGGAATTCATCCATTTCTTCTAGATTTTCTAGTTTATTTGCGTAGAGGTGTTTATAGTATTCTCTGATGGTAGTTTGTATTTCTGTGGGATTGGTGGTGATATCCCCTTTGTCATTTTTTATTGCGTCTATTTGATTCTTCTCTCTTTTCTTCTTTATTAGTCTTGCTAGTGGTCTATCAATTTTGTTGATCTTTTCAAAAAACCAGCTCCTGGATTCATTGATTTTTTGAAGGGTTTTTTGTGTCTCTATTTCCTTCAGTTCTGCTCTGATCTTAGTTATGTCTTGCCTTCGGCTAGCTTTTGAATGTGTTTGCTCTTGCTTCTCTAGTTCTTTTAATTGTGATGTTAGGGTGTCAATTTTAGATCTTTCCTGCTTTCTCTTGTAGGCATTTAGTGCTATAAATTTCCCTCTACACACTGCTTTGAATGTGTCCCAGAGATTCTGGTATGTTGTGTCTTTGTTCTCGCTGGTTTCAAAGAACATCTTTGTTTCTGCCTTCATTTCATTATGTACTCAGTAGACATTCAGGAGCAGGTTGTTCAGTTTCCATGTGGTTGAGCGGTTTTGAGTGAGTTTCTTAATCCTGAGTTCTAGCTTGATTGCACTGTGGTCTGAGAGACAGTTTGTTATAATTTCTGTTCTTTTACATTTGCTGAGGAGTGCTTTACTTCCAACTATGTGGTCAATTTTGGAATAGGTGTGGTGTGGTGCTGAAAAAAATGTATATTCTGTTGATTTGGGGTGGAAAGTTCCGTAGATGTCTATTAGGTCCGCTTGGTGCAGAGCTGAGTTCAATTCCTGGATATCCTTGTTAACTTTCTATCTCATTGATCTGTCTAATGTTGACAGTGGGGTGTTAAAGTCTCCCATTATTATTGTGTGGGAGTCTAAGTCTCTTTGTAGGTCACTCAGGACTTGCTTTATGAATCTGGGTGCTCCTGTATTGGGTGCATATATATTTAGGATAGTTAGCTCTTCTTGTTGAATTGATCCCTTTACCATTATGTAATGGCCTTCTTTGTGTCTTTTGATCTTTGTTGGTTTAAAGTCTGTTTTATCGGAGACTAGGATTGCAACCCCTGCCTTTTTTTGTTTTCCATTTGCTTGGTAGATCTTCCTCCATCCCTTTATTTTGAGCCTATGTGTGTCTCTGCACGTGAGATGGGTTTCCTGAATACAGCACACTGATGGGTCTTGACTCTTTATCCAATTTGCCAGTCTGTGTCTTTTAATTGGAGCATTTAGCCCATTTACATTTAAGGTTAATATTGTTATGTGTGAATTTGATCCTGTCATTATGATGTTAGCTGGTTATTTTGCTCATTAGTTGATGCAGTTTCTTCCTAGCCTTGATGGTCTTTACAATTTGGCATGTTTTTGTAGTGGCTGGTACTGGTCATTCCTTTCTATGTTTAGTGCTTCCTTCAGGAGCTCTTGTAGGGCAGGACTGGTGGTGACAAAATCTCTCAGCATTTGCTTGTCTGTAAAGGATTTTATTTCTCCTTCACTTCTGAAGCTTAGTTTGGCTGGATATGAAATTCTGAGCTGAAAATTATTTTCTTTAAGAATGTTGAATATTGGCCCCCACTCTCTTCTGGCTTGTAGAGTTTCTGCCGAGAGATCCACTGTTAGTCTGATGGGCTTCCCTTTGTGGGTAACTCGACCTTTCTCTCTGGCTGCCCTTAACATTTTTTCCTTCATTTCAACTTTGGTGAATCTGACAATTATGTGTCTTGGAGTTGCTCTTCTTGAGGAGTATCTTTGTGGCATTCTCTGTATTTCCTGAATTTGAATGTCGGCCTGCCTTGCTAGATTGGGGAAGTTCTCCTTGATAATATCCTGCAGAGTGTTTTCCAACTTGGTTCCATTCTCCCCGTCACTTTCAGGTACACCAATCAGACATAGATTTGGTCTTTTCACATAGTCCCATATTTCTTGGAGGCTTTGTTCGTTTCTTTTTATTCTTTTTTCTCTAAACTTCTCTTCTCGCTTCATTTCATTAATTTTGTCTTCCATCACTGATACTCTTTCTTCCAGTTGATCGCATCGGCTACTGAGGCTTGTGCATTTGTCATGTAATTCTCTTGCCGTGGTTTTCAGCTCCATCAGGTCCTTTAAGGACTTCTCTGCATTGGTTATTCTAGTTAGCCATTCGTCTAACTTTTTTTTCAAGGTTTTTACCTTCTTTGCCATTGGTTTGAACTTCCTCCTTTAGCTCGGAGTAGTTTGATCTTCTGAAGCCTTCTTCTCTCAACTCGTCAAATTCATTCTCCGTCCAGCTTTGTTCCATTGCTGGTGAGGAGCTGCGTTCCTTTGGAGGAGGAGAGGCGCTCTGATTTTTAGAGTTTCCGGTTTTTCTGCTCTGTTTTTTCCCCATCTTTGTGGTTTTATCTACCTTTGGTCTTTGATGATGGTGACATACAGATGGGTTTTTGGTGTGGATGTCTTTTCTGTTTGTTAGTTTTCCTTCTAACAATCAGGACCCTCAGCTGCAGGTCTGTTGGAGTTTGCTGGAGGTCCACTACAGACCCTGTTTGCCTGGGTATCAGCAGCGGTGGCTGCAGAACAGCGGATATTGGTGAACTGCAAATGCTGCTGCCTGATTGTTCCTCTGGAAGTTTTGTCTCAGAGGAGTACCCAGCCATGTGAGGTGTCAGTCCGCCTCTACTGGGGGGTGCCTCCCAGTTAGGCTACTTGGGGGTCAGGGACCCACTTGAAGAGGCAGTCTGCCCGTTCTCAGATCTCAAGCTGCATGCTGGGAGAACCACTACTCTCTTCAAAGCTGTCAGACAGGGACATTTAAGTCTGCAGAGGTTACTGCTGCCTTTTGTTTGTCTATGCCCTGCCCCCAGAGGTGGAGCCTACAGAGGCAGGCAGGCCTCCTTGAGCTGTGGTGGGCTCCACCCAGTTTGAGCTTCCCAGCTGCTTTGTTTACCTACTCAAGCCTCGGCAATGGCAGACACCCCTCCCCCAGCCTCGCTGCCGCCTTGCAGTTTGATCTCAGACTGCTGTGCTAGCAATCAGCGAGACTCCGTGGGCGTAGGACCCTCTGAGCCAGGTGCGGGATATAATCTCCTGGTATGCCATTTGTTAAGCCCATTGGAAAAGCACAGTATTAGGGTGGGAGTGACCCGATATTCCAGATGACGTCTGTCACCCCTTTCTTTAACTAGGAAAGGGAATTCCCTGACCCCTTGCACTTCCCGGATGAGGTGATGCCTCGCCCTGATTTGGCTCATGCACGGTGCGCTGCACCCACTGTCCAGCACTCCCCAGTGAGATGAACCTGGTACCTCAGTTGGAAATGCAGAAATCACCCATCTTCTGCGTCGCTCATGCTGGGAGCTGTAGACTGGAGCTGTTCCTATTCGGCCATCTTGGCTCCACCCCTGAAACTACTTTTAAAGTCTAATATGAATTATGACTTCACTTTTCTAAAATAGCTATAAACTTAGAAATGTAAAATTTCACTTTACCCTCCTCTAACCTTTTACATTGTTATTATTGTTACATATTTTAGTTGCACACATAATTTAAATACCATATGATATTACTTTCTTTTCTTCTTTTTTTTTTTTAGATGGAGCCTTGCTCTGTTGCCCAGGCTGGAGTGCAGTGGCATGATCTTGGCTCACTGCAAGCTCTGCCTCCCAGGTTCACACCATTCTCCTGCCTCAGCCTCCTGAGGAGCCGGGACTACAGGCACCCGCCACCACACCTGGCTAATTTTTTGTATTTTTAGTAGAGACGGGGTTTCACCATGTTAGCCAGGATGTTCTCGATCTCCTGACCTCATGATCCGCCTGCCTCAGCCTCCCAAAGTGCTAGGATTACAGGCGTGAGCTACCACACCCAGCCTGATATTATTTTCATTGTTTTGTTCAGTTAATACTCATTTATATTTAGCCACATATTTACCTTTCTGGTGTTTGTCATGATTTTTGCATTTTCACATTTCCATCTGAGATCATTTTCCTTCTGGGAAGGAAAAGGGATTATAATTGTATTTTAAATGCAAAAGAAAACTGCTGGAAACTTTTAAGCAAGGGACCGACATAATCTAATATTTTAAAAGATCATGTTGGGGCCAGTGGTGATGGCTCATGCCTGTACTCCCAGCACTTTGAAAAGCTGAGGCAGACGGATTGTTTGAAGTGAGGAGTTCAAGACAAACCTGAGAAACATGGCAAGGCCTCGCTGCTACAAAAAAAATTTTAAAAATTATCTGGGCATGGTGGCATATGCCTGTGGTTCTAGCTACTTGGGAGGCTGAGGCAGGAGGATACATTGAGCTTAGGAGTTTGAGGGTGCAGTGAGCAATAATTGCATCACTGTACCCTAGCCTGGGTGACACAGTGAGCCCCCATCTCTTAAAAAAAAAAAAAAAAACTAAAAAGAAATCATGTTGGTTGCTGTGTTGAGAATGAATTGTACTTGAGAAAAATGGAAACTGGAAGATCAAATGGAAGACTATTGAATCATTCCAAGTAAGAAATTACAGCAGCTTGGCCAGACACGGTGCTCACGCCTGTAATCCCAGCACTTTGGCAGGCTGAGGCAGGTGGGTCACTTGAGATCAGGAGTTTGAGAACAGCCTGGCCAACATGGTGAAACCTTGTCTCTACTAAAAATACAAAAGTTAGCTGGGCATGGTGGTGGGCGCCTGTAATCCCAGATAGTTGGGAGGCTGAAGCAGAAGAATCGCTTGAACCCTGGAGGCGGAGGTTGCAGTGAGCTGAGATCGCACCATTGCACTCCAGCCTGGGTGACAAGAGCAAGACTGCATCTCAGAAAAAAGAAATTACATCAGCTTGGATGATGGTGATAGCAGTGGAGTTGGAAAGAAGTAAATGCATTTAGGATATGTTTTGTATAATAAGTGGAGTAGATATGACTTGTCATTGAATTAGATGTAGAGGGTATAAGGAAGAATCAACAATGACTAGAGTAACTGGGTAAACAATGGTGTTGCTTAACCAAAATGGTGAGTGGTGGGAGAGGAACATGTTTGGAGAGTGACTGAAAAAGGATTAAGAGGAAAAATAATGAATTATATTTTGGCTACATTTGGTTTGAGATTCTTCTTAATATGCAAATGACCCCAGTAGAAGTTGTATTTAAGATCCTGATGTCAAGGGAGATGTCTGGATTGGAAAAATGTATTTAGAAGTCACTCTGGTATAAACAGGAGTAGTCCAAGTTTTGAGGAGTCTGAAACGTACAATTCTGAGAGCCATCTTTTAAAAATGTAAATTATGAATAAAATTTAATACAAAAATGAATATCTAAAAGAGAAAACTAACCACAAAATAATTATAGAAGCCTTAGAGATTCAGGTTCTTTCTTCTGAAATCTCTTTAGGCAATTGGCCAGAAATGCTTTCTAATTGCTACTTGGCTACCCATCACTCACTAGTACATTCTGCCAGCACCTCTAACTATTCACAGAAGCCTATGCAAGCTTAATATTCATTAACGTCATGGTAATTTTGTAAATCTTCCTCTGAATACAAACATTTTGGGAAAGAGTTTGGCATTATATATTAAAGTTGAAGATATGAATACCCTGAAATCAAGAAATTTCATTCTTAGATAAGTATCTAACAGAAATGTGTATACACATGTAGCAGGATGCATGTACAAGAATGTTAGAGCAGTATTATTACAACCAAAAGTTTTAAACAACTCAAATGTCCCTCAGCAATTAAATACCATTAAATGATGGTAAGCTCATGCAAGGGAATACTATGCAGCAATTTAAATGAATGAATTACAGCAAAATGTCCTAGAAGAAAAAGAAAAAAGAAAAACATTTTGAAGAAATAATGCCCCTTACTTCCCAAAATTAATAAAAAAATTAATCTACGCATGCATTAAACTCGATGAAATTCAAGCAGAATAAACCAGGTAGGATAAATTCAAGCAGTAGAGATGCACAATTAGGCACATCATAAACTGTCGAAAGCTAAAGAAAGAGAATCTTGAAAGCAGGAACACAGAAGCTACTCACCACCTGCAAGGGAGTCTTCATAAGATTAACAGCTAATTGTTCATCAGAAACTGTGGAGTAAGGCAGTACAATGACATAGTCAAAGTACTGGAAGAAAAAAACCTGCCAACCAAGAATTCTATATATGGCAAAACTATCCCTCAAAAATTAAGAAGAAATTAATAAATTAACAATTGAATGAAAACAGATCTCCATTGTATGGATATACTACATTTTGTTTATCAATTCATTAGTCAATAGAAATTGGATTGTTTGTTGTTTCCACTTTTTGGCTATTATGACTAATACTGCTAGCATGTTAGCAATATTTGTGAAAAAGTGTTTGTGTCAATATATGTTTCTCTGGAAAATACTGTTTCTCTATACTGTCACAGGCAACACCTCTGACACCAGATGTGCAGGTTTTCTCACAACCACCAATTCTCTGACATCGAATGGATGTCCTACAATTCAATTCAATTCTGGCATTATCTTCCTAGAGTTAGTGTCAGATTCTATTGAGGTGGGCTGATCATGAGGTCAGGAGTTCGAGACCAGCCTGGCCAACATGGTGAAACCCCGTCTCTACTAAGAATACAAAAATTAGCAGGGCATGGTGGTAGGAGCCTGTAATCCCAGCTCCTCAGGAGGCTGAGGCAGGAGAATTGTTTGAACCTGGAAGATGGAGGTTGCAGTGAGTCGAGATCATGCCATTGTACTCCAGCCTGGGTGACAGAGCAAGACTCTGACTCAAAAAAAAAAAAAGAGCTGCATGCCACAAGACTTCCTCCACTTCAGATGCTAACTATAAGTCTTGGCCTCCCATATTGCTGACCAACGGGCTATAACTGGCAGTTCCAAATCTTCTCCTTGGGTTTAACGATTTGTTAGAATGGCTTACAGAACTCAGGGAAACACTTTACTTACATTTTACTGGTTTATTATAAAGGATATAGAGAAACAGCCGGATGAAGAGGCACATAAGGCAGGGCCAGGAAGGGTCCTGAGTGGAATTTCTGTCCATATAGAATTGAGGTGTGCCACCCTCCCAGCACCTAGATGCATCCATCAACCTGGAAGCTTGTTGAATCTCTTAGTTCAAGAGTTTTTATAGAGCTTAATCTCCAGCCCTGCCCCACTTCTCAAAGGTTAGTGATTAGGGCTGAAAGGTCCAATCCTCCAATCACTGGATCTTCCTGGTGAGAAGCCCCATCCTGAGGCTATCTAGGGTCCCACCATAAACCACCTCAATAATATAAATTCAAAAACAAAAGGGGCTCATTATGAAAAACAAAAAGCAGTCTGATCACATAGGAAATTTCAAGGGTTTTAGGAGCTCTGTGCCAGGAATGGGGAATAAAGACCAAGTATATTTCTAATTATACTGCAGTTTCCAATTATTTTAGGTATATAACTAGAAGTGGAATTGTTGGGTCATATTTACCATTTGTTTAACCTTTTGAGAAATTGACAGACACAAAAGGCCACATACTGTATGATTTCATTTATATAAAGATGTGCAGGCCAGGCACAGTGGCTCATGGGTGTAATCCCAGCACTTTGGGAGGCCGAGGATGAGGTCAGGATTTCGAGACCGGCCTGGCCAACATGGTAAAACCCCGTCTCCACTAAAAATACAAAAATTAGCCTGGTGTGGTGGCACACGCCTGTAATTGCAGCTACTTGGGAGGCTGAGGCACAAGAATCACTCGAACCTGGGAGGCGGAGGTTGTAGTGAGCTGAGATCGGGCCACTGCACTCCAGCCTGAGCAACACAGCGAGACTCTGTCTCAAAAAAAAAAAAATTCCAGAATAGACACACCTATTCCATAGAGAAAGAAAATAGGTTTCAGTAACTGCTGGTGGCTTGGGGGAGAGGTTAACGGGAGTGACTGCTAGTGGGTACAAGGTTTCTTTTTGAATTGAGGAAAATGTTCTGGAATTAAATAGTGATAATGATTGGACAACTCTGTGAGTTTACTAAACCCCACTGAATTGCACACTTTAGAGTGGTGAATTTTATAATATGTGAATGGTACTTCAACTTAAAAAAAGAAAAAGAGTATTAATGACCTTCACAAGTATCGTGCTGAGTCTGTCCCTGTCAAGGCTCCTATCGAGAAAATTTAAAGTTTGGCTTGGGGCTCCAAGTCCCATCTTCACCTGATGCACTTGTTAACCAGGATTTATTTAGTTCCTCTCTTCTCAGCATCAGAAACAGGGCCTGTGTCTGGTCATGGTCTGTCTCCTCCAAAGCCTTCACAGCAGACACGGAGCTTTGCTTCTGTGTGGTATATTCACTCCCTATCCCTGCTAAAGGAAGGCAGGGACTGGTTATTTCTTATGTATTTATTTATTTTTTTGAGACAGAGTTTCGCTCTGCCACCCAGGCTGGAGTGCAGTGGCTGCGATCTTGGCTCACTGCAACTTCCACCTCCCGGGTTCAAGTGATTCTCCTGCCTCAGCCTCCCAAAGTTGCTGGGATTACAAGCGTGCACCACCACTTCTGGCTAATTTTTGTATTTTTGGTAGAGACAGTGTTTCACCATGTTGGCCAGGCTGGTCTTGAACTCCTGACCTCAAGTGATCCTCCCACCTCAGCCTCCAAAAATGCTGGGATTACACCATGCCCAGCCATTTCTTATTTTATTGATTAATGAGTTGGTCCTTAGCATCTTCCAAAGATGACCAATATGTTTTCTAAAAATAACAGTACAAATCTAAGGATTTAAACATGTTTTAGATGTTTCAATGTATTTCAGTTCTTGTCTTCACTGATGCTCACATTGCCCATCTTTGGCTAGCAGACACTCATTCAGCAGTCCTATTGACACAAATCTGTTCATCTTTGATGGCTTTCTTGTTTTTGAAATGCCTGACCTGAAATAAAACATTGCTCCAAGAAGTCCTGATTCTGTTTAAGGAAATGACATTTAGAGACCACAATGTGGGTATCAGGGGTGTCATTGCTACTGGGCTGGTCATTATTTCTTAGACTTTTTCTTTTCAGTGGAAAGAGCTAAGAATGTTTTCTGTTTGTTTGATTTTTTTAAAAGAGACAGAGTCTTACACTGTTGCTCAAGCTGGAGTGCAGTGATGCAATATAGTTCACTGTAGCCTTGAACTACTTGGCTCAAGGGATCCTTCTGCCTTAGCCTTCCAAGTGGCTAGGACTACAGGTGCATGCCACCATGCCTGACTAATTTTTTATTTTTTGTAGTGTTGGGATCTTGCTATGTTGCCAAGGCTGGTCTCAAACCCCTGTCCTCAAGCAATCCTTCTTTGGCCTCTCAAAATATTGGGATTATTGGTGTAAACCACCAAACCCAGCTGGCTAAGAACATTTTAAAGAAAAAAATAAATGAGTTCAAACTGAACTTTGCAATTCAAATTGAGGACTGCTTACAACCTTATTGATTTTTTTTTTGAAACGGAGTTTTGCTCTTGTTGCCCAGGCTGGAGTGCAGTGGTGGGATCTCTGCTCACTGCAAACTCTGCCTCCCAGGTTCAAGCTATTCTCCTGCCTCCTGAGTAGCTTGGATTACAGGTGCCAGCCACCACTCCCAGCTAATTTTTTGTATTTTTAGTAGAGATGGGGTTTCATCATGTTGGCCAGGCTGGTCTCAAACTCCTGACCTGAGATGATCCACTTGCCTTGGCCTCCCAAGTTGCTGGGATTACAGGCGTGAGCCACTGCACCCGGCAACCTTATTGATCTTATGCCTACATTTCTTTTTTAAAAATGTTTTAAAAATTATTTGATTTATTGTACAATAACAATATTAATGTTATCAACAATATGATTTCTGAAAAGTTGAATTTTTTTGTTTGGCTCTATCATTAGGGCGTATCTAACTAGAGACAGATCATCAAATTATCGTGTTTTACAGTCTGTTGGTATAATATCTGTGTAGTTATGCTATCAACTGGGTGCAGAAGTTTAATTTTACTTTTGGATATTAAGAATTATTTTATTAATTCATTTATTAATTTCATTTTAAATTATGAAAAATATGTACACTCTTCCAAAGTCAGTTCTCCAAAACAGTATATTCAAAGAAGTCTATCTTCTTATTTTTCTTTCTTTTTTAAATGATGATAATGATTATTACCCAGACTGCTCATCTGCAAGGAAGAAGTCTCTCTTCTATCCCTGTTCCTTCCACTCAGCTCCTCATTCTCCTATAAACAATAGTATAGTTTATTAATTTTTTAGTAGAGACAGTGTTTAATGTATTTTTAGTAGAAAAATACATTGTTTTTATTTTAATATTATGAAATACACACATGTATATATTGGTACCTCCTTTCTTTTTAAAAACTTAAATATAGCATATATGATGACCTCATCTAACTTTTCACATTTTAACAACCATGACTTTTTTTTTTTGAGACAGGGTCTCACTCTGATGCCCAGGTTTTGCTCTGTCGCATTCTCTGGAGTGCAGTGGCGGGATCTCAGCTCACAGCAGCCTCAACCTCCTTGGCTCAAGAAATCCTCCTACCTCAGCCTCCCAAGTAGCTGGGACCACAGGCGTGTGCCACCAAGCCTGGCTAATTTTTGTATACATACATACATATATATAATACATACATATATATAATATATATACATATATAAAATATATATATACATATATAAAATATATATACATATATAAATATATATACATATATAAAATATATACATATATAAAATATATATACATATATAAATATATATACATATATAAAATATATATACATATATAAAAATATATATACATATATATATTTGGTAGAAATGGGGTTTTGCCACGTTGGCCACGCTGGTCTCAAACTCTTGGACTCAAGCTATCTCCTGCTTCGGCCTCCTAAAGTTTTGGGATTACAGGCGTGAGGCACTGTCCATGGTCAATAATGACTTTTAATATCTTACTATACATAGAAGAAGTTAGTTTTTCGATTGCTCTGTAGCGGGAGACAGAAAAAGGAAATGTCGGAGATGCTGCCATTCCAGAGCGGGGGGACCTTGGGAGGGAGGCCTAGGAGGTCACGATTCTGGGCTGCACTGGCTTAATGAGCAGGGAGGTCAAGCAGCCTGGAAAGGTGTGGGATTCACTCCAGGGGTCTGGCCGAGTGGTTCCAAGCCAGGCAGTTCGTTTTCCTCTAATCCAGTCTCTCCAGTTTAGTTGTGTCTGTTATCCTTCAGCCCCATCTCCCCTCCCCTGGGGACGAAGGGGAAAAGAGTGAGGAGGCATTGCCCAGGCCCCTGGTACCTGAGGTGGAGGGAGGGAAGCCGGCCTTGTGCGGTCTTCCCGCGCCCCTCCTCTCCATCTAACCGTGGAACCTCCCTGCTCGGGAGCCCACTCCCCTGGAGGGCCGAGGGCTTCTTAGGCCAGAACATCAGGAGGCTGGATAAATGGGAATCATCTCCTTCCAGTCGCAGCAAAGAGAATTTACTTGCGTAGGACCCTAGGCATTTCCTACGGGAAAAGAAGTGAAGACACACGCCCGAGCCAGGCTGCACCGCCCGCTCTACAGAAGGGGTGGTGCTCTCCGTGACCCCTCCCAACCCTCCCTACCCCGGAATGGCCTGCACGAGGTAAGCCAGGCTGCCTGGACAAGAAGTGGTTTCTATCTGTGTATGCTGTCAGAGACTATTGTCAAGCCTAGTCTCTGCTGAGGAAATTGTTCTTTTAAAAGAAACTTTTTTTTTTCTTTCAAAAGATGTGCTTTATAGTAGTGTGAAGTAACTGTCGAATGAGTATCATGATACTGAGTAAATACGGCAGCATCATGTTTAACGATAACAACAGACACTTATTTAGCATCCACTGTGGGCTGCGCACGGGCACTTTATATACACCATCTGATTCAATCATTAGCGTTATGAGTTTCCTTTCACCTGTGAGGATAGGGAGGCCCAGGGAGTTAAACAGATTGCTTACAGTCTTTCATTTGCCAGTAGCTGTGCTAAGATCCAAAAATTTTTTTTCCTATCTTTCCTCCCTCCCTGCCTGCCTCCCTCCTCCCTGCTTTCCTTCCTTCATTTTGTTTTTGAACACCCAAAGCCCTTATTTCTGACATCAAACTCCTCCTGCCTTTGATGAGAACTCTGAAGAGTGTCAGGTAAGAAGTTGATCTGAGAAGTAACCGTAAATAAGAGTTTCCAGTTGAATGGGAAGAACTCGGGCAGTTAGTAACCTACCTCACCTTTCTGTTCCTTGAATTTTTCGGGTGAAGGACTATAGGAAAACATGTTCCCCAAACTGGGATCTTTACTGGATGCACCAACCTCTTTTCCCACAAGGGGTCAGTAAAATCCCCTTAGTGAGTAGAATGAAGCCCTGCTCCTCCCTGGCTTAGCGTTGGGGCAATGAGGATCATTGCATTGGTGAATGGACCTCTGACCTTTACACGTTCTCCTCTCCATCACCTGGCTTTACTCAAGCTGAATTCATCCAGCGCTTGTACTCCATCCTCATGCTACCATGTGGTGGGAAACAAAGGGACAGAGAGCTCCAATTCATTCTTTTTTTTTTTCCCCCTTAGGGTTTGGGTCTTGCTTTTTTGCCCAGGCTGGCATGCAGTGGCATGATTATGGCTCACTGCAGCCTCAAACTCCTGGGATCAAGTGATTCTCCTGCCACCACCTCCCAAAGTGCTGGGATTCCAGGTGCGAACCACCGTGCCCAGCCCTAATTTATTCTTTACTTTTAGTTTAGAGTGGTGTTTCAGTTAAAAATTGCTGTACATAAAATATAATCACAAAAGATTTCTCAAAATTCTGTATCTTGCAATTATTGTAACTGAATAAGGGTTTAGAACAAGAGAGGACATGTCTAAGTCTAATAATAACATAGTGAATATTTATGAAGTGTTATGAAGTGGCACTTTCTAAGTGTCTTATAAATGATAGAAACTGTGGGTCATGCTTTACGTGGCATTTGAACTCTGGCTTTCTGGCCCCAGAGTTCCTGGCCCCTAAGCATCATAACATACTGCCTGTCTACCACAGAAACAAAAATCAGTGTTTTCCATGGTCCTGGCAAGGATGATTATCAGTTCTATAAGTTAATATGGACATCAGGAGGTGGATCAAGGTTTTGTGAGGCCCAGAGCGTATATAATTTGGGTGTCCTCTTTAGGAAGATAACAGAAAATGACAAATACAAATGTATATGTGAAAATAAATTTTTATTTAGAATGAGAAAATAAATCACAACAGATCACAATTAGAGAAAAGACTACAAATGTCTCCAAATCCAGAAAAAATGCACATTTTTATTACTGAGCCCCCTAATGTATCTAATACTTCTTTCCCCCATATCTTTAGCTTTACACTCTTTGATTGTCTTTCAATGTGTCTGCAATTTTCTACAATCATTTTTAATAGAGAAAATAGAAATATAATTCAGCTGTTCCTGTTAGCTTGGTTGCTTGGTAATTATTATTGATGACTGGGATGCATAACACATAGGATTTCACACATGACTATAACTTGCTGTTTGTAGTGCTTCTGCAGTTTTATCCCATACCTATAGAGAAATTCTGAAAATTGTATTTCGTGTGATCCCCTTCAAAAAGAAAAAGAGCAAAGTTTGTTCATAATTGTGTGTGCTGTATTATCAGGTATATTCTTTTCTTTTTTTTTTTTTTTTTTGAGATGGAGTCTCGCTCTGTCACCCAGGCTGGAGTGCAGTGGCACGATCTCAGCTCACTACAAGCTTCGCTGCCTGGGTTCACGCCATTCTCCTGCCTCAGCCTCCCGAGTAGCTGGGACTACAGGTGCCCACCACCACGCCCGGCTAATTTTTGGTATTTTTAGTAGAGATGGGGTTTCACCATGTTAGCCAGAATGGTCTTGATCTCCTGACCTCATGATCTGCCTGCCTCGGCCTCCCAAAGTGCTGGGATTACAGGCGTGAGCCACCGCGCCTGGCCAACATATTCTTCACAGGAGAGAAATTCCATTTTGATTAGTTTTTTCTTTTAATTTATTTTTTAAATAGATATGAGGCCTCACTATACTGCCCAGTGTGGTATTAAACTCCTGGGCTCAAGTGATCCACCTGTCTCGGCCTCCCAAAGTGCTGGGATTACAGGTATGAGTCACCATATTCCACCATTGACTAGTAGTTGTTAATGGAACTTTTGGCTTATCATTTTCCATGTCTGACAGTTGGAAGACTTTTTCACAGACCACCTTCTGGCTTGATTCATTTCAAACCATCTTTTTCCTCCACAATCTATGTACTTCTCATGCCAGATGCCACAGGACACAGTGTATAGGGATAGCCCTGGTTCTTCCCATCATAACACTAGGCAGGGAGTGAGATGAGGGTGCTCCTAAGATGGCTTGGTAATAAGTAGTAAGTGAAGAATTCACAGAAGTAATTGCAAGACACATAAATGTATCCAACAAAACCCCAAATAAATGTACCCTCAATGCACTCTCATCTGCCTCAATGTACCCTCAGGTATGCCCATGGCTGGTCCATCTGGCATAGGGGAAGAGTGAAGAAAGGAAAGTGAGAGTAGAAACAGAAAATAGTCATAACTGATGGCAGTTAAATATATTATTTTTGGCCGGGTGTGGTGGCTCACACCTGTATTCCCAGCACTTTAGGAATACAGCCGAGTCAGGAGGATCCCTTGAGCCTAGGAGTTTGAGACCAGCCTGGGCAATACAGTGAGACCCCATCTAATAATTAGCCAGGCATTGTCGTGTGTGCCTATAGTTCCAGCTACTTGGGAGGATGAGGCAGGAGGACTGCTCAAGCCCAGGAGGTTGAGGCTGCAGTGAGCTGAGATTGTGCCACTGCACTCCAGTGTGGATGACAGAGTAAGACCCTGTCTCGAAAAAGAAAAGAAAAAGAAAAGACAATGTAATCATGCTAATGTGAAAACACTGCTGAACCCTCTCCAAGCCTTGGAGGGCCTGTGCAAATGACGGCCCTGCAGCCTAAGCTGCATTAGCTTTAGGGTCAGTACCTGTGTGGAACATCCTTAGAGACCTAACTCACCCACCAGCCTAAGGCAGCTCCAGGGGAGTGCCAGCAGACAGCAGAGCAATGATCCCACACCCATGGCAAACAAGGACGTGTTGTCCATCCACTAACAGGACCTCACCACCTGCAGGCGGGCAGATCCCAAGGTTTCCTGATATTCCCTACTGCTGCAGTCTCTGCTTGGGACAAAGTGCATTGCTTTCACCATGAGTCACTGTGCCAGTAAAAAAGGTTAGGGGACATTCATGTCACAAAAGCAAGTGCTCAACTGGGACCTGAGAAGAGACAGTCTTCTTGGGTCACAACTCTCCACTTTCTCCAGGTGATATGGTTTGGCTGTGTCCCCACCCAAATCTCATGTGAATTGTAATTCCAGTGTTGGGGGAGGGACCTGGTGGAAGGCGATTGGATCATGGGGGTGGGTTTCTCCCTTGCTGTTCTCGGGGTATGAGTGAGTTCTCACGAGATCTGGTTGCTTAAAAGTGTGTGGCACTTCCTTCTTCGTGCACTCTCTCCCATGCTCTGCCATGATAGGACGTGCTTGCTTCCTGTTCACCTTCCGCCATGATTGTAAGTTTCCTGAGGCCTTCCAGCCATGCTTCCTGTGCAGCCTGTGGAACTGTGAGTCAATTAAACCTCTTTTCTTCATAAATTACCCAGTCTCGGGTAGTTCTTTATAGCAGTGTGAGAACGGACTAACACACCAGGGCTCGGGGATGACGAAAGCTTTGCTCATGCTCTTCCCTTTCTAAATCTTCCCCATCCAGTGCACATCCCCATTCTGACTCCCAGCCATGAAACCTTCCCAGCAGCTCCGAGGCCCATGGATCTCTCCTGCATCTGAGCTTTTACAAGATTTTAAAAAAAAAAAGAAAGAAAAAGAAATTCTGAAACACATATTTGTTAAGCACCCATTCTGGGCTAGCCTGCAGTTAAATCTTACTAAATTGCTTACAAAGCATTTTGCGTAAGTAGATCTCTGTTTAGTCAGATTATAAACAAATTGGTGACAGGGACCAGAATTTCTTGCTGGCCGATCCCAGTTCTGGGCTTGTCAGCACTGAATAAATACTGACTTGATTGATGTAGCTTTGTCTCCTCTCTGAGGACCAAAGCTCTTGGCAGCTTCCTCCTAAGTAGGCTGGGGACTCCCTAAGTGGGTGGAGAAGGTAGGGTTATCTCCTGCAGAAATTCTAATGGAGTTTCCCCAAATCTTGCTAATGGGTTCTTGGACACTCTGCAGCCTGTAGTGGAAGCAACTTTTCTTCTTCAGTAAACTGATTAGAAATTTGGATTTTTAACCAAAGTAGAAGTCTAAATCTAATTTACTGACCCCCTTCAACCCCACCCCAAATTCCTTACTTTGTGAGGTAGCAAGGTTTGAGAATGTTTGGATCAAACTGAGTATCCCATAATGCAAGCAGGCATGGAGCCTCCTGGCTGGTTTTACCTTCACTTGTCTTGCTCCCGTTCTGGGGGGCAGTACAGAGAAGGGGAAAGATCAGGCTTGAGTCTTCCTCAACCTAGATTCAGTCAATACTGGCTCTTCCCCCACAAGCTGTGTGAGACCTTGGCCTAAGTCATGTCACCCTCTCAGCCTTGCTTTCCTCTGCTGGAAACAGGGGGTGTCACAGAACCTGCCACATTTAGTGGCTGCGGGATTTATTTTGTAAGGATTCAGGAGGACAGTGAGGGTGCGGCTGATGAGTTTGTTCCCCGTTTGTGCAGGTTCTCTTCTCTGGCTCCCAAAGCCGGTAGGTTTATTTCATCTCAACAAATGCTTGAAGCAAACACAAGCATTTGTTCCTACCCTAAGCTTCAGAGCTCTTAAACTTTCTTTTTTGAGGCAGGGTCACCCAGGCTGTGGTGCAGGGACATGATCACAGATCCCTGCAGCCTCCAAACCCTGGGCTCAAGTGATCCTCCCACTTCAGCCTCCCAAGCAGCTGGGACTACAGGCATGTGCCAGCACACCTGGCTAATTTTAAAATATATATATATATATATATATATATATACATACATATATTTTGTAGAGATGGGGTCTCACTATGTTGCCTATGCTGGTCTTGAACTCCTGGGCTCAAGCAATCCTCCCGCCTCACTCTCCCAAAGTGTTGGGATTACACACATGAGCCACCATGCCCAGCCATATTTTCTTGTTTATTATTTGTCTCCCCCAACTGGAACACACATCCTGTGAGACTAGGGGTTCTGTCTCTTTTGTATACTCTTGTATTTTCAGTGCTCAGAAGGGTGTCTGGCACATGGTGGTAGGCATTCATTAAATATGTGTTAAACATTGGACTAGGTGAAATAACATGAAATTTATGAAATTCCTATCATAAATCAAAGGGACCATGTAAAAGTGGGTTGCTACCCATGCAACAATAGCTAACAATTATTATTTGCTACAGCTAATTATTGTTGTGTTAAGGGTTTACCATACATTATTATCTCATTGAATCCTCATAACACCAATGAGAGAAAGACCTATTATTTGTCATTTTATCTATTGATATTTGTTTATTTGTCTATTTCTATTCTTATTTTCGAGACAGGGTCTTGCTCTGTCACACAGGCTAGAATGCAGTGGCATGATCATAGCTCACTGCAGCCTCGACCTCCTGGGCTCAAGTGATCCTCCTGCCTCAGCCTCCCATGTAGCTGGGACCACAGGTGTGCACCACCGTGCTCGGCTAATTTTTTTATTTTCTGTAGAGGTGGAGTCTCACTGTGTTGCTCAGACTGGTCTCAAACTCCTGGGCTCAAGCAGTCCTCCCACCTTGGCTTCCCAAAATGCTGGGATTGTAGGTGAGAGCCACTGTGCCAGCTGATACTTATTATTTTTAGGAAAAGAAATTATTTTTATAGTAACTAAGGTGCCAATGAGAAAGACTGAAAATAGAATTAGCTGGTTAGAATGTTGCAAACCTTGGCCAGCTCTGCAATCCCAGAGCTTTGGGAGGTGGAGGTGGAGGTGGAGGTGGGAGGATCACTTGAGCCTGGGAGATGGAAGCTGCAGTGAGCTGTGATCATGCCACTGCACTCCAGCCTGGGCAACAGAGCAAGATCCTGTCAAGAAAGAAAGAGAGAGAGAGAAAGAAAGAGTGACTTGTCATTTTTTTAAAAATGGCACTGCGGTGTCAGCATTGTGTCTGTTTCCCCAAGCCTTCTTCTATGAACGAGGCTGGGCTGGGCGTGAGGACAAGATGTTGTGTAACATGAATGGTCCCCTTGCAAATATGCTGGCCTCTTGTTCACTCATCTCCCTCTCCTCCTAATCTTCTAATAACTTTATTACTGGGAAAAAGGCCAACTAGGGAAAACCCCACTGGCGGCCTGAGGATTCTTGATCTGAAGGGAGCCTTCGAGATCACGGGGCCTGCCTCCTGCCTTTGGTATGGGAAGAAATTCAGCCCTCAGGAAGGCAGTCTCCAGATGGGACGACATTTCTTCAATTAACCAAACTCCTTGTCCAAAATCAGATGAACCATGCTCTTCATCTGTGTAACCTGAACTTCGTAAGCTACTCGATGACTGTAAGGGCTGAGGGGCCATGCTACCTCTATTTTAGCTGACCTTTTTCTGCAAGGCTCACCCAGGTATTTTACTTGGCTCCTTTTAAAAAATATCTGGAATCCTATTATTTTCTTGAGTGATACATGGGTGTCTGTTCTGATGACAGCAAAATCATAGCATTCTTGGTTAAATGAAGTGATGGAGTTTCACCGTGCAGTATAACGGCACCTCTTCCAAAATCCTGCTGCCAGAATCTATTATCATGAGTCAGAAATCCCAGCCTGGTGTGGAAACCAGTTTTAAAAAGATTTGTAAGCAGCAGATAAGACGGCTTTGTTCAGGAGAGGGGCACATCTTCTTTCTCATTTGTGAATTATAGCAAGAAGGGCAAAGAGGAAGAGTGAAGAGAAAGGCCTCAAATTACCTTTTTCCTTCTTCATTTTTATTAGCTCAAGAAGTATTGTTTCATTTCAAAACGTGTGCCTGCTATTGTTTTTGCTGAATAAATGAAAGCAATGATAAAATGTCTCTTATGTCTTTCCAGGATTCTCTCTGATTGTCAGGAGCAGGAAAAGATCTGAATTTCCCATGAAATGCCAGTGTCAGCATAACATGGTGGTACCACACAGTGCCACTCTGTCAGGCATATCCTGGGCCTCTCACAAAAATATTATTTTTAAAAGATATTCAGAATGCTTCTGGTGCCAAGTAGGTGCAGCCTGGATACTCTGTGATGATGATGAACAGCCTTCTAAGTGTGTGTACTGAGTTTAAGAAACATAACACCACAGCACATAAAATCCCGTGCCAGATCTCACACAGCTGCCAAATCACATCTGCCTCTATCTCTCTGGATGATCCTTCTCCAAAATCAAGGCCTGGCACCTTGCCCTGAACATCAGCCAACTGGACATTAGCAGACCAGGACGGAGAGGGAAATCCAGTTATGTTCCCCTATAAATCTCAACCAAAGCCAAACCTTGATTGTCAGTGTTTGTGGGCAGTGGAGGAAGGGTGCCCTGGGGAGTGAGTAGGTGGAATTTGCAGATAGACTCAAATCTTATATTTTGCATTATTGAACAAAAAATACATTGTTTCTACCTTCTCTGCTTTTGAACACATTGATGAAAAGGGCTAATACATAACAACACTTTTTTATCTTACTGAAAGTTGACTTTCTGGGTGAGGGGCTCATGAATGAGAAGTGAAATGGTCAAAAGAGGGGTATCCAAGTAGAGCTGAAAAAGCAGGGGGGCCGAAGAGTTCTCTGATGAAGAAAATGAATCCCTGGATAACTGAGAGTTGACTATAGAACTGGTTTCTTTTATAATTACTCCAAAGTCAGCTTCTACCAGGCAAAGGGTGTAAGCCAGCTTCAGAGATGAAATTCGTATCCAGAGGTTCAAGTTAATATTTAAGTGCCTCCAGAATTGGAAAAAACTACTTTAAAGTTCATATGGAACCAAAAAAGAGCCCGCATCGCCAAGTCAATCCTAAGCCAAAAGTCTGGAGGCATCACACTACCTGACTTCAAACTATACTACAAGGCTACAGTAACCAAAATAGCATGGTACTGGTACCAAAACAGAGACATAGATCAATGGAACAGAACAGAGCCATCAGAAATAATGCCACATATCTACAACTATCTGATCTTTGACAAACCTGAGAAAAACAAGAAATGGGGAAAGGATTCCCTATTTAATAAATGGTGCTGGGAAAACTGGCTAGCCATATGTAGAAAGCTGAAACTGGATCCCTTCCTTACACCTTATACAAAAATCAATTCAAGATGGATTAAAGACTTACATGTAAGACCTAAAACCATAAAAACCCTAGAAGAAAGCCTAGGCATTACCATTCAGGACATAGGCATGGGCAAGGACTTCATGTCTAAAACACCAAAAGCAATGGCAACAAAAGCCAAAATTGACAAATGGGATCTAATTAAATTAAAGAGCTTCTGCACAGCAAAGGAAACTACCATCAGAGTGAACAGGCAACCTACAAAATGGGAGAAAATTTTCGCAACCTACTCATCTGACAAAGGGCTAATATCCAGAATGTACAATGAACTCAAACAAATTTACAAGAAAAAAACAAACAACCCCATCAAAAAGTGGGCGAAGGACATGAACAGACACTTCTCAAAAGAAGACATTTATGCAGCCAAAAAACACATGAAAAAATGCTCACCATCACTGGCCATCAGAGAAATGCAAATCAAAACCACAATGAGATACCATCTCACACCAGTTAGAATGGCAATCATTAAAAAGTCAGGAAGCAACAGGTGCTGGAGAGGATGTGGAGAAATAGGAACACTTTTACACTGTTGGTGGGACTGTAAACTAGTTCAACCCTTGTGGAAGTCAGTGTGGTGATTCCTCAGGGATCTAGAACTAGAAATTCCATTCGACCCAGCCATCCCATTACTGGGTATATACCCAAAGGACTATAAATCATGCTGCTATAAAGACACACGCACATGTATGTTTATTGCAGCATTATTCACAATAGCAAAGACTTGGAACTAACCCAAATGTCCAACAATGATAGACTGGATTAAGAAAATGTGGCACATATACACCATGGAATACTATGCAGCCATAAAAAATGATGAGTTCATGTCCTTTGTAGGGACATGGATGAAATTGGAAATCATCATTCTCAGTAAACTATCGCAAGAACAAAAAACCAAACACCACATATTCTCACTCATAGGTGGGAATTGAACAATGAGAACACATGGACACAGGAAGGGGAACATCACACTTCGGGGACTGTTGTGGGGTGGGGGGAGGGGGGAGGGATAGCATTGGGAGATATACCTAATGCTAGATGACGAGTTGGTGGGTGCAGCGCACCAGCATGGCACATGTGTACATATGTAACTTACCTGCACGTTGCGCACATCTACCATAGAGCCTAAAGTATAATAATAATAATAATAAAAAGAAAAAAAAAATTAAAAAAAAATATTTAAGTGCCTCAGGCCAGGTGCAGTGGCTCACACCAGTAATCCCAGCAATTTGGGAGGTTAAGGCGGGTGGATCATCTGAGGTTAGGAGTTCAAGACCAGCCTGGCCAACATGGTGAAACCCCGTATCTACTAAAAAATACAAAATTTAGCTGGACGTGGGGGCGGGTACCTGTAATCCCAGCTACTCAGGAGGCTGAGGCAGGGAGAATTTCTTGAACCCAGGAGGCGGAGGTTGCAGTGAGCTGAGATAGCACCACTGCTCTCCAGCCTGGGCTACAAAGCGAGACTCCATCTCAAAAAAAATTAACTGCCTCAGCTTAGATACCTTAATCCTTAAGTAAGGAATTGCGTATTTAAAAGGCAAATACTATATACATATGTGTAAGTAAATGCCCAGAACATGGCCTGGCGGGACAAACACCAAATAGCTGACAGGAGTTACATCTGGGAAGAAAGGTGAGGCTGGTTAGGGGTAGGGGTGGGAGGGGGCAAAAGAGGGTGCTTTCAAAAATAAAAAAAAAATTATAATTATTATTTTTTTAAGAGACAGGATCTCACTCTGTCACCCAGGCTGGAGTGTAGTGGCACAATCATAGTTCACTCCTGGCTTGAGCTCCTAGGCTCAAGTGATCCTGTTGCCTCAGCCTCTTAAGTAGCTGGGACTACAGGTGTGCACCGCCACACCTGGCTAATTTTTTTTTTTTTTTTAGTTTTTATTTTTTGTAGAGATAGGGTCTCAGTATGTTGCCCAGGCTGGTCTTGAACTCCTCGTCTCAAGTGATTCTCCCGCCTTGGCCTCCCAAAGTTGGGATTATAGGTGTGAGCCACCGTGCCTGGCCTGTTTAAATTTTCAAATAAGAAAGTATTCATGTAAGAAAGATTTTGACAATTTGTTATGAAAGTGAGGTATCTTGAATGGAAACTTCTAGAGGGCTGGATGTTTCCTGTATACCCAAGTCCTAGGCACGTCAATATACATGCGCTGACCCAATCTGAAAGCACACTTTAGAAGTTTCTTTTTGCAATTATATTTGCCTAGCTGGTATAATTTTATTTGCTGAGAAATCATTTGCAGTATCATTTGTGATTTGACATTTACGGAATTCTTATTTCCTGATAGTGCTTTTAGTTTACTTTCTGTTGCATTAGTCTTGAAAAGTACATATATAGGCTTTTCTTTTTTTTAATGTGTAAATAATTATGACAAAAAGATGAAAAAGATCTTTTCGAGGTCTTATGTAACTACAATTAGTTAGCAAAGAGTAGAAATTATTGCTTATGCCTTTACCTTTTCCCTAATGCCTTCCTTCCTGAACTGACTCAATGATTGCAGTAGTGTCTGACTGGATCTCCCTAAGTTGTTTGTTTCCTAAATGTTTGGGAATTTTAAAGTGACACCTCTTCACTAGTCAGGACTGGGGATGGATGACTAGGGAGGTGGGTCTTTCCTTTCTTCCAGTTTCTTTTGAGAAAGTTTCCCTGTGAGCTCCTCAGGGTTCCTCCACCAGAGACTGACTCAGGGCCTAGCTACGTGTACAACTATTAGGATGATTCTTGGGATGGGGCAACATGGGCGACACGGGTGACAGAGGGTGACAATATTCAGGAAAATGACTTCCGCCGAGGAGGATCTTAGAACCTGTTGAATTTTTGGAGGGGCAAATTGATATGTCTCATTTCTTAACAACGTGGGTGTTGCTTTTCTCTCTTACCCAGCTCAGACTTCATAAATTCTGAGAAAGGACAACGATTCTTATGAAGTGAGAGGAAACTGAGTTGATATGTTTTCCTCTCAACTAAGTAGCCTATGTTTTCTTTTCAATATGAATTAGGGTCTGGAATAATATGACAGTAATTATAATATGCAGAAGAGATTATGCCAGTCAAATGAAGATTCATTTTCCCCTTCTTTCTTTATTCTTTTTGTTGTTGTTGTTATTGCTGCCCCATTGGAGAAGAGGAGAAAAATCTCAACAGAGAGGCTTTGACAGGTACAGTATAACTTATCAGGCTTTAAAGGAACTAGCTGAGGTTAGCCTCAGTTCAGATATGTCAGAGCTGTCAGAGGCCAGCCCCGAAATCTGTAAGACATTACAGACTGAAAACTCAGCGAGGACGGCTGAAGGGCTCAGTGGGAATTCCAACACACACATGAGCCTGGAGTGTCTCCATGCCTCGACCTGACCCTGGATAATACTTGGAGTTTGCTTCTTGTTGTTGTTGTTGTTGTTGTTGCAGGATTACTAAGTTCTTTGGGTTTTGGTTCTTTGGCTCCTGAAATTGGTCCATCACACTTGGGGAACAATTCATCATTGTGTAGGGGGAGTGAGGATGGCCTCTGTGGACAGTCCACCCCGGGCAGCTTGAGTGTCAGGGCTTAGCAAGCAGAGCCAACGCAATCCTCTGGGTTAGCAAGGGAGGGGATGAATGTGGGCACGCAGAGATAGCGTCTGCAGATGCTTTAAATAGTTAAGATGGTGTCAGAGATGTCAGTGCAAGCAAACTCATGGGAACAAAACAGAGCTTTTTGAAATACGGCTTCTTTCTCTGTCTCGCCCACCCCAGGGTGAGTGAGAGCATGGAATACCCACTAAAAAGGCAGAAAAGAATACTTTAGTGGAAAGAAATGGGATTTAGAATAGGAACTGTGTGCCAAATTTACCAGAAACCACTTAACCCCTTTGACCCCTGGTCTTCCTATATGTATGTATATTTTTGTCTTGGCTTGGCGTGGTGGCTCACGCCTATAATTTCAGCACTTTGAGAGGCTGAGGTGGGAGGATTGCTTGAGCCTGGGAGTTTGAGACCAGCCTTGGCAACATAGGGAGACTCCGTCTCTACAAAAAAATTTTAAAAAGTCTCTACAGAAAATTTAAAAATTAGCCAGGTATGGTGGCGTGCACTTGTATTCTCAGCTATTAGGTAGGCTGAGGCAGGAGGATCGCTTGAGCCTGGAAGGTGGAGGCTGCAGTGTGCCCTGGTCATGCCATTGCACTCCAGCCCAGGCAACAGAGCAAGGCCTTGTCACAAAAAAGAAAAAAAATTGTCTTAAAAAAAAAAAAGAAAGAAAATCCTATGGTGCAATGTGATGGATTTATTTCCTGTCTATATAATCTTGGCTTTCTCACAGTTGGTCTATTTCTAACTAACACCCCAGTTCATGTAACTTCTCTTAGAGGGAGAGCTCACATTGCATGAGACCATGCTTTTATTAATTTAAAATCTAATATCTTTGTTTCTGTCTCTCTCTCTTTCTCTGTCTCTCTTTCTGATTGTTGTTCTTTTATTCTTGTTTATCCAAAAGTCAAATTTAAGATTCCAAAGTGCTGCTTCCAGGCTGGCCCTGAGAACTCACTGCTGGTTTTGTAAGGAATACAGCAGAGGTCAGGAGATAGGAAGGGTGAAGTGGAAGGAATTTGCTCAGATCTACTCTTGTTTTATTTTCCATGGAGTTTCACTGCAGTTTGTGTTTTGAATACAGTCAGTTACACAAAGCCCCATGACGTGAGGATATAGGTTGGCTTGCTTGTTTATGTCTAGGAAGCCATACATTTTGTACTTTAAGATAAGAATCTCCCCTTTTTTGGATGAATGTGCTCTTTCAGTAATACATCCAGGCTACAGAAGATGTGTGAACTACACATAAAATAAAACCAATTTGCTTTACTTTTAAAAGTCAATTAGTTCATTCTTCCATTTGTCCTCCGTCCAAAAATGCACTGACATTTCCTTCTTTGCATCATAGAAGGCCCGACTTCTTTCTATCTACCCTAGTCCCACTATCCTTCACAGTCCTAGCTCCATGAAGCCATCTTGCTCCCAACCAACTCATGGAGCTCTTGTTATAATACTTGGCACATATTAAACATGGCAGAAAGCTCAGCTGTTACTCTATGACTAAGTATTGCAAAGGACTCACAACTTACTCCTGTACCATTCACTGGCACAGAAAACACTTTTATTAATGTTGTGTTATTTACTTTCCCCCTAGAAAGTCTCATTGAGTTGGTAAGTAGTAGGGTCACTGCTTTAAAAAATAAAATCTCCATACAATTCTCATGTGTAGTCAGGGTTACTAAGCACTGATTTTTTTTTTTTTTTTCTTGAGACAGAGTGTCACTCTGTTGCCCAGGCTGGAGTGCAGTGGCGCAGTCTCATCTCACTGCAACCTCCACTTCCTGGGTTCAAGTGATTCTCCTGCCTCAGCCTCCCAGGTAGCTGGGATTACAGGCATGTGCCACCACAACTGGCTAATTTTTTTATGTTTAGTAGAGACAGGGTTTCACCATGTTGGCCAGGCTGGTATTGAAATCCTGACCTCAAGTGATCTGCCCACCTCGGCCTCCCAAAGTGCTGGGATTACAGGCGTGAGCCATGGCGCCTGACCAGCACTGATTTTTAAAAGTACTCATGTGGTTCTTCTCACTTCCAATTGTGAATGTCTTCCCTCCTCCATTCACTGTAAAGTACCCAAAGGCAGAGAGGTACATTGTTTGGGCTTCCCTGTGTCTTCCCCAAAGCCCTGCGTCTGGAGGCCACTGTCAAGCTGAAAGGACAAGGTGAGTGTTCTGTGGAGTCACCTACATTTATAGGGAGAAAAATCACTCTCCATGAAATGGTTAAGACAGAAATGGGGGACCGGGTGCGGTGACTTGCCTGTAATCCCAGCACTTTGGGAGGCTGAGGGGGCAGATCACCTGAGGTCAGGAGTTTGAGACCAGGCTGACCAACATGGGGAAACCCCATCTGTACTAAAAATACAAAAGTTAGCCGGGCGTGGCGGCGCATGCCTGTAATCCTAGCTACTCGGGAGGCTGAGACAGGAGAATCACTTGAACCTGGGAGGCGGAGGTTGCAGTGAGCCAAGATTGTGCCACTGCACTCCAGCCTGGGTGACGTGAATGAAACTCCGTTTCAAAGAAAATAAAAAAGAAACAGGTGGCTGTTGTTGATTGCAGTAACACACAGCACCGACTCATTTAATCCCACAACAATCCTGTGCTGTCGCTACTTTATGTCCCCATTTGATGGATTAGGAAAGTTGAAGCTCAGGGAAGCTAAGTGTTGCACCCAAGGTGAAGCCAGATGTCCAATTTCTCTAGAGGATCACTAAACTTACTACAAGCTCTCTGAGGGGACCTGAAGATATCACACAGTAGGCACTCCATTAATACTTGTTGAAAGGAAGAATAAATAAAAATCATAATAGTCTAGACCTGGACATACTGAATTTTCATAGAGAAGCAGCAAATCTGGAAAAATGATCTTGGTTGAATTGCATGGAACATGGCTTCTAAAGGATAGGAATGAATGTTACGGGGTTCCTTAGGGTGTGGATTGGGTGACCAGGTGTCCCGTTTGCCTGGGCCAGTCCCAGTTGGTGCCTGTTGGAATTAGAAAAGAGTTCTCTTTTCATAGTCTGTGTTTGGATGATAAGTTATATGGTCGCTCTGAGTCTAGAAATGGTGTGGAAAGAGGCAGGGTCTCTAAGTGCAAAGGGGAACACAGGGAAGTAGTATTAGATTAACTGGCGCTTCCCTGAGGTCAACTTCCTTCCCTTTGTAATGCATGAGTATTAGGATGGTTCAGTGCTGTGTGAAGACATGGTCTCTTGCCTCTGCTCTGCGAAACGGATCCTAGGCGTCTTTTCTTTTCTGGGAGCTTCCCAGGAACTCTGGTAGGTTTGGTGACTGCATGAGATTGCCCCAGGCAGTTGAGATTTCAGCTATGCTGCCTCATCACCCTCAGAAGCTCACCGATGGTCATCATCACATCTCCTGCTGGTTTTAGGTCTGAAAATACACACAGTGTACTGATGGGCTTAAGGTTATCACCCAGAAAACCAGAATCCTTGCCTCAGTACTTACTAGTTTTGTCACTTTGCTTGCTCTCACTCTCTCTGTGCATAAAACCCCTTCTTTGTAAGAAAATTGCAAATAATATTAACCATAGTGATGTTGTAGGGATGTTGACTTACAGTAAAATGATGGGAAACCACTTTACAAATAATATTCCATGTAAAGTTTCAAGGGAAATCCTGGCATGGAGCATGTGCCAGGTATAGCTCAAAAGTCAGGTTATTATCCTAAAGCCTAATTTCCCTAGAGATGACCATGACCTTGCTTCCCATTTACTTCCTGGGTCGAAAGAGCTTGAGCTCTTTTGCAAACTCATCTGACGATATATGTCCCCGAACATCGCAGAGGCCAGGTGTTTTCCACAGATCAGTGGAATTCCCCAGCTGCAAAACTTTCTTCCACTACCATTCTGCCACAGCGCAAGGTTGCTGACATTCAGGAAGACATCTTAGGGGTCTCTCTTTGCCCTCATTGGCACATCCAAGGTGGGAGAAGAGGGGAGATTTTATTGTCATCCAGGAGTTAGAGGCTATTGTGAAAAACCTCTATCTTATTGATGTCGGGAATGACATACTGTGTATTTCAGCCTGATCTATATAAGATAACTTGCTGTGGTAATTAAATTTTATTTTAAAAATTGCAGAGAATATGAAAAATTCTTTTTAATAGACTCATTTGACTTAATTTCATTTTTTACTTTCCAAAAAAAAAATTATTTTTTAGAGACAGGGTCTCCCTCTGTCACCGAGGTTGCAGTGCAGTGGTATGATCGTAGCTCACTGCAGCCTCCAACACCTGGGCTCAAGCAATCCTCCCACCTCAGTCTCCAGAGTATCTGGGACTACAGACTTGTGACACCACGCACAGCCTAATTTAATTTTCAAAAATTCTATGTTTTCAAGGTGTACAGCATGATGCTTTCATATACATGTACATAGTTAAATGGTTCCAACAGTGAAACCAATTACTAGGTTGATGCAAAAGTAATTGCGATTTTTGCCATTGACGTATCAGAGCCGTTTCTGCTGCGGCAGGTGAAGTGAGTCTTTAGCCTGCCTCCACGGAAGCCTGTGTGTCTTGCTATAAAACCAGCCGGCCAGTTTCCTAGAATCACAGCCTCCCACACCAGTGACCCTGGCTGCTGCAGCCTGTGGGGGTCGCTGTGGGCTCTGTATTGGGAAGGCTGGAGGGGATGGGATTTGGAAGAAGCAAGTAGTGATTGGACGTGGATAGTGACCAGGGTGTGCTAGGGCCAAAAAAGCAAAGGACTAGGAGGATCCAGACTTAAAGCTGATTGGGAAAATCCCATGTCTCCCTTTTCATTTTAGATGTCTGTACCTTTCACTCATTTATGATGCTGGTAAAAAGAAAACCAGAGCTGGCCATTCCCAAATCCTTTACAACTGCCCCTCCCGGGTTCTTTGTGTTTGCAAATGTAAATGCTAAATGTCAGTAGGGTTTAAAGCACCTTTTTACCTCCAGCCACTTCCTTGCCCCTTAGAGGCCCAAGCTGGTTCTGAAAAAAGTGTCCAGCAGGGAAAAGCCTGCACCAACCTACCCACCATCACCCCAAATAAACGAGGACCCAGAGCTTTGCATTACTTGCAGCTTCTGTGCCTGACAGGCCTGCACTCTGGGTTTTGGAGAGGCCTTGTTTCCAGCCGGTTACTAAGGCTGGTGCTGCCTCCAGGTGTGTTATCAGGAGGAGGACAGTTTAAACAGGGCTTATCACTGTGTATTCAATCAAGGTTTATGAGGACTGATAAAGATGTCACCTAGTTGCTTCGTGTGTTCATTAAAACTCTATTCCCTGGTGGGGATAGAAATGCAGGGGGGGTTGTTTTAAAATTTTTTAAACAAAAATTTTGGAATAACTACATGTTGTTCTTTTGATAAAGATGGCGCTGTGGTCAAGCCCATCTGTGTGATCAAACCCACAAAGGAGTGAGGACAGTCCTCTCGGGCACAGTGCATTCGACCTCCACCTTCCCTGACAATACAACAGTCTTTAATACCATAGGTTATCATAATTGCTTATTTAAGAATTCAATGAACAGCACCACCCTTGGCCTAGGTGCAGCAATAAGCCATTGTGTGCTTTTAATTTTGTGTCTTTTTATATTACTGGACCACTATAACAAAAAGATATTTGCTTTAGTGTTTTATTTTAATAAAAGGTTTCTAACTAAATGTGTTTGCCATAGTCCCCCTTTCATAGTCCCTCTTCCTTTTCTATTAGATACAAAAAAAAAGCAAAATAGCCCATGTTTCCTTTACTAAACCCGTAAGTTTGTACATCTAACTAGAGCTGCAGGGAGCATAGTGCAAGAAATGGGCGCTGCTCTGAATGGCTTTGTGTTCTGTGAGCCTAATTGCTGCTTTTTAATGAGACCCAGCATCTCTCAATGGCTCATTGAATATATTTTCTGTTTAATGTTACTAAAGAAGAATTGCAGAATGGAGAGTAAAAAATGTTTCAACTTTTCAGGGGTTTTTCCCCCACCTCCAGTTCAAAAGGCACCATTGCTTGTTGACATCTTCTATCTCCAAACCTAATAACCCTACGTGACCAGTTAGGGATTTGCTAGCAGGCTACATGTAGACTTTACCTGCATTCTGAACATTTTTTAAAAACAATGTTCAAGTTTACTAAACAAATATTTAAAAGTATTATAATTTTCTTTTTGAGACAGAGTCTCACTCTGTCACCCAGGCTGGAGAGTAGTGGCATGATCTCAGCTCACTGCAACCTCCGCCTTCCGGGTTCAAGCGATTCTCCTGGCTCAGCCTCCTGAGTTGCTGGAATTACAGGTGTGTGCCACCACACTGGCTAATTTTTGTATTTGTAGTAGAGATGGGCTTTCCGCATGCTGGCCAGGCTGGTCTTGAACTCCTGATCTCCGGTGATCCACCTGTCTCAGCCTCCCTAAGTGCTGGGGTTACAGGTGTGAGCCACTGCACCCGGCCCATAAAATGTTTAACTTTCATCAGCTTCAAGGTTTATGTTTCTTCCAAATTTTGCATACAGCTGAACTTTCAAATCTGCTGACACCCACTGAATTGATTCCACTTTGGATTCTAAGGTGTCAATTTCCTCTTGCATGTTTCTTTGCTTCTTCTAACATTTCTTGTGTTTCTTCTTGAGAATGGCTAATGAGAATATCACCAATTTGATAAGGTATCATTAAACAGTCATCATCTGCAAGCATGAGGTCGTCACAAGCATCTTCTAAGTTTTGGAGTTGCTTCTTTTTTACTTCTGATGAATGTTTTTGTTGTTTTTGTAGAGGCAGGGTCTCTCTGTGTTGCCCAGGCTGGTGTCAAACTCCTAGGCTTAGGTGATCCACCTGCCTGGCCTCCCAAAGTACCGGGATTACAGGTGTGAGCCATTGCACCTGGCCTTCTCTGATGTATGTTGACCATTAAATATAAGTGTCTTGGGGGATAAAATTACTTGCTCGTTTAATATTATTTAAATTTGATTTTTTTTTTCTTGAAACTTGTGGACATGCCTTATCTCCACCACTGGGGGTCAGGCTCAGTATGGGGAATTTCTGCTCATTCCATCCCACAATGCAGTTCTTGAGGGCAGCAGAGGGAAGAGGAGTTAAGTAGACTGAATAATGAGGAATGATGGGAAGGTAGAGATGGTGGGATGAGGAGGGGTTGAGAGAAGCTGAGAACTCAAAGGGAAGACTGGGAGAACTGGGACTGCAGGGAGAAGTTAGGAGGGGGGGTGACATTCAGGTTCAGACCCCAGGAAAATCCTAATGTTGAGGGGACGGATGCTCATGACTTTTTTGTGTCTGACGATGGCCAAATGCTGCAAGGTCCTTGATGAAATTGCTAATTCTCTTAGGTTGCATCTCCCCAGAAGAAGACACTGACACAAGGATTTCAGTGCAAGTTGTTTCAGGGGAGACTTCAAGAAGCATCAGGGTCGATCCCAGAACTTTGGGAGGCCAAGGTAGGAGAACTGCTTGAGCCTAGGAGTTTGGGACCAGCCTGGGCAACAGAGTGAGACCTCATTTCTACAAATAAAAAAATTAAATTAAATTAAATTAAAAAATAGAAGCATCAACAAGAGAGTAGAGAAGAGATACAGGGGAGAGACGGAAACCAGTGGAGGATGTGATCTTGAGCAGCTCCTCTTGTGGGTGACTGGGCCTCAAGCCCCCTGGGGAGCTCTCAGAATTGATGAAGAACCAGCCTCAGAGTCCCTTCCTTGAAGAGCGAGGAAGCTGAGGCATTTGATCTCTAACTCCTTCTAACTTGTCCTCATCATTGGCTGACAGCTACTCCCAGGGGTAGCAGCCCCCTGGAATTTTTGACTTGCCCTGTGAGCAGCATCGGCTGCCTGTGGGATGCAGGAGGAGTACAAGGGACTGTGGGCATGGCACTGACAGCATCCGCAGCACTCGTGTCACCTTCTACCGAATGCGTTTGAAAACACTTGCCATCACTTATTAATATGATTTATTTATTGTGAATATCATGTTAAGCGGATGGCTCTCCGCTTAACACTTCTTAAATTAGGACACCTCTTATAATTCACAGGGCATCTTTCAATGGCTCCTGGCCAACTGGCAGCAGAATTTTCCCTTCCTGTGCATGAATGCCCTTGGATATTATTCTTGGTGGCATGACTGGACACCTGCAGACTCTTGATGTTTCCAGTCAAAAAGGTATTTAAGAGGCATTTGTCAGGCGGACCACTTGAGCCCACGAGTTTGAGGCCAGCCTGGGCAACATAGTGGCACGCTGTTTCTAAAAAACAAAACAAAACAAAACAAACAAACAAATAAAAAAATGAAAGAAAGGAAGAAAGAAAGAGAAAAGAGCAATAATATCTTGATCATTGGTAATTGGTCATTGTCTTTAAAACAACTTTCCATTGATATCTTCTGGGGAGAACAAGAGAGCACTAGTGTCAAAACATCAACCAGCTTGGAAGAAAATTCTGGAGATAAGAGAGCAATAATTTTTTAGGTTGAATCACATAAGTTTGCCATCCTCTGGTCAAAAACAGTCTAATGAGCAATTTCACTTGGTTCCACTTACAGGAAAAGTTCCATCTCTAACACTCTTGATGGGACTGTGTGCAGAAATAAGGGCATTGACAAGTTGGAATTAAAACGTAATCTAGAAGGGTTGCATTCTGAATATAAAAAGTTTTAGGAATATTTAAACCAGTTTGTTTTACTTATATTTTCCTTCTTTATACATATGACGAGAATAATATTTTTAAAAAAATTATTTAAAGCCCTATTCATAGCTTGAAAAAAAATTCTTGCGCTAAAAGCATTTGCAAAAGTATGAAATAAAATTTGACATGACAAGGAAGCATTATATCATTAATTGGCAGCTTTTCTTCCTTAGTGAAGTAAAATAATGACATCATAACAATCAAAGAGTGTCTCAGATTTGGTGAAATACGATTTATCCCTCCATGGACCTCAGAGGCAGAGAGTGAAGTTAATCATAATTCTTGGTTTCAGGTCATATTTTCACCAATGGTTTGTGCTAGACCTATCTCTGATTTTGTCATTGAATATTGGGTGATAATTATCTCAGCCATATGGATAATAGAAGTGAGAAATGGGGATAAGAGGGAAAATTAGGGTGAGATATTCTAAAACCTTCTTGGTTTTAGACATTGCAAATATCTTCTCCCATTTCATCTTTTAACTTCATCTATAGTATATTTTGTTAAACAAAAATTCCTAATTTTTATGTAATTGAGTTTTTTAACATTGTTGCCTGAGAGCTCATGTTTTTGAAGTTTTGTTTAAGGAGTTCTTTTCCTGTAGGTCACAAAGATTTTCTTCAACATTTTATTGTTTTGACTTTATAGTTTTATTTTTCATACCTAAATTTTTTAGTCCATCTTGAGTCCACCTTTGTTTGCGATGTTAGGTGGGGATTGAGTTTTATTTTTCTTATAGTAAAAAAGTTTCCCCCAGGCTTCTGCTAAACAGACTTTCCACCATTCATTTATGGTGCCACCTTTATCATATGCTAAATTCCCACATATGCATGAGGGTATATCTGAAGTCTCCTTCAGTTCCATTGGTCAGTTTGTCTGTTCATGAGTATGTTACCACACTGCTTTTATTATTATAGCTTTTAAATATACCTTAATATATGCTAGAGTATGTCCCCCTCTTCAATCTTTTATAAAGTCAGTTAAGACTTTGGGATGCTGAGGCAGGCAGATCACTTGAGGCCAGGAGTATGAGACCAGCCTGGACAATATGGTGAAACCCTGTCTCTAACAAAAATACAAAAAATTAGCCAGGCGTGGTGGCACATGCATGTGGTCCCAGCTACTTGGGAAGCTGAGGTAGGAGGATCCTTTGAACCTGGGAGCCAGAGGTTGCAGTGAGCTGTGATTGCACCACTGTACTCCAGCATGGGTGACAGAGTGAGACCCTGTCTCAAAATAAATAAATAAATAAATAAACAAACAAATAAAGTTAATTAGGTATTTTTGGTGGATACTTCTTCCATATAAATTTTAGAATGTGTTTATTGAATTTATTTAAAAGTCCAATTGGAATTGCACTAAATTTGTAGATTAATTTGGGGGAGAACTCAGGGAATCCATCCAAGAGTATGGCATAGCTCCCCACTAACTCAGCTCATTTTGTACATTCTTTGTTACAGTTCAAAATGTTTTCCATCAGAGGATTTATAAATTCTTGACTTAGTAACTTCTCAGTTACTATATATTTTTTGTTGCTGTTATGAATAATACTATATTTTAAAAAGTGATGTTTCCTAGGCAGTTATCATTAGTTTAGAGCAGAGACAGGCACGCTTTTTCTGTAAAGGGCCAGATAGTAAATATTTTAAGCCTGGCAGCCATGTAAGGTCTCTGTTACATATTCTTCTTTTTCTTTTTCTTTATTTTTTTACAACCCTTTAATAAATGTAAAAACCATTCTTAGCTGGTGGGGGCCTTACAAAAACAGGCCTTAGAGGGCGTTTGGCCCACAGCATCTTAGTTTTCCAGTTGCTAGTGTAGAAAAATGGTATTGACCTATGTACATTTCTCTTTTAGTCTATGGTGTTGCTGAGCTCTCTTATTAGTTCTAATGATTTGCCTGATTGTTCTGTTAGTTTTTCTACATAGGTGAATAATACAATTTTTATGTCTTCCCTTTTAATTCTTACCTCTCTCTTACTTCTTTTCCTCCTGTAGGGTTGGCCAGGACTTTTCCTTGTAATGTTCAACAGACGTAATGACAGTGGGCAGTCTTATCTTATTCTTATCTTAAAGGGAATACATCTAAAGTTTTTTCTCAACTATAATGTTTACTAAAGGCTTTGGTGTATTACTTTTACCAAGTTAAGAAAGTTTCCTTCTATTCCTAGTTTTCTAGGGATTTTTTAAAAAATCATAATTAAGTGGTGACTTTTATCTGAAACTTTTTCCATCATTTGAGATAATGCAATTTACCTCTTGTAGCCTACTAACGAGGTAAATTGATATGATAGATTTTCACAGATTGAACCATCCTTGCATTTCTGAGATAAGCTTCATTTGATCAGGATTCAGTTAGCTATTGTTCTATTTAAGAATTTTATATCTACATTTCTAAGGGCAAGAGGCCTGTAATTTTCTTTTCTTATCAGGTTCTTATCTGACATTGAAATCAAGATTACATAGGTCTCATAAAATGAACTGTAAACCTGTTTTATTTTCTGGCACAACTTGTATGATATAAGAGTTAACTGCACTTTCAAAGTTTGCTAGACTTCCTCTGTAAATTATTTAAGGTAAAGTTTTCTTTTTGTGAGGGGAGGATTTGTTGACTACCTGTTCAATTTCTTTCATGCTTATTGGCTTATTTAAATTTTCTATTTTTTCTTGCACCAATTTTGTCATTTTTCCTCCTAGGAATTTATCCACTTCATTTTGGTCGTAAAATGTATTAGTGTATAATTGTTAATAATATTTCTATAATTATTTTCTAATCTATTATATCTATTCTTTTCATTCTTTATTTTATTCATTTAAATATTTTCTCTTTTTCGTCAGTCTTGCAAGATGTTTGCTACATTATTAGTCTTAAAAGAAAATATCTCTTTAGTTTTGTTAAGATTCTCTTATTTTTGCCCCTTACTTCATTAATTTCTACCCTTCTCTGTGTAATGATTTCCTTCCTTTTTGCTTTTAAAAATTTGTCCTGTTATAGTTAACTCAATTTTTTGAGTTGAATCTCACTGGTGTATAACCTTTCTTGCTTCTTGGTAGAATTGTGTGGCCAGGTGCGGTGGTCACACCTGTAATTCCAGCACTTTGGGAGGCCAAGATGGGTGGATAACTTGAGGTTAGGAGTTTGAGACCAGACACCAACATGGTGAAATCCTGTCTCTACTAAAAATACAAAAATTAGCTTGATGTGGTGGCACGTGCCTGTAATTCCAACTACTTGGGAGGCTGAGGCATGAGAATTGCTTGAACCCAGGAGGTGGAGGTTGCAGTGAGCCAAGATCATGCCACTGCACTCCAGCCTGGGCAACAGGGTGAGATTCTGTCTCAAAAAATAAAAAAAAAGACTTGTTTAAAAATATAACTTTTCCTTTAGCATTGCTTTAGCTGTGTCCTCCAAATTTTGACATGTATCCCTGTTAACATTTAATCTCAATATTTATTAATTTAAAAAAATCAAGTTATTTAAAATGTTATTTAGTTGGAAAACAGTATTATTTTGTAATATGCTTTTTAGTTTTGATGCATATAGTATTTTTAAGCAACTATTTTGTTTTTAAGTTTTAATTTGTTATTTTATGAATTTATTGAGGCTACCTTTATGGTCTAATAAATAACCTTGTTTTGTAAATGTTCTACATGCACATGAAAAGAATGTGTTTCTATATTTGTTGAATGTAGAGTTTATCTATTTTTTTTCTTCTTTTTTTTTTTTCTGAGATGGAGTCTCACTCTGTTGCCCAGGCTGGAGTGCAGTGGCATCATCTCGGCTCACTGCAACGTCTGCCTCACAGGTTCAAGTGATTCTCCTTCCTCAGCCTCCCAAGTAAACTGGGATTACAGGCACCTACCACCATGTCTGGTTAATTTTTGTATTTTCATGAGAGATGGAGTTTCACCATGTTGGCCAGGCTGATCTCGAACTCCTGACCTCAGTTGACCTGCCCGCCTCGGCCTCCCAAAGTGCTGGGATTACAGGCCTGAGCCACTGCACCTGGCCGAGTTTATATATTTCTAAAAGTTTGAGGTTGTTAACTGCATTGAATATTTCTTATTTTCTTTTTTATTAATCTATTAGTTCCTGAAAGTAGTCTATTAAAATTTCCAGCTATAATCTGTTTTTCCTTAGAGTTAGGTCAATTATTTATTGCTTTACATATCTTGAGATTGTATTGTTAAGTGTATATGTGTTTTGATGGTTATGTCTTCTTTTCTTTTTTTAAATTTTATTTTGGCTGGGCGAGGTGGGCTCACACCTGTATTCCCAATACTTTGAGAAGCTAAGGTGGGAAGATTGCTTGACCAGCCTGGGAAACATAGTGATCCCAGTCTTGGACTCAAGTGATCCTCCTGCCTCAGCCTCCTGAGTGGCTGCAATTACAGGTGCACAATACCATGCCGACTTTTATATCTGCTTTTCATTTTCCTCCTTTTCAGTTCCTATGTTTTTTCCTTTTCCCTTTTCATACTTTTTTCAGAAATTGATTTTCTCTATATTAAGATAACTATATCTGCTTTCTATTGGTTCATAGCTACCTAGCATGTGTTTATCCATTCTTTATTTTTCAATGTTTCTGTGTCTTCAAGTATGTCTTTTGTGGCCAACATAATATTTATAATTTTTTAATTAAGTTTTTTTTTAGAGACAGAGTCTCACTCTATTGTCCAGACTGGAGTGCAGTGGCACTATCAGAGCTCACTGTAACCTTGATCAAGTAACCTTCCAGCCTCAGCTTCCTGAGTAACTAGTACCACAGGCAAGTGCCAACATGCCTGGCAATTTTTTTTTTTAATTGTAGAGGCAGAGTCTCGCTATGTTGCCCAGGCTGGGCTTGAACTCCTGGGCTTAAGCGATCCTTTTTGCTTGACCTACCAAAGTGCTGGGATTATAAGTGTGAGCCATTGCACCTGGCCCAACATATTTTGTTCGTGTTATTTTTCAAATCTAATTTTAGAGTCTGTCTTTTAATTGGTGAGCTAATTTGAAAAAAATTCTAAAATATTTTTCTTCATAATGTATTGACATATTTCCTGCTTTTATTTTAAAAAGTCTCCTTCTGGGACTCATATTAGATATTGATATGTTTTCTGCCCTTCAAATCTTTTAACTTTTAAAGCACTTTAATATGTCCTTATCCTTTCCTGCTGCCTGCTAGAGAGTTCATCTAATTTTGCTTTTGTCTTCTATTCTTTTTTCTTTTTTCTTTTTTTTGAGATGGAGTTTTGCTCTTGTTGCCCAGGCTGCAGTGCAGTGGCCCAATCTTGGCTCACTGTAACCTCTGCCTCCCGGGTTCAAGTGATTCTCCTGCCTCAGCCTCCCGAGTGGCTGAGATTACAGGTGCGTGCCACAATGCTCAGCTAATTTTTATATTTTTTGTAGAGATGGGGTTTTACTATGTTGGCCAGCCTAATCTGGAACTCCTGACCTCAGGTGATCCACCCACCTTGGCCTCCCAAAGGCCTGGGATTACAGGCATGAGCCACGGCACCCGGCTTTCTATAATTTTCTATTATTTTTTCTATCTATTGTGTTCTTTACGTCAACTTTTATGTATTCATAGTCAACTTTTCTACCTTTTTCTTATAGTTTTTAATTCTTAATTTTTGGTCTTAAAATATATAACCCCTTGTTTATATATATAAACTATATATATATAGTGTTTATTTAAAATTCTTGGTCCATCTGCTTCCATTTTGCTTTAGCTGGTATCTTGTGTTTAGCTCACTGTTTGTCTGTTAGAGACGTTCTCAGGTATCTAGTTATTTGTGCCTGTGAGCTCATGTTCACCTGGGAATAACAGCTGCTCTTTCTGGTAATGTGTTTGGGGAAAGGGATGAAGGCCAGACCCTGAGCCAAGTCTCTCTGAGTATTAGGGAGAGGGGAGTAGGAAGTCCCAGTGCAGAGAGATTCCCTTAACTACTGTTAATTATTTCTTTTTCAGGAGTAATATCCACCAGACAACTCTGCTTCAGGAATGCTTCTTTAAACTCTTTGAAATAAGCAGCTCTAGTAGAAGCCAGTTTCCTTAGTTTGTAGTCTCCAGCCATGGGCAACTGGTGTGTGGGGGACCATCAGTCCAGGCCTGTTTTTATTAATATCTCACTCCAGCAGGACTTTTGTGCTGCCCTGATATGACCATTCTGACATGGGATAGGCTTGGGGCTGTTGCTGTCAGTTTCTCTGGAGATGTGTGAAATATATATTTTTATTTAATTTGGATTTCTTGATAATAAATGAGGTTGAACTATACATACATATGTTATATATGTTTGTACATATATATATATACACACAGTGTATATAAATTTTACAAGGATTTCTTTTATGAATTGTTAATTCACTTTGCCCATTTTATTTATTTATTTGTATTGATTGATAAAATGCCTTTGTATGTGATAGTTTTTCTTATGTAGCTTTCATATTCTCTTTCAATGAGTTGCCTTTTATAACTTTATTTATGATATTTCTTTGCTAAACAGCCTTGTTAATTTTTATATAGCTAAATATGTCTTTTATTTTTCATTTATGACCTCTGGGTTTTATGCCTCTACTTAATTTTAGTGATGCAAATAAAACCTTTGACACATAGACAAATGAGGATTTTAAACAAATCTGTTATTTATTAAATATTTATTTTTTACTTTTACTATTTATTTATTTTAGGGATGGGGGTCTCCCTATGTTGCCCAGGCTGGTCTTGAACTCCTGTCCCCAAGCAATCCTCCTGCCTCTGCCTCCCAAAGTGCTGGGATAACAGGCATGCACCACCATGCTGGCTTATTTTTACTTTTTAAAACTTGCTGTTCTTTTCTAAAAAATGAGATCTTGCTATATTGCCCAGGCTGGAGTGCAATGGCTAGGTGCCCAGGCTGGAGTGCAATGCAGGTGACCACAGTGCACTGCAATCTTGAACTCCTGACCTCAAAGCAATCCTCTTGCCTCAGCCAAGTAGGTGTGTGTGCCACCATGCCTAGCTGTTACTAGATTTTTTAATTTAAAAAATACACACTTGACATAAACAAATTAAGCAATTTGAAAGGCTATAAAGTTAATATTCTTCCCCTACCCCATGATCAGTCTCTGAGATAATTAATGTAAACACTTTTCTCACAAATGTATACACTTATAGAAGCTTCTATCTCTCAGATCATTACTCTGCAAGTTTTTTTTTTTTTCTTTTTTCCCCAAGATGGAGTCTTGCTTTGTCACCCAGGCTGGAATGCAGGGCCTGATCTCAGCTCACTGCAACCTCTGCCTCCCGGGTTCAAGCGATTCTCCTGCCTCAGCCTCCTGAGTAGCTGGGACTACAGGCATGTGCCACCACGCCCAGCTAATTTTTGTATTTTTAGTAGAGATAGGGTTTCACCATGTTGGCCAGGCTGGTCTCGAATTCCTGACCTCCAGCAATCTGCCTGCCTTGGCCTCCCAAAGCGTTGGGATTACAGGCGTGAGCCACTGCAACCGGCCTTGCAAGTTGTTTTTAAAAAGAAAGCATGGTATTTATAGCTATCACATCAGACCAATATTTATAATTTAATTCATTATCTTCTTACAAAAATAATATTTTGGCTGGGTGTAGTGGTGTGGGCCTGTAGTCCCAGCTACTCAGGAGGCTGAGGCTGGGGAATCCCTTCAGCCTAGGACTTTGAAGCTGTAGTGTTCTATGAAGCTGGATGAATAGCCACTGTACTCCAACCTGTGCAACACAGTGAGACCCTGTCTCAGAAAATAATAATTAAAAATAACATTCTGTGATATAGGTGTTCTACAATCTATTTATCTATTCTCTTACTGATAGATATGCTTGTTTTTTCCAGCTTTTGTGAATATAAATAACACTAAACAAGCAACAAATATCCTTGGATCAATGGAAATGGATAGTCCAGAAATAGTTCAAAGAATATATAGCAACTCGATTCATCATAAAAATGACATTTCAATTCAGTTAAAAAAGGCCAGGTGCCGGTGGCTCATGCTTGTAATCCTAGCATTTTGGGAGGCCAAGGTGAGAGGATCGCTTGAGCTCAAGAGTTCGAGACCAACCTGGGCAACATGGTGAAAACCCATCTCTAAAAATACAAAAAATTAGCTGGGCGTGGTGGCACATGCCTGTAGTCCCAGCTACTTGCGGGGCTGAGGCAGGAGGATCGCTTTAACCCCGGAGATTGAGGCTGCAGTGAGCCAAGATTGTGCCACTGCACTCCAGCCTAGGTGACAAAGTGAGACCTTAAAACAAAACAAAGATGATTTATTTAATAAGTAATGCTAGCATAACTAACAATTTCCACCTGGGACAAAAATAACACTTCTTTTTTATACCATGTATAGAAATAAGCTCCAGATACAATAAGACTAAAATGTAAAAAATTTGAAATATTAGGAGACAATTTAGCAGACTATTTTTATATAATTTCAGAGTTGGGAATTTTTTTCTTTTAGAAATTTTGGAAGTCTTGAAATCATAAAAGAAAAAACATGAACAGGTTTAAATGTATAAAAAATTAATGTTTTATGTCTCCATATGACACAGGTAACACTAAAGGTTTTTACATGTCATTTTAAGGACAAATAAATGTTCAGGTCTTGGATTCTGTCTGATGAGAAATGGAATTTTATTACTACAAAGTCTGCATAACTGTATCTGTACATAACTACACCTAACTATATATCGATACGTATATAACTATATCTGATATGTTGTAATGGGGTTTTGTTCTAATGATTATATTTCTCGAAATTGCATCTCTAAAATCTGAAAATTTAACAGTACTTCTTTATTGGGAATTATTGTAAGGAAAAGAGTTACATAGTTTATACCACTCCTCATTCTACAATATTTATGTATGTGGATGTGGGTTGAATTTTCTTCGAGAGGGGATTTTGGAAATTTCGTTAAGTAAGTGATGAAACTGGTATGATAGCTGAAGATAACAGAAGGGTAATTAGAGTTCTTTTGTTTGGCTTTTAGGTGGCAAAAAGTTTAGCTGTGGCTGACATATAAATATACAATTGGATATTTCTTTTAAAAAGTTGACTTTGCTAACAGACACCAGATTTTTTTTCTTTGTTCTGGATGATGAGTTGTAAGTGGATCAAAAAGAAGTATTGATTTGTTCCACTGGCACACTAAAGGAGCATTCAGTGTTTTAAATCTTTAACAAGACATTTATTGCCCTAATCACTAAAATCAGTGGTTATAAATTAGGATGTTTCCTGCAAAGTTAGGTTTATAACCAGCTTCTTGTTTAACTGGGAACTTTAAAGATGATCCAGTTTTAGTCCCATCTCATCTGTGAAATGAGGACACTGGGGCCAGAGGGATTAAGTCACTTCTCAGAGTTAATGAAGAGCAAAGCCCAGACTAGAACCCTCCCGCTGTTTTTAACTCTTCTTCATAGGGAACCAGGGATGCCAACAACAGGGGGCAGAAAAAGACTAGTGGCAAAGGCATTTGAATTGGGAATATAATAATGTCTCCCCAAAGATTTCCTGCTGCTGTAGCATACTGTATTTTATGGGCACTGTCCACTCCTGGACAATTTCTGTTGCTTCCTTGGAGAAGCCACTGAAAGCAGATGTCTGCAAGGCAGCATCCCGACTGTCCATGCCCTGAGTCCTGACTCTTCAAATGCCCATGCTTCTGTGCATCCAAATAATTGTGGAGTGAGCAGACAAAGCAGGGAGAAGTGACTTATAGGACGTGATTCAGCAACATAAAAAGAGGGGCTTACTTATTTCATACATTCATGATGAACCCATCCTAACTGGATTGTTAAATTATTGACTAAACTTCAATAATATGATTATCTCAGTAGAATCTACTTGGGCTTCTGAATCAAGGTAAATTGTGATTTTATCACATGTAAGTTGAAAAGATATGAAATGGAGGTGAGCAAATGGACACCTTTAGGAAAGAGACTTGTTTGTGATGTCTTGTGGGGGGATGACCAGGGAGAGATGTGGGTTTGCATGGGGGCTGGAAGGAAGCAATTTATAATGTACAGGGGGCCCCCTACAAATGGCTCTATTTTTTCTTGTAAGGATATGCATTGGTCAGATGTTTTCAAATTCACATAATGTTTGGGCCAGATGATAACCTGTCCCTCGGGACATTAATATCTGTCCCTTGCTTTCTGTTCCCGCTGCTGCATTTAGGTTTTAGCCATTCATTATCTCTTGCTTGGAAATTGTCAATGGTCTTCTCCTTAGTCTCACTACTAGTGCCAATCCCCTTCCTAGCCATTTTCCATGTGACTTCCAATGTGACCCTTTTGAAAGCACAGGGAGATATTGCTACACACCTATTAAAATGGCCAAAATTAGAAACCAAAATAAAACAAAAAAGTCACGTGGCTGAGGGGAGAGGATTACTTGAGGTCAGGAATTTGAGACCAGCCTGGGTTAACATAGTGAGACCCCTGTCTCTACACACAAAAAGTAATAATTTAAGGGCCAGGTGCGGTGGCTCATGCCTGTAATCCCAGCACTTTGGGAGGCCAAGGCGGGTGGATCAATTGAGGTCAGGAGTTCGAGACCAGCCTGACCAACATGGCGAAACCCCTTATCTACTAAAAACCACAAAAATTAGCCAGGCATGGTGGTGGGGACCTGTAATCCCAGCTACTCGGGAGGCTGAGGCAGGAGAATCCCTTGAACCTGGGAGGCAGAGGTTGCAGTGAGTTGAGATCATGCCATTACACTCCAGCCTGGGCAACAGAGCAAGACTCTGTCTCAAAAAAAAAAAAATAAATAATAATCCAAAAAATTAGCCAGGCATAGTGGCATGCACCTGTAATCCCAGCTTTTTGGGAGGCTAAAGTGGGAGGATTCCTTGAGCCCAGGAGTTTGAGGCTGCAGTGAGGTATGATCATATTACTAAACTCCAGCCTAGGTGACAGAGTGAGACTTTGTCTCAAAAAAAAAAAAAAAAAGTTTTTGTGTGAACGTAAGTTTTTACTTCATGTGGGTAAATATCTAAACGTGATTGCATGGTTGAATGGTAAATATAAATTTCACTTTTTTTTTTTTTTTTGAGATGGAGTTTCACTCTTGTTGCCAAGGCTGGAGTGCAGTGGCATGATCTCAGCTCACGGCAAACTCTGCCTCCCAGGTTCAAGCAATTCTCCTGCCTCAGCCTCCCAAGTAGCTGGGATTACAGGCATACACCACCATACCCGGCAAATTTTTGTATTTTTAGTAGAGACTGGGTTTCACCACGTTGGCCAGGCTGGTCTTGAACTCCTGACCTCAAGTGATCTGCCTGCCTTGGCCTCCCAAAGTGCCGGGATTATAGGCGTGAGCCACTGCACCTGGCCACAGAAACCTTTATGCAAATGTTTAAACAGCTTGATTTGTGATTGCCCCAAACTGCAAACAACCCAAATGTTCTTCAAGTGGTAAATGGTTCTACAAACTATGGTACATCCATGACATGAAATTTACTCAGCAATAAGAAGAAATGAACTCCCCATACCTGAGGTAACATGAATGGATCTCAAATGCATTACGCTAAGTGAAAAAAGTCTAAAAGTCGTGTACCATATGATTTCATATTTATGGCTTTCTGGAAGAGGTAAAACTATAGGAACAGAGGTTTTCTGTTCCTATAGTTGCCAGAGGCTGGGTGGGGATAGAAGAGTGATTGATTACAAAGCCTGGGGAAATATTTTGGGTTGATGGAACTGTTCATTTTTTTTTTTTTTTTTTTTTGAGACATGGTCTCACTCTGTCACCCAGGCTGGAATGCAGTGGTGCCATCTTGCTCACTGCAACCTCTGCCTCCCAGGTTCAAGTGATTCTCCTGCCTCAGCCTCCTGAGTAGCTGGAATTACAGGCATGCACCATCAGGCCTGGCTAATTTTTGTATTTGTAGTAGAGTCGGGGTTCCACCCTGTTGGCCAGGCTGGTCTTGAACCCCTGACCTCAAGTGATTCTCCCACCTCAGCCTCCCAAAGTGCTGGGATTACAGGCATGAGCCACCATGCCTGGTCTGATGGAACTGTCCTATATTTGGGTTGTGCGAGTAGTTACGTGACTATATCCATTTGTCAAAAGTCACAGAACTGCATGCTAAACCGCGTAAATTTTAATGTATGTAAATTATATCTCAATTTAAAAAAAGATCCTTGTTTAGGTATGAGAACCAATGAGATGTACCTGTTGAATTTCAGCTTCTTATCATGCCTCTGCCATTGTGCATTGAGCTGTATGGTAGAGTTGGGAACATCTTGGGCTGTGGGGTTATGGTGGCTTCCACTCCTCTCCTCCTTAGGGGAGAGGCACATGTAGCCAGCTAAGAACGAAACCACATATTCTTACCCAACTTTCTCCCTTCCAAGTATTAGCCAGACCCAACCCGGCTTAGCTTCTGAGATCAGACAGGATTGGCTGCTTTCAGAGTACTACGGCAGTAGGCCCTACCCAACTTTCTATCCATAGAACCCTGCCCCCTTCAGGTTCAGGAGCCTCTTGATTAATCTAGTGGGTCATTCATCAAATATGAATTGTAGGTTCATTGGTTATTTTTTCTTTAATTCCACAAAGTGAGTAGTTCAGATGCATTTTAGGGATTACACTTTGTTTTGCGTACAAATGGATGCTTGAAGGGAAATTAGCTTCTCTGGGCCCTGAGCTTACTGCATCCTTCATTGCTCTTGCTGAACTGCCTGTTTCTTCTTTGGTGTTCCTGGTCTGTATTGAAGAGTCCAGGGAAAAGACCTCACTGATCAGTGAATCACTCATTGCCTTACTTTTCTGTCCTACTGTCAGGGGATGGTTCTGATTTTTGCTTCAGGATGCGCGATCATCGTAATTTTAGCCTCCAGAGGTGTCAGGCTCACTAATGGTTCTGAGGCCATCTTGATTCCAGAGCAAGCGGCTGATTTGTTTTTTCCTTGACTTCCTGTTCCTGGTGACAGGTTTGATCATACTAGGTGTTAGAAACCCAGTAAGAAATGAATGAAAATACAATTTAGTGACACACATTGGCAAAACATCAACATTTCCCAAGTCCGTTGATTATGATGAAAAGGGGGCTTGTTCTTGGACTCGAAATTATTATTATTACTTCTTGTTTTAATTTTCTTGCTTTAATCAAGTGGAATGTTAATCCATTTTTTCAGAGCTGAATTTAGAATTTCTCAGGATGCATCTGGATCCAGTTCTACTGACACAAAATATTTCCAGTCTTAATTCTTTCTACATTGAAGATAAGAATGGCCAGGTATGGTGGCTCACACCTGTAATCCCAGCACTTTGGGAGGCCAAGGTGGGTGGATCACTTGAGATCAGGAATTGAAGACTAGCCTGGCCAACATGGTGAAATCTCATCTCTATAAAAATACAAAAATTAGCCGGGCATGATGGCATGTGCCTGTAATCCCAGCTACTTGGGAGGCTAAGGCAGGAGAATTGCTTGAGCCTGGGAGGTGGAGGTTGCAGTGAGCCGAGATTGCACCATTGCACTCCAGCCTGGGTGACAGATCAAGATTCCGTCTCAAAAAAAAAAAAAAAAAAAAAGACTAAGATTTCTCTGTGAGAGTAAACAAGAGTGCTCACCATCTATGCAGCACAGAAGAGAAAGCAGGGGCCTCCTTCCCGCGCCCCGGTTTAATGACATGGAAGAGGAGGAGTGGGGCAGAGGCCAAGATGCAGCGTTTCCTGGAGCCCCAAGCCCTCATTGGAGCACTTTCTCTTCCTGCAACGAAGGCCAACATTCTTCCGCAACTCCACAGATGACCCTGCTACACAGATTTATTTTTCCTGAATCTAACGTGTCAAAAAATTCCAGGGCCAGGACCCTTGCTATTTCCAAGCCACCCTTTCACCCTAGAGTTTCCCAGTGATGTTCTTAAGGAAGTGAGACATTTGGTTTGCTTCATACCAGCTGATTCAACTGACCCGGGAAAGGTTGTAGTTAATTCTTTTTGTTGTTGTTGTTGTTTGTTTTTTTTGAGATGGAGTCCCTCTCTGTCACCCAGGCTGTAGTGAAGTGGCGTGATCTCAGCTCACTGCAGCCTCTGCCTCCTGGGTTCAAGTGATCCTCCTGCCTCAGCCTCCCGAGTAGCTGAGACTACAGGTGCGCACCACTACGCCCAGCTGATTTTTGTAGTTTTAGTAGAGACGGGGTTTCGCCATGTTGGCCAGGATGGTCTTGAACTCCTGACCTCAGGTGATCTGCCCGCCTCGGCCTCCCAAAGTGCTGGGATTACAGGCGTGAACCACTGTGCCTGGCCTGGTTGCGGTTAATTCTGCAACTGCCGCCTTGCTGGGCTACTGGGAAACAATGTTTTTTCAACTAAGCCAGTAAGATGGCAGCACCAAAGGAACCCCTCAAGTACCCACCTGAGCACTGTCGCTGGTCCCCTGTCATCCCAATGTCTCGAGGCTAGCTTCATGCCATCTTTGCCAGGGATTTTCTCTAAGCCCGGCTTTTCATGTGGATGGCATATTTCTCCCATAAGGCCTAGTTGTATTTCTTTGGAAGCCTCCCACGGTGCCTAATGCAATCCCTAGCACATATATTGAGTTACATACTTGGGGCTGTTCTGCAGTCTGCCTGGGGCTTGGAGCTGGTTTCATCTTTTTTTTAGAGCATAGATCCAATTGTGGGCAGGTAGGCGCCTTTCAGCCTTAGGGGCTCTAAGCTCTCTGTGAGGATTGGCTGGGTGTTTCTAGATGTTCACTGTCACTACTGGTGGGTTTTCTGTAACTGTCTCTGCCTCCCCTAGTTTTGCCACCATTTAGTGATATTGACAATGAAAATGACAATGGCAGCAAGAGGACTGAGAGGCAGTATAGAATAGTGTGGATTCTGCAGGCCAACTACCTGGGTTCACATTCTATTTCTGCTGCTTACTAGTTGTGTGACCTTGGGCAAGTTGCCTAACCTCTCTGTGCCTCAGTTTTTCATCTGTAATAGTCTCTATTTCATATGGTTGTCATGAATTAGAAGTGAGTAAATATGTGTAAATTCTTAAAACTTCACATGTCATCTATTATTTTTATTGTTAGTACAGCCACCATTTATTGGATGCTCATTAAATGTCAGGCACTATTAAAAGTATGTCATAGTTATTTTATTTAAATCCTTACAGCAGCCTTGTGAGAAGAGTATCCTTATACCCATTTTAAAGGTAAGGACACTAAGGCTCAGTAACTCATTCAGATCGTTCCACTAATGAGTGGTAGAACCAGGATACAAACCCAGGGCTGCCTGCATCTGATGCCTTGCTCTTTTTTTTTTTTTTTAAAAAGTATATATATATATATTTCTTTTTAAAAAATTTTTTTTTTATTTTTTATTTTTTAAGACAGGATCTCACTATGTTGCCCAGGCTGGTCTTGAACTCCTGAGCTCAAGTGATCCTCCTGCCTCAGCTTTTCGAAGTGCTGGGATTACAGGTGTGAACCATCACACCAGCCTGATGACTTGCTCTTAATCAGTTTGCTAATATATCTTCTTATATTGACATGGCCAATCACAAATATGGTACATTAGCTCTTGTAGGTCCTTTCCTTTTCATCTGCATTTGGAGAGACATGTCGTGACTCTATTTCTTTTCTTCCACTATGGTTGGCAAAAATACCTTGCCAATGTTTTGGAGTGACTGAAATCTGAGGTAACCATCTCAGCCACAGCTTCTGAGGTCTTCAGGATGGCTTGGTTCCTCAAGGAGTCAGGCATTTGTGAAGTCTATGCTGCCCAGGGCTGGAAGAAATTTTGGATGACAGAGAAGGTTTGTGGTTATACTTTTGTCTTTATTTCCAAATTGCTTCTATGATGGGTTGATCAAGTGATCTAGATTCTGAGGCTGCAGACCTACCCGATGCCCTTGTTTGTGGTCTCATTAGCTTGTGGTATCTGATATAGGTTAGATAGACCTAGGATCTTTCTGCAATTTTGGGCAAGCCTACAAAGTCATTTAACCTCCCTGCAATTCTCTGAAAAGAAAAAGAGTAACACTTGATTTATCAGGTTGGGAGGGAGTTAAAAATATATATGTGGAAGCTCTTAGCAGGCACTCAAGAAGTGTTTACTTCTCTAGTTCCAGTCTGTAGCTACAAATGTTGGCAAGAATTTTACAATGAATAACAGAAGGATATTTTATGTATCAGACTTAGCCATGACACTAAGTTGAAAACATTCAGTGTGTGCCCTCCAGGCCCACACTATGGTGATTGAGCACTAGCCAGGGGGCACTATGCTAGATGAATTAAATGCTTATTGATCCTCCTAGCTCCCACGTAAGAGAGGGATTTTCTCCATTTTGCACATGAGAAAACAGGTTCAGAGAAATGAAAGTTTCCCAACGTCATACAGCTAGTTAGGCTCTAAAGAAGTACCATCTTTATATGAAAGGAATAGAACAAATGTTATTCATTTGTCATGTTTGTTGATCATTTGATATGTACTTGGCACAGATTTAGGTGTTATGTGTATAAAGCAAAGAAATATACATGGAGACTTACACTTTAGTTGAAGAGATAATCACACAGACATTGCAAACTTAAAAGCCTGAACTCTGCTGGCCTCTCATTACAATACACTTGAAAATTCTGGGCTGAGCGTGGTGGCTCATGCCTGTAATCCCAGCACCTTGGGAGGCCGAGGTGGGTGGATGACCTGGGGTCAGGAGTTCAAGACCAGCCTGGCCAACATGGCGAAATCCTGTCTCTACCAAAAATACAAAAATTAGCCAAGTGTGGTGGCGTGCAACTGTAATTTTTTTTTAAAACAAAGGGGTAAGCTAAAGCCTAAGGTGAAAATATCCTAGGAGAGAAGGTATTGGGATAATACAATTCTCCCTGTACAGAATCATGTACAATTTGGTGCTTAATACATAATTTTTTTTGGAGAGGGAGACAGGGATGTGATGCCCATCAGTCAGCCCCTTCAGAGAATTCTGTGTGGCGTTTTGTCAGCTTCATGAGGTCATCTTCACCCCTCTCAGATTTATCATAACCACAGTGACATCTAAAGGAAACTCTCACACTTGGTGAGAACTGTCCAACTACCCAAAGACAGATTGGCATCAAAACTAGGAGTGTAAGGGCTGGGTGCTGTGGCTTACGCCTGTAATCCCAGCTGCTTGGGAGGCTAAGATGGGAGGATCTCTTGAGGCCAGGAGTTTGAGACCAGCTTGGGCAACATAGTGAGACCCTGTATCAAAAAACAAAACAAAACAAAATCTAAGACTCTATTTGTCCCACAAATATCTATGAGTGCAGAGTTCTGTGCTAGAAGCAGCATGTTTACAGATGAGAATGAGCCCCTTTGTCTGGAGGAGACATCGTTTCTCCCTGCTGGTAGGGCTGTCATTTCCACTCTGCAGCCAGGGAGAGCCAAAGAGGTTGAACCTGAACAAAAGAAAAGCCCAGGAGGATTTGCATGTGCTTCGGTCTGTGTGCTCTAATCCAGCTTCCTTAGGTACTTGGCACAGGAGGTAAAATGAGCAGTAGAGATGTGAGGGAATTGGGCACCGCCCCCCCCCATTGGGTCCAAACTACTAAGAGATGCAAATTGATAAATAAACACTAAAACAATGAGGCTCTGCTAATCCTCTGACAAAGGACAAATTGCTAATCTAACCTCACTGCCAGGAAACCTGCCTCAGTTGAACAAAGGCCGCATTTTCAGCCGCTGTTGTGTATGTAAACTGGCCGTGCTGGTCAGTTAAGTGGATTTACTCTCACCTGCCTCCCGGGGGAGGGGTGGCAGGTAATCCTTCCTTTCTCTAAACGTCTCAGCGAAACGGTCATCTGATCTGACCAGGAAAGGCCTGGGAGGATGTACCAAATTTTAGCCACTTTAGAATAACTGCCAAATTGCTCATGGACAAAAGGGCCAGTGTACGAAGGGGCAGGGGCTGGCAGTGGCAGCCCTTCCAGCTCAGGATTCGTAAAAGGCCTTGGGCCTTCCAACCTCTCTCCAGCTGCCCCACCCCAGGGTTTGAGGCCTTCTCTGGGGAGAGGTGGTTGTCAGCGCTCCCGGGTGCTAGTGATGTTCTGACAAGGTGTCTGTCACCCGGGGCTTTGCTGTGGGATGCAGCCTGCCTCCCTGTGGACTCTGCCCTCCCCCACTTCCTCGTGAAGGCTGTCTCCCACTCAAGGTGTCAGCTCATTCATTCTTCCAACTGACCTGCAGAGGAGAGTCTGGCGCTGAGATGACACCTTCACAGACAGAGTGGACCCAAAGCTAATCACCTGGGGATGTCTCAGATAAGCCCCAGTCTCAGTGGCCTCTGGCCTCTACCTTCTCCTGGCTCTGCCTCCCGTCAGCCCACGTCCTCCTCCTCAAAGGCACCCTTCTGGTTGGGCTAAAGCGTGGCTCCCTAAGGGAGGAAAGGCAGGTTTTCTGGAGCAACTGGTGCTCTTTAGACACTTCCTGCTGTGATTTCACACACAGAAGTCTTGCTCAGGGAGACACACCCTGGGTCTCTTTACGGTGTCAGAATTCCAAAGCTTCTTCACACTCACTTCCCAGCCCTGGGAAGAACTTTGAAGTCATTTCTGGAGATGCTACCAAGGAACGGGTGGTTTCAAACACAGATTCAGAATTGATGAAGAATAAGCACAATTTAGCCCTGACAGGGCCTTTGAGAGGGCGCCTGGGTGATATTTGGAAGCCTCCACACATTCAGGGATGGGATTCTTTCTGCTATGCCCCCTTCCCTGTGGGACTGCAGACACAGACTCTTGGTTCTGTGACCAGAGACTTATGTTAAGACTCATGACAAATTTTCTGTCTGTTTGGCCGGGCGTGGTGGTTCACGCCTGTAATCCTAACAGTTTGGGAGGCCAGTGGGGGTGGATGGCTTGAGCCCAGGAATTTGAGACCAGCCTGGGCGAAATGGAGAAATCCTGTCTCTACTAAAAAACAGAAAAATTATCTGGATGTGGTGGCGCATGCCTGTGGTCCCAGCTACTCAGGAGGCTGAGGTGGGAGAATCCTTTGAGCAGGGAGGCATAGATTGCAGTGAACTGAGATCACACCCCTGCACTCCAGTCTGGGCAACAGAGGGAGACCCTGTCTCAAAAAAAAAAAAAAAAAAAAAATTCTGACTGTTCAGGCTCAGATGCCTACTTTATGGTCCCAATTCAAAGGCCGCCACTTGGGACTGAATCTCCAGGGGACTGTCACAGAGGTGGAGGGTGAGGGTGGGTGAACGTGTGAACGGGGCTGAGCTGCTGAAAAGCTTTCTTGGTTTTGGTCTGAGGCTCAGCTCACAAAGCCTGCCCCCCTCCATGAGGGACACTCCTTTGCTCCTGCTGGCTTTTTTGGAGCGTCCACTCTTGAAGGCTCCCCTGTCATGCCTTATGGAGGATGATAGTTATACTGGTTTCTGAATCCCATGCCCCTGACATTGCTCTTGTCCAGGTCCTCCTCCAAGTCTTTGTGGCAAATCCACCTTCCAGGCTCCATCTTAGCGGCAGCACTGGCAGGCTGGTCTCTTGCCCTTTGGCCCTGTGTCTCTCCTGGCTTTCTGGGCCGCACACTCTGTGGGTTCTCCTCCCTCCTCCAGGCCCTCTGCCAGCTCCTGCTCCTCCCTCGTCCTCACTCAGATCCTACACATCCTTCAGGGCCCAAGTGGAGCTCCCTCAGAGAGGAGTTGCCCAAAACCTCTGCATCTGCTCTGGTCCAAAATATGTTCACTCTCTTATTCTCTTATTGCATCCTGTTCCTTCCCTCCAACAAGCTTCCATTGATCATTCACTCATATTTATATAGATATACTGTCTGCTTCCCTCTTTCAGACTAAACTCCATGACGGAGACCATGTCTATGTTGTTCAGATGCTATAGCGATGCCTTGTACAGGGCTTGGTGCATAGTGGGTGCTCAATAAATACTTGTTGAAGGAGTGAATGGATGGCTGAATGCATGCTTACAGTGTACTGTGTGATGCTGAGTGATTCTATATATTATCTTATTTACACCTCATGTAGATCTTATCGAGCAAGTGTTATGATCATTTTACAGGTGAAGAAACTGAGGCTTTGAGAAGTTAAGTGAATTCCTTAAGGTCACAGTTGGTGTCGGTGCTGAGATTAGAACTCAAATCTTTCTGACCCCAAACCCTAGACTCCATTTCTTATAACCGCTCACTGGGGAAGGTGGGTTGCATTCCTCCAACATTGTTTCCATCTTATCAGTTTCTTACTTTCTTACTCAAGAACATCCGTCGTTCCCTATTATCCATTGTATCCCTACCCAACTCTTTGCCTAACCTTCAGGGCTGGACACTGATGACTGTGATGGGCTCTTTACTCTTTAACAAAGAACTTAAACTTCCGATAAGCAAATTAAGGACCGCTTAATTATGGTAAGTTCCTATTTTCTTCATGTTTGCTTAGGCAGCTAAGCATGCAGGTTCTAAATCAATCAGTCTAGGGTTCAATTCCGGCTTCATTGTCCCTGTGATCCTCCCTCTTTTGTCTTTGAATTTGAGAGGCTCTTTAAAAACTACCATTTCCTAATCTTATGCAAAAAATGTGTCTTACTTAAGAATGTAATGCACATTTTAGTTGAAAAGCAGGGAGATAAGCACATTTTAGTTGAAAAGCAGCGCGGCATGAGCCACCGCGCTGGACCTGGTTTGTTCTTTTTAGACACAAGGGTCTCACTCTATCACCCAGGTGGGGTGCGGTGGCACAATCATAGATCACTGCAGCCTCAAGCTCTTGGGCTCAAGCAATTCTCCTGCCTCAGCCTCCTGGGGAGCTAGGACTACAGGCACGTGCCACCATGCCCACCTAATTTAAAAAAATTTCTCACTATATTGCCCAGGCTAAGTGACTTATATAAAACAGATTTATCATTAAGATTACATAAGTTTATATTAGGCAGATAGTGACCTTTGGGATCTCAGTGTTAAGTTCTGCTACCTAAAATGGCAACAAGAATTATTTAAGATCTTTATGTAGTGCTTTCTGCAATGAGGGATTTATTACTATGTTTTGATAGTGATTCATCAACAATTGCAGGAAATACCCAGCTGCTGAAACAGGATGTGCATGTGAAATACAGCAGCTTAGACTGGCGCGTGGTGGCTCACACCTGTAATCCCAGCACTTTGGGAGGCCAAGGTGGGCGGATCACGAGGTCAAGAGATCGAGACCATCCTGGCCAACATGGTGAAACCCTCTCTCTGCTAAAAATACAAAAATTAGCTGGGTGTGGTGGTGGATGCCTGTAGTCCCAGCTACTGGGGAGGCTGAGGCAGGAGAATTGCTTGAACTCGGGAGGTGGAGGTTGCAGTGAGCTGAGATCACGCCACTGCACTCCAGCCTCGCAACAGAGCGAGACTCCACGTCAGAAAAATAAATAAATAAAAGAAAGAAAAGAAATACAGCAGCTTGTATAACAATAAGAACAATCTCTCCTGGGGGTTATCTGTAGGATTACCGCAGAGGTGGAATCTCCCCAGAACTGTGTCCACATGCTTTACAGCAGAGGCCCATGGGGCATGATGGTGGGGTGCAGAGGCCATGGGACTGGACAGACGTGAGACGTATCCCGGCTCCATCACTTACTAGCAGTTTGAACTTGAATAGAACACTTGACGTCTCTCAGCCTCAGTTTCTTCATTTGTAAAAAGGGGATGATAAAACCTCCACCACTGGCCTGTAGTGAAGATCAATTGAGACAGAACGTGTGAGAACTGGCTGGGTGCGGTGGCTCTCATTTGTTATCCCAACACTTTTGGAGGCCGAGATGGGTGGATCGCTTGAGGCCAGGAGTTCGAGACCAGCCTGTCCAACATGACAAAACCCCGTCTCTACTAAAATACAAAAATTAGCCGGGCATGGTGGTGTGCCTGTAATCCCAGCTACTCGAGAGGCTGAGGCAGGAGAATCACTTGAACCTGGAAAGCGGAGGTTTGCAGTGAGCCAAGGTCACGCCACTGCAATCCAGCCTGGACTACAGAGTCAGACTCTGTCTCAAAAAAAAAAAAAAAAGGTGTGAAAAGCCCCTAATACATTGCCTGACACACAGTGGATAACATCAGTCAGCAAGCAGCAAAAAGCCCAACATACACCAGCTTAACTAACAAGGGAATTGATTGCTTCATGTCGTTGGAAATCCAGAAGGCTGACTTCAGGGCTGTTTTAACCTAGTTGCCCAATTACTGTACCAAGGCCCTTCAAGATGTTGACCACAACTTCCCCTCCTTCTTGCGAGATGAATGCTTTTCCTGTGCAGGAAGATATGCATCCTTGTCAATATCAGGAAGACAGGCTGTCTCTCCCTCCACCATGGATAGAAAATCCTGGGCTTCCTTCTGATTAGGCTCTACTTGGTCAGGTGCTGTCCTTCCTTGAACCAGTGGCTGTGAAATGTTAAGTGCTGATTGGCTCAGGTCTGCATTGGGTTCCTATCCTTGGACCAATCATTGTTGCCAAGAGTATGAAATAACTGATTTGCTTGGACCAATCAGGGTTCACACCTTGATCTGGGGAGCAGGTCAATCCTTTCCAAACTTCATGCCTAGAAGAGGGCATGTTACTGAGACAGCCACAGGCGTACTGCAGCAGGTGCCCGATAATTATTGTTATTGTTCTTATCAATAACGAAATTCCACATTGTGGATAATACATTTCCTTAGGGCTGATACTGAGTATTACCTTGCACTATGGTCTGAATGTTCGTGCCCTTTCACCCTCCAAATTCATATGTTGGAACCTAACATCCAATGTGATAATCTTAAGAGATGGGGCCTTTGGGAAGTGAGTAAGTCATGGAGGCTCCACCCTAATGATTGGGGTTAGTGTCCTTCTAAAAGAGGTGGAAGGACCCTCCCTGCTCCCTTCCATCATATGAGGACACAGCAAAAAGTTGCCATGTGCGAAGCATGGAGCAAGCCCTTACCAGAAACTGAATCTGATGGTGCCCTGATTTCCCAGCCTCCGAACTCTGAGCAATAAACTTCTGTTGTTTCTAAGATATTTTAGCATAGCAGCCCAGATGAACTGACACTCCCTTTATTATTTTTTGGTTTTTTTTTTTTTTTTTTTTTTTTTTTTATCTTTTTGAGACTCTGTCGCCAAGGCTGGAGTGCAGTGACTCGATCTTGGCTCGCTGCAACCTCCACCTCCTGGGTTCAAGGGATTCTCGTGCCTCAGTCTCCTGAGTAGCTGGAATTACAGCAGCCACCACTCCTGCTTAATTTTTGTATTTTTAGTAGAGACAGGGTTTCACCATGTTGGCCAGGCTGGTCTTGAACTCCTGACATCCAGTGATCCACTGAATACCTGAAATTATAGGTGCACGCCACCACGCCCACTTAATTTTTGTATTTTTAGTAGAGATGGGGCTTCACCATGTTGGCCAGGCTGGTCTTGAACTCTTGACCTCAAGTGATCCACCCGCCTCGGCCCCCCAAGTGCTGGGATTACAGGTGTGAACCACCACACCCAATCTTTGCACCCCCTCTTGTCTTTTGGGTTCTAAAAAATGTTATATTGTTTTATTCAGCCCTATCCCCCAGTCATAGATCTACATTCTTCAAGTGCTTCTTCAATGAATTTTAAGTGAATTTTTAGGTTCATAGTTGACCTAGAGCCAAAGTGTTTTTTTCTTTGAAGGTGATGATAGTGATGGTGGTATCCTCATTCGTCTGAAGCTAGAACAAGCTGGAAAAAATGTAAAGGTCATTGGCTATTTGAACCTGCTAACTAGCCTGCGATTGGATCATTTATCACGTGGAGTTACACACTGGGGCTAACTCCACGAAGTGAACACATTACACACAGTAGATGAGAAGCATGTTTGGGGCTTTGAAAGAGGATGCACATGAAGCAAAACCACAGGCAGACATTTCAGCATGAGTGACCTGTAGGTGGACAGGTGCTGTGGTTACAGCGGAACTCTGGGAATCAGGTAGGGAGGAGGAATGCCATGGAGGGCAACTTGTAAACTTCTTCTTCTTCTTTTTTTTTTGAGACAGAGTCTCACTCTGTCTCCCAGGCTGGAGTGCAGTGGTGTGATCTCGGCTCACTGCAACCTCCACCTCCCGAGTTCAAGTGATGCTCCTGTCTTAGCCTCCCGAGTAGCTGGAACCACAGGTGCATGCCACCACGCCTGGCTAATTGTTGTATTTTTAGTAGAGACAGGGCTTCACCGTGTTAGTCAGTCTGGTCTTGAACTCCTGACCTCAGGTGATCCACTTGCCTCGGCTTCCCAAAGTGTTGGGATTACAGGCATGAGCCACTGTGCCCGGCCAACTGGTAAACTTCTCAGTCTTGCAGCTCCCACCTGAAGGTAACACCAGCAGTGGGGATTAAAAAAAAAAAAAAAAAAAAGCCTGTTGGCTTTGACTTCTGTAGACCTTGCTCAGCATCTGTAAAGGGTAATGACGTCTTACACGTTCACAAGACTTTGGAGTCCTGTCTGTCATGTACATGTATCTAACAAGAGTGACAGCTCAGCATCTCTCTGGAGGGGTGTGTGTGACATGCTGGGTTGCTTTGCCATTGATGTTTTTACACCTCATGGGACAACACAACTTTGCCCCTTGTGGTTCGTTTCTCCTCCCCTCAGGGATTTAGGAGACACGTGGGACTCAGCTGTGCTTCTGAGAGTGAGCATTGGTGAGGCGGTTATCAGGGAATGCCATTTTCTGGAAGGAGCGGGACGTTCATGATGGGATTACTTTCTTATTGCTGCTGTAACAGATTTGAAACCACAAATTTGGTGGTGTTAAAAAAACACAAATTTATTATCTTACAATTCTGGAAGTGAGGAGTCCTAAAATCAACGTGTGTGCAGGGATGCCTTCCTTCTGGAGGCTCCAGGGGAGAATCTGTTTCCTTGGCTTTTCTACTTCTAGAGGCACCTGCATTCCTGACTCCAGGATGGCTACCTCTGTCTTCCAGGGCCACAGTGTAGCATCTTCAGCCTCTGTCTCTCTCTGTCTCTCTGACTCCTGCTTCCCCTCATCATGCCTCTTTTTCTGACTCTGATCTCTAGCCTCACTCTCGTAGGACCCTTGTGATGATATCAGGTCAACACGCATGCTCCAGGGTAGTCCCCTCACTTTAGGCTCCTTAGCCTTAATCACACCTGCAAAGTCCTTTTGCCAAGTAAGGTAACCTATTTACCAGCTTCAGGAGTTAGAATGTTGACATCATTGGGGGGCATTATTCTGCCTACCATAGTGATCTAGTTTCTCCTCTTGTACCTGATCTTTATATTTTTCCTTTTAAAATGGACTTATTTTAAAATTTCAAATAGAAAATATATTCATAGGGTTCTCAAAGAAAAACAAAACCTAAGAAGATATACAAACAGCCAACAAGTCCATGAAAAAAATCTCAATATTATTAGTCATTAGGAAAATGCAAGTAAAGAAACCACAATTAGTGCTATGGTTTGAATATGCCCTCAAAAAGCATGTATTGCAAACTTAATCACCATCATAACAGTATTGGCAGGTGGGACCATTAAGAGGTGACTAGGCCATGAGGGCTCTGCCGTAATGAATTGATTGATGCCATTATCATGGGAGTGGCTTCTTTTCTTTTCTTTTTTTTTTTTTTTTGAGACAAGGTCTCCCTGTGTCACCCACACTGGAGTGCAGTGGTGTGATCACAGCTCACTGTAGCCTTGACCTACTGGGTTCAAGCAATCCTCCCACCTCAGCCTCCTGAGTAGCAGAGACTACAGGTGTGTGCCACCACATCCAGTTAATTTTTGTATTTTTTTGTAGGGATGGGGTTTCACCATGTTGCCCAGGCTGGTCTTGAACTCCTGAGCTCAAGCAATCCTCCCACCTCAGCTTCCCAAAGTGCTGGGATTACAGGCGTGAGCCACCATGCCCAGACTAGTGGGTTCTTTATAAGAGGATGAGTTTGGCCTCCTTTTCTCTTTCTCACCCTCTCTTTGCCCTTCCACCAGGAACCAGCACGAAGGCCCTTGCCAGATGAAGCGTCCTTAGTCTTGGACTTCCCAGTCTCCAGAATTGTGAGAAATAAATTTCTGTTCAGTATAAATTACACAGTTCTAGGAATTCTGTTATAGAAGTGCAAAATGGACTAAGACGATGAGATGGCACCTCATACTTATTAGGATGACGATAATAAAAAATACAGAAAATAGCAAGTATTGGTGAGGATGTGGAGAAATTGGAACCGTAGTACATTGCTAGCTGGAATGTAAAATGGTGCAGCCACTGTGGAAAACAGAGAGGTGGTTCCTTGAAAAGTTAAATGTAGGATTACTATATGACCCAGTAATTCCACTCCCAGGTACATACCCCAAAGAATTGAAAGCAAGGACTCAAACAGATACTTGTACACTAATGTTCATAGCAGCATTACTCATGATAGTCAAATATGTATCAACTGATAAATAGGTATGTAAAATGTGGTATATCCATATGATGGAACTTCAGCCATAAAAAGGAATGAAGTACTCCTACATGCTACAATGTGAGTGAACCTTGAAAACATTATGCAAAGTGAAAGATGCCAGCCACAAAGGGACAAATAGTGTTTGATTCCATTTATATGAAATATCCAGAATAGGTAAATTCATAGAGAGAGAAAGCAGATTGGTGTTGCCAGGGGCTGATGGGAAAGAAAAATGGGGAATCACTGCTTAATGTGTACAGAGTCTTCTCTTGTGGTACGAAATGTTTTGAAACTTGATAAAGTTGGTGATTGCACATGTTTTGAATGTATTAAATGCTGCAGACTTGTATACTTTAAAGTGGTTAATTTTATATTATGCAAATTTCACCTCAATTTTGTAAAAAAGGAAAACAATAAGCAAGGTATACATTGAAAAATCATGCTCCTATCTCTGTCCCTATCTGCCCCAGGTAATTACTTAATATTTAAATATTTTTAGAAACAGGGTCTCCGGAGTCTTACTATGTTGCCCAGGCTGGAATCAAACTCCTGGGCTCAATGAATCCTCCTGCCTCAGCCTCCCAAGTAGCTGGGATGAACAGGCTCATGCCACCATATCTGGCCTAATAATTACTTTTATTAGTTCATTGTGTATCCTTTCAGTGTTTCTTCTATAGAAGCAAGCAGATGTGAATTATTCTGATTTTCTCACATCAAAGATAGCAAGCTATATAGGATTTTTACTGTTTTTCACCTAACAATACATTCAAGAGTTCTTTCTACATCTTCAATATTTTCATATCTGGATGATATTCCACAGTGTGGGTGTAACATAAGTTATTTAATACAAGTATTGATGCTATAAATTTAGGCAATGTTTTAGTTGCATTTCACAAATTTTGATATGCTGTATTTTTATTATTTTTATTATCATGTAGTTCAGTATATTTTAAAATTTCCCCTGAGACTTTCTCTTTGATCAAATTGTTATATAGAATCATGTTGCTTAGCGGGCCAGGCGTGGCGGCTCATGCCTGTAATCCCAGGACTTTGAGAGGCCAAGGCAGGTGAATCATTTGAGGTCAGGAGTTGGAGACCAGCCTGGCCAACATGGTGAAACCCTGTCTCTACTGAAAGTACAAAAAATTAGCCAGGCATGGTGGTGCATGCCTGGGATTCTAGCTACTGGGGAGGCTGAGGCAGGAGAATCACTTGAATCTGGGAGATGGAGGTTGCAGTGAGCCGAGATCACAGCACTGCAATCCAGCCTGGGCTGTCACAAACAAACAAACAAACAAACAAACAGAAGTATGTTGCTTAATTAAGTACTTGGATATTCTTTGTTTTTTTTTTTCTTTGGTTATTGATTTCTTGTCTAATTCCATTATGATCATAGAACATACTTTGTATGAGTTTAATTCTTCCCATACTTTTCCTTTTATCCTTTTTTGTCATTATTTAAAAAAATGCTTTTTATCTAGAGGTAATTGTATATTTGCAGGTAGTTGTGAGAGGTAGAGAAAAACCATGTATACCTCTTATGGGTTAAATTGTTTCCCCTCCAAAATTCATGTCAAAGTTCTAACTCTGGTGCCTCACAATGTGAGGATTTGGAGATACGATCTTTATAGAGGTAATCAAGTTAAAGTGAGGTCATTAGGGTGGGCCCTAATCCAAAATGACTGGTGTTCTTTAAAAGAGGAAATGTAGACACAGAAACACACATAGAGGGGAGATGAAGTGAATAGACAGGGAGAAGATGGCCATCTGCAAGCCAAGGAGAGAGGCATGGGACCGATTTTCTCTCATAGCCCTCCGAAGGAACTAAATCTGCTGCCACCTTGATTTTGGACTTCTGGCCTCCGGACCTGTGAGACGGTAAATTTTTGTTGCATAAGCTACACAGCATGTGTTACTTTCTTACAGCAGCCCTAGCAACCAATACAATAGCTTTAACCCAGCCCCGCCCCCCCACCTCCCACCAATTGCAACATCTCGCATAATTACAGTACAATCACAACCAGAAAATTGACATTCATACAATCCACTGAGTTCCTTCACATTTCACCAATATGACCTTACTTAGATGTATGTGTACTCATTTGTATGTGTACATGTGTGTATTTAGATATGAGAAAATACATACCTATGTATGTAGATGTATGCAGGTATGTATGTACAAATGTAGATTTATGTGACCATCACTATAGTCAAGATACAGGCTGGGCGTGGTGGCTCACGCCTGTAATCCCAGCACTTTGGGAGGCTGAGGCAGGTGAATCACCTGAGGTCAGGAGTTTGAGACCAGCCTGACCAACATGGTGAAACCCCATCTCTACTAAAAATACAAAATTAGCTGGGCATGGTGGTGGATGCCTATAATCCCAGCTACTTGGGAGGCTGAGGCTGGAGAATGGCTTGAACCTGGGAGGCAGAGGTTGCAGTGAGCTGAGATCACGCCATTGCCCTCCAGCTGTGGCAACAAGGATGAAACTCCATCTCAAAAAAAAAAAAACAAAAAAAAAAAAACAAAATTACTCCATCACAAAAATACCTTGTGCTATCCTCTTATAGCCACAGCCACCCCTTTCCTTCCCCATTCCTTATTAACCCTTGAGTACTGCGAATCTGCCCCTGTCTCTATAATTTTATTATTTCAAGAGTGCTATATAAATGGAATCCTGTAATACGTAACCTTTTGAGATTGGCTGTATTCACTCAGCATAATTCCCTTGAGATCCATTCAAGATGTTGGGTGTATGAATAGCTGGTTCCTTTTATTTGCTGAGTATTCCAAGGTATAGGTGTACTGTCGCGTGTTTAACCATTCATTGGTCGAAAGATATTTGGATTGTTTTTAGTTTGGAGCTATTATAAATAATGCTGCTATAAACATTCATGTACAGGTTTTTGTGTGGACATAAGTTTTTAATTCTCTGGAATGTGCTACATCCTTTTACTTTCAACCTTCATATATAATTTTAAGCTAGTTTTTTGTAAAACAGCATATAGTTTGGTCATTTAAAAAGTCCATTCTGCCAATCTCTTTCAATTAATTTGTTCAGTCTATTTACATTTAATGTGATTATTTATGTTTGGATTTAAGCCTACCAGTTTATTATTTGTTTTCTGTTTGTTTCCTCTGTTTTTTGTTCCTCAGTTTCCCATATAGTGCCTTCTTTATGGTCATTTGAATATTTTGTAGTATTCTATTTTATTTATTTTGTGTGTATGTGTGTATTTTACTATATCTCTTTGTATAATATTTTTAGTGATTGCTCTAGAGATTACAAAATACATCCTTACCTTTTCATGACATTTTTTAACTTTTATTGCCCCCAAGTAGAAGCTACCTTTTCATGACATTTTAGCACTTCGAGTAGAATGCAGAAACTTTACCATCATATAGGGCCCTTCATTTTCCCCCTGGTTCATTTTGTCATTATCGTATGTGTTAACGCCTATATACATTGTACCAAACGATGTTATACTTTTGGGTTTCAACCATCAAGCCTTTATGTATATCTATATCTAATCTATATCTATATGTATCTATCTATATCTATATCTATATTTTGAGACAGGGTCTTGCTCTGTCACCCAGGCTGGAATGCAGTGGCACAATCTCAGCTCACTGCAACCTCTGCCTCTTAGGCTCAAGTAATCTTCCCACCACAGCCTCCTGAGTAGCTGGGACTACAGGTGTGCACTACCACGCCCAGCTAATTTTTGTATTTTTAGTAGAGATGGGGTTTCACTATGTTGGGCAGGCTGGTCTCAACTCTTGGCCTCCAGTGATTTGCCTGCCTCAGCCTCCCAAAGTGCTGGGGTTACAGGCGTGAGCCACCACACAAGGCCCATCAAGCATATTTTTAAGAACCTGAGAGAAGAAAAATAGTCTATTACATTCATCTACATTTACCACTTCTATTGCTCTTCCTTTATTCTTGGTATTCCAAGTTCCTTCTGGTATAATTTCCCTTCTTTTTGAAGAATGTACTTTTAGAGCAGCTCCGCTGGCAACAAAATTCTATTTTCTTTGTTCTGAGATGGTCTTTACTTAACCTTGTATTCCTGAAGTATATCTTCACTGAATATGAAATTCTGAGTTGATAGTTTTCTTTCAGCATTTAAAAAATGCTGTTCTGCTTTCTTCTGACCTCCATGATTTCTGTGGGATATCTCCAAGTTATTTGAGTTATTGTTCCTCTATAAAAAACATGTCATTTTTCTCTGGTTTCTTTTCTTTTCTTTGTTTTTTTTTTTTTTTGAGATGGAGTTTCACTCTGTCACCCAGCTGGAGTGCAGTGGCATGATCTTGGCTCACTGCAACCTCTGCCTCCTGGGTTCAAGCGATTCTTCTGCCTCAGCCTCCTGAATAGCTGGGACTACAGGTGTGTGCCACATGCCCAGCTAATTTTTGTATTTTTAGTAGAGATGGGGTTTCACCATGTTGGTCAGGCTGGTCTTAAACTTCTGACCTCAAGCAATCTGCCAGCCTTGGCCTCCCAAAGCGCTGGGAATTACAGGTGTTAGCTACTGTGCCCGGCCCTCTGGTTTCTTTTGATATTTCAATTTTGTCTTTAGTTTTAAGTAGTTTGATGATAATATTGGGGGACATGGATTTTGGGGGGGGTTTAGCCTCTTCGGGGTTTGCTGAGCTTCTCAAATCTGTAGGTTTCATGTGTTTCACCAAAGTTGAGAAGTTTCCAGTCATTATTTCTTCAATTGTTTTTCTGTACTGCACTCTTTCCTCACTCCTCCTAGCACTCTGAGGACACAAATGGTCAGCCTTTTGTTGTTGTTGCCCAGGTCCCTGAGGCTTGTCCATTCTCTCCCCCACTTGTCCATCTTTATCCTTTCTTTCTTTTTCTTTTTTGGTTGTTTGTTTATTTTCTTGTCTTTTTATTCCATATAGTGAAGTTCGTGGTAAACCATCTTTATTGTTTCTGTTGTTTAGATTGGGGAGTTTTTATTGATCTGTCTTTAAGCTCGCTGACTCTTTCCTCTGTCATCTCCATTCTGCCATTCAGCCCCTCAGTGAGTTTTTACATTTCAGTTATTGTATTTTTCAGTTCAAACACTTCCATTTGGCTTTTCTTTATATTTTCTATTTCTTTGTTGGGACTATCTATTTTTCCATTTATTTAAAGGAAGTTAGCCCTTACTTGTTGGAGCATTTTTGTAACAGTTGCTTTTAAGTCTTTGTCAGCCACAATAAAAAATGATAAAGGGAATATCACCACTGATCCCACAGAAATACAAACAACCATCAGAGAATACTATAAATACATCTATGCAAATAAACTAGAAAATCTAGAAGAAATGAATAAATTCCTGAACATATACACCCTCCCAAGACTAAACCAGGAAGAAGTTGAATCCCTGAATAGACCAATAACAAGTTCTGAAATTGAGGCAGCAATAAATAGACTACCAATCAAAAAAAGCCAGGACCAGATAGATTTACAGCTGAATTCTACCAGAGGTGCAAAGAGGAGCTGGTACCATTTCTTCTGAAATGATTCCAAACAATCGAAAAGGAGAGAATTCTTCCTAATTCATTTGATGAGGTCAGCATCATCCTGATACCAAAACCTGGCAGGGATACAACAAAAAAAAGAAAACTTCAGGCCAATATCCCTGATGAACATTGATGCGAAAAGCCTCAATAAAATACTGGCAAACCAAATCCAGCAGCACATCAAAAAGTTTACCCCCCACCATCAAGTCAACTTCTATCCTGGGATGCAAGGCTGGATCAACATATGCAAATGAAAAAATATAATTCATCACATAAACAGAACTAAAGACAAAATTATATCTGTATTGAGGCATGATTATCTCAATAGACTCAGAAAAGGCCTTCAATAAAATTCAATATCCCTTCGTGTTGAAAACTCTCAATAAATTAGGTATAGGTGGAGCATATCTCAAAATAATAAGAGCCATTTATGACAAGCCCACAGCCAATATTATACTGAATGGCAAAAGCTAGAAGCATTCCCCTTGAAAACTGGCACAAGACAAAGATGCCTTCTCTCACCACTCCTATTCAACATAGTATTGGAAGTTCTGGCCAGGGTAATCAGGCAAGAGAAAGAAGTAAAGGGTACTCAAATAGGAAGAGAGGAAGTCAAATTGTCTCTGTTTGCAGACGACGTGATCCTGTATTTAGAAAACCCCATCGTCTCAGCCCGAAAGCTCCTTAAGCTGATAAGCAACTTTAGCAAAGTCTCAGGATACAAAGTCAATGTGCAAAAATCACAGGCATTCCTGTACACTAACAATAGACAATCAGAGAGTCAACTCATGAATGAACTTCCATTCACAACTGCTACAAAAAAAAAAAATACCTAGGAATACAGCTAACAAGGGAAGTGAAGGACCTCTTCAAGAACAATAAACCTTTGTTTAAGGAAATCAGAGAGGACACAAACAAATGGAAAATCATTTCATGCTCGTGGATAGGAAGAATCAATATTGTGATTCTTACTGCCCAAAGTAATTTATAGATTCAATGCTATTCATATTAAACTACCATTGACATTCTTCACAGAATTAGTAAAAAAAAACTACTTTAAAATTTATATGAAACCAAAAAAGAGCCCGTATAGCCAAGACAATCCTAAGCAAAAAGAACAAAGTTGGAGGCATTATGCTACCTGACTTCAAACTACACTACAAGGCTACATTAACCAAAACAGCATGGTACTGTTACAATAATAGACACACAGACCAATGAAACAAAATAGAGATCTCAGAAATAAGTCCACACATCTACAACCATCTGATCTTTGACAAACCTGACAAAAGCAGGCAATGGGAAAAGGACTCCCTATTTAATAAATGGTGCTGGGAAAACTGGCTAGCCTTATGCAGAAAATTGAAACTGGACCCCTTCCTTATATCTTGTACAAAAATTTAAACTCAAGATGGATTAAAGACTTAAATGTAAACCCAAAACTACAAAAGCACTAGAAGAAAATCTGGCCACTACCATTCAGGACATAGGCACGGGCAAAAATTTTATGACAAAACACGAAAAGCAATTGCAACAAAAGCAAAAACTGACAAATGGGATTTAATTAAACTAAAGAACTTTTGCATAGCAAAAGAAACTATCATCAGTGCAAACAGACATTCTACAGAATGGGAGAAAAGTTTTGCAATCTATCCATTTGACAAAGGTCTAATATCCAGAATCTACAAGGAACTTAAACAAATTTACAAGAAAAAAAAATGAAAACACGTGCAAAGGACATGAACTGACACTTCTCAAAAGAAGACATTTATGTAGCCAACGTATGAAAAAAAGCTCAGCATCACTGATCATTAGAGAAATGCAAATCAAAACCACAGTGAAATATCATCTCACACCAGTCAGAATGGTGATTATTAAAAAGTCAAGCAACAACAGATGCTGGTGAGGCTGTGGAGAAGTAGGAACGCTTTTACACTGTTGGTGGAAAGGTAAATTAATTCAACCATTGTGGAAGACAGTGTGGCAATTCCTCAAAGATCTAGAACCAGAAATACCATTTGATCCAGCAATCCTATTACTGGGCATATACCCAAAGGAATATAAATAATTCTATTATAAAGATACGTGCACACGTATGTTCATTGCAGCACTATTCACAATAGCAAAGACATGGAATCAACATAAATGCCCATCAATGATAGACTGGATAAAGAAAATGTGGTACATATACATGATGGAATACTACGTATCCATAAAAAAAGAACTAGGTCATGTCCTTTGCAGGGACATGGATGGAGCTGGAAGCCATTATCCTTAGCAAATTAACACAGGAACAGAAAAGCAAACACCGCATATTGTCACTTGTAAGTAGGAGCTGAACAATGAGAACACATGGACACAGCGAGGGGAACAACACACACTGGGGCCTGTCGGGGATAGGGGTGGGAAGAGGGAGAGCATCAGGATAAATAACTAATACATGCAGGGCGTAATACCTAGGTAATGAGTGGATAGGTGCAGCAAACCACCATCGCACATATTTACCTGTGTAACAAAACTGCACGTCTTGCACACGTATCCCAGAACTTAAAATAAAATAAAAACAAAAACAAACAAACAAAAATAAAGTCTTTGTCAGCTAATTCCAACATCTGTGTTATCTCAGCGTGTTAGTTGAGATTTTCCTAGTTCTTCATGGGGTGAGAAATTTTGTATTGTATTCTGGACATTTTGAATGTTATGAGTCTCTGGGTCTTGTTTAAAATTCTATGGAAAACATTTTATTCTGTTTTTTAACGTTGGTGGGTTATAGGTATGGTTGGGTTCAAGTTGTAAGTTCTGATCAGCCTTCAGTGGTGTGTGGTTTCAATGTTCCACTAACACGCACTGCTATTCAGAGCAGTCCTGCATGTGCGCCACCTGGTGGCCAGTCTAGGAGGTGGGACATGGTTCACATCATCGTTTACAGTTGTATCTCAAAGCTTTTGATACACTGTTTAGGGTCAGATTCATGAATGTGCCACTTGTGGATAAACCCAGGGATTCTTAAACAACTTTATCAAGTCCCTTTCCCTAATACCTCCCTCTCTATAATGTCCCTAGTACTTTCTGAGTCCTGGGCTCCCCTTTTCAGTCCTCCAACCTGAAGAAAAACAAAAAACAAGATGGGGGATTTCTCCCTCTCCTTTGAGCATTAGGAGAACACGTCCTTGAGCCAGAACCAGAGGGTTTCTCTTGGACTTCTCTCCATTCATGCAGACGCCCACGTCCGGGTTCCACACTACCTAACACCTAGTCTGGGCAACACTGAAGCTAAAAATACAGTAGACTCACCACCCATTCAGAGGTGCTTTAAAGTCTGGTCTTCCTTTCCAGTCTATCTGCTACTAGATGCTCACAGTACCCAAGCCATTGTGCCGCGCCTTCTGTCCAGGTTTATCGCTTCATCCGGTGAGGGGATAGGGTCATCATAACTACATGACTCAAAACTCAGCCCCGTCTTACCTGAAACCTGGGGCTGAGTTTTGAATCATGTAGTTAATCTAATTAATACTGATTAATGGATACTTGGGCTATTCTTCCTGCCTTTTAAATTGTCGTGTTTCTGGAACCTGTTTTAATATTTTTATCTTATCCCTTCATAACACTGATTCTGAACTTGGGTTTTCATTAGAATCACCTACACAGATTAAAAAAAAAACAAGTTAATTTCCAGGCTACATCCCAGCCAAATTAAACCAGAATCTCTGGGAATAGGATCCAGGAATTAATACTTATATTAAAAAAAATATATTTCGCAGCACTTACCACATCCTCTAATCCTCCAAACCTGTTCTTCCTATAGTCTGTCTCATTTCACTTAATATTGTCACCGTCCTCCAAACTCCCAAGTAAGACACCTTGGAGTTGGCCTGAACTCAGCTCCAGAATTTTTGCATTCAGGCTACCCTCTGCCCTGTCATTGCCAACTCAGAAATGTCTTCAAATGTGGCCCTCATCTCTATTCTTTTTTTTTTTTTGTCACAGGGTCTCACTCTGTCACCCAGGCTGGAGTGCAGTGGTACAATCACTGCTCACTGCAGCCTTGACCTCCTGCGCTCAAGTGATCTTCCTGCTTCAGCATCCTGAGTAGCTGGGACCACAGATGCATGCCGCCATGTCTGACTAATTTTTTTATTTTCGGTACAGACGGTGTCTCACTTTGTTGCCCAGGCTGGTTTCATACTCCTGGGCTCAAGTGATCCTCCCGCCTCGGCCTCCCAAAGTGCTGCAATGACAGGTGTGAGCCACCATGCCCAGCCATCTCTATTCTTTTAATCAAGCTCATGTTGCATAGCTGTGTCATTGGTTTCCCTGTCACTGGGCTGTCTTAGCAAACACTCTCACTGCTGCCAAAGGGATCTTCCTAAAAGAAGACTCTGTCAAGCCCCTTGTAAAACCTCCCTAGCACCTCCTGGCCCCCAGTCTAGAGTCTAAACTCCTGGGCAAGGCACACGAGGCTTGCCATACCTGGCCTAGACTTCTTCTCCTAACTCCTCCCTCATCACCCATGCGTCTCTTTTCCCCACCTCCCAAAGACACACAGACATTCCCGAAATACTCCCGGCCCTGGAACACCTTATTGTTATCCTACTGAAATACTCACTTCCTACTTTGATGCCTGGCCATCTCCTTTTCAACCTTCAAGAACCAACTGAAATGTGAACCACTCGCCAGTGCTTCCCAGCTGATGTCATTACTGATCCTCCAGCTTTGGCCATAGTATATTGTCACGGTCACAGGCCAGGCGCGGTGGCTCATGACTGTAATCCCAGCACTTTGGGAGGCTGAAGTGGGTGGATCACCTGTGGTCAGGAGTTTGAAACCAGCCTGACCAACATAGTGAAACCCTGTCTCTACTAAAAATACAAAATTAGCTGGGCATGGTGGCGCATGCCTGTAATCCCAGCTACTTGGGAGGCTGCGGCAGGAGAATCGCTTGAACCCAGGAGGCTGAGGTTGCAGTGAGCTGAGATCGTGCCATTGCACTCCAGCCTGGGCAACAAGAGTGAAACTCGGTCTCAAAAGATAAATGAGTCATGGTCACAAAACTCCACTGAAACTGTTTGCATGACAGTCTCTCCCACTAGACTGGGGGCACCTTGAGGGTGGGTACTTATTAACATTTGTCTTTCTGGGAAAGCACACAGTGCCTGACTCACAGCAGACCCGCAGTGGGCGTTCAAACAAATAAATGAATATAGAGCAGACGGGCCCAGGAAGCAGCTCTGTGAGATTAGAGAAGTAAAAAGAAAGAGGATGAAATGTAGGTTTTTAAACATGGCACGAATGTTTGCAAAATGGAACAAGATTGCGAAAGTTTCTAAGCTCAGAAAAAGTAGTCATTTCTGGTTTAGGTCCAGGTATTGATACTATTTCAATACCAGCCTGGGTGTTTTCTTAGCTGAAGGAAAAGGAGATGCCAGGGAAATACAATGAACTTGTGAAACAGGTATAAAGCCAGGCTCCAAGGAACTGAGGAAACGCCTCTGATCTGGAAAGCAGCATCACTTGTCAAACTTGAATTCAATTCGCAGCTCACTGCCTGCTGCTGGGGAAACATGGGCAAGTTAATTAACTTCGTTGAGCCTTAATTTTCTCATCTGTAAAATGGGTACAATATTTCCTACCTCATAGGATTGTGTTGAGGATTGAACGAGTTAATTCATATTTCTAGTATGTAGTTAAGAGCCTGATAAAGTGTTATTTTTATTTTCTGGTGATTTAGGGAATGAGTTGGCAGAAGTAGATGAAAAGAGGCATATGTCTCTTTCGGTTGGGGTCTTTATTGTCTTCAGTTCCTTAGAGGAGAAAGCCTTTGAATTCCCATGTCCTCACGTCTAGGGATGGGCTAACAGCCCAGGTTCCTCCTCTGGCTTTTGGCCACCGCTCTTGGTTCAGCTGGCCCACTTCCCCACTCAGAGCCACAGAGCAACAAGGAGCCAGCACTGTCCCTTCATCCAGGGAAGTGCCTCATTCCTCATCCAAGTGTCCTTGACTCCTGAAATAATAGGGCAATATTTGAACATCCTATACCTGGACAGGCCCTATTTGCCAAGGACATTCTAAAAATATACTGTTGGGATTAAAAAAAAAAAACTTGCTGATTCTAAAGATCTCTGGAGGTGGTACCTTCTAAATTTATTTGCACAGAAGTAGCCAGACCTTGAGATGTCCATTAAGGTATATGAGGGTGCAGTGGCACGTGTCTGGAATCCCAGTTACTTGGGAAGCTGAGATAGGAGGATCACTTGAGCTCAGGAGTTTGAGACCAGACTGGACAACATAGTGAGACTTTGTTTCTATAAAAAATATGTACATGACACATTCAGCCACAAACATCACTAGATTATCTTTTGGGTGAGTAGCACACTAAAACATTAAAAGCCAGGCAATCAGTGTTCCTGAAGATTGTATCTGTCCATCTGTCATCTCTCCTCTTACTGGGCACATGAATTCATGCCAGCATTGTGTGTGGAAAACACCTCAGTTTCAATAGGAGAGGAAAGAAGGACAGAAGGAAAGAAGGAAAACTGACATTGACCGAGAGTCTACCACGTGCAAGGCATTTTCTATATCTTCTCATTTAATCCTTGAAAAAATTATACAGGAAAACTTACTCTCATTCTTACAGGTCAGGAAATGGAGACTCATATAGAAATGACTTGCCCAGTTTCACTCATGCAGCAAGAGGCAAAGCTGAGATTTGCATCTAAACCAGCCCACTCTAAAACCAACATTCAGCCCAGCACCCAGGCAGCAAGAGTTGTCGGCGGAAGCACACGGCAATTGAATTTTCACATACTTCTCATTTCACCTTTCCAACCCTTCTCCACCTCCACCTTCCCCACCCCCTTCCCCCTTCTGCAAGCTTCTCTGTGACCTTCTGCTGTAGAGTGATCCTCCAACTACAATCAGCAATGTAGCCACAGGAATTACTGAAGGGCAGGCAGGGTTGGTAATACATGCAATCCATTTGCTGACTGCACTTGAATGTACATGGAAGTACGCGAGTGCAGGGAGGGCCCCGGAGGGAGGCACACATCTATATTTCAAATTAGCAAGTCAGTCACAAGTTACAGCTCCACGCCAGGGGCGTTTTTAGATAGCCAGACACACAGATAATGAAGGCACAGATTAACTGCGTCTGACTGTGCGGTAACTTAAAGCTCTCAGCCTCTATGGCCAGTCCATGTGGTGAAACAAACATTCCTCCAGCATATGGTAAGTTTTAGTAGAAAGCTTGCAGTGAGAAGTGCGGGTCCCTATCAGACGGGTGAAGAACATGTGGTTGATATTACAGCATGTGTTCACCTCTCAGACCCACTGGATTCGGCCCATTCTCTCTCCTTTTCCCAGGGTCACTTCTATTTTTTGGAAAATAGGGACAAGATGTCACTGTGTTGCCCAGGCTGGTTTTGAACTCCTGGGCTCTTGAACTCCTGGCCTCCCAAAGTGTTAGGATTACAGGCATGAGCCCAGGATAGGTACTTGACTGGCTTCTCTGCACTGAAAAAAAAATAAAATCTCCACCCATGCAGCTCTGAGAATGTAACTATTTCTTAGAATTTTCAATAAATTAAACTATTGAGTTAAATAGTAGCAAAGTGCTTAAGATTGGGAACAAGGAGGCCAGATTCTCATCCCCCACCCACCTTAAATGGCCTTGGACAAGTCACAATGTTTTCATCAAGAGTATGAAATATTTTCTTTTTTTTGTTATTTTAAAAAAAGTCTTTTTCTTACTTAAAAGCAGTGGCTCATGCCTGTAATCCCAGCACTTTAGGAGGCTGAGGTGGGCGGATTGCTTGAGCTCAGGAGTTCGAGACCAGTCTGGGCAACATGGTGAGACCCCCTGTCTCTACCAAAATGCAAAAAAACAGCCAGGCATGGTGGCGCGTGCCTGTGGTCCCAGCTACTTGGGAGGCTGAACCTGGGTCAGGGGAGCAGAGGTTGAGCCTGGATAGAGGGAGCAGAGGTTGCAGTGAGCTGAGATGGTGTCACTGCACTCCAGCCTGACAGAACAAGACCCTGTCTCAAATAAATAAATAAATAAATAAATAAATAAATAGCATATTATTTGATTGAAATTTTTTAACTTCAATTTTTTGTTTTTTTTTTGAGATGGAGTCTTGCTCTGTCACCCAGGTTGGAGGGCAATGGCTCAATCTTAGCTCACTGCAACCTCCACCTCCTGAATTCAAGCGATTCTTCTGCCCCAGCCTCCTGAGTAGCTGGGATTACAGGCACCTGCCACCATGCCTGGCTATAGCCACCATGCCTGGCTAATTTTTATACTTTTAGTAGAGATGGGGTTTCACAGTGTTGGCCAGGTTGGTCTCAAACTCCTGACCTCAAGTCATCTGCCCTCCTTGGCCTCCCAAAGTGCTGGGATTACAGGTGTGAGCCACCATGCCCAGCTAACTTTAATTTTTTTGAAATGAGTATTTTCTGAAAGATCACCTCCAGCTCTGGAATGCATTGATTCTAATTGCTGGCATCAGAAAGAGCAAAGCTTCCAGGGCTGGACGTGTGAATTCCAGGCTCTTCCTAAGGAGACAGACGCCATGGAGCAAACCCTTTTGACTTCATCACCTCTCCACCTGCCTTTCCTGTATCCCTTCTCCCATCCTTCTTTGAAATCTCTAACAAGCGTTCTCTATCCTCTCAAAAGCTGGTTCATATGCTAGAACGGGGCTCCTCAAACCACCCAGGGATCTTGTTAAAATGAAGATCCTGGTTCAGGTGATCTGGAGTGGGACCTGAGATTTTGCATTTGTAACAAGCTCCCAGGTGAGGCTGATGCTGCTGGCCCTGGGACCATACTTTGAGTAGTGTTTATTAGTCAGTGAGGGGCACCACAGCAAAATGCCACAGACTGGGTGGCTCAAACAATGAAAACTCGTTTTCTCACAGCTATGGAGTCTGGAAATCCAAGATCAAGGTGTTGGCAGGGTTGATTTTTGGTGACATCTTTCTCCTTACCTTGTGGACAGCAGCATTCTTGCTGTGTCCTGATGCAGCCTCTCCTCTGCATGGGCACCCCTAGAGTCTTTTCCTCTTCTTGTAAGGACATGAGTCCTCTCCAGTTAGGGTTCTATGACCTCAGTGACCTCTTTAAAGGCCCTGTCTCCAAATACAGTCACATTGGGGGTTAGGACTTCAACACATGAATTTTCGTGGGACACAATTCAGTCCACAGCAGGTAGCAAGGGTCTAAAGCAGGTCTGGCCAAGTCACACATATAATTTAAAATTTTCTGAGAGCCACATTTAAAAAAAATAAAAAAGAAACAGACAATTGGTGACATAAAATTGTCACTAAAAAAAAAGAAACAGGCAATATTAATTTTTATGATCGATTTTATTTTACCCAGTTGACCTAAAATGTTATCATTTTAGCATATAATTGATATAAAAATTATTGAGATACTTTACATTCTTTTTTATACAAAACCTGTGAAATCTGGTGTGAATTTCACTCTCAGACATTTCTCACTCTGGACTGGTCCCATGTCCATGCTTGGATGGCCACATGTGGCTGGTGGCTACCGTATTGGACAGCACAGGTCTTAATCTTTTCCTACCTCATGATGTCATGATGTCCTTGGTATGGGGCCTAGGAGGAGACAAACCTGCCAGAGGTAGATCCTAAGAAAGGAGATTTGCTGATTACAGAAGACCTACCTACATCAGCGTCATGGAGTGTTCACACATCTGCCCCTGTTCGTCCTTGACCTCCTTCCTGTCCTAAACCTTTTCCCTCTTACCCACTGCACACTGGACTGTTCCAACACACACCAGACCAGGGCCTCGTTGCCTTTCCAGTTCGCTTCAGGACTTTACTCAGATAGTAAAGAGGTTTTCTCTGGGCACTCGGGCTTAAATTTCAACTCCCACCCTCTGTTTTCTATTTCATTCCCATTTTTAATTTTATTCTCAGCACTCATCGCTAGCTAAAATACCATGTATTTTCCTAATTTATCTTATTTGTCATTTGTATATCCCACTAGAATACACATCTTGTGAGGGCAGGGATTTACCTCTGTTTCGTTCACAGCTGTATCTCCCTTCAATGCCTAGAATGATGTGTGGCACAGGATATGTTTCTGACTGAGCGGATGAGTATCAGAACCACGTCATGGGTCAAAGGACAGCTGGCATTCAGGTCCTCTGCTCCTGCACTTGCCACCATTTCTGGGGAAGTGCCTTAAGCCGTGTGTCATCAGGTGAAAAGGAGGGATCGTGCGTGGTCTCAGTCCTTATGGGAACCTGTGTAGAAGACAATATCTGAAGAATTAAGAACAGAAATGGCACCTACAAACAAGACACTGGGAAAGGTTCCAAGGTTTTAAAAAAGGAAGTAATGAGGCTGGGTGCAGTGGCTCATGCCTGTAATCCCAGCACATTGGGAGGCCAAGGCAGGTGGATCACTTGAGGTCAGGATTTCGAGACCAGCCTGGCCAACATGGTAAAACCCCATCTCTGCTAAAAAATACAAAAATTAGCTGGATATGGTGGTGCATGCCTGTAGTCCCAGCTACTCGGAGGCTGAGGCAGGAGAGTCATTTGAACCCAGGAAATGGAGGTTGCAGTGAGCCGAGATCACACCACTCCACTCCAGCCTGGGTGACAGAGCGAGAGGCCCTGTCCCTGCCTCCACAAAAAAGGAAGTGATGTATTGAAAAAGGCTAACATATAAACCTCTAGAAAATATATTAAGTAAAATGCTTATAGATCTCAACAGTTGACTTCAAAGATGCTGCTGATATTTTATGTGTCTGCTTGGCTAGGGTATGGTACCCAGTTGTTTGGTTAACAACCAGTCTAGATGTTGCCATGATATATATTTTTAAATGTGATTAACAATGAAATCAGTAAACTTTGAGTAAAACAGATTAATCTCCATAATGTGGATGGGCTTCATTCAAGCAGTAGAAGCCCTTAGAAAATTGAAGTCTACAGAATAAAGAATTCTGGGCCAGTCACCATGGCTCATGCCTATAATCCCAGCACTTTGGGAGGCTGATGTGGGAGGATCACCTGAGCCCAGGAGTTTGAGACCAGCCTGGGCAACATGGCAAGATCCTGTCTTAAAAAATAATAATAATAATAAAAAGAGAAATAATTCTGTCTCTAGCTGGGTGTGGTGGCTAATGCCTGTAATCACAGCACTTTGGGAGGCAGAGGCGGGAGAGTAGCTTGAGGCCAGAAGTTCGGGACCAGCCTGGGCAACATAGTGAGACCCTGTCTCTACAAAAAATTAGCCATGTACAGTGGCATATGTCTGTAGTTCCACCTACTTGGAAGGCTGAATTTGGAGGATCACTTGAATGCAGGAGTTGGAGGTTAGAGTAAGCCATGAGCACTGTAATGCACTCCAGCCTGGGTGACAGACGGAAACCTTGTCTCAATACCCACCCCCACCCCTACCCCTCCCCCCGCAGAAAAATTCTGTCTCCAGATTGCCTTCGAACTCAAGACTGCAACGTCAACTCTTGCTGGAGTTTCCCGCCTGTTTCCAGCCTGCTCACCTGTCCTGCAGATTTTAGATTTGCCAGCTTCCATCATCACATGAGCCAATTCCTTAAAATCGATCCCTCTCCCTATACACGTATCCTATTAGTTCTGTTTCTTTGGAGGACCCTGACTCATACAAGCAGTGCTTCTCAAATTTTAATGTAACTACGAATCACCTGGAGATTTTGTTAAGTCGCAGATTCTGATGCAGTTCTGGGGTGGGACCTGAGATTCTGCATTTCTGGGTTATCAGAGGATGCTGATGATATGGGTCTATGGGTGACACTTTGAGTAGCAAGAGCATCTTCCCTGGGTTCTCAGAGCACCTGGGCTTCTTGAAAGGAGTAGGGACAAGTCCTCTCAGAATCTTCAGAAATTTAAGGAGTCCATAGTTAGTTCCTTCCTCTAAAGCAGGGGTTATAGCCAGGTGTGGTGGCACGCACCTGTGGTCCCAGCTACTTGGGAGGCTGAGGTGGGAGAATCTCTCAAGCCCAGGAGGTTGAGGCTGTAGTGAGCTGTGATTACACCACAGCACTCCAGCCTGGGTGACAGAGTGAGACCCTTCTCAAAATAATAAATAAATAAATTAATTAATAAAAAAATGAAAAGCAGGTGCCAGCAAACATTTTCTGTAAAGGGCTAAATAGTAAATATTTTAGGCTTATGGGTCATATGATTATTTTTCAAAGCTACTAAATTCTGCCATTATAGTGTGAAATTGATTACAGACAATACATAAACTAGGCTGGGCACAATGGCTCACACCTGTAATCTTAGCGCTTTGGGAGGTGGAGGCAGGAGAGTCACTTGAGGACAGGAGTTCAAGACCAGCTTGGGCAACACAGCAAGGCCCCATCTCTACAATAATTAAAAATCAGCCTGGCGTGGTGGGACACACCTGCAATCCCAGCTACTCAGGAAGCTGAGGCAGTAGGATCACTTGAGCCCAGGAGTTTAAGGTTGCAGTGAGCTCTGATTACACCACTGCACTTTAACCTGGGTGACAGAGTGAAACCCTGTCTCTTAAGAGAAAAACCAAAACAAAACATGAACTAATGTGTATGGCCGTGTTCCCGTAAAACTTTATTTATTTATTGAGACATAGTCTCGCTCTGTTGCCCAGGCTGGAGTGCAGTGGTGCAATCTGGGCTCACTGCAACCTCCGTCCCCTGGGGTTCAAGCAATTCTCCTGTCTCAGCCTCCCAAATAGCCAGGATTACAGGCAGCCGCCACCATGCCCAGCTAATTTTTGTATTTTTAGTAGAGACAGGGTTTCGCCATGTTGGCCAGACTGGTCTGGAACTCCTGACCTCAAGTCATCTGCCCTCCTCAGCCTCCCTAAGTGCTGGGATTACAGGCGTGAGCTGCCGCGCCCAGCAGGACTTTATGAAAACAAGCTGTGACTGGATTTAGCCTATGGGCCATAGTTTGCCAACCACTGGTTTATAGAATGACTTGACAGTGAGGTTCTCCAGGACAGGGTTTTATTCATTTTGGCAGTTTCAGGACCTCATGCATCAGAGGCATTTAATAGATGCTTAATGAAAAAAAATGAATATATTGAATGAGGCCATTAAGATTTGGCTGCCCATAATCTGCAAAACACAGATTCTCAGTTACCAAGTAACCATCTTTTTTTTTTTATTTGGATTGAGTCTTGTTTTGTCGCCCAGGCTGGAGTGCAGTGTTGCGATCTCGGCTCACTGCAACCTTCACCTCCTGGGTTCAAGCGATTCTCCTGCCTCAGCCTCCCAAGTAGCTGGGACTACAGGTGCACGCTGCCATGCCTGGCTAATTTTTTTATTTTAGTAGAGACGGGATTTCACCGTGTTGCCCAGGCTGGTCTCAAACTCCTGAGCTCAGGCAATCCACCTGCCTCGGCCTCCCAAGTAACTATCTTTTATTGTCTTTTCAGTTTCTGTTTCAGATAATGAAATAAGAATGTGTCATAATTTTTGTATAACTGAACTTTCTGGCTCCTGCTTGCTTCCTTCTGCTGTGCTATTCCTTAGGCCAGAGATATATAGATAGAATACATAAGAAGACAGATAGGAAAATTCAGTATATGATATGGAAATGTGTAATGAGAATATCATGGTCAAAAAATGGAAAAATAACAGTGCAAGTATAGCTAATGCATACAAACAAGTTCTTAAATTGTGAAATATTTTGCACATATAAAATGAATAACATAATATATGTGGCATAAAAATTGGCATGCATCTGTAGTCCCAGCTACTTGAGGGACTGAGGTAGGAGGATCACCTGAGTCCAGGATTTCAAGGCCAGCTGGGCAACATAGTGAGACCCGGTATCTCACACACACACACACACACGCACACAAATTTAATATGATGACTACCAACACAAATGATTTTTATGTGTTAAAAACGATTTCAAGGCCTAGTGCGGTGTGGCCCACACTATAATCCCAGCACTTTGGGAGGCTGAAGTGGGAGTATCGCTTGAGCCCAGGAGTTTGAGACTAGCCTGAGAAACATGGTGAGACCTTGTCTCTACAAAAATTAAAAAAATTAGCGGGGAGCCAGGCTCAGTGGCTCAGGCATGTAATCCTAGCACTTTTGGAGGTTGATATGGGCAAATCATATGAGGCCAGGAGTTTGAGACCCTCCTGGCCAACATGGTGAAACCTCCATCTCTACTAAAAATACAAAAATTAGCTGGGTGTGGTGGCGCATGCCTGTAATCCCAGCTACTTGGGAGGCTGAGGCAGGAGAATTACTTGAACCCAGGAGGTGGAGGTTGCAGTGAGCCACTGCACTCCAGCATGGGCAACAGAGCGAGACTCCATCTCAAAAAAATAAAAAAAATTAGCCGGGCATGGTGGTCCCGGCTACTTGGGAGGCTGAGGTGGGAGAATGGCTTACGCCCAGGAGGTCAAGGCTGCAGTGAGCCGTGTTTGTACCACTGCACTCTAGCCTGGGTGACACAATGAGATCGTGTCTCAAAAAAAAAAAATTTTTTTCAAGAAAATGCATTTTATATTATACATATCACATGCTCATTTTAGAAAACAAAATTTAAAAAAAATCTGTAAAATTTCACACGCCAAGGATCAGAGAAAAGACTATGAAAATGGAAACTTAGAGTGGAATTTGGAAGCCCCTATGTTGACATTATTGGATGAGAGAGTATATTGGTAATTGAGGCAGGCTGCTCAGTGCTCAGTGGTTTTATATATGTATATATATGTAAATATATATATATATAAAATATATATATATATATCTCACCTGGGCCTACCTTTTTGAGATCAGTTGTTACAGGTCATGCTCCTTACCCCACTGTCCTTCTTATTGCTACAAGCTCTAAGCTCAAAGGAGATTCGAGGAGGATGTGGGGTGGAGCCCATGCAGTCCCATGGTCTTAATGCCAACCTTTTGGATGGCGGGTACTTAACACCATGTTCAGGTGCAGTGGGCTACATGCCAGCCTCAGCACTATGGCTTCTCATGTAGAACAGCAAATTTAATTTTTATGCTTAGCTAAATGGAACCACTATTTCCCAAGAGCAAAGTAGGTTTGGCCTCTATGGTTGCATTCATATTTGCATATAAAATTGGCTCCCTCCCTGTCCAAATACTTCATTTCCACATACCAGGTGATGGTTATTGATAATGGAAAAGACCTATTAGTAAATGATTATAAAGTACTTGGCTAATCAAAATGAGAGTGAAATAGCCCTCTGATAAGGCAGGGCCGTGGCAAGCATTGATAACCTGGACCTCACTGGCCCTGGAGTTCTTTGTGAGGTCTAGCCTTGGCAGGCCCCACATGATCCATATTGCCTCTGCGTCCCAGCATTCCACGTGAATCGGGTGTGTCCTGGGAGCTGAGCACTGTGCAGACTGTGCAGAACCTGGACAGTGCATGGTCCCTGTGTCCTAGCTTAAAACCGATCCCACTGTGATGGCATGACCTAGCCCGGGGGGGTCAGTTTTTACTAGCTTGTCACATAGGCTCAAGGCAGTTTGTACACTTCAGGAACACATAATTTTAAATGTTTGAAAACACTGCTAGACAGATACTTGTACACCCATGTTCACAGCAGCGTTATTCACAGTGGCCAAAAGATGGAAACCACATAAATGTCTATCAGTAGATGAATGGAGAAACAAGATGTGGAATGTACATACAATGGAATCTTAGCCTTAAAAAGGAATGAAATTCTTTAGAAAAAATTTTTTTTTTTATAATAGAGACAGGGTCTCACTATGTTGCCCAGGCTGGTCTCAAACTCTTGGGCTCAAGCGCTCCTCCCGCCTCAGCCTCCCAAAGTATTGGGATTTCAGGCATAAACCACTGTGCCTGGACTTCTCTTGAATATCAATATATTTTCTTAAAAGAATGGGGCCTGAGGTCGGGCATGGTGGCTCATACCTGTAATCTCAGCACTTTGGGAGGCCAAGGCGGATGGATCACCTGAGGTCAGGAGTTTGAGACCAGCCTGGCCAATATGGTGAAACCCCATCTTTACTAAAAATACAAAAATTAGCTGAGCATGGTGGTGGGCGCCTGTAATCTCAGCCTCCTGAGAGGAGAATTGCTTGAACCCGGGAGGCGGAGGTTGTAGTGAACCCAGATTGCGCCACTGCACTCCAGCCTGGGCAACACAGCGAGACTCTAAAAAAAAAAAGAATGGGGCCTGCAATTTCCTATGTATGTGTGTATGCATTGGAAAATTTGTGCCTGCATTTGTTGTTCTTCCCTCACTATTCAGAAACCTCTGGAAATTCAATGTTTCCTAATAACTGGAGCTACAGTTATCACTTCAGTTGCCAAATGAGTTGGGTAGGAATCTGAACTCGCTGTTCTGCTCTCACCAGAAGCAACACCAAACATTTAGGTGCTGAGGGCTCCTGGCAGGGTGCTGTGGGAAGTGCAGGGAAGCCCCTGACACAGGACCCCAGGGATGTGCTGCTGCCATAGGGAGCGGGCAGGAGAGGGGAGGAGTCTAACCTTCCAGCCTCCCTGCTGGCCCCACCTGCCTCCTCGAGTCTCTGACTGCTTAGGATTTCATGCTCGACTTTTGCTGAACTCCCTCTCTCCAAACCAGCCTCTTAGAATTTTGTCTGTTTCTCTGATAGGTAGAAATGGATTGCATTTTAAAATGTCTCCCTCCTCATTTATATAAACAAGTAAAAGAAAAGAAAAGTTTCCCCCTCAGCCAAGTGCAGTGGTGGACCTGCAGTCCCAGTGACTCGAGAGGCAGGAGAATCACTTAAACTCAGGAGTTCTGGGCTGTAGCACGCTATGACTGTTCCTGTGAATAGCCACTGCACTCTAACCCAGACAATGCAAGACTCTGTCTGTAAAAAAAACCAAAAAACAAACGGTTTCCCCTGGAACTTTCATTTCGGGTACCAGCAAGACTTGTTCAGCCAAAAACAAGAGAAGAAAAAGACATGAGTAGGCATGTCATAGAAAAGAAAATATATGCGATTACGATACATTTAAAGAGACACACAGAGCTATCAGTAGTCCGCAAAATAAAAATCAAGGCAACTGTTGGCATACATTTTGCATCCTTTGATTGGCAAAAAACAAGATGTCTAACAATACTAAATGTTGGAGAGGATCGTCTTACACATGCTAGTGGGAGTATAACTTGGTATAACCACATTGAAAAGTTGATTGGTCTTAGTTCCTAAAGTGGAATATTTACATACCTTATGCCTGAGCAGTTCCACTCTATGTATACACCAAAGAGTGATTTCTGCACCATAACAACAACAACAACAATAACAATAAAAGGGATAAGTACAAGAATGATCAAACAGTACTGTTCACAATAGCGAAACACTGGAAACATCAGGAGAATGTATAAATAAGTATTATGTAGCAATTGAAATGTATGGACTAAGCAATATATAACAATGAGAATGAATCTTTGCATATGTTAAAAGTCCCAGAAGATTAGTGTCAGCATGGTACTCCTTTTTATAATTAAAAACAATGTTGATAATGATATTCTTTAAAATATACATATAGACTCAATACAACTATTTACAAAGGAAAGCCAGGGCAGGATGAACAGGAGATTCAAGCAGCTATGAAGGAGACTAGGATGGGGCCACATTGTTTGATGAGGGCTATTGCCCAGTTCCCTGCTTTTATTTTGGGTGGTGAATTTGAGGGTGCTTATTGCATTATTAAAAAGAAGTAACTAAATAACAGCAGGTGCAGAAGTCAATGAAGATGGTCAGGTGTGGTGGCTCACACCTGTAGTCCCAGCACTTTTTGACTTTTTGGGAGGCTGAGGCGGGCAGACTGCTTGAGCTCAGGGGTTTGAGACCAGCCTGAGCAATGTGGCGAGACCCTGTCTCTACTAAACAACAACAACAACAACACAAAACCCAGGTGTGGTGGTGGCCGCCTGTGGTCCCAGCTACTTGGGAGGCTGAGGTGGAAGGATTGCTTGAGCCCAGTGGATGGAGGTTGTAGTGAACCGTGATCATGCCATTGCAATCCAGCCTGGGTGACAGAGGGAGACCCTGTCTCAAAAAAAGTCAATGAATAGGGTCCAGGATGATGATGAGCCAGGATGATGATTCAATCACAATCTGACACTATGTTCCTGAGAGTCCCTTGTCCCTCTTCCCTGCCTCCCAAAAACAAACCAAAGAAGCTGAGTTAGCAGTCAGCAGAACAGCAGCTCCTTCCGCCTAGTGGTTTCTGCATCATAGGGGAGCCTCTTATCCCCACTAAAGCCTCCCTCGTCCACCTGAGGAGATCTGCAAATGCCACTCTTCCAGATTCATTTCTTTTTGCTTCAGTTCCCCTGCCTTCTCTAAAAAAGCATACAGTGTTACTGCAGGGTGGCAGAGTAGGATTCATTAGTCATGAATGTGTATTTTTAGAACAATCTCAACGATCTTTTCATGCCTCTACATAGAGATTTATTTTAATATAGAGACAGGGGTCTCGCTGTGTTGCCCAGACTGGTCTTGAATTCCGGGGCTCAAATGATCCTCTTGCCTTCAGCCTCCCAAAGTGCTAGGATTATAGGCGTGAGCCACTGCGCCTTTTAACGATGGCATAGATTGATCTGCCCCATCATTTATGTAACGACTCTTTTATTTATGAGCATTTAGATTGTTTCTAGTTTTTAATTTCACAAACAGATGCTACAGTAAATAAAATTGCTGCAAGGAATATTCTTCCTCACTTGGGTGAGCATGCTGGTAGAGAGTGAATTTCTAGAAGCAGAATTGCTGAGTCAAAAGAAATACGTATTTACATTTTGGTGGCCACTGCCAAATTGCCTCCAAAATGGTTCTACCTATTTCCAGACCCACCACCAACACACCGTAGCAGCTATGTTAGGAAGCCGTGTTTTTATGGTTTCTTTTGTTTTCTCTGAGCTGGCCTGTCGGAGTGGTTCTAGGACTAGGGACCAGGGAGACGCAGCACTCACCTCCTCACCCTTAACCTCTCCCCTCTGTGTCCTGGTTGCTGGTGGGCAGCAACCAAGTTGTTCTTCCCCTTGGCACTGGCAGGGCCACCGCATCCTCTCTGCCTGTCGCTTTTCCCTTGCAGTCAGTGAACAGGTCGGCCTGGGTTGCTAGGAAGTGGTGAGAGCACTTCTCCTCACCTGCCTGAGGGGGATGTGCTTAGGATTGCGGAAAAGTCCATTTGGGATGAAAGTGGCAAACATCTATATAAATCCAAACTTGAAAGTACAACCCCATAAATAACGGGACTGGGGAAGTGCCAAAATATATTACAAGATCAACAAAAGCCTGTTGTCACTCATTCAGAAACCTGACATCTCTTCTTTTGGATTCAGAACTCCCAAGGTTTGGTTTCAAGGTGACTATAACTTTCCACCTAAAGCTCACGTTCATTTGTTCTGCCGTGTCTGCAGTATGTGGCAGAAAAGAAAAGAAAATCTTTACCTTTTGCTCTTCCTTTTATCAGTTTCATCAAGGTCCATCTAGCATGCTTAGCATGCGGTTAAGTCTATTTTTAGGAGAATTTTTTTTTTTTTTTTTTGAGATGGAGTCTTGCTCTGTCGCCCAGGCTGGAATGCAATGGCGCGATCTCGGCTCACTGCAACCTCTGCCTCCCAGGTTCAAGCGATTCTCCTGCCTCAGCCTCCTGAGTACCTGGGATTACAGGTGCGTTGCCACCACACCTGGCTAATTTTTGTATTTTTACTAGAGATGGGGTTTCACCATGTTGCCCAGGCTGGTCTCGAACTCCGGACCTCAGGTGATCTGCCTGCCTCGGCCTCCCAAAGTGCTGGGATTACAGGCATGAGCCACGGCGCCCAGCCGAGAATTTAAAAAAAAATATTTTTATTAATTTATTAATTTTTTTTTTTTTTTTTTGAGACAGGGTCTTGCTCTGTCTCCCAGGCTGGAGTGCAGTGGCATGATCTTGGCTCACTGCAACCTCCAACCCCTGACTCAAGTGATCCTCCCACCTCAGCCTCCCAAGTAGCTGGGACCATAGGCATATGCCACCACATCAGGCTATTTTTTTTTTTTTTTAGTAGAGATGGGGTCTCACCACGTTGCCCAGGCTGGTCTCAAACTCCTGAACTCAAGCAGTTGCCCACTTTGGCCTCCCAAAGTGCTGGGATTACAGGCGTGAGCCACCACACGCAGCTGGCCAAAATTTTTTTTATAATACAAATAAATAGATACAGGGGTCTTGCTCTATTGCTCAGGCTGTTCTCAAACTTCTGGGCTCAAGTAATCCTCCTTTCTCGGCCTCCCAAAGTGCTGGAATGACAGGCATGAGCCACTATGCCAACCCGGAATGTGTAATTTATTTATTTGATTTTTATTTTAGATTCAGCGGATACGTGTGCAGGTTTGTTACCTGGGTATATTATGCGATGCTGAGCTTTGGGGTATGAATGATCCCATCACCTAGGTACTTAGCACAGTACCCAACAGTTAGTTTTTCAACCCTTGCTCCCCTTCCTCTCTCCCACCAGAGGAATATTTTCACAAGACTTTGGGTCAAACTGCTATCCAGTGTCCTCACTTAACTGAGTTCATATGAACCTTCATGAGGTTCTGAGTCCTTTGGTCCTGGAAGACGTGAGCCACAAGTGGGCTTTTTTCGAATTCAATTACAAACCAGAGCCGGGATATGAGAACCACTTTTCCAAGCCTAGAGGCCTGTGGTGAAGATGGTGTGAGGTTAGGGTCTTGTCAAAGAAAACTCAACTTGTGGCTGGGTGCGGTGGGTCACACCTGTAATCCCAGCAATTTGGGAGGCCGAGGCTGGTAGATCACCTGAGGTCGGGAGTTTGAGACCAGCCTGGTCAACATGGTGAAACCCCATCTCTGGTAAAAATACAAAAATTAGCTGGACGTGGTGGCTCATGCCTGTAATCCTAGCTACTCGGGAGGCTGAGGCACGAGAATCACTTAAACCCGGGGGGCGGAGGTTGCAGTGAGCTGAGATTGCGCCACTGCACTCCAGCCTGGGCAACACAGCAAGACTCTGCCTCAGAAAAAAAGAAAAAAAAAAAAAAAAAGAAGACCCAAATTCTGTCCCTAGCTGACTCAGATCTTTAGTTTCTTTAGCTGTAAAATGGTGTCTAGAATTGTTCTGGTCTTGAGTGTGATAAGGATTTGAATTAAGGAGATGGCAAGCATGAGGACTTTGAGTGACATGGAAGAGCAGTGAGTATTCTTTTGTATTAAATGTCACCTTTCATTTGTGAGTATAAAAGCCAAATGTGATGAGGGAATAATCCCTTAGAGTAGCACCAATTTAGGATAGCATTAAGAATGTTAGCTTGATGGCCAGGCGCGGTGGCTCAGGCCTGTAATCCCAACACTTTGGGAGGCCGAGGCTGGTAGATCACCTGAGGTCAGGAGTTCCAGACCAGCCTGGCCAACATGGTGAAACCCCATCTCTACTAAAAAATACAAAAATTAGCCAGGCATGGTGGCAGGCACCTGTAATCCCAGCTACCTGGGAGCCTGAAGCAGGGAGAATTGCTTGAACCCGGGAGGTGGAAGTTACAGTGAGCTGAGATTGGACCACTGCACTCCAGCCTGGGAGATACAGAGAGACTCCATCTTTGGAGAAAAAAAGAATGTCAGCTTGATGATCTGATTAGTTTTTGCATTAAGTATACAACTGTATATATCATGCTATTTTAGTTTAAAGGTTTTAGTTTATAAGTTACAAGCATATACAGTTCAGCCTTGAATAACGAAGGTTTGAACTTTGGGAGTCCACTTATTTGTGGATTTTTTTCTTCCTCTCCAACCCTGAGACAGCAAGACCAACTCCTCCTCCTCCTCCTCAGCTTACTCAACGTGGACACGATGAGGATGAAGACGTTTATGATGATCCACTTCCACTTAATGAATAGTAAATATATTTTCTATTCCTTATGATTTTTCTCAATAACATTTGCTTTTGTTTAACTAACGTTATTGTAAGAACATAGTATATAATATATATAACATACAAAATATGTGTTCATTGACTTTTTTTTTTTGGCAGAGTTTTTGAGGCAGAGTTTTGCTCTGTCGCCCAGGCTGGAGTGCAGTGGCACAATCTTGGCTCACTGCAGCCTCTGCCTCCCAGATTCAAGTGAGTCTCCTGCCTCAGCCTCCCAAGTAGCTGGGATTACAGGCGTGTGCCACCACACTGGGCTAATATTTGAATGTTTAGTAGAGACAGGGTTTCACCATATTGGCCAGGCTGGTCTCGAACTCTGGACTTCAAGTGATCCACCCGTCTCGGCCTCCCAGAGTGCCTTGGTTACAGGCATGAGCCACTGCACCAGGCCTCATTGACTGTTTATGTTATTGGTAATGCTTTTGATCAAGAGTAGGCTGTTAGTAGTTAATTTGGGGGAGAGTCAAAGTTATACTCAGATTTTTGACTGAGGAGGGAGTTGGCACTCCTAATCCCATGTTTTTCCAAGGATTAACTGTGCTATAATACTGAAAGATTACTATACCTCTGGTATCAGAAAGGCTTAATGGCTATTATTTAACTTAATCCACAAAAAGTCCTATGAGATAGGCAATAAAATTTATCCACTTTGGCTGGGCATGGTGGCTCATGCTTGTAATCCTAGCACTTTGGGAGGCCAATGTGGGAAAATCGCTTGAAGCCAGGAGTTCAAGCCCAGCCTGGGCAACATAGTGAGACCCTGTCCCTTCAACAAATTAAAATATTAGCCTGGTGTGGCAGTGTGTGCCTGTGGTCCCAGCTACTTGAGAGGCTGAGGCAGGAGGATGGTTTAAGCCTGGGAGTTCAAGGTTGCAGTGAGTCGTGATTGCACCACTGCATTCCAGCCTGGGCAACAGAGTGAGACCCTGTCTCAAAAAAAAAAATTACCCATCTTTATATATTATGCACATAGCAGAAGTCAATAAATATAAGTACAATAACAATAATAATAAATTACATGTATTATTTTTTATATTTAGGGAGCTAAGCTAAGCACCTTTACATTATTTCATTTATTCCTCCTAATCCTGTGAGGTAGAGAAGATTATCCCTGTGATCCATACAAGGAAAATAAGATAGACAGAGGTTAAATAATGAACGTAACTAAAGCCAGTGAACTACTAAAAGGCTGGGGGCTGAGATTTGAAACATACAAATACACAGGATAATGCAAAAGCCATTATGCAGTTAAAGCAGCAAGAAGCTTTATTCTTCTTTGAAGTAAAAGAAGGATAATTTTGTTTCCATTTCCATTGGATTCATAAATACATATGGCAAAAATACCATGCAGTTCAACATTTTATGTTGGAGAGAGCTACTCTATGTCATAAAGCGACCTATTGTAAAGTAAATCATATTTTCCCACAGGAGCAATGTTGTAATAAAGGGCCTTGTTCTTGGCTGAGAATTTCACATCCAATAAATCAAACTGAGGACCAACAATATGGTGGAAAAGCAGAACCAAACAATAAAATTACACTTCAAAGTCCAAGGATTTTAGAACTCAAAGGGACCTCAGAGACGACAGAGTAAGTAGCTTTAAAACTTTCTATAGCAGAGAAACCTCTTCTTCAGCAAAATCTTATTAGTCCATATATCAAACAGTTGAAAAAGAGGCCACAGCATTTGTACAAGAAGGGAGATTTTATATATATTTATGTTTGTGATGCCTTGGGAACCTCTCAGACAATCCAATAAAATGGTGATGAGGAAGAATTGTGGGGACTGTGGCCAGGTGTGAAGGGATCCTTATATGTCACTCTACTCCCTTAAATGGTTGATTTTTTTTTTAATTATACTTTAAGTTCTAGGGTACATGTGCACAACGTGCAGGTTTGTTACATATGTATACATGTGCCATGTTGGTGTCCTGCCCCCTGTTTTCTTTTTTTTGAGACAGGGTCTCGCTCTGTCGCCAGGCTGGAGTGCAGTGGCGTGATCTCAGTTCACTGCAACCTCTGCCTCCCGGGTTCAAGCGATTCTCCTGCCTCAGCCTCCTGAGTAGCTGGGAATACAGGGACACGCCACCATGCCCAGCTAATCTTTGTATTTTTAGTAGAGATGGGGTTTCACCATGTTGGCCAGGAAGGTCTCGATCTCTTGCCTCGTGATCTGCCCGCCTTGGCCTCCCAAAGTGCTGGGATTACAGGCATGAGCCACCGCACCCAGCCTTTTTTTTTTTTTTTTTTTTGAGACAGGGTCTTGCTCTATTGCTCAGGCTGAGATGCAGTGGCGTGATCATGGCTCACTGCAGCCTCGACCTCCCTAGCTGAACCCATCCTCCCACCTCAGCTTCCCAAGTAGCTGGGACTACAGATATGAACCACCATGCCCTGCTAATTTTTGTATTTTTTGTAAAGACGAGGTTTCACCATGTTGCCCAGGCTGGTCTCCAATTCCTGGGCTCAAGCAATCCTTCTGCCTCGGCCTCCTGGCATCACACCTGTAATCCTAGTTGTGAGCCACCGAGCGTGGCACCAGATGAAATTAATTTGACTAATATATTTTATTTAATTGAATGCATCAATATACTATCATTTTAACATGTAATCAATATAAAATTATTACTGAGATAGTTTACATTTTTTTCATACTAAATCACTGAAACCATTGGTGTGCATTACTCATAATAGCACATCTCAATTCGAGCCAGCCTCATTTCAAGTGCTCATGAGCACTGTGGCTGGTGGCTACAGTGAAGGTGTGCAACACGCTAGGTGTACTGCCTGAATTTCAGTGTACACTTAATGAATGCTAGCTGTCATAAATTTTCCCCCTTTGCTCATGCTGTTACACCTCCTCCTCCTTCTCTGTTGAAGTCTTGCTCCTACCTCGAGATTTGGCCAATTGGCCACATCCCCAAAGCCTTCTCCACACATCGCGTCAGAACAGATCCCCTCCTCCTTTTTCTGGTTCCCCAATGCCTATTTCTATTGTAGATATTTTGTCTACCTTCATAGAATTTAAGCTCCTAAAGAGTTATAACCCATTTTTGATTCTTTATACCCTGGGTCCTAACTCAATGCCTGGCCTGTGGGAGGGGCGGAGTATGCGTCATGTGAATGCATAGAGGGATAGGAGAACTGCTTGGGTGGCAGGGAGGGCGGTTGTGGGCTGCTTGTTTGTTTCTCTTTTTGTTACTTAATTTTTACATACTGGTGGGCAGAGCCAGCTCCCTCTTTCCCTCTTCCAACTTCCTCTCAAGGTCATTTCCCCAAGCTGGGCCTTGCCACAGAAAAGCCACGATAAGAAAAGCAAACGTCTTCGTTAAACAGCGGCCCCGAGGGAAATCACAAAATGTAAGCAGGGGCACCCAAAGCCACAAACAACACCTTTCACGCGCTCTCTTACTTAGATGTTCTAAACCTTTGTGAAGTGGAAAGAGAAACTACCCAACCTCCATTTCTTACAGGGATTTGAGCCCGGGAGGAAGAAGGCCCAGGAAATGAGGGTGCAGGAGAAAGGGGCACGTTCTCTGTGAGGTTCTCTCCGTGGAGCAGCCTGTCTGCTCCGGGTGGGGTGGGGGGTCGCCGGCACAGGAAGGGCCACGTCACAGGGCAGCCGGGGATTCCGGAGCAAGGCCGCTGTGTCCGTGGCTCACATTCTTTTATCACTGCTCTTTAGCCCAATTCTCAGTGTCTGTTTTCCTCCTGGTTTCTGCCCCTGAGAGTGAAGTTGGGGGCAGGGAGGGATACTGAGGCATTTTTAAACCCAGGGCTCATCTTTCACCTTTTGTCAAAGCCGTGCGTCAAGTTTGGTGGGCCCCAGCCCTAGTGCATCCCTGTCTCCTGTAAGTTTAAGGAACTGCGGAGTTGCTGCGTTTGATGTGTCTTAACGTTTAACACAAAGCACACCAGGGCTGGTTAATGATCATGAACTGTCATGGCAGCCACTCTGCAAAGGTGACATTGATGGATGGAGCCTGCAGCTTTGAGGGAGGCGGGTGGGTGCAGGGGCAGAAGGTTTATTTAAGCCAAGGCTGATAATAGAGGGGCCTTGTGAGTCACTGACCAGCAGGACTTTAATGGGATAAAGAGAAGGGGAGAGTCCCCTTTCTGCACTGCCCTCTGAAGGGGTAGTTCTCATTCTCCTCATCTTGTCTACCAAATAAAAGCATTCCTTGAAGGTTCAGATCTATTTAAAATCTTCTGCTAAGAGGAGGAAAAAAAGCCCACCTCTGTAATCAACCTTGTCATCTTTCTTGGTTTGGCCTCATTTATTTAGAAGTTCATGTTTACCTTACTTAGCCATTTGAAAAAGGCATTCTTAAAGACATTATGTAGGGAGGGTCTAAGTAAGAATGAATTCAATCTTCCAAATAGCCAAAATCCCCTTGGGATTACCAATGAAATGTGAATAGGAGTACAATTGGGGTTCCTTAAGTGATTGTATTTTTCAAAAAAAAAAAAAAATTCAGGCTGCGTGTGGTGGCTCACACTTATAATCCAAACACTTTGGGAGGCTGAGGTGGGAGGATCACTCGAGGCCAGAAGTTTGAGACCAGACTGGGCAATATAGTGAGACCTTGTCTCTACAAAAAATTATCCAGGATTAGTGGCACATGGCTGTAGTCCTACCTTCTCAGGAGGCTGAGGCAGGAGGGTTCCTTGAGCCCAGGGGTTCGAGGCTGCAGTAAGCTATGACTGTGCCACAGAATTCCAGCCTGGGCAAAGAGGAAAAAAAAAGTAAAAATTTGATTTCCATCTTGCTCTGAATTTGTTGATCATCACTCCCTCCAGTGCTACAACTTAGGAAGCATCTGTCTCTCTTTAGGTAAATATCAAGATGTCACTCTCATTTGTAAACAATGCCCATGGTACTGTCAGACAAGCTGCTTTTCATCATGCACTCAGGGTTAGAAGCTAAAGCTTCTTTCTCGCCTTAGATATAGCTGTGCCACGTAAGTTTCATAAAAATAAGCTCTTGTTTAGCCAGGTGTGGTGGCACATGCCTGTAATCCCAGCTCCTTGGGAGGCTGAGGCAGGAGAATTGCTTGAACCCAGGAGGCAGTGGTTGCAGTAAGCCGAGATCACACCACTGCACTCCAGCCTGGGCGACAGAGTGAGACTCCATCTCAAAAAACAAACAAACTAACTAAGTAACTAACAAAAAAGCTCTCAGGAAAATGGCCTGAACACAGATCCCTCCTTTGGATGGAGATGCCAAATTTGGATCTCCAGGGGACCTCTAATTTCTGAGGGTGGAGGCAGAGAGGCACACTATTGGGGTCCCCTGATAATTTTGTGGGCATGAAGGCTGATGCCCACTGGAGACGTCTAGTTGGCTCCTTGCTTACTAAATTCAGCAGCTGATGGCCCCTACTCATGGCTGGACAGCATAAACATCAGGTTCTGGTAAATAAACTCAGGCTATCATGCAACTGCCCAACATGCACTTAAGCTGTGACTGACAGTTTGCTGGGGGCGGACTTAGAGTCTAGGGCCAAAGCTTTTGGGTGCAGAGCCTCCAAGGTTCCAAGATAAACAAATCTGTCGGTGAGAGTGACCAGAGTGTTAGGTCAGTCCAAGGGTCACTTATAGGTCATCCTGCTGGGAGCTTGGTCTCTGCTTTGTGTTTATGCTGGGGAGAAAAGCAGGAGGGGCCAGAGGGTTGGGTCTCCGCTGGGAAAACATCCCTGGCCTGCTCATCAGAGCCTCTGGGAATGGATTGGTATCCCCCCCTGCTCCCAGGAATCCAGTAAAGGGTATGGGTGCAGGCTTGTATTTTTTACAGGAGTTGATGAACAAGTTATTTTGGAAATATAGATTGCAAGATGTGTGGGGCCAGCTCACCTGGGCTGCAGAATGAAGCAAGGGTCTTCCAGGGCCTAGAGTGAGGTAATAGATCACTGTGGGGAACTGGCAGCAGTCAGCACTGGAAAAGACAATTGAAGAAATGGAAAACTTTCCCTGTCCCTCTCCCTCTTCTGGATCTTACAAATTTTCCTGGAAAATATTTTGCCAGGTTTACATTCCTTACCAGCTAGGGGCTTTTTTAAAGAGTGATCCTAATCTTGCTTTTTTCTTGTGCTTGGCTCTCTAAGATTGATGGAGAGGGGAAAGCAGGGGTATGTTTTATAGCCTCCTTAGTTGACTTTTAGCAAAGTGAAGATTGTCCTCCCCCGTGGACCCCTTGGCTTAGCCATCTCCCAATTCTCTCTCATTTGAGGACAGTGTGGGGCAGAAAAAAGATGCAATATCAAAAGAAGAGCTGGGCCGGGTGCGGTGTCTCACGCCTGTAACCCCAGCACTTTGGGAGGCTGAGGTGGGTGGATCACAAGGCCAAGAGATTGAGCCCATCCTGGCCAACATGGTGAAACCCTGTCTCTATTGAAAATACAAAAATTAGCTGGGCGTAGTGGTGCGCACCTATAGTCCCAGCTACTTGGGCGGTTGAGGCAGGATAATTGCTTGAACCTGGGAGGTGGAGGTTGCTGTGAGCCGAGATCATGCCACTGCACTCCAGCCTGGGCGACAGAGTGAGACTCCATTTCAAAAAAAAAAAAGAGCTGATGGCATTTAAAATTTCATTATTGCAGATGAAAAAGACTTTTTAATCTAAAACTCAGTTTCTTGCTATGGAAAATAGCCCAATTTAATAAAAGGTCTAAAGGAGCTAATGTCTTCAGATAAGCCAGAAGCTGGAAGTACTCGCAAACAAGCCCTTGGGGATACTAGTAGGCCACATTGAAATAAACCCAATATACAAAATATATAATACATTAAAGATGCATGTAAAGATATGTGTAAAGATGCATTAATGGGCCGGGTACAGTGGCTCATGCGTGTAATCCCAGCACTTCAGGAGGCCGAGGCAGGCGGATCACAAGGTCAGGAGATTGAGACCATCCTGGCTAACACAGTGAAACCCTGTCTCTACTAAAAATCCAAAAAATCAGCCAGGCGTGGTGGCATGTGCTGTAGTCCCAGCTACTTGGGAGGCTGAGGCAGGAGAATCACTTGAACCAGGGCGGCGGAGGTTGCAGTGAGCCAAGATCGAGCCACTGCACTACAGCCTGGGCAACAGAGTGAGACTCTGTCTCAAAAAAAAAAAAAAAGATGCATTAATGATATATGTAAAGATACATATAAAGATATGATTAAAAGAATTGAAATTATACTGAGGGCATGGTGGCATGCACCTGTAGTCCCAGCTACTTGGGAGGATTGCTTGAGGCCACAGTAATGTGAGGCTGTAGTACACTATGATCACACCTGTGAATAGCCACTACACTCTAGCCTGGGCAATACAGCAAGATCTGATTTATAAAAAAAATTAAATTAAATTAAAAAAAAGAAAGTCGAAATCATACCGAGTGTTTATGACCACAATGGAATCAAACTAGGAATCAGTACCAGAAAGGTTAACAGGAGAATCTCCAAACACTTGGAAACTAAACATAAAGAGGAAAGTCTTTTTTTGGAAGTCTCAAGGGAAATTAAAAAACATATTGAACTGAGTGAAAATGAAAATAAAATATACCAAGATTTGTGGGATACAGCTAAGGCAGTGCTGAGAGGAAAATTTATAGCATTAAAAGCTTACACTAGCCACGCACAGTGGCTCACGCCTGTAATCCCAGCACTTTGGGAGGCTGAGGTGGGCGGATCATGAAGTCAGGAGATTGAGACCATCCTGGCTAACACGATGAAACCCTGTCTCTACTAAAAATACAAAAAAAGTAGCTGGGTGTGGTGGCGGGCGCCTGTTGTCCCAGTTGCTGGGGAGGCTGTGGTAGGAGAATGGCGTGAACCTGGGAGGCGGAGCTCGCAGTGAGCCAAGATTGCGTCACTGTGCTCCAGCCTGGGTGACAGAGCAAGACTCCGTCTCAAAAAAAAAAAAGCTTACACTAGAAAAGAGGGAAAAAACCTATGCCAATCAGAGGGAAGGAAGCAATAAAGACAAAATTAGAAATCAATGAAACTGAAAACAGAAAAACAATTAAGAAAATCAATGAAACAATGGTTGGTCTTTTAAAAGATCAATAAAATTGACAAACCTCTAGAAGGAGAGACAAACGAAGGAAGAGAAAAGACACAAATTACAACTATCAGAAGTGAAACAGGGGCTTTCACTACGTGTCTTGAAAACATCAAAAGGACAATAAGGGAATACTGCAAACAACTCTGCATCCAGAAATTTAGATCTGAGATGACTTAGATAAAATGTACTGATTCCTCAAAAAACACAAACTACAGGCCGGGTGCGGTGGCTCACACCTGTAATCCCAGCACTTTGGGAGGCTGAGGCGGGCAGATGATGAGGTCAAGAGATCGAGACCATCCTGGCCAACATGGTGAAACCCCGTCTCTACTAAAAATACAGAAATTAGCTGGGTGTTGTGGTGCGTGCCTGTAGTCCCAGCTACTCGGGAGGCTGAGGCAGGAGAATCGCTTGAATCCGGGAGGCAGAGGTTGCAGTGAGCCAAGATCACACCACTGCACTCCAGCCTGGAGACAGAGCAAGACTCCGTCTCAGAACGCACACACACACACACACACACACACACACACACACACCCTCAACTCATCTAAGTTGGAATAGATAATTTCACTAGCTCTATAGTTATTAAGGACATTTAATTCATAATGAACCCCCCTGCACACACACACACACACACACACACATACATACACACAAATCTTTAGACCTAAATAGTTTTGCCAGAGCATTCTATCAAATGTTTAAACAAGAATTAGGCTGGGTGTGGTGGCTCACACCTATAACCCCAGAACATTGGGAGGCCAAGGTGGGAGGATCACTTGAGCTCAGGAGTTCAAGAGCAGCCTGGGCAACATAAGGAGACCCCCCATCTCTACAAAAAAGAAAAAAACAATTAGCCAGATGTGGTGACACACACCTGTGGTCTCAGCTACTTGGGAGGCTGAGGTGGGAGGATTACTTGAGCCTGTGAGGTCGAGGCTGCAATGAGCCATGATTGTGCCACTGCACTCTAGTCTGGGCAACAGAGTGAGACCCTGTCACACACACACAAATTAAAAAAAGAAAGAAAAAAGAAGTAACACCAATTCTACACAATATTTTTTCCAGCAAATAGAAGAGGGAACACTTTGTGATACATTTGATGAAGCTAGTATAATCTTGATAACAAAACCATAAAAACACTGACAAAAAAGAAAACTACATAACAATATCGTTTGGGAATACAAATTCAAAAATCCCCTTTTTTTTTTTTTTTTTTTTTTTGAGAAAGGGTCTTGCTCTGTCAACCAGGCTGGAGTGCAGTGGCACTATCATGGCTCACTGCACCTTCAATCTCCCAGGCTCAAGTAACCCTCCCACTCAGCATCCTGAGCTGCTGGGACTGCAGGTGCATGCCATCACAGTGGGCTAATTTTTGTACTGTTTGTAGAGACGGGGTTTCGCCATGTTGCTCAGGCTGGTCTCAAACTCCTGGGTGCAAGTGATCCTCCTGCCTTGGCCTCACAAAGTGCTGGGATTATAGGCAGGAGCCACTGCGCCTGGCCTCAAAAATTGTTGATAAAATAATAACAAATAGAATTCAGCAATATATGAAAATAATTAAACACCACGACCAAGTGGTATTTATTGTAGGATGCAAGACTGGTTCAAACTTTGTAAAATGAACCAATCAATGTAATCCACCATATTAATAGGCCATAGAAGAAAAATAACTTGATTATATTAACCCATTTATCATTAAATGCATTTGACAAATTCTGTACCTATTCCTGATAAAAAACTTTCAGAAAAATAGGAAGAGATGAGCAATTCCTCAATTTGATAAAGAACATCTATAAAATATCCACCACTAACATTATACTTGATAATCAAAGACTAAAACTGGGGAGAAGGTAAAGATGTGTGCAGTCACTACTCATATTCAACATAGTTCTGGAAGTTCTACTCAGTGCAACAGGGCAGGTGAAGGAAATAAAAGACATACAGGTTAAAAAGAAAAAATGGAAACTGTCTTTATTTGCAGGTAACATAATTGTCTACATAGAAAATCCCAAAGAATTAAAAAACAAAAACAAAACAAAAACCTCTAGAACTAAAACAAATTAGTTCAGCAAAGTTATGGGATACAGGATAGACACATGAAAATCAATTGTATTTTTATATACTAGCAATGGAAACGACAACAACAAAATACCACACCATTTATAATCGCTCAAAAAAAGAAATAGGCCGGACACGGTGGCTCACGCCTGTAATCCCAGCACTTAGGGAGGCCAAGACAGGCAGATCACAAGGTCAGGAGTTCGAGACTAGCCTGGCCAACATAGTAAAACCCTATCTTGATTAAAAATACAAAAAATTAGCTGGGCGTGGTGGCGTGCACCTGTAGTCCCAGCTACTCAGGGGGCTGAGGCAGGAGAATCACTTGAACCCAGGAGGTGAAGGTTGCAGTGAGCCGAGATCATGTCACTGCACTTCAGCCTGGGCAACAGAGCGAGACTCTAGCTGAAAAAAAAAGAAAAAGAAAAATATTTAGGAAGTCTGAAAAAACATGTATAGGATTTGTATATTGACAGCTACAAAATGCTAATGAGGGAAATTAGACAAGATCTAAACAAATGGAGAGAAATACCATACTCATGGACTGGAAGACTCATTTATAGTAAATGTCAATTTTCCCCAAATTGAAGTACAGTTTTTTTTTTTTTTGAGATGGAGTCTTGCTTTGTCACCCAGGCTGGAGTGCAGTGGCGTAATCTCGGCTCACTGCAACCTCCACCTCCCGGGTTCAAGTGATTCTCCTGCCTCAGCCTCCCAAGTAGCTGGGACTACAGACCTGTGCTGCCACGCCTGGTTAATTTTTTGTATTTTTAGTAGAGACGGAGTTTCACTGTATTAGCCAGAATGGTCTCGATCTCCTGACCTCATGATCTGCCTGCCTTGGCCTCCCAAAGTGCTGGGATTACAGGCATGAGCCACCGCACCTAGCCTGAAGTAAAGCTTTAATGTAATTCCTGTCAAAATTCCAGCAGGATTTTGATTATTTTAAAACTTATATGGAAAGACAAAGGACCTAGAATAGTTAAAACAATTTTGTAAAAGAATAAAGTGGGAAGAATCAACCTTCCTGATTTTAATTTTACTTATTTTTTATTTTAAAAAAATAAGCCAGACATGGTGGCTCATGCCAGTAATCCCAACACTTTGGGAGGCTGAGTCTGGTGGATCCCTTGAGGTCAGGAGTTCGAGACCAGCCTGACCAACATGGTGAAACCCCATCTCTACTAAAAATACAAAAATTAGCCAGGCGTGGTGGCGTGCACCTATAATCCCAGTTACTAGGAAGGCTGAGGTAGGAGAATCACTTGAACTCTGGAGGTGGAGGTTGTGGTGAGCCAAGATTGTGCCACTACACTCCAGCCTGGGCAACAGAGCAAGACTGTGTCTCAAAAAATAAAAAGTAAAAATAAAAAGAGAAAAAAATAGAGATGAGGTCTTGCTATATTGCCTAGGCTGGTTTTGAACTCCTGGGCTCAAGTGACCCTCTTGCCTCGGCCTCCCAAAGTGCTAGGATTACAGAGGTGAGCCACTGTGCTGGGATCAACTTACCTGATCTTAGGACTTAATATACATAGTAATCAACATTGTGTAGTATTGGCAGAGACATACGTACATAAATCATTGGAACAGAGAACCCAGTAATAGACTCACACAAATATACAAAACTAATTTTTAACAAATGTACAAAAGCAATTTAATGAAAGATAACCTTTTATAAACAGTGCTGGAGCAATTGGACATCCATAGGCAAAAAACAAAACAAAAGAAAACAAAAAGAACCTCAAGTCTCACACCTTATATAAAAATCAAAATTATAGAAAAAAATAAAAAGTTGTAGAAAAAATTTTAAAATTAAAAATAAAATTTTTTTTTTTAAATTCTAAAGAATATACCAAACTACTTTAAAAAATTAGTTGGGTATATTTTTTAACTTGATAAACTGTATTTCATTAGAATTGAAAACTTTTACTCTATAAAAGACCACATGAAGAGGATGAAAACACAAGCTAGAAGCTGGGACAGAATATTTGCAAACCACATATCTGGCAAAGGACTAGTATCTTGAATATATAAAGAACCCTCAAAACTCTACAGTAAAACCATCAAACAATCCAACTGAAAAATGGACAATCAGAAGAGACATTTCTCTAAAGAAGGCATACAGATGGCAAATAAACACATGAAAGAATGTTCAACACCATTAGCCATTATGAAAATACAAATTAAAACCAAAATGAGATATCACCACACACCTATCAGAATGTTTAAACAAAACGTTGTGATAACACTATTTCTGCAGGTGAAGATGTGCTGAAGACCAGCATGCTTTGCTGATGGGAATGTAAAATGCTTCAGCATCTCTGTAAAGCAGTTTGTAAGTTTCTTCAATAACTAAGTATGCAATTATGATGTGACTCAACAATTACACTCCTGGGCATTTATCCCAGGGAAATGAAAATTTATGTTCACACAAAAACTTGTACATGGATATTTGTAGCACCTTTATTCCTAATAGCAAAACTGAAACAACCCAGATGTCCTTCAACAGGCTACTGGTTAAACAGACTGCAGTTCATCAATACCATGAAATACCACTCAGCAATAAGAAGAAACAGAGGGTGGAGACACACAACTTGGATGGATCTCAAGGGTATTGGGGAAAAAAGTGAATCTCAAAATGATTCTACTCATATGATATTCTTGAAATGAAAAAATTACGGAAATGAACGACAGATTAGTATTGCCAAACATTAAGGAAGTAGTAGGGGTGGAAGGGAAGGGCAGTATGAGTTATCCTTGCAGTGATGGAACCATTCTATTCTATGTCTTCTCTGTAATGCTGTCAATATCCCGGTTGAAATACTGTGCTGTAGTTTTGCAGGATGTTATCAGTGGGAGATATACCATTTTGATTCTTCTAAAATATAGATGGAAAGGAAAAGGAACTAGAATAGCTAAAACAATCTTGAAAGAGAATAAAGTGGGAAGAATCAGTACCCAAAAAACTGGCTAGAGAGTTCCCAGGATCTCTTAGCATTATTTCTTACAACTGCATGTGAGTTTACACTTATATCAAAGATTTAATTAAAAATATTTTTCAGCCGGGCGCGGTGGCTCATGCCTGTAATCCCAGCACTCTGGGAGGCTGAGGTGGGCGGATCACCTGAGGTCAGGAGTTCGAGACCAGACTGAACAACATGGTGAAACCCTGTCTCTACTAAAAATACAAAATTAGCCGGGTGTGATGGCGCATGCCTGTAATCCCAGCTACTCGGGGGGCTGAGGCAGGAGAATTGCTTGAACCCGGGAGGCAGAGACTGTGGTGAGCCAAGAACGCACCATTGCACTCCAGCCTGGGCAACAAGAGCGAAACTCCATCTCAAAAAAAAAAAAAAAACATTTCAGATATATCAGGAATTGTAGTCGAATACCTTTAAATTATGAGCTTGTATATATTTTAGGTAGTTGCTCAAATTAATATTTAACACATCTGTTTTATTTACATACACATCTGTTTATTTGTTTCCACATCTGTTTTATTCATCCAGTATTCTGGAATGAGCTACGGTATAAAGTAACCTACACTTTTTTTTTTTTGAGACGGAGTTTCACTCTTGTTGTCCAGGCTGTAATGGAATGGCGCAATCTCGGCTCACCGCAACCTCCGCCTCCCAGGTTCAAGCGATTCTCCTGCCTCAGCCTCCTGAGTAACTGGGATTATAGGCATGCGCCACCATGCCTGGCTAATTTTTTGTATTTTTAGTAGAGACGGATTTTCTCCATGTTGGTCAGGCTGGTTTCAAACTCCTGACCTCAGGTGATCCACCTACCTTGGCCTCCCAAAGTGCTGGGATTACAGGCGTGAGCCATCGCGCCTGGCCAACCTACACTTTTACTCTCACCAAAACTCCATGTGTGTCTGTCCCATTTGTTCTGTCATAAAACTTCTCATCCACTCCCTCAATCAGTGATTTATTCATTCAAACATGTTTGGTGTGCAAAGGATGAGTGAGGCTCAGTGCCATCTTGGTGTCGCACCATTAAGCCAGACCTTTCTATCCATATTTGTGGCTCTCAGATATTGTAGAAGTGACATGCTGAAGTCTGATTTAGATTCCTTTGTGGAAACCACTTTTGGAGTGTCAGTTTTTGGGCTTTTGAAAAGGCTTCTTCAGAATTTGCAACCCAAAGAAGGTACAAAAGGCTTTCTGGTTTCTCCCAAGATGTCGCTCATTAGATCAATGGACTTTTCAAATAACATGGAAAGTGAAGAAGCCCTTTCTTTTCTTCTTTAGGGTTTTGTAGACCAAATACATTAGTTAATTTAAAAAATATGAATAAAAGTGTAAAGAATGGATAGATGGAAATTTTGTTTTTCTCTCAATTCTCCTATCAGACCCTGGGCAGAAATGGGTCTGCAACATTTGAACCCAAGAATTCTTAACCAGAAGTCCCTGGATAAGTCTGGGCACTGGCTGAAATGGCATGCCGTATTTTGGGATATGTACATTCTTCTGGAGAGGGAATCCACAGCTTTCAAGGATTCCCTTGAAAGGGTCTGTGACCCAGAAAATATAAGAATACCTGTTTTAATGGCTGAAGGATCCAGAGACGTAGAAAGAACTAGAAATATGTGGGAAGAGCCTATCCATGGCCTGATGATGGAGCTGGCTTTCATCTTCACCCTTCCTACCGGTTCAAGGGCTGACTCAAACACCTCCTCCCTGTGACGCTTTCTCTGATCAGCTCACCTCCTCTCAGCCAGAAGCCATCTCTTCTCGGAGCTTCCAGAGCCTTTGCTTGCTCTTCTTTTAAGACACTTACTAGTCAGATGTGGTGACTCATGCTTGTAATCCCAACACTTTGGGAGGCCAAGGTGAGAGGATCACTTGAGGCCAGGAGTTCGAGACCAGCCTGGACAACATAGGGAGACCCTGTCTCTACAAAATAAATAGATAAATAAATAAATAAATAAATAAATGAATAAATAAGACACCACTTTCTATCACATGTGAATCTAGGTATTGCCTCTATTCGCTGCCCCTGTACCATTATGGATTTGTTCTAAGTGGATGATCTAGACATATTTGTTGGGCGAGTGATGGTCCTTACAAATTTGGTGGCAGCCCTTCAGAATTGGCCGGGAGATAAGAATGGTTGGTTCTTTTGCTTTTCAACAAAAAATGTAAGGCATTGGGCATTGACTGGCATTTTACATGATGTGAACTGCCCAGTGGGGAAGGTAGTCAGTCCTTCTGCAGGGACTGAGTGCCTGCTCAGTGAGAAACTGTAAGCAACCTTTGCATCTCCTTTTTTTTTTTTTCTTTTTTTTTGAGATGGAGTCTCGCTCTGTCGCCCAGGCTGGAGTGCAGTGGCGCGGTCTCAGCTTACTGCAAGCTCTGCCTCCTGGGTTCACACCATTCTCCTGCCTCAGCCTCCCGAGTAGCTGGGACTACAGGCGCCCGCCACCATGCCTTGCATCTTCTAAACCCAGCTCAGCTGTGGCATTGTAAATAGCACTCTGCCTTGTCCCAGCTATCTTATTTGTGAAATACTTAGAAAAACTCCACCAACCTCCTGACTTCACCTTTTCTTTAGGGTAAATCTATTATTTTAAGGGAGGGTGGGAGTGGAGAGAGGGACTCAAGTATTCCTTGTTCCAGTGGAATTTGTCCCAACCTCCCACAGCATTGCCTCCAGCCCGTCTTGCATTCTTGGCTTTTGAAGAGGAGGGGCAACCCCCTTCTTATCTGGGATTGCCTGCTTAAACAAACTCAGTGGTGTGGAGGTATTGTCCTTTGGAAACTTGGCCTGGGACACTTTACCAAGTGTCTGCAAACATTTAGACATGGAAAACTACCCACTGTTAACCCAGAGCCCATTGTCTCTGCTCAGGGCTGCTCTTCTCGGAAAGTGGCTTGTGGTTGGGGGTGGAGGTGGTGAGAGTTGGCCCAAGGGAATCCCTCAGTTGGGGCTCTGGGCTGGAGAATTGTGCTGCTGTTTGTTTAAACAACCTGAGTGTAATTGGATTGTTTGAGATGCCCAAGATGTTTGGGAAAGTGGGGGAAGGGAGGCAGCTTGCTGGGGGAGAGAGTCACCAGCAGGGACTTTGATGGGTGGCAGGCTGGGTGGTTGTCAGCCTCCAGATTGCAAAGCCAGTGGGAAGGATGGCCCTTCCGGCTTGTCTGTGGGCACATCAGGACCTGGGTCAATAGGTCGGACCATGTAGTCTATAAAATATTAAAGCTAGTACTCGAGGGGTGGATCAGGATATGAGGAATATTTAACTTAAAATCAATTATCCGTTTTTAACCATAACAATCTAAGGATAGCACAAATGCACGGTTACATGTTTGCTTGTTATTTATATCTGATTTTTAAAAATCCCACAAAAATAGTTGTAATGACCAACTCAGGTTTCACTAGTAAGAATGCTGGGTAGGAATTCTTAAGGAGTTGCTACATCATTCCTTGGGACAGAACAGGGGCTATTGGGGAGTATTTGACAGGCCTATGGAAAAAATAAGTCTGTGCTTTATTGTAGGGATCATACCCTTCCATTTGACCTAGGGAAAAGGGCAAAGAGTGTTAAAAAAATGAGAAGAATTTGGGAATAATAGAAGGAATCTTTGCAATGCTGGGCCTGGCCAGCACCGCCCTGTGAGATCAGACCTCACGTGAACCATGTCCTCACGTCACCTGAGGCATGCAGGTAGACTCCACAAGCCAGGTGTGAATACTGATTAGGGATGCTTACCATGTAAGAAATAATTAGAAAAGGTAAGGGGCTCCTATTACGTGGCAGGCTCCCAAATTTGTAATTTTACTTCATCACTGCTGGAACCTGTGACAGAGTTTAGTAGAAAAATAGACTGTGGCTCAGAGCAGTGAAATGAACTTGCCCAGACCACAAAGAGGGAAATGGTTCAATCTGGATTTGCATTAAGATCCTTCTGTTTTCAAAACCCTTTCTCTTTCCAATACACTATACTCAAACTACTCCCTCCCCTGCAGAAAAAGAATAAAAATGCAGAATTAATCACTGTGCAGGTTCAAAAACAAATAACCCTCTTTTGATATGCCAGTAGCATGTCAAACATATAGGCCTTCAGCTAAATAAACAATCAATTAGGGAAAGGATAGAAATGTTAATATTGGTAAAACCTACTGATCTTCTGATTGGGAATACATTTTAGATTATTTGAGGATGGAATGCTTGTCATCTTCATTTTAAGATGGCTATCAGTTTTTGAGGTTAGCCCTTAGTTAAAATAAAGTTATAGTCAAGTATCTTGTAACATTTAGTGGAACAATACCTGACAGGGTACATTTACCCTTTCACCTTTTTTTTTTTTTTTTTTTTTTGAGACAGAGTTTCACTTTGTGGCCCAGGCTGGAGTACAGTGGCATGATCTGGGCTCACTGCAACCTCTGCCTCCTGGGCTCAAGTGATTCTCCCAGCTCAACCTCCCAAGTAGCTGGGAGGCACAAGCCACCACACCTAGCTAATTTTTGTGTGTGTGTGTGTTTTTTTTTTTCTTTGTAGAGACAGGGTTTCACCATGTTGCCCAGGCTGGTCTCAAACTCCTGGACTCAAGGGATCCACCTGCCTCAGCCTCCCAAAGTGCTGGGATTACAGGTGTGAGCCACTGTGCCTGGCCTAACCTTTCACTCTTAACTTGATTATCTCTGTAAAAGAAAAATAGCTTTGTAAAGGCATTGTCTTTTTTTGCTTTTTTTTTTTTTTTTTTTGAGACAGAGTCTTCCTTTGTCACCCAGGCTGGAGTGCAGTGGTGCACTAATAGCTCACTGCAGCCTCAAACTCCTGGGCTCAAGCAATCCTCCTGCCTCATCCTCCTGAGTAGCTGGGACTACAGGTGTATGCCACCATGCCTAGCTCAAATTTTTTAACATTTATTTTTAATTTATTTGTTTTCACTGTGTTACCCAGGCTCATCTTGAACTCCTGGCCTCAGGCGATCCTCCCACTTCAGCCTCCCAAAGTGGGATCATAGCTGTGAATCACCATGCCCAGCCAGCTTTGTAAAGTTTAAAAGATTCGTAACAGTATTTTGACAAATACTTCAGAATATTGTTTTCAGAGAAAAGGGCTTTCTATACTTCCCAAGCAGCTCAGTTTTGCACAGGCTCCAAGCAGCAGCTACTTCTGTTGCTTGGCTGGTGGGTGTCATTTCATGGGCATAGAGAACCACTGTGCAAACAGTGGTGTAACAGACAGCACAGAACAATCACTGTTTCTATGCCATTTGGCAACTCCATTCTCCTAGACTCTGAGGGCTTCTTAAGGTAAGAGCCAAGGGGCTTTTCAAAATCACACCATGACCACACCGGTTTCATGGGAGCTGATAGCTTCTTCTAGCACTCCAGGTCTTTGACACCAGAAGGCTGCCTGGCTCCAAATACTTAAAAATTGAAGGTATTGGCTGGGCATGATGGCTCACGCTTGTAATCCCAGCACTTTGGGAGTGGAGGCGGGTGGATCGCTAGGTCAGGAGTTAGAGAACAGTCTGGCCAACACAGTGAAACCCCAGCTCTACTAAAAATACAAAAATTAGCCAGGCATAGTGGCAGGTGCCTGTAATCCCAGCTACTGGGGAGGCTGAGGCAGGAGAATCGCTTGAACCTGGGAGGCAGAGGTTGCAGTGAGCCGAGATCGTGCCATTGCACCCCAGCCTAGGCGACAGAGCTAGACTCCGTCTCGGGGGAAAAAAAAAGAAAAAAAGAAAAAAAATTGAAGGTGTCAGCTAAGTAAAGGGAGTATTTACAATATGGAGGAATGGAAGCGCAGCGAGGCTGGTGGTGCCGCACTGGAGGGTCAGGCAGTGTCTTTTTATCCTTTGCAGTTTGCAGAGGATGCAGCAGGTGAGTCCTGTAGACATCAGAGGGGCTTCGACACTGCACAGCTACCACTCGGGGGGGACACTGCTGGCCTCGATCACATCAAGGAGACCACAAAGATGCTGGGAATGCACTTCCCATTGGCTGAGCTGAGGATATGAGCAGGCCATGGGTGAGCCAGGGTTTCCATTTCTCTTCCCGCCATGAGAATTTCATGCTAGTCAATTTTAACATAATAATTTATTTTGCATTTTGCTGTCCTCACTAAGGTATGCATGGATTGTTAAAGATTGGGAAGTTTGTTCTTTGTTTGGATTCTTTGATCGGATGGATAGGATCCTTCCATCTCTTTAAGAATGCCACCTCCTCCTCCAGCCCCAATCCTGGCTTCCCAAATTCCAAGCTCCCAACACTTGAAAGGCCCAAACCTTGTTAGGTTTGATGATAGCAATTTACAATTAACAAATACATTGGTAATGAGTGTTCTTTTCTGTAGGTTTATTTAAAAGTGAAAACAATGCGGCTAGTCATAAAAGTTTCTCTTTGTTTTAGGCTGGATGGCTCACGCGTTCAGAGGAGGGACAGCGCTTGTTGCAGAGAATGAGATTTAGTGTGATGTGTCTAAAGGTGTTTAATGGCTAAAGACCAAACAGAGACTAGTGTCTCCCACTCAGGAAGAATAATCACCATGCTAATGGATTCAAATTCTGTTACATAGAATAATCACAGGTTTAAATAAGACTCTGCCTGCTTTATAATTATCAGTATGTGAAAATACACTGAATCAAGGCTGGGTGTAGTGGCTCATGCCTGTAATCCCAGCACTTTGGGAGGCTGAGGCGGGAGGATCACTTGAAGGCAGGAGTTCAAGACCAGCCTGGCCAATCTGGTGAAACCCCGTCTCTACTAAAAATACAAAAATTAACTGGGTGTGGTGGGAGGCACCTGTAATCCCAGCTACTGGAGAGGCTGAGGCAGGAGAATTGCTTGAGCCCGGGAGGTGGAGGTTGCAGTGAGCCAAGATTGTGCCACTGCACTCCAGCCTGGGTGACAGAGTGAGTCTCTGTCTCAAAAAAAAAAGAAAAAAAAAAATATATATATATGAATCAAGATGACTCTTAGATATTTGGCTAGAGCCACTGGGTTGATGGGTAGATGGTGATGTTAGTTCTCAAGGAAAGGACCTGGGACAAGTTTATTTGTCACATTTATTTCCTGTTTTGATAATTTCCAAAATGATCAATACCAGAAATAGGGAGAACAGGTTGGGTGTGTACATGGGTGTATTGAATCCAGTGCTTAAATTCACATGCTCTGAAGTCAGAGTTCATGCGTCCAAATCCCAGTTTCACCACTTACTACTTGGGTGATCTTAGGCAAGTGGGTTTATCTCTCTGTGTTTTCGGATCCTAATATAGAAAATAGGTATAAGCCGGGAGCAGTGGCTCACGCCTATAATCCCAGTACTTTGGGAGGCCAAGGCAGGCAGATCACTTGAGCTCAGGAATTTGAGACCAGCCTGGCCAACAGGGTGAAACCCCATCTCTACTAAAATACAAAAATTAGCTGGGTATGGTGGCGTGAGCCTGTAGTCCCAGCTACTAGGGAGGCTGAGGCAGGAGAATTGCTTGAACCCAGGAGGCAGAAGTTGCAGTCAGCTGAGATTGGGCCACTGCACTCCAGCCTGAGCAACAGAGTGAGACAGTCTCAAAAAAAAAAAAAAAGGTATAATTATAGGGTTAAATAAGACCATATATTTATAAACTCATGTGCTGAGCACACCGTAGAAACTCAATATGTGAAGATCATTTGTATTAGTAATAGTGGTAGTAGCAGTAATATTTCTCCTGGGAATAGCACAGGAGCAGTCTAAGGAGGCAACAGTAGGTGCGTCATGATGGGCAAACAGTAGGAAGAAATGCCTGTGTTGGTACCATTTCCCAAACTATGAAAACAGAGTCAAGAAAGCTTTGATTGACAAAACTCCCGGAAGCCTCAAGGCAGGCTCTTGCAGGGAAGAGGTCATTGTGGCATCTTGGATAAAAACAGTGGGCTGGGAAGGAATGAGACCAAGGATTGAATGCTGGAGCTGTGGCTTACCAGCTCTGAAACTTGGATCAAATTCTCTGAGCTTAATGTCTTCATTTGTAAATTGTGGATTAAAGATACCTAAATGACAGGGCTGTTGTGATGATAGATAGTGTTCTTATGTTAAAGTGTCCCACTTGGATAGATATGCAGGAAATGTTTGTTTTCCAAATAGCATCTGACTTCTTACTGAATAATGAATCCTTGAAGGCACACAGTCCTCTGAGCTGGAGGCCAGAGTAGCTTTTGAAATCACCCAAGAAGGAGCAGCCCTGAGCAGCTGCGGGTCCCTCCCAGGCCGACTCAGACCTTTCACCCAGGCGGCCTTTGGGCCTTGTGCTTTGGGAGTCAGGAACCCCAGACTCAAGTCCTTTCTGGCCCAGCCCTTTCTTGGGCTCATTGTTCCGGGAGGCTTTGTACTATTTGTTCATCTAATCTGTTAGCAAAAAGGCAAACTAAATATCCTTCATTTGGACCTCTGGCTCATATCCCACAAAGGACAGAAGTGTCCTACCCGGGGTGGCTAGTGGCACCCCTGTCTTTGTTCCTGTTTGGCCTCTCTAAAAGGCCCTAGGCAGAGAGCTGTGACAGGTGCTTGGGAAAGGGCCTGATGTCTCTGCCTCTCCAGGCCTGTTTGGACTTGATTCCTGTTCTCTGATGCCAGGAGGGGCCCTAGAAAAGCCCTGGGACAATACCTATCAAGCCCAAGTAACAAATAGAGGTACCTAAAGTTCAAACAGGTGTGTCCCTTCCTATTTTGTACCTATTATGGAGTGAAGCCAGGGTCCAAAGCCACTTTTCCTGGCTGTAGATGGCCTGTCTACTACTTAATCCCTGGCCTGCTGTCTCCCTCAAGTCATTCCCCGACCATGTGATGGCCACACTCCCTGGCCGGGCAATCAACTCTCCACTAAGCAGGCCGCCCACCCAGATTTCTCTGCCCTGTCTCATGGGCAGGGATCCCTCCCACCTCCACTCCATCCTGAAAATACCCTGGTTCACTCCCCTATCTCCTGGGCCTCTGTCTGGGTGGCCCATGACTTCCACCTGGAATGCCATTATCTCCAAATCCCATTCTCCCTTCAAGTCCCAGCTGAAGTCCTGCCTCCTAACGATACCTTCCTGTCCACCCAGCTCCCGGGAGCACCTCTTTCAGCCTCCTATGGCGTCCACTCTCACCTCACAGGAGAGCTGCCCAGTAATCATCTTTTGTGTGTTTGCTGCTTCGTTTTGTGTGTTTTCTGTTTAATTTGTATCTTCCTGTTCCTCCTTCCGACCCTACACACATCTTCCAACTGGATTACAGGGCCCTGAAAAGGCAGCCAGTGTTGAGCTGGCTCATGGCTGCTGCAGAGGAGCTACCCTCCTTGGAGAAGCAAGGCTGCATCCCCTTTTTTTTGCTGACTTAACAACATCCTGTTTCTACTTCATGAGATGGCAGTGACTCACCACTAATGGTCGCTATTATTCACACCCTTACTTTCATAATTCAAACTAATTAGGAAACACCTATCTGTCAGGTTCTCTATGGGACTGGATTGCTAGAGGCAAAAAAAGTGCTAGAGTCAATAAGTTTAATCAGTAACAGAAGTATAGAGTCCCAGGGGAAACCTTTAGGAAAGGTCTTCATGAGTCTGCTCATAAGGAAAGGAAGAGGCCTCCCAAGCAACAGGTCCCAGACATTCCTACTCCACCTACGGATTGAATGTTTATTAAGTTCTGACAACATGTGGGACTGAACATTTCTGTAGGCATTTATGAGGGTCATGCTGTTAAAATGAGATAAAGAATGAAATATGTTTGATATCATCATACAGACGTACACATAACTCTGTGTGTGTGTGTGTGTGTGTGTGTGTGTGTATACTCTTTTTTGTTTTGTTTTCTTTTCTTTTTTGTTGTATGGAGTCAGAAAGATCTAGCTGGGTTCAGATCCCAGCTTTGCTACCCACCGGCTCTGGGACATTGGATACATCTCTTAACCTCTCTTGCCCATTGATCATTTATAAAATGTGAGCAATATTCCTTCCTTGAAGGGGTGTTGAGAGCTATAACTGAGGTAAGGGTGTGGTCTTGGACCAGCAGCATCCAGGGAGCTGTCAAAATGCAGAACCTCAGGCCCCACCCCAGAGTAACCTAAGCATAATCTGCATTTAATGAGATCCCTCAGTAATTTGCATGTATGTTAACGTTTAAAATTCCTGTCCTCAAGGAACAAATAATCAGTGTACGGATCTATATGGAGAGGATAATAGCAGCAGCTTACATTTGTAGAGTTCTCCGGCCTTTCTGAAGTGACTTTGGACTCCAAGTGAGGGGTGTTGCTGGTTGGATTTGGGTCTTGATAATGTTGACAGAAATAGCCGTGAGGACTTGGCGGCAGATGGAATGTGCCGCGGGTCTGGGTGTAGAGATGGCAGGGGGAGGAGGGGAGGTGTGGACACTGTTGGCAGAAGGGGGAAGTTAGGAAGGCTGGGAGCATGTAAGAAGGAGACAGTGTGCTGGACATGGAGGAAAAGTTCTTTCAAGGCTTTGGGAGCGTGGAGCCAAGAGACACTGAAAGAAATCAGCCTATTTACATAGAATTTGCTAGAGCAAAGTCTTTTATAAAAGTCACAATAGCTTTCTTTATACATTAGACTCCATCCAAATAGAATAAATTCACATATACGGCAGATGGTAATAAAGCAAAACTATTATTAATTTAAAATAATAGATGATGGTGCTGGGTGGGAATCTTGGAGATCATTTTCAGTCTAATCCTTTCAGCCCCTGAGGCTCAGCTAGTTTAGGGACTTCTCTCATCTGCCACTTCCAGTGTGACCTCCTCTCACTAAACCTTTTTTCTTGGCTGTGAAATGGGACAATAAATAACTGAGTTTACAGGTTGCTATGCGGATTCAATGAGATAATTCATGGAAAGCACTTAGCACAATGCCTGACTCTAATTAAGTAATAACATATAATATTATCAAATTGCTACTGACCCATAGGAGGTAGAGAGGGACACATTTTTTTATCAAGACTACTACAATTATTAGTAAAGATTATGGAAGTAAATTTGAGATTCAAGGAGCTAAACCAATTTTTTGTTGTTCCCAATATGAATAATGATGATACCATATTACAATAATAGTAAAACCAACAATAACCACAACAATAATTATATTATACTAAACACTAACCATAGCTAACATTCCTTGGATGCTTATCATTAGGTTGGTGTGAAAGCCATTGTGGTTTTTGCCTTTAAAAGTAATTGGAAAAAGAGGAGTTACTTTTGCACCAACCTAATATATGCCAAGCACTAAATGAAGCACTTCACTTGGATTATCTCATTTGATTCTTCAAACGTGTATGATGTGTATAATGCTATCACCAGTTTATAGATGAAGCAACTGAGGCCTAGTGAGATTAGGTATTGGGCCCAAGGCCTGGAGCTTGTACATGGAACACACATTGGAATCCAGACCGCCTGGCTCTCTAAATTGCTCTCTTAACCACTACACTAGCTCTCATATGAATATACCAGTGAACAAAATGCTCTTTCCATTGGTGGCAAATTAGGTGCTATTTGTTTTCTGGCCTGATGCTGTGATACATTTTAAAGAAAATACATGGCTGCAGGTTGAAAAAGAGAGAGTAGCTTGAAAACAAAAGAAAGGAGGATTGGAAAATCTGTTAACCCCCTGTGTGCTGTGCCAGGGACAGTCACTTGCATGAACTCAATAACCTTTTGTGGATATGACCTACATAGTCATGGAGAGCAAACCTTAGCCTCAGAGAAGTTAAGTCATGTGCCCAGGATACAAGCTAGTAAGTGAAGGGGCTGGGATTTGAGCCTGAGCCCAAAGCCCAAGCTAGCTCAAAAAAGATGCGGCGCCATGACTTGTATTTTGACCCAAAGGAAAATTAGATCTCTCCCAATTTCCCAAAGTCCCTCAAACCTGATACCACTGCCAAATTCCTCAGCCAAATTCATCATAGTCTTAACACAGCTTGAAGGACTTCCCGTAGAACTGTTTGAAATTCTGTCCTGGAAGGGCATGTAAAGCTCCTTTCTAGAAATATTTTACTTTGGACTTATGGCTCACCCCTTTCCAGTATGAATTATAAGCAGCTCACGACTACACAACTGTACCATAAGAAAACAGAAAATTTAGGTAGGAAGGAGAAATTTAGGCTAGGAATAAGGTTAATTTCCGAAATATATGCCAACAGCCCTGAATCAGGTCAGGTAGGCCGTGTGGTATTTTTAATTGGAGTAAATACTGCATTTACTCCCAGAGGGACTATAGGCAGCAAAATCCAAGTAACTTCCTCACGAGTCCCTGGGTCAGGTGAATTACTATAGAAAATGGGAGATACTTCAAGGCATGGTCTGGCCTTCGAGCTAAAGTTCTGCTTGGGGAACAGGCCCTTCCTTAGTCTGTCTTGTAGGCCCCAGGGTGAGACAAGTGTTTGACTTGTCTCACCACAGGCCCCCCTCTCTGCAGCAGTTCTCAAGTTCTTAGTGCCTTTTCTCCGTGGTACTGTTGCATGTGATATTTCACTAAAACCCCTTTCCTTTTCTTTTTTTTTTTTGAGATGGAGTCTGGCTCTGTCACCCAGGCTGGCGTGCAGTGGCGTGATCTCAGCTCACTGCAAGCTCCACCTCCTGGGTTCACGCCATTCTCCGGCCTCAGCCTCCCGAGTAGCTGGGACTACAGGCGCCCACCACCACACCCAGCTAATTTTTTTTTGTATTTTTAGTAGAGACGGGGTTTCACTGTGTTAGTCAGGATGGTCTCAATCTCCTGACCTCGTGATCCGCCCACCTCGGCCTCCCAAAGTGCTGGGATTACAGGCGTAAGCCACCGTGCCCAGCTTTTTTTTTTTTTTTTTGGGAGACCCAGTCTCTCTGTTGCCCAGGCTGGAGTGCAGTGGCATGATCTCAGCTCACTGCAACCTCCCCCTCCCGGGTTCAAGCGATTCTCTTGACCCAGCCTCCTGAGTAGCTGGGATTACAGGTGTGCACCACCACGCCCGGCTAATTTTTGTATTTTTAGTAGAGACAGGGTTTCACTGTATTTGCCAGGCTGGTATTGAACTCCTGATGTCAGGTGATCCACCCGCCTCGGCCTCCCAAAGTGTTGGGATTACAGGCGTGAGCCACCACTCCCTGCCTCTTTTTTTTTTTTTTTTTTTTTTTTAAACAGAGTCTCCCTCTGTTGCACTGCAATCTCTGCCTCCCAGGTTCACGCGATTCTCATGCCTCAGCCTCCGGAGTAGCTGGGACTGCAGGCATACGCCATCATGCCTGGCTAATTTTCGTATTTTTAGTAGAGACGGGGTTTCATCATGTTGGCCAGGCTGGTCTCAAACTCCTGACCTCAAGTGATCCACCCGCCTAGGCCTCCCAAAGTGCTGGGATTACAGGCGTGAGCTACCGTGCCCCGCCAAAACCCCTTTTCTTTGACATGCTCTCGTTCCACTGAAGGGGAAAGCTCAGCTCTTCCCAGGATGCAAAAAGCCTCCTTTCCCAGCAAGATGGAACTCCCAAGCTCCGGGCAAAGGGGCCTGTAGAATTTCTCTCATTTATGGCTATCGGAAAAATAGGGCGGGAATCAGCCTCCATCACCCGGACCCAACCTTGTGTCAACAGTCCTCACAAACAGAGGGGCCCAGCAACCACCTTTTACACCGCCTGGTACTGTACACGGGCACCAGCTCACACGCTCAGCGAAAGGAAAACAAGCGGTGGCCCCGTCCCGCCGATAACGCCCGACCCTGCGGCAGGGGCCCTTGTTCTCTCCCTGCGCCTTCCCGCGCCCTGCGGGCAGCCCTGATAAGTCTGCGTGGTGGGCAGGCTTGTGTTTGAGTTGGGGTTGTCAGACCCATTACTCAAAGGGAGGACGTGGACTTGCTTTGAGAAGGGCGAACTCTGGTCTTAAAGACTAGGCGAGGACAACCATGATTTATGATTAACCCAGTGACTCCACTGTTAAGCGTGGTCTCAGTGACCGCCGTTTGAGTCATGACTTTTTTGTGCAGTTGCTCTGCCTCCATCCAGGTGTGAGTTGAGGGTGACCACAAAGAAGGTCGAGAGAGCAAGAAATGAGCACGTTGTGGACAGTAGGCAGGCCTGCATGTTGCCACCTGCTGAAGGAAGAGGCACTCTTTGATTTTCCGTGAACCAGCTAAGCACAAGCAATACCTGGATGGGTACACCTGGGTTAGGTCCTGTGCCTGTCACTGGCAATGTAGGAAAATTTATTGATTTTTCTTTTAAAAAACATACAGATAAGGTCTCGCTATGTTGTGCAGGCTGGTCTTGAGCTCCTGGCCACAAGTGATCCTCTTGCCTTGGCCTCCCAAAATGCTGGGATAACGGGCGTGAGCCACCTCGCCTGGCCAAGGGAAACATTTGTGAAAGTGAGTGAGAATAACATTCTTCTTAACTCTCTCCACAATCAAAACTTGGGGCTTCTTTATGCACTTGAGCGAGTTATTGAAGAAGAAACAAGAAATACAGTGTTTTTCCCAGTTATTTTTCCAGCTGGTTGTTAGGCCAACAAGAGGTGGGGGCAGGCAGTGGTGTGTTGGGTGGGTACAGGAGTTGCCAAGTACTCTGGGACTGTTACTTATTTCCTTCTGTTTCGGCCCCTTGGAGGATGTTAAAGTCTAAATAGTTAGGTTTTTTTCTCCCTAAATTGGCAGCAGAATAAAATGTGTGAATGTATTTAAAAAACTAAAGTATTACAGAAAAGGAAGGCGGTACTAGTTCATTTAGAGCTCACCATGACTCTATAAGTTTGACTTATCAGAGATCACCATCTTCATTTTTAATTTGATTGGGTTAAGGAGTAGGTAAATGAGGTTTCCAGGTCCAAAGTCACCCAGTTGGTGAGGACGAGCCAGGAGCGGGACCAGTGTACTCTGTTGCGTCTTAGAAAGAAGGGCCAGCCCAGCTGGCTGGTGTGGGAACCATACAAGATTAAAGCCTTAGGAGGAAATGTATTAGGAAAGATATAAATTTGACTTAAAACTTTCTTTACCATTTAAGAAATTAAATAGGCTTTTTTTTCCAAATTAAAAATCTCTGATATAGAAATATCCTAGAAATATCTTACACATGAGAACCACCAGCCTTGTTCTCCTACTAGCACCTCCCAGAAAAAAAATTGTCCCTGAATGGACATGTTCTGCTGCTTGGGGTGTGTGTATGTGTGTTTTGTGTGTGACTTTCTCCCAAGTTCCAAGTTCCATCTCCAAGTGAGATGGAATTCAGAACCCCTTTTGCCTTGAAGACACTATCATAAGTTGATTTCCCACAATAGCCTTTGTAATTTTACTTCAAGCATAATCCACAAGTAAAACATAATTTGGGACAGACGTGGTGGCTCACGCCTGTAATCCCAGCACTTTGGGAGGCTGAGGCAGGCGGATCACAAGGTCAAGAGTTCAAGACCAGCCTGACCAACATGGTGAAACCCCGTCTCTACTAAAAATACAAAAAAATTTAGCCGGGCATGGTGGCACGTGCCTGTAATCCCAGCCACTCAGGATGCTGAAGCAGGAGAATCACTTGAACCCTGTAGGCGGAGGTTGCAGTGAGCAGAGATCATACCACTGCACTCCAGCCTGGGCAATAGAGGAGACTCCATCTCAAAAAAAATAAAATTAAAAAAAATTTTGACAAAAGCTTATTTCCAATATTATAGATTTTCATTGCAAATGCACACACGATATTTAGGAACTTTATTAAATAGACTTTATGAACTAGCACAGGGACTTAATCTCCACTTGTAACACTGTTTCTTTTTCTTTTTTCTTTCTTTTTTTTTTTGAGAAGGAGTCTTGCTCTGTCACCCAGGTTGGAGTGCAATGGCGCAATCTCGGTTCACTGCAACCTCCATCTCCCAGGTTCAAGCGATTCTCCTGCCTCAGCCTCCTGAGTAGCTGGGATTACAGGTGCGTGCCACCATGCCCGGCTAATTTTTGTATTTTTAGTAGAGGCGGGGTTTCACCTTGTTGGCCAGGCTGGTCTCAAACTCCTGACCTCAGGTAATCTGCCCACATCGGCCTCCGAAAGTGTGGGATTACAGGCGTGAGCCACCGCACCTGGCCAACCCTGTTTCTATCACAAAAGGTGTTATTGGCTGGGTGTGGTAGCTCACACCTGTAATCCCAGCACTTTGAGAGGCCAAGGTGGGTGGATTACTTGAGGTCAGGAGTTTGAGACCAGTCTGGCCTACATGGTGAAACGCTGTCTCTACTAAAAATACAAAAATTAGCCAGGCGTGGTGGTGCATGCTTGTAATCCCAGCTACTCAGGAGGCTGAGGCAGGAGAATTGCATGAACCTAAGAGGCGGAGGTTGCAGTGAGCCAAGATCACACCACTGCATTCCAGCCTGGGCAACAGAGTGAGGCTGTGTCTCAAAAGAAAAAAAAAAAGGTGTTGTTGGTTCCAAAACTCCAACTCACACATTTTAAGAATGCTGACCAATTGTCGATGGGAAGTCTGTCATTGACTGTCCTGATAACTGGTCTCTGAAAACTAAAGTTCCTTATTACAAATTTCTCTAGTATGTGAAGACATGATCAGGCTAGAGTGTGCCAGAAAATTTATGCCAAAAGATGGGCAACAGGAAGGCACATCAAATGTAAAAACAAATGGAAGATTCCAAACGTTCTGAAGTCGTGTTCCTGATTATTCTAAAGGAGTCTCTTGTTTTCTGTGCTCCTGGCACCCTTTTCTAATCTGCCAGCACTTTAGACAACAACCCCAAGCCCTGTCTGGACTGTGGTCCTGAATCCTCTGAAAGTGAGGAGAAGAAAGAGTTCCCAGAAGGCATATCCGTTTAGGAATCTCAGAGTGACACTCAGAAGCCAGATTGTCAGGGCAGTCTTCTCACTTCTCCATCTCTGTCTGGTTCCCCTGCAACTCCCCATCTCTGGGTGAACTCTCCCAGACCTTAGCACTAGCTGTGCCTCAAGCTGGCATGAGCAAAATATTAACGGATGGAGATTTGTCTGTATTTTTGAAACCTATGAACACAGTTGCTTTCTCAGATTTTGCTGTGTAGGCTGAATTACAAAACCAGGAATCAAATTTATGTAGTTGTTCACATCTGACTTGAACAAATAAACACAGATTTGAGTTATGGCTCAGCTAGCTAACTTGAGACCTGGATTCATCTTCCCATCATAATTTTCCCTTCTGCTTTCTTTGTGAGCCCCCTCCCTCTTTGTCTTCCTTTTATTGTTGCAAACATTTTTTTACTCTTACTTGTGGGCCAAGAGCCTATTAATTAGGAGCTCGTCTGTAGGCCCCAGCGGGAGCTTGTTTGGACTCAGCTCATGAAGCATTCTCACTGTACTTGATTCATGATGGGGCTGGAGGCCAATGGCTCAGTTTTGTTGTAGCCTTTCTGTGAAGGAGACCAGGCCTGGGAATGGGGAGCACGCCTGGCTTTTGGCTCTGCTGAGACTTCCTAATGTGTTTGTAAATCTTTTGAGCCCTGTAAGTAGCCATGCTTGCTAGATAGCTGAAGCACAGACCTGGAAATCGGCCACTCTCCAGTCCTAATTCTAATATTTCTCATCCAGGCTTGCGTGTGCCCATTTATAAAATGGCTATTAAGATTACTTCCTCCCCAAGGTCCCTGATAAGGTATTTTCGTATGGAATCACTCTTTGGGACCAGTTCTCTTGTGGAATAACTTTACTTGATTCTCACAAATCTGGCATTTCAGGGTCTCCCCAGTCTGAGTCCAACTCATTTCCCCTGTTTTCATGCCTTTATATTTTGTACTGGCCAAAAGAGACTTTACATGATTCCTTGAGACTGCTCTTTTCTGGCTCAAAATCTTGACTCTCTGGGATCTGGACCTTTTGACTTACTGTCTAGTAAGTGCCTTCTAGAGCCACAGGCCGTTAGAGATGGCAGGGACCTGGAGGGCCAGAAAAAGCTCTGGGAGTCTGGGTGGAAGGCTCAGAGGTCACGCTTTTCAGATCTCTTTCTGCTCTTCGAGGGCTTTTCTTAGGCCAGTACCACAAACTGCTTTGGGGTGTACTATTATGAGTGGCTCTGTTTTCGTCTTTTGGGAACATGTCTTGTCTCTCTGCCACTATGCTATAAGAATCAAGACATGCTATGCTTACATTTTAAAGCCATGACTTCTAAAAGAAAAATATTTTCTCTCCAGAGAGGTCTAAATCTTTAAAAGTATGAATGAAGTAAATGTGATATTTATAAAACCCTTTGGGATGAAGGGCCTTTCAGCAAACACTCAATAATGGAAAAATCAATGAAAATGTTCGTATGAAAAGAAACTGGCCAATCTGTCTTTGTGAGCATCACATTTCTTTGCTCAAACAGCTTGTCTTCCATCTGATAGTTGCAAGGTCCACTGTTGGCAAATGTAACATTAAGATGGCAGAACAGTGAAGGATTTTTCAGCTTTGTCAATCACTTGTTTTATCTGTCAATAGATTTCCATATTACTGTGTTTTTGATGATTGTATGTATATCATTAAGTAAATTTTTGCCGATGAGGAATTTTAGAGCATGATCCCATAAATATTAAATTGCTTGTTAGTTGCTATTCATTGGGAAGATTATTTTACCAGGCTGCTGCAAAACAATCTCAGTCGCAGCCCATGACCAAGTCAAAGACAGAAAAAGGTGCAGGTCCACAGAAGGTGTAAAATGAATTTATAAATGGTGTCCATTAAAGTGAATTGAGTGTCTGAGAGCAACTTTATTGCAACTGCAGCCCACACACACTGATTGGCACCATCAGTCTCTCACTCTGGCCTCAATTTTGGTTGATATCATGCCAAATTGACAATACGCATCAATTATAAAAACATTTACTCTTGTGCAAGTCCATTCTTTGTAGGATTGTATAACACAGCACATTTTCAAAATAATCTAAATGTTCATCAATAAGGGTCTAATTAAACAGATAATAATATAGCCACACAGTGGGATACTATGCACCTATTAAAGAAAAAAAAAGGCGGCCAGGCGCAGTGGCTCATGCCTGTAATCCCAGCACTTTGGGAGGCCGAAGTGGGCGGATCATGAGGTCAGGAGATCGAGACCATACTGGCTAACACGGTGAAACCCCATCTCTACTAAAAATACAAAAAATTTAGCCAGGCACGGTGGCCGGCACCTGTAGTCCCAGCTACTCGGGAGGCTGAGGCAGGAGAATGGCGTGAACCCAGGAGGCGGAGCTTGCAGTGAGCTGAGATCGCACCACTGCACTCCAGCCTGGGTGACAGAGGGAGACTCTGTCTCAAAAAAAAAAAAAAAAAAAAAGAAAGAAAGAAAAAAAAGGCACACTTTGGGAGGCCAAAGCGAGAGGATTATTTGAAGCCAGGAGTTCAAGACCATCCTGGGTGACATAGCAAGACTGTCTCTATTTTATCAAAATTTATAAAATATAACAACCCCAAAATGCAAATCTTTATATATTCATATGGAAACTTTTCCAGGATATATTGTGTAGTTAAAAAAAAAAGCAAGATGTTGATCAGTGGGTATAGTGTATGATCTGTTTTTTTTGTTTTGTTTTGGAGACAAGGTCTTGCTCTGTCACCCAGGCTGGTGTGCAGTGGTGCAGTCATAGCTCACTGAAGCCTCAATCTCCTGGGCTCAAGCAATCTTTGTGCCTCAGCCTCCTGAGTAATTGGGACTACCGGCATGTGTCACCATTCCCCACTAAAATTTTTAAAATTATTTATTTTTGAGATGGAATCTCACTCTGTCACCCAGGGTGGAGCACAGTGGCGTGATCTCGGCTCACTGCAACCTCCTGGGTTCAAGCAATTATCCTGCCTCAGCCTGCCGAGTAGCTGGGGTTACAGGCTCCTGCCAGCATGTCTGGCTAATTTTTGTATTTTTAGTAGAGATAGCATTCACCATGTTGGCCAGGCTGGTCTTGAACTCCTGACCTCAGGTGATTCTCCTGCCTCGGCCTCCCAAAATGCTGGGATTACAGGCGTGAGCCACCACGCCTGGCCTAAAATTTATTTTTAATTTATTTTTTCTGTGTTGCCCTGGCTGGTCTTGAACTTCGGGGCTCAAGTGATCCCTCCACCTCAGCCTTCCAAGCATTGGGATTACACAGGCCTGAGCCACTGTTCCCAGCCATATGTGATCTTTAGTGTAAAATAAAACACATGCTGGATATTTGTGTATATTTGTATGTGCATAGAATGTTTCAGGGTGAAAAACATAAGAAACTGATACTGATAACAGATTGTTTGAAGGCAGAGAAATGGAGAAACTAAGGTGGGAGGGAGACATTTTTCAGTGTGAACCTTTCTGAATGGATGACAGCTTTGTAGTGTGTCACCTTGGCTAGGCTGAACTTCCCAGAATTCCCTCTTGTGTGCATCTCCAGTTAGTGTAGGCCCCCAAAGAGAGGACTGTGTGAACTGGGAGGGTGGAAGTGAAGCAAAGATGTTTTGTAGCTCACACAGATTGCCACTTATCTGCCTGCTGCCCTCGTTGGCATGCGCAGCAGCCAGGCTTGCAATGGCTCCGCCTTCCCTTGGATCCTTTTTCAGCTTTACTAACTTCTGGGCCAACTCTGACTCCCGTGTTCAGCTGCATGGTGACGGCACCAGCTTCTCCTGCAGGACACTAATGTCAGAGGTGGCAAAAATCAACACATTTCAGTCCATCCTCCTGGATTCTAGTGGATACTTGTGGGTCCTGTCTTGTCCTTGCTCTTCCCTACTTTACATCCATCTTCCTGTGGACTTGAAATTCTAGCATTAGATAGTAAAACAGTAGCCTTATGGAGACTGATTAACTAGCTCCTGCAATTGCATAATTGCATTTAACAAATCTCTTATTGTGTGTGTGTGTGTGTGTGTGTGTGTGTGTGTGATATGTATAATAACCTACTAATCGTTCTTCTTCTCTGAGTGAACTCTAATACAAAATTGTTAGATTTTTAAAAACATACTCAAGGCATGCTGTTATGCCCTTGTGACAGCCAGATCATCCCATTTGTATCAGTTAGCCACTGTGGTAGAAACAACTAGCAAAATTTATTGGCTTAAAATAACTACCATTGTATTTGCTGATAATTCTGTGCATCAGCAATTTTGGCTGGGCTCAACAGGACGGTTCTTCTGCTGGTCTCACCTAGGGTCACTCAACAGTGTGGCTAGAGCCACATGGTCTAAGATAGCCTCACTCACATATCTGCTGATTAGTGCTGGTTGTTGTTTGGGTCATGTATCTCTAGAAGATTAGCCTGGCCTTATTTATATGATATTGTGTTCCAAAGGCAGCGAAAGAGAGAGACCAAGCCTCAATGCACAAGCAAGCACCTTTCAAGCCTCTGCTTGTATTATGTTTACCAGTGTCCCATTGGCCAAAGAAAAGCACATGTTCAAGCATATAGAGTCAATGTAGGAGGGGATTACCCAAGTGTATGGATATAGGTATGCATGATTCTTTAGAGTCTATCCTATAACAATTCACTGCATCATCCAATGGCTGGTAAAAGAGTTTATTGTACTTTGTGTCACTGAAGGAAAATGTAAATGAGTGAGATTGATGGTAAGCTTCTTTAACTTGTTTTATACTTTGTGTCCCCCATGTAATGTTTAGCCCAGGTCCTTGCATAAAATGGGCATTCAAAAACTATTTGTTACTTTAATATCTGTAAGTCTCAACCACCACTAGAGTAGCAGAAGGCTTAAGTGAGACCACCTGTGATTACAGTATGACACCCACTGATTTCCAGATGGCATAAGTAACTGGAAAAGAAACACTCTTGGGTTTGGTTTTTGGGTTTATGTGCTTTTGTTGAGGTCATTATGTTAGCCTGTACCTCGACCTCTCTACCTAGAAATTTTGAGCAAATAATATCACACTTACAATTCATTTGCCTTTCTGGGTAGAATGTCTTTTCCCTTGTTTTTGTACCTCATCACTTTTTTTTTTTTTAAGACAGGGTCTCACCTCGTTACCCAAGCTGGAGTGCAGTGCTGTGATCATATCTCACTGTACATCTCCAACTCCTGGGCTCAAGAAATTCTCCTGCCTTAGCCTCCTGAGTAGGTAGGACTACAGGCATGTGCCACCACACCCAGGTTTTTTTCTTTCTTTCTTTCTTGCTTGCTTGCTTGCTTTCTTGCTTTCTTTCTTTCTTTCTTTCTTTCTCGAGACAGGGTCTTACTCTATCACCAGGCTGAAGTGCAGTGGCATGACCTTGGCTCACTGCAGCCTCGACTTCCCAGGCTTAAGCAGTCATCCCATCTCAGCCTCCTGAGTAGCTAGAACCACAGTCAAGCATCACTATGCTCAGTTAATTTTGTTTATTTCTTATAGAGATGAGGTCTCATTATGTTGCCCAGGCTGGTCTTGAACTCCTAGACTCAAGCGATCCTCCTACCTTGGCCTCCCAAAGTGCTGGAATTATAGGCATGAGTTACCGTGCCTGGCTTTATCCAGCTTAAAAAAAAGAAATGTAGGCTGGGTGCGGTGGCTCACGCCTGTAGTCCCAGCACTTTGGGAGGTTAAGGTGGGAGGATTACTTGAGGTCAGGAGTTCCAGACCAGCCTGGCCAACACAGTGAAACACTGTCTCTACTAAAAATACAAAAATTAGCTGGGCCTGGTGGTGGGCGCCTGTAATTCCAGCTACTCGGGAGGCAGGAGAATCACTTGAACCCAGGAGGCAGAGGCTGCAGTGAGCTGAGATTATGCCACTGCACTCTAGCCCGGGAGAAAGAGCAAAACTCCATCTCAAAACAAACAAACAAACAAACAAACAAACAAACAAACTTGTAGAGACAGGATCTTGCTCTGTTGCCCAGGCTGTTCTTGAACTCCTGGCCTCAAGCAGACTTCCTGCGTTGGCCTCCCAAAATGGTGGGATTACAGGCATAAGCCACCCCACCCAGACTCCTCACAGTTTTTAAATGCCTAGAAAAATGATAAAGGATAAGAGCCAGCTTATAAAGCACTCCCAGAACAATTCATTCAGTTTCTAAAAATGTATTTTTTAGCGCATTACAAGCAAATGGTTTAAGATTACAAATAGTGTTAAAAAGGTTTACACGAAGAACCAATAGTTCCTCTTTTCCTCTGTCTTTTCTCAGAGGCAACCACTTTCTGCTCTTTATGCTCATTCTTCTGGTAATTGCATCATATTTCTGTATTTTATATTTATCTAATAAACATTATACAATTGCTCTTGTTTTTTTAACCAATTTATTAATCGCTGTCTTTTAATCTATTTACATTTAATGTAATTATTGATTTGGTTGGCTTTAAAGCTAACGTTTTGCTATTTGTTTTCCATTATCCCATTTTAAAGAATTGTTTTCCTTCTGTCCTGACTTCTTCTGGAATAAATTATATTTTTAAGTCTCCTCTATTTTTTTTGTCTCCTCTATTGAATTTTTAGCTACATATCTTCATTTTTTTGGGGGGTGGGGGAGCATCCTTAACTTGTCATACCTTGAATTAATACAGTATTAATACAGTACCACTTTATGTGTAATGTAAGAATGTTTCAATAGTAGTAAACTTTCATGTGCCCATCTTTGCTATTTACTATACATTCACTACACGTATTACACCTCCCATCTTTGCTATTTACTATACATTTACTACATGCAAAGACATGTTTTACTTCTATGTATGCTACAAACTCATAATTGATATCATTTTTGCATTAAATAGCCAATTGTATTTTAAGGAAATTTTTTTTTATTTTTCATTTTTTATTTTTTATTTTTATTTTTTTGAGACAGAGTCTCGCTCTGTCACCCAGATTAAAGTGCAGTGGCATGATCTCAGCTCACTGCAACCTCTGCCTCCTGAGTTAAAGCAATTCTTCTGGCTCAGCCTCCTGAGTAGCTGGGACCACAGGCATGCACCACCATGCCCACCTAAGTTTTTGTATTTTTAGTAGAGATGGGGTTTCACCGTGTTAGCCAGGATGGTCTTGATCTCCTGACCTCGTGATTCACCCACCTCAGCCTCCCAAAGTGGTGGGATTACAGGCATGAGCCACCGTGCCCGGCCCCAAGAATTTTTAAAATAAGGAAAATGTATTTTATATTTATTCACATAAGAGTCATATATTTACTATTGCCAGGGCTCTTTATTCCTCTGTCTAGATCTATTTCCATCTGGATAACTTCCTTCCAATGTGAAGAACTTTGACATTTTGAGCTGGGTGATTAGAAAAAGAAAGAAAAACTAAATGTGAAGGACTTTCTGTATTTCTTGTAGTGTAAGTCTTCTGGTCATAAATTCTCTCAAATTTTGTTTGTCTGAAAATATTTTACCTATTTTTTAAAGGATATTTTCACTGGATATAAAATTCTAGGTTGTCAGGTTTTGTCTTTAAGTGCTTTATTACATTCCATTGTCTTCTGAGTTATCTTATTGGTTATGATAATTTGTTTACCCTTTGTTATCATGTATCATCTTCCTCTCCCACCCTAGTTGCTTTTAAGATTTTTTTCTGTATCTTGAGTTCTTAGCAAATTGATCATGATGGACCTAGGTGTAATCTTCTTTGTTTTTATTCAGATTGGGGTTTATGGAGATTCTTAGATATCTAGGCTGATATTTTTCACTAAATTTAGAAAATTTTGGCCATTCTATATTCAAAATTTTTTCAGACTGGGCATTGTGGCTCATGCCTATAATTCCAGCCCTTTGTGGGGGTGAGGTGGGAGGATTGCTTGAAGCCAGGAGTTCAAGACCAGCCTGGGCAACATGGCAAGAACCTGTTTCTACAAAAAATTTAAAAAATTAGCTGGGCATGGTTGAGCACATCTACAGTCCTACGTACTTGGGAGGCTGAGGCAAGAGGATTGGTTGAACCCAAGAGTTCGAGGCTGCAGTAATCTATGATTGCACCATTGTACTCCAGTCTGGGTGATACAGTGAGACCCCATCTCTTAAAAAAAATTATTTCTTGATCTTTCTTCTATAGCCAAGGTTCCAATTAGCTGTATGTTAGATCACTTGGTATTGCCTGCAGGTCATTAAAACTGTGTTCATGTCTTTCAGTCTTTTTTTTCCTCTGTTTTGTATTGATAGTTTCTATTGACCTATCATCCAGTCACTAATACCTTACTTTGTAGTTTCCAATATGCTGTTAAGCCCATCCAGTTGAGTTTTCACTTCAGAATTGATATTAATTTCTTTTCAGTTCTAGAATTTCCACTTGGTTAACTTTTATAGTTTTCCTTTTTTATACTGTAATTTCACCCATCTGTTCATTCATTGTGTCAATCTTCTTGTTTATAATCTTTAAACATATCTATAATAGCTATTTTAAAAAGATTTGCCTGCCATTTCCAACATCTGTGTCATCTCTGCATTTGTTTCTGCAGATTTTCCTCCCAGATTATGTGTCACACTTTCCTGTCTTTTAACATATCTCATAACTTGATGATTTACTGGGTATTATGTACTGTATTTATTGATAATCTGGATTTGTTATTTTCTTTTAAAGTGCATTGAATTTTGTTCTGGAAAGAAGTTATTTTCTGGTGGATTAGTCTGATCATGTTAAGGCTTACTTTAAGTTTTTGTTAGGATACTCTTAAGGCTAGAGTAGCCATTTTTCCTATGGCTCTCTGGAGTCTCAACTGAATACTTGGGATTTAAGTGAAATACCTCCAGTCCGGCTGGTTAGAACTCTAATTCTTCCCGCACTGTCCAGTTTCCAGAACTTCTCTGATTAGTTCACATATTCCCAGAACTGTTCTCTGCCATACTTGGCAAAATCTTTCCCTGTGCATGTATGACTTAATATTCAGCTGAAGATGAAAGGAGATTCCTATGCAGATTTATGGAGCTTCTCCACTGCACAGTGACTTCCTCTCTGTTATCCTTCCAAGCAAGTCCTAGTTGCTGCCTCAGCAGCCCTGTTCTCCAATCTGTTTCCTTCACCCAGAAAGATGGTTGCTTTCTATTTGGCTCCACTTCCCTTGGCCTTGGGTTGGGAAGTATTCCCAGGCAGAAAACTGGGATGAATGTGGAGCTTGCCTTGTGTATTTCCCTTCTCTCAAGGACCACATCCTTGTGATATTGTTTGTCTGATGCCTAGAAAGAGTTACATTATATATTTTATTTTTATAGTTTTATAAGACTATAGAATAAGTCTAAATTTTTTTATTCTGTGTGACAGAACTGGAAGTCTGTTTTTTACATTCATATTTCTAAGTAATATGAATATCCTTAATTCATCAATTTTAAACATTAACTGTTGGCTTCTTATGGAATAATAGCTCATTTAAACTCCTCTTTCCCTCTCTTTATTCTCATAATATAATTACATTCCTATTCTGATAATATTCATTTTTAGATTTTTGTTTTTATGAATTTGTAAACCCTGTTCCCTGCTAAGCCAAACTATGCACTCTGATCATGTTGCCTTTCCTGTCCAAATTTTGTTTTTCCTGGAGTTAATATCTGGTTGATGTATTCTATCTGCCTAATTCTTAAAAAATGCCTAAGTTGGCCGGACGCAGTGGCCCACACCTGTAATCCCAGCACTTTGGGAGGCTGAGGTGGGCAGATCACCTGAGGTCAGAAGTTCAAGACCAACCTGACCAAAATGGGGAAACCCTGCCTCTACTAAAAATACAAAATTAGCCGGGCATGGTGGCGCATGCCTGTAATCCCAGCTACGCAGAAGGCTGAGGCAGGAGAATCACTTGAACCCAGGAGGCAGAGGTTTTGGTGAGCCAAAATCGTGCCATTGCACTCCAGCCTGGGCAACAAGAGTGAAACTCGGTCTCAAAAAACAAACAAAAAAAAGAAGCCTAAGTTTTCTCTCATTCATTCACTTTTTTTTTCCTCACTTCGTTTCATACTTAGGAACCTCATACCCTCTCTTCTAAGTGTGTCTCTTGATAACGTTTTCTATTAGAGCCTTTGACTTTCTGCTTCCATCTGCAATGATTACTCAGTTGGCCTGTGGTTTTACAGCTGATGTCCTGGAGCTCCTCATGACTCTCATCCTGAGACTTTCCTTCCTCCTCTTCTCTGCTGGATTCCCTGCTTGTTGGTTCCATGTTTCACTTTATTTTGATGTACTTCTTCAGTTTTGTAGAACATACACTCCAGTACCTTCCCAAGAAAGGGTGCATAGGAAGTACATTTGTTTTTTAGTCTCCTTAAACATCTAAAATATGTCTTTATTTTACTCTTACACTTGATTAGTGGTTGGCTACATATAAAATTCTAGGTAGAAAATATACTCAGAATTGTGAGGTTATTACTTCACTATACTCCAGCATCCAATGATGCTATTGAAAATGTTGATTCCAGTCTCAAATGATTCCTTAAATATTACCTATATTTTCTCTTTTGAAGTTTTTAGAATCTTTTTTTCATTTATTAGTGAAATTTGATGATAATGTGTCCTGCTGTGGGTCCTTCTTCATTCTTTTTTCTTCTTCTTTTGTTTATTTATTTATTTTTAAAAAGTAGAGGTGGGGGCCAGGTGCAGTGGCCCACGCCTGTAATCCCAGCACTTTGGGAGGCTGAGGCGGGCAGATCACAAAGTCAGGAGTTGAGACCAGCCTGGCCAACATGGTGAAACTTTGTCTGTACTAAAAACACAAAAATTAGCTGGGCGTGGTGGTGGGCAACTGTAGTCCCAGCTACTCGGGAAGCTGAGGCAGGAGAGTTGCTTGAACCCGGGAGGCACAGGTTGCAGTGAGCCAAGATTGTGCCACTGCACTCCAGCCTGGGCGACAGAGCAAGACTCTGTCTCAAAAAAAAAAAAAAAAAAAAAAATAGTAGCGATGGGGGTCTCTCTCTGGTGCTCAGGCCAGTCTTGAACTCTTGACCTCAAGTGATCCTCCTGCCCCAGCCTCCCAAAGTGCTGGGATTACAGGTGTGAGCCACCACACCAGGCCTTTCTGCCTTTCTTCATTCCTTGTTCTTTTTTTTTTTTTTTTTTGGAGTCTCACTCTGTCGCCAGGCTGGAGTGTGGTGGCGCGATCTCGGCTCACTGCAGCCTCTGCCCCCTGGGTTCAGGTGATTCTCCTGTCTCAGCCTTCTGAGTAGCTGGGACTACAGGCGCACATAACCATGCCCAGCTAATTTTTTTGTATGTATTTTTAGCAGAGTTGGACTTTCACCACACTGGCCAGGAAGGTCTCGATCTCTTGACCTCATGATCTGCCCACCTTGGCTTCCCAAAGTACTGGGATAACAGGCATGAGCCACCGCACCCCGCTGGCACTGGATTTTTTAATTCAGAGACTCATGTCCTTCTAATTTTCTTGTATTATTTCTTTGATAATTTCCTCCTTTCCATTTTCTTTTTAAATTATTTCTGGACTTCCTTGTATTTGGAAGTAGAAATTCCTGGATAGAACTTCTTTTGTTTGGTTTCTCCAGAAAAGAAATCTCTAGTTTCATCACAAAGAGTGATCAGGTAGAGGTATGGTGATGGTTTGCCTGACTGCAGCGTAGAGGTTGGAACTTGGCTATTTCTTACATAACCTTCCAAACATAGCACTACTCTCTTACACCTATCTCTTTCGTTGTTGTTGTTGTTGTTTTTGTTTTTTTGAGACGGAGTTTCCTTCATTGCCCAGGCTGGAGTGCAATGTCGTGATCTTGGCTCGCTGCAACCTCCCAGGTTCAAGCAATTCTTCTGCTTCGGCCTCCCAAGTAGCTGAGATTACAGGCGCCTGCCACCACACCCAGCTAATTTTTGTATTTTTAGTAGAGACAGGGTTTCACCATGTTGGCCAGGCTGGTCTCGAACTCCTGACCTCAGGCAATCCAGGAGGCCTTGGCCTCCCAAAGTGCTGGGATTACAGGCATGAGCCACTGCACCCGGCTCTTACACCTATCTTCTGTATTAATTGCTGCCTGTACTTGAGCATTTCAGGAATTTTGCAAAATAAATGGACTGTGTCTGATCCTATTTTCATACCCTACTAATAGTTAGGTTGACCTTCCTCCTTTGTTTTGAATCAGTTGTCATTTCTCCATCAGTTTTAGTTCTTCCTACATTTGGGGAAGGGGTTTCAGATATTTTAGTTTCGTTGAATTTCTAATTTTGTGTTAATTTCTTGTTTTCATTGTTTTGGAATTTTACTTATTTATATTTTGAGAAGAGCAGCAAATGGAAATGTCTTTACTCTGCCACCTTGGAATCCAATTCTTTTCTTTTCTTTTTTTTTTTTAGACAGAATCTCGCTCTGTCACCCAGGCTGGAGTGCAGTGGCATGATCTCTGCTCACTGCAACATCTGCCTCCTGGGTTCTAGCGATTCTCCTGCCTCAGCCTCCCGAGTAGCTGAGACTATAGGCACGTGCCACCATGCCCAGCTAATTTTTGTATTTTTTAGTAGAGATGGGGTTTCACCATATTGTCCAAGCTGGTCTTGAACTCCTGACCTTGTGATCCACCCGCCTCGGCCTCCCAAAATGCTGGGATTATAGGCGTGAATCACCGCGCCCGGCTGGAATCCACTTCTTTAAAACTGGATCGTGCCACTGTGCTCCAGCCTGGCGACAGAGCGAGACTCTGTCTCAGAAAAAAAAAAAAAGTATGGATTTCAGCCGGATGTGGTGGCTCAAGCCTGTACTCTCAACACTTTGAAAGGCCAAGGTCACCTGAGGTCAGGAGTTCGAGACCAGTCTGGCCAACATGATGAAATCCCATCTCTGCTAAAAATACAAAAAACAATTAGCTGGGTGTAGGGGCATGCATCTGTAATCCCAGCTACTGGGGAGGCTGAGGCAGAAGAATCATTTGAACCCAGGAGGTGGAGGTTGCAGTGGATCCGAAATTGTGCCACTGCACTCCAGCCTGGGTGACAGAGCAAGACTCCATCTAAAAAAAAAAAATCTATGAATTTCTCCACCTGCCTCCTTCCTGCCTCTTCCTTCCTCCCAGATCTCAAATCCTAGTGATCAAATTACTCATACCCCTCAGTTCTTCATTGTTTGTGTAAGGCCTCTGTCTTCACATTGGTGAAGTGTGATGGTGGAGACAAAAGAAACCAAACAAATTAACAAACAAATCAATATCTCATTACAGAAACCAACACTATGAAACCAATGAACTTGATGCTGTGAAAGAGAGCAAAGGGGGCGGGTTGGGGAAGTATTTAGATAGGACAGCCAGGGAGGGCCTCTCTGAAGAAATACCATTGACCCTCAGACTTGAAAAGGAGTTGGCCCTTTGAAAGAGGAAGAAAGCTTGTTTGAAGAACAGAGAGGAAGCCAGTGAGGCTGGAGTGTAGTCGACGGGCAAGAGTGTGGCTCCGACGAGCCTGTGGAGAGGTGGGCAGGGGCTCAGCTACACAGGGGCTTTTAAGGCCGCTGAGAACTTGAGCTTTTATCTGAAGTGCAATGGAAAGCCACTGGCAGTGGTGGTGGGGTGGCGGGTGGGGTGGTTAAGTGGGGGAGTGACATTGCTTCTATAGTCATAGTTTTAAAAGTATTCCTGCACACGAGGCATGCAAAGCACATTGCGGGGTGCAGATAAGAGTTGAAGTCAGGGAAACAGACAGGGAGATCTTGCAGCAGTTCAGGTGGGAGATGATGGTAGCTCTCTGACTGAGCAGGGGTGAAGCAGTGAAGACGGGGAGAAATGGATGCAGTCGGGATTTATTTTGTACTTTATTTTTTTAATTTTTAATTTTATTAATTTATTTTTATTTGTAAAGATGGGTTCTCACTATGTTGCCCAGGCTGCTCTTGGACTCCTGATCTCAAGTGATCCTCCCAAAGTGCTGGCCTCAGCCTCTCAAAGTACTGGGATTATAGGCGTGAGCCACCGCAGCTGGCAAGGATTTATTTTGGAGGTAGACCAAGCAGGATTTGGGATGGACTGGATGTGAGGAGTGAGGGAGAGGAATGGAGGAATTTATAGACAGCATGCGCGTGAGCCTGTAGTCATCTCCCCAGACCCCTGCAACTAACATCTGAGATATTGGTTTCTTTGCACTATACTCTGAGACGGCTGTCCTAGCGTAGCATCCACATGCATCTGTGCTGAGGGGGGTGGCGGCTCTCTGAAGTTCTTAGACAGGAAGTGGGATTTTTGAAAACAGGCCTACACTTGTTTCAGGCCATTTCTCCCAGGTTGTGGGAAAAAAAAGTGACAATAGTTAAAATGAAGATGATAATTAATAATAACAATTATAGCTAACACTTGCTGAGCTCTTATTATGAGCCAGGCACCCACAGCCACCCTGTGAGAGGCCAACTATCTTGCCCTAAATCACACGGGTAGCAAGGAGGACAAGGCAGGACAGGCCCCCATGTGGCCTGGCCCTAGAATCTGCTGTTTTTACCACTGTGCTATTTAGCTGGCTCTGAATGTAGGCAGATGCCCTTTGCTGGGCATTGCCATCCAGCATACTTTTTGGATGCAGAACCAGTAAGGTGTAGTTCAGGTAAAATCAGTCTTTGAGAAAGAGTTTAGGATTTTAGAACCTTCGTTTTTTTTTTTGACGGAGTTTTGCTCTGTCACCCAGGCTGGAGTACAGTGGCACGATCTCGGCTCACTGCAACCTCCACCTCCTGGGTTCAAGCAATTCTCCTGCCTCAGCCTCCTGAGCAGCAGGGACTAGAGTTGCGCACTACCACTTAGTAGAGACAGGGCTTCATCATGTTGGCCAGGCTGGTCTTGAACTCCTGACCCCAAACCATCCATCCACCTTGGTCTCCCAAATTGTTGGGATTACAGGTGTGAGCCACTGCATCCGGCCCTAGAACCAAAACAACCATCATGCTAACACCAAGCAAACCATAAAAACTTGAAAATGTGAAAAAGGGCCTGCGCTGGTCAGCCTAAGAAGTGAGGATGCCTGTAACAGGCCTGAGGTCACCACTGGCTCTTCTCGAGCTGGGTAGGTCACTTAGCTCATTGCTGTAACTTTGGCTCGGGCATTTCTCCTGCCTGGGACTGAGAGGAGTCAGCTCCTAAACCTTCTTGCTGGGAGCTAATGATTAACTGGCTCTATTTCTGCCCCTCCTGGGCCTTACTCTCTACCCATACTCAGACACAGGACAGTCTGGGACACCACCAACCTTGGACAACACCAACTTATGGCAAGGCTATACGTTTTTAATTACAAGGAGATACCTTTATCTCTGGCCAGTCGTTTTCTCCATTAATTTACACCTTCTCTTATCTTCTGCATCTATTGTCTCCCTGCAACTAACGTCCATCCAGCATGTGCCTGTGCTGCCACTGCCTCTGCAGGCCCCTGTCCCTCGGCTGACCCCTCGGGGGCCTCATTTATCTCCCTGCTGGCCCTTTCTTATGCCTGACCCTGTCCAGGCTCGCTTTGATCTGTCCCTTGCTCCTCTCTGCCTTCACCTAGGGTTCTCCTTTCTCCTTTTCAGGCAACGTCCCTGCCCATTCCAGGAATTCTCCTGACTTCAGGGAGAATTTTGGTGTTTCTGGGAGCTGGGCCTCTTTGTCCCTCCAAGAGGACAGGAAAGCGAGCAGGGGAAGTGGCCGTTTGCATAGCCAGAGGAATGGGACTAGAGAAAACAGACAGGGCGGGTCTCCTGGGTTCCCAATCAAAGGGAAAGAGGGTCAGAGCAGGGAGGCAGGAGGCCGGGGGCTCTGCGGGGCTGGCTCTATTTAACTTACTCCTTCTGCAAGCAGTCACTTATGAGGTGCCTACTGTGTGCAAGGTGCAGCATGACGGGGCTGAGATACAAATTTGGAGACCTGGTCTGATGGCTGGCCAACCCCTCCATGACCCTGGACACTGCAATGAGCTGAGGCCGGGGAAGAGGCTTGGCCTTGGCAGGTGGAAAGCTGCCTGGGCACCCAGGTGGTGGCCCTTGGTGGGGGCAACTGGAGCAGGAGGGAGCTGACATGTAAAGGAGCCAGCACCAGATGCCCAGCTCTGTCTGGTTAAGGCAGATGTTTTCTTTTTCTTTGCTACGGAGTCTCGCTCTGTCACCCAGGCTGGAGTGCAGTGGCGCAATCTCAGCTTACTGCAACCTCTACCTCCTGGATTCAAGTGATTCTCCTGCCTCAGCCTCCCGAGTAGCTGAGATTGCAGGTGTGTGCCACCACGACCGGCTAATTTTTGTATTTTTAGTAGAGATGGGGTTTCATTATGTTGACCAGGCTGGTCTCGAACTCCTGACCTCAAGTGATTCACCTGCCTCAGCCTCCCAAAGTGCTGGGATTACAGGTGTGAGCCACTGCACCCGGCCTGGGCTGACATTTGCTAACCTGGCTCTGTCTTGGCCTGAGCTAGCCCTCCAACACTTCTGTTAACCTGCCTGTTTTCAGCCTGCTGCTAAGCATAACTGTTGAAACCCACAGAGATTTCTGTGTCTCCTTTTTTCTCTAGGTGTCTTTTCAGGCTCTAATTTCTCCCCAAAATGCTAGCACTGGGCTGGTCCTGGGCATTCTGCCATCTACAGCAAACAGAAAAAGAAAATGTGTCCTTACTGTCGCCACCAATGTTTGCTGTGGCCCTTGGGGGAAGGGCGGGCCCCAGCGGCTGCCAGACACACCTGCTGGATAGAGGGAGGAGCCCAGCGCTCAGGTTGGGGTCATCCAGGTGGCCTGGGAAGGCCAAGCGCCAGACCCCCTTGCTGGTGTGTGAGGAAAGGCAGGCACTGCCAAGGCTTCCGAGGACTACCAGGCAGCTTTGCACGGCATCCCAGGTCTTATTTGCAGGGAAAAAGCTTGAGAATAAAAAAACAAAAACCAGAACTGAACTCTGGAAAGATACATACACAATTGTCACCAGTGGACGCCTTAGAGGAGGTTGATGGAGTGGGTGGGAGGTGGTGCAGGCCTTTGAGAGGACTTTGGCTCTTGTTTTGTGTGAACAGGGGTATGTGGGGAAGTTTTGAGCAGAGGAGTACACTGTCTGTCTTGAATTAACTTTTTTCTTTTTCTTTCTTTTTTTCTTTTCTTTTTTTTTTTTTTTTTGAGGGAGACAGGGTCTCTCTCTATTGTTCAGGAGTGCAGTGGTGTGATCACGGCTCACTGCAGCCTCGAACTCCCGGGCTCAGGTGATCCTCCTGTCTCAGCCTCCTAAGTAGCTGGGACCGCAGGCATGCATCACCATGCTTGACTAATTTTTGTATTTTTTGTAGAGATGAGGTTTTGCCTTGTTGCCCAGGCTGGTCTCGAAGTCCTGGGCTCAAGTGATCCACCTGCCTTGGCCTCCCAAAGTGCTGGGATTACAGGTGTGAGCCACCGCGCCTGGCCTGATTTGACTTTTAAAAGAACTGCTCTGGCTGTTGTTGGAGAACAGAGTGAGGGGGAGAGGGGTGGAAGTGGGAAGACCATTGCCTAATGTAGGAGGGGGATGGTGGCACAGACCAGGCAATTCCCGTGGCAGTGGTGGTGAGAAGGGGTCAGATTCTGGGTATGTGTATATATGTATATGACAGAGTCTTGCTCAGTCAGCCAGGCTGAAGTGCAGTGGTGCGATCATGGCTCACTGCAGCGTCGATCTGGGGTATATTTTAGGGAGTAGAGTTGATAGGCTTTTCTGATGAATGGGATGTGGCATGTGAAAGAAAAAGGGAAAGAAGTTGGGGATGACTCCAAGGACTTTGGCCTGAGCAACTGCAAGAATGGAGCTGCCATTTGCTGAGAAGACAAAGATGTGAAATCCTCTCCTTTGCCTGGCCTGTATCCCCTCCTGAATCTACGAGAATAGAAGTCATGGAAGGCAAGGAGTTGCCTTTGGTGCCTGGCGTCAGTCCTCCCACATTGTCAACAAACCATGTGGAAGGAATGGAAAAAAGGGAAAAAGAAAAGGAGAGCAAATATTTGCCTAAAGGTATCTGAGCAGCTTTTGGGCTTCCGAGGGCCAAGTGGTCTCTACAGTTTGGGAAAGTGGGTTAAAGAAGTGTTGGGGTCATCACGAGTGCCACGATTCCTGTGGATTCTCATCTTGGCATTTGGGGTCTCTAGCCTCATTTTTAAAGTTGTAAAGCTCTTATAGTAATGTAAAGCTTTTATAAAACGACGAACAAGAGTGTATCACAGAGATGTAAGGATAAAGAAGGTGCTTAAGGTGTGTGTTTCTGAACAAATTCTAGGACAGGTGCTATACAAGAGTAAGGTACTATTCCAGGGGCCAAAGCCACCTCAGTGAGCCAGTTTCATATTTTCAGCTGTCTTAGCTGTCTGAACTCTTCTTGAGGACAAGGAAGTCAGCAAAGAAAGGACACCCAGTAAGGCCCAGAAGCCTTCTTAATTGGAGAGCATCACAGACCCTGACCTGGAGCCTAGGAACTCTTAGTTTAGACGTATTTGTAACTGGCTGGGCATGGTGGCTCACGCCTGTAATCCCAGCACTTTGGGAGGCTGAGGCAGGCAGATCACCTGAGGTCAGGAGTTCAAGACTAGCCTGACCAACATGGTGAAACTCCATCTCTACTAAAAATACAAAAAGTAGCCAAGTGTAGTGGTGGGCACCTGTAATCCCAGCTACATGGGAGGCTGAGGCAGGAGAATAGCTTGAACCCAGGAGGCGGAGGTTGCAGTGAGCTGAGATCACGCCATGGCACTCCAGCCTGGGCAACGGAGCGAGACCCTGCCAGGCTACAACAGGAGCCAGTACAGCAGTATGGTTCAGCACGAGCTCTGAATTTGGATAGCATAACGTTCCCTCATGCCTCCAGCTGTGTGAACAAGGGCAAGTTAATTGATCTCTCTAAATCTCTGTGTCCCTCTCTGTAAATTTAAAGTACTACTTTATAGGGACTTTAAGAAGATTAAATGAAGAAATATTTATGAAGTGCTTGGCACCATGCCAAATACATGGAAACTGCTTAATAAGTAGCAATTTATTTATTTATTATTTATTTATCTATTAATTTTTGAGACAGAGTCTCAATCTGTCCCCCAGGCTGGAGTGCAGTGGTGCGATCTCGGCTCACTGCAAGCTCTGCCTCCTGGGTTCATGCCATTCTCCTGCCTCAGCCTCCCGAGTACCTGGGACTACAGGCGCCCACCATCACGCCCAGCTAATTTTTTTGTGTTTTTAGTAGAGATGGGGTTTCACCGTGTTAGCCAGGATGCTCTCAATCTCCTGACCTCGAGATCTGCCAACCTTGGCCTCCCAAAATGCTGGGATTACAGGCCTGAGCCACTACGCCTGGCCAATTTATTTAAATTAAAAAAAAAAAAACAACTTTGTAGGGGCAGGTTCTCACTGTTGTTGCCCAGGCTGGTCTCTATCTCCTGGCCTCAAGCAATCCTTCTGTCTCAGCCTTCCCTCCCATAGCTCTGGGATGACTTTTGTGAGCACTGCACCCAGCCCCAGACATGTATTAATATTTAAAAGGAAAACAAATAAGGGAGTTGTTTGTATTTTTTTAGAGACAGGGTCTTTCGCTGTTTCAGAGATCCATTGTTCTCGAAAAAAAACCAAAAACCAAAAAACAAAAAGAACTCCCTTATTTGAAAATTTCCAGGGATTTACCCTAATGATGACTTGAAAAATCATTTATGGTGGGATATGATTATTTTTGAAAGGATATACTTTTTTTTTTTGTTTAAATGAGACTGGGTCTTGCTCTGTTGCCCCAGCTGGAGTGTAGGAGTGTGGTCATAGCTCACTACAGCCTTGAATTCCCCAGCTCAAGCGATCCTCCCACCTCAGCCTGCCGAGTAGCTGAGACTACAGGCACATGTCACCATGCCCGGCTAATATATATATATATATTTTAATATATATTTTAATATATTTTCCTATATATATTTTTATATATTTTCATATATATGTATTTTTTTTTGTAGAGATGGGTGGGCGGGTCTTACTATGTTGCCCAGGCTGGTCTCGAACTCCTGGCCTCAAGGGATCTGCCCACTTCAGCCTTCCAAAGTGTTGGGATTACAGGCATAAGCTCCTGGCTGAAACACAACACAACACAACACAACACAACACAACACAACACAACACAACACAACACAGCACAACACAACAAAACACTTAATGTACTTCATAATCCCCTTTACATATAAGCCAATGAGGTTGTTTCATTTTTTAAATATGTCAGATATAGAACCCTCACAATTTTACACATCCACAGTAGGTTTCCAACTAGATGGATGGAATTAGTGGGAAGTGTGGTGGATAAACCTCTCCGGGGGTAAGTTAGAGACAGGACTGGTTAGAGACGGGAGATTTTCAAGCATATTAACCACACACACACACACACACACACAGTCACATGACCTCCAATTCAGGAAGATATATTTTCAAACCAAAAATCAGGATAGATAGTACGAGAAATACAAATGGCCCTGGGGAACAATGGAATAGAATCTTTACCGTGTGGAGCTGCCTTGGACTCTCCATGGCCTCTTGACATTCCCCCCAGCTGTGACACAGTCCCATGTTTCTGAGTAGATCTTGGGCTTCTGAGGGCCAAATGGTCCCTATGGTTTGGGATCTTGGGCCCATTTCTGTGGTTTTTTTTGTGTGTGTTTGTTTGAGACAAGGTATCTCTCTGTCACCCAGCCTGGAGTGCAGCGGCATGGTCCCAGTTCACTCCATCCTCCACCTCCTGGGCTCCAAAGATTCTCCCACCTAAGCCTTCCCACTAGCTGGGACTACAGGCACAAGCCACCACATCTGGCTAGTTTTTGTATTTTTTTTTTTTTTGTAGAGATGGGGTTTCGCCATGTTGTCCAGGCTGGTCTCAAATTCTTGGGCTCAAACCATCTGCCCACACTGGCCTCCCAAGGTGCTGGTAGGTGTTAGCCACGGCGCCCAACCCCATTTCTTACTCTTAGTCCGGTAGCTTCTTCCTGGTCCTTGGGTAGGTTACCCATTGGGCTCTGTCTACTAAAACAATCACAAGTTAGTTCTTTAGTGGAACACGTCTAACTCCTCTTCAAATCCCCCAGCTCCTAGTATAGGGTTTGATCCAGAACAAGCAGTCAATCAGTGTTTGTTGAATGAGATTGAATTAGCGTGGGTGAGAATTAGCAATGTTCTCCTACTTCCTGAGCCACCTGGATCAATACCTCCTGGAGTGCCTCAGCTCAGACAACCAGGCTGGCCCTGCAGATGGCCTTAGCCTCCTGTCCCTGTGGGTGCGCGGCTGGCTGCCTTCTTCCCCACGTGGATGCAGGCCTGGCTTTGGGAAGCGTCCAGCCGGGCCCTGCTTGGAGGCCGCGGCTCCACTGGGCACATGTGGATTGCCCTGAAGCAGCATTTTCCCAAGGTTTGGCTGTGCTAATTATTCCTTCCCCTCCTACTGTTAAAACCTTGGACTAGAAAATGAAATCAGGGAGGGGGCGTGGAAGGGCAGCTGGGAAGGAAAGGAGTTAATAAGCAGAACAAGGTCACCCATCTGCTGCCGCTTTCCACACTCCCTTATCTGTGACGCCATCCGCTCCAAGGTCCCCTCTTTTCATTAAAACTGTTGAATTACCCAAAATGATAAAATTAACTAAATTTTTACTGGCCTTCTGTCTTAGACATAACAGAGCTCGCTTTTTGATACTGCAGCTGTCCTGACAGGCTGCGCTTCTCTCCTCCCTGCAGCTCCTAAGAGGAAAAGCAGCGGCTGGTGGAGAGGCTATGGGACCAATCTGGCCCCCGTCCCCCACCTGGGCAGGCAGACTGTGAGTGTCTGCAAGGGTCTGTTTCCTGGGCAGGTGAGAGACAGGCCTGCCAGCTCCTGCTCTCTGACAGGGCTGTGACAATACCTTGTCATTCCACACCTCTGCAGGGGAGAGGGGATGAGATGGCCAGGCTTCCCAAAGCCAGGAAGCCGGAGCGTCTGGAAGATCATGTGGCCTCTGTGAAGCCCCTGCATCGTCCATGTACCCAGGAGGAGAAGCAGAGGAATGCACAGGCAAACCCTGCCCTTGACAGAGGTGCTGGGCTGGAAGGGAAAGAGCATGTTGCCACTGGGTCAGGTAAAATCTAGTTGTTGTGTGATCCTGAGCACAGAAATTCAGTGAGTCTCAATTTCTTCAACTGTGAAATAAGAACAGTAACCACTATGTCGAAGGACTAAAGGAAATAACATATTAGATTCTAGCTCCTGCTTGGCAGATAGTGGGTGCTCAGGTAATGTTTGTTTGACCAATTATTCCTAAACAGACCCACCATATTAATGTAACCACCAAGGCCACAGCAAGAAACCAAAACAAAAAGGAAAAGTAGGGGAAAGGCTGATATTTAAATTCCTTCAGGATACTTTAAAAAACACAAATGAAAGTATTATAAATGCTGTTATGAGTTTTCTACTTTTCAATCTAGTGATACATCTTGGAGATCGTTTTAAATTAGTACCTAGAGATTTGCCTCATTCTTTTAAAAAATGGACTGCATAAGCTGGATGCTGTGGCTCATGCCTGTAATTCCAGCACTTTGAGAAGCTGAGGTGGGTAAATCACTTGAGACCAGGAGTTCAAGACCAGCCTGGCCAAAATGGTGTATTTTTGTCTCTACTGAAAACGCAAAAATTAGCCAGACGTGGTGGCACACACCTGTAATCCCAGCTACGAGGCTGAGGCACGAGAATAACATGAATCCGGGAGGCAGAGGTTGCAGTGAGCCGAGATCACACCACTGCATTCCAGCCTGGGCAACAGAGTGAGACTCTGTCTCAAAAATAAAAATAAAAATAAAAGACTGCATGACAGTCTATAACCTGGGCATACCAGGCCTCTATTGACCAACAGGTACATATGATATTTTGCTATGTTCAATGATGACCCCATGAATATCCTTGTACCTACTTCTTGGAGCACCTGTGTCAGTGTACCTATAGCCCTACACCTTTCAATACCTTAATAAACAACTTGGGTGAAAATATGGAAGGCACATTTTTCCATTTTGCTGAAAGGGATTACTAGTACAATTGGTGGACAGAGTTCTATGTGTATCTCCATGAGACTATCATTCATATAGTCTCATTTATATACAAATTATATTTATCACTTACATATTGAGTACCTACTTACATAATTTATCACTTACATATTGAGATACTGTTCCAGGCACTTGGTATCCATCAATGAGCAAAACCAAGAAAGATACCTGCTTTGTGGAGGTGACAAACTAGCAGGAGAAGACAGCTAATAAACAATAAATAAATAAATTACATAGCGTGATAGAAAGAGATCAGTGATGTGGAAAATGGGGAAAAGGCAGGCAGTGTATAGGGAGTCTAGAGTCCTAGGGCAGGGGATGAACTTGAAGCTCTCTAGGTGTTGTGATATATGTCTGTGATCTAGATTGTGGCATGGATGGCCAGTGATACATTTCAGTTGGATTGAACAGAATTCGAATGAATTGGAAGTTCTCACTGGGCGCAGTGGCTCACGCCTGTAATCCCAGCACTTTGGGAGGCTGAAGTGGGCGGATCATCTGAGGTCAGTAGATTGAGACCAGCCTGGCCAACATGGTGAAATCCTGCCTCTACTAAAAATTCAAAAATTAGCCAGGTGTGGTGGCAGGAGCCTGTAATCCCAGCTACTCAGGAGGCTGAGGCAGGAGAATCACTTGAACCCAGGAGGTGGAGGTTGCAGTGAGCAGAGATCAAGCCACTGCACTCCAGCCTGGGCTACAGAGCGAGACTCCATCTCAAAAAAGAAAAAAAAAAAAGTCCTCTACTTGGCTAGGTTTGCAGACCCTCACTCTCTTGCCTACCCTCCCCTGAGAAAACTCCAGGATGCCAGCCGGGAGCGGTGGCTCACGCTCATAATCCCAGCACTTTGGGAGGCCGAGGCGGATGACGAGGTCAGGAGATCGAGACCATCCTGTCTAACATGGTGAAACCCCGTCTCTACTAAAAAATACAAAAAAATTAGCTGGGCATGGTGGCAGGTACCTGTAGTCCCAGCTACTAGGGAGGCTGAGGCGGGAGAATGGTGTGAACCCGAGAGGTGGAGCTTGCAGTGAGCCGACGTCGTGCCACTGCACTCCAGCCTGGGCGACAGAGTGAGACTCTGTCTCAAAAAAAAAAAAAAAGAAAACTCCAGGTTGCCAACATCTCACCTACACAGTAGGATGGAGGAGGCAGTTGCTATTTGTGTGGATGGTGATGTCACCCTGTTGTCACATAGTGAGTTTACAGTTGTCAGAAACCCCTAAGGTGAGTGGGTTGCTTGTTTTCTCAGGAATAGCTATTAAACCAACTGATCCTTATTCTGTTCTACATAAGCTTGTACTTTTCAACCTCAGTGTAGGGCATTTGTGAGTTTTTCCCAAAATAGCTATTAGGAATAGCTATTAAACCACCTGATCCTTATTCTGTTCTATGTAAGCTTGTATTTTTCAACCTCAGTGCAGGGTGTTTGTGAGTTTTCCCCCCAATAGTTTCCTTTCTTTAGTTTCACTCTGTGTTTTACTCTGTTGAGATGCTGATTCCTAATTCTAAATAATCGGAGTTTGGGGGTCTTCAAGACATTTTTTTCCCAAACTAGGGAGTCAAGACTTTATTCTGAAGGCAATGGGGAGCCACTGAAGGGCTTTAAGCAGGATAATAATAACAGATTTTCCTGCTAGAGATATCACCCAAGGAGCAGAGGTGAGGATTAACTTGGCAGCTGCAAGATACCAGGTACGGAGATCATGTTGGACCTCGGAGAGAAGACTTGGGGAAGGCCTCCTCCAAGTCAGCAGCAGTGAGAGCCAAGAGAAGGGGGTGGAGAGAGGATATGTGGGGAGTGGAAGGACAGGAGTGTGGAGCTGCTGCGGATGCCCCCAGGGGTGACTAGATGAAGCCTTTTACCAAAATAAAGAAGCAGGGGAGGAAGAGGTGGGTGAGCCTGACTTTGGGTGTGATGGTGGCGAGGAGTGGCTGAGATCCCAATGAAGCTGTCTCCTGGGGCCTGGGAGACAGGTCTAGCCTGGGACCTCGCGTGGAAGTTATCCGCTTACTGAGGGAGCTAGGAAGAGTGCATACATGAAAGAAGGATATGACAGCAGCTTCCAGGTGCTGCCATTTGGAAGAGGACACAGACACACCTGTGTAGCTCTGAGGTCAAAACTAGGATGAAGTGTGAGAGTTGTAGGGATGTGGCTTTCAGGGCAATAACAGAAGAACTTTTCAACAGGACCATTGCAGTCCTATTGCGGGCAGTGGCTGACAACCTCTGGGCACTATGTGGTAGGGATCGTCTACTGAATGGCCAGAGATGACAAGATGGGTTCCTGCCCGCAAGGATTTCATGATCATTAGGGGATTTCAGAAGGGAAATGACCATTGACTGAACTGTTCATCACTAGGAGCTCAGAAAAGGGAAAGATTGGCATGAACTAGAAAGGAAAAAAGGATGACCTCCATCTGGATGGGTAAAAAAGAGGGATTCTCTAGATCTCTGGAGCTGGGAAGAAGAGACCAGCTAAAGGCCAGTTTATAGCCTGGTCATGGCAAGCTACCCTCTGCTTCGACCCCTCTAAATGCTTCTCATCTCGCTCAAAGTCAACTCCAAGACCTTTCAGTGGCCTATAGGCTCCACAGGGCCCGTGTCAGATCTTGTCTCCTACCGCCCTCCCCAAGCCTGCACGGTGCCAGCTGTACTTCTTCCTACATCCCCCTCAGCAGGCCAGGCACCCTCCTGCCTCGGGGCTTTTGAAACTATTGCTGGTGCCTGAATGTTCTTCCCAAAGATTTGCACAGGTCTGACTCCCACATGCTTTTTGAATTTCTGCTCAAGTGTCACCTTCTCATGGGGAGCCCTGATTTCCCTACCTAAACCAGCAACTCCACCACCTTCTCTCTGCTTGATCTTCACAGCGTTCATCGTCTTCTTACATATTGCAGTATTTATGTGATTATTGTCTGTCTTCTGCAACTAGAATAGAAGCTCCATGAGGGCAAGGACTTCATCTGTTTTGATCACTGCTGTATCTCTAGTGCCTGGAACTGTGCCTGGCACAGTGGGGAGAACCCTGTAAATATTTGTTGAATGAATGAATAAACAAATGAATGAACAACCTCATGGTCCATATCGAGGGGTTCTAGACGATGAGGCTGCATGAGTACAGTTGTCCAACTGTGGAAGTTCTAGTTCTGGCATGGAAGCTTGGACTAATATGGTTCAAAATATGGAGACCTTTTGTTTTTTTCCCTAGAGAGACGAAATGAAAATTGTGGTTTAGTAGCAGAAATACACCAAGAAAAAAATGTAATTTCTCCAAGGGGAGCTGGATTAGACTCTCTTTGGTCTTGGAATAGCAAATGCATTATTTATTTATTTATTTATTTATTTATTTATTTATTTATTTATTTTTGAGACAGAGTCTCTCTCTGTTGCCCAGGCTGGAGTGCAATGGCACGATCTCGGCTCACTGCAACCTCTGCCTCCTGAGTTCAAGCGATTCCCCCACCTCAGCCTCCCCAGTAGCTGGGATTACAGGCACTCATCATCATGCCCAGCTAATTTTTGTATTTTTGTAGAGATGAGGTTTTACCATATTGGCCAGGCTGGTCTCAAACTCCTGACCTCAGATTATCCTCTCACCTCAGCCTCCCAAAGTGCTGGGATTATAGGCGTGAGCCACCATGCCTGTCCCAGTTACAACATTTTCTAAGGGCCTGCTGTTGCTCAAACTCTGCTGAGTTTTGTGGGAGGTCCTAGCATGCAGAGGAGTGGTATAAACCTTAAGGAAATAGTTGGCACAGCACGTGACCCCCACACCCCACACCCACTCCCGAAGCTCCGGACAACTGTGGACTTTTAATATTGCTTGTTAAAGGAATGAATCAATGAACAAACTTGTGATTTTGTTGGGGAGACAAAGCAAACATGTGTTAAAAGGACTTCATTAACTGACAAGCAACAAATGGAGTGAAAATTAGTATTGTGCTTCAGAGGAATAAGGATGAACTTTGAAATTGTATCTTCAAAGGCAGCAGTGGCTAAGAGCATAAACTCTGAAGCCAGACAGCCTGGGTTTAAATCACAGCTCTCCTGGTATTAGCTGTGTGACCTTGTCCATTTAATCTCTCCTCCTTAGTTTATTTGTCTATAAAATGGGGATAATAATAGTACCTCTCTCATAGGATTCTTATAAAGATTAAAGGAATACAGATGAAGCACTTAACCAGCGCAGCATCTAATAATTGCTGTGCAGTTGCTGACATTTACAACTAGATTTGGGTGGGTTTCAGAGTCTGAACTTTAGACAGTTTTTCTACCCTAGCTTTGACACAGCTTCTGGCAAATTCTAGGAGTTCATTAAATAGACACTTTTTCTGCCCTTTACAAGTCTCAGTTTTCTCATCTGTCAAACAGTCATAACAGGACTGGGGTAGAATTTAAATAAAATTTCTTGCTTCAGTGCATAGCACATGATGTGTGCTAAGTAAATGTGTTTTGAATGAATGACATGTGTGAATCACTACCTATGGTGAATTTGGAGTGAGTGAGCCTTCGAGGAATGTAAGTAGGGGAGTGATCGGAGGCGGGTAGGCGTGATTTAGGTGTTTGCTGAGTGACCATCATGAGTCAGATTTTGAAGGAAGAACAGATTACAGGTTGGCTGAAAAAAGAGAAAAAGCATTCTTGGTAGATAAAATAGCATGGAAAATCTCCAAGAAAGGCTGAAAGGAGAATGAAAATAGAGTTAATGAGATGGGAAGACTAGTTTTTACAACACTTTGAAGGTCAGGAGTTTTCCTTTGTACTTACAGCCCCCAGTGGATATTCCTGGGCTGTGATTTGCCTCCTGTCTTGTCAATTGGATCATAACATGAATCTGTTACCAACATTTGCCATTTAGGATTGGAAGAATGGACCCCTCAAACGGTTAGGGTAATTCCAGTATCACTTCCTAAAGTCTACTTAGAGTTTTCAAAAATACTTTTTGGGGTATGAAAAACCGCCTTAAAATCGCGGACAAACTTCTGTGATTCCGGGAATATGTTTTTCTTATTGGTCAAAATTCCATGAGAAATACCAAATCCAGGATAGGCAAATGAGCCTGTTCCCAGCTGCAGTCATGTTGCCGGGGGAGTCTGAAACACTTTTTAAAAAGCCCCCGAAGTCTTTCAACATGAACACAGGCACTTTGCCGGGAGCTTGAGACCTAATGCTCTAGAGAATGCCCTCCAGTAGAAAGGGATAATCTGAGGAAACTGAAAAAGAAGTGGAAGAACCCGTTTCAGACGGAATCGAACAATGCCCCACTGGCCCCCAGCCCTTACACTCCTGCCGCAGGATTCTTCACTTCACTTGCAAGATGCCGCTGGGGAAATGGAAATGATTAGAATATGTCTCCCAACCCATTTCTGTAGTCTCTTGCCTGTGGGTGCCACCACCCTTTGAGAACTGAAAAACGCGTGTGCCCCTACCTCCAAGCAGAGCTCCAGGCCTGCACATGCACACTTTGCCTGTAATATTTGCGGGTCACACAACAGGGGCCCATCCCGTGGCCTCAGTTAAAAACCCACACTGCTGAGACAGCTATTGCCTTTATCTTATAGTGTTGTTTACATGTTTGTCTGCACAATAGATTGCAAATTTGTTGACAGTGGCACCAGGTCTTAGGTTATTTTGGTATTCTCCCTAGCTTTTTTTTTTTTTTTTTTTGACAGGGTCTCACTCTGTTGCCCAGGCTGGAGTGCAGTGGCATAAACATGGCTCACTGCAGCCTCGACCTCCTGGGCTCAAGCGATTCACCCAAGTAGCTGGGACTACAGGCATGCACCACCATGGCTGGCTAATATTTTCTCTTGTAGAGACAGGATCTCGCTATGTTGCCCAGGCTGGTCTCAAACTCCTGGGCTCAAGTGGTGGTCCCACCTCAGCCTCCCAAAGTGCTGGGATTACAGGTGTGAGCCACTGGGCCTGGCCTTTCCCTAGCATTGATACAGTTTCTGGCAAATTCTAGAAGCTCATTAAATATTTGTTGATGTGAATCCCCACCTTAGTGACCGGTGCAGCTGCTTTCTTTTTAGTGTAATGAAACTGAACTTTTTCTGCAAATGGAATTAGTAAATCTCAAAGAGAGAAGAATCCGGGTCTGCAGCCCAAACCTGCATGCCTTTGGGGGAACATGCACAACAAGAATGCTTTATGCCTTGGCTTTTCCAGACACAGGCTCACCATGAGGAAACAGCAAGCACAGTGGAATTATAACAGGGTGATCTTGAGATTTTTTTTTTCTTTTGCCCCAACCCTGATCTGTGGCACTTGAACAATCCTGGTTTCCGGAGAAGAGACTACTGTAAAGATAACCCAGAAAGTAAATTGCCTTTTGAAAAGCAAGGAAGAAACCAATGGACTAAGTATTTATTTATATTTAATTCTCCAGGGCTTCTGTTTCCAGCTTTGAAGAGTTCCTGGCAAATGCTTTGTGAAGTCATTAATCTTCGGGGCAAATCTAAATGTCTTGCACAGCTGGGTGCGGTGGCTCACGCCTATAATCCCAGCCCTTTGGGAGGCAGAGGCAGGCGGATCACTTCAGTCCAGGAGTTTGCAACCAGCCTGGGCAACACAGTGAGACCCTGTCTCTATAAAAATGAATAATAAAAAAGAAATCTGAAATAATCCTCTTTCTCGCAGATAATCATGCTTTCCGCATTTCACATGCACACACACACATAAACGAAAAGGTGTTATTCTATGCATATTAGTAGCCTGTTTTCCCCACTCTGACAATATTTCATTCATTATGGATCAGTAAATACATACCAGGAGCATTGTTTTGAATGGCTGTATATAGTATTCCATTGTGATTGTACCAAAATCTATTTAACCAATTGCCCTATTTGGTAATTTAATAGCTGTATTGGTTTGCTAGGGCTGCCATAACAAAATACCACAGATGGGGTGACTTAAATTAACAGAAATTTATTTCCTCACAGTCTGGTTGCTGGAAGTCCAAGATCAAGGTGTCAGCAGATTTCGTTTCTCCCGAGGCCTCTCTCCTGGGCGTACAGATGACCGTGTTCTCCTATGTCCTCACATGGTCTTCCCTCTGTGCCTGTCTGCGTCCTAATTTCTTCTTATAAGGACATCAGTCATATTGGATTGAGCCCACCTTAATGCCCTCATTTTGACTGAATTACCTCTTTTTTTTTTTTTTTTTGAGATGGAGTCTTACTTTGTTTCCCAGGCTGGAGTGCAGTGGCTCAATCTTGGCTCACTGCAACCTCCGCCTCCCAGGTTCAAGGGATTCTCCTACCTCAGCCTCCCAAGTAGCTGGGATTACAGATGCCCGACACCATGCCTGGCTAATTTTTGTAGCAGAGATGGGGTTTCATCATGTTGGCCAGGCTGGTCTTGAACTCCTGACCTCAGGTGATCCACCTGCCTCGGCCTCCCAAAGTGCTGGGATAACAGGCGTGAGCCACTGTGACCAGCCTGAATTACCTCTTTAATCACCCTGTCTTCAAATACAGTCACATTCTTAGGTATTGGGGACAGGGCTTCAATATATGAGTTTTTTTGGGGGGTGGACATAATTCAAACCATAACAATAGCCAATATTTCTTAAAGTCTAACTATGGGCCAGGAACTGTGCTGATTGCTTTACATAAAGCATGTCATTTAACTCCTTAACAAACCTAGGATGTAGGTACTATTATTGTCTCCATTTCACAGATAACAAAACTGGCACAGAGAGATACGGTAACTTACCTCAAGGGCACAGAGCAAGTAAGTGGTAGAGCTGGATCCAAACCAGGCAGTCTAGCTTGAGTCTGGCGTTTAGGCACTTTGATGCCATTATAAGTCACAGTTTTCACTATATTTACTATTATTTCCTACGCACTTGCTAGTTCCCTAAAATAAAGTTAAATTTCGGAGTGAGGCCAAGCATGGTGGCTCACACCTGTAATCCCAGCACTTTGGGAGGCCGAGGCGGGTGAATCACTTGAGGTCAGGAGTTTGAGACCAGCCTGGGCAACATTGTGAAATGCCATCCTTACTGAAAATACAGAAAATTAGCCGAGCATGGTGTTGTATGCCTGTAGTCCCAACTACTCGGGAGGCTGAGGCAGGAGAATTGCTTGAACCTGGGAAGTGGAGGCTGCAGTGAGCCAACATTGCACCACTGAACTCCAGCTTGGGCAACAGAGCAAGACTCTATTAAAAAAAAAATTCTGGGTAAGTATATTTGAGCATTTTTAGTGTTTTTCATACAAATTACCCATCCACCAAAGCCTATACCCATTTACATCTCCAACAGCAGTGCACGAGGGGCTGTTGGATGCAAAGCCTCTGTGGGGTGTGTGTTGAGTGTGTGTGTGTGTGAGATAAAATGATTGAGGTGAGGCACACACCTAAGAAGAATGAACTCTAATTAGGGTTGTGTGGAGTTCATCTCTTAGACTTCCATTCTCACTTTGTCCATCCTGTCATGCAAGGAAGAGCATAAAGCTGACTGATCCAAATGATGGAGCCAGTTTGGTGAACAATGTATATAAACACTTTATCTTAGAAGTGAAAAGAGAAATCCCATAAAAGTGATTTTCTTTTGGTGTGTTATTTTTAAGACAGGTTTATTGAGATATAATTTACTTTATATAAAGTTAATCGGTTTTTGTTGAAGAACCGTCTTCTCCAGTGTCTTCACATTGGTCCTCTCAATTAAAAAACAACAACAACAACAACAGGAGAAGGCTGGGCGTGGTGGCTCATGCCTGTAATCCCAGCACTTTGGGAAGCTGAGGTGGGCAGATCACATGAAGTCAGGAGTTCGAGACCAGCCTGGCCAACATGATGAAACCCTGTCTGTACTAAAAATACAAAAATTAGCCAGGGGTGGTGGTGCACGCCTGTAGTCTCAGCTACTTGGGAGGCTGAGGCATGACAATCGTTCCAACCTGGGAGACGGAGGTTGCAGTGAGCCAAGATCCCACGGCTGCACTCCAGTTTGAGTGACACGATGAGACACTCTTTCAAAAAAAAATGTGGCCGGGTGCGGTGGTTCACACCTGTAATCCCAGCACTTTGGGAGGCCGAGGCGGGCTGATCACCTGAGGTCAAGAGTTAAAGACCAGTCTGGCCAACATGATGAAACCCTGTCTCTACTAAAAATATAAAAATTAGCTGGGTATGGTGGCACATGTCTGTAATTCTGGCTACTTGGGAGGCTGAGGCAGGAGAATCACTTGAATCTGGGAGTTGGAGGTTGCAGTGAGCTGAGATATATAAGCCAATATCACGCCACTGCACTTCCGCCTGAGTGACAGAGCCAAACTCTGTCTCAAAAAATAATAATAAGTAAAAATAAAAAACGGGAGAATATTTAATCCATTCCAAAACACACATCAGGAAATGAGGGGAACCATAGGAAGATCCTCCACCTATAACAAACAGAGCGAAGTTACTGGCTTTCTGCTTGCTCCTAGAATACAGAGGCGTGATATTTGGAAGAAATTCTGTATCCTTCAGCTACTCCCCAATATTCAGACATAAGTTACACACATCTGGAGAAGAGTTCTGCCCTGTTGAAGCTAGAAGGGTGCTCGATGGGAAAGAGAAAGGAGCATCAGTCTGCAAAAAACTGATCAACAAAAAAAAAAAAAACAAAAGAAAAAAGAAAATAACAAACGATTTTTCAAAGTGGCTGGGCCATTTTGCATTCCCACCATTGATGCATGAGAGTTCCAGTGCTTTGCATTCTCACCAGCACTCAATATTGACAGGGTTGATTTTCTTTTCTTTCTTTGGTTTAGTCACCCATATAAGTGTGCAGTGACTACTGACTACTGATGCTGAACATCTTTTAATGTGCTTATTTGACATCCATATCTTTTGCTTGGTGAAATGTCTATTCAAATATTTACCCATTTTTAATTGAGTTGTTTGTTTTCTTATTATTGTGAAAATTCTTATTTTTTTTTTTTTTTGAGATGGAGTCTTGCTCTGTCCCCCAGGCTGGAGTGCAGTGGCGCGATCTCGGCTCACTGCAATCTCTGCTTCCCGGGTTCAAGCCATTCTCCTGCCTTAGCCTCCCAAGTAGCTGGGATTACAGGCATTTGCCACCACACCTGGCTACGTTTTATATTTTTAGTAGAGACAGGGTTTCACCACATTGGCCAGGCTGGTCTTGAACTCCTGACCTCAAGCGATCCACCTGCCTCAGCCTCCCAAGGTGCTGGGATTACAGGTGTGAGCCACCTCACTGGCCAGATTTATTTTCTTTTTGTTCATTTTTTACTTTCTAATTTCTAAGTGTGAGAATTCTTTATAGATTTTGGATATTATCCTTTATCAAGTAAACTTTACAAATTCTTTATCCCAGTCTATGACTTGACTTTTTATTTTCTTAAGTGCATCTTCAGGAGAGCAAATGTTTTCAATTTTGGTAAAGTTCAATTTATGAACTTTAAAAAATATGGCTGGGCATGGTGGCTTATGTCTGTAATCCCAGCACTTTGGAAAGCTGAGGCAGGAGGATTGCTTGAGCCCAGGAGTTTGAGACCAACCTAGGCAACATAATGAGGCCCCATATTTCCAAAAAAAAAAAAGAATTAGCCAGATATGGTGGCTCACATCTGTAGTCCCAGCTACTTGGGAGGCTGATGTAAGAGAATTGTGTGAGCCTGGGAGATTGAGGCTGCAGTGAGTTCTGATTGTGCCACTGCACTCTAGAGCCTGGATGACAGAGTGAGACCCTGTCTAAAAAAAAAAGGTTTGTGCTTTTTGTGTTCTATCTTAGAATTTTTTGCCTATCTCAAGATCACAGAGATTTTCCCCAGTGTTTCATTTTTGAAATTTTGTAGTTTTAAGACTTACATTTAGGTTTGTGATTCTTTCCAGGTTAATTGTTTTATATGATGTAAGGTATAAGTCAAAGTTAATTTTATTTCTTGGCATATGAATATTCAATTGTTCTAATACTGTTACTTGAAACATAAAGGCATCTTAAAACTTCCAATACTTTTCTTTTTTTTTTTTTTTTTTGAGACGGAGTCTCGGTCTGTCACCCAGGCTGGATTGCAGTGGCGCGATCTCAGCTCACTGCAAGCTCTGCTCCAAGGTTCACACCATTCTCCTGCCTCAGCCTCCCGAGTAGCTGGGACTACAAGTGCCCACCACCACACCCAGCTAATTTTTTGTATTTTTAGTAGAGACGGGGTTTCACCGTGTTAGCCAGGAGGGGATGAGGCGTGGAGGGGGCTGCTGAGAGGCTCTGGCTCCATAGAAGTTGTCGTGAGAGCCCACCCCTATTCCTTGTCTAAATGGTGCCCACTGCGGGCTGCTGAGAGGAACGACCCCCACCAAGCCCGGGTCTCATGGTTTGGCTCTTTAAAGATGGTGCCTGAGCAGGAGCTGACTTTGAGATTCAGCGATACCATCAGGGCTGAGTGAGCACTGCTTTGGTGAGTTGTCTTCAGTCCCACTTTGGGGGCCTTGGAACAAGCATTTGCAGCTCTTTCTGGTGAAAGATACGGCTGAAGATTTTGGTGGGCTTGGGACCCTCTCTTATGTGATGGAAACCTCAGGACTAGGCATTCCCTGGTACCCCCCAGTTTCTGTGCACCCTAGAGTCATACACAAATCTGCTGTTCCATTTTTCAGGTAAAGACTCTGAGGCTGAGACACTTGCTGAAGGTCATGCAGTAATTTAGTCCTCCTGGCCCCAATTTTGTTTCTTGCAGGCTTGAATATCCAGCTGCCTCCCAGGCCTTCCATTGATGGGACTCTCAGCTTCTCAAATTCATCATATCCAAATCGGAATTCATTCTTCTCCTTCTTGCTCTTCATCTCCCCACCTCAAACTGCTTTTTGTCTTGATCTCTTCTCTTGGTAATATTTCACCAACCACCCCGTTACCCACGCCAGGAACCAGGGAAGTATCTCAACATGCTCCTCTCCTGCATCTCCAGGATCAGATCAGTCCCTATGCTCCATTGATTCTAGCTTGCAAATATCTCCTAGATTTGCTTTCTGTCCCCTTCTGGCACCCCTTTGGTTCAGAATGTCAACATCTATGATAAAGCTAGATCTAGATAAAGCTTGTCCAACCTGCAGCCTGAGGGCCACGTGCGGCTCAGGACAGTTTTGAATGTGGCCCAACACAAATTCACAGACTTTCTTAAAACATTATAAATTAGCCAGGCATGGTGGCATGCGCCTGTAATCCCAGCTACTTGGGAGGCTGAGGCATGAGAATCCCTTGAACTGGGAGGTGGAGGTTGCAGTGAGCCAAGATCTCACCACTGCATTCCAGCCTAGGTGACAGAGACTCCATCTCAAAAAAAGACAGAGAGAGAGAGATTATTTTGCGATTTTTTTTTAAAGCTTATCAACTATCTCTAGTGTTAGTGTATTTTATGTGTGACCCAAGACAATTCTTCTTCCATTGTGACCCAGGGAAGCCAAAAGATTGGACACCCCAGATCTAGATGTTTGAAATGTCCTTTTGGCTGGTCTAGTATTTCCCAAATCTTCTTTAACTAAGCTATCATCAGCACAGCTGCCAAATAGATCTTTCCAGAATGCGGTCTTGATAATGTCACTCCACAGCTTCCAAACTCTTTAGCGGCTCAACATTACCTTTTAGATAAAGATCAGACTCTCCGACTTGGCACCAGGTCCCTGTGTTGGCTTGGGCCGCACGCCCCTTTGCCCTTTGTACTTCAGCAATAAAGAGCTCTTATTTTATGTCCGGCTTTTTCTCCTATATGATGGCAATCTCATTGTAACAATTTGTTTACACACCTGCCTTCCTCGCTAGACTGTGAAGCACTTGAGGGCAGGAACTCTTGTTTAGCTTGTTGCAGCCTTTCACATAGGGCCTGGCATGAAGTCCATACAGTCATTCATTTCATAAACATGAAGATAGATGGGAATATCTCCCATCACGTGCCCACATTCTTGCATATATTAAAATGTCATGTTCCTTTGTCGGAATCTCTTAATAATTTTAAACTGGAGATCACAAGTACCACATTTTAGGACAATGCTGAATGCTGACCACCTGGGAGTTGCTTTCCAAAGTGAAGAATGACTGTAAATTAAAACGCCAGCATCTGGCCGGGCGCAGTGGCTCATGCCTGTAATCCCGCACTTTGGGAGGATGAGGTGGGTGGATCACCTGAGGTCATGAGTTTGAGACCAGCCTGGCCAACATGGTGAAACGCTGTCTCTACTAAAAATACAAAAATTAGCCAGGTGTGGTGGTGCACACCTGTAATCCTAGCCACTTGGGAGGCTAAGGCATGAGAATCTCTTGAACCTGGGAGGTGGAGGCTGCAGTGAACCTAGATGGCACCACTGCACTCCAGCCTGGGCAACAGTGCAAGACTCCATTTCAAGAAAGCAAAACCAAACCAAACCAAAAAAATGCTGGCATCTGAAACGCTTACATGAAAGTAATCCTGTTTCATGCTCAGTTGTTCATTTTGCTCTTGGAACATGAGATAGATCAAGTGACAAGGCTTTGGGGGATCGTTTAGGCTGCTGTGAGAGGAGGATAAAGAGTCCGGCAGTGAGAGAAAAGCCTGTCCAAAACAGAATTCATGGTTTTGCCACCATTTTCTTGACCCACCCACAGGCCCCTTGTCAGTTAACCGCATCACGGGAAGGCCAGTCTCCTCCTGGCTTTCTCCCCTCACACCCTGTGTGCCAGCCCCTCAGAACTTTCCTGAGTTCATGAGAGTACCCTGCACACCATCATATGTCCCTGCTTTGGTATGGATCAACAATGTTCTTCCATTGACCCTTGATTTGGTGGGTTCTGCATTCCTCTTTACTGGGTGTGTACATACATGTGCATGTGTCTGTGTGTGTGTGTGTGTGCATATCTGTGTTTTTAACCTCCTTGATCCTGATCAACTGCCTCCTCATCCATGGAGTTTTCTCACCTCCTCCAGGAAGAATCAGTCCCTTGTTACTGTACCTTGTTGAGACAGTTCACATGCTGATTATTTGTCTTTGTATGAACTGTGGGTCCCCACTGCATAGGGGCTGTGTTTACTTTTTCTTGAAAGGTTTCCCCCACCCTAGCACAGTGCTTGGCACAGAGTATGCCTTAATCACTACATAAATGTTAGTGTTAAAGCCACTCACTCACTCACTTACTCTGCTCCTTCATTCGATCAGCCACTACCAGGTGGCTGGTATCCATTTTTCTTAACCTCCCTCCCCATCCAGTGAAAGGACTTTGCAGACAGAAACCTTTTCTTTGCTTTCTTTTTAATTTTTTAATTTTTTATTTTTTTTGAGACAGAGTCTTGCTCTGTTGCCCAAGCTGGATTGCAGTGGCTGCGATCTTGGCTCACTGCAAGCTCCACCTCCTGGGTTCATGCAATTCTCCTGCCTCAGCCTCCTAAGTAGCTGGGACTACAGGTGCCCGCCATCATGCCTGGTTAATTGTTTTGTATTTTTAGTAGAGATGGGATTTCACCATATTAGCCAGGATGGTCTCGATCTCTTGACCTCATGATCTGCCCGCCTCAGCCTCCCAAAGTGCTGGGATTACAGGCCTGAGCCACCGCACCTGTCTCTTTTTAATTTTTTTTAAGGTGGAGTCTCACTCTGTCTCCCAGGCTGCAGGGCGGTGGCACAATCTCAGCTCACTGCAACCTCCGCCTCCTGGGTGCAAGTGTTTCTCCTGCCTCAGCCTCGTGAGTAATTGGGATTACAAGCACACGCCACCATACTTGGCTAATTTTTTGTATTATTAGTAGAGAGGGTGTTTCACCATGTTGGCCAGGCTAGTCTTGAACTCCTAACCTCAAGTGATCCTCCCGCCTTGGCTTCCCAAAGTGCTGGGATTACAGGCGTGAACCACCGTGCCTGGTCAACAAACAGAAACCTTTTCTGAGGTCTGTGCCAGGCCTAAAGTGTTATCTCTCCTTGCTTGCCATCAACCCCTACGTTCCTTCATGAACAAAGTTATTTCTTTTTCCCTCTTTCCTTCTTTAGAACAATGCCCCTGTCTATCTTTCTATTTGGATTACCCCTGTATAAAAACCTGGTGTGCTCTGAGGGTGGTCTTTTGGAGAAGGATAATCAAAACTCACCAAGATGAGCCCACTGATGGTGTCCAAGACTATGGTCTCCATATTAAGAAAAAGTCTCACTGGTTCTATCTTTTATTCTGCAGTAGCATCTCTTCCTCAAAGATGAGTCAGCCGTCATTTGAAGAGGAGGAAAGACTGGATTGGGGAAGAATCTGGGGCAAAATGAAGCCAAATTGAGAACAAGGAGAAAAGGAGATGCTAAGGCTGCAGATAAGGAGGTCTTAAGTGTTACAGCTCTTTTCGAATTTGTCTAGCAGGCTTTCTGCTTTTTACTGGAAAATGCCCCCCCGCCCCAAAAAAATAAAAACAAATAAATAAAAAAGAAAGATTTAAAAAATAAAAGAGAAAGAAGGGTCTGGGAATTCTGGCTGCTCGGAGGACACCCAGCTCTGAGTTCAGTAGCCTCCGATGAAGTGCCGCTTCCGCTTATGGTTGTCCCTTCCCATCTATCCTGGTTCTGTTTATCCTGCCTCATATCTCTCAGGATAGTCAGGGCAGCTTCCCCTGTTCTCTTGCCACTGGCTCCAACATCCTGCCTGTCACACATTCTATCTTTTGCTTCTTCAAAATATCTCTAAGATTGACTCTTCCTTTCCTCTCTCCATCAAGTTCCATCTCCTGGGCCGATCCTGCTCCTCTGCGATGGGTTCTGCGGATGTTCCTGTGTGGCCCAGTCTTCCAAATGCACCTCTTCGGGGATGCCCATCCTCAGTTAGAGAAACGTGAGTGACCTCGAGGCCCTGCAGGGGGTTCTTCCTTCTGACTCGGCATACTTATTTCTCACCCACCCGAAAGGAGACCCCTCAATGCAGTTTTTGGAGCTGTCTCCAGTCCCCAGTCTCTTCCTGACCCTGCATTCCTGCACTGGCTGAGATAAACCTTTCTCCTCCTCACTTAATCTGCCACTTAATCTGCATCCTGCCATCCATGAAAGGACTCCAATCCAGGCTGAAGTCTCCGTCTTTGCTTGCATATTAAATGAGCCTGCCATTGCTGGGCATGTCTCTATCCTCTTGCTGGTTAAAATGGTGCTGCTTTCAGCCAAAAGCCTTTGAAAACTTCACAGAGCCATGTCATCTGTCACATACATTGCAAAGAGCAAAATGGGTCAAAGTTAAAGCAAATTTAGTCATTTAGCATAGGGTTGTTTTTGAATGATCCCAGGGATGTTAGTTTTGTCCCCCCACCTCCCAATTTGCTACCGCTCCTGGGGTGTCTGTGAGCCTCTCACAGCGTGTTATTTAGGGCTGGGCTCAGGGGCGGGGGGGACGCTCACTACACACACGCTAATTGACTTATTGAGTTAGTCATTTGGTCTTTGACAAACATTTATTTACTGCCTACAGAGAAGGCTTAAGTCGATTTTTACATATCTTCCCAAATGGCACCAAAATTCAACAAGAGCCATCCAACACCTAGGAAAGGACTTTGACCAACGGAAGCAACTTGAGAACAGGTTTTGCTGCCTTCAGCTCACCTTGAGCAGGGGCCAAGCTTAGTGCGTTGGGAAGAGGCACAGAGAGCTCACTTGCTGCATGCTGTTTGTTCAGAAATAGCCTTCCTGAAGCATGAGTCTATTGGTGAGAACTCAGCCTTACAAAGTCAACACAAGGCTTCTGGCTGATGCTCCAGGACACTGGGCTGCTGATGCCTTCCATGGAGATCCAGAACTTCTTGTCCTCTGGGTTCACAATTTCACAGCACAGGGAGTCAGTCCTGGCTTGGCCTCTCCCTCTCACAGACCTGTGGTCAGGATTTGCGGCCAACTGTAGGGCTTCCTTAAGGGAAGGGGTTTGTAAACCCATTTCTCTAAGTGACCTCCTTGAGCTGCGGCCTTCGGGCTGGTTCTCACCTCTGTGCATGGCTGTAGCTCTCTGGGGCTGAACAGCCCAGTAGCTAAGTGGACAAGTAGACTCTGAGAGGTGGCTATTGAGGCAGAGTAAGGGACTAGTGGGAATCTCTATTGGCAACAGAAATGCAAACGTACCTTCAGTTCAGGTTTAAAGGCCTAGTCAATGATTACATATTTTTATTATTTACCTAGTAAAAATTCCCTTGAGAGGGAGAGAGAGAAAGATAGAAAGAGAGAGAGAGAGACAGGTGCTTGATTCTCCACCTCCAAATTTTAGGGTCTGTTCAGAGCTTTTGTGGCCATGTGGGTACATCTGTGATCTCTGGCTTCTGGGCTGGGCTCGCTCAGAGCAGGGCAATCCAGTGGTAGGCCTAAGCCTTGTAGACCTTAGCCTGGGAGAGGTTCTGCTTGAAGCAGAAAGTGTGGAGTCACAGGGAGGCTGCAGCTTAACAAGGTAGTTCTCCCAGCCTCCAGATGACAAAGGTTGCATTTACACCTGGCCAGGAGGTTTAATCATCTACCTTTTCCAAACACAGCAGGCTAACAACCGGCTGGGCCGAAAATCATAAATTAAAAAAAAAAAAATCACCAACAAGAGACAGTACAACGGGAAAGAGGACAAAAATGGCTCAGTGTCCTTGCTCTAGAGGAGGAACCCCTAGGTTTAACCCCTAGGTGGGACCCCTGGGTGGGGAGCCATGAGTGAGGGTTCCGGGTGGGAGCCTTTGATGAGAGACTGAGCCAGTGTTCCCCACGCCAGCATGAACAGCACAGTTGCCACAAATCCCATGAAAAAATGGCCCCCTGTGGGCCAGGGTTGTCTGTCTCACCATGGCTGTGGAGAAAGAAGTCTCTGCCGTTAAGATCTTCCCCTGGGGGCTTGCAGGGAGGACTGTGCCATGTTACCGGTTGTTTTATGTCTTTGCTTTCTGTTAGAGGAGACCAGGCTGTCTTTTTGTCACCAAATCAGGCAGACTGGCATAGCAGTTACATGCTTCCACCTCATGTCAGACTACTTGGGTTCAAATCTCAGCTCCATCACTCACCTGTGGCTTTGGACAAACAGCCTCAGCTCTCCATGCCTTGGTTTCCCCATTTATATAATGGGGATGGTAATAGTACTTGCCTTATAGAATCTTGTAGGGGTTAAAAGAGATAAAGTATCGTTATTATTATTTCATGGAAAAACGCAATTCAGGGGACTCAGAGATAGCTTAGCTGTGGGTTGATGGTGTCTGGGTTCGATGCATTTTAACCACAATGATGACAGATTTATGTGTAGCAGAGACTTGGGGACGCTGGTGTCCACAGGACGGTGGTTACACATTAATTTTTCACATATGAATCTGATCACACCAAGAAAGCCACAGAACCCCATCAATGAATAGGATCTTCATAATAAAGTTTTTATGGCAGAGGCAAGATCAATCCTTTAGGTAATTAGCAATAAATAGTATTGGATGTCTATACACAAGACACTCTGGTCAGTGCAGAGGACCTAGCAGAATTGGATCCAGGCCCTCCTCTCTCAATAAATTTACCATCTTGATAGGGGGGCAAGACATACATGTAAATAGATAGATAGTAACTCAAGATAACGTATGTCAAATGCCAAATGAGTTGTACTGTAGAGCAAACGTATTTGTGTCTTATCTCTTCCACTCACTCCCTGAAGACAGAAACCACATCTGTCTTGCTCATGATATGTCCTCTGCACACATCTGCATTATTGCTAAGGCTTCCTGAATACTTACTTTGGCCCAGGCACCATTCTCAGTGCTTCACAGGCATTAGCTCTTTTAAGCTTATCACATAGACTATGATGTAGATACCGTCATCAGCCCATTTTCAGGAGGGGAAAAGTGGGTGAGAGAGAAATGCAAAAACTTGCTCAAAGGCACATGGGAACACCTGTTACCACTCTGCAGTGTCCATTGCACATACTAGTAACTTTTCCCAGCTGCCCCCTCCAGTGCCTAGTGCTGTACCTGGCACAAGGGATGGGGAAATGCATTTCTGGGGAGCCCGCCAGTGTTCCAGATGCTGCTAGGCACTTAACGTGGGCCTTCTCACTTCATCTTTACAAACTCCATTGAGGTAGGGACCACGATGTTCATATGAAGGAGGAAGGGGGTTCTGAGAGACCAAGGATGTATGCAGGGTACAGGCTGGCAAAAAATGCTTCCTGGGCCAGGCACGGTGGCTCATACCTGTAATCCTAGCACTTTGGGAGGTGAGAGGATCACTTGAGGCCAGGAGTTTGAGACCAGCCTGGCCAACATGGCAAAATCCTTTGTCTACTAAAAATACAAAAAATTAGCTGGGCGCAGTGGCACATGACTGTAATCCCAGCTACTTGAGAGGCTGAGGCAGAGAATCGCTTAAACCCAGGAGGTGGAGGTTGCAGTGAGCTGAGACTGCGCCACTGCACTCCAGCCTGGGTGATGGAGTGAGACTCTGTCTCACACACACACAAAAAAGTTTCCTGAATGATTTACAAACCAACAGACTGACTTGAACTGAGACAAGTTTGGAGCTCAGAGGACTGGGGTGGTGAAGGAAGTCTTTTCCAAGAAGCAGTGTGTCCACTGGATTATGAAGGGATTGAATTTGGGTAAGCAGGAAATGCAGGAGAGAGATGGAACTGGAGTGGGAAGGCTGCACAGGAGCCTTGGCAGTGAGCTCGTGCCAGCAGGCTGGTTGGAGTAAACGATATGTGCAAACAGGCTGGAACAGTGAGAATGGTAGATAAGGGACAGATTATAAGAGGACTTGAGTGCCAAGCAAAGGAGGAGAGACCCTGAAAGAACAGAATCCACAGAAATAAGCTGGCTGTGTCTTGAATGCTTAATGTTTCTGGATCTTTAACTGGGTCCAAACATTTGATAAGCCTGCCAGCATGGCCTTTAATTTCTTCATGCTACAATTATATTGAATTACATAACATCTTTCATCAAGGCCACTGGAAAATTACACAAAACATTTGTTCCATACAGCATGGGAAAGTTTAAAAGTCTTGCAGGAAAATGCCAATGTCCTTCTTTTCCTGTACTTTTGAGTTAAAGGGACACTCTGAGGTCGTACTGCCTCATTGTTGAGGAAATGGAGTAGGCAGTGAGGACCAAGGCATAGACCCTGCTGTAACCTACCAGGAGAGCTTAGTGCTGCTCCCAACTGTTCATTTCAGTGCCAGGTGCCCTGGGGTGCCAGATCCACAGCTATCTGTATCACTGACACTAGTTTGGGTTTCTGGCTGTGTGTGTGACCTTTGACACAGCTCCTTACCACTCTGATTTTTGTTTTTCCACCTGTGGAAAAGAGGATTATAATGGTTCCACTTCCTTTGCTTACCTGGCTATGGTGATGAATGTGCTGGTGTTTGCTGAAGGCCAATGGGAACCTAGACATCACATAAGCACCTGTGCTCTGACTCTGGGTAGCACCCAGATGGTGGTGGCGTTTCTCTATTTGCTCTCATTACAAAGACAGAATCTCGTTCAATGCCCAGTTCCTTTGCTTTGTCCCATTATAGTGAAGGCAGGATTATGGACGGGGGTTGGGGGATGATGGTGGTGTGGTAGAGAAAATAAAGACACCAAGAGGGTTGTTTGTTTTTCACTGGTGTTTCATATTTTGTTAGCTGTGATTTCTGGACATTGGAAAGTTGTAAAGAGTTATCTTCAGTATCTTGCAAGTTATACTTCAATTATAAGCATATAGTGCAGTGGCTTACACCTGTAATCTCAGCACTTTGGGAGGCTGAGGAGGGAGGATTGCATCAGCCCAAGAGTTTGAGCTCAGCCTGGGCAACATAGTGAGACCCCATTTCATGAGGAGAGAAATAGGTGTATATATATATATATATACATATACATATAAATACACATAAACTTTGCCAAAGTTGAAGGTTGGAAGATGAAAGAACTGGTATTTAGTGCTCTAATTTAAAATATAGTTCTTTTAGTACATAACTCTTCTTTTTTCATTCATTTTGGGAAAAGACGCTGGCTTTTTTTTTTTTTCAAGGAGAAAGACAAAAATAGCTCCTTAAACTACCAGAAAGTATTTGTTAAAAGGTCCTTTGAAGCTATTGTAGAATCTTCTGTCATTGGTTCTAAGCCTCAAAGAAGTAAAACCCCAAGTAAACAGTGTGTTAATTATTGGTCGTGTGGAACTTAGAATGGAAGACCAGACTCCTCTGAAAACATTTGGGATTTTCCTCAAAATTCCATGTATTTTTCAAATGGATATTTGAAAACCTTTGATTAAACAAGCCAGCCTTCTTGTTTTCCTGTCCTCTATCAGGATTCAGACTCAGTTGGCCACCCACTGATATGAATCTGTAAATAGATTAAATCCTCCCTTTGAACACACTGGTCCCTAACTTGCTATCTTATGAAAATGTTTGGGAGATGACAACATCAGACCAGCACTCAGCACAGACCAGCATGTCTGCCTTTTGCTAAGGCGACCTGGGAGGCTACAGGTCTTTTGGAGAGAAAAGGGAGAGCCAGAGAATTATAGAACAGAAAATAGGCCTGCACAGAGTCTAGCATCCCTGACCCTCTGACCATCATTCCATGTGTGAATGCACATGTGTGTGAATGTCGGGGTGGGAACGTTGATTCCACAGGGATCCCACTGTATTTCCATTTAGTCTTGTGCCTTGTGGTAGGCGGGAGGAATGTGGAGAACAGGGTTTTAAAAAATATGTATTTTCATAACATATGAGACCCTCTAATCAATACCTGTGCCTGGTGGTGCGTGTCTGCCTATTGTGTCCAGCTACCTGGGAGGCTGAGGCAGGAGGATTGCTTGAGCTCAGGAGTTTGAGCTGCAGTGAGATATGATTGAGCCTGTGAATGGTCACTGCACTCCAGCCTAGGGAATATAGTGAGATCCCCATCTCTAAAACAAAACAAAACAAAACAAATATGTATTTTCATTGTCTCGTTTCTAAAACCTAATCTGGCCAGGCGTAGTGGCTCACGCCTGTAATCCCAGACTTCGGGAGGCCAAGGTGGGTGGATCACCTGAGGTGAGGAGTTTGAGGCCAGCTTGGCCAACATAGCAAAACGCTGTCTCTACCAAAAATACAAAAATTAGCCAGGCGTGGTGGCAGGTACCTGTAATCCCTAGTAGGGAGGCCGAGGCAGGAGAATCACTTGAACCCAGGAGGTGGAGGTTGCAGTGAGCCAAGATTGCGCCACTGTACTTCAGCCTAGGCAACAGAGCAAGACTCCGTCTCAAAATAATAATAACAATAAAATAAATAAAATAAAACCTAATCTTTCTGCCTCCTTCCCTCACCTTCTAACATTCCGTATTTTCTCTCATTTATTTTACTTTTTTCTTTAAATGAATCCCTTCTGCTCTCATCTTCCTTATTTTTCTGACATAATCTCCTTTTTGTCTATTTCCTAATTTTTACTTTTTTCCTATTTATTTTAATTCTATTATTAAACTTCCTCCTCTTATTTGTTTTTCTCTTGCTACTCTCCCCAGGGGCTGTAAGTCAGAGAACTTGAACTTGACCCAGAGCATGGCCAGACACATCAGCTATACCCTACATCACGTTTCTTTAAAATAAAGCCTGCCAGCACAAGAGGCTTGTAGAGTTTGCCATGGTACATGTACCCAGGGCTCTGCTTTTGTTCACGATTCTGTATTCGTACTGTGATTTTAATAGCTGCTAATCAAAGAAAGAGGCTTTCTACTCATTGGTAAGCTGGCAAAGAGCAAAACAACCAAATACCTGACAAGCAGCTGGTAAGGAGGTTGTGCTGGAGAAATAAACATGCAATTGTCTTCCCTTCCACAATTCAGGCCGACTTGCATTCTCTTTACCTGGTGTTTGTAACAGAGATTCCCGGAGTTCCTAAACTAGAAGTGAGCCTTTAGAAGCAATTTGCAAAGATGCCATAGCTGCAGAAAACTAATGAAGTAACCAGGTTGGGGGTATGAGAGTCTGGAGAAAAGAGGAGAACTAAGCTAAGAACTGTCTGAACGTTTTTTCCATATTCAACCTTCAGCACCTCTGAAGCCCACCCCAGTTCTCTATTTGCCCCCATGCGTGTATTGCTGTTCCCAGTAAAACAGGGGCTTTAGCACAGTGGTTAAGGCCTCTGGAATGAGACTAGGTTTGAATTCCAGCAAAATAACCTCCCGAAGGCTCAGTTACCTTGACTGAAAATAGCTACAATAGGACCCGTTGTTAAACTAGATGATCCAAGTCAAACAGTTGGCATGGGGTCTGACGCTAATAAGTGCTCAAGTTGTTGTTCTTACCCTTGCCCACTATTGAGGAAGTCCCAAGCCTCAAAAAGACTTAATGGAGAGCTACATGTGCTCAGAGTCCTCCCTTCCCCAGGGAGAGGCAGGAAACTCAAACCCTACACCAGCGCACAACAAGTGCCCTGCCACCAGGCCCAGCTCCTCCTAAGTTCACCTACTTCATAGTGAGCCAGAAACTATTTTAAAGGAAAGTGAGAAAAAGTCTTTTACTGTTGTGATAAACATTTCCCTCTAATATCAGTTATCTACTAATCTACTACTGTGTAACAAATCAACCATAAAATGTAATGGCTTCAAACAACAACTTTTTTTTTTTTGAGACAGCATCTTTTTTTTTTTTTTTTTTTTTTTTAGATGGAGTCTTACTCTGTCACCTAGGCTGGAGTGCAGTGGTGTAATCTCAGCTCATTGCAACCTCGGCTCCCCGGGTTCAAGCGATTCTCCTGCCTCAGCCTCCTGAGTAGCTGGGATTCCAGGTGCCTGCCACAATGCCTGGCTAATTTTTGTATTTTTAGTAGAGATGGGGTTTCACCATCTTGGCCAGGCTGGTCTTGAACTCCTGACTTTGTGATCCACCCACCCCGGCCTTCCAAAATGCTGGGATTTACAGGTGTGAGCCACCGTGCAGGGCTGAGACGTCTTACTCTGTCTCCCAGGCTGGAGTGCTGTGGTGCAATCAGAGCTCTCACTGCAGCTTCAACCTCCTGAGCTGAATCCATCCTCCTTTCTTGGCCGCCCAAAGAGCTGGGAATATAGGTGTGAACCATTGCGTCCGGCCACAACAACCATTTTTATTTACCCATACCTCTGTGGGTCAGCAATTCGGGTTGGGCTCAGCTGAACAGTTCTGCCTGTCTTGCCTGGGTTAGTTGGTGGGCCGGCTGGGACAATGGCTTTCGGTGGTCTCACTCACATGTCTGGCATTTGTTGCTGTCTGTCGGGGCCGTCTCTGTATCTGGTCTCTTTTCCTCAAGGAGGCCAGCCAGTCTGGGCTTTTCACAAGGTGGCGGCATTCCAAGAAGACACACACAGAAAGTCTGGCCTCTTGAAGCCTAGACTCGAGTATTGCACAGTGTCACCTTAGCCACAATCCACTGCAGGACCCCTCAGCCTCAAAGCATAGGCAAACAGACTCTACCTCTTGATGGGAAACACAGCAAAGTCATACTGCAAATGGATATGCATGTAGGAATGGGAGAAATTATTATACCCATCTTTGCAAATAATCTACGAAAGTCCACCTCTGGCCATAATAAATCACGTCCTTCTTTCATGGGCAATACTTATTCCCCAAAAGCTTATCACATTAGGGCATCAGGCCTTGAAGTCCAGGATGTGGTCTTTAATATTAGATCCAGATCTGGATGAGGCTCCTCTAGTAAATCGTAAAAAGTGCCATAGTAGGTTTAGAGTCAGAATGGTGAAGAGAACTTGTATTTTTAATTCACAGGAATCTGCACCATTCTGGCTGGGTGCGGTGGCTCATGCCTGTAATTCCAGTACTTTGGGAGGCCGAGGCAGGCAGATTTCTTGAGGTCAGGAGTTCGAGACCAGCCTGACCAACATGGTGAAACCCCGTCTCTACTTAAAATACAAAGAATTGGCTGGATGTGGTGGGCGGGCACCTGTAATCCCAGCTACTCAGGAGGCTGAGGCAGGAGAATCATTTGAACCTGGAAGGTGGAGGTTGCAGTGAGCCCACATCATGCCACTGCACTCCAGCCTGGGTGATGGAGCAACACTCTGTCTCAAAAATAAAAAAAGAAAAAGAAAAGAAAAGAATCTGCACCATTCTGCCCCTAAACATACTATGGCACTAGAAGGACCAGACAACCACTGTGGACATTCCCATTCAGAGACTCACAGCAGTCACTGGTCCATGACAATTCTGAAATCCAGCTGGGTGCATTTTTTTTTTTTTAAATTTAGATGGAGTTTCACCCTTGTCACCCAGGCTGGAGTGCAATGGTGCAATCTCGGCTCACTGCAACCCTCCCAGGTTCAAGCGAGTCTCCTGCCTCAGCCTCCCGAGTAGCTGGGATTACAGGCATGCGCCATGACGCCCAGCTAATTTTTTTTGCATCATTAGTAGAGATGGGTTTCACCATGTTGGCCAGGCTGGTCTCGGACTCCTGAACTCAGGTGATCTGCCCGCCTCGGCCTCTCAAAGTGCTGGGATTACAGGCGTGAGCCACCGCCCCCGGCCGGTGCATGTTTTTAGATCTCTTTACTCTAAGGGCAGGGAATTCTCCTTGATTAGGGCCCAGTTTTGCTAACTGGAAGTGGTTTTCTAGTCCATTGCTCTCCTTGACTCTTGGTTCTGCCCTCTGGGCTCTTTGCTGCACTGTCTCAGAGGTCCTATCCTTTTCTCTAGGAACAGCCCGTCTTCAGATAAACGGCTTTCTCAACCTGCTTCCTGCCCATGGAAAATTGGGGACCCACAAACCTTTTCCATTTTGAACAAACTCTGTCCCCTTTAGTCTCATATAATATATCTCCCTTAAAACTGTATGGATTTCTAGTAAATCAAATTATAGTCACCTCTAGTAGGTAGACTTCTTTTTAGTTTGAGCAATGAGTCAAGCAGCTACGGGAAAATGCCTTGAAGATTTGTGGAGCTCTTATCCAATAAGAGGACCCACTAGGCTTTCTGAGGTATTGATCAGAGAGTTTTAAAGCCACACCTTTGATTTTATCTTTTTCTGAAGCCCTTGCTTTCTCTGATAATATTTTGCTAACTCAAGAGACTTGGAGATGAAAAATGGTTTTATTTTTCAATCGAGCACATACCAGACCTTCTAGAGTCCCTCCAAATTCTGCTTGCAAACTGAGTAGTCCCTTCTTTAGCTTATCTTTCTCTCTCCAAACAGAAATCTTCTTACTCAGATCCATAGTTCATTAGGTACATTTTCTATCTTCCAAGCTACTGCAGATGATATTTTGCCCATTGTTCTGTCACTACATAAAACAGATTGCAGCCGGGCTTGGTGGCTCACACCTGTAATCCCAGCACTTTGGAAGGCTGAGGTGGGCTGATCACCTGAGGTCAAGAGTTCAAGACCAGCCTGGCCAACATGGTGAAACCCCATCTCTACTAAAAATACAAAAATTAGCTGTGTGTGGTGGCAGGCGCCTGTAATCCCAGCTACTCGGGAGGCTGAGGCAGGAGAATCGCTTGAACCTGGGAGGCAGAGGTCGCAGTGAGCCGAGATTGCACAATTGCACTGCAGCCTGGGCAACAAGAGGGAAACCACGTCTCAAAAAACAAAAACAAAATAAAACAAAACAAAATCCAAAAAACCAGATTGCCTTTTCCCCCAGTCTCCTACTGCAGTTTCCTCACAGCATTTCCAGCGTCTACTGTCAATTTCCTTATCATTGGCCAGGCTCATGCTTATAATTCCAGCACTTTGGGAGGCCAAAGTGGGCAGATCACCTGAGGTCAGGAGTTCAAGACCAGCCTGGCCAATGTGGTGAAACCCCATCTCTACTAAAAATACAATAATTAGCTGGGTGTGGTGGTGGGTGCCTGTCATCCCAGCTACTAGGAAGGCTGAGGCAGGAGAATCTCTTGAACCTGGGAGGTGGAGGCTGCAGTGAGCCAAGATTGCAGCACTGCACTCCAGCCTGTAGTGTGGAGGGAGACTCCAACTCAAAAAAAAAAAATTTCCTTATCATTTTTCCAGCTTATGCCCTCTACCTGGTCCTAAAGCCAATGCTACTTGTTTTAGGTTATTTATGGTGGCGCCCCACTTCCAGTACCAATTTCTATATCAGTCGTTTATTGCTGTGTAACAAATCTTCCCCAAATGCAGTGGCCTTAAATGATAATGATTTAGCTGGGGGTGGTGGCCTGCACCTATAGTCCCAGCTACTTGGGAGGCTGAGATGAGAAGATCACTTGAGCCCAGGAGTTAGGTACCAGCCTGAGCAGCATAGTAAGACTCCGACTTAAAAATAAATAAGTAAATAAATAAATACCATTGATTTGCTCATAGTTCAGTGGGTCAGCAATTGGGGATGGCCTCATTTGGGCCGTTCTCCTTTTGCCCTCAGCTAGGGTCACTCATGTGACTGTAGTCAGGTGTCAGGTAGGCTGGGACCGGCTAAGCCTATGGCCTCACTCACACGCCTGGGACGTGTGTTGGCTATCAGCTAGGCCTCTCTCTCCATATAGTTTCTCATTCTCAAAGAGGCTAGCCTGGACTTCTTCAGAACAGCAGCATTGCAAGAGGGCAGGAGTGGAACCTGTACAGCCTCTTGAGGCCTAGGCTCAGAAGTCATACAATATAATTTTTGCTACATCCGACTGGTCAAAGTTAGACACGAGGTTGGTCCACAGGTAGAGATAGGGAAATAGATTTTACCTCTCATGGAAGGAGGGGTAAGGCCATTTTAAAAAGGGGCATATGAACAGGAACGGGAGGAATTCTCAGTCCATTTTTCAAGCAATCTACTGCAAACATAGTCTTGAACATGATATTCAAAGCCTGTCTTATCTCCCCACAATTCTATATGTCACATGAAATATTATTCCTCCTCACATTTTTTCCATTTTAAAAATTGTGGTAATATAAACGTAACAAAATGTACCATACCTCTTCATAGTTATTCAACTATTTTTTTTTTTTTTTGAGACAGAGTCTTTCTCTGTCACCCAGGCTGGATAGAGTGCAGTGGCGCTATCTCGGCTCACTGCAAGCTCCGCCTCCCGGGTTCACACCATTCTCCTGCCTCAGCCTCCCGAGTAGCTGGGACTACAGGTGCCTGCCACCTCACCTGGCTAATTTTTTTATTTTTTATTTTTAGTAGAGACGGGGTTTCACCATGTTAGCCAGGATGGTCTCGATCTCCTGACCTCGTGATCCACCCGCCTCGGCCTCCGAAAGTGCTGGGACTACAGGCGTGAGCCACCGCACCGGGCGTTATTAAACTATTAATGCATTATTAGTGTAATTAGTGCATACCATTGGTGTAAAGGTGAGTATACCACTATCTGAGCTTCTTCCATCCCACCCCCTTATTCAATTACCCATTGGTTGCCAAGCTAAAAGCATTCAGGCATCAACTTAAAGCGAAAACCCCTCTGTGTCTCTCCTTATTCCACGCCTTTCTCATGAAAAGCCAGGAAAAAGGTGAGGCTTTGCTGTAGTAAATTCTCTCGTAGACACTCCTGCCTATTTTTCCTAAGACTCTAAACACACAAGTCACTGTTTAACTTTCTGGGTATTATATTTTACTGTCTGATGTCTTAGTCATTTCCAGCATCCTGGGAATAAAGTTGATAGCAGGTAAGAATTATCATCCCTGACATACTGCTGAGCCTGTGGCTTAGTTATAAAGAAAACCAGCTATTCCCTCACTGCTCATTGTCTCTTCCATTTGAGTTAGAACGTGAGTATATTGTTGTATTCAAGAACTGCTTCAGGCCGGGTGCGGTGGCTCACGCCTATAATCCCAGCACTTTGGGAGGCCGAGGTGGATGGATCACAAGGTCAGGAGTTCGAGACCATCCTGGCCAACATGGTGAAACCCTGTCTCTACTAAAAATACAAAAAATAGCTGGGTGTGGTGGTGCATGCCTGTGATCCCAGCTACTCGGGAGGCTGAGGTAGGAGAATCACTTGAACCTGTGAGGCGGAGGTTGCAGTGAGCTAAGATCGTGCCACTGCACCCCAGTCTGGCGGCAGAGCTAGACTCCGCCTCAAAAAAAGAAAGAAAGAAAGAAAAGAACTGCTTCAGCATTTCAGGGGTATTCCAATAATTATAAAGTTGCTCAGCCAAGTAACTTTTCATATAGCTGGTTTACATTGTGAAGCCATTTTCTTAAGGTGTAAAAACAAACTAATTATTATCATTAAAAATATGTATTTAAAAGTCCTCTTTCATACAGATTAAATAACGTCAAACCTTAGAAGTGACCAGAAATTAACTAGGAAATTTGGAACATTGCGAGGGAACAAAGAAGAAGTTGTCCAACTTAACTATAAATTGAACTATTTTGCAATTTTCCTCCAAAACAAAAACAAAAACAACCCCCACAAAATACTTTCTACCCCGAACAACTTCAGTAATGCTATTTTTCTTTGCACCCTGACTGTCCTTGGTCTACATTCCCGGCTGCTTTTTATGTTCCAAATGTCTGTTTACTTTCAGAAGAAACAAACAAAAGGAAACACTGAAGGGCACCTCTTTCAACATTGACCTTCAGTGAACATTTTGGCTCATTTAATTCCTCCTCTCCTTAGAACCAACTGGATACTCAAACTCTGTAAAGGGCTGTGGAGGAGGCAACAGGAGCGAGAATCATCTGGGAACAGCCCTGTGCCACTTTTAACAAGCAGTCTTACAACTGTACAAAGCAAGGCAACTTTGTTCTTGGTAGTTGTTGAGTTTGCATCTAATATTCCTGGGCTGCAGCACTCCTGTTTGTACAACGTGTAAGACGCAACACGGTGAATGAGTCAAGTCTGGACTTAGGAGCCTGAATACCTGGGTTTGAATCTGGCATCACCACTTACCAGCTGTATAACTTTGGGCAAGTTACCTAACTTCTCCTGGGTCTCAGTTTCTTCATTCGTAAAATGGGAATAATAATAGACCCTCCCTCTTTGGGATATTGTGAGGACTAAATGATTAGAAGCACGCTTGCTACTCAGAAATGTTCTACGTGTTTAAGAAATTAAGAATAAGGCTGGGTGCAATGGCTTATGCAGCACTTTGGGAGGCAGAGGCAGGAGAATCACTTGAGCCAGCAGTTCGAGACCAGCCTGGGCAACACAGTGAGATCTCATCTCTACAAAAAAAAAAAAAGAAAAGAAGAAGAAATTTAAAACAGGCCAGGCATAGTGTCTCAAGCCTGTAATCCCAGCACTTTGGGAAGCCAAGGCGGGCAGATCACGAGCTCAGGAGTTCAAGACCAGCCTGGCCAACATAGTGAAACCCCGTCTCTACTAAAAATGCAGAAATTAGCTGGGTATGGTGGCGCAAGCCTGTAATCATAGCTACTAGGGAGGCTGAGGCCAGAGAATCACTTGAACCTGGAAGGCAGAGGTTGCTGTGAGCTGAAATCATGTCACTGCAGTCCAGCCTGTCTCAAAAAAAAAAAAAAAAAAAAAGAAAAGAATAAATAACAAACTTATTTGATGGCTCTGTGGATACAAACAGAACATTAATGCATTAAAATATTCTACGAACTTGAAGGGGTGTTGTAAGGAGAGGCTTTGTCTTTTCAGTGTCCTTAATGAGAAAAAACCCTTGTTTTCTGAGGCTTAAGATAGGACTATATAACCATTATAGTAATTATAAAATATTATTTGTAATATATAATATTTTAGGAACCTCTTTGAGGAAAGTCTTTATTACTCTTTTTCCTCAGGTATTCCTACCCTTCTACCCCTACTCCTGCATGAGAGAGTTTCATTTAGCGTTTAAGCGCGGGAACTTTGGAGGGAGGTAAAGCTCTGTGACCTTTGATTGGAGGGAGGTAAAGCTCTGTGACCTTTGAGTGGGTTTCAGTTTCTTCATCTTTAAAATGGGTGTGGGATTTAGTGTGAAAATCAGAACAGCTAAACAAGTAAAGCACTTAGCACTTGGTGGGGGCTGGTGGGTCATGCCTGTAATTTCAGCTCTTTGGAAGGCTGAGGAGGGTGGATCACTTGAGCCCAGGAGTTCAAGACCAGTCTGGGAAACATAGCAAGACCTTGTCTTTACAAAAAACACAAAAATTGGCCGGATGTGGTGGCTGGTGCCTGAGGTCCCAGCTAACTCAGGAGGCCGAGGCGGGAGGATTGCTTCAGCCTGGGAGGTCAAGGCTGCAGTGAGCCATGATCCTGCCACTGTACTCCAGCCTGGGTGACAGAGTGAGACCCTGTCTCAAAAAAAATTATTTCTATTATTATTATTAAAAATATTTCCCCTAATCCCAGATCATGTTATCCAGACTAAGGCCCTAGGAAAGTGAAGATTTTATCTGGCTCCTACAAACGTCTCTATGACAATCAGCAAGTGACAGTCACTGATAATATAACAGCAATTAACCCCAAAATTTCTGGAAGCTTTTTGGAGGACCAAAGAAATAACAAGAAAAATATTGGCCTGGAATATTCCAGAAGATACATTCTGAGGCTGAAAAAGAGAATTGGAGGAAGCCTGAACTTTCCATATCCAAAAACTTCTTTGGTCAACAGTCCCATTTTTGGTTTTGCCCCGGAGTCATTGGGAAAATTATCTGCCTTCTTTTGGGTCCTGGTTTCCTCATTCAAAAATGGATCTTACGATATAATGTTTATAGGCAAGAAAAAAATTGAAAAAAGAAAGTAAAAATGGAGAGGTTACCTTGAAGATCCTCTTTACCTCTGAGATGTTTGGGGAAGACCTCAGATGGAACTGGTTTCAGCCAGGTCATCCATCCATTCACTACCACAAAGGAAACCAAACACAGCCAAGATAAGAAATTCCCTTTCAACAAATATCTTGTTATTATGCTGATTCTCAGTCACATAATCAGTCTAAAAGCAAATCCCATCTCAATGGAATTTATAAAAGGATTAGGAAATGGAAAAAAGAGGGATATGTTAGCAAACTCATTTGATTAAATTTAAGCCCATTTCCCTTCATCCTTTACTTTTTTTTTTTTTAACCAAAGAGGGTGGAGAGCACAAACAATTCACTGGCTCTCATGCTTGTATTTTAGGTTTCTCTATTCATGGCTGGCTGTGTAACTGACCTGCTTTTAGGGGGCTCATTTCTTCGGTCATAATACTGAAGGAACATAAATAAAGAATCTCTTTAGGTGTAGCCTCCCTTGATGTTTCAACAACAAGAAAAACCTAAGTTAGGGCAGGACACAGAAAAGACTCTTTCAGTCTCAGTCCAGAGAAAGAACACGTGTCACTTGGACTTGCAGTAGAAGCTATGGGCTTGATAGCTAAAGCTGTTTTCTGCTTTTCTCTCTTGTTTTATTTTTGTAGATTACTGCTAGTTCCAAATAATTGAACTGTGTCAAATGAAATTCCACTCAATCTTTTTTTTTTTTTTTTTTTGATGGAGTTTTACTCTGTCGCCTAGGCTGGAGTGCAGTGGCATGATCTTGGCTCACTGTAACTTCTGTCTCCCAGGTTCAAGTGATTCTCCTGCCTCAGCCTCCAGAGTAGCTGGGGTTACAGGCACGTGCCACCATGCCTGGCTGATTTTTTTTTTTTTTTTTTGTAGTTTTAGTAGAGACAGGGTTTCACCATGTTGGCCAGGCTGGTCTCAACTCCTGACTTTGGGTGATCCACCTGCCTAGGCCTCCCAAAGTGCTGGGATTACAGGCTTGAGCCACAGCACCCGGCCGGAATTCCACTCAATTTGATTAGCATTTAGAGGAGTTCTTTTGACTTCTGTTCTCCTAGATTGAGCAGATTAAATATATTAAACAGTGCTGTTGTCTATTATCAGATGGCCACATCCAAACCTTTGCCTTCAGATTTGGCCCAACTCTGGGTCAAGTTCTCCTGTATGATAGTAAGGGATTTTGAAAGGGACAACGTCTAGGTTTTCATCTTCCAGTTTTTGTTTTAGCCTTGGAGAATTTGAGGAGGTAGGGTGTTAATTAATTTTACAGTGGTACAGACATCTGCGTAGCCCCTCATAATGTTGAAGCACCCTCAGAGCCACAAAATAAATGTATTCTTGTGACAGTTCTCTGAGGCCTGTCCTGTGAGCATCCTTCTTGTTTTATTTTTTTTGAGCTGGGGTCTCACTCTGTCACCCAGGCTCTGGAATTCGGGGGCACCATCATGGCTCACTACAGCCTTGAACTCCTGGGCTCAAGCGATCCTCCCCTCTCAGCCTCCTGAGTAGCTGCGATTACAAGTGTGTGGCACCACACCCGGCTCATACTTCTTTTTCTGACAACTTATTTGTGTGTGCTTTATAATTTTCAAACTGCAATTTTAATTCTCCCAGCAAATTTGTAATTTTAGTGTTATCATCATGATTTAAAAAAGAATAGGCTGGGTGTGGTGGCTCACACCTGTAATCCCAGCACTTTGGGAAGTCAAGGCAGGAAAATTGCTTGAGGCCTAGAGGTGGAGACCAGCCTGGGCAACATAGAGAGACCCTGTCTCTACCAAAAGAAAAAAACATTGAACACGGCTCGCACTTGAGCCCAGGTGTTGAAGCTGCAGTGAGCCATGATTTTGCCACTGCACTCCAGCCTGAGCAGCAGAGCAACATCCTGTCTCAAAAAAAAAAAAAAAAAAAAAGAATAAATGGAAATTTCCTGTTCCAGTGGCTTCCCTGAGGCTTCCTGCTGGCTAAGGTCTGCCCACTGTGGACCCACTTCTCAACCCCAGCTCATAGGATGATCCTAAGTAGTTCTGGCTCCACATGACGCCAACTCTACCTGTGATCTGCTTCTGAGCCTCTGGACCTCAACTGCACTCTCTACTGTACATTTCCTCACACCTTGCTGAAGAGCTCACCTTAGAATATTTCAGCAGCTTGCTTGCCTGCCAGTCTCCCCTCTAAGTTTGTGAACTCAAGGGCAGGGACTGCCTCCCTCTTTGTTTCTCTAATGCCCAGAATAGTGCCTGACACATATGAGCACTTGGTAAGTGTTTGTCAATGAACAAATCAATAAGTTCACCTCACTAGGCAGATTCCAAAGCTTATAAAATATTTCACAGATACTGCAATTTTTGTATTTAAATATTTTGGTATAAATTAGCATTTTGACTATTCCTGATAAGGAGAATTAAAACCATTCATGTTTCCTTAGACAATGTTGTCCATTCACTCCCATCTAAGTCTTGGAATCTTATCAATGAACAAATATTTGAGTACCTACCATGTTCAAGGCACTGTGCTAGGCTCTGTAGATGAATCAAAGAAACACAAGAGGCGAACCCTTAAATAATTTACAGCTTTATGGCAGGACTGACAATTCTTTGTCCACTCAAAGGTCTTTCTGTGGAGTTTAGAGTACAAATAATAGTCATGGGGTGAGAAGAACTATGAGAGCGTGTGCATGAAGAAGTTTTGCAGAATGCCATCATATTGTCCATTTAGAGTCTTCTATTTCAAGACCCTCAACTATGGCTGGTTAGGGAGATGAGCATAACTTTTAGAAGTTAATTCTCCAGATAAATAAAAGGGACACTGCAGAAGTTTACATGTTACAAAATGCAGGAGACAGGGAAGTGTGTGGCATAGTAACCCTTTCATCTTCAAGGCGAGAAAAATATGGCATTGTCCAAGACAAACAAGCTATAAATTTCAGGCTTGAGCTCCACCAGATCTGCCTCCTAAATACAGCCCAAATCAAGGCTGTCAGGACTGAGTCATTCGCAAGTCACACAACATGAAAGAGATCTCTGCAGCCAGTATCAGCCCTCAAACTCCCAAGGGCTGGTCCTGTCTCTCCCAAATCCAACTTAAACTCTCAGGGCTCCAGCACTGGAAAGCGACAAAGTAGAAAATCTGCAGGGGCAGCCAAGAACACCTTACAAGCCGAGGGGAATGGGGTCTTCTTGGAGCCAGAACTGTTAGTTGTAAAACTCTCAGAGCCAGACAGAGGGAAGGGAACAGATTTCTTTGGGGTTCTGTTGTTTATACTTAAGTGTTTGGACTTAGAAGACCACAATCGGCCTGTAAAGGCCTTGTCATTAGAGATTACAAAGAGAATTACTTTGGTGTAGCCAGACACATCTTCTGTTTTTCTTTTTTTTCTTTTGAACGTCTTAACTTTTCTATTTGAACAGTGTCAAATTGCTTGTATAGTTCTGCAGGCTCTGCCCTTATATGTAGTTTAAACAGTGACAGCCAGCATTTACTAAATGCTTATTACTGCCAAGCACTGTTCTAAATGCAACAACCCTGGAGGTGGGTACTGTTATTATGACTATTGCAATTCCCATTTTACAGATAGGAAAACTGAGACAAAGAGAAACTGAATACAGCTGGTAAGCAGTGAAGTTAAGATTTGAACCCAAGCTCATGTCTCCAGAATCTGCCAACATAACCTCTAAGTTCTGATGGCTCTCAACAGCACAGCTGGGGCAGGTTCATATGCATAACAAAGAGAAAACTAGGCTGGGCACGGTGGCTCACGCCTGTAATCCCAGCACTTTGGGAGGCCGAGGTGGGCAGATCAAAAGGTCAGGAGATTGAGACCATCCTGGCTAACACAGTGAAACCCCATCTCTACTAAAAATACAAAAAAAATTAGCCGGGCGTGGTGGCGGGCGCCTGTAGTCCAAGCTACTCAGGAGGCTGAGACAGGAGAATGGAGTGAACCCGGGAGGCAGAGCTTTCAGTGAGCCGAGATCGCGCCACTGCACTCCAGCCTGGGCAACAGAGCGAGACTCCGTCTCAAGAAAAACAAAACAACAACAACAAAAAAAAACGAAGAGAAAACTAAACCATGCTGTAGATAATTCTTTCTGAAGCTATACTTGGAGACTCAGATTCTGAGGGCACAAAGCCAAAATACATTAGTGGGCCAGTTCTGATCCTGCCTGTCACCATCCAAGGTGTCAGGGGGAAGAAGGAAGCCTGTTCTCCCAACCTTATGTCTCCAGTTGCAACTTGCCTGGTGCAGTCACGGAAGAATGGAGCCTACTTTCAGAGGGACTGAAAGGGCACTGGGGTGTTGTGTGGTGGCGGGGAGTAGAGGCAACTGAGGTGTCAAATGCTTTCAGAAGAGATAAGCCAACATTGGTTGGTGTAAGTTATGGAATTCTCTCCAGTGTTTAGAAGCAAGGAATTTGATATGGATACACCAGCATGTATTCAAAAAGCATATGGCTGGGTGCAATGACTCATGCCTGTAATCCTAGCACTTTGAGAGGCCAAGGTGGAAGGATCGCTTGAGGCCAGGAGTTTGAGACCAGCCTGGCCAACATGGTGAAACCCCATCTCTAATAAAAATACAAAAAATTAGCCAGGAATGATGGCGCGTGCCTGTAGTCTCAGCTACTCAGGAGGCTGAGGCAGGAGAATCGCTTGAACCTGGCAGGCGGAGGTTGCAGATCGCGCCACTGCACTCCAGACTAGGTGACAGAGCGAGACTCTGTCTCAAAAAACAAAAAGAAGTTCTGAGCTTACTTTGTTACTCTGGAGCCTTTACAGCTGTTAAGCTACTAAATAACTGAAAGTCAAGTTAGGGAGCCCAACTATGAACACTTAAGTAGCAGTGGCATCCTTAACAGTGGGGGTGAGGATATCAGGAAGCAAATGCATGCTGAGAGCCAGCCAGGTCAGAGGTCTCTGAACAGAGAGCTGATGGAGGTGAAGAAGTAAGGGGGTGGAGGGGTGGAGTGAAGCCCAACACAGGAATACAAAGGATCTGTCCTGGGTCCACCAGAAAAAGAGGTCTGTGGGTTGCCCAGCCTTGCCCCATTTCTTCTTTCCCTCCCTTCCTCCCTCCCTTTTCTTTCTCCTCTTCCTCCCTTCCTCCCTTCTTGACGGGTCCTTCTCGACAGGGGTTTTGCCCAGTCTGGTCTCAGACTCCTGGCATCAAGTGATCCTCTTGCCTCAAGCTCCCAAGCAGCTGGGATTCCAGGCACTCTGCTATGCCCTTGCCTCACTTTCCGATAAACATGGCCATCTCATCCCCCACCTCCACACTCACTGCTAGAGATACTGCTCTACTCCCCCAAACTGAGGTGGTCCCTGGTTATTTTCAGTGGATCTCCATTAGCCAAGATGTTATCAAAATTTTCTTCCTGTAATTTATTTTGGACCAAAATAGGAGTTTGCTTTCATTTTCCACATATAAAATGATCACACCGTATTTTTCAAACTACACCCACCCCTCCCCGGAAATTCTGAACCTCCTCCACCCCACCCCACCTACCCCCAGCTGTGGCCCTGATTTCCCCTGGACCATTGGTTGCAAAATAAGTAGTATGGATGGGTGGGTGGAAGAGATAAGATCCTCTGGGAGGTAGGTTAGAGCCAGATAACAGAGGGCCTTAAATGTTGCCTCCGTGGCTGGGCGTGGTGGCGTGGGCCTATACTCGCAACAGTTTGGGAGGGTGGGGTGGGAGGATCACTTGAGCCCAGGAGGTTGAGGCCCACAGTGAGCCATGATCGTGCCACTGCACTCCAGCCTGGGTTACAGAGTAACCCTGTCTCAAATAAATAAATAAATAAATAAATAAAAAATGTTGCCATGGCAACCACTGTCACCTGAGGCACACATTCTTCTTACGTGAGGTGGGTAAAGGAGGGTCATTTAGGATGGCACAAGAGTGAAGTGAGCACACCTCCAGGGTACCCTCTTCAGCTCGGTTCTTGTTGAGCGGGGAAGAGGTGGTCTGATACAGGAAAAAACTTGCTTTGGTCAACCCCGAAGCTGAAGAGATGGGTTTTCCATGAGATCTGTCTCTGAGCCCAGCGGCTTTTCTTACCCCAGAAAAACCAGGAGAAAAGGATCTTTCCTATACTGCAGACTCCCTCAATTTCACTCCTGTAGGAGGAGCTGATATATGGTTTTTAGTTCTAACTTGGTATCTGCAGGTAGTGCTGCAGGGACAGAGGTGGGAGCACCACTCTAAGCCATTTTTATATTACAAATGGCAAAACAAAATTAATGCGTTGACCTGAAATAAGAATGCATGAGTTATAGAAACTCATGCAGTGGCTCATGCCTATAATCCCAGCACTTTGGGAGGCCAAGGCAGGCAGATCACCTGAGGTCAGGAGTTCAAGACCAGCCTCGCCAACATGGCAAAACCCCATCTCTACTAAAAATAGAAAAATTAGCCGGGCATGGTGGCACGTGCCTGTAGTCCCAGCTACTCAGGTGGTGGTGGTGCACACCTGCAATCCCAGCTACTCAGGAGGCTGAGGTGGGAGAATCGCTTGAATCCGGGAGGTGGAGGTTGCAGTGAGCTGAGATCATGCCACTGCACTCCAGTCCCTGGGTGATGAGTGAGACTCTGTCTAGAAAGAAATAAGGAAAAGAAAGAAGAAAGAAAGAAAGAAAGAAAAGAAGGAAGGAAGGAGGGAAGGAAGGAAGAGAGAATAAGAAAGAAAGAAAAAGAGAAAGAAAGAAAGGGAGGAAGGAAGGAGAAGGGAAGGAAAGGGAAAGGAAGAAGAAGGGAAAGGAAGGAAGGAAGAGAAGGGAGGGAGGAAGGAAGGAAGGAAGAGAAGGGAGGGAGGAAGGAAGGAAGAAAGAAAAAAGAAAGAGAGAAAGAAAGAAAGAAAAAAGAAAGAGAGAGAGAGAGAAAGAGAGAAAGAAAAGAAACGAAACTCAGGTTCTTTGCTTTGGGCTTGAATTGTATCTACCCGATATAGTGACACCGGTCATCTATGCTGATTTCAAAGGCGCATTACTTAAATTCAGTTTATACTGGGCACAGTGGCTCCTGCCTATGGTTCCAGCTACTTGGAAAGCTGAAGTAGGGGAATTGCCTTGAGGCCAGGAGTTCAAACCAGCCTGGGCAACATAGTAAGACCCTGTCTCTAAATTTTTTTTTTTAATTTAAAAAACAATAAAAAATACAGTTTGTTTGTTAGACAGGATCTTTCAGTACATTAAGTCCATGGATTAAAAATGATATTGATAATAATAAAGATAAGTAGTCCCCTTTTCTAAAAGGCTTGTTGAATAACCGAGAGGAAAACCAAGTTCTGCCAGGCAAGAGGGAATAAGGACATGGGAGAATGACATAAGCCTGGCAAAGCTGCCTTCTACCCAGAAAAGCACCACAGTCAAGGTCACGGAGTCTGGGAGAAAAGAAGGCGAGGCAGTGGTGCTCTGTCACTTGTCTCTACTTGTTGCTGAGTGGCAGCCATCAATTACAATTAACCTTTGGAACACATCCTGAGTCTCTATCAGGTTTTCTATCCAAATTTGGCATTAGTTGGCACCTACCTGTTGATACACAAGTAGTACTGTGTTTGCAAGGAGCGTGAAACCCACTTCCCTATCCCTGCCCCTACTCCCCTCCCAACTCAGAGAAACCACATTCAGCTTACCCCTGTGGAGGAGTTAGCCTTTAATCTCATTAAATGTCAATGATAGGAAAGACTTTCTCCATCCACCCAGTTTCCCATCCATTCATTCAACACATCTCCATTGTGCAAGGTATTGTGGAGGATGTGTGGGCTTCCATCTCTGAGCCCAAGGTCTATGAAGTTGAAGTTAGCAATACCAGGCCAACGAGAGTAGTGGGGATGATGATTGACACCACGACAATTTCAATGATGAACTGTAATTAGCTGTTGTTTGGAGGAGGCTGGTGGTTAGCAGCCTCCTAAGCCTGCTGGCTAGGAGAGGAGCCAGGCAGGTATGGTGCCCAAAGGAGACAAAGCCTGAGCAGGGCTGTAGCCAGGACAGATTAAAGAAGCAGTATACCTGGGTGTGATGGCTCATGCCTACAATCCTAGCACTTTAGGATGCCAAGGCAGGAGAATCACTTGAGCCCAGGAGTCCAAGGGCCCTTCAACATTTAGCCTTCATCCTCTAAAACTCCCAAGGGCAACATGCTGAAACCCCATCTCTACCAAAAATACAAAAATTAGCTGGGCATGATGGTACACGCCTGTGGTCCCAGCTACTGGGGAGGCTGAGGTGGGAGGATTGCTTGAGTCCAGGAGGCAGAGATTGCAGTGAGCTGAGATCGTGCCACTGTACTCCAGCTGGGGTGACAGAGCCAGACCCTGTCTCAAGAAGAAGAGGAAGAGGAGGAGGAAGAAGAAGAAGAAGAAGAGGAGGAGGAGGAGGAGGAAGAGGAGGAGGAGAAGCAGCAGCAGCAGCAGCAGCAGCAGCAGCAACATGATCATGATTAGCCACTCCAAGGGGTGGGCCTCCCTACAGCCTCTGCTTACACACCTGAATATGGGTGTCCTCCCATCTCCCTTTAAGAAATGGGTCAAGCATGGATCAGGAGTGCATGGCATCCTTATGCACTTTGCTTTTCTGTGCTGTGGGTGTCTCAGCTGGTCATATTTAGGGGGCCAGAGATCCAAGGGCCCTTCAATATTTAGCCTTCATCCCTTAAAACCCCCAAGGTCTGGGAAACTGAGTTCCTGTCAGGTGCTGCCTGCCAACGGAGCAGTTGCCTGGGCTGCTGGGAGGGTCAGAGGCAGGCTTCCTGGTGTCAGCTAACCTCAGTGCTTTCTAAGAGGCAGTGAGTGAAAGTCAGTGCACTTGGCTGAGCACAAGTCCCTGGGTTCTCTGAGCTTTGGCCAATGGGCCAGCCAACCGGAGGCCTGTAGACAAGTACTGCTCTTGGGTGAGCAGGAAGGAAAATGGGCCCCACTGAGCACCTCCCAAGCTTGCTCCCACTTTGGCACCTAAAATAGTCAATTTTAGCTGATCAGGTTCATTTCGCAACTCGGTTATGTGATTCCCAAGCATTACCTTTTATCTTGAAGCAGAGGTGTGAAAACAGAACCGACTTGGCACAGACTGGCCGCCTGAAGGAGGGTCTTTGTGTGAGGCTCAAGACTTATACGGTGGAAAAGAACACACAATGCCGGCCCATATCCCCCCCACTTCCATTCATTTGTCTGAGACCAGACCCTGCCCTACCCACATTACAGAGTATCTCTGGCCCCTGTAGAGAGAAAAGATAGCACTTGTACCACTATGTGGGGGGCTTTGGCTCCTGCCTGGGGTGAATCTGCAGCCCCACGTGAACAACTCAAATAGCTCGTGGATGTTTCCCAAATGTGTAGTGAGGCTTATTGCACAAATATGCAGGTGGCACCATGGCCCTGCCCTCTTGGGAGAGAGACGCAAGATGGCGCCATGCCAGCAGCCTCACAAAGTGGCGTTGTTACCTCTCCTTTAGATGTTCCTCTGTGGCTTCATTGGCTCAGCGGAGGATCTGTTTACGCCGACTGGCTCATATTGATCCTTTTGGGGGAGGGGAACGACAATGCTGGCCTCTGTTAGTCTCTGGAGTATGCTGGAAGTGCTCGGCCCACCCCAGAGGGTGTCCTGTGATCCCTCTTGGTTGGCGTGATACTGAATTACACCCCTGGAGGGTGAGCTCATTCCTGGGCTCAGAAAACAAGTTTCCGACCAGGATTGGGGTAAAACTCTAGGTATTGGGTTCTTTGAGAAGCCCATTGTCTCCTTGAAGTGAGTTGAGGGCACTGTTTTTTCAGAGTTGGATCTCTGGAAAACAGGGAAGTCCACAGGCTCATTTAAAATATGCATGAAATGTCTCCAGGGATATGTTGGAAAAAATTTTTGAAATATACGTAACAGTGAAATCTGCGGGGTTTAAATATAATGCATCTTTTCCCCAAATCCTTTAAATCATAGTCATGGTCTCTTATTTTGAAAAACTTCAGCTGTCATTTTGCTGTAGTTTTTGTTTTTCCCGTTCAGAAAGACTGTGGGCATTTCGGGCCCTGTGTCCTACTAAAGAGGTTATGAACTAAGTAAAGGAAAGAAGAGAGGGCCATCTGCTAGGTCAGGAGACAGGGCCCAGGACAGAGAGGGCCTTGGGAGCAAATGTCTTGCAGGGCCTCAATTGCCAAGTCAGACTTGTGTCTCCTAGTGATCATCCTCACCCCAGGGCGGAGCCCTAGCATGTGCTCCCTGTCACATTCTTACAATACTTTCTTTTCAGCAGACTGTCGGATCTACTGTAACTCTTCCCTGACCTGGCTTCACCAGTACATGACATTAGCAAAATCAGTCTATTCTCCAGTAACCTTCAAGAAACTTTTTTTCTTTTTTTTAATAGAGACAGGGTCTTGCTATTTTGCCCATGCTGGTCTTGAACTCTTGGGCTCAAGCAATCCGCCCACCTCGGCCTCCCCAAATGCTGGGATTACAGGCATGAGACACCATGCCTCTTTATCCCCACGTCTCTACCTGCTCCGGCCTCACCTCCTGGTAGAATAAGGCACAGAATCCACACCATCCTTCTGCCTTGAACATTGTCCAATTTGGCTTCAGAAACCCATGCTGAGTCCCTATATGCAGAACCCTGGGACAACTTAGCCTACATCCTTTTCTCCAGTCAACTTCCTTTCAATCCATTCTCCACCCTGTAGCCAGAGCAAGTTTTCTAAAATGAAAATCTGCCTGTCATTCTCCAGCTTAAAGGGTTTTAATAGTTTTGTAGAGTTTCTGAGAAAAAGTATAAAGCCCTTTGTGTGGCATTCAGAGTCCTTCAAGATCTGGCAACTTCTTCCCTCTCTCTCTCTTTCCTTCTCATGTGCACACCAAGTTTCTTCCAGCCAGATCTGCTCCATGTTTCTGTCTGGCTTTCCACTCTCCCTAGGCCCTGCACAAGTGTCCTACTGTGCCCAGTCTGTGCCTCTTCTTCCAGGCTGTGAACAAGCAGGGTGATGTCTTATTTGTCTTCCTATCCCCAGAACTTCACCAAATACAGGTGGCAAAATACAGGGGCTCAGAAATTGTTTGCTGAGTCATTTTGAATTGGGATCTTTCCTAATATGTATTATGTACATTTTTAAACAAAGTGAGCTCAACAAAATGTAATATTTTTTTTTGTCTGGCTTAGTTGCTTTCCTGCGTAGACTGTGCTAGATTACAATTGTATCCGGATACCATGTAGTCCTCATGTTCCAGACTTGGGAAGGAAAGGAAAGCATATTTAGAGGGTGATTTTGTATTAACTAACAGCTTTTACAAATGAGTTGGATCAAATGGTTCCACTTCTAGGGCCCTATATCATGGAAATGAAATACTGGAACTAATGGTTTAAAGGCCCAGCCACATTGATACCGCAGAAAACTATATAGCTGTTGAGCAGGGCACAGTGGCTCATGCCTGTAATCCCAGCACTTTGGGAGGCCGAGGTGGGTGGATCACCTGAGGTCAGGAGTTCCAGACCAGCCTTACCAACATGGTGAAACCCCATCTCTACTAAAAACGCAAAATTAGCCGGGTGTGTTGGTGCATGCCTGTAATCCCAGCTACTCGGGAGGCTGAGGCAGGAGAATCACTTGAACCCGGGAGGTGGAGGTTGCAATGAGCCGAGATCGTGCCATTGCACTCCAGCCTGGGTGACAAGAGCGAAACTCCGTCTCAAAAAAAAAAAAAAAAGAAAACTATATAGCTGTTATTAAGGGAAGAGTAGATTTGTATTTCTTTTCTTTTCTTTTTCTTTTTTTTTTTAAGAGACAGGGTCTTTCTTTGTTGGACAGGCTGGAGTGCAGTGGTGCAATTCTAGCTAGCTCACTGTAGCCTTGAAATCCTGGGCTCAGGAGATCCTCCTGCCTGAGCCTCCCAAGTAGCTGGGACTACAGCCGCGAGCCACCATGCCCAGCTAATTATTTTATTTTTTGTAGAGATAGTGCCTCGCTTTGTTGCCTAGGTTTGTCTCAAACTTCTGGGCTCAAGTCATCCTCCTGCCTTGGCCTGCCAAAGTGCTGGGATTGCAGGTATGAGCTGCCATGGCATGCTTGGCCAGTTTGGGTTTCTGACATGGAGGATGTCTATGGTATCAAGTGTTGAAGAAAGTGAATTGGAGAAAAATTGAACGGTATCATCCTCAAACATTCATGTGCAATTTTTTTGTATGTATAGAGAAAGATTTGGAAGGTTATGCATGAAATGGAAGGCCTTGTCCATTCCTGGGACTGGGATATAGAAAAGAGTGGGAGGAATTGATTTTTACATATTTTTCTGGAGTGGCCTCAGTGCTGAATTACAGTGAGGTTCAATGAGGGGAGCATAGGGTTAGGGTCAGTGACCTCAAAGCCCTAACATTATTTTTTTTTTCACTGTATTTATTTGTTTACTTATTTTTTGAGACCGAGTCTTGCTCTGTCACCCAGGTTGGAGTGCAGTGGTACAATCTCAGCTCACTGCAACCTCCACCTCCCGGGTTCAAGTGATTCTCCTGCCACAGCCTCCCAACTAGCTGGGATTACAGGCATGCGCCACCATGCCTGGCTAATTTTTTTTTGTATTTAGTAGAGATGAGGTTTCACCATGTTGATCAGGCTGGTCTCGAGCCATCTGCCTTGACTTCCCAAAGGGCTAGGATTACAGGCATGAGCCACCACACTGGGCCAAAGCTCTAACATTATTAGCACTGACATGGTTGGTTCTTCTTTCCACCTTCTGCCTGTTTTCTGTTTGCCAGAGGTCAATGTCCTGCCTCCTACAGACCCTTCTTAGGGCTACTTGCGTTTAAATAGGGGATCCTGGAAGATGGGCAAGGTTTCTCAAGAACCCAGGTCATGGCTTTTGCCAGTGGTGAAGGAGACTCTTTTTGTCAAGGGACTTCCCGAAATTACCCACGGGGTTGGGCCAGCATGGGTCCGAGTTTCAACAGCTCTCAGCTGAGGTATGTTGGATCCTGTGGCAGCAGCACTTTGCCCCGTCGATTATGCTGTTGGAGAGTAAGCCTGGGTTAGGGTTCAAGTGCAGATGTGCAATGGGGAGGAGGTGGAGGAACAATATAAATGCTAATAGCCACCATTTACTCAGTGTTTATTGTGTCAGCACTGGGCAAAGTACTTTATAAACATTCCCCCATGTGACTGATGATTAAATTATCTCTGTATAAACTCTAGATTTATTTTATTCTCTTTATTTTTTTCCCCTGACTTGAAAATTAAAGCTTGCAGGTGATAAGTGATGAGGGCAGGATTTGAACCCAGGGAGTGGAGAGTGAGGAAACAGTCTAGTTACTGCAGCCACATCACATGGGAGACTCATGTTTGAAGATGCCTCCAACAGCATAACCAGAGCAAAGCGCTGCTGCAGGCTCCACCACACTTCAACCAAGAGGTGTTCAAACTGAGACCCACACTGGCCACCCTTCACCATTGGCAAGCCATGACTCAGGTTGCTGGAAAACCTTGCCCATCTTCCAGGAACCCCCTATTTAAAGAACACAAAGGGACAGAGTCACATACTGAAAAGAAGACAGACCTCAAAGACTGATGTCTGGTTTAATCCCCATTCTGTGGCTTGGTAATGACCCAGGACAAATTGCCTCCCTGAGCTTTAATTTTGTCATCTATAAAGTGGAGTGATAATCCCTATCTCACAGAGCGGTGGTGAAGAATAAAGGAGTTGGTGTATGGTGGGCAGGAAGCCCTCCTTGGCACTTAGGACGCTAGCTGCTGGTGGTGGGGATGTGGATAAGACTTCATGCTCTAAGAATCATGAGCAAGTGTCCTAGAGCACCAATCACCAGGTCCCTGTGCATGCATTATCTCATTTGACCCTTACCATAAGCCATCAGCTATCTCTCTACTCTCTTTAATTGCCCTGCTTGGGGCAAGAGTTGTTTACATTCAACCCTGTTTCCTCGCTTCCATTTACACCTCAAACCGCTGGAATCTGGCTTGATCCCACCACTCTGTGGGTCAAGGTCTGGCCAAGGTCACCTATAGTCTGTTCCAGGCAAATTTGAGCTGAGCAGACACTTTTCAGTCCCTAGCTTCTTGGATTTCATGTTTGAGCATTCTTCCCTTCACTTCTAGGGTTTTCTTCCTGCTTCCCCAGGTGCTTCTCTGTCTCTTTCACGGGATCTATCCCTCTATGGCACCTTCCTTGTTCTTAATATTTTTGAAACTTGCCACGTTCTCTTCACTCAGCTGCTGGAGTAGTCTTCAGATTTGATGACGTCATTTCCCTGCTCTGTGAAGCCACCCTTGGCTCTTAGCATCAAGACCACAGTCCTCATTCAATATGGCCCTGAGGCCCCTGCCCTCATGTGCCTTGCATCTCCAGTCTCATTTCAAAAATGAACTCATCCTTGGAATTCTCAGTTCCATCACAAGTAACTGAAATAGGTCACTCCCTCCGTCCTCGGTCAGGTTTCCTATGCTTTGGCTCTTGCTGCCTCCTCTGCCTGGAATGAATAACCCCCCACCCTCCAGCCCACCCACCACCATTTGTCTGGCTACCTGGTCACCCTGGCCCAGCTGGGATGTATCTCCTGTGTGTCCCAGCAAAAACTGCGTGCTACCACAATCCCAGTCCTTACCCCATGAGAAGCTGTCTCCTCTACTGGATGGCCTTGGCCCTGCCAAGGCCAAGACTTTCTCAGCCCTGTGTTCTCAAGCCCCTAGAACACAGTGCAGGGGCACCCAGGACAGATGCACAATACATTTTACTAAATGAAGACTTACCTGCTTTGTACAGTCTGTGGCTTACAAGTTAAGCCTGATATAATTTGAATGGTTGGCCTTTAATATCAGAGAAATTAACTGGTTCCTCTAGAATATCGATTAACAGCCACTCCAAAGAGAGGATATATGCTCTGTCATGTATTATTTGTTGGTGGAAGTTGCTAGGGTGGTGGATCAGAGGAAAAATGTTTTTTAAGATACCCATCTCCCCAGCTTTCCTCTAATTCATGCTATTTCTCCTCTTGCTAAGATAAAATGAAAACTTTGCCTTCTCTCTATTCTCCTTATTATCTGAGTGCTGGTTGGAAGGATTTATTAGAGAAAGCGGTGAAATGCCCTACGCAATCCCAACACAGGACTCTCTCTAGGTTTAAGATGTGTAAAACCGCTTCTCTTTTGTTGCCTGTCCTAAACAGCAGGGAGATTCATTTAAGGAGAACAAGGCCTTCAGTACTTATGGACTGAATCACAGGCACCAAGGCCTGCTAACTCCTAGGTGTCCCCCAGTTCTGCAGGTTCTGCCTCTCCCTGCCCACCTCCTATGCCCCAAATTTCCAAATGGTACAGCTCATTCCCCCCAAAAAGTCCCCGGTCAGCTCCTGCTCTATAGAAGTAGTTACCAACCCAGGCTGTGCTGTAGAATCATCTGGGAGTTTTGAGGGGTTTTGTTTGTGTTGTTGTTATTCGGTTTTTGTTGTTGTTGTTGTTGGTTTTGTGAAAGAATCTTGCTCTGTTGCCCAGGCTGGAGTGCAGTGGTGCCATTATAGCTCACTGCAACCTCTACCTCCTGGGCTCAAGCGATCCTCCCACCTCAGCCTCCCAAGTAGCTGGGACTACAGGCATGTGCCAACATGCCCAGCTAATTTTTAAAATTTTTTGTAGAGATGAGGTCTTGCCATGTTGCCCAGGCTCACACCTGGGATTACAGACATGAACCACTGAGACTGGCCCCTCATAGTAGCTCTTTATGGTTATTGGTGATGTACGTCCCCTAGTAGACTGTCTGCCTCTGAAGGATGTCTATAGCATAGACCAAAATGGCCACAGCATTGTTCTTAGTAACTATTAGTTAGATTGAATTCAGTGGAAACCTCAGCTGCTTCTGGATTCTCCTGGGTTGTCCAGGAGTTGAATCCATCCTTTCCTCCTCCATGCTGGGCACCTTTCCTTTTTTGCCCTGATAATTCACCCTTCATGAGGTGGGCCGCACCAGCTGCAGTAGGTCCAGTTTGGCTCAAATATTAATTACAAGATTGTTTTGTGGGCCCGCGAATGCACTTGGAGTGGTTCAGGCCAACATAGATGAGAATAAAAAAGCCATGAACTGAACACTGCTTTGCAAATAGATTGATCAATTGATGGACCTCATAGGTTTTGTTTTAAATTTTTTTATTGATACATAATAGATGTACCTATTTTGGGGAGTACATATGATAACTTAATACATTCATAGAATTCACAAAGATCAAATCAGTGTAATTGGGATATTCATCACCTTGAATACTTTTCTTTATGCTAAAACATTTGCTTTATTCCCTTCTAGCTATTTCAAAATATACAATAGATTATTGTAAACCATAGTCACCTTACTGATCTATCAAACACCAGGTCTTATTTCTTCTATCAAACTGTATATTTGTATCTATTAATCAACCTCTCTTCATCCCCCCACCTCCTCCCCTTTCAGCCTCCAGTAACCACCAGTCTATTCTCTAACTTCATGAGATTTATGTTTTTAGCTCCCAAATATGAGTGAGAACATGTGATATTTGCTTATCCATGCTTGGCTTATTTCACAACACAGTGACTTCCAGTTCCATGCCTGCTGCTGCAAATGACAGGATCTCATTCTTTTTCATTGCTGATAATATTCCATTGTGTACACATCACCTTTTCTTTATTCACTCATCCATTGATGGATACTTAGATGCATTCCATATTTTAGCTATTGTGAATAGTGCTGCGATAAAGATGGGAGTGCAGATATCTTTTTCATATATTGAAACTTATAGACGTTATCCTAAAAAGTTAAAAGTCTCCCCTCAGTCTGAACTGCTTTGACATCTGGAACTTCCTTTTTCAAACCCAAATCTGCCTGTCATAATCCCATCTGATTCCTACTGCTTGTCTTTAAATTTTCCATCCCAATAGGCCACAAGCCCTTCTGCTATAAACTTGCACATTCTTTTTTTTTTTTTTTTTTGAGACGGAGTTTTGCTCTGTCGCCCAGGCTAGAGTGCAATGGCCCAATCTTGGCTCACTGCAACCTCTGCCTCCCAGGTTCAGGCGATTCTCCTGCCTCAGCCTCCTGAATAGCTGGGATTACAGGCATGTGCCACCATGCCCGGGTAATTTTATATTTTTAGGAGAGATAAGGTTTCACCATGTTGGTCAGGCTGGTCTCGAACTCCTGAACTCAGATGATCTGTCCACCTCAACTTCCCAAAGTGCTGGGATAACAGGCAGGAGCCACTGCGCCCGGCATATTCGCACATTCTTAAGTCCCTACTCTTTCCTGGCATTCCTCCCTTATCTAGAATGGGTTTCTCATCACTGAAAGCATCCTACCCACTGTTCAAGGTCAAATTCAAATGTCAACTCCTGGGTGTTCCCAGCCAGAAATGATTCCCTTCTCATTTGTGCTTCTAAGATAACTATTTTCTCACCATTTAATTATTCTTCACTCAGTAAACATCTATTGAGCACCAAATATGTGCCAGGTTCACTTATCCATCCTCTCACTCTATATGCTATTTTTTTTCTTTTTTTTTTTGAGACAGAGTTTCTTTTTTGTTGCCCAGCCTTGAGTGCAATGGTGTAATCTTGGCCCACTGCAACTTCTGCCTCCCAGATTCAAGCGATTCTCTCGTCTCAGCCTCCCAAGTAGCTGGGACTACAGGCTCGTGCCACCATGCCTGGCTAATTTTTGTATTTTTAGTAGAGACAGGGTTTCACCATGTTGGCCAGGCTGGTCTCAAGCTCCTGACCTCAGGTGGTCCACCTACCTCGGCCTCCCAAAGTGCTGGGATTATAGCGTGAGCCACCACGCCTGGCCACTCCATATGCTACTATAAATCTTTGGTTCTTATATGAGGGCAGGAGATGAATCAATTAATATTTCTTTCTTTCTTTCCTTCCTTCCTTCCTTCCTTCCTTTCTCTCTCTCTCTTTCTTTCTTTCTTTCTCAGAGTCTCGCTCTGTTGCCCAGGCTGGAGTGCAGTGGCACGATCTTGGCTCACTGCAAGCTCTGCCTCCTGGGTTCATGCCATTCTCCTGCCTCAGCCTCCCGAGTAGCTGGGACTACAGGCACCCACCACCATGCCCGGCTAATTTTTTTTTGTATTTTTAGTAGAGATGGGGTTTCACTGTGTTAGCCAGGAGGGTCTCGATCTCCTGACCTCGTGATCTGCCTGCCTCGGCCTCCAAAAGAGCTGGGATTACAGGTATGAGCCACCGCGCCCGACCAAATCTTGTTTCTTTTTCTATCCACCCCCAGCCCCTCTTTCTAAGAACACTGCTTTTCATATGGTTGTGTGCAACAATGTGGTTGACTGAATTGTGTGTTGTTGAACATGGTCTTGGCAGTGTGAACTGCACACATGTTTTTTTCTGGATATGGGTAATGGTATTTATTTTGACCTATCAAGGCTATGTAAGGCACGACACCTACAGAAGTTTGGGAAGTGACTTCAGAATGAAGGGAACCTCCAGTAAGAACACAGAGTGCCACCCTCCAAATCCTTCCAGCGGCGCCTACAGTGGATGAGAAACACCTTCTCCAGAGTCCACCTCAGACGTGAAGATCTGAGTTGTTTGGTCACCAATCACGATGACTTTGCTACTGTCCTGCCTCCACTCTCCACTCACCTCATGCGAATTGTGTGTGGCTCTTCCTGCCAAGGTCAATGCTCTACCTGAACACACATTGGCTGATGTTTTTTTGTTTTTGTTTTTGTTTTGACAAAGACTTGCTCTGTTGCCCAGGCTGGAGGGCAGTGGCGCAATCTCGGCTCACTGTAATCTCTGCCTCCTGGGTTCAAGCGATTCTCCTGCCTCAGTCTCTGGAGTAGCTGGGACTACAGGCATGTACCACCACACCCAGCTAATTTTTGTATTTTTAGTAGAGAAGGGGTTTTGACTGTTGGCCAGGCTGGTCTCAAACTCCTGACGTCAGGTGATCCACCTCCGCTTGGTGTTCCAAAGTGCTGGGATTACAGGCATGAGTCACCGTGCCTGGCCATATTGTCTGATGCTCTGATTTGAGTCGTTGGAGTGTTCCCCACTGGACTCGTGTGCACGTGTGGAGCATGGGCGCAGCCCTCCACAAGTCTGTTCCGGGGATGGCTGAAATCCCCCCAGACTCTCTTGCCAGACATCTCCCGTGGATTACCTCTGCTTGTCTTTCTCTTGACCTTTTGCTTGTCATCAAAGGGTTTTCTGGCAAGGTGTTTGCTTTCTCAGTGACCAACTGAGAGCTGCTATTTGGTTTCCTGAGAACTAGATTAGGATTTTTCTAACTTTTAGAAAGGACTCCCAAGCCCATTTTTTCTGAAAGGCTAAACAGAAATCCCTCACTAACACTGATTTCAAATTCAGAACACAACAAATTCCCGAGCTCCACACCTTTCACAAGTTCTGTCTCACGTTTACAAGAGCAAGTTCTGTCTGTCTTTTTCCTTGGCCACTTGGATAGCACTTTCAGCCCTATCAGGGACTTGTCAAAGTGAAGAGAATGAAAGATTGAGTGAGAGACATAGTGTGAAACTACAACAAAAGCTGGGAGAAACGGAATGTTGCTGAAGGGAAGGTGGCTTTGTGCAAAATGTAATTGCTGTGGGAAACGGTTTTTACAAAGTCAAGATGAATTGGTGTGTTAGTACAGAGATTTTTTTTTCTTTTACAAATGATCAAGGAAAATGGATTTTTAAAATGTAAACATTCCCTTGTAGTATTTACAGCTTCTCTAATATAGGAGGACAAAGGTCTCAGAGCTTAAAGTAAAAAATGCAGGAACAGGGAGATAACAGCTCTTTTACAGTTTGATTGTAATCTAAATATAACAAGAAAATCACTCTATACCTAAGACATCGTGATGAATAAATATCTGGGTGAGGACATTATTGAGTCTTTTTTTCTTTTTCCTTACTTTTTCTTTCCTAAGGAAAGAAAGGCCTTTGGTGATGAAGATAAATAGTGGTTGAATGAAAAGCCAATGTTGGGCTTTGCTGATAGAGGGTTTTGGGGGAAATGATTTGTCAGGTCAGAGAAGCTAATAGATGAAATGTGAAACCTCAGAGATCACCCGGTTCAATCCTTCATTTTACACATAAGAGCACTGAATCCAGGCAGGTATGATTTGAGAAGGCGTGAAGCCTCATCTCACGACATTTCAGGACCCACCTCTGTCCTATATGACACATAAGAAATACACTTATTTTTCTACTAAACTGGTGTCCTAATTAAAACCTCCTATGGGCCGGGTGTGGTGGTTTATGCCTGTAATCCCAGCACTTTGGGAGGCTGAGGCTGGCAGATCACCTGAGGTCAGGAGTTCGAAACCAGCCTGGCCAACATGGCAAAACCCCGTCTCTACTAAAATACAAAAATTAGCCAGGCATGGTAGCGGGTGCCTGTAGTCCCAGCTACTCGGGAGCCTCAGGCAGAAGAATTGCTTGAACCCAGGAAGCAGAGGTTGCAGTGAGCCAAGATGGCACCACTGCACTCCAGTCTGGGTGACAAAGAGAGACTCTGTCTCAAAAAAAAAAAAAAAAGAAAAAAAAAATCCTCCTAGGGAAGAAATCCTTGAATTACTTCCATAATGACTTCTATTCTCTTTGAGACCAGCCTGACCAACATGGAGAAACCCCATCTCTATTAAAAATACAAAATTAGCTGGGCTTGGTGGCGCATGCCTGTAATCCCAGCTACTCTGGAGGCTGAGGCAGGAGAATTGCTTGAATCTGGGAGGTGGAGGTTGCAGTGAGCCGAGTTTGCGCCACTGCACTCCAGCCTGGGCAACAAGAGCAAAACTCCATCTCAAAATAAATAAATAAATAAATAAATAACAGATTTTCTATTTGAAAATCTGTTATTCAGGGAAGGTCATTATTGACCTGGGCATCTAGTTTCATGTTTAGTGAATTTTGGCTATGCTGGTTCTCACTCTTGTTGATCCTTGAGAGGTTTCTGTGCCTTTAGGTTTTGCTCCCAACCCCTAGTCCTTTGCCTTAGTCAGTTTCAGCTGATTTAACAGAGTTATCCCATACACTGGGTGGCTTATAAACTACAGAAATTTATTTCTCACAGTTCTGGCCACTGGAAAATCTGAGATCAAGGTGCCAGCAGATTCGGGGTCTGGGGAGGGCCTGCTTTCTGGCCCACATCTGGCCTTCGTCTCACTGGATCCTCACACGGTAGGAAGTACTTTCTGGGCCCCTTTTCTTTTCTTTTTTTGTTGAGAGGGAGTCTTGCTCTGTCACCCAGGCTGGAGTGCAGTGGCACGGCCTGGGCTCATTGCAACCTCTGCTTCCTGGTTTCAAGAGATTCTCCTGCTGTAGCTGGGATTACAGGCGCCCGCCGCCAAGCCTGGCTGATTTTTTTGTGTTTTAGTAGAGACCGAGTTTCACCGTTTTGCCCAGGTTGGTCTCGAACTCCTGAGCTCAGGCAATCCACCCCCCTTGGCCTCCCAAAGTGCTACGATTACAGGCGTGAGCCACCGCTCCCAGTCACTGGGCCCCTTTTCTAAGGGCACTGATCCCATTCATGACCAAATCTCCTCCGAAAGGCCCCACTTCCTAATACCATCACATTGGGGATTAGGATTTCAACATACAAACTTTGGGGAGACACAAGCATTCAGTTCATTGCATTGCCCCAAGGTCTCACCGCCTCCATAGGAAAGCAATTGGCAAGCGGTTGTGTGGGGCAGTGCTGCGGAGTGGCGGGTTTTCTCTGTGCGCAAGGCACAGGTCTACGAGCTCAGGCAGACTTCTCCCTGCGCCAGTTGGCTCTGTGGCTGCTGACAAGCTCTGTCCACTGGCGCCAGCTCCGGCCTCAGCGGTTGTTAACACTGTTGGGGTGTCCTTTACGAGAAGCGTGAGCTACCGCAGGCCCAGGAGGCCCAGTGGTGAATCAGCCGCGTTCTCCTTCCAGGGAGGGGATGCCCAGCCACGCTCCCTGCTCCCTGCACTGACTGAATGCACCAATTCTTTCCTAGCTGCTCATCTGTCAGCCCCCCAACCCACAGAGCTCTTGAAGGCAGTGATTGGGTCTTATTTATTTGTTTGTTTTTATTTTGTTGTTATTGTTGGTTTTGGGCTTTTTTTTTTTTTTTTGAGACAGAGTTTTACTCTGTCGCCCAGGCTGGAATGCAGTGGCTCAATCTGGGCTCACTGTAACCTCCGCCTCCCCGGTTCAAGCGATTCTCTTGCCTCGGCCTCCCGAGTAGCTGGGATTACCGGCGCATGCCACCAAGCCCGGCTAATTTTTGTATTTTTAGTAGAGATGGGGTTTTGCCATTTTGGCCAGGCTGGTCTCGAACTCCTGACCTCAGGTGATCTGCCAGCCTCGGCCTCCCAAAGTGCTGGGATTACAGGCATAAACCACCACACCCGGCCCATAGGAGGTTTTAATTAGGACACCAGTTTGGTAGAAAATTTTGTAGTTTTAGTAGAGATGGGGTTTCACCATGTTGGCCAGCCTGGTCTCGAATTCCTGACTTGAAGTTATCTGCCTGCCTAGGCCTCCCAAAGTGCTGGGATTACAGGTGTGAACCAGTGTGCCCAGCCTGTGTCTGATCTATTTCTGCATCCCTGTATTTAACCAAGGGTGAGTGTTTAAGAGATGTTTGTTGCATGAAGTGATGCTCAGTGGCCATTTGCATCTGTAAAAAAACAAAACCAAACCAAAACAAAACATTTGCCTTTCTTTCTTTTTTTAAGATGGAGTTTTACTCCTGTTGCCTAGGCCGGAGTGCAGTGGCTTGATCTCAGCTCATTTCAACCCTGCCTCCCGGGTTCAAGTGATTCTCCTGCCTCAGCCTCAGCTGGGATTACAGGAGCCCACCACTATGCCTGGCTAAATTTTTGTATTTTTAGTAGAAACGAGGTTTCACCATGTTGGCCAGGCTGGTCTTGAACTCCTGACCTCAGGTGATCCATCCACCTCAGCCTCCCAAAGTGCTGGGATTACAGGCGTGAGCCACCGTGCCCAGTCAACACTTGCCTTTCACATCAATCATTTTTAATGAAGCAGTCATTGAGCCCATCCTATGGGTGGATGCCAGAGTAGTACTAGACATGCAGTCCCCACTCTCAAGGAACTTCCAGTTAACTAATATGACAAATAGAATTGGATAACTTAATCAAAGTGTGCTGACCAGTGGTGGCCTCATGATGGGGACTAGACCTTCATCTTCATCAGAGGCACATGGGGAGAAAACCAATGCATGAAAGTCATGTTGGATGTTGTGGCCATTGATAAAGTACAGTTAGCATTAGGTACAGTGCAGGTGAAAAGTAATGGTTGGTCTAGCCATTCAGTGCCTAATTGTGTTATATCCTTTGTGTATCTCAAAGCATTTTTTGTACAGGGGAGAAAAAGACTCAGAGCTTTCAAATCAAAGAACTTGGCATCTCAGACACTTTCCCAATATCTCTCCTTGGTTACGAAGACAACTTCTTGTCTCCTGAGTCCTTCTCTGTTAACAATCTTCAAGAAATTGTCTAAACGAGTTGCCCAGGATGTGGGTGTGATGGCTGGGGGGTACGTGAGTTTATGTCCTCCCGAATAGACTGCCCTTGACAAGAGATGCATTGTGTGACACCAGCAGCTAAACTTGTAAAACGTGTTCGAAGCTCAAAATGTATCATGTTTTACCTGAGAAAATAAGCGATGGTATGAAATGTGTTGGAGAATGCACCCTGCTGCCTCTGCAAAATAGTAGAGTGGAGAGCGAATTCTGTCCATGCCTTGCCAGCTTTCAGGAGGGAGATGCAGGCAGGGGGTTCTTTGTTTGCTCAGCACCTCACGCCAGACCATGCCCGCGACAGCCCAAAACGTGACTGTGAATAGCAAGTCTATCACAAGGGTTCTCAAATACGAAAGTCGAGTTGGAACAAAGAGCAGGCACCAGCCAGTCTTCCTCTGTTAAAGATTATCCAACGCGTCACCTGGGTGCCAACATTCCCATAAATCCCAGCAGCTATAAGCAGCTCTGTCTCACCTAGTATAAATGAACGGCTTTGAAACCCTGCCGGGGACCTTGTGGCATTCCATGAAACGACCTCATCACAGGGGAATGAACTTTATCTTGAAGCCTGTAAGTGTGTTTGCTTGAAAGATGATTTACCACGCTCAACAATGACCAAATTTCCTAAATTAAACCTGATCCTCGTGTTATAACTCTGAATTTCACAATCTCATCGAGAGGAATAGATCAGCTAGGGAAGTGTAAATCTCTCTGGGATGGCCTTTCAGTGAATCGGAAGGCTGATTCACAGTTGGGCAGAAGCAAAGACAGGAGGGTTTCACACTGGGGACAAGCAGAAAGCAGTGCCTGTCAGAGTGGCAAGTTGAGGGAAGCTCCCTCCCAAACTCTGCTCTATCTTCCTCCCTCTAGGTCCTAATTTTTTGTCTGTTTTTCTTTTAGGAAGTGAGGCTTTCAAGGGTTCATGATTTGTGATAGAGAACATTAGCACCCCTTTCTCCCTTTTTTTTTTTTTTCTCACTCTGTTGCCCAGGCTGGAGTGTAGTGGCACGATCTCGGCTCACTGCAACCTCTGCCTCCCAGGTTCAAGCAATTCTCCTGCCTCAGCCTCCCAAATAGCTGGGACTACAGGTATGCACCACCACACCCAGCTGATTTTTGTATTTTTAGTAGAGATGGGGTTTCATCATGTTGGCCAAGCTGGTCTTGAACTCCTGACCTCATGATCCACCTGCCTCGGCCTCCCAAAGTGCTGGGATTACAGATGTGAGCCACCACGCCCAGCCCTGCTTCTCCCTTTTCTAGGCCAGTAGGAGAAGCCACTCACTGTGGGCAGCAACTGCACGGACCTCTTAGAGTGGCCAGAGCTCTCCTCAGCTCCGTCTTCCTTACTCTCTTTGCTCAGTCCTCAATGGCTTCCAAACATACAGCCTGGTTCTGAGAGGAGAATGGCCCACATCCCTTGCTGAGATTTCTTCCCTTTGCTCTAATTTCTCCAGGGCACTTACAATCCTGTTAAAGGATAGGGGCTAATCCATGGAAACCATTCGGGAACACGTAGAAGACGACAGAGTTCAAAAGAGGTCAGGAGGCAGGGTGCTAACATATTCTGAAAGACTGTACAGAAGGTAATCTTTGAGACTCCAGCAGTGCGTATGGTTTGGACAGGCAAAGAGAAGGCATTTTAGATGAGGGCCATGTCATGCCGTAGATAGATGGCAGGTACATGCTAGTTTTCTAGATCTTGATCTTTTGTGCTGTTTTGTTGAAACTTGTGCCAGAGCTGGGTGGTTTAAAAGTAAGGGTTGGGCACGGTGGCTCACTCCCATAATTCCAGCACTTTGGGAGGCCGAGGCCGGCAGATTGCTTGAGTCCAGGAGTTTGAAACCAGCCTAGCCAACATAGTGGAACTCTGTCTTTACTAAAAATACAAAAAATTAGCCGGATCTGGTGGTGCATGCCTATAATCCCAGCTACTCGAGAGGCTGAGGGAGGAGAATCGCTTGAACCTGGGAGGTGGAGGTTGCAGTGAGCCAAGATTGCACCACTGCACTCCAGCCTGGGTAACAGAGGGAGACTCTGTCTCAAAAAAATTTATATTTATATAATAAAATAAAAGGCCAGGTGCAGTGGCTCACGACTGTAATCCCAACACTATGGAGGCGGGTGGATCACTTGAGGTTGGGAGTTTGAGACCAGCCTGACCATTGTGGAGAAACCCCATCTCTACTAAAAATACAAAATTAACTGGGCGTGGTGGCGCATGCCTGTAATCCCAGCTACTCTGGAGGCTGAGGCAGGAGAATCTGTTGAATCCGGGAGGTGGAGGTTGCAGTGAGCTGAGATCGTGTCACTGCACTCCAGCCTGGGCAACAAGAGCAAAACTCCATCTCTAAATAAATAAATAAATAAAAATAAAAGTAGAATCAGGCCAGGTGTGATGGCTCATGCCTGTAATCCCAACACTTTGGGAGGCCAAGGTGGGAGGATTGCTTGAGGCTGGGAGTTTGAGACCAGCCTGAGCAACACAGGGGCACCTCATCTCTACAAAATCAGCTGGGCATGGTGGTGCGCACCTGCTGTCCCAGCTACTCAGGAGGCTTAGGCAGGAAGATCACTTGAGCCCAGGAGTTCGAGGCTGCAGTGAGCTATGATTATGCCACTGCACTCCAGCCTGGGCAACACAGCTGGACCCTGCCTCAAAAAATAAAAGCGAAGAAGAAGAAGAAGAAGAAGAAGAAAAGTAGAATCAAAGCCCTGTGCTTCTGGAATTGGGCAGTCGGTCTCAGGGAGAAGCTGGATCTGAGGACCACAGAGGTGTCTTCCAGCTCTAGAACCTTCAACATGCATAGCCATGAGTGTGAGTGGACCCTGGGTGCCCTATGAACATTCTACTGACCTGAGGTCACTTACCTTTCTTAGCTGGTGAGGCTGTTTGTTACAGAGGACAGCAAGGATTTCAGAGTTAGACACAGCTGGGAGGAAATTCTGACTCTACTCTTACAAGCTTGTGCTATCTTGGATACGTGACCAACTTAAACGCTTTGCAAGATCAGAATAATGATGCCCTTTTTCCAGAGTTAATTTGCGGGAAAATATGAGGTAATATATAAAATTCCAGGGGCTCCAAAAATGCTGGTTTCCTTTTTTCTTCCCATTTCACTCTTCTGGAGGGATTTTTTTCCTTCTCTAAACCTTTACTCCGCCTAGCTGGAACTTCCTTTCTCACTTCCCCCCAACCCACCCCAAATTGTCCCTGGTCTCCGTCTGAAGGACCCAAGTGTGTGTACGGAAAGATTAAGCTGCCCTTTTTATAAAGGAGAAATGTATTCAAAATGGGGCACATCAAAAGTAAATGTAGGTGACAAATGTTTATATTTGGAAAGTGTTTCTGCTTTGATCCTGGTTTCTATTTTTTTGAGAGTTTGACAAATGTGCCCTCTGGGCCTTGGCGTCAAACATCTTCAGTCAGCAGAGCACTTTACTTGACGGGAAACTCATTTGATCCTGCACTTGCTGCTCCCCGCAATCTGGGAGATTCGAAGTCACAAAATAGAACTCCCCTTGTCTTCCTGTCATGCAACCCAGAGCCAGTGTGGCTGGGCCAGGCATAGGCCATGCCTGCTTCTCTGAAGTCTTGCTCTTGGGACTGCAAAGCCAGAGACCGATGGAGGCCATCCCTGGCTCCTTTCTCTGAAGTATATTTGGCCATCACGAGTGGTTCCCTGACATCCTCTGCCTCCCTGCCTCCTGCATGAGCTCACATTGAGCTTTTTCTGAACAGCCTCTGACCCAGCCACTTTGGAAGATGCCGAAGGTGATTTCCCAAGGGGAACTTCAGGGGTGGTTGCGTGGCATTGAATGCTGAGGAAAGTCTCCATACAGTCAGCTACTGAACTGATTTTTCCAGGGTTTCTTGCCAAGTCTTGCCCAATCCTTGCAGGCAGGTTATAAAGAGGCTCCATGTGTGCGGTGGCTCAGTGTGACAAGGGTGTGCCACAGCCTTGTGTTGTTTTCAACACTCCAGTCAGGAGGATGTGTGGCCAGCTGCACTGCTGATTTTCACTGGGAGGTCTCCTTGTTCACAAAGTGGTTTCTTTCAGTCCAGACTGATTTCTTCCTACTTTCGGACCTGTGAACTGAAAACAGGAAAGAAGGCTACTGGGATAGTATCCACTATTTCTGCCAGGGTCACTGTCCAACCAAGTAAAACAGGACCCACTCTGAGTATTTCCAACAGAGGGACTGCCATGACAGGAACTGGTTATGTGGGTGAAGGAACGGCTGAGAAGCCAAATGGGACAGTGAGACAACAGAGAGTTTGGCTGCCGTAGGAAGCCACTGCCACACAGGCTGGAGGGACAGAGGAGGATGTTGTACTACTTAGGTGTAGGCACTGGGGTCACCTAGCAGAGACTGGGACTGCCGTGGGTCCATCTCTCAGGAGCTTGAGCCCTGGACAAGATGCATCCTCTACAGCGGGGATGGAGAAGGGAGAAAAGTCCCTCCTTCTCCTCCCTATCTCCCACCATTGGGCATTGCTAAATCTGGACAGAAGCCATTGATACAAGTCCTGGGAAACAGCCTGCAGGGGCGGCCACTCACTCCCCAAACAGCAAGGAACGGTGAGGAGGTTTTTTGGTCCCCCTGGTGCTTAGAAGCCTGCTCTGGGACTTCTTCCTTCTCTGAAAACCAGAAAGCAGTAGTAGGAGGGGAGAAGGCTGGGATTCTGCAAAGAAAATGGCGTAAATGGCCTGTGCGCAGCACAGTCAGAGCTACCCTCCTGTGTGGGGGTGCCTGGCAGGCCCCGCTGTTCTCACAGCACTGCTCATCCATAAATGACTCTGCGGCTCTCTCACCAATAGCTGTGGCCGACTGCTCCTTTCTCTGAAATGCTGGCATAAGCAGGTGGCATTTCCAAGAATGCTCTGGGCTGGGATTAGCAGGCTATGAATTCCCTCAGGGGTCGTGGAGAAATGTGCCTCTTACATTCCTCAATAACTAAGAGCCTCCCTTGTTTGGCTCCGTATGGTATATGCTGGGTTGTGGTGATGCTGTGGGTATGAGAACATGGCTGATTCTGGAAATCTCCAGCTTAGTCCACAACTCTTACATGATTGTTCTTATGCGGCTTTACAGACACTGCCTTCTTATCTCTATGCATCTTATGAGAATATATTTTTTGAAAATTGGAGGTTGCTAAGCAACTCTCTGGAAATCTGGGCCTGCAGATTTTATGCTTCTGGGTCACCTTGGGAAAGATGTGCCGCTGCTGTGGGCCTCGGTTCTCTCTGACAGACGGAAGAGTTACAGAAGCTTTCCTTTCTTCACGTGAAAAACAGGTTGTGGCAATGTAAAATGAGACCAGAGATTTCAAAATATTTTGTAAATTGCTCATGCTTTTTAAAAAAATTTGAGATGGGGTCTCACTATGTTGCCCAGGCTGGTCTTCAATTCCTGGATTCAAGCAATCCTCCCACCTCAGCCTCTCAAAGTGCTGGTTAAATGCCAATGAAAAAATTAATGAATGAACGCATAAAATATCTGCCCTCAGGAAATAGTCCAGTGGGGGCAGCAGATATGTAGATAGATAAAAGCAGAATAAGGCTCCAGGTCTCATCCCATCTCCTAATCCTCATGCCGGGCTAGGCCCTTGACACACGTGCTAGGTCCATATGGCATCTGATTGAATGGGTGCCTTAATGATTCCCATTCTTTCTTGCAAGCAGCTTTGCAACCACTCTTCTATTAATCTTGTGATGGCCTTGAATTGTGGGTAAGCAGACAGAAGGTAGGTTTTTGTGTGAAGAGACAGAGACCTTACTAAGCTAAATGGATTGCCCAATTCACAGCAAATTGAGAGGGAGCCAGGCTGCAGGCTCAGTCTCCTCACCTTGACCAGAGCCATTGTCTTTGGTTAAATAACCAAAGTAACAAATGTTGGCTATAAACTCTCCTAATATATTTGGTTAATTATGTAAGTTGCCAACTAAGAGTAGCATCAAAACTATTTGACACTTTACCGTTAACCTCTCTTAAGAACTCATTTTTGGAAATAAGATGTTAAAACCCTCAGTGGCTAGAGAGAAGAAAAACTAGCTGATATGCAATCTGTGCTTAGGTATTAAAGCTTCTCTTAGTACCTGCCCCCTCTCCACTTTTCTTTTTTTGATGAACAACACTTAAATACCGGTAGCAATATGTCTAGGATTACTAAGTCAATTTTCTATGATAAAAGAAGCATTTAAAAAAAAAAAAACCTGGAAATAGTTTGAGCGAATAGAAGTGTTAGCTTCATGAAGAAAGAGGTCAGTGGTAGTTCTAGGTCTCTAGTAGGGGAACTGGTACATCCTTGTTGTAAGGAAAAGCAAAAGGAGAATCAAGTTGTGGCTGTGCAGCCAAAAGGCCAGAGCTTATAAAAAAAGCAGAGTAAGCAGAATAAACCAGTTGTCCTAGGTCTTAGAAAAGTGTGCTGGTGGCAAGAGAGAGAGAAAAGAAAAGAATACAAATCTACTGTCTCTGTAATTTTTTTTTTTGAGACGGAGTCTCGCTCTGTTGCCCAGGCTGGAGTGCAGTGGCGCGATCTCGGCTCACTGCAACCTCCGTCTCCTGGGTTCAAGCGATTCTCCTTTCTCAGCCTCCTGAGTAGCTGGAATTATATGCATGCACCACCACACCCAGCTAATTTTTGTATCTTTAGTAGAGATGGGGTTTCATCGTGTTGGTCAGGCTGGTCTTAACATTTTTTTTTAAAAGGCTGTGCACAGCGACTCATGCCTGTAATCCCAGCACTTTGAGAGGCTGAGGCAGGAGGATCACTTGAGGCCAGGAGTCTGAGAACATCCTGGGCAACATAGTGAGATCCCATCTATATAAGTAATACTACTAATATATAAATTATGTATAATATCATATATAACATATAACATGTAATATAAGATATGATATTTATCTTATATAATATATGTTATATATGAACTTGCCAACCAGGTTGTGTGTGTTTGTGCACTGGCATGTGGATGGGGGGCTAGACAGTGCTGTGGGGAAATGGGAAGCCTCTTTAGGCTGAGTCATTCTTGGTTCAGGGGACTTCATATAATGAGGTCATCATCACTGTACTTTCTGAGATTCTCATACAGGCTGGAGAAGGTTTCAAGGGATGAGATCAGGAGTATGACAGCTTTGATGGGCATGACTCTATACAACCATATTATCATATGTTATATTTTAATATTATATAAGATATATATTATGCTATATTATATGTCTTATAATATATAAACATATTATGTTAATATTGTATATTATTATATTATATATGGAAATTTTTTTGTTTGTTTCATAGTAGAAAAGTAAGTGGCAATAGAAAGACCCATACATGTGAATGACTCAGAATTTTGGACAATAATAAGGAAGCATCCCCATGTCTGGTAGACAATGGATAACCAGTTGCCTAGAACAGCTGAGTTGTTCATTTGCTCACCAGCAGTAGCAGGCTGTTCTACCTCATCCTGGAAATGATTCCAAGGGGAATCAGCAGCCTTGTGGCTGTGGGGACCTCATCACTGATTGCCTTTTTATTATCAGGTAACATTATGGCCCCCATTTTACAATTGGTTCTGGTTCTCAGATCTAATAGCTGTGCTTTTGGTGAAAAAAAAAAAAAAAAAAAAAAGTTTAACATCTTTTTTTGTGGGAGGGGCTGCGAAATGAACTTTCAAAATGGGGATTGTAATACAGAAAGGCTGAGAAGCTTTGCTCTGTGGTTTTGAAGGTAAACCTTTCACTTCTGCCCTTAAGTCTGCTCTTTTTCTTTTCTCTCAGAAGTTCTGCTGCCTGAGAACTAGTCAGATGGGTCAATACCCAACACTCGAGCATAAGAGACACAGGTTTGCAAAGAGGATTCTTCATGGTGGTCAAAGGAGAGGAGGCTTGATATTTTCTCTACTTTATCAACTTGAGCTGTGTCTGGAATGGATGTGAACACTTTTCTCAGTGGGGTTGGGCTGGGGGAAAACTAACTCTTCCCCATGCTTCAGCCCCAGGAATGCTAGCAGGGAAAGACTAAGGACAACATGGTTCCCATGAAACGAAGCTCAGCTCTAAGCTGGTATTTTACAACTAAAACCTATTTCCATTCTAACTTTGTATCTCTTCTCAAAAGTCCTAAGGGCTGTTGATGCCTCTTTGTGTGTTTGTGCGTTGAAACGTGGATGGGGGGCTAGCTGGTGCTGGGGTGGGGAACAGGAAGCCTCTTTAGGCTGGTCATTCTTGGTTCAGGGGACTTCGTATAATGAGGTCACCATCACTCTACTTTCTGAGATTCTCATACAGGCTGGAGAAGGCTTCAAGGGATGAGGCTTCCTTTTCAATCAAGAGTATGACAGCTTTGATGGGCATGACTCTCTACAACCTTCCTTTGACGCACTTGAGCTTTTGTAATAATCCCTTTAGACCAAACCACCAGCAATGTGGTAGACTGACTTATACACAGGTCGACACCACTGATTTTTATCCTGGACAGCTTATGATGGAATCTTATGTTCCAGAATTAAAACTTAAAAATGAAAGTTCATCACATTCTTCCAACCTACTGAGGAAAACTGGCTTCTTTTCTGGAGTTATTTTAAAATTTTCTTTGATCTTATTTTGTGTCTGGAGATATGAAGTATTGTGTGTGAAATTCAGTTCTTCACCCCTTCGCACCCCCCCACCACCCACAAGACGGAGTCTCGCTCTGTCACCCAGGCTGGAGTGCAGTGGCATGATCTTGACTCACTGCAACCTCTGCCTCCTGGATTCAAGCAATTCTCCTGTCTCAGCCTCCCGAGTAGCTGGGATTACAGGTGTGCATCACCATGCCTGGCTAATTTTTGTATTTTTAGTAGAGATGAGGTTTCACCATGTTGGCCAGGCTGGTCTTGAACTCCTGGGCTCAAGTGATCCACCCACCTTGGCCTCCCAAAGTGCTGGGATTACAGGCTTGAGCCACCAGACTCGGTCTGAAATTCAGTTCCAATGAAAGATGCTATCCAGTTAAAAAAGGGGAAGATAATGTTAGAAATCCTCTCACTTGTATAGTTATTTTTGGCGAAGTCTTTTTGAACTTTCTAGCCTTCCAAAAAACCAACACCACAAGAAGAAAACACCTAGGAACCTCTTGTTTCTTGACATTTAAGCCCGTTGTCTCTTTGGTGGTAATTTGTGTTGAAATTTAATACTGTGATTTGGATTCCTGGCTTTTCTGTGAGTTTCATGCATACCAGGAATGGGGCTATGGAAACCCATGTGCTGAAACACAATTGTAGACAAGTTGGGTTGGAGAAGCTCTGGAGCAGAAAGTCCTGGTTAAAAAAAGCAAACAACAAAAAATCCTAGAGATTTAAATTCTCTTTTTTATCATGGAATGGTGTGGGTGTATGGGTGGGAAAAAGGTATAATAGTGGGGAATGGGTGGGTATCTAATGAGTAAGTTTAATTTGACCTTTGGGAATTTATTAACTTGTTATTGGGTTGAAGTTCTAAACTGAGATCTAAGAGTCTTCTTCAATAATATGCATGATTTGGGGGCGGGTGAGGTGGGAGCTGCATTAGTCATCCGATTCAGTTATCAAGAAAGCTCAGAATTGGGCAGGGAACAGAATGGGGCTCTGTATGTAAGTGTCTTCTGCTATCTGTCCGCCTGACATTTGGACTTTCTATTGTTCTCCTTGTGAGATTACACCTTCTTGCCCACCCCAGATCACTTTTAAGTTTCTCTGTTCTCAAATTCCTCTGGAAATGAGGTTCCCGGAGGGACAGGCAGGCAGCGACGATGTCTGGATAGCTTGCCTCCATGTTCTCCACACCAGAAGGTGGTGGAGATAAGAGCGGTGGCCACCCACCCAGCCCTGCCTTGTGGAGCCGGCCAGACTTTGTTGGCTGAGGGGACAGCTGGCCAGTGTCTGACAAGAACAATAAGGAAGAGGTAGATCAATTGGGTCGTGCAAGCTCTGACCTGAACTCTTTACTGATTGCTCAACTCTTCCCTTTCTTCCACTCCAAGGGATAAAAAGTTTAGGCTTTTCATCACAATATTCCCCTCCAGTGGGTCTCTACCCCCAGATCCCCTTTATACAGCTGTGGAGTCTCCATGAAGACCCAGAGAGATGTTCCCTCTGGTTTCCAAGTTTATGACTTTTCTAGGGACTGCCTCCCTTGTAGAGACTGACTGCCTCCCTTGTTGACAAGTCTAATACCCATGCTGGGTGGAGGTGAGGGGCAAAGATAACAGGGCCAGAGAGAATCCCCCAGAGCCCTTGGAAACAGCAGCTCGCAGCTCAGTGAAGGAGGGAGTTGTTAGCAAAAGCAAGGCCTTGTGAAGGCTCTGGGGATAGTTGCTAGATGAAAGGTGCAATGTTCAAAAGGGATTTCATCCTTAAGCAAAAAGCATTTAGCAGCCATCTGACTGATCATTTGGAGGAGGGGGAGATATTATGCCAATTAAGTCAAGACAATAGCATCTTGTTCCCCTTGCAGTGAGCCCTGATAAAATTGCCTGTCCAGGGGAAGGAAAGTATTTCATTATTTCACCTTTGAAAAAGGATAATCCTTTCTGTATTTCCTCTCTGGGGGAGGGCGTCCTTTGTTCTTTTGCCTCTGACCCAAAGCTACTTCTCACATTCAGTTTCGGGGGAAAGAACTTGGAATTTTTTTCAAGTGCGTGATTAAATGACTGAGCTATTAGACAAGGGAGGACCAATCTCAGGGATTCTGTAATTAATAAAACCAGGAGTGATACCATGGGGACCTCACAGGATCCTCATTCCAGGCTGGGATTGTGAACACACTGGAAGTTCCCTCCTGTCCCTGAGGGATTCCTGGGTGGACCCCTCAGCACTGACTCTTTTTTTTTTTTTTTTGAGACAGAACCTCGTTCTCTCACCCAGGCTGGAGCGCAATGGCACAATCTTGGCTCACTGCAACTTCCACCCCCACCGCGGGTTCAAGCGATTCTCCTGCCTTGGCCTCCCAGTTAGGTGGGATTACAAGTGTGCACCACCACCACACCCGGCTTATTTTTGTGTTTTTTGTAGAGATGGTGTTTTACCATGTTGGCCAGGCTGGTCTCGAACTCCTGACCTCAGGTGATCTGCCTGCCTCAGCCTCCCAAAGTGCTGGAATTACAGGTGTGAAACACCGCGCCCGGCCTCAGCACTGACTCTTGCTCAGCACTGACTCATGGGCAGACATGAAACTCTGGAGAAGACCTTTTAGATTCAGGAGGCCACCAGCTACCACTCTGATGCCCTTACTGCAGGATAGAAAGTAGTCAGGGAAGTCATTGCATTCCAGAATCACTAAACTTGGAAACTGGGAAGGATCTCAAAGCTCATCAAGCCCAGTGTCTCCATTTTACAGCTGAGGAAGCTGAGGCTGGAGCCGCCTGACTTTCCCGAGGTGGAACCACGAGTCAGCTGAATGAGTCTAATACGCCTGGCAGCACACCAAGGTACATTCCCCATATGTGGCAGGCTCCACTGGCCAGGCACTGTGGCTCACGCCTGTAATCCCGATACTTTGGGAGGCTGAGGTGGGAAGATCTCTTGAGCCCAGGAGTTTGATACCCACTTGGACAACATAGTGAGACCCCTTCTCAGAAGAAACAAAAGTGTTATAGGGCCCAGGAATGTTAGAAAACAAAAGGGAAAGAAGCCGGGCGCAGTGGGTCATGCCTGTAATCCCAGCATTTTGGGAGGCCAAAGTGGGTGGGTCGCTTGAGATCAGGAGTTCGAGACCAGCCTGGGCAACATGGTGAAACCCTGTCTCTACTAAAAATCCTAAAATTAGCTGGGTGTGGTGGTGCGTGCCTACAATCCCAGCTACTTGGGAGGCTGAGGCAGGAGAATTGCTTGAACCTGGGAGGTGGAGGTTGCAGTGAGCCAAGATTGTGCCACTGCACTCCAGCCTGGGTGACAGAGAGAGATTCTGTCTCAAAAAAGTAAATCAATAAAAGGGAGAGTTAGAAACCCTGCCTCACATAGTTCCCCAAGTCATTGTGTCCTTAGCCTGGTCAGGAAGTTCCAAGCATCCTTTCACCAGTCTTCAAAGTTGTTTTAATCATGAACCATCTTTCACTGAGGAATGAAAACCTTCCTTGTACTAGTGAAGAATGCCTATTTTACTATCCTCCTCCTCTGGGGTGATCTTTTCTTTCAGGTAAAATTCAAGGACCTCACCTTTTCTTAGAAGGGTCAGTGATGAAGAGTGTCTTTTCCCGACTTTGGTTATCCCCTTGCTATGATCTGACTTCCGAAGGAGTGGTCGAATCAGGCTTCAGGATTGTCTGCTGGCCACCAGTTCTTCTCTCATCATTCTGGGCACTGGGGGGCAGGTGACCCAAAAGGAAAAATGGAAGCTGGTTCTCATCCCACTGTAGAGGGAACATTTTCTGGGAACAGACTGGGTGTATTTTGCCCACTATTGATATTTTAATGGGAGCAACAGCTTTCCTGAGGACCTGACCATAGGCATCAGTGTCAACTATCACTGTGGTGTGAGTGTCCAGAAAGGTTAGTTTTTGTTTGTTTGTTTGTTTGTTTGTTTTGAGATGGAGTCGCACTCTGTTGCCCAGGCTGGAGTACAGTGGTGCAATCACAGCTCACTGTAGCTTTGAACTCCTGGACTCAAGTGATCCTCCCACCTCAACTTCCCAAGTAGCTGGGACTACAGGCATGTGCCACCATACTCAGCTAATTTTTGTATTTTTTGCAGAGACAAGGTCACTCAATGTAGCCCAGGCTGGTCTCAAGCTCCTGGGCTCAAGTGATCCTCCTACTTCGGACTCCTAAAGTGCTAGAAGTATAGACATGAGCCACCGTGCCTAGCCAAGGTTGATTTTTGAATATGCAATTGATTGGGAGGCTTAATAATACTATTAAGGGTGCAGCGTGTGCGTGCGTGTGTGTGTGTTTAGTGGAGAGTAGAGAGGAGGATACTGGCCTGGCCCTAGACTAAGTCTTTTGGGAAGGACATTTATTGGAAATGTTAGTGGGATGCATGTGGAGCTTATAGAATTACCTGTCTAATAGCGGAAGTTCTTTGAGCTGGCAAGCCTCAGAAATCAAGTCCCTAGGGCTGCCCCACTCAGCCCTCAGTACTTTAGTCACAGCATGCTTGCTGCCCACGATTTGGAGAATATTTTGAGCCCTCCTAGAGTATTGATCTACTTCTCATGATTCTGTCTGGCAGTGCACACTTATGCATTTCCTTGTCCCGGGGTCCTTCTCCTCTGTTTCTGAGATGAAAGGGGGACAGGGGTTGTTACGCCATGAAGACTTCTCCATCTTTTATTCTTTACAGTTCTCTCTCATCAAAAAATGACAAAATATCGAGATCCAAATTTTACTTTTATTTGGAGTTAAAATAATTTTGATACTTTTGATATTAAGAGGATAGTAAAGAATAAAAGATGGAGAAGTCTTCTTCCTCCGAATTCCCAGATCCCCTTTTACCTCAGAAGCAGAGCAGAGGGACCCCAAGACAGGGAAATGGGTGAGTATGCACTGGCACTGCCAGGCAGAATCACAGAGCTGGAGGGAACACGTGCGTGACTGTCCATTCATCAACCTAGCCTTGACCTCTTCATTCCTCAAACTTCTCCAGAAAGGGAAACAGCAGTAGTGGGAAGGGCTGAGGGGAGGTCAAGGGGCAGTTAGGGAAGGGGTTATGAGGGCTATTTCTTGGACACTCATAGCACAGGCAGTGGCAAGAGCACCAAATCACTCTGAAGTATGGATCGAGCCGTTACCATTCATTAGAGGCCTGTGTGAGGATCCAAATAGCCTAACTGGAGTTGATTGACTCTCCTGACAGATATAACAACTCCAATTTTCTTTCTTTTCATTCTTTCTTGAGAGTCGGGGTCTCATTCTGTCACCCAGGCTGGAATGCAGTGGCGTGATCATAGCTCATTGCAGCCTCAAATTCCTGGGCTCAAGCAATCCTCCCACCTCAGCCTCCTGAGTAGCTGGGACTACAGGCACATGCCACCATGCCTGGCTAATTTGTTTTATTTTTTACAGAGATGAGAATCTGTCTGTGTTGCCCAGCCTGGTCTCTAACTCCTGACTTCTAGCAATCCTCCTGCCTCAACCTGCCAAAGTGCTGGGATTACAGGCATGAGCCACAGTGCCCAGCCCCACTCCCATTTTCTGAATCTTTCAGAATTTCAAATTGCCTTAAACTGCCCAAAAAAGCTGCTGTAAAACCTCGATGTGTCACTGCTGCGCAAAACCACCCAAACCATCTTCAGCCCTCTGCCCTCTGGCATGTGACTGGCCTGCATTTCAGGAGGTGAAAGATCAGACCTTTGTTATTTGTTAAAGCACTCAGCAACCAGAACTAAACATGCACGCCGATGTTGATTTGAGAACTAAAGGATATCTTTCAAGTCCAATAAATGTGATAAAAATAAACAACATCCTTTCATAAATTTAATGGAGCATGGCTCTGTGTTTATCTTGTGTCATGTACTTGAGATTACCCCATTGGGGGAAGAAAACACTTGATGAATGCAGGGAGTCTATTTTGTAATCTGCAGTGGTTGGAAAATATTTTCCTGCTTCCTACCATGCCCTTTTTTGGCTTCTCTAAGGAAGTTATTAATGGTGCACTTTACAGTATTAGAATGCAGCAGCTTCTAATGAAAAATCCAAAACATTCCTAGGTTGCAGCCACCCTCCTATATGGTAGCTGCTTATAAAAGGATTCCATGTTCTTTTTTCTTCTACCCAGTGGCTGAAAAGTTTTTACTTGGGGTATTATGATATCTGAGAATAACAACAACAGTAGTAATAACAAAAACAGTAATACTAACCAATACGTCTAACACATATCGAAGTGCTAGACAAAGCACTTTTTAAAACTTTTTTTTTTAAGAGTCTCACTCTGGAGTGCAGTGGCATCATCTCGGCTCACTGCAACCTCTGCCTCCTGGATTCAAGCAATTCTCCTGCCTCAGCCTCCTGAGTAGCTGGGATTACAGGCGTGTGCCACCATGCATGGCTAAATTTTTCATTTTTAGTAGAGATGGGGTTTCACCATGTTGGCCAGGCTGGTCTCAAACTCCTGGCCTCAAGTGATCCGCCTGCCTCAGCCTCTCAAAGGGCTGGGATTACAGGCATGAGCCATTGCGCCTGGCCTTTATAAACTTATTTAGCCACACAATCTTATGAGGTAGGAACCGTTGTCATTTTCATTTTACTCATCAGAACCTGAGACTCTGAGGTTGTGTCTTGTTACAGGTCATACAACTGATAAACAGTGGAAGATGGGATTTAAGCAGCTCTTACTCCCTCGATTGAATGAATACATCAGTTGTGACTCAGTTGTGAAGCACATCCATCTTATTCATTCATCTGTTGAGCTTGAATATAAAATGTAATAGAGCATCTACTAGAATTGGGTATTGTTCTAAGCACTGGAGATACTGGGACAAAGCGGACAAAATCCCTGCCCTGGTGGAGCTTACAGTCTAGTGAGGTCTAGTGAGATGAAATCTAAACTCAACAAAACAGGCCGGGCACGGTGGCTCACGCCTGTAATCCCAGCACTTTGGGAGGCAGAGGCGGGCGGATCACAAGGTCAGGAGATCAAGACCATCCTGGCTAACACGGTGAAATTCCGTCTCTACTAAAAATACAAAAAATTAGCCAGGCACGGTGACGGGCGCCTGTAGTCCCAGCTACTCAGGAGGCTGAGGCAGGAGAATGGCGTGAACCCGGGAGGCGGAGCTTGCAGTGAGCCGAGATCACGCCACTGCACTCCAGCCTGGGCGACAGAGCGAGACTCCATCTCAAAAAAAAAAAAATAAAATAAATAAACTCAACAAAACAATGATCAACTAAATACCAACAGAATGGTGGAAATGATATAGCGAAAAATAAAGAAAGGAACATAGAGGATATGAGAGCAGGGGCTGAAATTTTAAATATGGCAGTCCGAGGAGGCTTCATTAAGAAGGTGAGATCCCAAGAAAGAGCTGAAGGAGGTGAGGGAGTGAGCCATATGGCTATCTGGGGGCAGAACCACCCAGGGCAGATAGAACATGCAAAGGCCTTGGGGTAGGGCTATGCTTGGCATGTTGGAGGAACCACAAGGAGACCAGAGTGGCTGCAGAAGGACTGAGCAAGGAGGAGCACAACAGATGAGGGGAGAGAGGCTGGAGGGTACAGAGCCTTTCCTTGTAGGCCCTGTAGAGGCTGCACCTTTTCTCAGGATGGGGTCGGGGGATTGGAGGGTTTTGAGCAGAGAAGTGACATGATCTGACCTAAGTTTTATTTATTTATTTATTCATTTATTTATTTTTCTGAGATGGAGTTTCACTCTTGTTGCTCAGGCTGAAATGCAATGGCACAATCTCGGCTCACTGCAACCTCCACCTCCCGGGTTCAAGCCATTCTCCTGCCTCAGCCTCCCTAGTAACTGGGATTACAGGCGTGCACCACTATGCCTGGCTAATTTTTGTATTTTTACTAGAGATGGGGTTTTGCCATGTTGTCCACGCTGGTCTCGAGCTCCTGACCTCAAGTGATTTGCCTTGGCCTCCCAAAGGGCTGGGATTACAGGTGTGAACCACCGCGCCCGGCCTAACCTAAGTTTTAAAAGGATCACTCTGGCTGCTGTGTGGAGATGGATACCAGAGGGACAGAGTAGAAGCCAGGAGTAGAAGCTGGTTAGGAGACTTGCAGAAAACCAGGTAGGAGCTAGTGGTGGCTTGGACCAGATCAGGAACGCTGCAAGGGATGAGGAGTAGTTGGGTTCAGTAAATAAATAGAAGCAAACTCGAATTTGCTGATGGATTTGTGAGGTGTGAGATGGAGAGAGGCATTACAATGTCTCTGAGGTTTTCATTTTAGGTGAATCCAGGACAGGGGTTATGAGGAATGACTTAAAATCAAACTAGGAATGTATTTTACTGAGGAAAAGATCATAGAGGCTTGAGAAGGGAAAAGTGGAGAGAGACCGCCCACACTTCTATTTCTAATCAGTCTGAAAAATGAGCTTTTTAGGAAATTCTCAACACAATGAAAAGATAAATGTTTGAGGTGATGGATATACCAGTTGCCTTAATATGTTCATCACGCATTGTATGCAGGTATCAAAATATCACATGTGCCCCCCATGTACTTTTTTTTTTTTTTTTTTGAGACAGAGCCTCACTCTTTCGCCAGGCTGGTGTGCAGTGGTGTCATCACAGCTCACTGCAGCCTTGACTTCCCAGACTCAGGTGATCCTCCCACCTCAGCCTCCCAAGTAGCTGGGACACACATGTGTGCCACTACAATCAGCTAATTTTTTGTAGAGAGGGGGTTTCACCATGTTACCCAGGATGGTCTTAAACTCCTGGGTTCAAGTAATCAGCCCGCCTTGGCCTCCCAAAGTGCTGGGATTATAGGAGTGAACCACTGTGCCCAGCCAGTACAACTCTTATATGTCAATTTTTTTAAAAAGAAATGAAAATTGAGGCTTCCATGAGCAACTTTTAACTTTTACCCATGCAGTCAGCCCCCTGACAAGCAGGAGCTCCTGAAGGGGCACGTCCAACAGTGTACATGGTGGATGCAAAGGAACAAAAGTTTCCTGCATGGTAGAACATTCTACAAAAATAAGGTATTTTTCTAGTCTGTTTTCTTCTGGAGAAAATCTTTTCTAACCTAGCCTGAGGGAAGAACATTTGTCATAAACCATCATTTTGCAGGAACCTACAATTGTGACTGAATGGGGACAGGCCAGTTAGTGGATTATGGAGGTGAATATTCTAAGGGTGAGGGTGGATCCTGAGATATGCAAAGTCTGGCTTCTAATGCAGATATGCTTATCAGACCGGAATCCTGCAGGTTCCGAGAGGAAGTAGAAATAAGGGATAAGGAAGAGTTAGTGGTCTCTGAAGGGGGACAGGAGGTGGGGGTTTTGTTGTCTACTCTGGGAGGCCTAATCTAGGGGCCACTGATGACACTACAGATGAAGACTGCAAAAAACCAAGGCCTGGGGTGAGGGAGGGCGGGCCAGCATCCCCATGGACCAAGGTCGTTTGGGGATTAGAAAATGAAATCATTATAGGATTTCCAGGAAATGCTCTTCTTCTGTCCCCACTCCCACCCTCACCTACCAAGGTGCGCTAGACTGTCATATTGTTGTTAGAATAAATTAACCTCTTTGAGGGTATTGGAAGAATTCATTCCTTGACACTTTGTTGGGATAATTGCAAAACTCCTCCAGGGTTTGGAAATCTCTGGGAAGACCAGTGGTCTTGGGTATAATGATAAAAAGAACATATCTTTACAGAATGCTTGTTATAGACCAGGCTTGGGGGCAGGCAGCAGAAGTGCACTTTACAATGTAATCCTCACACAATCTCAAGAGACAAGTACTATTATTATCCATATTTTGCAAATAAAGAGAGAACCAGGCACAGTGGCATGCGCCTGTAGTCCCAGCTACTTGGGAGGCTGAAGTGGGAGGATCGATTAAGCCCAGAAGTTTGAGGCTGCAGTCAGCTATGATCATGTTACTGCACATCAGCCTGGATGACAGAGTGAGACTCTATCTCTAAAACAAACAAACAAATAAATAAATATGTACATAAAATAGTTTTTTTTTTAAAAAAGAAGAAGACGACTTGAAGAAACAGGTAATTTGCCCAATCTCACCGAGCCAGTGAGAGGCAGATCTGAGTGCCTGACCTCCATGCAGTTGACTCTATAATCTGTCCTCTCAACCAGTGTGGAGTCCAGGCAGGGGACACATAAAAGAGGGACCAAAGGGCTTTTTGGGAAGGAGGCATTTCTTTGTCCTACATTCTCAGAATTGAGCCACAAAAGGCTGGCAGCCAGTTAATGTTGATTTCAAATTAAGGAGTCATTCGTTTTCTCAACCTCTCACTTACAAAGAAACACCTACATTCTTCCTTCTTGAAGTAATTTGATTTTCACATTATACTTTAAGGGATATCCTCTATTTACCCAATGCTTTCCTGTTCAGTCTTTTCAGACTACGAATCTTGTATATTTTATATACACAAAGGTGACTTTTCCTTCCTTTAATGACCAACGCTTATCAGCTCAAGCAACTGATACTGAGCTCATAAATATGTCACTCTGAGTTCAGTCCCAGCCCTTCTCTTTTTTAAGAGGAATTTTTGCATGGCAATTTTTCTCCCCCACTCTTTTCCTAACCCTGGGCAGATTGCACTTGTGCCCCAGAAACACCCTTGGACTATGTTTTGGTTTTACTCCCCCTTGGCAAATATAAATAAGTGACGGACTGGTGCTTACACACTAAAATCATTTCAGCAGAAGCCTGTAGACAATATAAAACTAGGCCCGTGGAGCCAGCGCCTTCCGATTCCAATTAAATATTTCCTGTAAGTCAGTGCCAATTGTGCATCTTGTAAGAACATTTGAAAGCAGAAGTTTAAACTCACAGGGACCCCGTTGCCTTAAAAACCTGTTTCCTGTTTGACAAGACTTTACTAGTAGGAGCTAAGAAGCATATTCAGCAACTAAAGTCATTGTTAGTGGCTCAGATGTGCAAAGGTGGTGGTTTCCTTTCTTGAGTGCCCATCATTACAGCCTCTTTCAGTTGTAGATTTCTCTCTTCCAGATAGTCTCTCTGAACATTAGAACTCTTTTGCTAAGGGCCCTAATGACATTTCCAGGGTTACAGGAAATATTTGCTTATCTCCCTATCAGTAGATCCCCTCACTCCCTGCCACCCCACCCCCGCCGTGTGGTCTTGTGAAGTCGCAAAATCTCTTTGAGACAACTCTTGTAGGTATTATCTCCATCTTGCAGATGAGGAAACTGAGGCTCAGGGTCCACATCTTCTTCAGCTTTGTCTAGAGCACAGTAGATTGTTAGGGACCAGGTGTTTAAGGGTCTGCTCTGCCTCTTGTGTCATGACTTTGCACAAGTTACTGAAACAAGTGCTTGTCTCAGTGTTCCGATCCATAAAATGGGGCAAATGTCAGCAGGAAATGGACATCATAGATATGAAATACCCTTAAGTTGGTCATAAGAAGGGCACTATATTGTAATAACATTGGTGTGCCTTGAGGACAGTATGTGAGGTGACTTAAGCCAGACACAGAAAGACAAATACTGTATGATCTCACTTGTAGGTAGAATCCAAAAACGTGACTGAAGCAGAGTAGAATGGTGGTTGCCATGGGCTGTGGGGATGGAAAAATGGGGAAATGTTGGTCAAAGGGTACAAAGTTTCAGCTAAGCAAGATGAATAAGTAATGGAGATCTAAGATACAATACAGTGACTATAGGTAAAAGACTGGATTATACGCCTGAAATTCTCTGAGAGAGTAGTAGATCTTAAATGTTCTCACCACAAAAAATAAAAATAAAAGGTATGTGAGGTGAAGGATATGTTAGTTGATTGCGGTGATCATTTCACAATGTGTATGTGTATTGAAACGTCACATTGTACACCTTAAATATACAGTTGTCCCTTGCTTTCTATGGGGGATTTTTTCCGGGACCCTCCAACCCCCACCAAATATATCAAAATCCATAGATGCTCAAGTCCGTGATATAAAATGGTATAGTCATTGTATATACAATGCACATCCTCCCGTGTACTTTATTTTATTTTATTTTATTTTTTTGAGACTGAGTCTCACTCTGTCACCCAGGCTGGAGTACAGTGGTGCGATCTTGACTCACTGCAACCTCCTCCATCTCCCGGGTTCAAGTGATTCTCCTGCCTCGGCCTCCAGAGTAGCTGGGATTACAGGAGCCTGCCACCAGGCCCAGCTAATTTTTGTATATTTTGGTAGAGATGGAGTTTCACCATGTTGGCCAGGCTGGTCCTCCCGTATACTTTACATCATCTCTAGATTACTTGTAATGCCCAATGCAATGTGAGAGCTATGTAAATAGTAGTTATACTGTATTGTTTAGGGAATCATGACAAGAAAAGCAGTCTGTACGTGTTCAATATAAACATAAATGTTTTTCCAAAAGTTTTTGACCTATGGTTAGTTGAATCTATGGCTGTGGAACCCACGGATACAGAGGGCCTACTATATACAATATTTATTTTTATTATTTAATCTACTCTATACTTCAATGGATGCAAGACTGTATAAATTTTCTTTTTTTTTTTTTTTTTGAGACAGGGTCTTGCTCTGTCACGCAGGCTGGAGTGCAGTGGCGTGATCTTGGTGCACTGCAACCTCCACCTTCCAGGTTCAAATGATCCTCCTACCTCAGCCTCCCAAGTAGCTGGAACTATAGGTGCACTCTACCATGCCCAGCTAATTTTTGTATTTTTTGTAGAGATGGGGTTTCACCATATTGGCTAGGCTTGTCTTGAACTTCTGGGCTCAAGTGATCCACCAGCTTCAGTCTCCCAAAGTGTTGGGATTACAGGTGTGAGCCACTGTGCCCAGCCAATTTTATACAATTTTTTAAAAAAAGTTTTTGAGATAAGGTCTTCTACTGTCACCCAGGCTGGAGAGCAGTGGTGCAATAATAGCTCACTGCAGCCTCAAACTCCTAGGCTCAAGCAATCCTCCCACCTCCGCCTCCCAAACAGCTAGGACTACAGGTGCGTGCCACCATGCCTGGCTAATTTTTAATTTTTTTGTAGAGATGGGGGTCTTGTTATGTTGCCCAGGCTGGTCTTGAACTCCTGACCTCATGCAATCCTCCCACTTTGGCTTTCCAAAACACTGAGATTATAGGCGTGAACCACTGCACCTGGTCCTGTATGCAATTTTCATTTGCCAATTACACTTCAATAAGACCGAAAAAAATAAAGGCACTATATAATATTATTATTATAGTTTCATTATCATCATTTAAAAATAACAATGGACAACAATCTTAGGACTAAAACTCAAAGTACTCTGTGATCTGGCCCTAGTCTGTCAGGCTTTTTTCCAGCCATGACTCCCCCCTTCCACTCTCCCCTTTCACATACACACACACACACACACACACACACATCTTTGAACCTTTTTCTCTGGATTTTTGTCTACATGATCCCTTCTACCTGGGGTACTCAATTCTCCCTATTTGGTCACTGTGCTTCCATGTGGCCATTTCAGCTCCCTTGGGGATTAGGCTGGTGCAATAAAGAGTGTTGGCGTCAAAACCAGAAAGGCCTTCATTCGAAGCCTAGTTACTATCACTGTGATTTAGCTAAGTTATCTCACCTCTCTGGGCCTTAGCGTGCTCATCTCTAAAGTAGGTTAACACTCTTTTTTTGAGATGGGGTCCTGCTATGTTGCCCAGGCTGGTCTTGAACTCCTTGGGCTTAAGCAATACTCCTGCCTCAGCCTTCCAAAGTGCTGGGTTACAGGTATGAGCCCCCATGCCCGGCCAACATTCTCTATCTCACCATATTATGAAGACCAAATGAGCTACTCCCGGCCCAGCATGGGTACAGAATAAACCTGCATTCCTGCTTCCCATTCCCTCAAATAAAATTCGTCTTGCGCTCTTTTGCGCCATCAATATATTTGCTTGTATCTCTACTATAACATCTGCCAAATTCCAACTTGTCTTGTTGTCCCCTGTATATGTCTCTGCTGCCCGCATGAAGCTGTGAGCTCTTTGAGAGCCAGGAAAACACCTGATTTATCCACCACTGTCATTGCCTCATAGTAAGCCTTCAGTGTTTTGATAGAACTCCAGGAATGTTATCAGCTGGCTCTCCTGGATCTGATTACCTTGTGGGCTGGGCTGGTGATTAATACTCACTGGCTAATTTGTAGAGCCTTGGAAGCTGAGCCATAGACCGGCTAAGTGAGTCAGCAATGAGGTGCTGTCATTCCAGAACTCACCCTGTATCTCTGCCTCCAAACTGCCTTCTCTTACCTTGCCAGCTTTGCCCAAATCTAATTAAGTGTACTTTTGCATGACCATGTGACTATAATTTTATAAAGCAAGGTTTAAGCATTCACTTAACAAACATAATAGGAATATTGTTGGTATTATGGATACTGATGCTAATGGATAGGTACTACATTCTAGGCAGTATGCTAGGCCCTTATGCATGTAATATTAATCTCATGAAAATGCTGACGGGTAGTATTTTTTCCCATTTTACAGAAAAGTGGTGCTTAAACAGTCCTTTCAATATCCAATGCTAGATTCTAGAGGTATCCATTAGCAAACACCAAGCTCTTGGTTGTTAAGATCACAACGTATTGGCAGGGACAGATGGGCAAGCAAATCATTAAATGCATCATGAGACACATATGCTGATTAAAAAGTAGAGTCAAAGAGGGGAGAATAGGCCAGGTGCAGTGGCTTACGCCTGTAATCCTGGCACTTTGGGAGGCCAAGGCAGGCGGATCACCTGAGTTCAGGAGTTTGAGACCAGCCTGGCCAACATGGTGAAATCTCCATCAAAAATACAAAAATTAGCCAGGCATAGTGACACATGCCTGTAGTCCCAGCTACTTGGGAGGCTGAGGCACGAAAATCACTTGAACCTGGGAGGTGGAGGTTGCAGTGAGCTGAGATCACGCCACTGCATTCTAGCCTGGGCGACAGAGAGAGATCCTGTCTCAAAAAAAAAAAAGAGAGGAGAATAATGAACATGATTAGGAATGATAAATTATTATTAGGAAAAGAGGTATTAATAATATTTGAACAGAATCCTAAGGGATGAGAAGTCAGAGGACAGATAAAGGAGAAGGCAATTCTAGGAATGAGACGATGGTTCTCAAGGTTATGGAAGAAAGAACAGGGCCTGCTTCAGTTGTGGTAGAAAGAGGAGTCAAAGCTTAGGCTGGGGCAGGACTATGTGCTATGCCAAAGAGCTTGGCCTTTTTCTGTGGGTAATGGGGAGCCATTGAGAGTTCTACACAGGGAAATTACTCTGGACAATGAAGATGCCCTGAGCCTGCTAGTTATAAAGCTGTTTCAACATTAAGAGTTACTCTAATAAAAATACGAAAGGATTATCATCAACATTCCAGGACATTAACAAAATTAAGCTTCTTCTATTTCAATGTTTATTTTCTTCTTTGGATAAAGTTAGGAGGAAATATGCTGTGTATCCAAATACTTCCTTTCCGGGGCAAAGGATTTCAGAGAAAGCTCACTGTGTGGAATGTTTTGACCTGTAGTATGGTAATTGTTAATCTTTTGAATGACTGTTTCTTTTTACAGTTTTTAAACTCTTTAAAAAATTTTTTAAATTTTTTTAGAGACAAGGTCTTGCTCTGTTGTCCAGGCTGGAGTACAGCGGCACGATCACAGCTCACTGCAGCCTCCATCTCCCAGGCTTAAACGATTTTGCCTTAGCCTGCTGAATAGCTGAGACTACAGGCATGCACCACCACCACACCTGGCTAATTTTTTGTAGGGGGTGGGGAGGTCTCACTATATTGCCCAGGCTGGTCTTGAACTCTTGAGCTGAAGTGATCTTCCCACCTTGGCCTCCCAAAGTGCTGGGATTACAGGTGTGAGCCACCTTGCCCAGCCTATATATTTTTAAAATGGGAGCAAGGAGGAGTATGTAGGGTGCTGGGGAAAGATAATCTGGAAACTTTAATTGATCCCATTTCCAAAGATTTTCCTCGTGCTGGCTGGTCTAACTCCTACCCAAGCAAAGTCCTGGGCTGCAGAAGACCCTGGTGTCCACGGCTCCAGCACCTTTCTTTGAGGCCATGTGGAGAGAAAGCTGGGGGGCAGGGGGTTCCTGCCTCTACCATTCCCCTGTGGCTGTCTCACATGACGAACCCTGCATAAGTGTCCTTGAACAGCTTTTCTTTTAAAACAAACATCTAATTCCCTGGAAATGTCCTTAATAAAGTGAGCTCACCAACAGATGGTGCTGCTGGGACTGACCCTCACAAAAAACCTCCTCGCCACCTGGAAGGCCTGGCTCCTCCCGACGTTCCCTGCCACGCATAGAACATGCCTTCAGTTTTTAAGCTATGGAGTTCTTGCCCATCTGTGTCTTCTTGCGGCAGGCCTAGGAGGGAAGTCACCGTCTGTAGAGTATTAGGGCAGGAGCTCCCTGGGAAGGGGAATTTTCCAGAGTCACATTGGCAGGCTTGCTCCTCCTCGTGGCCCCCTTCAAGCCCCAGTTTCCCCATGTGTGGCCTGAACAAAGCTTCAAAAAGTTCTAGAGATTTCTTCTGAGGATACCAGACATTGGCTCTGGGTCTGTGGAGCTTCCAGAATCTTGGGGTTCTGCCCCTTGGCCTGGTGTCAAGAACTCGCCTATCTTATGGGTAAGTGGGATCTGATGCAGGCCTGATGTCTCTACATGCTGAGGGTGAGGAAGGACTTTTTTCTTTTTTTTTTGAGACGGTGTCTCACTCTGTTGCCCAGGCTGGAGTGTAGTGGCGCAATCTCGGCCCACTGCAACCTCCGTCTCTCGGGTTCAAGCTATTTTCCTGGCTCAGCCTCTCCAGTGCTGGGATTACAGGCATGCGCCACCACACCCGGCTAATTTTTGTATTTTTAGTAGAGACAGGGTTTTACATTTTGGCCAGGCTGGTCTTGAACTCTTGACCTCGAGTGATCTGCCCACCACAGCATCCCAAAGTTCTGGGATTAGCCCTGCCATGAGGAAGGCCTTTGAGGCGACTGACCACTGTGCTGGACATTGCCCCAGGGCACGTGGTCCCATCCTGGGGAGATGGGAGTAGGGCTCACTAGGAGGCGGTGAGGAGCAGTCCTGCTGCTGGCCTGCTCCTTCACATGTCTGCCTGTCTTTGGAGGCATCTCACTTCCTCCTGAAACGGAAAGAATGAAAGCTCCCCAGGGGCTGAGGCAAGAGCACCTCTGGCTTCACCCAGATACTTCATCTTCCTTATTCACTTTGCCTTTTGTCAGCCACCATTACAATCAGGAATTACCTATAGAGAGGAAGGAAGAGGAAAGGTGCAAGTGTGCCATTACCTTAGGCTCTAGCTGCTGAAGTAAGAACAGAGATGGGTCGTAGAAGCCTGGGTCCGGTTCCACGCTTTGGATGGAGGGAGCTGGAGTGGGTGAGAGAAGAGTGTCAACGTCCACAGGCAGAGTAGGAATCCTGACTTTTCTACTAACAAGCCCTGCAGCCTTGGTAAGTTCCTTGAGCTCTCTGAGCCTCAGTTTACTTATCTGTACAGTGAGAATGACAGCATTTTCCTCATTGATGTGTAGTAAAGATTAAAGGCAATGGTGGGCGGATCATCTGAGGTCAGAAGTTCGAGACCAACCTGGCCAATGTGGCAATACCCCATTTCTACTAAAAATACAAAAATTAGCCGGGCACGATGGTACATGCCTGTAATTCCAACTACTTGGGAGGCTGAGGCACGGAAATTGCTTGAGCCTGGGAGGCGGAGGTTGCAATGAGCCGAGATCACCCCACTGCACTCCAGCCTGGCAACAGAGTGAGACTCCATCTCAAAAATAAATAAATAAAAAAGTAAATAAACAAACAAAATAAAGGCAATGGTGGGTATAAAGCCTCCGGTATATTCTTTCTGTCTCTGGTCCTGGCTCCAGGAAAACCTGGCTCAAAGTCAGCCAGAGCCTCTGAGGGCGTGGCTCACATGGGGGTGGGGGGCAGGGAGAGTTCCAGCCTCCTCTGGTCTGCCCCAGAGCATGACAAGGCAGAAAGGACTTCCAGGTCATCTAGTAAAGCTCCTGCATTCTGTAAACTGCCCAAGTAACTTGCAAAGGAGCAGTCACAATCCTACTAGAAGGAGGTACCAAAGAGGCAGTTAGCAGCAGAGTGGACTGAACAAGCCCCGTGGTGGGAGAGCCGTCTGTGTGATAATGAGGTGCTTCCTGAGGCCCAGACAGAGCATTCCCACTTCGCTGCAGACCCTGAGTTCCCTCCACAGGGGAAATGGAGACTCTTTACCGTGCTCTCCCGGATTAACAATTCAGAAGAATTACTCTCACCCCCATCAGATCTTTCCCATTCCTCAGGGTCCTCTTCATCAGTGGCAGTGCCTTCTTTTGGCGGGTGTATCTTAAGCTTTTAAAGATCTGAAAGGCTTTTAAGCATATGAGTATATCTAAATGACAGATGCGAATGTGTGTGTAAATTCAAGATGTGAATTTTTTTGAGATGTGGTCTTCCTATGTTGCCCAGGATGGCCTCAAATTTCTAGGCTAAAGTGATCCTCCCACCCCAGCCTCTCAAGTAGCTGGGACTATAGGCATACACCTGGCTTCAAATCTTTCTTAGCTAGGAAAATTGAGTGCAATTGACAGGATAAGAAAAAGACTCACTATTGCATTAGATAATTCATCTTATTTCTTAGAAACCCTAGTCGCTCAAGAGCAAAGCCTCAGTGATTGCTTGTGTAATCTTGATTTTTAATAAAAAGGCATTCAAATTATAAGCCAATGATCTATAAATGTGTTTTTTATTAAAAAACAAAGACATCTTTGCAATGCTCTGATGATATATAAATATCTTATGTGGAAACTGACTTGAAGACATTCAAAATATGCCACAAGAAGGTTGTGAAAATAAGATGGGAAACCAGAGGAGCAAAATGAAAATGTTTTTGCCCAGGCAATTTAGATCTGGGGGATATATATAAACACATTCTTCCCCACACAGCGACCATCCTTATCCACAGAGGAGGGTACAGCCAAATGTGCAAACCCAGAAGAGTTAATAACTGCTCTATAGGACCTATGTGATCTTGCTGTTCCTCTTGTCCTGAACATGCAGATTCTGTACCCAAGGAGAGAAGCATGATAGACAATAATAATATGACAATATAATATGACATGATACATATATATACATATATGTATATATACATGCGACAGACAAGACTGTCTCAAAAAAAAGTAAACTAAAGAAAGAAGAAACTTTTATTTCTTAAGCACTTATTATTAGCACTTACTAGTTGTCAAGCACTTTAAATGATCTTATTTAAGCCTCATAACAGTCCTGAAATGTGGGCTTTCTCACTTCCATTTTATTTATTTAATTTATTTTTTGAGACGGAGTTTCACTCTTGTTGCTCAGGCTGGAGTGCAGTGGTGTGATCCTGGCTCACTGCCACCTTCACCTCCTGCGTTTAAGCGATTCTCCTGCGTCAGCCTCCTGAGTAGCCGGGATTACAGCCGCTCGCCACCACCTTTGGCTAATTTTTGTATTTTTAGTAGAGACGGGGTTTCGCCATGTTGACCTGGGTGGTCCTGAACTCCTGACTTAAGGTGATCTGCCTGCCTTGGCCTCCCAAAGTGCTGGGATTACAGGCATGAATCACTGCGCCTGGCCTCATCTCCATTTTACACGTGTAAAATGTCCAGTCCAGGACTCAGAGGGCTTAAGTAATTTGCATGAAGATGGTGAACTATAGAGCAGGATTTGAATACTGGCCTGCCCGGCTCTGAGGTCTGTGCTCCTTCATATCACCCTGCTGACAAGGCAGAATGCTGACAAAAGTGTCAGCATTTTGTGGGGTGAACCTGGGGACACAGGCATTTTTCCTACCCTCAATGTCCTCAGATGGGGTTGAATTGAATACGTCTCAAATTGTTGTCAAGGCATAAAACTATTGCCTATGTAGGTCCTCAGTAAATGTTGAGTGAATCACATTGTATATATCCAAAACTCTATCACCAACGTTAGGTGAGATGGGCAAGGCCCAGGAGGCAGGGAAAGGAAATAATGAAATGTTGTCCATTCATGTGGATCTTAGTCATAAAAGTACTTGTCAGTTTTAACATATATTTGGTTGTTTTAAAAACACATTTTTACAAAAGTAGAGCTTTGGCATATTTTTCTATAAACAAATATGGCTGCCTCCTTTGTTATACTTTTTTTTTTTTTTTTCCGATACAGAGTCTTGCTCTGTTGCCCAGCCTGGAGTGCAGTGGCACGATCTCGGCTCACCACAACTTCCGAATCCCAGGTTCAAGTGATTCTCCTGCCACAGCCTCCTGCGTAGCTAGGATTACAGGCGCGCGCCACCATGCCAGGCTGATTTTTGTATTTTCAGTAGAGACAGGGTTTCACTATGTTGGCCAGGCTGGTCTCAAACTCCTGAACTCATTATCTGCCTGCCTCAGCCTCCCAAAGTGTTGGGATTACAGATGTGAGCCACCGCGCTCAGCCTGTTATACTTTTAAATACATGTCTGGGGTTAACATTATGCATCAAACTAACTTCTCTTCAGGTGTATATCTTCAGCGGTTTCTATTTCCACCAAGGATTAAAAGGTTTCTAGGCTCGTGTTGACCTGATCTTTAGTATTGTATGTGTGTACACCTGCTTTATAAATACATTGGGAATTTCCCCATCTGTCTGAGTTCCACGACTGAGGCATTTTCTCCACTCTGCTATGGCTTACTTTGTATGAACTGCTGCCACACTTATGTTATCTAGAGTTATCTGAAACATTTGGGCCTCCTTGATTTATGTGAGTGAATGAAAAAACAACAACAACAACAACAACAAAAACTATGAGTATAGCTAAACAATAAAAAGATAGTGGGTGAGATAACTGAGCCCAGTAGTGAAGAGACCGGATTCCTGCAGTGTTTCCTGCCTGTCATGAACACCCTGGAGGTGGCCCTGCGCCAGGGTGACCTGCCTCACCCCTGGGTCATCCGTCCAGGGCGCTCTGGGCGTGCAGCCTGAGGCTGGGGAAGCTGCTTCCAGCAGAGAAGCACTGAGAGGGCACGTTGCTTTGTGGGACGTGGTGGCTCATTCTCTCTGCAGGGTTAAGTAGTACCCGGCTTCCCTGGGGTCTACAGAAGATCGCAATAATTTTCTGGACTTTTGTCATTAAGCTTAGGAGGAAAAAATACACCAAAAAAGGAGAATGAAATCCTGAGGTTTCTTTGCCTGGTGGGTCATCTGAAACCCCATCCAGGAAGTAACCTAGAAAGGGAAAAGTCTGTGGCTCCAAATGATGGGTTCTCTGTAAAAGACCTACAACCTGTACACATGGTGTCATCCCATGATAATCAGCCCCAGTCAAGGGGGTCAGGGATGGGAGGCAAATGCCCTTCTCTTCTTCAAACCTCCCTGGTGTGGTGGTGTTTTTCTGAGACATCCTTCCTCGTTTGGCCAGCGTCCACTTTCAACACATTCAAGGGAAGGGGGGAGGTGGGTGCTCAGTACCCCACTGGGGACAGCTGCCTCTTCACCATGCTGGCCCTAAGGTTGGGAGTGAGTTTCCAGATAGTAGCTATTTGAATAAATCAAGGCATATGGACCGCTTTAGTGCTCTTTCATCAAGTATCTATAAAAGCCTTATTAATAGAATGATTCCTATTTGGTAGGTATAGATCAGTGGTTCTCAACTCTGCCTGTTAGAACCCTCTGGAGAGCTCAAAATCTCAGGGATTTTACCATTCCATTGATGAACTGGAAACAGAAAAAGATGATTCTGACAGACTACTTTCTGACGCCAACCTCCAGGGCCTCTCTTTCCTTTCATTAATTTTATTGGAGTTTACCCAAATAAAAAACATATCTCATCTTGTTCACCTCCCTTATCTGCAAGTTGCCCAGCAAGGAAGGTGAAGGTGTTTGGAAGCAGAACTCAGCATCCTGCATACCTGGTGACACATAAACCAATGAGAGGAAGATGTTCTGACAAACCAGGAGCAGCACTGGGGATTCTTCCCGCAGGGCCTATGGTGCCAGTATTTCCCTCCTTTCTTTTTTCTTTCCTTCCTTCCTTCCTTCCTTCTTCTTTCCTTCCTTCCCTCTCTCTCTCTGTCTTTCTTGCTTTCTTTCCTTCTTTCTTTTTCTTTTTCTCTCTCTTTTTTTTTTTCTTTGAGACACGTTCTTGCTTTGTCACCCAGGCTGGAGTGCAGTGGCACAATCATGGCTCACTGCAGCCTCGAACTCCTGGGCTCAAGCAATCCGCCTACCTTGGCCTCCCAAATAGCTGGGACTACAGGCACACACCACTATGCCCAGCTGATTTTTAAATTTTTTTGTAGGGACAGAGTCTCACCATGTTTCCTGGGCTGGTCTCGAACCCTCAAGCGATCCTCCCACTTCGGCCTCTCAAAGTGCTGGGATTGCAGGCATGAGCCACCATTCCAGGCCAACACTTAGGTCTTGAGAGAATGAGAAGCTCAAGCAATTACTTTTTTATTGTTGATACTACAGGTTGTTTGTTTTACAGTTGGTCTGTAAAAGAAGACAAGGGAATTTAAACTCTTACACTTCTAGTTTTCTGAACAGCCTTTTCGCTGTTTCAGCCTTTTGGCATTTTCGCTACATGGGAAGGCATAGCCCAGAGATAATATATGGGGAATGCTCTTTCTGATGTCCTTGGGATTCCTGTGTTGTGTGGGTTCTTTTTTTTTTTTTCACTCCAAAATATATCTGTTGTCATCCCTCTAAATAACTGTAGTTTGATAGATGTTTTGGTGGTAATGTGATAAAGTAAAACTTTAGAGACAAAATTTAGCGTAATTGCTGCCAGCATTCATGTGTACAACTTAGGAAAATCTTAATTTAAGTCACAAAGAGAGTTTTATACCCTGTCCTCTAGGGCTGGCTGAGCCGATTATTGACAAGGTTTGATCTCCAACCATTTACAGAGATATTATAAAAAGAAAAGAAAAAAACAAGCAAAACAAACAAAGATAAAACAACAAACTTCAGAGTGGACTTTAGAAGGAATATAGAAGGGTTGCAGGCACTATAATCTATAGTCATGTGACTTTCCAGCTTCCAAAGTCTGTCCTTTGGTAGGAAGGAAGGGTTTGGTCAGGTGGAGGGAGAAGAGAGGAAAGGAGTGGGGAGCTGCTCCTCATTCTGGGAACAGGAGAGGCGAGCCTGGCTAGCACCTCCTAGGCTGGGATGGGGAGTGAAGACGAGACCTGGGTGCAGGCACAGGTGTTTGTTTTCTTGAAACCCCTGTACAGCACTCCTAAGTAGGGGATTCACCCTGTTAACTGTGTGAGGCAGGATCAGAAGTTTTGCTAGGAGATGTGAGAGACAATGGCCCTTTCCTGCGGTCCGGGTAATCTGGACCTTTCTCAAATATTTTCCAAGTTCAAAAACGAATACTTTCCCCAGATACTCAGGAGGCTGAGATGCGAAGAGTGCTCAAACCCAGGAGTTTAAGGCTGCAGTGAGCTGTGAATACACCACTGCATTCCAGCCTGGGTGACAAAGCAAGACTCTGTTTCTAAAAAAAAAAAAAAAAAAATAGAGAATATTTTCAAAGATATATTAACACATTTAGGGGACAAAATTGAACTTTACTCTTTTAAACATGGTAACTTTGAGAAATGTATTACTGTGATCATAGATGCAGAGAAAAGGTGGCCTTAAGAATCTTCATGAACCATTCAAAGTTATCTCTTGCTCTCTGCTTTACACTGGAAACTCTGTAGATTTAGATGGCAAGAAATATTAAATAAGGAAATCCATGAGCCTCGTCAAGTGTTTAAGGTGGGGAATAGAACACAACAGAATTATTACATTTCTTAGCAGTAGGCAGCACAGTTTGCAAAACTCCGCTAGGTCGTATCGTCATATTAAAAAAAAAAAGAGATTTTCCATGTCAAGTATACATTCTTAGAGCTATGAAGCAATCTAGGGAAATCGTTGTGTCCCCACAAAACAACGCCATTCCAAAGAAGAAGTAAAAATACCTGTTGGGAATGGCACAGGAAGGAAGCTGTGCCTTGGGTCCAAGCACAAATGGACAAGATGAGCATGATTAGAAATCACCGCTAAGGGAAGAGGGTGGCACACCACACATCCAGAGAGTTTCCATTTCCATTAGTTTTCTCCTCAACAATTGGTCTTTCTTTTTCCTTTTTTTTTTTTTGAGACAGAGTCTCGCTCTGCTGCCCAGAGCTGGAATGCAGTGGCGTGATCTTGGCTCACTGCAACCTCCGCCTCCTGGGTTCAAGCGATTCTCCTGCCTCAGCCTCCTAAGTAGCTGGGATTATAGATGCACGGCACCATGCCCAGCTAATTTTTGTATTTTTAGTAGAGACGGGCTTTCACCATGTTGGTCAGGCTGGTCTCGAACTCCTGACCTCATGATCCGCCCACCTCGGCCTCCCAAAGTGCTGGAATTACAGGCATAAGCCACTGCGCCTGGCCAATAATCAGACTTTCTAATGCATTTCAGGAAAGAAAAGTGAAAGTAAATGTTGCAACTAAATTCTTCTTTTTGTTGTTTTTAAAAAAAAATTTTAATTTTTTCCTACATGATGAGATATCAAGCAACTAAATTATTTTCTTCTTATTATTATTATTTTGAGATGGAGTCTTGCTGTGTTGCCCAGGCTGGAGTGCAGTGGCACGATCTTGGCTCACTGTAACCTCTGCTTCCCGGGTTCAAGCGATTCTCCTACCTCAGCCTCTTGAGTAGCTGGGACTACAGGCACCTGCCACCAAGCCTGGCTAATTTTTGTATTTTTAGTAGAAAGGGGTTTCACTATGTTGGCTGGGCTGGTCTCGAACTCCTGACCTTAAGTGATCCGCCCATCTCGGCCTCCCAAAGTGCTGGGATTACAGGTGTGAACCACTGTGCCTGGCTAACTAAATTATTTTAAACTCACAGTTCCATGCTCCAACTGAGAGCTCTAATAGTGAAGATGACAAATGTATTGATCCTGTGTTCTGACACAGGAGGGCTCTTACCCACTGGCTTGTCCTGAAGCTGCCACTCACTTTAGTTCCTTCTAGTCCCAAGAAGGACACAGTAACTTCCAGGCTTCCTGAAGCATCTGACCATCGTGTCACATGAGTGATGCCAACATGGGCCTCTTTTTTAGGGAAAATGGAGGAAGTTGGGAGCACCACAATCCCCCTAGACAGACGCCATCTTCTTTCCTTCAAGCTTCTCTCTTCCAGTTTATAGTAGTATCTCCGGAGCACTTTCTAGTGAAATTTTAGGGACACTATCTTAATTTATGTTTTCTAATAATAAGCATAGAAACTCTTTCATTTCAAATGATAAAATCAAATCTGATTCCTGGATTTTTTCCTTCTAACTTATCATCATCACTAATATATAAGGGTTTAATCATTGATCTAATATAGTCACTTTAATAGTAATTTTATTATTTTATAGTGAGAAATTAAAATTTAGGAAAATATGGCTGGGCATGGTGGCTCATGCCTGTAATCCTAGCACTTTGGAAGGCCGAGGCAGGCTGATCATCTGAGGTCAGGAGTTCCAGACCAGCCTGGCCAACATGGTGAAACCCCATCTCTACTGAAAACACAAAAAATTAGCTGTGTGTGGTGGTGCATGCCTGTAATCCTAGCTACTCAGGAGGCTAAGGCAGGAGAATCACTTGAACCTGGGAGGCAGAAGTTGCAGTAAGCCAAGATCGTGTCATTGCACTCCAGCCTGGACTACAGAGCAAGACTCCATCTCAAAACAAACAAACAAACCGAAATTTAAGAAAACATTAACAAGTAAAAATAAGAGGAAATGCCACAAATATTTCCACTAATCAAAACGTCAGTGAGCACTGTGATGTGTGCCTATAGTCCCAGCTACCTAGGAGGCTGAGGTGGGAGCATTGCTCGAGTTTAGGAGTCTCAGGCCAGCCTGGGCAACATAGTGTGACTGACCCCATCTCTAAAAAATAAAAATAAATAAATGAAATTTTTAAAAAAATTTAAAAAATGATATTTTGAGGTTCTTTATGCTGTCTTTATTCCACATAATGATTATCAAAACTCAATATAGGTGTAATATGGAGAATGAAAAGGTAAGACACATACATTCTTTTTTAAAACTGATACATAATAATTGTACATATTTATGGGGTACATATGTTATTTTGATACATGAATACAATGAGTAGTGATCAAATTCGGGCAATTAGGATATCCATCACCTGAAACATTTATCATTATTTTTGTATTGAGAATATTTCAAATCTTTGAAATATTTTCTTTTCTTTCTGTGATGGAGTCTCGCTCTGTCGCCCAGGCTGGAGTACAGTGGTGTGGTCTCAGCTCACTATAACCTCCCCATCCCGGGTTCAAGGGATCAAGGGATGCTCCTGCCTCAGCCTCCAGAGCAACTGGGATTACAGGTGTGCACCACCACGCCTGGCTAATTTTTGTATTTTTAGTAGAGACGAGCTTTCACCATGCTGGTGCCAGGCTGGTCTTGAATTCCTGACCTCAGGTGATCTGCCTGCATCGGCCTCCCAAACAGCTGGGATTACAGGTGTGAGCCACCACACCTGGCCTCAAATCTTTTCTTCTAGCTGTTTTGAAATATATAATAAATTGCTATTAACATAATCACCTTACTGTGCTATCCAACACTAGAACTTATTCCTTCTATCTAACTGTATGTTTGTACCCATTAACCAATCCGTCTTCATCCCTGTTTCTCACCCTTTCCAGCCTCTGTTATCTCTCACTCTGCTTTCTACCTCCGTGAGATTAACTTCTTTAGCTCCCACATATGAGTGAGAGCATGTAATATCTGCCTTTCTATACCTGGCTTATTTTACTTAACATAATGATCTTCAGTTCCATCTATGTTGCTGCAAATGACAGAATTTTATTATTTTTTATGACTGAACAGTTTTTCATTGTGTATATATATCACATTTTCTTTATCCATTCATCTGTTGATGATTAGAATGATTCCATATATTGGCTATTGTGAATAGTGCTGTAATAAATATGAGGGTGCAGGTATCCCTTTGACATACAGATTTCCTTTCCTTTGGATAAATACCTAGTAGGGAATTACTGAATCATATGGTATTTGGTATTCTAATTTTAGTTTTTTGAGAAACCTCCATACTGTTTCCCATAAAGGCTGTACTAATTTACATTCCTACCAGCAGTGTATGAGTTCCCTTTTCTCTACATCCTCGCCAGCATTTATTTGTCTTTTTGATAATAGCCATTCTAACTGGGGTGAGATGAAAATCTATGGTTTTGATTTGCATTTCTCTGATGATTAATGATGCTGAATATTTTTTCACATATCTGTTTGTATGTCTTTTCTTGAGAAATATCTATTCAGATCTTTGTCCACCTTTTAATGGGATTTTTTTTTTTGTTTCTGTTTTTTTTTTCTTTTTTTTTTTTTTTGCTGTTGAGTTGTTTGAATTCCTTGTATATTTTGGGTATTAGTCCCTTGTGATATGAATAGTTTGCAAATATTTTCTCCCATATGACAGGTTGTCTCTTTGCTCTGTTGTTTCTTTTACTGTGCAGAGCTTTTTAGTTTGATATAGTCCTATTTGTCTATTTTTGTTTTTGTTGCCTGTGCTGTTGAAGTCTTAGCCATAAAATCTTTGCCTAGACCAATGTCTTGAAGCATTTTCCCTATGTTTTCTTCTAATAGCTTTATGGTTTTAGGTCTTACATTTAAGCTTTACTCTATTTAAAGTTGATGTTTGTATATGATGAAAGATAGGTGGATCTAGTTTTATTTTTCTGCATATGAATATCCAGTTTTCTCAGCACCATTTATTGAAGAAGATATTCATTTTCCAATGTATGTTCTTGGTGCCTTTGTTGAAAATCAGTTGGCTATACGTACATTAACTTATTTCTGGGCTCTCTACCTGTTCCATTGGTCTATATGTCTGTCTTTAATACCAGTACCACACTGTTTTGATTACTATAGCTCTGTAGTGTATTTTGAAGTCAGATAGTGTGATGCCTCCAGCTTTATTCTTTTTTTTTTTTTTTAATTTTTTGAGACAGGGTCTCTCTCTGTCATGCAGGTTGGAGTGCAGGGTGCGATCATGGCTCACTGCAAACTCCACCTCCCAGGTTCAAGTGATTCTCCTGCCTCAGCCTCCAGAGTAGCTGAGATTACAGGTGTGCACCACCACACCTGGCTGATTTTTGTATTTTTGGTAGAGATGGGGTTTCACCATGTTGTCCAGGCGGGTCTCAAACTCCTGGGCTCAAGCAATCCTCCCACCTCAGCCTCCCAATGTGCTGGGATTACAGGCATGAGCCACCATGCCCGCTTTATTATTTTGCTTTGTGTTGTTTTGGCTATTTGGGTCTTTTGTGGTTCCATGTGAATTTTAAGATTTTTTTTCTATTTCTGTGAAGAATGTCATTGGTATTTTGATAGAGATTGCATTGTATCTCTCTAGATTGCTTTGGGTATAAGGTCCTTTTAGAAATATTAATTTTTCTGAACTATGAACATGAGATGTCTTTCCAGTGGTTTGTGTCCTTTTCAATTTCTTTCATCAGTGTTTTGCAGTTTTTGTTGTAGAGATTTTTTGCCTTCTTGGTTAAATTTATTCCTAGCTATTTATTTTTATTTTTGTAGCTATTGTAAATAAGATTGCTTTCTTGATTTCTTTTTCAGCTAGTTTATTATTGCCATATATAAATGCTACTACTTTTTGTCTGTTGACTTTGTGTCCTGCAACTTTACTGAATTCGTTTACGAGTTCTAAGAGTTGTTTGATAGAGTCTAGGTTTTTCTATATATAAGATCATGTAATCTGCAAAGAGTGACAATTTGACTTACTTCTTTTCTAATTTGGATGCTTTTTATTTCTTTATCTTGTCTGATTGCTTTGTTTAAGACTGTCAGTACTATTTTGTTGTAATTTTGTAATTACAACAAATTTACGAAGTAAATTTAAACTAAATTTCTTGATACTTCTTAGTAAATATTGAGTATATAATATGCTATTATTAACTATAGTCACATTGCTGTACATTAGATCCCCTGAACTTACTCTTCCTGCATAACTGAAATTTTGTACTGCTTGAAGCAACACTGTTCCATTTCACCCTCTTCCCAGAACATGGCAACCACCGTTCTACTGTCTGTTTTTGAGTTTGACTAATTTAATTTCCATTTATAAATAAAATCATGCACGATTTGTATTTCTGCAGCTCACTTATTTCACTTAGCATAATGTCGTCCACGTTCATCTCTATTGTCACAAATGGCAAGATTTCCTTTTTTTGGCCAGGCATGGTGGTTCATGTCTGTAATCCCAGCACTTTGGGAAGCTGAGGTAGAAGGATTGCTTGAGGCCAGGAGTTTGAGACGACCCTAGCCAACATAGTGAGACCCATTTCTATAAAAAATAAAAATAAAAGAATTAAAAAAAAAAGAAAAAAAGAGATTTTCTTCTCTTTTTTTTTCAGGCTAAATAATATTCTATCAGATAAATATACCATATTTTCTTTCTTTGTTTTTTTAAGAGATGGGATCTCACTATGTTGCCCAGGTTGGACTTGAACTTCTAGGCTCGAGCCATCCTCCTGTCTCAGTCTTCCAAGCAGCTGGGATTACAGGCATGGGCAACCATGCCCTGGATAATTTCCATTTTTTTTTTTTATGTGTTCACCTGTTGATGGATATTTAGGTTGTTTCCATATCTTTTTTTTTTTTTTTTAATTTGTGGGGTTTTATTGAGACGGGGTCTTAGGCTGAAGTGCAGTGGTGTAATCATAGCTCACTGTGGCCTTGACTTCCCAGGCACAAGCAGTTCATCCACCTCAGCCTCCTGAGTAGCTGGGACTACAGGCATGTGCCACTACACCTGGCTGATTTTTATTTTTATTTTTTTAGAGACAGGCTCTCACCATCTTGCCCAAGCTGTTCTCAAACTTCTGTCTAGGCCTTCCAAAGTGTTGGGATCCAGGCATGAGACATTGTGTCTGGCCTGTTTCCATATTTCCATATCTTGGCTATTGTCAGTCATGCTGTAATAAACATGGGGAAAAATGTGAAAGTGGTCATCCTTTCCTTGTTCCAGTTCTTAGAGGAAAAGTGTTCAACTTTTCCCCATTCAAGACACAGATAATCTTGGGAAAAGATATTTATAATAAAAGTATCATACAAATGACATGCATTCAGAATATTAAAAAGCTCCTACAAATTAAAAAAAAAAGACAAATTAACAGAAAAATATGCAAAAGGAGCCATGGGTAGTGGTGTATCCTACAGTTCCAATTACTTTGGAGACTAAGGTGGGAGGATGGCTTGAGCCCAGGAGCTCAAGTTCAGCCTTGGTAACATAGGGAGACCCCATTTCTTAAAAACTTTTTTTTGAAAGATTAACAAATAAAGACAAAAATGTATAAAAGACATGAATGGGCACATCGCTCAAAAGATATTCAAATGCTGGGCGCAGTGGCTCACGCCTATAATCCCAGCACTTTGCGAGGCCAAGGGGGAGTGGATTACTTGAGGTCAGGAGTTTGAGACCAGTCTGGCCTACATGGTGAAGCACTGTCTCTACAAGGATACAAAAATTAGCCGGGTGTGGTGGTGCATGTCTGTAATCCCAGCTGCTTGGGAGGCTGAGGCAGGAGAATCACTTGAGCCCGGAAGGTGGAGTTTGTAGTGAGCTGAGATCATGCCACTGCACTCCAGCCTGTGTGACACAGTGAGACTCTGTCTCAAAAAAAAAAAAAAAAAAATATATATATATATATATACACACACACACACACACACACATACACACACACAAATGGCCAGTAAACACATTAAAGTTTTCAACCTCATTAATCATAAGGAAAATGAAAATTAAAACCACAGCAGCAGCCAGGCATGGTGGCTCACGCCTGTAATCCCAGCACTTTGGGAGGCCGAGGCAGGTGGATGACTTGAGGTCAGGAGTTCAAGACCAGCCTGGTCAACATGGAGAAACCCTGTCTCTACCAAAAATTTTAAAAATTAGCCAGGTGTGGTGACACACACCTGTAATCCCAGCTATTTGGGAGGCTGAGGCAGGAGAATCGCTTGAACCCAGGAGGGGGAGGTTGCAGTGAGCCAAGATCTTGCCACTGTACTCCAGCCTGGGCAACAGAGTGAGACTCTGTCTAAAAACAAAAACAAAAAACAAAACAACAACAACAAAACACCACATTAGCATACCTAACAAGACTCCTACCAGAATGACAAAAATTATAGTGACTGACAACACCAAGTGTTGGTGAAGATGTGGAGCAACTGGGACTCTCATATACATCTCATGAAAGTGTAAATTGGCACAGCTCCTCAGAAAACTTTGAGTCAGGATTTAATAAAAATGAACACACACACACCTTACATTCAACAATTCCTCTCCTAGGCATATACCCAACAGAAATGTGTAAATCTGTGTAAGAAAAGACACATAGAAAAATGTTCATTATAGCACCTTTTTGTAATAGCCAAAACCTAGAAACAATAAAATGTTCATCGGCAGGCTGGACATGGTGGCTCATGCCTGTAGTCCTAGCACTTTGGGAGGCCAAGGCAGGTAAATTGTCTGAGCTCAGGAGTTTGAGACCAGCCAGGGGAACATGGTGAAACCCCGTCTCTACTAAAAATACAAAAAATTAGCCGGGCGTGGCGGCATGCACCTGTAATCCCAGCTAATCCGGAGGCTGAGACAGGAGAATTGCTTGAGCCTGGGAGGCAGAGGTTGCAGTGAGCTGAGATTGCACCATTGCACTCCAGCCTGGGTGACACAGCAAGATTCTGTCTCAAAAAAAAAAAAAAAATGTTCAACAGAACATATAAATATGCTATATTTATACAATGAAATACTACACAGCAAGAAGAAGGAACTACTGTTGAATATAGCAATGTACATGAATCTCACAAATATTACATTAAGCAAAAGATGACACACACAGAGAGGTACATATTGCATGGTTCCATTTATATGCTTCAAAATTAGGCAAAACTTATGGTGATGACAGTTAGAATAATGGTTACTTTTTGTAGGTAGTGATGGAAAAGGGAAAGGGGATGACTTAAGGGGAATTTAGGGTGTTGACAATTGTTTGATTTCCTTTTTGGGTAGTGCATACATGCCTGTGTTCACCTATTGAGCAATAAACCCATGACTTTATACTCTTCTGTGTGTATAAATGTCAAGAAAAGTCTACTCTAAAAAATGTCGTTTAACAGAGAAGATACAGTTTACATGATGCTTGTGAGGAGCTTAAATTTTTTTCATAAAATGAATGGGGAAAAAGCAACATTTCTAAATAGCCAGTTCTTTTATTTGTGACTTTAAGTGTGAAACAAACTTAAAATTAAATATTATAAGTAAAAATATATAGTTGCAAACCTTTTACAAATATTGCATCACCTTTTACTTAACATAAAAAACATATTTTACATTACTAAAAATCATTATAAATATAATTTCTGATGTGTAATGTAGATTCAAGATTTGTAAACCCTCTCCTACTGCAAGACTGAGTTATTTTAAATTTAGGGATATTATCTAAAATGCTGCAATGAATATCTTGGTGCATTTTTTTTTATAGTTCAAATTATTTCCAGATGTGGAATTACTGGGTTAGAGAGTATAGAGGTTTTTAACTCTTAATATATATTATCAAATTGCTCTCCTAAGGGGCTGCTCTGATATATGCACCTATTAGTAATGTATGATTGTGCTTACTTCCTAAAATTTCACTGTTTTGTCTGTTTCTTTGATAATTTGTGAAAAATGTGAGACTAACACTTCAAAAATGCTGCATGTGCTGAAAATATCTTGTTTGCATTTGTCTGCACAATGGATTTATAAGCCGTGTAAGAATGTTTATTACCTAAATAATGTTGACCAACTTTAAAAATGCCTCTGTTAAGCGAGTGGTGGCATGCACTAGCACCAGCTGCTCAGGAGGCTGAGGCAGGTGGATTGATTATGCTCAGGAGTTCAAGTCCAGTCTGGGCAACATAGTGAGACTCTGTCTTTAAGTTAAAAAAAAAAAAAAAAGTCTACGTTGGCCCGGTATTTGAAGAGTCATTTCAAACCTTCTTGTTTCCAGTTGTATCTTAGAAATAAAAATTATTTGTAAATATTTCAGTATGCATCCTAAAAGATAAGAACTCTTTTTAAAAAAACAAACTCTGGGCCAGGTGCGGTGGCTCACACCACACCTGTAATCCCAGCACTTTGGGAGGCCGAGGCGGGTGGATCACAAGGTCAGGGGATCCAGACCATCCTGGCTAACACAGTGAAACCCCGTCTCTACTAAAAATACAAAACAACTAGCCGGGCGTGGTGGTGGGCACCCGTAGTCCCAGCTACTCAGGAGGCTGAGGCAGGAGAATGGAGTGAACCCGGGAGGTGGAGCTGGCAGTGAGCCGAGATCATGCCACTGCACTCCAGCCTGGGCGACAGAGGGAGACTCCGTCTCAAAAAAAAAAAGAAAAAACAAAACAAAACAAAACAAAAACCTCTGATTACACCTAAAAAGATATATTTAATTTCATTAACTACCCAGTCAGCAATCACCTTTTCCCAATTTTCTTATAAATGTGAGGGGCTTTTTTCCTTTTTTTTAAATTTAGATTTAATATGTCTAGATTTATTGTTGTGAATGATGCTGAAGAAAGTGGTTGTTAGCCCTGTGGAGTCCCTATAGTCTGATATCTGATGTACATGTTCACCTATGAACTGTTTTTCCTGTAAGTTGATAGGTCTTTAGGCTTGATAAAATTCAGATTTTATAAAAATCAAGATTTCTTATATACACATATACTTCCCTCAGGAGGAGTATAATGTCTAGGTGTCTGTGTTTTTAAGTTTGTAGCCATTGAGGGTCATTACCGCGATAACGAATTCATTAGGGCTTGCAAAATGGTGATGAATTTTATCACTTCTTCCTTTGTGAGTTGGAATACCTCAATTAAGAAAATCTTAGCCGGGCGCGGTGGCTCACGCCTGTAATCCCAGCACTTTGGGAGGCCGAGGCAGGTGGATCACGAGGTCAGGCGATCGAGACCATCCTGGCTAACATGGTGAAACCCCGTCTCTACTGAAAGTACGAAAAATTAGCCGGGCGTGGTGGCAGGTGCCTGTAGTCCCAGGTACTCAGGAGGCTGAGGCAGGAGAATGGCGTGAACCCGGGAGGCGGAGCTTGCAGTCAGCCGAGATCGCGCCACTGCGCTCCAGACTGGGCGACAGAGCGAGACTCCGTCTCAAAAAACAAACAAAAAACAGAAAATCTTCTTTCTTAACTCTGCAATTACCCTGAGATAGTGTTTATATAGGAAGGGCAGATTAAATGCTTTCTCTACCAGTTTTCAAAAATAATGGTTCCTTTGTATTTCCACAGGTGAACTAGTTTTATTTGGTTTCAAGTATCATTATGATTTAAAAGACTTAAACATATCTGATGTGCTTCAATCCAGTGTAGTTATTATCCCTTTTAATGTGGAAATGGGCACTTTTTTTTTTTTTTTGAGACAGATTCTTACTCTGTCACCCAGGCTGGAGTGCAGTGGCATCATCACAGCTCACTGCAACCTCTGCCTCCAGGGTTCAAATGATTCTCCTGCCTCAGCCTCCCAAGTAGCTGGGTCTACAGGTGCCTGCCACTAAAGTCGGCTAACTTTTTGTATTTTAGTAGAGATGGGGTTTCACCATATTGCCCAGAGTGGTCTCGAACTCCGGAGCTCAAGCAATCCACCTGTGTCGGCCTCCCAAAGTGTTAGGATTAAAGGCGGGAGCCACCGTGCTCCACAAAATGGGCATGTTGTTGACAAGAAGGGACTTATTTAAATTGGCTATGTCCTTTTGAGATGAATGCAAATTTTTTTTTTTTTTTTTTTTTTGAGACAGAGTTCCGGAGTTTCGCTCTTGTTGCCCAGGCTGGAGTGCAATGGCGTGATTTCAGCTCACCGCAACCTCTGCCTCCCGGGTTCAAGTGATTCTCCTGTCTCAGCCTCCCAAGTAGCTGGGATTACAGGTGCATGCCACCATACCTGGCTAATTTTTTGTATTTTTAGTAGAGATAGGATTTTGCCAGGTTGGCCAGGCTGGTCTGGAACTCCTGGCCTCAAGCGACCTGCCTGCCTCAGCCTCCCAAAGTGCTGAGATTATAGGCGTGAGCCACAGCACCCAGACCATTTACTTTAGAAGTAATATAAATAAATTGAAAGAAGTTATTTGGGTAAGCAAGAGTGAGAGAAAAAGGCCTGGTTTGGTGGCTCATGCCTGTAATCCCAGCACTTTGGGAAGCCAAGGTGGGTTGATCACTTGTGGTCAGGAGTTGGAGACCAGCCTCGTCAACATGGCAAAACCTCATCTCTACAAAAAATTAAAAAAAAAAAAATTAGCCTGGCATGGTGGCATGCATCTGCAGTCCCAGCTACACCAGAGAACTGCTTGAGCCTGGAAGGCAGAGGTTGCAGTGAGCTGAGATGGCACCACTGTACTCCAGCCTGGAGACAGAGTGAGACCCCCATTACAAAAAAAAAAAAAAAAAAAAAGAAAAAGAAAACTAAGAGAAACAAATGCCAACATTCCCAGAACCACACAAAATCCCTGTTAACTGGTCACATGTCTATCTGAGTGACTTGCTGTGCACATATAAATGTAAATGTAGGTTTTAGATTAATATAACCTGTGGCTTATATAATAATGTCTATATACATATTTCAAGATCTATATGATTATTTTTAGTTTTTAAAATATTTTTATATTAATTACTGATTTTTAATCCTCCAAATGACTAGCACAACATATAACACAAGTATAGCTAAGGCCATTTGCTAAATTGGGGGCTAAGGAATAGGACAATAAATTTAACTGTGAGTTAGTTGACGTCATAGAGCAAATGTCAGATCTGAGAAGGAAATCTTGAGTTATCTATTTTTTTTTTTTCTGAGACAGGGTCTCACTCTGTGGAGCGCAGTGGCACAATCATGGCTCACTGCAACCTCTGCCTTCCAGGCTCAAGCAATCCTCTGGAGTAGCTGGGACTTCAGACTCATGGCACCATGCTATGCTATTTTTTTTTTTTTTTCATAGAGGCCAAGTTTTGCCACGTTGCCCAGGCTGGTCTTGAACTCCTGGGCTCAAGCAATCTGCCCGCCTCAGCCTCCCAAAGTGCTGGGATTATAGGCATGAGCCACCTTGCCTGGACATCTTTTATTTATTTATTTTTTCCCTGCCCTATCTTATGGTGCTGAACTTTGAGTTATTTTGTTCTCAAACCAATTGTTGACCCCTCCCAGCCATTCTTAATGCCCAGAGCTTTGGGGGCAAACATGCTGGACTTACCTGTAGCCCCTTTATTGGCAGCATTGTATGGTCCTGGAGGTTTGGGGGGCAACATCACTGGCCTAACCCCTTCAGGATTGTGTTAACGCTGCAAGAAAAGGAATAAAATGTGGGCCTCTTCAAGAGAATAGAAACCTCACCATTTTCAGGAGGTTAAATTTTGCCCACTTTTCAACATATTTTGAGCTTAAACTACTCATCCATTTCAAATTAAATTACCTAAGAAAAGAAGTTGAGCATAATGTATAAAGGGCACAGTTTTTGGAGACAGAGACGTAGCTTTAAATTCTGGTTCTACCACTTGTGGCGTCTCTATGTCTCAGTTTTGTTATGTGTAGAATGGAGATAACATTGCTCAGGAACGATCAATATTAGGATTCCATGAGGAAATTTAGATAGCACTAACCGCATATAGCACTCAACAAATATCTAATGCTATTATTAACATTAGTGCTTAGCAGGATGTCAGGCTATTGGAACCCAGTAGATGATAGCTAATCGTTTTATTAAGTAAAAATTCTCAAGGTAAGTGTTAGGATTCCCCGAGGGTTCCTCTGTGGCTGCTGACATTGACAAAAGAGAGGTGACGATTTAGGGGAGAGAGGTCTTGACTTACTCAGATTAGTAGGCATAGCCTGGTGGCAGAAGAGTCTGAACCTGAGAAAATAAGGCTTAGAGACCTACAGAGACCCACTTATGGAGCCAGGTACCTTGCTGTGGTATCACCAGTGGCCACTTCCAAAGGGCAGGATTTGCACACCTGCTAGCTGTGTATTGAGGAATTGAGTGGAAAGAGTTCTAGATCTCAGATTTTTGCTCTCCAACGTACTAATTCAAGGCTTCCTTGGGCAGATGGGCTGGCAGGCATGTGTGCAGAGAACAGACCCAAGGCTCAGGAGCAACCCCTTTCCTCCTCCCAGAAGTTGGGATATTGTATTCCAGTAATCCTGCCCTACCCCTTCCAATGCACACTCACATGCAGACAGAACCCCTTTCCGTGGGGCTTTCCAGTAGGACTGCTGCCCTGGGGGAAGGACTGAGCTCATCAGATTGAACATCCTAAGTGCTGTGACACAGAACCCTAGGGACCTCCTTTCAATTCATCTTTTTTCATCACTTTTTTCCCCTTCCTTCCTTCCTCCCTCCCTCCCTCTTCCCTTCCCTTCCCTTCCCTTCCCTTGCCTCCCCTTCCCCTTCCCCTTTCCCTTTCCTTTCTTTTTCTTTCTTTTTTTCTTTCTTTTTCTTCCTTTCTTCCTTCCTTTCTCCCCTTCGCTTCCTTTCTTCTTTCTTTCTTTCTCTCTCTCCCTCCCTCCTTTATTTTTTTCTTTTTCTTTCTTTCTTTCTTTCTTTTTCTTCCTTTCTTCTTTTCTTCCTTTTTCTCTCTCCTTCTTCATCTTCTTTTTCTTTCCTTCTTTCCCTCCCTCCTTTGTTCATACTTTCTTTCTCTCTCTCTCTCCCCCTCTTTCTTTCTTTCCTTCCTTCTCTTTCTTTTCTTTCTTTCTCCTGAGACAGGGTCTCCCTCTGTTGCCCAGACTGATGTGAACTCCTGGCTTCAAGTGGTGCTCCCACCTCGGCCTCTCAAAGTGCTGGAGTTACAGATGTGAGCCACCATGCTCAGCCTCTCACCTTTTTTCTATCTCTTTTTTCTTTTTCAAAAAACAAACAAAGAGAGAGAGATGGGTTCTTACCATGTTGGCCAGGTTGGTCTTGCACTCCTGGCCTCAAGCAATCCTCCCACCTTGGTCTCCCAAAGTGCTAGGATTACAGGCATAAGCCACCACACCCAGCTTAAAAATGATGCTTTAGATGCCACAAAATAGGTGGAAATGTCTTAACTGCATGTTAGTTGTCAGGCCTGAGGGCCTCTTCCATCCTTGTCAAGGGGAGTGCTAACCAGTCCCTCCTTTCATACAACACTCACCTTTGAAAAATTCCAAGCCTACATAAAAGTTGAGAGAATAGCACCCTGGACACCATGATATCCTTCACCTAAAACTCACCAGTTCTTTCAACGACATTTGAGCACCCACTACGTGCTAGGTGCTGTGATAGCCTTTGGGTGCACAAAAGGAAGCGAGTCTTGGCTCCTAAGCACAAACTTGCTCAGGCTTATCAGAAAAAGGAGACCATAAAACAAAAACCTGTAGTATGGCCTGATAATATTTTGTTACTGCAGGCATAAAGAACTGTAGGAATAGATGGAGAGCAGTCACTTTCTGATTGGACATCAGAGAATGTCTCTAGTGATGGTAGTATTCCAGAGAGGCAGACTGTGGGCTCAGGAACAGCGTGGGTGAAGGCATAGGGATTTGGCAAGCCCTGATAGATTTGGAAAATGGCAACTCAATTCAGAAAGTTCCAGCTCTGGTCGCAGGAGGCCTCAGGGACATGGGGTTCGGTAGGAGCATCATGGCTATGAGTAGGGACAGTAGGTTCACAATGCTGGCTCTAGGCGACAGTGAAGCTGACCACTCTAAAAGCTTAGGCCAAAAATCTTTTCCTGTGCTTCTTCAGGAAAGAAAAATAAAATGTTTGCCAGATCTGGTGGCTGTTGGGATCTTGCTTGAAGATTAAGGGCTGTTGAATTATGTAAGGTGACTCAGGGGTCTTGGGGTCACTCAGCATGGGCATGTCAGGTGTGGTACCTGGAATGCACATGTTGGCCTTAGTGAGATCTTGGGGCCTCTGTCTTTCAGCAATAACTTGCTTCCCACTTCCTGGAATCCATCAGAAGCGAGTCTTGTATGTAATCACCGTGAATTGTTACAACTCAGGTTTTTTTTTTGACAGAGTCTTGCTGTGTTGCCCAGGCTGGAGTGCAGTGGCGTGATCTTGGCTCACTACAACCTTTGCCTCCCGGGTTCAAGGGATTCTCCTGCCTCAGCTTCCCAAGTAGCTGGGATTACAGGCAACTGCCACCACGCCTGGCTAATTTTTGTATTTTTAGTAGATACAGGGGCTTCACCATATTGGCCAGGCTGGTCTGGAATTCCTGGCCTCAAGGCAGATTCCTGCCTTGGCCTCCCAAAGTGCTGAGATTATAGGCGTGAGCCACTGAGCCTGGTCAACAACTCCATTTTGAGTGAAAGAGTTAACCCTCTTTACTTATTTGAAAAGAAGCAAGGATGACATTTGAAACGTAAGGAAGACCTTGGCTGGGTGTGGTGACTCACACCGGTAATTCCAGCACTTTGGGAGGCTGAGGGGAGGGGATTACCTGAGATCAGGAGTTCAAGACCAGCCTGGCCAACATGGTGAAACTCCATCTCTACTAAAAATACAAAAATTAGCCGGGCATCATGGTGGGCAACTATAATCCTAGCTACTCGGGAGTCTGAGGCAGGAGAATCACTTGACCACAAGAAGCGGAGGTGGCAGTGAGCCGAGATCACACCATTGCACTCCAGCCTGGGTGATAGAGCGAGACTCCGTCTCAAAAAAAAAAAAAAAAAAAAAAAAAAAGAAAGTAAGGAAGACCTATGAAAATATGCAGAACTCATTTGCCTTCCAAGGAGAGCAGCATCTCTCAGTTTTCCCAAATGGCTCTGAAGAGATTGACGGTACAGGGTGGCCTTGGCCGTAACTTCTCATTGCTGAGGTGTTCTCATACTGTGGTCAGGAAGGCTAAGCTCTCCCATGCATAACAATATTTGCTTTAACTTTTTCATTTAACCCTTAAGAAAACAACTCATAAGAACAGAAAGCTGTGACCTCTCTGACCTCTCCTCAGATATCTAAATTTTATCATCTTACTGTAGAAAGAGCTGGTTTAGCTGGCTTAATTTGTGTAAATAGACTATTGCCTTTTCCTTGGAGTTCTTCAGATAAGATACTGTGGTGGTCTCACTTCAGGAAGGGCTGTGGCAGAGAGGGCAGAGATTGCTGGCAGAACCCCCACTCTTTTTGCTTCTGAGGTTATAAAGAAATTCACCTACACTGGGTGAACTGTGAGATAGGATCCTTTTTCCCACATCTGACATGTGGGTCTGTAAACCAAACTTGGGGTCCCACTTTGGCCCTCAGGCTGCATCGGTGTCTTGCTGGGCACAGCAGTGGTTTCAGCGGTCAGATGGCATGCTCCATGCCCACAGGGAGGGGCATTAGAGTGCTGTCTTAGCATTAGAATGCTTTCTGAGAGCACAAAGGTTCTCATGAAGTTTCTCTCATTCCCTATGGCTTCAGGGCAGCAGAGTGAAATAGGAAGAGATGGAGGCTTTACCTCCCTAAAGACATGCTAACTTTTATTGCTGACTGTGGCACTGCAGTACCTTGACAAAATTGAAGTTGCCTTTTATGTAAAAAATAAGAGAAAAAACCCAAAATGTGCTTATGATTTTTTGTCTACTTCCATGTCTAATGGTATATTCAGATTGCAATGGATGATTGCAAGCAGATTTTGGACCAAAGAATTAAATTATTGACATTTTTGGCTGGGCGAAGTGGCCCATGCCTGTAAACCCAGTACTTTGGGAGACTGAGAGGGGTGGATCACTAGAGGCCAGGGGTTCAAAACCAGCCTGGCCAACATGGTGAAATCCAGTATCTACTAAAAATACAAAACAGCTGGGCGTGGAGGTGCAAGCCTGTAATCCCAGCTACTTGGGAGGTTGAGACAGGAGAGTCACTTGAACCCAGAAGGCGTAGATTGCAGTGAGCCGAGGTCTCACCAGTGTACTTCAGCCTGGGAGACAGAGCGAAACTCTGTCTCAAGAATACAAAATAAAACAAAACAAAACAAAACCAAAAACCAACCAACTAACCAAAAAAACAACAATTTAAATAGAATTAAATTATTGACATTTTTGAAGGTCTGTTCTGTGTGACATAGAAACATTTAAATATGAATGTTGGTGGGGTGGTGGCTTACGCCTATAATCCCAGCACTTTGGGATGCTGTGGTGGGCAGATCACTTGAGATCAGGAGTTCAAGACCAGCCTGGCCAACATGGCGAAACCCTGTCTCTACTAAAAATACAAAAATTAGCCAGATGTGGTGGTGCGTGCCTGTAGTCTCAGCTACTTGGGAGGCTGAGGCAGGAGAATCACTTGAACCCAGGAGGCAGAGGTTGCAGTGAGCCAAGATCACGCCACTGTACTCCACCCTGGGCGTCAGAGGGAGACTCCATCTCAAAGGAAACAAACAAACAAAAAGATGAATGTTATCTTTCTCCAAACAACTTAAAATTTTAAACACAGGGCACACAAGAGTTAGCAATGACTTAGTTGATGCTGAAGGTCAGAGGAAAGTCACAAGAGTGACAGCAGGAGCGGCCTGAGAAGGCTTCATGGATCAGAGGCAATGAATTAGTAGGCTTTACATTTGTGAAATGATATAATACATAAAATGTGCAAAAAGGAGTCTGGAATATCACACCAAGGTGTTCAATTCTGGGGAAGAGATTGGGATTGGGTGTGGGGGATACTGAAAAAAGCAGTTGACTTTGATTATAGTCATGCATTACTTACATAATCAGTGGCGTGCTGGTAAATTTTTTTTTTCTTTTTTTGAGACAGGATCTTTCTCTGTCACCCAGCCTGGAGTGCAGTGGCGTGATCATCTATCACTATAGCCTTAACCTCCCAGGCCCAAGTGATCCTCCTAACCTCAGCCTCTGGAATAGCTGGGGCCATAGGTGTGCATCACTATGCCAAGCTGATTTAAAAAAATTTTTTTTTTGTCAAGATGGGGTCTCACTATGTTGCCTAGGCTGGTCTCCAACTCTTGGCCTCAAGTTATCCTCCTAACTTGGCCTCCCAAGTTCTAGGATTATTGGCATGAGGCACTGTGTCCAACCAAGTGCTAGTAAATTTTTCAGAAAAGCGCTCTTTTCCCATGGTCCCCAAAGTCCCTATTGTAGTGTTTGTCAATTTCCATCATGTAAATTGTAGATACTTCTTCTGTGGCTGATTTTAAGCAACAATATAAGGTCAAGTAGCTCAAAAATTTTTGAAAATTTAACAGTTTGAGCACTTATCATGTACCAGACTCCAAGTCAAGTGCTAGGGGAAGATTGGAAAAATATTATGGGCCAGGCATGGTGGCTCATGCCTGTAATCCCAGCACTTTGGGAGGCTGAGGCTGGTGGATCACTTGAGGTCAGGAGTTCGAGAGCAGCCTGGCCAACATGGTGAAACCCTGTCTCTACTAAAAATTATCCGGGCATGGTGGCAGACATTGTAATCCCAGCTACTTGGGAGGCTGAGGCAGGAGAATCACTTGAACCCATGAGGCGGGGGTTGCAGTGAGCTAAGATCGTGCCACTGCACTCCAACCTGGGCGACAAGAGTGAAATTCCATCTCAAAAAAAAAAAAAAAGATTATGATGTTGTCCTTGTCTACCTGGCAGCAGAAATACATTAGGTGAGCTAAAAGAGGAACTAGAGGAAGGAGAATTAACTTTGGCAGGATATGGGTAAAGGGGAGAATCAGAGGAGTTCTCTGAAAGAATGGATCCTCTAATAGAGAGAGGATTGGGAAAGGCTCCAGGTGCAGAAGTGTATAAGACACTTGGGAATTTCAGGTTGCTCTTTGCACAAGATTATTGGCACAAAATGGAGAATAAGGCCAGAAAAGGGGGTTGGGACCATACGATCAAATGTGTTGCATTTTGCTGTGCAGTAATGAGAGCTACTTACATTATTTATTTATTTATTTATTTTTGAGACAGAGTCTTGCTCTGTCACCTAGGCTGGAGTGCAGTGGTGTGATCTCAGCTCACTGCAACCTCCGCCTCCCTGGCTCAAGTGATTCTCCTGCCTCAGCCTCCTGAGTAGCTGGGACTGCAGGCGCTGCATGCCACCATGCCTGGCTAATTTTTGTATTTTTAGTAGAGATGGGGTTTCACTATGTTGGCCAGGCTGGTTTTCAACTCCTGACCTCAGGTGATCCACCCGCCTCAGCCTCCCAAAGTGCTGGGATTATAGGAGTGAGCCATGGCACCCAGCCAGCTACTTACAGTTTTTGAGAAGCATCAGGCAATAACTCTGGTGGCACTATGGAGACTAAGCTGAGACAGAGATCTGTACAAGAGGTCATCTTAATGTTTCCAGCAGAACGTAATAAGAGCTTCAATGAAGGCAATGCAGCAGAGATAGAGATGGGATGGATTCAAGAAACGTTTGGGGAGGAAGAATTGATTGAACAATGGATTGACTGAGATGAGTGTTCAGAAGGATAGCTTGCTTGAAGATAATACCTAGGACTTTGAAAAATGTTCACCCTTCCTTCTGTGGGGATGAATGACTTCATCAGAAAAGAAAGGAGGCATTTCTAAGAGTTTATGAAGTTTAGGACTTGGGAGCCCAGTTGGTTGTTTTCTTTGCATCTCACTACTGACGTTTGTAAGTCTGAAAGAGGGAAGGTCTGACACGTGACTGGCAGGCCATCAAGAAGTTTTGTTACTGAATTTGGATTTATGGATCCTGATTCTGAGTAGTTATGCTATTAAAATGATGGCCTTTCGGTTTGGGATGGAGAGCATCTCACAAAATTGGGAAATAATGATTAACCCAGCAGTTTAGTGTATAAATACTAATTTCTACATGGAGCTTGGAAAGAGTAAGAGAAAGGGAGGAAAATGGCAGGTAAACCTGTGATCCCAGCCACTCTGAAGAGTAATAGGCACAATGCGGAATGGAGAATAGGGAAGCGGGAGGAGCCTAGTGATTCACATGAGAAAACAGCTGGAAGGAGGCCAGAAACAACAGTGAGGTTTTAGATGTCTATATACAAACACACAGGGCATACGTAACAAACAGGGCAAACTGGGGATTATAACATCAGGCAGTAAAACATGATCTCACTGAAACCTTATAGGATAGGACCTGAGCCTGACATTCAGTCATGAAATCACATTTACATCCTATTTAAAAGAAACATAGCCATGAGGTGGGGGAGGAGATTGGTGTGTGTTGTAGAGAAACTAAGTGGAAGCCCATTGAAGAGCATAAAGACGAATATTTAAAAGGAGATTTAATGTTAGAGCATTAATGACTGGGCACAGTGGCTCACACCTGTAATCCCAGCACTTTGGGAGGCCAAGGCAGGTGGATTGTTTGAATCCAGCAGTTTGAGATGAGACTGGGCAACATGGCAAAACTCTGTCTGTATAAAAAAATTACAAACATTAGTCTGGTGTGGTGGCACGTGCCTGTAGTCTCAGCTACTCGGGAGGCTGAGGTGGGAGGATCACTTGAGTCCGGGGAGGTCAAGGCTGCAGTGAACTGTGATTGTGCCACTGCACTCTAGTCTGGCAATAGAGCAAGACTCTGTCTCAAATAAAATAAAATAAAACAATTACTACATACCATTTGACCAGAGAAAAAATAGGGAAAATATTAAATATAAAATTTGTATAAGACATTCAAAGAAAATCCCTTGAAAAACTTTAATGAGAAATATGAGTGATTTCATAAATTTTTGTATCAATTTTTATACTTGAAATGGCCATGTATAGTTCTTGACAAAGACTTTTACAAAATGATCTCTTGAAATTCTCAATAGTCATCATTGATAAAATATGGCCAGGTGCAGAGGCTTACACCTGTAATTCCAGCACTTTGGGAGGTTGAGGCAGGTGTATCACCTGAACTCTGGAGTTTGAGACCAGCCTGGGTAACATGGCAAAACCCTGTCTCTACTAAAAATACAAAAAAATTAGCCAGGCGTGGTGGCACTCCTCTGTAGTCCCAGCTACTCAGGAGTCTGAGGCAGGAGAATCACTTGAACCCGGCTTGAACCCAGGAGGTGGAGGTTGCAGTGAGCAGAGATCATGCCACTGCACTCCAGCCTGGGTGACAAAGTCTCAAAAAAAAAAAAAGTAAAATGTTTTTATAGCTATTAAAAATGTGAAACAATTGAAATACAGGGAATCTAAGGATACTTTCTTTTTTCACCGACAAATGTAATGTTGAAATTCATGTGATAAGGCCAATAGATTCTTTATTTTATTTTTTTTAGACACATTCTTGCTCTGTTGTCCAGGCTGGAGTACAATGGCACAATCTCGGCTCACTGCAACCTCCACCTCCCAGGTTTAAGCGATTCTTCTGCCTTAGCCTCCTGAGTAACTGTGATTACAGGCGCCTGCCACCATGCCTGGTTAATTTTTGTATATTTAGTAAAGATGGGATTTTACCATGTTGGCCAAGCTGGTCTCAAACTCCTGACCTCAAGTGATCTGCCTGCCTCTGCCTCCTGAAGTGCTGGGATTACAGGCGTGGGACACCACACTTGGCCCCCCCTTTTTTAAATTTGTATAAGTTTATGGGGTACAAGCACAATTTTGTGATATGCTTATACTTCAGAGAGCTCAGGTCAGGGCTTTTAGGGTATCCAACACCCAAACAACATACATTGTATCCATTAAGTAATTTCTCATCATCCACCCCATTTCCCATCCTCTCACCCTTCTACTTCTCCATTGTGGATCATTCCACTCTCTTCCTCCTGGGGTACACAATTTTTAGTTCCCTTATGAATGAGAACATGTGATATTTGTCTTTCTGGGTCTGACTGGTTTCACTTAAGATAATGACCTGCAGTTCCATCCATGTTGCTGCAAAATACATGATTTCATTCTTTTTTATGGCTGAATAGTATTCTATTGTGTACATATACCATGTTTTCTTTATCCCTGTTGATGGACACTTAGGTTGATTCCATATCTTTGCTATTGTGAATAGTGCTGCTATAAGCATATGAGTGCATGTAACAAACACATTCTTTATGATGGACAGACACACTCATGTCTTGCCTGTGGGCACAACCCTCCAGCCAGATTAATAACCACCTGTAGCCAAGGATCATGAGGCTGTTCAAAGGACTCTGATAAAAATTCAACAGTAGGAGCATCTAGGAGGTGTTAGGCCAGAGGCACCTTGATGCCCTTGGGTGGTCTATCTCTCTCTCTCTCTTTTTTTTTTTTGAGACGGAGTTTCGCTGTTGTTGCCCAGGCTGGAGTGCAATGGTGCAATCTCAGCTCACGGCAACCTCCGTCTCCCGGGTTCAAGTGATTCTCCTGCCTCAGCCTCCCGAGTAGCTGGGATTACAGGCATGCATCACCACGCCTGGCTAATTTCGTATTTTTAGTAGAGACGGGGTTTCTCCATGTTGGTCAGGCTGGTCTCGAACTCCCGACCTTAGGCGATCCACCTGCCTTGGCCTCCCAAAGTGCTGGGATTATAGGCATGAGTCACTGAGCCTGGCTGGGTGGTCTATCTCTCTTGGAGCAAAGCTCCATCAGTACCTGGGGATATGAATGGAATTGTGTCCCCATCCCAACCAAATTCATATGTTGAAGTCCTAACTCCCAGTACCTCAGAATGTGACCTTATTTGGAAATAAGGTCTTTGTAAATATATTCAAGTCAAGATGAGGAATACTGGGCTAGGGGGGTCCTAATCCAATGATGAGCGTCCTTATTACACGAGGGAAATTGGACAGAGATACACACATAGAGGAGAAACAATGTGAAGAGACAGAGGGAGAAGATGAACATTTATAAGGCAAGGAGAGAGGTCTGGAACAGATGGTCCTTTCACAGCCCTCAGAAGGAACAAGCCGTGTTGATACTATGAACGTGGACTTCCAGCCTCCAGAACAGTGAGACAATACATTAGTGTTATTAAGCCTCTCCATCTGTGGTCTTTGTTACAGCGGCCCAGGTAAACTGTTTACAAGGGGATAGGATTCAGCCCCTGAGAAGAGGAGGAGTACTGGCAAGGCCCAGGCAGGATGTTAGAGTAGCAGCCATGCAGGGGAGTGAAACTGCACCCCAGGGGAGGAAGAAAAATGAAAAAGAGGCACCTAGACAATGCCTGGTAGGCTTTGGGCTAACTCAGTGATATTAAAGCTACACAGGTCAGGGGCTTCCTCAGGACTAGCCTTCCATCAAGTTAGGGCAGCAAGAACCTAGGAAGGTTGGCTGCCCCCGTGGAGAGGGGCCCGGTGGGTGGGTGAGGCTGGTGTATGTGGAAGTCCCCAGATACCCATGGTGGAGGCGGTGGAGGTAAGAAGTAGTTATATGGAATAAGGTTGAAAATTTTGGCTCAAAATTGGGAAGACTTTTATTTTTCTTTATGAAAACACTTGAAATTTAAAATGTCATAGGAAATTCAGAAAATAGAAATAGAAAAAGAAAAAACTCCTACAATCTCACTACCTTAACCAAATTCATCATGTATTTCCTTTGTCTTTCTTCATGTGCGTGTATTTTAAATAGTTGGATTTAGAAAGTGTACCCATGCTTTGTTTTTGTTTTTGTTTTGGAGATGGAGTCTCACTCTGTTGCCCAGGCTATAGTGCAGTGGCGCAATCTCGGCTCACTGCAACCTCTGCCTCCTGGGTTCAAGCGATTCTCCTGCCTCAGCCTCCCAAGTAGCTGGGATTACATGTGACCCCACGCCTAGCTAGCTTTTTGTATTTTTGTTGCCAGGCTGGTCTCAAATCCCTGAGCTCAGTCAATCTGCCCACCTTGGCCTCCCAAAGTGCTAGGATTACAGGCGTGAGCCACCAAGCCCTGCCAGAAAGTGTACATATACCTTGTATCCTGATTTTTAAATACATGAAATTATAGTAACATTTTCCCATTTTGCTACACGATGTCTCATAAGTAGAAACTTTAATGGTTGTATAGGTCTATGGAATGGGTGAACCCTAAAGAATTATTACGCTATGGTTGGATGTTAAGGTTGTGGCTGGTTTCTTTCTTTTCAGTGTTCTCTTTAAGGTTTCTTCCAGTACCGAGATTCTGTGTTTGGCAAAGAGAAATGCAAGCCACTTCTCAAATTATCTTCTCTAATTCTTTTTAAGGGGGACCTTGTGAGATGCTCTGATGTATGTTACATTTAGTCAGATTTCTGTTGTTTCCTCTGAGTATCACTTTCACAAAAATAATTTTAAGAAATTTTTGTATCGTTGCCTATCCTGCATGGTTTTTGTTCGAGTATGCAGAAAAAATACGAAATCTGTATGAAGAATACAGGTACAATCTTCACTCAGATTCCCCCAAAGTGAATATTTTGTCTTACCATATTACAATTATCAAAATCAGGAAATTAAGTTTAAAATATACTCTTATCAAATCTACAGACCTGATTCAAATTTCAGCAACTGTCCCACTGTGCCCTTTTTCTGGCCCAGAATCCAACCGGAGACCCCAGGTTGCATTAGCTGTCATGTCTCCTCGGTCTCCTTTAATCTGGAACAGTCCCTCAATCTTTCCTTGTCTTTTCAAAAATGTCTTTGACGTTTTTGAAAGGTACTAGTCCATTATTTATAGAATGGCCTGCGTTTTGGATTGTCTCATATTTCCTCATGGAATTTTCATGCCACTACAGTGGCATTGGGTTCTTCTCACGTCTCAGGAGGCGTGTGATATAGGTCTGTCCCATGACAAGTAACGTTAAATTTAATCGCCTGGTTAAGTGGGTATCTGTCAGATTTCTCCACTGTAAACTTAGGATTGCTTCTTCAGTAAGTATTCTAGGGACCTGCTTTGTGACTGTGTAAAAATCTTGTTTCTCATCATAATGTGACTGCCTAGCTTTCATTGATGAGTCATCTCCGAGCCAATTGTTACTGTGGTGTTTTCCAGATGGTAGTTTTCTAGTTTCATTATTCTATGTTTATTAGTAGTAATTTAACTCGACAAGCTTTATCCTTAATCTAAATAGGCCTAAATGTTCCTTTAGTAAAAGCAAAAGAAGAGAATAGTAATCTATCACTTATTCTGTGCTGTTCCTGTTATGAAAACACAGAGAAACCACAAAAGGTGAGCTGCCCGGCACACGCACCGAGATGAAGGACATCTTCATGTATCTGCATTTGTGTGTGAATTTCTGTCTTTCTCAGCTAGGTATAGACAATTCTGCCAAGGAATCAGTTCTACAGATGAGAAAAATGAAAACCTGAGATAGAGATATACTGCCTCAGGGCAGATAAGGGCACAGCTAGAACTAGTTTCCAGTGCCCAGAGATTTTTAGTTCTTATCTAGGACCTCTCTCAAAATTATATTACTTCTATTATACAGATAACATGATACCTCTTCAAGAAAAGACATTTGCTTTTAAAACTATTATCATTTTTAATTTTTATTTTTAGAGATAGGGTCTTGCTCTGTTGCTCAGGCTGGAGTACAGCGGTGCAATTGTAGCTCACTGTAACCGTGAACTCCTGGGCTCAAGTGATCCTTCTGCCTCAGCCTCCCCAGTAGCTGGGACAATAGGCATAAGCCACCATGCTTGGCTACTTGCTTGCTCTTTCTTTTTGTTTTTTATTTCAGTTTTTCCCCCTCATTTGACACCTTTGGTATATTTGATCTTAAATAAAATCATTATCAATAAGATTACTATTCTTAGGCCGGGCGCGGTGGCTCACGCCTGTAATCCCAGTACTTTGGGAGGTCCAGGTGGGTGGATCACCTGAAGTCAGGAGTTTGAAACCAGCCTGACCAACATGGAGAAACCCTGTCTTTACTAAAAATACAAAATTAGCCAGGTGTGGTGGCACATGCCTGTAATTGCAGCTACTCAGGAAGGCTGAGGCAGGAGAATTGCTTGAGCCCGGGAGGCGGAGGTTGCAGTGAGCCGAGATTGTGCCATTGCACTCCAGCCTGGGCAACAAGAGTAAAACTACGTCTCAAAAAAAAAGATTACCATTCTTTTGGCTAATTATTATGTACTTTTTCACCCATGATAATCCAATCTACTATTTGCAAACAACAATAATAGTTATTTACATAGAAGCTTCTTACAGACATAAATTACAAAAATTATCTTTACCTCAAGCTGAATTCTTTTTTTTTTTTTTTTTTTTGAGACGAAGTCTCGCTCTGTCGCCCAGGCTGGAGTGCAGTGGCCCAATCTCAGCTCACTGCAAGCTCCGCCTCCCGGGTTCACGCCATTCTCCTGCCTCAGCCTCCCGAGTAGCTGGGACTACAGGCACCCGCCACCACGCCCGGCTAATTTTTTGTATTTTTAGTAGAGGCGGGGTTTCACCGTGTTAGCCAGGATGGTCTTGATCTCCTGACCTCATGATCCGCCCGCCTCTGCCTCCCAAAGTGCTGGGATTACAGGCGTGAGCCACCGCGCCCGGCCACCTCAAGCTGAATTCTTAACAACAGCTTTAAATTCTGAACACAGAATCTTCCATTTATCCAGAATAGTGACGAGGTTCTGGTTAATTAACATTCCCATATATAGCAGGATCTCCACTCTTCAAAGAATACAAACACAAAACTGGAGGAAAGTATTTACCTTAAAATTGGACAATGTCTCACATCAGTGTGAACAGCAACTCTCATTGCATAGTCCCATTTAAAAATGTTAATCAGCTGTTTTTTTTCTAAATTCATCTTTTACATTATCTTGTTTTCTTGTCATTTATCTTTTTGTATTTTCTAAAGTGGCATGTAGGAGAAAAAATTTTTAGATTTTTTGGACATTCTGGTGATTGATATCTTGCATTTTTAAAGTTATTAATACATTTGTTTTCAGGCTAGCTTCTTTTCCTTAGGATTCCAGCCTAAGGAGGACGGCAAACATTCACCTTAGATACACCATCAAGACTCATTTTGAATTCTGAGTGCCTCAGTGAACGCTTCTTGTTTGTTGTTTTGTTTTATATTTTGTTTTATTTTTTGAGACAGAGTCTTGCTCTGTTGCTCAGGCTGGAGTGCAGTGACGCAATCTTGGCTCACTGCAACCTCCACCTCCCAGATTCAAGCAATTCTTGTGCCTCAGCCTCCCGAGTAGCTGGGACCACAGGCACATGCCACCACGCCTGGCAATTTTTGTATTTTTAGTAGAGATGGGGTTTTGCCAGGTTGGCCGGGCTCGTCTCAAACCAGGTGATCCACCTCAAGTGATCCACCCACCTTGGCCTCCCAAAGTGCTGGGATTACAGGAGTGAACCACCACACCCAGCCTGCTTTGTTTTATTTTTAAGTCATTTGTGTTTCCAGTGTTTGTCTCCGTGCCTGGCACAAAGTAGGCACTGGATAAATATTGGCTGACTGACCTGCTGACCCACTGACAGCCAGACTGACTTCACACCCAGGACGAGGACCCAGCCTGGGCCTTCCTGAATTCCTGCAATTTTTTTTTTTCTCATTTCAAATAACAATACATGCTCATTAAAGAAACTTGTAAAATAGAGAAAGTCACATATACAAAAAAGAGAAAACAAAGCTCTCCATTATCTTACTGGCCATAGAGATGATTATGCCAGAAAGATGAGCATTTTCTCATTCATCAAACATTCTTCAAAGACATGTTTTTAATGGCAGTAGGATGACCCGTTTTGTGGGTGTGCCATAATTAACCATTCATATGTTGTGGAACATCTACGTTCTGTACAAGTTGTCACCCCTGGAAATAATGTTGTAACGTTATGCAATAAACTCTCTACTATAGCTGATTATCAAGTTACTTTACAAAAAGATTATATCCATTTAAGCCCACTTGCTAGTGCCCATATATTTGAAACACTGACGGTTTCAAATGGTCAGCATTTAACTTCTTGGGAAACTGAGGGGTTAGAAACAGCCCCTTCCATTTAAACAGCTTCCAGCATGTTCCAGCTTACAGTGAACATTTGTTTTCCTCCAGTCTCAATCCCTGTGAAGGGTCAAGTCAATCATAGGTGAGTACTTAATTTGGAAAACATGCCTTGAAAGCTCAATTTAAATAGCAGAGAGCATTAGCCAGAAAGCATTGGTCCTTTTTGAAAAAGCTTGTGAGAGAGAGGCAAGAAGCATTAGGCCACGCCAAAGTAGAAGTTCGTGGTCCCAAGAATCAATACCTGAAATTGAGCTATTAATAGCACAACATGGTTAATATCATTATGCTGATTATTGTCACTTTATTCTTAACTCCAAATTTAAAATGATTTTTTCTTTACAAAAGATAAAATCAGCTGGGCGCAGTGGCTTACGTCTGTAATCCCAGCACTTTGGGAGGCCAAGACAGGTGGATCACCTGAGGTCAGGAGTTTGAGACCAGCCTGGCTAACATGATGAAACCCTGTCTCTACTAAAAATACAAAAATTAGCTGGGCATGGTGGCGTGCACCTGTAATCCTAGCTACTCGGGAGTCTGAGGCAGGAGAATCGCTTGAACCCAGGAGGCAGAGGTTGCAGTGAGCCAAGATTGTGCCATTGCACTCCAGTCTAAGCAACAAGAGCTAAACTCTGTCTCAAATAAATAAATAAATAAATAATCGGATGGGAGCAGTGGCTCACACCTGGAATCCCAGCACTTTGAGAGGCTCTAGGCAGGAGGATCACTTGCATCCAGAAGTTCAAAACCAGCTTGGGCAACACGGCAAAACCCTGTCTCTACAAAAAACACAAAAATGAGCTGGGCATGAGAGTGCACGCCAGTAGTCCCAGCTACTCGGGAGGCGGAAGTTGGAGGATTGCTTGAGCCCAGGAGGTCGAGGCGGCAATGAGCTGAGATTGTGCCACTGCACTTAGCCTGGGTGACAGAGCAAGACCCTGTTTCAAACAAAAACAAAATATAAAATCATGTTAGTTAAAAGGAGCAAATATTTGGGAGAGAAATCAATTTAAAAAATCACTTTAAAAAAGGTAACATTCATTTCTACTCTGAGGAATGTATTTGTTTCATTCTGAAACAAAAACTTAATTTTCAACAATAATATTCAATAAAAGCCAAAGCTTTCAAAAATTATTTGCCATTCTTATAAAGAATATTCCATTCTGACAGCTGTCTTTTTCTGCTGTGTATTTTACCTCAGATACTGGTATTTCATTCACCGCAGAGACTGGTAGACCCGATGTTAGAATGGAAACTTCACTTAGGGCCTACCACAGGCACTGAGTTTCACTTCAGCCCCTCGATATAGCACATACACGTCTCTTCAGTTAGTCAGCATTTAAAATGACTGTAAACCATTACAAACACTAAAATGGTATTATTATCGCAAGAGAATAGCTCAACTGTTTTAAATTTAACCCTTAACAAGACAATTTATTTCCAGGCTTTCAGTCAAGTAAAGGCTGTTCTACATGGAACCCTGTGGAAACTTCTAGAGATAGAGTCCTAGGCTCTGAGCCAGTCACTCAGTGGGAAACCACCATTTTAGAAATTGGGATTTTAGGAGTACAGCATGAGTGAGACTGAACGCATTCTATGTAGGACAATTTTGCTGAAAAGGCTGAGTAATTAACCCTTTATTTTACTTTCATGTTGTTATTGATTGTCATGCATCTGATTCCAGCTTATTTTCTAATCACAATCCTATTTATTACCTTCTATAGCTTCGTGGCTCCTAAAGGAACACTGTGACCATCATAAGCTAAAAAGAGAAGGATATTCTGTAGACAGTTGGGGGACCCTTCCTTTTTTTTTTCTTTTTCTTTTTTTTTTGAGACGGAGTCTCACTGTGTTGCCCAGGCTGGAGTGCAGTGGCACAATCTCGGCTCATCACAACTGTCGCCTCCTGGGTTCAAGTGATTCTCCTGCCTCAGCCTCCCAAGTAGCTGGGATTATAGGTATGCGCCACCATGCCTGGCTAATTTTGTATTTTTAGTAGGGACGGGGTTTCTCCATGTTGGTCAGGCTGGTTTTGAATGCCCAGCCTCAGGTGATCCACCCACCTCGACCTCCCAAAGTACTGGGATTACAGGCATGAACCACCACACCTGGCCAGAATGAGTTATATTTCTAGCGCTGCTATATTTCTCTTTGGCAAGGAAGTAGAGTTGAGAGGAAGACAGAAGACACATAGACGCTTCTAAATTATGCAGGAAAAAATGTATGTTTCTATTGATATTTTTCTTTCTGGTGGTGGTGGCAGATCCTAAAGTTTTAAACTGGAGTGAAAGTCTACGTAGCTGGGATTTGGGACAGAGGGTGGGTGTCTGTGATCTGGCGCTTCTAGAGGGTGAGGGTAGAGTGTACTCTAGGGTAGGGTGAACAGAAGTAGAATCCTTCCATTTTCTTCTCTGCTCCCTGCACTCATGTGCCTGACTGGGATAATCTAGCTTCCTCAGCTCTGCCACCCAATACCTCCTCGTGGTGGTTGGGGATGGGGACTATGGGGAGAGACAGGTTAGTGGACATGGTGAGTTATCTGTCCATTCTCCCCTTCACCCATCTCAATGAACTCACATTTTTACTTTAGTTTACATCGTCACCCATGTACTTGGGGAAGAGAAGATCTCAACCTTACACTTCGTTGGCTAAACCAATCAGCTCATTCCATTTCCCACTGAAGGCCATTGTTCAGGAGTGGGCATGTGACTTACAGGGTCCAGTCAAGGTGTATCTCAGGACTCCTGCTTGGGATCCTGTGACAGTCCTCCCTTCATCTGCATGCCAGGATGTGCAGGAACCATCGTGTTCCTTTTGCCACCTGAGAAAAGCAACTTAAAGATGAAGTCCAAAGAATGAGAGAGGCACATGTAAGGGAGTGGCAGAGAAATGTGGCAGGAGGTCCTGGTTAAGGTGACTCTAAAGCCAATTCTGCTCTGAACTTCCAGTTACATGAACACATAAATGTCCTTATTGTTAACCCAGTTAGAGAAGATATTCTGTTTCTTGGAACCAAAAACATTCTAGCCTTTTACTGAGGGTTGGAGGTGCCTCCATACACCCATCTCTGGGGGCCATGTTTTCCCTCTGACATGATGTTATGAATGGTAGTTAATTGCTCATATGCACCTAGAATGTAGATTAAATGTATACCCTTGCAGTTAACAATAGTAGAAAACAATGCAGTTCAAATATACAACATTGTACAACGAGGAGGAGAAGGGCAGTATTTGAGGCTCTAACCATCATTTATCCCTGCCTTCCTGCCTTCACGCCTTCCCTCCCTTCTCTCCCTCCCTCCCTCCCTCCCTTCCTCCTTCCCTCCCTCCCTCCCTCTCCTTCCTTTCTCCCTCCCTCCCTTCCTCCTTCCCTCCCTCCCTCCCTCTCCTTCCTTTCTCCCTCCCTCCTTCTCTCCCTCTCTCTCCCTCTCTCTTTCTCTCCTTCCTTCCTTCCTCCCTCCCTCCCTCCCTTCTCTTTCTCTCTTTCTTTCTTTTCTCTCTTTCTGTCTTTCTTTTTTCTTTCAGACAGGGTCTCCCTGTGTCTCCCAGGCTGAAATACAGTGGCACAATCACAGCTCACTTCAGTCTCAACCTCCCAAGCTCAAGCCGTCCTCCTGCCTCGGCCTCCTGAGTAGCTGGGGACCACAGGTGCACACCATCATGCCTGCCTGATTTTTGTATTTTTTGTAGAGATGGGTTTTTGCCATGTTGCCCAGGCTGGTATCATATTATTTCTATGGAGAAATCTGTTACAAGTTCCATATAAGCAACTTACAAATGAAATTGTCAGGAGTCTGTGGGTCTCAGGTTTCCTGTGAGGGTGTCATATTAGATGAAGTTTAAGGTATCTTCTAAGTTTAACCTTCTATGAATCTTTGTTACTGGTTCATTTTAAGTCAGTTAAATGGAATTCCTGAAATAGGGCAGCATTCTTGAATAACATGGCACTTGAAGATTGTTCATTCTCTGTTTAGCAAGCTGTATCTTGTTTGTTTTCACAGCAGTTGAGGATTTACCACCATTATTTTAACTATTTTTGAAATTCTAGCACTCACATCTTGCCACTAAATATTTATACACAAAATACCTTATTTGTTGCAGCAAACTTATTATTTTGATTTGTGAGTTTTTGTGGAAACCTGAGAGATCCAAACAGGCTCACATTTCTAAGCAAAAGCAAATAGTAATTTCCTCCTTCTCCACCCATGTGTTAGACAAAGTAGGGACTTTTTCTAAGAGTAGAGACATTGGCCATCTTGAGGTAATTTCAACACAAAAATGCAGTGGTTCATAATACTTTGGTTCAATATTTAAGTTATAGATTGAAAAATAAGTGGTCTAGGAAGCACAGAGAGTGCCTTGAAATAAAAAGATCCGTGTCTGTAGTCATAATTAGGTAAAACCCACTTTACCTGTAGGTGTGGTCAGTGATTGTCTACCTGGCAGGAATTAAATGTTTCTAAGAGACTCCTCTAAAACCTCTCTCCCATTAGACCACACCAAGAAGTCTGAAATTCTACCAATCACTCTTTTAAGAAACTGTGCTACACAGAGTGTCCACTGGAAAAAAAAAAAAAGTTTTTTAACCCATTACCTCCCAGTGGCACACTAGTGGAGACCAGCCGGATGGCCACCTGTTTGGAGGTGAGTGCAGAGACAGAGAGGAAGGAAGGACTGAATCTGGGGTACCCTACTGAAAGTCCCTATTGGGTACACAGCTCTGGGTATGAGAGCAGGGGCCCAAAGACCATCTGGCCCATTTCATGGCTTTTTCTCGGGCGTTCCTCTATATCTTGATTCAAAAGAAGTCAATGGATCTCATTTTCCTTGAGTCTCTGAGGGTTCAGATTGGAAGAGATCTTCCTTCTACATGATTCCCATTCTCTGTTCTCTTGCTTCTCAATGTATGGTCACCTACCAATAAGTCTTACTGGGCCCCCTCTGCTGTGGCCTGGCAGTTGTTCTTTGGCAAAAGAACAGCTGTTTGGATGCTGCTTCTCTCCTCAGAATGACTGCCTTAGGATTATATCCAGGAATAATGCCTCTTCAGTGGGCCCCAGATTTGGTGCATGGTGTGGGAGGAAGTGAGAGACAATTCCTTTATTTCCTCCTCATTTCCAGCCCACAGTCCTTGTATCTGGGTTAGAGATGAAGCAAATAAATCTGGGCACAGGGCTCATGCCTGTACTCCCAGCACTTTGGGAGGCCAAGGCAAGCGGATCACATAAGATAAAGAGTTCAAGACCAGCCTGGCCAACATGACGAAACCCCATCTCCACTAAAAATACAAAAAATTAGCCAGGCATGGTGGCGTGCACCTGTAATCACAGCTACTCAGTAGGCTGAGGCAGGAGAATTGCTTGAACCCAGGAGGCAGAGGTTGCAGTAAGCCAAGAACGTGCCACTGCACTCCAGCCTGGGTGACAGAGCGAGACTCCATCTTAAAAAAAAAGAGGGGGAGAGAGATATGAAGCAAATAAGAGAAAGGATGATACTGATGTTTGCTCTTGGTGTTGTGGAACAGAAGGACAGGGGACCTGATGTGAGTCTCTGCTGAGTCTCTGCTATGGATCTATTTGGGGTGCATCCATTAGGTAGAATATCTGATGGTGACAAATTTTTAAAAAGGATTCTGAAGGGCAGCAACCTCACCTACCTCTTTCTCTCTCTTTTTTTTTTCAATAGAGAGGGGGTTTCGTCATGTTGTCCAGGCTGGTCTCAAACTCCTGGGCTCAAGCAATCTTCCCCCCTCAGCCTCCCAAAGTGTTGAGATTACAAGCATGAGCCACTACGCCGAGCCCAGTATTCTTATAAAATTACTGCCTTATGTCTTATGTGAAGTGTGCTTAAGCTTAGTTTGCTTGGCAGTCTTGTCCCTGTTTCCCTGTACTGGTGGCTTCCAGGAAGGGAGGAGCACTGGTAAGGATGATGACTGATTTTCTTCAAGTAGGTTACCCATTCTAGTTCTCACACTATGCATTGCCCCAGCCTCCTAGTCCATGCTGAACAAAGCAGTGGAAAGTGTAAGTGATGGTATTCCTTTTATTATTTTTTTTATTTTTACTTTTTGAGACAGATTCTCACTCTGTCACCAGGCTGGAGTACCGTGGCATGATCTCGGCTTGCTGCAACCTCCACCTCCCAGGTTCAAGTGATTCTCTTGCCTCAGCCTCCTGAGGAGCTGGGACTACAGGCACGTGCCACCATGCCCTGCTAATTTTTTTTTTTTTGGATTTTATTAGAGACAGGGTTTCACCATGTTAGCCAGGATGGTCTCGATCTCCTGACCTTGTGATCCGCCCTCCTTGGCCTCCCAAAGTGCTGGGATTACAGGCGTGAGCCACCGTGCCTGGCCAAGTGATGGTATTCCTAAGTTGAGATCAACAAAAAGGAAAACCTTGACATTTTATTTGAATGAGCCCTTCACAGTGACCCTTATTTCTTGTGTACTCTTTTCTCTTTTTGGTGTGACTTTATCTTTTTGTTTGTTTGTTTTTGTTTTGGCATGTGCCAGTCATCATTCTGTTTCTTTATATTATACCTAATGGCAAAAGGAAGTTGCCCACTCTCAAGACTGAAATCTTTTCCTTAATATTAGAATGATGAAAACAAAAGAGGAGAATGAGTTGGGTCCTGAAAATGGAAGGTATGCCTATGTTTTACATTCAGGGTGCTGAAGACATGTTGGTGATTAATAAATTCATGGTGATTTGTACTATTAGCCATTAATTCTTTAATTATTACTATTATTATTATTATATATTTTTTTGAGACTGAGTCTCGCTGTATTGCCAGGCTGGAGTGCATGGAGTGCAGTGGCACCATCTCAGCTCACTGCAACTTCCACCTCCTGGGTTCAAACCATTCTCTTGCTCAGTCTCCTGAGTAGCTGGGACTACAGGCCCATGTCAGCATGCCCAGCTAATTTTTTTTTTTTTTTTGTATTTTAGTAGAGATAGGGTTTCACCACTTTGCCCAGGCTGGTCTCCAACTCCTGAGCTCAGGCAATCCACCTGCCTTGGCCTCCCAAAGTACTAGGATTACAGGTGTGAGACACTGCGCCCAGCCTATTATTATTATTATTATTATTTTGAGATGGAGTCTCGCTCTGTTACCCACACTGGAGTGCAGTGGTGCAATCTCAGCTCACTGCAACCTCTGCCTCCCGGGTTCAAACAATTCTGCCTCAGCCTCCCAAGTAGCTGGGATTACAGGCGCACACCACCATGCTTGGCTAATTTTTGTATTTTTAGTAGAGACGGGGTTTCACCATCTTATCCAGGCTGGTCTCGAACTCCTGACCTCAAGTGATCCACCCACCTCAGCCTCCCACTATTTTTATTTTTTTGAGACAGGATCTCACTTTGCTGCCCAGGCTGGAGTGCAGTGGTGCAATCATGACACACTGCAGCCTTGACCTCCAAGACTTAAGCATCCTCCCACCTCAGCCTCCTGAGGAGCTGGGACCACAGGCATGCACCACCACACCTGGCTTTTTTTTTTTTTTTTGTAGAGATGAAGTCTCCCTATGTTGCTGAGGCTGGTCTCAAACTCTTGCCTCAGCAGTTGTTTTAAGAGGCTTAATAAGTTATTGGCCAATTCAGAATTCTAAACACAACCAATATAATATTCATAAGTGGCTGAATTCAGAGAAAAAATGTGGAGCATATTTTGACATTGGGGGTCTAGAATTGGAGTTGAAGTTGAAGGAGTGGAATGTTGTGAAATATAAAGTTTATAAAAATTCAAAGTCTGAGAAGTAAAGGAACAATGCCCAATGCAATAACACCCTTACAATAATAACCCCTTTAAGAACCGATTGTACAATGCCTGGGATTAGAAAATTTCCACAGGCTACAGCAAGGATTTGTTTATATTTGGATAATTGGATCAGAAAATGACTTAAGATATCATTTGATCATCAACACTATTCAATATGGAATCCTCCCAAAAACTGATGTTCAAACTTTCTGACTTAGAATTCTATTTAGGAGGATGTGAGAGAAAAAAAAGTTGAAATGTAAAAAGCCATCTAAAGAGATCGTTGTCTTTAGTGTGGAATGGTATGCTATGGATAATGCTGGAATGTATGCTTTGGGCTTGGGGAATTATCTAAAACCTTGAGCAACAACTTGTTCAACCAGCATTTACCGATTTCTGTGTGCCGGACACTGCGTCGAGGGGAATAAAAAGATGAACGAGACGTAATCGGCCCTCCTTAGATCTCACAGACTCAGGGAGCAAATGGCACAGCAATGATGAGTGGAATGTCTGAGTCTTACTCCAATTGTATGACTGGTTTTCAGCACTTGGCTAGTTCCCCGCTTCTGTTCCCTCATCCATAAAATGAAGAGATAGAATAATGAAGAGATGGGCCTCTCGGGCTGATCAGGCGGTCATGTGGGCTGGAGAACTGGAGTGACTAGCTTTGTGGTTAAGCCTCTGAACTCTTCAGGCCTCACTCTCTTTATTTCACCCTCAGGATAATAACCGTGCCCACCTTGCAGCGCTGCTATGGGAATTACATTGAGACAATCCACATGGAAAGCTTGGCTCACAGAAAGCACTGGGGAGATGTTAGCTGCTATTAGTACTGTTCCTAGGTATGTGGAGGAACATTTCCATATTTGAAATTATTGGCGCATTTGTCATTGTGTAGACAGCACATTGGAAGGCAGATAAAATGTTTCACTTTTATGTTTTATTATTTTTTTTAAGATAGAGTCTCTTCTGTCACCCAGGATGGAGTGCAGTGGTGCGATCTCAGCTCACAGCAACCTCTGCCTCCCAGGTTCAAGTGATTCTTCTGCCTCAGCCTCCCGAGTATCTGGGATTACAGGTGCCTGCCACCAGGCCCTGCTAATTTTTGTATTTTTAGTAGGGATGGGGTTTCACCATGTTGGCCAGGCTGGTCTCGAACTCCTGACTTCAAGTGATCCATCCGCCTCAGCCTTCCAAAGTGCTGCAATTACAGGCATGACCACTGCACCTGGCCTGTTTTCTGTTTCTGATTTAAAACAGAAGGTTTTAAATCAGAAGGTTTGACATCATGGAATCACTGTTTAATGCTGATCCCACATTTTGGTTATCATAGATTATTATTATTGTTATTATTATTGAGACAAAGTCTCCCTCTGTCGCCCAGGCTGGAGTGCAGTGGTGCAATCTTGGCTCACTGCAACCTCTGCCTCCTGGGTTCAAGCGATTCTTCTGCCTCAGTCTCCCGAGTAGCAGGGACTACAGGCGTGTGCCACCATGCCCAGCTAATTTTAGCATTTTTAGTAGAGACGAGGTTTCACCATATTGGCCAGGCTGGTCTCGAACTCCTGAGCTCGTGATCTGCCCACCTCGCCCTCCCGAAGTGCTGGGATTACAGGCATGAGCCACCACGCCCAGTCTATCATAGATTATTTAAAAAGGGCAGAGAGACTAAATAGATGTGATCCTCATTATTGGCAGATTTGATATTTGCAAATTTGCATACTCAATAATGTTTACTGGTAATCCCTAAATCAATGCTCACGGTGCTTTCCTGGTAATTCTCAGATATGTACAGAGCAGTAAAAAATCTTGAGTTGTTCAACATGCTTGTTCCCAGCTGAGGTTGAACAGGACTATGTTCTGCCTTGTTTCAGCGCTCATACTGTAAACAAGTGTCCTTTCAAAGTCTCTGTAGTGCCACGTTTTTCACATTTTTGTGCCTTTTGTTGGTGATTTTGCCGTTTGAAATGCCCTCTGAGCATAGTATGAAAGTGCTGTCTAGTGTTCCTAAGTGCAAGAAAGCTATAATGTGCCTTACCCAGAAAATATATGTGTTAGAGAAGCTTCATTCAGGCATGAGTTACGGTGCTATTGGCTGTGAATTCAATGTTAATGAATCAACACTACATATGAAATAAGGTGTCTTTAAACAGAAACACACATAAAACAAGGTTGATGAAAACATTGTGACCAGAGGCTCATAGAAACTTAACCCTTTATTTCCCCTGGGGGCAATGGCTCAGTACCCACCAATTGAGTGTTTGTGGTAACTTTATAGCACATAGCTATCATTAATAATAACAATCAACTGCATGCATGTATGTATGTGTATATGTATATATAAATGTATGTGTGCATATGAATGTATATATATACACTTAGGTATTACTTATTGTTTTTACAAAATTGCTGATAAATTTGTCAGAGAGTGAATGAATGGGGCTCTTTTGAAATGAGAGTCAGACTTGTGAGTTGGACTTACTGGAACAACGCCAGTATGTTGGGGGCCGGGAATCACATTTATAAAGAGATTATTTTAAGTTGTCCATTCAATAAATAATTTTACTACTAGCTGCTCTCTGAGTGGTGGCAAGAAGAGGAAATTGGTCTTGTCCTAGTTCCTATTTTGAGAGATTGGTCTCTAAAGCCTCTCATTGCTGCAAGGAAAATCCTAGATGTAACAGATGGACTGGATGAAAAAGGAATCCATAGCATGACTTTGAAAGTCTTAGGCATAAAAGATATGATGGTACCTGGACTCTAGAACCAGGTTGCTTGTATTTGAAGTTAATCTCTGTCATTTAACTAGCTGAGTGACCTTGGGGAATTTTCTTAGCCTCTCTGTGCCTCCCCTGTAAAATGTGTACCTACTCATAGAGTTAGGAAGACAAAACGCAAAAGCTTTTAGAACAATGCCTGGTACGAGGCATGTGCTAGTCCAATATTAACTCTTATTAACATTACTAATCTTCAAAGTTTCCCTCAATCTCAATCATAGGACCATGAATTCACTCACTAGACACTGACTGATCATGTTCTACGTCTTAACAACTTGGTAAGCTAATAGCTGACTATAGATATATGTAGATAATTTTGTGGATCTGTGGATATATAGATATTTTAAACTCTCCTATGCAGTTACTCCAAGGAAGAGACTGTCGACAATGGATGATACAGTTTCTCATTTTTTGCTTTGCCCAGGGAGCCAGAGGGGAGTGCCATTGGTGAAGGCAGACATACCACCCGCTGTGTGGGTGAAGGAAACTCTGGCCAGCAGAGATCCAGGAGGAGGCACCCAGCAATGGAATGCAAGGCACCAGGGATTCTGTGCAGGAGCAGCAAGAGTATTTCTGGGGAGCCTGGGAGGTTCTGAGCCCTGGACTGAAGGGCAGCCTGAAACCTCAAGAGACCACGGTAATATTACCGTCTGCATCAGAACTAACTCTTGCTAAATGCCGACGTGCACAGGGCCTGGCGCCAGGTGCTGCCTATCAGAAATCTGAGCTATCTATCTGCAAAAATCTTCATGGTATTGATTGCTACTGGCTGTGGAGATAGCAAGGGGGAAATGACCAAAGAGATTCACACAAGGGCTTCAGAGATATTGATAATGTGTTTTTAAAATTATTATTATTTTTTAAAGTTTCTGAAATAGAGAAGGGGTCTTGCTATGTTGCCCAGGCTGGTCTTGAACTCCCGAGCTCAAGCCATCTGCCTGCCTTGGCCTCTCAAAGTGCTAGGATTGTAGGCGTGAGCCACCATGCCTAGCCGATATTGATAATGTTTTATTTCTTAAGCTGGATAATACCCGCACTGGGTTTTGTTTTAGTATTCTTATAGCCCACACACATATATATTAGATATACCCTTATAAGTGTATATATTTATAAGTATATGTTTTGGCTGCAAAGATAAATACCAACATTACAGTGACTTAAACAAGTTAAAAGTTATTTATCTTTCATGGAACAGTCTGAGACTGAGTGATCTTTTTCTAAAGCTCTGTGATGTCACAGACTGACACCCTCTACTGCAACTTTGTGCAATATGTGGTTTCTGTCTCATTGTGGCTGATCCAGTGCCTGCCATCACGTCTACATTCCAGCCAGTAGTTTGAGCAAAGGTTAGGGGAAAAGCATGTTTCTTTGCTTTTAAGAGAACGACCCAGAAGTTATTTTATTTATTTATTTATTTTTTTGGAGGCAAGAGTCTCACTCCGTCACCCAGGCTAGAGTGCAGTGGTATGATTTCAGCTCACTGCAATCTCCGCCTCCCAGTTTCAAGTGATTCTCGTGCCTCAGCCTCTGGAGTAGCTGGGATTACAGGTGCATGCCACCATGCACAGCTAATTTTTGTATTTTTAGTAGAGACGGGTTTCTTCATGTTGGCCAGGCTGATAGCGAGCTCCTGGCTTCAAGTGATCCACTGGCCTCGGCCTCCCAAAGTGCTGGGATTGCAGTCGTGAGTCACCGCACCTGGCCCAGAAGTTGCAAGTCTATCTCACATCCCACTGTCTACAACCTGGTCTTTTAGCCCCCCTTAATTGCAAAAAAATCTGAGAAATGTAGTTTTTAGCTGGGCAACAATTGATAGAGCTAAAACATCTTTTCCTGTGTAAGAAAGGAGGGGCTGGGCATGGTGGCTCATGCCTGTAATCCCAGCACTTTGGGAGGCCGAGGCGGGTGGATCACAAGGTCAGGAGTTCGAGACCAGCCATGGCCAACATAGTGAAACCCTGTCTCTACTAAAAATACAAAAATTAGCTGGGCGTGGTGGCGGGCACCTTGAATCCCAGCTACTCAGGAGGCTGAGGCAGAAGAATCGCTTGAACCCAGGAGGCAGAGGTTGCACTGAGCTGACATCATGCCACAGTACTCAGGTCTGTGACAGAGCGAGACTCCATCCCAAAAAATAAAATAAAAAGGAGAGCAAATATTAGAGGGCAAAGAGCAGCCTCTGCTACAAATATATAAAAATATATAGGTGATTAATTTAAAGAGCTGAAAGTAAAAACTATACTTCCCAGTGCATTAACTATGAACTTATTTATTTAAAGATCATTATAGGTTTTATATGATCTCACATATAAAGTGGGCACAGTGGCTCACACCTGTAATCCCAGCAGTTTGGGAGGCCAAGGCTGACGGATCACCTGAGGTCAGCAATTCAAGACCAACTTGGGCAACATGGTGAAACCCCGTTTCTACTAAAAATACAAAAAAATTAGCCAGGCGGGGAGGCGCATGCTTGTAATCCCAGCTACTCTGGAGACTGGGGCGTGACAATCGTTTGAACCCGGGAGGCAGGGGTTTCATTGAGCCGAGATCCCACCATTGCGCTCCAGCCTGGGTGACAGAGCAAGACCCCATCTCAAAAAAAAAAAAAAAAAAAAAATTATAGTCTTAAAGGAGAGTCAATAGGGAACAGAGAAGCAAACTATAAACATTGGAAGTTACTGCTAATTGATAACTAGTTTGAAATGAAGAATTAAAAGCTGTAGTGTAAATCAACCAGAAAGTGATTTGATTTTTTTTTCTTCACTCAGGGTGGCCTTGAATAATTTGAATTTTAAAAATGCTACATGCCCACAACTCTTCAGAAACATAACTAGCACTTAGAGCATGGGAGACCTCTTGTATGTCGAAGTTAAATTGGTTCTGGACTATTCTCATGAATAGTCCATGAATGGTGCCATGGACGTGAGGTGATTATGTAGGAACAAAACCCACTGTTCCTCTTCGAATTTGTCAGGTGAGATCTCATGGAGGAGGTAGAATCTCAGGGACTGGTGGAATAGGAAAGGAGGAAGTTTCAATTTCTTTCTTTTTCTTTTTTTTTTTGAGATGGAGTTTTGCTCTTTCACCCAGGCTGGAGAGAAGTGGTGCGATCTCGGCTCACTGCAACCTCCGCCCCCTGGGTTCAAGCGATTCTCCTGCCTCAGCCTCCTGAGTAGCTGGGATTACAGGCGTGTGCCACCACGCCCTGCTAATTTTTACATTTTTAGCAAGAGAGGGTTTCGCCATGTTTGCCAGGCTGGTCTTGAACTCCTGACCTCAGGTGATCCACTTGCCTCGGCCTCCCAAAGTGCTGGGATTACAGGCGTGAGCCATTGCGCCCAGCTGGGAGCTTGAATTTCTATTCAGCCCTAGAGCAGTGCGTGAGAGAAGGCTTGAGGGAGAAGAGAAGCTATAGGTGGGACAGGAAGGAGGGTCAGGTGAGGTGCAGGTGCCAGGATTTTGAAAGTAGAGAATGAAGACTATTAAATAGTAAGTAGAAAGTCTGATGCCAGGTAGAGAATTCATTTACAGTTCCAACGTGAGGGGTCACCCCTCAAGCACCTGCTTCCCAAGAGACCTACAGCAGTCTAAGTAAAAGGTTGCCAGGGCCTGGGGAGAGTGTGCCACAGGCCCAAAGACAGTGAGGGTATTATTGTAAGCGAAAGCAATCAGCAATGCCCTGGGATGTGGCAATAGGTTGTGATACTGGTGAGTGGAATTACTTTTTGATGGCATATCAAGAAGGCTGGTGATATCATGTCTTGACAACAGAGAAGTGAGTGGCAAGGTTATGGGGAGTGTGCTATATATTTTCATGTACCATTCATTCAACAAATACGTATGACATGCCTGCTATGGGCCAGGCTCTGTTCTGGGCTCTGGAGAAACTGTGGTGAACAGAACAGACAAAAATCCCAGTTTTCTTGAGCTTACATTCTTTTTTTTTTTTTTTTTTTGAGACGGAGTCTCGCTCTGTAGCCCAGGCTGGAGTGCAGCGGCATGATCTCGGCTCACTGCAACCTCCGCCTCCCGGGCTCATGCCATTCTCCTGCCTCAGCCTCCCGAGCAGCTGGGACCACAGGTGCCCGTAATTTTTTGTATTTTTAGTAGAGATGGGGTTTCACCATGCTAGCCAGGATGGTCCCGATCTCCTGACCTCATGATCTGCCTGCCTCGGCCTCCCAGAGTGCTGGGATTACAGGCGTGAGCCACCGTGCCCGGCCGTGTTGAGCTTACATTCTAGTGTTCCAGCCTAATTTTATTATTTTGGGTTCCACTTTAATGCCCCAAATCTAATTACAATTTACTTTAGGAGATTCAGTCATGACTTGGCCCTCATAGCATGCAACAGTGATCTCTCTGTCTGAAGAGGTTTTCATCCTTGAGGTCAATTTTCCGGTGAATACACTTGGAGGTTTGATCATTTCTTTCTCATTGACACTCCTTATCTTTTGTTCTAAAAGGCATATTTTTGCATCTACATTTTTAGTATAATTTTATAGTTAAAAGATCTTTGGCTGCATTAGAATCCTGCCAACCTCTCTGCTTTCTTGCTGGCACTTCAGACTAAGGCTCCAGTTAATTATCTTTGCTTCTTCTCACTTCCTAAACCTTGTCTGATTAAGTCATTTCTCAAAACTCAGGTGAGTTTTAAGACTGCTCCAGGAAGCCTTCCCTGGTTGCACTCCAACAGTCCCCTGATTTCTCTCTACAGTGGCACTCGCCACCTGGTGTGATGATTTTCTGCAATCTTGTCTGTCTCTCCTGCTTATCTGGGAGCAGCTTGAGGGCAGGGCATTGTCACGCATCTTTGCATCCCTAGTACCCACCATAGTGTTTGTCTCAGCAGGATCAAGGAGTTTGACCAAATAAAACAAATACAAACTTACTTGCACTATCACCTAGGGACAGACAGGGTGAGTTGATGATTGCAAATAATTCCCTATAGGAAATGTCTGATATTCTCGAAAGCTTTTTCTCATCTTTTCTTTTTAGTTTTGATCACCCTCCTACCTCACTTCTTTGAGGCCTTGGTACCTCCTCTCTTCCCCTTAAAAAGTGGCCTGAAATAGAAGTTTGTGTTTTTGCTTATTTATCAAACATCTCAAAAAGCCTGTATGGTGAGCCAAACACTCTTCTAAGCATTTTATAAATATTAATTCATTTAATCTTCATGAAAATCATATATATATATATATTTGAGAAGGGTCTTGCTCTGTTGCCCAGGCTGGAGTGCAGTGGCGCAATCTCAGCTCACTGCAACCTCTACCTCCTGGGTTCAAGTGATTCTTATGTCTCAGCCTCCTGAGTAGCTGGGATTAGAGGTGCCTGCCACCATGTGCGGCTAATTTTTGAATTTTTAGTACAGACGGGGTTTCACCATGTTGGCCACGGAGGTCTCAAACTCCTGACCTCAGTTGATCCACCTGCCTTGGCCTCCGAAAGTGCTGGGATTACAGGCGTGAGCCACCGTGCCTGACCAGGAGTAGAGATATTAAGGAATATGCCCAAGATCACACAACTAAAGAGAAACAGCAAGATGCATATCTGGGATTTGAACCTATGCCTCCATAACTGGTGCTTAATCTAGCTCCAGGTGCAGAGGTGCAGCCAGCTGCTGCAGCAGTTGCACTGGATAGACTTTTCCCTATGCACCTAGCCTTTTGCACTTCTGCCCAAAGCATGCTGAGCTCTGGACAGAAACATGACCTTGAAATGTAAAGGTTGACAGCTTTGTGGATCCACACTGTGGTTTTTGGCTAGAGTTTGCTGGGCACTGGTAGTCAATCTTTAAAAATGGTATAATAGTCACACTTTTTTTGTTGGATAATTGCATACCTTTAATTTGTGGTATTATAAACAGCAGTAATCTAGCTTAAGTGTAGCCAGAAAAAGTTATTTGATATCCATTAAGTCGGGTTTGTATCTTTATCCACTTCTGTAGAGGTGAATATTATTATGGCCAGGAAAAAGCAACATTGTAATATACTCTAAAGGGTGTCTCTTGAGTGGATAGATTAAAAATAAAAATCCCTTCTGAAGAAGGTAGGCAACTACTCTGCTTCCTTCCCTAATAGGTTAATACAATTTTCCCCTCAGGTATTATGACAATTTGGCTCTCTGTAGGACATGAACATTAAAGGGCGGGGGAGGGGAATCATACCTTTCTTAGTCCATAGACTTAGAATAGTGATTTAAAAAAAAACCTACTTAAACTGCTGCCACCTAAAATGTTTCCCTTAGTCAGAAAACTCTGATAGTTCAGGATAAATGAAAACATTAGCTCATGCAGAAGAATTGCTTATTTGGTAAGTATGAAGTCCCTTTAGAGTAATCATTGAGAATAAGGGCGTCCATCCTCAGTGATTGCTTTTGGTCAGCGTTCTATGGTTGAGTGGGCTTATATTCACAGGCAAATAATAAATAATTTAGATAGCATCTTCTATCAGAAGACATTTCAGTGGTTTGAAAATTTGACTCTAAGTTAACCGTTCAGCCTTTGGAAATGGATCATCCCTTTTGTTTAGCCCACTGGTGTAGTATTTAGATTAATGTGTAAGTTTGTATTTAACCTGACAGAAACCAAAGAGCCAGATCAGCCACATGCTAGTGGTCTTTCTCGGGCCCTGACGGACGTACATGCAGGAAAGGGGACCGAAGTCATTAGTTCGTGATTAATGTTTGTAGAAAGTAATATTTTTACCATTTTATGTATGGAGCAACTGAGACACGAAGAGGTTAAGTGTCTTGCCCTTGATTACAAGGCTGTTTAGTAGTCCAGGAAAATCTAGCACTCATGCATGCACATTGACCATAATTTTGCATCCAATTCTCTCTCTCTTTCTTTTTTTTTTTTTTTAATTGAGACAAGGTCTCACTCTGTCACCCAGGCTGGAGTACAGTGATCTCGGCTAACTGCAACCTCCACCTCCTGGGTTCAAGTGATTCTCCCACCTCAGCCTCCCGACTAGCTGGGACTAGAGGCACACGCCACCATGCCTGGCTAATTTTTGCTGTTTTCACCATGTTGGCCAGGCTGGTCTCGAACTCCTGACCTCAGGTGATCTGCCCGCCTCAGCCTACCAAAGCGTTGGGATTACAGGCATGAGCCACCGCACCTGGCCTTTTTTTTTTGATAGCGGGTTTTGCTCTGTTGCCCAAGCTGGAGTGCAGTGGTGTGATCATAGCTCACTGCTGCCCCAAACTCCTGGGCTCAAGCGATACTCCCATCTCAGCCTCTTGAATCCTCACCAATTCTGTTTTGTGAGTTACAGTTCCTGTACTTGCCCACAGGCCCGTTACAGGCTGGAAGTGAGAACTGAAACAAGAGGATGTTGACAATCGCTTTCAAGGGGAAGGGACCTACCCAGGCTTGCTATGGATAACAGAGTTGACACAGGGGCTGATGTTCCTCCTGGGCCTGGCCCTCTTGGACCCTCTGGCTCTCTGCTGATCCCCAAAGGCTTCTGTCCATGAGGATTCAATCAGCCTCGAGACGGCTGGCTGGGCTGGGGGGCAGGAGGGCTGTAAATCTGGGAGAGCTGCAAGTATTCAGGGTCTTGAACTTTATCAGGTTTGAATGTGTGATTGTGAAAGTAAAGAGCAGAGAATTGACAGCACTCAGTAAATCAAACGTAGAGAAGATCAGAACTGTCAAAGACAAGAGAAAAACAGGCGCTGGGCACAAACCGGGCAGAAAAGCTGCAGGGACGGGAAGACTTTTATGTTCCCTCCAGACTTTGTCTTCGGAAAAACAAATCTATTTCCCTGTCATTTTATCTAGAGAAGAGTATTCTTTGTTATATCCCATAAATTCCTTTTTAAAAGTTTTCATTATGAAGGTTTAGATCTTCTTTTAGAAGATAGGGTGCTATAAGAAAAAAAACAAAACAAAACAGAAAATCAGTTGAAAAATGACAGGAATGGCCTAGATTTTTTCCCTATCAATAATGTGTTCCCTAACTTCTCAGAGATCTTTCTTTTTTTCTTCCTTCAAAAAAAATATGATTAAAGTATAATAAATCTGCATATGTAGCAAAACCAAATTGAAGAGTAAAAGGCATAAGAGAAGTCTGAAGTTAGATGATCAGGCCACTTTAATTAGTTCTTCCTCCACCCGCCCCACGCCCACTAATATCTAATGGCAGTCCTCAAGGTTGCCCTTCTTAGTGGTCTGTTAATTCACTCCTGTCTACTGCCAGAAAGAGGTTCCCAGGAAGGGGTGCTGCTGGGACAGGGATTCTTTTGTTGGAGCAGAGGAGAAGCCTCAAGATTACTGTCTTTGTCCTGTAGAAGATACTGCAGAAGATCTGTTGCTGGCATTTGCAAGGGGAACAACAAGGGATGTCTCCTCTTCAAAGGAACCAAAGACAAGTAAAGAACCTATGTTTGTCTCACCCTTCACCTCCTTTCCTACCATAATGCAATAAATAAAGTCCTCACTGCTGGTACATAGAAAAGGCTTGAGACCTCTGGTGAATCACAGGTCCCAACTGAATGAGTGCTCAAAGAAGTTACTTACTGGGAATTAATCTTGCTCCTGGAGACACTTGGGCCAAACAAGAAATCAAAATTTGGTGTAGTATATGAAAGTCTACTACAATAGATATTAGTAATAATATTTATATTGCACTTACTATGTGCCAAGTACTATTAGCAGTTTACATGTAAGAAATCTTTTCATCCTCTTAGCAATCCTGTAAGGGGAGTACTTTTATTATCCCCATTTTGCAGATGAAGAAACTGGCACAGAGAGGTTGGGCTATTTGCCATGATCACATAGCTAGTAAATGGTGGCATCAGGATTGAAACCCAGGCAGCCTGGCCCAGGGTCCTGCGCAGGCCCAATGGCTTCTGGAAATTCCCTCAGTGTATGAGCCATTCCTTTCTTTTCAAACCCACTGGGTTGCCTAGAGGGCAATCTGGACTTGAGTACTTTTCTAGAGAAGGGAAAAAAACTCAGTCATCTCCTTCCATCTTGGAAAGTGGGATTTTGCCTAACCGGCTTTACAGAGGTGCCAACCTTCTAGACTGTAAACACTTCAAAACTAGGAGCTAACCCTTCTGTTTCTTCCTCGTGCAGTTCATACTCAGTACGCGTTGGGCAAGTGGCAGGGAACTGGAGGACTGCATCCTGGTAGACAAGCCTTTGGTCCTAATTCTCTGCATATTTGCAACATAGCTGTATGGAGAGGTCATATTTCTGGGTAATTTTTTTGTTTGTTTCTTGGGCACTTTCTGCCCCTTTAATTGACTCAAAGCGGGGCATTTGTAATTTAGCAAGTCTCCAAAAGCTGATTTCTTCTTTTCCTTGCTTCCCTTTAGCAATCCCTGTCCCACACTTTTTGGTTTTGAAAAAACAAAACCAAAAAACTACTCAACAGTCAGGAAGGTCTTTGAGCTGAGACAGCCCAGGGACAGTGGTATCTGGACCCTGGCCCTAGAACTGGCATGGCCTGCACACCTTCTGATACCAGCAAAATCCAGGAAGAGCCTAGGTCCTGCCTGTCTAGTGGGCTGGACATTTCTCCATCTCTTTCACCTTCTTGGGAGCAGAAATGTTCCCTTTTCCTCTGATGCTCTAATTTTTCCCCTCCCCAGAGGCTGGTGGGGTAAGGATTAGATAGGACGTATGATTTTTGGCATTCACCTTATTTGGAAGGGATAACAAAAAAAGAGAGGCATCTTCCACTTCCCAGCCTAGTGTGAGGGGACAGACAGCAGACCCTGGGCTGCCTTTTGGAATTGAGAGTCCTGCTCCCAACATCTGCCAGAGAACACACTGGGGGAGGCAGAAGACTTGGGAAAGCCCTCTGCAGGGAAGCCAAGTGGTCTCATCTGAAACTTACCCCCACCCCATCACCTCCTTGTCCTATTTCAAAGAGGTAGAAAAGGTTTATGCTGGTCTGGAATATGGATTCTTTTTACTTAAGGGGAGGAGAAAACTTCAAAAACATCACAACTGACTCCCCAAGCCCACTTTTTAGTATCCAGGATCAGGAAACTGGATCTTCCCTGCCGTCACCCGTTGGTGAAAGGGAAGGGATCACTCCAGGGGCAGAGCCTCAGCCCAGCTGGCAGCCCTAGGCTTTATGTAGTGATGCCAGTAGCAATTAATAATGATAATAAATACCACACTTCAAACCAAACCCAAGCCGAGGATGACTGAATGATTGGACCTCTGCCTCCCACCTGCGTGCGGTTACTCTGCGAGTCCACACCCTCCCTGGCAGCCTCAGTTCCACCCACCACCTTCAGCCTGGGGTTCAAAGGGAGCGCTGCCCCAGGACCAGCGACGTGGACCAGCACACTGCCCCTTAGCAGACCCACAGGGAGTGGGATGGTAGGTGGGGGCAGTTTGGTTTTATCTTTATTATTTAGTATCAGAAAATAATCAAAACAGGGTGGTAATTTCGGCCCCCTGAGCTTGGCTTAGTTTTTCCGCGAAGTGCAGGGGGGCCGTTTTAGGATACCCAGCTCCCACCTGGAGCTCCAGAGCTCCCGGGGACCCCCGTGTCCGCCCGTCTCCTAGGGCCTGGCACTCCCTGGCCCCGCAGCCCGGGGACCTCCACCTTCCCCAGGCGGCAGCCACAGGTCCCGCCGGGCCCGTCCGAGGTCTGCGGCCGCCGAAGTCGGGGTCTCAGGGCGTCAGGGAGCAACCAGGCCGCGGGGAGGGAGGCCGGCGCCGGCGCGGAATTTCTTTATCGGGATTTGAGAGCCGCAAGCTTCTCCTTCGCTTCTTTAAGCGATCACGGAAAGACACCTTTCGATCTTTTGTCAGACATCTTGGCCCTTAACAGCTAAATTTATTTGGTTTAAAGCGGCCACGGGAGAAGCAGGGAGGGAAAATCTTTCGTCGGTCATTGGGTGGCCTAGATAACAGGCTTGGAGAGAGAGCGGAGAAGAAAGTAAAAAGGTTAATGGATGAGGGGAGGGCTGGAGGCGCCCGGCGTGGGGCTTTTACGGCGACCCTCCCCCGGCCGCCCCCTTATCGCGGCCCGAACTTACCCGCTGCGAGGCGAGTACATTAAGTCACGTAAACAGCGCGGAGAGGAATGCCACCGCGGTGACCTTTCGTGCGCCGCCGCCGCTAGCCCACCTCCGCGCCGTGCTGGCGGCCGCCGGCGGCGCGCGGGGGTCGGCCGGGGGCTGCGCCGGGCGAGGGGCCTCCAGGCCCGGCCTGGCCTGCGCAACGCGCCGGGCCTCGATTCCGACCGCCCGGGGACCCCGGCGCTGGCTCCGCTTGCTCCTTCCCCGAAGTGGCCGAAGGCGGGAGCCGGCGCTGGGGGTGGGGGCGACCTGCGAGTTTCCGCCGCCACCACCTGACGTTTCTAAAGAGTGTTTTTGGTTTCCCGAGATTTAAACTTAAAGAAAATCACCGCCAGGACTCTGGTCGACGGCCTACCGTGCAGTGCGGCCGCTGAGTGGGGGACACGCCGCCCGGAACCCACCACTGGCCCCAGACGCTGGCAGGGGTGGGGGCCTCTGAGGAGACCCCGGGTCCTTGGGTAAAAGCGTCCCCGAGACGGGAAGAAATATGGTATAAGCGAGAAGGCCTCATAAATCTGGGCTGTTAAAAATCTAAGTTAAAAATATGTTTTAAGGCAGAAATGCATTCTTTTTCTTTATGAAACATCGCCGAAGCAGCCAGTTTTGTGACAGGATCGTAAAATGAGCGTGAGTTTGCGGGGGTGGAGGTGCACGGGGACGCGGGTCCTTGCTGGGTCTCGCCGCTCCTCCGGAAGCGGCGCAAGGCTGGGTCCCCAAACACCCTTCCCGTTTGGCAGCCAAGCCCCCGCCCCCTGCCCAATTGGCTGCAGTGTTCTGGGTGGATTCGAATCGCGAATAGTGGTGTGGCGCGGCCGAAATAAATCAACCCTGGGGACAGGCCGCGCCCGGGAGCCAGTCCTCTGTGAGGGTAAGGGGGACGACTCGCCCAGGAGGGGCCGCTCATTGGGTCTAAACAGTCCGGAGAGAAACAGTTTCGTTCAAGATTAGCAAATCCCGAAAGAGGAGACAGGCGGGGGTGAAAGAAAAAAAAAAGGAAAGGAAGGAAAAGAAAAAATATATATACCCACGAAGAAAACAATAACTTTTAAGAGCTGTCCGCGTACTTTGGACACTAGTGGGGGCCTTCTCCCCAGCTCTTGGGTTTCTCCCTAGTTTGGGGTGCACCTCTTCCCTCCGAACTTCCTAATTTGCCGGCCTTCCAGACCAGCTGGGGCTCGCTCAGGAAGCTCCACGCGCGGGTCTGGGACTCATGGGAGTGGCTTTGAAAACATGCTTGTCTTCCCCAGAGCGGTCCCTAGCGCCAAAGATGCATTGGGGAAAAGGCACATTGGAGACGTCAGGCAGCCTGGTTTTCTGTCTGAATCAACTGTACGAGTTAAACAGTTTTATTTCGAAATTAACCAACATAAACAACAACAACATTCACTACCCATTCCCTCGTTAGGTTGGAAAACCAGTCTGAAAAAATAAATACAATCTGTGACCATGAAAAGGAGCAATCACTTATTTTTCCCATATGTTTTGAACATTATTTTAAAAAATAGATTGGGAATCTGGAGAGTAAAATGCTGGGTCCCTTCCCGAGCCCTTAGAGCCCGAACGTTGTCGAATCGGTCAATGTCCACCCCGCCGCTCACCTCTGTCCCAGCAGCGCCGGGGCCAGCGCGCCCTCCCGCCGCGTCTGCGGAGCTGCGGGAAAAGCAGGTCCCCGGGGGGGTATCAAGTGTCCAGGGATATCCACGTAGACATCCTTGTACTTGCAAATACAAAGAAACACACAGGACAGAGATCAGGCTCGCGCCAGGGCTCGGTCTCCTCGGGGCTCAGGGTTGGAGGCCGTACACAGCCTGGACACAAACTGAGCCAAAGAGTTTATTTTTAGCAAATAAGATATGAGTTTTTAGAAAATTGCTTTTAATAGCAAATCTGAGAAACATTATTTCAAAACGTTGGAATCAAAGGAAATCAAATGCCCACAACCCATTTCCGTCAGTGCTTACAAATGAGCTTCTGCAAAACCCAGTCCACTTAAACATTTGGTCGGAACTCACGAAAAGAACCAAAAGCAAGGCATTCCGAGTCCTGGCGGGGGTTGAGCGGCCGGGCGGACGCCTGGCTATCTCTTCTGGGAGTCGCGCATTCGATCGCACTCAGGTTAAAATTTAAAGCCCCTGGATCCTACTCCAGTCGCCAGCCTCTCCATTCCAGAGTTTTCTACCTTCAGCCTTTTCAAAATGCGGCCGCGCTGAAACTGGGAGCCTCCGCAGTGATTAGGGGAGGCAAAGTGGAATGTAATAAAAGTGACTAAATTGGATGAGAACGGTTTCTGGACCTTCTCGGTAGCAATTTAAAATTCAGAAGTGTTTAGAAGCAATTTACAACGAAGAATGAAAAAAGAAGAATTCTCGCCAACTTCCTGAATTCCTCGCCCCCTCCCCCGCACTGCCAGGCCCTGTCCCGCTCCCCCACGAGCCACAAGTTCACAACTCACAGTTACGTGCAGAGGAAACAACGCTTAGCTACGAGGTCTCACCATCTCTGGAAACCATACTTTACAAGGCACCTCCCCACCCCAGTTCAACTCTGCACAGGCTCCTCTCCCTTCCCTAACTGGGAAAACACGAAAATAAAAACAAAACAAAAAACTAGAGCCTAAACGCTTTCTGGGAGACCGACCTTCAGAAAATCATTTACTTGGATTTACCTGGGCGAGGTGGGGGGTGGGGGCGGGGGAAAGTATAAAAATTCATTCTCACAAAAACAACTCCTCTTGTCCTAAAGTCTCCCTCGGCAGCCTTCTGGGGTCACGTCTGTCGGAAGAAATCCTTTCTGTAAGCGAAAGGGAGCGAGACATATATCACGGCTCCTACAGCGGACGAGCCTGCGGCCGCGCGAGTTGCCGCTGACAGATCGGCGCTGATAACCCCGCGACGTTCATTTCCAGTCCCTTTTGCCCGCTAGGGACCGTATCAGTTTGTACAGTGTTGTGATAACTGTTTGGAGGGAGCGAAGAGGGGGTGTGTATATGAACGTGGGGGTGGGGAAGCAGCATTTAGCGCTGGGTCTAGGGAAGGTGACACCCCCTCTTCGCAGTGACTTATCTGTGACTTACCTGAAACTCTCCAGGGAAATATCAGAGCAAACGGGACATTAAAAGTTGGAGAGCGTCCTCGGACACGACTGATGTGGAAGCCCTTTTCCATTCTGCGTACCCCATAGACTACCTTTCCGTACATGACGACCCGAGTTAAAGTTCCCAAAGGTCAGCTGGGGAATGTTGTCTTGAGGTTCCCGAAACCACCACGACCTGAGCCGTAGCATCCCTAGATAGGGTCGGAGAAAGTTTAAGGTCGGTCTCACACAACCTCAGGGCAAAAAGCGCATTTGCTGTGAAGGGGCTAGGCGGGGGTTGGGGGGCGGGGGGGCGCAGAGCACGTTCCCCCTTCCTTCTGGGGGCGTGCTGACCCAGGGTCTGGAGCGCCCCTCCCGCCGCGGCGGCGGCGCGGGGCTTGCACTGCCAACTCCTTCCGTGCCAAGGCTCCCTCCTCCTCCCTCGTGTGGGTGTGTGTGCGACTGCGGGAGCGGGAGGGTGCACCGCCGCTGGATGGGTGCGGGTCGCTAGCCAGGTCAGGCGTTCTGTGGCCTCCGCCCCTCCCCCGGGGTCCCTGGGCTCGGTGCCCCCCGGGTGGACTCGCCCCCACTCCGGGGACAGGGCTCGCGGCTCAGCCCACGCCGGCAGGCAGCGCGGCGCTCATTGTCTGCCTGGGCGGCGCGCTCCCCTCCCCCCTCGCCGTCCCCTCCCCACCCTCTTTTCTCTCCTCCCCTCGATCCCTCCTCCTCTTCACCTCCAGCGCCCAGCTGCTCGCTGAGCGCAGTTCCGACCCACAGCCTGGCACCCTTCGGCGAGCGCTGTTTGTTTAGGGCTCGGTGAGTCCAATCAGGAGCGCAGGCTGCAGTTTTCCGGCAGAGCAGTAAGAGGCGCCTCCTCTCTCCTTTTTATTCACCAGCAGCGCGGCGCAGACCCCGGACTCGCGCTCGCCCGCTGGCGCCCTCGGCCTCTCTCCGCGCCTGGGAGCACCCTCCGCCGCGGCCGTTCTCCATGCGCAGCGCCCGCCCGAGGTTCGGCTGCTTCCTCCTCGCGCGATCTCCCCGCTTTCCTCCCCTCCACCCCTACTCGTCGCGGGCCCCTGGCCTCCGGCTCTCCGGCCCTCTCCAGGCCGCGGTCGGCTCCGAGGGTGTTTCCCTCCTCCCCTCCGGGCGGGCTGAGGCGGCTCCCAGGCTCCCGGGACACCGCGGACCAACTTCTAGTCTCTTTTCCTCTCCTCGAAGCGCTTATCTGCGCGCAGCCTTATCTCCGAGTTATCTCGGCGCAAAGGGGCGGGAGCCGGTAGCTAGGCGGGCAGAGAAACTTCTTTCTTGCTATCTAGCCAGGTCTGTGTGTGGGCATTAATTTTAGTGTGGTAATCTCCGATGAGCCGAGGCGATTTGAAAGAGCAGCCTGGAGGAGGCCAGCCCGGCTGCATTTCGCCTCCCTCCCCCACTCCCTCCGAGTCTCCCTGTCATTCTTCCTGCTCTCCCATTTGGGGTCGCCTCGGCTCTGGGGCGGTCTCACGTCCCCCCACCCCCAGCCCCTTGCGTTCCCCCTCCTTTTCTCTGCTCTCCGCTCCACCCCGCTACGTCCGATTCCGGAACGGTCCGACGTTTCTGCTGCTGGGGATGACCGCGGGGTGGGCCGGGTGGCCCGGCCGGCGTGAGCGCGCACGCTGGTGGCTGCAGGCGCGGGCCGTGTCTAAGGTGTGCGGCGCCGCGGGGACGCCGGTGGGTCTGGCGATTCCCGCCCCACAAGCTCCCCGCACTGCCTCTGCTGGGAAGGACCCAGACTGCTGCCCCCGCCCTGGCGTCCCACTTTCCCTGGGCCGAGTTGCATTTCTCTCTGGGGCTCGCGTTCGGGCTGGTCAGCGCAGTCCGGGAAGCTCAGGGAGAGCCAATATAGGAGAACGCGGCGGTTTCGTTTTCGGGGACAGGTTGCCTTCCTTAAGCGAAGGGTTTTCCCGTGGGGAACCCTCACCCCGAGGCATTTCGGGAGAAGGGCATCCGCAGAGAGGCGGGATGCGGCGGTGCCGACACGCACAGCTACTTAAATTCTTTTGTGTGTCATCAGCCCGGGGAAGACACTTTAGGGCGGAAGGAAAGCCTCAGCCAGCTTCTGCAGATCACCCCTGGGATCTGGCGCGCGCACGGAGAAAGGATGCGGCCGAGGGGGTGGGCGGGGAAGACGCGGGGACCGGAGCGGTGCCTTTGAGGGAGGGCTGGTATCCCAGCCCTTCCAGGGCCCTGTGGCGGCTGCGCAGGCTCCATTCCCCTCCCTTATTGATCCCCACGCCCGGGGCAGAAATAGGATCTTTGAGAAGTCTCAAGTGGGATCTTTGAGAAGTCAGATCCCATTTGAACTAGAAAAAGGAGTGGGGGCGAGGTAGTGTGCAGCCTACGCTCTTGGTAACCCGCCTATCTCCTACCATACCCGTCTCCCCCACCCCACCTCAGGAGCTAGACGTCAGCTTGGAGCGGCGCCGGACCGTGGATGGCCTTGACTGACGGCGGCTGGTGCTTGCCGAAGCGCTTCGGGGCCGCGAGTGCGGACGCCAGCGACTCCAGAGTCTTTCCAGCGCGGGAGCCCTCCACGCCGCCGTCTCCCATCTCTTCTTCGTCCTCCTCCTGCTCCCGGGGCGGAGAGCGGGGCCCCGGCGGCGCCAGCAACTGCGGGACGCCTCAGCTCGACACGGAGGCGGCGGCCGGACCCCCGGCCCGCTCGCTGCTGCTCAGTTCCTACGCTTCGCATCCCTTCGGGGCTCCCCACGGACCTTCGGCGCCTGGGGTCGCGGGTCCCGGGGGCAACCTGTCGAGCTGGGAGGACCTGCTGCTGTTCACTGACCTCGACCAAGCCGCGACCGCCAGCAAGCTGCTGTGGTCCAGCCGCGGCGCCAAGCTGAGCCCCTTCGCACCCGAGCAGCCGGAGGAGATGTACCAGACCCTCGCCGCTCTCTCCAGCCAGGGTCCGGCCGCCTACGACGGCGCGCCGGGCGGCTTCGTGCACTCTGCGGCCGCGGCGGCAGCAGCTGCGGCGGCGGCCAGCTCCCCGGTCTACGTGCCCACCACCCGCGTGGGTTCCATGCTGCCTGGCCTACCGTACCACCTGCAGGGGTCGGGCAGTGGGCCAGCTAACCACGCGGGAGGCGCGGGCGCGCATCCCGGCTGGCCTCAGGCCTCGGCCGACAGCCCTCCATACGGCGGCGGAGGCGGCGCGGCTGGCGGCGGGGCCGCGGGGCCTGGCGGCGCTGGCTCGGCTGCGGCGCACGTCTCGGCGCGCTTCCCCTACTCGCCCAGCCCGCCCATGGCCAACGGCGCCGCGCGGGAGCCGGGAGGCTACGCGGCGGCGGGCAGTGGGGGCGCGGGAGGCGTGAGCGGCGGCGGCAGTAGCCTGGCGGCCATGGGCGGCCGCGAGCCCCAGTACAGCTCGCTGTCGGCGGCGCGGCCGCTGAACGGGACGTACCACCACCACCACCACCACCACCACCACCATCCGAGCCCATACTCGCCCTACGTGGGGGCGCCACTGACGCCTGCCTGGCCCGCCGGACCCTTCGAGACTCCGGTGCTGCACAGCCTGCAGAGCCGCGCCGGAGCCCCGCTCCCGGTGCCCCGGGGCCCCAGTGCAGGTAAGGGTCGCGCCTCAGGTTCGGGGTGCGGGTCCAAAGCGCTGGGGCGCACGGGGGACGTGGAGCGGCTGCTCCTCTCGGGCCCTGTTTTCAGGACTTTCTCGTCCGGGTGCGCGGAGGTCGGCCTGGTCCCAGGAAGGATTTGCAGGCCTGTGGCTGGGTAACCAGAGTCCGGTAGCGCTGAGGCGATTCTGTTGTGCCAAGTTCCTTTGCATGGATGAGGCTAAATGCACATCTGTACCTTCGTGCCTTGGAGAAGCTCAGGGCCTTGATGAGTAGTGAATGGCATCTGCTATTGGGGAAAAACGAGGCTGGGAGGGAACTAACAGCGCTTGAGCCCCATCGCAGACCCTACTTTGGGTGAGTGGAAGAAATTCCACGATGGGAGTAAGTTTGGGAGAGTGGCGGGCACTTGATCCACCCCCAAACAGACACACAAACACAGGCAGGCTCACCCAGTTTAACTCTCCAAAGGGTGTGTGTGTTTTCCTAGAGAAGGGTATTTAGAAGAGCACAACAGAAGAACCTAGATGTTCCTAGGGAAGCTAGTTGGCGTCTCCTCTCCCACAAGGGAGAGAGGGAAAGAAGAGAGGGCACTTGGAGTGGTCAGATTTGTGACTTCATGGTGAAAGAGAGCTGGTGGATAGGCCCTTGGGCTTGGCATCAGCTGGGCTTTGGTCTGGGGCTGCTGCTCACATGGCTAGGCTGCAACTCGGGGATCCTTGGGCTTGGCATCAGCTGGGCCTTGGTCTGGGGCTGCTGCTCACATGGCCAGGCTGCAACTCAGGGATCCTGGAGGTGGGGCACCTATTCTCCCTTCGAAGTTTAGCCCGCCAATTTTTCAGTTTCCAATTTGACTCATGTTTTCCTGTGTCTGGGAGCCATTAGGGGGTAAACCGTGAAAACGCTATTGTCAAAAATACCTGGAAATACCTCGTTTTGAAAGGTGTTTTGTTTACTCCAGCACAGGAGTATGTGAGCCCTGTTAGACTGTTTTTCTCAGATGCAACATTCTGCGTCCTTGGTGCTTTCAACTGGCTTCTCTTACTTTATATTTCACCTGTTTGATAATCTTTCTAAGGAAACAACATCTTTTTTTATTGTTGTTTGTTTGAGGGGAGGTGTGGGGGAGGCCCCTTGAGTCACAGAGGTGGCAGAGTGGAGGAAGGCACATTACTCCAAACAGTCCTACCCCAGTGTCTTGTGTATCCCAGGTCTGTGCTTCTCCTAGGAGCCTTGATGCTACCTTTAGGGACAGCAAGTCAGTCCTAGGGACCAGGATTCCTTAGGATAAAATGGGACATTCCCAGCCTTGTCCTCAAAAGTCACGCTGGAAATGCAAGTGGTCTGAAAGAGAAGGAACCAATTTGAACAGCTCCCTGATAGCCTGAGTTCCTTCTGTCTTCTTCCAAGCGCTGCAAGACTTGGTCTCAAAATTCCCTCTTTTTTTTTTTTTTTTTTAAGTTTTGCTTTGTCGCCCAGTCTGGAGTGCAGTGGCTCGCTGTAATCTCCGTCTCCTGGGTTCAAGCGATTCTCCTGCCTCAGCCTCCCTTGTAGCTGGGATTACTGGCGCGCGCCGCCACACCTAGCTAATTTTTGTATTTTTAGTAGTTTTTGCCATGTTGGTCAGGCTGTTTTTGAACTCTTGACTTCAGGTGATCCACCCGCCTCGCCTCCCAAAGTACTGGGATTATAGGCGTGAGCCACTGCGCCCAGCGAAATTCCCTCTTTTTGTTTCTGCTGCAAAGCTGGCCCTGGAGACCATTTTTCCCATGTGTGTATGGAATGGGATCGGGGGACCCTGTTGAGATTTGCACTGTTGGCTTGGGACTTGAGAGTCGAGGGCTCTCATCCTTACCGCTGCATAGGGACCCAAGTTTGGCTCCCAGGAGCAGAGAGATGGAGAGGCTGGGAATCTCTAAGGAGGTAATGGTTGGGTGTGAAGCTTCTTTTGTCAGTCGGGGAGTTCCGTAGGGAATGTGCAAGGGTGTTGTGAGTTGGGTGAGGGGTAGTAGCTGCAGCTTGAGCCAGCGCCTGCAGCTCTGCCTATTTCTTGACACACCTTAGCCTGATCTCCAGGTTCCTTTCCTCCAATCTTCCAGCATTTCATATGGCTGAGAGAGTCTTTTGATGTTTACAGTAACCGGTCCTGTATGAGAAATCCTTTTAGAGGCAGTATGGGGCAGTTGTCAGCAAGTTAATATGTTTCTTTTTGTTTTAAATTTAGCCTATACTTTTCCTAATTTTTTCATCTTCTGGGCACACCACAGTTAGAGAAATTTTCTGTAGACCCAGAAGATGTGTGTTTTTTTTAAGTATTTTTTTTAAAGTATGTTTAAAAAAATGGGATTTGGGAACACCCAGCTTTTGCGTAGAGTCTGTTAGGAAATCAGGAAGTGACTGGGACCAAGCCAGTATTGGGGTGAAGGGTGGGGAGTGAGTGACCCTAACTTTGCTTGTCCTCACAGGTATTCTGAGGCCAGCTTCCTAGCTAGATTTCCTGTTTCCTAGATTTTTTTTTTTTAAACAAACCGTTTTTGGAGGCAGACACTTTAAAACACCAGAGCTAAAACCTGAGTGCTGAACTTGATCAACCCGCACAATTGGAGGCTTCTGGAAACCCATGCTATGCACCTCTCACTGACTGGGTAGATGGGGTGAGCTTACTCTGGGGTGAGCTCAGAGTCCTCACACTCCTTTATTTCCTGGGTCCTACACCCTCCTAAGCTTCTGCAGAAATGTGTTTGAGTCCCCGTATCTTGGTACCACACACAGAAAGACAGGTGGTGGTGCCCTTCTCCCCTGAATCTATCACTCCCCAAGGGCACCACAAACAGCCATGTTAGGAGACAAATGGTGAGTTGAAAAGGGGGAACTTGGTGAGCAAGCCCCCAGCTTTTATATCTTATAGCTTTTATAAAGGCAGCATTTTTTTTTCCTTTTTAGTCACTTACAGGATTATAGCTGCCCGGTGGGTTTGGGAAAGAGGTAGGGAGGGAATGAGAGAGATTTTATTCAACTAAAAATAAGCAAGCTTCCTAGGTTGTATTTATCCAAAGTGGACTTTTAATTAAATTTTGTCTTTGGGTTTTCAGATGACTAAATAGTTCTACCTGGGGAGTTCACACTGTCTTCTAATAGGATTCTTATTGTTCCCAGTCATAGGACTGGGTTTTCCAGGGAATGCCCCACTCCTCTATCCAGAGGGGCTCTGATAGGTAACATTTTAAAGTCAACAACAAAGACAAATACCTTGTTTAACTTCAGTGTCCTTGAAGTCCTGAGCATTTTACTGATTACCGTAGTCAATAGTGGCTTTTAGGGCAGAGAAGAATAAATCTTTGTGATGTGTTGTAAGTTGCAGTATCCCCATGACAACTTTGAACTCGGGTTGTGTAGGATGCTAGTTTCTTTAAAACTTAATAAGAAATGAGAAAAGAGACTTGTTTTGTAAATAGTATTAATGGAATTAAAGAGTTTTTGTGCTAAAGTCATTTAAATATCGTTACCACACAGTTGATGGTAGACACAAGCAATAAACTGCAAAGGGATGAGAAAGAACAAAAAGGTTCACATAATCTTCAGCTAAAACTCTAAAGTGTAATGTTTATTTACTTTAAAAAGTGATTCAGGAATGCTTCTTCAATAATGCAAAACTAGAAACATTTAAACCTTCTCTAATCTAAAGAACCTTAAACGGTGATCTATACTTTTTTTTGGTCTATACTTATAATAAGTACCTTTCTCATTTTTAGAGACATTTATTCTTCCATATTTAACCTTGAGAAGTAATAAATGCTACATTTACTCTTAATCAGGATTTGTTTTTATTAGCAGGTTTAGGTTATTGTGAATTCTGAAAACTAACCAAAGAATAATAATAATAAAATTGTGTAAAATAAACACATTTTAAATAGATTGCATAACTCAAAATGATCACTGGGAAGGTCTTGGTAATTTTCTCAATCAGTAAGGTATCAACTTTTTATAAAAATTTTGCAGATAGAAGCAGTTGGACCCACTTCTAAATCGGGATTTTGGCATTTGATCTTTGTGGCATGAAAATAAAACTCTGTGCTTAATGTTAGTGCATTTTTCCCCTGAAAAGATGAGAGTAGTCTTCTCATTTCTAGTTTCTAACTAACGTAGGGGCCTAAGAATAGTACTTTTAATTTCACTTGTGTATCTTTAATTGGAGAAGAGGCACATATGGACGGGTGGCAGATGTAGAAAATACTTTTTAAAATTACTTGAGATAAAAGTTAATGAGGCAGCCTCGCTGTGTCCCCGGATATTTGTGGGTTGCAGCGGGGCTCAGTGGTCAGTATTGCTGAGTGGCTTGCTCGGGTTTGGCAACGACGTACTGTAATGATGATGGATTTCAGTCTTTAAAAGCTCCGGGACAGCCTGAGAGTAGGGGTCAGGGGACTCAAGCCGACCTCCCCACCGCTCATCTCGGACTCTGACGTCCTCTGCTTCCAGCACTGTTTCTTTCCCGGGGTCGCTACTGGGGCGCCCCGGGTGTGCAGAAGTATTGGACAAATGGTCAGTGGATCAATAGTGACGAAATAACCCTGCTCCTGGCTTTGCGGCCAAAGAGAAAAGCGCAGCCGGGAAGGGCACGGGCAAGGGAAGCCGGGCACCGGGGCTGGGGGCCGGGGTCCCCGGAGTGACGCGGGGAGGGACGGGTCCGGCGCGGCCTCACCCGCTCTCACGCCCCGCTGTTGCCGCAGACCTGCTGGAGGACCTGTCTGAGAGCCGCGAGTGCGTGAACTGCGGCTCCATCCAGACGCCGCTGTGGCGGCGGGACGGCACCGGCCACTACCTGTGCAACGCCTGCGGGCTCTACAGCAAGATGAACGGCCTCAGCCGGCCCCTCATCAAGCCGCAGAAGCGCGTGGTGAGTGTGACCCGCCCTGCCCCTGCCTCGCGGCCGGGCCCCGGGCTCTCCTGGCCCGGCCCGCCCCGCCCGGGCTCGGCCCGCCCCGCCCTGGCTCGGCCTGCCTCGGGCGTCCCCCTCCCCGGGGACACGTGCGGCCGCCGCGGTCCCACCCTAGCGGGGACCCAGCGGTACCATCCTGTGCCGGCTGTTCCAACGCCCACCCGCTGGCGCCCAAGTGGAGGTTACCCCGAAACTGGCGTCTGGGAAGCCAAGATAGCCTTTTTCCCCATGTTTACGCGCGGGGGATGACGTCCGTAAATGACAAAAACAAAAACAAACAAAAAAGGAAGGTGCAAAATGTCACCATGTTTTAAGCAAAAAAAGAAAAAATAATCTATATATCTCTAGGTGTACTTGCCAAAGCACCGTAATAATTCTGGTAAGATAGGCAAGAAATTGGTGATGGTAGCCCGAGGAGAAAAACAGTAGACCTACCGAGGCCGGGCGAAGGAAGACTTTTTTCACTGTGTATAGTTTAGATTTTATCCTTGAAAAACCACGCTCACTTATACCATTCATCCCCCAAATAGAATATGCCAGAAATCCACCCACTCACGCCTCCTCACAGCCACATTCTTTTGGGTGCCATTTACTTTGTCCTTTCTACCTTCTTGGTCACTTCTACCTCTTATCCTCAGGTGTATCCCCAAATACCATATCTTGGATTGCCCTTGAGCCTGGTGAAAATTTATTTGCTCTAACTTTTGTTATTCCGAAATCAGAGAACTTCGTAGAACTTGAGAAAACGTGTGGTTTGTATGTTCTTAAGTTGAGCATTTTCCCCAATTCGCACACGTTTTACTTTTTTTTTTTTTTTTGAGACGGAGTTTCGCTCTTGTTGCCCAGGCTGGAGTGCAATGGCGCGATCTCGACTCACCGCAGCCTCCGCCTCCAGGGTTCAAGCGATTCTCCTGCCTCAGCCTCCCGAGTAGCTGGGATTACAGGCATGCGCCACCGCGCCCGGCTAATTTTTTTGTATTTTTAGTAGAGACGGGGGTTTCTCCATATAGGTCAGGCTGGTCTCGAACTCCCGATCTCATGTGATCCGCCCGCCTCGGCCTCCCGAAGTGCTAAGATTACAGGCGTGAGCCACCACGCCCGGCCACCATGTTTTAAAGTAAGGGAATCCTGATTTCAGGGATTAATCTCGTATTGTCATTGTTATGTGTGCTTCCTAGCCGGAGAGAGTATTTACCGCTGTAATGGTTAGAGAAAATAAAAGAAAGCTTTCACCAGCCCCACTGTAAGGTTAACATTTGTTTAGCGAAGTACTCATAATCTAATAACCCTTTAAAGCTAAATATGTTACAGTTAGATGCCAGACGTCTTAAGTATCCCAGTAATTTATTTGTTATACTCTAATTAGCAGGAACAAATGCTACACATGTTGTTTGTGTTAAATAGATTAGAGTGAAATTGCATCACAATGTAAGTCTGACACCTTAAAGAGAAGCAATTAGTTTTATGGTTGGTTTTGTTTTAATGCATTTAAAATAAAGTGGCCGAGGTTAATTTAATGAGTGTATATGCCTTAAACTCGTTACAACCTCCCACAGCTTAAAATTTTCTTTAAAGGGTACCCTTAACTGCAGTGTGACTGTGGGTTTCATTTTTTCTTAAATGCATCATATTAAAGAAGAAAAAGTAGTAACTGGAAAATATCCCACAGAAGTTCCTTGTTTTCATATAATAGACAACACATGAACAATGAAACTGATTTATTTTTCTGGAAAGGCACATTGAGCTGAGTACTAACAACTTTCAAAGGTAACATTTTCTAGAGATTGAGCAAAAATTTGGTGGAATAGTAGTCATTTAGGTTCCATTTGCATTATACATTTGATCTAGTAACATTTAGATAGTGCCATTTGTTTTGTGCATGTACCAGTCAAAATAACTTGGAAGGAAAAAAAAGAACAGTTTTTAGCTCTTCTGAATCATTAGTTTTCTCTGTGCTTAGCAGGTGTCTTGGCCATAACCAAGGTCAGCAAATATGCTTTGTAAATGGGTTGTAAATGATACCAATTGAAGGGTGTGTCACTATCAATTAGGTCTCCTTGTGGGCTTCTTATTTATGGTTTTGATGGATCTGGCTTAGTTCTCAGAAGCAGAATGTTGAACTCAAGTTTGTTTAGCCAGCACTATAGAACCAATCACTGTGAATTTGAACTTGCAATACATTGCAAAATAAGAGATTTATGGTGTAACTTGAATTCCTTGTCAGTGAGGAATATGACTGAGATCACTTGTTACAAGGAACTTTTATAACCCATTCACCTGCATTTCACATGTTTATGAGGACTGGCTTCACTTATGATCTGCAGTTGACAGTCATAAAGTCCTTTGTTATAATGGCAAATTCTGATAACAAGTTTGCTTCACATTGGCTCCAAATTCCACTGGAAACTGTCATAAATGGCTGGTTTATAAAGTGAACCTTCCTGTCCCTCGTTTACTGATTTCACATTTATGAAGAGAAAGGAATCCTTTCCTAAAAAAATTATTTTCTTTTAACCACAAAGAAAGAAAAAGAAAAGCCTGGATGTGTAAAGTTTTGTTAATATGTTGTCATCATTTTAGCAAAGCAGTTTTTCAAGTAGCTCTCCTGTGAGCCAAGCATACTCATTTCAACTAAAGGCAAATTGATTCTCAGCACTGACTTCCTAGAAATGTTGTAGTGCTAAAAGGTTTGCCAGTGTCTCTGTTTATAACTTCTCTGTAAAGAGTGATGCTAAGTAATGCAACAGGATGTAAACCATAAATGCAGATTTTAATTTCATCTTTTAAATTTGCCAGCAAAGGTTTTGGAAGTCTCTGTCCTGTAATCTGTGAATCTTCGATACATACTCAATTTACATTTCTCTTCTTCATTCTTTACAATTGATCTTCTTAACTTCCCAAATTTTGTAATTTTCAACTTGGTTTGGTCCAGAATCTTTCTCTAATTTTTTTTTTAAATATGGAAAGCTTCACGAATTTGGATGTCATTCTTGTGCTGGGGCCATGCTAATCTTCTCTGTATCCTTCCAATTGTAGTATATGTGTTGCTGAAGCAAGCATCCTTTTTTTTTAACTGAAGCTATGTCACAATTTTTAAAGTAATTTACAGCATTTAAAAGGAAATTTAAGCTTGGCAACTTAAAAACAAGTTTTATATTTTGCCATTCTGGGTAAGAAATTATATTAGCTTATTATAATTAACATGTAGTAATCTAGAGGTAATAAATTCCCTTTAAGGCTGTTATGGGCATAAAGAAAACATGGAAATGGGAGTGACAGTGGCAGACAAGTGGCCTTTTACCTTTCCTGGTAATACCAATTAACCCTTTGTATGAACGAAAGTTGAGAATAATACTGATAGGGCAAATATATTAGTATCACTGCATCTAAGACAAGGGCGGCATTAAGATGATGCCATAAAATTTGCTCATATCCTTTGTAAAATAGATAAAACAAAAATGCAGGCAGCAGGCAATCATGATGGTAATTATGGAATGTATTCAAGTATATTTCTTTTTTTTTTTACAAAACGTTTACCCCTCTTCTGAATCCATTTCTGTTAATGTACTTTCAAAGTTTCCATTAATGTACTTTCAAAGTTTCTGGTTTACTCCTTTACATATATCTGAGAAATAGACCTGATGATCTCCGGTTTTCAGGGGAAGTGGAGACTGCCCAGAGCCATTTAGCACATTGGCAAGTGGCTTGTGATTGCATTTCACAACCTAAATCTTAGACCTGTGACTATAGTGCACGGCCAACTGCTGTCCACGGTGGGGGGCGGGCGGCGGGGAGGTGGGGCACTCTCATGTTAGTGTCTACTTGTGTTGTTACTTCTGGTGTGTCTTGAGTATAACTCTATTTGGCCAACTTTTAGAAAATCTTTTAATTCCCCTAAAAAAGATACCAGTAGTATCTGGGAAACTCTAAACTGGAGAAGAAACCATGGGTGAAACTCTCCTTGTTATGGTGCTGGTAAAAGCTTTGCATGAAGTTATTGGCCAACTATATGACTGCTCCCGGGTATTCTTGAATTCACGGAGACAGGCTAGCTGGAGGAGTAAATCGAATCTATAGGGTCCAGCACACTATGCAAACCTCAAATTTCTTGGTCCAGAAAAGTCAGTCTAAGTACACTGCAACTTTTTTTTTCTCAAGGATCATTTCATTTATAATAAAACAGATACATGCTTGTTGATGACAGGGGCAAAATACCTTAATGTATGTATGTAATATATATATATATATATATATATATATATATGTCACTTACATTTTTCCACTTACGCTCTTGTACTGTTTCTAGCCTTCATCACGGCGGCTTGGATTGTCCTGTGCCAACTGTCACACCACAACTACCACCTTATGGCGCAGAAACGCCGAGGGTGAACCCGTGTGCAATGCTTGTGGACTCTACATGAAACTCCATGGGGTATGCCATGTATTCTGCTCACTTGTATATACATTTAGTATCTGGTTTGTATGTGATATCAGTTACAAAAAATCAGCAAATGAAAGATACTCAAGTGAAAAATTGGAATGCATATAATTTATTACTGAATATGTTTAATATAGTCAGTGTACATACTGAATATATTTATTGAGTTGAAGGTGCTTTTAATTATAATATGAAATATTACCTTATGCACCAGTAGGAAACAAAAAATGCCACCAGTTGAACTATCGCAAACATTCATTTAAGACACATTCCAGTTTTAGAAATGTGAAAAGTGTGTATTTTAGAATTGGTAATATGGTAGTAACCATTTTTAAAAATGCACAATTAAGGAAATCAATAAAAAATGCACAATCACTAGTCTATATCTCTTAAAAATTTTGAATGTAATCAGACATTTGTGCAAAGGAGTAATGCATTTAATAGTTATAGTTTGAAATATTTCATAGTTCATTTTAAAAGATTGCACAAAATATAATAAACAACTCAATCTTAAAAAGAAAAATAACCTTGCATCTGTAGGAGGAAGGAAATACATGATCTCTTTGAAATAATACTTATTCAATGAATAGCTACTCATTTCAAACAATAAACATTAAGTTGAAGGAATTAAATTCTCCTTGGCAAATCATCTCATTCTTTCTGAAGGAATCTCTGCATTTGATGAGGAAAGTGTAGTCTTTGTGCACTTGGGATCTTTTGAGTGTGTATAAAAATTGGATTGAAATTTATGCCAAAGTCTTTTTTTTTTTTTTTTCTTTCTCTTGTTTTGAGATGGAGTCTAATTCTTGTTGCCCAGGCTGGAGTGCAGTGGTGCTATCTCGGTTCACTGCAACCTCCACCTCCTGGGTTCAAGTGATTCTCCTGCCTCAGCCTCCCAAGTAGCTGGGATTACAGGCATGCGCCACCACGCCTGGCTAATTTTTGTATATTTAGTAGAGACGGGGTTTCATCATGTTGGCCAGGCTGGTTTCAAACTTCTGACCTCAGGTGATCCGCCTGCCTCGGCCTCTGAAAGTGTTGGGATTACAGGCGTGAGCCACTGCACCCGGCCGCCAAATTCTTTTAAATGAGAGCTTTTAGTGCCAATGGGTCTTTGGTTTTTCTTCAATATAATATTAAATTTATGGCCTATGTGAAAATTTTTTAGGTGCCCAGACCACTTGCTATGAAAAAAGAGGGAATTCAAACCAGGAAACGAAAACCTAAGAACATAAATAAATCAAAGACTTGCTCTGGTAAATATACTAAAATGACGTTTGACTGTAAAGTATTTGCCAACCTTAGCAGTAGAGCATATGTATATTTATAAGGTTTATTTTGACTGTTGCAGGTAATAGCAATAATTCCATTCCCATGACTCCAACTTCCACCTCTTCTAACTCAGATGATTGCAGCAAAAATACTTCCCCCACAACACAACCTACAGCCTCAGGGGTAAGTGTTAAAACAGCATAGACTCCTAAATTACTGGGCTGCTCTCTAGTAAATTATCTCAAATTTTATCTTATCTGGTAGTACAATAATCTAAACCAACAGTTCAGTTTAGTTAGTTGATACCTAAGAATAGTTTTTAGAGGAAATTACATTTAAATGTCAACAAAATGACAAACTTAAGTACTTTACAAACCTCTTAATTAAGATCGGTATCATTTTTTTTTATGGTTAAATTAACCTAAGTAAAAGCAAGAAGTTTTGGTTTAAAGCGTTTGAAATTGTTTTATTTCCAGGTTTTTATCAGAGTTGCTATATATATTATATGTGTATATTTATGTATTTCCAATGTAGATCATAAGAACTATGAGGCCAGTGGTTTCATAGATTACAGTGCCCGTAACAATTAAGTAGCTTTTGTTTATCCTATCAATTCCAGCCTTTTTTTCTTTTTTTATCATCCACCCAAAGCAAAGCTCATCATAAAGTGTTATGTGCTGCTGTATTCACTGATTGCCTTTGCCCAATTGTGTTCTTGCTGGGAGAGCTTGCCTTCTTCTAATGCACCTTAATTGTACTGGGGTTTATTTCAGCTACGACAAAACCTAGGAGTGATTTGTGCCACTGTGGACAGGAGATGCCTGGGTCTTCATGAGGATCACAGACTTAGTTTCTTGTAAAGCTGTGACCAAAACTCAGTTTGCCTCAAGTAAAGAGCATTTTCCCACCCTAATGTTTCCCAAATTTACCCGGAATGCCCTTCTAAAAAATACTGGGCCTTCCCTCAGACCTCATTGAGCTCCAAGGCAGGGCCTCCGGCAAGCAGGACTTTAAAATGTGTCCTTGTGACCCTTGGGACTACACTGAGACTAGATTAGGACTAAACACCAGCATTTAAATGCCTATTTACTTAGTAATTGTTTTCTACATTTAGTTTTCTCCTGAAATTATTTGGGGTACTTTAAAATACTACAGATTCCTGGGCCCCACCCTGGATTTTCCAAGTCAGAGTCTCTGGGTGTGGGGCTTGGATATCTGTTTTTGAACAAGTGCCCCAGGTGAAATTGGAACTACTGCCCCGGAGGTGTTTGGGAACCACAGACCTGGTTTCTTTCCACTGTATTTTTACTGGCTTTAACAAACAAAAATTAAATATTTAAAACAAAATGTTTAAACTGTGCTTAAAATTATATTTGATATTTTTCTTTGTCCTCCGACCCAAATTCTTTTGAGCTTTTTCTGTAATGAAACGAAACGTGTTTTCAGAGTTTCACAAGGGAAGAAGCCTTTTAGTTGTTTTTTTTTGCAGACTCATGGTAAAGAATGTTTCTAGGCTTTATAAAGGTGGACTCCATGCTACGGTGTTGTGTTTTACAGGCAGGTTAGATGTAACTGAGGATTGAAAGTGGTAAATAGAACATGTTTCTTGGGAAATGAAAAGATTATTTAAAAATAATAATTTTTTTTTGAGGCTGAGTCTTGCTGTCACCGAGGCTGGAGTGTGCAGTGGTGCAATCTCGGCTCACTGCAACCTCCACCTCCCGGATTCAAGCAATCCTCCCACCTCAGCCTCCCGAGAAGCTAGGATTACAGGCATACACCAAGTCACCTGGATAATTTTTTTCGTATTGTTAATAGAGACGGGGTTTCACCATGTTGGCCAGGGTGGTCTCAAACTCCTGACCTCAAGTGATCCACCTACCTCAGCCTCCCAAAGTGCTAGGATTACATGCATGAGTCACCGTGCCTGGCCTAAAAATATCCTTTATTATGCCCTAGTCCTCAGGAGCAATATGTAGCTGGAGGCAAAACAATTTGGTTTTCTAAAGCAGGGAGGGAGCTGGGTCTCTCCTAGCTGAAATAAGGACTGCCGCCAGCTCCAAGTCACTTTTGTTGTTGGTACAGTCCAGCTTAAATGTGGCAAAAAGACTAATTTGAATGATAAATTGCACTGAAGTCGATATATACCCACAATGGGCTTCGGGGACTTGGAACCATTGTGGGTGGAGTCTTGTGATTTTGTGATGTAAAATTTCACAATTGGCTATTAGCAAGTCCTATCAGTTGCCGTCCAGGGAAAGGAGTGAAAAGGCAGTGAAAAGGGCCATGGTCTGGCTAGAAGAAGGGCCTTGGGAGTTTCATCTCTGGTCCTAGGTTTATTTTCCCAGAATCTCTCACCTGGGACAGAGCAAATGGAGGTGGCTTGCTGGTCAGTGCCCTTCAGGGGAAAGATCAGTTCCCCACCAGAGGCCAGGAGGCAAAGCAACAAGGATCTTAAGGATGGAGTTTGAGAGTACTAGTTTCACACCAGGTCTTCAGCTGCAAGCTTCCATCCCTGCGGTAGTCTAGGCAGCCTCCACGGGGACTGAGAAGCTGGGAGTGGCTGGTGTGAGCTGTAGCCAGGGGGCATCTCTCCGAGCTCTCCAGCCTCTGGGCTGCCTCCAGCCTCTGGGCTGCGCTGCAGAAACGCTGACTGCAATTACCAGGGCAGGGGGTAGGGTTGCCGGCCTGCCTACCAACCTCCCCAGTTCCCCAGGGACTGACTCCTGGCCTTGTTCTGAGGGCACACGGCTGGTGCCTGGGCTTGCAGGGTTTTATTTCATGGATGTCTCCAAAAGTCTCTACCTGCTGTGGCCATTGTGGGGAAACAGCTACTCGTCTGCTGGCTGCCTTTGGAAGCTGTCCCCGTGTAAGAATACCTGTAGTAGGCTTGAGTGGTTTCCCCAGGTTGTTTTCATGGCGTGCCCGCGTATGACCGTGGATCCCTTAGCACTTTTTGATGTCCTCTCTTGGTGGGCTGAGCCTTCATGTGTATGGCATGGCCCATGTGGCAGCCGAGTAGCTGTGAAGAGTCTGCTGGAGGAGCCATCTGTGAGCAGCTGGTAGAAGCATTTTTAAAAGGTGGCTGTGTTGACAAAGGTGTGTCATTTTCCCATTTTGGTCACAGTGCATGATGTTAGAGGGCAGCTGGCTTTGTGACTGATTGCCTGTAGGATTTTGTGAAATGCTGTGGGTGAAGAAAATAACAGATCCACATAGCAAGGTTGTATCTGGTGTTTACAAAGTATATGTATTACATACACAGCACCAAGGTTGGCTTGGAGTTTAAGCCTCCTAAGGTAATGCGTCCACCCCACGGATCTCCAGCGCTCCCTGTGACTGACTGGTAGAAATTAGTAGTGCAGGGTGACCCTAGTTTGGGGCCACGGAGCTACAAAGCAAAGGGCGATCTCAGGCACACTCCCAGCAGAAGATGGAACTGGGGGCCACATGTCCCTCCATTTAGAGATGTAAGTAGCAGTATCACTGCCTTTCTCTAATGACTGTGAGTTATAGCAAGGAAGTAAAAAACTGTTTCAGAGTCCCATATGAAACATGCTGTTTACTTTAATTCCCCATTGAAAAATCAGTTGTAGAAGATCACTGGTAGGCATTCCCAGCAGGCTTATTTTAAGTCCTGGGACATGACAGCAACAGGGTTCTGACCTGCCTTTCACGTGGCCATTTAAGTGATGGCACCAGGACCTTAGCATGACACAGAGTCCTGAGCTCTTTTGGCCAGGGCGAAAGGAGCCACAGGAGCTGAGTATTGTGGAAGGGGTCTATCGTGGTTGTCTGCTTCTGGGAGAGGGGGCTCCAGGGCTCCTCTCCCCTAGCAGGAATGAAGGTGTGGGCATAATTCCTAGTGCACGGCATTCTTCCAGGATAAGTTGTCCTAATGCCACGAAAATTTTTGTGCTGCCCCGAAGCCTCATGTCTTAGCTTTATATACTTGTTAATCTGTGCTTTCATGAGACCTGTGTCTGGGCAAAAAGGAGACATTCCTTCAGATAAGAGTCAGCAAGTCAATGACCTCGCCACCTTATGACTCAGTTTCTCTTGGTTATAGGCTGTGCGTATGCTGGAGGCACAGGGAGGGCAGTGTGTATCAGGAGGACTCACGGTCATGCAGCCCTGCTTAAAATATTGCCTGTTTTTTTCTTTTGAAATTATTTTTGTTTATTAAAAATGTATGTTAAACTTAAATTTTTGATAGATGGTTACTTTCTGTGGCAAAAATAGTCTTTCTTTCTGGCTAAGAATTTTCTTATCCATGCAGATTTACTAAAAAATGTATATTTAGTTGATTTATATAGATATCAGATTTTCTTTGGGCTGGGTGCGGTGGCTCACCCTTTTAATCCCAGCACTTTGGGAGGCCGAGGCGGGTTGATCACCTGAGGTCAGGAGTTCGAGACCAGCCTGACGAACATAGAGAAACCCCGTCTCTACTAAAAATACAAACTTATCCAGGCACGGTGGCGCATGCCTGTAATCCCAGCTACTCTGGAGGCTGAGGCAAGAGAATCTCTTGAACCCTGGAGTTGCAGTGAGCTGAGATTGCACCATTGCACCCCAGCCTGGGCAACAAGAGCGAAACTCCATCTCAGAAAAAAAAAAAAAAAAAAAAAAATTTTCTTTAGCTTTTATTCTCTATGGATTGTAAGAATACTAAAATCTTTTTTTTCTTGAATTCCGTTTATTGACTGAATTGTATTTTATATATTTTTTTTGGTTGTTATTTAGGAGAGAAACATGGTAATGTTCTATTTCTGCAATAAGATTTAATAAGTAGTCCACAAATGGTCCTACTCCTCCTATTTCTCCTCCTATAACTCAAAATTTGTAAAACTGGAGGATACTTTATAGCTCAATCCCCAAATTTTATAGATAAAAAGTTTTTTTCTTAATTTCTTTTGTAATAGGGATTAATTTGGAGATGAAATTAGCAATAATATCTGAAAATGGCAGCTACAGAAAAAAAAGAAATTAGCAATAAGACAATGTCTGAGAACAAGGAGTCACTGAACATATTTTGCCTGCCTAAAAATACTTTCAATAAATAATTACTTTAAAAATTAGACCAGGTGCAGTGGCTCATGCCTGTAATCCCAGTTCTTTGGGAGACTGAGGCTGGAGGATCACTTGAGACCAGGAGTTTGAGATCAGCCTGGGCAACATAGCAAGATTCCTGTCTCTATTTCTATTTTTGAAAAAAAATGTAAACCCTATTTAAGTTAATATTAAAACTACCAATATAATATTGAAATCATCATTAAACACAAAGTGTTGAAGTTAAATGGAGAGATAAATATATATGACCAGCCCTTGCTTTGCTGGTCTTTGTTCCATTTGAGTAAAAAAAAGTGCCACATCTGGAATTGTTTAAAACATGGAGGTGGTAGGGGTGGGTGGAGAGAGACAGATATAGACGTAGATCTTACTACTGTTCAGATTTGGACGTGCTTTAAAGGAGTGATAACGAGTTGGAGATGGCTCCACAGAGTAGAGGAAATTAAAATTAGTTAGGATTTTTGCAGGGGAAAAATTGGGATAGAGGTATCCAGGAAAGAAGAAGGCATAGGAATCTTTGGAGCTGAAGGGAAATAGTTAGTTCATTGTGGCTGGAGTGTATAGGGTGTAAGAAGCCAAAGGCAGAAAGTGAGGCTGGTAGAATGGGTGGAAAGTAGATACTTGAAAATATTTCAAATCAACGATGGACTTTACTTAAATCCTGCTTCGGTGACAAACGTGTTTTCTGTTTGTACACTGGAGTCCAACAATTAGGACCTTCTTACTGGAGGGTTCTGTATTTTGATAATTGATGTAAACAAATGTAGCATGCTCCTGCTTGTCAAGTTTACAAGCAGAGTTTCCTCCTCACAATTAGGGAGGAAAAACATCTGCCAGCTGATTCTATGCGCTGACCTTCTTTAGGTCTGCACTGTAATTTCTCTGCCTCCAGGGATTCTGGGGGCAGGATGGTTGGAGTGGCTGCCTGGTTACCTCTTTACCTCTTCGAATGGAAACATGTTAGACATGGTGTATTAGGGATAGGAAATGTGTTTCCTCACCTTTGTGGGGCATTGCTGGTGATATACAACTTCCACAAAGAGAGGTGGACAATAGACTGAGAGATAGAGACTTAGGTTCCTCGCCGGCTGCATCTGGGCCTGGATGGGTGGGCCTTAACCACTCTTTTGGTCTGTTTCTTGCTAGTAAATAGGCGTCATCGTTCCCGTCCCCTGTGTGCTTCTGGGACGCTGTGTGCTTAGCTAGACCTGTTTCCCTACCGTACTCACTCCTGAGCTGCGTGGTCGTTTGAAGGAGTTAGGCACCCATAAGTGCTTGTGGCCAACAGCAGTGATCTAGGGACTGACTCAAGATTATTTGATGTGCTCTATAAGGCCTCTGAAGAAAGCTTAGGCAGGTAAATATTTTAAATTTTTTTCATAGATTTTATTTCATATATAATATTTGCATCCTGTGGTGGAAATAGAAAAACACCTTAGTAGGTCCTGTAGCTTACTATGCATTTTCCAGTGGAGGGAGGATTCTTTATTAGCAGATTTACACTTCACCGTCTTTTTCTTCAAGTAATGGAATTATTTTTGATTTACTGTGCACTATGGTTGGTCACAAAATTATAGTTCCTGTGAAAGAGCTGAAAGGAACATTTGTGAAGGACTTATGTTGTGCTTATACTGTTAAGTTGCTCAGAGGAACCTATGAAGGCGAGCTCCGATGCAAGAGCCTGCTGGGGCTGGAGCAGAAAATTACTGCTTCATTTTTAATTTGAATATGCCACAGAGCTTCTAGAGGACTCGAGAGCCAAACAGTGGTGGGTTGGTCTTCGATTTTCTCATAGTGCTCTTGCTTTGAGGAAGTTTTTCCCTTTCCTATACTCGCTCACTTATAAGATAGTGAACATAGGGAGGCAGGAAATTAGTTTTATCAGGTACCTTTTATGTACCAGGTGCTTTAGATACATTTTATTTTTTACTCCTCCTTCTAAGTGAGACGCAGAAGGTAAAGAACAGTTCCAAGGTCACGTGTCAAATTGAGACGCGTGGTTTCACGTTGGCCGCAGGTCTGGCTGATGTGGTCAGTGTTGTTGCCACTACAGCGTGTTAGATTAATATGCGATATTAGTTCATTTCTTTGAAATCTTCAGAGAGAAGAAAGAATGTTTTCTTAAGGAAATTTGACTAACTTCGATTAATAATTTTAGCATCACATATCCTCCCACTGAAACAGGTGGGAAAACAGTGTGAGAGAAGTTATTTGCTCTTGACCAAGAATGTATTTAAGACACTTAATGCAAATTTTCTTATCAATGTTATACTTAGAAATCAAATGTATAATGGTACTAAGAATATGGCAGTTGGGTAACATTAATTTAAAAATTTTTAAAAAAGTAGTAAAAATTACTTTTGTTGACATATCTAATGTGGTTATAACAAGGTTCTTTTAAGAGAAACACAAGATTGCCATACTGAAATCCTTCTAATGCTGCGATTTAAATCCATACACAAACAAATGCTAAGTTTTAGAACTTTTCAGAATGTTAAAATTGTCTTCAATGAATGTTTATGAAGAAACCACTGAAAAAGCATTTCTTAATTGTCAAGTGCCTAATTTTTTTTTCAGAGTCTATCGTCCAAAACACTCTCTTCTAAATGAGTAGCAAAGGGGTTAAAAAATCATTAATCTCCCAAAGGGTCTGTGAGAGAGTTGTGTGGTTAGGTATTATTATTGCCTCATTTATAAACCAAGATCCGGAGTGACTCCTTAAGGTCACAAAACAAGCCAGTGTTGAAGCCGGGACTGGAACCGACGTCTCCTGCCTCCCAGTCCAGGGCTGTTACCACTCCCAGGGAGTTGACCAATCATCACAGTTATTAATATCCCACTTGCCACATGCTACAACCCATGAACATAAATATTTTGTTGGCATTTTATCTTCGTGCTCCCTATGTGCCAGGCTCCCTTTCTTTCTACGTTCACAGCCCCTTCTAATAACTCAAGTTCTTGTCTGACCACATTGGCCTTCGCGTGAAAGTCACACGTCACCCCGGCAGGGAATGTTCAAGCATGTGGATTTGCATACTTTCATTCTGATCTCAAGGCTTTTTCTAGACTTCCCTTTTTTTAAATCTCGTGTGTGTGTGTGTGTGTGTGTGTGTGTGTGTGTGTGTGTGTGTATGACAGGGAGGATGGTAAGAAGTAGTTTAAAAATGCATTGTGTGCTACATCAATATCCAATGGCTTTATACATTACGAAACAGTAAAGCTTTAAATTGTAACATATGTCCACATAATTTATCACAGAATTGTGGTTTACTTAATAAGTGACCCATTATCACTATCTGATAGCCAGAATACTGGATAAAGAAAAGAATAAGTGTGGGCAGAAGTTATTCACCATTTCTTATAGCCTCATCCCAGAACACAGCTTTTCTTTGCAAATTACAGATTCTTTGCAGTTTTCTCCCCATCCCCCCTCCCGCCGCACGCCTCTATAAGAATATACAAAATTGTCAGAAAACATGAAATAATGTTACGGGAAAACATGGCCAAATTTAAGAAATCTGGCTTAGATTGCTCTGAAAGGTTATTGCTAAATGAATCTTCGAAGAAAACGAATTCCTTTACTGGAACAAAAGTAATTTATTATGCATTTCATGGGTGTCTGCCAGAAGAGTTACTAGCAGTATGAAGATCCAGTGGATATGAATTAAGTACAATCTGTTAGTTCTGTTCATGTTTAGACCTACCTGTTAATTTTCTCTGAAATTTTAATAATTTTAAAAAAGCATCTCCAAAGACAGGTGTTGGCAATGTGACAATTCACCACTCAGCTACCCATCACATCAGGCTTTTTTAAAGGCCCAGTACTCAGAATTTGTGAGACTGAGCACAAAGACATTATTTTATTGACCTCATATTTTAAGAATGATTTGAACAAATACATAACTAGGCATTGATTTTAATGTCCTGTTGGGGTCTTATGAGTAAACGGTTCCAAGTCAACATCTGACGATGCTTAAATCATGATCCGACTTGATGGTGTGCTGCCTGTTTTGGTTGTTGGCCTGGCACAGTTTCACCAGAGCTGGGCCACATGCTGCAGAACCATATTTTTATTTTATTAAACACAAGTATTTTACATTTAAAGCTCTCATTAAATTTAGTTGCTTGATTCGTGGTGAAGCCTGAATATGGTCAAAAGTTTATTCTGGGGGTTCACGGATTAGCAGCTGGGAGGAAACAGATTCCAGCAGCCAGGCGCTAGCTCCAGCTCTGTCTGTGTGAGTATAGCAAGCTGCCAAGGTTCTGTAAAGCCTCTGTTTTCCTCCTTCTACTAAAGGGGAAAAGTAATTCCTACCATCTGGTCCTTAGGAGTATTGTGTAGAGTGAGTGGGAGATGCCTGGAGACCTCTTTGAAGTTTAAGAAGAATAGCACTACTTAAATACGGATCTTGGAAGTTAATAGTGATCAGCTTTATTTGCGTGGCATTTTTTTTCATCCCAAGATATTAGAATAAGATCCTCACTTTCTTAATGGGGAAATTTAGAGATGTAGAGTTATTGTGTTAAGAAAGTAACCACATTTTAGAGATTTGTATTTCACTGATAGCAAATTTTTTATTCCTTCTGATACTTAGTACTTTCCTAATGCTTTTTGTGGTTTAAGTGCATTGTAAATGCTTCTTGGTATGTTTTCTGTAATTAAGATGGAGAGATTAAGATGCTCATCCATCTCCTGAAAAGTCAGTTTTGTTATAAAAATTAAGATCATAATTCACCAGGTTTTAAATCTTGCCTCAGGATTCTGTCCCACTTAATTTGAAGATTAGAATAGTGTAATTCATTCTGATTCATTTAGAAGATAAGCTTTTTCTTTAGGGTCCTCATTGACTTCAAGTTGTGGGACAAACCCTCTCCCTTGCAATTTATATTTGTACATCAGTATTTTGGTGATAATCCCAGAGTACTTATAAAGTTTGGCGCCTTTCTTCACCACAACATGCTTGCTGTTGAGTGTGCACAGATACATAAAGCAATTTGCTCTTTTGTCCAGAATAGATTACGTGCATAGAATTGCTTTCGTCTTCTTGAAAAGGGCAGCATCCCTTGGTGTGGCTATAACCTTGCCTACTCAGGCCTAGAAGGGGCAAGAGGGGTAGGGGTTGGGGCAGAGTGGGAGAGCAGCCGGTGAAATTTCCAGTAAGGAATTTGTTTGCCGAATTAAATGTACAAAACTATTCTGCTGAATAGTTAGGTCATCAGTTGAGGTGACGGTGACTCTCTAGAGAAAAGGTGTCCATGTTCTTTTGTTTTATTAAGCTGTTAAGAATTTGAGAGTTTCATTGTGATTGGTTTTCACATGTCCTGGTGGAGACAGAATCTGTGTGTGTTCGTGTGTCTTTCATGTGTGACCTTCTAAACTATTATTGTCACTTTGTGTCTGGTCCTCTGTTACCTCTAGCCAAACTGAAATGATCGTAGTTTATATAGTGGAAGTTACGATTTGCAGGAAAGCATTTCCCCTTTGTTGGAATTTATACAAAGTTTTTAATTCCCCTTTTGAGGAAGGCAGCTATAAAGCACCACAGGAGTCTAACCTAGAGGTTACAAAAGCAGAGAAGAGCTTTGGCAGTGAGGGACGGCTGGCTTCCCCTCACACAAGAAAAAGCCGTAAGCACAATCTCACTCAGATGTGTAGGAAGGACGGATCAGAGGCTGGGGGAGCCGACAGTCTGCCTTGCAGTGAAGGAGGCATGTGATCACCATCAAAGTCTTCTGCTCTGCGAAGGATCACACAGTCGTCCTTCAGCCTGCCTGGGGGGCAGTGTTTTCTTTCTTCAGACCGAAACTGCATGAAGAGAGATTCCAGCAAGGAAGATAGAGCATGCCCCGTACACTCCTCTGGTTTTCTTCCTCAAAGGAAATTTATGCATGTAATCCACAAGCCGAAGAACCCATGTTTTTCTTTGGAAAAGGCTACGCCCTTTCAGGGTTTCCTTTTCTCGGCTGTGTTGCCTTCCCATCAGAAGCTGTCTCTTGCCCTCCCCATTATGGGATGTGCGAAATGAAGGAAAACAAAGAGAGACACTGCTGGGCATTTGTCTCCATGAGTTGATCCAATCAGAAATCTTTGACTTTTCAGATATGTGTCCAAAAATGAGTGAAGGCTCCTCACAGGGGAAAAAAAAAAAAAAAAAAAATTTCAGGTGATCTAAAGATGAACTGTGGCTACTTCTCAGGCTAGCGGATATTTTCCATGTCCCAATCTGTAGCAGCCCAAGCTCTCCCTGAAGTCATTTACTCCTTTTAGAGGGAGTTTTCCAGCCCAGCTGCTCTGCCTGTCTCCCACCTAACCCGGCCAGCTTTCAGTGCTAAGCCCAGGCTGGGTCTGGCCCTGATAACACATTCTTTCAACAGGAAGTGCCTCCATTTTCAGTTGTCTGTGGGAGGGTGGAGGGCAGATAAGCCTTGAATGGAAACACAGAGCCGATTTCTGCTCCACCCTCCTTGCACTTTGATCAGGGAGAGAGCAGGGACCTCCGCCTGGCCTGTGCTGCCTGCCCAAAGGAGGGAGGATGGTTGAGCTGTGGGCATTCCGGAGCTCCCCCTCCCTTTTGTTCAGGAACGTTTGTTTAGGTTGGTCTAGGTTAGTGAAGTGCCTGCTTTTGCTGGGTTGTGATGTCTGCGATCTGAACTAAAGTCCTTTAAAGGGTTGAATTATTTGTGGGAAAATATATTAACCAACTGAAATTTATACGTGTGTTTGTATGTGTGTGTATTAGGTCCAGGATCATAGTACATTTTTCTCTGATTTCCCCCCACCCCCCGCCCCACACACATTGTATTGATTCTCAGTAGGCAGCTCTTGACAAACATCTGTGAGGGAAAGGGACTTAAAAGATGAACAAAAACAGGACAAAGCCAGGCTTCTTAAGAAGAGTCGCTGTGCCAACTCTGAACGCCTTCTGCTTTTAGAATATTGGTTTAGAGGCCGGGCATGGTGGCTCATGCCTGTAATCCCAGTACTTTGGGAGGTCGAGGCAGCCGGATCACTTCAGGTCAGGAGTTTGAGACCAGCCTGGCCAATATGGTGAAACCCTAACTCTACTAAAAATACAAAAATTAGCCGAGTGTAGTGGTGGGCACCTGTAATCCCAGCTACTCTGGAGACTGAGGCAGGAGAATCACTTGAACTCGGGAGGCGGAGGTTGTAGTGAGCCGAGATCCCACCACTGCACTCCAGCCTGGGCGACAGAGTGAGAGAATATCAGTTTTGAGAGCTGAAGTTACACTGATGCATGGAGCTGACGTGTTGGTTGTTTTAACTTGTATAGAACTGTGAGATTCACATGTGCATGGCTGGCCAGGCCCTGGCCTATGCCAGGTGGCAGGGAGATGATTTCAGGGGCGGATGGGGGCCCTTCTGACCCGCCCTCCTGTTAGTGCCCCGACTCTGGTTCCCTCCTATTTTTTCAAGCCACTTTCTGATCCCATCAAGGTTGGCTTGTCCCCTTAAGTGCCTTGTGTTTCTGGTACTCATGTCTTCTATTCATCCCCAAAGTTTATTAGGTTGGTGCAAAAGTAATTGTGGGTTTTGTCATTACTGTCAATGCCAAAAACTGCAATTACTTTGGCACCAACCTAAATAGATTTACTATGCAATTCAATTTAAGTATTCAAAGAAAAATATTCAAAGGAAGGTATAGATGGCTAATAGACTTGGGCCTCTCAGCTAGTCCCCTGTTTCTCCCCTCCTCCCAGCGGACCTTTGTAATACTTACACATGTGCATGGATAAATTGCAGTTATGACGTGTAATTCATATCTTACTGTTTTTCACTTAACATGGTATTACAGGATTTTTTCCATTTTGCTCCATGATCTTATTATTTTTAATAATTGCATAATAGTTCATTGAGCGGATGTGCCCTGCTTTTCTAAACCGTTCCCATATTATTAGACGTTAGATTGTTTCTATAGTTTCTACTATTAGAAGTAACCTTGCAACGGTTGGCTTCCTTTGCGGAGCCTTTCCCTTCTTTTGAATTATTTCCTTATAATACATTTCCAGAAGTGAAATTACTGGGCGAAGTAGGGTCTAAACTTCTGGATGGCTCTTGATATTGCAGCTAACTGCCTTCTGTAAGGTGGGTGTACCAGAATTTAGCCCCGCCAGCCATGAGTGAGGGGACTGGTGTTATGTAAGTAACATCAGCCTTTCTTTGCAGTATTTCATGTTTAAATATTATTATATCTACACATAAAATAAGGCTACCAAGCATTGGGCACAAGTACTTGCCCCATTTTTTTTCTGACAGGCTCAGCTATTGCTTTTAATTGCAAATGAGCAGATTTATTTTTAGGAGTGCATCACTCGTGGAATTTGAGGTCTGTCTGCGCTTTGATAGCAGGACTCTTGGCCTGCCAAATAGCTTAACATTTTGTCTGAAAAAAAAGACAGGTTATTTTCGCCAATTGCTTTTGGGATTGTTATTCAGGTGTAAGAATAACATTCAGGGTGTTAACGTTTCTTTAATGTGGGTTGTTGAAAAAGAGTCAATGAGTCACCAGGTGTGGTAGCTCATGCCTGTGATCCCAGCACTTTGGGAGGCTGAGGCAGGTGGATCCGTTGAGCTCAGGAGTTTGAGAACAGCCTGGGCAACATGGTGAAACCCCATCTCTACAAAAAACACAAAAATTAACTGGGCATGGTGGCACATGCTTGTGGTCCCAGCTATTCCAGAGGCTGAGATGGGAGGATCTCTTCAGCCCAGGAGGCGGAGGTTGCAGTGAGCCGAGATCACACCCAGTGCACTCCAGCCTGGATGACAGAGCAAGGCCCTATCTCAAAAAAAAAAAAAAAAAAAAGTAAAAAAGAGAAAGAGTCATGAGACTTTTGAATGGCTACAGAACACTTTTGATTTATTTTTGTGAAGAACTGTCAGTGACAGTTTGAATAGGGTCATTCTGGAGGTGGTTCCCTTTGAGCTCCGACTGTGTTCCCACTGCTTCTGCCTCTGCCTGGTGATGGGGTAACTTGCTTGGACTGAAGGATAGAATGAGGAGAATAAATTAGATCCAAGCCTCTTAACCTTAACAATAATAATTAGATAACAAGAGTAGCTTATACTGACATAATCTTTACTGTTCTCAGACACTGTTACAAGGGCTTTACATATATTAGCCAATTTAATTTTTTTTTTTTGAGATGGAGTTTCACTCTTGTTGCCCAGACTGGAGTGCAGTGGTGCAATCTCGGCTCGCTGCAACCTGCCTCAGCCTTCTGAGTAGCTGGGATTACAAGCATGCTCCACCTTGCTCAGCTAATTTTTTTGTATCAGTAGAGACGAGGTTTCACCATGTTGGTCAGGCTGGTCTCAAACTCCTGACCTAAGGTGATCCACCTGCCTCAGCCTCCCAAAGTGCTGGGATTACAGGCGTGGGCCACCGCGCTTGGCCTAGCCAATTTAATTCTTGCAATAACCTTATGACATAGGTGCCTCTTTTTATCCCACTTAATGGGTGTGGAAACTGAGGCACACAAAGCTGTATGTCAGGCTTCTGGTTTACCTTTCCCACATGGTCTGTTCACTCTTTTGCTTCATCCTTCTGTTTTTCAGCTGGTTTTTCTTCTGAACAGGCCAGGTGACCGCCTCTCTTCATCCGTTCTGCCTCCCATTTTGAACATCCTTCTCTCGCCAATAACAATAGCTTCCCTTTATGGAATGTTTAACATGGCAAGGCACCTTGCCTTCGCTTTTACAAACATTAGCTCATTTAATTGTCGCAACCATCCCTGAGGTGGGAAATGTGAGGCCCCGGGCACAGAGGAGGCTCAGGGGGAACTGCACTCAGCAGGAGACTGAATCAGGACAGGACTTGAGAGTCCAAGCTGCTTCCCTTCCTGCTCATGCTCCTGTGCGGGCTGCCTCTGCTTCCTTGCCCAGGAGTCCTTGCCCTCTGCTATTCCTTTTCTGACTCTTGGTCTACCTTCCTGTCTCAGCCACTCATTTGTCATTCATGATAAGCAGCCAACAGTCGACTTTCTAATGTGTATGGATCTTGGCTCCCCACATAGCCTGGGAGCTCCTGGGGCAGTTGACTATCTTTCAGGCTCCTGGTCTAGTGTCTGGCTGTCACTTAGTGCTTTGCCAATATTTCTTTTTTTCTCTTCTTTTTTTTAATTTTTACTTTTTAGAGACAGGGTCTTGCTCTGTCCCTCAGGCTGGAGTGCAGTGACGCAATCATAGCTCACTGCAGCCTCCATCACCTGGGCTCAAGCAGTCCTTCCACCCCAGCTCCCCAAATAGCTGGGACTACATGCCCAGCTAACTTTTGTATTTTTTGTAGAGATGGGGGTCTCCCTATGTTGCCCAGGCTGGTCTCAAACTCCTGGGCTTAAGTGATCCTCCCTGCTCTGCTTCCCAAAGTGTTGGGATTAAAGGCACGAGCCACCGTGCCCAGCCTGCTTATGTTTCTTGTTGCTGGCTGTGGTGATGGTGACAGACCCCTTGGCTGTCTTGGCACTTCCCTGCCATTTGAGATGGGCTATTTCCTGGGCCAGTTCAGGACCCTCTCCATTTCAGAAAATAACACTTGTTTCGGTGAAGTCAGATTTAGTCAGAGGCATATGCTGATGTGCCTGTTTTCGAATAAGAAAATCAATGCAAAGTTGGATGTGACATATATCATTATAAGGAAGCTCACTCTAATAATTCCTTTCTAAATAAATAATTCTTTTGTAATTGAATATCATCCTTTTGCTTATTTCTTTGAGGGTTAAATCTGGATCCACACTGGATTTTCTTCTAGTGGAGTCTCTAGAATTAAGGGCTAAAGTTAATCACTCTGTTTATAAGTATAACCGAGTTCATGGCATTCAGTTCGTTGGACAGGATTATTTTAGCTCTTTCAGAATTGCCACAAGAATCCATCTGAAGCTTTAGACATCTCACTGATTTTGTGAAATTTGCTTTTTAATGCACCTAAAAGCCTCAGTTTAAGTCTTTACATTTGTGTTATATAAACAAAAGTTTGGGTGTGGGGCCAGTGTTGTTGCTGGATTTTCATAAAACCTCATTTCTGCTGGGAAAGGGAAGGAGTGGCTACCTGTGGAGGGGTTGGGTTTTGTCTGTCTGGTTGGGAGGAAGGAAGTTTGGGTGCTTAGACTTAGAGGGCTTGCTCGTCTGAAGTCCTGCCTCCCAGCCTCGTGCCCTTATGGTGAGGGTTGAGAGCAAACCAGATCTTGTTGGAAAACGAGTAGAGTTAGACCTCATTCACTTGCAGGCCGTGGAGGCTCGGCACACTTCCTTTCTGTTCCACCTGTGTCTGGTGCCAGAGAAATGGCTGTTTTAGGGATTTAATGGGATTATGTATGTAAAAAAAATTCTTTGAAAAGTACACAATGTCCTACCTCTGTCAAATAACAAGTATCTGGTAATTTATAGAATGGAACCCTGAAAGCTTGGAAGGAATAAGAGCTCCTGAACTTTTAGAAGGAAAAAGGTGATTTTAAAAAGTACATGAATATGGCGAAATTTTTCAAAAAGCTTCTCAAAAGCAACTTTATTCAAACTGTTGTCTAAACAGATTTTAGTTATTTTGGTTTGATTTTACTAAATTATATGATGTTTCCTATTTGGCCTTTTTCTTGTGAATGGGAGGAATGGGTGGAACAGGGGAAAGGTGAACTTGTGCTTCAAGAAAGCATTGTGGCCGGGCACAGTGGCTCACGCCTGTAATCCCAGCACTCTGGGAGGCCCAGACAGGCGGATCACCTGAAGTCAGGAGTTTGAGACCAGCCTGGCCAACATGGTGAAACCCTGTCTCTACTAAAAATACAAAAATAGCCAGGTGTGGTGGTGCGTGCCTGTAATCCCAGCTACTCGGGAGGCTGAGGCAGGAGAATCACTTGAACCCAGGAGATGGAGGTTGCACTGAGCTGAGATCGTGCCACTGTACTCCAGCCTGGGAGACAGTGAGACTCTGTTTCAAAAAAAAAGAAAGAAATCATTGGCATGATCATGGCAGATAGAGGATGTTAGCATTTTCTTTATAACGTGGTCTGCTTCAGACATGGACTGTTCTTGTAAAGAATTAAGGTAAATGAGGTAGATTTTAAAACCTGTATATGCATAGGTTTATTTTCCATGAAGTCAGTGCTCAAAAATTTCACTTATCAGGGAATGTTGAACTGTGCAGCTTTTCTAAAAAGTCTAAAAAGACTTTGCCATCACTGGATAAGCCTTGTTAGAGGGGTGTGTGTGTGTGTGTGTGTGCACGCGTGTGCGCTCTGCATTTTCTCTTTGGAAATGATCAGGTTGTGTGTGCATCATTAATGCCTATTCACCCACACAGTGAGGTTTGTTTCAGTCAGAGATCTTAGAGCTTGGCACTTTTTACAAATAGGATTTCTTCAGCTCCCCTTCCTTTTGTCCAGCTTTGCATCTTGCCAGTGGCTCCTGCCCTGAGTTCTAAAGTTTCCAAGGCTTAAGTGGTCAGGTCAGTGGCACTGTGTGCAATGCAGGGAAAAGCCCCCACTTGCTGGGGACAGGGGATAGTAATGCCGGCCTCGTTTCCCCTGCCCTGGGTCTGCCCAGGAGCGGCTCTGGCCCTGGCTGCACAGACCCGTTCATTAGCTCCCATGTATTTCACTAGCAGGATTGTAACCGCCTCTCGCCTTCTCGTCTCTCCTCTGTGTCCCCCTCTTCTGCCAGGCGGGTGCTCCGGTGATGACTGGCGCGGGAGAGAGCACCAATCCCGAGAACAGCGAGCTCAAGTATTCGGGTCAAGATGGGCTCTACATAGGCGTCAGTCTGGCCTCGCCAGCTGAAGTCACGTCCTCCGTGCGACAGGATTCCTGGTGCGCCCTGGCCCTGGCCTGAGCCCACGCCGCCAGGAGGCAGGGAGGGCTCCGCCGCGGGCCTCACTCCACTCGTGTCTGCTTTTGTGCAGCAGTCCAGACAGTGGCGACTGCGCTGACAGAACGTGATTCTCGTGCCTTTATTTTGAAAGAGATGTTTTTCCCAAGAGGCTTGCTGAAGAGTGAGAGAAGATGGAAGGGAAGGGCCAGTGCAACTGGGCGCGTTGGGCCACTCCAGCCAGCCCGCCTCCGGGGCGGACCCTGCTCCACTTCCAGAAGCCGGGACTAGGACCCGGGCCTTGCCTGCTAAGAAATATTGAGAGAGATTTAAAAAAAAAGATTTTGCATTTTGTCCAAAATCATGTGCTTCTTCTGATCAATTTTGGTTGTTCCAGAATTTCTGCATACCTTTTCCACATCCAGATTTCATGTGCGTTCATGGAGAAGATCACTTGAGGCCATTTGGTACACATCTCTGGAGGCTGAGTCGGTTCATGAGGTCTCTTGTCAAAAATATTACTCAGTTTGCAAGACTGCATTGTAACTTTAACATACACTGTGACTGACGTTTCTCAAAGTTCATATTGTGTGGCTGATCTGAAGTCAGTCGGAATTTGTAAACAGGGTAGCAAACAAGATATTTTTCTTCCATGTACACAATAATTTTTTTAAAAAGTGCAATTTGCGTTGCAGCAATCAGTGTTAAATCATTTGCATAAGATTTAACAGCATTTTTTATAATGAATGTAAACATTTTAACTTAATGGTACTTAAAATAATTTAAAAGAAAAATGTTAACTTAGACATTCTTATGCTTCTTTTACAACTACATCCCATTTCTATATTTCCAATTGTTAAAGAAAAATATTTCAAGAACAAATCTTCTCTCAGGAAAATTGCCTTTCTCTGTTTGTTAAGAATTTTTATACAAGAACACCAATATACCCCCTTTATTTTACTGTGGAATATGTGCTGGAAAAATTGCAACAACACTTTACTACCTAACGGATAGCATTTGTAAATACTCTAGGTATCTGTAAACACTCTGATGAAGTCTGTATAGTGTGACTAACCCACAGGCAGGTTGGTTTACATTAATTTTTTTTAATGGGATGTCCTATGGAAACCTATTTCACCAGAGTTTTAAAAATAAAAAGGGTATTGTTTTGTCTTCTGTACAGTGAGTTCCTTCCCTTTTCAAAGCTTTCTTTTTATGCTGTATGTGACTATAGATATTCATATAAAACAAGTGCACGTGAAGTTTGCAAAATGCTTTAAGGCCTTCCTTTCAAAGCATAGTCCTTTTGGAGCTGTTTTGTACCTTTTATACCTTGGCTTATTTGAAGTTGACACATGGGGTTAGTTACCACTCTCCATGTGCATTGGGGACAGTTTTTATAAGTGGGAAGGACACAGTATTATATTTGAGATGGTAAGCATTTTGTTGGGATCAATGCTTAAAAACATTCTAGAAAGTTCATATTTTTTTTTCTTTGTGAATGAAATATATTCTGGCCCAAGAACAGAGTGATTTGCTTTCAGTTTTTTCCTTTTGCAACGTGCCTTGAAGTCTCACTGGAGGTTGCAGACGTTACCCCCATCAGAAGATAGGTAGAAATGATTCCAGCAGCCTCTTTGTATTTTCTTCATTGTTGAGTAGATTTCAGGAAATCAGGAGGCTGTTTCACAATACAGAATGATAGCCTTTAACTGTGGCTCCCTGAGTGTACAGTATTTTTTACTTCTTTTCATGCACTTATTACAGTCATTCTATAGGGTTCAGTCTGAATCTTTCAAGAAAAGGAATGTCTTCCTTATTCCTGGTGAATGCTACTCTATGGAGGGACAGTGTCCATAGCCAGTGTGTGTGTGTGTGTGTGTGTGTGTGTGTGTGTGTGTATGTGTTTCTGGGGAATTCAGTAAGGCCCACATGCACCCTGATATCATAAGGGGGGCCAGGACAATGGTTAAGAGTGTTGGGTATGCAGGCAGATCACTAGGCTTCAAGTCCCTGCTTGGCCGTGGATAAGCTCTGTGACCTTGGGCAAGTTATCCAGCTTTCATCTTTCTAATATAAAATAAAGGCAAATAGTATATAAATCACAGGATTAAGTGAGATAGTCCATGCCAAGTGCTTAGCACAATACCTGGCACATATTAAGTACTAACTTGACTTTGAAAGAGAGTGGCATGATTTGCAACATAGGTCCTTTGAATAATGTCTGACTACCTGGAATATCAGAAGGTTATGGTCTGTAAGAGTCTGATGTCCTGTGGGTCACCTGTGCTTCTTCAACAAGGCCAAGAAGAGTGAAATGAGAGACTCCTTCTAATCCAGGGGGTTGCAGAAATGGAGGGAGGATGCATGAGAGCTGATTGTTTTATAATAGAACAAGGCTGTTCTGACAACAGAAGAAAATTATTATCCCCATGAACTGATGTCTGTTTTCCTCCCTCCTTTTATGGTTCTCATTACTTTGAGTGCTTTTTGTTGGGTTGGGAGTTGTTAAAATTAATATGGTTTGATTGGAAAATGAATTTTTCTTTTTGGGGCTTCCAAATGACCTTTTTTCTGGGATGATCTCAAATATTGCTCCTTCCAGTTCTAAAAATAATTCTAGTTTTTATGAAACAAATTGCAGTGGGCAGAAGACAGGGGGCTTGTTGTAGCCTGTCCTAACACAATGAACTCCACTATCTGGGTTTTTAAATGATTACTTTCTTACCTACGATTGCATAAAGAAGAAGTTTGTTAAACACAATTTCAGCACTCTTCTCCCAGAGTATGACATGTGAAACTGAACACGACCCAATCATTTCTCAAAAGGGAATGCATTCAAATAGATGCTGCACCTCAGCTTAAAGAATCCCCAGACCGTGTATTGTGGGCTGTAGAATTTATGTCCTCTGTCACACATGGCTGATTTGAGGCCATCTTAAATAAGTGAAGGCTCTGTCTGGGGTCTCTCTTCAGGGTCACTTAATGTTGTTTCCTGGTGCTTATGGGAGGGTCAGGAAAGCAAAGGGAACCATTCCTTTCCCAGTGCAAATAAATTAACTTCTTGCTCATGTGAAATGTTTTTCACAGTCCTTGGAAATTTGATGTAATTTCAGATCATAGATAAATTGACTGCTTTGCTGGGAGGGCAACCCAGCGAGTCTTCAGTGCTGTGCCAGATTCCAGGGTGCGTTCAGGTTGGAGCAGTGCAGTGGGGAGAAAGGTGGCAGGCAGAAGCAAATATTTTCAGAATCAGGCAGTGCTGGCTTATTAAGATGCTTTTTTCCTCTCTCTCTCTCTCTCTCTCCCTCCCTCCCTCTCTCTTTCTTTTTCTCCCTTTCTTTTTCTTTCTTTCTCTCTTCCTTCCTTCCCTTCCTTCCTTCCTTCCTTTCTTTCTTTCTTTTCTTTCTTTTTCCTTCCTTCCTTCCCTCCTTCTTCCCTTTCTTTCTCTCTCTCTCTCTCTCTGTCTCTCCCTCCCTCCCTCTCTTTCTCTTTCTTTCTTTGAGACAAAGTCTGGCTGTGTCACCCAGGCTGGAGAGCAGTGGCACAATCATAGGTCACTTGCAGCCTCAACTTTCTGGGCTCAAGTGATCCTTCCCCTTCAGCCTCCCAAAGTGCTAGTATTATAGGCGTGAGCCACTGCACCTGGCTAAAATGCGTTTTGTTTCTGGGTTGAAATACTAGCAAGTCAGTGTGGCAATACTAGTTATCTTCTGTTGCTTGGGAACTCTAATTGGCAGTCAGATATGCTTTGATTATTTTAAATGGGAAACATATTAATAAACTTGCTAGACCAAATCTTTCAGAACAGGGTCTGTGGGAAAAAATGTGGTACCTACAGGTCTGGCTGCTTGAGGCCCCTGGATGGATTCTGTGTGGCTGAGCCTTCAGCAGCTGCATTCTGAGAAGGCCACTTTGCTTATGACCTTCTGGTGGGGCTGGGATCAGGCAGGAGAAGGTGACAGACATCAGTAGGACAGGCAGAAGAGGAGTCAAAGCGTGTTTTCAGTTGGTTCAACTTCAAGATAAAGGATGCCAGAAAGTCTTAGTTTATAGGGACTTTGGATAAATATATTGTGGTTAATAGTTCCAAATTGCTTCTAAGGAAAGTTAGGACGTTGCAGGTGTGTGTCTGCACCTCTGAGACTCGTGTCAGAGCAAGCACCCATGCTCCTCTGAATATTCTCCAGCATATTCCAAGTCTGCACTAGGGAACCAGTGTGACGACGGGTGCTTCACTGCTCTTGCCGCCTGGTAGCTGTCACAGGGAAGTGACCATTACACAGTTGATGTCACTATTTTGACTCAAGAGATACTTATTTTGCTTGGTGGCTTTTTTTTTTTAAAGAAAGAACATTTAAAAATGACTAAAATATAGTTATTAAAGAATATTTAATGAGGAGAGGTGCTTATATTTCAGTTATCAGTGGTCTGTCTGTCAAAATAATCATCTACATATCCTATAGCTTTGGGGCAAGTTGTTTGCTCTCTCTGGATCTCAGTAGCCAAAAAATGGCGAGATCGGGCAGTTGGGGTCTAGAAGGTCCCTTCTATCTGCGTTTATATCCCTCAGTCCCATGGGCAGACTGTATGCAAGGTGATGGCAGGTCTGTGGCTGAGTTTGAGGGGCTCGCAGGGACCCTCTGTGAGTAAGGAGGCTGGTAGATTTACAGTCTCCTCTCTTCCTGTCTCCTCCCCACCTCAGATCTGATCTCTGGAGGCCAAGTCCTCCCATAACCTTAGGCCAAAGAGGGTGAGAGTTGCAGTCATTTTCATGAACCCAGGGGTTTAGTAAGGGCTGCCACTGCTCCCTAACGCTGAACCTGTTTGGTCTGCGTCCCCCATATGAAACTGAGACAGCGATACGAATCCAGACCGGAAAATGGAAAAGTCTGGCATTGGAGCAGTCCGCAGAACAAGGAAAAAACAGCTTTGCTTTGCTTGGCCCATTGCTTCAATATCTTATAGTTGGTTTTCTATTTCTTGGAAACAATCAACATTTCATTGTTGTTTGCCTTCTGTGTCTTCTCTTTAGCTACCACAGAGTTTTCCTCTCTGTCTCATCACTCTTCCAGGGTTTTTACCCTTACTTTTGTGAATTCTATTTCTTTAATGCTCCAAGACTGGTCTGAGATAGGAATAACACATATTTATATAACACTACGTGCCATTTTCTATGCAAAATTCTTCACATATACCCATTTATCTAATCCTCATACCAAGTAAATGGGGTGGTACTATTCCCATCTTAGGGATGTGTCTACGGAGGCACAGAGAAGTTAAGTCACTTGCCCAAGTTTGCACTGTGGCAGAGCTAGGATTTGAACCCCTGCAGTCTGGCTCCAGAGCACATGCTCCTAATCACTACATCATGTTGTCTTTTCCTCTTGATTTAAAGGCAGAAAAACAGGACGGGCATGGCGGCCCACATCTGTAATCCCAGCGTTTTGGGAGGCTTAGGCGGGTGGATCACCTGAGGTCAGGAGTTCAAGACCCTCCTGGCCAACATGGTGAAACCCCGTCTCTACTAAAAATACAAAAGTTAGCCGGGCGTTATGATGCATGCCTGTAATCCCAGCTACTTGGGAGGCTGGGGCAGGAGAATCACTTGAACCTGGGAGGCAGAGGTTGCAGTGAGCCGAGATTGTGCCACTGGACTCCAGCCTGGGCAACAGAGTAAGACTGTGTCTCAAAAAATAAAATAAAATAAAATAAAATAAAATAAAATAAAATAAATAGTGAAGAAATAGAAGAACACAGAGGGAAGCCATCGCTGTCCGAGAGCAGAGGCTATGCTTTTTCTTTCTCCCCTCGCATCTCAGAAATACACAAGTATCATTTGCAACACAGGTATGCCTAGGTTGAAGAAACTGAGTAAACATGCGTATTTCTCACAGTTAGTTGTTTCTTTAGAACATACAAGAGAGTGCCTAGTTGTTAGCTGGAAAGTTTAGAGGTATCGTTCTATTTTTGGAGTGAGTCCCTTCCCCTTTTCTTGTAACTTCAAGTGCAGCTTATTATGCTCTTATCTAGCTCAAAAGATTAGGGTAAAGCATTTTGTAAAGTGTAAAAAAGCTGGTGAAATGATGAACAGTGGTTAAAACTGAACACCAGAGGGAACAAGGAATACCTTGTTGTGGTGTAAAATCTCTGTGCTTAGCTGTGCCAAAGAATTTTTTTCAGGAAAACTTGCACAAGATCTTGGCAGTGGTGTCTTGGGCTTTATCTTTTTAAATAAGTGTTCATTACTGCTTACATCATTGTTGCTATTATTATTTTGATAAGTGTGCATTGCCAAGGATGCTCTGTGTCAGGGGTTCTCCAACTCCCATGTGCACGAGAATCACACACAGGGCTTGTGAAAATCGCAGAGTCCATAACTCCCCCAGAGAACTGGATTCTGCAGGTCTTGTCTTGGAAGCTGCAATTTTGGCCTTTGCATTAATTAAAATTTCTTGGCTAGTATAAAATCACAAAGTTGTAAGTTAGAATGCACTAAAAAAAGTTGTCCTTTTCACCCCTCTACCTCAGTCAGTCAGTTCCTCTCCCAGATGTTACTTCCTTCTTTTTCTGTTTCTTCCTTTCTTTCTTTTCTTTTTCTCCTTCTCCTCCTCCTTCTTCTTCTTCCTTTCTTTCATTTCTTTCCTTTCTTTCTTTTCCTTCCTTCCTTCCTTCCTTTTTTTTTTTTTTTTTTGCTAGAGTTTCCCTCAGTCACCCAGACTGGAGTGCAGTGGCATGATTTTGGCTCACTGCAACCTCCACCTGCCAGGTTCAAGTGATTCTCCTGCTTCAGCCTCCCCAGTAGCTGGGACTACAGGCATGCACTGCTACACCCAGCTAATTTTTGTATTTTTAGTAGAGATGGGGCTTCTCCATGTTGGTCAGGCTGGTCTTGAACTCCTGACCGCAAGTGATCTGTCAGCTAGTCCTCCCGAAGTGCTGGGATTACAGGCGTGAGTCACCGCGCCTAGCCGTAACTTCTTATTTCTTGCATAGATTGTATGCATTGACTAGGGACACACAATATATTCCGGTTTTTTGACATACAGGGTAGCGCACTATACACATTGCTTTGCATTTTGCTTCTTTCACTTAGCATATCTGGGTAGGTCATTATTTAATCAGTGCCATATTTAAGTACATTTGTTTCCAGCCTTTGGTTTTTTTGAGTAATGCTGCAATTAATATCCCTTATCTGTGTCATTTCACGCAGGTGCAAATATATCTGTAAAATGAATTTCTGGAAGTAGCATTACTGACTCAAGGGTATCTACTTTTCATTTTGATAGATATTGCCAAATTGCTCTCACAGAGGTTTCCCCAATTTGTATTCCCACCAGCAATGGACAAGAGTGTTTTTTCTTTGTCACACAAGTCTGGTGTCAAACATTCTGATCTTGTTAGTCTTGATTCTCTGAGTTTTGTTTTGCTTTTATCTTATTGTGAGTGAAGTCGAACATCTTTTCCTACGATTAGGAGCCATGTGTAATTCCTTTTATGTGAACTTTTTGCCCATCTCTGTCCATTTTCTTTACTTATTTTTTCTATTGGGTTATCAGTCTCATTGATTTGAGAAGTTCTTCACATGTTAAGGAAAGCAGCCCTTTGTCTGAAATATACTTGAAATATATATATATATATATTCTGGTTTTTTGTTTTACTTTGTTTATACTTTTTAAAAAGTCATGATGATCTTTTCTTTTATAAAGTAATTAAATTTATTGGTCTTTTCTTTTATGACTTTGGAGTTTTGTATAATATTAGGAAGGCCTTCCCCACCATTAAGATGATTTTTTTTAAATCTCGTGTTTTCTTCTATTATTTTTATGGTTTTATTTTTGAGGTTTGCATTTTTTTTTAATCTGGAACTTTTGTTGTTGGTTGTTGTAACATGTAGAGTATATATTCAACATTTGTCCAAATGGCAACCTTATTGTCACAGCATCATTTCCTGAATAATCCATTTCCCTCCCACTGATTGAAAATAGAAAGTTAAAATTATATAAATTCTCATATGTATATGTATTCTTTTATAAATTCTTATGTGTATATATATTTAATATAAATTTACATATATTTTTGGGTCTATTTCTGGGTTTTCTATTTTGTACCAATGATATGTTTATATATGTATCAATCTCATACATATTTCTTTGATTATTATATAAGCATGCCTCACTTAATGACAAGAATACTTTCTGAGAAATACATCAGACAATTTCATCATTGTGTGAACATCATAGAGTGTGGTTACATAAATTTAGATGGTTTAGCCTATCACATACCTAGGCTATAATGATATAGCCTATGGCTCCTAGGCTACAAACTTGTACAGCATGTGACTCTACTGAATACTGTATGCAATTGTAACACAATGGTAAGTATTTATGTATCTAAACACATCCAAACTTAGATAATGTACAGTAAAAATACAGTATTATCACTTTATGGGACCACCTTCATATATATGCAGTCCATTTTTGACCAAAATGTCATTGTGGGGGGCATGACTATACTTTGCGTGTATTTTACTGTTTAGAAGGCCAGCTCCTTTTCATTAATCTTATTTTTTAAATAAGAATTTGATCACTATTCTGGCTTACTTGTTTTTCCACATAAACTTTAGAATCAGCTTGTTCCTTTTCAAAAAAATCCTGTTAGTATTTTTATTGGAATAATATTAAAATTTTAGATTAGCTTAGGGAGAATTAATATCTTAATTTTGTAAAGTCTTCCTGTCCAAGATGAAGTGTGTCTTTTTTGTTTGTTAAAATTTTTTTTTCTGTGTCCCTCATAAGCATTTTAACCTTTTCTTCCTGTAGATCTTGTGCATGTTTCTGGTTAAGTTTATTCTTAGGTGTTCAATACTTTTTGATGTTAATTTATTCTAATGGATTGTCATGTTCATTAAGAGTATAGTAAGCCTCTTTCCCAGAACCATTTAAAATTCTCATATTTTTTTTCAGTCGATTCTCTTGTGTTTTCTGAGAGAATATGCAGTTTCTATTTGTACTGCTGGTGGTTCAGGTGTTGGTGGAAACACTTTTCATGGTATTGTCTGATTAAGGAAATCTAGGTACCTCACACTGCATTTATTCACTTAAATCATCGATTCATATACCTTTAGAGATGGAAGAGACTTGACTGAGGTCCAGCTGAGGAAACTGAGTCTCAGAGAGGTTGGGTTGTGGTTGGTCAGTATAGAGCTCAGGTTTCCAGGCTCGGGGATTCATGACCTTGGTGCTGTGGGCTAGGCTGAGAGGTCACTGAAGGAAATGCAAGAACCAAGCACTGTGAGCAAAAGCTTGGACTTTGGCAGAAGCTATAACTTCTTTTTACTCTGAGTAATGCTTCATTAATTGGTTTAGTAATTAACAAGATACTGAGACTTGGGCCAATATGGGTTTTCAAAGATTGCATGTGTCTCCAAACACCACCTCTGAGTTCCCTCCAGGGAGTGGCCCACATGACCACTGGTCTCCTGTGAATCACCAGGCCACATTTGCTGAAGTAAATGGAAGCATTGCGAGAGCAGAAAATCAGGACAGACACCTACACTTGCTAACCCAAACAACTGCCCTTTCTGAGCCACTGGAGATCAGTTATCACCAAACGGACAGATACACTCGGCAAAGTTTTTGCAGGCTTCACAGCTTGTAAATAAGAGGCTGCATTCTTCATGCTCCCTCTTGTTGAATCTGGCAGAGGGAAGACCTCTGGCTCTAATCAGCTGGGCAATGACCAGTAGCTGGGCTGGCAGGAAAGAGTGATGACTCCATTTGAATAAACTTTGTGAACCCACTATAGTTAATTCAGAGGACCCATATACCAAGAACACAAGGCTTCTTATCCATGGAAAATCATCCTGGGAACACCGGTTGCATGTTACTTATAATTTATAATGGCATACCAAATACAAATTGGTCTGTGTGGAATACATTGGCATAGATTTAATAATATTTAACATTTCTGTGATTCAACATTCTGTTCATTCTTTCTTGTATTCTTTTTTTTCTCTTTTTTGCCATGGAGTCACTGTGTCACCCAGGCTGGCGCTATCTCAGCTCACTGCAACCTCCGCTTCCCGGGTTCAAGTGATTCTCTTGCCTCAGCCTCCTGAGTAGCTGGGACTATAGGCATGCGCTACCACGCCTGGCTAATTTTTGTATTTTTAGTAGGGATGGGGGTTCATCACATTGGCCAGGCTGGTCTCGAACTCCTGACCGCAGGTGATTCACCCGCCTGGGCCTCCCAGGCGGGTGTTGGGATTACAGGTGTGAGCCATCGCACCCGGCCCATTGTTTCTTATATTCTTATTATTCTTTGTACTTTTACCAGGACTTCCTTCTTTGTAGCTTTGTTTACCCTATTCTTCCATTTACATTTTGCCGATCACTTGAGTCTCCAAAAAAAATTTCTGACTCTTTGATATCACTAGACATGATTTCCAGTTGAGTCCTTCCAGGAGAAATTTCAGAGGGTGACTCCTTTTCTTTCTAAATGGGTCAGAGATACCTTTATTTTGGAACTGACCATGGGAAGGCTTCAGTTGTTTATATCTTGAATTGGGGCAGCAGATGGAGCTTTTCTCCCCTGTCCCCAGCACCATCCAACCTTCTTTCCTTGACCTCTTAGAAGCATTTGACATTGTGGCCCTCTCCATCTTACCTGAAGCCTTCTCCCCCTTTTGACTCTGGAGACATCATAGATAAATCAGGGCTGTGGTGAAATGGAAACACTGTGCCTTCAGAGTCATGCAAATGGGGGTTTGGATCTTGGCTCCACACAGCAGCTCTGAGGCTTGAACAAGTTCTGGAATCTCTCAAGGCTGCAATGCTCTTATCTCAAAAAGGAGGGTGACATAATCCGCCTCATATGCCAGTCTTCAGCCTTGAAGCCTTATTCAACTTCTGCTTTTTGAGGTTAGGGGCAGAGTTTGTACCCTGGAACATGATGCTAGCATAGTGCCTTTCACGAGATGGGCACTCACTAATTTATCTGCTTTCTACTTCCCATTTTCAGCCTAGAGTCACACCATTCATTCATGCTCCACGTGTTAGGGTTCTCCAGGGAAACAGAACCAATAGGATATATACATATATAATCCATATATTGGATTTTGGATTTTATATATATCCTTGCATATATATATATATATATAGAGAGAGAGAGAGAGAGAGAGAGAGAGACAGAGAGAGATTTGTTTTAAGGAATTGGCTCACGTGATTGTGAGGGCTGGCAAGTCTGAAATCTGTAGAGCAGGCCAGTAAGCTGGTGACTCAGGTGAGAGCTGATGTTGGTCTTGAGTCTGAATTCCACAGGGCAGGAGTCTGGAAATGCAGGCAGGGTTTTTATAATGCAGTCTTGAAAATAATTCCCTGTTTTATTTTTTTGTTTTTTTTTTTTTGAGACTGAATCTCACTCTGTCACCCAGGTTGGAGTGCAATGGCTTGATCTCAGCTCACTGCAACCTCCGCCTCCCGGGTTCAAGTGATTCTCCTGCCTCAGCCTCCCCAGTAGCTGGGATTACAGGTACCTGCCACCATGCCTGGCTGATTTTTGCATGGGGTTTCACCATGTTGGCCAGGCTGGGAAAAGAATTTCTTTTGGGGGAAACTTCAATCTTTACTCTTTTAGCACCTTCTACTGATTGGGTGAGGCCCACACAGATGATGGACAATCTGCTTCAAGTCCACTGATTTCACATCTAAAAAATACCTTCACAGTGACATCCAGGCTGGTGTTTGATTTTTTTTTGTTTAAAGTTGGGGTCTTGCTCTGTTGCCCAGGCTGGAGTACAGTGGTACCATCATAATTCAATGTAGCTTCAATTCCTGGGCTCAGGGATCTTCTGCTTCAGCCTCTTAAGTAGCTCTTAAGTACAGGCCTGTGCTGCCATGCTCAGCTAAATTTTTTGTTGTTGTTGTTGAGACAGAGTCTCACTCTGTCACCCAGACTGGAGTGCAGTGGTGGGATCTCGGCTCACTGCAACCTCTGCCCCCCAGATTCAAGCGATTCCCCTGCCTCAGCCTCCCAAGTAGCTGGGACTACAGGTGTGCGCTAGCATGCCTGGCTAATTTTTTTTGATTTTTAGTAGAGACGGGGTTTCACCATGTTGATCAGGCTGGTCTTGAACTCCTGGCCTGAAGTGGTCTGCCCACCTCAGCGTCCCAAAGTGCTGGGATTACAGGCATGAGCCACCACGTCCAGCCTAATTTGTTTTGTTTTGAGACGCAGTCTTGTTATGTTGCCCAGGCTGGTATCTAATTCTTCAAGCCATTCTCCCACCTCAGCCTCCCAAAGTGCTGGGATTACAGGCTTAAGCCACTGCACCAAGCTGTGGTGTTTGATCAAACAGCTAGGCACCAGAGCCTAGCTAAGTTGACACATAAAATTAACTATCACTCTCCACACGCTTGGCCACTGATCCTTAGCAACTGGGCCTCAGTCCAAAGTTAGAGAGCTTAATTGAAGAGGACATTGTGATGATGAAGCTTGCCGGGGGCCATAGGGATCTCTGTTAGAGCGCCCTCAGGATTGGAATTCTATGTTATTGCTGGAGGCCTCTCTGAGGGTTCTTGGGGAAGTTATGTAGAAGGTGCCTCTGCTGAAGTCCTGGAGCTGACCACTCCCACCGGCTTGGCTCTGGGCTCAGCTCTGTCATGGTTGAACTGTATGACCCTGGGCAAGTCATGGGCTCTTCTGGGCCTCAGTTTATTGTCTATAAATAGGGACATTTGGACTTGATGTACCTTAAGTTCCCTTCTTGCTTTTAAACAGCTTCTCAGCTCCTTTTGTTTTACCACTAGCTTTGCAGAGACTTGTTAGGAATTTACAGCTTGTGATTGCTTCACTTTTTTGGAAATGGCTCTATAGTTTCAAACAACATTAACTTTAAAAAATTGACAGTGCTGGGTGTGGTGGCTTACGCCTGTAATCCCAGCACTTTGGGAAGCTGAGGCAGGTGGATTACCTGAGGTCAGGAGTTCGAGACCAGCCTGGCCAACATGGTGAAACCCCGTCTCTACTAAAATACAAAAATTAGCTGGGCGTGGTGGCACATGCCTGTAGTTCCAGCTACTGGGGAGGACAAGGCAGGAGAATCACTTGAACCCAGGAGGCAGAGGTTGCAGTGAGCTGAGATTGCGCTACTGCACTCCAGCCTGGGAGACAGAGTGAGACTCCGTCTCAAAAAAAAAAAAAGAAAAGAAAAGAAATTGACATCATGTGATCATGTGTTTATTGACTAGATGCTTTTTTTTTCTTTTAATCACTGCGATGTCATTCATCTAGTGAGTGCTCAATACATGTTTTTCTGGATTAAAACATATTTTAAAAATTTATATATCATTAAAAAGACATTTGCACTACAGAAGCTCCTGGGTGTTGATAGGTAGACCCACCCTCTCTATTAACTATCTTGTAGTTTAGAGGACTCCAGAGTATATTGGAAAGAACCAAGGCTTTGCAATAATACAGACCTAGACTTAAATCCTGGCTTTTCTACTTGTCAGCTGTGCAACCATGGTCATAATTTTTAATCTCTGAGACTCAGTTTATTTATCTGTAGAATTGGAGTAATGGGATATCTCCCAGAGTTGTTAAATGACAAGCTTAAGGCTTAATAGAGTAAACTTGAAATAAAAATGAGGTATTTTTTTTGTTCTCTTCCCTTGGACTATGTGTGGAGTCCTGGAGCACTGTAATGCCACTAGGAAGTTTGAGGCAAGAGGCTCTCTTCCAGAGATGTCAAGAAACTTACTGCTTTTTTTTTTTTTTTAATCACATCAGATGGATGTGATTACCATCTGAGTGTGTCCCATCCAAGAGAAGGGGGTTAGGCTGTGAAGTGCTTTGCTTTGCTTTTAAAACAGACAGTCCTGTACTCTAGGAATCAACAGTTCTTCCCTTTCAGGAAGAAGTGATGAATCATTACAGGAAATATTGTGTTTTTTTTTCCCCCTCAAGTATCTTACCAATGAAAGTTATTAAAAATAGAAGCTTCGGTTGAGAACAACTTTGGGAGGAGTCAGAGTGGAGACACATTTACTAGGGTTGAAGTCAACATCTTTGAGTGAGTTAATCTGGGGTTTTAATCCCTGTCACTGTCTCAGCAAGGCCTCAAATCTTGGATCTTGAAAAAAAATTAATTGAAATGCTACTTGATTTCAAAAGACTTAGAATACCACTAGTGATAGAAATAATGGTAACTTCTAAATAAGTAACCAAAATAGGCCTCTATTGGTAGCTGAGAAAAGCTCTTCCAGCTGAGGAAGACAGTGTAAGGCAGCGTGGGTGCTGGCGGAGGCGCTGATTTGATTGTGGCCATGATCATACCACGTATACGTACATGAAATCATCATGTGGTACATCTTGAATTAGTCAGTCTTTATTTGTCAATTAAATATTTTTTAATTAAAAAAAAAAGCAGGCCGGTCGCGGTGGCTCACGCCTGTAATCCCAATCCTTTGGGAGGCAGAGGCGGGCGGATCGCCTGAGGTTGAAAGTTCGAGACCAGCCTGGCCAGCATGGTGAAACCCTGTCTCTACTAAAAATACAAAAAGTTAGCTGGGCGTGGTGGCAGGCTCCTGTAATCCCAGCTACTCGGGAAGCTGAGGCAGGAGAATTGCTTGAATCCAGGAGGCGGAGGTTGCCGTGAGCCAAGATCGCGCCATTGCACTCCAGCCTTGGCAACAGAGTGAGACTCTGTCTCAAAACAAAACAAACAAACAAACAACAACAAACAAAAAAAAACACCACCACCACTACAACAAAACAAACAAAAAAAGTCAAGCTGAGTGTGGTGGCTCACGTCTATAATCCCAAGGAGGCTAAGGCAGGAGGATTGTTTGAGCCCAGGAGTTCAAGGCTAGTCTGGGCATCGGAGAGAGAACCCATCTCTGATTTGAATGAATGAATAAATAAAGAGGAGAAGACAGCAGAGGAGGTGGCTGTGTTGCTTAGGAGGTGAGACTGACCCACACCTGCCCTCCAGCAGCGGTGAGCCCAAGGGAGGGTCTGACCACCCTTTTTACAACATCTTTTGTGCTGGAGCAGAAAGTACTCACTCTGTCATTTCACTGGGTTTCATTCAAACCCTCAATGGCTGTTAATCACCATTAACCAGTTTCTTTAAATGACTTCGCATTTCAAAGAAGATGCGTTCTCTAACTTATTGTTTCCTTTAATTATGGCTGGCTGGAGGTTACTTTACTACCATCTACATTCTTTTTTCTTTGTATCTATTTACTTTTTTGCCTATGACATAGCCTCAGGAGGTCCTGAGGACGTGTGCCCCTCTTTGTTTTATTATTATTACTTTGTGAAACAGTGTCTTGCTCTGTCATCCAGGCTGGAGTGCAGTGATGTGATTAAGGCTCACTGCAGCCTTGACCTCCCTGCCGCAAACCATCCTCCCATCTCAGCCTCCCAAGTAGCTGGGACTACAGATGTGCACCATGATGCCCAGCTAATTTTTAATTTTTTTGTAGAGATGGGATCTTGCTATGTAGCCCAGGCTGGCCTCAAACTCCTGGACTCGAGGGACCCTCCCACCTCAGCCTCCCAAAATGCTGAGGTTACAGACATAAGCCACTGTGCCTGGCCTCTACATCCTATTTTAATTGATACTCCCCAAATACCTGCAGTTGGCGCTTGGTGGCATGCATGACCTTAGCCTCACTCCTCTGAGTGGATTCCTCCACACCAGCTGAGCTCACACAGCCACTTGTCTCAGCTCCACTTTCGCGAGGACTCAACAAAACTGTTTCCAGCAGGGCTGATTGTAACCAAGGGCTGGGGGTCTCGGGTTCCTGCTCTTCTCTTCCAGAGTGGAAGGTGAGTTTGTTTTTTGCCTTACTCGGGGCCTTTTCCCTGCACTGGATGCTTCCTTACCTATCAAGCCCAAGCAGCTTTTAGAACTGATTGCTGACATTTGTGTTGACAGAAGAGAGAATGAAAAAGAGCGGGCTGCGTGTTGTGGCTCATGCCTGTAATCCTAGTACTTTGGGAGGCTGAGGCGGGTGGATCACTTCAGGTCAGGAGTTCAAGACCAGCCTGGCCAACATGGTGAAACCCTGTCTCTACTAAAAATACAAAAATTAGCCGGAAATTGCTTGAACCCGGGAGGCAGAGGTTGCATTGAGCCGAGATCATGCCACTGCACTCCAGCCTGGGCAACAGAGCGAGGCTCTGTCTCAAAAAAAGAAAAAAAAAAAAAAAAAAAAAAAAAAAAGAGCAAGCACTACAGAGAACTCGAGCAGGCTATTTCTGGAGAACCTGCTCCCTGTCACCCCTTTTAGTGCTGGGCATGGCTGGAAGAGATTGTCATTTGTTGACTGTCCTAGGGCTCTTGAAACTGAGTCAAACAGCTTCATGTCTGCGACCCAGACCTCTGGTGGTGGGTCCCAGGGAGGGGTGGCTCTGTTCTGTTCATCTTGTCTGTCCCTCCATTCGGGCCATGGAGGGAAGGGAGTCTCTGGCCAGCCTCACTCCTGAACACATGGAGGCTGAGGCGGGCCTAAGTTCTGTGGCAGGCGAGAGCTGTTCACAGATTGTGTTCTTGGAGGTTTGCTGCTCACATTCCAGCAGGGTCAGGAAACAGGAAGCCAAACAAAGAAAAGAAACACAGAGGAAGAGACCTAAAGGGACAGAGACAAAAAGAGGCACTTTTTTTTTTTTTTTGAGACGGAGTCTCGCTCTGTCCCAGGCTGGAGTGCAGTGGCATGATCTTGGCTCACTGCAACCTCCGCCTCCCAGGTTCAAGCGATTCTCCTGCCTCAGCCTCCAGAGTAGCTGGGGTTACAGGTGGGCGCCACTATGCCTGGCTAATTTTTGTATTTTTAGTAGAGATGGGGTTTCACCATGTTGGCCAGGATGGTCTCTATCTCTTGACATCGTGATCCACCCGCCTCAGCCTCCAAAAGTGCTGGGATTACAGGCGTGAGCCACCGTGCGTGGCCAAAAGAGTGACACTTTCAAATCCGATCCGGAAGTCTCGTCCTACTAACTTGGAGTAGAGTTGGCAATGGGAATGGAGACTTTTAAAATGAAATATTTTTATTTTAATGAGACGTACAGACAAAGCAGAAGATTTTCCTTACATATGTACAGTTTAAAGAATAATAATGCAGCCTGACCAACATGGCAAAACCTTGTCTCTGCAAAAAACACAAAAATTGGCTGGACATGGTGGTGTACGCCTATAGTCCCTTCTACTTGGGAGGCTAAGGTGGGAGAATCGCTTGAGCCCAGGAGTTCAAGGCTGCTGTGAGCCCTGATTGTGCCATTGCACTCCAGCCTGGGCAACAGAGTGAGACCCTGTCTCAAAAAGAACACAAATCCTCAGGTCCTCACCACCCAGTTTAAGAAATAAAGCACTACCAGCATCTTAAAACCCCTGTGGGGCTGAAGGGGCCATTTTCAGGTACCTATGGCTATCAAATCCACTGCCAAATGTCTGAATTTACCATTCATCTACATTTAAATATGGCAAATTAGCACCTTTTTTGGCATTCTTGAGAAAAGAATTGGTTTTAATGACTTGAAGGATTCCCTACTTCCCTAACACCCTATCATTTGCCTTTTCCCAGCCCTGAAACCATTAAGGATTTTCCTCAGCTTTTGTCTGCAAAAAAAGGGTTGTTAATGCACCCAGGGAGACTTGTTCCTGTTAATAACATCTGTTTAGCCTACCCCATTCTTCCTAAATGCTATAGATATTAGAGCCAGGCATCGGTACAGACTTAAGGAAAGAGCAACTGCATCCATTTGCAACACAGCTAAGATATACAGTAAGGTATATTATAAACTACTCTACAGTATTTTATGGGGTGGGAGTGAGGAAGGGATAGGTAGGTTGCAAATTTGATTTTCTTCTTTTTAATATACAGGCACTGAAGGCAAGGAAGATCTTCCTTCTTCTTTCTCTGGCCTCTCTTCCAGAGGGATATTGTAGAACGATTTCCTATGTTCTGCATGATGACCTTGGGAACCACAGCTGGGGTGGGTAGCTGGATGGTGCAGGTAGGCGTAGATGGAGATTGTCTTTATTGTCTTTTTTTTTTTCCCCTGAGACGGTCTCACTTTGTCACCCAGGCTGGGGTGCAGTGGTGTGATCTTGGCTCCCTGCAGCTCTGACTTCCTGGGCTCAAGTGATCTTCCCACTTCAGCCCCCCAAGTGGTTGGGACTACAGGCATGCACCACCACCCCGGCTAATTTTTTTTTTTTTTGGTATTTTTTTTTTTGTGGAGATGGGGCTTTGCCATGTTGCCCAGGTTGGTCTCAAACTCCTGAGCTCAAGCGATCTGCCCGCCTCGGCCTCCCAAAATGCTGGGATTACAGGGGTGAGCCACCTCTCCTGGCTGAGATTGTCTTAAGACAGATGCTGCTGAGAAGCCTTGCTGAGCTGTCCTGAGTGTCTGCCGGCAGCTGAAAGTCAAGAAGCATCTTACATCTTTGCTTGTTACTCAGAAGCAAGCTGCGATGATGTTGTCATGCACATATATCATGGTTTGTGTGTACCTGCCAACTCATCATTTTCTGGATGTCACCAGGCTTTTTTTGGACCAGGATTTTTAGGTACCTTCCACCCCATTTTTACATCATCGCTCACTAAGCTGGACCTGAGCCAACTTTCTTCTCGGCTACCTTTTCCTGCCTCTTTGGCGGGGCCTGGAGAGGAACCGTGTGAGATCCGATGAACAGTCTCCCTTGGCCAGGTTTCAGAGCAGCCCTGCCTCTTCCCGGGCTTATTGCCCAGAATTCCCATGATCTGACACCACCAGGTGGAGCTTTTTGGTCTTGAACCCAGATGAGCTTCTGGGCTTGGGGCTTTGGGGGATCTTTTTGGATTTGGCAATATCACTGATGGTCAAGGTCTGGGCAAAGGAGAAGAAGCTCCTTCTTATTCTCGTTTATGAAGATTCATGCCACTTTACAGAAGACTAATCCCGAGAGCTTCAGGCCCTGAATGTGGGACCTTCTTCTGAGTCTTCTTATTTTTTCCCGCCTAGAGACAGGGTCCTGCTTTGTTGCCCAGGCTGGAGTACAGTGGCGCAATCATAGCTCACTGAAGCCTGAAACTCCTGGGTTCAAGTATCTATCCTCATCTCAGCCTGCAGAGTAGTTGAGACACAGGTTCATGCCACCATGCCTAGCTTATTTTTCTTATTTTTAACTTGTGTGTGTGTGTGTGTGTGTGTGTGTGTGTGTGTGTGTGTGTGTAGAGATGGGGTCTTGCTCTGTTGCTCAGCTAGATTCTGAGTCTTTTCTAGCTTGCACAGGACCTCAGAACCCTTAAGGATGACCAGAGGGTGAAGTCACTAGTCAGGCAGAGATTAAGTCATCAGCTAACAGCAGGTGATCTTGACCTTGGGCCTGCAAATGTGTGGACTTAACTTGTAAAATTTTTATTACATTCCATTTTTAAAGTTTTATTTTAGGTTCAGGGGTACAGTGCAGGTTTGTTCTATAGGTAAACTCATGTCATGGGGGTTCATTGCATAGATTATTTCGTCACTCGGGTACTAGGCCTAGTACCCAATAGTTATTTTTTCTGCTCTTCTCCCCCCTCCCACCCTCCACCCTCAAAGAGGCCCCAGTGTCTGCTGTTCCCCTGTTTATGTTCATATATTCTCATCATTTAGCTTCCACTTGCAAGTCAGAACATGCAGTATTTGATTTTCTCTTCCTACATTAGTTTGCTAAGGATAGTGGCCTCCAACTCCACCCATGTCCCTGCAAAGGACATAATTTTGTTCTTCTTTATGGCTGCATAGTATTCCATGGTGTATATGTACCACACTTCCTTTATCCAATCTGTCATTGATGGGCATTTAGGTTGATTCCATGTCTTTGCTATTGTGAACAGTGCTGCAGTGAACATATGCATGCATGTGTCTTTATGGTAGAATGGTTTATATTCTTCTGGGTACATACTCAGTAGTGGGGATTACTGGGTTGAATGGTAGTTCTGTTTTTTGCGCTTTCAGGAATTGCCATACTGTTTTCCACAATGGTTGAACTAATTTACACTCCCACCAACAGTGTATAAGTGTTTCCTTTTCTCTGCAACCTCATCAGTGTCTGTTATTTTTTGACGTTTTAATAATAACCATTCTGATTGGTGTGAGATAATATTTTGTATGTATGTAGGTCTGCGCATTTTTCTGGGGAAAGGTTCATTGCTTTCATCAGATTCTCAAAGGCACGTGTAATGCAAAGTAGGTTAAGAACAAGGGATCACTTCTGATTGCTTGGTTTGTAACAAAATAAGAAAAATAAGGAGATATAATTCAGCTTCTCATAAAGCTACAATTATAAGAATGCCTTTTATTCTGGGATTATGCCCATTCACTGTCTCTCTCTTTTTGCTATTAGGTTTTCTTTTATGGGATGATGGTCTAGTGAATTGTAATTACAAAAAAACTTTCTCTCTTGACAAAGCCAGAAGTTGGTAAAATCTTCAACTAAGAGTTCTTTCTTTTTTTCTGGCTTGTGAAATCCCACATCCTGGAAACCACTAATCTAGAGGGTTGTCTTTCTGTCTGCACATGATTTAGAGATGTGCAGTTGTACATCATTCTTCCCCTCACACTCCCCACGTATATGAAGGTTGTCTTTTATTATGTGCAAATCTTTCTTAAAGAAAATGATATAAATATAACTTTTCCTGGCTCCAAAAAACATAACTATCACTTTGGGCAAATAATCTAATCTTCCTGGGCCGCAATTATCTTATTAAAATGGGGAAGATGGGCTGGGAGCTCTGAATGTTCTGTCCAGATCTAACATGATGCTATTGAAGTGAATGCATGTGAGGCCAGACAAGAAAGGCTGAAGTACAAATCAGAGCCTTGAGGGAGGAGATCAGAGGCAGGGGGAGAACCCTGTTTTTTGATTTTCCTCAAAAGCAGAGTAAAATAAAAGATTTTGGATGTATTTAAAATTTTGGTCTATGTGATTCAATGAACTCATATGCTAATCTATTTTTTTTTTTAATTTCACAGCCTAGACTTTACAAGCTAATCTGGTTTTATGAGGTGTTCTTTGCAAGATTATGTAAAATTAATGTAAAATTTAATATAAAATTATCCAAAAGTAGATAATATGCTTTTTGAGACAAAGATGGGTAAAGGAAAACTGATCAAAATCAGATATAAGAATAATGAAGCTGGGCATGGTGGTTACACCTGTAATCCCAGGACTTTGGGAGGCTGAGGTGGGAGGATCACTTAAGGCTAGGAGTTTGAGACTAGAGTGGGCAATATAGGGAGATCCTGTCTCCACAGAAAAAATTTAAAAAACTAGCCAGGCATGATGGCACACACCTGTAGTCCCAGATCCTCAGGAGGTTGAAGTGGGAGGATCACTTGAGCCTGGGAGGTTGAGGCTTCAGTGAGCCTTGATTATGCCACTGTACTCTCACCTGGGCAAGTACAAAAACAAGAAGAAGAAGAGTGAAGAAGAGTGATAATAATAATAGTAACAGGCCAGGTGTGGTGGCTCATGCCTGTAATCCCAGCACTTTGGGAGGCCAAGGCGGGTGGATCACTTGAAGTCAGGGGTTCAAGACCAGCCTGGCCAACATGGCAAAACCCCGTCTCTACTAAAAATACAAAAATTAGCTGGGCGTGGTGGCACATGCCTGTAATCCCAGCCACTGGGGAGGCTGAGGCACGAGAATTGCTGGAACCTGGGAGGTGGAGGCTACAGTGAGCCGAGTTCATACCACTGCACTCCAGCCTGGGCAACAGAGTGAGACTCTGCCTTAATAATAATAATACTAATAGTAACAAAAAGGACAGTAACAGTAGTTACACTCAGGTCATTGAGTGCCAGCTCAGAACTGAACTTTGCATTCATTGTCCTCTTGAGTCCTGCAAGGTAAGTTTGATCATCACATTGTTTTAGATCCAGCCACTGGCAGAGGTATGATTTGGCCCAATCCACTCACTTGAAAGCTCCCACTCCCTGTGGCCACTCCCTTAAAACAGAGCCTTGCTCCTCAAAACATGGTCTGATCACCTGCAGCGTGGGCATCCCCTGGGAGCTTGTTGGAGCAGCTCAGGCTCCGTCCCAAACCTATTCAAGCCAAATCTGGATTTAAGAAGACTCTCAAGGGATTTGTATTCAAGTAAAAATTTGAGAAGCACTAGTTTAGATGATTCTGCTTTAGAAAAAACTTTCCCCACGTGTTAATACTTATCAAGTGTTCCCTTGCTTTATGGTTGAAGAAGGAAAGCATCACACTAAGGATGGAGAGAAGGCTGTCCTGGTTGGGGAGGGTGAAGTCCTTGCTCTACTGAGAGGGTATGCATTTCTGAACCCTTGTTGCCTGTTTCTCTCCTTGAAAACTGAATGTGTCATAGGATGTACAATACCACGGGTGAGCCCTAACATGGACTATGGACTTTGGATTGTAACCAACGTAGCACTCTGGTGCAGGATGTGGGGATGCGGATAGTGGGTGGGGCTGTGCATGTTGGGGGAACAAGGGGTCTGTGAGAGCTCCATACTTTCTGCCCAATTTTGCTATGAACCTAAGACTGCCCTAAAAAATAAGTTGTATTCAAACCTGAATACACCTTAATGTATTCAGGCCGTGGGCCTTGCCAAAGATGGAACAGCTAGTAAGATAATGCCTGTTAAATTCTTTTTTTAAAAAATCATTTGGATAAAAGTGCTTTTGAAAGAGAGGGTTTTGTCAAGTGCTGTGATCTCATCATCTGGCAGCCCTGGCGGGCGAGGACTCCAAGGGAAACCCAAGGCGTTGACAAGTGGGTGACTCAGGTGCCGGCCCTGCTGGCGGTGAGCAGCTGCGGGGTTGGAACCCGTGGGAGGGGCAGGGAGATGTGCTGAGCTCCTTTCTGGCCAGTGCTGATGTCATCAAAGCCCCAGGGCTAAGGCTGTGCTTTCCGCCTGCCCTCAGAAGCACCAGTACTCCTGGTTTCTTATTTATTTATTTTTTTCTCTTCTCTCTGGTTTTGTGGGTTGTGTTTTCCCCTTTGTTCTTAAATAGATGGTTGGGACCTGTGGTAGCTCTTTCAAGGGCTCTGCTAACACAGGACAGCCCTGGACCTTGGCTTATAGGGACTTTATGTCCTCATTATCAGTCCCTAGGGCAGTTAATATGCCTGAAACGCCCTCCCCTCCCTCTTAAATGTGTGTGTGTGTGTGTGTGTGTGTGTGTGTGTGTGTTTGGTTTATTTAATACTATTCTGTAGCATAGGTAAAAGGCTTTAAAAAAACCTTTTCTGCTATCTTATTTGATTCTCAAGACAGTGTCTGGTCAATGGATGGGTGATGGTATTAGGAAGACAAGCTGGGTGTCAATCATCCTCCAGTTAATAAAGAAGAAGGATTCAGTGAGTGAAGTGACTTGCTTAAGGGCACACAGCTCTGTGCAGGTGGGCAACGTGGGAAGGCTCCCAGGGCTCTCCCTTACAAATCCCCAGGCATCTGGCTTCCTAAGCCTGAGGCCTTACTTGTCCTGCCTAAATACTACTAGATCAGCAAAACTCGTTAGCCATAAAGAGAGAATACTAACCCTGTGTGTCACAGGGGATTCAGGATCAGGGTGGTAGAAACCAATAGGGCCATTTTTTCCTCTGGGCTGTGCTGTTTCTGCCAAGCACCTTCTTGTTTTTATCCATAATAAAAATAAGTGCTAAGTTTTTCATTTTACTTATTTTTTAGATTTTGGGTATGTTGCCTAGGCTGGAGTGCAATGGTGTGATCATTACTCACTGCAGTCTGCAGTCTTGACTTTCCAGGCTCCCTACAGCCTCCAGAGCAGCTGGGATTACAGGTGCGCACCACCACAGCCGGCTAATTGTTTTTTTTTTTTTTTTTTTTGGAGATGAGGTCTTGCTGTGTCACCCAGGCTGATCTTGAACTCCTGGCCTCAAATTATCCGCCAGCTTTAGTCTCTCAAGTTGCTAGGATTATAGGCGTGAGCAACCAAGCTCAGCTGGTGCTAAGTTTTAAGAAATAAAATAACCAGAAAAATTAGGCCAAGTGAAATAGTTCAACTTAGCTTAGCAATGGCAAGCTCAGGTCTTTTCCAAATAATGAGGAAACCTGGTGAAACCACAGTACCCTCAGTGAGCTGTGGCCTTTGCTGACAAGATGGGTGATCAGAATTTGAGGCAAATGGTCCAAGTAGCTGTTTACCGTCTTCAACTTTCACAGCTTCCATTCCAAGCCGATAACTCACTTCTGAGCCCCACAAGTGACCTGTGTTCTACACCTGTAGCAATTTTCCCTGAGGTGACTTATTCATTAGCAAATGTGAAAAATTACTAATTAGCACCCCTTCCATGTGAAAGCAGTCTAGACTATTGGTGGGTGTTTAAAAAGGAAGACAACTTCTCCTTCCATCCTCTTGCCTTCTGAGATACTTGGATTTACACAGGAAGGATGTCTCCACTAATGAAACTACCACAGCCTTAGAGACTTTTTAAATGGAAAAAGTCGATATAAAAAGAATGCTAAAAAAGTTTGAAAAGGCACACTGACAGCAACGAGGTGAAAAAAAAGGTCTGAAGAAAGTGTAAAAAACCCATAATACTACCATCTTCATATGATAAAAGTATTTATATATTTTCATATTTTCTAGTTTTGGTCCACAAATAAGGACACATTTATTTGGCATTGTGGCAAGCTCATTGTAACATACTCACTGAATATTATCCATTCCTCCCACCTATATCCTATGTTTATACATTGCCTTCATAATGATCATTTTTGATGTCTGCATAATATTGATCATGTGGACACCCTGAATGTACTAAGCAAACTCTTGATTTAATTTTTTTTTTTTTTTTTGAGATAGGGTCTCGCTCTGTTACCCAGGCTGGAGTGCAGTGGCACAATCATAGCTCACTGTAACCTTGAACTCCTGGGCTCAAGGATCCCTCTTCAGCCTCCTGAGTAGCCATCACTACAAGCATGTGCCCTCATGCCCAGCTAAAATCTACTCTCTTGGCAAATTACCAGTATATAATACAATATTATTAATTATAATCCTCATGTTGTACATCAGATCTCTTTAACTTATTTATCCTACATAATTGCAACTTTGTACCTTTTGACCAAAGGAAATGAAATCACCACCTTATAAAGGTATCTGCATTCCCTCGTTCATTGCAACATTATTCACAATAGCCAAGAACGGGAACCAACCAAAGTGTACATAGACAGATGAGTGGATAAAGAAATTGCAGTATAGCTATCTATCTCTATACATATATAATGGAATATTATTCAGCCTTACAAAAGAAGATGGAAATTCTGTCATTTGAGACAAAATGGATGAACTTACAGGACATTATGTTAAGTAACATAAGGCAGGCACAGAAGGAAGAGTACTGCATGCTGCCACTTATGTGTGGAATCGGAAAAGAAATTAAATATGGGAAGGAGGAGGCAGGAAATGGGAATGCTTAGGTCTAACCAATCCGTTTGGTGGACATTTTGATTGTTTCTGGATTTTCTGTTATTGATGTGACCAGGAACATTTTTGCATGTAGATACTTTGAAATTGTTTTCTTAGGAAAATCTCAGCAGTAGCAAATGAAGACGGGACTTCAGGAAGAGGGGCCACTCTTCTACCTCTGTCCCCTCTGGAGGGAGACACACAGCACTTTCAAGCCATCTCACAGAGGGCGACTGGTTGTGCTTTCTCAGGCCCTTTAAATACCTCTCCTCTGCTCCTTCTGCTTCTGCCTTCATTTCCTCCCACTCTCCTTCTCAGTGCCTTTCCTCAGCCCAAAGCTGTCCCTTGGACTCCTCCTGAACATCTGTCTCCCCCAAAGGCTCTCATCTGAATGATCCAGCTTTTCACTCCTGGCTCCTTTCTGAAGATCTGCCCTGAAATGCAGGAAGCGGGGAGGGGAACAACACATATTTGAATCCTATCAGCCTCTTGATCTGGTGTCTTATCTAAATATTATTTCTTGTCCTACTTACATCACAAGCCCATAAGGCACAGGCCATGCCTTTACATGTGTCATAGAGAACAGAGAATGCAGTTGGCTCTTGGCAAATGTGTGTTGTTGTTGTAAGTTGTTAATAATTGGAAGATGTGAGTAGATGTTCTGGGGAGGTAAAATCAGAGCTAGAAACAAGGGGGGACTTTCTGGGAAGATCATTAAGGAAAGTCTTCACAAAAAGGGGGTGATTCTGAACTTTCACCCATGTTTTCAGAAAAGTGTCCAGGGCTATTGCTGCTGGGAGATATTGGCATTTGGGTGGGTGCTTGAATGGAGTGCTGTCCACTTGAACAAAACTTCGTGGGGCATTTTGAACCCTGCCAAGTTAAGTTCAGGGCCATAGACAAGACAGTGACAGGCAAATACCTCTGGGATAAGCCTTTAGTGACTTTGGGTAATGGAACTGGAACTCTCATCAATTCCTACGTTTTATAATTTGTAGTTTGGGAATGGAGGTTAAACGTTAGAGAGGATTTTTCTTTTTTAATTTTTAATTTTTATATTTTCTTAGAGACAGAGTCTCACTCTGTTGCCCAGGCTGGTCTTAAATCCCTGGGCTCAAGCAGTCCTCCTACCTTGATCTCCCAAAGCTCTGAGATTATAGGCGTGAGCCACTGCACCTGGTCCAGGATTTTTCTTTTCTTTCTTTCTTTCTTTTTTTTTTTTTTTTTTGAGACAGAGTTTCGCTCTTGTTGCCCAGGCTGGAGTACAATGGCATGATCTCAGCTCACTGCAACCTCCACCTCCTGGGTTCAAGCGATTCTCCTGCCTCCGCCTCCCAAGTAGCTGGGACTACAGGCATGCACCACCATGCCCGGCTAATTTTTTGTATTTAGTAGAGATGGGTTTTCACAATGTTGGTCAGGCTGGTCTTGAACTCCTGACCTCAGGTGATCCACTAGCCTCGGCCTCCAAAGTGCTGGGATTACAGGCGTGAGCCACCACGCCCGGCTGGTTTTTCAAGTATAAAACATAACATTGGGTCAAGCCAGTGGGCTGGACCATCCATTCATTCTCCATGGCTTCAACAGAGGGTAAATATTTTGTCCTTTTTGACTTTATCATAAGATATTAGTGATAATCTCCCTTAATAACTTTAGCTAAGGTCTTCATTAGTAAATAGAAATCACATTAAGTAGATTAGAAACTAAAATCCTGTCTGGTAAGGGCCTTTCACATCAAATGTTAAAGATGAGTAGGATGTTTCTATAAATGGGTTATTTCTAATGCAGAATCTGTTTTTACATTTGAAATGTGGTGATGTTTATTAATTTACTACTATTTTTATACAGATTTGCTTATGAGGTATACCTATAACTATTTACATATTGTTCTACAGTTTAACAAGTGGGTTTTTTTTTTTTTTTTTTGAGTCAGGGTCTCACTCTCTTGCCCAGGCTGGAGTGCAGTGGTGCAATCACAGCTCACTGTAGCCTGGACTTCCCAGGCTCAAGTGATTCTCCTACCTTACCTAAGCCTCCCAAGTAGCTGAGACTATAGGCATATGCACCATCATGTCCAGCTAATTTTTAAATTTTTTAAGAGACAAGGTCTCGCTATGTTGTCCAGGCTGGTCTCAAACTCCTGGGCTCAAGTGATCCTCTTGCCTTGGCCTCCCAAAGGGCTGGAATTACAGGCATGAGCCTATAATCATGAGCTGACAAGTGCTTTAACATATATTTTCTCACTGGGCATGGAGGCTTATGCCTGTAATCTTATCACTTTGGGAGGCAGGGGTGGGTGGATCGCTTGAGCTCAGGAGTTCAAGACCAGCCTGGACAATATGGTGAAACCCTATCTCTACAAAAAATGCAAAAATTAGCCAGGCATGGTGGCACATACCTGTAGTCCCAGCTACTCAGGAGGCTGAGGTGGGAGGTTGACTTGAGCCCAGGAGGTGGAGGCTGCAATGAGCCAACATCAAGCCACTATACTTCAGTCTGGGCGACAGAGCTAGATTCTGTCTCAAAAAGCAAGCAAGCAAATAAACAAACATTTTCTCTTTATTCTTACAACTTGTGAAGCAGACAAAGATCTGCTTCTGTTTCACACAGGAAGACACTGAGGCCAAAGAGGTTAAGTGATTCAGTAAGTTGTTGAGTCAGGATTGAAAGGCAACATTAGATATTTGTCCAGTGTCGTAACTATCTCCCTGATATGGGAAATGATGATGATTTCAGCCTTTTTTGGTCTTCGTGAGTATTCTGTAATTTTCTCCTATTGGTCCCTTACTGTCTTTCTGTCTTGTGGATATCGTTCTTGTGTTGTTAAAATTCCAGAGAAACAACTGGACTTTGAAATAGTCAATAAATTAGGCACAGAAATGGAAACCTCAGGTATTTTCATAGATCTGGAAGAGGGTAGGGAAGAAAGACCCAGTTAGTTAAAAGTATCCATTAGACACCATGGGAAGCCCACATGAGGCATTTACATGGAAGTTCTGGCATGTGGTCTGAGGAGAGTTGACACTTCTAGGTTGTTTTGGAATGCTGAATCTGCTCCAGAAATGCTCAAAAACTGCAGTGGTAATGCTGATTTGAGTCTCCAGTAGATTTAGGCTCTTCTTGGTACATTTTGGTGCCCTAGCAGGAGAGAGAGGCAGAGAGAGAGAAAGAGAGAGAGAGAGAGCGTGACAGACATACAGACAGACACTGATCATTTTTGTAGATTGCCAGTAGGTAAACACAAGTGTTTTATTAAACTATGTATCAGGGGCTAGGCAGGAGGATCACTTGAGGATAATTTGAGACCAGCTTGGGCAACATAACAAGACCCTGTCTCTACAATAATAAAAAGTAAAAAAATTAGCCAGGTGTGGTGGTGAGTGCCTGTAATCCCAGCTACTGTGGAGGCTGAGGTAGGAGGATCGCTTGAGCCCAGGAGTTCAAGGCTGCAGTGAACTGTGATTGCACCACTGCATTCCACCTGCATGACAGAGTGGGACCCTGTCTCTAAAAAGAAACCCAAAACAACAACAACAATAAAACAAACTAAAAACTCTACATAAATGTCTTCAACTATTACCCTATTACCACTGTGTGTCTTTGGGAAAGTGGTATCCTCTCTCTGTGCCTCAGTTTCCTCAGTGTTATGGCACAAACTGAAATATTTAAATGACATTTAATATTAATGTCATTGATATTAATATATTAATGACACATTAATATATAATTAATATTATATATTAATGTCATTCTAATAAATGACACAATATTGAACGAACTGAATGTATTTAAATGAGCCCTAGTGACAGCTCAATAAATATTAACTATTATTATTATTGTAAAGACTAACTTGTCCTCTAATGTATTATAGATACTGCGTTTACTCTTTAATTGGTAATCAAACTTTTTTTCTACTTTTTAAATTGTGGTAATATATACCTATATAAAACTTACCATTTTAACCATTTTTAGGTGTACAATTTAGTGGCATTACATTTAGACAGTCGTGCTGAATGCGTGTTTAGGCAGGGAGTGGACCCGGGCAGGGCGGCAGAGCTGGTGTGGGGCTGTGTGAGTCTCCCCAGGGCTTGGGTCGGCTCCAGGTCTGGACGCCCCCTGCACCCTGCACAGTGCAGGGAGCAAGGAATGAGTGAGGTGGTGTGAGAGCGCAGTCACACAATTGTTGCCTGGCTGTTCTGTGAGCAACTGACTCAGACATTTATTTGTGTCATCTCTCTCCTCTGTTTTTATTTCACTGGCTCTTAGCTCCATCAGTTCATTTTCCCTGGGAAGCAAAGGCCAGGGTTCTTATTCATTTTGTTGACATCATTCTTTTGAGATGTGAGCACATCAGTGGCCGAGAGAACCATTCAGATGTCCTTCGTACCATGATCGGAGGTTCATGACTCAGGTCTTCTGGCACATGTGGATTAAGTGTAAACCTGAAGTCAGTGATTTTAATGCATTCCTTCAAATGAGTAAGGTCAGAAGTTTCGAAGGTTAGTCTCTGAAAGTCGTAAGTAGGGAGGACAAACAGACTTTAATAGAAATGGGAGGTCTGTATCCCCAGCTCTCTGAGATTGTTTCTTCAAGCTGCTGGTGGCTCTTGTCATTTATGATGACATCACCATGAAGCTGGTAAGCAGGAGAATTGCTGGAAAAGTGACCGGCCTGAAGCCTGGTGCCTGTGTTGGCAAATTCAGCTGCAGAGAGATGGTTTGAAATTCATGTGTTCATTCATTTGTTCCTTCAACAAACATGCATTGAGTGTGTGCCAGAAATTGTGGTGGTCACTGGAGTTGTAGTGTTCCCTAGAGGATGTCATCTTCTCCCAGAGAAGGTTTATTATAAGAGGTTTCTAATATACAACTTTTCAGGCAAATGACTCTTATCCCTAATTCTGAATTTTATTATTTAATTCTTCTGAACCTATTCAGCTTGCAGGCATCAAACAGGCACAAGTTTTTAAAATATCTGAAAGATCTGGCCAGGCAAAGTGGCTCACACCTATAACCCCAACACTTTGGAAGGCCGAGGCAAATGGATCGCTTGAGGTCAGGAGTTCCAGACTAGCCTGGCCAACATGGTGAAACTTCGTCACTACTAAAAATACAAACATTAGCCAGGCATGGTGGTGCATGCCTATAATCCTAGCTTCTTGGGAGGCACCTGGAATCTTAGCTACTTAGGAGGCTGAGGCACGAGAATCACTTGAAGCTGGGAGGTGGAGGTTGCAGTGAGCCGAGGTCATGTCACTGCACTCCAGCCTGGGTGACAGAGGGAGACTCTGTCTCAAAATAATAATAATAATAATAGTAATAATAATAAATAAGTAGAAATCTTAAAGATCCTAGGCTGGCTGACCTCTAAGTTACAGCTCATAATGTAAACTATTGGCAACCTGGAGGTTTTCTGGTGGGCACAACTAGATGCAGCCACTTAGGGGCCAGAGATTTAATTTAGCCATCTGTCTGTCCATCCATCCATCCATCCATCCATCCACCCATCCACCCACCCATCCATCCATCTGTCCATTCGTCCATCCATCTGTCCATCCATCCATCCATCCATCCATCCATCCACCCACCCATCCATCCATCCATCCATCCGTCCACTCATCCATCCATCCACTCATCCATCCACTCATCCATCCATCCATCCATCCATCCACCCATCCATCCATCCATCCACTCATCCATCCACTCATCCATCCATCCATCCATCCATCCATCCACCCATCCATCCATCCATCCACTCATCCATCCATCCATCCATCCATCCATCCATCCATCCATCCATACATACATCCATCCATCTATCCATTCATCCATCCAACAGGCATTGATTATGTTCGCAGGCACTGGGAATGTTTATGAGGGGAGACTCATATGTAACATTTCCCAGTCTAGTCTAACTATGGAACCCCATGTATTCCATGGAACAAAGTTTGAGAAACACTAAAATGTAGGGGTGCAATACTCTTACCTTCTTTTTAGGACCCCTCTCATAAAACCTCACCTCACTAGCCTTTATATCTCCTAGGGTATTCTGGAAAGAGTGAGATTTTGGTAAACCATGGCTAGAATTTGTTATAGCCATGAGACGTCTGAAAGCTCACATTTCTCCAATGATTTGAGGAGTTGAACTTTTAGTTTTGATGAAAATACTAGAGAAACAGGTATCCTGAGTATGCCAGCCCTCCCCTTCTGCGTTTTCTAGACAAACCAAAGCTGCTACCTTTCTTTCATGCAGAGCCACCTAGCCTCTGGCCTCACACCTGGGCTGTTTCATCTCAGGCAAGGTCTGAGTATCTGATTGACCTGCCTTTCCACTCTCTGCCTCCCACTCCCAACTGGGATCCGGGGATTTGTGAACACACATGTTTGGGGAGAAGGCAGGAGTTGCACTACCACCTGGAGGCTGGGCAGGCACACCCCTGTGGTGTTTGTGTTCGTGTGCCTGTGTCAAGGTCCTGGCCGGAAGCGCCTCTCCTGGGTTATGTTTAGCGTGCTGGCAATGCCTGGCGAAATCAATCTCCTTTTTTCCGGGTCCCCAGCTTTCATCCTCTCCATGAAGTCACTTTTCTCATCACATCCTAAATGGAGTAATGGGGTGGTAGGGGAGGGGAGGGGAGGAGGAAGGATATGTCCCTTTGTGTGTTCCTGGAGGGTCACAAGTCTTAAAGGTCTCCTCTGCTGAGGGGCACTGCTTCCTGACACCTTGCTGGCTTTGCTATCAGGTTTCATAGCAGGAAGAAATAGCTTCTCCTGCCCTCCCACAAATGTTCCAAGGTGTGCAGATGCTCTTAGCATACAGCTATGCAACAGAAAATAAGAAGAGAATGGCTTCCAGCCCCTTTCTATTTAGAGGAAGTAGAAGTGTGAACCTACCAACCTTCCCTATACTTGTAAAAATTGCCTTAAAAAATACAAATGGCTTAATGGTCCTGTTTAGTAACTTGCTGAGTGGCACACTTGAAGAGCCACTTGGATTCCATGGTTTTATTTTCATGTATATGTGTGTGTACCATCATCATTATCGAAATTAGATAATATATGTGAAAGTGCTTTGTAAACGGCAGAAGTAGGTATATGAGATTATTGTTGTTTTTGCCCTGTTACTAAAAACATCTCTTAAAGCTCTGCTTTTTGTGAGGCATTGTGGCAGATTCCTTTCTAAGGCTGGCTTTCACAATTAAATGTAAATAGATGCCCAGATGATGGAACTCTACAGGCCCTCAAAGCCAAAATCTCTCTGTCATGTCACCTAAATTCCCATCATCTGTCCTACTTTAATGTCAACTGGGATGGGATAACTATTAAGATGTTAATCATCATGTCTCTTATTTGAAAATTTAGCAGAGAGCAGAGCTCTCTGTCCTGTGCTTGGGCACAGGACAGGTGTGTTTTGAAATAGGGGAGCGGGGAAGAGAAGCACATGACACAGGCCAGTGGTATTCCACAACACTGGATGCCAGAAACACAGCACACAAAATAAAGGAGAAGGAAGAATGAAGCCCTCACTTGCTCTATGAATTTTCTCTGTTGTTCAGTTTGAGTGAATCTGACCAGACCATTGCCTTTTAGAAGCATATGACCAATGATACAATAAAGGTATTGGTAAACATATTGAAGACATTAACAAATACCTATGTTTAAGTATTTCCATATTGGTAAATGCAGTCTGTGGGGTGCTCAGTGATGGGGAATTCTGTGAAGTTCATATTTGGATAGGGTGCCTGAAAACTTTCCTGTTTCCTAGGAAATCAGGAATTTTTACCTGGACGCAGTAGACTCCAGGAGCCCTCAGAATGACAGCACAGAAGACACTTTTGCAGTCAAAAGTGTCTAGATGAGGGGCAGGGGATTCCAGGCATAGGGGGAGGCTAAAGAGAGGGCTTGGAGGGTGGAAGAGAAATCTGTAGGTTGATCACTGATCTGTAGGGAAATCTTGCATACATTACCAAGACGCTGTCCTGTGTGAACACGGGAGGATAGTAATGTGTTGTAAGAAAGCCTAGCAAATATATTCTACTTTCCCTAAAATCAGCACAAATGACAGGTCCTTTAGTTCACTTGGAATCTCACTGAAGGCCTCAGGAGGAAGCATGTGCCTTCTGAGCAGGCTTTCCATGCAAATGAAAGTGTATTTGCTAAAGATCTGAGCCATCAAGTCTGGTATGAGTTGACACAGTGCTGCTATGTGCTGTGATTTTGGCAAAGGCTCTGGATCCTTCTGAATATCTTGTTTGCAGGATAGTTCCTCAACCCATGCAGTTTACACCCCATGGGAGAGGAGCTGCCACTCACTGGCTGGTTGCTTGAGTAGATAGTTTTTATTTCTCTTGAACTTTGAATAATTTTTAGGTGAATTAACCTTGAGAGGGTTATTTCTTTAAAAATTCATGAATATGTTCATTAAAAACAATTTCCAAATTGAATAAGACATTAAAAACCATCAAGATTCTACAAATTTGGGGGTTTGACCACATTCTGCCTTTAAGGAAGTTTGTTTGTTTATTTGTTTATTTATTTTGAGACAAGTTCTGGCTCTATCACCCAGGCTGAAGTGCAGTGGTGCCATCTTGGCTCACTGCATCCTCCATCTGCTGGGCTCCAGTGATCCTCCTATCTCAGCCTTCTGAGTAGCTGGGACTACAGGCATGCACCACCATGCCTGGCTAGTTTTGTATGTTTTGTAGAGATGGGATTTTGCCATGTTGCCCAGGCTGGTCTTGAATTCATGAGCTCAAGCGATCCACCTGCCTCAGCCTCCCAAAGTGCTGGGATTACAGGCGTAAGCCACCACACTTGGTCTAGTAAGTTGATTCTTAGGATTTTGGAGGATGGAGATGGAAAAGTATGTTTAAATTCTGAGGCTCAGAGCTGTAATTTATAATCACGATTCCCAAGTGGTTAAAATTTCAGAATATCCAAAGCTATTATTTTCATTAACTTATAATTATTTATTGATAGATGCCTGGGTTCAAGCCAATACTTCAGAGTGAATGCACAAAAACCAAGGAAGACCTAGCTCCTTACTTCAAGGATCTTATAATAACAAACCAGCCCAATGTTGAATACTCATTGAACTTCTACCGTATTTGCAGTGTTGCTGTGGGAAATACAAAAGAAATCTAAGTCTTTGTTTTCCAAGAATTTGTGGTCTAGTTGGATATTAAGATCAGTACACAGGAAACAATGGGGCCAATATCAGTTGGAATGCTTTTGACTGCAAGAAACAAAAATCTCAACTGAAACTCACTTAAACAAGTAGCTGCTCAAATATTGTAGTTAAACATCAGAGGTAGACCTGATTTTAATCTAGTGAGTCCAGAAGTTCAAAAACAAACATTATTGAAGACCCAGGTTCCTTTATTCATTTCCTTCTGTCAATCCCAAGGCTGCTTCATCTTCGATTGTAAGACAGCAGCTATAGACATCAGGACTAAGACTCCTTCTTCAGGTCCAATGGGAGAGAGTGGGCATGTATTCTTTTTTTCTTTTTTTGAGATGGAGTCTTGCTCTGTTACCCAGGCTGCAATGCAGTGGCGCGATCTTGGCTCACTGTAACCTCTGCCTCCTGGGTTCAAGCAATTCTCATGCCTCAGCCTCCCGAGTAGCTGGGATCACAGGTGTCTGCCACCATGCCTGGCTAATTTTTATACTTTTTGTAGAGAAGGGTTTCACCATGTTGGCCAGGCTGGTCTTGAACTCCTGGCCTCAAATGATCTGCCAATCTCAGCTTCCCAAAGTGCTGGGATTACAGGCATAAGCTACCATTCCCAGCCGAGACTGGGCATTCTATAGTGCTTACAGAAAAGCAAGGAAATCCCTTTTCCAGAAATTCTCAAACTATCTGTTACCTTCCGTTGGCCCTAATTAGTTACATATCCATCCCTGACCAAAGCATTTTGGCAAAGGCAATAGGAGTACTCTGATTGGCTCAGATTGATCGGGGCTCACCACTGGAGCTGGGATAAGGGTAGGATAAAGGAGGAGGGTAGATACTAGAAAGGGAATATGGGTACAATTGAAAAGGGGTGAATGGATGCTGATTGACAAACAACTATGCTCACTATGGGATCCAAACAAAATATTAAGATGTCATTGGGGAAATTTTGCCATCTGTAACCACAACTGCCTTCTAACAATGGTGGGCATGGTTATATGGACAACACCTTGCTGGTCCCATCTTGGGAAACATGCCAGTTTTGGAATATGAGGTAATAGGAGCTGAACAGCCCTATAGAAGAATTTGAAGAATGGGGGTTGGAAGAGGAAAAACCCAATGAGAAAGAGAGGAGCCAGCAGAGCTGGGAATTTCATGGGGCAGGAGCTGAGACAGAAATGCCTGGTGAAGTGGAGGTGGTGTGGTTGATGAGAAGGTTTCAGAGAAATGTCTAATAAAGAGTTTGAAAGTTGCTAGTGCTGGGCGTGGTGGCTCACGCCTGTAATCCCAGCACTTTGGGAGGCTGAGGCAGGCGGATCACTTGAGGTTGGGATTTCGAGACCAGCTGACCAACATGGAGAAACCCTGTCTCTACTAAAAATACAAACTTAGCCGGGCATGGTGGCACATGCCTGTAATCCCAGCTACTCAGGAGGCTGAGGCAGAAGAATCGCTTGAACCTGGGAGGTGGAGGTTGCGGTGAGCCGAGATTGCACCATTGCACTCCAGCCTGGGTGACAAGAGCAAAACTCCATCTTAAATAAATACATAAATAAATAAATAAATAAAAGAAAGTTGCTGTGGGCAAGTGCCATGGAAACTCATCCTCCTGTGGAACCCTGTGGGACCTCTTGAAATGCTACGCAAAGTCTACATTGTTCAATAATCCTTTTGTGAGAGTGGGTTCTTGGGAAATCTGAGCAGCTCTTTAGTGTTACATGTGGGTCAACATACATCAGAGAGGACAATACCGCATTTTGGAAATGGGGCAGGTAAAACCAAAAAAATTAAACAGTCTCATCTCTGCACACACCCAAGTGGTGGAGTTTAGGAATATTCTGCAGTTATGCTCTTACTCTCTAGTTTGCCTTTTTTGTTGCTATTATTTTCCCTTCCAAATAAGCTTTTTTTCCAGGGAGGCCTTGAGAGACAGAGATAATGTCGATCCTCCCCAGACCTAAACCTAAAACCTCTTGGTTTCTCTCCTCCAGAGGGACAGACAGTGGCCCAGGGGGAATGACCAGCAGAGGGGCATCTTCCATCAGCAGAGCTTGGCTCTGATGCCTCTCAGGCACGCTGATGGTTTTCGATGAGGGTTGTGGTTTCATCACAGTGTATCAGGGGTGACAGAGTTTCCTGGTCTGGCCTGGGCTGTGCGTACACAACATATCTGTATGCAAAAATCATTGTTCTCATCTTGGCTTCACAGGGACAGTGGGATTACATGCCTTCCCTCATTTCCTCCTTACAACAGTTCTATGTGGTGGATACTATGATTACTTCCATTTTACAGTGAGAAACTGAGGCTGGGAGAAATTCAGGCCACATAACTAGTTGGGTAAATCCCAAATTCATTCTGAGCCCATGGTCTTAACCAGGCATCACATTGCCTGTTGTGTTTCTAGAGGGGTTTCCCGGCAGCTGAAATATGTGATGAATTGATAATAGGAGTGAGCTTGGGGCCTTGTGTTAATAAATCAAGTTCCAACACCAAGGTGAAATTTTACTTATTAAAGAGCCATTTTTGTGCTTTAAGTCCACTGTCAACATCAATGAACATCTGCACAACCTCATGCCATGCACTGTTCTAGGTGCTGAGACCACAGACATGCCCAAGGCAGACAAAACCCCTCAATTCATCCTGAGTAGCTTGTTTTACCAAAAGAAATATGCAGGAATGTCTTTCGGGGCAAGGAAGTGAGAGAGTTTTCCATAGTTAGCTTTCTTTCTTGGACTACCCTAACAGGCTGATTTCTCTTGTTCTTGAGTGAAGTCAACGCCTTGTTTGCCCTCATTTTATTTATCCCCCCACCTCACATCAGAGAACCTGAGCTGGAAACAGAATTCACCTGCCGTACTGCTTGCCTTGGAGAAAGTTCAGGACAACAAATTCTGAACCAGGGTATTGAGAGAAAGGTGGCAGGAGGGATAGTAGCCCCTCACTGCAGGCACATTGCGCCACTGGGCACATTCATGAGATCGTGAATGAATGAATGCACTCATGAATGAAGGACGTGCCTTACCAGGAAGCAGGCAATGGTGAAACACATCCTGAACTTGATAGACTTAAAAGGTTTCAGAAGTCATTTATCTCTTCTGAGATTTGCTCAGAAATTTCAACCATCCAGAAGTTTGGTGTGCTGTAGATCAAATAACAAAATGAACAATCTCTTATTATATGGCTTTATTGTTTACAGATTTTAACTCACATTACATCCTTTGTGTTTTAGAATTATATGATGTAACCTAAACTGTAAGGGATCATTCCCTCCACACTTTACATAACTTGATTCAATTTCCTTTACCTGATATTAGCAGATTCAAAGAAGCCTTAAGGCAGATAGAACATACATGAATTCAAATTGTTTCCTACTCTAGTTTCTCCTGCTTGGCACCCGGGCAGCTTTATTCTGGCAACAAAATCTCTGTCTTTTCTGAAATGAGAGCTATCTCAGTAACCAACAGGGCACATGTGTCCTTGCATCTTTCTTTTGTTTAATCCAAGTAGTGACTCTCTCTCTCTATTTTTTTTTTTTTTTTTTTTTTGAGACGGAGTCTTACTGTCGCCCAGACTGGAGTGCAGTGGTGCGATCTCGGCTCACTGCAACCTTCGCCTCCCGGGTTCAAGCGATTTTCCTGTCTCAGCCTCCCGAGTAGCTGGGATCATGGGAGTGTGCCACCACGCCCAGCTAATTTTTGCTTTTTGTAAAGACAGGATTTTACCATGTTGGCCAGGCTGGTCTTGAACTCCTGACCTCAAGTGATCCACCCTCCTTGGCTTCCCAAAGTGCTGGGATTACAGGTGTGAGCCACTGCCCTTGGCTGATTCTCTCTTAAATATTTAAGATGCCTGGCAGAAAGCCAAACAGTATTACTCAAATTCCCTAAATCAATGATTAAAGATTTTTAATCTTGTCTTTTGGGATGGCACGCTGAAAGTGTAGCCTGTAAGAATGGCAGCCAAGCCTCATGTAGACATGAATTGTGGGGTGACAAAAAGGAAACTATTTTCAGCAAAATTGAGTTAATTCTTTTTTTTTTTTTTTTTTTTGAGATGGAGTCTCACTCTCTTGTCCAGGCTGGAGTGCCGTGGCACCATCTCGGTTCACTGTAACCTTCGCCTCACAGGTTCAAATAATCTTCCTGCCTCAGCCTCCCAAGTTGCTGGGATTACAAGCCTGCAGCCATTTTTTTTTTTTTTTAGTGGAGACGGGGGTCTCACCATGTTGGCCAAGCTGGTCTCCAACTCCTGACCTCAGATGATCCACCCACCTCAGCCTCCCAAAGTGCTGGGATTATAGGCATGAACCACCTCACTCGGCCTAAAAAAAGAAAAAACTGAGTTAATTCTTAACTGAGGTTGTTTCACAATAGATCTATCAATTTCATCTCTTTCATTACTTAACACATGGCTTACAATACAAAACTATTCTGAAGTCAACTATTTATTGTTTTTGAATTTATTTACCTATTACCTGATAGGGAATCATGGGAACTTAGAACTAGCAAAGGCTTAGGAACACTGTGGTTTATCTCAGGCCTAAATATTGGAGTCCCAAAGGGATCAATATTTTGTCCATAATTTTAGAGATCCTTAAGCGACAGAGCCTGGAATGGACCCCGACTTTCCTGACCCCAATCTGAGGATTCTCCTTCACTAACATGGCAACATCCGCTCCCAGCTGTGACTGTGACACTTCCCCTGAAGAGTGAAGCCTTGGGCCACACCGTTTGTGAGGACCAGGCCAGAGAGAAGCCACAGCGCTCCTCCTGGATGCTTGTCTGAGGTGGTTTCCTTAACTTAGTTAAGAAAAGGAGAGCATTTCCCTTTCCTCCCCATAATGTAAGACTCATTCATTATCGGAGTAGGGACTGATAGTTTATTTCTAAAATATCTATTGCAGTCATCAAAATCATTATTAGTAGTACATATATTTTACATTTTGTAGGATTAACTTGTCATGGCCCTTTCAAGTGCACTATTGTGTCCTAGTTGTGCCTTTGAGTGACAAGTATTGGTGTTCCCATACTACTGGGGAGAAACTTGAAGCCCAGTGTGGTGTTTGCTAATGGTAACATAACCAGCAGGTACGAATAAGCAGGAGGTATGAGTTCTCAGGAACCCAGGTCTTTTAATTCCTCTCCTTGACCCATTCATTTATGTGACAGCTTCTGTGACTGAGATGACAGCTAGTTCTGTAACTGTGAGTGGGGAATTGAAATCTCCTGTAATTTATGTTGAAAAAAATCTTGGATGATTTATTCCTGCCAGGCACTCTCTTTGGCCTCTGACTTTCGAAAGTCCTCACCCAGAGGACAGTTTGTGACTGGGTTCCTGTTTGGAAGGTTGTCGCTGAAGGTGTATGCAGTGTGGCTGGAACAGCGCCCCCGCCCTAGGTGGCTGCGCTTGGTTCCCCTTAAGGAAGCTCCCATGCCGTGCTGGGGCCTGGCCTTTAATTCCCAGAGGGCATTAGTGCTAGCGACACCTCACATCACCACTGAGGCACCTGCCTCTGATGTTCTCATGTGCATTTTCCAAATCCCCAAATCTGTGGGTTTCCAGAAGTTTCTTTTAAGATCTCAGGGACTTACTTGTTCTAATGGTTACAAAAGGCTGGTTGGGCCAATTTCCTTAGGGCATGACCTCTCTCGGGAAGAATTCTGCACCCACAAATCACGGATGGAACAAGGAAGTATTTTTATTCATGTGCCCCGCATCCCTTTTTTCTTTTGAGTCGTCCACCAAAGGCTCAGGATTACCTCTCCTGCCTGCTCCTCGCCTCGAAGGTAAACAGACCATAAATTCTGCAGTAAAGCAGTGCAAAGGTTTTAAAGGCTGTGTTTACAACCAGGTTTGATCTCTGAAAACTGAACTTTACTCAAGATAGAGAAAAATCCGAGGAAGAAAGGAAAGGGAGAGATAGCTTGCATCGCACAAATCTCTTTTCACCTCATCGGCCCCCAACCTGGGAGACACACATTCCTTGTATTCAGAACCCAGCGTTCTCACCTCTCGACATCTGCCACGCAAGTTAATGGCAGTTGGGTGTTTGCATGGGAGTGCTGCCTGCAAAACCTGTTCCTCATGATTAATGATCAGTTAAGTGTTTCAGGTCTACAGGATGGCTTCTGTGGACAAGAGAGAAGATTCTGAGCTTCAGATATGTTCAGGAAGTCTGTCCCTGGACTCAAAGGCCCTCTGAGGACTGAGGGTGGCTCCTGGGAAGTGTCTCCCCAGGGATGATGACTCCCGCCAGGCACCTGGTCCTGCAACCACAAACTAGAAAAGTGGATGCAGAGTAGCTATCAAGTCCATTTGCCAAAACCTCCAAAAGCCTGCTCTTCCTGCTTCCAAGCTTGGCAGAAAGATCTTCCTAGGGATAGGCAAGTAGAGGCTGTGAGCAGTCCCTGGAAAGAATGAAGGGCCGAACCTGGGAATCTGGGGGTGGCTAGGCCATTTAGGCTTCTTGGGGTGGTGCCATCAATGAAAAAAAAATTAAGATGGCTTCTCATGACTACTTCTATCATTTGTCTTGGCAAGAGGATCTGAAATAACATCTACCTTTCCCTTTGTTTTCAATTAGCAGCAGAGTGAGAACTTGGTCTGCTGACCGCCCCCTTGGCCAGATGAGCCCCCATGGATCCTAGCGGCCCCCATCCCTGCCCTCACTCCAGCGTACCCTCTCCACCCAAAACTGCATGGCTGTGATTAGTTTTATACCTCATTTGGATTCTACTTGCCTTTATTTTTCACATGTGTTTGCTTTGTCTCCTGCTCTTGATTGTAGATGGCAGAAGTTTAGAATTTTAAGAGTCTCAGGACAGGCGGAATCACACCTAATAACACAGTGAAAGCACAGTGTCTGACTTTGCCTTGTCATTGATTGAGATTCGAATCTAGAAGTCTCTGAATTTCAGCTGACAAGAAAGGGATGGGCTGGCATGAGAGTCACTCCATGCCCAGTGCTGGGCTGAGGACAGTGGCTGAGCCCACCGGTGGAGTCATCACCCTCTGTAGTCTCCATCGGCCCCAGCAAAGCTACCCAGGAAAAATGATGATCTTAATAACATCTTTTAATCTGGACAATTGCTATTTTTCAATTCAATGTGAAGTCTTAAAGGAACATTATTTTTATTAAACTTAACTCAAAAGTATGCTTGCTATAAAGACGCTCCTTTAAGACAAGTTCCCTAGCTTTCCCCTTTTAACCTTATCCTTTCCCATATGGAAATTCTGATCCCACCAGTGGCTACATCTCTGTGGGTTGCAAAGATGGGAGTTGAGGGGCTCACCATCAAGGAAACTGACCAGGTCAATATTGGTCAACACTGAAACCCTACCACAAGGCCAGCCAATGTCAGAGACAGACATTTTATTTGAAATGTAATAAATTTCAGGGTGTAATAAATAGAGAGGCTGTGACTGATGACTACTTTTTTCAGAAGTAGATGGAGGTAATTTTGCTGTGCACATTCCGCCAAGCACAGGGTAAATAAATAACACTCAGCAAGTTACGAATTTGTTTAAACAGTGGGTGTCTTACTGGGTGTCAGAATCGTAAATGTGCCTGAGGTCCCTTTTATACCATTCTCTGGATATAACAATCCTGATCCCTAACTGCAACATTTTTTTGGATTGCTTTAAACACAAACTGTCAAGTGACAGACTCAGGAGTGAAAGTTAAGCTTTCAGTATCCAAAAACTCACTCATGCGCAATGTAAGCCCCAAACAGTAGTGAGTTCTCAATGAGAACTCCGTTTCAGCAACTTACCCCACCTGGTCTGCTCCCAGATGACCCAGGTGTTGTCTGTAAGGATCTCTCCCAATCTTTCTAACAATCTGTGAGATATGTGTGTTTATCTCCATTTTACATGTAAGAGAACGGAGGCTCAGAGGGTAGACGATGTGCCGAGAGCATGAAGCTGCAAAGGCTGCGGCAGTGTCTGCATCCAGGTCCCTTCGACAGCAAAGCTCATGCTCTTTTCACTGCACGGTAATTAACACACGGAATGGGATTTGGCGTGTGAGAGAACCAGCTAAGATTCTATGTCAGATATTTTTCTATTTACTTATTTTATTTTATTATTATTACTTCTTGTTTATTTCAGACAGTCTCCCTTGCCCACCCAGGCTGGATTGCAGTAGTGCGATCATGGCTCACTGCAGCCTCGACCTCCCAGGTTTAAGCTATCCTCGCATCTCAGCCTCCCCAATAGCTGGGACTACTGTTGTGCACCACCACACCTGGCTATTTTTTATTTTTATTTTTTTGTGGAGATGGGGTCTCCACAATGTTGCCTGGGCTGATCTCAAACTCCTGGGCTCAAGTGTTCCTCCTGCCTTGGCCTCCCAAAGTGCAGAGATTACAGGCATGAACCACTGTGCCCAACATCAATTTATTTATTTTAAAAAGGAACAAGAGGAAGAAGGTAGGTCATAAATTGCTTTATCGCTTTCTTCTCTTTATCTCTCATTTCCTTAGCTTTTCAACCCCATTCCAATTCCTCTCTTGATCATCTCAAGTCCTGTGTAAATCCCATGTTTAAAAAAATAATTTATTTAAAAATAATTTTAAACTTGTAGAAATGAGAAAAACCTTATCTCCCTTTCACCCAGATTCCCAAATTGTTAATATTTTATATTTGCAGGCTGTCTCTCTTGCCCTGTCTCTCTCCATATATATCGTTTAATTATCTATATTATATATAGATAAATAATTAATATATAGTCTTTTTCTGAACGATCTGAGAACAAGTTGCTGACATGCTACTCCATCAGCCCTAATTATTCTAGTGTGTATTTCCTCCAAACGGGGACACTCTCTAACACCACCATCATACAACCATCCAAGCCACCTTCATACATGATCATTTGTTTCTTTTTAAAAAATGTTTTATTAGAGATGAGTCTTGCTCAGTTGCCCAGGGTGGAGTGTAGTGGCACGATCATAGCAGCCTGGGCTCAAGCAATCCTCCTGCCTCAGCCTCCCGTATAGCTGGGACTGCAGGTGCACATACCACACCCCCATCCATTATCATTTCACAGACCCCGTTTACACTTTGCCAACTACCCCAAGAATGCCACTTCTTTCTTTCTGGTCCAGGATACAATTCAGGCTCATATGCTGCATTTAGTTGTCAAGCCTCTACAGTCTCTTCTGATCTGGAGTGGTTCTTTAGTCTTCCCTGTGTTCCCCTATCTATCTTGTAGATTGGCCCATGCCTGGGTCTGCCTGACGTTTCCTCATGCTCTGACTCAGGTCTGGCATTCTTGGCAGGGATGCTATAGAAATGGTGCTGTGCACCAAGGAGGTCCATGTTGTCAACCTCAACCGTCTCACCACTGATGTTAGGGGAGCCTCCCTCCATCACCTTGTTTATGTCACCCAGGCGGTAGCGTGATCACGGCTGACTCCAGCCTCAAACTCCTGAGCTCAAGCAGTCCTCCTGCCTCAGCCTCCCAAAGTACTGGGATTACGGGTGTTAATATGCATCTGTGTGGTACATTTTCTTTTGTTTGTTTGTTTGAGATGGAGTCTTACTCTGCCGCCCAGGCTGGAGTACAGTGGTGCGATCTTGTCCCACTGCAACCTCTGCCTCCCAGGTTCAAGCGATTCTTCTGCCTCAGCCTCCTGAATAGCTGGGATTACAGGTATGTACCACCACGCCTGGCTATGTTTTTCTATTTTTAGTAGAGACGGGGTTTCACCATGTTGGCCAGGCTGGTCTTGAACTCCTGACCTCAAGTGATCTGCCCGCCTCGGCCGCCCAAAGTGCTGGGATTACAGATGTGGGTACTGTTTCTTAATAAGACCCACAGTATGTTTTGAGTTTGGTTTTATAAGGTAGATACCATTTCCTGACACCCAGAAAAGCTCAGTGTTCACTTTTTTCCCCTCAATTTTTGTAAGTGTACAAAGAACATTTCTATAAAAATTCTCACCTGGCCTATTGGGAAGGGCAGAAGGAAAGAAGGTAAAACTCATACATAACTAGGGAAAAATGGAGAAGTTATAAAGTTAAAGTCAAGTCAACCATAGAGACCTCAGACTTATTTCCTACTGTGCCTATTTAGGTGAGGTGGAGGGCGGGGATGGTGGAAATCGATGATCTTACAACAAAACTGTTTTTAACACTCTCCTGGCCCCTACTAGATTACTTAAGATTTTAGTAAAATAGGTCCTTTTCCTTTGCAATCTGCTTAGAACTTTCTGGTTATTTTGAGGATTCTTCCATTCAGAGAAACCAGCAGCGAGTTTGGAGTGAGCCTGATCTCCAAGGTCCTGGGGTGGGCCCAGGAGCGACAGAGTCTGGAATCACATGGACACGCACACAGTGGGAAAAGCAGGCTTGGTTTTTCCTGTGTCTCCTTGGGCAAAGTACTTAATTTCTCAGGGTCTCAGCTTCCTAATCTATAATGTGGAGGCTACTTCAAGGAAAGAGAAAAAAGAGAGAATGGTCACAGTGCTTGACACATAGTGAGCATCCAGAATGTGTTAATGATGATTACAGGGCAAGCCTAATGCCTGGCCCTTGACCTAGGTTGCTCATGGTTCAGTTTAGCCAATGAACTATGAACTATGAGTATTCTAGAAGCCAAATCACCACCTTGTTAGCTTGCATCTCCTAGTGTTGCCACTACTCCCAAGGCACCAAGGAACTTGGGTATTTTTGGAAATTAAAAAAAACAAAACAACACACACACACACACACACACACACACACACACAAACCACGTCACTTGCCTTCATGAGGTGCCAAGGATGTTTCTCCAGCCCCCACTTCACTGTCTTAGTTGAAGTTCCCCAGAAATGGACCCTCAGGGAAGGACTCACATGCCAGTAGCTTATTAAGGAGCCAGGTAAGGGAGGAGGAGGAGCAGGAGGGAAGGAGATGCTGCAGCCATCAGTCCCCGCAGAGGGCAGCTTCAGCTTGATTTTGCAGAAGAGTCCTTAATTATTAGGGATGATTCAGAATTCTCCCAGCACCTGTCGGTCACTGGACCTGCCCTGGGGAAAGAATTCTCAGGCTCTTCGGCTCTCTGCCCTCTGGACAAAGGGGCTCCAGCAGCCCTGGAAGAGTCCTCCAGAGCAGAGCCTTGGGTGCTGGCTGTGGGAACTGAAAGCACATCGAAGTTGGGGGTTGGAGGGGAAGCACTGACATTTCTGCCACTAGACCCCACACCAGTGCTCAGGGTTCTGGAGTTTTGACAAGGCTGGAGGCAACCATGGTAGCTGAAGCTGGTGGTACACGCTGCCCCCTTTCTCTCCCCTCCCTCTCATCGCCACAGTTCTTTCCCCTTGACAGGAAGGCAGTGTCAAGGCCTTGGGATCTCCAACTCAATTTCTGTCTTTTCTGTCAAGCTGGACATGATTCTGCCCAAAACCCACCTCCTGTCCTGCCAGCCCAGGCTTCTCTTTTTCCTTTGTAAGCCCTGGGTCTTTCTCGTTCTAGTTAATACCAGTAAATGAAAGAGTCATGGAAATCACAAGAGAAGAGTCATCTCTCCTAGGACAGGGCACCGTGAATTGCCAAAGAAGTAGTTGATATCATAGCAAGACCTACCATGCAGAAGACGAGAGTGCTGTCTAGGATGGGATGGTTAGAAAAATAAGAACGTCTCTGGGCTTAGGCTGGTCTTCATTGCAGGCTTCAGATTGTTAGCTGAGGGGGGAAGACGTTCCAGCAATTGGGATGGTATGGGCAGAAGTGCCAGGTATTTGGGGTGAACCATGAGCTGCCCCATTTGTCAATGGTGCTGATGTGGAGGGGAGGGAGGAGTTAGTGAAGAGGGGGGCTAAGCAGCAGCCAGGGCCCCCAGAGCCTGGGTTGGGGTAGCGGGGAGTGAACAGACAGGACATTCTTCTGGGACTTCTGAAAATTTTGGCCAATTTTGGGGATTTATTATTTTATTTTTTTGAGACAGAGTCTCACTCTGTCACTCAGGCTGGAGTACAGTGGTGATGATCTCGGCTCACTGCAACCTCCACCTTCTGGGTTCAAGTGATTCTCATGCCTCAGCCTCCGGAGTAGCTGGGATTACAGACATGTGCCACCATACCCAGCTAATTTTTGTATTTTTAGCAGAGACAGGGTTTCACCATGTTGTTCAGGCTGGTCTTAAACTCCTGGCCTCATGTGATCTGCCCATCTCGACCTCCCAAAGTGCTGGGATTGCAGGTGTGAGCCATTGCACCCGGTCCAATTTTAGGGATAATTTAGAGTTATTTTAGGAGCTACCCATTAAACATCTAGACAAATTGTACATTTATACATAAAATTGTGACTTTGTCCAGAGGAAGGGAATTTCTGACAGAATGTACCCTCTACCCACTCTCTGTGGTTTGAAGGAGGTAGAGTTAAAAATAAATAATCCATCACATTATACTAATCTGATTTTTAAAAAAATGGGCCTCTATGTCTATGATCCTGACACATTTAAGAGACGAATGGGGATGGGTATTGGCAGTGTTGCAGAGTAGGCACTTGACAAGTAATTCTTGAGCGTTAAGAATTTGAGCCAATAGTGCGGTAGTTTGATTTTAATCCAGCCTCAATATTATTTTACGCAGGGTGGGGCCTCTGGGCTCGGTGTTGGTAGGATGATGACTGCAGAGAGAATGGGAGAGGAGCTGTGTCTGATCTTTTGAGGGGGTGTCTTTGTAGGTGTGGCTGAGCACTGTCTTCCATGAAAACAATGTTCTACAGTGAGAATCCTGTGTACATGTGTTGAAAAAAATAAAATGTGGTTTTCCAATTTCTTGTAGGCTTTCAATCTCATTGACATAGTCTAGTCTAATAAGGAAGCTCTACATTTTCCAAATTAATTTTTCCCTCCACCAAGGGAACCAGTGATGCCAGATGGACATAAACTCTTTCAGAGAATGTCTACACTCACGGGCAGATTTCCTACACAATTGGTTGCATAATATATACACTGTTTTATTCCTTGCTTTTTAACCTAACACTGTATCTTAAGAGATCATTACTGATCAGTACATATAAAGCTAATTTTTTTACTTATATTATTAATTCCTAAACACACATTATAATGCCTTTATACAATACAGAAATATACAGAACAAAAAGTGAGCGCCTCATCACTATTCCTTTCTCACAACTGTTTTTTAAAGATCTTAACATACACACATGTGCATGCATTCACACATACACATGCAGAGTATTTTAAAAAACAGAAATGGTATTCATACTTCTTTTGTGTGACTTCTTTTTCATTTTATTTTTAATTTTGAGGTGGAGTCTTGCTCTGTCACCCAGGCTGGAGTGCAGTGGTACAATCTTGGCTCATCAGAACCTCCACCTCCTGGGTTCAAGTGATTCTCCTGCCTCAGCCTCCCGAGTAGCTGGGACTACAGGTGCCCGCCACCACGCCCAGCTAAGTTTTGTATTTTTAGTAGAGATGGGGTTTCGCTATGTTGGCCAGGCTGGTCTTGAACTCCTGACCTCAGGTGATCTGCCCACCTTGGCCTCCCAAAGTGCTGGGATTACAGGCGTGAGCCACTGTGCCCAGCCTTCTTTTTCATTTTAAATATATGACTGATATCTGTTTATTTCTGAAGATATAGATCTAACTTAGTCATTCAATTTTATTTTTTATTAATAAAAATTAATTTACTAATTTTTTTGGTATAGATAATACATATATAAGGTGCAAAATTTAAAATTTTATACAGGGTATAAAAGGGTGCACAGTGAGAAGAAAGTCTTCATCTATCTCTGAACCCCCAGCCACCAATTGTTCCTTTCAGACACAGCCACTATTACCATTTATGCCGTATCTTCTAGATAGTTTATGCATTTACAAACATATATTTTTAAAAATTTACCTACAAAAATGATAGCATGTTATCCATACTGTTCTCTCTCCAGCTTTTGTTTTTTCACACAAAGTAGACCTCAGCTATTTTTCACATCCATATGTATACAGATGTCTTATCTTTTTAAACAGCCACATGGTGTTGTATTCCCTAACATAGATATACTGTAATTTATACGGTCTGTTCATGAGCAGTTTTATGGGTTTGGAAGGTATCAGCTGGGTAAATTCCTAGAATACAGAGACTGTCTGCCTCCCCTGTTCCTTCATCTTGTCTTAGTCCACCCATTCTCTCACTCATTGATTTATTTACTGATTTGATGAATTTCAGAGTCCATTATGTGTTGCACATCATTCTAAGCTCTTGACCAATTTAAACTGAATCTTTTAAAACCATAGTATCCTTTCGCAAATAGACAAATACTTGCTGAGTTAGATGAGAATGTTAAGCATCTTCCTTTCTATTTGCCATGTTTTACCTGGACCACCCATAAGCTATCCCAATCAGCAGGGAGGGTGTAAAACCTCAAAAGAGGAACACATTCGAATGTCTCTGAGCCCCTGGCTTAATCGTCCAGCTGTCCTCTGGGGGCTCTGCTGTGCGGTTCCACCCAAACCCCGTCCCTCTGCCTTGCCTGTGACTGAGTTTGGCAGTGGCTGGGAAGCCAGTGGATCATGTGCCAAGTTCCAGATGAGTAGGAGAGAGGTCTCATCCCAGCCAGCCGGTAGGTAAGTATTAGTCACACAGGGGCACAAACAAGTCTCTAAAACCACATTTAGCCAGCTGTGGCCAGCAGTGTCCCATGCTTGGCTGCCTACAGACACCTCTGCGCTACATTAAGAAAGAGTTACCACTTGTTGCGGCAACAAAGCCAGCTGCTGGGAATTAGGTGGTAAAGATCAGAGGAAGAGGGGGTGGCTGCAGGAGCTGAAAGGGAAGGCCGAGCCACTCCCTGCACAAATAGTTCCTTGTGCCTCTCCTCCAAATGGGAGTTGGCACCAGAAAAGGAGGTGGTTAAAAGGAAGGCGACTCTCCACACCCTGGCCACTTTGTCAATGAAAAGAGAGACCCACTGATGAGGGATGATCCTGGAGATGGAAACGGGCCCCAGTGGGAGAGGCTGGGATGAAGTAGAAGGACAATTGCAGATATCAAAACGCCTTTGGCAGGGTGTGGTGGCTCGACCCTGTAATCCCAGCACTTTGGGAGGCCGAGAATCACTTGAGCTCAGGAGTTTGAGACCAGCCTGGGCAACAGAGTGAGACCCTGTCTCTGGAGAAAAACAACATCAAGAAAATTTTCTAGATTCTCTCTGCTTTCATGTGAGATGGAAAAGGATTTTCTAATTTCTTGGCTCCAGCACTCATCTCAAAAAACACTAGATCAGAAATACTGTGCTGTGTTTCTCCCCAAAACCCTGGGCTTCAAGGGTGAAAGATTTATTTCTACCAACCTGAAGAATAAGTCTTCCTTTTCTTGCTTTGGGTGTGACTTTTAATTTAAATATCAGAATACAATCTTTCTTTAATTTCCAGTCTTTAGAAGTGAATTACTGTACTCCCTACAAAAAGGTTGCAGGAAATACTCTCAGAGTGGATAAATATTTCCAGAGCACCAATAGAATAAAGGCTGTGCTTTCACCTTGAAAGGCTTGTCCACAATTCTCACATTTTTCATTTATCCACTTATTTATTGGTTTAATAATCCATCAAGGAAACATTTATTTAGTGTTTATTATGTGCCGGGCTGAGCTCTCTTTATGCCTTATCTAGCTTCATCTCACTATAATTCCTCTAGAATGAAAGCTGCATGAGAGTAGGGACTTTTTGCTTCTTTCATTCATTGTTTGTCTTCAGTAACTAAGATTGTGCATGGCACATAAATATGTGTTTAAAAAATGAATTAGGTAAGTTATATTATTATGGACCTTTTACAGTTGATAAAACTGAGCCTTACATAGATTATTAAGAAGCTTGCTTAATTAGGAAAAATAGCTAATGCATGCTGGACTCAATACCTTGGTGATGGGTTGCTAGGTGCAGCAAACCATCATGGCACACATTTACCTATGTAACAAACCTGCACATGTACCCCAAAACTTAAAATAAAAATAAAAATTAAAAAAAGGAAGCTTGCTTAAGGTTTCAGAGCTTATAAGAGGCGGAGTTGGAATGTAATTTCATCTGACTCCAAAGGCAACATGTATTGAAATAGATGAGGGGGATGTTGTGGGATCACCAAGAAAAGATGATTTTTAAATTTTTTAAGATAGGGTCTCACTCCATCATCCAGGCTGGAGTGCAGTGGTGTGATTATTATGGCTCACTGCAGCACTGGCCTCCCTGGGCTCGTGAGATCCTCCTACCTCCATTTCCCAGGTAGCTGGGACTACAGGTGCACGCTATTACACCTGGCTAGTTTTTGTATTTTTTGTAGAGATGGGGGTTTTCCATGTTGCCCAGGCTGGTCTCACACTAAGCATTAGATAAGCAGAATAACTTAATCCAAATAGTGACTTCTGAGAAGGAGATACAAGCCCCATGATTTAGGAAGCTATGAAGAGCAAGCTGGGCACAGTGGTGTACTCCAGGAATCCCAGCTACTCAGGAGGCTGAGGCATGAGGATCAGGATTACGGTGGCCTCCCACCTCTGCTTCCTAAGGTGCTGGGATTACAGGTGTGAGCACTGTGCCCAGCCTGAGGATTTTGATTGGGAAAACTGGGAGGAAATGGCATCTAGAGCTGGGCCTTGAGGGATAAACCTTGATATTTGATCTCGGATGTTCATTGTTGGCAAAATAAGGTTGGACCAAGCCCTGATTTAAGGGGGAAAAAAATGCAGACCCTGTTTTCAATTGCACTACTTATAGTATGACCTCTTTAAAGTAAGTTCCAGAGATCATTCAGTATGTTGGTATATATGGTACCCTCTGTCTGTGTGGGTTTGATAGGAAGCAGGTTTTCAGTATTTATTTGATGAAAAAACATTCCTAAATTTCTCTTCATAGCTTTCTTTTCTTCCTTTATTTTTTTCTTTTTTAAAGAAATGGGGTCTTGCTGTGTTGCCCAGGCTGGCCTCAAACTCCTAGGCGCAAGTGATCCTTGTGCCTTAGCTTCCTGAGTAGCTGGGATTCCTGGAGTACACCTCTGTGACCAGCTTGCTCTTCAAACTTTCTAAATCACGGGGCTTGTATCTCCTTCTCAGAAGTCAGTATTTGGATTAAGTTATTCTGCTTAGCTAATGCCTATATAAAAATTCCCATTCGTTACTAACGGTGGAAAGCGGCTCTGACAGCCTTGCCTTCCCCTTCATCCCAGGCAGCCCCATCCTTACTAATTGGAAGGGGAGACTGAACGTTCTTTGCTTTTGATCAAGATTTGTCTCCTGCCAGGAGCAAGGAAGGATGTGTAGGAGGGAATGTCTCCGATAATAACAATAACAAGAGTAATGAGTAAAAGTTTTCAACAGGATCTTGGGCAACGAAGTTACCCAGGCCATTTATACATGTTTATAGTGTGAGTGTTTTTTCTCCAGCTAACAATGGCTCCCAAATGCCTTCCTTCCCTCGGCCCCCTCCCAGACACGTTGAATGGTCCTGTTTGAGCTACAGAGGAACAGCTTTCAAAACTAGAACTTTTTTTCCTGCTTATTTCTGGCAATGAGTAAATGGAAATGGGGCGTTGTTGGCCTTTGGTTATGGGAGGGCGATGCTCTCATGGTGCCTGGTTTCTGGATTTTGTGGCTGAGAGCTTCAAGTGGGCTTCTTGAGCCAGTAGCAGTGCCTGTGGTGCAGCCGCTTGTCCGAGTGACTGAGGAAACCTTTCCTTCAACTTCCCTCCTCTTCCCAGCTTGAATGTAATCGGAGTTGCTATCCCCATGTTTAAGAAACAGACTGTAACTTCAACAACAATGAACTGACTTCCTACACATCCCTCTGCACCACCTCTTGGGTGATTTAGAAGAGGAAACAAGATTTCCTCCTCCTGGCTCCGCTGGACAGCCTCCTCCCGCGTAGGTCTGCCGGGCCTGGGCTCTGGGGGTGCAGGAAGTCTCTCATCCTCTCACCCCATCCACATCCTGGAACTGGAGGATGAGCAGGAAGTGGAAAGTGTCAGGCAGAGTCTTTCAAGCTCACAGTCGGCTCCAGGCAGCGCGTGGGCCTTTAGGAAAACAATACAAAACTTTCCAAATGGTTCTTTTAATGGCTCTCTGCAAACACTTTACACAGTTGTGTTTGACACTGCCAGTCGCGAAGACTCTGGGATATTTATTTTGTTTTCTTTTCATTTTGCTGGGGGGAATAAAAAGTCATGGCTGAGTGTTGTTCTCAGTAACTCTCTTCCTGGTTGTTTGGAACACCTTTGACGGTGGCTGGGCCGGGCCGGGCCGGGCCGGGCCCCTCCCTGTCCTCTCCTAAGGGACGAGTTACCACGGCCGCCCTCTGCCCTGGGTTCCGAAGATTAATTGGCCAGGGTTGATGCTTTAAATTTGGGAGCATGCCCCCATATACCAGGGGCCAGCTGCCAGCTGTTCTGAACCTTAGGGCATACCACATCACGTCTTCAGTGGCCTCATTTGTGAAATGAAGGGGCTGGAATGGTGAAGTGACCCAGGTCGAATGTTCTCTGGGTCAGTAAGCTCCTGACCAGCCCCATACAGAGACTCCCTAGAGTCTTATGGGGCAGTGACCTCATGTGTGCTCTGAACCCTTCTCCTGAGGCGTCTTCTTCTTCTTCTTTTTTTTTTCCATAAGTTTTTTAAGTAAATAGAGACAGGGTCTCGCTAAGTTGCCCAGGCTGTTTTCAAACTCCTGGGCTCAAGCAATCCTCCTGCCTCGGCCTTGCAGAGTGTTGGGGTTGCAGGTGTGAGCAGAGGCCTCTTCTCTACATTTTCCCTCTTCCCTCTTTCCAGGTGGAGGCTTCTTGCTCCTGGGGCTGACCCCTTAAACTTTTCTTCAGCAAATCCCCACTGACTTGGCGTAAGACATGATCTGGCACATTGAGCTTTCACACAGCCATCTTCTGGAGTCTTTACCAGGGTGGGTATTTTATTTTTATTTTTAGCCCTAGAATGCACCAACGGGGCCCAAAGATGGCAAAGTTGTAAAAACTTTGCTTTGCCATTGACTTCTTTTCAGTACTCTAGTCTTTGCTGTGTCAGGTCACAGCACAAGCCCAGTCGGAAAATACCCTGGGGGGCTCCTCCCTGCCCTCCCCACACTGCTCCTCCCTTTCCTTCTTTGGCCATTGAAGTAGTAATAGGAAGAAGGAGCTCTCTTTTATTAGGAGGTTGGCATTTATCAAAACTAACATTTTCCCTGACGAATTTCCAGACACTGCCCATCAACTACCTTGGGATTTCACTAATTTTGAAATGCAGATGGTTCTAAGGCACTCTCCAATCCCAACGAGGGAAGATCTGAGGGCAATGCCTCTTTGACTTGGTATGAGATGGATGTTCGGAATCTCCATGTGAGATGAGAAATCTCAGCTTCCTCTGATCCCAAGCTGAAGGTGATGATACTTGGCAGAGTTGCTTCAACATGGAGCCTCCCTAAATTTAGAAAGTAAAGGACCATAAACAGAGACAGTGTGAACGTGAAACTGAAACTAAAACTGATACTTCGGGAATTATTTGTCTTTCTCAATTACCAGTGAACAATTTTAGTCTTTGCTTTAAATCAGATAGACTATGTGAGTGTCTCTGTGAAGTATCTGGCACAAAATAGGTGCTCAGTTAATGTGAGCATTGTTCACTTGTCACAACACGGGTGGAGACTCCTGCTCAGAGTTAGCCTCCTCAAGGGCTGGGAGGGTGGAGGGGAGGAAAGGAGAAGACCCATACCTGTTGGCTGAGACCCCTCCTTTCTCCAGAATAGAATTGGACAGATGGGACCAGGCAAGGTGGCTCATGCCTGTAACCCCAGCACTTCAGGAGGCTGAGGCAGGTGGATCACCTGAGGCCGGGAGTTCGACACCAGCCTGGCCAACATGGCAAAACCCCATTTCTACTAAAAATACAAAAATTAGCCCGGCGTGGTGGCAGGCACCTGTAATCCCAGCTACTCAGGAGGCTGAGGCAGGAGTATCGCTTGAACCTGGGAGGCAGAGGTTGCAGTGAGCCAAGATCACGCCACTGTAATCCAGCCTGGGTGACAGAGTGAGACTCTGTCTCAAAAATAAAATAAAATAAAGTAAAATAAAATAAAATAACTGGACAGATGGAACAGTCACATGTCAATGGATGCCTATGGCAGCTTGTGGGACATCTTAGAAGGAAATGGATTGATTTGCCTGATTTGGCCTGGTGGCCTGAAAGTCTTTATATATGTACAGACTCCGAGCTTCTTCTTCTTTTTTCTTTTTCTTTTCCTTTTTTTTTTTTTTTTGAGATGGAGTCTTGCTCTGTAGCCCAGGCTGGAGTGCAGTGTGGCGCCATCTCAGGTCACTGCAACCTCTGCCTCCCAGGTCCCAGTTCAAGCAATTCTCCTGCCTCAGCCTCCAGAGTAGCTGGGATTACAGGCACACGCCACCATACCCAGCTAATTGTTGTATTTTTAGTAGAGACTGGGTTTCACCATGTTGGCCACGGTGGTTTTGAACTCCTGACCTCATGATCTGCCCACCTCGGCCTCCCAAAGTGCTTGGCTTACAGGCATGAGCCACCACGCCCGGCCCCCCAGGTTCTTCTTAAAGCATCAATTGGCTTGATTGTCCCCTTCTTCCCCTGAAATTTATATATAAAGTAGATATATATAAATTGCTTCACTGAGTCACATATCCTTGAGGGCCAAGTCACGGAGACTTTGCAAGGTCATAGGAGGCCTGGGCCCATAGAATTCCCTAAGTCAGAGGCCTATTGGGCAACCAGTGTCTGTGAGACTGGAAGCCTGGGAGATTCTAAAATCATGCTGAGATGATGATGAACTCCCCGTCAATGTCTGTCATTCAGAAGTCTGGAAACCCAAATTAGAAGTTCCCAAACAAAACTGCCGGACCTTGAAGAGGCTACAAAAGAGTGAGCTGTGGTGCCTCCATCACTCAGGAATGTGAGGGGCTGGCCAGCTCTTCTGGTCCTAGTTCTCCTTTGTGTCACCCCTTCCTTGGCTTATACCTTGCCAAACTAAATCTTCTTACATTACCGTCACACAATTAGAATCAGGCCAGCAGCAGGGGCAATTTTGTCAAGTTGTGAAATGCAAACAGCTTTCTACCTTAATTGCTACCACTCTTCTGCTGCTGTTACTCTTGATTGCATCAGCACACTTCTAAATTTGGCGAATTTTTCTCTTTTATGGGAGACGTGTGTGTGTGTTCAGGAAAGCCACACTCTGGTCATGTCTCTAGGTCTCTAAGGAGCCCTCTCTTTGTCTGCATGGCTGGTCACCGTCCCATGCTGACCACCTCACCCTCCTGCCTAGGGGCCAGACCATGAGGGTTGGCATCGTGTCCTCCATGGCCTCCTTATGATTCGGCTCTGATGCTCTATCCGGCACTCTCTTTGGTCTCCACTGACTTTGGTGCCAATGAGTCCTCTGGATGCCTTTCCACAACCTCAGGAAAGGCAGCCTATCCTGCCTCATGGTTTTGGATGTGAAGTTGTTGCTTCTAAGCTAAGTGTGGTCAGGAAGTCTGTCCATCTATGTTTGTCAGGTAAGCCAAACATAGATTTGTTGCATCCCAACACTGTGGCAGGCACTCTGCTAGGCACTGAGGACCCAGAGAAGAAGGATGGTTCTTGCTTTGGGGAGCTCTGCATCTAGGAGGGAGAGTGATTCACGAACACATTATTTCAAAACAATGTTGCAAATTAAAGGGTAGGAAAAATGGGTCCTGAAATGCACTCGGAAGGTTTGGTTCAGCCAGATCTGATGGTTTAGGCTGCTGTTCTGATTGGACGGTACCCGGACAGAGCTGGAGTGTCAATATTTTGAGTATCCCCTGACAGATACAAAGCAGAGTGCTGAGGAGAAAGAATCAGATCAGCCGTGGGATGGGGGAGGATAGGCACATCAGCTCTGACTTACTTAGTGATGACTTGAAAGTGGAGGAAGGAGGAAGTGAAGAGGAAGGGAAAGAGTATACCAGGCAGTGGCATCACCGTAGGCTGCATGAGTGTAAGCATGCAGAAGCCAGGTGTGCACGGGTATCCCCATGGCCAAGTCCTTGAGGGTGGTGGAGAGCGGTGGGAGGCAAGGTGCCCTGTGAATGGTGGGTAAGCTCCAGAGGGACTTGGCCTGGTTTTTAAAAAGTGTATCTGGCACTCAAGAAAATAATGGAGTGAGGGAGTCAAGACTAGAGAAGGAAGTCTGAGGTTTAGTTAGGGAGTAATTGCAACTCCCTAGAAAATAGACAACCCATTCTTATGGGGTGTCCCTTCATTCCCATTTCATGTATATTTCCCTCTTCATCCATAGCTTTGAGGCAAGTGACTGAAGGGCCATTCGCTTCCTCCTCTTCCTCCTCCTCCTCCTCTATGTCTTTTTCCTCCTCTTCTCATCTTTCCTCTCCTCCTCCTTTTTCTGTTTCTTCTTTTGCTGTGTACTTTTTATTTCGAAATAATCTCTATAGACTCACCAGAAGTTGCCTAAATGGTACAGAGCCCTCTTTAACTCTCACCCAGCCTTCACCCACTAATATCATCTTACTTAATTTTAGTATAGTATCAAAACTAGGAAACCGTCATTGGAACAAAACTGTTAAGCAGGCTACAGACTAACTACTTAGATTTCATGTTTCTACATGCATCTATGTGTGTCTGTGTAGTTGTATGCAATTTTATCACGCATGTGTCTTCGGGTGACCTCCACCCTCATCAAAATACAGAATGGTACCATTACCCCCAGGGACCTCCTGCACTGCTCTTCACAGCTGCACCCCCTCCCCCCCGCCCTGTCCTGAAGGGCCACTCTGATGAGCTAAGCTATGGGGTTCAAACTGTTGCTGACACCAAAAGGAAGAAAAATATGCTTCTTGGCACATAGAAACCTTTGACTTTTTGCACTCTCTCCATATAGGTCAGGCTTAACCCCTGGAGGTTATGAATGTCATGGCGGACTCTGTGCTTTGGCCTGAAGCAGGATGTGTTGCTATTCCTGAGTCTGAGGGCGGCTGATATTTGTGCCTGGGCTGCAGTCTTTCTTTAAAGCACCTTCTTTATGAGATCTCTCATATCCTCAGGGCAGGACAAAACTGGGGTTTAGTCAGCAATGGACATGATGATTTTAACATATGCTAGAGGTGCACAAGAAGTAATTATTATGTGGCCTAGTGCACATTTATTTTACAGACGTCATTGTTCTCGTATTTCTTTTAAAAAGCCCATTCCTTCCCAAATGGTGAATCATTTGTTCAATAATAACTTTTCATTCTCTCGTCTATTGGGTACTTTAAATTCATAAATATCACTTATGTGCAGACTGACCTCACCATAGATGCATTCCTGAATGTATATATAAACAAGATATTTCAGTATTCAATTGTAAGTGTAGCAAGTCAAAGTGATTGTAATTTTGGAGATGTCATAATAGCAGCTTAGATTTGAAATCATCTTGAGATATCATCTGGTATAGGTTTTGCTTTACTTAGGAATCACTTCTCCGAAGCACTGATGTTCATGGATGTTTGGGGATAGGAGTTCATGGCTCGTGGGGCCATGGATCACTCCATGTCAGAGACTGAATCATTTGCTAGTTTCCCTTTTTGAAAATCCAATTTGGATCCCACAGAGGAGAAAAAAAGAAAAAAAAGAAAATGCAAAATATTCTATCATATACATTTTCTTTATTGGTTTGTCCTTTTGATCTACTCAGGATAAATGAAATTTCTTCCACAAACAGTCTTGCTGGTTATTTGAAAGCAGTTCTTGCATTTCCTTGAAGCATTCTCTTTCTAGTATAAACACCATTGTTTCCTTTAACCGGTCCTCCAGGCCCTCATTCCCCAGACTCTACCATCCCATCACTTCCTCAGGATGTACTCTGGAGTACCCCATGTCACCCTTTAATGTGATATCACGTTTTCTCTGTTATCACAGATAGAAAAACAACAACAAAGTTTGACTGACCTAACTATATAAACCACACATAGGACATTAAACATTTTCAACAGAATCCTGCTTTTGTGATATAAAATCTCTGCTTTTAATTCTCCCTATGGTTCCTGTAAGAAAAGTTGGTCATATAAATACTTCATCCACATCGTACGCACTTTATAAAGGTTCACTTTTATTATTATTACTAATTTAAAACAACTAATACTATGCATTAAAAAAAAAACCAGCACAGATAATGTCTCTAGTGGGAAGAGGGGCAAAGCCGGGCATTTGAGGGCACAGACACGGAAAAGGAAATCTGAGAAAAATAAAGCAGTTTCCCACATTTTAACTTCAGTCAGGTCATAATCAAACTTTCCTGACTCACTAAAGAGGTTCTGACCTCCGAGGGGTGAATAGTCAAAATCAATTCACCGCTGACATGCATGCATGACAATCTTATTTCTTTGCATTCCTGAGATGAAAGCCTAATTGAGTGTTGTTTTAAAATTATTATTTTAAGACAAAGAGGAGTAAAGTTATATTTTTACACTTTGATAATTTTTATGATCTTCTGTGGTTTCTAAGTGTGATGATTGGGTTTTCACATGCATGTGTGAGGTGTGCCACCCTCAAACCTTGTTATGATGTCGGCACTTACCCATCTGACAAGAAGAAAGGAAAAAAACAAGAAATAATTTTTAGGTACTAAGACAAATGTTTTATTTGTGTGTGTGTGTGCCTCTTTATTTTTATTTATTTATTTGTTTATTTTTATTTTTTTGAGACAGAGTCTTGCTCTGTTGCCCAGGCTGGAGTGCAATGCTGCAATCTTGGCTCACTGCACCCTCCGCCTCCCGCGTTCATGCGATTCTCCTGCCTCGGCCTCCCGAGTAGCTGGGACTACAGGCATGTACCATCACGCCTGGCTAATTTTTTGTATTTTAGTAGAGATGGGGTTTCATCATGTTGGCCAGGATGGTCTCAATCTCCTGACCTCGTGATCTGCCTGCCTCGGCCTCCCGAAGTGCTGGGATTACAGGTGTGAGCGACTGCACCTGGCCTATGTTTATTTTTTAAAATTTTAGACTTAAGGGTGCATGTGCAGGTTTATTACATGGGTACTTTACGTGATGCTGAGGTTTGGGCTTCTATTAATCTCGTCACCCAAATAGTGAACATAGTATCTAATAGGTAGATTTTTAACCTCACTCCCTCTCCTCCACCCTTTGGAGTCCCCAGGGTCTATTGTTCCCATCTTTGTGTCCCTGTGTACCCAATGTTTAGCTCCCTTTTATAAGTGAGAACATGCAGTATTTGGTTTTCTGTTCTGTGTCAATTTGCTCAGGATAATGGCTTCCTGCTGCATCCATGTTGTTGCAAAGGACATGATTTTGTTCTTTTTTTATGGTTATGTAGTATTCCATGGTGTATCTATGCCATATTTTAAAAATATAATCCGTCATTGATGGGCACCTAATTGATTGCATGTCTTTGTTATCGTGAATAGGGCTGCAATGAACAAACATTTGGTAGAACAATTTATTTTCTCCTGGGTATATACCCAGATATGAGATTGTTGAGTTGAATGGAAGTTCTATTTTTAGTTCTTCAAAAAAATCTCCAAACTGTTTTCCACAGGAGCTGAACTAATTTACATCCCTAACAACAACGTATAAGTGTTCTCTCTTTTCTCCACAACCTTGCCAACATCTGTCATTTCTGGACTTTTTATTAAAAATAGCTATCCTGGCTGGTGTGAAATGGTATCTCATTGTTGTTTTGATTTGCATCTCTTCTGATGATTAGCGATGAACATTTTTCTATACGTTTGTTGGCTGCTTGTATGTAAGACAAGTGTTTTCCTGTTTGACTAAAAAATACTGGTGTCAAGAGTCAGTTATTCATGGCCGGGCACGGTGGCTCACGGCTGTAATCCCAGAATTTTGGGAGGCTGAGGTGGGCAGATCACTTGAGGCCAGGAGTTTGAGACCAGCCTGGCCAACATCGTGAAAACCCATCTCTACTAGAAATACAAAAAAAAAAAAAAAAAAAATTCACTGAGTGTGGTGGTGCATGCATGTAGTCCCAACTACTTGGGAAGCTGAGGCACGAGAATCACTTGAACCAGGGAGGCGGAGTTTGCAGTGAGCCGGGATCATGCCACTGCACTCCAGAGCATGACTGTATCTCAAAAAGAAGAAAAGAATGAAAAGAATCACTTATTCTTGCTTAAAGTGATACTAGGTCATATTAATAAACAGAATTAAATTCCTATTTATATTTTAAGTAGTTTATTTAGAAATAAGTTAAAGCTTACAGAGGAATTACAAGAACAGTGCAAAGAACTCACATATGTCCCCAACCAGATCCCCCGACTGAATTCTACATCCTTCACAGCTATCGACTGTTAATATTTCACTGTATATGTTCCATTACCATTTATTTCTCTCTCTCTCTTTCTCTTTCTTCCCATCTCTAATGATTATTCCTAGTCTTCTTCTGACCATTTAAGAATCAGCTGTGGACATAATGCCCCATAACCCCTAAATATTCTAGAGTATGTTTCCTCAAAACTTTTCTACATATTCACTAAATGACTTTCCAACTATCTACATATTCACTAATGAATTTCTAACTCAGCATTGAAATCAACTACTGCACTGTCCACAGACCTCATTCAGTTTTGGTCAACTGTCCCATCAGTGTCTCTTTTTCGTTTCTGGTCCAGAATCCATCCAGAAATGCATGATGCATTTAGTTGTCCTGTTTTTTCCATATTTGCCAGTCTTGAACAATTCCTTACTCTTTCCCTCTGTAATTCCCCGCTCTTGACAGTCTTAAAGAGGACAGGCTTTCTCTTCCTTAGGACTATTACCTTTTCATGTATCCTCTCTTTTGTTGTGTCTAGACTAGAGTTTATCCCATTGATTTGTTATTATACTAATAACTGTATTTTTCATTTCTAAGATTTTTCATTATCTATATTAATTTGTTCATGTTTCATTCCTTACTATTTTTGCCTCATAATTTCTTCTACTTTTTAAATGAAAATTATTCCATTATTTGAGCTATATGTTATAGCTCCATTATTGGAGTTATTCCAATAATGGAAAATAATATTCCATTATTTTGTTCTATAACATAAATTTAAGTTGGCATGAATTTGAATCTGATTGTTGATTTTGTTGACTTTTCTTTCATTGAATTAGTCTTTCTCCCCTTGGCTTGCCCCTCTCTCTAGTGGTTTTGAGGGTTCCTCCACCAGTTCTCTGGGTTCCTAGGCTCATATGGCCTTTAGAACACTGGTTCTGATGAGATTTGGTGATATCACAGATACTGTCACAGAGCTGCCAGGCAGCTTTGCTCAGTTCTTGGTATCTGTGTCCTTTTGTCCTCCAGGGCCTGTGGTTTGCTAAAAATGTTAGCCTCAGGCAGTGGTAGACACCAGTTTGTTTTTTTCCTTTCCTCCTCTATTCACTTCAGTAGTAGAGTGGCCTTAGCCAGCCCCAGTCTTCAACATTGTGGAGCTCAGCAGCTGGATTCCTGCCTGGCCGCCTGTCTTGTAGACCTGGAACCTGTTGCTTCAGCCCTGTTCACTCCTTTGCATTTATGACCCATTTTCAGTTGCAGTGTTGTTTAATTCATTTTTGAGAATAGGCTATGTCTTGTTTGTTTGTTTGTTTGTTTTTTGAGACAGAGTCTCACTCTGTTGCCCAGGCTGGAGTGCAGTGGCACAATCTCGGCTCACTGCAACCTCCACCTCCTGGGTTCAAGCAGTTCTCCTACCTCAGCCTCTTTTTTTTTTTTTTTTTCCCTTGAGATGGAGTATTTCTGTTACCCAGGCTGGAGTGCAGTGGTGCAGGATCTCAGCTCACTGCAACCTCTGGCTCCTGGGTTCAAGCAATTTTTCTGCCCCAGCCTCCCAAGTAGCTGGGATCACAGGCGCGTGTCACCATGCCCAGCTAATTTTTGTAATTTTAGTAGAGACAGGGTTTCACCATATTGGCCAGGCTGGTCTTGAACTCCTGACCTCAAGTGATCCATTCGCCTTGGCCTCCCAGAATGCTAGGATTACTGTAGTGAGCCACTGTGCTTGGCTTCTGCCTCAGCCTCTTGAATAGCTGTGATTACACGTGTATGCACCACCACACCCAGCTAATTTTTGTATTTTTAGTAGAGACGAGGTTTCGTCATGTTAGCCAGGCTGTTCTTGAATTCCTGGCCTTAAGTGATCCACCCCCCTCAGCCTCCCCAAAATGCTGGGATTACAGGCGTGAGCCACCGCGGCTGGCGAGAATAGACTGTATCTTTTAGCTTTCTATTTTGTTATCTTACCTGTCATCATTTTATGCTTGGGACTTAGGAATGAGATAAGAGTGCTGTAGACTTCAGGTAATGCATCCTAACAGTGGCCCCAGACCCACCTGCTGGATCTCTCATGCGGACTTTCTGCAAGAGCTTTCCTGTGAGGGGTCTGATTTACATTTGCCCTTACAAATCTGTTTTCCATTAAAAGTGCACATGAAAAAATGATGTCCTTCTCTAACTTAAAATTCTCTTGGTATCCCCTTGCTCTAAAGTGCAAAATCTTTTAACACAGTTTACAAGGTCCGTGGGATCTGGCCCTGCCTCCATTCCAGATTTCTTGGTACTACTTCCTCCTGCATCCTGAACCTCTGCTCTCCAACAACGTTGGCCCTCTTTTAGCTCCTGGAACCACTGGCCTCTCATACTTCAGAGCCTGCACACAGCCTTCTCCTCTGCTTGCAACGCTCTCTCCTCCTTTGCATCCTCATCCCTGACCCCCTGGATACATCCTGTTTACCTGCTAGATGTCAGCTGGATGTCTTGACCTCAGGGAGACATCCCTCTACTCCCAGCTTGGGTGACCTTGTAATATACTGTCAAGGGGCCCTGTACTTTTTGTTCAGATACCTGAATATATTAATTGGTATAACTTATTCACATTTATTCATGTGATTATTTGTTGATCTTCAAGGGGTTTGTTCACCCCTATATGCCCGGCACCCAGCACCACGTGTGGATTTTCACAGCTCACGCCAGATTCCAGGAAGCAAGGGTGAGTTATTTAAGGCACCAGGTGGTCTCGGCACTGCTTCCCCTCTCATATCCCCTGTTACCGCTTTCCTCCTCACTGTCTCTTCTTCAGGACTCCCATGGGCCGACTAGTTTTTCCCCAAACCCAGCAGTCATGCTCCTGTGTCCAGGCCCTTGTGGTTTCTGTCACGTTATTTGAAACACTCTGCCAAGAGAGCCTGAAGCTCACTCCCTGCAAAGTGCCCCCGTCACCTCCTCACTGAGGCCTTCCTTGACTGGCCTATTTAAAATGGTAACCCATTCACTTCCCTGCATCACTCTCCTCTGTGGCCCTTGGCACCATGCAAAATTCTACATCCTTCACGTCTATCATTGGCCTCCCCTGAGAAGGACGCATTGTGATGGCAGAGAATTCTGTGGGGCTCAGCGATGGCTCTTTGGCACTTAGCACATGCCTGATGCATGGCAGGTGCCACACAGGTGTTTGTTAATTGAAGGAATGAGTTGCCTATCCCCACTCTGATTTAATATTTGCTTTGCTCCTATTGATCAGGAAAGAAGGCCTGATTACACTTGCTATCTGCCTAAGGTATTTTTTCTTCTTCTTCATGATATCAAAATATTCTTGTTCATTTTTATTCTTTGAAGCCTAACAGACATTTCCTGAGTATGCATTTGGTTTTATGCTGCTGAGATGTTCCTCTTGAGAAAACACACATTTCTGTTTCTCTTCTTGTAGGTCTTAAAATGGTAACGAAGAGACTGGAGGGATGTCCCTGCAGAGATAACATTCAAATCCTAGACAGCAGGTGCAGGTGCAGGATTTGAAGGTGGGTCTTCTTGTGGCTGTAGAATTAGTTTAAAAAATAATAAAAGAGGAGTAGGAAGACATCATGCCACCTAGCAGCATTTGTAGCCAGGACCACGGCCATGGTGGAGGCTCACCTCTCAGTGCCCTTACGGCTGCCACCAGCCCCAGCTGCAGCAGATGCTCCCCTAGGCCTGTGCACCCCTCCCTCCCACATGCCATGGGATGGCGACAGCCGCTCATGCTCCAGGCTTTGGCAGGTTGAGGTGGAAGAGTCTGTTTTCACAGGTGCAGCCTGCAGCCCAAGGTTGAAATTAGGCTTAGAGCATGTCCCTGAGTATAAAGCTAAGCTTCTTTTGTAATGAATACTAAAAACAAAAACAAAACAAAAACAAAAACAAAAACCTCCCCCTAAAATCCTGAAACAGGTTGTAGGGCCCCGGAGACCTTAGGACCCAAGGATGTCCCTGCCCTCCATTGCCACAAAGAAAAATTTCTTTTTGCTCCAGGCAGAAACTGATAATTGTGATTACTTCTGAAATCTATTGTTTAGTTTGAAATATGTAGGAATTGAGGAAAAAGGCTCTTTTCTCCCCTCCCAAGCTTCCTTCTAGAGGAGCTCCCCGGTCACAAGCATTCTTTGCCTTTTCCTCTCTAGAGAGTAGGGAGCTGCATAAAGGCTCCAACCTGCATTGGCAGGGAAGGGCCTGCCTTTGCTTTACTGTACATTTTTGACCATTTAAAATTCTGCATCTCAAGGCCAGGTGCACTGGCTCACGCTTGTAATCCCAGTACTTTGGGAGGCTGAGGAGGGAGGATCACTTGAGGTCAGGAATTTGAGACTAGCCTGGACAACATGGTGAAACCCCATCTCTATCAAAAATACAAAAATTAGCTGGGCATGGTGGTGGGCGCCTGTAATCCCAGCTACTCAGGAGGCCGAGACAGGAGAATCACCTGAACCTGGGAGGCGGAGACTGCAGTGTGCCGAGATTGCACCACTGCACTCCAGCCTGGGTGACAGAGTGAGACTCCATCTCAAAAAAAAAAAATCTGCATCTTTAGTCCACTGGTCTTAGAAGAGCTGGAGCATGAAGAGACTTCTGATTGCTGAGACCCGAGGCATTAACACAGAAATGCAGTGACGTGTGATGGCTAGATGAAAATCCTTCTGGAGTGAAGGTGACAGTCTAAATGTTCCACTGATATTACAAATACACACCTATTATAATGTGCCAGGAATTTAAAAAAAGGGTTAAAGTGTTAACATTACTTCATTTAGTCCTTAGAAAATTCTACGCAATAGATATTAATATTAGCCTTCTTGTACAGGGACAACGATGGCTTCGGGGTCTTGCCCAAGGCATCCTGTTAAGAAATGATAGAATTAGCAAGCAACCCAGACAGCCTGAGTCTTGAGTCTGACTCTTCATCACCTGACTTTGCTGTCTCAAAAGTTCCTTCCAGGCCTGTGGTTGGTGGTCTCCGGTTAGATGTGTTCTTCCCCTTTTGAGGGAAGCTGAGCTTGGACACCGTGCCCTTACTCCTGGCACAATGGCAAAAGAGCTTGGCCACTTTCCCCTCCCTGCTGGCACCTGTCACATGCTTGAGGGAAAAGGAGCTGCTGTCCTTGCCTGGGAGTGAGCCTCCTTTCTTGGCTGTTCCCGGTTGGCTGGGAGTCCTTTGAGTTTCAGGATTCCAGTGCCTCCTCCCACACCACAAACATGTTACACTGGAATGCCTGTTCTCTTGGTTATAATCTATTGGTTATGGATATTTGTACTTGCAAATATCCCTCACTTGGGATGAAGGCGAAACTCCTACCTTTCGCCTGGTTGGTAATCCTGGCCCTAATGTAGGCAGGATCCATGCAGCGCAGTAGGCGCTCCAGAAAAGCATCCCTTTGTGATGGGAACAGATACAGTGACATAATCCCCTGGCATCCAAAGCAGAACAGGCTGTACTTTTTAGAAATAGCATATTCACCTCTCACTCAGTTATTTTAGGGTCCACACACCATGAGCTGTCACCAGGAACCTCCTGAACTTCTGGGGTGACTGAAGTTGTCCAGCGAGACGACGTCATCCCGTGCTCTTGGTACACAAGGTCAGGAGGCTGGAGGCACTCAGGGGCCACAGACTATCAGGTCTGTAAATAGCAGCAGCCAGGCTCGTGTTCTCTTCCTTTAGTGCACTTCGGCATTTCTAATCAGCTGTAGAGAGGACGAGACATATTCTCCATGGAGTGAACTCCAGGCCACTCTGGAGGTGAGCTCATGGGAGTTTTTATGGTATGTCCAATCATCCAAAAGGAGAATGGCGCTTGCCCTGAGTGTCTGGGGAAGAGCCGTTCTACCCTTGGTTGCCAAGCTGCTGGCTTTTGGTGTGGGCATTAGGGAGGTATGGTCTGTAGCAGTTTCTTGTGGGTATCCATGTCCCATACCCTCAGGGAACTACAAATATGGGATTAGAATAATGTGTGTGTGTTTTTTTTTTTAGGAAGTTTTTCTCTTGTTGCCCAGGCTGGAGTGCAGTGGCGCAATCTCGGCTCACTGTAACCTCTGCCTCCTGGGCTCAAGTGATTCTCCTGCCTCAGCCTTCTGAGTAACTGGGATTACAGGCATGTGCCACCACACCTGGCTAATATTTTGTACTTTTAGTAGAGATGAGGTTTCACCATGTTGGCCAGGCTGATCTGAAACTCCTGACCTCAGGTGATCCACCCGTCTCGGCATCTCAAAGTTCTGGGATTATAGGCGTAAGCCACCATGCCAGGCCTAATGTATGTCTTGATATTGAAACAGGAGTCTGTGTGATGGAAGGAAGAATGGTGGACATGGGGAGAGAGGAGCTGTGATCCCAGCCTAGCCCCGCCACTTTCCTCTGGGCAGCCTTGGGAAGTGCTCTGTTCTCTCCACTGTGCTGCAGACGCTCAACCAGGCACTTTACTGAATTTTGATAGCAGCCTTTCCTGCCAGCCTCACATATCAAATGATATGATGCCTATGAAAGAACAAGAGAAGCCATATAGCAATATTCACATGCACATGGGAGATGCTGTTAATATTTATTTAGTTAGTTGAGTTTAGGGTTTTTCTCTTCCTGTGTTGCCAACGCCTTCCTGGCTTATTGCCAAAACTCTTCTTTTGTTTACAGAAAATAAATATGACCCTGCTGGCTCTACCTTGCTCAAAAGAGTATCCATTTATTATTTGCTCTGTTCATTCATTCATTCACATATTCATCAGATTTGCTTGTGACAGTGGCAGGTCTTGAGAGCGGTAAGGTCTTAGACAATTTTAGAATTCAATAATGAAGAATGTAAAAATAATTGTAATACAAAGTGAGCAATGTTATAATGGAATTGTGTGCAAAATGTTTCAGAACACAAAAAACTTACACACAGTGTTCATAGCAGCATTATTCATAATAGTCAAAAGAATGGAAACCACCCAAATGTCTACCAACTGATGGATGAATGGATGGACAAATGTGTTATATCCATACAATGGAATATATTACTCAGCAATTAAAATCAATGAAGTACCGACATATGTATTATATGGATAAATTGTAAAAACATGCTAAGTGAAAGAAGCCAGCTGAGAAAGACCACGTACTGTATGATTCCTTTCATGTGAGCTGTGCAAGTCCATAGACAGAATTCCCTTATGTGGCAAGTCCACAGAGACATCAGGTAGATGAGTAGGTGCCTGGGGCTGGGGCAGAGAGAGGAGGAGTGATTACTGCTAATGAGAAATGGTTTTTTTAGGGGCCATGAAAATATTTTCAAATTAGATTGTGGTAATAGTTGCATAGCCTATGATATACTGAGAACTCTTCAATAGGTGAATTTACTGTATGTGAATTAGATCTCATTAAAGTCTTTAGAAAATGCTGTGGGAACATTGAAGAGAGATTAGTTTTGATCCAGATGTCAGAAAAGTTCAAATTGGAGGAGATATTTGGATCAGCTCTTTTTTTTTTGAGACGGAGTCTTACTCTGTCACCCAGGCTGGAACGCAGTGGCATGTTCTCAGCTCACTGCAACCTCCACCTCCCGGGTTCAAGCAATTCTCCTGCCTCAGCCTCCCAAGTAGCTGGGATTACAGACTCCCACCACCACACCCAGCTAATTTTTGTATTTTTAGTAGAGATGGGGTTTCACCATGTTGCCCAGGCTGGTCTCAAACTCCTGACCTCAAGTGATCCACCTGCTTTGGCATCTCAAAGTGCTGGGATTACAGGTGTGAGCCACCTCACCCCGCTCAGCTCTTTTGTTTATTTATTTTTTAAAAGAGACAGGGTCTTGCTGTGTTGTCCAGGTTGGAGTACAGTGGCTAACTCAGGGGTGATCATAGTGCACTACAGCCTTGAACTCCTGGGCTTAAGTGACCCTCCCACCTCAGCTTCCTGAGTAGTTGGGATTACAGGCATGCATTGCCATGCCCAGCTAATTTTAACATTTTTTTGTAGAGATGGTATTTGCTATGTTTTTCAGGTTGGTCTCAACTCCTGGCCTCAAGGGATTTTCCTGCCTCAGCCTTCCAAAGTGCTGGGATTATAGACATGCATCACCATGCCCAGCTTTTTATCTTTTTTTTTTTTTTTTGAGATGGAGTCTTGCTCTGTTGCCCAGGCTGGAGTACAGTGGCACAATCTCTGCTCACTGCAGCCTCCGCCTCCCAGGTTCAAATGATTCTCCTGCCTCAGCCTCTAGAGTAGCTGGGATTACAGGCACCCACCACCAAGCCTGGCTACTTTTTGTATTTTTAGTAGAGATGGGGTTTCACCATGTTGTCCAGGCTTGCCTTGAACTCCTGACCTCGGGGGATCTTGCCCTCCTCAGCCTCCCAAAGTGCTGGGGCTACAGATGTGAGCCACTGCACCAGGCTACCATGCCCAGCTTTGAATCAGCTCTTGAGAGGCAAATTTGCCAAGTGAAAAGTGTGGGAAAGCATCCTAAACAGACGCAGTACTATCTGGAAGCATGGAGGAAGGAAAAAGAGGGTGCATCTGAGGAAGAGCAGGAAAGTGGGTATGGCTGGAACGTAGGTGCATGCTGGTGGTGAAGGGCAGAAGATGAGGCCGAAGGGAGGGAAGGGGCTGGATTGTGAAAGGCATTTTGTGTGTGCCAAGGAGTTGGTCACTGTCTTGTCAATAGTGGAAAATCACTGTAGGGCTTTAGTCACTGATGAGGGTGTCATGATCAGGTTTAAGTTGTAGAAGGCAATGAAAATGATGGTTTACAGTGGGGGCGAGTTATGTGGCTTTTGTTGTGGTCCAGGTAGACAATAATAGTCTTGGATTAATATAGAGAGAAATGGTTTGAAAACATTTTTGGGGGATAGAATAGTTAGGACCTGATGGCCAATCATTTTTGAGTGAGAAGAAAGAAAAGGAGGAGAAGGAGGAGAGGGAGGAGGAGGAGGAGTGGGGGAGGAGGGGAAGGAGGGAGAAAAGGAGAAGAAAGACATACAGTATTGTAGCTTGGATAATTGGGTGGGTGGTAGTATCTTAGACAAAAGCAGAATACAGCATAGGCAGAGAGATTTGGGAATAGAGGCCATGAGTTTAGTATTAGAGATGTTGAGTTTGAGAATCCTTTGAGATATCCAGGTACAAATGCTCAGAAAGCAGTTGGGAATGATTGTAATAATTACAAATCAGAACAGCAACAAAACCTGTCTACTGTCTATCAGCCACTATGCTAGGTACTTTATATAAATATCATTATAAGTGCCTCTACAGAAAGATACAGAGCATTATCCCCATTTTATAAATAAACAAAATCATTGAGAGGCACTCTAGAAAGAGGTACTCCAGAAACAGTGGACATATAGATTCGTTTTTTGAAGATTTAGGGAAAAATTCACCATTAAAGAACAGTCTCCAAGCTCATCAGTGATGGCCTGACTATCACTGGTGGGGAGTTAGTCTGAGCAGTAGACAGTGGGGGCTGTGGTGTGACACTTCTTTTTCTGCCAAGACTGTACTTCCATCACCACTGAATGCTGAGCTCCATAAGAAAACAATTTGTAAGTCTCCATATTGAGTTGGTTGTCTTGAGAGACTGTATCCCTGAGATGAAAGGTAGAAGAAGAGACATGAGACAGCTGGAAATACAAAACCTTTCCTTCTGCTTTTGGATCAGTATCTAAAAGAGTCTAGTTAAATGAAGAGCTACTTCTTTTATTTGGCTAGATCTTTAAACAGGCAGGTTTTCATTTTCCAAGGCCACCTCTGTGAGCCAGCTCTGCCCACCATGGGGTTGTAAACTTCTGGAGGAGAGACTCTTTGTTTTACTGTGGGGGCCCTCACAGCCCAAAGCCTCATGCCTAGATAAAGTGCTCAAGGCAGATAGTTGGAGAGAATGGGTTGCCAAGACTCTTACACCTTGGTTTTGTGCACTGCAGTTTGCTGGGGTCCACTGCAGTGTACCTACCTATGTATAGGGGCTTTGCTGCCCAGTTGCCTGGGGCAATGATATTGGGGATACGCTCTATGTAATATTCTTGCCAAGGTCCCAATTCAATTAGGTGATTATACTTCCATTGTTTGTGCCAAGATTCCCTGCTGTGGGTGAATCCCATTAGTACCAGCTTAGCACATGTAGGAGGCCCTCAATAAATGTTTGCTGGATTGAAATGAAAGCTTGAATATACTTGAGGAGTGACTTAAGTCCTTGGCTGACCTCAGCTAGTGAGAGCCCTTGGATGAAGTATAGAAGAGTGAAGATGGAATTTTACATTTCACAATGCCCTCTGAAATCTTCCATAATCCTCCTGTACTTCAGCTTTACTTCAAATTGATTCAACATCAAGGGAAAGATGGGATTTGAGAAGAGAGAGTAAATCCTTCAAGAACAACTTTCCCCCAAAGTAATATTTCTTTTTTAGGTATTGTGACGGCCTCTAAGAAAAATATAAATTGAGTCTGGCCAAGACAGTGACCTGGAGGAACGCAGATAGAGAAAGGGAGACATTTGTGGAGTAAGTTTTGACATGAGCTAAGAGGGCTGAGAGGAGCAGGAGCCAAGGGAGAGGGTTCTGGAGGAAGAAGGCTGTGGAGGGGGCATCTTCCATTCTCCATTCTCCTAAGATGCTGTGCCTTGTGGCTGTGTCTCATAGCTCCAACCACACACGTGTCACAGCTGGCAGACCTTTCAGACTGACTAAAATCTAGTACCCTTTGATTCAGAGCAGAAAAACCCACTACTGTATTTGGAAAAGAAAAAAACGCTTTTTCAGGGATCAGAAGAGACTTCTCTATTTACATCTTAGTTCCCTGATGATCTGAGTTGGCCAGACCAGGAGTTGAGGAGGTGGTAAGTGGCAATTCAGAGAGTTCCAGCCTGAGACCTCATCCCTCCTTGCGCTTTCTTCTCCACAGTCTGCTCTGATGTTTTTCTTTTTCTCTATTTCTGTCTTTGTGTTATAGCACAATACGTCTCGGACAATTGTATGGGTTTTCTGTTGCTGCTGTGACAAAGGAGCACTAACTTGGCAGCTTAAAATAATACCCATTAATGATCTCATGGTTCTGTGGTTCAGGAGTCAAAGTGGGCTCTGCTGGGCTTTGCTCAGGAGCTCACGAGGCTGAAATCAAGACGTTGGCTGGCTGGGCTCTTACCTGGAGGTTCTGGGGATTCCTCCTCCTCCTCCTCTCTTCCTCTTCCTCTTCCTCTTCCTCCTCTTCTTCTTCCTCTTCCTCTTCCTCTTCTTCTTCTTCTTCTTCTTCTTCTTCTTCTTCTTCTTCCTTCTTCTTCTTCTCTTTCTTCCTCCTTCTTCCTCAGGGGATCAACAAAGCTGAAATCAAGACGTTGGCTGGCTGAGCTCTTACCTGGAGGCTCTGGGGAATCTTCTCCTTCTCCTTCTCCTCCTTCTCCCTCCTCCTCTTCCTACCTCCTCCTCCTTCTCCTCCTCCCTCCTCCTCCCTCCTCCTCCTCTTCCCTCCTCCTCCTCTTCCTCCTCCTCCTCCTCTTCCTCCTCCTCCTCCTCTTCCTCCTCCTCCTCCTCTTCCTCCTCCTCCTCCTCTTCCTCCTTCTTCTTCTTCTTCTTCCTCTTCCTCTTCCTCTTCCTCTTCCTCTTCTTCTTCTTCTTCTTCTTCTTCTTCTTCTTCTGCTTCTGCTTCTTCTTCTTCTTCTTCTTCTTCTTCCTCTTCTTCTTCTTCTTCTCAGGGGCTCAGCGAAGCTGAAATCAAGACGTTGGCTGGCTGAGCTCTTACCTGGAGGCTCTGGGTAATCTTCTTCTCCTTCTCCTCCTCCTCCTCCCTCCTCCTCTTCCTCCCTCCTCCTCTTTCTCCTCCTCCCTCCTCCTCCCTCCTCCTCCTCCCTCCTCCTCCTCTTCCCTCCTCCTCCTTTTCCCTCCTCCTCCTCTTCCTCCTCCTCCTCCTTCTTCTTCTTCTTCTTCCTTTCTTCTTCCTCTTCCTCTTCTTCTTTCCCCCCTTCCCCTTTCCTCCCTCCCTTCCTCCTCCTCCCCTTCCTCCTCCTCCTCCTCCTCTTCCTCTCCTTCTGCTTCTCCCTTTCCTTCTCCTTCTTCTTCTTTTTAATAGAGACATGGTCTTGCCATGTTGCCCAGGCTGGTCTCAACTCCTGGGCTCAAGTGATCCTTCTGCTTCAGCCTCCCAAAGTGCTGGGATTACAGGCATGAGCCACTGTGCCCAGCTAGAATAAGCTTCTAGGCTCCCTGAAGTTGGCAGGATTCAGTGCCTTGTGGTTGTAGGACTGAGATCCCTGTTTCCTTGCCGGCTGTCAGCGCTGCGGCTCTGTGTTCCCAGGGGCTGCCTGCACTCCTTCTCATCTGGTCTCCTTCATCTTCAAGCCAGTGATGGCACAGCAAGTCCTTCTCATGCCTCAATCCCTCTGACTTCTCCCACCTTCCTCTTCTGCCACAAGCTGGAGAAAGTTCCCAGCTTTTAGGGGCCCATGTGACAATATTAGACTCACCTGGATGATCTTCCCTTTTGAAAGTCAACAGTGCCTTATAACACGACACATTGCGATGTGTCTCAAACTTTTGGCCTCAAGCGATCCTCCTGTCTTAGCCTCCCAAAGCACTGTGATTACAGGCATGAGCCACTGCGCCTGGTCACATGTTGTGATATTTCATCACATTTCCGAGTTCCAGGCACTAGGGTGTGGAATCTTGGGGGCTGTTCCTAGAAATCCTGCCAACAACAGCAACCACTGGATGTGATGGATCACGTGGAACGAGTTGGCTGCGAAGAGATGTCCATATGAGCCACAGCCATTGGAAAGAAAACACAAGACTCATCTGTGTTCATTTGGTGACTGTGTCGAACCATTTGCCCTAACACAGGGCCCCATTTTAAGTGCTTGTTTGCTTTAGCAACTTCAGGAAAGCTTGGTACGTCTTTCAAACTTCAAAAGAGTGATTGGTCCAGAGGTGGATATTCCTTCTTCCTGGATTATTTACTTATTTATCACCTGTTTTATGTTAAGCATTCAGCTCTTTTTTTAACCTTGTTTTTGCTAAATAACTTTATTTATTACATTGTTTTTGCTCAGTGTAAGTAATGTTATGGAAAGTTAATTATTTTTAGTTAAACAGAATGAAATCAGGCAATAAAATTCAGGAAAGAGGCCTGTTTCATATACCTGTGGCCTTGGCCAGATGCGGTGGCTCCTGCCTGTAATCCCAGCACTTTGGGAGGCCGAGGTGGGCGGATCACCTGAGGTCAGGAGTTCGAAACCAGCATGGCCAACATGGTGAAACCCTATTTCTACTAAAAATACAAAAATTAGCCAGGCATGGTGGCGGGTTCCTGTAGTCCCAGCTACTCAAGAGGCTGAGGCAGGAGAATCGCTTGAACCTGGGAAGTGGAGGTTGCAGTGAGCTGAGATTGCACCATTGCACTCCAGCTGGGGTAACAGAGCAAGACTCTGTCTCAAAATAAATAAATAAATGAATGAATAAATAAATAAATAATAAATAAAACTATGGCCTTGTATCAGTCACTAAGTGTCAATAAACAGCTTCCAAAGCAGGTGGGACACCGTGTGCTGGGCTGAGGACAGAGCACCGGGACACCTGCAGAAGGCAGTGGCACTCGGCTGCACAGTCACATCATATTAATGCCTCACTAGACCCAACTTTTCAAGCCCTTGTCCCTACATGTTATGCACTTGGTGAAGGGAGAGACTGATGCCAGTTTCCCAAGAGGGAAAGAAAACAACTGGAAAAAAGGAAATGGCAGATTGTCAATGAGATAGCTTTTGTTTCAATTTTCCCTCCTTTGTTTTCCTTTGAAGCCCTGGTGAATTACTGTGCTTTCCCTTTTGGCGTTTTGGTCCACAGATCTGTACATTAACCTGAACTCCCTGTTATGTTTTTTTCCCTTAATACTCATCTGGAAAATACCCCCACACTTGACTGCCTGGAGAGGAGTGAGACCCACTGTCCACTTCTAGATTGAATGCCTAGGAGGACTGGTATGGGCCTGTGGCTGGAGGCCCAGACCGGATGCCAGGAAAGCAGAGGCCCCTTCCTAGGCCTGTGCACCACGCCTCTGCAGTGACTCGAGGTCTCCGTTAAACTGCACTGGGCTTCAGTGTGCTCATGTGATAAGTGGAAATAGTAAAAGGTCAGCCTTTGTCACACTGGAATCCCAGCTCTGCCATGATCTCACCAGGTGACCTTGGGCTCAATTGGTATTCTTGTCCCTGAGCCTCAGTTTCTCTTCTGTGCTCTGGGGAAATGGATATGTACCTGGTCATGTGAGAAGCAGCCGAGGGCAAATATCATATAAAGTTTTGCATTTCAGCCTTGGTCAACCTCCAAGGGCAGGCAGGATGTGACCCATGACCCAGGGACGTGGGGCGGGGAGGGGGGCTGGGCAGGAGTGGAAAGGGGCCAGTTGTGGTGTCAAGGATGAGCCATTGGGCTCTGTTCCTGTTTCCTGACGGATCTAGGCAATACGGGGGGACCCTGTGTTCAGGTCTGTGTGTTTCCTGGCACCAGCAGGCCTGTGGAGGAGAGTGGCTGCCAGAGCAGAAAGGAGTGACACCCACAGCCCTGGGCAGGGGGACAGGCCCAGCGGTCGGGAGGAAAATGCTCATTAATAGGGCTGCTACCTGGGGGTCTTTGAGGTCTTTGAGTGGGATGCGAGTCAACTCTAGTACCCTGTCCTGGTGCTTTCCTCAGTTGTTTTTTTTTTTTTTTCATTTTCTTTTTTCTTCTTTATTTTTTTTTTGTTGATTTGGCAGGTGAGTTGTTACACACTCCTTAGATTCTGACTTCCCTGGCTATCGTCCAGCTTTATCTCAAATTTTATTTGTGCATTTTTACTTTGAGTCCTGGTGGCCCTGATAAAAAATGTAACGGTGATTTTTTATCTCACTATTAAAATATAATGTATATATGTATGTATATATATTAATGTATATATAATATACATTATATTTTAACAGTGAGCTAAAAGAACACCGGACTTGGAATCAGACCAGCTGGATCCTGAAATTAAGGTTTGATTTTACCAGTTCCATGACCTTGGCTAATTAATTGACTTAACTTCTGTGCCTCAGTGTTCTGGTCTCTAAAATGGGCATAATAATATCTGCCCTGACACCCTCTCTGGTTTGCTGTGAAGAGTACATACAGGCCAGGCATCATGGCTCATGCCTATAATCCCAGCACTTTGGGAAGCCGAGGCAGGTGGATCACTTGAGGCTAGGAGTTCAAGACCAGCCTGGCCAACATGGCAAAACCCCGTCTCTACTAAAAATACAAAAATTAGCCGGGTGTGATGGTGCACGCCTGAAATCCCAGCTACTCAAGAGGCTGAGACATGAAAATCGCTTGGATCTGAGAGGTGGAGGTTGCAGTGAGCTGAGATGGCGCCACTGCTCTCCAGCCTGGGCGACAGAATGAGACTGTCTTTTAAAAAAAAGCGTATATACATCACAATACTTGGGTGTATTTTGTAGGCCTTAAAATGCATGCTGTCACAATTTGGCTTTTGTTTTCTTGTGGGTAATTTTAAGGATGAGCTAAATGAAAGAGACAGTTGGGTCTGGATGTGGAAAGATCCTTGGCACCCTGTCTTGTCGGGGAACAAGGTCAAGTGCATGAGGAGCTGGGATCCATGAGACCCGTTGGCCGCCCCCCACTCCGATTTCTCTTACTAATGGACGTCTATGTTTCCACTCAGAATTCTCCTTCATTTGTCAGGTACAAGGCCAAGATACCAAAATAGCACTTGTGTAGGACTGAAACTATTACTGCTCAATTGTTTCTGGGCCTTATTTTTTTCACACAGCTCCACCACTTTCAAAGTGTCTGTGGACGTGTGGAGGATGTAACGCAGACCGAGTGACGGTGCTCAGAAACCATCCAAACATTACGCATTGAGACAAGAATTTTAGAGATGTTTCAGGGAGTGGGCGCGCGTCCCGACTTCCCTGGCAAGCCGATTGCCCGATGCCGCAACATCAGTGAGGGCGCAGACCTTCTCTGAATGCTGAGGGTCACCAGCTTGTGCAGGAAAGGTAGGCTAAGAGGGCAGATGTTTAACTTTAAAGGGAGCATTTAGAATACCAGCCTGTACATGCAGGTGGATGCCATCGTTTAGCAGTTAGAAATTCATCAGTTACACTAAGCAGCAAACTTTTTCATAGATATACAGGGGTTTTCTAATAGACATGGCCATTGAGTTTCATGTGCTTGAAAGAACTGCATCTAAATCATGCTGGAAACACTGAAAATGTCACTTTGAGAGGACACAGTGACCCTGCAGACAGGCTTAGACTTTAGAGCCAACCCCGCTACCCCGTTCCAGCATTTCTTGTTGTGTAATCCTCAACAAGTCCTAACCTTCTAGGTGTCAGTCACCTCATCTTCAAAGCGGGAGAAATTATACTGAACTTAAAGGGTTGTTGTAAGGAGTTAGGATAATGTGTGAAAATAGCTGAGCCCAGGCCCAGCGGCGGTAAGAATTCTACCTGAACTCTTTTGTTGTTGAAAAAGTAAAACAGTACATATAGTGTTTAGGATTTAGCATTTTAAGCTCTTGTCAGAATTTTTTCCCTTCTTATATGGAAGATGATGGACAGACTCAGTAGAACTTCTGTAATTGTGTTTACTGGGTATCAGAGCTGATTTCCCCTTGTGGGGCGGTTATCTTAGAAATTAAACTTAATAGGACCAGGCGCGGTGGCTTACGCCTGTAATCCCAGCACTTTGGGAGGCCGAGACAGGCGGATCACAAGGTCAGGAGATCGAGACCATCCTGGCTAGCACGTGAAACCCCGTCTCTACTAAAAATACAAAAAAAAAAAAAAAAATTAGCCGGGCACGGTGGTGGGCGCCTGTAGTCCCAGCTACTCGGTAGGCTGAGGCAGGAGAATAGCGTGAACCCGGGAGGCAGAGCTTGCAATGAGCCGAGATGGTGTCACTGCACTCCATCCTGGGCGATAGAGTGAGACTCCGTCTCAAAAAAAAAAAAAAAAAAAAGAAATTAAACTTAATAAAAATAGTAGAATTTGTGATCTGTGCCAGGAAGTGGGCTGCATATTCTACATGTATAAACAATCAATATTCCGAACAACCTTAGGTCATTGTCCCCACTTTGCAGATGAGGGCACTGGATCTGGAAGAGTTTGGGTCACCTGGCCAAGGCCACACAGAGATGTGAATGGAGGTCTTTAGGATAGCAGACACTACATTCTTAGTCACTAAAGTACACTGAGTTCACTCAAAAGCAGATTGTTATCATATCTCAGAGTGGTTAAGGTTGTTATGGTTACACAGGGCATAGGGGAAGGCTTTGGGGAGATGGCAAGGGGAGCAAGAACTGTTGGTTTTGTGGGACACAGTCATGGTCATTTTGCTCCTTGTCTCCCAGTGCTCAGTGGCCACCGACCTCAGCAGATGCCCTGTCCTGGAACCGCTTCCCTCCCATTTAGTGCATGTTAATCTCCAAACCCACCATCTCTTTCTTCACTTTTGGGATGTCGTCTTGCTCTTTGAGCCTGAATGAGCTCCAGTTATCTTGAAGCCAAGCTCCAGTCTGGGGAGGGTGCGTGCAGAGCCCTCTGCTCCCCTCCTCATCTTCCACCTCCCTTCAGTCTCTCTAAGATATACACCCTTGTGTCACCCCCACCTGTGCTCCTACCCATGTGCACTGGCATCATGCCCGTGCTAGACTGTGGCCAGCCCAGCCAGCTATGGGGGAAAAGACGAGGCAGTTCTGGGGCAGGAACATGGTGGCCGGTGCTGGCTCAGGACACAGCACTGCTCAATGGAAAGGCCATGGGCTTGTTACCCCCCACTCCTGTATTCTTTCATCTATTCAGTAGTTTTTAAAATTGAATACCAGGTGGTGGGAACACAACAAATAATCTGATACAACCCTGCTCTGAAGAACTTGGAGTTTACTAGAGGAGACAGACTGAGAAATGAAGAATTAGAATTCAGTGGGACTGGTCTGGGTGGCTGCATCTACTGAGTAACCTGTGCGTACAAGGGCAGGGAGGAGGGAGAGCGGAGGAAGGGGAGTTTCAGGAGGAAGAAGGAGCTCATATAAAGGTTCAGAGGTGAGAGGGAACTGGTGCTTTCAAAGAAATACACACACAGAAGCATGACTGGAGCATTCTGTGTGGGGGAGAAATGGCAAAACTGCATCTCATTCTGATAGACCTGTCAGCCATGGCCCTGACTCAGACTCAAATGAAACATTGAGACAAAACAGCCAGTCCTTACACATGTATGGACACTGTTAAAATAAGCCAGGAGGGGCTGGGGACACACCTCAGGGCCAGCAAGGGTAGGAAGGTGTTGCTGCTGCCACTCTGGCACTGAAGGGGACAGGGGAGGGCACGGTTATTAACATCCAGGAAAAGCTGCAGCTGCACGTGAAGAGGCTGCATGTAGGAGCTACAGGTAGGATTTTGGTAAAAGCTCACAGTCACTGCTAGCCCCCTGCCCAGTGGGGAGAGTCAGAGGAGGATGGGGAAGGATCTAGAGTATATCTGGATGGAGCAGAAAATTCTCGGCATGGTAGACATCCTCATACTCCCCCAGCTCCCATTAATCATCTCTATCACAGACCACAAATATGCTACAAGGAGTTGCAACAGCGTGCAGTTGAAATACACAACGAAGGGGTAATTGTAAATTCAAAAATACAATCCAGACCACAAAAAACATAAACTAAAGGTCAAGCAGGGAGAAGGGGAGAAGGCTGGACAATAAAACAAAAATGTGAGATCATTTGGACTTACATAGTTGCCATTATTGAGCCAGAAATATGATGCTGAGCTTCCTGGTGGCCAAGTTTTAAAGGAATATGTGGTCACTTACATAGTTTTCCTTGTCAAAGAAGTGAAAGTATACCAATTTGTATTGGAAACCAGACTTTCCCTAGACCTCAGCATGAAGAGGAATTTTCTCTGCAGGGCAGAATCATTTTAACAGGCTGTGACCCTAAGAAAGTTCCTTTAGAATATTCAGGTCTAGGCCACACATCTGGCTTGTGTCTGCGTTGTTCTCTGGTAGTGCTTCCTGATGGTGTCGAAACCCTGCCTCTCTCTCATGATTGCATGTTTCTCAAGATGGGGGACCATGCTTTTCTACCTGGGTGTATCTTTTCTACCTCTCATTATGGCAGTATTTTGAAATGAAATCTGGTAAAAGCATTTTGAGTGTCATTTTTTTTCTGGCATTGCAGAAATAATTTATTAGGGACTGTGAGGAATAATGAGACCAAGCACAGCTGCATCCATGATCCTCTCAACAACCCTCTGGAGAGCGGGTGCTCTAGGGGTTGGAGGTACAGGGTCAGCGTCTATGTGGTAGGTGTTTCTAAGGACTGCAGCATTCTGGAGCTGTGTAATGAGATGGAAGGGAACAATGACAATTCATCCCATATCTCAGTTCAACCTTAGTGAAATACTGTTTAGACCAATGATGTTTAGCATTTGGGGGTCAAAAACTCTCTTAAAATATAATAAAAACTAAGGACTCTTTCTTTCCACAGAAGAAAGCAAAAACACACAGTTTTGGATATAGTTTCAGGCAGACCACAAACTTCTCAGAGCCTTACCATGGACTCATTAAGGATCCACGGACCCCAGGTTAGAATCTGTGGCTTAACCTATGGTCCTCACAACATTTCGTACAGGGGATTTTTCTTCTGGATTTTCTGTGGCCTTGTTAGTGATAGAAACAAAGTTATATCCCAGGTATCAGGTACATCCCATAGGGGTTGGGAGAGTTGGGAGAATTACATAATCAGCCTCTTAGTTCCCTCACCTTGCACAAATATTCTACGGATGGGATGAAACAATTATAACACATGGAATATTATTCAGCAAGAAAAAAGAAGGAAATTCCAACACATACTACAACATGGATGAAAGCTGAGAACCTCAAGCTGAGTGAAATAAGCCACTCACAAGAATACAAATACCATATGCTCCTTATATGAGGTACCTAGAGAAGTCAAATTCATAGACGTAGAAGGTAGAGGATGGTTGTCAGGGGATGAGAGGAACAGATCCGGAATTAATGTTTAAGGTGTATAGAATTTTAGTTTTGCAAGACAAAAAGGGTTCTGGAGATTGGCTGCACAACAATTAAATAGAATTAACGTCACTGAACTCTATACCTAAAAATGATTAAGATGGTAAATTTTACATTATGTGTATTTTACCACAATTAACACATACAGACATACCACATACAGGAGTTTAAAACAACAAAGCCGAGCTGGACATGATGGCTCATGCCTGTAATCCCAGCACTTTGGGAGGTAGACTGCTTGAGCTCAGGACTTTGAGACCAGCCTGAGCAATATGGCAAAACTGTCTCTACAAAAAAATACAAAAAATTAGCTGGGCATGGTGATTCACACATGTGGTCCCAGCTACTCGGGAGGCTGAGGTGGAAGGAATGCTTGAGCCCAGGAAATTGAGGCTGTAGTGAGCCGAGATCGCACCACTGCACTCCTGCCTGGGAGACAGAGTGAGACCCTGTCTCAAAACAACAAAAACAACTCAAAACAATAAAAAAAAACCCCAAAACAATGAAGCCTGAAGAATGCAGCTTGCCCAGCAGGGGAGTGTGTGGAGTGAGGAGGCGCAGCCCCATTGCAACTTGGTGCATTGTGGCCTGACCCAAAGCCGTGAGTCTCTGGGGAGCCAGCTACTTCCCCTGCAGGGCAGGCTCCTGGAGCTGGGACCAGTGGCAGTGGCACTGAGAACCAGCACCAGCCACACCTTGAGTAGCTTTGGAATGGTTCCGCTTGGGTCTTTGAGCTTGTTGTTGGAGCGCTTTCCGTTTCTACACTCAATCTTGTTATTGACATATACTTTTCCTGTAAGAGAATGACTTGTGACGATCTTCCAGCTTGTGATGATCTTCTAGAATGCTATTCAATTACTGAAGGAAAACTGTGGCCTCATATACAATTCATCATGCAGGAACTCTTCATTTGATAGGACCCATCTGTCTTATAACAGGAAGTAAATACGTGTTGCTAAGCTACTATGTCCACCAAAAGAAAAAAAACCATATAGTAGATTCCATTGTACTTTTTGTGCTCTGTGAGAGTTGATGATTCCTCTATGTTAATTCAGATCTTTCATTCTTGTCCTCTTTTACCTAAAGTTAATTGGAGTTTAGCCACAATGTACTTAGTGTAAACAGAAAAAAAAAAGGCCTGAATCATAATTTCCCATGAGAAAAGAATGGGCTTTCTTAAACTTTCTCAAAGGAATTTAAAAAGCATTTATTGGTTCAGATTTTTAGTTCTATGTCTGTTTATCTACCTGTCTATTTTTCTGTCTACCTAAGTATCTATCTATGTCTATCTATATTCCTACTGATGGTTCAGGGACCTTGCAATCATCTGATTTAATCTTATTATTGCAAAGGAAAGAAATACAGACTGCACGCAAAAGTTTTAGGAATTGCACGTACCTCTTTTGACCTACTGGGGTTGAGGCATCAGTTCTCTACCGCTGAGAAGAATCAGGCAGATAGAGACCATTTTATGACATAGATTAAGGGGTTTAGGTCAGAGGTCAGGAAGGACTATGTGTCAGGCCATTTCCCTAAGAGAGATGTCAAAATGAAAATGAATATTATTGCTTGTATCAGATGTCCTGAACTTCAGGACAATGAGAGGGTCCTGATCAACGGTATCGTTCTGTCTGTATATTTACTTTACATGAGCTCAAATACGCACACACATGGGTGAGGAGGGGGCCATTTAAGTGGACCTGGCAATTAGGCCTATGACTCAGTCCAAGGTCCCACAAGAAGATGGGATGGGGGTATAGGAATCTGCTGGCCCCACAATTGGGCTCTCTCACAGGCTCTCAGTGTAATCTCACTCTGCTGAGTGTGAATCTAACAGTTTTGATCCCCACACAGCATGGCTCCTACATGCAAGTCATCATCTTCATCTAATGCTTGGTGATTAGTTTCAATTCCAATGTAAGAGCTGGCTGTGCTGAGCTTCCTGAGAGAGGAGATGTCCATCTCCAACGTGGTTCACAGTTATGGGTTTGCCCAGTCTAGCAGGGGTCATAAAGATCTGAGAGAGAAAAAAAAAAAATCATGAAGCTGTGGCATTAAGTATTAAAATGATTGCTAAGTTTACCTTCCCACCAGCAGTGTAGAAGTGTCCCCTGATTGCCGCATCCATGCCAACATCTACTGTTTTTTGATTTTTTGATTATGGCCATTCTTGCAGGAGTAAGATGGTATCACATTGTGGTTTCGATTTGCATTTCCCTAATCATTAGTGATGTTGAGCATTTTTTCATATGTTTGTTGCCCATTTGTACATCTTCTTTTGAGAATTGTCTGTTCATGTCCTTAGCCCACTTTTTGACAGGATCGTTTGTTTTCTTCTTACTGATTTGCTCGGGTGATAGGTGCACCAGGATCTCACAAATCACCACTAAAGAACTTACTCATGTAACGAAATACCACCTGTACCCCAATGAATTTATTGTTATAGAACAATAAATAAAGTAATAATAAAAAGACTGTTAAGGAGATACATCAGATATGTAGAAGATTTTTTTTTTTTGAGACTGAGTTTCGCTCTTGTTGCCCATGCTGGAGTGCAACGGCACGATCTCAGCTCACCACAACCTCCACCTCCCAGGTTCCAGCGATTCTCCTGCCTCAGCCTCCCAAGTGGCTGGGATTACAGGCATGTGACACCATGCCTGGCTAATTTTGTACTTTTAGTAGAGACGGGGTTTCACCGTGTTAGTCAGGCTGGTCTCAAACTCCCAACCTCAGGTGATCCGCCCGCCTCGGCCTCCCAAAGTGCTGGGATTACAGGCATGAGACACCACGCCCAGTTAAATATGTATAAGATTTTAGAAAAGATTGAAATGGCTTTTGATTTGTGCCTGGAAGACTCAGACTATGAGTATATGCCTATGAATTTTAATGTGTTCTAACTTCCTGCCAAAAAGGTACGGATTCCTGATGAAAAGATATTTCCAAAACTAATTTCAACTCTACATGTTTTCACCAATAGGCTACTTTCTGACCCTAACTCCCATGGAAATTATGATGGTTAAGAGCATGAACTTTGAGTCAGATGTCAGATTCCAAATCCCAGCTCCACCAATAACATATTAATTCTACTAAGCCTCAGTTTCCTCAAATGTAACAATAGTTCTTACCTAATAGGGTAATTTTGTGGATTAGATGAGACAATCCCTGTTGTAGTATTTAGCACCTGCATTTAATAAGCAATGCAATAGATGTTTACTCTGGTTATTCAGGAAGCAAAAGCAATCTGATGTATTGGCTCTATGCCACTGATTTGTGGGAAGAACAAAAGACTGGTTCTGTGCTCTGGATCCAAAGCAATGCAAAAGTTTTAAAAACAAATTTATTTCTCATTTTTACTCTTTTGTCTGTTGTGTTTTATATCTCTAACTTCTGAGCTATTCAGAAATACATGTTACATATGCAACTATTCATTCCATGTGAATATTTCTTGAGCATCTGCTATGTGCCAAGCCAGGTGCTGGTTATGCAGAGGCAAGACACAGTCCCTGAATAGTGGGAGGAAACAGACACATAAATGACAGTCACAAGCCAGCCTAGAAAATGGAATGATAATGGGCACCTGAAAGAACTTACGTGCCAAAAGTAGTGACTGGGTTGGGGAGGGCTCCTGGCATGAGAAAGGCATGGAAGTGAGAAACAGCAGGGTCATTGGGCAACCATGGGGAATTCACTTTGCCAGAATGGAATGTGTAAATCTGGGAATGGTGGGCAAATAGCCTAGAAAGAAAGGCTGATCATGGAGACTTTCACCTCCAGCCTGGAGGCCATGGGATACTGTTGATTGAATATATATTTTCATTGGAGGAGAAAAGAATTATAGGTTAACTCAGCAGGACTTGTGACTGCTGGGAGTGGGAAGTGAGGGGAAGGGGAAGTCCAGGATGACTTCCGGGTATCTTGATTAGACAACTGAGTGGATGGGGGTGTCACTAATTTGGGGGATTTTTTTAGAATAAAAGAGGAAGAGAGCAGTATTTGAGAGTGGAAGATGATACACTCCTTTTGAAAAAAAATTTTAGCTAGATACAGAATTTATAATGTAGGAATATGATACAAATGTGCTTCTATTTTATTACATCTGGAATTCAGTAATCAAATAAATTATTTGTAATGACTAAATCCTCAGAAAGCATGTCTAAACTGGAAGTTGTACAGTCAAAGATTCTCAGCCAGGACCAAGCAACATCTGAGCCCAAATTACCTTTATAATTTAAGACAGGAAGGAAGAGAATTTTAAAAGATTGAGGAGGGAGACTGGATAAAGGAAAAACACAAAAATAATAATGATAATGATAATACAATGTTTAAAACTCCACTGCTTTCAGATACCAGTTTCTACCTCTTCCCTGACATTTCATTAATTGTATTTCAATCTCTTTTTTCCAGTATCCTCAGATGGAGATTCCAGAATAAGTGGTAAATAGCAAAAAGTAAAAAATGAAGCCGATAGAAGAAAGGAGGAGAAATAGGGAATTGGATAGTCCACAAACTGATAATTCACCCACTTAAGTCAGACAGATCTTGGAATATCAAGTAAGTGAGAGTGGGAGAAATTAAGCACAAATTTGGGGATATGTCCACAAGATTAGTGAATCTGTGGATTTCAAATCCTTATGCCTACTTGCGTGGGTTAAACAGCCTAAAATGCTTACTTGTTTTTGGAGTTTAATCTCTTTGAGATTTAGTCATCTTATTTTGGAGGGTTTCGATAGTAGTGAGAAACGGTGTTTGGTTTCTGCTCCGAATCTAGTTAAGTAAGAAATTGAAAGTGGGAAGGAGAAGGTGCATACACTTTCCTTTGCTGAAAATGGATCAGTAGTACCATCCCAGCATACAAAGGACTTCTTAGAGTTATCATTTGGTGAAGTGCCCAGGGAGAGTGCTGATGTCAGCCGGGAGAGGGCCGTGGGTGGGTGTCCCCCGGCTGACTTCCTCTCTTTCCTCTCTCTGCCAAGGCTCTGCCGTCCAAACCTGTAATCCCGCCCAGGCAATTCCAGTTCTGGGTGTTTCTTAAGCAAATAGAGTAAACCATGCCAGCATTAGGGGTTGCCACCTTTTAGAAGTTGTATTCCAGGGCAAGTACTCATGACTTCTCATGACTCAGTCTCATCAGTTTCTTCTGTGCTTTCAATTTCTTCCTCTTCCAGCTTAAACACTTATATCTCTATGTACAATTACATCTGTAAGTGCAAATAGCACCTATAATATGCCGTCGTGTTTTCTAATGATCTCCTTTGTGAAGTGTAGCACTTCCTTTCTTTTTTTTCTAGAGACGGGATCAGGCTAGTCTCAAACTCCTGGCTTCAAGTGATCCTCCCACCTTGGCTTCCCAAAGTGTTGTGATTACAGGTGTGAGCCATTGCACAAGGCCTCAGTGTAGCACTTTCTTATTGACTGTCACATTTTCTAGTAGTTTCTCAAATCTATATTGTACTGTTCAACTATATGGGAAGCTTTTGATGATGGGAAAAAAATCTGTCAGCTGTTTCCCGTATAAGCATCTTCTCCACCTTCCTCTCCCTGCCCCTGAACATGAGTCCAGCACACAGCAGGCAGGTGTGTAACACATGCTTGTGAATTGTGAGGCAGTGTCTCTGATATGAACATCTGCAAAGCCTCCAATAGAGAGGGGAAAAAAAATAATGAATCTTAAAGTCAGCTGATAAAAAAAGAAGAAAAGAAAAATTGTATGTTAAAGTGCAGAACATAAGGTTTCTACACAAAATGAAAACAAGTATCAGCCGGGTGCGGTGGCTCACGCCTGTAATCCCAGCACTGTCGGAGGCTGAGGTGGGCGGATCACGAGGTAGAAAGATCGAGATCACCCTGGCCAACATGGTGAGACCCCATCTCTATTAAAAAAATACAAAAAAAGCCAGGCATGGTGGCAGGCGCCTGTAATCCCAGCTACTTGGGAGGCTGAGGCAGGAGAATCGCTTGAACCCAGGAGGCGGAGGTTGCAGTGAGCCAAGATCGTGCCATTGCACTCCAGCCTGGGCAAAAAGAGTGAAACCATGTCTCAAAAAAAAAAAAAAAAAGAAAAGAAAAGAAAACAAGTATCTCTCCCTTAAAGGAGGCCATCTCAATATTTTTAGAAAGGATAATAGTAATAAGTGCCTGCCATGTGTCAGGCACTGTTCTAGGTACTTTACATGTATCATTGTATTTGATACTTGAATAGTCCTTTGCTTATTATCTTCATTTTACAGATGAAGGAACTGAAGCACAAAAAGGTGAAATAACTTGCCCAACTTTGGAATTAGATTTCATACTTTGGCAGTTTGACTCCAGAATATACACTTCTACCTTTGTGTCCCATTTAAATCTGTTTCTCCCTGCAAGGTCATTCTCCTGTGCTTTTCTTCTAGAAGCTTTATTATTTTAGGGTACATGAAGATCTATACCATCAAGGAGTAGATTTTTGTGTCTGGTGTAAGGTCAAAGTTAATTTTTCTCTTGTGAATCTCCAATTGACGGCATGCCATTTATTGAAAACAGCTGTTCTTTTCCTAGTGGGCTATAGTGTCACCTTTGTCGGGTGAGTCAGGTTTTCGATTCTCTATTCTGTTCTGTTCTATTGCTCTACTTATCTTTGTGCCAAAATTGCATTGTCTTAATTATTATAGTTTCATGTTTCTTGACATCTGGAAGTATAAGTCTTTCAACTTTTTTCTTTATTTTCAAGATTGCCTTCACCACCCTTGGCCATTTGTATTTCCATAAACATTTTAGAATTATTTTGCCAATTTACACACAAACAAACACATAATCCTGCTGAGAGTTTTTACTGGGAGTACATTGAATCTATAGATTGATTTGGGATGAATTGGCATCTTAATTTTATTGGGTCCATGGACATGGTATATCCCTTTGTTTATTTTAGGTCTTTATTAACTTCTCACAATAATGTTTTATATTAATAGTTTTCTGTGTAGATGTCTTATTCATATGTTGTTAGAATTATTTTAGGTATTCAGTTTTTTGAGTGAGATTATAATCATTATCATCTGAAAACTTTCATTTTCTAATTGTTTGTCGTGGTATAGAGGAGTTTATTGATCTTGTAAGTAGGGATCTTGCTTTTCACTTATTAATTCTAATGGTGGAGTGTTTCAGATTTCCCATATACACCATCATATGATTTACAAATAATGACAGTTTTATTTCTTTTTTCCATTAACTAAAACTTTTATTTATTTATTTTTAATTTATAGGCATTCCAGAACAATGTTAGAAGTAGTGATAGTGGGCATTCTTATTTTATTCCCAACTTTTGAGGGAAAAATTTGTTATTACATGTGAATATAATTCAATGTAATATGAATTACATTGATTGATTTTTTGCATAACTTTTCAGTTGTGGTATAATATACCTAATACAAAAAATTTACCATCGTAATCATTTTTAGGTGTACAAATTAGTGGCATATTACATTCTCATTGTTGTGCAACCATCACCATGATCCATTTCCAGAACATTTTTATCATTTCTTTTTTTTTTTGAGATGGAGTCTTGCTTTGTAGCCCAGGCTGGAGTGCAGTGGCACGATCTCGGCTCACTACAACCTCTGCCTCCCGGGTTCTAGTGATTCTTCTGCCTCAGCTTCCCAAGTAGCTGAGATTACAGGTGCACACCACCACGCCCAGCTAATTTTTGTATTTTTAGTAGAGACAGGGTTTTGCCATGTTGGCCAGACTGGTCTTGAACTCCTGACCTCAGGTGATCCACCCATCTCAGCCTCCCAAAGTGTTAGGATTGCAGGCGTGAGCCATTGTGCCCAGCCCATTTTCATCATTTCAAAAGATATTCTGTGCTTATTAAACAATAAACGCCTATTCCACCCTCCCCCTACCCACTGGTAACCTGTAGTGTGATGTCCTTCTCTCTGAATTTGACTATACAAGGTATCTCATATAAATGAAGTCATACAATATTTGGGGTTTTTTTTCTGGTTTATTTCACTAAGCATAATGTCATCAAGGTGCATCCATGTTGTAGCATTATTAGAACTTCATCTTTTTTAAGGCTGAATAATATTTCATTGTACATATATACCACATTTTGTTTATCCATTCATCTATTGTGAACATTTGGGTTGTTTCCGCCTTTTAGCCATTGTGAATAATGGTGCAATGAACATGGGTGTACAAATGTCTTAGTCTGTTTTCAGCTGCTATAACAGAACACCAGAGACCTGGTGATTTATAAAGAACAAAAATTTATTCTCTCACGGTTCTGGAGTTTGCGAAGTCCAAGATCATGGCACTAGAATTTGGTGTGGTCCTTCTTACTGTGTCCTCATAGGGTGGAAGGTGGAAAGGGAAGAGAGAGCAAACTCACTCCTGCAAACCCTTCTATACTGGCATTAATGCATTTGTGAGGCATTTCACTGTAGTCAGCAAATATACTCTGAATGATTTTAATAATTTGAAATTTCTCAAGAATTTATTTCTGAACAGCATAGGTCAATTTTATAAATGTTCAATATGCCCTTGGGATGAATGCTTATTCATTGTTGGATGGATCATTCTGTCAATGTCAACTTTGCTTATAAATAAGTTCAATTTGTTATTCATACTTCCTGTATCCTTACTAATTTATTTTTGGCCATTTGTTTCTCTCATATGCTAAAGGAGGTTTATTAAAATCTCTCCCTATAATTGTATATTTCTTCCTTCAGTTCTTCAATATTTGAAGCTATGTTATTAGGGGTGTACTACTTCTACATTTTCCCAGTAGATTTAAATTTTTTTCTTTATGAATGTTCCTTTTATCTTTAGTATGATTTCTTGCCTTAAAGTTCACTTTGCTTGATATAAATATAGCTATAAAACTTTTTGTTAGCATTTACGTAGTTTATTATTTTCCATCTTTTACTTTCAATCTCTCCATGTCTTAGATTAGGGCATGTATCTTGTAAGCTGCATAGTTGCTTTGGATTTGTTGTTATGTTCATCATACAGACTGCTGATATTTGTCTTTCAATTGAAGCTTTTATTCTGTTTATATTAACATAATTGCGAAATAATTGGGTTTACATCTATCTTCTTAATATTTCTTTATGTTTAACCTTATATGATTCCTCTTCTGTCTTATTTTCTTTTATGTACTTTTTATTATTCAATTTTTCCTTTTACTCATTTGTTTGCAATATATCCTTTCGCCATTCTTTTTTTAATTTAGAGATTACAAAAAAAAGATTACAATACCATTCCTTGCACTCTTACCATTTCTACAATACCTACTTATTTGTATTTAATATAATATATACTCTTATCATTTCCACAATGCCTCTTAGACAACAGAATTTAACTCCTCCTCTTCACTATTTTTGTTATTGTCGGTGTGCATTTTAACCTATATACATTTCCAACACTATAAAACTTTTTTGTTACTGCTTAATACAGTTAAATTAATACATCACAGTAACACATTTACCTTTTCCATTTCTGAATTTCTATTTTTATCTGGTATTATTTTCCAAATATAAGAATTTTCATTAATATTTCCTTTAATAGGAGTCTGCTGGGAGTAAATTATCTGTTTTTACTTGCCTGAAAATATCTTTAGTTTATCTTCATTTTTAAAAGATATTTTCACTAATTTAGTTTATCTTCATTTTTAAAAGATATTTTCACTAAGTATAGAATTTTAGGTTAGCATTTGTTTTCTTTCAGGACTTTAAATATGCCATTTTTTTTGTTTTGTTTTGCTGTTGCTTTTTTGTTGTTTTTTGTTTGTTTGTTTTTCAGGCTTTCACTGTTTCTACTGAGAAGTAAGCTCTTGGTCTTTTGCTTATTGTGGCTCCTCTGAAAGTAACCTGTCTGTTTTCTCTGGCTGCTTTTAAGATTTTGTCTTTGTTCTTAGTAGTTTTATGTTGATATGACAAGATGTGGTTTCCTTTGTATTTATTCTACTTAAATTCTAGAACATTTTGAAGTTTTCTTTGATTGCTTTGTGAGCTTTTGAATTATCTAGGACAAGCTTGTCCAACCCCTAGCCCATGGGCTGCATTTTGCCCAGGACAGCCTTGAATGAGGCCCAACCCCACAAATTCATAAACTTTCTTTAAATATTACGGGTTTTTTTTTTTTTTTTTTTTTAGCTCATCAGCTATTGCTAGTATGAGTGTGTTTTATGTGTGATCCAAGACAATTCTTCTTCCAGTGTGGCCCAGGGAAGCAAAAAGACTGAACACCCGTGATCTAGGATGTCATCTTTTTACATATTGCTTCTGCTCCACTTGTGTCATCTCCCCTTTTGGGTCTCTAGTTACATGAAACTTTGGTCCTTCAGGGATTCTAATTAAATACATCTTAGATCTTTCCCCATGTCTTACATATCTCTTATGCTATGTTTTAAAAAATTTGATTCATTTTTCAAATTTCTGTGTTTATACCAACCTATTTTCCAGATCACTAAATTGGCTTCTTGATAATGTCCCATTATTGATCTGATGTTGGTGGGACCTCTAGGGTCTCATGGAATAATTCTAATTCTTTTTCCTAAAATGTCTTTTTCAGATGAGATTGGGCACTTTCAGGGTGGTATGGCCGTAGACTAAAACTAATACGTCTTTTTCAAACATTTGAAGGTAGTCCTCCATGGAAAATGCACCAGATGAAGAATCAGAAACCTTGAATTGTAATCCAAATTCTATTATAGCAATTCCCAGTGACAATGTAGACACAGTCTTCCCGTGGTATCCATGGGGAATTGGTTCCAGAACCTCCTGTAGATACCAAAATCTACAGATATAAGTCCTTGATATAAAATGATGTAATATTTGCATATCACCCATGCATATCCTCCTGTATACTTTAAATCATTTCTACATTACTTATAATACCTAATACAATGTAAATAATTCTTACACTGTCTTATTTAGGGAATAATAACAAAAAAGTCTATACATGCTCAGTACAAGATGCAATTTTCTTTCAAATATTTTTATCCACAGTTGGTTGAATTCATGGATGTGGAACCCATAAATGTAGAGGGCTAACTGTATTCATTTTATAGGGTAGAATATTGAGGTTTAAAAGTTAAGCAAATTGCTCAAGGTCACACAGCTATTAAGTGGTGGGCCTGGCTTTGCAGGTGCTAAAGCTCAAGCTCTTACATATTATGATATGGGGCATGTGTGCCCTCTGGCATAGCTGTGGGTTTATACTAAACTTGTGGTCAATTAACCTTCAGTCTTTTCTCCTATAAATTTTGGTCAAGTCACATTTTCTCCATTTGAAACTTGTGTGAGTCTATCTTATCATCGAACAGTTTATCAATCAATCTACCTACCTACATGTCTATTTATCTGATACGTACCATCTATTTATTTTTTACTTAAATGTATAACTATATTTTTCCCTGTTAAATCTAAAACTGGGGGCTTGACCTTCATTTTAGTCTGTCAGAATACTTATTGGTTTTTGTTACTTTAAGCATCTCTTTAAACTTTGAGTTATCTACAAATCTGACAATTTTTAATGTTTAAAAACACATCTTAAACTTTTTAATGGAATAATATCAGACAGGGCAATATGACAGGTCACTGGTAACTTCAAGCAGCTGTAAACATATCAGCTGTCCTATTATCTAAATCACATATTTTCAAATCGACCACAATGACATTCCGACTGACAACTTTATTTTCTAGTGAATATGTTTGATGGTTTGGCATGACATGGCCTTAGTGAACCCATGTTGGTTCCATGTGATCATAACATTCTTTTCTAAGTGGTTCACAAACCATCTATTTAGTCATTTATCCTTGAATTTTGCCAACAGTTGACATCAAGAATTTTCTTTGACCAGGCTGCAGTTCCCAGAATCTAGGCTTTCTTGAATTTCACAATCAAAAAATATTTTCTAGTCTCCTGGCACCTCTTTGTTCTTCACGTTCCCCCCTCCCCCAAAGATTGCCAACAGTGGTTGCATAATTACATCTCAGAATCTTTCAGTACTTTGGGTTATGATCTGTATGGGCTGGGAGACTTGATCTCATTTGAAGTGTGGTATAGTAGAAAGAGAAGTGTACCTAGAATTATAGACTTGAATTCATGTCTTGATGCATCACTTGCTAATTGTGTGACCTGCAGTAAATTATTTTGTCTCTGTAGCCTCTGTTTCCTTATCTGTAAATGAGAATAAAACCTGAAAGGGAATTGAAAGGATTAAATGAGTTAAGAACTGTGAAGTTCTAGAGTAAAATGAGCTTCAAAAATCCCAATTTCCCTTAATGCCTTATCTATGTTGGGTTTCAGTTTATTCTTTATATTTTAAAATATACTTTAGAATTTGAAGACAATTCTTTTTGCTGTAGAAGACATCGGAAACAAAAACTCATAGGGGATGTAAAATGGTGTAGAGCACTGAACTAGGATATCACCAGATACCACTTCCTGTGGGGATGTCTCATTAAACTCGCTATGTGACCTTGGGCAAGTCATGTAATTGCTCTGGGTTTTATATTCATCTGTAACATGAAGGGGAAGGGCTGGGTAATTTCTCAGTTCTAGTTGTGTATGTTATGCTCTAATTTTGCCTTTTGCCATGTCCCTGAACTATATAACCTTCTTCCTGTATAGGGGACTATCTTTTCAGCCAGTTCTTAATGTACTTTGTAAATAAATCTCAGGAATTAAAAATTCCTGAGCTGACCCCTTGACCCACAAAATACTTCCGAGTTGAACCTCTGTCATCAGTGTTCTGATGTGGACTATTAGTCCAAATGAGCCCAAATTAGGCTGACAATCCTGCTGTCTTCCACTCCACTTATTATTCATTGAATGATCCCAGATTTGATTCCATTACTTGCCTAATGATTGAGAATTAATGACATAATAATACTATGTCAACATATAGAGACATTATGGAAATAATGGTAATAATTTATGTAGCACTTTCCAAACTAAGTTTTTTTTTTTTTTGATAAATGAGAATGGATTTTAGATGTACAGTATAGCAATTACTCTTTGCCCTAGAATATGAAAGAAGCCTTTGGATCTACACAGGAAGTAGCTATTCATCAGTTGTGATTACTTTGGGGAAAAAAAGCACATTCTTTGTCTCTAAAATATTAATAATAAAAATTTTGCTTTTATTATGCTTATTTTCTACTCTGGGGACAATCACCAAAAGCTATAGAAAATATTTCCTGGTCTAGGAGTAATTAAATACATAGATATCTTTACTTCTCTTTACAGGGCAGATTTTATCAGATAAATTTTATTCATTCATTTGCATTGTGTACATATTAATTTATTGAAGAAGTATTAATATTTCAAACACTTGTTTTTGTTTTTTTTATTATTTATTATTTATTTTTTTTCTTTTTCTTTTATTATTATTATTATTATTATTATACTTTAGGTTTTATGGTACATGTGCCCAATGTGCAGGTAAGTTACATATGTATACATGTGCCATGCTGGTGCGCTGCACCCACCAACTCGTCATCTAGCATTAGGTATATCTCCCAATGCTATCCCTCCCCCCTCCCCCCAACCCACAACAGTCCCCGAAGTGTGATGTTCCCCTTCCTGTGTCCATGTGTTCTCATTGTTCAATTCCCACCTATGAGTGAGAATATGCGGTGTTTGGTTTTTTGTTCTTGCGACAGTTTACTGAGAATGATGATTTCCAATTTCATCCATGTCCCTACAAAGGACATGAACTCATCATTTTTTATGGCTGCATAGTATTCCATGGTGTATATGTGCCACATTTTCTTAATCCAGTCTATCATTGTTGGACATTTGGGTTGGTTCCAAGTCTTTGCTATTGTGAATAATGCGGCAATAAACATACGTGTGCATGTGTCTTTATAGCAGCATGATTTATAGTCCTTTGGGTATATACCCAGTAATGGGATGGCTGGGTCGAATGGAATTTCTAGTTCTAGATCCCTGAGGAATCGCCACACTGACTTCCACAAGGGTTGAACTAGTTTACAGTCCCACCAACAGTGTAAAAGTGTTCCTATTTATCCACATCCTCTCCAGCACCTGTTGTTTCCTGACATTTTAATGATCGCCATTCTAACTGGTGTGAGATGGTATCTCATTGTGGTTTTGATTTGCATTTCTCTGATGGCCAGTGATGGTGAGCATTTTTTCATGTGTTTTTTGGCTGCATAAATGTCTTCTTTTGAGAAGTGTCTGTTCATGTCCTTCGCCCACTTTTTGATGGGGTTGTTTGTTTTTTTCTTGTAAATTTGTTGGAGTTCATTGTAGATTCTGGATATTAGCCCTTTGTCAGATGAGTAGGTTGCGAAAATTTTCTCCCATTTTGTAGGTTGCCTGTTCACTCTGATGGTAGTTTCCTTTGCTGTGCAGAAGCTCCACCATGATCAAGTGGGCTTCATCCCTGGGATGCAAGGCTGGTTCAATATACGCAAATCAATAAATGTAATCCAGCATATAAACAGAACCAAAGACAAAAACCACATGATTATCTCAATAGATGCAGAAAAGGCCTTTGACAAAATTCAACAACCCTTCATTCTAAAAACTCTCAATAAATTAGGAATTGATGGGACGTATCTCAAAATAATAAGAGCTATTTATGACAAACCTACAGCCAATATCATACTGAATGGGCAAAAACTGGAAGCATTCCCTTTGAAAACTGGCACAAGACAGGGATGCCCTCTCTCGCCACTTCTATTCAACATAGTGTTGGAAGTTCTGGCCAGGGCAATTAGACAGGAGAAGGAAATCAAGGGTATTCAATTAGGAAAAGAGGAAGTCAAATTGTCCCTGTTTGCAGATGACATGATAGTATATCTAGAAAACCCCATTGTCTCAGCCCAAAATCTCCTTAAGCTGATAAGCAACTTCAGCAAAGTCTCAGGATACAAAATCAATGTGCAAAAATCACAAGCATTCTTATACATCAATAACAGACAAACAGAGAGCCAAATCATGAGTGAACTCCCATTCACAATTGCTTCAAAGAGAATAAAATACCTAGGAATCCAACTTACAAGGGATGTGAAAGACCTCTTCAAGGAGAACTACAAACCACTGCTCAAGGAAATAAAAGAGGATACAAACAAATGGAAGAACATTCCATGCTCATGGGTAGGAAGAATCAATATCATGAAAATGGCCATCCTTCCCAAGGTAATTTACAGATTCAATGCCATCCCCATCAAGTTACCAATGACTTTCTTCACAGAATTGGAAAAAACTACTTTAAAGTTCATATGGAACCAAAAAAAAGCCCGCATCGCCAAGTCAATCCTAAGCCAAAAGAACAAAGCTGGAGGCATCACGCTACCTGACTTCAAACTATACTACAAGGCTACAGTAACCAAAACAGCATGGTACTGGTACCAAAACAGAGATATAGATCAATGGAACAGAACAGAGCCGTCAGAAATAATGCCACATATCTACAACCATCTGATCTTTGACAAACCTGACAAAAACAAGAAATGGGGAAAGGATTCCCTATGTAATAAATGGTGCTGGGAAAACTGGCTAGCCATATGTAGAAAGCTGAAACTGGATCCCTTCCTTACACCTTATACAAAAATCAATTCAAGATGGATTAAAGACTTAAATGTTAGACCTAAAACCATAAAAACCCTAGAAGAAAACCTAGGCAATACCATTCAGGACATAGGCATGGGCAAGGACTTCATGTCTAAAACACCAAAAGCAATGGCAACAAAAGCCAAAATTGACAAATGGGATCTAATTAAACTAAACACTTGTTTTTGTTATGCCATACGTGGGCTCAGAAAAGAACTGAGGGTGGGGGGTGAATCCCTGCTTTGAGAGAAGTCGTAACCCATTAGGGGAGATCTGCTAGAGCTAACAGGAGAGTGTGGCAATGGCCATTAGAAAGTATGTTCTGGATCCCAGACCTTTCAGGAACCTTTTCAAGAGCCTTGCTCTGCCTCTTAGTCTCTCTCTCTGCATTCTTAATCTCTTGGCTTTATCATCCAAATACTCTCTGTGTCTTGCATCTTAAAAATAAACATCAACCTCCCCTAATGCACCGTGTCTCTCCAGAATACTCTAGTTTTCCGTTCCCCATGAAAGAACTCTCTGCATATGCTGCCTCTGCATCACCTCCCATTCATTCTTCACCTTACTGTGGTTGAACTTCCTCTTCTAAGGAACTGCTTTTAATAAACTCACTAGTGACTTTCAAATCCTAAGTACTTTCCAGTACTGAATCCAATGGACACTTTTACATTCTTACCTTACTTGACCTCTTAGCAGCATTTGAACCAATTGGTATTCCCTCCTGAAATACTTTTTCTTTTGAAAATACACTATACTTTCCCCACTTTCTTCTGTGGCCAGTCCGTTTTTATTCTTCTTTCATGGTCCCTCAACCTATGTGCAGCCTCCAAACACTGCTATTCCTCTAAACTCTGACGGCTAGTTGTTGGATCCTCCCCTCCCCTCCCCTCCTCTGTTCTCTCCTCTCCTCTCCTCTCCCCTCCCCTTCTCTCCCTTCCCCTCTCTCATCGTCTCTCTTCTCCTGTGCTCTTCCTTCCTTTCCTCTTCTGCTTTCCTTTCTTCTCTCTCTCTTCCAAAGTAACCTTATCCTTTACCATGATTTAAATGCCACCTCTATGTTGAAGAGTTTCAAATTTATATAAGCAGCCTAGCTCTTCTTTCTGAGCTCCACAAGTAAATATTGAACTGCCTACTTGATGTTGATATTTCAATGTCTCATAGATATTTCAAAATTAACTTCTCAACATCTGAGTGCTAAATCTCTCTCCAGAAATCTGCTCCTTCTACAGATTCTACATCTCAGTGAATTATATCTTCATATGCCCAAGTACTCAAGAATATCCCTGGCCTCCTCTTGGAACTTTCTTGTGCCACAGGTGCTACAGGCATTTCAAACTCAACATGTTCAGAGCCATTCCATTGATTTCCATCCTTTCCACATCACTCTGCTCTCAGGAATCTTTGAAACAAAACAAAACTTAAAACACACATATACAAAAGAAAGGAAGGAAGGGAGGGAGGGAGGAAAGGAGGGAAGGGAGGAAGAGAGGAAGAAACAAAAATAAATCCAAAGCCATCTGGTTCTGTCTCACACCCGTCTACTGTGCTATTAAGTCAGAGCGTAATGAGTTTTGACTTCTTCCTTTCCTTTGTCCCTTATACCACATTTATGCGGGAGAAAGTTTCTTCTACTTCTGGCCATGATGAAATAACAGGGAGTAGATTGTCTTTTCCATCTTCCACACTGAGAAATAGGCAAAACATGGGCAGTGATTTTGAGGGGGTTGGATAACTGGTTGATTGTAACAGCAGGTGGTTCAGAACAGAGATCTCTGAAAGAAGGAAAACAGTGTGGGTCCTACAATTAATTTCCCAAGCTCTTTCAGAGCACGTTAGCTTTTCCCTGTGTGCTCATCTATTGCCATCTCCTACTAGAATATGAACTCCAGGAAGGGCAGGGACTTGGTTGTCTAGCTGAACACCTAGCCCAGTGCCTAGCCCATTGTTAGTACTCAATAAATTTTCCAGCTGGGGTACATGAGTGAATTCTTGATAATTTCTGCTTCCTCACTAGCCAAGTCCTATCTGATTGTAACTTTAAATTACATCTGAAATCCATCCACTTCTCTCTAACTCTATTGCTATTACCCTGGTCCCCAACACCACCAAGTCTGCTCTGGACAAATGCTATATAACTTCCTTGGTGGTCTTCTATGCTTGCCTTCTCCCGTCACTTCACTAAAATTGATTCTTTAAAATGTAAACTTCATTGTGTCACTCTATACTAAAATGTATCAGTGACTACTGCACTTTGAATAATTCAAGCTCCTTACAAGGGGATGATGGCCGGCCACAGCCTACTTACTCAGCTTCCCCCTCACACCTGTAGCTACCTAATCCAGCAGCCTGTTGGGTCCATGAGATGCAATTTGAAAACCATTAAACTAGATGATTGCCAATGTTTTTCCAGCCCCTAGGTGCTGCACTACGATGCTTAGATTTATTTGTCACAATCTAAATTACCCATCAAAGTATAATTGATAAAAGTTATCTGTAAGTTTGATAATCTAAGCACAATGACAAATACAAACAGAATGAGAATATCTTTCTTTGACAATGGGAAAAATGAGGGTTGAGCTGTAACAATTTATCAGTGTCACTCTGGCACCCTCCAGGGAGAAGACCATCTCATTCCAAATACTGGACTTGGTTTTTCAAGCATAACCATCATGAAAGGCAAATTCTCAGTCTACCAGAACTTTCTAGAAATATCACATGACAACATACAAAGAGCTTTGCATTGATTCTGTGTTGACAAGGCCATGCTTTGCTTTGCTGTTTGGCTTCTAGGGTGGACTCATCCCAAATACAGTGGCCTTTCAAATGCATGTCCTTGCTTCTCACTCCAGTTTAATCTTTCTCTGTAATTTAACACATTGTTCTCTCAGTTTATGAATCAGCCTTTTGTGGGTTTAATTAGTGCAAATCAATTTACAACCATTGGATTATACAGAGTAAACAGATAAAATGCATCTGTGGTCCTGAAAATTTGAGGACCAGATTGGAACATAAACATACCACAAAAGCACAGGTGTCCTTTGATGAAGAAATGATGTCACAGCAGAATAGGGTCAAACAGTGATCTGTAATGTTGGTCTCAGGAAGTCTGAAGAAGGGAGTAGGTCCAGGCCATGGTTCTAGAGATGGAATGGAGAGTGGGAGAAGGAAGAAATGATAATAATAGCCAATGTCATTGATATGACCTGTTTCACACACATAGAGGAACAAATAAAGTCACATTTCACATATTTTTGAAATTAATACCTTTTCTACTCCCCACATGCCTAGAGAAGTAGGAAATCCCATCTTCCTCTCTTAGCCCCTCCCTCCCCTTATATGGACAGGAACTATGGTGGGGCCTTATTGGTGCCCATCTTCTCATGCTGGGCCCAGAACTCAGGTGCCCTGTTGAGGCTGGAGGAGCCCTATTTCTGAGTTCCAAGAACATTTCAGTTTGCTGGTTTTGTTCCAGGGAACGAGCTGTGCCTGGGTCTCTGTTTTGGGTCACTGCTGCAGGCACACAATTGTTCTTTAAAGGGTAAAAGAGTTTGATTCCCACTGGCCTGCTCTTCCCCTTCCTGGAACAGCGTTCCCTCCAGTCTGCAACACACACACCAACTCGCTCCCCAAACTGGCCTGCTCCCAACACTACTACATTTACAATTTGCTCCCTCCATGGCCAGTTTTGGTGCTAATATTCTTGGGAGGGCATGCTTGGGACAGGCTCTGGCATCCATTGCCACGCGGACCCAGAGTGGCCTCTACCCTGAGATCGTCAACTTGCTCCCTTCCAGAACCAAGAAAAGTGTGCCCAGAAGGCACATTCTTACTTCCACTTTTAGAGCCACAGGAAGCAAATTTCTGGAAGATTTCAAATACATTTTGTTCCTAATTTTACCCTCAAGTGTTCAGAAACGGTAAGATCTAGTCTCCTGACACCCCACTGCACTCAACATCTGTGTTTTAAATCATTTAAAAAGTGGATACTTGTGTTATTGTTTATTTATTTTCTTGTTTGTTTACTCCTACTAAGCAGGAAGCAAAAGTGCTGACTTTAAGTGCTTGAAGTGCTGGACACCCCACACTCTGGCTGTATGGAGAAAAGATGGTATGTGTGTGAGTTTGTGTGAGTGTGAGAGTGAATTTGCACGTGTGCATGTGTGAGCGTGAGTGTGCGTGAGAGTGGATGCATGTTTCTGCAAAATCACAGGCAGGGAGCGACTGCTGGAGGAATCCATGTGGTACTGAGTGGTACTGAGTGGTAAAGAGGAGGTACTGAGTGGTAAAGAGGAGGGAGAAGTAGGTAGGAGCCATATGCAAAGGTGCCATCCACAGAGAAGACCCAGGAAGCAAAAGCCACTGGGGAGAGACGAGAGTCCGTATAGTGGTGGTAACAAAACGCTTTTCCTGGAGCCAGAAGAAAGAACAGGGTCAGAAACCTGTCCTGCTACTTAAGCTGTGTGGCCTCAGTTTCCTCATGTGTATAAAGGGAATAACGATGATGATGATAATGATAATAAGCCATATTAAAGGAGCTGATATACATAAAGCATTAGTAAATGCTATGAAAGCGTTCGCTGTTGTTATCATCATCACTTTTTTCCACGTGTGCAAAGATAGAACGATGTTTTGATTTTCTTCTGAAATGTTTTCTGTCTTACATGGCAGAGTGAATTGAATATTCCCAAGAGCATATTTAAAGAACTGTAGATGGTTAATATTTGGGCCAAATGAGGGGTTCTCTCTTGCTGAATGCCATCAAACTAACTTTTGGGTCTATGTGGGTGAGGAGGGTGAAGTGGGGGCGTGCACACACATGCACACTCACGCTCTTTGAGAAGAGAGATATTGAAAGAATTTTAGCACTGTGCTATGCGATGTGCAATGCTGCATCTTTTCTGCATACCCTCAAGAAATTATCAAGATAAACTACTTTGCTCTGTAGGGCCTCGGTCAGATCTGAGTTTTGTTTTGTTTTTTAAAATAGGCCAAGTTATATTTCAGGTAAAATTAAATTATTTCTTTCCATGTAAATTATTTCTTTTCATATTGAGAAACTTAAACCTCTAAATAAATTTAGTCCACGAATTCTCCTAGCCTTGATGTTTATTTCTCTCCTAAAATACTAGATTCCTTTAGCCTGATTTCCCCTATTTTGCCACATTTGAAAAATATGGAGGATTTCTGCTTGATTTTCTCTTCTACTAGTTTACCTGTTATATATGTGAAGCTTCTGTTTAGTTTGTACGTTTTTTGAAGATACTCACGCAGAAGAGATGCTTACTTGGTGATCAGAAGTCACGCGTTGACTATGGCTTCTTATACATTTTGGGAAATACTTCCTTCAGAGCTCCTGAGTAGCTCTCTGGCTCTGATGACATTGTTCTATCAGCCACATCTAGAACATTCTGGGCATTTATTGCTGCTTGTTCTAGTGTCTCCAATCAGTATTTTCAAATGGAATTTGGGAGACAAAACTTCCCTAAAATCTTCATTTAGTCTCTTTCTCGCTCTCTTTTTTTTTTTAACTTCCATCTATTAAATCTTTTGTACCATGATCAAAGGAGGTCCCACAGACTTCCAGTTGAACTTCCTCTTTCTCTTACTCCAGCACTGAAAACTCCCAGCAGTTTCTGGTTTATACTTGTCTCTCACAACCTGTGTGTCCCCTGTTCCTATGAGTCTCACTTGGTCAACCTTTACATTAAAAAAAAAAAAGAAAGAAAGAAAGAAAAAAAAAGAGGCCAGGCGCGGTGGCTCATGCCTGTAATCCCAGCACTTTGGGAGCCCGAGGTGGGTGGATCACTTGAGGTCAGAAGTTCAGGACCAACCTGGCAACATGGTGAAAACCCGTCTCTACTAAAAATACAAAAATTAGCTGGGCATGGTGGCACACTCCTGTAATCCCAGCTACTTGGGAGGCTGAGGCAGGAGAATTGCTTGAGCCTGAGAGGCAGAGGTTGCAGTGAGCTGAGATCGTGCCACTGCACTCCAGCCTGGGCAACAGAGCAAGACTCTGTCTCAAATTAAAAAAAAAAAAAAGTATTCTTCCTAAAATAGAAGTGGTTTTTGTTTTTTGTTTGTTTTTAACTATTAGTAGTCATATAGATGTTTTTCTTTTACTTTTTCTTTTTTTTTTAAAGGATCAGATTTTTTTTTTTTAAATCTCTGGCAAGTACTTTCCTTTGGTTTCTAGTAATGTTTAAACAATAATCTGGTTTTCTCAATTAATTTTTCTTTATATGATTCCTTGTAATGCTTTTGTTGTTGTTGTTTCCAATTCACTGCTTGTGAGTTAATTACAGTTCCCTTTTTAAAATTGGGTAACTGAATAATGGATATTTTTTATTTTCTGCCAGAATGTGGAACTAAATTGTGTTGTAACCATGATTACATAGTGGTTCCTATGAAAATACTTTCTCTATAAATTCTTATCTGGCTCTTAAAGCCCAACTGTGATATTTCCTTTGTTTGTGAATTCTAAAGAGCAGTCATTTGTTTGATCCCCACGCTCCTTACCGAACGGTGTTTAGCCAGTTTGTATGATTAAACGAGGTCCATCATTTTTCTACCTTGCTTAATCTTGTGATTTCTTCACTTTCATTTAATATTTCCAGTTTTATCTCATAGATATTTGGCTTATAGTAAAACCCTGTTGCCACATATTCATTATTTAACTGTGAAATTTCTGCCTAGGAAAATTCTACTGTATTTTCTTAGCCCTGCAAACATTTTCCAAGGTTGCTGTTGATTTTGTTCCTTACAATGCACTTTTTTTCTGGGAAACACCCTCCATTCTGTCCCATGTTTATAACCGGGAAGCTCTTAGTCCCTTGTTGGCTAATGATTGCTATGTAAAGCCCCTCACTTTCAGCTCAAGAGCCAAATCCCCCTTTTCTATTTTGCATGTTTCTAAGCAGAAAGTGATAGGTATGTTGGCTTCATTTTCCCAAAGCCCCACCTTGTCAGTTACCTAATTAGGTGAGTACTTCATTTTCCTTTTTTTCTCACTGTCAAGCTAAAACTAAAACTCACGTTCATTCACACTGATCAGACTCACCCTAATATCTACCTTCAATGCAACTTTTTGCTTTTTAGTGCAAGAAGCTGTACACCAGTTTGGTGTGGGTCAAGCCTGTCCTGCCTCTGTAAGTTTGAGTTATCCTGAGATAATTTTAGTCATTAGGTAATTGTCAGGGACTCTAACAAAGTGGAAGTTGATCTCACTTTCAAGTAAACACTATCTATGGTTGGTACGATTGCTCCCTTATCATCAGGGACCCAGCTCTTCTCTTCTTGCCTCACCGTCCTCAACATGTGGCTTTCACTTTGTGGTCTGAGATGGCTTCTGTAGCCTGTGCCATTATGCTTAGATTTCAGTGAGCAGGAAAGGAGAAAGGAACAACAACAGGGCATACTCCCTGAAACTGCACACACGACTTCCTCTTATAATCCATTGACCAAAACTTTGTTGTAGGGCAACATCTCAGCTGCAAAAAAAAAAAAAAGCTAGTCTTTATTTTAGGCAGCCAAGTGCCCTGCTAACCTTTGGGAATTCTGTTACTGAGCAAGAAAGGAATAATAATATTGGAGGTCAATTAGAAATATTTATACATACCTTAATTTCAAATAAATCCCCAACTTGCTTCTTCTATAATCCCATCTATGTATCTGCATTTTGGGAACTATTTAATTCTACAGTCTTGTCTGTGGGAACTCCATGGCAGAGGTCCCAAACAAACAGCTCTGCCTTCTGGGTACAAGCGATTCTCCTGCCTCAGCCTCCAAGTAGCTAGGGCTACAGGAGTGCACCAACACACTGGGCTAATTTTTGTATTTTTAGTAGAGACAGGATTTCACTATGTTGACCAGGCTGGTCTTGAACACCTGACCTCAAGTGGTCTGCCCACCTTGGCCTGCCAAAGTGCTGGGAGTACAGGCATGAGCCACCGCACCCAGCCAAAATTCTAATGCAGAACTTCTCCATGTTCCCAATGGCTCTCTTCTACCCTCCATAGCATTACAAGAGGCAGGCCACCTTTATTCTGGCACTGAAGGTTACACTTTTCTAGTAAACTGGAAACTCCAGAATCTGAGAAAAGATTGTACTTTTGGCAATGCCAAAGGCTAAAGTCTCTCTGCTAAATATTGTATTTTATTTTATTTTGTGGTAATTTACACATTTCTAATCTGAGGAGCTCCAGATTTCCAGTTTACTTTTATTTACCAAAACTTTCTTCCAAAGCCTCTGTTCTGGGTGGGGTGTTTTGCTGATTCTTTTGCCTTTCCCATTTGCTCCTGGGAGATCTTCATGTTTACATTCATTTCACATACAGACATTTCTCTTTTCCTGAAATTTGCATGCTTTGCTTTTCACCAGGTTTTTAAAAACATCTTTCCTGGTATCTACCTTATTCTGTGTCGAGTGTCTATTTTTCTTTGGATTTTGGCATCGGTTGGGCCTCTTTCTGTTTGTTACCGAAGTAACTATAAAAAAGAAGAGAAAATGTCAGGTAAAAAATTCACATGATCCTTAAAAGATCAATTAGCTGTCTTATACCAGCTATCCTTATCCAAGAACCATTTTTGTCTTGAGCTCTGATTGCTTCTCCTAGTAAAATATGTTTTGATTACATGTAGCACTGTTCTGCTATTCTGCTAAAGATTAAAACACGACCTGGCAACATATAATATCTTGATGCGTATTCTCAATCCCCCCAACCTTGTAAACTTCAAAGTTATATAAAACTAAAGCCAACAAGAATATTAACCTTAATTTTAACCATGTGTCTTAGAATCAGAAGTTAAAAAGAAATATTCCATGGATGACTAACTCATAAATATATGTTAGAAAATTTAATCTGAAAAAAATGCATCCTCTACTTGATAAATTCCTCTTGTCTTCAATGCCACCACCCTTATTCTCATCCCCAGGGTTTTCATTTCCTCTTTCTTCTCCTTTACTCCTTTATTTACAAGCATCTTTCCTTTCTCCACAGAGACTCTTGGATTTGTCCCTGGGTCTTCGTGTCAGCTGTCACCTCTCAGAGCCAAGTCCCTATCAAGTCCCATATAAATTTTTGCAACAGCCTCTTTACTGGTCTCCTCACTTTCAATCTATCCTCCTGCCTGCGGCCAGATTCATCACTGCTTTCATCATCTCTCTCCCCTGATTAAGATCCTCCACTATTTCCTTATTTCTGATTACTTCAAGTCTGGGCTCAGCCTAGTAACAATGAGCCTTGCTCCGTGGACCGTATTTTTCAACTTTCTTTCACAGAGCATCCCACTATGCATGCCTGACTTCAGTCACATAGTTTTCAGCATGCTCTCTTCTTTTTCTGTATATTCCCATATTCTTGTCTGCTTATCCTCTGCCCTCCCTGTATAACCTCCTTTCCCCCAATCCACATGATGCCTTTCCTTTAATTTCCTGAAGACTTCCTGCTTTCAACCCTTTCCACAGCAATCCATCTTTCTGAGGTGGTATTTCGAACTGTGGTCTGTATTTGTCAAATTGCTTCGAATTGAAGATTATGTGAAGGTTGCTACATAGTTGTTCTATTAAGGTTACTACATAATTGTACGTCTTCTCTTTTCAACTGCTTTCTGTTCTTTGTTTTGTCTAGCTGGCTGTAATTTGGTATTTAATTGTTATTGAACAAATCAACAAATGAGAACCATGTAAGAGTCAACACATTCATTTCATGTATTTTGCTCTAATGTCCCATACTTGTTCATGGTGTGGAACTGGGGTTTGGATCTTATTATTTTATACAAGAAATTCCACACTGTTCTGATATATATCTTTGTTTCTTGTCTTTATGGCCTTGTTATTTCCATTGATTACTTGAGGGAAACAATTACGAGATGCAGATCACAGAATAAGCCCAAGGTGAATGAGATTAAACCAAGAAAGAAGACGAGAAAATAAAAATTTCCTCACTGGGATATGCGGGCTATCCTCATTGGACTTAATTTACAGTGAATTAGAAAATATTTAAATATATTGCTTTAGAACTGTCTGTTTGAATTTGTTCTCACCCTGGCTGAACTATTGATAATTGATTTATGTGGGTTGTTTCCCATGATATTGGACAAGATCATGTACAACCAAACAAAAATAAGTGAAGTCTAAGAAGAGTTAAAACGGAGAAACCAGCAGCCAAAACTAAAACCCGTGGCTCTCAAAATCCATTTGTCTTAGCAAGAAAATAGGGCTTGAAATTCAGAGTCTCAAGTTGCTGTTGAATATTGCAAAGCTTAGGTTGGTGTTATGGCTAGAATTGGGCCCAAATATTGTGCTCCTAGGAATGCAGAAAAACATGAAGGCACATGCTGGGGGGAGAGGGGGTTAGAATTGTTCTGGCCGAGTTTCATGTTCATTTGCTCTGACAGGGCCAGGAACCTTTTGGTCTTCCCTATCTGTTTAGGTTTATTCATCACTTTCTGTAAACCCCAAGTACCTAAAAGGCCATAATCAAACTTGCTTATGAGGCAGATACCTGGAAGTCACCATGCTCCATGCAGAACAAGAATGGTGTGGCAGAGACTGAGGAGATGCTTGCCAGTCCTGATCGCTCCTCCTGGGCATTCCTGGCCTCCCTGGCAGTTAAGTTGGAGCCATATGACAAGCTCTCATCAACAGAATGTGAATAAAGGTGTTGTCTTCCACTTCTGGGCCTGGCCCCCCAAATCTCCATGGAGGTTCTTACCTTGCTCTTTCTCTTTGCATGCTGACAGGACAGATGAGGAAATGCCAGTGGAACGTTTGAAGGGAGGGTATGGCAGAGCCACAGATGGAAGGAACCTGGGTCCTGGGACCTTTGTATGGAATGCTGCTCATAGAACTTCTTCATTGAACATGGAAATGTATGTAAAATATACTTTCATTGATTTGTGCCTCTGGCGTTGCTTTTGGTGTTGCTTGCTGCAGTTTCTGGTGTTGCTTGCTGCAGTTAATTAGCCTCACTAATACAAATAATATCTTTAATTCATCCCAAGATTTGAAATAGTTTTATTAAGAAAAATTACTTGTCCAAGAAAAAATTTTAAAAGCTACCAAATTTAACTCAATTTAATAGTTGATGAATATTGACAATAAAATAAATTAATAATAATAGTAATAATAATAATGTTGAACCCCTGGAATTCAAGGCTGCTGTAATTCAAGGTTTGAGCCCAGGAATTCAAGGCTGCTGGGCTTGAGCCCAGGAAAACAAGTCTGTTTCACACTGCTGATAAAGATATACCCAAGACCGGGCAATTTACAAAAGAAAGAGGTTTAATGGACTTACAGTTCCACGTGGCTGTGGAGGCCTCACAATCATGGCAAGAGGCAAGGAGGAGCAAGTCATGTCTTACATGGATGGCAGCAGGCAAAGAGAGAGCTTGTGCAGGGAAACTCCTGTTTTTAAAACCTTCAGATCGCGTGAGACTTAGTCACTATCACAAGAACAACACAGGGAAGACCTGCCCCCATGATTCAATTACCTCCCACCAGGATCCTCCCATGACATGTGGGAATTGTGGGAGTTACAATTTGAGATGAGATTTGGGTGGGGATACTGCCAAACCGTATTAGCTGCAGTGAGCCAGGATCATGCCATTGTGCTCACTCCAGCCTGGGCAACAGAGGGAGACCCCATTTCCAAATACTATTACTACTACTACTAATAATAACAATAACAACAATAACACCATATTTATATAGTGTACTGAGAATATATATGGGGAACAAGGGAGAATATTTTACTAAGAATAGCAAGTTAAAAAACATTTACAAGTGAATAAATAGTATGCTTACATGTGCTATGAAGAGAATAGGACACACTAACCTGAAACAGAGTGATGGGCTGAGGCCTAACTTAAATGGAGAACCAGGGAAGATCTCTCTTTGAGAAGGTGATATTTCACTCAAACTTGGATAGGCCCCAGTTGTGTGGTTGTCTGGGGGAAGAGCTGTCTGGAGCGACGGTACAGCATTTGCAAATCACTGAGGCAGGAACAAACCTGATGTGTTCAAGGCACAGGGAGAAGAAGGGTGGCAGAAGCCTCAGGGGCAAGGACCACAGTGAGGTGGGAGAGGTTGTGAGGCCCAGACCTCTCATAGCCTTTACACCAGGATTCAAAGTTTGCACTTTATTCAAAGAGCATTGGGAACCCTTTGTGGGTTTTCAGCGAGGAGCCTGATTTGTGTTTTGAATCACTGGCTGCTGTTTGGAGAACAGATTTTAGAGAGAAAACAGGGAGGCCAGTTAGGACACTAGGCAGTGGTCCTGGAGAGAGAGGATGGTGGCTTCACCTAGGATAAAGTTGGATGGATTTGGGATTGAGATGAAAGAATGATTTTTCAGATGGCTTGAACATGAGGAGTAGGGGAAAAGAAGAAGATTTATTAATTCATTCAGCAAATATTGATTGAACATCTACTATGGGCCAGGCACTCTTCTAGGCTCTGGCAATAGAGCAGTGAACAGAACAGGTCAAGTCCCTGCTCTTGAGACCTTATTCTCTCATAGAGAGGGACAGATAATAAATAAACATCTTATGTCAGGTAGTGACAGGGCTTTGAAGTTAAGCAAAGCATTGTGAAGGGATAGCTAGAGTTAGATAAGATAATTGGGAGTCTTCTTTGATGGAGTGATATTTAAGCAAAGAAATGAGGAAGTGAGCCACATTGCTCTCTGGGGCAAGGGTGTCCTGGAAGGGGAAATGGCAAGTGTGGAGCCCTGGAGGTTGAAGCCTGAGTGGCATGCAGGGAGAGTGGTACGCAGGTACCAAGGAGGGAGGGGAGTGAAGGAGAGAGGATGCAGGGGAGACAAGGCCACGGGGAGGTGGGCAGGTAGGCAAATCATAGAGCTGGTGGCCCTGGTCCTTGGAGCGTTTTTTGTTTGTTTGTTTAGACAGGGTCTGGCTCTGTCAGCCAGGCTGGAGTGCAGTGGCATGATCTCGGCTCACTGCAACCTCTGCCTCCCAGGCTCAAACCATCCTCTCACCTCTACCTCCCGAGTAGCTGGGACTACAGGTGCACACCACCACACCTGGCTAGTCATTGCAGAGTTTTGAGTAGAGGAGTGGAGGCAGGAAGGCTAGCTAGAAGGCAATCATCTTGTCAAGACACGATGGTTTTGTTTTCACCACTTTTTTTCCATGATTTTCACCAGAGTTTTCACCATGATGGATTGTTTTCATCAATACTTAGACGTTGATGCCCTGATTGAGAAGGGAAAGACAGAGGAAGAAATATGGGAGGAGAAATCAAAGTTCTGTTTAGGATAGGTTAAGTCTGAAATGCTTATTGGACCTACAATGAGAGATATCAAGTAGATAGTTGATGACTGAGCCCAGAATTCAAGGGAGAGTCAGGACTAGAGAGAGAAATTTGGAGTTGCCAGCTGAGAGATGGTATTGAATCCCTCAGGACTAGGTGGGATTTTTTCACCCAGGAAAAGCCTGTAGACAGGGAAAAGAAAAGAGCTGAAGTGTAGCCCTAGAGTTCTCCTACTTGTAGAAGCAGCATGAGGGGAGAGTTTGAGGAGGAGTGGCCAGTGAAGAGGATAAAAATCAGAAGGGTTTAGTGTTACAGAATCCAAGACAAGAAAGTGTCTCAAGTTAGCAGGTTCATCTCTATCCAATTCTGTTAGCAGTCAAAAAAGATGAGGACCAAGATGTGACCATTAGGTTTGACAACACAAAGTCACTGATGATTTTGACAAGACAGGTTTCAGAGGCATGATAAGGGCAGAAGCAAGGGAGGAGTGAGTACAGGAGGGGAAGAAGTGGACAAGGGGATAGTGAACAGCTCATGGGACAAGTTTTGCAGGCAGGAAAACAAAGAAATGTGGCAGTAACTGTGGGGAAATGCGATTTCCGTGGATCAAAACCTCATATTCCAAGACGTTAGGGGAGAAATTCTCATTGTACTGTGTTATACCAGTTTCTACAGGAATGAAGGCTTAATGTTTTCTTTCATGTATAGTTGCATTTTAAAACGCAAACCTCTGTCTTGCATGTAGTAAATAGTCTAATATACATTGGATACCTAGAATGAATAAATATTCTGGCTAAGACTAGCTCTGGAGTGAGTGTGTGTGTGTATGTGTGTGTGTGTGTGTGTGTACACGTGCATTGTTTTCAAGTCAGGTGGGTTGGAAATCTTCCTGACAATCTGTTAGGCATCAGGAATTTTTATCTCCAGATGGGTGCCCCATTTTTCTTCTTGATAACCTCTTGCTAATGAACAGCCTTGGATGGGAGTTCCATTTACAAATGGTGAATCATTAGAAACAGATTTGTAGGCGGGGGAAGGATCTTCCAGCAGCAGAGCCTCACTTCTGAGGCATGCAGTCAGTTTCCTGCACAAACGGGCCTGTGAGCAGCTCCACTGGAGGGAAGACAACTCGTTCCACACACCCACTCCCACACCGCGGCTCCAACTACACGCCTTCATTTGAGAGCCTGAGGGCAAAAGGACACGCACTTTGTTTATTAATCACCTCTCCAGTCACTGGCTTTGCCTCTCTTCTCTACCTCCTTTCTTACCAGTTATTGGGAGACAGAAACATTTCCTTCTATTACAGCCCACAGTTGTTAGCTGTGCCCTCAGCTCTCCCCGCCGTCTCTAAGCTTCCTTTCAGTCGGTCCTTCCTGGAGCCACCATGGTTTTCTGCCCCTGGTTCTCATGACCAGTCTGCAAATGGATCTCCTATGGCTCTGAGGCAGGGTGTTTTGCTGCCTCGAATCCTTTCTAAACCACTGTGGAAGGCAGGATGGACCAGTGAGCTTTCAACAGGAAAGCAGAGTCAGGACCAGCCTGTGTTCTGGGATTTATGATTAGACTCTACCTTCACAAGTCCTAGCCCATCATTCCCATGATGTTTTAACTGGTTTTTCATTGTTCTTATGCTCCTCCTCCTAAATGCTCATCACATGACCCTGCCATTGCTGTCTGTCCTACCACCAGAAGGGTGGTCCCCGTACTTTGTCATTCATGTTCCTCCTTTCTGACTCCTGGCCGTATCTACCACTATACTACCATGAATACTACTAATCCTATCACTAATGCTACTATTAAATCAACTGATCATTTCACTTAAATATATACTTAAGAAGGACATTTTGTGACTACATACATAGAAATTCACATCAAATAAAAAATAAATGCACCCCTCACAAAACACCCCAAATCAAGTTTATATTATCACATTCTAGCTGTATGCTTGTTTACTAAAGCCTCTAAGCTTGCTTTTATTTTTTAAACATAAATAATCAAGTACAAGAGCGTTATTAAAGATATTCCAGTAACAAACTGAGACTTTTTCTTTGACACATTCTGAAGGATTCAAAGAGAAGTGCTGTTTGCACAGTATTGTGAATGTACTAAAAGTCACTGAATGACACACTTTAAAATTCATCATGGTTAAAATGGTGTATTTAATCTCAATTTTTAAAAAGCCCAAAAGAATAATTTTGATTCAGTGTTATTTAATACCATGTTATAGTATTGCTTAAAATCTTTTCTCCCTCATTTTGGCAAACCTTACCCCAGTAAAGATGTAATGCTCAAGAGGCTGAGACCCATGCGGCTCTGTCTTAGAGTAGCATTGCTGTCAGAAGAACATGGCCTTGTGGGCTAAAGCTGTTTTAAGCTGAGCCAATCCCTTCACCTGAATTTCTTGAATGACAGCGAACATAGCAATACACACAGAGTACAGCAACGTTCCCCAAAAGCCCCTGTTTACTCCTCCCCACTTCCAAAAAGTACAATATGTTTGAACTTTAATAATTTACTTTTCACTGTTTAGGTTTATTTACCTGTAAAATAGAGATAATAGTAACTATGTCAGTTTTATGATTAAATAAGAAAATCATGCAACAGCCTAGCACAGTTCCTATATGAAATACAAGTTAGTTATCTTCCTCTATCTCCTCAACTCCTTTCATTCAGTTGAAGAATATTCAGGGAGCAAATTCGCATTGATGCTTTATGAATGATTTGATGCTGATATGATGATGATTTGCTAGAAATCCCTACAATCCAGAAATGGAGTAACTTAGAGATTCTGGGAAATCATCACTAAATAACCAGTACCAAAAAAAAAAAAAAAAAAAAAAGAAGAAGAAGAAAAAGAACAAATAGATTCTTCTGAGCACTCTTTTCAGAATCATTGATTGTTGAGATACAGCTCTTCATTTGCATTAAGAAGCACTAAGAAATTATTTGTATCTCCACTGGGTTTCTATCGAATTCTTTTCTAGTACAGTTCTATACGTTGGGGTTTTGCCAGTTTGGTTTAATTAATTAATCTTCAAGTAAAACCAAAGCATATTTACAGTATTTATGGGATTTCCTTGTGAAACATCATCACTTCTGGTTCACTTGCATTCTGCTGTTTTTGGTCATCATTATTTGTATTGTTGGATTTGGCAGCAATCCTGGAAATACAATTTACTTTATGCTAAAACCATGTCTAAGAAAAAGCTGTGACTCCACGGTGGAGTGAAATATGGTGTACACTCCCTTGCATTGTGTTCTTGGTTTCGGAGATACATCAGACTAGGAATGGTGTATTCTTTCAAACTTGAGAACTTAAGTGTGGGAGGTAGGGAACTTTTAGATGCCGCAAACACGTTTTAAAAAGCATCTCAGAACAAGTTATCTCTAGAGGAGAAATACAGTTAGATTCTCTATGGTAAAAAGGAAGTTTTTTTTTTTAATTTTTGTTTTTTAAAGCACTGTGATAGGAGAACAGGAATACTCTCAATGTATAGGTTCCTTGTGGCAACTGAAAAGACAACCAAGGCATAAGCTTGTGTGTTTCAGGCATAGTTGGCTTGTGGAGTAACTGAGGCCATCTGAAGTGCTTTTTATGTTGGGTTTCACAGTTCATTAAACATTCACTTACAGGGAGAATCTTTAACACTGTGGTTCCTGAGGTAGGCCTTTTCCTCCCAGTCCAGAAGAATAAAATTATCTGGAATGAGAATCGGATGTGAGACAAGTTAAAGAGAATTGAAACTTCCTTTTCTAGGCATTTCAGCTGTATTTTCAGCAGGCAAAATTACTTTGGGGAGCATCATATCTAAATCTTTCACTCCCACTCTTTGAATTTAGCAATTCACATATATTTTGGGAAAAAAAGAACATATGAACACCTACATCTTACAAGGAAGATGTAGATCTATACACATCTAGGGTTGATGTTAAATGTCTCCCTTCATGGATGAGGTGAAAGAGAACAGTTTTACACTGCTGGTGGGAATGTCAATTAGTACAACCACTATGGAAAACAGTATGGAGATTCCTTAAAGAACCAAAAGTAGATCTACCATTAAATCCAGCAATCCCACTACTGGGTATCTACCCAAAGGAAAATAAGTTGTTATATGAGAAACCTACATGTTTACAGCAGCATAACTCTCAATTGCAAAGATATGGAACCAACCTAAGTGCCATCGATCAATGAGTGGATAAAGAAAATGTGGTATATATACACCATGGAATACTACTCAGCCATAAAAAGAAATGAAATAATGTCTTTTGCAGCAACTTTGATGAAGCTGGAGGCTATTATTTTGAGTAAAGTAAGTCAGGAATGGAAAACCAAATATCCTATGTTCTCACTTATAAGTGGGAGCTAAGCTATGAAGATGCAAAGGCCTAAGAATGGTATAATGGACTTTGGGGACGGGGCCAGGGAAAGTTGGTAAGGGTGAGAGATAAAAGACCATGTATCGGGTACAGTGTACACTGTTCAGGTGATGGGTGCTCTAAAATCTCAGAAATCACCACTAGAGAACTTATCCGTATAACAAAAAACCACCTGTACCTCAAAAACTATTGAAATAAAAAAAAAAAACCAGAATGTTAAAAAGAAGAGTCTCCCTTAACTCGCCCTTCATTATTGATCAGTACCTTATCAATGGTAGATAAATCCCCCAAAGTGCTGTTGGTCTGTACATAGGCCGTCCAACTATGTGTGGGTTTGTCACCAGTAACCTAAACTGACACTAAGTGTAGGTAATTTCAGCTCCTCAAACAGGCATGATGGTTTTCAGGAGCCATGTGAACTAGAGGAAGCCAAGAGGATTTTCTGAAAGCAGCTGATTAATTCTTCAACGACTTCTCTTGGGGTTCCCTGATTTCCCATGGAATCAGACAGCTCTGAGCTGTAATCATTGATAGTGTTTTGAAATCTTCACGTTATATAAACAAATCATCATCTTGCCAGGTTTGGGGGTCATCCTGTTAATCGGTCTGAAACAGGAACTCAGTGTGAGTCCTGGGTCACAGTCTCTCTTCCCCCAAGATCACGTTTTTTTTAGACAAACATTGCTAACTTTCTTTAACTGCAGAAAGTCTGTGCACGATTAAGTAGACTTTAGGCTCCTGGTGGTGTGCTAAAGTGAAACAAAGGACTTCCAGTGATTGGTAAGACAGGTGTTTTCTTCCTCTTCCTTGGTTTGGGCAGCACAGGCAAATCCCCCACATTGCTGTTGTTCTTCACGGGATTGCCCCTTGGAGAGAGGATGGACACTGCTTATAAACCATCGTCCAGGTCCTACTCCCTCCTCTTTATGGTCGGAGGCACAGTTCTGAGTTTCCCCATATCACAGCAATTACCTTGCATCCCTTTTTCCCCTTTTTGATTCCTACAAGTTTGAGTCAGCTCTTCATCCTCTCAAGTAGGCACCCATGGGAAGAGGTCAAGTTTATTTGTCTTTGGTGCATCCTGTCTTCCTTTTCTGCCCTTCTGTGGCTTTTGGTAACTTCTTCATCCTTGGGCATTTTTTTGTGCTTAGCTCTTTTCATCTCCTCCCTTCTAAAAAAATGACTCTTTGGCAAAGGCTCTAATAAACACATTTGCAGTGAGATGTAAATGGCTGATAAAAGATGTGTGTTTTGTTTGTTTGCTTGTTTTTTTACTAGGAGCATTTGCTTTGGTGCAAAGATATAAATTTCTAATGGTGGAATTTCAGATCGGCAGCCAGGGAAGGGAAGGACTTGGGGGTGAGATATCTTCTTGAGGCCCCCATCGGCCTGCTTCTAAGGTCATCCTCCTCCAAGGTAGCAGCTGGTCATGGGAGGCCCAGGCTGCTGTCCGTGGGAGGGGCTGGTTCCATGGTGAGACTCTGGCCTCACTCCACGACCAGAGCTTGAAGTCCTGGGGCCTTGTCTGAAAATCTTGAGCAAGCATCTTGCTTTTCCCAGAGGAATGTTTGGAAACACTACGAATATCACATTTGTGGTATATGTTTCATTACTTTACTGTTTCCTTCAGCTGATCTGATAGACACTTCTTCGTTTTAAGGATTCTTGAACTTGCCCTTTAGTGACTCCAGTGCAACATCCTGGGTTCCCACATAGAGGTTAGTTCTTGCTGACAGAAACCTTTTAGCTTCATCATTCCTCAACTTGTCTAAATCAGAAGTGTTTTCGATTCAAACCCTGACCTCCGGTAAATGAAAAACTGTTACAGCACAGTGAAATTCCTCCAGGCTTGGAGCACATACATCCATGACCACATCACTGTAGAATGAGATGACTAGGGCTGATGTCAAGGCAGGCAGCACCAGCCCCCACCGAAATGCCGGCCCTGCCCCTGATTTCTTCGACACAACATGCAAGCCAGGCCTCTCAGGCACGCTCCCAAGATGTGACATCTTCCAAACAACCCCTGCCCCATTAAAAAAATAGAAATCATCAAGCTTCAATGTAACTCAAAGCAGAGAGTATTGGTTAACATTATTTTTTTCCCCTAAAATACAATTCGCCTCTCAGAGAAACTGCTTTTGGATTCTGTTTATTCTAGTGAGTTGAAAATTTTCTGTGGCCAGGTGCCTGTAATCTCAGCACTTTGGGAGGCCAAGGCAGGCTGATTGCTTGAGTCCAGGAGTTCGAGACCAGCCTGGGTGACATGATGAAACCTTGTCTTTACAAAAAATTAAAAAAATAGCTGGGTGAGGTGGCACGTTCCTGTAGTCCCAGCTACTTGGGAGGCAGAGGTGGGAGGATTGCCTGAGTCCAGAACGGTGAGGCTGCGGTGAGCTGTGATAGCACCATGGCACTCCAGCCTTTGTGACAGAGTGAGATTCTGTCTCAAAAAAAAAAAAAAAAAAAAAAGAAAAAGAAAAATAACAGAAAATTTACCCTGAATTTCACCTTATATGATTCTATGATATTTATGTGTGTTGAAGAACAAGTCAGACCTATAGGGTAAAGTGTTGTGTATTTGTCGGTTTTCTTTATCAGACTAACTCAATTTACCTGTCTTATCATCTTTCCAGGGCCTTTGGTATAGTAGGTTCTCATAAAAAATTGTGAGGTGAAAAAGTTAATAAAGATGTTTATTTCTAACCCTATTTTGATAAGTTGAAATCTTTCATTTTTCAGCTTTTTTTGTCTATAGTGTACTAAACTTCCTCCATGGGCACAATAATACTGTTTATACTGCAGTGTGGGTAAACCTCAGAAACATTACGCTAAGTGAAGGAAGCCAGTCACAAAGGATCACATATTGTACGGTTCCACTGCAGTGTGGATAAACCTCAGAAACATTATGCTAAGTGAAGGAAGCCAGTCACAAAGGATCCCATATTGTACGGTTCCACTCACGTCAAATGTCTAGAATAGTCTAATCTATAGAGATAGAAAATACGTTAGTTGTTGCCTAGGGCTGAGGGAGACAAGAGAAATGGGGATGACTGCTAAAGGATATGAAGTTTCTTTTTGGGGTGATGAAATGTTCTAAAATTATGTTGTGTGATGGTTGTATAACTCTGTAAATATGCATTGACTTATACACTTTGAATGTTATAGTATGTAAATTATATATCAATACAGTGGTTTAAAAATGAATAAACTGGCCGGGCGTGGTGGCTTAAGCTTGTAATCCCAGCACTTTGGGAGGCCGAGGTGGGCAGATCACTTGAGGTCAGGAGTTCAAGATCAGCCTGACCAACATGGTGAAACCCCAACTCCACTAAAAATACAAAAATTAGCCAGGTGTAGTGGTGGGCGCCTGTAATCCCAGCTACTCAGGAGGCTGAGGCAGGAGAAACACTTGAACCCAGGAGGTAGAGGTTGCAGTTGAGTGGAGATCATGCCACTGCACTCCAGCCTGGGTGACAGAGTGAGTGAGACTCTGAAAAAAAAAAAAAAAAAAAGAAGAAAGAAAGAAAGAAAAATGAATAAACTATGGTCTTATAAAATGGAAAGAAAAAGAGAGGCCTTGGCTTGGATCCTTACTGCGGTATAATATGAAAGATGTTTGGTCTTTGTCCCCAGTTCCTGGCAAAGAGTCCCTAACACCCAACCTATGGGATCTACTGCTAACTCCAGACAGATAATGTCAGGATTGAATTGATGTATAGTATACCCAGTTGGTGTTTGCTGGAGAACTGCATGGTGTGTGGGGAAAATCCCCTGTGCGTCTGGTCACAGAAGTGTTCTGGGCTGTGATGCAAGCACAGTAGGAGAGAAACAGAGTGTCTTTCTTCAGAATTGGCATCAGAAGTGTTGCGAGAGAGGGTAGAGCAACAGCGAGTGTGCTTACCCCAGCCCCCAACCTTTCTACAAATCTGGGAAATAGAATGAATCTGATCATTTTACTGGTATAGTAAGAAAATGCTTTGTTGTGGCTATGAAGGTGAGGATGAAATGGGTGAGGGTACTCTTCGGAGATGAAAAGGAAATTAAGGTAAGTGGGAGAGAAAATAAAAATTGAAGCCAAGGAATGTGTGCTGGCCACATCCTAAGGTGGCTCGCAGTGGCCCAACCTGTGTAACTCCATCTTCTCAAGCTTGGTGAGACCTATGACTTGCATCTGACAATAGACTATGGCAAAGCCGCTGTGACATTATACCTGTGATTATGACTATCAGACTCCATCTTAGACTGGAGGGAGAGATTCTCCTGCTGGCCTTGAAGAAGCCAGTTGCTCTGATGTGAGCTTCTTTCAGAGAAGGCCACATGGCTGGCCCCCTCAGGGACCTCTAGGACCTGAAGGTGGCCTCTAGCCAACATCCAGTTAGAAGCTAGGAACCTTCAGTCAGTCCTACAACAACAAGGAACTGAATTCTGCTAACGATCACATAAGCCTGGAAGAGGCTGCTCAGCTCCAGAAGGAAGGCAAGCCGGCCAACACCTTGACTGCAGCCTTGTGAGGTCTGATGTTACCATCAAGATAGATAACGCCAGAACTGAATTACCAGCACCCAGCTCAGCTGCGCTGGGACACCCGGCCTCTAGAAACTGTGAGATGAAAAATGCGTGTTGTTTAAGCCACTAAATTTGTAATAATTTTTTATATAGCAATAGAAAACTAATGCTATTATTAAAATAGTAACAATAACCGTGACAATAATAGCATATTGGAAATTAGTGTGTCAGGCACTGGGCTAAGCTCTTTGTACACAGAAATTCATGATTTCATTTTGAAGAAACAATATAGGATGGGTTCTGGCTCTGAACACAGACCACCAGGTTCCACGTGCCAGTCCTGTCTACTTGCCAATGACAGGACCTTCAGCAAGTCACTCAACACCATTTCCTTTCAAGCCTCACATTTGTTCATTTTGGTTGTTTATTTTTTGAGACAGGGTCTCGCTCTGTCACCCAGGCTGGAGTGCAGTGGTGAGATCATGGCTCACTGCAGCCTCAACCTCTTGGGCTCAAGCAATCCTCCTACCTCAACATCCTAGGTAGCTGGGACTACAGGCACTTGCCATCATGCTCGGCTAATTTTTTTTTTTTTTTTTTTTTTTTTATAGAGACAGGGTCTTGCTTTGTTGCCCGGGGTTGGTCTTGAACTCCTGGCCTCAGGTGATCCGTCTGCCTCGGCTTCCCAAAGTGCTGGGATTACAGGTGTGAGCCACCGCGCCTGACATAAAATGGGTTTAAGAATGGTGTCTGCCTCACGGAGTTGATGATAGGGTTACATGAAATAATACTACATCAGTGCCTGGCTCATGGTAAATGCACGATAGTCACTGATTGTTGTTGTTGTCATCACTACTGTTTATTGTATTGTTATATTCACGGTAATTAAGAGTACCTCCTCTGCCACTCATTCATTGGGTGGCCTCGAGCAAGTTATTTTCTTAACTGAAGTTCTTCATCTGTAAAATGGGCATAGAAACAATACCTTCCCTGTAGGATTTTTATGAGGATTAAATGAGATGGTACCTGTGCCACAGTGCTATGTCCAAGGTCTGACAGATGAGATAGACTTCATTCCCTTCTATCAGGGTGGAGAGGTGCCTCCTGGAAAGAGGCCAGTGTCAGATGGGACGCTATGCTCTCTTCCTTCATTCAGCAGTTTCATCTGTAAGATTGTGAAAAGGCACCTAGCCAGTATTCGAGGACTTGTGCCAATTCTCAGTAAGAAGAAATAGCTGCTGCTATGATTGCATATGATCAGCACAGCTTTCCCAACATGGGTTCTTTATTGTAATCATTTTACATGTGCAAAACTGAGGCTTTTATAGAGGGTAACTTGCCTAATGCCAAACAGAATCAGAATTGAAAGGCGGATCTGCCTGGTTCTAAAAGCACAAATACTCCAGAAAAGCATATTTTGCATAGATTACAGTGGACTAAAACCCTTAGCAGAGGTCAAAGCAAACAGTACACTTGGAGATGGAGGATGGGGGAAAAGGGAGTAAAGAAGGATGGTCAATAAACGTAGGTGATGACAAGAAGGAAAAGAAAACAAAGGCTAAATGAAATTTCTGGTAAACAAGCTCATGGCACTAAGATGCATTTAATTCCACTTATACATTTTACAAGTGATTGTGATTTTTACAACAAAACGGTGACACTGGGTTAGAAGTTCTCATTTCCTGTCTCAGGGGTGGAATTGTGGACAACCCAAGCAAGTACTTCTATGTCTGATTTCTGTGGAGCCGTGAGCTGAGACAGACACGATTGCAAAATCTCACAGTCTGGCTGGAGCTGGTCGGGAGGGGGAATCAACTGGTCTCTCTTTATCCAGATAAAAGAAGGAAGGCAATCAGCAATGGGATGAAGTTGTGCCAGGGACACACACTCTGACTTCATGCCAGTTTGCATCCTGGCTTGGCTCTTTTGGAATTTCAGGGCCTCCCCCGGCAGTGTATCCTACCACCCATGCATTGGTGTCACACCAGATTGACCTTTGGGGCAGCCCCAGGATTAGTACAGTGTTGTTTGTGCAACAAAGTTACCATCCTAGAGCTGACTGAGCTTGCTGGAGCACTTTTGTAATATGAGATAGGCCTGGTTAGCATCCTGGATTACGATGATGATGATGATGATGGTTAATATTCATTGACTTGAAGAGTGCATTGAGACATTGCGAGACATTTTAATGGAGTGCTAAGAGCACAGACTTTGAATCTGAATTACCTGGTTTTAAATTTCAGATCTGCTACTTACTAGCTGTGTGACTTTGGACAAGTTACTTAACCTGCCTCAGTTTCTTCATCTGTAAAATGGAGATAATTATAGTACCTCCATCATAGGGTTGTTGTAAGGTTTATACGTTGTTACAGGCAGTATAATGTGTATGTGTGTGTATAAATACATGTGGCATATATACACACTATACATGTGCATGTGTGTGTATGTGTGTATATATATATATACACACATACACACACATATATTTTTACATACTCCTGTGTGTGTATATAGTTACATAATATATAAAGCCTTAAGTACAGTAAGTGATAACTATGATTGAGGGCTTCCTCTGTGATAAATGCTCTAAAGACATGATCTCATCTCATTTTTAAAATGGTGCCGTGAGGCTTCACTTTTTCCATTTTATGGATGAGAAAACAGAGGCAGAGAGGTTAAGTGACATGTCACAGGTCACGTGTTGATGAAACTAGGATTTAAATCCCAGTTTGTTTGACTTCAGAGCCTGACATTTCTCTTGATGACTATGCAAGTGTAACCTATGCCATTTCCCCATGGATTGAAGCAAAGGAAATCCTGCCCACAAATATCTTTCATATACCAACACAGAAATTCAACTGCAGTACTGTCTACAAAGTATTTAGTAGCTGACTGGTTTTAGCATAAAATAATTTATGGCTACTCTAATAGAAATTAGAATGTTATACAAGATACCCACATGCGTGCTGCTGGATAAATGAATTTCACAATCTGCACCTGCAGAGTGAGGCAGGTGAGCCTGTTGGGAAGCGGGGATTAATTGAGAATGTTTCTTTCTTCTCTCCAAGAATGCACACTCACCACCCAGGAATAATGAGTTTTATCAGGTTGCAATTGAAGAGGAACAAAGAATCCAAATTAGGCATTGTGCTAACTAGCTGCATTTAGTTACCCAGAGGGTATCATTTAGTGCCACAAGATTTCATTCATTCAAAAGAGAGACTGGCAGCTGCTGTGCCACATTGTACTGGTTGCTGAGGGAGTGCTGATGAGCAGTCCAGATCCTGCAAGCAGGAAAAGCTTGCCTAATTGAGGGGCCATAGCATGGAGCATGGTGGTCTAAAAGCATGGGGGACCGAAGGGTGTCTCTCTGCAGACAGAAACCCCCAAAAGCTCATGGTGGAAGTGAGTTGGGCCCAGTGGATGAATAGGGGCTCACCAGGCAGAGAGCAGAATAAATAAAGGCCTGCCAGGTAGGAGAAACTATATTTGCAAAGACATGGAGGAATGAAAAGCTTGCATGCTCAAGAAACAGCAGGAAGTTTGGTCTTGCTGGCTCAAAGGGTGAAGGGAGAGAGAGGAGGAGGCTGGGGTGGACTATGTAGCTGACAAGGTCCATGGGTCGGGCTGGAAAGGCCCTGCACTTGTTTCCAGGAGTGTAGGCTACAGCTTTGGGAAATAGGGGCTGAGCATCAGGCAGTGACACAACTCTTCACATATTTGCCTTGTAAAGATTGGAAGAGGGTAAGGCTGGCAGAAGAGCAACCAGATAAAAGAGGATTGCAACAGTTAAGACAAGAGCTGATGAAAGGTTGAATTCAGGAAGTAGCAGTGGGGAAGGGGAAGAGTTAAGAGATGGGAGGGAGACTGTTGACATTGAAACAACAGAGATTGCTCTCAGATCAGATGGGAAATTTGAGGGGAAGGAAGGTATTAAGGGGGACTCTGAGATTTCTAACTGTGGACAGCCAGATACTTGACTACATAGGAAAAACACAAAAAAGCATTGGCAGAAAGAAAAAGAAATATCGAGTTTGAGATGGATGTGGATATGTGTAGGGTGTGTGCCTGACTGATTTTTATTTCATACAGTAAGCAATTGATACATGGTGGTTGAGTTTGCCGGGTTCTAGCTTGAAGAGCCAGTGGGCAGATGTGGTGCCGGAACCCAGGTGGGCATTGAGGGGTAGTATAAGGGTTATAGCTCAAGCCTATAGCTCAAGTCCTATAGTTCAAGCCTATAGCTCAAGTCTATAGCAAGTCCTATAGCTCAAGCCTATAGCTCAAGTCCCTAGTATAGGGATTATAGCTCAAGCCTGTAGCTCAAGTCCTATAGCTGAAGTCGATAGCTCAACTCCCTAGTATAGAGGTTACTGATCAAGCCTATAGCTCAAGCCTACAGCTCAAGTCTACAGCTCAAGTCCACAGCTCAAGTCCTATAGCTCAAGCCTATAGGCAAGTCCTATAGCTCAACCAGGGGCAGCTACGTGGCATGAAGGGGGAGCAGGCTGAGAACTTGCTGGTGGTGAGGAGGCACTCCCATGCTGGAGGAGAGAGCTGGGGAGGGAGACCCGGAAGAATCATGGAGGCAGGCACAAAAACAGGAGAAACAAACAAATTAAAGTCAAAAGAATAGAAAGATTCAAGAAGAGAGTGCTGGAAAGTGTCAGATGCCACCAAGAGGTCATGTGGGAGACTTGTAGGATTCCTCATTAGGAACCCAGCAGAGGACCTAGGATTCGAGTCTCAGGCAGGAAGTGAAGGCATCGAAAGGAGGTTGTCGTTGGGATCAAAGAAGGCGACTTACGTGAGAGTGTGATTATTATTGTCAAAGAGAGGGTACCAAAGTGGGATCCGGTATTAGGACATTCATGTCCTGGAATAATTTTACAACATCCTGTCATCAAATCTTGGAAACTAGGAAAAGATTTTTGTTACTGAAGTTGTTCCTGGCATTGATGCTGATGGCTTGTGGAATCACATGGAAGAAGGGGATTTTGAAGGAATGTGTAGAAGTGTTTGGAGAAAAGGAGAAAGAAACGGTAAATGGATGGGCCAGAGGTGGCAGTGAGGAAGTCAGGTCAGAGGGAAGGGGAGGGTCTGCTTGTCTGCAGTGAGTGTCTGATGTGAGGCACAATGGCCTGGACAGCTCATCACTAAGCAGTCGGCTCTGACGTGAAACGCCCTTGGAGCCACGGTAGTTTTCTGAGAAACAGAGTGATCAAAACAGCATAGTATGTGCAGAATCAGGGTACAAGGCCAGGATGTCAGAAATGACCTCCACGGTCTACACTTGCTTGGTCACAGTCTGAAATGGAAATGTCTGTGTGTGTTCTGGTCCCAACAAACTCCAAAAAGCGCCTTGGCCTGGGTGGCTGACATCACACTCAATTGCACATGCAAATGCGGTAATTATGCCTGAAATATTAGAGGTCAGCTGGAGGCCAGCGGAAGATTTGGTCTCTCTGCTTCCAGATTTTGAAATAGCAGATTATACACAACTCACTGTCTTCCGCCAAGACCTTGTTACACACATTTGTCAGGATCTCATTTTGCAATTTCCATTCCTTTAAAGAGAAATCCTCACACAGTGGTAATTCTGGCTGTTTTCCCCTAAAGTGCAGATTGTCATAAACCCCCACTCTCTCCCTGGGCCTGTCAGCCTCCTGGGTCCTGCAGTGAACACACCATCACTGAGGGAATGCGGGACGCAGACAAGGCCGGGATTTTCTTAGGAGAAACGTTTTGGGAGAGGAAGATATCGTAGAGTCCTGAATATAATATGGCACAACAATTTTATGTATTCCAGACAGGAAAAGTTTTTTGTCAAAGCCTCTGACAGTTTAAACTTTAAAGCTTCAGCAAAACTTTTAAACTTTTAAACTTTGAACTTGTTTGAACCTCTCGTGATTTATGAATTATTAAATGTACCACTGAAAATCACAGACTTTAACTAGTAAAGCTTTCTGCTTAAAAGCAACTGAGAAGAGGGTGGCTGTGGGACTGCAGGAGGAGGAGAGGGCTGGGGGTTTTGTCGGAATGGCGCTCCTCCTGGTTGCGTAAAAGCCAAATCCAGAAAATATTTAGGAGGCAAAAGACCCAAACCAAGACAGAAACTGTGAAAGAGGAGAGACATCAAAAAGTGAAATGGAAACTGTCTGACACTAGTTATGCAGGTATATCTAAATAAGAGTTGAACTAATTTTATATTTAATATGTATATATTATATATTAGTGATAAAATATACATGACATAAAATATAGCATTTTAGCCACTTTTAAATGGATAGTTCAGTGGCCTTAAGTACATTCACATTGTTGTGCCACCATCACCACCCTTCATTTCCAGAACTGTTCATCTTCCCAAATGGAAACTGTCCCCATTAAACACCAACTCCCCATTCCCTTCCCGCAGCCCCTAGTAACCACCATTCTTTTTGTCCACATAAATTTGTCCACATACCTCATATAAGTGGAATTTTGTATATGTATGTAGATATATTCACATAAATATGTATATATATATGCAAGACTGAAATTTTATGTGTGTATATATTATATATAATATAATGTAAATATAATGTAATAAAGTTAAAATATATGTATATTATTTGACTATTCCATGTACCTCATATAAATGAAGTTATATCATGAATATATTATTGTATTATATATTATATTATTAATATAATTATATAAAATATATAAAGTAATATATTAATATAATATTACATGATTCCATTGATATCAGGTACATAGAATAGTCAAATATACATATATAGTAATATATTACATCTATGTAGTCATATTATATAATATATATTACATATATGATATACAGTATATAATATTATTCAATTTGTATGAGGTACATGGAATAGTCAAATAATATACATATATATTTTAACTTTAAATTCATAGCAACAAGCACAAGGGGGTATTAGGTAAGAAAAGTTCTGAGGTTTTTCATGCCTTTCAGACAGAATTGAACGATAAACAAAGTGAGTACAGATAGGGACAGAATCCGACAATAATTTATGCTTCCCAGAGGTTGCAGTCCATTTAAATCCCCAGGAGCTCCGAATTGCTCTTGAAGTGTCTGGGTCCTGTGGCCAGCAGAGCAGTCTTGAGAGCTCCGGCCAGGTCTGGGCTTGGTTGAGCTGGGAGGAAAGGGGAGGGGCGCGCAGCTTGCGGCGGGCACACAGCGAGCCCGTGGAGGGCGAGTGCCCTAGGTCCTGACTCCAGCTTGGAGCTCAGGCACGTGTGGGATGCGCTGGCTACTTCAGCTTCCCCAAGGCTCCCAGCACGAGGATTCCATTACTTTCTGTTAGTGTGCGCTCAAGGATTTAGTAACCAGTTCACAGAAAAGCCCCTCACTTCACAGCAGGAAGTGTAAACTCAGCATAAATCTTGCCAGCCTGCAGGGGAGCCGGTTAGGAATTTAGGAATTACCTAAAGTTTCGGAATCCACCCGCCGCGCCCTTTGCACATTTTACCTGGGATGAGGCCTAATGGCCTCTGGGAGGTGCAGCCCAATAGGAGGTCGACAAATTAAGCAGGGATTTGTTTCTTTAAACACTTTCATTGTTACCAAAATGCGAGCCCTGGAAAGTCTGGGGCATGGGAAGGTTATGTCTCCTGAGGAAGCAAGGAAGACAGGCGGTGGTTTGAGTGGGTGGGCGCTTCCACGTGGACAGAGGGCCCCTGGGAGGGAGGAGCGAGGGACCCCTGGGAGGGAGGAGCGAGGGACCCAAAAGAGGAAGGGTGGAGCCCAACCGCGACTGCTTGCTTCACAGTTGAAGGGCTGCCCCTTCCTTTCCCTCTTGGAGACCTCTGTCCTGGTGCCGCTGGTGCAGCTTCGGTTACAGTTGGATCTGTCCAGTCTTTCACCCTGCCTGTATGCACACATGGTCTTAGGGAGTGAATTCCTTGGGTGGCTGCCATGTCTGTGCTGAGACCCTGGCAATAGCCAGAAAGGCAGGAGGAGAACTAGGGGTGGGAGAGGATTGGGATTCCCCTTCTTTCTTCTGCACCAGATATCAGGACCTGGGCACCACAATGGAGGCCGACTCGCAGCAGGTGGGAGTTGATGCCAAGTCCCAGGATATTGGACTAGAGCTGTGTTAACACCTCCTGCTGAGGTTGAGGCCTTGCAGGGTGAAAGGAGGGGTGGCCCAGCTATGAACCCAAAGATGGAGGCTCCAGAGTGAGCTTGAGGCCCCTACATTCTGACACCCTCAGGCACCAGCGTTTTCAGTGGGAGGAGGATTTCTCTTTTCCTCCTCTTGCAGTGGCATTTGTAATTCTAAGAGAGCTTTTGTTTCATGATGGATCTTTCAAGGATCTTGTATAAAGGCCCGGCACACAAGTCCCTGGGCTTAGCGTGAGTGGCCCCATGGGTGGATGTCCCCAAGATACATCTGACAATCTATTGCTTAACTCTGTCCCCACCCCACAAAAGAGGCACCCACAGTTCACCAGTTGCCAGAGAGAGCTACCACTCGCTCTCCTTCTCTTACCCTGCCAGCCACCAGGGTCATGGAACACTTGAGAGAATAAGAACAAAATATAAAAAGAGAGCAAGACACCCCAGGAAATGGAATGAAACCTGAGCAGCCTAACATTTAAATGTGGGACTTGGCTCTGGCTTAGTGTCAACATGGGAAACAACAGGAGCTTCTGAACTGAGAGAAGAGGAGAGACGGAAGGCAGTCCCATTGCGGCACAGGGGAAAGCTAGCACAGGGAGCCACAGTGACTTTGCTAGCACAGACTGACTGCTTCCTATGTACTAGAGTGGGCTACATGCTTTATTTAATCCTTGTCTTTCAATCCTTGAGGAATTCTGGAGCCAGACTGCCTGGGTTTGAATTCTAGTTCCATCACTTACTTCCTATGGACCGTAGACAACTGTCTTAAATACCTGATGATTCAGTTTCTTCAACTGTAAAATGGAGATGATAATGGTACCCAACTCACACGGTTGTTCCAAAGATTGACTGAGACAGTATTTGTAAGTCTCTTAGAACAGTGCCTGACGCATAGTAAATGCCATGTAAGTACAAGATGGACAGACAGATAGACAGGCAGACAGACAGATAATCCCATAAGCATAGATAAAGAAACTGAAGCTTAGAGAAGAGGTTAAGTAACTTGCCAGACGTTTCACAGGTGTTTGCTGTCAGAGCCAAGATTTGAACTTGGCCTGTTTGACAATTTCACTTGTGGTCACCTTAGCAAGTGGGGTGGAATATTATGGTTTGGAAATATAATCCATTCCCTGACATGATGGATGATGGTAATGATGATGGTGATGATGATAAATATATTAGCAGCTAAAATGTATCGATTGCTTATATTTCGCTAGGTGCCTTATTTACATTATTGGGTTTAATTCTTCTGTAGCCCCTTCAGTTATATACTATTATCTCCACGTACTGAGTTGAATAGTATATCTCCAAAATTCATGTCCACCTAGAACCTCAGAATGTGACCTGATTTGGAAACAGGATCTTCACAGATGTAATTAGTTGAGATGAGGTCATATGGGATTGGAATGGGTTCTACATCGAACGACTGGTGTCCTTATAGGAAGGCCACGTGAAGACACAGGGACACTCAGGAAGGACGACAGAATGACAGGTGATGATGGAGACAGAGACTGGTGTGAGGCAGCTGCAAGCCAAAGAATGCTGAAGGTGGCCAGCAACCACCAGAAGCTAGGGAGAGGCGAGGTGGCCATTCGTTCCTAGAGTCTTCAGAAGGCACGTGGCCCTGCAGGCAGCTGGATTTTGGACATCTAGTCTCTAGAGCTGTAAGAGAATAAATTCCTGTTATTTGAAGCATGACACATGGGGTTTTATTAGGGGCTTATATGGTAAGTTTATGGTACTTTGTTATGGCAGCACTGAGGAGCTAAAATAGACCAGTATACAGCTGAGAAATTGAGGCTCAGGGAGATGAAAGAATTTGCCTAAACTCAGATAGTTAGTGGCGGCAGACCTGGGACTTGAACTTGGGTCTGTCTGACTTCCAGTGTTGTGCTCTGACATCCTCTAGTGAGTGTTGGAGTCGTCAAAGTGTCTGGGTCAGCTTTTAGGCTGGCTGTCTTGCCAAACCCCTATTAACCTCAATAGGAATGGCACCAGGTTCAAGAGGCAGGAGACCCAGCATTAGCAAATGAGAAACCTGGGGTTCTATTGGAGGCTTGCATACAGGAGAGAGTCCAGGGGCAGTGGGCTGGACAAGATAACCATCTTACCTACAGTCCAGTGGTGGCAAGCTGGGCAGGAAAACTGCAACCGCTTGCAAACTGCATGCCGTTTATATAGCATGTCACTTAACACCCTCTCCGTAATGATCTCCACCTGGCCACTCTGATTTAACCCAAAACTCAGGGCTTCAATCCCCTGTATGGCCCCTGTTACATGGAACGGGCTGAGGTTTCAGATGTTTATTATAGACAGGAATGACTTTCCGGGTTGTCCACACCACAATTTCTTAGCTCAGAACACATGTTCAGGTGCATCTGCCATACAGGGTCACTGTAAGGGTTTGCTTAAGTTCTTGCTACAAGGTGCGTTTACCCTGCACTGTCAGATTGTGTACCCTGCCCAGCACTGTCTGGTCCCAGTGCCTTCCTGCAATGGGATGCTGTGGTCCACAGACCACGGGCCACATGCTGCTCCATGCATCCTGTTGGAAAGTATTTAAAACGGCAGCAACTGGGAAAAGGAATCCACCAAAACCTTTGAAGAGAATTCCTCATTCAAGCAGGTATTAACTTGGGAGGTTTTCTTTAAGTACAAGCAATATAGACAATTATTTCAGAATAATGAACATTTTAGCCCCAGGCAAATTACTTTAGTTTATATCTCTCCAGTGTGCAGAATCAGACTAGTGATGATTTTTGGCTCATAACACATTATCATCTTTGTATGGCTTTGCTAGCTAGTCCCTATACAGAAATGCATATTATGAGACCCACGAAGCCACCAATCAACCCCAAAACTAAGATACTGACAATAACCCAGAGCAACCTCTATTCCCCTGCCTGTACGCCCTCCCTCCTGATATATAAATAACCACCTTTTTGAAATTTGTTTTCATTTCTTCTGTGAGATGTGCATATGCGTGTCCACAATGTCCATGCAGTCTATAAGTCTGGCCCTTTCTTCAACTTGACTTTTATGATTCTCCCTCGTTCACTGCACACCAGCCTCCATATGTGCCAGACATATAATAGGTGCCCAATAAATCAACTCATCTCTTCCAATAAACCAGCATCTCTCATGTAGCTCCTGTATGTCAGGGAATGTGCTAGGATACAAAGCTAGTTACAGACCTATCTTCACTCTTCAGGTATTTGTAGTGAAAACACTGAAATGTAAGCAATAATTCAGCAGCGTGACCTGGGTATGCATAAGTTGCTCGAAGAGTTATGGTGGTGAAGGAGGTCTTGCGGGAGATGCCATTTGAACTGAGCCTCAGTGGATGCGTAGACTGAAGTCCAGGAGACATAAGTAAGAGGTAGCCTTGTAGGAAGAGAGAATAAACATGGGCAAAGACATAGAGGTGATGGAGAGTATGAGGATGGCATGTATGAGAGAGGAGAGAAATGAGGCTGGAGAGGAAGGCAGAGGCCAGATCAGGCAAGGCTGGGGTTGCAGCACTGTGTAGTATGAACATTCTCCTGCTTAGACCTGGGAAAGCATTGGGGGACATGCAAGTAGAGGAATAGCAGGACTAAGACTGCATTTTGGACAGTTGCTGTGGTGAACCTCTATTAACCCCAGTAGGGGAGGCACCATGTTCAAGAGACTAAAGAGGAGACCCAGAGCCAGCACATGAGACATGGGGTTTCATTAGGGGCTTACATAGAGGGGAGCAGGTCCAGTGGTGGCAAGCTGGACAGGAGAACCACCTGACATACAGAAACAGTCCAGTGGCAGAGGGCTGGACCACATACCCACTTTCCTACAGTCCAATGGTGGCAGGCTGGCAGGAAAATGGCAGCCCCTGCAAACGGCGTGCAGTTTACATAGCATTTTCACTTAACACCATCCCCCTAACAACCTGGCAACCTTCATTTAACCCAAAACTCAGGATCCCAATCCCAATCCATTGCACAGGCAAGGTGCTCAGATGTTCCTCATAGACAAGGAACAAATCTCAGGTTTGCCCCTCCCAGATTCCCTGGCTTGGGACACACATTCAGGTGCATCTGTCATCCAGGGTCATTCTAAAAGTGTGCCTAAATTATTGCTATTAGCTGAGTTTACCCCACACCAGTTCACTGTCTGCTGCAGTGTGGAGGATGGGCTGGAAGGGGTGGAGGCTGAGGCAGGGAGAGTACCCGATGGCTGTTGCATGCAGTAACCAGGGTGAGAGCTGAGGCTACCAGGATGCGTATGAGGTGTTATCAATCGAAGTGGTGGACTTTGATGGAGATGAGGAGATTGGAGAGGACGCTGAAAAGATAGCTATGGATGTGCTGAGTTTTGGGTCTCCATGGGAAACACAGGGTCACCCAGTAGGCAGATGGTAGCTACTCTGCTGCATTGCTCTCAGGCAGAGCCTGTGCATATGAGCTTTCGTGAAAGCTCTTTGATAATGAGGACTTCACAATTATGACTTAGTTTTCATTGGGAAACCTTTCAAGGATGCCATCATTAGAGCTTGCATCTGAAGGAATGAAAGTCACACACTAAAATTTAGACTTTCAATCCATTTGGAACAGACTGCTGTGTGACCTCAGTCATTCTCTTTAACCTCCCAGAAGTCCATGTCCAGGAGAAGGTGGGACTACAGGAACTACCCTGTCAGATTTTGTTCATTAGTAAGATTTCATGCCTCACAGCCGCTTTCTCAGGTGGTGGAGATAGAATGAGTGGCAGGGTTTGCCATCAGATATTCAGGAATCTTAGGGAAGACTCCAACTCCATTTATTCATTCTGGCTTGGTAACAGGTGGGTTGTGGTCTCATTAGGTCAAAGGATGCATTCAGTATCATTCCCTGGGTATCTGTAGGCATCAGGCACTCTGTGGTTTCCATTTTTACATTGTCCCACACTCTTGCCCATCATTCCTGTCCCCCTAGCAGGCCTGGTTGCAGACCCCCTATTAGAGACAAAGGCACAACTTGTAGAGAAATGAGGGAAGTCATGAAGTGTGTAACTGACCAGGGTACTGCCGGAAGGGTGCCGTGTGCCAGATTAAGTTTCTTAGCCGGGTCTGTTAGGTCATTTGATAGCACACTTAGCTCTTGGGTGCCCTTGCTTTTTGTGTAATCACACTTCTTTTTAGAAGAGACCCAAACATAGGCCTAATCCTGTAGCATTTTTACACACACAGGGGCTTTGGTTTCAGGGCCTTCTCATGCAAATCATAGCTTTGAAGCAGTTAAACAAATCTCCTTGCAACCCATGGAGGCCCATGCCTGTCTCCACAAACAGAGCAAGGGCCCAGGTAAATCCTAAAGGAAAATGTTTTTTGTTTTGTTCCTGTTTTTTTTTTTTTTTTTTGGCAGGGGTGCAGGGTGGATTCTGGTCAGGCTTTCCTTGCCAGGTGGATTTAAACTTCAGCTCAATCACACATGATTCAAACTTCAGCTCATATCCCAAGCAGGACTAACACTGGGGGTTGGTGATAGGAGGAGATGAGATTGGGAAATGGAGGTAGTTAGAGAGAGAGGAACTTTGTTCAATATTGTCACTTTTTGTGGGAAAGGAGTAAGTGGGGGAAAATGCATCCTCAGCTGATCCACAGAGAAGACCAACTGTCTTCCCTCCTGATTACTGACATTCTCATTCATGGGTAAACACAGAAAAGGAAACAAAAGCAGAAAGGTTTCTTGTCAGCAATTCCAGTAAGATGTTTCTCCAGCCAGAGATGAGCCTAGAGCCAGCACACTTCAAAGACAATACAATCGCCTGTCAGCTGCAGAATTTCTCCTGGTCCAAGGTAAAATATTGCATGGAATGGTGAGGCAAAAGTGTGGGAAGGAGAAGGTGATAACGTTAAGCCAAGGAAACAAAAGAGACAAGGAGTGATACTCCAGCAGGGAGACATGCTCTGGGACTATTTTGGCCTGAACCTAAGGTAAAAATGACATAAGAGGCAAGCGGGTGTCTTCTGGCCAAGAGATCAAAGCTGCTGCATTTGGAATGTTGTCATGATCCATTTGTAAAAGGCAGCCATCCTCCAAATGATATGCAGTAACCAGTGAGTTGCAAAAAGGACTTGGGTGGAAATAATCAAAATCCATGAATGTATTGCAGCAATTATTCTTTTCCCTGGGAGATCAATAATGGATGGGGCAAGGATTGAAGCCAAGAGGATCTAAGGATCTTAGGAAATGAGTCCCCAGGGCTTTCCAATGGAACCCTAGAGTGTTATATTTTTGGACATGGCTACAGTATTTGGAAAGGTAGTTCTTACTAATACAGTTCTCTCCATGTAGAGCTCACAGACCAAAGGATGGAAGATAGGGGGTTCATGCCAAAAAAGTAGTCCATCAAATGCTTTATTAAGCATGGAAAAATGAGCTTTGGCAAGGATATACTCTCACATGTGCAGAAAAAGTGATCAAGGTAAAGAAGCCAGTAGAAATCTTTAGAAGCCAGAACTGTGAACATTTTTCAACTGAGATGAAAGGAAAGAACAGACAACCATAATCAGGAGACATTTTTGGCAATGAAGGATTATGACATGAGGCCATTTCCTCAGGGAAAGTTGGTTGTGGTTTGGGAAGTTTGGGCTTTGGAGCTGATGATGGATTTGGAACAACTAATGCCTGGTGGCAGCCCCTCAATTAGGGAACAACACGGGAATCTGTGGGAAGGGCTGGGTTCCCAAAAAGGCATTTCAACACTTGTCTAACCTCTTCTCTGGTTTTTTGAGCATCCCTAAACAACTTGTTCCTGAAATCTAAGTAATGGATTTCTGGGTGTCACCTGTTTGGGTTAGGGAAGTTAAACTGATTTCAGTTGCATTGTTAAAATCTTAGGTGTGTCTAAATAACAGCTGTGCTGGTGCCTACTGGAGGACAGAAACATGGCAAAGAGTAAGGGGAAGTGATGGTATAGAATGTGTAAGGTGGGAATTCAGGAAACAATAACAGCAAAAGTGATTTGAGAAACAAAGCCCAAAGAAAAGGTGAGTAAAAAGAAAAGAAGGAAGTCCCATCTTCTACAGGGCAAATACCCTAGTTATTTAGCATGGTGTATAAGGCCTTCTTGGTCTGCATTTGCCTGCCTGCTGCCTCTAGTGTTGCTGCATCATCCCCTTAGTACAAGACAATCTGTAGTTCCCCAAATGGACGATGGGAGGCAGGGTTTAATCTGGCCCCAGTGATCTCCACTTCCCAGTAGCCACATCACTGTAGAATCCCCTCTCCTGAGTGTGGGCTGGCCCAGCAACTTGCTTCTAACTGAAGGAGAATGACAAGTGATGGGATGTCACTTCCATAGTTAACTTACGGGAGACTGTAGCTTCTGTCTTGCTAGTGGATGCTCTCTGTTGCCTTCCTGGTTTGTGTGCTTTGATGAAGCAAGTGGCTGTGTTGGAGAGGTCCACTTGGCAAGGGGATGAAAGTGGCCTTTGGCCAACAGCCAGCAAGGAACTAAGGCCCTTTATCCAACAACCCTTGAAGAACCGAAATCTTCTAACAACCACATGAGCTTGGAAATGGATCCCCGCCTTCACCCTTCAGGTGCGACCCCAGCCCTGGCCAGCGCCTCAGTTGCCACCTTGTGAGAGATTCTGAAGGATGGATCCAGCTAAGCCATGACCAGGTAGCTGCCCCAAGACACTGTGGGATCATAACTGTGTGTTGTTTTAAGCCACTCCATTTGTGAGTAATTTGTTAGATAGTAATAGGTATTAATGAAGAGTTCTTGAAATTTCATGGGTCCATGCCTTTGCTATGGTCTTTCTGATGCTTTGGAAAGCCCTTTCCCTCCTTCTCCTTGCCAGCTTGGTCAACCTCTACTCATTAGGATGTGGTTCAAGCATGATGTCTTCAGAGAGGTCAGCCCTACTTTCCCCATAACCTGCCTTTACCTGGACTTGAATTATCCTTTCTTTGTCCCAACTGGATCTTGCATAGACTTTTGTCACAGCATATAAACCTATAATGCAATTTTCTCTTTTCCTATCAATCTCCATAAACATTGGAAGCAAATAGCTCCCCAGTTTCCTGGAAGGTAAAAATGTTTTCACTGTGATAGACTTTTCAGAAACACATGAAATCAGCTTTGCTAATCATGAAAGAGACAGATATTCCATTTGTTCTGTGACAGGGTAAAGATGGCATGTTTTCATCGGGAAAGCAATGAAATGCTCAGCACTCCTGTAGCCATCTCAGCACTCCTTGCTCCCTGCATTTTGGTTAGTGTTTTTATTTTTCATTTATTTTTATTTTTTAGAGTCAAAGTTTCACTCTGTCACCCAGGCTGGAGTGTAGTGGACCACCATGGTTCACTGCAGCCTCAACCTTCTGAGCTCAAGCGATCCTCCCACCTCAGTCTCCTGAGTAGCTGGGACTACAGGCATGTGCCACCATGCCTGGCTAATTTAATTTTTTTTTTTTTAGAGGTGGGGTCTTACTATGTTGCCCAGGCCTGTCTCAAACTCCTGGCCTCAAGCAACCCTCCTGCTTCAGCCACCCAAAGCACTAGGATTACAGGTGTGAGCCACTGTGCCTGGTGAATTTTGGTGAGTTTACTCCTATGCTCAGCTCCCTATTGGGTACTGAGCACTGAGCATGCACCTTGACAAGAGTGGCACTCATCTCTAGAAACCTGGCACCCTATGTTTAGCACATAGTACAGTCATTAGTAAATGCTAATTAGCGATGAAGGCATGAACAAATGAAGGAAATGATTGAATGAATGTATAATGAAAAAAGACATGTGGCTCAATTTGGGGCTTCTTGGTGCTGGGAGGCGGGAGGAAGGGTATTGCAGATTTCCTGTAGCCCAGACTCAAGGCATATCTTTAGAGCTGGTCAGGGATTGATGTGGGCAATTCCAGGGTAAGGCCCATGCAGGAGTTCCTGGGGTACAGGGAGGATAAGGGGTTAAGAAGCAATGGAAAAGGCCTAGCCAAGGCTGGAGGTGAGTGGCAATGGGGGCTGGGAGGGAGGCAGACAGACAAGGGAGGTACCCCAGCCCCACAGTCTTTTGGAGAGAACCAGACAGAGAGAGGAAGAGGAGAGACGGCAGGGGCATCTGGAAGGAGATTCGGTACACACAGGTGGGCCCCGCCCATTAGATAATGCAGGATGATGGTCTTGGGACACAGCTCAGCACCTTGAGCTTTCCTTACACTTTGTAAAGCTATTGTGTGCCCCCGGCTTTACATTCTTTGTGATTCTATGTGCTAGAACTTATTTGTTTGTTTACGGCTCGCTGTTCCTACAACATCTGTCTGGTTTAACATTGCAGCCTGAGTGTTCAGCAGCACGGGGGCCCACTGCTTGGTCTACACCCAAAGGAAAGGGAATCCCTGTTTGGAGGGATGTCTGCACCCCACGCTCATGGCAGCACTGTTCACCACAGTCGAGGCGTGGAAGCAATCTAAGTTCCATCAACAGATGAATGGATAAAGAAGAATATATAATACACAATAGAGTACTCTTCAGCCATAAAAAAAGAAAGACATTCTGTCATTTGTGACAATGTGAGTGAACCTGGGAGACATCATATTAAGTGAAATAAGCCAGGCACAGAAAGACAAATACCATGTGATCTCACTTACATGCGGAAACTAAAAAAATTGAATTCATAGAAACAGAGGGTAAAATGGGTAAAATGATGGCTACTAGGGACTGTGGGAGGGAGATGTTGGTCAAAGGTCATACAATTTCAGTTAGACAGGAGGAGTGAGTTCAAGAGGTCTATTGTGCAACATGATGATTATAGTTAATGAATTATATACTTGAAAATTGCCAAGAGAGTAGATTTTAAGTGTTCTTACCACAAAAACGTAAGTATTTGAGGTAGTGGATATGTTAATTAGCTTAGCATAGCCATTATACAATGTATATATATTTCAAAACATGTTGGATGCAATAAATTATATAATTTTTGTTTGTCAATTAAAAGACAAATAAATTTAAAAAGTGAAAACTAAACTCAAGTGCTCTTGTATTGAGAGCATTGGGTGGAGGTAGCGCTGGAAAAGAGAAAATAAAGTGCAGCCTGGCCCTGAGGGGCCCTTTCTGGGGGAGCGTACCCCCAATCCATTTTTTTTTTTTGTCCTGGGACGGCAGAACTCCCTGGCAGGAACGCCTTGCTTTCCTGTGCATTCCACAAGCTCTGACAATCATCTGATAAGCATCAAGCCTTTCACTGAAACGGGGATACTAGGACAGGGCACTATGAGCTTCCTGACCCTCAGGAGCTCACAGTCTGCTCAGCAGGAGAGTGGGAGGGTGAGGAGGCCCGATGCCCGCAGAAAGCAGGGTCAGATAGACAATTCCGGGTTGGCTCCATCTGTGCTTTAGAGGGGGCCGTGCCAAGCTGCCAACTTGGGCTGCAGGGCGTTGTCAGGGAAAACTTCCTGGAGAAGTTGGCCCCGGGGTCAGGCCTGAGGAACAAAGAGGAGCTAGAGAGGGAGTGGGGAGGACTGGGGAGCGGAAGCAGCAAAGGAGGCCCGCGGGGTCCCCAAGGGCTGGGCGCAGGCAGTCAGCAGGACAGATCAAGCCTAGCTCCCCTGTCTTGGTGGGGACTCTGGCAAGGAAGAACAGTGGCGGGCACTTTGCTGAGCCTGGGGCTGGAAAGAACGTGGAGCAACCTGCAGGGGCTTCAGGTGCAAAGGGAGGAGGGCCTGAGCTGAGGGACTGGGCTGTGGAGGAACGGGGGGAGACGGGGGAGGCTTCTCTTTGGGGCCTGTGAGCAGGTCGAAGGGGAGCATTTCATGTCCCGGCCTGAGACAGGACTGGCTGTGCACCCAGTCCAGAGACAGGCTCAAACTTCACCTGCTCCCAGGCCAGGGCTCCTCAGGGTTCTGAGTGGGCACTGGGCACTCTGGCTCTGGACCTGAAACGACTTAATGCCCGGGGTGCTAAAGGACATTTCAAAGCGTTGGCCTTTCAGAGTCGAGGGGAGCCTGGCCCTGCCACTGATGACATGATGCTTGTCATGGGAAGCGACTGGCCCTGCTCAGTGCCTGCTGTGCGGAATGCCCGTTGTGCTGCTTGTGTCCTCGTGTGAGGTCATCTCAGTCCCAGGGAGAGATGAGCCCTCATATCCATTATTGCGCTAGACACAATGGACTGAGTGCCTCGTTCCAGAGTGGGCTGGGATGTCAGCCCCATAAAAAGCAAGCTGTAGGCTTGAGGCCAGGGCCCAGCCAGAGTTGCCCTGGGATTCTTGAGCACTGAGCCTCCCTGGGTGGGGTGAAAGGAAGTTCTTGAAGGGCAACCAACTTGCTCTAATCATAGATAACTCACCTGCTCACTGCTGCCCCATTGACCCTCGCTGGCCTGCAGCACCATGTCCCTGTGGTCTGTGGAAGTGGGGACAGGTGTCTCCACGGTTAGATCAGGCCCACCCAGGTACCTCAGGAGAGTCCTCATCTCAAGGCCCTTCAACTCGTCTTCACAGTCTCTCTGGGGTTTAGAATCTTTGGGGGTCATTATTCTGAAACAAAGGGTATGTGCATTACTGTTGTTCAGTATTATGAGGTGTTCAAATAAAGAACCATGGCAGTTTAGAAGAGACAGAGGCCACTTTAGGCTGTGAGGAGGCAGTGGGGCAGACAGAGGAAAGAAGGACCCACCAGGTCTGTTGGCCATTTTTGACCATAATGCTTTTTAAAGAGAGTGAGCGGATAGTGCAGGGCAGGAAGATAGGATACAGATGTTCACTTCCCAATTTAAACGGATGTAAAAGACCTTTACTTAGCCACTCTTAGTGTCACCTCACTCGTGGAGCTCTTCACGGGCTCCAGGCAACATCTTTCGGTTTTCAGCCTGAGGAGCTGTGGTCTGGTGGGATGACTCTCAGATCTTGGTGAGCACCATTTTGAAATCGGGTGGACTTCTCGATTGTCTCTGCTAACTGCAGATTTTCTGGGATCACATCAGGAAACTCTCCTGGATTGCCCGCTCCTCCTGCCCCTCCAAACAGGGATCTTTCTTAATTCTATGTTCATAAACAGTATCATCTATCTATCTATCTATCATCTATCTATCTATCTATCTATCTATCTATCTATCAATCTACCTATCCAGTCAGGGATCTTTCTTAATTCTATGTTCATGAACAGTATCTATCCATCTATCTATCTATCTATCTATCTATCTATCATGTATCTATTATCAATCAATCATCAATCTATCTATCCATCCAGGGATCCTTCTTAATTCTGTGCTCATAAACAGTATCTATCCATCCTCTATCTATTTATCTCTTATCAATCAATCAATCATTGATCTATCTATCCATCCACGGATCTTTCTTAATTCTATGTTCATAAACGGTATCTATCCATCACCTATCGATCTATCTATCTATCTATCTATCTATCTATCTATCTATCTATCTATCTTCGATCTGTGTATCCATCCATCCATTATCTAACATTGATTTATTTTACCACCACTCAGGCCCTTACCTGATCCCATTTTCTGAGCTTACTTGCTTCCTAGGAATCTCTAAAATTTCTAAAAATCTAAATTCTAAATTTCTAAAAGTCTAAAATTTCTAAAGTCTGTTTCAATTTTTGCCAATTTTCCCTGACTCAGAAGATATGAATTCCCTTACTACAGACAAATTTGGGAAGGGACCATTTCTTTCCACCCCAGGGTTCTTGAGCACATCTTCCAGGGAGTCTCAGAGAAACTTATCACTTCTCCAGGGTTGTTCACAAATGTCAGATCTAGAATGAGGAGCCGAGTCTCTCGGCTCTTATGCATCTATGAACATGCATTTCCTCAACATTCTGCAGTGCTCACCCACTGCTCCTGAACCAGGGGACACACACACATACACACACACACATACACCCCACACCCCTCTTCAAAGAAAACTGCAACTGATAAAAGTTTCATTTAGCAACACAGAGAATGTCACAAGGTCCTGCATGATTAAATGCCCAATGGTTGGTGCAGACAGAAATTGAGAGGAGGAAGAGATGCTACTAGTGGAGTCAGCCTGGGAGGAAGGACATCATGGAGAAGGCAGAGAGAAAACAGTGATGAAACTGGAGCAATTGCATAATTTGGCTGGTGCCATGGAGATGTGTATATCACAGCTCTTCAACACAGGACTCAAACCTCCAGGGACAACTTTGAAATTGATCTGCAGCCTCCAGAGCTTGGGGGCACCTCCCAGGGGATGCAGCTACATAAGTGGTGAACTCTACCCCTCAGCTGGCCATCCAGGGACACGTGCGTTGGTGGACCACATGAGACCCTTTGGAAAGCCCCAACTGGTTGCCAGATCGCCTGAGAATTCCAACTCCTACTCTAATATTCAGAGCTGCTACTCGTGATGATAATGGCATATCCCTTTTGATGTTAAGTGCATACCAACCCCTTCCTAAGAGTTCCTTCCCTGCTCCTTCCTGCGGTTTCTGTTTCCTCCCTGAGGCCGGGGCACCAGTACCTGCCCACAGCATCAGCACAAGTGTCACTTCCTTGCCCAGATGAAAGGGAGTCTGCTTCTGTCTTTTAGTTTAAGAACAGAAATGGGTTGCTATTTTTAGCTTTGCATGGGAAAATCCAAGGGAGCATGGAGAAAATGGATCAGCCAAAAATCTTTTCTGGGGCAGCTGCCATCTCAGCTGATATGGAGCAAAAGAGGAGAGAAGGGAGGTAGAGATGTCTCAGTCACTCCATTAAACACTGCAAGGCCCTCCCTAGAACACCCTGGTCATTAGGGAAAGTGTGGAACTGAATCATTCTTGGTAAGGCAGACATTCTTTGCCTGCTATAGGCAATGAGGAAGGACAAGAAAGGCAGAGATGAGAGATGTGTTGTTCTCCGAAAACAGTGAATCCAATCAGCAAGGGGTTTAGAGATGGGTGGCCTGTAAATGGGCTCCAGGGAGGATGGGAGGTGGCCCAGGGGAGGGGTCCAGCTACAGGTGATGAAAAGAAGCCTGATCAGGCAGATAGAAGGTTTGGGGACAGGGGACTAGAGGCAGGCCAAGCAATCTGTCCCCATCAAAGAGCAAGGGGAGTAGGTAGAGCCCAGAGACAGGCACGGAGACAGGGTGGGGATGGGAAGAGGAGAGCCAAGGAGGTGCTCTGTGTGTTAGGTAGTGGGGGTCCCGGAGCCTGCAGGTAGGAACTGTCTCCAGCTATTGGGATGAAATAGGGGGCAACTTTAAGGCTTGGAGGAAAGGGTAAAGCAGGGTAGGTACTGCCAGAAGAAATCACGTGCCAGGCTATTGATTTGGTCTTGGAGAGGCAGCATGACTTATTAGAGTGTGAGCTTTTAGGCAGACCTGAGATCAGATTCCTATTATGATTCTTATTAGCCGAGTGAGCTTGAGTAAATTGCTGAGCCCCTCTCTACCTCAGCTTGCCCATCCATATCTTGCAGGATGAGGGCAGTTGTCTTCAAATGGCTTTACCAGAATTAGACTTAGGGAGAGTGTTGTGCTTTGTGGGAAAGCTGTGTTGTCCTGTGCTGACACCCCAAGACACTGGTGGCAGGGGATGGTAGGGTCTGTGCAGGGTGCATTGTGTCAATATTCAAGGCTCCTAAACGATTTGGTGTGAAGGAATCTTTTGTGATCACCAGAGGAAGGGCTCAGGGCTGTGTCAGGATTGACATTGGACAAAGAGGCAGTAGCTACACATGAACGGAGGCAGGGCACATCCGGCTTCCAAGTTACAGGCAACAAAGGGATGAATGATAGCAGCCTCTTCGAGGAGCATCTGTGAGGAGAGGTGGGCCTAGTGCCCTCAGTCAAGTACCTGGCATGACGCTGGCACTAAGTAAATCAGAGTTACTCAGTAGCCATGGAAGCTGACCCACAGGAGTTAGAGGGAAATCCACTGTCTGGCTTCTAGGAGGAGCTCTGGGCACTAGAATGAAGTGGAAGCCCACATAGGAACCTAGGGCTAGGTGGGGTGAGTCAGTTCCAGGACCACCCCATGCTGAATCTGACCAACCCCAGCCCAGGACCAGGCTGTGTGTAGGGCGAGGGGCATGGCTTTGCCACCTGCAACAGCATGTGGTCACATATGCTGCTTCTAATCTTTCTTGAATTTGATGCCAGATTAGGAAAAAAAATGATGAATACTTTATTGGATGCCGGATTGGGAAAAAAATTATAACTACCTGAAAATGATTTAAATGTTCACGTATTAAAATCAAACCTATGGGATTAAATAGACATTTAATCCCTCAGAAATTTCTAGTTGTTTCTCATTGGAGGGACACCGGGGCAAAGTTTTATTTTTCCTTTTGGTTTATTTAAAGCCCTTATTTTCAATTTTTAATTAACTTTCTCATTTCTTTTAATGGGGCAATGTAGCAATGTGAAATATTGAAATGTAAACCTAAGGTTGAAGGTCACAAAGAATAATGTGCAAATGATTTCATACGATTCCCAGTACAATTAACTGCAGAAAGCCACCCTGCAGCAGGCTGGGGTTTCTCCTCTCCACTTGGAAACTTTGGAAACTTTTTCCTTTGATAAATACCTGCCACAGGAAATTAGACTTACTGATCTTTTACAATTTTATCTTTTTAAAAATGTAAATAGACACACCCCAAACATAATTCTCTCCCTCCAAGTGCATTTGGAGAGCCTGCTGCGTTCTTGTGAAAGCTGGAACTGTATCCCATGCTGTTGTTTCCCTGACACGTTCTGTCCCTGAGTGAGGTTATCTTCCTCCCAGCACGCAGTGAGGCCACAGGATGACAGTCACAAGCATCAGGCTTTGAATTCATGGCATTGGCGATGGGCTCCTTCTTGAATGTGAAAAATTAAACATATCTTTTTCATTAGAAATCTCCCGTCAGGGTTGGAACTTTTCCGAGTGTATGCCCTTAACTCTGAGGAGCCCGGCTATGATGGAAATAGTGTGTGTGTGAATGGCTGGGCTGAAGTGTGACAGGTGTTACTGCTTCCAGAGCAATGCTTATTGTTGTCATGAGCTTTGGGAACCCTGTCTGGCATAGGTGGGCTTCCCCAGATGGAGACTCTGACATAGGGACAGTCATGCAGATTATTTTTCTATGAGTGCTCCCATGAAAGACCAGCAGGCATGAGCAACATGAGACAGGCCAGGGAAGGGGCCCAGCAAGGGGGTGACACGAAGCAAAGTCCTGCAGCAGAGCTCCGAGAACAGGGCAGGTCATGCATCCCTGTCATCAGCTCTTGGGTAGGGAATGGAGAATTTAATCCTCCCCTGGGGGGCTGCAAATTCCCAGGCCCATCCTGTGTGCAGATACAGTGGGCTCTGGCACCTGGGGGCAGCCTCCTACTGAGACAGCCCTGCCAGCTGTGGGGACAGACGGCACCGGGAAATGGCCACTGGAAGCAGGTGCTCAGTGACGGCCACCCCTTCCCAAAAGGGAGACAGCTGGGCCTCTGTGTGACTCTCATGTCTCTTCATGTCTCCAGAAGTGTCTCATTTGTTTCAAGATATGAGCAAACACTACTTCAACTTACAGACAGAAGAAGAAATTGCTGACACCAAGTAGTAGCCAGCTCCACTGGAATCTGCTATCTTGTTGTTAAAAGAACGTTCAAGGCCGGGCACAGTGGCTCACGTCTGTAAACCCAGCACTTTGGGAGGCCGAGGTAGGCGGATCACTTGAGGTCAGGAGTTCAAGACCAGCCTGGCCATCATGGTGAAACACCATCTCTGCTAAAAATACAAAAATTAGCCGGGCGTGGTGGCAGGCACCTGTAATCCCAGCTACTTGGGAGGCTGAGGCAGGAGAATGGCTTGAACCCAGGAGGTGGAGGTGTGTGCCACTGCACTCCAGCCTGGGCAACAGAGCAAGACTTTGTCTCAAATAAATAAATAAAATAAAATTTTAAAAAATAAAAAATAAAGAGAGTTCAAGATGGCTTGGGCTGGCTGGGTTTCCTCTCCCCTTCTTCAAGGAAGTTCAACCAAATTGGGATGCACTGACTTTGCCCTGGTTCCAGGGAGTGGCTTGTAGATGTTTCTGGCAGCGCTCACTGCCTGTCACCAAGGGTTCTCTCTCACGGCCATTATCTCTTCCCTTGCTCTCTCACAGTCTTCTCCTCTGCGCTTCCTCCTCTGTAAGCGTGGCATTCCAGGCTCTTCCTGATCCGTTCCTGCTTACCCCTCTGCTTTCATCCCACACCACTCTAGGCGCATTTGATGAATGCAGCATACCTGTATAAGCACCTGCTTTGTGCCTGCCACTGCTTCTGGCACAGAGATACAGAGACAAGCAATGTGAATACTATTCCTGCTTCCACAGAGCTTGGGGGCCAGGGTGGAATACAAACAAACAAACAGGTGGTGACAAGGTAGTGTGATAAGTGTCAGGTACCCATGTACAGGGTGCTATGGGAACCAGTAAATGGAATTCCACCTGGACTTGGTGGGCCAGGGATGCTTCCCAGAGGAAGAGACATTTCCTCAGAGACCTGGAAAGTGGGTTGACATGAGCCAGATGAGGGGGGGAGGGTGGGCAGAGTGTTCCAGACAGCATATGCCAAGGCTGAGGCATGAAAGGAAGAGTTCCACATGAAAGGAAGACAGAAGATGTGCTGTGAAGAGGTAGAGAGGGGGCTGGGGGCATAGGCTGAGGCTGGACCCTACAGGGCCTTGGAAGCCGGCTCAGCAAGGCTGCGGGGACACTAGCAGAACTTCGTAGGCCCACAGGCTTCCTAACCTCTGAGCCTTATACAGGGATAGGGGTCCCTCCAGTTCCAGTGCCCTTGAAATGGCAGGTGATCCACATGCTATAGTGTGTGTCACACCTCACTCTGAATGCCTGTTTGCTTGCTTGTCTCTCCCATCTGTTCAGTGGGTAAATTGAGGGCAGGGCTAACTTTCATGCCCAGCATCGAGCACAGGGCCTGGCTTGGCCTTGCCAAGGAGGCCACTGGCCTTCTTGGGAGACTGGGGTTTGGGGGCAGCTGCAGACTGGCTGACAAGGAAAGCAATAGGCAGAGAGTGGAGAAGTAGAGATGGACAGAATATTGAGAGATAGTGAGAAAGTGGGAAAAGGAAAGGAAATGGAAAATTGCCCTCAGCATTTTGGGCTTCTTAAAGGAAGAGAATAAAAGTATAATCCTTTCTTTCTCTCTCTTCCCAATCATCTCTTCCCCCCCCCCCTCCCCCCGCCACCTCTCTCTTTCTTCCATTCAACTGGATCTCACTATGTTGCCCATGCTGGGCTGGAACTCCTGGGCTCAAGTGATCCTCCTGCCTCAGCCTCCTGAGTGCTGGGATTAGAGGCTGAGCCACTGCACCCAGCTCAAAAGTGCCATTCTTACTACAGCCAGAAATGAACCACAGCAAATCACCTTCAAAACAAAAGGATACAGAAGATAAGTCAGTGCATAAAAGAACCAGAGGCTGAGCCAAGGTAAGAGGCCCTTTAGTGGAGGGCTGAGTAATGGTGGCAACTTGGGCCTCTGCCCATCAGTTAAGAGCATGACTCCTGTGGCTCCTTCAAGCAATCAGGATGGTCAGAACCCACTGCAGAACTGCGGTTTGCTTTTACGGTTTTAATTAAATTAAATTAACTATAATAACCAGGGCTTCTGTGTGCTTCACTTTCCAAATCAAAATGGCCTATTGTAGCTGTTGGGCACAACGTTTCTGAGCTGAAAATCTAAGTTGCGTGTGTTGGTGCTTTTTTTTCTTCCTTTACTAGAAGTGCAGGCTGATCTTTTGAGAGCTGAATTACAGTAATAGGAATGGAAATGAGTTACTGATGGCAGCTCTGAATCCCTAATACTGTCACTTCTTCCCATCTGTGCGCCTGAGGCATTGGCCATCATTCTGGGTAAAACGCAGAGCTAGAGCTCCAGCTAGGAGTCAGGAGACTTGAGCTTGAAACCCAGCTCTCTCCCTTATTAGCTTCAAGATCATGGGCAAAAAACCTATGGAATAGTCCTAAATCCATAGAGTGGGAATGATGATAATACTTACTTTTCAGGTTATTTGAGGATCAAATGTTGCTCACGCAGCACCAGCTGATGCCAGGTATTCCTCAAGGGCTTAACAGACCAACCAGTGATATATGTGAAAAGGTTCACAAAATCCCTCTTTTCTGAGCGGGGAAGGCAAGAGTGCTTTGCTGGGAAAGGGAAGCCCCTCTGCTTTCCCCATCCACCTTTTGGTAGGTGCCTTTGCCATTAACCCCCCAATAAGTGTTCATTTGCTCCAGGATTACAAGGGGTGTTGCAGGTGGAGCGCTGGTCTAGCTCCCCCAACTCATCGCTGTTGTTTTTGGGCTGAGCTGACATTGCTGCCCTTCACTCTGGCTTTTTAGAGTCAGTTCTGCCCCCATAATGATAAGAGTCTCCCTCCCGGGGCCCCTGATGTTTGTTCTCCCCCATGGCCGCCTCTTAGGTCTTGCCTGCGTGTGGTTTTCTTCCTCCCAGTGTGCAGTGAGGCCACAAGATGACAAACACAAGCACCAGGGTTTGAATTCATGGGGTTGGTGGCGGGCTCCTTCTTGAATGTGAAAAATTAAACATATTTTTTTTCATTAGAGATCCCCCATGAGGGGGATATAAAGCACCTGCTGTGCTTTCCTTCCTTAGCACCACTGTCTCCACTCAAATCAGCTGTGGCCCCAAATGCTCTGGACCTCACAGTTGATACAATACAGATACAGCCCTCAGTCCCTTTCCACATCTGAAACCCACGAAGCCCTGAACACTGCAAGGTTTTTGTTGTTGTTGTTTGTTTTTGTTCTTTTTTTTTTTTTTTAAATAACACATTTGGTGCCCAAACCTGAACTCCCATGAAGCTATTATAACCTTCATTTGCCCACTTAAAGAGCCAAACATGTTGCTGCAGGATTATTAATATGTTTGTTTATAGGATGACACCTAAGACTCCCAGACCCTACTGGGGTGTTAGATGAAACAAGGTATGCACTGATCTATTGTTCTAAAATTGGAAAGAGTCTGAATTCCAAACACACTCTGACCCTTGCATTTCAGAAAGTGACCATGTACCCATAACAATGGCTAGTCTTCATGACGCACACTCATGTTTTAGGCCATTTAATCCCCACATAGCCCTATGGGAAGGTTCCTTTAGCTTTTCCATTTGACAGTGGGTGACACACAGAAAGATAAAGAAACCAAGACAGGCTGCACATTTAACAAGCACAGAGTCAGGACCGGACCAGGCAGCCTGGCATCAGAAACTTTTCTCTTAAGACTCCTTTGCACTGCCTGTGTTTTCTGTTTCACTCCTACTGAGATATTAATTACCTACTGAAACTCAAAATACCATGAGAAACACAGCATTCTGTCGTGGTTAAGAATATGGACTATGGTTATAGAATGCCTGAGTTTACATCTCAGCTCCATCACTTAGCAGCTGTGTCACTTTGGGCACGTTACTTAACTTCTCAGTGCTTCATCTGTAACATAAGTATAATAATAATAATTCTTAGGGTTGCTTGAGGATGAGTTAATATATGTAAGGTAACCCAGCACATGTCTGTGTTAACTATTATTATTATTATTATTTCATCTCACCTATCCGCAGCTGAACTAGCACCAACGAATCTCATTATATGTTAACTGAATTAGGTTAAGCTCTAGGGTCAGATCCTGATCTCTTTATCTAGTGGTTGACAGTGTCACTCACTGTTGACAGGACAGCCTCTAACAGGGGTTACTGTCATCTCATGCAGCAGTGTTTCCTGTGGGTACAGAGAGTGGCTGCATGCATAAACCAAGGGCTTCTCAACTTTCCAACATATTAATAATAAAATGAAAAGACAGAAAATCACACTTATTGACCAATTCCAAAGGAAATGCATTTTACTTCACCAAACTGTTACCAAAATTATTTCAACTCTGGAAAAATACCTTTGGGAGGGTGAAAGGGTTGAACTTTTACTTTTTATGCTTCAAATAACTTCTAAACACAAGCCTGTTTGGTGAAAAGGGAAAAAACATGTGAATGTCTCACTTTGCAAAAGAACAACAGGAAGCTCTGGTTGGCAAGGTTTTACATGCACTTCAGAGAGTTTAAGGTCAAGGTGCAGAAGGGCTAGTGAGGAACTGGAGCTGAGGCTGAGCTTGTAGCTTAAGGGGTGGGTGCTAGATTTCTGCCTGCTCAGGAGGGGCTCTGCCTCTCCCTTCCCCCTGGCCAGCTGGTCACAGGAACTTCTTTTTCTGGAGCCTTGTAGAAGATTCATCGTGGTCCCAGCACTTACACATCTGAGCCAGCTCCGGCTGGGTGGAAAGTTTTGAGGGCCACCTATTCCTAAATATTCAGGAGGAGAAAAAAAAAAATCCCTTGCAAATGACAGGAAAAAGCCATCCTTTCTCAATACATAGACATGATATTATGATTCCCGGAAACCACAACAAAAAACAGAACAACATTCACTCTGTCTCAAAAATTCAAGTAGGCACAAGGCAATGACATATGGTAGTTTTTGTTTCTCACAGAACTGAGATCTGCAGTTCTCAAGGACTTTCTGGATGGTGACTACAGCCAGGGGCAATGAGGTCGGCGTGGCTGGGGCTTTCCGGTCACTGGTGGGCAGAGGAGCACAGGGAGCATGTACTGGGGCTGGATCTATGGGCTGGGAGCCAGCAGGCCTGCACTCAAATGCAGTTCTACCACTTTCTACTTGTGGGGTTTGCTAATAAGGCCTCTCTGCCTCAGTTCCTCAGCTGCAAAGTAGGGACAACAATAGTATTTGGCTCCCAGGGTTGCTGTGAGGGTTAAATGAATGAAGACGTGGCAAGGTGTTCAATACCTTGCACATGTCAGCTATTTAGTTAATGTTATTTATTATTGTTGTGCTCTGATCCTAGTTGTGCAATCAGGGGAATGCCATTAACCTCCTTTTGTCCTTGTTTCTTCCTTATAAAACGGAATAAAAATACTTCCTTTGGGGCTGTTGTAAAGTTTAAATGGAATAGTGTACAAATTGGCATTTATTGAGTTGGGTTCAATAAGTGATAGCCTTCCCAGTAAGGATCATTTGGGAGTCTTCTACACCTTAGATTCCCCATGAGATCTTTTCAAAGGCAAATCTGATAACACATCTTTGCTTCCTGGAGAAGCCAAGGTTTGATCCTTGCTCAGAGCAGCTTGAAGCAGCAGTGAGTGAGTAAAGCTGGCAGCCCTCCAGCTGAGAGAGGAAACCTGAACAAAACCATGGAAGGAAGTATCTAGAAGGCTTTATGCAGTGCTAGGCACACTTCTAAGGATGTGATAACTTAGTTCAACTTCACACACTCTTATGAGCTGGAACTACTATCATTTCCATTTTGCAGGTGATGAAACTGGATTCAAACCCAAGTCATCTGGCCCTGGAGTCTGTGTCCTGGGCATAACACACTGTCCTGGCATAGGAACTTTCCGAGGAGATAGGAGGCTGAGATCATGGTGGGAAAGTGAGCAGAAAGGCTGGTGGGAGTGCTGTGAACACCAGGCCAACCTTCAATTTAAAACAATTCCTTCAAGGAAACACAGCTCCAACTATTCCTTGTCAGCAGAGCAGCTGCACACAGTCCCTTGTCCTGTATGTCCTCATAATCGTCTTTTTCCATTTCCTCTCTCCCCTCCCCCTGGCCAACTTATTGATACCGACGTGGACAAATGAGGTCAGAAAACTTCAGTGACCGCACACAGTGTCCTTCTCTGTGGGTCACTCGCGCACAAGGTCAGCACAACAAACTCTCCCGCTGCAAGGATTGTCCCTGGGAAGCTGGGGGAGGAGCCTGCATGCTTCCGTGTCTCCCTTGACTCCTGCCTGTCCGAGGCCAGAATGGGACTGCGCTGATTAGAGAGGGAGCAATTCTGGAGGGCAGGAGTGAGGTGGAGGAGGTGACCCTGAGCTAGGCAGATCACCTAGGAGGCCGTTCACTGAAATGAGCTTTTGCACTTGGAACATTACATAATCAGAGAACACCTTGTTACCTTGTTTTGGTAATAATTAAGAGTTCAAATCAATCACCTTTCCACTCATTATTTTTGAAACGACAGATGTCAGAAATCTAATCCTTGTTTTTACTGTTTTGGGGGATGCGGGGAAGTGAGATTAGCCAGCCTCTGAATCACCCACCCACATGTGGTACATTCCTTGGGGTAATTAGAAGACTGTATGTTCCTCTTTCCAGAGATACTTGAAGAATCATACTGTAAATTTGTGTAACATTTTATAAATTATTTTGCATACATTTTTAGGAGATGAGAAATCATTTTGTTTCAGATTAAAAACTCTCTCAAAATAAAATCTAAATATCTCTTCCTGGACATAGCTTTTTTCAGACTGCAACTGCAGAATGGGGCTTTTTTCTATCTCCCTTTATTTAAAGATCACATAAATTTTAAGAAAAGAAAGCCACTGGTTTTAGGAGGCTAAGAGCAAAGATTTAGAAAGAAGAAAGAATACGCCTTTGGAAGATCTGCATACTTTGGAAATGAAGAGTTTTATTTCTTAGAGACAGGAGGAAGATTTATAGATTTATGTTTCCTCCATAAGACAAATGACCGAAGCCCACGTTGTTGTTTTTTTTCAGCACTAAATCTAATCAATAACCTTTGTTACGAAAGAAATAAACAAATAATCGCTAAAGTTTAGTAAAGGTAAAATTCACTAGGTTCTAGTGTTCCGGGTTATTTGAAACGTGTGTGTGTGTGTGTCTCTCTAGAGCTGTGCTTTAGCTAATTCCTATTAAATAGTTATGGAGTATTTTTTCTTTTTGCTACGAGCCTTGCAACATATGAGACAAATCAGACAAGTTTAGAATCACAGAATGTTAGGGCTGGAGAGGACCTGGCGCTAGCCGCGTGCCCAGAGTTTACAGTTGAGACGTTGAGGCCCCCAGAGCTGCTGAGACTTGCCCAGTGTCACCCAGCTGCTGAGGCCCGGGGACCTCGGAGTCGCATCCGACCTGGGGCGTGCGCAGCTCTAATTCTCCACTCTGAGTGCTGGCCCTGGAGTTGCCCCTGCTCTTTCACACCTCAATACTCGGGGACCAAACTCTCTCTCTCTCTGCTCCCTTCACCCCCACCAAGCGCCGTACCCACCTCCCTCGCTATCAAACAAAAGCTCCAGGCATTGGAAACGTTTCCCCGCCGGGAGCGCCCGCGTCCGGCCGCGCTGCGGGGTCGGGTCTGCGCGCGCGGCGGGGCGGTGGGCGCGTCTGGCCGCCCGGGTCTGCAGGCGCGCGGCGACGCCGGCCCGGGCCGCCGGTCTCAGCGCCCGGCTCCGGCTGGGCGGCCCCGGCCGCGCAGAGCCAGGCTCGCGGGGGTCAAGTCCAGGTTGCGGCGCAGGAAGGCGGCGGGGGAGGGGCGGGCCGGCCGCGCCCTCACCCCCTCTTCTCCGCGCCCAGTGCGGAATGTTGGGCCGGTTCCCTCGGTGTGGTATGTCTGTATAAACATCGTTAGCCTCCGGGCCGACACGTGGTGCATTTTTAATTTCGCCTTACAAATTGCGGCCTCCTGGCGCTGGAGAAGCGGTGGGGGACCTTGACTCCCCGCCTTTCGGGTGCATTCCTGGGCTCCCGGCTGCCTAGACACGAAAGGGTGCTGTGCTTCCTGGCTTCGCAGCGCACCTCATTTGTAACACTATCTGTGCTTGGGAGTCAGTCTTTCCTACTTACCTGGAACTGGCAAAACGTGGCTGCATGGTAGGGTTGACTCTTAATCTCCCGGGGAGGGAGCAGAGCGCAGAATCCTCTTTCCACTCCATGTTCGCAACCACAAGCCCGGATAAGCGGCGCTGGCTGCTCCGTCCAGTCTGCGGGCCCCAGGACCATGCGCTTCCCCGCGTCGCCCTCACCTGCGTCCCCACCACCTTTCCATAGCGCTCAGTCCTTTCCCACCTTCCCGTCTCGCTCACTTAAGCACGGAGCCTCATCCGGAACCGCCCCAAACCCAAACCCAAACCCTTTAAAAATCGATTTCGGCATCCCTCAGTTCTCTGCTTTCTTCTTCCTGGCAGGAGGGGAATCATTCTCCTTACTTGGGAGGTTGTATTTTGAGGCAGATCATACAAATGACAAAGATGGAAATCCCTCAGAGCCTATGGCAGTTTTGACTTTAAACATGAGGCGAGTTAACAAGGCAAGCAGCGATAAATTCAGCCCAGGGCACGACCCAGCACTAAATCCTCCCTTACAGTGTCCAGATTTCTGGCCAAGTTGTCAATGTGATGCCCTCTTTCTCTACTGGTCTCCTCAACTCCCTTTTAGGTTGTGTTGTTTTTGTTGGTTCACTTTTGTTTTACTGCCAAGTTATCTCTGCCACCACTCCCCACCGCCCTCATTTTCTGATTCTGTTTTCCAAGTTTCTTACGCATGACCAGAATAACACACCCCTCGCTTCTCCTGGTAAATCCCTCAAACTGCTGCCCTAGTAGAAATTTTGAAACAAGTTCGTGGCAGAACATTTTGTTCATTCCCCTACATGAGCTGCTGAAAGATGGAAGAACATGGTATTTGCTGGGAATGAAAACATGGGAAAAGCTGTTGGAACCGACACCGCTATGTTCTTTTTGTCCCTTGCACAAGGTGATCGTGTATCCTTCACATTCTATATAAGAACAACCTACAAAAAACATGTAGCCCCCCGCCACTGGACATGATCAGTACTGGGCAGGGTTAACCAAGAAGCACTTAGTGTGCCTGAGTAAATAGTGCGGGAAGGATGACAGCATGTTAGACTAATAGGCTGATCATAGCGATAAACTTGTCCCAAAGATTCTTTCCGTTTTACGTTGAACAGTTACTTTGCTTCAAAGGAAATGGGTAAATGGTGTTGGTTTTATGGCCTGGAACCCTCTACTCAGACAGCTACACAACAAGCCTGCATTAAACGTTGTGTTATCTTCCTGCTCTGTCAGATTTAGAAAGAAATAATATTATTACATACACCATACATTATTTTCCTCTTGATGTTCTACAAAAGGAAGGAGATCAAGTTACACGCGGAATAAGTGCTCCATGGAATAAATGGTCCACAAGGTAGAAGTAAGCAGATGATTCTGCCTGCCTACCTGACAGTGGTGGGGATTATACAAGGTAAGAAATAAAAAGAAAATGAGGATTTTCCCAAACACACGAAGGTTCTTTAAGCCTCACTCTGTTTAGTGCTTTTGCTTTTGCTCAACCATAATAATAATGATAGTGATAATAATGGTAACTGCTAACATTTGCCAAATATTTATGATGTACTGAGCCCTGTGCTAAGCCCTTGCATACATGATCTTATTTAATTCTCACAGAACTTCAGTGAGGTGGGTCCCTTTTATCCCAATTTTATAGGTAAGGAAATGAAGTCAGAAAGAGCTTATGTAACTTGCCGAAGGTCACACTGCAAGGAAACAGAAGTGAACTTAAAGTACTACTTTTAGCCCCTGTACTCTTCTGCCTCCTACGTGATTTCGTGCTGAAAAGCCATTGGCAAAATCAATCAAGAAATGAAATCAGCTCTATTAAACGTTGGATTCTGAAAATAGTTACTATTAACCATTAATGGGGCACTTAGTATGAGCTGCTCCTCAAGGTAGTTTTGTAGTGTCATCCCCAGTTTGAGGAGGGCACACCAAAGGCTTGAACAAGCTGAATGACTTTCTGAAGGTCATGTGGTGGCAGAGCTGGTGTTTGAACCCAGATCTCTTCACTCCTGAGCCTGGACTTTTAACCTTGCTGCCGTATATGGTATCCTCTGCTCCCTGGCTCATTCGCTCTGTGTGTGTGTGTGTGTGTGTGTGTGTGCGCGCGCGTGCGTGTTGGGGGAAGGGAGATGGAGAAGTCCACCTAGGCTGAGCAGCAAGAAAGAAGCCTTTTTCTCCAATAATCTGTAGCCCTCCTTCAAATCCTATCAAGTGACTGTAATTGCTCTGGTGGCCCTGACAATAGAGAAATTAGGAAGGGCACAGTGACTGTAGCACAGGGCTTGGCACATTGTAAACATTTGGCAAATGTTAGTAGTTACTATTATTATCTCTATGATTTATTTTATTTTATTATTTATTTATTTTGAGACAGTCTCCTCTGTTGCGCAGGCTGGAGTGCAGTGGCACGATCTCGGCTCACTGCAACCTCCGCCTCCCAGGTTCAAGCGATTCTCCTGCCTCAGCCTCCTGAGTAGCTGAGACAACAGGTGCCCGCCACCACCCCTGGCTAAATTTTTGTATTTTTAGTAGAGATGGGGTTTCACCGTGTTAGCCACGATGGTGTCGATCTCCTGACCTTGTGATCTGCCCGCCTCAGCCTCCCAAAGTGCTGGATTACAGGCGTGAGCCACCACGCCCTGCCATCACTATCATTATTTTTATGGTTGAGCAAAAGCAACGGCACCAAACAAAGTGAGGCTTAAAGAACCTTCATGTGTTTGGGAAAAGTTTCAGGAGACAGGAGCTCTGGGGATTGCCCTTAAAGGGCAAGTCAGGTTTGGGTGGTGGGAGATGAAGGGGCACCAGCTTTGCAAAGAGCTCGAGGTAGAAACGGGCAGGGCAGTGACAGAAGAGTTTGGCTGACCTGGGATTTGGTTCAAGGCTTATAGCTGAGCCTGGCATCACATCCTCTTCATTATTGACTCCTAACTTGTGTCTAGCACAATGTGTGGCAAGTTAATGCTGAGTAAATGTCAAGGTGAAGAGAACTGAGATAAATCAGCTGAACCTCTGCACACAGCCTGAGACGACCCCCACTGCCTCCCTCACTCCTCTCGCATCACTGCTCTGAGCCTAGCCTCCTTCACTCTTCTTTGCCTGCTTGTCTTGGATTCATCAGTTCCTTGCCACAAACAAGACTTTTTTTAAAAAAGGTTTTATTTTAACTGACACATAATAATTGTATGTATTTGTGGGGTAAAATGTGATGTTTCGATAGATGTATACATTGTGTAATGATCAAATCAGGGTAATTAGCAAATTCATCACCTCCAACATTTATCATTTCTTTGTGGTAAGAACATTCAGAATCCTCTCTTCTAGCTATTTTGAAATGTACAGTACATTATTGTTAACTGTAGTTACTCTACTGTGCAATAGGATACCAGAACTTACTCCTCTTATCTAACTATAACTTTGTACCAGCCTCTTTCCACCTCCTCCTCCCCTCTACCTTTCCCAGCCTCTGGTAACCACTTTTCTGCTCTCTTCTTCTATGAGACCAACTATCTTAGAGTCCACGTCTGAGTGAGATCATGCAGTATTGGTCTTTCTGTGCCTGGCTTATTTCACTGAACATAGTATCTTCAGGCTCATACATGTTGTCTCAAATGACAGGATTTTATTCTTTTTTATGGCTAAATAGTATTCCATGTGTGTATATATACCACATTTTCTTTATTCCTTCATCTGTCTGGTAATGAACACTTAGGCTGATTATATATCTCTGCTATTGTGAATAGTGCCACAGTAAACATGGGAATGTAGTCACCTCTTCCACATACTGATTCAATTTCCTCTGGATGTGTATCCAGTAACGGGATTGCTGAATCACATGATAGTTCTATTTTTAATTTTTTGAGGAACCTCCATACAGTTTTCCATAATGGCTGTACTAATTTACATTCCCACCAAAAGCGTGCAGGGGTTCACTTTTCTCCATATCATTGCCAACACTTGTTATTTTTTTGTCTTTTTGATCATAGCTATTCTAACTGGAATGAGATACTATCTTACTGAGGTTTTTCTGTTTGCATTTCTCTGATGATTAATGTTGAACATTTTTTTATATACCTCCTTGACATTTGTATGTCTGCTTTTGAAAAATGTCTATTCAGATCTTTTTCCCACTTTTAAAATGGATTATTATTATTATTTTTGCTATTGAATTGTTCTTGTTCCTTTTATATTCTGGTTATTGACTCCTTGTCAGATGTCTGGTTTGCAAATATTTTCTCCCATTCTGTAGGTTTCTCTTCACTCTGTCGATTGTTTTCTTTGCTGTCAGGAGGCTTCGTAGTTTGATGTAACCCCATTTGTCTATTTTTGCTTTTGTTGCCTGTGCTTTTGAGGTCTTATCCAAAAAAATCCTTGCCTAGACCAATGTCATAGAGTGATTCCCCTGAGTTTTCTTCTAGAAGTTTTATAGTTTTGGGTCTTACATTTAAGCCTTTACTCATTTTGAGTTGTTTCTTTTGTATGGTGGGAGATAGGGTTCTAGTTTAATTCTTCTGCAGGTGGATATTCATTTTCCCCAGCACCATTGATTGAAGAGGTTGCCCTTTCCCCAATGTGTGTTCTTGGCCCCTTTGTCAAAAATCAGTTGTCTGTAGACGTGTGGATTTATTTTGGGGCTCTCTATTCTGTTCCAGTGGTCTATTTGTCTGTATGTCAGGATCTTGCTGTTTTGGTTATTATAGCTTTGTATATTTTGAAGTCAGGTAGTGTGATGCCTTCAGCTTTGTTCTTTTTTGCTTAAGATTGCTTTGTATATTCAGTGTCTTTTGTGATTCCATACAAATTTTAGAATTGTTTTTTCTATTTCTGTGAAGAACGTCATTGGTATTTTGATAGGGATTTCATTGAATCTGTTGATTGCTTTAGGTAGCAGACATTTTTATTTTAGTTTAGTTTAATTTTTATAGATTTAAAACAAGTGCAGTTTTGCTACATGGTTATATTGCATAGTGGCTAAGCCTAGGCTTTTAATGTAACCATCACCTGAATAGTGTACATTGTGTCAATTAGGTCACGTCTCATCTTTAACCCCCTCCCACCCTCCTACCTTTCTGAGTCTTCAGTGTTTATTGTTTTCTCACTCTATGTCTGTGTGTAGCCATTGTTTAGTTCCCACTTATAAGTGAGAAGATGCAGTTTTTGACCTTCTGTTTCTGAGTCATTTCATTTAAGATGATGGCCTCCAGTTCCATCCATGTTACTGTAAAATACATTATTTCATTCTTTTTTTATAGCTAAGTAGTATTCCATGGTATATATATACCACATTTTCTTTAATCATCTATTGTTCAGTACTTAGGTTGATTCTATATCTTTGCTATTGTGAATAATCATACGGGTGCAGGTGTCTTTTTCGTAGAATGACTTCTATTCCTTTGGGTAGATACCGAATAGTGGGACTGCTGGATTGAATGGTAGTTCTATTTTTATCTCTTTGAGAAATCTCCATATTCTTTTCCTTAGAGGTTTACTAATTTATATTTGCACCAATAATGTGTAAGCATTCCCTTTTCACCACATCCTCACCAACATCTGTTATTTTTTCAACTTTTTAATAAGAGCCATCCTGACTGATGTAAGATGGCATCTCAGTGTGGTATTAAAGTGATGATGGAAAGAGGTGTAAACATGCGCATAGCTCTCTTTGTGTGTGTCAGCCACTGTTCTAAGCATTTTATATGCATTAATTAGTTTAAACTTCTACAAAATAAGCATGCTGATGATCCTCACCTTACAGGGAAGAAAACTGAGGCACAGAACTTAAGTAATCTGCTAAAGTCACTCTGTGAATTTGGGACTGAGTTTGACTGAAACTCAGGCAGTCTGGCTTCAGTGCCTGTGCTCTTCACCATTTACTTACCACTTTTAAAAAGTAGCTGCACGTTGCTCCAACTGCATCCAAGCCTCACACGACACCTCTTTGATGTGTGTAATTCAGACCTTCAGATCAGACAAGGAAACGTCAAAACTTCTAGCCTCAAGGAGTTTTAAGATGTGCTGACTCTCCCTGCTGCCCTTTTTCTATCTCTCTCCCACTCCCTATCTCTTGTCTTTCAGCTTTCTTAGAATTTTTAATTCTTCTTACTCTTAATCATCATGGAATAGCACCAAGTTCAGGCATCCAACTATGTCCTTTTGAAATTCCCATAGAGAGCATCATGCAACTCCAGGCCTGACCGTTATGAAGCTATTTTTACTGACAAAGTGTTTGTGAGAATGAGCCCCACATTCAGTGTTCTAAGCGTCCTATCCGGGACATGAAACCGTAAGGGGAGCTTTGCCACACTCGGAACTCGTCTGCTTTCCTGTCCATCAGTCAGAATCTTGCAGAAGCTTAGGGTGAATAAGTGCCCTCTTCTAATTTTCAAGAAATGGAGAGAGTTACCAGCCAGTTTCACCACCTCAAGCTGATAGTGCAGTTGTAGAGAGATCTGAGTGGTTCCTTAAAAAATGGAAACAGGAAGCAGCTACAGATGAAATTTTGGACTCCCAAATGCAAGTTAATACATCAAGCAGATGTACGGAATGTGACCATGAACCGGTGTTCCTCTAAATACACTTAATAGCACAGCCAAATTTGAACTTCCTGCATTCCCTTGCAAGCATCCTTCCAAATCTGGCCTCTCAGTGACGTTGGTGAGTTGAACATTTTTAGGATTTAGGGACATTGTGTTAGAGTAGAGGCCAAAAAAACATGATAGAGAAAAATGACATTAAGCAGCTACAAGATGATCCAGGGAAAGGGATGTGCCATTCTAATGTTGAAAATGTCCTCTGATAAGTGCGTGAAGTTTCCTGGACATTCAACAAGAATAGGAAATGGTTTGCAGAAGACCTATTCACATAGTAACTATTGAGTATTCTGATCCAATGTGTTGGTGGATTAGTAGTCAAGATGAGAATAGGAATTTATAGCGGTTTAGAGTTGTGGTCCCAGATTTATATCAACGCCTCATTAGCTGAAGAGATGGACCATAGGCAGGCTCATTTAGGCAAAGCAAGGAACAGTTCGAGGGATCTCCTAAATCCTTGAGATAAAAGTCATCTGAAACAGTATTCAAGCAACTTCCTCAATGCTGGGAAGTCAGTAAGTGTTGTATTTCTGCCAGTTCTAGAAATAAATACAATACCTTGCATCTTACTTTAATCCTGTGATTTCACTTCACCTTTCATAACAACCCCATGAGGTAGGTAGCCTGTAATATCCTTAATGTTTATTTTAGAGATGAAAAATAGTCATAGGGAGATTGAGGAGCTCTGTTCAGGCTTCAGAGTTGTTTATTTAGAGAGCTGGGCCTGGAACCCAGGCCTTCCCACTGCCTGGTTCATACGTCTCCAACATGCACAACATTCTCCAACATGCGCTACGCATTCTGTTCAAATTTGTCAGTACAGTTAATGTAAAATGTGTCTGAGAATGATGGGGATCTTGGTAATATCTGAATATTGGGGGGAAGTAAAGATAGTGAGTAGCACCCTCACACCTGGAAATGATATTCTGCTGGCTCCCAGAAGCTCTCATGGCGAGGTAAAGGTCGAACCGTGAGCACTTGGCCCGCAGGAGTCCTTGAACAAGTCAGGAGGGGAGTTCAGGTCTGTTCACTCCCATGGCATGTTCATTTTTTTTGTCCCCATAGCTGTCTCTAAGCGAGGGTAAGGTCGGTGATTCATGAGTTGCTAAAGTCTGTGGAGGAAACTACTCTTATATAAACACCACTGATGCTGAATAGCTGTAGAAAACCAATTATTCAAAGTTGACTTTTATAGTACTTTGAAACCAAATTTGCTGTCATTCCATATCTCCATTCTTTCCCTTTCTTTGAGTTCTTTCTTTCCTTCTCTCCCTCCCTCCCTCCCTCCTTCCCTCCCTCCCTCCCTCCTTCCTTCCTTTCTTCTTTCTTTCCTTCCTTCCTTTTTGCAAATACCCAAGTATCAATAGCTTCAGAGGTAATGTCTTGCTGACATCAGATCAAAGATGAGTATTTCTGATCAGCAGGTGGCTCTCCTCCAAGCAGCAATAGGGCACAGGCTGTCCATACTTGGGCTCTGTAGCATCTGGGCTCCCCATCAACATGAGGGAGGCTTCCTGGATCACGGTGCTCACCTTCACTAAGCCGGCAGAAGTGAAAAGAGCCTGCAGCATTGCACATGGAGAGGCTACTGTGGACTTCTCTGGGAATGGCATGGGTGACTCCTGCTCACATCCCATGTACTAGAATTTAGTCAAGATTCACACCTCCTGTGGTGGGCACTGGGAAGCATCTATCTGTGCACCAGGAAAGCAGGAGCCAGGTTTGGAGAAGAGCTGGCGGTGTGCTTGCTAGCTAGCAGGTAGATGAAGTCTCTTTCTAACAGAGCTGTGTTTGGCCATGAGTCACAGAAGCAATATCAGGACACACAGGACAACAACAATATGTAAAGATGAACCACTTGCTTTGAATAAGCCCCCAAATGGTACAGATGTCCTCTACTGCAAGTAGGCAATTTTAAATTGAAAAAAATTTTTCAAATACTACAGCTCTTGAAAGAAAATACACAAAAAGCAGGTAAGTCAAAAATTAAAACCCATTGAGAACCACCATACCATTTTGATCTATTTCTTATATAAGAATTTTAATTATTAAAATAATTTTATTTAAAATGTTTTATAATCCCATCACCAAATAAACTATATTTCTATTTATACTTAGAGTTTTGTTTGTTTGTTTCTTTGTTTGTTTTTTTGAGACGGAGTTTTGCTCTTATTGCCCAGGCTGGAGTGCAATGGCGTGATCTCGGCTCACCGCAACCTCCAGGTTCAAGTGATTCTCCTACTTCAGCCTCCAGAGTAGCTGGGATTTCAAGTATGTGCCACCATGCCCGGCTAATTTTGTATTTTTAGTAAAGATGGGGTTTCTCCATGTCGGTCAGTCTGGTCTCGAACTCTCGACCTCGGGTGATCTACCTGCCTCGGCCTCCCAAAGTGCTGGATTACAGGCGTGAGCCACCGTGCCAGGCCAAACATAGGTTTTATGTGATTGCAATGGTGAGGAAATGTAATTTTAAGCACTACTCTTTCATTCTGTAATAATGCTTTACACTAGCATAGCACATTGCTACATGCAAAAGACATTTTTGGATGTTTTTATGATCTTATTTCAGATTTTTCTCTTTTTCATGTATTTGTGTAGTCTTCATATTTACAACCTTTAATGCAATTCATGTTTTGTTAGTTGAATAACCATAGCAAGCTTAATTATTATTTTTTTTAATTTTAATTTTCTCCCCACCTCCCAACAGTGGTCAAGGTTGGTGTTCCTTCTAGATCCTTTCCAAATCTTTTCAGCATTTTTCTGTTGATAGAAATGTGAATAATTTTAGATTCTTTTGGAAGGCTAGCTGGTAGAATGTATTAAAATTTAAAATGTATATGCTCTTTGACCAAGAAGTCTCCTTTTTAAAAATTTTTATTTCCAGAGATTGGATAGCTGGAAAACATATTGAGAAATTATTCATAGTAGCAAACAGAAAAACAAAACCCCAGAGCAAAATAATAAAAACCTGGTGACAAAGTGGTTGTCCAGTAATAGAATATTATGTAGCCATTAATGAGAATGAAATGGAGTTATACCAGTTGAATTGAAGGGATTTCCATAAAGTATTGGTAAGTGAGACAAAATGCAAGCCATTGTGCAGAATGTATAGTATAATTCCATTTCTGGAAAATAGACAAGATAAAAACAAACTAAAACAAAAACAAAACTGTAAAATATAGATGACCCAAATGAAAGCACAGATATATTCACATCCTAGTCACAAATTTTATTTTTTCACGTAACTGGGATAGTGATATTCGAATGATACTTACCTGTTTCTTTGGAGCAGAAATCATTACCCACCTCTAATACCTCATGATAACAAGCATTGTAAATATGTGGTCCAAAGACATTCCTTTAGAATACAAAGGTTTGGCCAGGCGTGGTAGCTCTTGCCTGTAATCCCAGCACTTTAGGAGGCCAGGGTGGGTGGATCCCTTGAGCGCAGGAGTTCGAGACCTGCCTGGACAATATGGCAATACATACAATTTTGTATTTTTGGTAGAAACCCCATCTCTACCAAAAAATACAAAAAAAAACTTTGTGTGGTGGCACACACCTGTAGTCCCAGCTACTCAGGAGGCTGAGCTGAGAGGGTGTGTGAGTCTGGGAGGCAGAGTCAAGATCGTACCACTGCACTCCAGCCTGGGCAACAGAGAGAGATCCTGTCTCAGAAAAACAAAACAGAGCAAAACAAAACAAAAAAGGGTTAAAGGAGACATTTATTTTGAATGTACACAAGTAATGTTATTATTAGTCAATGATTTTGCTTTACATTTTCAGTACTGCTTTAAAAGCATTATGATATTTGTGCCTGGAGTAAAATAAAATAGTTTGTTAAAGAGTGTGTCTCTCCTAAAAATGATAAGGATGATGACTAACTTTCCTAGTTTTTACTACATTCCAGGATATATGGCTGATTGCTTTACATATATTATCTTAATTGTCGCAGTTCTGAGAGGTATTATTATTTGCTCCATTTTACAGGAAAACCCAGAAAGATTAATATTTATCTAAGGTTATACAGCTTGTGAGTGGTAAAGTCAGATTTGGAATCAGAGTGGCTGACACCAAAGCCTGTGTGCTCACTCACCTTTCTAAATGATCTTTTAGTGTCTTTCTATGAAATGAACAATTTTCCATACATGAAATTAATGCTTTCTTGAAATATCATGGATAGAGTTAATTTTCTTGAATTAAATAATAATTTACAACCGACTTATTTTTTAAAATTAGATACATGTCCCTAAGGCCTAACTGTTGGTCAAATGACATAAAGTTATATATGTGTATATATATGTCTCTCTATATATTTACATATGTCCATATAGAATATAATGTATGTATATATAGAACATTATATATTATTATATATATTATAAATACTATTATCTTTGATATACACACGCATGTGTGTATAGAGAGTGGAGTGGTGTGAGTGGGATGGAGAAGCTTTGTATTTTATTCTGTGTCTGGGCAGTGGTTTCACTTTTCTCTTGTTTGGGTTCTAGATGGCAGGAGGGAAGATGAGCTCTGTGCTGCTCATCCTATGGGTTTTTGTATTGCTTTGAGGATTTTCAGATACTTCGGTTAAGTCAATGCCCCAAGAAAGACTGGAAGTGGTAGATGCAGCTATAAGATGAAGGAACCTGGAAAATCCATGAACAGGAGGAGTTTGAGGTAATTATATTTAAAACATTAAATAATGTTTCTGTTTTGCATGTCGATTATTGCCCAATTCAACATAATTTATCTCCTAATGATATTTTCACTTTCAGTAAAATCCAAGTTGTAAGTAGACTTGGAAATATAATAAAAGTAATAGAATGAGATTATCCATATTGTAAAGTAGAATTTCTGTTCTGGATTTTTAAAAATCAACTCTATAAACAGAGGATTCGTGGGATAATTGTGAGTTCTCTATTTTACTAGGGATGGTAAAAATATATTAGGCATATATTAAAATGTTTCTGTATTATAATCTCTTAACCTAAAATAAAAATTTTCAGTACATAAAGGGCCATCTATTCAAAATTAAAAGTATTCAGGGGTAGAAAAAAGTGTTCAGATTAGAAACAAAAAATTAAAAAAGTAATAAAATCCACAAAAACATCAATAACTTCTTATGCTCCAATGTTTAAAAACTGCAGACTTGGGAACCCGGGAGGCGGAGGTTGCTGTGAGCCGAGATCGCGCCACTGCACTCCAGCCTGGGCTACAGAGTGAGACTCCGTCTCAAAACAGAAACAAAAACAAACAAACAAAAACTGCAGAGCTTCTTCCAAGGCAAAACTCAAACATCTTCCTTACTGATACTCTGAAGACAAGATTAGGTTTGCATTTCCACAAAGTGCAAGCTCACTGGAGGAAGCAAGCAGCTTGGTTGATGGGGCATCTGTCTGCACTCAGGGAATGTCACTCCACTGTTATTTTGATCCTCTTTTAGAGACTCCTCTAGTTTTAGGAAATATACCCAAGGGTTGGATATCAGGAATTCTCTCTATGAATTGATGGAGATCTGCTAATGAATCTTTTCTTAATTGCCCAAAGACAAAATAGTAACTGTTTTTGGTGTAGCATCACAGGGATGGGAAAAGTTTTCATTTCCCATGCCAACTCTGACACAATGGTATTTGTTTCTTAGGTTGAGAAGGATTTTGAGGCCAGCTTCAATTTTGAGTTCGGTCAAAGTGTTCTGGGACTAGTACATCATGCTGAACTTTGGAGATTACCATATTTGATAGACTGACCTTATGTGGACATTTTTCCTATTGCAAATACGTAAACATGTTAAATGTAAAGAGTGTCAAGAAAACATTTTAAAGTATATACTCAAGCAAGCAAGAAAGGGAAAGTTGTGGGTTTCACAAACAAAAAGAAAACTGCAACTTAGAAGGGAGAGCTACAGTTGATGCTGAGGTATGCCGTGGGCTTAGGTCTCAGGAGCTGCGGGCTGGGAGTTTAATGCTTAATCATGACAAGGCATGGCTTGAGGGCTGGGACTCAGACCCTCAATTCAAGATACTCAAAGGGCTACCGGTCTTTGTAAAGGAACTATACAAACAAGTATCTTTGGGTCAGACCAAAAACTTGGGATTTAATAGAAGCAAAGATAAAAATGTATCTGAAGAGATCTTTCCACAACTAAGGGTACATGGGACTCCTACTGAAAAACACCTTTTGCTGAAGATGAGCTAAAATAAATTGTAAACTACATGAGGGACAAGCCCACTGTGGTGTAGAGTCAGCAGATGCAATAAATGGGAACATGGTAACAAAGACTGTGAGAAAACAGAACGATCCAAAAGAGACATAAAATAGAAATGCTGAAAATGAATAGAAATAAATGATAGAAATTATATGACAAGCAAATGACCTTCTAATAAAAGAATAAGCAGATTTGAAAAAGAACAAAATAGAAACTGTGAAAAGGAAAAATGTTGACATTTAGAATTCAATAGATGGGTCAAAGAACAAACTAGTCATAGTCGAAGGCAGAATTATTGAATCAAAAGGTAGAGCCGAAGAAATCACCCAGAATATAGTACAGAGAGATAAGGAAATGGAAATTTGAAGGGAGTTTTTGTGATTTGCCTGATATTCTAAAGAGACCCAATACAAATCTAAATGAGAGTTCTGGAATGAAGATATTCAGAGAATTGGGGAAATGTAATATTGGAAGACTAGGAGGCTGATAATTTCCTAGAAACGAAGAAAAATTTGAGTCCCCAGAATAAAGAAGCACACGCCAGCAATTGCAGCCTCTCTCCTTCTCTCAATCAGTTTTTTCCTCTCAATTATGTTATTACCATCAGCAAGAAAAGATATTGCAACAACTTATCATAGTAAAATAAAACAAGCTTCCCTTGTCTGTTACTCTGCTCCAGATACTACTCCATTCCTCTGCTCCCTTTTACAGCAACACTCATTCAGAGTTGCCTAAAGTCCCCATATATTCTTTCTCTGCTCTTATTCTTTCTCAAAACCCCTGTAATCAGGATTCTGTCCTGGTCACCGCACAGGAACAGTTATTAAGGTTACTGAGGATGCCCACATTGCCAAATCCAGTGGCTGATTCTCCATCTTCATGATGCGCAACCAGCAGCATTGGACAGAGTTGTGTGCTTTCTCCTCTTGGAAACATTTTCTTCACTTGGCTTCTAGGGACCACTTTCTCTGGGTTCTCCTCATACTGTTCTGGTTGTTCCTTTTCAGTTTCCTTGTTGGTTCCTTTTCACCTCTGCACCTTAAACATGAAGTTTTTGAGGATGTAGGCTCCTTCCTTACTCTCTAAGGCAATCTCCTCCCAGTCCTGTGGCTGTGAGTCCTACTGCTAACAACTCCCACATTGCTCTCTCCAGCCTGGACCTCTTCTCTGAAATTCAAATACCCATATCCAGCCTCCTATACCACAGCTCCATTTTACCATCTGACAGACATCTCAAACTCACTGTTTTCAAAGGAAAACCCCTGACATTGCATCTCTCCCTCCACCTAAACTGTTCTTAACAATTGCCCATGTCACAAAAAGATTTTTTCATTCTTTCAGTTATTTGGTTCAAAGAATTTCATATGATGCTTGTATCTTCTCTATCTCATACCCCACATCCAATTCAGCAAAAGTCACGAGTTCTATCCTGAAAAGATACCCAGAATTTGACCATTTCTCAATGCCTCCATCACTACTGCCGTGGTCCGTCATCTTTTCTCCATCATCTTTCCTCTGGACCACTGCAGTAGTCTACAACTGGTCATTCTGCTGTCTTACTTGCATCCCTACACAATAAAATATCTGTTCTCTGCACAACAGTCACAGTGAGCCTTTTAGACAAATGTCATACTCTATTATTTAAGACTGTTTAGTGGCTTCCCAGAGCCTTTCCAAAGTCTTTGCAATGGACTGGAGGATCCATGTGCATTACTCACCCCTCCACGTGTCTGACCTGATCCATTCTCCCTCTCACTACTCCTGTCCAGACACATTGGCTTCTGTGCTCTTCCTTGAGCACAGCAGGCATTCTCTGACCTCCAGGCTTGTGCTTGTGCTGTATCCTCTGCCGCAATGCTCTTTCCCCAGGTATTTAGATAGTTGGTGTCCTCATTTTCTTCAGGTATCTGCTCAAATATCAGCTTATCAAAAAAGACCTCCTGACCACCTTATACATAGTACTCTCCCAGCACCCACTACCCTCATGTCCTAAATTATTTTTTTCCGTAGCTCTTATCATTATCAGACATAATGTGTTTGCATGAGACTGTTAGTTAATTTCCATTTCCTCCCACCAGAAGGTAAGCTGCATGAACACAGGGACTTTGTCTGATTTGCTCTCTGCTGATCCCTAGTGCCTGGATCTAGCAAGTAGTAGGGGCACAATAAGTATATATCGAGTGAATGAATGAGTTTCAAGCAGAATATACAGTTGACCCTTGAACAACATAGGTTTGAACTGTGTAGGTCCACTTACATGCAGATTTCTCTCAATAAAACTTACACTAAGTGTGCCTGCCTCCCCTTCCACCTCCTCCTCCTCTTCCGCCTCTGCCACCCCGATACAGCAAGACCAACCCGTCCTCTTCCTCCTCTTCTGCTACTCAAAATAAAGATGATAAAAATGAAGACCTTTATGAGATCCACTTCCACTTAATGAATAGTAAATATATTTTCTCTTCCTTATGATTTTTAATAACTTTTTTCTGTAGCTTACTTTATTGTAAGAATACAGTATGTAACACATATACAAAACATGTGTTCAGCTGTATATGTTATTGGTAAGGCTTCTGGTCAACAGTAGGCTATTAGTAGTTACGTTTTTGAGGAGTCAAAAGTCATAGGCATATTTTCAACTGCAGGGGGTTGGGGAGCCAGTGTCCCAACCCCCACATTATTCAAGGGCTTACTGTAAATATAAATCCAAATCCACACCTCGCCACATCAGAATGAAAACTGCAGAACATGCAGAACTATATTTTATTTATATGTATTTTTATTGATATATCATAGTTGTACTTATTTGGGGGATACATGTGATATTTTGATACATGTATATAGCATGCAGTGATAAAATGAGGGTGATTGGGATATCAATCACCTCAAATATTTCTCTTCTTTTTATGTTGGAAACATTACAATTCTTCTATCAATTTATAAATATGCAATAAGGTATTATTCACTATAATTTCTCAACTGCACCATTGAATACTAGAACTTATTGCTTCTATTGAACTGTATTTTTGCATGCATTAACCAATTTCTCTTCATCCTCTCTACCCGCTTTCCTCTGGTAACCACCATTCTACTCTCTCTTTTTTTTTTTTTTTTTTGACAAAGACTTACTCGGTCACCCAGGTTGGAGTGCAGTGGTATGATCATAGCTCACTGTAGCCTTGGCACCCTGGGTTCAAACGATCCTCCCACCTCAGCTTCCTAAGTAGCTGGGATTACAGATGTGCGCCACTTTGCCTGGTTAATTTTTTTATTTTTTTGTAGAGATTTTTTTTTTTTTGCCATGTTGCTCGGCTGGTATCGAACTCCTAGGTTCAAGCCATCTGCCCACCTTGGCTTCTCAAAGTGTTGGGATTACAGGCATGAGCCACTACACCCGGCCCATCATTCTACTCTCTACCTCCAAGAGATCCACTTTTTCAGTTCCCACATAGGCATGAGAACATGCAATATTTGCCTTTCTGTGCCTGGCTTATCTCACTGAATATAATAACCTCCAGTTTCATACATGTTGCTGCAAATGCCAGGATTTCATTTTTTAATGACTGAATAATATTCCTATATATATATAAAGAAATTCCTATACATATATAAAGAAATGTATGTATATATATCACATTTTCTTTATCCATTCATCACCTTGACTATTATTAATAGTGCTGCAATAAATGTGATAGTTCAGATATCTCTTAGATGTACTGACTTCCTTTCTTTTGGATATATACCTAGTAGTGGGATTGCTGGATCGTATGGTAGTTCTATTTTTAGTTTTTTGAGGAATCTTTCATAATGGCTGTACTACTTTACATTTCTACTAATGGTGTACAAGTGTTCCTCTGTCTCTGCATCCTTGCCAGCATTTGTTATTTTTTGTCTTTTTGATTATAGCCATTCTAACTGGGGTGAGATGATATCTCATTGTGGTTTTGATTTGCATTTCCTTGATGATTAGTGATGTTGAGCATTTTTTCATGTACCTGTTGGCCATTTGTATGTCTTCTTTTGAGAAATTTCTATTCGGGTCTTTTGCTCATTTTAAAACTGGATTATTTGTTTTGTTTTGTTTTTTGCTATTGAGTTGTTTGAGTTCCTTATGTATATAGATTATTAATCCTTTGTCAGACGGATAGTTTGCAAATATTGAGAACTAAAATACTAAAAGAATCCAGAGAAGAAAGACAGATTATAGAAAAAGGAATGATGATTAGATTGAGAATAGAATTCTCAAAAACAGTACCAAAAGATGGTGGGATATCATTAAATTGTAGAAAGCAAAAAATAATTCACCTACAATGAGTACCCAGCTAAGTTATTTAGGAGTAAAAGTAGAATGAAGTAATTGCCAATAATAAATTGGAATCCATGAAAGAGTTACTTAAAAATGTACGTGTATTGCCCATTTAACTCCAGTAATTCCTCCCCCAAAATCAGACATTCTAAATGAAAATATTACCAAGCCTATTTTTTATTATTTCAAATAGGAAAAATTATAATTCATTACATGATAACCCCAAACCACTAACCATTTCCTAAAATGCAAACCAATACAGTAAAATATTAACACAATAAGCAACAACCATCAAATGTTTAAATAAATAAATGCTTAACGCATCACTTCCTGAGCAGAACACAGTGAACATGGCTATTAAACACTTGTCTGGAGTAATGTCATGATGCTTCTCTTTAGCATCACCAACATATGAGATACACACTTTGCTGACTCTCAGCAGGCTTTTCAACATGGCTTCCCATGATTCTGACATCGTACCAATTGTATTTGAAATAAAACCCATGACTCTTCTTGCATCTTGTTTTGTTTAAAATATTGATGAAATGTGGAGATGTACATGAACTTTTTCTATAAATGTATCAGTCACAAAACATTGTGCTTAGAAGTACGTAAGTTTTATGAAGTTTGGGAATTAAAAACAGGGAAATGTTAATCTAAGTATCGGTTATCAGGGTATGGCTGTCTTTCAGTAAGAAGGGAATCGAAACCAATGGAGAACAAAGAAATTGCTAAACATATTAGTAAAACAAATAAGCACTGATATTTAAAGAAAACAAAAAAGGTAACAATAATATTGAGTAAGGGGAAAGGGGAAAAATGAAGTGAAATTAAAACACTATCTAATAATAGGGAAGCAAGAAAGCATGAATGGCCCCCACCTTGTTCTTGTCCAATAGGAGGAGAGAGCCATTGGTAATTTTTGACTTTATTATTTGCTCATGTTAAACGTTTAAGTGGTAATGTACTAGAAGAATAGAAATATAATGTATAACTTCAAGTCAGGAGAAGGAAACAAATAGATTAAAGAAAGCTTGATCCCATGGAGGAAAGAATGTGGAGAAGAAGAAACAAGCAATGTAGCAATAAAATACCCACAAAATTAGAAGGTAGAAATAAGTTGAAATATCAGTAAGCAAATTATTCATTTAAAAGACAGGAAATCTCAGATTGTGTTGGAGAATATACTCAACCATATTCTGTTTTTAAGAGACGTACCTTAGACACAATGACTCAGAAGGACACCACAAGATGTGAAAGAATCTTGTAAAGTATAAAATTCTTTCTGAATGGGAAGGACTGTTATTTATTGAAGTCACATTCCTCACCATGTTATTCCTTGAATATCTTTATCTGATTGTTTTTTCTGGTAGAGTGTCAACTTTTTAGGGGCAAGAATCATATCTTTTTAACAGTCTCCCCTAATGTCTGACACCTATTAGGTTCTGAATAAATATTTGTTAAATGAACATGAATAAATATATAAATGAATGGACAAGATAACAAGTTACCCTTTGACATTTACTATTTTACCAGTGTGTGTCTGTGTGTGTGGTGGGAGCTGGGGGGAGTGTGTTCTTTCCTTGAATTTGGACCATATTTAGGTATCAATTTTATTTTATTTCTTATTCCAGCTATTATGAATACCTTGGTTATTTTGTAATATGTTAGGTCTTTATTTCCTAATTTCCTCCCCTTCTCATTCAATTGGCTCCGTGACTCTAGTTCTCTTCTTGAAAACAAAATGATGCCAAATACATCAGATTTTGTAAAGCCTGCTTGGTGAGTGTATATTGTATCTTCTTTCAGTGTTTCTCATTTATGTTGCCCAAGATTGTGGTTATGATTATTTCTGAAAACTACAAAAACATCTCAATGCAGACACACCCTCATTTGTAAATAATGGTTGTGTCACTTAGAGACTATGTACAACTTGGTGAGCGCTGGAATTAAAACAGTTCCTATCAACACTTTCCATGAGGGCATTAAGATTAGGGAGGTGTCTGGCTGGGCTCTGTCCTGTCCAGACTTAAACCAGTGAAGCTGCCCGGATCCAGGTTTCAAGCAGGTTTGTGTAACATGTAGTGACAGTTTGTGTTCCATCCTTGGGAAACCAGAGACAGGGAAAACACTATGCAATGTCCCAGTAACAAAGGACAACAGCACTTGGTGATAATTAATATAATCCTCATGACTAAAAATAGGTGTTAGCCAAGTTGTTCTGACATGTTGCTTCTTCTGGAGAAAATGTTGTCTGGATTTCGCTTTTATCATTTCTATTAGATCCAGCTTTACATTTTTGTGTGTGACATGCTGTATGAACATTGCCTCATACTCTAAGCTTAATTCCAAAGGATCAACATAGAGGCTGAGACTACAAGACAAAATTGTGGAAAGCAAAAAATAATTCATCTACAATGAGTACCCAGCTAAGTTATTTAGGAGTAAAAGTAGAATGAATATCTAGATATTCCCAAACACTGTTTTTCAGCTGAAAGTTTCATTTGTTGGGATGGATTTGCTGACCTTCCTTGACACTTTTGAACAGTAGCCATCAACGAAATGATCCCCAAATAATCCATAAAGGTGTTGTTCAAATTCAGAGTCTCTTTACCAAGAATAATTTATTTGTACAGAAAAAAAAAGTGAGCTAAAATGCTCTCTTTCCACTTTCTACATCTGAAATCACTGTGACGCTCATTTGTGGCTATGTCTGGCTCCAGAGGTGCACAACCAAGATGACTCCCAGAGGCTGGGCTGTAGACTCCTTTTAGTGGCTCCATGGCCTTTGGTTCAGTCCAGCTCATATGAGGCCTGTGTCTGGGAAATGCTGGGCACAGTTGAAGGCTCTCATTGGCAGCACAAACCCAAACCACAACTTGGAGATCTGCTGAATGAGACACTCATCAACAAAGAAAATGGATCATGGGGCCATTAGGTGACCAACTCTCCCAGGTTACCTGGGACTGGGGTCTTTAACTGCTAAAGACTTTAAATGCCAAAACCAGGAGAGTCCTGGGCAGGCCAAGATGGTTGGTCACCCTAGTGGACTGCTGGGCCTTTGGGGATGTGACAAACATCATGTGGAGCCCATTTGTGATAACCTGAAATGCCTTCCCTGCACCATGTCTCCTGTTTTGTTTTTGTTTAATTTCCTTTAGGGCCAGGCATAGTGGCTCATGCCTATAATTCCAGCACTGTGGGAAGCTGAGGCAGAAGGATCACTTGAGGCCAGGAGTTCAGGACCAGCCTGGGAAATAGAGTAATACTTTATCTCACGAAGGAATTAAGCAACTTAATTTCCTTTACAGAAGATGTATACTACTTCTCTGGTTTTTGAAATCCTATTGGTTTTTCAAAGTCTAGCTAAGATGTCACTTTTTTTCTGACACCTTCCTCGATTCAATTCTCCAATCCAAATAGACTAGTTCTCTACTGCTGTAATGGGCCCCTGGTTCCTTCTCTGTACTTCTGAAATCCCAAAAGCTCTGGAAGTGGAAAGCATTTACATCACTTGCCTGACCTCAAAGCCCTTTGCAATCTTTATTTATCTCATGAAGTGTGGATATTTACATAATTTTGCTGCATAAATATATTAATGACAGAGGGATGCTTGGGCTCTGATGTGGGTGTTAATAACCAATTACGCAGTACATTGTCTCCCTAGAGGCTGAAGACTTTGTACATGCGAGTGCTCCCAAGGGTTTCAGATAAGGGATCATGGAGCTGTTCCTACCTCTGCAAAGCACTGTTTCATTCTGCCTGCTTATAGTTAATCTGGATGTTTCTGAGCTTCAGCTTCCTCATCTCTAAAATTGGAACAATGCTGTCTGTCCTGACATACGAACTGAAAAGTGTTGCGAACAAATAAAAGGCATCATTACCATTGCTCTGTCATCTCGCTTATCCTGGTATGCTTTGTATTTTAGTTGTCTCTACATCTTTCAGTGAGTCTGTACAAAAAACTACCATTTCCATGGTTGATGTTCAATAAATATTGTGGGATCTGAGTGTGGAGTTAAAATGACAAATTCATGAGTAATTTCTTTTTTTTTATATTGCAATTTTTTTCTTTATTGTCAATAAATTTTCCTCTCCACAATTATGTATCTTTGCTATCATTTAATGGTTGTGTAATGTGATGTATAGATTGCCATAATTTATTTAGCCAATCCCTAATTGTTGAAGATTTGTTTCGAACTTTATATTGTTAGAGTTTTCTTTTCTTCTTCTTCTTCTTCTTCTTCTTCTTCTTCTTCTTCTTCTTCTTCTTCTTCTTCTTCTTTCTTCTTTCTTCTTCTTCTTCTTCTTCTTCTTCTTCTTCTTCTTCTTCTTCTTCTTCTTCTTCTTCTTCTTCTTCTTCTTGTTATTATACTTTAGGCTCTATGGTACATGTGTGCAACGTGCAGGTAAGTTACATATGTACACATGTGCCAATTCATGAGTAATTTCTTCAGTGTCACATCCTGTCAGTCAAACTTAACGTTCAGTTCATCTTAGCGAATTTCCAGAAAGAAGCCAGAATGTGACGATTAAAATGTTGTCTCCACCCTGTTGACCATATGTAGAATAGGTCATAATATATAGAGGTAGCTTCTCATGGCGTGTCCTTGAGCATGATTAAAAGAAGAATTGATAAACCCTTTAGAGGACATAATGTACAGTATATCTGGGGCTGTGAGAAGTTGACACAACAGAAGATGAGCTCTTCTGGCATTCAGCAATCAGAATTGAGGTGACTCATTCAGAGCCAAGCATTGTTCTCAAAATGAAAATTTGACTGGAATAGTCTTAAATCAAGCAGTCTTTAATTCAAATGCAATCCGACACTGATTGGTTCAACACAAATGTCAAAGTGAAAGAAACTTGGAACAACATCTGCATATTTCCAAATATTGAGATACTTGGTGTCAGGAAGGCATAGTTTTTAATCCTGAGCAGTCTAGAAGAATAATTGGTCATCTGTCACTCTTTTAAAGCCAGTTTTCTTGTATATGACTAGCAAATATTATAGTGCTTTTTCAAATGTAAAGGTATGGTACAATAATTAGAGTTGAAAGGGATTTTGGAACCTCTTGACTCATGCAGAAATTTCTTCTTCAGGCAGGCAGCCCCGTTCTTGAATGTGCTTGTGATGAGGGATCATTGACTCCAAGTCAACCTCTTTTTCTACCAATTCTATTTGGTAGAAAATGATTTCTGATATTGACCCAAAATCTTCCTCCTTATAACTCCCTCTCTTTGGTTTCAGTTTTGCTTTCTAGAACCTCTGAGGACCAAATGTGTTTTTTTTCCCCATGATGATAGTATCTTTTAGGAGTGTGTTTGGCTACAATGAATAGAATACCCTACTATAGTGGTTAAACAAATGGAAACTTGTTTTTCCTCATAAAGCAAAATATCTGCAGACAGACAGTTCAGCTGGTACAGATCTCAAAGATTTAGGTGCGCTCTATCTTAGTGCATTGACATTCTTAGTGTAATGGCTTTGGTGCTTATGTTTGGCACCTCTTAGTCATGAGTTGACTGCTGTATCCTCAGGCAGCAAGAAAGAGAAAGAACTCACAAGTGAAGTGCATGCCCGCCAACTTTCCTTCTTATAAGGTGAGCAAAAATCTTTCCAAGGGCATGATTCAACTGACTTCTGTAGCCAGAATTTGGTGATATGGTCACCCTTAGATCAATTACAGGTCACGAGGAAGATTACTGTGATTGGTTTAGACCCATCATGATTCTATGCCTGGCACTTAGGTAAGGTCTTTTCTTACTAAGATCCAGGGGTCTCTGGGGCCATCTAAACAAATCTGGTTAGCATGGAGGAAGTGAGTAGGATGGAGAGGCTGGATGGTGGTGAGCTATGGGGACAGAACCTGCTACAACCACACTTCAGATATTCAAATATTGCTCTCAAATCTCCTTGATTTTCTCTCCTCAGTGCTAAAATGCATTCAGTTTCTTTACTTAATTCTCCTTCTTATTTTAGTTGGCCTCCTGTGTGTGGCTCTAGCGTGTGCCTGGAACTCAGCCCAGTCTTCCCAATGTGCTTGGTGCTGGTGTGCAGCCAGTAGGACTATTCCTTTATGGTCAGACTCTGCATTTTCATCCACATTGTTGGTTTTTGTGGCAGTAATATTGTGGGCTGACCCTTGCAGAATTTGTGACCAGTTCTTCAGTTTCACAGGTACTGCACATAGGTCATGTCTCCTATCCAATGTTTGTGTTATTGATTTTTTAAGAAAACCTAAATGAGGCCTGCAATGTGCTGATTTGGGGAAACCAATGTATTAAAATACAGTAAGGACTTATTTTGGTTAACCATAAACAGCTGTTCAATAATGAAATATGTTTAGAGGACTAAGACATGCATTTTATAAAAAGACTTTTAAAAATTTCTGTAAAATCCATAGGTAGCATTGATTTATTTATTACTGCATATGGATTTAAAGGAAAAACTGTCACCTCTTTATGTTTCTTTTTGCCTCCCCTGAAACACTTTTTTTCTGGCACATTATTGTGTGCTAACACTAGGCCACACCAAATCAATTTGATTTATGCTGTAACAGAGTAGAAAATAGAAAGCAAGGTACAATGACTTTAGTATATGCAGTAATAAGTGTGTAATGGAGAGCTAATACTTTTGGAATACACTCTTCCATAAAATTTTAGGAAATACGGAATTCTGGTTGTAAAGTGCTTTTTAGTTTAAAGCATTTTTATCCAATATAGGATTAACATACCTTGAAAAGTTGAAGTGTTAACAGTTATACTGTAGTGATCACATTTGATTTTCCACATTTGGTTACCCAGCATGTATCCAGCCATTTCTAGGACTGTCATAAAGTATAGACTATGAATATAAATGACTTCAATTCACTTTGTATAGAGATGAATAGATATAAAGCTAGATATAGATGACATGTAAAAATTATAGAAAGAGTGAGATATATTATGAAAATCTGTATCCAGAATAAGATACTTAGTACCACGGTTTGAATGTCTCCTCCAAAAATCCTGTTGAAATTTAATTGCCATTATAAGAGTATTAAGAGATGAGGCCTTTAAGAGGGGATTAGGCCCTGAGGTCTCTGTCCTCATAAATAGATAAATGCCTTTATGGAGGTAATGGGTTCCTGATAAAAAAGATGTATCCAGCCCAATTTCCTCTCTCTGTCTCATGTGCTTTCTTGCCCTTCTGCCATGATGTGACACAGCATGAAGGTCCTTGTCAGATGTCAACACCATGCCCTTGGACTTTCCAGTCCCCAGAACCATGAGCCAAACAAACTTATTTTCTTTATAAATTACCTAGTCTGTGATATTCTGTTAAACAGCAGAAAATGAACTAAGATACCTGGTATCTGAATTATAAATCACAGGTACATTTTATAATGTGGCTTTATAAGCTTTGCAATTACTCATCAGCATAGTAAGCCTGTGGGTTTTAAGGCCTGTCAAGCTGTTCTGAATGTTAGAATTTCTTGAGAGATTACTCTCGTTGACTCTATAAGAAGCCATTGAGATGGTGATGAGAGTATTTGTTTCACAAAGCTTATGAATAGCTCTCTGAGCAACCTGAGAAGAACAAGGTTGGTTTCCAAGCCAACATACAAAATTGAAAGGCTCATGTGTTAGAAGACTTTTAAAAGTACACTGTTGTCCATGGAATGTGAACATGATGGCATTCTGTGAGTGACTTATGCCAGTGCATCAAAATGAACATATAAAATAACAATTAAAGAAAAACAGAATTAAAAACAGTATGTACACACTACTTACAATCATATAAAATACATGTAGACATTAAATATAGAATAACTTATAGAGATATAATTAAGAACTTAAGGTTTTGCAAGTTCTTTCTGTATCTTTCAAAAGTAAGTTGGTGGCTCACTCTGGCTGTGGCTGAGTGAAGAGAGTGGCAAATTCTGTTTTATTAAAGCAACTATAAACATAAGCAAATTGGAAAAAAGAACAACAACCTTTCACCACCTGGAAATTGGCCAAAGGCACACAACAATCTGAGAAACATTTGTACTTGAAAAACTGCTAAACATTAGATAAGAAACAGGAGAATCTGTAGTGTTCTGGCCTGCAGATGCTCCTGTTCCTCTTCCACCTCACCACACTCCACAAGTTCAGTTCACACTAAGGTTCTGCCTGGGATAGGTTTTGCCAGATGAGGACTGGAAGCTTCTCTATCATAGTCAAAGGGAGCCCACTTGGTTCGGATTTGGAGTAGTGGGCAATGCCCACACCCGGTGATGTTGTTGGTGGAGTAAACATGCCAATTGTTTGGGTCTGAGGTTGTAGTGGTGGTTGGGGCAAACTAGCTGAGGCTGCATGGATGCACAGAAAGGCAGAAGAGTGCTCAAGCCAGCCATCGTTTTGGCCAGCACTGAGGCTGTGTGCATACACAGAGCAGATGGAAAAGGGCTCAGTGAAAAGTAATGGCTGGGAATACTTGATCTTTTAATATTCTCCTTTACCCACACACAGATCCATTGACAAGGAATGGAAAGGTTACTGGCTCAAGGTGGTTGAGCAAAGCCTCTCTCTAGTCTTTGCCTTACCATTACACTATGCAGACAGGGATGAATGTCATAGGGAGCCAGGCTTAAAACCACCACCACCAAAAAGAATGTAAAGAGATCAACAGCTGAACACTTCAAGGCAAACAGATTGCCCAGATTTAGTACAGGTAAATTACTCAGCAAAGTAATAGGCAAACCAAAAAAGCCAGCCAATGTAACAACAACTACAACCTCCAGCACGGAAAAAGCAAAATCCAATGATATATTGGATTTTGTTATGATATATTATCTAAAATATTCAGTTTTTTTTTTTTGGTTGGGCACAGTGGCTCATTCCTGTAATCCCAGCACCTTGGGAGGCTGAGGCAGGCAGAGCACTTGAGCTCAGGAGTTTGAGGCCAGTCTGGGCAACATGGTGAAACCCCAACTCTACAAAAAACACAAAAATTAGCCAGGTGTGGTGGTGCATGCCTGTAGTCCCAGCTACTCAGGAGGCTGAGGTGGGAGGATTGCTTGAGCCTGGGAAGCTGAGGCTGCAGTGAATCGAGATTGCACCACTGCACTCCAGCCTGGGTGACTGAGCCAGACCCTGTCTCTCTCACACACACACAAATTCAGTTTTCAATGAAAAATGAGACCTTCAAAGAAATGAAAAGTGTGCCCATGTTCAGTGGGGGAAAAAGCAGTCATTAGAAACTGTCTATCTCTTAGTATCAAATGTTGGATTTAGAGGGCAAAGACTTCAAGGTGGGTATTATAATATGTTCAAAGAGCTAAAGGAAACTAAAGAATTAAAAGAAGATATGGCAAAAATGATTCAATAAATAGAGACTTTCAATGAGACAGAAACTGTAAAAATGAATTAAATGGAAATTCAGAATTGAGAAGTACAATAACTGAAAGCAAAATTAATTAGAAGGGGTCAACAGCAGAATTGAGATGGCAGAAGAAAGAATCAGTGGATTTAAAAACTGGATAAAAAGTCGTATCTAACTATATGCTGTGTATAAAAGACACACATTAGGGTCTAAGATACAAATAGGTTGAAAATAAGAGGATAGAAGAAACATACACCATGAAAGAGTAACCATTCAGAGTTTTCACCTTAAGAAACCAGAAAAGAAAGAGCAAACTGCTCCAATGCAGGCACAAGAAAGGAAATAAGAGACTAAAGCCGAAATCAATGAAACAGAAAAAGGAAAAACAATAGAGAACCAAAGTAACAAAGCTGTTTCTCAAAAAAAATTTTTAAACGAAAAAGGAAATACTTTCAGCTAAACTGATCAAGAAAAAGAGAAGACTACAAGTTTCCAAAATCAGGAGTGAAAGAGGTGCCTTTCTACTGACCCTATAGAAGTTAACATTACAAGAAAATATTAAGAACAACTTTATGTAAATAAATTTAACAACATAGATGAAATGGACCAATTCCCTGAAAGACCCAAACTACCAAAGCTCACTCAAGAAGAAAAAGATAACCTCACTAGTACTTATCTGTTAAAGAAATTGTAGTTAAAAACCTTCCAACAAAGAAAATGTTATGGTTTCACTGCTGATTATTTTAAAAAGAAATAATATCAGTTCTACAAAATGTCTTCAGAAAAGTAAAAGAGGATGCTCATCTTATGAGGCTAGAATTATTCTAATATCAAAACCAGACAATGATACAGCAGGAGAGACAGCTGCAGACCAATATCCCTCATAAACATAAATATAAAAATTCTCAAAATATTAAAAAGTTAAATCTAGTAATGCATATAAAAACTTTTTGGCCAAGTAGGGTTTATTTCAGGAATGAAGTCTGGTTCACATTTGAAAGTCAATCGGTGCAAATACCCTATTAACCTACTAAAGAAGAAAAAACACATAATCATGTTAATAGATGCAGAAAAGCATTTGACAAAGTTCAACACCTATTTGTATTTTAAACTTTCAACAAACTAGAAATAGAGGAATTTTTTTAATCTGACGAATGGCATTAACAAAAACCCCGCAACTAACATACTTAATAGTGAAAGACAGAATGCTTTCCCCCTAAGATCAGGAATAAGGCGATATCATGCTGGCAGTCCCAGCCATAGTATAGTAAGGGGAAAAATGCATTTACAATGGAAAGAAAAAAAATAAAACTGCCTCCGTTCACAGATGGCATGATTGTCTACATAGAAAATCCCAATGAATCTTCTAGAAAACTGGAATTAATGAGTTTAGCAATGTTGCAAGATACACGGTAAATATAAAAACCTCATATATGTATGTACTAACAATAAACAACATCAAATAGAAATTACAAAGAAAGGATCAATTACAATAGCTCCAAAAAAATAAAAAAATGAAATAGTTGTGAATCTAGCAAAGTACATGTAGGTTGGTATGCTGAAGATGACAAAATGCTAATGAAAAAAATCAACAAAGATGGAAATAAATGCAAAAATATACTCTGCTCATGGGTTGAAAAACTCAGTCTTATTAACATGTCCATCCTCCCTATATTGATGTAGATTCATTGCAATCCCAAGTAAAATAACAGGATTTTTATAGCTGATCCTAACATTTTTTTTTTGTATTTTTTTAATTATACTTTAAGTTTTAGGGTACATGTGAACAATGTGCAGGTTAGTTACATACGTATACATGTGCCATGCTGGTGTGCTGCACCCATTAACTCGTCATTTAGCATTAGGTATATCTCCTAATGCTATCCCTCCCCCCTCCCCCCACCCCACAACAGTCCCCAGAGTGTGATGTTCCCCTTCCTGTGTCCATGTGTTCTCACTGTTCAATTCCCATCTATAAGTGAGAACATGCGGTGTTTGGTTTTTTGTCCTTGCGATAGTTTACTGAGAATGATGGTTTCCAGTTTCATCCATGTCCCTACAAAGGGCACTATTCACAATAGCAAAGGCTTGGAACCAACCCAAATGTCCAACAATGATAGACTGGATTAAGAAAATGTGGCACATATACACCATGGAATACTATGCAGCCATAAAAAATGATGAGCTGATCCTAACATTTTTATGGAAAGGCAGAGGAGTTACAATAGCCGAATGGTTTTGAAAAAGAACAAAGTTAGAGGACTCACACTACCTGAACTGAAGACTTACTATAACATCATAATCATCAAGACAGTGTGGTATGGGCAAAAAGATAAACACATAGATAAATGGTACAGATAGAGAGTGCAGAAATAGAACCACATAAATATGATCAGTTGATTTTGACAAAGATGGAAAGCAATTCAATGGAGAAAGGATTGTCTTTTCAAGAAATGGTGTTGGACTAATAGGACGTCCATTTACAAAATAAGAACCTAGACCTAAACCTCATACCTTTTAAAAATTAAAATGGGTCAGAGAACTAAACATAAAAAAAACATAAAATTTTTAAAAGAAAAAATGGAAGAAAATCTTTGTGATCTTGAGTTCACTGAAAGCTTTCTCTCAGATATAATACTAAAAATATGATCAATTAAAAATTGATAAGTGAACTTCATAAAAATTGAGATCTCTTGCTCTGAGTAAATAACTGCTAAAAGAATAAAAAGACAAGCTGCAGACTGAGTGAAAATATTTGAAAATCACATATCTGATAAGAAACTTATGTCCAGAATATATGAAGAGCTCTCAAACCTCAATAAGAAAGAAAGAAACTCAATTATATAATTGGCAAAAAATGTTAACACTTCACCAAACAAGACATATATGTGACAAATAAGTATGTGGAAGAAAGCTCAATATTATTCATTAGGTAAATGCAAATGAAAACCGTAAAAGATACCACTGCATACCTATTAGAGTGGTTAAAAAATAAACAATCAAATAAGCCTGGCAGTACCAAGTGCCGGTGAGCATTCAGGGCAACTGGAATTTTCATATATTGCAGGTAGGACTGCCAAAGAACAGCCACCATTTTTGAAAAACAGTTTGGCAATTTCTTATAAAATTACATATACATTTTCCATGTGACTCAGCAATTCTACTCTTAAATGTTTAACCTAGAGAAATGAAAACTTATGTTTTCACAAAAACCCGTACATGAATCTTTATAGCAGTACTATCTTTAATCACCAAAAACTGAAAACAAGTCAAATGCCTTATAACAGGTGAATGGATAAACAAGTTTTGATACATCCATACTCAGCAATAAAAATAATCAACTATTGATACATGCAACAACATGAATGAATCTCAGATGCATTATGCCACGTTAAAGAAGCCAGACTCAGAAGGAAGATTCCACATGTATGACTTTCTGGAAAGGTTAAACTATAGAGATGGAAAACCTATGTGAGTTCTAGTCTCTGATTGCCTAGGATGGTCCTAACTTGTCTCTACTATCCTGCTTTTACATGTAGTTTGCAATTTTCCTGAGTTTTAATGTTTTTATTTTTATTTATTTATTTGTTTGTTTAAAGATGGGGTCTCACTATGTTGCCCAGGCTGGTCTCAAACTCCCAGCCTCAAGTGATCCTTCCAGCTCAGCCTCCCAAGTAGCTGGGATTACAGGTGAGCACCACTGTGCCCAGACTGATTTTTTATTTTAAATAAAGTATTTTTATTATTAATTGAGTTAAATGAAGCCAAGTATTTGATAAACCTGCTGATTAGAAGAACTTCTTCCAAGGCTGTATAGCAGTGATTGGAATTCTCACTTTCATATGTTAGTGATTTTGAAAAAGGACCAGAAATAATCCCACTCTCTTCTCCTGGGTTTCTTTTCCCATTCTTTCTAGATGGAATATAACTAGCATCTCCCTTTCAAGGATAGCATGCAGGGCATTCAGTGATAAAACTAAGTGCAGTGGGGTATGAGCAGCTCAGAACAGCTAATTCCTTCAGATCTAGGGAGGTATTTGATGCGACTGCCCCTGCTGGTCACTTGGTGTGCCATCTAGTGCCATGGCTCCAGCTGCAGTTTATGAGATGTGCAAAGCTGGTAGACCTTTAGTCTGCACCATCCAATGGAAATAAAGCAGATTTTAGGTTATGTGTGTGTAAAAAATGTGGGGGAAATAGGATCTGAGCAGTCAATCTGTAGGGCATAGTCCAGATGCTCTTGTTAGAGTAATCTTGTTACTTACTGTATGGGGGGCATCACAAACATTGCTTTATTTTTATTTGTTAATATTTTCCTAAAATTTTACAATAAATGCTTTCAGCAGCAAGGAGGTCAAAAATTAAGTGCATGATTAATAAAAAATTAAGTGCTGAGTTTCTATTTCTTAAGAAAGTTGATGTTGAAAGGTTAAGTGACACAAACTATTGGTTGGCATTCAAAGTGCTACAGTGGTAACATTGTCAAAACTGCTAAAGAAATGTTAACATCTGCTTCCAAGTTAGTAGTTAAGTAGTGTGGTGGGTTGAATGGTGGTCCACCCAAAAGGTATGTATACTCAGAACCTGTGAAAGTGACCTAATTTTTAAAAAAAGGTCTTTGCAGATGTAATTAAGGATCTCGAGATGAAATCATTCTGGATGATCCAGGTGAGCCCTAAATCCTATGACAAGTGGCATTATAAGACAGAGAAGAGGAGACACAGAGACATGGAGGAGAAGGCCATATGAAGATGAAGATGGAGATGGAGTGCTGTGGCCACAGGGAAAGCTGACAGCCACCAGAAGCTGGAAGGAGCAAGGAGCGATTGTCTCCCAGAGCCTTCAGCGGGAGTGTGGCCCTGTGGACACCTTGATCTTGGACTTCTGGCCTCCAGAACTGTAAGAATAAATTCTGTTGTTTTAAGCCACCGTGTTTGTAGCAATTGGTTACGCAACCTTAGAAAACAAACAAATAACAAGTAGCCTCAATGATTCAACACATGAACCTACAGCGGGAAGGTTACATATTACCCCGTGAAGCATAATTTCTCACTTTGACTACCTATCTGTTTTTCTAAATCCACTTAATCCTTTTCATTCTAAATTTTCTTTGTATGTAAGAAAATGAAGCTGTACTCTAAATGAATTGTCTCCATTTGCAAGAAAATAACTTTGCACACAGTTAAATTATGCCAGATTTTCATCACTGTCGTCAGATGCTTTATAAAGAAAATTAGTTAATTTCAGTAACGTCTGGATTTATTTTATCCAAGTCACGGAATTAATCTAATTCATGGAAGCTCCCCGTCACAGTGGGGACATCTGACATTATTTCAAATGCTACTGTAAAATAAGACAAGTCCAACATTGAAGATATATATATATATATATATATTTTTTTTTTTTTTTTTTGCAGAGTTGATACAAATATAAATATACACATTTTGTTGGTGGTGATGGAGCGGGGTGGGTGGGGGGGTTGCTGAGCAGTGCGTTGATGTCCAACAGGTTTCACGGCCACCTCCAAAGCAGTGCAATCCAGATGAAGGACAGAGAAGTAATGAAGGATGTGTTCACCCACAGGAAGTCTCCAGGCAATGGATGGGCACACTCAGGACCCATTGGGACAGATGCAGCACAGTGCAAAGCCAGCAATGGTAATTAGAACCACCTCTGCAGATTCCCCCTCCCTCTCTCTCTCCCTCCCTCCTCCCCTCCCTCCATCCCTCTTTCCTTCCTTCTTTCATCATTTTATTATGTGAATTTTCAAAATTATAAAAGCTAGAACAGTACAATGAACCCTTATGTCCCTGTCACCTAGCATCAATATCAATATTGATATCTTTCCAAATTTGTTCAATTTATCTCCCTCCAACCTTTTCTTTTTGCTAAGGTAGTTTAAAATAAATCCCAGAACCATGCCACTTCACCCATAAATACTACATTATTATGAATGATTTCTTTCTGCTAGTGAAACTAATGAATATTTATTATAGACAATTCAGATAAGCATAAAGGGGAAATTAAAGTTGCCCACACTCCTACAATCTACATCACTGTTAATTTTTGATGCTTTTTGATCTAGATCTTTAAATTACATATATGTGTAAATATATATATTTAATATATCCTATCTATCTGTATGTTAATCAGTGAGAAGGCCTTCTGTAACAGAAAACCCAGTTCACACTTGCTTAAACAAGACATGGAATTTTTTTGGCTTATATGCTTGAAACATTCAGTGGCAGGGTAGGTTTCATGCCTGGCTTGATTCGATCTCCTGCTCAGTTTCTTCATTGTTCTCTAGTGACTCTTGTATATTAATTGGCTTTATTCTTGGGCTGGCTTCCCTTCTGGCAACAAGACTAGGATTCAGGCTCTCACATCCATCTTCACAGGGAGGAAGAGCCCCACTTCTCATAGCTTTTGCACAAGAGTCCTGAGCTCTACTTGAATTGGCCCACTTGTGAACTAATCACTAAAACAAGAGACCCGAGAATACCCTGTTTAAACAACTTGGATCCTTGGGAGGTAGGGGCGGGAGGATGCACCCAAACACCATGTCTTCATCCAATGGTGGAGGTGTTAAGAGAAGGAATGGACGTTGGGGAGGAAGCCTTAACGTGTATTATCCTATGCCTTCTTACTTTCTCTATGTATGTATCTATTTATATTCTCCCTGTCTCTTTAAATCTTGGAAATTTAGTTCACCTCCCTCCCCTTTTCACATTCAGGATAAGCACACAATGCCCACTGCAAGCTACATGAGTTTCTGGGGTTTGGGAGGTGAGGGGAAGGTGGCCAGTTTGGGCTCTTCCTTCCTCCTTCTGCTGGACTCTTGCTCTCCACTCTGTGACTTGCACTGACCCCAGTTGTAGAATTTGCCCCTTCCTTGCATATCCCAAGAGAAACAACTCATATAAAATGTTTGCATATCTGGTAGACTCCACTTAAAGTTTAGGGCATTTGAGGAGGGAGGGTTCTCAACAGAGGGTGATTTTGCCACTCAGAGGACATTTGGCAACAACTAGAGACACCTTTGGTTGTTACAACATTTTTGGTTGTTACAAGTGCTACTGTCATCTAAGTTAGTAGAGACCAAGGATGCTGCAAGGCACAGGACAGCCATCCCCAAATGAGTTATCCTCTCTATGTGTCTTTGTTGAGAAACTCTGCTTTAAGATATCTGGAAGTCCTGGGGCCATACTTGATGGTGCTTGGCAATTCCCTCCAATTCCTTTCTACGTTCCTTCTTCGTTGCTTTTCCTCATCCATAATTCCTCTTTATTTCTAATACAGAGCAAGCTACCTATTCCTTATGTTCTCATCCTCCAGTAGACCTTGCTTTCAGGCTCATACCTCCACCCCAAGATGTTTAATGAAGTGTCTTCCTAAGCAAATGTAGTACAGTCTCTAAGAGAAATTTTATTGCCATTTGTTAAGATAATTATTATTTCCAGCTTATTACATACCCACATCCTTCAAGTGATACTTGGGATAAAACAGTGGATAGTATTTCTCCACATGCTTTTTAAAGTTAATATTGGGTTTCATGAATATTTTTCAATTGCTTACCTAATATGATGCTATTTGCCAAATATTTCTGGCTCTTCTCATTTCTAGGCATGTCGTAAGATTGCACTTCCTGACATCCCTGTGACGAGTGGGGCCCTGTGCCTAGTTGACAATGTAAGGAACGTGTAACTTCTAGGTGAGACCTTTTAATTACTGATCTGATCCCTTTCAGGGCTCTCTATTTCCTTATGGTAAGGTGATTATCAACGTTTGAGGTGGAACTCCTCCATCAGCCCAGATATCTGAGAGACCATGGTGAAAAGAGGACCTTGTTGATATGATGTACATGTGACACGAGAAGTAGACTTTTGTTATTTTATTTGTTTTATTATTTATATATGTTTTTTGAGACAGGGTCTTGCTGTTGCCCAAGCTGGAGTGCAAGGGTGTGATCACAGCTCACTGCAGCCTTGACCAGCAGGGCTTTAGTGATCTGTCCACCTCAGCCACCTAAGTAGCTGAGAACATAGGTGCACACCACCACACCTGGCTAATTTTGTTTATTTTTTTTTGTAGAAACGAGGTCTCATTATGTTGCCAAGGCTGGTCTCAAACTCCTGAGCTCAAAGGATCTCCTGTCTCAGCCTCCCAAAGTGCTAGGATTACAGGCATGAGCACTGCACCCAGCCCCAACTTTGGTTATTTTAAACCATTGGAACCTCGAGGTGGTTTGTTACTGCATAGCCTAGTCTATCCTGATGGATACATCTGATACCTCTTCATCACTTTAGTTCAGAGGCTTCCTCCTCCTCATCAAATGAGGGTGACTGCATCCATGATCATAGGGGTTCATCCTAATTGGTCTACAGCAATAATTGTCATCTGCTGTTCTTTCCAGTGAGTAGCTTAGGGGTGGGTACATGGCTCTTTTGAGAGATAATGAGAGGTCTGCTGGGGCTTCTGAGAAAAGCTTCCCTGATCCTAGACAAGAGACCCGAAGAAAAAGTCCTTGAGGCCTCTGGACATTGCATTTGTTGGATGTGGTGCCTGGAGCTTTGTAGCCATCTTGAAACTGAGAAAGAGATACACATGAGGACAAATGTGACCCATGAGGGTGGCGGAGCAAGGGTGATGGAAAGAACCTGGCCCTTGATGACATTATTGAGACTTGGAATCAAGCAACCCTGAAACTTCTATCTCTGGACTTCCTGATATGGGTAATAATAAAAGTCATTATTTTAAAGTCAATTTCAGTCAGGGTTTTATGTTACTTGAAACTGAAAACATTCTAAGTGATACATCAACTTGACTTCTGTAATGTTATTTTAATTGTAGAACATGTCTAGACTGTAATATATTTAATGAATCTCCTGTGACTTAACATTTAGGTAGTTTTCTATTTTTAGCCACTGTAATGTGAAGAGGGTCCCTTTCTGAAAATAATGCCAAATAAAAGTTGTAAGCACATTTTGGCCTCCTAAGGACAGGAGGCCTGTCTCCCTGTGAACCAGATCTTCATTCATATTTGTTGAGTCCCTTCCATGCTACAGGCTCAGGATAGAACGGTAACTTAAAGCTAACAAGGGACCAGGTGCAGTGGCTTACGCCTATAATCTCAGCACTTTGGGAGGCTGAGATGGGCGGATAGAGAGTCCTGGCACTTGAGGCCAGGAGTTTGAGACCAGCCTGGCCAACATGGTGAAACCCCATCTCTACTAAAAATACAAAAAATTAGCTGGGCATGGTGGCTTACACCTATAATCCCAGCTATTAGGGAGGCTGAGGCAGAAGAATCACTTGAACCCGGGAGGTGGAGGTTGCAGTGAGCCGAGATTGTGCCATTGCACTCCAGCTTGGGCAACAGAGCAAGCTCCGTCTCAAAAAAAAAAAAAAAAAAAAAAGAAAGAAAAGAAAAGAAAAGAAAAACTGACATTTTCCTAGTTCTCATGTAGCTCCTAAGAGCTTGTGTTCTTTAGATTTGGCAAAGCCAACACACGGTCCTTTAGTTATATAAATGTGAAGCTAATTTCCACCCACAGGTTCTTGGAAAAATAAATGAAACAGCGGAGATATTGAATTGAGACATTAAGTGTTTTGATTAATATATATTAATATATATATGTATTTTAGCATACAGAGTTATGGCTCTAGACTTTGTAACTTCTTACAGAAATGCACAATTTTCCATGTATGAATTTGAATGACCTATCCCTTTAAATTATTATTTATTCAAGGTTATGTGTTTTCTTTGCATATCATTTAGGAAATGTTGGGGAGAAGACTGATAGGAGTAGTACATTTTGCCTGAGCATATGGATATATAGAAAGAATACTATTAAAATAAGAACTGATTTTTGAAAGGACTGGTTTTCGTTTGTTTGTTTTTTGTGTTTTTTTTAAAGATAGCTCTGCAAGAAGAAATTGTTTGTGCAGTAGTAGCAGCAGTGGCGGTAGGGGCTTAGTACAGCTCATGGAGCAGGAAGCCTGAGGATGCTGTACAGTTCTGCTTCTTGTTAGCTGTGTGATGTTGGACAACTCTCTACACTACCGAGTCCTAATATCTTCATTAACCAAAGGTAGAGATAAAATGAAATCATTTACCTTATTGGGTTACTTTGAAAAATTGCACCCTAATGTATGCAAAAGAGTATAATTGGCCGGGTGCAGTGGCTCATGCCTGTAATCCCAGCACTTTGGGAGGCCAAGGCAGGTGGATCGCCTGAGATCAGGAGTTTGAGACCAGCCTGGCCAACATGGTGAAATCCCGTCTCTACAAACAAAAAAATTAGCTGGTCATGATGGTAGGCAACTGTAATCCCAGCACTTGGGAGGCTGAGGGAGGAACATCGCTTGAACTCGGGAGGTAGAGGTTGCAGTGAGCCGAGATTGCGCCACTGCACTCCAGCCTGGGCAACAAGAACAAAACTCCATCTCTAAATAAATAAATAAATGAAATTTTTAAAAAGAGTATAATTAACTGGGAACATATCACCTTTAGTTTTTGTTTGTTTTTTAGGTGAGTCAAGTGAAAAATACTTCAAAAATTGAGTTCTCAGGCCAGGCTTGGTGGCTCACGCCTGTAATCCTAGCACTTTGAGAGGCCAAGGTGGGTGGATCACCTGAGGTCAGGAGTATGAGATCAGCCTGGCCAACAAGGTAAAACCCTATCTCTACTAAAATAAAAAATAAAAAATAAAAAAATTAGCTAGGTGTGGTGGTGGGTGCCTGTAATCCCAGCTACTCAGGAGGCTGAGGCAGGAGAATCGCTTGAACCCGGGAGCCAGAGGTTGCAGTGAGCAGAGATCACATCACTGCACTCCAGCCTGGGCAACAGAGCAAGACTCCATCTCAAAAAAAAAATAAATAAAAATAAAAACAAGAAAAAAGAAAAAGAAAATTGAGTTCTCAGATATTTACTGTTAAAAATAACATGCTTTTATTTATTACACAATAATACATGATTATTGTTGGAAAATGAAGACAGCAAACCCACCCTCCCCCAATGTCAATGTGTCTGCTCAGAGTGTCTCCCTGACATTTTCTCACCCTTTGCCTCAAGTCAATGGGAGGCAGTTACACCATACATTCTTTCTTTACACGGAGTAAAATCTATCAACATTATCCTTTAATGCTGATTAATTCTTAGTCATTCTTAGGAAATCCTTCTGTGCTCGGGTTTCATAAATCATCACCCGTATTTTACTTTAGCAACTTGAAGATTTATTTTACAAACATTTAAATTATTGGTCCATCTGGAATTAATTTTGATATAGATGGGAAAGATGTGTCATTATATTATAAAATGGATATCTTTGCAAATGGCACTTACCACTATTTATTGAATAACCCAGACTTTCATTACTAATTTGAGTTGAAAACTTTTCCATATACTAAACTACTACATGTATTTGTGAATGTTTTTGGGCATGCTATATATTGTGCACTGAATTTTCTATCCATTGTTCAATTGATACCACATGTTTTAATTAACATTGTAGGAGGTTTTAATGTCTAATAAGAGACTCTCAACTTTTCTTTCCAAATATCATTTGGATTTCTAGCTTGTTTATTGTTTCTGAAGATATTTTTAATCCTTTTATTTTCATGTTCCAGATACCCATGAAGATGCAGAAAAATCTTCACACTCTCAGCAATTTAACAATTTAAGGTAACAGTCACTATAATTTCAGAAGCAGGAAGTAAGATGTCTAAATTCTAAGAAAATCAGAGTTGGGTTTAGAAAAACTCCTAAGGATTCTACTTGAGGAGTTTCCTGGCTTTGCTGCCTCTGATTATACCCTGAATACACATTGCAATACTCTATTTTTGCAATTAGTTTGTATTTTGTTTTGTTTTGTTTTTAGAGACAGGATCTTATTCTGACTTCCAGGCTAGAGTGTAGTGGCATGATCATAGTTGACTACAGCCTCAAACTCCTAGGCTCAAACAATCCTCCCACCTCAGCCTCCCAAGTAGCTGGGACTACAGATGCACACCACAACACTTGGCTAATTTTTTTTTCTTTTTGGTAGAGACGGGGTCTCACTATGTTGTCCAAGTCACTCTCAGACTTCTGGGTTTGAGTGATACTCCCTCCTTGGCCTCCCAAAGTGCTGAGATTACAGACATGAGCACCTGGCACTGCGTGTGTTTGTGTGTGTGTTTTTTTGTTTTTTGTTTTTTTTTTCTGAGACGGAGTCTCGCCCTGTTGCCCAGGCTGGAGTGCAGTGGCGCGAACTCGGCTCACTGCAAGCTCCTCCTCCCGGGTTCACGCCATCCTCCTGTCTCAGCCTCCCGAGTAGCTGGGACTACAGGCACCCGCCACCATGCCCGGCTAATTTTTTGTATTTTTTAGTACAGACGAGGTTTCACCGTGTTAGCCAGGATGGTCTCGATCTCCTGACCTCGTGATCCACCCGCCTCGGCCTCCCAAAGTGCTGGGATTACAGGTGTGAGCCACCGTGCCCGGCTGGCACTGCATTTTATCTTTTAAAATAGGCGGTTCCCCATCAGAATATGAGCTCATTTAAGGGCAGGGACTATATCTTAAATATCTTTTGTACCTTTGCACAGTGACCAAGACATAGTAAATGCTCAAAAAACATTTAATGAATTAATTAATGGTACACAAAACTCTTGTGTGATGGGAATTCTCTGGCTGTGTCTTTCCTGTGTCTCTGCTGGAGTAACAGGTGCTGGGATACGGCCGCTTGCCCAGCCACCTTGTTGCTCCTCCGTGTTGCCTCGTGAGTTTCATATTTACACAACTTTGTGCTTTCCAGGCTCTACGGACCCTTGCTAATGGATTCTTCAATGGCTTCATCCTTCCAATTCCTTCCTCTTGACATTTTTGCATGTTGGGATTATGTATATCCCTGAAATAATGTGTCTCTTGGCCAATGGTGAGCACTCCATGATCTCTATCCTTCCCCTGATTCTAAATTCCCCCAAGAGCCTGGTAGGTAGGGAGGTGATGAGCAGATAAAGCTGAGCCCAGTTGGTTCTATCCTGGGCCTCGTAAGATCCAGTTTCTTTTCTTCTAGTTCAAAAAAAGCCTCCCTTCCCCCTTCCTTGGCACATAATGGGCACTTGACAAATGTTGGTTTCTTTCAACTTGACACCCTCTATTCTGCTTCCCTCTCCGGATGGCAGGGTATGACCAGCAAGGCCTCACGTCATCTGTTAACCATTTTCCAAAAAAAAGCTTGGGGCTACCATGAGGACATGATGAATTAAAAGAAAAAAAATGGTTCCAAACTACATTGGTGCCCAGGCCAGGTGGGGATTGACCAACTAAAATGACTTTATCTAGGCCAGTGCACTTGACCTTATTTTTCTTAAAGGGTAGAGAAGTGGCACCTTTATTATGACTTTGAAATCTGCATACTCGGGTGCAAATCAGGAAGTATGTGCAAAATGCCCATGGGGAAGGAGGCCAGGAACATTATTCTTTTGAAATTGTTCACCCTGGGTTGACTTTAAATGTCATTGGCAGCTTTCCTCTTAATGCTTTCTGGGTACGCTACATATGTAAAATGAAAAACCAAAGATTTTCGCTTGAACCACAGGCTTAACTGGTCAAACTGGTCATGGAAGGCCATCTGATTACAGACAGCCACAGTGATACATTTTTTTTCCGGTGAAAAATTAAACCTTGTGTTCATGCAGACTTGCCATTTGTGGTCCATTGAAACTCTGGGATTACTACCCTTTTAAGGAGGGAAAGAACATCAAACAGTGTGATTGAGCTCTCTCTTTCTCTCTCTGATGTCCTCTCAGTTTTTCCATAGCAATTTTATTTGACTTAAAGTGCAACTCAAGAGAATTCCTAAAACTCACTAGCACAAAGTCAACCCTGATGCTGGAGAGAGTTCTATGGGTTTCTTGCGCTAATGCTGATAATGCCATTGTCAGGAAGCAGCCTCCTGGGAGATCTCCGCTCATTTCCATCCTTCATTCAGGTGCTCCTTCCCTGAAGTTGCCCAAGAATCCCTTGTCCTCTGAAGAGGCCAGGCTCAGCCCTCGCTTGCTCTTTATCTGCCCAGAGTTAGCAAGGAGATTGGACCACCATTTTGTCCAGTCCAGTTTCCTGCTTTGCTTGTTTTCATGGTGGTTGGCTTTTGTTTGCAAGGAAAACCTTGGATTTCTCAGCCTGTGAACAGGAATATTTTCTCAGGCTTTTTATAGACTGTTTAAGAAAGAGAGGGCAGAGGCACATGGCTTTCCTCTCCAGCCACATAAAACAAAGCTTTAAGGGATTCTTTGGATGGGGCGGATAAGGAGAATTTGGGTGTAGGGGTGGTCAGGAACCTTGGGGGTGACAGTGCTACTTTGATTTTGATTTTACGTGTTAGACCTTGGACCTCAAATCTTAGAAGAGTCTATCTCATAGTCTGCAGAATGGGCCCATCGGGTTGGGTAGGTCACCTGCAAGTCAGCTTTGCAGGGGAGGAAGAGAAAGGGGGCACCTGTGTTAGTTATGCCAAATTGATGCTGGTCATTAATGGGGTGATGGTTGTAGCCAGATCTCAGCGTCTCTCATACAGGAGCAGAGGATAGTTGAACATCATGTGGCAGTCACAGTTGTTTGCCTCCTGTGGCCCTGTAGGTAAGTTAGGAATAAATGTCAAGGAGCAATTGACTTTGCCCTGCTTGGACCTGATTGTTTTCCCATTCTCCATAGATGAAAAAAATGATGTGCTTCAGCAAAAGAAACTATCATCAGAGTGACAGGCAACCTATGGAGTGGGAGAAAATGTTTGCAATGTATCCATCTGACAGAGGTCTAATATCCAGAATCTACAAGGAACTTAAACAAATTTACAAGAAAAAACCAAACAACCCCATTAAAAAGTGGGCAAAGGACATGAACAGGCACTTCTCAAAAGAAAACATTCATGCTGCCAACAAAGATTAAAAAAAGCTCACCATCACTGATCATTAGAGAAATGCAAATCAAAACCACAATGAGATACCATCTCACACCAGTCACAATGGTGATTATTAAAAGGTCATGAGACAACCAATGCTGGCTTGGTTGCAAAGAAATAGTAACCCTTTTACACTGTTGGTGGGAATATAAATTACTTCAACCATTGTGGAAGATGGTGTGGCAATTCCTCAAAGTTTTAGAACCAGAAATACCATTTGATCCAGCAATTCCATTACTATGTATATACCCAAAGGAATATAAATCATTCTAATACAAAGATACATGCATGCATATGTTCATTGCAGCACTATTCACAATAGCAAAGATGTGGAATCAACCCAAATGCCTATCAATAATAGTCTGGATAAAGAAAATGTGGTACGTGTACACCATGGAATACTATGCAGCCATAAAAAGGAACCAGGTCATGTCCTCTGCAGGGACATGGATAGAGCAGGAAGCCATTATCCTCAGCAAACTAATGCAGGAACAGAAAGCCAAACACCACATGTTCTCGCTTGTAAGTGGATGCTGAATAATGGGAACACACGGACACAGGGAGAGGAACAACACACACTGGGGCCTGTTGGGGGGTGGGGTGGAGGGAGGGAGGGCATTAGGATAAATAACTAATGCATGCTTAGCTTAACACCTAGGTGATGGGTTGATAAGTGCTGCAAACCACCATGACATACGTTTACCTATGCATTCTGCACATTCTGCACATGTACCCTAGAACTTTAAAAATAAAATGATGTGTTTTCCCAGTGCCCATTGTGTTCCAGGCCTCAGATGTTGCCTTGCTTCAGTCTTGGAAATTATACTTACAACATTGTGATGTGGGAATAATGTCATTCATGTTTCCTTTCCTTTGTTATTTTTACCATTAAAGGAACTGAGTCTCAGCGAGGTAAAGCGACTTGTTCAAGGTGGGATCGTGTCACATGCATAGAAAGCGGTCTATAAATGCTTATTGGTAATGAAATTTAAGTTGAAGGGAAAGAAAAGTAAAAGGTGACTTTGTACTTTTATTCATTTGGTATTTGTTCACTGCCTTTCAGGAACAAAGCATTAAGTTTTCGTATCATCGTCTTCAGTTCATCATTCCTTGTAAGAGCTGCTTCAGTGTTCATTGATAATTTTTCTCTTTCTTCTTTTATCCTCATTTCTTTCTCCCCCAGAGATATAACACCATTCTGTTTGGTATATGTCCTTGGGTATACATATGTCCTTGAAAAATGTACATAACATTATTTTACATAGGCATGAGTATATTTGCATATGTATACATATGTGAATTATATACATAGCGTTGTTCTATGCACTTCATTCTATTTCTTGCTTTTTACTCAGTGCTTTTAAGTTCTCCATACATTTATTTATATCCATCTAGTTCATTGCTTCCGATTGTTATATCCTATTCCATAATATCCATCCACATTCTCCCAGTGATGGACAACTGGGTAACCTCTATCTCTTTACTACATCAATAATGTGTTGGGATCCTTGAATGTGTGAGCATTTCTCAGGGGAAAATATCTGGTCTCTATACTTTCAGTGGCAAATCAAAGCATGCAAGGAGAGCTGGACAGCTGGAGATGGTGTAATATTTATTTTAAATGCAACTAACAGGAACCGGAGGGCATCCCCCATTAATGGGACTGCTCTACAAAGAGAACCATTAACATGAATGTAAATCACAGTAGCTTCAGGGACAGTTTAATAACAATCTGACTTTTTATTGGGTGAACAGGAGATGTACCAGCTTTCTCCTTACAGAGTCTTCTGGATCTTTTGCAGAGAGAGATTATATCTGAACTGCTATCGAGATGACTGAGGGCAGAGGGCTGCTCTGGGAGTAATGGCCATAAATCCAATTAGTAATTCACTTTCTCTTTTGCTACAGGCTCCATTTCCCCTGAATGTGGAGAAGATATGCATGTTGGTCATACTCTGGAACCCGGCCAGTCCTGAGGGCTCTCTGTCATCATGCCACCAAAACATGCAAGACACCTTGCATGGGAAAATACTAGAATGATACACATCACCCTAGCGACAGTAGAAACCTCTGCTGAAGGGAGTGGGAAAGGTGGTGGGTTGATGGCCTGGGGACTCGTCATACTTTATTCTGTATACTTGTGTATTGCTTCAAACAAAAATTTGTTCCTATCTTACTTGTGCAATAAGGAAAAGGAAAACCCTTCAGGGACCTCTAGAGAAGTTTAGCACAGTTAGAGCTCATAAAACTCCCTTTTTATGAATGAGGAAACGAGGCAGCTGGAGCACCAGCAGGTTATGTGTTCCTGCTCCCATGGCTGGCTGGGGACCAGCGCTTGTCCCTCTTGATTTCTCCACTTCAGTCCTAGGGATGCTGGGTACATGCACCAGTGTGACCAGTGGCAAAGCTGCAAGGGGCCCAATGAGCCCAGAGGCTGAGCCAAAGCAGAAATGTCTTGGATTCCAGACCTGTTCTTTAGAACTTGGAAGCTTAAGAAAGCAAATGCTGTAACGATTAATCTTTATGATCCAAAGTGAAGAATGGAGATGGCTTGGATTAAAAACAAAACCTGTACCAGATTAATTTTGATTTAAAAAAAATCACGTAATTGAGACCAGCCTAGGCAATATGGCAAAACTGTCTCTACTAAGCATACAAAAACATAGCTGAGAGTGGTGGCATGTGCCTATAGTCCCAGCTACTCGAGAGGCTGAGGAGGGAGGATCACTTGAACCTAGGAAGTTGAGGCTGCAGTGAACCATGATCATGCCACTGCACTCCAGCTTAAGTGACAGAGCAAGATCTTGTCTCAAAAATATATATATATTGCATAACTGCTTTACATTTATTTTCTCTGAGATTGAAAAGACACATGTTGAGAACAAGGGGGTTCTTTCTCTTCCTATGTCTATACTTACTACATGGGTGTTTCTTGTGGGTTGATCATTTAAAAAATATTATCATAATTGTGGTATAAATGACAAAACCACACTTGCATGAGCTAGTGAAAAAAAAAAAAGCACAAAGGATTTGGGTTTGAACCCCAGCCCTGGCATTTACTTGTCACCTTGAGCAAGTGACCAAACCTCCCCATGCTTTAGTTTTATTATTTGTAAAATGGGAATAATATTACCTAATTCACATGATTACTATGAGGATCAACTGAGATACTCTAAGTAGAGGTTTTAGTACAATGGCTGGCACATAGTAAGCACTCAATAATGATGGCCATTATTATTTTAATAAGGACATATTCACTATTATTATTTTCCCTTGGACTACTCCAGGGATCAGTGAGATATTTATTAGGTATACTAATAACTTGCTTTGAATTTCTCGAAAGCAGAGTCTGAGACAAGGATTTATGTGCAGAGTGTTTGTTTGGAAGGTGATCCCAGGAAATGCAGTGAGGAAGTGAACCAGGGAAGAGAGAAAAAAGGCAATAAAAATATATCTCTGTGGGCAACTGGACACAATCCTAGGACCTTCTGAGGGACTGTGTAGAGTATATTTCTGTTTCAAAGAGCATGGGGTAGGCATGACACTTACATAGTGTCTGGTACAACTATGTAAGTGCAATCTCCAATTGGGTTTTTTTTTTTTTTTGAGACAGTCTCACTCTGTTACCCAGGCTGGAGTGCAGTGGTGTGATCCTGGCTCACTGCAACCTCTGCCTCCCCAGTTCAAGCAATTCTCATGCTTCAGCCTCTCAAGTACCTGGGACTACAAGCATGTGCCACCACGCCTGGTTAGTTTTTGTATTTTTAGTAGAGACAGGGTCTTTCTTTGTTGCCCAGCCTGGTCTCAAATCCCTGGGTTCACGTGATCCACCCACCTTAGCCTTCCAAAGTGCTGGGATTACAGGCGTGAGCTACCACACCCGGTCTCCAATTAGGTTTTAAGTATAGGTTATGTTTTTGCTTATAATTTTTTTGTTGTTAAGTAACAAATGTTGTCTGCATTGGCTGGTGTTCCCCATGGTTGCTCTGTCAGCTGTTTCTCCATTAACTGATATGAGGGCATAATTTACGTGGCAAAATGTTTTGGCATGGTAAACACATCTATAACAATAAGCTTTAAAGTTAAGTTTGAATGTTATATTTATCATTCCATTTCAAGTCAAGGTAAGTTATCTCTTAGACTGGTTCTCAGAGTAAGCAAAGGGGCTTCTGGAAACAATGATACTCTTTTCAGAGAACACTACAATCATCACAGAACACCAGAGTTCCAATATATTCAATTCCAAGGCATAAACAGAAAAAGTTATTGCAAGAAATATGACCATATTATGAAATTATTAATATGGACATGCACACACACATCAACCAAATACGACTGACATTTTATGAATTTCTATTAATATTTGTTTACTGGGTCATTCCTCTCTTGTTATCTGTGGGAATTTACTGGCAGATTGGCAACAGTAGACACCATGGGTATATGAAAATATGGCAGACAAACATTACACATGTAACATTTTACCCATTTTTACACTAACCTGAGAGTAAAGAATCCCTAATTATCTTTCAGGGACAAAACGCTTCTACGTAATTTTTAAAACACTGGCCTTTGAGAACCAATGTAAAAGGTCAACCTGACAGCTACAATGCCAATTTGTGGCAATATTCACTAATCAAAATGAGGGATATCTCACGATTCCAGGCTACTAGGAAGTTTGCAGGTGACTTGGCAGATCTCATAGATTGCACCTCCTAGGTGCTGTAAGAGCAATGTGTGAGCTGCCTACTGCGCTAGTGGGCAGACATTCAACTCTTCTGTGGGGTCACTTGAAACTGGAGCTATGTGTATAAAGTAGCCCCCTTAGCCACAGCTTAGCTTTCTGCTGTTTCAGTTACCAGTGGTCAACCGCAGCCTGAAAATAGGTGAGTACAGCACAATAAGATATTTTGAGAAAGAGAGCGAGAGCGAACACATTCACATAACATTCGTTATTACAGTATATTGTTACAATTGTTCTATTTTATTATTATTGTGCTTAATCTCTTACTGTGCCTATTCATACATACCTATAATAAAGTTTAATAAACTTTATTATAGGTATGTATGTACAGGAAGAAATGTAAAGGAAAAAATACATACATATTATAGGTATGTATGTATAGGAAAAAAGTTTATAAATTAAACTTTATTATAGGTATGTATGTATAGGCAAAAACATAGTGTATATAGGGTTTGGTATTATCTGCAGTTTCAGGCATCCACTGAGGGTCTTGGAATGTATCCCCCATGGATAAGGGGGGACTACTATGTATATATGTCTGTGTATGCATATATAAACATATATATGTATACACACATATAGTTTATATATATACCTATACATACATATGTATACATCTATGTACATATACTTATGCATGCATATAGTTTGTATGAGGAAAACTTTATGTATTTTACTATTTTCCACTAAATTAAGCAATACACTACTGAGTATAACTAACACAACTGCCTTCTTTGCTTACACTATTACTTACTTCCGTGCATTCATTTCCTGAGTCTGGAAATGAATCCGCCTTCTACCATCCTTACTGAAGGCCTGGCTCAAATCTCATGTCCCCACAAAACTATACATAACCATCTCAGCCATCTGCTAGTGGGCCCTCTCTGAAATTCTTAAAATACTTTTTATACTGTTCATTTCACACTTAGTGCCACCCTATATTGTTAGTCTCTCTCTCTCTCTTTCTCTTTCACACTCTCTCACACACACACACACATTCCTATCTTCCCTAACTAGACAAGGTTTGCATTTTATTACTGTTTGGGCCCAGCAAGTGCCTCATACACAGTGGCTCTTGCAAATATGTTAGAATCTTGTAATCAGGCACAGCCTCCAACATTATTCACAGCCCCACTCTATCAAACACCAATGTTTCCCCAAATTGAGTAATGTAGAGATCCTTAAAGAAAATGAAATCTGCACATACCCAGTGTCGACTTAAATTTTTAAAATAATAGTTAAATATGCTTAAGTATAAAACAAAGCATAAACTCCTTCCACTTACAGCTTCAATACAACTATAAAATGAAAATAGTTTACAATTAAATTCAAATAAACCCACATATTTGAATTAATATTAATTTAATCTGACAGAAGCCATTTTGCTGCAACTAAATCACTGTTCAGAATGGGAATAGGGTCATGACTGCTGTGAGGCAGGCTGTTTACAATTTATCATGGCCATATTTTGGTTTGCTATATGACCATTCCGATTTCCCATCCATTTGCTCTATTTGAACCTTATGAAACCATCATTCATGCAATAAAATATCATGTCATTGGACTTCATCTGGCACAAGTACATCATTGCTGTGTTAGTTCCAACCTCTCTTCTTTCTCATTTACCTATGACAATAATATACCACTTGGCATCAATGTGACCTTAAACATAGATGCTATGAAATCTGTTGCAATACTTTGTTATAGATGGTCTTCCAAATGAAAATACTCTTAATAATATTAATAGCTATTATTTACAATCTTTTTTATGTGCCAAGTGCTTTCCTATATGTAGATTATCTCATTTAATTTTTACAATAATCCTCTGAGAAAGGTGCTATCATCATCATTTTATAGACAAGGAAACAGTGCCTCAGAGTTCAATAGCATTCTCAAATCCATGCTGCTCATAAAGAATTTTAACCCATGAAATCTGACCCGGAACATGAATGCTATACTATGCTTATTAATTTGTTCAGCTGGGTGGGTGTGGTGGCTCACGCCTGTAATCCCAGCACTTTGGGAGGCCGAGGCGGACAGATCATGAGGTCAGGAGTTCAAGACCAGCTTGGCCAACATAGTGAAACCACGTCTCTACTAAAAATACAAAAAAAAAATTAGCCGGGCGTGGTGGCGGGCACCTGTAGTCCCAGCTACATGGGAGGCTGAGGCAGGCGAATTTCTTGAACCTGAGAGGCAGAGGTTGCGTTGAGCCAAGATCGCACCACTGCACCCCAGCCTGGGTGACAGAGTGAGATTCCATCTCAAAAAAAAAAAAAAATTTGTTCAGCTTACCATTCAAATGAACACAAAATTAAAATAAAAGTGTTACAGAGAGTCAACATACCTCAATATTTGAGAAACATTCCTATATACCCAGAATTCATTATATGCTCAGTAATCATGCCTGTAGATTATTTTCCAATCAAGAAGTACTGGTGCAGTTATTGCTAGCCAAAATATGAAACAACTCAGCTTTCTTGTCTGGTTGACTGGTCCAATCAAGAAAATGTTTGGACAAGAAAAAGTTGTACATTTCTGTCTTAGTCCATTTGGACCACTATAGAAAAATACTATAAATTGGGTGGCTTATAAACAACACAAATTTATTTCTCACAGTTCTGGAGGCTGGGAAGGCATGGCAGATTCAACCTCTAATGAGGGCTTGCTTCCTGGTTCATAGATGGTGTTCTTATGTGGTGGAAAACATGAGGGAGCTCTCTGGGGCTTTTTTTTATAAGGACACTAATTCCATTTTGGCCCCTCATGACCTGATCACCTCCCAAGAGTCTCACCTCCTAAGAGTCCCACCTCCCAGCACATCACATAGCGGGTTAAGATTTCAACATATGAATTTTGGGGCATGCAAACACTCAATCTACAGCACTTTAGTTCCATTCTTCCACACCCCTACCCCCGGTATAGTTACATTGAGTGTGTTTAATCAAATCCCTTGCTATTCTTCCCAAAAATTAATGGTGTGATTTACTTACTGGCTTCTGTTTCCCACATAAGCAACTTAAGAATGAGAAAAAAGCTTGTACATTTCAGATCTGTAAAGAACAGTTACCAATTTTCTTATGATACTGCAAAAGACATAGTTTTATCTGATTTCCAGGTCATCTACTGCATTGCTTTGGCCACGGTTTAATCCTATGAAGGTCTCTATCCTAAAAACTATTGGACAAGTTCTCTATTCTTAAGACTTGAGTGTGGTTGTTATTAATAGTATATATTGGCTGGGCACGGTGGTCCCAGCACTTCGGGAGGCCTAGGTGGGTGCATCACCTGAGATCAGGAGTTTGAGACCAGCCTGGCCAACATGGTGAAACCCCGTCTCTACTGAAAATACAAAAGTGAAGTGGGTGTGGTGGTGGACACCTGTAAATCCCAGCTATTCAGGAGGATGAGGCAGGAGAATCACTTGAACCAGGGAGGCAAAGGTTGCAGTGAGCTGAGATTGTGCCACTGCACTCCAGCCTGGGCAACAAAAGTGAAACTTCATCTCAAAAAATATTAAGAGAAATAAAATTAAAAAATAAAAAAATATTAATAGTATGTATTGGAGTCATGCACTTCTACAAAAATAGCTGCATTCTGAGTTTGGCTGATTCTTCCATCTTAGAAACAATTTGGTTAGGTAAAATTTAAATGTTATTACCCTCACATAGATGAGGCTATTAGTGCACAGGAGGTTAAATTTAAGGTCACACAATTAGTGCTGAGCCAAATCTAGAAATCAGGTTTCCTTGTCTACAGTTCCTCCCACTGGACCAAATTCCCCCTTAGAGCAATGCAGAAACAGCATTCTAGAAGGAATTTAGATTTATTTCTAAACTCGATCTGGTTCCATTGTGAGTATAAAAACCTCATTTGCAATCAGAGCCTGGAGTGTCACCCACCGCCTGTGTGGATGATTTTGTTACCAGCTGCTGAAACACTTCAATGGGAAGACATGGAATTCCTGCAGGAAATGACTCCAGGCAGCTCTGAATAAGTGAGGAAATTAAATGACTAACTTCAATGTTTCCTGGTTTTTGTCTATCTTAATTAACAATTTATTTTGGTAAAGGAAAAACTGAATAACTTTTTAATAGTCAACACGTAAAACTTAATATTTGTTTATAATAAAAACATGATTTCCATGTCTACTTTTATTTGCAAAACACCCAGGTTTTTAAATAATTTTCTCCTTCAGTAATTGTGTTCATTAAAGAGTTTCTCTTTAAAAAAACAATGACAGCATATATATGTGGGAAATATCAATTTCCTTCTCATAGTTCCCAAAGGCACACTTATAAAAAATGTGTTGATTATTAACAGAGCTAATATTTTTGTGGTAGTGTTATTACTGAACATCTATAAGAATTGGAGTTTGGGGTTGACAGAGGTGCTGCAGTCCAAATACATTATTGATTTCTATGTCATATTAAATGTAGCATGGACCTAATTGAACATAATTACTACTTTTAATACATGTTTTATGTGGTTTCTACTTTGCCTTCATTCATTTGTTCCACAATACTTACTGAATATCTGCCATGTACCAGGCATTCTTCTAGGTGCTGAGATACAAAGTAAATTAAACAAAGCTCCTGCTCCATGGAGCTAACGTTCTAGTTGAAGGAAAAACAGACAATTAACAAAAAAGACAGGAAAATATGTCAGGGAGTTGTAATTGCTATGAAGAAAAACAGAGTGAGACAAGAATGAGGGAGGGGTACTACCTTATGCGGGGGGAGGGGGGGCGGTCAGGAAATCAGGGAAATCCTGGGTTTGTCTGTGGAAAGTTAATAATTTCAGACTAATAATCCATCACGGACAACTATCATCGTGGCTGTATAATTGCGACATTCCATTCTTTCCTCAGTTCTACAAGTGTTTAGGGAAAACTTTTAAATTCAAGGTTAATGGTTAGCAATTTCAAGAAAGCTGATTTTATATCCGTGTAACTTCTGTCTTTATTTCTAGCTTTCTTTACAAGACAATATCTCTTAGGACTAAAGAAGGTGGGGCAAAATTAAAGTTCTCATCACAGGGCTACTTAATTTTAACGCCAAGCAAACATAAACAAATTTGTATTAGTAATTAAGTTTAGAGACACCAATTACATTTTTACTGAAATTAAATAAAGGCAAATTCTCCTTAATATTTCCAGAATGACTGTTAACAACCACAAGTGTTACCTTTTGTTGAACAACATAATGTGCCAAGTACAGAACTTCGTGTAAATTTTTTTCTTATTTTTCAACAGCCCTAGATATGGGTACAATTGCTCCCATCTTTTAGGTAAGGACATTGGTACTCAGATCAGTTAAATACTCTCCCTGAGGTCCCAGAAGTAATCATGTCATATTTGGAGTCTGACATCACTTCTGCCTGATCTTATGCATCTGCAAGGAACAATGAAGATGATCTAATTTAACCTCATTTTACATATGGGTAAACAGAGACAGCTGTGGTGACCTGCCCAGGGTCACAGAACCAGTGAGCTAGTAGCAGAGTTGGGACTAGAGCCCAGTAGGAACTCCTCTGATGACACTGTGCTGCCTCCCAGTGAGAGCTATGCAAGCCAAACTCTGCAGCCCACTGCCTTTTCAATGAACATCCAGGTCAGTTGGGTACCCACTTGGGACCAGGATGAATCCTGACTCCTACTCATATCATACATAAAAAATCAATTCCAAGTGCATCATTTATCTAAATGTGAAAAGCAAAATAACAAAGTTTTAAGAACAGCTACATGATCTTGGGGTAGGCAAAGAAGTGTTGACAACTGTAAAGGTTAAAATAGGTAAATTGAATTATACTAAAATTAATAACTTTTCTTTATTAAGATCTACCATTAAGGAAGTGGAAAGGAAAAGTCCCTGAGTGGGAGAAGACATCTGTACACACGTGTGGTGACATAGAGCTTGGATCCAGCATGGCTCTGTGTGTGTGTGTGTGTGTGTGTGTGTGTATGTGTGTTCATTCCTACAAATTAGTGGCAAAAAAGGCAGTTAATCCAATAAAAAAATAGACAAAAACCTTGAACAAATACTTCAAAAAAGAGGATATACTAATAAACAAATGAAAGGGTGCTCGACATCATTCGTCATTAAGAAAATGCAAATTAAATCCTCAATTGATTCTATTACACACTTAGAAGAAAAATTAAAATGAAATAAATTTATTGGACCATATGAAACTGCAATTTTTGCAGGTCAGAAAAAGTCAAATATCACATAATGTAATCGATATCAAGTATTGATGAGGATATGGAACTTGAGATCTTCAGACATTTGTGGAGTGTAAGTTGGTGCCACCCTTTGGGAATCTGTTTGGCAAAACTACACTAAAGCCTGGTGACTTAAAAAAGCAAACATTTGGCGGGGTGCGGTGGCTCACACCTATAATCCCAGCACTCTGGGAGGCCAAGGTGGGTGGATCACCTGAGGTCAGAAGTTCAAGACCAGCCTGGCCAACATAGCGAAACCCCGTCTCTACTAAAAATACAAAAATTAGCCGGGCGTGGTGGCATGTGCCTGTAATTCTAGCTACTCAGGAGGCTGAGGCAGGAGAATTACTTGAACCCAGGAGGTGAAGTTTACAGTGAGCTGAGATTGTGACACTGCACTCCAGCCTCGGCGGCAGAGCAAGACTTCGTCTCAAAAAAAAAAAAAAAAAAAAGCAACCATTTATTATTTTATACACGTTTATAGGTCAGGTGGGCAGCTCTGCGGCTCTGGGTTAAGCTCAGTCAATTCTACCTGGGCTTGTGCGTGCAGCTGGCAGAATGGCTGGGGCTGGCTAGGGCGATGGCCTGTCCAGGATGGCTCAGCTCTCCCCATGTCCTTCGAATCCTTCAGCAGGCTCACCTGGAGGGGTAGTCACAGACGAGAGAAAGAGAGTGAAAACAAGCAAGTGCTTGCTTGTAGGAGTACTGGTACCAACTTTTCCACTGTCCATTGACCAAAGCAAGTCAAATGACCAAGCCCCGAGCCAGTGTGGGAAGGCATTATGATGACATGAATACAAAGAAGTGTGAAGATTGGGCCAGTATTTACTCAGGCTGGACAGACATTTGTATACCCTATGAAGCAGCAATTTCGCTCTTAGATGTATACGCAACAGAAAAATATACATGTGTTTACGTAGAGAAATATCCAAGAATATTCATAGCAGCGCTTTTCATAATAACCTCAAGCTGAGAACAACTCAGGTATTCATGTATAGTAGTGTGGATAAGCAGACTTTGCTACATTCACATGATGGAGTATTATACAGCAGTGAGAATGAATGAACTATGACAATATGGAGAGGGAGAGAGAGAGAGAGAGAAATACATATGAGCAAACAAACAGTAAAACAAATCCATCTTGTTAGAAGTTTGGCTAGCAGCTACCCTGAAAGGAGGCTAGTGACAGGAAAGGGACAGGAAGGAGCTTCTGGAATGTGAGTCATGTTCTATTTCTTGACTGGGTGCTGGTTACGTGGTTGTGTTCATTTTGAATGTATTCATTATACCGTACACTTATATTTTGCACAACTTTGTCTATGTGTGCTCATGTCAATGAAATTTACGTTAAAATCATTAACTGACATTCATAATTTTCATGGGTTTTTTGTTTGTTTTTAAATGTGTTTTCTGTTTTCCTATTGAGAAACTCAGGTAACTTTAATTCCATCTATTGTCTCCTCTGTGAAGGTGATGCATTTCAAAATTAACAAGTAAATTAGTTGCATCATCACTATGGCAATCACTTCATTCAATTCAATTCCATTTAACATAACAAGCATTTACTGAGAACTCAAAACACAGTGAAAGGAAGATGCATAAGGTCTCCACAGTTGCTTTTCAGACCTCAGTGTACACCTGAATCATCTGGGGAACTGGTAAAATGTGTTGATTCCTGGGGTCCAACTCCAGCGATTCTGATTTAGTAGATCTGGAGTGGAGCCTAGTACACAACATTTTAAATTAAGTGCTATAGGTAAAATTGATGTAGAAAATCTTTGGATTATGTTCTAACAAAGACTAGCAAGAACTCGTGATCCAGTAGCAAAGAAATCTATGTATTAAAGACAAAAACTAAAACAGGTACAAACTACGATAAAGCTATAAAGAACATTGGATGGAGAAATTACAACTTCTTGAAGAAATGGGATTAAGTTTCAACTTGAAATAAGTAGGGAAAAGCTCTAAATTAATTCACTAAAAATATATTTAGCTCCTCCTACTGAGGTTTAGCACTGTTCTCAGTGCTGGGGATACAGTAGGGAACGATGCATACCAAATCTCTGCCCTATGTTGCTTATTTCCTAGTGAAAGCAGCCTTTCCCTAGGCAAAGAGTAGTGTCTGTAAAGGGAGCACCAGGAAATACACAAGGAAATGCAGATAGGAACCAAAGTGTAGATGCTTTTCTGCATCTAGCAGTATTTTTGTATTCCAAACTAACATAGTTTCTTCCATTCCTTGGGTTTTATAGTCCCAGATATCCAAAGTGTTTTCTCACCCTTTTGTGAACACAGAGCATTTTTAGCATTCCCATTTACCTTTGTTGTTTGTGTTGACCTCTGGCTTCCCTCCAACTTCACCACATCTTTCTCATTATTAGTTGTCTACAAAAACACTCCAGTGTATCAGGTAAGCTTACAAGAATTACAAAATGACTGCCAATGACCTCTGTTTAATTCTATGACCTAGAACCTCTTCTGAAGCACCTGACACTAGTTTTGAATTGACTCCTCAAGAACCATGGCAAACTCTTTTCTAATTGACTATCTGCCACCACTCTAGGCATTTGTGCTGTGTGTACAGAAGGCTGTATACCACCTTCTAATCTCTACTCAGCCTCCCAGTATCTGTATTTCAGTTGATAATCCCTGTGCTTATTCTGGTTGGTAACTTCTCCAGACAATCTTTAGCTTGTTATGTGGAAGTCTGGGGGAGGGGTTTGTTGATTTAATACCAGTTAATCAGATATCATCTGAAAAAGCCATCAGCTTACAGTTGGTAATAGTGGTAACTTCTCCTGATTCATTAGTACAGATGTTCCATTAATATCAGTAACAATGCAGTTGACACTTTTCCAAAGCTTGATGAAAAAAAAATAGTTCTTTACATTTATTCTTCCACTCAGGTTTTCCTTTACGTAACAGTATTTATTCTTCTTTTAAAAATTTTGTTGTGGTAAGATTACTTAACGTGAGATCAAACCTCTTAATGGATTTTTAAGTGTACTTTATGGTGGTGTTATCTACAGGCACAACGTTGTACAGTAAATCTCTAGAACTTACTCATCTTGCATAACTGAAATTTCACACCCATTGATTAACAACACCCAATTCCCTTACCCCCACAACCTCTGACAACCAACATTCTATTTTTTGCTTCAATGAGTTTGACTACTTTAAATACTTCATGTACATGGAATCATGCCATACCTGCCCATCTTTGACTGGCCTATTTCACTTAGCACAATGTCCTCAAGATTCACTTATCTTATTCCATATTGTAGAATCTCCTTCTTTTTTAGGGCTGAATAATATTCCATTGAATATATATGCCATATTTTCTTTATCCATTCATCCACCGATGGGCATTTAGTTCATTTCCACATATTGGCTATTATAAATAATGCTGCAGTGAACATGAGACTGCTCCTATCTTTTCGAGATCCTGATTTCAACTCTTTTGGATAAATATCCAGAAGAGGAATTGCTAAGTCATATATTAATTCTATTTTGATTTTAAATTTTTTTCCATACTATTTTCCATAGAGACTGCACCATTTTGCATTCCCATCAACAGTGTATACCGTTGGTCTATCCTTACCAACACTTATTGCCTTTTGTTTTTTGTTAATAGCCATTCTAACAGGTATGATGTGATATCACATTGGGAAGAGGTATTTCTAAGTCAATAGGATAACTTTTCTTAAGGAAGAAAGTAATTCCTGCTCAAGATTCTATATTATATTAACATATTAATATATTTATACACATGAAGTAGAAGGTTGAGAAAGTTATCTAAAGAGACTCTGGAGTCAGTTCGACTAAAACTTGAATTTTTGTTCTGTCCTCCAATAACTTTGTGATATTGAAAAATTCATGTAACCTTTCACTGTCTCAGTTTCCCTGTCTGTAAAATAAAGTGGGGCTATAAATAGCATTTCTTTCAGAGTGTTCTTGAGAGGGATATATTTATTCTGAAAACTGGTAAATAATGGGAAACAATTCTAACACTGATATTGTTTTTGGGGGGAGTATTTCAGAGTAATCAAATAACTAACAAGAGAAAGTTTATCTATCTATCTATCTATCTATCTATCTAATAGCTAGTAAAAGAAATAACAGTTAGCAAATCATCATTTGTCACCCCTGTGAGATCATGGTCCCAGGAAACAATCCTTCTTCAGTAGCTACCAACACCATTGGGTGAAATGTTGATGGGAACTTTATAATTGATGGATCAGACTGACACCTCCTGAACCCCTCATAAACACTGGCCAACCTTAACTCCACTCCCACAAAGTGGGATAAGCACCCAGTATGTGCATCCCGGTGGCATGCAATAGAAAGTACAAGGTACCACCTGCCAAGACCCCTATCTACCAGGATAAGAAAATATGAAGGATAGAGGAACATGTTAAATGACACCATGAGGATGCAATTAGCTAAATACATAACAAAAGAAGTTATGTAGGAAAGATTACTCAGTTTCTTCCACAAATAAATGACATTAAAAATAAAGAGGAAAATGGGGGAACTCCCTTAAAGGATATATCAACCACATGCAAACATGTGGATATTTTTAGGATCCTCCTTCAAGCAATCCAGCCATCAAAAGATATTTTCAAGACAACTAGGGAAAATTGAAAACTAACTGGGAAAAAGATGATATTAAAGATTTATTGGTAATTTTGCTGGGTGTGATAACAATACTGAGTTATGGTTGAAAAAATAGTATTTGCCTATCAGCAAATATTGAGGTAAAGTGGCATGTTGTCTAGGAGTTGCTTTAAAATACTCTAGTAAAAATAAGTGTGCATATGTTTGCATCTCTATGTGTCTGGTGTGTTAGAAGGAGCAGAAAGATGAAAGCAAATGACAGAATGTGGATAATTTTCAGAGCCAGGTGATGACTAAAAGAGGATTCACTCTACTATTTTCTCTGTGCGTATGTGTTTGAAATTTTGCACAAAACCCATGTTCTTACACCAAAGCAAGCAGATATCATAAATAAGAATTGTTTGCATAATTTATATAATATTTCAAAACAAAAAAAACACCTGAAATAAATTTTCAAACTTTCGGCAGTTGCTCCTTATGCCTCAGGCACCTGGGGGCACACAGTTACTGTCTCTTGCCATTAGGGGTGGTTTGAGAGGCCAGAGAAGCACTAAAAGGGTTGAAGGAAGCTTTATAATCCATAGCTCAAGCTCTGAAAAGTAAACGAACTAATGTCATTTAAATGTAGTGGGTCAGGACCAGCATTTTAAAAACATGAAATAGAGAAAACAAAGCTGCCAGGAAGTTTGAACTGGGCGGAGCCCACCACAGCTCAGCAAGGCCTCTGCAGCCAGACTCCCTCTCTAGATTCCTCCTCTCTGGGCAGGGCATCTCTGAAAAAAGGCAGCAGCCCCAGTTAGGGGCTTATAGATAAAACCCCCATCTCCCTGGGACAGAGTACCTGAGGGAAGGGGCAGTTGTGGGCGCAGCTTCAGCAGACTTAAACGTCCCTGTCTGACAGCTGTGAAGAGAGCAACAGATCTCCCAGCTCAGCATTCAAGCTCTGATAAGGGACACACTGCCTCCTCAAGTGAGTCCCTGACCCCCGTGTATCCTGACTGGGAGATACCTCCCAGTAGGGGCCGACAGACACCTCACACAGGAGAGCTCTGGCTGGCATCTGGTGGGTGCCCCTCTGCGATGAAGCTTCCAGAGGAAGGAACAGACAGCAATCTTTGCTGTTCTACAGCCTCTACTGGTGATATTCAGGCAAACAGGGTCTGGAGTGGACCTCCAGCAAACTTTTGCAAGGACATGGATGAAGCTGGAAACCATTATTCTTGACAAACTAACACAACAACAGAAAACCAAACCAAACACTCATAAGTGGGAGTTGAACAATGAGAACACATGGACACAGGGAGGGGTACGTCACACACTGGGGCATGTCGGGAGGTGGGGGGCTAGGGGAGGGATAGCATTAGGAGAAATACCTAATGTAGATGACGGATTGATGGGTGCAGCAAACCACCATGGCACATGTATACCTATGTAACAAACCTGCACATTCTGCACATGTACCCCAGAACTTAAGGTATAATAATAATAATAATAAAACATGAAATAGAATAAAATAGAAAAATGCCAGACTGCATCTTCCATAATAGTACATTACCTATATGAGTTATTTACCACTGATATCAGGGCTTCTCAATTCTGAATGTGCACCTAAATCAGCTGAGGATCTTGTTACAATGCAGATTCTGACTGTAGGTCTGGGGAGGGGTCTGAGATTCTGCATTTTTAACATGCTCTTCCAGGGAGCGTACAGTCTAGGGGTGGAACACACAGGTTCAGTCTTGCAAAATGGCAGGATGTACAAATACAAATGGGAGCACAGCAGAAAAGGAAGACTAGTTCTGCCTGAGATTTCATGGTTGAGTAGGAGTTTGTTAGGCCGAAAAGCACCTGAGAGGCAGTCCAGGGAGTGACTGGCAAGTGCCAAGGACCAGTGAGCTTTTCTTGGCATGGTTACATCACTCTCTCTTGTAGCTCAACATGGTTTCCAAGGCCACAACCTGATGGCAGTTGCCCCTCGTGAGTTTAAGCTAGCTCAGCCAGCAGGTGTGCTGGAGGCCTTGATGTCTTCCCTTGAAGGCCTGGCACCTGCAGTTCTGGTGGCTTTCACCTGGCGATGAGCAACGTGCTCCTGCAAACAGCAGCCTTCAGGACTTCGTGGCACCCCTTTCCTTCCTACTTTTCCAAACTGCGCTCACAGCTCTCCACCCTGGCCCTGCCCTCCACAGATCTTACTTTCTATTTTGCATAAAGGGCCACTGCCATCTGATTTTCACTGCTTCTCCTTTCTCTTCCTCAAAAATCACTGATATTGTTTGTGTGTGTCTCTCCGTCTGCTGCAAAAGAGGAATCTGCAAGGGTGACCACCCACCTAAGCCTTGGACCTCACTTCTCCCAGCACCTCCCCCAGCCTCTCCATTCTTGTATGCTCCCCCTCACTCACTTACAGAACCCTCTGCCCTGTTTACAAACATGCCACTTCTCCAGGCACCCAAGGGTGTCTCTAAACCCTGTTACTTTCTTAGGTTCCTTGCAAGTAGCAGCAGTGCCATACTCCATGATAAACCCACAGCCCTAATTACTCCCCACGCTCTTCCTCATCTGCAGTGTGCATAAGCGTTGATTCAGGGAGGAGGGAATAAAGTTGTTGCTGCCTCTCACCTTCTCTTCATTTCTAAACCCTGTGCCTCTGATTTTTGGTTTCTCCTGTTTCTAGCCTCCCCTGGAATCTGGTTTCGCCAGGCAACACTTTTTGTTAATTCCCTTCCGGCACAACTAAGACCAGTCAGAACCCTTTAAATGAGATGGAAGATTTGGGGTAAACAAATTGAAGAAACAACCTGAAACCAAATTATCCACTTGATATGGTTTGGCTGTGTCCTCACCCAAATCTCATCTTGAATTGTAGCTCCCATAATCCTCACGTGTCATGGGAGGGACCTGGTGGGAGGTAATTGAACCATGGGGGTGGGTTTTTTCTCATGATGTTCTCATGATAGTGAATAAGTTTCATGAGATCTAATGGCTTTATAAAGGGCCATTCCCCTTGCATACACTCTCTCTTGCCTCTCTCTCTGCTGCCATGTAAGATGTGAATTTGCTCCTCCTTTGCCTTCTGCCATGATTGTGAGGCCTTCCCAGCCATGTGGAACTGTGAGTCCATTAACCCTCTTTCCTTTATAAATTACCCACTCTTGGGTATGTCCTTATTCGCAGTGTGAGAATGGACGAATATACCACCCAACAAAGTAGGGCTTTCTCCTACAGCATTCGGTGTGAGGATGCTTCCCTGCCAGTTCCCTGTGGCAGACAACATCTTTCCTCCTATGTTGGAGCTTCTTCAAGTTCTTTTTAAACTCCTCTGGAAGTCCAGATTCAAGAAAGTGAGACCCAGAGAGATTTGTCTCCTGCTTACCTTTTGAGTAGGAATGTCTTCACAGAAAATCCAGCTTTCCTGACATCCTAACGTCCACCCTGTTCCTGAGAGACATGAGTAAGGCCTTGATCCATGGCCTGAATTGGCCATGGCCTTCAGAATACAACATAATGAACCCAACCTCTTTAAGAGACACACATCTAGTACCATGGTGAACGTCATTATAGGGTTACTGTCGCAGACCACCATACCACCATTGACCCCATAACTGCTGAACTCATTGACCTCCTTTTGGTTTTCCCTCCCATCCATCTCGCTGAAGCTTTGGACACCACTGCTCCCTTTTGGCACTCTTTCGTCCCTTGGCTCCTGTGACACTGTCACTTCTGGTTTTCCTCCAAATTCTCAGACCACTTTCTCTCCATCTTTGCTGCCTATACTTCTTCCTTTAAATGTCAGCATTGCCCAAACTTTTGTTCTTGGCTCTCTTGTCTTTATCTTCCCAACTAATTTCCTTCACTGTGCAGGTGCTTGTCCCCAGAACTGCTAATGGTGTAGAAGCATTGGAAGCTTTACTGATTCTTTCCCTTCTCTAGACAGACAAAGGTCCTATCTCCCCAGCATAGCCTCAAGCCACAGAAAACTTACCCCTCAGAGCTCTCATATGCTACCTTTAAAAAAGAATGGATCTTTTCCTGTTTAGCTTTCCCCAGGCTAATGTGACTTCCTCTTTTGAATCCACAGGGTACTTAAAACCTTTTTTTAGACTAGCTCTTATGTGACAGACACAGTTCCAGGTTCCCCACAATACACCTGTTGACTGGATAGTGTTCTCTCCAAACCAGGCTTCACAGAGGTCAGGACCTGCTCAGAGTCACAAGAGCAGCAAGTAGTGGACCTGGGACTCTGGATACATGATGGCCACACAGTGCTGGTTGTGCCTTCTTGAGTCACCTGCCTTACTTTGCCATCCACTATTTTTAATAGCAAAACCTCAATTTCTTTTGCAGCAACTGAATATTGTGTGTGTGTGTGTGCATTTAATTCCTCTGCACATAAACTTTTGAGTAACTTTCTTATTTTTCCTTTCAGCTCTTTGCACCAAGCTTTTAGTTTGAATTTTGGAGACAGTCCCAATTTTAATTATTTCATCCTACTATGCAAATAAGTATTGTTGACCCACTTTGGGGCTTGTAGAGTGTGGTCATTGTTACAAATGCTTTGGACATTGCAGGCAATTAATAAATATCTGTAAAGTTGAATGAACAATATGGGAAAACAAGCCAGGTTTATTTCAGATTTCAGAGACTGAGAGTGTCATTCCAATGCAACTATAATGCTTTACTAAAACAAGCATAAATTTCAAGTGCTCACCAATTGCTAGCACTTGTGTGTGTTTTGAAAGAATGATGCAATACAGAATAAGAAAAAGCAGCTTTTTACATCATTTCACCTCCAATATCAGAACAGAAGGAAAAAGTCTGACCATGGTCTTTTTCTGTAACTGGTTTGTGACTATTTTTATTTAACATAAAATCATTATTCCTATTGAACTTCCCCTCTGTTTAATTCTCACTCTTTAATTTCAGGCTTATTACATCTACTACTTTGTAAGAAATGCTAGCACTTTCTATTAACTACTCTACTATGCCCCTTTAAAGTGGCTTCTTATGGGAAATATGCCATTTTAATAGACATTTGTAGAAATTGGAAATTGGAAATTAGAGGTATGAACTTATTTCTTCACTTAATTATTAACACTGATTCCTTTTTTTTTTTTTTTTTCTTCTGAGACAGGGTCTCTGTCTGTCACCCAGGCTGGAGTGCAGTGGCATGATCTCAGCTCACTGGAACCTCCACCTCTTGGGTTCAAGCGCTTCTTGTGCCTTAACCTCCTGAGTAGCTGAGACTACAGGCGCACCACCATGACCAGCTAATTTTTTTGTATTTTTTTTCAGTAGGGACGGGGTTTCACCATGTTGCCCCAGCTAGTCTCAAACTCCTGACCTCAAGTGATCCACCTGCCTTGGCCTCCCAAAGTGCTGAGATTACAAGTGTGAGCCACCACGCCTGCCTCCGATTACCTTTTATACTCATTTTTTCCCCTGCTAGCCTATGAAGAATACCTGTGTTCTCATCCATAGTAGCATTTCCCAAACCAATTGCATGAATGACGAAGGATTAATCTCATTGGTGGTATGTGAATTCTTACTAATCAGAAACAGACCAAGGTGTGCTGTCTTATCATGACCTTTTCTCCTAGTGTTTGGGCCTATTTCATTTCAGAGTTCAGAGTTCAACTTCTGCTCTTAAATCTCAACATGGAGTTACTTTCTTCAAGTTCCAGGCTACAGAAGACTGCTGTGTTTGGAGGATAACTGTCATTTATTTGTAGGTCGAAATTCTTCTTACCCTTTCGTTCCACTTGCCTCCTACCATTCTAGATTTTCCCCCTTTGAAGTGAGATTAGTGTTTGTCCTAATAGAGGGACTGGGGGAAAGTTCTCAGAAGATCTAACAACAGAAGCAATAGATAAATTAAATTGTACTATGTGCTGTCATTCAGAAAAGCTGTTTACAGACAGAGCTATTTTGAAGCCATTAAAAAATGCTATTCATCGCAAACTTGTCATCTGTCTTCAGCTTCTGGAATCGTCTACGGCGTTAGCGAAGAGATTAGTCTCCGTGGCCAGCTTCCTTCTAGCTCCCCCGTGACACTCAGGGAGGCTCTTATGGGAAGAAGGCAATTTATTTCAGCTGCACAACCACATGGCTAACTATACACAGCAATTATACAAAGCAAATGTATCAACTTCTGCCATGGGAGGCAGGAGTTCCCTTTCTGGTCATTAATAATGAACAGTCTTCAGTAAGTAGGGAAACATTTACCAAATAAAATGGCCTATTATAGATGATCCCCTGGGCAGCTGAGAAATCGTGTGGCTGCTGAGGAAAGAGCGAAGCCAAAGAGGCTGATGTTGTCGCTCGACCTTGCTTGGTTGTCCTGGAAGCATCTCCGAACCAGCAGAAGATGTGACCCACTGGCTCTTTGTGCATAAGTGTCTAGTCCGAAAAGAAGTGGCCTGGTCTTTTCTATATTGAAATTCCATTGCTTCCTTTCCTGGCAGCTGCATAATTGGGAATGCCGTGAAATAAAAATGAGGAGGAAGAAAATTAGAGCCGGGAAGCGTCAAGTTGATCGACTGCCAAGTTGGGGGATGGAAGTGTCCGGCAAATTCAGATGCTCCCAGGACCCCCTCCCACCATGTCACCCCACCATTTAAAACACTTGTTCCTCACACTTCAGGAACTCTCTGGAGGCTTCTAGCTGATCTAATGCTTAGACTATAACTTGGTCTACAGTGATGTATTCAAAGGACTCTTTTGCAGTCGTTTTCATGAGCGAAATTCCTGAAAAGGTGCTGACATTTTAATGCTTCCTATTGATACTTTACATTTAGAGACAACAAGCTTTGCACTGCATGCAAAATCCTTGTAAATCCGAATGCTCTGTGGTCTTAGCCACCTCGCTCAAACACGGGGTGTAATTATTAATAGAACAGACGAGGGACATGTTCATTTGAATGCATCTTCCTATTGAAGACAGCTGAGCGTTACTTAATTGATGTTCAACACCCTTCAGAGGTAGGAGTGTATTACCTGGCTTCTCAGATGGATGACTTCAGGCAGTGGAATGATAAAATCCAAAGCCTCAGGGCAGAGATTGTGCCTTTGATGAATTCTGCAAAGGGCATAATGGTGCAACAGTGATGGGAAAATAAAGCCATTAATAATAGTGTGATGAAACCTGTGGCTGCTCAGCTGCTTAAGAATGTAACCTAGCTCTGGTGTTTTGCCAAATTCCGTTAAAAATTTGGTCCACACAATCATATGTTTGTGAATTGAGAGCATGTATGCACTCCTTTCAATAAACCACAAAAGATGAGGTGATGAGAACCAACCTGACCACCATTTTGAGCTTCAAAATGCCTTAAAAACTTTGGAAATATTATTAAGTTTTAAAAAATTTAGTCATGAAACACATATTCATTGAAGGGCAACGATGTGCAAAGGACTGAACTGGGTGCTTAGTCTGTGCCCTTCTGGCTTACTATCCAACAGGAAATAAAAAGATATAGTTCATCACCATACAGGCTGATCACTGCAGATAAGGGTAGAGACAGTATGTTATGGGAGAGGATTCACATGGGAGGCACCTCATCCAGTCTTGGAGAGTAAGACAGGCTTCCCAGAAAAATCATATCAAATGATATTTTAACTGGTAGCTTCAGGACTAGTAGAAGTCAACAGGGGGAAGGAATGGGACTTGGTAAGGATACAGGGGACACAGGCTGCTATTTTAAAACTGCAGAGGAGAGAATGGATGCAGAATGTTAGTAAGATCAGGCAGCTCAGTTGGTTTAAGTCAACTGTATCTTAGTGAAAGCCACCCTGTTATCCCTCCACGCCTTTAGAAGTGAGATCTCCATGCAGAGATATTTCCCCTGAAAGAAGAAAGAGAGAGACAGAGAAGGAAAGAAGGAAAGAAAGAAAGAGGGAGGGAAGAAAGGAAAAGAAAATTAAGGATTGGCGAGGATTGGCAACCCGGTTCATAGGTAATGTGTTACCTCAAATTTGGTAAGAGAGTTTGAGGAAAAAGTTTCTGAAGGAAGATTGACTCAACATGGATTTTTATACTTGTTCACTCTTTATTATTTCAACTTTCTTTTTAGTTTATTAGGTTCATGGAAAAAAATTAGTATTCATTTAACAAAAGCAAACTTTATTTTTCTTAGTTACAAACAAGCAATGTCACACACAAGGAATTGAAGTAACGTTTTCAATCTCATTCAGCACTATTCAGGGCAAAGGTGGCAAGGTAGACACAAAGAGATGACAATACCTATTTCATACTGAACCTAATGAAATGAAGTGAACAATAAATTAATAAATAAAGCCAACAAATGATTTAGGAACAGTGCTATAACTTTGGAAGTATCTAGAAATGGAAGACTCTGGAAATGGATGCCTGGCTCAACATAAAATTCCTCCAGAAAGAGTTCTGTGGATATGATACATAGACAGAAATGCAGAAAAATCTCCTTAATCTTGCAATCCCCACCTAACTTACATTCTGGGAGTGAGATATGCTACCCAGTTGTGAAAATAATACGTCTTTTCTGACTAGAAGTTCTTCCTTGATACCTTGGATAAATAGTATTCAACAGTGAAGGAAGAAACCACTAGGCTTACCATTCTATTTTTCTCTCACTGGAAGGAAGGCAAGAGGCCTAGTATAAAAAAAATCACCAGGAGTTAAATTTTTCCACTAGCAAATAGGGCTTTAACAGAACAGGAGCATAAAGTAGCTGAGGATAGTGGTGGTTCAAGGGAAGACGGAAAATGTATAGGAAGCCCCAGTGTACAATAAGGGCACATCATGTCCCAAATAGTTACTTTTCTTTTATTTTATTACATTCAAGCAGAGACTGGAGTGGCATTAACTGCTGGGGGAGGCATGTGAGCCAGGATATTTTTTAAAAGTGAGGGCAGGTTGTCCCCAAAAGAAGCAATGGCTTGGTGGCCCAGCTTGCATGAAGGACTAATCCAAAATTTGAGGGCATCTCTCAGGGAACAAGATACATTTCATCTTTTAACAGAATTCCAGAGAAGAGAGCTCAATCAGAGATCAAATTCACCAAATGCAATTAAACACAATCTTAGATTTACTCCTTCCCCTTGCCGCAGCAAGAGGAAAGCAGAACATAAAACTAAAACTATTAGAATACCAACAGAGGTAAAGGTTGGGAAAGAAGTCAGGAAAAACCGATCTATATAATTCTGGGGCAAGTAAAAGTTCTGGATAAAATTGTTCCCACCAAATAAAAATAAAACAAAAGAAATAACAACACAATTATGTAATGATATGATGACAAACATAGGAAGAAATTAGCTTAGGGAAGACGAAGGGAAGGAAAGGGAGGGCGAAGAAACCATTCTTGAGGAAAACAGAGGAAACACGAATACTTTCTGCTATAAATGTTTTACACTCTCAAAGTACTGAAAGAGGATATAAAATCTATAAGACAGGAGTTCCAAGAAAGATCTTGGTTTAAAGTGAAATATTCTAACAGTTACATAGTATTCTACCTTCCCACCTGTGCATATTTATATATTTCTTTTTTTAAAATTTTTAAAAATTTTTTAATCAACTAAAATTTATTTAAGCATAAAGTTACTTTCACATTTGTCTACAACCACAGTAAATACAGTTCTTGGCATAAAGACAATTTAAAGCCTCCTCACCTGCAAGATTACATATATAAAACTCCCACTATTCTTCCTATAATAGTGGATTAATCAAATTAAAATAGTTACACTATCTAGAATAAAATAAAATGAAATAATTTACTCATAATATTCATATTTAAATCATCCTCATTTACAAAATACTATCCTGAGAATTATAGCTCCATTAAGTTTCAATCTGAACAAAAGTGTAATAACTTAAGTAACAGCAGTTACTTAAACTGAAAATGAGATCAGTCAAAATTACTTCTGAAGAGGGCAAAAATGTTGTTAGGTTTCTTGCTGTCGTTCTGGATGTTCAGCAGCAGGCTCATTTGAAGTCGGACTCAACCCTGATGGAAACTCATTCTACCTTCAGAATGTGGGGGTTGGGGGGGTAAATCCAGGTCTTGGGGGACGGTAAGGAGGAAAACCTCTCGGTAGATAGATATTTCTTATTGCAAATGGAGCACGTGGTGGACCTGGGACATTCCTTGGTGGAAAATAATCTGGAGAAGCTCTAAACATGGTTCCTGGAGGAGGTGGGGGTAAAGGAAGTCCTCTTCTCATCAACGGGCCCCTTGTATCTACTGGAAACAATGAACCTCTAATTGGAGCAAGAGGTGGAGGAACAAAGCCAGGGCCAGTTGCTTCATTTTCAGTGGGGAGAGATGAATCAGGCACCTTTAAATTACCAAGATTATCTTTGGTATCATTTCTACTGGATTCCATTTCCGAAGGCATTGACCCATCCATTTTATCCAAAGAAGGCATATTAAAACTTTTGAGTTCTGCTGGTCCAGAGAGTCTAGCACAATTAGAATAAAATCTGTCTTGCCTTTGTGGAGGAAGAGCTGAATCAGGATATGATTGTCCTGGTGAAGGAAACATCATCCTACAGTCCTGTTCCCACGAAGGTGACAGGGGCCCAGTGTCAGAAGGAGCCCTGTGAGGATCAGTTAACTTATCACAGCTTGATTCTCCTCTTTCATTGGTAATCTGATGGTCCAGAGGATTCCCTGGGCCTCTGGAGCCTTTTCCTCCTCCCCCTGGAAGCAAAGGTGAGAGTCTGAGAGGACCCTCCAACAAAGTTGGAGGATAGAGAGAAGTTTTCGTTTCAGATGAAGGTCGACCTAATGGTGAGGGACCATATGGGGAATGCTGTCTGCCAAATGCTGTATTTGGAACATCAAGTCCATACGGATCTTTTTCTAAAAGTTTTATTTTAAACTCTATTTCAGTTAATTTTTGTCTGTTGTGAGCATTTTCTTTCCTTAAATCATTGAGTTTTCTTTCAGCAGTCCAAGCTGCCGACCAATTATCACGTGCTTTTTTCTCATGGAGAATCATCTTCTTTTGATAAAAATGAATAGTTCTCTCAAATTCTTTAAGATCTTTGGCTCGCTTTCGGTAGGTCTCCAGCTCTTCAGTGGCATGGCTGATCATTTTGTCTACTTTAGAAAGTTTCTCTTCTTTCTCTAACCGGCATTTCCCCTCTACTATTAATTTCCTGTGGAGTTTCATTTCATTTTCTTGATATAATTCGGTCATTACTTTAAGTTTCTGCTGAAGCTTCTGATTCTCACTTTCAAAATGTGTGTTTTCTGACTGCAAAGATGCTTGTTCAGTCTGAAGATTTTTAATATGCTCTGTAAGCTCTTCCTTTGTTTTATCAACTTCAGATAATTGAATATAAATTTGGTTTCTTTCTCCTTCTAAGGTTTTTAAAGAAGCATTTAACTTAGCAGTATGAATCAGTTTCCTCAAAGCTCCTTTTGGAGGATTATCTAAGTAAGCACCATCTTCCGATTCACTGTTCATTTCTAATTCCAAGTTATCATCCATTACATCTTCTTCAAGCATAGCAACCCCATCTTTCATCTTTAGCAAGCGTTTAGTCAGAGTCTTGATGTGATTTTCTTTATCATTTAGAACTTGTTCTGCATGCACTTTGGAGTCTTCAAATGTTCTTTTCTGTTTAATCAGTTCACTCACTTGTTCTTTCCATACTTCAGCTTCTTGCAAAAGCTGTTTCTGGCTTTCCTGAAGTTGAGAATTCTCATTCAAAGCATCTTGTATTTCTATCTCCAGTTGTTCTTCATTTACTTGAAATCTCTTGAAGGTCATTTTGGCTTCAGCTACTTGTGATTTGAGGGATTTTGACTCATCTTCTAGCGACTGTATCCTTTTGGAAATATCCGCCATCAATTCATTTTGTTCAGAATGTTTAGATTTCTCTTCTTTTAACTCTTTTTCTAGACAGAGTATTTCATACTCAAGTTCAGAATTGAACCTGTTCAGCTTTTCGCAGGTTGCCTCCAAACTTTGTGCTTCTGTTGCCTCCTTCTCAAAGCTGGCATCCTTTAAAGATGACTCTACTTCATAGCCTTCATACTCTTTTTGAACAAGGCTAAATTTTTCAAGTAGTTTACATTTTTCTTCAATTAGTCCAGAAAGCGCCACAGCAAACTTTTTCTCTCTTCTCACATAAAGCCGACTTGTAACTGATCTAAAACTTCTCCACAGGAAGAGAACAGCAAAAAATCCAACAACAGCTGCACGTATCACCAATTCCCATGGAAAACCATAAGGATGAGAATCGGGTCTCATACCTTCAGTCAGTGCTGCCACAACCCTGCGTAGCAACTCCAGGACCAGCCCCAACTATGGCTGAGGGTTAGCCCTAGGCTCCTCCATAGCGCCAAGGCTGCTCTGGCGGTCGCTGCAGTAACCTCGGCCACAACAAGCGCTGGAGAAGACGCAGCACTCCCTCTGGAACCCGAATCCCTAACGGGCAACCGGAGTGTACCACTGCGGAGCCGGCTGCGGGGGGAGCTAGGGGACGCGGGCACTCATAGGCCTCACAGACCCACACTGCACCCCCCCCGGCCCCCTTGTTACACTTTACATCCTGAGGAAGCGCTGAAACCTATATTTTAAAACAATACCACATGGAGAGAAAGACTCAGGTGACCCAGCATTCCAGCTATGCCCATCCCAAGCTGATACCCTAGCTAAATGTCGCCTTGTGCATGACCCCAGGTGAGGTGGGCAGAAGAACCTCCCAGCTGACAGAATAAGGAATAACAAATCATTGTTTTAAGTCACTAAGCTTTGGGGTCATTTGTTATGCAGCAGTAGCTAACTGAAATACCTGCCCCCTTATCACTTTGGTGTTTCAGTATCTGTTGTCTGAAATAATTAATTTGGGTGCTTGACTAAGATTATGCCCTATGGTAAATTCTGGTAGGTGATTTTATAGCTAAAATACAAATTTTCTGATTGACCTTTGCTTCATTGAAGAGATATTTATTTAGCTCCTCCCAAATGAGACAGATTATGCTTTTTAGATTAACTTCTTCCAGGAAAGGGCTCACCTCTCCCTAGCATGAGCCTCAACTGTCCCATGTACAACTGAAAAACGCTAATCTCATCCCCAGAAGATCCAGGGCACTTAGAACAGTGCTGGCACATAGAGAGTGATTCTCTTACCTGTCCATCAAACTTAACCTGCTCTGTGTCCATTTCTGAAACACTGGCACTCCTTCAACACGGATGATGCCTTGCCCTGCAATAAGTTATCATCTCCTGCCCATGCACATATCTTCAACTCATCTGGAAAGCTCGCTCCTGCAGTGATGGGTATCCCCACCAGGTTATAAATCAGCGCTAGGACAAGGTTGATGCATATCCTCTGGACAGTCATCTTGGAAAGATGAATGCTAGCCACCACGTCCAGCAAATCATTTTTGATGAGGACGACATTGGCTGCCTGGATGGCCACATCTGTGCCAGTGCCAGTGGCGACGCCCACGTCTGCCTGGGCCAAGGCCGGGGAATCATTGACCCCATCCCCCACCATGGTGACTTTCTTCCCTTCGTTCTGGAGCTCCTGAACCTTGGCCACCTTGTGGGAAGGCAACACCTCTGCAAAGACTTTGTTGATGCCAATCTGGGTGGCAATGGCTCTGACTGTCTTCCGGTTGTCCCCTGTGATCAGAATCACATCCACACCCATGCTTTGCAGCATGTGCACAGCCAGGGCGGCCTCCTGCTTGACAGTGTCTGTGATAGCGATCATTCCACAGAGCACACCTCAACAACTTGCACAAGCACCAGCTCCCTTCGCCATCTTCTGCCTGCATATTTGTATAGTTCTTATATCTTCATTATTAAAAGACAACAAGCTGACGGCATTAGAATTTAAAGGCCTCTGGGTGACAAAACCATTACAAGCAAAAACAACTAACAGATTTGGGAAATATATGCAACATATAAATTGACAAAGGAATAATATTCAGAATATATAAAGAACTAGGCTGGTTGCGGTGTCTCATGTCTGTAATCCCAGCACCTTGGGAGGCCAAGGCAAGAGGATCACTTGAAGTCAGGAGTTCAAGACCAGCCTGACCAACATGGTGAAACCCCGAATCTACTAAAATTACAAAAATTAGCCTGGTATGGTGGTGGACGCTTGTAATCCCAGCTACTCAAGAGGCTGAGGCAGGAGAATCTCTTGAACCTGGGAGGTGGAGGCTGCAGTGAGCTGAGATTGCACCACTGCACTCCAGCCTGGGCAACAGAGGGAGACTTTGTCTCAAAAGAAAAAACAAAAGAACTACAAATCATTAATAAAAATATACTTAATTGAGTAGAAACAGTAGACAAAAGTATGCATGAAGAGACGGGCAATTCTAGAGGAGGGAAATAAAATGTCCAGTGAACACATGAAATGCTACTCAACCTCACTAATTAAAAAAAAGCAAATTAGAACAATAGGGTATGCATTCTACTTCTGGAAAGATGAAGTAGAAGTATTTCCCCCCATTTCTCCTGCTAAGTACAGCTAAAAACCCTGGACAGTAGATATAAAACAACATGAGAAGACTGAACAGTGGAGAGAACAAAGTAGACCAGCTAGAGATCTCAAAACCGGAGAAACAATAGGGTGGTGAGTTCCGTGGGTTTTATTTTTGTCCCAAAGACGAGATGCTAAAGAAGTGGGCAACCAGTAAATGCCATAGACACAGGGCAGGGAAAGCCTGTCTCTCTGGTCAAAAGCCCATAAGAGGGGCAGCCTAGCAAGACAGAAAACTCTTAGGCATGAACTGATCTTTCCCAGCAGACACCACAGAAAAAAATTGTGGCCCACTCCGCCTCTACCAGCAAAGTCCAAGAGGGTAACTTAAACTTCCACTCTGGACAAGCTCTACTGAGCACCCCTTGCTTTCCCACAGCCCCTCCCCCTGTGATATGGTTTGGCTGTGTCCCCATTCAAATATCATTTTGCACTGTAGTTCCCAATGGAGGATCCAGGGGGAGGTGATTGGATCATGGGGTCAGTTACTCCCATGCTGTTCTTGTGAAAGTGAGTTCTCATGAGATCTGATGGTTTTATAAGGGGCTTTTGCCCTTTGCTCAGCACTTCTCCTTCCTGCTGCCATGTGTAGAGGGATGTGTATGCTTTCCCTTCCACCATGATGGTTAGTTTCCTGAGGCCTCTCCATCAGTGCTGAACTGTGAGTCAATTAAACCTCTTTCCTTTGTAAATTACCCAGTCTCAGGTATGTCTTTATTAGCAGTATGAGAACAGACTAATACACCTTGTCGAGGTGATGTCAGAGAAGGCCAAGGGAGGAGTCTAGTCTGGACTTCGTCCCCTCCTGGTGGTAATGAACCACTCTCATGTCCATCATCAGGACCAGTTGGGGAGCCTGAACTCTCACCCGCTATGTAAGGACTCACATCTAGAATACATAGATTTATAAAGGACATTCAAATATCAACTGTAAAAGAAACACAAACAATCCAATTATAAAATGAGCAAAAGATATGAAAAGACACTTCACAAAGTAGACATACAGATGGCAAATAAGCTCATGAAAAGTTGTTCAGCATCACTGGAATTTAGGGAAATGTGAATTAAGACCAGCAAACAATACCACCACACACTAATTAGAACAGCTAAAATAAGACATAGTGGCAACACCAAATGGTGGCAAAAATGTGGAGAAATTGATCTCTTGCACATCACTGGAGGGAATATAAAATGATACAACCACTCTGGAAAATGGTGCGCCCGTTTCTTAAAAAAACTAAACATATGCTTATAATGTGACCTAGCCTTCATTGCACCCCTGGCATTTCCCAGAGAAACAAAAACTTGTGTCCCCACAAAAACCTGCACATGGTGCTCATAGCAGCTTTATTTGTGATATCTCCAAACTGGAAACAACCAAAATGCCCTATGATAGGTGAAGGATTGGACAAACTGCAGTAATGCCTACCATGATTTATTGATGATTTAACTCAGCAATAAAGAGGAAAAAAATATCAGTAAATGCAACACCTTAGATGGATTGCAAGGGTATTATTCTGAGTGAAAAAAGCCAGCCTCCAAATGTCACACACTGTCTGATTGTGTTTATATAATCGTATGAAAATGACACAGTTATAGGGATGGAGAACAGATAAGTAGTTAGAGTTGGTGGGGACGGGCAGGTCTGTCTATCAAGGGGTAGCAAGAGGGAGATCTTTGGGGGGATGAGATAGTTCCATATCTTAATTATGGTTATGTTTCCATGGATCTGCACATACAGTAAAATGACATAGAACTACACATACTGTATACCAATGTCGATTTTCTGGTGTGATATTGTACTATAATTATATTAGATGTAGCCATTGAAAGAAACTGAGTAAAAGGGGCAAGGGACCTCTCTGTACTATCGTTGAACTTCCTATTAATCAATAATTATTTCAAAATAAAAAACCCCAAGCAGTATGATTCTTTATCCATCAAATTGGAGAACACTTTCAAGCTTGATTCAATTAAGTGTGGGCAAAGTTCTAGAGAACAAGGATAGTAATTTTGAAGGGCAGTTGATAGTGTTTATTATAGCTTAACACATGCACAATCTTCCAAGAGATTCTAAGAGTTCTGTTAAAAAAAACACCGATGTACACTGGAGAGAGACACGCAAGACTATTCATTGTGGCATTGCTTGTAAGAGTGAAAAAATTAAAATAGGCTAAATGCCCATCAAAAGTGGAATAAACAAATTGTGGTATATTCATATAATACAATATGGCAATTAAAAGGAATTAATTAGATACACTTGTAGCAACATGATGAGATATCAAAAACATCGTGTTGCATGAAAAAAGCAAGATACAGAATGACACATAAGAGATAATACTTTCAGAGGAAACACATAAAGCAATACAGTCTTCTTTAGGCAAATATATATGAATTATAAAAATGTCAAGATCAAAGGTGTAAATACTTCACACAAAAGCCTAACCATGCTCACATCTGGTCAGGAGAAGAGGGGAACATGAGATGAACACATTCATTAGGTATTACCTGGATGCTAAAAATTATTGTGACCCTGCAGTTATTTTTTAAAGTTTATTTTATTTTTCGTTTGTACAGTGGTTCATCTGAAACTAGTCATTATTAATATGTTGATATTTTCCTTTTGCTTTTCTTCCTGTTCATATTTTAATGTGTGTGTGTGTGTGTGTGTGTGTGTGTGTGTGTGTATGAATGTTTGAATGCAACATTTTTAGGAATTTAAAGGTATAAAAGCTGAAAAGAGATTATAACGTCTCCATTTATTGAGTGCCTACTATTTGTCAGGCTAGTGTCCTATGTGTATTACAGACCTTACTCCTAAATCTCACTACAATCCTATAAATTGCTGTTCCCTCCATTTTACATGGATAAACTGAAGATAAAACTAAGGATAGAAGAGGTGAAGCAACTTGCTCAAGGTCACAAATTTGGCCAGAGCAAGAGCCTGGACCTGTGTCCAGGTGAGGCCCCTTCAGAGCTCATGCTACTGCTCCAGCTGAGTCTGGCAGCCTTCGCCCTGTGCCGATAGTTTGACAAACATTAAAGCTGGAAAACTTCCACAAAGCAAACTGCGGAAATTCCCATGATTCCTTGCCAATTAGACAGGATGACCAAGGAGGAAAACAGCCAGACTGCCTTTGCTCAGAAGGGAAAAGGGGAATGTGACAGCTAATGTTTTACTCGGGTGGCCAAAGCTAGATAAATATGTTTTCTATTTTATTTTATTTTTTCTTTTTACAAGAACAGTCCTATTGCAATAAGGCTGGATAAACATCATTCTTCTAAAATACCCATGGGTGCACAGCTTACCTCAGGAGAGAGCTGAAGAAAATGGCAGATGCTTCCTGACAGGACCCGATATCCAAGAGAGAATCTGGAATAGCTTCCATTGACAGGCGCCATTCAGAGATGCTTGACAAATAGTCTTGTGTTACTGTCCAAGTTCTTGGCCTAATGACAGCAGTGGTAACAGCAACGATACAGTGGATACTCACATACTGCCCGTATGTGCTAAGCAGCTTTCAAAACAGTTACATCAACTCATTTAATTCTCCATAATCTGACTTAGAGATAGCATTTAAAGTGACAAAATGAAGCAATAATTCATATGTAGTGCAGTATTGTTGTCAGAAACAAGAACTCGATCTCCAGACACTGGCGTAATTTTTTTTTTTTTTTTTTTTTTTTGGGAGAGGGGCAGAGTCTCACTCTGTTGCCCAGGCTGGAGTGCAGTGGTGTGATCTCGGTTCACTGCAACCTCCACCTCCTGGGTTCAGGTTATTCTCCTGCCTCAGCCACCGAGTAGCTGGGACTACATGTGCCCGCCACCACACCCAGCTAATTTTTTGTATTTTTCATAGAGATAGGGTTTCACCATGTTGGCCAGGCTGGTCTCGAACTCCTGGCCTCAAGTGATCAGCCCGCTTTGGCCTCCCAAAGTGCTGAGATTACAGGCGTGAGCTACCACGCCTGACCGCCCTTATTCTTTTATTAGCACAATGACTCTGCCCCGAGCCCTACACAGCCAACAGTGATATACAGTTCTGTGGAGGCTGGGGGAGCTGGTGGGAGAAATGATGACACTGGGTTTCTAATGTGTGACTGCAATGGCGTCATCTCTGCCTGACAGGGGCCTGCGCTGAGTCCCAGTCTGTGGAGGCTGACAAGCAGCCATGATATTAATATTTACTGCCCCACTTGACATTTGCAGCCTGGATGGCAATTCTGAATGATCTTTAACTGGGACACAGATAAATTGCTGATCTCGAGGCAGGGGTCAGTCCTGTGGGTACATGTGGTACTTCTACACTGAGTGGGGGAAACTCACCAATCTAATACTGCATGTCTTATCTGTTGTATTTATGATTCAACTCCACACAAGTGCTGACTATTAGCAATGTGCTCCTTGCCCTGAAGAAATAATTATGCAAAAAGAGAAGGAACAAACAAAAGTACTCTTTCCATCTCACCTGTCGTCTTGCAGAAAATAAAAATGTATTTTCTATCCTTTGGGGGTGATTTTCTGAGAAATAAAACTCTATTTCCAAATGGTAGTTGACCCATAATTAGTCCCATTTATTTGGGGGGAATGTTACATGTTATGTGTTTTTCCCACTTAACAAATGAGAATCTTACTGGCGTGACCTCCCTTACACAATGGAAAGTCTGCTCCAGCAGGTCATTGACCCCAAAACCAGACGTATTCAGCTGAAGTTTCATGCAAGGTTGAGCAACGATCTAGCTTGCATTGGTACTATACAGACAGCCAGTACAGGTCACCGGGGCCAGAATGCCATCAGGACCAGAATTCCACTGGAACCTCAAACCTTTGGCATCCCTCCAAATGCTCCAGAAGAGTGATTTGCACTCCAGAAGATCACTTACTTTGAGGTCTAGGCATATCAGAATCTCTGGGAAAGGGGGAAAGTTTGAAAATGCAAGTCAATTTCATGATGGGATTTTACATATGAAAAAGGAAAGAAAATGCCTATTGATTTCACACATAAAGATAAGTAATCAAAATCAAAATCTCTTTGAGGATAGCAGGATATTTTTGTTTTTTCAAAAGGGGGAGTTGCTGATTTGAGAAATATTGCTATAAAGTTTAAACTTTCAAGTCTAGATTGAACACAGTGTGTAGGAAGCATAGAGATTAGGCTTGCATGCTTTGGAGCCAGACTGTCTGGGTTCAAGTCCTGGCTCTACTGTCTGTGACATTGGCAATTTGCCTTAAACTTTCTAAACCTCCATTTCCTCACTTGTAAAGTAAAGATGTCGTAATAAGACCTCATTATAAGGTATCGTGGGAATTAAATGATATAATTTATGTTAAGTAGAAAAGTGTTAGACACATAGGAAATGTGCAATGATGGTGGCTATTATTAAACATCATCCTTTGACTTCCCACTTTTTCCTTGTTCTATCGAATCTTTCTAGGAACTTCAGGTTCTTGGCACTTCAAGTTCTTGTAAAATGTTCAGTGATATTCAAAATGTGTTTCCTCTAGTTTTTCTTTTCTTTTTTTTAAGAGGCGGGGTCTCACTATGTTGCCCAGGATGATCTTGAACTCTTGGGCTCAAGCGATCCTCTCATTTTGGCCTCCCAAGTAGCCAAAGCTGGCTCATGTCACCAAGCTGGCTTTAGTTCTAATGAAGATTTAAGATAGTAAAGTCCATCAGACAAAATTCTGGTGATATAATAATATATCTTATATTCTCTCAACTCCTCCCTATTTATAATGAACAAATGTTTGGACCAAAAAAAATGGTTAGTTCACCACCACGGAGTATATACTGTTAGTTACTTACCCAACATGCATACAATCCCTATGCCCTTCTTAACGGAACTGCTGATCATCCTCCCATTGTTGTGTACTTCAGGGAAAACTGAACCTCAGCCTCAGCTATAGGGAATGAATCCTGGGTAGTTTAAGCCAACCATGGTAAAACCATTTCCCATGTTGATTATTCATTTAGAAACAGACATGTAACATGCTGAGAAGTCATCTGGATCTTCCACTTTCTTCACTTCTAAGAAGGATACTTTAGATGGGATGCCATTTCTTCCTTTCATCATAGTTTTGTTTGTATGTGACAACTGCTGTTGCCATCTTGAAACCATTAGGATAGACCAAGTTGTCAGGGCAAAATTGAGGGTGGCATAGTGGGAGGATGTCACAAACCTGGGCCCTTGATGACATGTGAAGCTCCTGATTGCTCCAGCATAAAGCTCATGCCCACTGCTGGACTGATTCTTGTGTGAGATCATAAATTTCCAACTATTTAAGCCAGCTTTAGTTGGGGCTTTGTATTATTTATAGCCCAAAGTGTACTAATACCCAGCATATAAAATCCACATTAAAATGTCTTAAAATAAACTAGAAAAAGTCAGACATGTCTTTTTATGGTCCCAACATCACCCTTAATTTCCCTCAATAACCTCCTCTCTTTGCCTCATCTCTAAAGTAATCCTATCAGCTCTACTTCCAAAATATCTCTGAATCCAAATACTTCTTCCCATCCCTACTGCTGTCACCCAAATCCAAGCCACCATCATTCTCTCCTGTATCACAGCAATAGCCTCACAGCTAAACTACCACCCTTCATGCTTGCCTGAACTTCTACAGTCAATTCTTTTTCTAAATTAAGACAACATTTACATAATATAAAATTTACCATTTTAATCATTTTAGGGTGTATAATTCAGTGGTTATTGGTATATTGCCAATGTTCCACAACCATCACCACTATCTACTTCTAGAACATTATCATCACCCCCGCAAAACCCCATATCCAGTAAATGATCACTTCTCATTTTCTCCTCTCCCCAGCCTCAGACAACCACTAATACAATCTATTCTGAGCACAGCAGCTGGAGTAATATTTTTCAAAGATAAATCAGATCATGCCACTTCTCTGCTTAAAACTCTCCAATGACTTGGAATAACATTTAAATTCCTTAGCCTGACCTAGAAAACCATTCACAATTTAGTCCCTGTCTACCTCTTCAGTGCTGTCTGGTACCATTCTCCCACTTGCTTGCGAGGTTCTGTCCACACAAGACCTCTGTGTGTTTCTTGGACACAACAGCTCATTCCTCCTTCAGGGCGTTTTCCATGTGTTCCCATTCCTCAGATGCAGTTTCCTGCTTGGCAGATTGGTACCTTCCCAACATTCAAGTTGCACCACAGCTGTCCCCTCCTCAGTGAGTTTCCCTGGCCGAGACAGCCCCCCCATGACACTGTTGCTCCTTAACCTCCTCCTTCTCACTTTCCTTACCTCATTGATCACTATCTGACACATTCATTTTTAAAAATTTAATGAAAGCCCATAGTTTACTCAGATTTCCTTTGCTTTTACCCAATGTCCTTTTCTCTTCCAGAATCCCATCCAGGATACTGTATTACATGTACTTGTCTTGGCTCCTTAGGCCCCTCTTGGCTGTGACAGTTTCTCAAACTTTGTTTTTGATGACCTTGACGTTTTTGAGGAGTGGGATGCTCCTCTATTGGAATTTGTCTGATTTTTTTTTTTTTTCACGATTAGACTGGAGCTGTGGGTGTTTTGGAGACAGAGCACAGAGGTAAAGTGCCATTTCGTTGCATCATATCAAGGGTTCACATTGATTTTTTATTCGTTGCTTACCTGTCCCTCCCACTGTTAGAATATTAAGCTCCTTGAAAGTAAGAACATTGTCTGCTCTGTTCATAGTTTTATTCACAGAACCTAGAATAGTGTCCAGTACAGAGCCTCATTAATTATTAGCTGATTGAAATAATGAATAAACTAGAAAACAAATGACCAATATACTGCCTACTGTTTTTGCATGTGAAATAAAATATGGGTCAAGAGGATTCACTGAGCATAGGTCAAAGGCACTAAAACCCTTTCAAATAATCTGGCATATCCGTGAGATAAATCTAAACCCTCATGCAAATAAATAATTAACCCAAGGCCAATAGCACATTCAAAATCATTAATGAAAATTGATTTTCCTTCTCTGTGGGGCTGCATCTCTCTGCTGCAACACAATCCCATTTGCAGACTCAGCCAGGATTCATTGTGTTTCACTTCATTTCTACCCAGGGTCTTCTATTTCCTGAACGGTGCTAGCCTCTGTGAATTTTTTTTCTTTTTAAATAGTTGGCTTGGTCGGCCTGTGCATGAAAACGGTATGAGTGACTTTATGTAGGTAAGCTTTGAAAGGTAGCAAACCCCCTCGGAACAAGGAGTTAACACACGAGGAGGAGCCAGGCTTGTCCAGCAGAGAATGCAGGGAGGGTGACCGAACCCTGGGGCTGAATGAAGGGCTCTGCCAACTGACTTCATGGTGCAGAGGAGCAGGAGGAGGAGTCTGCTGGCAGCTGGTTAAATGCCTTTCCAGGAACATGGTGAAAACTGATTAAATATAGATGCAATCACATGAAATGATAGAGGGAACCTAGGGGACATCTCCAGCCATTAAAACACCAAACACCAATGGGAGCTCCCTAGTGGTCACGGGGGAAGTTCGTTTTCTGACATGAGCTCCCAGAGAATGAAGTCCCTGAAAGGAAGAACTATTTGTATTCCACTCAGATTTCATGTAACCTTTTCTTTTGGAAGCTTCAGTAAGCAAAGGCACATTTGTCAAGCCTTCGGGATGAATGTGGAAAGCTTTTGAGCACTGAACTTGGAGATACTCAGAAGGGCTTACTGGAAAGGCTGCCCTGGGCTGGGAGCAGTCAGACATCCACTCCAGCTGGCCAGGCAGTGTGGGTCTCAGCTATGATCACCTCCAATGAGCCAATTTCCTGACTGTGTGTAACCTCCCAATCAATTTATTTGAACGTGAGTTTCCCTAGGTAATGAGCTGCATTGTGTATTGTTGGTCAGAGTATTTACTTTTCCTAGCATGCATCAGAGTAAGTGACTTACAGGTCAAATACCATAAGGTTACATAAGAAGTTTACCTAGCGTTTCTCATTTCATTCACCAATACTATCAGGAGACATTTTGTGTTTCCTTGGGTCTATGGTGCCATTGATGGTAGCACTATGGACTGAATGCATAGCATTTTGGGGACAAAGAAAACAACCACAACAAGACATGTTCCAATTTCAGAAAAGGAATGTGTGGATAATTTTACAAGATAGAGCTGAGGAAATTTGGGATGTCAAACACCAAGTGAGTGCTTGTAGACACTGAGAATTCCCTGGTAACTTCATGGTGCAGAGCCCATTCATCTCACCAGTCCCCACAATGCTTCATGGACGCTGGCATCAGTGTTTCAAGTTCCACCTTTCCCAGGACTCCTCCATGTGAGCTGGTTTGAGGAAGCCTGAAAGACCCCTGGGCTTCACCCTGCCTCTGGGCCCTCTGCTTGCTCAAGCTGGGCAGTAGCGGTGGTCCACCACCCCCTCCACCCTTCCTGGACAGGGTCTCCAGAGGGCACATGAATTCCATCCTTCTGCCCTACTGGCCAAACCTTTCTGTTTCCCATCTGTCAGGGTTCCCATGTGGGCCGACATCAGTTCCCACCCCCAGTGAATTCCCAAAGGTCCCCTCTGCCTGTTCAGTCCTTAATTCCCACCGTTCTTTATATTCAGTCTTGTACTGTCTTCTTACTACACTTAAGTTTTGACTTTAGATATGCATTCTTCCTCTGTTACCACCAAAGGAGAACTGGGTTTTCCTTTGTCTGGTCCTGCATTCTAAAACACCACTAATACCACCTCATCAACAGCTAGCACTTAGTGAGCACTTCCTGTATGCCAGGCTGTGCAACACGCACACACAATGCCATGTTTGTGTAATCTCATAATCCACCACAACTACCTCTGAGGCAGGTACAATTATTATCCTCTCTTACAAGTGAGGCAGATGAAGCCCAGCGCTTGGGTCAACAGCTCTCATTGACCAAGCTACAAAAGGAAGAGCCAAGACTTCACAAGGCCTGTATGGCCTCACCACACAAGCTCACAGCCAGTGTTTGTGAGGCCTCTCCTTTGGCAAGAGGTGCAGAGCTGCTGTACAAGTAGCCACTGTGAGTGAGGGGCCTCCTTGGTGGGATGGAGGGGTGAAGGGGAGGGAGAAAATGAGGATGAATACCAGGTTCCTGGCTTGGATCACTGGGTAGACAGTGGTACCTCTCACCCATGTTAGCAACTCAGGAGAAGAAGCTGTGGAGGCTTTGGCAGCAGCCTTCTGCACCTTGTGTCCTGTCATCTTGCAGAACATCAAAGGCCAATGTACAGACGGATCCAACACTCCAGCCAATTATTTTCCTGACCCCCTTGACTCCAGTGGCCTTTACTTGGATTCCATTTCAACCAGCCACCCTCTTGGCTATGCTTGTTCCATGCATTCCCCAAAACTCCCCCATATAAGAATTCCCACGTTCAAATGACCACTTTCTGTCTGCACTGGGTCTGTTGGACTCTTGCTCCAGTTATTTGCATCACATGTTTTCCTGCCTCCGTAAGACTCCCAAGCCTTCAGCCTGTCTTCCCAGCTACCAACATATAAACTCTATCCTGTCCTTGGTCTTTTCCAAGCCTGCCTGCCCCCATGAATTATGGCCCATGCTTACCTCTGCAGCCCCTTCTCCTGCCACAGCCTGGTCTCTCTTTGCTCCTTGTTCCAGGCAAAACCATGACCAGATATTTCCCTGATTCTAAGATCCCATCTGTTGAAGAGGCAATAATGTTTAATAACAGATTTCTAGAAGAAAGCAAACACTACCACATTAAATGTATGCAGTCATTGGGAGAAATATTTGTATTTAAGAAATGATCAAAGTGCAAACAGGTCTGTTTTAGGATGGTGGGATTTCAGTTCTTCAGTCTCTCTCATTCCCAGGTCATGGGTACACAGTTTCTGGCTGGAATGGAAATACTATCTCATTTAACTTTTAAACAATGCTGCAAACTAGGTACTCGCATCACCATTTTATAAAATGGAAACAGTTTTAGAAACGTAAAGTTATTTTCTCTAAGAAGGTTACACAGGTAATAAGGGAGAAAAATTATATTAGTCTGTTTAGGCAACCGTAACAAAATACCATGGCCTGGGTGGCTTACGCAACACACATTTGTTTTCTCATGGTTCTGGGGGCCGGAAGTTTGAGATCTGGATGCCAGCAGGGTTGGGTGCTGGGGAGGGCCCTCTCCCAGGCTTGCAGAGGGCCACCTTCTCGCTTCGTCCTCACATAACCCTTCCTCAGTGGGTGCTTCCTCTCCTTATAAAGCCACAAATCCCATCACACAGGACCCAACCTCCAGACCTAATGTAACTCTCATTACCTCCCAAAGGTCCACCTCCAAGGTCTCATTACCTCCCAAGGTCTCATCACATTGGGGGTTAGAGCTTCAACATATGAGTGATGAGGGAGGGACATAAACATTCAGTCCATAACAATAATCAAGTCTTAAATATAGGCCTTCTCATTTCAATTTCTATTTTCCTTTTATCCTGCTACACTATAGCTGGATTCATTAATTCCTACTTGCCTTCTAAAACCCAGTCAGAGTGCCCACCGTGAAAAGCCCTGCCAGACTCTGTTTTCCAAGGCTGGGCTGGGCTCAGGACTCTCCTCTGGGCTTCCCTTGGATCCTGTGCATTCTTTTAGTCCTTCCCACTGTGTTTGAGAATCACGGATAGGTCAAGGCCTTAGTAACTCTGTGTCTGTAGAACCAACAAGACTTGTTCCATCGTGGCCTTCCAACAATATTTGTTCCTTTTCCCTGGAGCAATTTGACAGCCCATCGGGCATTGGGAATGGTTTTATCTGTTTTAGGACCATTAGAACTTCAAGAATCACACAAATGTTACTGGTTTTTTTTCAGACCTTCAGAAACTCCCAAGCCTATGCTTTCAGGAAGTCTTAAATATTCATCTTAGAAAACTCTAATTAGTATTGAAAATTAAATGTATGCTCTTCTGGTCTGGCTATTATACAAATGGAGGTGTTTTTTCAGTTGTTGTTTTAAGACAAGGTCTCACTTTGTCATCCAGGCTGGAGTACAGTGGCGTGATCATGCCTCATTGCAGCCTTGACTGCCTGGGCTCAAGTGATCCTCCCACCTCAGCCTCTGGAGTAGCTGGGACCACAGGCATGCACCACCACACCCCAAATGGAGGATTTTTTTTTTTTTTTTTTTTTGATGGAGCCTTGCTCTGTCTCCCAGGCTGGAGTGCAGCGGTATGATCTCCGGTCACTGCAACCTCTGCTTCCTGGGTTCAAACAATTCTCCTGCCTCAACCCCCTGAGTAGCTGGGATTACAGTCATGCACCACCACACCCAGCTAATTTTTGTATTTTCAGTAGAGACAGGGTTTTGCCATGTTGGCCAGGCTGGTCTCAAACTCCTGACCTCAGGTGTTCTGCCTGCCACAGCCTCCCAAGTGCTAGGATTACAGGCATGGGCCACCATGCCTGGCCCCAAATGGAGGTTTTTTACACCAGACCTGAAAATCCATTCGCTGGGGAGGATAGGAATGTCTAAGTTATTTGATGTTTGGCCCAGACTTTTAGAAAATCCCACAAATAAATTTTACTGGTAGGAACAGTGGGAATCAAACTCATCTCTTTGAAAGGCTTGATGATAGCAAAGTCTCCTGAGACACAAGTAGTGATATGGGAGATGGAGCAAAATAACTTGCTCCATATCATCCTTCCTTAAAAGAACTGGCCAAGCAACGGCTTGGATGACTCATTGGTCTCTGCCTGTGACCCGTGCCAGAGCCTTGCCTGCCGGGTTCTCTGAGTTTCTGGTGAAGCATTCAGGACCCCATGCAGGAAGTGAGGTCATGATTGTTTTGGCAGTTTGGGTGGCGTTTATCCTTTGGTAGCGGCTGAAGTTTATCAGTAGGTTTAGCCTTTGCACTTTGAGAAACCAACTATTATCTCACTCACAATTTGGAATAATAAGAAGTGCATGGCAGAAAAACGTGCAGTAAGTACAGATAAAGAACAAACGAGGGAGAACCTGGTGTTCCTGTCCACATCAGCCCCCAGGGCACACAATCTATCCACACTCTGATAGAGTCTGTGAGAAGGCGCCACCGGCGTTCTTGCCTTTTCTTTCTGGTAGCAGCTGCAAGTCAAGACATTTCTTGGAGAGCGGTTGGGAGTAGAGAAAACACGTTACATCTTTAGTTAATAATTTGGATTCAGTTATATCCTGAAGTGACCTGCAAGGGGGACACTTAGGTTTAGGAAGACCTCTTAAAGGTTTGTCTCCTCCCTGGGAGCTGTAATCAGAGCAGTTAAAAGATGGGCTAAGCCTCCGCAGTTTGTTGTCAGAAGTGGCTAAGAAGGATCTGGTAACTGCTGTCAGGGACACTTCCTGGAGGCTTCCTGTACCCCGTGGGACGCCGACCAGATTTCCAATGTGGTTCTAAGTCTGATATGCTACAAGCTTACGCATTTACAATTAGATAAAGAAACAGGGTTCTCCTTTAACACTTTTCTCATGAGGAGCATCCCAAAGACTAAAAAGTACGGAACTGCAAAAACAAACGAACAAACAACTTTGCAAATCTTGCTTTAAATATCCAAAGCAAGAGAAAAGTAACACATCACCATTAAAATGATCTTAGATTGGTAAACTATCTAAGCTTCTATACTATTATTAACCGGAAAAAAAAAAACACCTGGATGAAGATGTTGAATAATTCCATAAGTCGCTATCATTCTTCAAGCAAGTAAGAGACTTTTTATGCAAATACAAACTCTGGCTTGACTTCTTCAAATTTTTTTTATGTTTTGTTTTTTATATCTGGAATATATTGTGAGACTTAGAACAGATGGCTATAATCCCAAAGCATATATATGCATTATAGTTTTTAGGAGCTAAAAACTATAATTAAAAATGATTGTACACACACAGTGCTGAAAGATTTTTAAAACAGAAAAGCTTCATATAAAATGTGGACTTTCTCAGCCATCCTGTTACTTGATGCTCTGTAGACATGCTCTGAGTGAGAAGATCACACCTCACAGTGGGATCGGGACACCCCAAAGGGAGATTGTCTTGCAGTTGGATCAGTTCGGCCTAGTCCACACTTGGAACTCTCCCCTGCTGGTTTCAGTTACGGTAGACTGGAATTGGTACATTACCCAGAGGCAGAAGGGAGGTTACAGTGTCTGTGGATATGTATAGTGGTGCCTCACGCACTAGTTTTCGTGTCAGACAAAGCAAGTTGAAATCTGCAATCTGCTTTTTATTAGCTATGTGACCTTGGGCAAGTTAATCTCTTTAATCCCCGGTTACACTGTGGGGTTATTTTGAGGTTTAAATGAACCCACGATGGCCACTTCACTAACTCCCTAATTTTCTTATTACCCATCAGGCCCCCATGTTCTCTCATCCTTCCTTTCATGGCTTAATTAATTCATGGCTTAATTAATGGTTGGCTCCATCTTTACAAGCGCCCTCAAAGCTCTCTGCTTTCTTTCCCTCCATTGTACTTGCCTGGAAAACCCCAGCCTAAGATGGATCCACCAAGATACTCTTCTGGGAGAGAAATCATTCATACCAACAGGATCACAAAACACACTTTTCCACCTGCATCTGCCTTGTGCTCACAGCGCCATTTGACCCAGTTGGCCACCATCTTCTTGGCTTCTTAACACCACCACCACTTCTTAACACTTCTTGGCTTCTTAACACCACTTTGAGATATACCTTAAAGTTCTTTGCTTTACTGTTTAAGTTAAAAATAGAGGGTTTTTTTCTTGTTCAAAGGGCTGCAATAATAATTTTTCTAGAAGCTGGACACGATGATTTTACTGAAGAAACTCCAACCCTGTCTCTAATCAGAGGACCTAAATAATCACTGCAAATCCTGGAGCCCTAGAGCTGTGTTCCCTGAACACCTAAAGACAGAGGAGGTGAGGTGAGGAGTCTCCTTAACTCTCTGGGTCAGCCTCAGAGATGGCCATCAGCTGATTCCTCTTTTTTATTCTTTAAGGGTTGAGAGTTGAAGAGAGAAGTCAATTGATGCCACCACTGAGTTTTAGGACTTCAAAAAGAAATGTATAAATAGCTGTTTGGTTTTCTTCCCATTTCCACCAAGGTCTAAGTGGGTGGGGGTGAGGCGGGGTGTTGATGGACAGGGAGCAGCCATGATTCATTGGTCTCTCCGTTTGGGGAGGGAAGCTCACTGGGCTATCGCTGGTGACTGCACTTTCACAAATGCTCCTCCGGTGCACTTTCCCTCTGTAAATGGCTGCCTTCACTTGGAGAGTTACCTTTTTTCAGTGTCTTTCACAGCTTTTGTAACTTCTAGCTCTAGGAAAGGGTATGAGGGAGTTCATGTCTTTGTCAGTTATCCTGGAGGAAAGCGAACCAGTCCTCAAAAATGAGTTACTCATCGTGTGAATTCATTGGGTAAATAAAGGCTGAATAGTGGGAAGAGTTACTCATATACTGTAACAGACACTCACAGCCATCTGGCTGTCTGGCCTCCTCTTCATGCCCACATTACTCCTTACTCAAAATGAGGTTAATGGGAATTAATACATATGTATTAGGAAAAGGAGACATCCTTGGGGACCTGAGCTCGAGCTCATCAGTACAGTGCTCCTCTCTAGGTAGACAACAAGGTACTTGGGGAAACACTGAGTAATGGTTGAAAGATAAATTACATGTAGGCTAGTCAATATCTTGCCAATTAAGCTTACTGTATTCCTGAATAGAACATTTCTGAGAAAAAGACTGGCTTCTAAGCAGTTCAAACAGTTGCATTTTATTGTCCTATTTCATGGGGCATTTTCTTTCCACATTGACTTTCATACACATAGACAGTGGAAACAGTTTTTTTTTAATTTACAAATAAAATACTTCAAAATTGTATCTGTAGGACTGACAGTCATTGAGAAGAAAAATCAGCCATCCCACAAGACAATGCTTGATAACAGGAGTCCCTAAAATGTGTGATGTGCTTGGTGAAATATTTCTATCCCACTCGTTAGCGTATTTGAGCAGACTTTCTTGCATGCTGTCTCTCTCCTTCCTATCAATGCTATCTCTAGTCCATGCTATTAATTATTTACATAATGCCCATATTGTGAAATACATAGCATGCATTATGAACATTAGACAGTGCTTTTCTGTGGCTTGTATCACGGTATTCTATCAACCCACTACATAAACAACCTCTCTCATATGTAGACTGCATGATGGTCCTGATGAGTTGATCTTGTTCAGATCCTGTGTACATATTACAGCAGTGTTTTATCACTACATAGATATACACACACACTCAATAGTCACTGGTGTTAAAATAAATATTGTGACTTTGCTGAGAGAATGGCCTCACTGAGTAACTGGAGGCATCAGATGGTCTTTATCAGTCATGCAGATAGGAGCGTGCCTGCTCGTAGCTTGGTTGTCTTGTTGTTTGGGGTGATTCCCCTTTTCATCTATCCCAGGGAAGGGTTCTGTTCTTCATCATAGCAAGCCCATGGGATGGTCTAATTCTGTGTGCACAGGAGAAATCTAAAAGCACCCTGTTGAATCAGTCAGTCCAGTTTCACTAAAGGTTTTACTCAATTCAGTAGCATTTATTAACCACTTAGCAGTGTGTTCTGAGCACTGTGGGAAATATAAAAGAATAATAATCCTTTAAAGAATGTAAGCTTGAATGGCTTAAGATCAAAATTGTTCTTTTTTAGCAGCTTTAAAGGGTTATAATTCACATATCATACAATTCACACATTTAAAGTGTACAATTCAATGGTGTTTAGTGTATTCAGAGTTGTACAACCATTATCAAAATCAAGTTTAGAATATTTCATTACCCATAAGAGAAATCTTGTACCAATTAGCAATCATTCTCCATCTTCCCCTTCTCAAACTTCCCAAACCCAGGCAACCATGAATCTACTTTCTGTCCTACGGGTTTGCATAATCTGGACATTGCCTGTAAATGAGATTATACAATATGTGGTCAGTTGTGACAGGCTTCTTTCACTGGACATAAGGTTTTGTTCATTGTTGATGTAGCATGTATCAGTATTTCATTCTGTGTTATTGCTGAATAACATTTCATTGCATAGATATACAACAAATTATCCATTCATCAGTTGATTGCCATTTTGGTTGTGTGTTATTATGAACAATGTACATAAAACTTATGTTTTTATGTACAGGTGTGTTTTCATTTTTCTTGCATGTGTATTTAGGAGTAGAATTGCTGGGTTACATGGTAATTATATGTTTAACACTTTGAGGAACTGCCAGACTGTTTTCCAAAGTGGCTGCACTATTTTCATTATCGTTAGCCTATACAAGGGCTCTAATTTCTCTACATCCTTGTCAACATTTGCTATTATTTATATTTTTATTTAATTATAGCCATTTCTGTGGATATGAAGTGTTATTTCATTACGGTTTTGATTTGCATTTCTCTTATGACTAAGAATGTTGAGTATCTTTTCACATATTTAATGACCATTTGTATATCACCTTTGAAGGGATGTCTACTCAGATTCATCGCCCATTTTTCAACTGGGTTATTTTTTCTTTTTATTATTGAGTTGTAGGTGTGCTTTATGTATTCTAAATACAAGCCCTTTTTCAGATATACGATTTGCAAATATTTTCTCTCATTGTGCGGGTTATCTTTTCACTTTCTTGATGATCTTCTTTGAAACAATAAAGCTTTAAATTTTTATGAAACTTAATTTACCTTTTTTTTGTCACTTGTGGTTTTAGTGTCTTAATTAAGAAGGTTTTGCCTAACCTCAAGTCATGAAGGTTCACTCCTATATTAAAGTCATCTATTCTTTGTTGATCTTCTTTCTAGTTTTTCTATCTATTTCTGAATGTGGGGTATACAAGTCTCCAATTATTACTTGTGAATTATCTATTTTTCCTTCTGTCCTTTCTGTCAACATTTGCTTTGTATATCTGGTGGCTCTGTTGTTAGGTGCACATATGTTTAAAATTGTCACATCTTCCTGATGAATTGACCCTTTTATTGTTGTAAAATGTCCTTATTTGTCCCTAGTAACAATTTTTGTTTCAAAGTCTGTCCTCTCCAATATCAGTACAGCCACTCTAGCTGCTTATGGTTACTGATTGTATGATATATTATGATATATCTTTTTCATCCTTTTACTTTGCATCCTAAATATATACAAGACTTCCACAAAACAATCAGAAAATGACAAACAACCAATATGCATTGGTTAAGAGCAATTCTACTCCTAAGTATATACCCAACAGAGATATGTGTATATATTTAAAGAAACAGCATGTACTAGAATGTTCATAAAAACAGCATTTGTAACAGCCTCAAACTGAAAACAACCCAACTGCCATCAGTAGCAGAATTAAGAAGTAATTTTTGGTATATTCACACAACAGAATATTATATTTCGAACAGAATGAGTTATATACAGTCACACACAATAATAAGACCGAATCTCACAAACATAATATTGAGTCAAAAGAAGACCACAGAAAAATACATATGTATGAGTCCCTTTAGATAAAATATAAAAACAGATAAAATTAGCCTATGCTGTTAAAAATAAGAGTAGTGGTTACCCTTCTGGGGGATAGGTAGTAAAAGAGGGAGTGTTGGAGATACCTGTTACTCAGCTGTGTTTACTTTGTGAAAATTAGTTGATATATATACGTTTCTACACATATATGACTTCAACTAAAAAATTGTAAAGAGGGCTATCATTTAAATAAAATATAGAATTCCTTGCATTTTCTTTAAAAAGCTAGCATATAGTGAAACCTGACAAAGATAGCACAAAACATGTTTGGCCAAGCCTGCTTATGACTACGGATACAAAACGTTTTTAAAAAACACTAGCACATCTAATCTAGCATCATGTTAAAGGATTAATGCTCTAGAAAACCATGAATGACTTAATACTAGAAAATCTAGAAATGTCATTGATTCCATCAATAGGCCAAAAGAGAGAAACTTATGTTCACCTTAATAAATGTTAAAAGACATTTAACAAAATTCAACATCCATTTCTGATAAAAGTTAAACAAATTACATATAGAATAGTCCCTCAAAATGATTAAAAAATTATCTCAACCCAGTAGCTTACATCATATTTAAAAGCAAAACAATAGAGTAGTGTTTTCCAAATTTATTTTGCCAAGGTACATAACTTAAATTATAATGTACTGAAGAGCTACCAGTAGGAGCTCATGACATACATATAATACTATGTTAAGATGGGACTTTCCTGTTGACTCAGAGTTTCAGCTAAGTCCCCCAGATCTGAGAACAAATACAATAGTTGTTTAATATCTCCACATCCTGCACCTCTTAGGTGGCACTAGACTGTCTATGCAGGACAGGCTAAGAAATTGTGAAACCCTCTGCCGGAACTGGCCCATCACTCCCCTCTAGGATATAAAAGAGAAGACAAAGAATTCATTGTAATTGAAGAGGTCTGTGTTGAGGTTGTTTTTTTTTTCTTTTCTTTTCTTTTTAAAGAATGGCTAATGGGCCATGTATTTCACCCATGGAAGAAAAAGAGAGAGTCTTCGAAGTAGGGTTTTAAGAGTACATTTGAAAAGCTTGACATGGGTCCCCTGGTTAGAGAGAGACAGGACTGGTATCTGATTGATCCCTGAAAAGCTTGAAGGCAAGAGGCTATGACTGGCGAGGAGCTCCAAGATAACAAAGCCAAGGGAAGAAGTTGATTAGAAAAGCTTGACTTCCTCAGTTGGGAAGGGGAAAGAATGTGTAAATTTCCTATGGGCCAAATATTGGGTCCAAAGAATGAAGCTGGATTATATCATTTTGAGAGGAACTATGACCAATGTGACTCCTAACAGAGAGACAAACTCTTGGAATTCATGGCGCTAGTTATTAGCAGCCAGTAAGAGGAGCATTGCCTATGTGAAGGTAGCTGTACGTGAGAGATCCTAGCAATAGTCAAGGAGAATTACAGAGGAGAGGACCCTAAGGACCTCACAGGAACACCCCAAAAAAGAGTGCATCTTCATAAGGAGTCTACTATATGCAGAGGGCATCTATTCTAGGTTACAACTGCACCCGCCAGGTAAGACCTTTCTGTCCTTTAGCTGTCCTCTCTATTCCTACTTTCCCCTAAACTCCTAGCCTGTGCCCAACCTTGGAGATGGTTAAAACAATAGCTTGCAAATAGGTGAGTTGGTGGAGCCAGACATGGGAAAAGAAGTTGGCCAAAGTGCCTATTTCCACTGCAGGTTTCCAAACCACTGGGGAAGGAGACATGTGTATTAGGCCATTCTTGCATTGCCATAAAGAAATACCCGAGGCTGCAGTAATTTATACAGAAAAGAGGTTTAATTGGCTCATGGTTCTGTCAGCTGTACAGGAAGCATTGTGACAGAACTTGCTCAGCTTCTGGGGAGGCCTCAGGGAGCTTTTACTCATGGAAGCCAAAGGGAAAGCCAGTGCCTCAGAAAGCAGAGCATGAGCAAGAGAGTGAGTGGGGGTGGGGCACACACTTCAATGACCAGATCTCATGCAAACTCAGAGCAAGAGCTCACTCATCATCCAGGGGATGGCCCAAGCTATTCATGAGGAATCCACCCCCATGATCCAAACACTTCTCACCAGGCCCTACCTCCAACATTGGGGATTACATTTCAACATCAGATTTGGGCAGGGACAAATAAATACCCAAATTACATCAACATGTTTTTGATTAGATAACAAATTTAAGCTATGCACTTATTATATAGGGCTGAACTTCTATTATGTAAAAAGTGACCAGATAACTATAGACATGCTTGTGATTAAGCTAGCAATGGAAAAAAACAAGTCAAAAGAACAGATTTGAAGGGCCTGTTGTGGGAAAGAATAAGGTGGCATTCTAATTAATTTGAGAAATTCAACACATATACATGTACATATTTATGCACGTACAAGGCCACAGCCTCATTTGTGTCTTGCCACATCTACTCATGCCACCTCTGATGATTTTTCACCCACCAGCAACGTGAATTTTTTTGAAAAGCAAATCTTATCAAGTGATCTCTGCCTAAAATCCCCCAGTGGCTCCTTATCACTCCTAGATTAAAGACCCACACCCAGACCCTATCAGGTTAGGCTATCCTTACCAAGTTCAACTGGTAGCACACTCCTTCTCATTCTATGTGCTCTCATTTTTTTTCCCCAGAAACTTGTACTGCTTTCCTACCTCAACTTTGCACGTAACTCTTCCCTCTGCCTGGAATATAGTTTTCTCTCTTCTTTGAAGCCTGATCCTTCAAAGGTCAATTGTCCTTTCCTCAGAGAAATCTGTGTTGACCTTCCCAGGTCAAATTTCCTTATTATATAATCTTATATTACTATTTTCTTCTCCTTTACAGCTTATATCACAGTTATATTTTACATTATGTGATATTTGTTAGTATGTGCATCCTCTACTTGACTGTAAATGTTATAAGGGCAGTTACCAAATCTATTTTTGTTTCCCATAGAATCACCAATATCTGCTACCAATAGGGGGCCTGCTACCAAGTAGGTTATTTAATATTTGAAAAGTGAATGTGTGGCAGCCAAAATATGTAATGCACCTATAAATAAGCTTAAAGAAATGTGTCCACATGAGAAAAATTACAAAAATTTACTGAGGAAAATATAAGAAATGCTTAGGTACAAATTTAGCAAAAATATTTATTACCTATATGAGAAAAAACTTTGATGAAAGAAATCAAAGAACTAAGTGGAGAGATATCCCATATTCATGGATAGGAAGACTCACTATTATCAAGATGTTGATTCTTCCCAACTAGATCTACAGATTTAACACAATCCCAGTCAAACTCCCAGCAAGTATTTTTTGTGGCTATCAAAAAACTAATTCTAAAGTTTATATGGAGAGGAAAAAGACCCAGAACAGACAACACAATACTGAAGGAGAACAAAATTGGAGGACTAACACTACCAAACATCAAAACTTACTGTAAAGTTACAGTAATCAGCACAGTGTGGTGTTGGTGAAAGAAGAGACAAATAAATCAATGGAACAGAATGAAGAGCCCAGAAATAGACCCACACAAATGTATTCAACCAATCTTTGACAAAGAAGCAAAGGCAATACAATGCAGAAAAGATAGTTTTTCTAACAAATGGTGCTGGAACAACTGGAAATCCTCTTTAGAGAAAAAAGAATAGAGGAGAGGAGGTGAAAATTTTTAAAAATTTAAAAATTTTAAAAAAGAATCTAGACACAGACCTTATAAACTTCATGAAAATTAACTCAAAAAAAATCACAGATCTAACTGTAAAATACAAAACTATAAAGCTCTGAGAAGATAACAGGAGAAAATCTAAATGATATTGAGTTTGAAGATGACTTTTAAGATACATCACTAAAGCCATGATTCACGAAAAAAATAACAGATAAGCTAGATTTTATTCAAATTAAAAACTTCTGCTCTGCAAAAGACACTGTCAAGAGAATGAGAAGGCAAGCCACAGACTGGGGGAAAATATTTGCAAAAGACATATCTGATAAAGAACGATTATCCAAAATATACAAAGAATTCTTAAAACTCAACAATAAGAAAACACACAGACTGATTTTAAAATGGGCAAAAGATCTGAACAAACATTACAGCAAAGAAGATATATAGATGGTAAATAAACATATGAAAAGATGCTCCACATCATATGCTGTTAGGGAATTGTGAATTAAGACAAAATTATATGCTTCTACACACCTATTAGAATGGCAAGAATCCAAAGTACTGACATGAAATGATGGTGAGGAAGTGAAGCAACAGGAACTCTCCTTTATTGCTAGTGGGAATGCAAAATAGTATAGCCACTTTGGAAAACAGTTTGGCAGTTCCTTACAAAACTAAATATACCCTTACCGTAAAATTCAGCAATTATGCTCTTTGGTATTTATTCAATGAGTTGAAAACTTATATCTACTCAAAAATCTGCACACAGATGTTTATAGCAGCTTTATTCATAATTGCCAGAAATCAGAAGCAACCAAAATATTCTTAAATAGGTGAACAGATGAACAAACTGTCGTACATCCATACAATGGAATATTATTCAGTGCTAAAAGGAAATGAGCTATCAAGCCATGATAACACATGAAGGAAACTTACATGCATATTTCTCAGTGAAAGAAGCCAGTCTGAAAAGGTTACATACTGTATGATTGTACATATTGGAAAAGATAAAACCATAGAGCCAGCAAAAGGATTAGTGGTTACAAGGTGATTGGGTGGGGTAGGAAAGGGAAAAAGGAGAGGAATGAGTAAGTGGAGCACTGAGGATTTTTAGGGCAGTGAAATTACTCTGTGTGATACTACAATGGTGGATGCATGCCATTATGTATTTGTCAAAATCTAAAAATCTGTGCAATACAACCAGTGAACCCTAAGGTAAACCATGGGCTTTGGGTAGTGATGTGTCAATGAATATTCCTCCAGTGTAACACATGTACCACTCTAGTGAGAGATATTTATAGTGCGCGGGGGAAGGCAGGGGCAGGGGGAAAGGTGCACATGTGTGTATATGGGAACTGTGTACTTTCTGCTAAATTTTGCAGAACTTAAAACTATTTTAAAAAATACTGTCTATTTTTTTAAAAAAATCTATGTTTGAAGACAATTTTAAAGTAAGAAGATCAGTGTACAAGTCTTGATATCAGTTTCCTCTTACTGGTACCATTACCCTTCAGGAGTAACTAATCTTCTCTTGAGTCTTTTTACTACCTATCTGTAAAACAGAATCAAATGAAATAATGTGAACAAAAGTATTCTGTAAATATGAACATTAATGTAATCACAATAATAACAGAATCACTTCTACTCTACTGTCCTTTTGGTATATTCTTACCTAGATGAATACATACTAAGCTGAAATCAGATGGCCTTACCTGGTCATTTGTTTTGTTTTGACTTTTTGTTAAAAACTAGTTTTGGTGAATATTTCAAGTTTTTTTTTTTTTTTTTGAGACGGAGTCTCACTCTTGTCACCAAGGCTGGAGTGCAATGGTATGATCTTGGCTCACTGCAACCTCTGCCTCCCAGGTTCAAGCAATTCTCCTGCCCCATCCTCCCGAGTAGCTGGTATTACAGGTGCCCACCACCACGCCTGGCTAATTTTTTGTATTTTTAGTAGAGACAGGCTTTCACCATGTTGGTCAGGCTGGTCTCAAACTCCTGACCTCATGTGATCCACCCGCCTTGGCCTCCCCAAATGCTGGGATTACAGGCATGAGCCACTGCACCCAGCCAGTACTTTCTTATTTCACCAAAATCATAATCGGAATATATTAATGTGCACTTTTATGTGACATATTTCAAGATGATTCTCTATTTTACTAATTAAAAGATTATTTAAGTGCCTTACTGGTATGATTATAGTAATTGTCATGACAAATCTGTTTCCTTATGACTCAATCATACATAGAACTCTGTAATTATCTAAAACAATAAAATGGTTTCAGATTTTTATATTGAATATAATCTGTATGCTCGTTTTAATTGGCACCAGACAGACCTGTGTTTAAATTTTGACTCTGAAAATACTGGCTGTGTGATCTTTAGCAAGAAGTAATTTTAACTCTCTGAGGCTCAGTTAATTCATCTAAAAAATAGATATCTATATATTAGATGAATAAATGTGTATATTTATATTACATATTTAAGTTAATATCCGTAAAAGTAGATTGATATCCCATGACATTGGAGGAGGAACTTGCAGAAGTAATTTTAAAGTTAATCTGGAAGAATAAGTATACAATAATGCTAAACATTAAAAATAATGTGAAGTACAATATTAAAATATTATTTCAGAGAACCACTTTATATTTTCAGTAATCAATAAGAAAAGCAGCAACTTCTAAAACTTTTCTGAAGGTGAGAAGAATGAGGAGAAGAGAGAGAATGAGAATGAAGAAAAGAAATGAGAATAGGTATGGAAAATCTCTCAGACTGGCATCATAGGACTGTGTTGGACATTTCTGGGTGGATGTGCCATCATGCTAGATAGCCTAGGTTTGGAGATGCAGTCAGTTCTCAAGCCAGCTTTCTGTGAGTGGCCATTGACAGCCCTATGTGGCTATGGCCCAGTTAATTTCCTTTCCAGTAGCAATTTTTTGCTGCTTTTCTCCAAGATGCTTTATAATAAGTTAATGAACCCACTAGGTATTCATGTTACTACAAGGCGAATCTCATTCAGCTCTTCTATAAGGATTATTACAAAATTCCTCAAAATTGGGAAGTGCATCATTCCTTAATAGCAGTTGTTTATATTCACAGATTCTGCCTTACCTTGAAAATTAAATTCAGCCTTGAAAGGAGGTATTATTTCTTTTCAATAAGGGTCCATGTTGTATGGGCACCAACTTGTTCATAGCGATGGCTTAAAGATAAATTGATCTTACACTTAGAAATTATTCTGACTTTAAAAGTTTAGTAAGAATGTGTTAGTGACATTAAAGTACTCACCCTGCCCTCTATTCCTAAGATTTATAAGGAAAATCCAACAGGGCCCTGACTCTCCAGACCCAGCATGGCAACACTGAATGATTGCTGAAAGAGCAATTTCAAAAGCACAGTCTTGCAGAAATATTCTTACTTTCATAACATTTACATAATCACCTTGAAGATTAAAAACAAATCTTGCTCCTCTGTGGCTTTTCATTACTTGACAAGAATGTTGGGGTGCCCATTGATTTCCCAAAGTATGGGGGTGCTTCTTTCCCAGGGAAGTTCTCAAGCCCTCAGATGCAGTTCGATGAATTGGTGGAAGAATTTTGCAACTTTTGTAATCTGGTATTGATTTACTCTCTTCATCTAAACCCTTCCAAATTGTTATTTTATTGGGGAGGGAAATAGGGATACCACAAAGTGACACACATCCTTAAGAAGTGTTGGCAGCCAGCCCTTTCCAACCAGAAAGTGCAGTGGTCCCCACCTGTCTCTCTCGGTGGGACAACATGTACCAGGGTTTCCTTTCAGGGATACATTACATTCAAAGGCATGGTTGTTCTTTTTAAAAAAAAAATTTTTTTTTTAATCTGATGCTCAAAGCTTTCCCAGTGATGTGTGTCTGAGAGCCTGTGGAGTTTTCCTGCCATCCATTCTGTGGTGGTGAATGACAAGGGACTATCCTAACACAGTGTAGGGTGACTGTGTGGTTGGGTCACTCATGGCAACAGGGTGAGGAGGAACATTGAGACTGGGCTCTGATGAGCAGTAGAGCCCCAGAGGATGATGAAGTGGTGAGTGATTTTCAAAACAAATGAATTTATGACAATTCCCATCGTGGTTACTACAAATGAAATGAATGGCGGTCTTCAAATACTAGCCGGGAGGAGAACCAAGGATGGTGATTTTGCAAGAAATTCTTTTGAAGCTCCCACTGGAGACACAACCACCCCTGCAGGTGCTGGGGTGCTGCTAACAATTGTGGAGGACAGCATCTCGGGCAGCAAAGGAACTGCACCAATGGCAGGTTCTCATGGTGCTGGGAGCACTGAGAAAAGGAGGGAAAAGGTGTTCTTCTGGTCAGCAAATCCAAATGGACTCTGGGAGTGGAAGACTCCAGAAGAAAAATTTGTCTTAAGATGAGGGCAATGGAGGAGCTGTGGAAAGGCCTTTGAACTTCGGATCAAGGGACCTCACTCACAATTTCCACTGCCTCTAACTGGCTGTGTGCACTTTGGCAAGCCTTGTCCCTGTTGAGCCTCAGTTACAGCTTGAGGAAGTTGATAATGTCAAGGTCTTCAGGAATGGTAACACCATGACGTCACTGGGACTGACTGGAAGCTCTTACTGCAAGGGTGTGGCATTGGTGGAACTACCAAAGAGGCTCTGATTGTAGAGTTCACAAAGTCATTGTTATCTCCAGCTGTAGAATTAAAATGTTATTCCTGCTACTATCAAGTCAGTGGCCCAATGGCCTTCTTTCAGTATCTTCATATATGCCAACCCCGTTCTCTACCTCAGGGCCTTTATCCATGCTAATCTCTGTACCTGGAATGCCATTTCCCAAAGTCTGAGCCTGGTTAACTGATCCTTGAGATTTATACTTAAGTGTCATTTTCTCAAATTAGCTTTGGTACCCTACTAGACAGTCCCAGGACACCCAGCACTCTGCTTTAAAGCACTTATCACAATTATAATGCCATCCCTATTTGTGTAATTATATAATTTTCTCTTTTCCACTAGACTGGAGCTCCATGAGGATAGTAGCCATTCTCTGTCTGTTTCAATATAATTTATTTCAATGGCCAATACCTGGGACAAGCCTCTATTAAGCACGCAATAAACATTCATTATAGATTGAAACAAGGGGAACAATAATCACTTTTCTTGAGTACCTGCATATTTCAGGCCAAGTGAAGTCTTAGATTTATCCACTTTCTTCCAAAAAAAACAAAAAAACAAAAAAACAAAAAAACAAGCACTGTAGTAAGATGTTAAGATTAATGCATCGTTTGATGTTTTAGTTTGCATAGCACTTCCACTCCATCAGTGCGCTCTACCACAAAAGCTCCTCATAATGTTTTCCAGAGGGCCAAACATTTTCAAACATAGAGGATTAAGTCTGATGGATTGTAAGCTACTCCCAAAAGTTAGTTAGAACTTTGTGGAATTTCTTTATTAACAGTGTTGAAATCACTCTCAGTCAACTTCAAAGTGCATTTCCTTCTTCTGAACAGCCAGCAACAGATTACTCATTAGATTTGGAATAAACTAATGAGATATGACGTGGAAGTAAAGTATTAAAAATAAAGCAGCTTGGCTAATTGAAAATGTTTATTTTATGAATTTTTAGATGTCAGTGGCTTAAAATAATTGCCAATATGCAAGGCTGGCATTGGTAGTTTCTTCCCCACTGTAAAAAGCTGTGTAAAAAGCACAGCAAATATACTCTTTTGATTAATAAAGTCACAAAGCTCACAAATACCAGAGGCTTAAGGTGACTAACTGTCCTGATTTGCTGAGGACTAAGGGGTTTTCTGAGAGAGGGACTTTCAGTGTTCAAACTGTGAGAAATCCCAGCAAACCCAGATGGCTGGCTACCCCAGAACACAGCACTGTTTGAAAAACCCCACCCTTGGAGTCTAATCCCAGCCCTGCCTGTAGGTTAGGCCTGCCCTGGGCAACTTTATGGGATCCTCTTCCCTGATCTGTACAATGAGGCCAATCAAGGAATGGTTGGGTCTGAAATAAATGACATTCAATATTCTATGAAATGAAGAATATGGCCATGCAACAGCAGGGATGGTGGGGAAACTAGCAGAGATGACAATCTTAACACTAGCATCTGTGCAAATCAAAACCACCATGAGATTCCACCTCACACCCGTCAGAATGGCTATTACTAAAAAGTCAAAAAACAACAGACGCTGATGAGGTTGAGGAGAAAAGGGAACACTTATATGCTGCTGGTGGGAATGTACATTAGTTCAGCCCCTGTGGAAAGCAGTTTGGAGATTTTTCAAAGAACTTAAAACAGAAATACCATTTGACCCAGCAATCTCATTACTGGGTATATACCCAAAAGAAAATAAAGTGTTCTACCATTCACTCATATGTTCATCACGGCATTATTCACAATAGCAAAGATATGAAATAAGCCTAGGTGCCCATCAATGGTGGATTGGATAAAGAAAATGTGGTGCAATCAAAAAGCTTGTCCATCACAATTAAGTCAGCTTCATCTCTGGAATGCAAGGTTGGTTCAACATAGGCAAAACAATAAATGTGAATCATCACATAAACAGAACTAAAGGCAAAAACCACATAATTCTCTCAATAGGTGCAGAAAAGGCTTTTAATAAAATTCAACATCCCTTCATGTTAAAAACTTTCAGTAAACAAAATGTTGAAAGAACATACCTCAAAATAATAACAGCCATCTATGACAAACTCACAGCCAACATCATACGGAATGGGCAAAAGCTGGAAGCATTCCCCCTTGAAAACAGGCACAAGACAAGGACGCCCTCTTTCACCACTCCTATTCAACATAGTACTGGAAGAGGAAGTCAAGCTATCCTTGTTTGCAGATGACATGATCCTATATCTAGAAAAACTCATTGTCTTAGCCCCAAAGCTTCTGAAGCTGATTAAACAACTTCAACAAAGCCTCAGGATACAAAATCAATGTGCAAAAATCACTAGCATTTCTATACATCAACAACAATCAAGCCAAGAGCCAAATCAGGAGTGAACTCTCATTCACAATTGCCACAAAAAGATTAAAATACCCAGGAATACAGCCAACTAGAGAGGTGAAAGAACTCTGCATAAAGAACTATAAACCTCTGCTTAAAGAAATCAGAGATGACACAAACAAATGGAAAAGCACTCCATGCTCATAAATAGGAAGAATCTATATCAGTAAAATGGCCATACTGCCCGAAGCAATTTATACATGCAATACTATTTCCATTAAACTACAACTGACATTCTTCACAGAACTAGTAAAGACTATTTTAAAAGTCATGTGAAACCAAAAAAGAGTCTGAATAGCCAAGGCAATCCTAAGCAAAAAGAACAAAGCTGGAGGCATCACACTACCTGACTTCAAACTACGCTACAGTACTATAGCAACCAAAACAGCATGGTACTTGTACAAGAACAGACACATAGACCAATAGAACAGAATAGAGAACCCAGAAATAAGACCGCACACCTAAAACTATCTGATCTTAAACAAACCTGACAAAAACAAGCAATGGGGAAAGGATTCCCTATTCAATAAATGAGGCTGGGATATCTGGCTAGCCTTATGTAGAAGACTGAAATTGGACTCCTTCCTTACACCATATACAAAAATTAACTCAAGATGGATTAAAGACATAAATGTAAAACTGAAAACTATAGAAACCCTGTAAGACAACTTAGGCAATACCATTTAGGACATAGGCACGGGCAAAGATTTCATGACGAAGATGCCAAAAGCAATTGCAACAAAAGCTAAAATTGACAAATGGGATCTAATTAAACTAAAGAGCTTCTGCACAGCAAAATAAACTATCAACAGAGTAAACACACAACCTACAGAATGGAAGAAAATGTTTGCAAACTAAGCATTCAACACAGGTCTAATATCCAGCATCTTTAAGGTACTTAAATTTATAAGAAAAAACAGCCCCATTAAAAAGTGAGCAAAAGACATGAACAAGCACTTCTCAAAAGAAGACATACATGTGGCCAACAAACATATGGAAAAAAGCTCAACATCACTAATCATTAGAGAAATGCAAATCAAAACCACAATGAGATATCATCTCACACCAGTCAGAATAGCTACTCTTAAAAAGTCAAAAAATAACAGATGCTGGCAAGGTTGTGGAGAAAAAGGAACACTATACACTGTTGGTGGGTGCGTAAATTAGTTCAGCCACTGTGGAAGACAGTGTGGTGATTCCTCAAAGACCTAAAGACAGAAATACCATTTGATCCAGCAATCCCATTATGGGTTATATACCCAAAGGAATACAAACCATTATATTATAAAGACACATGCACGTGCATGTTCACTGTAGCACCATTCACAAGAGCAAAGACATGGAATCAACCTAAGTGTCCATCAGAGATAGATTGGATAAAGAAAATGTGGTACACATACACCATGGAATATTATGCAACCATAAAAAAGAACAAGATCATGTCTTTTGCAGGGACATGGATGGAGCTGGAGGCCATTGTCCCTAGTAAACTAACACGAAAACAGAAAACCAAATGCTGTATGTTCTCACTTATAAGTGGGAGCTAAAAGATGAGAACACATGGACAGATAGAGGGAACAACACACGCTGGGGCCTTTCAGAGGGGGGAGGGTGGGAGGAGGGAGAGGAGTAGCAAAAATAATTAATGGGTACTAGGCTTAATACCTGGACGATGAACTAGTCTGTGCAACAGACTCCTATGACACAAGATTATCTATGTAATAAACTTGCACTTGTACCCCTGAACTTAAAATAAAAGTGAAAAAAATGTGGTGCATATACACCATGGAATACTACAAAGTCGTAAAAAAAAGAACAAAGTCATGTCCTTTGCAGCAACATGGATGCAGCAGGAGGCCATTATCCTAAGCAAATTAACACAGGAACAGAGAACCAAACACCACATGTTCTCACTTATAAGTAGGAGCTAGACATTGGGTACTCATGGGCCTAAAGGTGGAAATAATAGACACTGGGGACTACTGGGGGGCTGAAGGGAGGGGGGCAAGGGTTGAAAAACTCTTGGGTACCATGCTCACTTTCTGGGTGCCAGGATCATTTGTACCTCAAACCTCAGCATCACGCAGTATTCCTGTAACAAACCTGCACATATACCCCGTGTATCTAAAATAAAAGTTGAAATTATATCAAAGCAAAACAAAACAAAACACAGCAAACCACTAGCATTTGTAAACCTTATTGGAGTTAGGACTTAGCACTGCAGCACCAAGAGGTGGGGGCCTTTGTGTCCGGAGGGCAGACCATGAGCCGTCAGGGGTTTGCTCAGCTAATTCACTTCCTCTGCAGAACGGCTCCATGGGAGTATTCCCATGACTCCCATTTTATAGGCGAGGACAGGAAGAAAAAAGAGGGTAAGTGAAAGTTTGCTTGAAGGTCACCCAAAGGGGGAGCTGATAGTCAGACCAGGTCAGCTCTCCTTGTGGCCAAAGTCTCCTGACCGCTGAGATGAAAACAGCGGCCGGGTCCTCCAGGGAGGGTTTGGAGAGCAGAAGCTAAATCAGCCACAGGTTCCTTTTGTGTTGATTGAGTCACAAAGCCGCCAGGAGCTGCCAAGTGGCACAAGATGCTGCACTAGGTTTGGAATAAGAAGGCCCCCAGCCCCAGCCCCAGCCCCAGCCCACTAAGGGTGTGCATCACAGCGCTGCCCTCTGCAAAAAGGTGAAATGCAAGAGGCAGTTTAAGACAGCTCTTCCACACAGAGCTGGAACATTTTCAACCCAGAGCGTGACTTCCCCGCGGCCCTGGCCCAGGCCCTCTCACAAGGAGGAGGCCAGGAGCACGTGCAATTTAACAAGCTGTGAAGCCAGCCGGGCATAGAATCCCCGGGGGTGGAAGGCCTCCCCTGTGAAAATGCAAGAGGAAAGGCGCAAAGGTTAGTCCCACTGGCAGGGAGAAGATAAGGTTGGGGGTGGAGAAGGAGAAAGGTGGAGTCAGCCAAAGGCAACAACAGGCCTTTCACAAATGCCTCAGAGCAACAGCGGGGAGGAGGAAGAAATAAGCCCATTAATAAACGAGAAGGGAAGGAAATGACTGCTTCAAGAATGTCTGGGGCACTAAATGATTTTAAAAATAAAACTAGAGAGGCCCTGCGTAAATGGCAGGGGATCCAGGTCCACCTGACAGCCCTTGGAGCTCACGCTAAGGGAGGACAGCTTGCACCAAGGGGCATGGGGCCTGAGATAAAGGAAGCGGTTACCTGGAGGGACGGGCCATCTGTCAAGCCAGTTCCTTCTCTCCCCTCCCCTCCCCTCCTTTTCATTTCTTTTCTTCTTTCCTTTTCTTTTCTTTTCTTCTCTTCTCTTCTTTTCTTTCCTTTCCTTTCCTTTTCTTTTCTCTTCCTACAGTCTCACTCTGTCTCCCAGGCTGGAGTGCAGTGGTGCGATCATAGCTCACTGCAGCCTCGAACTCCTGGGTTTAAGCAATCCTCCCACCTCAGTCTCCCCAGTAGCTGATATTACAGGCATGTGCCACCAGAGTCAGCAATTTTTTTTTTTTTTTTTTTTTTGTAGAAACTGGGCCTCTTTGTTGCCCATGCTGGTTGCAAACTCCTGGGCTCAAGGGATCCTCTCACCTCGGCCTCCCAAAGCACTGGAATTACAGGAGTGAGGTATTGTGCCCGGCCAAGCTTGTTATTTTCTTAGGGAGAGGACATCATAGTGGCAAGAGCACATGTCTTGCATTGGTCTCCAGCAGATTTCAACTCATCCTACCTCTGCGCCCTCAGGGAATCTTCCCAACCTCTCTACATGGAAACGTCCTCATCTGTGACATGCAGCAAAGAACAGTGCCTTCCTGTGCAGGCTCTTTTTGGGATTACACCAGAACATAGGCATGCTCAATAAATGGCAGCTATTTGCATTTACAGGCTCACAATCTCTTCTCTATAAAATCCCAGATCCAAAAAAATTGAAAACCGAAAGGGTTTTGGTAACTCATTTGACAACAAAGACTGGTCAGATCTAAACTCATTTGACAGTTAAAGCTGAACTGAATTGCTACTAGACTATTTATGTTGTATACTTAAATATTTAGCTGCAGAAATATAAATATGTTTGATTAGGGGATGCTACTCCAGACCCCAATAGGGGATGTTACATAATATGCAGTATGTATACATTTCTTCTCTGAAATCTGGACAATTCTAAATCATGTTGGTTTAAAGAGTTTCTGAAAAAAGATTATAGACCTATACTATGGTGAATCTCAGACCCACGTCCCTTATCATGAGCAGCGTGGCTTTTGCATGGAATCCTGGCCTTAGAACCCAAGTAGAGCGTCAGCCTCAGAATAAGGTTCCCCCTGTTCTGTAGAGCCTTGGCTCCATCAGCCCTGCTCAGAAAAATGGCAAGGAGGAGCCCGATTTATTAGCTGTTAATGCTGTTGTGCAATAATCTTGATCTCCAAGTTGCAAAAACCCAGTTGGAAGAGGTAGAAATCTGAAGCGATCAGAATGACTACTATACCAAGTACAGAAAATATACGAGTTTCGTGAGAAGTTTCAGGAGTCAGACTGACACTAAAGTTGATGGAATTTTAAGAAAAATAATGCTACTTTTATTTAGCATTAAGTTTTTTTTTTCTATTGTAGTTTAATTTTGGTCCTATCTGAAGAAAAGGTGGACTTGAAGCCAGGATTTGGGGCATAAGGGTATGATAGTAGCAAGCCCCTGTGTCAGCAGCTTTCACAGAACAAGGAGAAAGTAAGGTCAAGTTGCAACTGGAAATCTGGGTGCACAGGTACCAGAAAGGAAGATGCTCTAGCTGGGGAGTCAGGATTTAGGGGGTGAGGTGGGTGGGGAGGGCAAGTGGAGAGGTAAGAATGTTTAGCCATGAGATTTGGAAGAGTTGAACTTGGTAAAGAGGAAAGAGGTGTGTGTACGGATAGGCAGGGCCATCCCTGTTGGGGTAAGTGGATGTCTATGCTGCACACATACCTTACTGGTCCACATTGTCCCCCTCGCCAAGAACCTACTGGAATATCCACACCTGCACCTGCCATGGTGAAGCCGGAAATGCACTCTCCCCAGCCTTGGTATATCTTGGGCCCAGGACAGGGCACAGGTAACTATTATCCAAGCTCACTTTCAGCACATCGCTGTGCCCTCTTTCTGGGTTGCTGAGGTCCACCTGCAGGAGGCTAGGAGGGTGACCCCAGAGTCCCCATGCTGGAGTGTGAATCCCAACCCTGTATGACCCTGGTCAGGTTACTTCATATCCCTGAGTTCAGTTTCCCCTTTCATAAAATGGGATGATAGTCACTGCACCTGACTCCTGGAGTTCCATGAGGGTCAAATGAGACAGTTCCTGTAAAGCTGATGTGGGACCCAGCACACGGTGATTTCCCCATCTGTGCACCCAGTGCCCAGTGCTTGGTGGTGGCTCCAGGGCTCCCAGCCATGCCAAGCAGCCCATCTTGTGCAGATATCCGCAATCCCAGGTAAGATGATTGAACCTTAAATAAATAACAGCATTTTATTTTAGGGTCTCCTGGCCAGTAGCTGTTAATTTGGAGACTCATTATTTTCTTGATCATATTAATTTAAGCCCTCGGTTCCCAAATCTCTCAGCTAAGTAGCTTTGCTACTTCCTACTTTTCTACTCACAGCAAACTCATGCCTGGCTCCTTTTTCCGGCCTTTAGTTGTAGTAGTATCCATGAGAGTCCCAGTTGTGCAGTTTTACTTTGACAGGATTAACAGAGTGGAACCGGGACTGCAGTTACAGGCAACAAGGCGGCAACACGTCTAAGATGCCTGCGCTTTTGGGATTCTTTCAACGCTTCCAAGTTTTATTGGCATAAATGATTTTAAGAACCTTTTTTCAACTTCAGATAAGAAGTTCTAAAAGAGAGGCCGTTCGAATGATACCCTTTAGGATTCGAAAAATGTTCACTTTGCCTTTTCCCTCCTTCTTACTTATGTCTTGCTTCTTATTTATGCTGAGAGAGGTTTCTTTGACTCTCAGAGCACCCGCCTTTATGTCATGCTTCCAGCGCAGCTGCTTCATCCGAAATGAGGAAGGGTTGCAATGGAAGAGAACTCAGAGGAGGGCTGGAGACAGGACCACTGTACCACCTGGGTCTTGGAAGCTGCCTTCCAAAGACTGGCCCAGACACAGCAGAGGGATTACTTAACATGGCCTTTATCACTTCCGGGGCATGTGGAGCGCTGAATCCTAATTCTAAAATGAGTCCTGAAATTGTTTCAGTAAAATTCATCATTAAGGACTTAAAAAATAGGAGGTAAGAAGTAGGAGATGTGAAAGAATAAATCCATGGAACACACGTGACAGATTTTGCAAAAATTAAAAATTTCTTCACTTTGACACTTACCTGAATGCCACCCAGAGAAAATTCGGCACATGTGCCAGGCATAGTGACAAGCACGGTATGACATCATTCTATTGTGAATCCTACAAGGTGTCTGTTATGGCTGTGGTGACTTGCCTCAGACAGAAGAGACAGCTGAGGCTCAGAGCAGTTAGGGAGGCAGGTCTGTGTTGGAGCCAGGATGCAAATACAGGGCTGTCTGTCCCCACAGCCTGTACCTTGCTGTGTGCCTTCCTCAGTCAGCACAATTTTATGGGACTGAGTGTTTTAGTCATGATACAACAGCAACAGTGAATTCAGAAATGTAACTAGACGTTCTTTCTTCTTTTTAAATTAAACTATCTCATATTTGCTCCTGTTTGATCCCTTTTGCAATTTTTATTCATTGATTTTCTTATTCACTCATTCACTCATTTGGCGCTCTCTCTCTCTTTCACACACACACATACACACATGAATAACTACTAAAGTCACTATCCTTGAAGAATTTAAAGTGGAATCTGTTTAAAGTTTGCTCCAAGGTGCAGATTCATGCATTTTACCAGAAGATAAGAGCAAAAAGAAAAAGGAGAGAAAAAAGCAGTTTAGAGACAAAGGGAAGAGATGACATCTTACAAGTATAAAGCCTGTTCAATAAAGTGTGATTTCATGATTGTCATTTGACAACATCCTTGGCTTTTTTTTTTTTTTTTTTCTGGTAAGTAAGGAAACAAATGACTAATGACCATATCCCTGTTGTTTGTAAGCTGCACTGTGAATTCCTGCGAAGAACAGTGTAAAAATTTCTCTGTTTACAGGGTAGAGACAAATTTACTTTCCATTTCTGATAACAACGGAGTCAGTCTTCCCTGCTGCTGAAGAGTGTTTGAAACAGTGCGAATACTGCTCCTTCGCATTTCTGAGAGAGGGCAGAACCGGGTCACCGTGTGGCTTGACAGAGGGCCGTGATAACTGTCTACAGATATTTAAAGGGTGTAAATGAAGACTTGATTGCTTTAAGATATCTTGGTACTAACTTCATTTATTAAAGATGCCAAAGATTCGGGTGAGATATGTCAGAGCCCCAATCCTTCAGAAACATTTTACAGGGCTGGGGGTATGACCCACCCAGTGAGTGGAACTTGAGCCCTGAGTGGAGAGGGCCTTTGGGGACTGTATCAGGGAGGAGGACACGAAGCCGTGGATGAGACCGGTCTCATCATGGCCTCTGCAAAGACCTCGCAAGGGAGGACAATCACAACATAATGGCATTCCAGAGCAGTGGAAGGTATTCATTAGCACTCCAGTGAGGAGAGAGAAGAAACAGAAGGAAGAACAGAGAGGAACAGACTCAAGCTCAGGGAAGTGGAGATTATCCAGCTTGTTGACAGAGACCTCATTCTATTTCGTTCTTGACTCTGCCTGTCTACCTTTCTCGTGTGTCTCTGTTCTTTGCATCTTCCATGGAAACATGGGATGAGAACAGGGTGAAGGCTCTCAGAGCAGTTAAATTGTATTCCTTTTTGGCAATTCTAGTGAAACCCTGTTTGATGAATTTGGAACTATTGATTGTGATAAAGTTATTAAGGTTAAAGTTTCTTGGAACACTTGTGGATATCACTTATCCAGATAGCAGGTCCCCAGTTAATATGGATAATTGAATTTGGGAGATAAATGCACTACTCTGGGGGGCAGGAGATGCTGTTGCAGAAGAAAATGAAAACATGTGGAAAGGAATCATGTCAAGCTTAACATCCAAGTTGAAGGCCAACTATACGGAACTTAGATTTTTTAATAACCTGTAAATGGTCTCAGAGGAATGGTGAATTGATGAAGTCTTTTGACTGGAGTAAGTCACATAATTAAGAGATTATTTGTAACAGACCCAGTCAACTACAGGGTATTATTCAAAGCACAAACCAACCCAAACCAAACCCTCTGGATCAGAAGGCACGAAGATGTAGACAGCGTCTCTTACGCCTTATGTAGGAAGTGCCTAATGATTTCTTTGCAAATTCTGACTAGTATAAGTCCTAAACAAGAGGCAAATGTCTTAGTGTCATCCAAGTGCTATAAATGAAGTTAAATGGGAACATACGGTTAACATTTCTATAGGACTGTATATGTTTGCCAAAAGATTAATAATCACTTGTTCCTTAATATTCATAACATCCCTCTACAGCAGAATTTCCCACACTGGGACTGGGAGGCCTCAGGGATGGTGGAGGAATTTCAAGAGGGTCATGGGGATTGGAGCTGTAGTATTTCAAACAGCTCTCCAACGATGATGGAAAATTGCGGGCTGGAGGAGGGAGGTTTGGAGCTCCCGGCACCCTGTGTTCACTGGGCAAGTCCCTCTCTGAGGCCTGGGGCCCCTTGTCGGGACCAGACCTGCTTCGTTGCAGGAATCCTAGGATTCTTTTTCCACTCTCCTGTCCTCATGTCAGTGCCAGCTCCCACTCTAGGCTCTGGAGGCTTCGGGACCTGTATTTGAATCCCAGATTTGATCCTTGCTTGCTGGATGACTCTGGCAAGTTTCTTACCCTCTCTGAGCCTTGAGTACAACACTGAAAAATGTTGGATGATCACTTACATGGTGCAGTTGTGAATAAGATATCACCTTTAGCACATTATCAGCGTCCAGTGATTTGTAGTAGTAGTTATTCGTTCCCTTTGTCTTTCCAGGTACTTCTTGGATGTTTCAGAAAACAACTACAAGAATCTTTTCATTTTGAGGACTGTCCTCTGAATCTCTGATGAAAGCAAATAGGGGATACATACCCATGGAACAATACAAATAAATAGATAACATCACATATATTTCAATATTTCAATACTCAATAGAGTACATGGAAATCATCAAGCTTAATCAACCCTGCAGAGTTTATTGCTTCTGACTGCCTTGCAGACATAGGTCACCGAAAACTATGTTTGACCTATGCCCCCAATTTTACCCCCAAAGACTCCAGCTTTAGCAGAGGCTGGTGACTTTTGTTTTCCAGGACAGTCTATTTTCCTGGATGATATAATCAAAATATGATAAGTTTTTTTTTGGAAGGACAATAGGGAGTCTTTGTCCCAAAAAGAAAATCTACACCTTCAGGTGTGCCTGTGGCCACTGCATCAGGACCCCGCCCTTCACACACGTTATTCCATTCTGAAAATGTCCGAACACTTTCTTATTTTCCATGTCCCAGTCTTTAAACTGGATTGAAGGAGGAAGTTGAAGCTACAGCATTCCATGAGAGTGGTAATGAGGGTGGCATGTGCAGTTGAACTGTAGCTTCTTACTATATAGAGTATCCCTGTTTTAAGCAAAGCCTTGTGTGATCACAGTTCCAGAAAACTGAGGAATTCAATGACTCAGATATTCAGTAACAATTAAAAAGTTCATCATTTAGTGTTTCAGCAGAGCAGGGAGGAGAGGGATTTCCTCGTGTGCAGCCCAGCTTGCGGCTGCCAGTCCCTGCAGGAGGAGAAGCAAATCTCAAAGTTGTCCCTCATCCATACAACATTATATTTAAGGAGAATTCCTGCTAGCTTAGAATATAACCCTGGCCACCACTCACTGCCCCGTCCAAATGTCTTGCAGATAGCTAATTCAGAAAGCCTGGACCTGACTTAGAGACGGGTAGTATTCAAAAAGGAACGCACACAGTATCTATAGATGAGAAGAGAATGAATGAAACAAGAAAAGCAACTAAATTAGGTTTAAAAAAGCTTCACGGCCGGGCGCAGTAGCTCACGCCTGTAATCCCAGCACTTTGGGAGGCCGAGGTGGGCGGATCGCGAAGTCAGGAGATCGAGACCATCCTGGCTAACACCGTGAAACTCCGTGTCTACTAAAAATACAAAAAATTAGCCAGGCGTGGTGGCGGGCACCTGTAGTCCCAGCTTCTCGGGAGAATGGTGTGAACCCAGGAGGCGGAGCTTGCGGTGAGCCGAGATCAAGCACTGCACTGCAGCCTGGGTGACAGAGCAAGACTCCGTCTCAAAAAAAAAAAAAAAAAAAGCTTCACTAGAAAAATATTGCCACAAAACAGATGACATTTACGACCCAACATACTGTCATGAATTTAAAAAGAAAAGAAAAAACTTAGTGAAACAATCGCCTTTAAAAAACAGGAGCTCAAAAAAACAGATATACAATAGTTTAGGAAATATTTAGCAAGACAATGGGAGGTGAAACACAAGTTGGCAGAACTTACCAAAAATGACAACCTAGAAACCAAGACCACAATGGAAGCAGCAGAACGGAGACTCAGATTCTGCTGGAAACTGACCATATCCAAGTCCACAAAGAACATGTTACTAAACTTCAGAAATTAGACTGAGTCCAGAAAAGCTTCTCTGATCACAAAGCAATTCATTTAAAGACTAATAATAAAATGAGGAAGACAGAGAAAAATTTTACCTGCTGGAAATGCTAAAATATTCTTTCATGTGCAACTCTTCCATTAGGGATATATTTTTAAAAACAAAAATAATTAAGTGACATATTTTTAGAAATGAAAATAATTAAGCTAGTACATATCAGAGCCTATGGGACAGAGCTAAAGCAGAATTCTGGAAAAAACTTACAGGTTTAATATTTATAATAATATAGCTGAAAGAAAGAAAACACCTAGGTATATATTTTTTTAAAGGTAACATTTTCGTAAAAAGGAATGTGAGATGTGGGCAAAAAAAAAGAGATAAAAATAATTTTTAAAAGAGTAAGAGTAAAAATTTAACACAAAATATAAATCATATAAAATGTAACTTTAAAATGTTATTGAGGAGAAAAAAATGAAAGAAATGGAAAGGCATGCCATATTCTTAAGTAGGAAGACTTAAAGCAAAAAATTTAACTCTCCCAATGATATCTATAAATGGAATTTGAAGCCAATAAAAATATAGGATTTTAAAAAGCTAGATAAGCTGTTACTAAAACTTATAAGAAAAATCAGCAGACATTATTCCATGTCTGGTAATAATGGACTTAGTTATTTAGATTAATTCTTCCAGTTAAAACAATGAATATTTGGATAAAATATTAAACAAACTTGATTTTAAAAGCACTGAAAAGCTGACAAGATAGTCAGGACTTCCTAAGTGATTAGGTTTTGCCCTGGTTGGATTTTGCCCATGGTTGATCAGGTTAAGTTGAGTTGGCTATGGTCTTCATGGACTCTCAGAATGAAGAAGACAGAAGTCAAAGGCCAGGATTCACCCAAGGGAGGAAGGAGGGTCTCATAGGAGACTCTTGCCTCACATTAAGCTGTGAGTCCGAAGAGGTTCACCTTCACGGTAAGGACAAACCAAAGGTGAATCTGCTCCCCTTCTCTCCCAAGGGTGAGTTACCTTGACACTAAGCAAAGCAGAGAAAAGAAAAAGAAAACCTGTCCCTGATAGGATGTCATCACTGAATCATTGGCTGGCAGCATTTGCCCATATGCTGTTCAAACACATGTCTTTGGGATGAGCCAAGAAACTTTGAGCTATGAATTTAAAGTGATGCGCAACTATGGTGCCCCCAAGCACCTGGCAGAAGCAAATTCTAATCATCTCTGGAGGCAGATACTGTCATCCTAGGCCTTGAAGATTTTGTATAAATGGTTTCTCAAGGGCAGTAGGCAGTACAGTTGAAGATTGCCAGACACAGAAAACAAAGCACCAACAGTTAATGTCAGCAAAATAGACAGCAGAGGCGAGTTAGACAACTGCAGCTGTTTGAATGACCAGGCACAGAGTACAAAGAGCTATGTTAATTTTATTTAAATAAATGTAAGATAAGTTTTAAAATATCTGCAAGAAATAGACAACAATAAAAATTGACACTGTGGGTTCGAAAAAGATCAACTAGCACTTCTAAAATTAAAAATAGAGTAACAGAAATTGAAAAGTCAGTGAATGGGTGTGGTGGCAGATTAGACTCTGTGGAAGACAGAATTAGAGAACTGAAGATAATGTGAATAAATTATACAGAATTATAATGCAAAGAGGCAAAGAAATGAAAAATATAGGAGAGTGCTAAAGACACATAGAGGACAGAGAGAGAAGGTCTCTTTTTTCCAAGAAGGTATTTCTTCTCTTTCAAAAGTGTAATTTTTATTTCAGAAGATGAGAAAAAAGTGAGGTGGTAGGTTATTGAAAGAACAATAATAACTATTAAAGTTAAGTGAAAAGAAATTTGCATCAAGACACATCACAAAGTAACTGCAGAATATATAAACAAAGAGAAAATCTAAAAAGCAGCTAGCTAGAGTTGGGGTGCAGTGGAGTGTGATGATTAATGAATAAGACTACCCTACCAGGTGTCCAATGCATTGTAAAGTGGTATCAATTACAACACCTCATGGTATTGGTATACGGGTAAGTAGATAGAAATATATATGGTAAACTAGTATATAACAAAAGTTGGTAGCTTAAATCAGTAGAGAAAAGGCAGCTTAAGTCAATAAGTGATATAAAATATATAGACCTCTGAAAAAATATGTGTATACTGAGATTCCAATGGACCCAAAATTTAGAAAGAAAAAAGCCTCAGAAGAGTACTAGAAGAAAAAAAAGAAGATACTTTAAAAATAAATTCAGAATAGTAAAGGCTTTTCTACATATACTAAAAAACTGAGAAACCATAAAATAATATATTGATAACTTTCACTACCCAAAAAGTTTTAAGTGTGTCTTGTATTATAATATTATATAATATACAGTTACATAATAATATTATACATGAATAAAAACAATGAACTGGAAAAAACATGTGCAAGTCATTCACTGATTAAAGATAAATTCTTTTTAGATGTGTGAAGAACTTATACAAATCACTATGCAAATACTAATCAAATGTAAGATGGCCAAAAGCTCTAAAGCATTTCACTAAAATAAAATAAAATAAAATAAAACTACCTTCCAACCACATAAAAAGATACTCAACTTCATTCATAAAAAGGAAAATGCAAATTTAAACTAAAATGTAGTACTACTGCTCAATTATCAAACTGGCAAAGATGAAAACATTTGACAGTACCTTGCATTGGCTGTGATGTAAGGAAGTGTGTTCTCCCATGCATCACTGGTGAGAATGTAACTTGTACTATCTTCTCGGATCAAGATTTTAAATCACGTGCCCTTTGACCCAGCACCTTTTCTTCTAGGAATTTATCTTACAGTTATATTCACAAATACATGGAATGAGCTCACAATCATTCATTACAACATTGTAAAAAACGAAAGCTTAGAAACAACCTAAACGTTTGTCTATGGGGGACTTATTAGCCTCCCGCCACGGTTTGTTTTTTATTTTTCTGTCTTACTACTCACATCCACATTACATGGCACACTTATTCTACCTCTCGGGGCTCTGAACAGTCCCAGGTTTCCAGGCTTGTAGGAAATCAGGAGAAGAGAGAGATGCTGCTAAAGATAGAACCAGTGACAATGGGCAGCTGTTGGCCTGAAACGAAAAGACAGATAAAGTACGGAAACAGCCAAAGAACTTTAAAAAACCACAGTTCTGTAATACCATACATGATTTGAATTTCTCTCCTTTTGTTCCTGTAAAATCTTTGCAAGTGTTTTAAACCTCCTGACATGCACATTCATCTTTATTTAGGCTTCAACTCAAATGGTCCAGGCTTCATTCTACTCAAACAGCCCATCAGAGGCTCATTCCTGAGCTTTGATCTGTCGCAGTGACCGATCCTGTCAGCTCTTCTCCTGTGGCCACACTGCTACCCCTTCTCTTTCTCAGGGCTCTCTCCTCACAGTGTGAGGCTGCTATCCAGGGCTCCTTCCTCTTGGGATGCCCTGTCTCCACTTTGCTGACAGCACTCCTGGTGGCCCCCAGGTTCTGCCCTCCTTTTTTGTCTCCTTCCTGGAGTCCCTCTCTCCTGGTGCTGCAGCCTGCTCCTGTAGCTCCACATGCCATTTGCAATGCACCCATATCCCCAAATTCAAAGCACCCTCTCTCTGTGAATTTTATCTCTAATTTTAGTTTTCAATTAAAAACTGTTTGTAACCCAATCTTTAAAGTGCCTTGCAAATGCTCTTCCTCTGCATGAAGCTGTCCTTATTCTCACAGTTGGGATTGTGGCAGCCCACCTCCCAATCCCTGCCCATGGTTTCTCATGGGTGTAATACTAACCCCCAGGGGGCAAAAATGGGTTCTTGGAAGAGGGAGCAAAAAATTCGATTCCTTTAATGTACAAGCACAGACTACATATAGTATATCAACAGATATATGGTATATCTGTGATGTCAAAGTCTCCTGGGGGCAGGGCAATTAGGAAAAAAAATTCTTAAAAGGCCCCTTATGAAGGAGTGATCATGAAAGGAAGATTGAGAAACACTACTCTTGATATTTGCACCAAGATGTCAAGGACACACATCAAGCCCATCTTATTCAAAACCTAATGAGCTCCCCTCCCTCATCTCACTCCTGATTCCCCAACCCACACCTCCCACACCCTTGTCACAGCTAAAGTCATGGTCAGTCAGCCAGTGCCCATGCCAGGGTCCTTAGTGATAGTTGGCGCACTTTCTGTCCTCACATCTCATATCTAATCACACTGTATTAGTCTGTTTTCATGCTGCTGATAAAGACATACCCAAGACTGAGTAATTTATAAAGAAAAATAGGTTTAATGGACTTACACGCAGTTCCACGTGGCTAGGGAGACCTCACAATCATGACGGAAGGTGAAAGGCACATCTTACGTGGTGGCCAGCAAAGGGACAATGAGAGCCAAATGAAAGGGGATTCCCTTTATAAAACCATCAAGTCTCATGAGACTTATTCACTACCACAAGAACAGTATGGGGGAAACTGCCCCCATGATTCCATTGTCTCCCACTGGGTTCCTCCCACAGCACATGGGAATTATGGGAGCTACAATTCAAGATGAGATTTGGGTGGGTACACAGCCAAACCATAACACATACCAAGCCCTCCAGGTTGTACTGCCACTTTCTCTCTTGCACGTGTCCCTCATGCCATGCCAACCACCTGCCTGAGTTTAGGGCCAGGTCACCTCTTGCCTGGAGCACTGCAATGGCCTTCCAAATCGTTTTCACCCCCTCCCCACTCCAATCTATCTGTCATTCTGCCACTAGAGAGAACTTTCTAGAGCACAAACTCATGATTTAATGTTCATGTATTTGAAGTTTGATTTCAGTTTGCTTCAAATAGGAAGTCTCTAGAATAAAAGACAAGTCCGTCAGCATTTTTCCAGATCCCTTTCCTGTATCCCTCTACAGTCATGCTGTATTCTACCACAGTTGACTGCTGTGCCTTCCCTGGAATTCATTCTGGGTGTTCATATCTTTCTGTCTTTTTTTGTATCAAATCTTCTCAGAATTCCTTTTTCCACTCTTTTCACCTGAACTCCTATTCCTACCTCAAGGCCTGCTCAAATGTTCCATCTTCTGTTGAGTCTTGCCTCATGTGATTCCTGGCAGAAACACTTGCTTCTTTCTTTCTGCTTCTGCAGTGCAACACACGTGTTTATATAACAGGGAATGGACCATATTGCTTTTCAGTTGGCCTCCTTCTACGTAAATTTGAAGAAGGATACTTATCAAATTGACACAGGTTTTGAGAAAAATACTCTTATGTGCAAACTGTTGTGCTGGACATTGGAACAGTAGAAGTGAATAAAGAAGGCTTCCCTTCATGAAGTTTAAAATCTGGTGGGAAAGACATGTATTCAGCAAGTCATTTTAACAAATAATCATTTAAATACTGCTGTGAGAAGTGCTACAATGGAAAGATATAGGATGCTATGAAAGAAAAAACAGAGAAATCCAGCTTCCCCCAAAGGGGTCGACACAGCTTTTCTGGAGAAAAGATCTTTAAACTAAGACCAGAATGAGTTAGCCAGGTGAAGAATATATTCCAGGGTGAATATATTTCTGGCAGAGGGAATAGCCCTTGAGGATACCTTGTGATAAGAAAGAGCCTGAGATCATTGAAGACCAGAAATAACAAAACAAACAAACCAATATACAAACAAAAAGTGGGTGTAGAGGCAATAAGAGAGGGGTGTGGCATGACACCACCGAATGGATTTATGACAAAAGGAGTCACTTGCTAAATCTGAAAGGGAAACTTCATCTTCTCTGCCTCCTGGCACCACATGGATAGGCCACTGACCTGGGTCCATGTGGCAATGTTTTTGTCCTTTTTGTCATATTGCCTGAAATATAGACTCAGAAATATTTTTTTCTATGATCAAAAAATGCCTAAAAATTCTGATAGAAATGGATGATTCATGCCCAACACCTTCTAGAAGTACTCCAATTTCGGTATGTGCTGTTTTGAGAGCCCGCATCTTACACAAGACATCTTACACAAGTGTCTAACAGCCATGTGAGGTGTGAGTTTTCAGGATATCACCTTGATGCATGGTAACATGGCCCCAAAATGAATAAGAGCATTTTACTGTACCTGAAACTCTGGGGTCAAGTCATATGGATACAAATGTGGAGCAAAGAAACATGGAAACAATATGTTCCACTTTATGACTAATAACTCATTGACTCATGGACAGCTTTGCCCCAGCTTCTCTGGGGGTAGTTTTCCTGCTGCATGGCACACATTTGAGGGGCACTGGAAGTCCCACAGTTTTTCCCACGCTAGAGTATTCTGAGTATTGCAAGTAGAGATGGAATGGAGAGTGGGTTTTTCAAAATAAGCCAGCCCCACATTGAAAAATTCACGTGTGCTTGGTTCTATCCACAAACATGAGTCACCCAGGGAGGTATGTAGATGCTTGTGACAAGAGAGGAGAGGACTAAAAATAACAGTTCCACTGAAGGGTGGAGCTACAGGCTGGTGGTGTGTCATGCTTGGCTGCTGTTTCTGAAAATTCCTTCAGTTAAAGTAGCAAGTGGGATGACAGCTGCAGATACCTGGCTTTCAGGAGAGAAGTGTAGCAGGTATCCATTGAGGGGGAATTTCACGGTCATGAAAGCCTCTTTATTACTTATTTCCTGAAGCTGATGCCTGAAAATCCATACAAGAACCCCACATCTTTAGTTAAAGACTTTGATCCCCAATAAATCAGAAGGACAGCACATTGGGCTATTCTCAGCGACACATTCAAAGGTTGCTGGAGCTACAAGGATGCTCAGAGTGTCTTCTTTTACTTTCTTTTAACTTTCTCCTGCTGTTCCATATACTCCATGAGGGCAAGGACCTTGTTTGTCCTGTTTTCAGTTCCATCCTTGGTGTCTAGCACAGAGTAGAAGCTAAATAAATATTTGCTTAAGGAAAAATGGAAGGAATGTGTCTAGCCCAGCCCTCTTAGTTTGCAGGCAAGAATAGTGAGCAGGGAGCAGAAACTTGCCCAGGATCATGCAACCAATCAGCAGGGGTAGGAGGGAAGCCAGCCTCTGACTCTCCACCCAGTGCTCTCACCTTTACAACAAGCTAGCAATGACTCAACGTGGCTAGAAGTGTCTTGTTGAGGGCAAAGACCAAACATGAGGTCTCTGGCTACTAGGCTGAGGAGGACAGTATGGGGCAGCAGTTCTGAGGGGGCCAAAAGATAGTGAACTTCACTGGGAGGAGGTGGCAAAGACAAGGCTTGCCACTGGAGGCTGCCCAGCAAAGTTTCAAGGGCACAGTGGTGCTCCTTTCTTAGCCTGTTGTGTTTGCCTAAATTTGTTTTTAATAAAACCTAGGAGAAAAGCACAAGTTCCTGGAGCAGCAAGGGCTGATGGCTTGTGGTCGGCTCGGGACCACAGACTTCACCTTATGCAGACAGCTCTGTGGTCATTAATACTGAAGGCATGTGTGCTTTTTTGTGTTTTGTGCTTTTCTTTTAATAATCAGACAATAGTTTACATCTGTGCATTGGCAAGGACTCATGAAGAAGAGCATCCAAACAAAGATGAGAGAAGCCAGACTGGCAAGTGGGCTGGCTAGAAAAGAGAAGAGAAGCCAGACACAGTACTTTGTCTTTAGTCTCCATGGATAAAAGTGCTTAAAGTTCACTGTGGGGAGGGAAAGGTCTTGAAGGACTCCCAGTGGATACAAACAATGCTCATTTTTGAAGCCAGTTTGCAAGACAGTCTCACACTGTCTTGTCTTAAAACACTTCTGAAGCACAAGGCTTCTGAGAGAGTGGGGCAGTTGCAGGAGCAGCAGGAGGGGGCTGGGGAGGGACTGGGGTGTAGGGAGAGGCATGAAGGACCCTCCTGGCCCCACATTCCTCAAGGCACCTAACAAGGAAGCAGAACCCTACCTGGCTAGAGGTCCATGTTCCAGAATAGATGGGTTCTACTTCTGTGCCCAGTCAACAGGATACCTAAGCTTTGACTTTGGGTCACTAAAGATTGTTCCTAGACAAAAGCCCTAGCTCACAAGTCTGGGGGCAGCTTGGGACTTTATTTAGGCCAGATTTACCAGCTTGGTGTGAGAATAGCATCAGATATTGGTTACAGTGGTGGGATACATTCCAAGACTCCCAGTGGATGCCTGAAACCTCGAGTAGTACTGGCCCTACATATACATGCTTTTTCCATGTGAGAACTGAGATGACTACTACGTGACTAAGAGTGGGGAGTTTCTATGGTGTGGATATGCTAGACAAAGGCATGATTCACGACCTAGGCAGGATGGCGAGAGATTTCATCATGCTGTTCAGAATGGCACACAATTTAAAATTTATGGATTGTTTATTTCCGGAATTTTTCATTTAATATTTTTGGACCATGGATGACTGAAGATAACTGAAACCTTGGAAAGTGAAATTGCAGATAAGGGAGGTTACTGTACAGGTTTACGTTGATTCAATCTTCCTACTATGGCTTGAATGTTCGTGTCCCTTCCAAAATTCACAAAATAACGTTGAAACATTATCCCCAAGGCAACAGCGTTAAGAGGTGGGGCTTTTAGGAAGTGATTAGGCCATGAGGGCTCTGCCCTTACACATGGGATTAGTGCCTTATAAAAGGGCTGGGGAAAACCAGCTAGGCCCCTTTTGCCCTTCCATCTCTTTCACAAGGTGAAACAACAAGGTGCCATCTTGGAAGCAGAAAGCAGCCCTCACTAGACACAGAATCTGCCAGCACCTCAATCTTGGACTTCCCAGCCTCCAGAACCATGAAAAATAAATTTCTGTTGTTTGTAAATTAGTCTGTGGTATTTTGTTATAGCAGCATGAACAGACTAAGACACTACCCCAGTCTGTGTATTTGGGCATAGAATTAACAATTATTTGATTCTCTCTCCTTGCCACACAGCTGCTGCCAGGGGCTGGGGGCAGAGTGGTGTCGGCGATTCAACACTGTCTTTCCTTCTCTCTTTGGTGCCTCTTTCCTTGCTATGGTGTTAAACACAGGTACTGTGATCACTCACCTGACTTTTGGTTCTTATGGAGGTGCTTTCTTGGCGGATGGTGGTTCAATTTGGTGTTCCTTTGGCCAGGTTTGGGTGGGAACCAGTAGCTTTGGTCAAGCTACTGCATGGAAAATCTCACAGGGATCAACTTACTTCATGTTATAGCCAGAGCAGGTTCTAGAATCTAGTGCTCAAGCAGCTTGTAGGATTTCAATTTAGAGATTAGGGAAGCTCCATCAGCTGAAGTAGGGTGAGGCTGGTTAAGGAATAGAAATAAAATGGAAGTAGTTCAGATCATTTCTCATTTTTAAAATTTTTTAATTAAAACAAATAACAATCTTCTGATTGTCAAGAACGTGATGGAGTCTGAGAGGCTATTTATTTTGAATCCGGGTTGTAAAGCACAGACATCTAAACCAACAGAACTCCCACACACACTTCAGGAATGCAGAGGGTTTTTGTTTGTTTTGGTTTTTTTTTTTTTTTAAGTTTTAGTAAGAACATTTTCTAAACATATACTGAATAAGGTTGTACTTGATAGTCCTGGTAATGGTAATAATGATAACTGAGAAAAAGTGAAGAAGTAAAGGAAGCAGAAAAAATTAAGGCAATTCTGACAGCAATTCAGTTAGGTAATCTATATAAATTAGTCAGTTTCCTTATCAGAGATTTACATGTTAAAACCACTTGATATAACCCAGCAGGAAATTGAACAAGTGATTCTATGTCCAGACTTGGAAACAAAAATAACCACTCAGGGTCTGCACACATTAGTTTGCTCAAACTTGCGCTGATAAGTCTTTTTGGCTAGAGCTATAGTATGCAGTTTTAAGAGGGGAGAGTTTGGTTGGAGGATGATTGACACGGAAACAACTGCAAATCCATAATACAGGAAAGATATAAGCTTCAGTGAGTACCTGGACGCCACTGAGATGATGTAGATGCAGAGGGTGAGATGCTGCATGGGACTTAGCATTGTTCGTGGTGAATCAAAAAGAAAACCCACCCCATCAGCTCTGTAAAACACATCCAATATCTTAGGCAGACTGACATCCTACATCTGATGCACTCACACAAAGATATTTCACATTCTCATTTTAAATTTGTACCCATTCCAGGGTTTCTTAGTGTTTCCCAGAGAATAAGAATGATTTTGAAATTTGTGACTTGTCACTTTGGGGACAGACACTGCCTGTCAAGCTCCTCAGGCCAAGACCCCAAGGTTCCCCCAGCAGCCCTCAGACGCCTGTCCAAACAGTCTCTCTCTGGTCTCCAAGAGTTCCCGTGCATACCACATGCATGTTCTATTTATATGTTTCTTTGTCCTGAACAAGATTTGGCCCCATTGTGTGGGAGCAACACCAGAAAAGAAAAACAAAATCCATCCACCGAGAGAAAATGGAGATTGTGAGAGCTTGGAGAAATTTACATACTTTGCTCATTCCATTTTCCTGTGACGTCAGAGTCAAAGAATACGCCTTTTTAAAACACACACACACACACACACACATTTCAAAACGCTGGGACTCACACCTCTGTCAAGTGGATTGTCATTAAAAGGAGAAATGTAAACACTCTTTTGCCTTTCCCTCCACCCCCTTCTATTCCCCCCATCAGCCCCTAAAAAAAACTAACAAATTAGCCCAGACTCCACTGGACAGAGTTAAGGGCCCGTCTGCAAAAGGGCGTGGGGTATTAATGGAGATGGGGCCGAGGCCGGGGCAGGGACGATGTGGAAGTGGGAGGCTGGAATGTGGTACTTGAATCTGGGTGACTGGTTCTTTATGGAGGCACAGAAAAGGGCCGGCTGACACTTTACAGATTGAGTGTAATGTTCAGGGAATTTGGCATTTCTGCCACGGGCTCTGGCTGCCCTGCTAACTGCTTTCCTTCTCCCTGCTGGTAAAAGTGCAAGAGAAAAGGGTTAAATAAATGTTTGTGATATGATAAGGTGCTTGTTTATTCAAGGAATGACAGATTATTGGCTCCAAAGGCAGCCCTGAAAAATAGTACAAAGGAACTGGCTCTCCCCTCGCGGATGATGTGATTTCCTCCTGAGATTCTGCTCTTTCCTAGGAACAATTTGCCCTGGGAATTAAGAAAGATGATTTCCCTGCCATGGATATGAACATGGAGTTGGCGCTGAGGGCTGGAGCCCCAGAAGCTGGCTGGGAACTGGGATGGGCTTGTTTTGGAGAATGACTTTCCTGCAGGGATTTTTCTCTCACTGCCCTCGGGCTGGCCCAGCACAGAGCTCAGCTTCCAGCATCCATGAGCCCTGCTCACTACCCAGAAAGGCTGCAGGGCATCAGCGTGTTGCTACTTCTCAGAGCCTGGGAAAAGAAGTTACGTACTCAGGAGGGGGACTTCTTCCTCAGGAAATCCTGGTGCCAGGTCTGCCTCTAGCCCCAGACTGTGTTCATCCCCTGACCATTCCCACATGGCATAGACACATGTGCCCAGGATGGCATGCATATCTGTCCATTTCCACACCAACACAAGCTGCACTACCTGAGCTTTCTCCTGTTGTCCTCTAGTGATTTCATAGCTAGTCCTGCAGGAGAATTCAGTTCCAGATCCCCAAACAATGAGGCATTCACCTAAAGTTGGTGCCCTTTTCCTCGGGGAGCAAACACCAGTGGCTGCCAACCCTGAAAATCACAGAGATCTGTACTAGGGGGCCTGTACAAGCGAGCCTAGAAGGGCTGTGACACCTTGCTGTGCACTGTGAGTTGTTCCGTTCATGCCCGGCTTCCGGACGCTGTTCTGAGCTAGCTTCCTCCTGCAGAGCAAGGGTTCTGAGCCCAGCATGCTTCAGCCACAACTCTTCCTTTCCCCTCTCCTGGCCCTGCTTCTGGCATGCCATAGAGAGGTCATTCACATACTTGCTGACTAGAAGGGTTCATACAAGATGTTTGGCATAGTTCTCATTTGAAAAGAACACATTGCCAAAATCAAACACCAAGGGAAAAATAAGTTGTGGTTTAACGGCTGTTTTTCTAGCATCCTAGGAACTACTGTATGATTTTTACAATGGTCCAGTCACTTTATCAGCTGATGTGCTGCTTATTTGTAAGACATAAGGCATCAGCCTGGGGAACCCAATGCCCTTCAGACACACTGACTCAGGTTTGAGCCGACGGCAGGGACGTTATCAAAGGTCCATGGTTGGGCTATTTTTATGATTGCATTCAGTACTAATAGGGCTTTTGGAGTGTACGCAGCCATGTGCTCATTCTTGAACTACACAAGATAAGATCCTTGTCCCAAGGAGCTTACTGCCTGACTTTTGCAAAAACCAGATGGCAGAAAATGGTTTCCCTCTGCCCATCAGCAATGATTGAGGGGGTGGAGATGAGAAGCGGTGCAGTCAATTCATAACTCTCCTGGGGTAGGACCTTTGCTTTGGCATTTATCCCATGTGATGTTTTAATCATGGACTATCCTTCCCCATCATCTGCTATTCCATAAGCTGCATCTCCAGGGAGCTCTGAGAATTCAAGCTTATTTGAATATCAACTTAATTAAAGCATCATTAGATCATAAAGCACCACACATAGACACACACATTATGCACATACACATTTGCAAAAATATCATGGATTTTGAAACTAGCAATAAATGACTTTTGGACTGCCAGTGGGGACATGAGGAAGGAAATAAAAATTGTACCTACTGTGGTTGGTCATATCCGAATCATATGCTGTGATGCTGGATTAGGAAGTGCCAGCCACGATGCCCCAGCAGATCAACTGGGTCTCTGGGACAGTTTCTGCCTGGGTCTGCCTCGGCTGGGAAATGTCCAGCAGAGCACTGTGAATAGGCCCCCACAACCTGCACATCAGTGCCTCTGGCCCCAGAGGAGCTTCCCGGCACCTGAGCATGTCAGTGACCTTATTTCATGATAGCCCCCCAATTCTTCAAGCCATTTGCAACTGCATGGGTTTACTTGAAGGCCAAAAATCTATTTCCTATGACATGTGAACAGTCTTACCAAAGGTGCACACACTGGTTAAACCCTGGATGAGCAAGTGTATTTACTCAGCACTTGCTTTGCCTTCATCTGGGCTCTCCGAAAGCAGACTCTTAGGCTGGGATTTGAGTGGGAGCACCAGCCAGGTGGTGGGGAGGGAAGCTAATGTAGGGTGTGGTACACTAGCATGGTATAGCAGTGTAGGTTACTGCTGTGAGCAGCTGAGGCACCATCCCACTGGGGATATCTGGGAGACAGTGTAGGATGCATCTAGAGCTCTCCCTCCCTAGTGGTAAGGAAGCTGGGACATTGAAACATGAAGTCTTCTTCACCTTTGGCTCAGGGTTAGTCCAGGGACATCAGCCCCCAGGCATTGCCTGCCCCGCCCTGTCTGCAGGCTCGGCAGACCCCTTAACCAAAAAAGTCCCCAGTGTGGAGACCTGCAGTTGCTGGTGGTGAGGGTCACCAGTATGGCAATGGTAGGGGCCAAGGGACCCTGATGTAGACAGGGACCCAACAGGGTCTGCCATAGGTTTCCTTCTTTCCTTCCTTCTTTTGAGTAAGGAACTCCTTTGAGAGAAGTTGGAGGTATGTACACATTTTCCCAGTGAATGGAGCCAATATTGAGAAATCTAGAAAAAGGGAAATGAAAGAAGAGGGGAGAAAAACATAGGATTCAGCTCAGTTTGCTTTTACTCTGGAAAGTCTCCAAGCCCCTCCTCTCACTCTGTGACCAGCGACCTGATGTATGTGCACCCCCACTCGACACCCATTGCCCTGAATTGTAATTGTCTGTTCATGTGTCATCCTTGCAAACCAAGGCATTCTTTCACTCGTTTGTCTTTATTTCTGTACTCCTTGTACTTACTTGCTTGGCATTGACAAGCAATTGACATTGCTTGGCTTAATTAATCTCTAGAAAATGAATGAAAGGTGGCTTTATTTACATTATTCCACATTTATCTCTACCAAAATTTTAAAGATTTACTCAGGAACAGAAGTTCCAACCTAGTTCCTTTGGACCTTTGTTGATTGAATTCTAGAGATCTTTTTGTTGTTGTCGTAAACCAGGTGCCAGATCCCTGCAGAGATTTTCCAACATCAGGATTCTTCCTACAGAGAAAAAAGACACTCCCCATGAGGAGTTTGGAGCCCAGTGAAGTGGAAAGCTGAGATGCTTAGGCTGAAAACCATCCCTGAAGGTTAGAGGTCTAGCAGAAAGCAGTAGCTCATTAAACATTCATTTTTCATTTTTGCAAAGAGAAAAGTAGAAGGCCACATTATCATTTATCATTCCCTGAAGAGGAGGTAAAAGTATATGACAGAGCAAAACCTGGTCACCACTTCTGACCAGGCCTTTCCCCTTCCAGTATCTATGATTTGGGCTTAATGATGGTTTCCTCTAGTACAAGATCTCTACTCTGCTCTAGATAATCTGATGACACGGTGATGACCTTTGCCTCCATCTCTCCTTCAAGACATTCCACTTTTCTGGTACCCAGAGCTGACCCCTTCCTCGGATGGCACCTACACTGGATTTTCCTACTGGATAGCCAAGATCAGAGTTGTTCAAGGTAAGACTTTCCTGGGCTGTGACATGCTTAGGGGACCCTGCAGATCCCTGTGGGAGGCTCTGGGAATCTTTCCCATTATGGGCAAATGAGAGAACTCATTCATCCACTCCAGAGTTTTTCAACCTACGTGCTATTGGCATTTTGGATGGGAATATTCCCTGTTGTGTGGGGCTGTCCTGTGCCATGTAGGATGTTTAGCAATTTCCCTGGCCCCTACCCACCAGATAATAGCATCACCCCTTCCAACCAAAATGACTGTCTCCAGATACTGCCACATGCCCTGTGGGGTGAAAGATTACCCTTGGTTGAGACCCATTGCTGTAGCCCAAGCCTGGTGACAATTAGTAAGATTTTGGCTCAAAGGCTGCATTTCTGGGGTCTCTTGGGATCTCCTTGATCTTGCAGCAGGAGTCTCTAGGGTTAATACCTTTACCATCACTGCTATCTTCTGAACACCTATTATATGGCGAACATTGTTTTGGCCCTTGAGATAGAGCTGTTATGTGGAGTAAATGACCCTCTTTATTCCAATGAGGAAATGGCGGCCCAGAAAGACACTCAGCCAAAGTATTCCAATGACACATGCCTTGCAAATGGTGGGACTAGGATTTAAATTGGGGTCTTCTGACTTCAAAGCCTGTTCTCCTTCTACTCCCTTTCTCCCCAATCTCACAGTCCATCCCCTCTCAGGAGCTGGCTAGAGAAAGTAATTCAGTAGATAGTATATGTTTCCCAAAATGGCCAGCTTTGTGACACCCAAGTTCTGAAATATTAGAAATAATACCTTCTAGAACACACACACTTTGAGTATTGACTCACTTACCAAAATCTCTCAAGAGTATTCTCTCTGTGCTGTGGCCCTGAGGAAACAGGAGTGAGCAAGAATTCCTGTGCTGGAGGAGCTGTTCAGCCAATGGAACATGTGGGCCTGAGAAGCTTCATTTGCAATACATTATGGAATATGCACTATTTAGAAGAGGCCTAGAAAGGCATTGGAGTATGAGGTTGTTTGATCTCACAATATAGGGGTTCTGTGTGCCAAATATGGCCTGTTGCCTACTTTGTAAGGTACAAACCATGACCCGTGGGCCAAATCTAGCCTGCAGCCCATTTTTGTAAGGCATATGAGTTAAGGATGGTTCTTATACTTGTAAAGTTTTGTTTAAAAAACAACAACAACAACAAAGGAGAATAGGTGACAGAAGCTATATGTGGATCACAAAGCCTAAAATATTTACGATCCGGCTCTTTGCCAAATCCACACTTAGAATGAAAGTAACTATCTTTGCAGCAATTAGTAGGTGTGTACTTAGAAGATAGGTTAGGCACAGTGGCTCAGGCCTGCAATCCCAGCACTTTGGGAGGCTGAGACAGGCAGATCACTTAGGAGTTAAAGACCCCGGGCAACATGGTGAAACTTCATTTCTACAAAAAAACACAAACATTAGTCAGGCAAGGTGGCACACCCCTGTGGTCCCAGCTACTCAGCAGGCTGAGGTGGGAGGGTCACTTGAACCTGGCAGGTAGGCATTCCAGTGAATCACAGTCATGCCTCTGCACTCCAGCCTGGGGGACAAAGCAAGAACCTGTCGAAAAATAATAATAATAATTTTTTATCCTAGGTTCACACAATAAAAGCAATAAAAGGATCAGTGAGGATGAGTTGCCATTGTTTCTTCTTTGGAGGAACCCTACATTGATGATCACTTCATAAAGAGATCATGTTAAACATTACATTCTATGAGTCTTTCACTGCTCAGAGCATGGAAAATGTGTGGCATATCATAAAAGTTAAGGCAATTCAAAGTGTTAACAAATCCAAAATTTCTAAGGCCTAAGACAAGAGAAGTTTATTTCTTGTCCAGTCACTAATCGGTTATGAGAGCAGGAGTGCTCTGCTTCACACATAACATTCAGGAACCTGGGCTGAGAAAGGCTCTTCTGTACTCAATGTGTAACTTCCCAAGTCATCCTAGATGTCAGCAACCTGCAGGGAGACATAGGAAGACAGCGAATGGTGAGTTTTCAATGGGAGCTTTTTATGGGCCAGGCCTGGAAAGGATGTTCCTCACTTCCACTCCTATGTTATTGGCCAGAACTCAGTCTCATGGCCACACCAAACTGAAAGGGAGGCAGTGTAGCTGTGGGCCCAGGAAGAAGGGGAAATGGGTTCTGGTGAACACAAAGCAGTCTTTGCCACCAGAAGAAACCTTGGATAAAACTGGAAACTGGTTGCTTTGCAGTGACAAAGAGATTTGAGTTAGTAAGAAGAGAGCTAGCATTTGAATGTCATATTCAGAGCAGATAAAAACCCGATTGTTGGGAGGGGTTTCAAGACGGCTGACTAGAGGTTCTGGTACTCATCACTTCCACAAAGAAGAACCAAAATTGCAAGTAGATAATCACACTTTGAATAGATCATCTAAGAGATAAAACTGGAATTCAACGGAAAAGTGTCAGGAAACATCTAAGGCAAGGAAAGAGAGGAAAGAGAGGCTAAAAAAAAAAAAAAAAAAAAAAGGGAAGGAGAAGGAAGCCAGGCAGCTTGCTCAGCTGGGATCAGCTGGGAACCAGGAGAGGCTTCCCAATGCAGGTAAAAGGGAAGTAAGTGATCCCCAACACCCAACACTCCACATTCCCACTCTGAGCTCCTGCATTCGGAGCCATGGAAGAGCCCCTCGACTCTCCCATGCCCTGAGACAAACCTAGAGAGCTGCCTGCAAACTGCACAGTGGCATTGCTCCAGAGATGGAGCTCACATTGGGCCCCCTGCACACCTCAAGTCCTAAGCAGCTTCAGCATGGTGCCATTGTGAGAGCTCAGCCACTGCCAAACTGCATCCTGCCTTGGGGCTCAACAGCCCCTTCATCTTCACATCCCTGGAGCCCCATTGACATCCCATAGGTAGCTGCCATCATTGCTGGCTGCCTCCATCGGGGTCAGTGCATGACCACTCCCAGTAGTGAGACTGCTACACATAGGCAAGTGCTCTAAAGACGGGCTGCTCCACCCAAAGCCACCACCTGGGGCTGAAGTTCACGCTTCCCAGCTGCCTGCCTGTGGCTGCTGCCACTGAAAACAACCCTGCCCTCTCCAGCAGTGGGGATGCCACACAGTCACTGCCACCCCCACCTGAACATTCCACTAGGGGCCTGGGGATCACCCCACCCCTTCCTACTACAACCAACACCTGCATGTATCACTGGGAGGCCTGAAGAGATAACTTTACTGTGTATAGTATCCTTATCTGGCAGGTTTGTTTTCAGCACTTTGAATATATCATCCCATTCTCTCCTGGCATTTAAGGTTTCTTCTGATAAATCCACTCTTAGTCTGATGGGGGTTTACTTGTAAGTGACTAGATGCTTTTCTCTTGCTGTTTTTAGCATTTTCTCTTTGTCTTTGAATTTTGACATTTTGACTACAGTATGCCATGGAGAAGATCTTTTAAAATTGCATCTGTTTAGGGATCTCTGAGCTTCCTGTATTTGGACAGCAAAAATGCAAATATTTGATTGCCAGAAAGAAAGAAAAAAACCAAAAGAACATAAAGCTTATTTAATGAAACAACAGCTGAAAACTTCCCAAGTCTACTAAGAGATTTAGACGTCCAAATACAAAGTTATACCTCATAAGTGAAGGGGAAATGAAGTCTTTCCCAGGTAAACAAATGCTGAGGGAATTCACCACCACTAGATTAATCCCACAAGAAATGCCTAACGGAGTCCTATTCCTGGGAGTGAAAGGACGATATCTACTACCATAAAAACACACAAAGGCATTAATATAAAACCCACTGGTAGAGCAAACATACAAGTAAGGAATAGAAAGGATGCAAATGTTATAACCACAGAAAACCACCAAGTGACAATGATAAAACATAAGAGAGAAAGAAAAAAAGGATATACAAAACAACCCAAAATCAATTAATAAAATGATAAAAATAAACCCTGACATATCAGTAATAACTTTGAATGTAAGTGAATTAAATTTTCCATTTAAAAGATACAGAATGGCTAAGTGAAATGTTTTAAATGACCTAACTATATGCTGCCTACAAAGAAACACGTCTTTCCTGTAAAGACACATATAGACTGAAAGTAAAGAGATGGAAAAGTATATTCCATGCAAATGGAAACCAAAAGAGAGCAGGAGTAGCTACCTTTATATCAGTTAAAACAGACTTTAAGGCAAAAACAGTAAAAAGAGTAAAAGAAGGTTATTATATGTTAAAGGGATCAATTCAGCAAGAGGATGTAACAATTCTAAACATACATGCATGCAGCATTAGAGCACTGAGGTATACAAAGCAAATATTATTAGATATAAAGGGAGAGATGGAATTCAATATAAAAATAGTTGAAGAGTTCAATACCACACTCTCAGTACTAGACAAATCATTTAGACAGAAACTTTGGATTTAAACTGCACTTTAGACCAAATGGACCTAACATACATTTACAGAACATTTCATCAAATAGTTACAGAATATATATTATTCTTATCAGCACATGAAACATTCTCCAGGATAGACCATATGTTATCCTGGAGATTAGCACACAAGAAAAGTCTCAACAAATTTTTAAAAATTGATATCAAATTAAATATCTTCTCAGACTACAATGGAATAAAACTAGAAATTAATAACAAGAAGAACTTTGGAAACTGTACAAATACATGGAAATTAAACAACATGCTCCTGAATGACCAATGGGTCAAAGAAGAAATTGAGAGGAAAATAAAAAAGATTACTGGAACAGATGAAAATAGAAACATGACATACCAAAACCTATCAGATACAACAAACGCATTGTGAAGACAGGATTCACAGCAATAAACTCCTACATTTAAAAAGTAGAAAGATTTCAAATAAACAATTTAATGATGCACCTGAGATAACTAGAAAAGCAAGAACAAACCAAACCCCCAATTAACAGAAGGACAAAAATAATACAGATCAGAGCAGAACTAAACAAAATAGAGACTAAAAATACAATATCAAAAATCAGTTAAATGAAGAGTTAGTTTTTTGAAAAGATAAACAAGATCAATAAACTCCTAACTAGATTAATCAGAAAAAAGAGAGAAGACCCAAATAAACCAAACTAGAAACAAAAAAGAAGACATTACAAGTGATACCACAGAAATACAAAAGATCATCAAACGTTGTTATAAACAACTATACACTAACAAACTGGAAAATTTAGAGGAAATGGATCTATTTCTGGACACATACAACCTACCAAGATTGAATCAGGAAGGAATAAGAAGGCTGAACAGACCAATAATGAGTAGAAAGATTGAATCAGTAATAAAAATTCTTCCAAAAAACAAAAGCTCAGGACCAGATAAATTCACTGCTGAATTCTACCAAACTTACAAAGAACTGATACCAATTCTTCTCAAACTATTACAAAAAAATTAAAAAAGAAGGAATTCTCCCTATCTCAATCTATAATGCCAGCACCACCCTGATACAAAACCAGACCAGGATGTGACAAAAAAGAAAACTACAGGCCAATATCCCTGATGAACATAGAGACAAAAATCTTCAACAATTTACTAGCAAACAAAATGCAACAGCGTGTCAAAAAGACAATACGCCATGATCAAGTGGGACTTATCCCAGGGTTGCAAGGATGGCTCAACATATGCAAATCAATAAATGTGATATATTACATCAACAGATGAAGGACAAAATCCACATGATCTTCTCAATAGACACAGAAAACAACATTTATTAACATCCAATATAACTTCATTAAAATCTTTCAATAAACTAGTCATAGAAGGAGCATATCTCAACATAACAGCTATGTATGACAAACCCACAGCTAACATGCGGAAAAACTAAAAGCTTTTCTTCTAAGAACTGAAAAGAGACAAGAACACCTACTTTCACTACTCCTATTCAACACAATACTGAAAGTCCTAGCCAAAGAAATCAGGCAAGAAAGAAAAATAAAAGGCATCCAAATTTGAAAAGAGGAAGAAAATTGTCCCTCTTTGCTGATAATACGATTTTATATCTAGAAAACCAAAAAGCTCTTAGAGCTAATAAATAAATTCAGCAAAGTTGCAGAATACAAAATCAACAAACAAAAATGAGTAGTGTTTCCATACCCCCATAATGAATTAGATGAAAAAGATATCAGGAAGGTAATTCTATCTAAAATAGCTACAGAAAAAACTAACTAAAAGCCTAGGAAAAAATTTAACCAGTTAAGTGAAATACCTCTACAAGGAAAACCGCAAAACACTAATGAAAGAAATTGAAGAGAACACAAACAGATAGAAAGACATCCCATGTTCCTGGGTTGGTAGAATTAATATCATTAAAATGACCATACCGACCAAAGAAATCTACAGATTCAATGCAGTCTCTATCAAAATAGCATTGTCATTTTTCACAAAAATAGAAAAAAAAATCCTAAAACTTCTATGGAACCAAAAAAGAGACAAAATAGACGAAGCAATCTTGAGTAAAAAGAATAAAGCTGAAGGCATCATACCACCTAACTTCAAAATATGTTACAAGACTATAGTAACCAAAATAGCATGATACTGATATCAAAACAGACACATGGACCAGCAGAAAAGAATAAAGAACCAGAAATAAATTGATGTATTTGCAGCCAATTGACTTTCAACAAAGGCACCAAGGACATACATTGGAGAAAGGACACTCTATTCAATAAATATTGCTGGAAAAACTGGATAGCCACATGCTGAAGAATGAAACTAGATCCCTATCTCTCACCATAGATACCAAAAAAAAACTCAAGATGAATTAGACTTAAATGTAAGACTTAAAACTATAAAACTGCTAGAAGAGTACTTGGAGAAACACTTTAAGACATTGGTCTAGGCAAAGATTTTATGGCTAAGACTTCAAAAGCACAGACAACAGAACCAAAAATAGACAAACAGGACTATATTAAACTAAAAAGTTTCTGCACAGCAAAGGAAACAATAAACAGAGTGAAGAGACAACCTATAAAATAGGCGAAAATATTTGCAAATTATAAATCAAACAAGGGACTAATATCCAGAATATACAAGGAATGCAAACAACTCAACAGAAATAAACAAATAAGCTCATAAAAAGTGGCCAAAAGACATGAATAGACATTTCTTAAAAGAAAACATTAAATGGCCAACAGGTATATTTTTAAATGCTCAACATCTCTAATCATCAGGGAAATGCAGTTAGAATGGCTATTATTAAAAAGACAAAAATGAACAGTTGCTGGTGAGAAAGTAAAGAAAAGGAAATTCTTATACACTATTGGTAAATGTAAATTAGTACAGCTACTATGAAAAGCAGTATTGAAATTTCTCAAAAAACTAAAAATAGAACTACCTGACCCAGCAACCTCACTACTGGATATTTATCCAAAGGAAAGGAAATGAGTATATTAAAGGGATAGCTACACCCCATGTTTTTGGCAGCACTGTTCACAACAGCAAAGTTATGGAGTCAACCTAAGTGTCCATCAATGGACAAATGGATGAAGAAAATGTGGTATATATATGCAATGGAATACTATTTGGCAATAAAAAAGAATAAAATCATGTCATTTACAGCAACATGGATGTAACTAGAGGTCATTATCTTAAGTGAAATAAGCCAGAAAGACAAATATCGCATATTGTCACTTATATATGGGAGCTTGAAAGGTTGATCTCATGAAGGTAGAGAGTAGAATGATAGCTACTGAGGTAGGAGGCAGAATTGACTCCCAAAAAGGCACCAGACCAAATTGAGGACTAGCTAAAACAGGTCTGTGGCAAAAGCAGCTTTCCGTAAGATATATAAACTAGTATGCCATGTCAGTTTACCATTGCCATGGCAACACCTGGTAGTTACTGCCCCTCTCCATGGTGACAACCCAGAAATTACTATCCTCATTCTAGAACTTTCTGCATAAACTGCCCCTTAATTTGCGTATATTAAAGTGGGTATAGATATGAGTGCAGAACTGCCTCTGAGCTGCCATTCTGGGCACACTGCCTCTGGGGTAGCCCTGCTTTGCAAGGAGCAGTACCACTACTTCTGCTGTACACTGCTGCTTCAATAAAAGTTGCTGTCTGACACCACCAGCTTGCCCTTGAATTTTTTCCTGGGCAAAGCCAAGAACCCTCCCTGGCTAAGCCCCAGTTTGGGGGTTTGCCTATCTTGCATCAATACCAGTGACTGGGAAACCTTTTTGGGTGTGAGCGGGGGATAAGGAGAGATTGGCTAAAGCATGCCAACCTACAGTTAGACAGAAGGAATAAGTTCTAATGTTTGATAACAGAGCAGGGTGACTATAGTTAACAATAATGTATATATCAAAATATCTAGAAGAGAGGACTTGAAATATTCCCAAGACATAAAAATGATAAATACTCAAGGTGATGGACACCTTAAATACCTTGAGTTGATCATTACACATTCTATGCATGTAAGAAAATAACACGTGCACTCCATATATATGCACAAATATTATGTATCAGTAAAAAACTTGATTATATTGTCGTACAGAATTACCTACCTATCCCCGATGTCGAATATGCACTGAAATTGAAGGACACAATAAAGCCCATCAGCTCTGGAGCCGGGAATAAGTCACAGCCTCTGGACACCAAGGGCCTCTTCTGTCAGATAAAGAAGTTGGAGCTTCAGGGGTCTGTGAGTTCACATACAGCATCCAAGAACATGGAGGGACAGCAATAGGCCCAGAAAGAGACCCCTCACATGACGACCACAGTCTCATCACAAGTGATTTTGATCATTGTCAGACGTCCTGTGCCTTTCCACAGAATAAAGCACAGGCTGTGTTGAGAAGAACAGAGGGGAATTGGGCCTTTGATCCTCTTGTAATCTGTGTGAGAAAGATCATGGAACACCTCTGTGACACTCAACAATACTCATGCCAGGTAAGCAAAGATGAATGACGCACATAGTTCACTTGGAGGGGAGGCAGAGAGGTAAACGTATTTAATTTCACTGTGATAGGGGTTATGAAGGTGTTACGCATGGAAACTGACTGGAGATGGCTGTGCAGAGAAGAGAGGCTCAAGAGGGTTTCCCAGAGAAGGGGACAACTGGACTCAATTGCGACTACATTAGTTAAGTGAGGTGTGCATTGAGAGGAGGGGAAAGAAAGCCACGGGAGGGTGCTTTAGGAAAGAGTACAGCACGAATAAAGGCTTGCAGCATGGAAGAGCTAGGGGGAGTGTGGTGTTGCTGACAGATAAATCGAGAAGTGGGGAGCTGGAGAAGCAGACAAGGTCCTAGAGGGCCTCGCCACTCGCATTAAAGGACCCATGTTTTATTTAATAGGCAATGAGAAGTCAATGAATTGATTATTTTTTGGGAGAAACAGAGTACACTTTGGATAAATTATTCTCCCCTTTTATGTTAAAACAGTTCCAGAATTGTTATCTCAGGAAACACATTTTCTTACATTTTCAAACTGTAAAACTCACACATGTGCATTGTACAAACGTTGGAAAATATACAAAGGCATAATCAATAAGAAAAAAATTATACATCAACTTATCAAATGGAGACCATTACTAGCAACATTTTGGGATATATTCCTCCAGTCCTTTTTATGTCCATATTTAAAAATAGTTGAAGTTACAAGGTCTATGGTACTTTTAAAAAGTTTTTATATAAAAATAAATACTATATCCATTTCCCATTTTTCTGAAAATGTAGCCAATAAGAAGCTTCCTGCCTGGTCTCCCTCCTGCTGCTCTCCCCACCCCAGTCTATTCTCAACACAGAAGCCAAAGTAATTCTACTCAAATGTTCAGAAAAGTAGGAATAGCAATAAGAAAAAAGTTAATATGCACACCCACCACCCAGAGTCCCACTGTTAACATTTTGGGGTAATTTTTTCCTGGTCTTATTTTTCCTGAGAATTAAAAAAAATACCTTAGGTGATATGGAATAAAGGTTTTTGTTTTTCATTGTCTTTTAGCATAAGGCCAACTTTTAACAGGAAGTCAATTATACAAACAAATATTTACAACATATTTCCTAAAGCACATGCCAATCATACAATCATATAAATAATCTACAGCCCCCCGACCTCAGGTCAAGAGAGACCACAGGAGAGCAGCAGAATTGGTCTGAATTGCTTAAATCTATTTTGAAATTGTATTTTGAATTGTATTTTACTGTTACGTATTAAGCTTGAGTTAAGAGATAGCATTTTTCATACATTTGCTGTCATATTTGCTTTAAGGATGTTATTGAGGTCTTGTCCATTATATCAGACAATGCCTCCATTAAGGGATCTCAAGAGACACATTTTTCTCATATCTTATTGCTAAAAAATGTTCTGCTTCTACTTTATCAGAGAGCGTGAGTTTTAAAAATCTTATTGGCAATGAAAACTAGGTAACTCAACTCATCTTCTTTTTATTGTCCACTAGGAAATTAGAGCATAAGTGACAGGTTTCTTTGCCACCATGTCACACTTTACGTCACACATATTTGTGTCCTACATTTTTATCTGGCCTTTTCTTATTCTATCCTTATTTTCTCTTTCTCCTGACTTCCTGACATATACACTTCCCCTTCGTGTATGTGTATGTGTGTATCTATGGCTATACATATGTGTGTGTATAATTATGTGTATATATGCATAGGTGTGTATATATACACATATAGTTTAAGCAATACAGACCATAGCTCTACATATATCTACATACACACCTATGCATATATATACCTATCCACATTTACAAATATAGAGAGAACATTTATATGCATATATTTCTACAGTGCTCTCTCATGGTATAGTAATTTTTATCACATTCTTGGAATGAGAAATCACCTATTGTGTAGGTGATCTGGGCAGGGAGACCAGTTAGAAACAGTGGCAATGGGACAGGCAATGCCAGCCTGGGCTAGGGCCAAGGGTATTCACGTGGGGAGAAGGAAATGGAACCAAGAAATATTTATAAGGTAGATACATCTCAAATTAATGCCGGATTAGTTGTGATGGAAAGAAAAATGACCTCCAGGTTTCAAGCCTAGGCTGTAGGTTTTCCAACTGGGGCAGGGAGTAGTTTGGGAGGAAATATGAGACCTCCATTTTTGGGCATGTCGATTTGAAGGAAACTGTCTAGGACAGCCAGGTGGAGATACCCAAGCTTTGCCTACCACTCCATTAGTTTCCATTAATGCTCATTTACTTCCATTATTTTTTTCTGCTTGGAATATAGCCACCTTAGCTTCCAGCACTGACCAAACTTGAGCCATCTTTCTGGGCCCAGTTGAGGTCCTACACTTCCAAGAGGCCTTGTAGCCCACTTTTCTTCTGACCTCCAACAGCACTTGCTATCTGCATTATCTTTAGAGCAAAGACTTGAAGCCCTTTATGTTGCTATCTACTTGTTTTATCTCATAGGTGAAATTCACCTACTTATTCATTCAGTGCATATTTAGTGTAAGCATCCACACGTGCTGTGCTAGGTGATGGGCACACAGATGACTCAGACATGGTCTCACCTCTTAAAGAGTTGACTATCCACTGGAAGAGGAGATGATGCAACATAAGCAAGTTACTCTGTGCCCTTGAAGAAACACAAGGTTCGTTCTCTTCTTTATTGTTTACTCTCATGGCGGCTTGCTCAGGCTGCATGCAGAGCCAAGCCTCAACAAACAGCATATCAACTGGCAGACTATCCATTCTAGCTTGCAGAAGAGAAATTCCATAGCAAACCCTGGGGGATGAAATCTGATCTCTCTCTGAGCCACCCAAATTCACTTTATACACAATGTGAGTCGTGACAGTGTATAATGCCTGTCCCTAAAATGTGGCTTTAGTCTGTGTGGCCATGTTTCTCCTGCTGTGCTCACACCCCAAAAGAGGCAAAATCTTATAAGGAGCTCCAATATAGTGGCAATGTTTTGCTTTTCTAGAGTGGACTTGATTTTTCACAGCAGTTATGAGGCATCTCAGTCATGGCAGGCAAAGACCCTTTTCACTCAGAAACATAAGGCATGAGAAGCAACTTGACAGCATTGTGGACAGCAGTGAGCTGTCAGTCGGAAAGGATAATCAGTTATCTTCTGGGATCTGCCCTTAACTAACTGCTTTGACTTGGGTAAGCCAGTAAACTGCTTCCTGCTTTGGGGTCCTAATTCATGAAAGAAGATGGCTACAGAAATGAGATTCCAATAGCCTTTATGTTCTCCTTTTGGTTTCTTTTATGTGATTTTCTTTGTAAATGTCTATAATGAATTTTCCAGAATGACAGTTAATCTGAATGAGTTGGCTTCTGCTCCAGTTGTCAATGGGAAGATATAGAAACTATCAGCTTTAGGAGTTAGGTAGTATTTGAATATGTTGTCTTAGAGATACTTTTTTCAACACATGAGAATGATTTATTGAGAAGGACTTAAGATGTGCCTGAGTTGGGTGACAACTTTGGGTTGTTGCCCCAGAGCTCAAGGGTGTGCCTGTGAGAGTCCTCAACTGGCGTGATGGAGAAAGCTTTGGCTGTCAGATGGAAGACATCAGTCTTGGCCCTAGAACTTGCTACTGATGAGACTCAGGACAAGGTCTGAGACTCTCTAGACTCCAGTCTCTTTCCTTACAAAATAATGGCTTGATCTAGATTCTTTTTAATTTTGTCTCCAGCTCTAGCAGTCGACTATCTCTTGTAAACTGTGTAGGTAAGTGCGGTTATGTGTGTGATTTGTGAGCAATGCTTTGTTTAAAGTTGTAAGCTCTCTTAGTTTTCACAATAACAACAATGTCTGACAGCTTCTCATTCTGCAAACAAACAGCTTCTTGGTTTGTTTAGTGCAACACAGAATTGTGAAAAGCTCACAGGCTTTGAAAGCAGAGATACCCAGGCCCAAGTCTACCACTGACTGTCACATCTTAACTGTGTGGTTCTTAGCATGTCACTTTTAATGTCAAAGTCTTATTTACCTCCTCCATAAATTGGACATTCTCATATCATAGGTGTGTGTTCTTTTCTGTTGTGATAAGTGATTGGCATAGGTTTGTCACATGGTGACATGTTTAATAAGTAGTAGCTTTTATAATGTTTTCAGGCTTAATAAAGGCATTTGGTTTATTAATCAAAGACTAATGAACAATGCTGTCACTTTTTGGTTTATTCTACAACAAAAATAAGCTAACAACTTTTCTTTTCTTTCTTTCTTTCTTCCTTTCTTTCTTTCTTTCTTTTCTTTCTTTCTCTTTCTTTTTTTTTTGTTAAACAGGGTCTCACTCTGTCACCCAGGCTAGACTGCAGTGGTGCAATCCTAGCTCATTGCAACCTTGAACTCCTAGGGTCAAATGAGCCTCCCACCTCAGCCTTCTGAGTAGCTAGGAATACAAGTGTGTACTACTATGCCAGGCTAATTTAAAAAAAAATTGTAGAGATGAGATCTTGCTATATTGCCCAGGCTGGTCTAAAACTCATGGCCTGAAGGGATCTTCTCACCTCAGCCTCCCCAAATATGGGGATTACAGGCATGAGCCACCATCCCCAGTGAGTAACAACTTCTTGGTGTTGGAGAAAAATAAATACACAAACTCTGTGGGCTCACTTTCTTCATTTATAAAATTAAGCATGCCCCAGATGATTCCTAAGGCCTCTGTATAATTTTTTGTCTGGCTCATAAACTGAATCTGGATATAATTCCAAAGTAATTCAAGTAAATACATTCCAGAATGGGGTTTTAAGTAATAACAGCACCATTGCAATAAATTTAATCATGACTGCTTTACAGGACAATACTCTTTTAGATGTGTGATTCAAGTCAGGTTATTTTAATATTAATAATATGTATTTAATGCCTACCTTGCTACATTTCAGCAAGTGTCTTTGTTACATTTTGTAGCCACACCTTAGACCTGTGGGAAGAACAGGAAAGAACAGCAGGAAGAGATGGAGACAATATGAGGTCTCCATCTCTCATAAAAGCAAGGTGATCTGGCAAGGCTGGCTCTGTCTTCCTCCTGGCTGGACAATGACTTGCTTGCACTGTGTGCCTTACTTTACACAATAAATATATTCCTGAAAGTAGCTTCAAAGCATTTGCAAATTGAATCATGTTTTCGGTGTAACACAGGCATGTTCTATTGAAGCCACTCCCATGGTAAAACTTTTTGTAAAAAGAGACATTATTCTCTAATTCTAAATCTACATTGGATTTTCTTAAAGGAAAGTTCAACTGTAATTATTTTCCTGGAGAGGAAAAGTGATGTCAAGCCACCCTGATGAGAGCCTGGTGTGGGAACAGCTTGTCTGGCCTCTTGGGATCTCTGGGGAAAGTAGATGGAGATGAGGAATAGACACGTATTCCAGAACTGGACTTCGAATGGGCCTTTGGCCAAACTTGGCCCAATTTCTCAACTGAGAGAAAGCACTGACCCAAGCTGAAGACTGATTCACAGCCAACCTGCTTTGGACACGTTGTCCTCTGCCAGGCAAGCCAGCGCCCTATCCCTGAGGCACTTGCTGGCCAGGGGAAGGAAATGCTGGAAGAGGAAGCCTTGCTCTTTCCCCCTTTGCTACATAGTTCCAGCTTTTGTACAGCTCTCGTGTTTGGGGCTAGGGGGAGGAAGGGAGGAGAAGACTGGGAAGTAGGAGGAGGGGGACAAGGCCACCCATGAAGATGCAGGGAAAGCCAGGAAAGGCCAGGAGGGAGTCATTGCAGAAGAAGAGGAAAATGTGAATGAACTTGGGGACAAAGGGGAAATAAGGAAGGGGTTCAGGGAAACCTCACAAACTAGATGGAAAAGAAAGAGGAAGGGGAAAGTCCCAGGATAGAAAGTAAACCGGGAAGAGACGCAGAGGAGGGCTTCTCCAGGTGTGACCCACACCCCAAATTCAAACATTCTTGATTTAGAAAAATGTCTTGTGATTCATTCTCCAAATGGGAAGTCCACTGTGTAGAAATTTTCTTTAACGATTTCTTCTTGACATGCTCCTGGAATTATAAGGAATTTGGGCATGAGAGCTCCTTTTCCAAAAAGATTCATGAGAGGACTTCTTCCTCCGTGGTGACTGCATTTGCAAGAGCAGTTGAATTAGGAATGGCTTGCAAAAATGTCGGTAGGGATTGAAGAGAGTGTTGGAGAGGAGGAGTGATTAATATTCAAAATTCAGGTTTGTGTTCAATTTTGAAGTCACTGCTTTAGTTTTGATATCAATGTAAGGAATGTAAGACCTGTGTAAATGGGATATCAGGTTAAAAAATACAGCCTGCTCCATCCTGAGGAGAGCACAAATACATGGGACTCACAGATAATTCAAATGTTGACTTCACTACTCCAGTTGTCAAAGCAGTTCTGAGCGAGAACAAGACTGTTTGTAGGAACTTTAGTTCTTTCGCATTACCTGTCTTCCTGGAGGTAGAATCCTCAGGAAGAAGAAACCAAGAGGAGCAGAATCAGATGGGTTAAGTAACCCATGCGTTATGTAAACAATCTTTGGCACATAACCTAGGGTGAGCCAACATATTAATATTTAACCACTAAGTCACAGGATCAACCAATCAGATTCGGCCCTGGACATAGCCCCAATCAGCCCTGGAGATAACATTCCCATGGCAACTGACTATTCTTCACTGAATGGTTGGCAACACTAATGCACTTACTCATTTAGGATTCTTTGTTTAATGTCTGTCTTCCCCTCCAGACTGTAAGCCTATTGAAGGGTTTCCCTAGCATGTTGTGGATGCTCAATAAATAACTGTTATCTGACGGCAAATACCACACAGCTGAGCCATATGGAAGACATCTCCCCTCATGGTGTTGTGGCTAATTCAGAAGTGGCATAGAGTCACGAAAAAGTGTTTCACATCAGGACAGCAGCTCAGCTCCTGACCTGGTTCTGCTTTTCTCTCAGTGTGTGACTTTAGACAAGTCATCTCCCCTCCCTCTACTTCTGACTCCTTTGCTATGAAATGACAGGATTGGATTTGATGATCTCTGAGGCCGATTTCAGCTCTAATACTCAGTGGTTCAGCACACCCATAAAGTGCACAGCAGAGGTTTGTTTGTGACCAAAACAGAATGTTAGGAACTGAAAAAACTGCCAAAGACCACTTTAGAGGAAAAGTGGAAACAAGGTTTTGTGTGAAATATGCTTGGCTTGCACAATGCAAGTGATTCTTTTGTGAGAGCGGAAGGCCATAGGGTGTGATTACTTTATCTGCCACTAAGCTTCCTGGGCAGCCCAGGCCAAGCTAAAGATACCTATCACTCTTGTTCAAGGTCCATTTCCTACTGAGTTGTCACACTGTTGAATTATTGTTGAGCTGAAGTCCAAAAGGGGAAATATTTTGCAATCTAGAGTTGGACCCTGGAGCTATACAACTATGATTACTGATACAGATTTTCCCAGAAGATCTCAGTGCGCCAAGGTCATACCAAGGAGCCCTCATACTTCTGCATGCTACTGTCAGCTTACTCTGCTAGTGGTGCTGAAATTCCGTGAACATTTTCCCCAATGAGCAAGTAAAAACGTTTCATTTTGCCTCTTCCTGAACCATTTTTAAAAAAAATTTTTTATATGAAATAAATCTTTACATTAAAAAAAGATACACAATAGTATTTAATTTTAAAAATAAAATTTAAAATATGTGTATATTTAAGGTATACAACATTATGTTATGGGATACACATAGATAGTAAAAAGGTTACTATAATAAAACAAATATATTCAGCATCTCACATAGTTATCCCCATCGCCCTGCCCCTTTGTTTGGTAAGAGAAGCTAAAATCTACTCATTTAGCAGGAATCCTAAATGCATAAAATTTTATTAATTATAGTCCTCCTGTACATTAGAGCTCTAGGCTTATTCATTCTAATATAGGCTACTTGATATCCTCTGACCTACATTCCCCCATTTGTTCCCCTTTTCCCTAACCCCTGGTAACTACTGTTTTATTCTCTGTGTTTGTATATTTGACTTTACTTTTGGTTTAGATTCTGCATACAAGTGAGATCATAAAATGTTTTTCTTTCTATGTCTGGCTTATTTCATTTAGCGTAATGTCCTCCAGTTCCATCCATGTTGTGGCAAATGGCAGGATTTCCTTTTTTAAGGCTGAATAACATTCTATTGGATGGATAGCTAGATGATAGATAGATACATGATAGATCAATAGATAGATAGATAGATAGATAGATAGATAAAAGAGTGTCCTGTGTACTGAGTCAGAGGACACATATATCTGTTTCTTTATCCATTTGTCCATTGATGGACACCTAGGTTGTTCCCATATCTTGACTATTGTGAATAATGCTGCAACAAACATGGACGTGCAGATATCTTTATGAGGTGGTGATTTCATCTCCTTGGGTATATAATCAGAAGAGGGATTACTATGTTAAATGGTCATTCTATTTCTAATCAATTAATTTTTTTGAGACAGGGTTTCACTTCATTGCTCAGGCTGGAGTGCAGTGGCATGATCATGGCTACTGCAGCCTCAACCTCCCGTGCTCAAGTCATCCTCCCACCTCAGCCTCCGAAGTAACTAAGACTACAGGCATGTGCCACCATGCTGGGCTAATTTTTTAGTTTTTTGTAGAGACGTGAACTCGCTATGTGGCTTAGGTTTTTCTGAATTTCTCTAGGAACCTCCATATTGTTTTCCATAATGGTTGCATCAATCTACATTTCCACCAACAATGTACAATTGTTTCCTTTTCTCCACACCCTTGCTGACATTTTTTATCTCTTGACTTTTATGATTATCATCCTAATGGACATGAGGTGAAATAAACTTTAAAAAAAAACCTTTTTCTATGTAGCTCTGTTTAAAAAGCACTTTAGGAAGAAGGGCATATTTGTCTGCACAAAAAGAGTATCCCGTGTACTGAGTCAAAGCATGATAAGCCCATAGCTCCTTGAATCTTAACACAGATGCTACTATGACTATTAGCTTTTAAACTCCTGCCATCCTCAGAGAGCCTATGATAGTGATGAAAAAATAATTATAACATGACGGGTTCAAAGATCCCAGGACAGGTATCCAAAACCCCAGCTTCTAAACCAGTTGCGTGTATTCCTCTGAGCAAATCCTGGCCTCTCTGAACCACCGTTGACTCCCATGTGAACTATTCATCCAGGTGCCCAGAAGCTCTGGGTTCCGTGGAGCCTTAGAAGTCCAAGTGGGAGGCCGGGTGCAGTGGCTCACGCCTGTAATCCCAGCACTTTGGGAGGCCGAGTTGGGAGGATCACGAGGTCAGGAGATCAAGACCATCCTGGCTAACACGGTGAAACCCCGTCTCTACTAAACATACAAAAAATTAGCCGGGCAAGGTGGCGGGTGCCTGTAGTCCCAGCTAAGCGGGAGGCTGAGGCAGGAGAATGGCGTGAACCCGGGAGGCGGACCTTGCAGTGAGCTGAGATCGCGCCACTGCACTCCAGCCTGGGTGAAAGATTGAGACTCCGTCTCAAAAAAAAAAAAAAAAAAAGAAGTCAAGGTGGGAGGGGCAGGTAGAAAGAGAGAAGGATCAAGAAACAGATGGGGTTCCGTGTCCCTGGAGCCAGAGCTCTACTTTTGTCTTTTATACACGTCCAGGGTCTGCTAAAATGTCACTGAAGAAAAGATTATGCTGTCTATAAAGAGTTTGAAAGCACAAGATTAGATGACCCCTAAAGGCACTCTTAGTTCTTTAAAAAAAAAAAAAGTCCTCTGGGTTCATGTTCACATAAACTCACAAGCTCAGGTACACACACACAAACACACACTCTCATGCTTACACACACCCTCCACTATAAAAACAAACAAGATTGGTTAACAGTTCATGAATTGTGCTGAAAAGTTAATTCAGATGTCCTTCTCTCTGAATGCTCTGCCATTCTCTGTAGGTCCCCAGGTCCTGCTGGGAGTTGGGGAAGCACTGCATGTGACCAGGTCTTCAGCTGAAAATCAAATCAGTTAGAGCTAAGTGAAGCTTAGAGTTCATCTGTCCCGTGCTTAACTTAATATATGATGACTGCAAGGCCTGGAAAGGGGAGTGACTTGCCCAAGATTATATAACTAGCTGGTGGCAGAGCCACCATTAGGGGTCAGTTCTCCGAATCCCAGCCCAGTGTCCTTCCCACCATACTATGCTCTTGAAAAATGATGGAACTACATGGAATGACTGAATGTTCTGTATTGATAGACTCTAAAATAAAAATATTTCCCACCCATCTCGGTGGTATGGGTAGATCTTTAGAGCTGTTAAGACCCTCCCCTACCAAAAAAATACCATACACACACACATACACACACACACACACACACACACACACATATACCCAGGCACTTTGCCAAGGGGATAAGGGGTAATGAAAAACCCTTGGCAAGTGGATACTTCAAAGCTTTAGAGAGTTTATCTGAAGAAGACTTTGAATAGAGTGCAATGTTTTATGAGTTCTCCTAATCTCTCAGTAAATGTGCCTTGCTGAATAAGCAGAAACATTTTTAATGACTGTTAAAGAGTTATAGACACAGGCCTGTGACTGGGTATTAGAGCAGGGTTTCCTAGGATCTTTAGTCTCCTGCACTCCAGGACTGGAAGTAGAATTTATACCTGTGCCACTGGTTCTGAGCTAATAAACTTAGAGCCCAAGGCTCTTTCTTCTGAAGGTTGGTGGCCGCTTACTGTTTACTCAGTGCTAGCAACTGCTACTTCTACCACCACTAACTATCTCTACCTCTATTGCCACCACTAAAAATGTCCTTTTAGCTCATTTTAGCCTCACAATATCCCAGAGAGGTGTGTCATATGAGTTTAGAATCCCTTCTTCAGGTAGGAAGATAATAGTGTGCCAGCAAGTGAGATGGGTTCAGTACACTTTGTTGAGCTCGAGCCAGGAAAGGGGACTGAGTTTCAGGAAGTCCAGGGGAGCCAGGTCATAGTGTAAGAGATGAGAGGCCTAGAGAAAGAAAAGGCCTACTGCCCTCATGGTTGAAAGTCCTGAGAAGAAGACTGAGGTCAGGACACACGCTAGACAGCTACGGGGCTGTCAGGGCATCAAAGCCAGGAAGACAGATGCTGCCTTGGAGCTGGAGGCTCTCCCAGCTCTGCTCTGCACTGTCCCTGCTTCTCCTGCTTCTGGGGCCTCTGGGTAATTCCATTTCAGGCAGCAGCTTCAGTCGGGTTGGAATTTTAAGAATTTGTCCAGTAATTTGCAGCTTACTATCCGGGGGTGGAATGAGTAAAATGGGGCATTTTGAGGGCAGATTTTAGAGTCGAGGCTATAAACCCAAGAGCTGTGGCTTCCTGGGGTCTCTTTCAGGACTCACACTGGGTCCCTTAAATTTACCCTCTCTTTTGCAGTAGCCCCAAGTGGAGGGGTTCATTTCATGTCCTAGGTCTTATACCTCTCTTGATAATTAAAACTCATTTTCAGGAGATGGGAGATTTAATTGTTACTTTAACACTGTGTAGATTTGTGTGACATAAAGGCAAGTCTAGCATGGCTTAACAAAACCCGCCAAAAAGCCAGGATAAGAAAAGGTACTGAACACAGAAAGTGAAGTGAACCCAAATTGCTATGGTCTCTACCTTCTGCATCAAGGAAGACAAAACAGGAATTGGGAAGAGTCAAGGTCAGGATGGGCATGGACTCTCCCAAGGATAAATATGTTGAGAAGAGTTGAATGATGAAATCAAAATTCAGAAAAGGGAAAAACACATTTTTCAAAATAACAAGTTTCCAAAGCTATTCATGTAGGATATCTGATTTTTTTTTTGAGTGGACATTTAAAAAAAATCAGAAAAATGACAACATATTTCTACCCAGACTAAAAATGTTCTCGTGTCCTTTCAGACTTCTTCCATCCTCAGGACTGGTAAATCTTTGTACCCTAAAATGGGTTGGAAGGAAAAAAGCAATGACTCATATCCCATGCTGAAAGCTTGATGATTTTCAAGACAAGAAAAGGCTGTGGGAAGGCTCAGAGCCCAGGAACAAAAGGCAGACAAATATTTTGGGAGTGAGAGGAAAAGCAGGGATTGCTGGAGGGAAAAGAGAAAAGAGAGTATTAAGAAGAAGAGAAGGGAATCTACATAGAACACTTTTCATTAGTCAAGGAGGATTTTCACAAAGATTCCCTGAAAGATAGTAAGGCCCTACACTTGCAAATAACACAAGAATGATGAGCTAATCTGAGAGACTACATTCAACTTCCCACCCCTCAGTACAACTCTGTAAAGTCTAACATTGAAGAAAACTTCTTGAAAGTTCTGAATATCTGTCTCCTAGGACCAATCACCCACATTATGATGACTAAGTTACACCTAAGATATTTTAAGTATGGATCTTGGAGACACCCTGGAAAGGTATCTGTTTTGTCAAGAGAAAAATCCAGAGGGTTTTTGTAGAAGTGCTTTAGTGAAGTAAACACATTGAGAATATGCTCCAAGGTCACCTACTTGTTCTGCAGAGTTATTTAGCTCTCGTGGGGGCTTCAAGGTGGAAACATTGATATTACATCAATTGTATTAGGTAGACATTGTTGTGTGACAAATTTTAAAATGTGACCCAACTCTATGTTGTGTACAAGAAACTCATTTTAAATATAATGATATAGGCAGGTTAAAAGTAAAAGAATGGAATAAGATGTATTATGCAAACGCTAATCAAAGGAAAGCAAAAGTGGCTATATATTTTTTTCCTCTCTTCTTTCTTTTTTATTTTACTTTAAGTTCTGGGATACATGTGCAGAACATACAGGTTTGTTACATAGGTATACATGTGCCATAGTGGTTTGCTGCTCCTATCAACCCGTCATCTAGGTTTTAAGCCCCGCATGCATTAGGTATTTGTCCTAATGCTCTCCCTTCCCTTGACCCCCACCCCTTAACAGGCCCCGGTGTGTGATGTTCCCTTCCCTGTGTCCATGTGTTCTCATTGTTCAACTCCCACTTATGAGTGAGATCATGCAGTGTTTGGTTTTCTGTTCCTGTGTTAGTTTGCTGAGAATGATGGCTCCCAGTTTCATCCATCCTGCAAAGGACATGGACTCATTCTTTTTTATGGCTGCATAGTATTCCATGATGTATATGTGAAAAGTGGCTATATTAATATCACATAAAATAAACTTCAAAACAAAGAAAATTATCATAGATATAGAGGGACATTATATAACGAAAAAAAGGGTCAATCCACAAAGAAGACATAGCAATCTAGAATGTGTGTGCACTAAACAAAAGAGCCACAAAAATAGATGAAGCAAAACCCAAAAGAACAGAAAGAGGAAATAAGCAAATCCACAACTATAAATGAAGACTTGACTACCTTTCTTAACAATTGATAGAACAACTAGACAGAAAATCAGCAAGGATATAGAAGAAGTCAACACCATAACAAATAGGATCTAATTGATATTTATAGATTACCACCAAACAGCAGAAGAATACACATTCTTTTCAAGTCCCTACATAACAATATCAAAAAAGACCACATTTTAGGCATAAAACAAAACCCAACACATTTAAAAGAGTTGAAATTATTAAGACTGTGTTCTCTGATTACAATGGAATTGAGCTAGAAATTAATAACAGAAGCATAACAGGAAAATCTCCAACACTTGGGAATTAAACAACACACTTCTAAATAATTCATGAGTCAAAGAGAAAGTTGCAAAGAAACTTTAAAAATACATTCAACTGAATAAAAATGAAAATATAATGTGGCAAAATGTGTGGAGCACGGCTAAAACAGTGATGAGAGTGAACTTTATAGCACTAAATACATATATTAGAAAAGAAGAAAGGTCCCAAATTAATCATCTATGTCCCTGTCTCAAAACCTAGAAAAATAAGAGGAAATAAACTCAAAGCAAGCAGAAGGAAGAACATAATAAAGATATAAGCAGAAATCTGTGAAATCAGATAAAAGATAGAGAAAATCAACAAAGTCAAAGCCTGGTTCTTTGAAAAGATTAATATAATTGACAAATGTCTAACATGATTGAGAAAGAGAAAAGATTAAAATACAAATTACCAATATCAAGAGTGAAACAAAGGATATCAATATAGGCCCTGCAGACATCAAAGATTAATAATGGATATTACAAGCAATTCTACACACATAAATTTAACAACTTAGACAAAATGGACCACTTTCTCAAAGAACACAAACTACCAATGCACCCAATATGGAACATACATAATTTGAATAGAACTACAACTACTAAGAAATTGAATTCATGATTTATAAACCTCCAAGAAATAATCTCCATCTCCAGATGGTTTCACTGGAAAATTTTACTAAATATTTAAAGTAGAATGAACACCAATTATGCACAATCTTTTCTATAAAATAGAAGACAAAAAATACTTTCAATTCATTCTATGTAGATACAATTACCCTGATTTTTTTAAAAGTAAGTTTAAAAAAAGAAAGAGAGAAAAAGAAAATTACAGACCAATATCCCTCATGAATATAGTTGCAAAAATCTAGATCAATAGAATTCAGCAATATATAAAACTTCATACTTACACACACTTTTATAATTATAAACCATGAACAAATGGAGTTTATGCTGGGATGCACAAATGATTTAACATTTGAACATCAAAATCTATCAGTGTAAATCACTATGTTAACAGACTAAATTAAAAACAGCATGATAATGTCAACCATGCAGAAAAAGCATTTGATAAAGTTCAATATTCATCTATCATAAAAACACTAAAACCCTATTTATCATAAAAACATAGACACTTGTTCAATCTCATAAAGAGCTTCTACAAAAAGACCTACAGCTAACATTATACTAATGTTGAAAGACTAAATTTTCCCCTAAAATTGGAAATAAGGCAAGCATATCCACTCTCACCACTCTTATTCAACACGTTGCTGGAAGTTGTAGCCAGTGCAATAAGGCAAGAAGAAGAAATAAAAAGCATGTAGATTGGAAAGGAAGAAATATAATTATCTCTGTTTGCAGATGACATGATTGTCTAAGTGGAAAATCCCAAGGAACCTACCACCTATTAGGACCTCTTGGACCTAATAAGTGAACTCAGCAAATTCACAGGATACAAGATAAACATACAAAATTCAATTGTATTTTGATATACTATCAATGAGCACATGGACAGTAAAATTAAAATACAATGCCACTTATGATTTCTCCAAATAAAATATTTAGGTATAAATCTAATGACACATCTACAGGACTTATATACTGAAACTACACAATGCTGATGAAAGAAATCAAATATCTAAATAAATGAAGGGGCAGGATGTCAATTTTCCTTAAATTGATATATAGGTTTAATGCACTTCATATCAAAATCCCAGCAAGACTTTTTATAGAAATAGACAAGAGTACTTGAAAATTTACATAGAAAAGCCTATAGTCTATTTCAAGAGTTATTATATAGTCATAGCAATCAGGACTGTGTGGTATTGTTGACAAGATAATGACATATATCAATGGTACAAAACAGAGAACCCCAAGATAGACCCCTGCGAATATGCCCAAGTGATTTTTTCAGAAAAGTGCAGAAGCAATTCAATGGAGGAAAGATTTTTATTCAACAGATGGCACTGGAGCAGTTGGATATCCACAAGCAAAAATAAATAAATGAACCTCTGCTGGGCGCAATGGCTACACCTGTAATCCCAGCATTTTGGGAGGCCAAATCAGATGAATTACTTGAGGCCAGGAGTTTGAGACCAGCCTGGTCAACATGGCAAAACCCCGTCTCTACTAAAAATACAAAAATTAGCCAGGCTAATTTAAAAATTACAGGTGGTGCACACCTGTAATCCCAGCTACTCTGAAGGCTGAGGCACAAGAATCTCTTGAATCTGGGAGGCAGATGTTACAGTGAGCTAATATCGCACCATTGCACTCCAGCTGGCCCACAGAGCAAGACTCTGTCTCAAAATAAATAAATAATACCTTCATCTCATGTAGTAATTAATACAAATAGATCACAGATTTAAATCAAAACATAAATCTATAAAATTCAGAAAAAAAACAAAAGAAAAATTCTAAGCAGAGTGCTTACAGTTAACATCACACACATGATCCATACAAGGAAAAATTGATAAACTGAATCTCATCAAAATTAAACTGTTGCTCTGCAAGCTATGGACTGGAGAAAATATTTGCAAACCACATATATGACAAACGGTTAGTATCTAGAAAATACAAAAGATTCTCAAACATAGCAATTAAAAAAATCAAACAATCCAATTGGAAAATGTGATAAAGATATGAAGAGACACTACACCAGAGAGTGTACACAGATGGCAAATAAGAATATGAAAAAGATGTCCAAAATCATTAGCTATTAGGGACACGCAAATTAAAACCATAATGAGGTGCCACTACCCACCTATCAGAAAAACAAACATTTAAAAATAGTGAAACACTAAATGCTGGTAAGAATGCAGAGAATAGAGATCTCTCATGCTTTCCTGGCAGGAATATAAAATGGTACAGTCACTCTGGAAAATAGTTTCGTAGTTTCTTTAAAAACTAAACATGTAACCTAGCAGTTGTACTTCTGAGCATTTATCCCAGAGAAACAAAGACTTATGTTTACACAAAAACCTGTTGATAGCAGCTTTATTTGTATTAGCCAAAAACTGGAAACAACCCAGATATTTGTCAATGGATGAATGGTTAAGCAAACTGTGGTACATTCATACCATGGAAGCGTCTCAGTAATAAAAGGAACAAGCTATTGATATATGCAACAATCTGGACAAATCTCTAGAGAATGATGCTAAGTGAGAAAAGCCAATCCCTAAAGATTACATACATTATTATTTCATTTATACAACATTCTTTAAATGCCAAAATTATAGAAATGGAGAACAGATTAGTGGTTTCCAGGGGTTAAGGAGTGGACGAGTACAGAAGACGAGTTAATATGGGCAATCAGAGGGAGGCTTATGGTGATGTTCTCTAACTCGACTACATCAACATCAAAGTCTTGGTTGTGATATTATGCTATAACTTTGCAAGATGTTACCATTGGAAATCATACGTGAGCTCTCTCTGTATTATTTCTTTCAGTTATATATGAATTAACAATTATCTCATAATAAAAAGTTTAATTTAAAAAAGTTATTTCAACTTATGATAGCTCCAAAATGCCAAGAATAAATGTAATGAAAGATAGGATAGACTTCTACACTGAAAACTACCAAACGTTGCTTAGTGGAATTAAAGAAGGCCTAAATAAATGGAGAAATATACCATGCTCATGGGTAGAAAAATGTAATATTGTTAAAATATCAATTTTTCTGAAATTGATTCATAAATTCAGTGCAACCCCAATCAAAATACAAGCTGATTCTAAAATGCATAGAAAAAGGCAAAGAAACAATAGCTAAAGCAATTTTGAAGAAGAACATTTGAGAATTTCAAGTCTCACTGTAAAGCTACTATAATCAAGATAATGTAGCATTAGTGTAAGAATAGCCATATAGGCCAGGCGAGTTGGCTCACACCTGTAATCCCAGCACTTTGGGAGGCTGAGGTGGGTGGATCACAAGGTCAGGAGATCGAGACCATCCTGGCTAGCACAGTGAAACCCCGTCTCTACTGAAAATACAAAAAAAAAAAAAAAAATTAGCTGGGCATGGTGGCGGGCGCCTGTGGTCCCAGCTGCTCAGGAGGCTGAGGCTGGAGAATGGTGTGAACCCGGGAGGCAGAGCTTGCCGTGAGCTGAGATCGTGCCACTGCACTCCAGCCTGGGCGACAGAGCTAGACTCTGTCTCAAAAAAAAAGAAAAAAAAAAGAAGAAGAATAGCCATATAGATTAATGGAACATAGCAAATCCAGAAATGGGCACACACATATATGGTCAATTGACTTTTGAAAAATGTGACTACATAATTCAATGAGAAGAAAGAGTATTTTAAACAAATAGTGTTGGAAGAACTGGATATCAAATGGGAGGAAATGTCTCCAATTCCTACCTCACACAATATGCAGAAATGACCTAAAATGGATTATAAAATCTGAAAATAAAGTTAAAATTATAAAACTTCTATAAGAAAACATAGGAAAAAATCTTGGCAACTGTAGATTAAGCAAAATATTTCTTAGGACACAAATAGCACAAACCAACATGGAAAAAATGATAAACTGTATTTTAAAAAGTAAAAAACTTTCTCTTCAAAAGATGCTATTATGAAAATGAAAAAGGCAATCCACAGTCTGGGGTAAATAATTGCAATGCATGTATTTGACAAAGATATGCATCCAGAGTATATAAATAGCTCTTATAAATCATTAGTAAGAGGACACACAACCAATTTAAAAATGAGCAAATGGTTTGAACAGATGCTTCTCAAAGGAAATTATACAAAAGACCAATGAGCAAATGATCAGTTGCCCAATATGATAAATCATCAGAGATACGCAAAACGATGATAACATACCACTATACACCCACTAGAATGACTAAAATTAAGAACAAACAAACAAAAAAAACCAGACAACTCCAAGTGTTGACAAGGAGGGCTCCTAAATTGCTGGTAAAAATGTAAAATGTCATTACTATTTTTGAAAACAGCTTGACCACTACTTCAAAAGTTAAACATACACTTACCATGTGACTTAACAATCTAATCAAATGTACTTACCCAAGAAAAAGAAAAATATCTGTTTATACAAAGACTTGCACATGAGTATTCATAGCAACTAACTCATAATAGCTATAAATTGGAAACGACCCCCAAAACCAATAAGAGATGAATGGATAAACAAATTGTGCTATATCCATACAATGGAATACTACTTAGCAATGAAAAGAAACAAATTGTTGATAGATGGCACACTATGGATGAATCTAAAAAAAATTATACTAAGTAAAGAAGCTAGACACAAATTACATAGTGATTCCATCTAGAAAGGCTAAACTAACTCATAGTGACAGAAAAGGAGGCCTGGTGTGGATTTCAAGAAGATGGGTTGGCAAAGGCCTCAGATCAACTACTGCCCACAGTCAGAGGTGAAAGAGTTGACTGTAAGGTGAAACAGGAAGACTTTTAGGGGTGATCTAAATGTTATATATCTAGATTGTGGTGGTGACATAGGTACATAAATTTGTCAAAACTTATTGAATTGCATACTTAAAATGAATGCATCTGATTGTATTACATCATTGTATGTAAATGATCCTGGACCCCTATCTCACACCAAACACACAAATTAATTTGAAATGGATCATAGATCTAGATGTAAATTCAACCTATCAAACTTCTGGGAAAAAAATAAACCAAGAGAATAATCTTTATGAGTTTTGTCAGCAGATTTTTTGGGGACACAAAAATCCATAAAAAGAGGGGGGAATCAATTAATTTAAGTCTCCCCAAAAAATCTTTCTCTTCTTAAATCAGTAGTTATAATCCTAGCAGCACATTTAAGTCATCCGGAGAGTGTACAAATAAAAGCACAATACCCATCCCAGACTAACTGAATCACAATATCTTCTTGAGAAACACTGACTTAAAGTTTGGACTCTATTGATTTTCAAAGCACAAATGTGCCTCACAAAGAGGTTATGTATCCTTACATCTCTAACATATGAAATATTTTTTGTTTGCATATGAATACATAAATGGAGAAAGTAAGTTATATACATATATTAATTTATTCAATTTGATTATTATGTATCAGGGACTATGTTAGATGCTTAGTTACAAAAAGACTCAGACACAATCCTTGGCCACAATTATAGGAAGAGTCAGAGTTCTAGGTGGGATAAAAGTTGTGCAAATATATGACGTGTGTACACAAAGAAATAGATTTCATCTTGTGTGGGTGTCAGGAAGAGGAGTTGGCAAAGGCCTTAGAGAAGAAGAAGGGATTTCCATTAAGCCAAGTCTCAAAAGATGATTATGATGTGATCTGGTTGTCCCAGGACAACTTGACTAACCACACCTCCCCAACCCTGCAGGCAACACACACACATTTTTGTGCACATACCGGCAACATATATATTTTTCAAAATCCTAAATAGCCATGCCTGCCTTATAGTTAACGTTTCAAAGATTCTTTCTCTACCCATTGTCCTGGATTAATATCAAAACAGAATGAAGAAAGAAGCTTAAGGGAGAAAATCCACTGCATCTTCAGATTGTTTCCTTCTTTCTGATCTCAGGAGGTCCAGGGAGGTAGAAAGAACCTTTTCAAATGCTTCCTCATATTGTTCCTCTATTGTCCTCTCCAGCTGGTAAACCCCAACATCATGGATCTTAAAAAGCTAGTGAGGCCAGGACAGAATTTCTGACAAGTGGCCTTTAGTAACATTTCCTCTTACAGTCTGAGCTCTTATCCTCTGACTTGTTTCCTTAAGTTTCTATTAAGCTCATCAGTCAGGTTAGTTGGAATATACTATTCCCATGCTTCCTCCTTTTTCTGTTAGAGAATAAGGTCTATTATATAACTCCTTCATCTCCTTAGAAATACAAATAGCCTATCAGCAGTTTTGGAAAAACATCCCAACTGATTTTAGGGCATTGGGGCGTTTGATGGGAGGAAGCTATCTATACAAAGAGTGAATGCTGTACAAACAGCAAACTTTACAGGGAAAAAGTTGATATTTATAGATACTCATTTATACCCCAGGGCAAGACAGACAGATAGATAGATAGATAGATAGATAGATAGATAGATAGATAGATAGATAGCAATATATTGATATCTGTTTATCCATTGAGTCAAACAAATAAACACACATAGATTACAAAGGTCCTTTTCTCTTCCCATGCCTGAAGAGAAAGGAGGCTTGTGGTTTCTTTCCACAGATATGCATCACTCCTGAAAAGCACACTCACATCTTGTTTATATATTACAGCCTTCCGCTACTTCACCAAATGTCTCCTGGCCTTTGCTCAGTGAGCCAGTTGAGCTCCCAGAAAAATCCTTCATTCTTTCCCAACTGTGCCTCCCAAGACAGATGTTTTATATCAAGGACACCAAGTCCTGCCCTGAGGAGTTAGCCAGCAAAAGCTCACTAGAGGCCCTTGCCTTCAGGAGATGATGTAACCTTGGAGAGATGTGTGCTACAATCTCCCTGCAAAGGCGGAAGACAGCGTGAACTCACAGGGGACCCAGGCCAGGGTATTGGGTGGGCCATCCCTCTCTGTTGTGATGAGTGGCTATAGTGTGTAAGTCAGCCTGGGAAAATGTCTCCTCAGTCCCAGGAGTGGATTCCATAGCTCTTTGGTTGACAGTTCAGTTCCCACCATCTTCTGCTTGCAAGTCTTCTTAGGGCAATGCTGCAGGGTAGGTCCCTGTCCTGTTTTATTCAAGAGCACTCCTGGTATGGCCCCACCATCTATGCAGAGAGCAAGGCTTCATGTGTCTCCAGGGTCTTCTGGTAAGTTGGATATGACAAGTGAGAACCCAGCAGTCTGGGGACAGTGCTCAGAGCAGTGTAAAGGGCAGTCACACAGCCAAGTACTCTCCAGGGCAGGGCAGGCCTTGCCAGTCCTTACTCAGAGATGTTCACACCGGCCTTGTGTACAGCATGCTTAGCTCTCTGATTTCTGAGCCCTCAGCCATCACAAGTAGTCAATTCTCAGGAGAGGCCGAGTTGGGAGATGGACCTAGTGACATTGCCTAGCACATAGTAGGCACTCAAAGCATATTAGATGAACAACAGAATGATCAAACAGCATCAAAAAGGCACAGCTAACAAGAAGAGGGGGCCCAGGAAAACCAATAAGTAAAATTAATGCTTTTGTGCCTGGGCCTTTAGGACAAGGTAAAGAACTCTGGATTACAAACTGCTAGTCTGAACTAGGGACTTGACATTTATTATCTGAGTCACTCATGTAGTCATCCTGGTAGGCATTAGGAACACCCTTTTACGGATGCAGAGGTGGAAGCCTGGAGAAGGGAAGTGGCTCCCCCCAGGTCCTCCATCCAGTAAGGGGCAAGGCCTCAGTCCCAACAAAGCTCTACCTCTGTTGCAGCTCATAGCTCAGCTTCCTCAACTACAGAAAGGATGCAGTGTTGCTTATCAAATGGGGTGGTTTCAAAAGCAACATATTTAAACTCTTTGGATTAGGACCCCATTAAATTTGAATATGGATCAGATCTAGGGAGAAGTTTACTTTTGTGCTATTCATAAAAGAAAAGATTTAGAAAGCCAAGAACCGTGTAAACCACATTGCTGGGTGGGAGGATGTGAAAAGTATGTAAGCAAATAAACTATCTCTAAGCAACTCAAACATAAGACAAACATTTATTTGCATATAGATGAGTGATGTGATTGCTTCTGCCTGGAACCATTTTTCACTTTTCTGTCTTTTCCCCTTTTTTTCTAACTAACTTTTATTTATCCTTCAAGTCATGCCTTAACTGTCACGCCCTGTGGGAAGCCTCTACTGACCCCTGCACTAAGTGACTCACTTCTATTATACTATCCTGTGTCCTCCATTATTTTAATTACTTGTTTATTATCTGTCTTCCTTTCCAGGCAGCAAATTCCACAGTAACAGTAGCAACAATGTCCTTAGCACTTAGCACGGTCCCTGACATACTGCCAAAAGTACATGTAAAATGAATATATGAAGGAATAAATGATATGCTAGTTACAAATCACAGGTTACTCTAAGATACTTTTCCCAAACAAGTCACTAAATGGATTGAATAGTCACTCCTTTAACTGCTTGTTCTCTCTCTGTGCCTTTTTCAACAACTTTTGATTAAATTGCTACTGTTCGTCAGATTCCACGCTAGATGAAATAGACACATTTATCTGCCCTACATAACCCACTGTGTCCCATTCACATGTCTGTAGAGTGCCCATAATGCTTTGTGGCACTCATCTATTTACACGTTTGTCTCTACAACTAAAATGCTATAAGTTCGTAGAACTCAGAGTTAGGGTATTGTTCATCTTACATCACCAGAACCTGGCACAGTGAATGGTAGAGAATAAGTACTTTATAATTGTATTTGGAGTGGTGAATAAAATATTTTAAATTGATACAGCCCTTTGGAAATCAATCTGGCAAAATGAATTGAATACCTTAAAATACTTATATTGACTACTTCTAATATAACCTAAGTAAATCATTCAATCTTAAACAAAAATCCCTATGTAAAAATATTTATCAATTATAGTGACAAAATTTGGGAACTAGTTAAATGTCTATTTGTAAATAAAAGGTTAAGTAATCTACCACACACATGTCTACATGTTGGAGTATTGTCCAGGCTTTATAAATGACGCTAAGGAAGAGCACAGGAAAGTGATCATGAAATCACTTTTAATTAAATAAAATTTAAGTATTAAAATTGTATTTTAAATACCATATTCATATATTCATTTTTGAAAAAAATTAAAGCAAGCTAATTATAGGAAACACAATACATGAAAGAAATAGACAAACATATCATGTGTTTGGTGAATGATCAATGGGCATTTTGCTTTTATTTCCTTATGTGTTAAGTAATTTCCAAATTTTCTTAAATAAGTTTGCCCATTTTTTTCTTTTTTTTTTTTTTTGAGACAGAGTCTTGCTCTGTCACCTGGGCTGGAGTGCAGTGTGGCGTGATCTTGGCTCACTACAAGCTCTGCCTCCCGGGTTCACGCCATTCTCCTGCCTCAGCCTCCCAAGCAGCTGGGACTACATGCACCTGCCACCACACCCAGCTAAGTTTTTGTATTTTTAATAGAGACAGGGTTTCACTGTGTTAGCCAGGATGGTCTCGATTTCCTGACCTCGTGATCCACCTGCCTCGGCCTCCCAAAGTGCTGGGATGACAGGCATGAGCCACCGCGTCCAGCAAGTTTGCTCATTTTATAATGAAAATAATGTCATTGAAGACTTCCATTTCCAACCATTACAGAGAAATAAGAACCAAAATTTACCTCCCACCCTAAACAACTTATAAAACTGAACAAAATACATGAAATAACAGTTTTAGATATTGAACAAGGGGTGGCAAAGGAGAATAATCCATGAGAAAAAGTAAACAAATGATGTGAGCAGTACGAATGCACCAGCTCACTGTCTAGAGAGTATGTCAAGGTCACAGCACAAGCAGAAGCAGCCCATGCATAACCTGGAGGTCTCCCTGAGTTGAGGAAACAGAGTTCAGAGTTCAAGAGGCAAGAATTCTCAGAATACAGCACCAGAGAGGAGAGAGCTTCACAGAGACAGACAGTCTCAGAGAGCTGAAGAGGATTTCCCTTGAGTCTTCTGTTGAGTGCTAATCTATGCATCTGTGTGAGGAAACTAGTAAGACTAAGGAAAGAATCACCAGAAAGGAGCAGGCTTTTCTTAATGAGGAATTGAAATTACTAATTCAATCTCTTATTATAGATCTATTCAGATTTTCTATGTTTTCTTGATCATTTTTGGTAATCTGTTTTTTTAGGACTTTGTCCATGCCACATAGGTTATCTAATTTGTTAGTATACAGTTGTTCATAGTATTCCTTATAATTATTTTATTTCTGTAAGATCAGTAGTGATGTCTCCTCTTTCATTCTAAATTTTAGTGAGTCTTGTCTCTCTCTCTCACACACACACACACACACACACACTACCCCTCTCCTACCATCCATTTATCTGAATGTGAGTCAATTTTGTTGATGTTTTCAAAGAACCAACTTTTCAATTCATTGATTTTCTCTATTGTTTTTCTGCTCTATTCCATTTCTTTCTATTCTAATATTTATTATTTATTTCCTTCTGCTTGCTGTAGGTTTAGTGTACTCTTCTTTTTTTGGTTTCCTAAGGTGGAACATTAGGTTATTTATTTGACAATTCTTTCTCTTTTTTAAATATAGATATTTGTAGCTATAAGTTTCCCTCTATGCACTGCTTTAGCTGATTCCCTTAAGTTTTGCTATGTTGGAAAAGAAAAACAAATACCACATGTTCTCACTTATAAGTGGAAACTAAACATTCAGTATACACAGACACAAAGAGGGGAACAGTAGACACTGGAACCTACTTGAGGGTGGAAGGTGGGAGCACAGTGAGGGTTGAAAAACTACCTATTAGGTACACTATGCTCACTACCTAGGTGACAAAATCATTTGCACACCAAACCTCAGGGACACACAATTTACTCACATAACAAACCTGCACATGTATCCCCTGAACCTAAAATAAAAGTTGAAAGAAAGAGATTTGGTATGCAGTGTCATCTCAAAGTACTTTCAAATTTTCTTTGTAATTTATTCTTTGACTCATTGGCTATGAAAGAGTGCGTTCTTTAATTTCCACATATTTGTGAAGTTCCCAATTTTCCTTTTCTTATTGATTTTTAATTATATTTCATTATAGTTAAAAAAGTACTTCGCATGATTTCAATTCTTTTAAATTTCTTGATGCTTATATTATGGCCTAGCATATGCTCTATCCTGGAGGATGTTTCATGCATTACTGGTAAGAAAGTATCTTCTGATATTATTTAATAGAGTAACTTAGAGATGTCTGTTAGGTTGACTATTTGGCCTATAGTGCTATTCAACTTTCATGTTTCCTTGTTGATATTTTGCCTAGTTATTCTATCAATTATTGAACATGATGGATTGAAATCTCCAACTATTATTGTTAAATTTCTTATTTCTCCTTTCAATTTCAACAATTTTTCTTCATGTAATTTGGTAATTTGTTGTTAAGTGTATATATGTTTATATTTGTTTAATCTTCCTTATAAATTGACCTTTTCTTTATTATAAAAAGTTCTTCTTTGCCTCTAGTAACAATTTTGTCTCAAAATTTATTTTGTCTGATATGAGTATAGCCAGTCAAGTTGTCTATTGGTTTTTGTGTGTGTGGTATATCTTTTCTCGTTATTTTACTTTCAATCTATTTGTGTCTTGAATCTAAACTATATTTCTTGTATGTGGTTTATAGTTGGAATATGTTTTGTTTGTTTGTTTGTATGCTTGTTTTTAAAATCCATTGTGCCAATATCTGCTTTTCACTAGAGCACCTATTCCATTTACACTTAATGTAACAAATAGTTACATTATTGTAATTAATTAGAAGGTAGGATTTATGTCTGCCCCTTTGTTACACGTCTACATGTCTTAGGTCATTTTTGTTCTCTATTTTTTCATTACTGCATTTTTTGTCTCAAATATATATGTTCTAATGTACCATTTAAATTCCATTGTTCTTTCTTTTACCAAGTTTTTGTGAGTTGCTTTCCTAGTGTTATTCAAACCAGATAGGAAAAGTTTTTCCAAAATACATTTATAGTTTTATATGTACCCATGTAGTTATCCTTACTGATTCTCTTTATTACTTCATGTGGATTCACATTACCATCTAGCATTCTCTCACTTCAGCCTGAAGAACTTCCTACTATTTCTTATAGGGAATGTATTTTAGCAACAAATTCTGTTACTTTTTCTATGTAATATCTCAGTGTTTGCTTTATTTTTGAAGGATATAAAATTTTTGGTTAACTAAGGGGTTCCCCCTCCCCACCACCCCCCCAGCACTTTTTAATAGATCATCCTTATGCCTTCTGGCTTCCATGGTTTCTGATAAGAAGTCAACTGTTAATCTTATCGAGGAGCTCTTATAAGTGATGACTCACCTTTCTCTTGGCGCTCTGAAGATTCTTGTCTTTGGTTTTGGCAATTTTATTATGATGTATATAGATGTGAATTTCTTTTAGTTTATCCTACTTGGAGCTTGTTCAGCTTTTTGCATATGCAGATTAATGCAGTTCATTAAGTTTGCTAAATTTTCAGCCATCATTTAAAAAATATCTTTTTCTTCTCCTTTTTCTTTCTCCTCTTCCCTGGAATTCCTACTACGAATGTGTGGGCACACTTAATGGTATGAAATATTTGTTTCACAAATCTCTGAGAATCTATTCATTTTTCTTTCTATTCTTCAAACTAGGTAATCCCAAATGACCTATCTTCAAGTTTGCTAATTCTTTCTTTTGCCAACTCATAGTTGTTATTGAGCTTCTCTACCAAATGTTTTGTTTTAGTTACTGATTATATTGGTCCATTTTCATGCTGCTGACAAAGATGTACCCAAAACTGGGCAATTTACAAAAGAAAGAGGTTTAATTGGATTTACAGTTCCACATGGCTGAGGAAGCCTCACAATCATGGCAGAAGGCAAGGAGGAGCAAGTCCCATCTTACATGGATGGCAGCAGGCAAAGAAAGAATGAGGAAGATGTAAAAGCAGAAACCCCTGATAAAACCGTCAGCTCTCGTGAGACTTATTCACAATCATGAGAACAGTATGGGGGAAACTGCCCCCATAACTCAATTATCTTCCACCAGGTCCCTCCCATAACACATGGGAATTATGGGAGTACAAGTCCAGATGAGATTAGGGTGGGGACACAGAGCCAAACCATATCACTGACTTTTCAACTCCAGGTATTTAAATATAATTTCTATATTTTTATTGACATTCTCTATGTGGTGATACATTGCTCTCATACTTTCCTTTAACTTTTAAAACATGGTTCTTTAGTTCTTTGAACATACTTATAAAAGCTGCTTTCTGTCTAGTAAGTTAACATCTGGGCTAACTCAAGAACAGTCTCTATTGACTGCTTCTTTTTCCCCCAAGTATAGATCGTTCTTTTCTGTTTCTTTGTAGTTGTTACTATTTGTTTGTATAGTAGCTTTTCTAAACTGACTCTGTAAAGTCTGAATTTCTTATTATGAGCAGCCACTGAAGAGTCTGCTCAGTTCTCTTAATGATCAATTATTGATTTGACAGAGATTTCCTTAAATGCCTTGAACCAATAAGTCTCCTACCATTTATCAAGGGACTCTGTGTGTGTTAGATCACACCTTCAATGCCATAGCCTTCATTGCCTGCATGTGTTAGACCTCAAGGTCATCCAGAGATAAGAGATTAGGGCCTTCTCAGTGCTTTCCTGGCCATGTACACAGCCTCACATATGTGTTTGGTCTTCTAGACCCCAGGAATATGTTGGTGCTTTGAATATCTCATTCCCCAGATCCCTTATGTTTACTATATTTTATTTTATTTTATTTTGGCCTCAACTGGTATCATTACTACAGACAGCTGTGACTTTAGATAACTGCACTGATTGTTTTTGATATATGTCCTTGGGATCAGGCTTTTCAGACTGAACAAGCTTTGCGTCAGGTCAAATATTGACAAGCCCTACAAACAGTTTCTCTGGGGAACTTTCATAGAGGTCAAATATTTTCTCTTTTTGAGGCGCCCCAAAGCCATTTGATCCTTTCCATTGGCTATTAGGTTGCTGGTTTTCATGGGTACCATGGTTATGAAACTACTGGTCTTCAAGGCTATTCCAGAGCGGAGGAGAGGGAGTTGGGACTACAGCAGGTTAAAATGCCACAAATCTTGCTGTTTTTACTGAGATTCAGCCTTTTAAAAAAACAAGACTTTGCTTAATTCAGCCTTTTAAAAAAATTAAGACTTTGCTTAATTTCCAGAGTTCTGAAACTATTGATTTCAACAATTTTTTATGTTTCTTTTTTTAGAACTTTTATTTTAAGTTCAGAGGTACAAGTCCAGGTTTATTTCATAGATAATACATAGGTAAACTCATGTCATGGGGGTTTGTTGTACAGATTATTTCATCACCCAGGTATTAGGCCTAGTACCCATTAGTTGTTTATCTGATCCCCTCCCTCCTTCCACCCTCCAACCTCTGAAAGGCACCAGTGTGTGTTGTTCACCTCTATGTGTCCATGTGTTCTCATCATTTAGCTTCCACTTATAAGTGAAAACATGCAGTATTTGGTTTTCTGTTCCTGTGTCAGTTTGCTGAGGATAATGGCCACAAGTTTTATCCATGTCCCCACAAAGGACATGATCTCAGTCTTTTCTATAGTTGCATTATATTCCATAGTGTATATGTACCACATTGTCTTTATTCAGTCTATCATAGATGAGCATTTAGGTTGATTCCATGTCTTTGCTATTGTGAATAGTGCTGCAGTGAATATGTGTGTTCATGTGTCTTTATAATAGAATGATTTCTATTCCTTTGGGTATATACCCAGTAATGGGATTACTGGGTCAAATGGTATTCCTGGTTCTAGGTGTTTGATGAATTGCCACATTGTCTTCCACAATGGTTGAACTCATTTACATTCCCACCAATAGTGTAAAAGTGTTTCTATTTCTCCACAGCCTTGCCAGCATCTGTTGTTTCTTGACTTTGTAATAATTGCCATTCTGACTGGCACGAGATGGTATCTTATTGTGGTTTTGATTTGCATTTCTCTAATGATCAGTGATGTTAAGCTTTTTTTCTAAATATTTTGGCCACATGTATGTATTCTTTTGAAAAGTGTTTGTTCATGTCCTTTGCCCACTTTTTAATGAGTTTGTTTGTTGTAAATTTGTTTAAGTTCCTTATAGATACTGGATATTAGACCTTTGTTGAATGCATAGTTTGCAAAAATTTTCTCCCATTCAGTAGGTTGTGCGTTTACTTTGTTGATAGTTTATTTTGATATGCAGAAGCTCTTTAGTTTAATTAGATCTCATTTATCAATTTTAGCATTTGTTGCAATTGTTTTTGGTGTTTTCGTCATGAAATCTTTCCCCATGCCTATGTCCTGAATGGTATTGCCTAAGTTGTCTTACAGGGTTTTTATAATTTTGGGTTTTACATTTATGTCTTTAATCCATCTTGAGTTAATTTTTGTATATGATATAAGGAAGAGGTCCAGTTTCAGTCTTCTGCATATGGCTAGCCGGATATCCCAGCACCATTTATGGAATAGGGAATCCTTTCCCCATTGCTTGTTTTTGTCAGGTTTGTTGAAGATCAGATCATTTTAGGTGTGCAGTCTTCTTTCTGGGGTCTCTATTCTGTTCTACTGGTCTATGTGTCTGCTCTTGTACAAGTGCCTGCTGTTTTTGTTACTATAGCCCTGTAGCATAGTTTAAAGTCAGGTAGTGTAATGCCTCTAGCTTTGTTCTTTTTGCTTAGGATTGCCTTGGCTATTGAGGCTCTTTTTTGGTTCCACATGATTTTTAAAATAGTCTTTACTTGTTCTGTGAAGAATGTCAATGGTAGTTTAATGAAAATAGTGTCGAATGTCTAAATTGCTTTGGGCAGTATGGCCATTTTACTGATATTGATTCTTCCTATCCATGAGCATGGAAAGGTTTTCTTTGTTCGTGTCATCTCTGACTTCTTTGAACAGAGGTTTGTAGTTCTCCATGTAGAGCTCTTTCGCCTCCCCAATTAGCCATATTCCTAGGTATTTTAATCTTTTTGTGGCAATTGTGAATGGGGGTTCATTCCTGATTTGGCTCTTGGCTTGATTGTTGTTGGTGTATAGGAATGCTAGTGATTTTTGCTTATTGATTTTGTATCCTGAGACTTTGCTGAAATTGTTTATCAGCTTCAGAAGTTTTGGGGCTGAGACAATGAGGTTTTCTAGTTATAGGATCATGTCATCTGCAAACAGGGATAGCTTGACCTCCTCTTCCAGTACTATGTTGAATGGGAGTGGTGAGAGGGGACATCCTTGTCTTTTGCCTGTTTTCAAGGGGAATGCTTCCGGCTTTTGCCCATTTAGTATGGTGTTGGCTGTGGGTTTGTCATAGGTGGCTCTTATTATTTTGAGGTATATTTTTTCAATATTCAGCTTATTGGGAGTTTTAAACATAAATGAACGTTGAATTTTATAAAAAATCTTTTCTTCATCTATTAAGATAATCATGTGGTTTTTGTTTTTAGTTCCGTTTATGTAATGAATCACATTTATTGATATGCATATGTTGAATCAACCTTGCATCCCAGGGATGAAGCCTACTTCATTGTGGTGGATGAGCTTTTTGATTGCACCACATTTTCTTTATCCAATCCATCATTGATGGGCACCTGGGTTTATTTCATGTCTTCACTATTGTGAATAATGCTGTAATGAACACACGAGTGCATGTGTCTTTGGTAGAACAATTTATTTTCTTTTGACTATATACCCAGTAATGAGATTGCCCACTTTTTAATGAGATTGATTTTTCTTTCTTGTAAATTTGTTTAAGTTCCTTGTAGATTCTGCATATTAGGCCTTTGTCAGATGGATAGGTTGAAAAAATTTTCTCCCACTCTGTAGGTTGCCTGTTCACTCTGATGATAGCTTCTTTTGCTGTGCAGAAGTTCTTTAGTTTAATTAGATCCCATTTGTCAACTTTTGCTGTTGTTGCAATTACTCTTGACAATTTCATTATATCCATATTCTGAATTCTACTTCTGTCATTTCAGCCATCTCAGCCTCATCCTGCTTCTGAACCCTTGCTGGAGAGGTGATGTGGTCATCTAGAGAAAAGAGGGCATGCTGACTTTTTGTGTTTTCAGCATTCTTGTACTGATTCTTTTTCAAATTTGTGCGGGCTTATTTACCTTCAATCTTTGAGGTTGCTGACCTTTGGATGGAGCGTTTTTTTCTTTTAACAGTCTGACCACCTTTCCATAGGGCTGTTGTGGTTTGCTGGGGGTCCACTCTAGTCCCTAGTCACCTTGGATTTTCCAGTACCTGGAGGCATCACCAGTGAAGGCTGTGAAACAGCAAAGATGGCAGCCTGCCCCTTCCTTTGGGAGCTCCATCCCAGGGAGGTACGGACCTGTTGCTGGTCTGAACACACTTGTACACAGTGGCTGGAGACCCTGGTTGGGAGGTCTTGCCCGGTCAGTCAGGAGGAACGGGATCAGGGTCCCACTTAAAAAAGCAGTCTGGCCATGCTTTCGTTGAGCATCTGTGCTGTGCTGGGGGATCCCTTCCTCCCTCCATTAGTTTGGACACTCCAAAGCCTGCACGGTGGAATGGCTGAGCTGCCCAAACAGCAAAGTTGGCGGCCTGCCCCTCCCTCTGGGAGCTCTGTCCCAGGGAGAATTCAAATTTCTGTTAGCCAGAGAACACCAGCAGGGGTGGCTGGAGGCCCTGGTTGGGAGGTTCCACCCAGTGAGGAGAAAAGGGATCAGGGATCCAATTAAAGAAGCTTTTGTAGAGCAGCTGTGTTGTGCTGGGGTACTGCTTCTGCCCTTGTCGACTTGGGTTCTCCAAAGTCTGTAGGCTGGAACGGCTAAGTCGCCCAAACAGCAAAGATGGCAGCCCACCTGTCCCTCTGGGAGTTCTGTCCCAAGGAGAATTCAAATGTCTGTCAGCTGGAGAAGACTAGTGGAGGTGGATGTAGGCCCCAGTTGGGAGGTCAAGCCCAGTGAGAAGGAACAGATCCAGGACCAGCTTAAAAATGCAGTAGGGCCAAGTTTGGGTAGAGCAGCTGTGCTGTGCTGGGGGGATCTCTTCCTCCCTCCATCAGTTTGGACTCTCCAAAGTTTGTAGGGTGGAATGGCTGAGTCGCCCAAACAGTAAAGACGGTGCTCCCCCCGCCCCACCCCCGGGGACCTCTGTCCCAGGGAGGCGCAGCACAGCTGCTGGTGGCTGAAATTCCAAGCCAGTGGGTCTTATCTTGTGAGGTGCCATGGAAGTTACTGCTCGACTCCCTGGATTCAGCCTCTTTCTTAGGGTTATGTACAGGGGTCTATTCTCCCGCTTTGCTAGAGTTGCAGTTACTTTTGCTGGGAAGCCGGGAGCCGGAGTATCGAAAGCTCCAGGTCTCCACATATGCCTGAGTGGCTGCTCTGCGAGACTCCGCATAGCTCTCTGTGCCGGACTGAAGGCCTTAGTGGAGTGGCTTCTGAGAGGATCTCCTGACCTGAGGGTTGCAAAGATCCGTGGGAGAAGCATGGTTTCCCAGGGTGGCACATTCACTCGCCACTTCCCTGGGCAGGGGAGGTTCCCTTGCCTCCGTGTCACTCCCAGGTGGGCCATCATCCTGCCTTGCTTTTCTCCGTTCTCTTTGGGTTGTTTCCTTTATTAGTTCCAATGCGAGTACCTGGATGTTTCAGTTGAAGGTGCTGTATTTACTCGCCCCTTTCATTCCTCTCTGTGAGAACCATGCACCCTAGCTGCTTCTAGTCGGCCACCTTGGCCGTGCCCTGGATAATTTTTCTTGTTTCCTCTTAGGGGGAGAGGGTTTTCAGGGGTCCTTACTCCACCATTGCAGAAGTTCTGCCTATTATTTCCCTTTATTTATCATGCAAAAGGCACTATAAAATATATACTCTTTTTGGTACTTGCTTTTTCCCCCAATTTACCAATATATCTTAGAAATAATTCCGTATAAATTCAAAGAGATCATTTTAAATTTGTAAACTCCATTTAAAAAACTCCTTTGTGTGAACGTACTGTTATTTATTAAACTAATCTTACATCTATGTGCTTTTAAATTACTTTACTGCTTCAAGACAATTTATCTTTAATACTTAAAGTTACATGGCGCTAGATGCTGTACTAAGTATCTTTATGCATTATCTGATTTAATCCTCAAATAATAATTATAAATAGTAATAATAATTCCTGAATAATAATTTAAAGTAGATATAGCCGTAGATGGTATCTTGTTTTACCATGAGAAACTGATGCCTATTGAGATGAAGAAAGCTGCCTAAGGTTACACAGCTAGAAGGTGATGAAACCAGGTGCAGATTTCTCATCTCTCTGACACCAAAGCTCTTGCTGCCACTTACTATGTCATATATTGAAGAAAGCCCTTGATAATCGAAAGCCACCAGTCCTGAGTCTCCAGTTTGGCACTGGAGCAATGCAACTTGAGCAGCTTCAAAGGAAAATAATGCATCATGAGGGTACATTCATGGATCCTCCCAGGTATCAGAAGATTCACCAGAAGACATGGTCTCAAGAAGCAAAAGCCAAAGCAGGAGAGAAGAAATTGGAAGCTGCTAAGAAAGTGATGTTCGTGTGCACCCTTGGAAAAAATCCTGATAATGATTCTAGTAAAACCTTAGTAAATTTTCATGAAAGAGGCCAAAGTAAAGTATTATCCTAAGAATTGAGAATTCAAAACTTTGGAGATTATTTGAAATTTTATGCATGAACTAGCCACCTAAAAAATAAGTATATTGTTTCATTTGATTAACTCATTTGATTACCTCAAGTATATTGTTTCATTTGATTACCTCATTTGATTGCCTTATGAAGTTTGTCAGATGTTTAAAACTTCTTTACAGGTTGAGATTTTTCAAAAGAAAAAAATTCTTAATTTTTATTGTTATAAACTGTAATTTAAAATATCGGTAAAGTCAGTGGGAAGATATCTCAGTCTTCCCATGGACAAGAAAGATTCTTAAGAGAGATTAGCGATTCTTTAATAACAGATGAAAACAGAATCACAGAAATACAGTTGCTAATGTAGAGTTGTCAAATTTAGCAAGTAAAAATAGAGAACATCTAGTTAAATTTGAATTTCAGAGAAACAACAAGTAATTTTGTAATATAAGCATGTCCTACTTACTTTACTATGAGTATACTTATACTAAAAAATTACTTGTTGTTTCTCTGAAATTCAAATATAACTGGATGTTCTGTATTTTATCTGGCAATCCTATGTAATGTGTCTCCATTTACCTCCTAAGCTACTGAGGCCTGGAGAAAACAGTTACGCATGACACAGAAATAACTGGAAATGTCACCATCACTGGAATGCCTTCCCAGCAACTGGCATCATGTATTCAGTACGATATGACCTTGAACATGTTTGTCTCTTGACACTTGAGTTTCTCTTATTGCAAAACAGAATTCTCACTAGAGATAAGAAAGTATATGTAAGGCCCCTTTACACAGTATTGTATGTATCATATGCTCACTAATTTTCAAAAGAAATTGTACTGTGATTTTGGAGTTTCTTTACACTCCCTTGACAGTTTTGGAGTCAGCCTTTTCATTTTCTCTCCATCCATTCTGTCTTTTTTTAAGGGTAGGAAATTGAGAACTGACTAGCAGGCTTGGAGGACTGAGATGTAGTCCTGATATATTCTGTGATTGATATATACTCTGTTTGGATGTGGGTGGGTTGGGGTACTCTCATTGTTCTTCAAATCTGGTAAGAAATTTCTCAACAAGTTGACCGATATTCTTCCTTCTCCCCTAAGGGAAGCCAGAATATCCATCAGACTCTGAGTATACCTACATCCATGCCCTTCAGCTGTGGTAGGGATTGATTATCTAGACATAACCCATGACCCAGGTGGTAGAAGCTGCTAGGTAAACCAAGCAGTCACATTGAAGCAAGCTGTGAAAAGTGCTCTTGGTATATCAGGTTCTATATCCGAATTCAGTGGAGATCTTCACCTCCACAAGTTGAAACCGGAAAGGGTCCTGTGCCTACTTTGTAAAATCCATTGATTTATTAAACAGTATCACTGTATATCCAAGAATGGTCTCCTACCTTCTCCATTAAACACATATGTTCAAAGATTCATAAGTTGCTCATGACTCTCTGTAACAGATTTTGATCCTTTTGGAGGCAAAACTTAAGTGCTACAGCAATGACACATTTATGATTTTCTGATAGAGTTTTTTTTTTAATATACTTTAAGTTCTGGGATACATGTGCAGAAGTTTTTAAATAACAACAGTCTGAATGTCCGGCTTTTTTCTGACCATTTCTCAAAGATTTCAGACAGATCCTTTTATAAAGAAAAGGTCTGAAGATGTATTCTCTTTTAGCACTTGCTAAAATTTTTTGTTCATAGCTGTTCCCACTGAAAACATTTGAAGAAAGGGTAATTCCTCTACAGGTCTTTATTTGATCTACTCAGGTAGCATCTAAGTATAATTGTGAAATATTTTACAGGGTAGCATGTCCCCTTGGAAAAAATCCTGATAATGATTCTAGTAAAACCTTAGTAAATTTTCATGAAAGAGACCAAAGTAAAGTATTATCCTAAGAATTGAGAATTCAAAACTTTGGGGATTATTTGAAATTTTATGCATGAACATCTATCTAGCCACCTAAAAAATAAGTATATTGTTTCATTTGATTACCTCAAAAGCCTTATGAAATTTGTCAGATGTTTAAAACTTCTTTACAGGTTGAGATTTTTCAAAAGAAAAAAATTCTTAATTTTTATTATTATAAACTCTAATTTAAAATATTGGTAAATGCAAATTTCTCAAATGACTAATTCTAATTTAAAATTTGAAATTATTTGTGACTTTAATTGGCACAGTGCCTACTGGCAATGCCTCCGTTTCTTTTAAAATGTAAGATACATTGCTCTTCAAAAATTGTTTTGTACAATGAACACACTATCTGTAGCATCATTAAGAAACAAAAGCCTCGTGGAATAGGTGTCATTATTCTCATTTTGCAATGAGACTCTGAAAACTGAAGAGTTATTCCCAAGGACACACAGCTGATATTTTAACCAAGGTCTTCTGTTTCAAACACAACCACACATGATATTTAGATGGGACATTATTTATAACCAATATTGGTTTAATGAGAGTACTGAATATGGCTTAACTTAATATTAGCAAAATTAACAACTTTGACGTTGATAACTTTGGTGTGGTTGATATTAATGTCAATAATAAATAAAGAGAAGGAGAAGATTAATTTTGAAGGAATGCTGAGATGTTGGAAAGTGATAAAATCTTAGGCATAAACAAAGAACCCTTTTCTGAAGGGCATATCTGTAAGAGGCATGCCAGTTGGTTGATATTCTGAATCATTGCCAGGATGATCACATGCTCATGGGTGCTTACATGAGAATCCATTTCTCCCAGCAGGGTCGACCATTGCTCAAACACCCCAGATTGAGGTTATCTCCGTCCTTGATGTTCTAGCCCCTGGGGTCAGGAGTTCAGCTTGGAAGCAGGTCCTCAATTATCCCTTTACAAGAGATTCTCAGTGTAGCACCCTTAACACTTCCTGATTTCATGTTGTCTGCCTTTTGATCTATAACTGTGTATGAGTTTTGTCAAAACATAGGGAGTCAGTGGGAATCAGGCTGTTATAAAAAACCAAGCCAATTAGGTCATTCAACTCTTCATAAAAATCACCCATGATGGCAATTTGGTCATCATTTAACTAAATAAAATCAAGAAGAATTATGGTATGGCTATGAAGCTGTATCTAACATCTAAATTAAGTACTTATCTCTTTTCCTCTCTTTATTTCTACTTTTAAAATATGTCTTAGAGGTTCAGAAGCTTCCAGTCAAAATATACAAAAGAATTATTAACTATTATTTCTCCCCATAGATTGTGCCTCATATAAGCTTGGAGTTGCACAGTAGAACTCGGTGGCAGAGGGACCCTTGCTTGGGCTTTGTCTGGAGAACTCCAGCTCTCAGCTTATCCTTCTGGTCCTGGTCCTAGTTTAGCCTCATCACTTAGCCACCCTGGGCTACATTTTCTTTACTGGCAAAATGAAATAGAATAAGTAAGACCTACTATTTGATAGCGCAACAGGGTAATCATAGTCAATAATAACAATTGTACATTTTAAAATAACTTAAAGAGTATAATTGGATTGTTTGTAAGTCAAAGGATAAATGCGTGAGGGAATGGATGCCCCATTCCCTATGATGTGCTTATCCCACATTCCATACCTGTATCAAAACATCTCTTGTATCCCATAAATATAAACACCTACTGTTTATATTTTAAAAAATTTAAAGAAAATTTAGAAGTGAAGAAGAAACCCAAAGTAAAGAAGATGGATGAAATAATAGAACTCTAAATCATTTTCCACTTCCCAATTCTATATTTTCCAAATGATTGCAGGGAAAACAGCTTCTCACTTTCACTGAAGCTCTCCTACTGTCACATATGCCCACATGGAGGTTGGGTGCATCTAAATGTAAGGGAGGGCGCCAGGAAGGTGAGAAGAAATCTCCAGGTCAATCAAAGCCCAGCCTGTGATTTCCTGTCTGTCTTGAAAATGGGGATTTCCCAAGCTTCAGAACCAGCCTCACTCATTAGGGATAACAATCAGGGTAATTAACAATGGGTGTGCACTGCACAATCAGAAAGACCCAATGGTATTTGGCAACGAAAAGTTTTATACAGGAACTGTTGGCTCCCTTTTGTCTGTGGTTAGGTAAAGATGAAAAATAGAAAAGTCAATTAAAATTATCCTAGAAACTCTTTATTACTTTAAAATAAGAGGAGTGAAAATAACCCCGGACTATGTAATACATCTGAGGACATTAACTAATAGCTATTAGTGTTTGCAGTATGTTTACTGAACCCTGTAAAAAGAGATGGTCATTTATAGAACTTCCTCTTTCCAGAAAATTCTGTGACTACCTAAGCAACTTGACTGTCCCTTGTGAGGAGAGGACGTGTTTTTTGAGTGCACAGGCCCTGCAGTGTCTCCCATGAGGTACTGTGTGGGAGAGAAACTCAGTCTTAGCCAAATCACTAAGTCAACGATAAGTCAAGTAACCTTAAATTCATGAGAACTGCTTTTGTTTCTAGCAGCAATCAGAGGGTTGAGAAGATGTGGGCTGCATGAGGAGCCAAGGTACTGTATACTAATGCTAGGACCGTCCTAGTCCCCAGGAAATAAGAAGGGGAACTCGGCCAACAAGGGGGCAGCCCTGAATGGAGCTCACAGTTTAGCAAAGGAGGCTGATTTAAGGGAGTAGGCCTACACTGTGACTTCCTGGCAGTGCTGACCTTGGAATTGCCCAAGAATCAGAGATAGCCTTAAAATTGTGACAAGGCAATGAGGGAGAAGTACAAGGCCCAGAGGAACATGGGTTGGTCGATTTTTGGTGGCATAAGGACTCCCACAACATCCATCTGCAGAACCTCAGAGGAGTCAATAGGAACCCTTGTAATTAATCACAGGAATGAGTGTTGCCATTTTCCAGGTCTCTATGATATGCTTGTGGTCAGGCACTTCCCATACATCATCTCACTTAAAATAGGGGTCAGACACTTGACACTCCACTTTTGAAAGGTTGATGACCCATAACTAGAGTATGCGGGAGGGGTCCCTACTTAGAGTTTGGATACAGAACGTGCTTTCATTCACAAGAAAAGAATGAGAATCAGGATTTCAAGTGTGCTAATGCCTTATTAAATTGTCCTAATAATCCATTGTTTATATGCAGAGATGTGATAACTGACTGACGGACTCTCAGGACCATATAATTGTGGGATTGTTTCACTAGCAATGAGAGTAAGTTTGGCCTCTTATAAAATCTGCCAGCTAGGCAGATGGCTGGTGGTCATGGGGCAGCATGGTGCCATGGAGCACAGACTCATGGCTTGAGTGTCCCAATTCCCTGCCCCACCACCCGGCCACTGGGTTGGGGGCAGCATGACTATAATTGATTTGCTTCAGTATCAAGCTCAGAAGTGTGGCCTCATTCTCATGACCAGACATTGTATCACTGGCACTTGAGTTTGGGGACTGTGTAATTTTACTGATGTCACGATGGTTTTATAAGCCACTGTGTAAAAAGTTAAATGCAAGTATTTAAATCTCCACTAAATATGGATTTTTCTGCTCGACTAATAAGAACAGCTTAGTCAACTAATCAAAGGATTAGTTTTAAGAGATCTAAAAATAGAGCACCAGGTGCCACTAGCATCTTTGTCCAGTATCCCTGATGATTAAGAATCAATTTAAAAGAGATATTTATTTGTGGAGTATTTATTAGAATCCATGCAATGCTATTCACCAGCACACTTCCTCATTTTTTTCTTCAAGATATTTAAATAATAGAAAAAAATACAAAATTAGAAAAAAAATAAAATATTTCCAGCATACTTACATTTAATATTAAATTCTAACCAAAATTTGACCAGAGCAAAAGAGAATTGTAAAACCATGTGACTATTCCAATCATATGAGTGAGCAGGGTAGAAAAAGCGGGGGGCAAATAGAATAAATGGTAAGAGACAGCATATAATTCATAATGTCCATAAAAATAGTTGTCCTTTAAACCAAAAGTTGTAATAATGCCTAAAATAAGTCATTGTGTAAGGAATTTTAACAGGGCCAAAATCTGCTATGCCACTTAAATTACTAACAAACATTTGGACTTGTTTTGGAGTGGTTTTTTTTTTTTGAACAAATGGTTTAAAGATTTCATTGAATTTCCTCCTACACAATACTTAACTTTTGACATATGGTTAGCTAAAGATATTTTGGATTTTATTAAATATTGATTGTGGAGAGGTAGGTCATGAAAAGAAGACATGGGGCGGGGGCAGATTCTTTGCCTTTTTCTCCTTAAATCTATGGGTAGGGGCTGGGTGTGTTGGCTCACGCCTGTAATCCCAGCACTTTGGGAGGCCAAGGCGGGTGGATCACCTGAGGTCAGGAATTTGAGACCAGCCTGGCCAACATGGTGAGACCCTGTCTCTACTAAAAATACAAAAAAATTACAAAAAAAGAGACCCTGTCTCTACTAAAAATACAAAAAAATTAGCCAGGCATGGTGGTGGGCGCCTGTAATCCCAGCTACTCGGGAGGCTGAGGCAGGAGAATCTCTTGAACCCGGGAGGTAGAGGTTGCAGTGAGCTGAGATCACACCAATGCACTCCAGCCTGGGTGACAAGAGCGAGACTCTGTCTCAGGAAAAAAAAAAAAAAAGAAAAGAAAAATCTATGGGCAGTTTCCACTGAGACCCCTGAGAATGCTGACCCATTAGAGCCCCACCCTCTTGGCTATCCTGGTGCCCCTTTGACTAATGGTGCTTCTCTCTACTTTTCTTTCTAAGGAACTAGAAGAGAGACACCAGTATTTCATGTGCGCTAAATTAGGGTAGGGTTTTGAGAGATAAAGGCAAGGGGGGGAGGAGGAGTGTGCATTTCAGGAAGGAAACAAAGTGAACAATTGTGGGCATGGGGTCAGGAGGAAGGAGCAGCTTACGGGAGAGCAGTTTGGCTGGTGAAAAGACGTGAGGTGATAGAAGGAAAGGAAGGGGAAGGAAGGTTAGGGCACATTACTAAGCTCTCCACCACGATTCAATTATATGACCTCAGCTATTAAACTGTCACTCTGATATCCTCCTCTAATATTTTTTTCACCTCTCACATTTTCAGTGGAATCCTACGGACTTGGAGATTGTTGTCATGGAAAAGCATGGGACTTGAGATACAGATTCAGGAGTCATTCATATGAAGGTGATATATAAAGCAGTGGTTGGTAAATTTACCAAAGGATAATGTGAGGGGAGAGAAGACAAGAAGATCAAGAGCAAAATTTAGGGTCATATCCATGGTCAGAGGTAGGAAAGAAGAGGAACTGCCAAGGAGATTGAAGCATCACACTGAGAGGAAGGGGGAGAAACAGGATAGGGTCTTCCCAACAGGGTCACCTACCACAAGATACCAAGGAAGATGAAAAATGGGCAGAGGAAATTGGATTTGGCAAGTAAGGTATGACTCCTGATCTTTAAGATAACACAGTAATAAGCATGACTAAGGAAAACTACCCCACAGATCTGGGCCACACTGAGAATGATGAGGTAAGATGAACTTCTGCCTGTAATCTCAGCTCCTAAGGAGGCTGAGGCAGGAGGATAGCTTGAGGCCAGGAGTTCGAAACCAGCTTAGGCAACATAGCAAAAGTCCTATCCAAAAAAAAAAAAAAAAAGTAGACGAACCTCCCGGGGCCTCTAGTTCTCAGGTGTAGTGCTCTAGGTAACATGCCTAATATCTGAAAGTCAGTAAGTTAGGCAAGCTTGAGAAGCCCAGGTGAAATGCTACCAAACTGAAGCTCCTGGGAGGAGCCAAACCACTTGTTCACTATCTGGACTGATTTTATACCACTAGAGTTCACCAGACCGAGGAGGAGTTAGACCATGTCTATCTCACAATCCATGTCTTAGCTCTAATGGAAAAGAAGAGAGCCCACAGTGATGGTGCCTGATTTAGGAAAAGTTTCAGTGTGTCTTCCTTAGGGTCCCTTTGTCCAAGCTTTTCTTTAGAAGCAGGGAAAACAGAAAAATATTTAGGAACAAATGGAGATGCCAGAGAGGAAGAAGTGGGGATTGAGGAAGAATAAGGGTAGAGGCAGGAAGGCCCTGAATGCCTGGATGACCTTCCCGCACCAGAGGTGAAGGGGTGGTGCCGTTGTAAGATACAAAGTTCCCCTGGAGGGAACCAATGCTTTCCTCCCCAAATTGTTCATACCCAATAATACACACATACCGGATAGCACACACATGGAATGCTGGGGGCTGTTGGAAGCAGACCCAGGCCATCGGGAATCCCCTGAACCAAGGCATGAAAATCATTCTCTTCCTTTGCACGTGTAACACTCTCCCAGTATAACTGTTTCTCTTAAAGCCATAGGTGTCTGTTTTTGGGTTTGCTCCTTGGAGACAGAAACAGGATTACAATATATGGTGTTTTTTCCTCATTTCCTGCTATAGGCTGTTTTAAGTTTCTGTGACAGCTTTTCTATATATTTCTTCCTTCAAATGGTGAATCTATGTACGCCCATGTTAATGACTGGGACATAGACTTAAAATGGGAATGCTTAGGAAATGGAATGTTCTCTAACCAGTATTGTTTCATCTGCTATTATTGGGGAAAAAGAAATCTCTCTACAGATTTCAAACTCACTTTGCTGGTGCAATGGAATGATCAAATAGACTCTGTCTTTGAAGATTTGGCATCTTGTCCAGCCTCAGAGTCGTCATTCAGATTATCATTTGGGTCATCGGTGACCTCAGTGCTGTGGACCATGGGAGAAGGACTGAGGATTAGAGCCAGAAGACGTGGGTTTCAGGATTGGCTCTACTTAGGGGCTGGGAGATTCTAGGCAAATTGCTTTTAAAAAAATTCAAAATTCTCTAAATCTGTTTCCTCTTCTGAAAAGTGAGAATAAGACGCAAACCTACCTACTTCTCAGGATTATGTGACGATTACAAAAATCCTCTGTGAAAGCATTTCCATCAACCTCAAACTCTCCACAACTGTAAGAGCTGGAGGCACATGAAACCAGGCTGAATCTGTAAAAATGGGACAGGTGGGTTCTAAAAGTTCATTTATAAAAGAAACCTCCCAAGTGAGTTTAACTTCTTGTTCTTTATCTCTTTGTCCTGCAAGGGGCCACTGGAAAAAAATGAGTCAAAGTTTTCCATTCAAGTTAGTTTTCAGGTAGTTGTCGGCATCCTCATAGAACAGATAAAGAAATCAAGACTTTACAAGTTGTTTGTTTGTTTTAAAGTGACTTTTCCCAAATCTTGCAGCTAACAAGTGTCAGTGTTGGGATTCACATCTGAACTTAAGACCTGCAGGGACAGGCTGCTGGAGGTTCTGCTTTTCATAAAGACCTGAAGAGTGTGTACAAAAAGACAATGGAGGAACAGGAGTCAAGCCCTGTAGCGGGACCTAGACTCTGAGGTGAGGGCCACCCCTGAAGCTCTGGGCGGGGCAGCACTCAGGAGAGGCACTTCTTCTGATGGGAGAAAACTGAATGGGACATTTGCAGTAAGGGGTGCTGGTGGATACTACATGCGGGGCCACACTTGAGCTGCCTTCTGAGTCAACCCCTTTGGCAGCTTGGGCCAAGTCTCTCTGAAGAGGAAGACTGTGATATCTGAATTCGTGAGTCCACAGAGTGCTCACCTGGAGACTTTGTGAGAAACAGACTGGGAAGATCTTTGTAAAAGAATCAGGCCAGGCACGATGGCACACGCCTGTAATCTCAGCACTTTGCGAGGCCGAGGCGGGCGGATCACATGAGGTCAGGAGTTCGAGACTAGTCTGGCCAACATGGTGAAATCCCGTTTCTACTAAAAAATAAAAAAATTAGCCAGGCATGGTTGCTCATGCCTGTAATCCCAGCCACTGAGGAGGCTGAGGAAGGAGAATCACTTGAACTCTGGAGACAGAGGTTGCAGTGAGCCGAGATCTTGCCACTGCACTCCAGCCTGGGTGACAGAGCAAGACTCCATCTTAAAAAATTAAAATTAAAAAAAGAATCGATTGCTGGTGGGAGAGGGTTCCTTCTTGCACTCAGCACAGTGGCTGACGAAGACAAGTAATCCAGACCATGTTGGTGACCAGGTGAGCACTGGGGATGCCGGGAGGGGTGACATCACAAGGACAGTCTACAGGAAGACACTGCCTGAGCATGCCGGCCCCCCATTGACACGTGGCCTTCGAGACAATTACTGCATACCATGCCCTTGCAGTTGAAGCAGGAAAGAATAACACAAGATATTTTGATTGATGGAATATTTTCTCTCTTCTTCATCTCATTCTTTTTCTCAGAGCAATGCCTATGTTTCATTCAAAGGTTTAGAAACCTAAACTTTAGTTTTTCTCATTATTCACCCCTTAGAAATGTGATCATTGTTTCCCTCTTGCTATGACCCCACTGCCCCGAGAGAAGGCTGTGTGATGCCACGGGCACAAGCAGAGGCTTTGCCAGCAGGCAGGAGTGGGTCTGATGTCTGGCCCTGACTTTTATCACCCCTTTAATTTCAGAAAGCCATTCAGGGCCATGCACGGTGGTTCACACCTGTAATCCCAGCACTTCGGAAGGCCGAGGCAGATGGATCATTTGAGGTCAGGAGTTTGAGACCAGCCTGGCCAACATGGTGAAACCCCATCTCTACTAAAATACAAAAAATTAGGTGGGTGTGCTGGCACACACTTGTAATCCCAGCTACTCAGGAGGCTGAGGTGGGAGGATTGCTGGAGTCCAGGAGCCACTGCAGTGAGCCAAAATCGGGCCATTACACTCCGGGCTAGGCAACAGAGGGAGACCCTGTCCCCCCCCACCGCAGAAAAAGCCATTCACCAATGAGGCCCTCATTGTTAGACAAGAGTAATTAATGAGGTGTCATCAAGTTGTTGAAAAGACTACATGCAGTAAGTCTCTCTGGTGCTTCATGAGTACCTACTACATGGTAGCCATTGTTTTAGTAAATAGGGAGGTGTTTCTATTAAAAACTTGACCAGGGGCAGTGGCTCACACTTGTAATCCCAGTGCTTTGGGAGGCCAAGGCGGGTAGATTGCTTGAGCCCAGGAGTTTGAGACCAGCCTGGACAACATAGTGAGACCCTGTCTCTATAAAGAATTCAAAAAATTAGCTGGGCATGGTGATACATATCTGCAGTCCTGGCTACTCAGGAGGTTGAGATGAGAGGATAACTTGCGGCCAGGAGGTTGAGGCTGCAGTGAGCGGTGGTTGCACCACTGCACTCTGGCCTGGGTGACAAAGGAGACTTTGCCTCAAAAACAACAACAACAACAAAATAGGACTTAAGATGAGCTGCAACCAGTCTCAGGGGACTGCAACTTTTCTGTGTAAACAATGCCTAACTGTGTAAGAATTGTCATATAGAATTAATTGCCTATCCTCTTCCTCTCTCTCCACATCAAAGCATCTGAGATTTGTGCTTCACCCCCAATGAGACCCCTCTGTCAGTTTCTCTCAAAATCTTCTTTCTTCAAATTTGAATTTCACATCATTATTTACTACTCCACCCTTTTCTAACATCTGCTAATTCTTCCTTACAATTCCCCTACCTTTGCAGGGTAGTTTTTTTCCCCCAGGGAAATTCACATTCTCCTGTTAATAATTCATAAATGTTGCCAGACACAGATGAATGAAATCATTTCCCATTCATGTCCTGCTTTCCAGGGATGCTGTGAGAATTAGTTAGATGACATCTGCAATTCACAGCCTGCTGTAAGAGAAATATGATATATTCACATCACATTTAACAGAACATTCTTTTAATGCAAGGCAAATAACTGCTGCCATACGCCTGTTTCAAATGGGCCCAACCCCTGCCTCTGGGGACCTCTTATAAACCCCGTCACCTGTAGCAGCTTAACTCTTCTTTAGGTGTGTACAATTCCACTGAACAGTAGTGAATTTCTGATTAGCAATATTGTCAAGTGAGTAGTATTCTTTCCCTCAAATTTGAATCTAACAGGGTGCCCAGACACTTATTCAAATGTCCCTGTTTCACTATTTCTACTCTACCCACCTCCTCCCCGCATTTCATGACAGGTGGAAGTTTCCTTTCCTCTGGACAAAGAGACCGATTCCATGGTGGACCCTGATGCATCCTTGAACTTTTCCAGCTGCTGCAGTATTTTCTTAGGCCTGATCACCACTTTCTGTTTTTATGGAATTTCAACCTTAGTATCAAACTGATGCCACAAAAATAGAATTTAGCTATAATAAGAAACTAGGGGCCCAGTGCAGTGGCTCATGCCTTTAATCCCAGCACTTTGGGAGGCCGAGGTGGGAGGATCACGAGGTCAGGGATTCAAGACCAGCCTGACCAACATGGTGAAACCCCATCTCTACTAAAAATACAAAAATCAGCTGGGCGTGGTGGCATGCCTGCAATCCCAGCTACTCTGGAGGCTGAGGCAGGAGAATCACTTGACCCCGGGAGGTGGAGGTTGCAGTGAGCCGTGATCACGCCAGACTGGTTGACAGAGTGAGACTCCGTCTCAAAAAAAAAGAAGAAGAAAAAAAAGGAAACTAGGTGTCAGTGGCCATTATTCCTACCTGTGAAGACTTAAAACATAAATTTGATATTTGGATGAGACTGGCCTTTACCATAGTATTAATAACATTTGTTCATAGAAAATGGCATAACATTGACCACAGTTTGTAATTAGATAGTATGTGATTTTCTTTCCTTTTTTTTTAACTATCTGCCTCTCTTGCATGCTATCGTACCTATGACTCCGGACTGAGAAGAAACACCTTCTAGAAACAGGCAGTGCCCAGACAGAGAAGCACAGGTCCACGCAGGCAGCCAAAGCCATCTTCTTGGTTGAAAGATGCCCTCTTCTTCCAACTCAAATAAAAGGCATAATTAGTTTAAGCAAGGTTATTGGCAGGAATGCATCACCGGCTCAAAGGGCAGGTTTTGATGCCAGCCCCAGGACTCAGCAGCTGAAAGTTCCACATCCCACACACACAGCCAGGCAGAGAGGCTTCCCTTCCAGGAAAATGGCATTTCGATGTGAGTCCCTGCATATTATGTCCGTCAATCTCTTTCCTTCTTTTTTCTGCTCTTTTACCCTCTTTCCTGACATGGCAAGTGGTGCCAATCTTTCTTTTCTCTCTTCTTCTTCTTATTTATTTATTTATGTATTTATTTTTGAGACACAGTCTGCAGTGACTGGATCTCGGCTCATTACAGCCTCAACCTCCCCAGGCGCAAGTGATCCTCCCACCTCAGCACCCCCCGCCCCCACACCGAGTAGCTGGGACTATAGGCATGCGCCACCAGCCCTGGCTAATTTTCGTATTTTTTGTAGAGATGGGGTTTCCCTGTGTTGCCCAGGCTGGTCTCAAACTCCTAAGCTCAAGCGATCTGCCCTCCTCGGCCTCCCAAAGTGCTGGGATTACAGGCGTGAACCACTGGGCTGGCCATCGTTTTTTTCTCCTGTGTCAGTTTTGTTCTTTGATGGAAAAGATGAGAGGGATGGGAGGGGCCTGGAATGACGGCCTCATTTGGTGCATTCTCACAGGTCACAGTTCAGGCAGCTCTAGGAAGTGAAACATTCTGAGAAACCTTCCCAAGGAGATATGCTTTATTTTGTTTTCCCCATAAGCCTCCTTGACTTATTGCTGTCAGGAAATTAGAACTCTTGATATTACAAATATGAGGAAAATTTTCTGTTTTGTTTTATTTTGTTTGTTTTTATTCTGGGCCCACTACACAATCTCTTAGCAGGTCACTGTGTTTTCATAAGGAAAACCTAAGCCTTTGTCTGGCCATCCTTCTCTCTGTTCCTGTGCAAGAAGGAGGGGCCAGGAGGAGTTTTCTGGCCCCAGCAGGAGGCGTGGCAGGCGGAGCAACAAGTCACTATGGCGGACACATAGCGACTGCAGAGAGGCTGTCAGTGGAGCTATCTGGGCAAGCCCTGAAGGAATTCCAAAAGGGCCCATTATCTCCAAAACCGTTTAAGGTGTTGATTTTGTTTCCTTCAAAGCATGACAGTGTGGGCAAGCTTTCCTCAATAAAGCCATCAGAGCAGGCGGGAGGAATCCAATTCTCTTGATGAGATTAGAAATGTGATTCTCAAGACTGTGGGGCGGGAAGAGGGACTTTTTCAAGCTATAAGTTGGCCAGAATCACCCAGAATCACTGCCCTTGAGGAGAAATGTCACTGATGGGAATATGTTACATACATGATGGTGAGGAGGTAAAAAAGAAGTGTTGGGAACCATTAGAATCTGCAGTGTGTGCATGTGTGTCTGTGTGTGTGTGTGTCTGTGTGTGTATGTGTGTTTGGCCCATGAGAAAGATTATTCCCAGCCCTCAGACTTTCCTAAAGTATGAACAACGTTAAGAGATCCAACTTTTGATTTGGATTTGAGATTTTCGATTTAATGTGACATATTAATGAAAGCAATGTGTGGTATTTCACATCACAGTTTTCTTCAGAGTACTGCAAGATTCAGTCCTAGATAAGTCAGGAGGATACCCAGGAAGCTGAAAGAAAAAGGGACCAAAGATCAAAATGGGGGAGAAACAAAAGGACACTACTCCCAAATAAGTTATTTAAGTTTGTGAGACAAACAATACTATTTGGGGGAAGTATTAAAAGCCCTGCAAAGGCCTACACTCTATGAAGGCAAAATGGCTGCCTTCACTCTGCTGGCCTTCATGGCACTGGAAGAAACTCCAGCATGAGTGGAAGTTTCTGGAACCCCTCATGGAGCTGGGGGTAGGGGGAGTGTGCTGGGTCCATGGGCACAGGGTCACTGACCACAATTCTGTCCTGGTGCCTAACTGTCAAGCTATTTTATGGCATAGTGGCATTGGATACACATTTGGGTGTAGCCAAGTTGTATTTGTCATGAATATTCATTCAAGTGAATAAACATTCCATAGATTGAGCTTTACACTTTAGTGAGGATCGATAATATTGGTTTGATTTTAAAAGAACGCATTCTCTTATTTAAATTTTTTCTATGTGGTTTCTAAAAGGTCAAGTGTGTTTTTTATAAAGGTGAGAATATATTCCTAAGCAAAATGAAAAAAGTTGGAGTATAAATATGAAATCCTTAAAATCTAAGTATATGGATTATAAGATTCCACAGAAAATTTAAGGTGGAGGGGCCACTTTTTATTGGATGCTTGCTATATGCCAGACCAAGTGCTTTACAAATATTGTTGATGAATGAATGAATGAATGAATGATCCTACATGATATTTACTAATATTTCTATTTTACCAATGAGGAAACTGAGGCTGTTGGAGGTTGTAAGAAGTCACCCCATCTGATAGATGTCAGAAATATAATTCAAACCCAAATATTTCTGACTCTGATTTATGTAATGTAGGAGAGATTTAGAACAGAGTGCTGGGAAGAATCACATTTAATAAACTCCCCCCACTGTCTTGGGCCAGTTGATGAAGACAGCTTTTATTTTTCTCCTTGGAGTCCCTAACTTCCCCCACTGAGTGCCAATCTCCTCATTCATTTTCTCACGTTACTCATCTCTTTTATCCACTCGATTCTGGTTGAAATTAGTGGAATCTTCATGCTGAAGAGCTTCTAATGACATAGAGAACTGGGAATACTAACCCAATGTTCTGATCTTTTTTAAAAGCCCAGACAGAAAATAATATTGGCCCCAGCGGTCAAAACCCAGACAACTCTAGTTTTGATGGGATAGCTCCCAAAAAGTTCAGATGCTTCCCTGAACTCATCCAAACCTTGGGCGGTCTCCTGCTTTTCCGGAGGGAACATGCTTGGTGAATGATGCACCAAGTTGAAACACATGGAGAATGCCCTCCATGGGGACTCTTGGGTCTTGTGTGAGGTTAAGTCCCAATTGCACATAAAGCTGCCGTGGTATTTCTCCTCTGCAAGCAGACTTTGTCCTGTTGAAAATGGAATCTCAACCACACAAAAAGCACTGGAAGTTACATGAGTGACGTCATCAACCATGTATGCACGGTCTTCGTTTTATGCATCTACCTTGCATCAGATGCTAGCCTACACACGTCACCTGTGTTATTTCATTTACTCTTTGCAACAAAACTGCCAGGTAGTTGTTATCTTTACTTAACAAATGAGGAAACCAAGGCCTGGGTTGATCAAGTAATGTACTCAAAGTCACATGACTTGAAGATGGCAGTAGGGATTTAAGCCAACTCTGTTCACCTTCAAAAAGTGTGTATCTAATCATGTCACAGCATCTCCTGACCAGCCCAGAAAGACACCAGCAAATATTACATCTGGGAGTGAATTTGTACCCTAGCTTTATTTCCAATTGATGACATCCTCTCTTGTTTACTTCTGAAAGCAGGGATAGAAGCAGTGGAGCTGGCAAGCACCCCTGGTTCACATGTAGCAAACATGGGTGACGTGGCCAGGCTGCTGGACAGAGGTTATTGGTTCGGGCCAAGTGATGGGAGTTAATAAGCTCCAAGGAAAAGTAAACCCTCATCTGACTGGAACCTCTGAGAACCCCATCAGAAAAAAAATTTGACAAGATAGACTAGGATTAAAATTCATGGATGGCTTTAGAACTCAGAAATAAATCAGGAAGAAAAAAAATATATGTGCAAGCCAATTCCATAAATACTAGAACCTCGTAGAATCATTAAAAGTCCCCATAACTTGGGCCTGAGTGAAACTGTGGTCCCTTCACTGTAGTAATTTAAACTCGACTGTTTATTTTGGCTTCTCCCTTCTCAATGACTTGTTCTAATCGAAATGCTTTGATGAGATGCACAAAAGGAATAAAAATATGATTGAAAAGCCAGAGAGTAATATCTTGGTTTAAAACAACTGTGAACACAAACTTTAATCTTTGGCATTGCCATAAGGGCTATCTTACACTAACTGGGGCAAACACTTTTAGGATCTTGTTTGGAAAAACATTTTTGGTTTTAGAATGGGTGTCCATGTATCATAACACAACACTTACAAAACATAATTTAAAAAAAAAAGCCTCTTATTCTCCCTACAATCCATGTGCTTTTGACACCATAAGCTCCATTTCTTGAAGGCTTCTATAAAAATCCATGGCTTATGGAAGGTAAAGGCAACATTATGCTGAGTTCAAGCAATATTTGTGGGACTTGGGTTCCACTTTTTCTATAAGAGAGCCAATGTGTTTTTCTCCTGTTTTACATGAAGCACCTACGTGGATCTGCATGTCTTTAGTCATTTTGGTGGTGTGCTTACCTGAATTAGATATTATCTTCTTGAAGTCAATAGGAATAATAAATAATAAATGTTAATATTTTTTAAGTCAGATATTCTCAAGAAGAACTGGATTCAAAGCCTGGCCAAGCTACTTGACCACTTGTGAGGCCATGGACAAGTTCCTTATATCTCAAATCATTAATTTGCTTACCTACAAATTGGTGGTAGTAATGCATTGGTTTGTACAAAGGATTCAATGAGTTAATATATGTTGTATAAGTTTGCTACTGCTGCCATAACAAAGTACCACAGACTGGGTGGCTTAAAAAACAAAATTCCCTTTTCTCATGGTTCTGGAGGCTGGAATCTGAGATCAAAGTGTTGGCAGGATTGGTTTCTTCTGAGGCCTCTCTCCTTGGCTTGTAGACAGCCGCCTTCTCCCTGTGTTTTCTTATGGTCTCCTCTCTGTGCGTATGTGTGTCCTAATATTCTCTTCATATAGGGAAACCAAGCATATTTGGATTCAGACCCACCCATATGACTTCATTTTACCTTAATTACCTCTTTAAAGATCCTATCTCCAAATAAAGTCACATTCTGAGGTACTAGGCATTAAGACTTCAACATATGAATTTTGGGAAGGGACACAACATATGAATTTTGGGAATTCATCCCATAGCCTATAAGAAATAACTAGAACATGGTATACTTTTAGTAAATGCTGAGTCCCTTCTCCTCTCCACTTCCAAGGTTTGGTGTCAATAAGACATGAAGCATGTACACAGGCTCTTTGAATTTTTCAGGTTCCTTGACAAAGGTACTAAATTGCAGGATAATCCCATTAAAATGGGATGTCCATTGTTGGTCACACAAAGGCCAGCAGTTTAAAAATGGAGGCAAACTCAGCTGGGTGTGGTGGCTCACGCTTGTAATCCCAGCACTTTGGGAGGCCAAGGTGGGTGGATCATGAGGTCAGGAGATTGAGACCATCCTGGCTACGGTGAAACCCCATCTCTACTAAAAATACAAAAAATTAGCTGGGCATGGTGGCAGGCGCCTGTAGTCCCAGCTACTCGGGAGGCTGAGGCAGGAGAATGGTGTGAACCCAGGAGATGGAGCTTGCAGTGAGCCAAGATGGCGCCACTGCACTCCAGCCTGGGCGACAGAGCGAGACTCTGTCTCAAAAAATAAATAAATAATTGAGGCAAACTCATCTTCACTTTACATCTCGAAAAGTGTAAGTCAAAATATAAAGAGGAAATTTTTAACTCCACACCTCTCAGATCTCATTGATTTTTCTCTTGTTCAAAGACAAGCAAAAAAAGTATTGAGCAATACACGCAACAATGACGACAACTACAATGACGTGATAAGGGTGATCATAGCAGCTAACATTTACTGAGGACATACACAGTCCTTTTTGCCTTTTAAAGGAAAGTCCTTTAAGTGCATTCTCCCATTTGATCTATCACAACTCTACAAATGGTAGCTGTGTGTGCTTTAAAATAAGCTGAAGATTTTTTTTAGAAAAAAAACACACATTGGGAATTTCTACATGTAAGAAAGGATAAAATCAGTCTTGATTTCATGAGAGGACTCACCAGTCCAGATTATTATTGTCACTCTAAATGCAGTTTTGCTGACATAAATACTATCTGGGTATCCTAGGGGCTGCTGACATCCACATTTGGAATTGTAGCATCTTCCGGAACAGAGATTCCTTGGTAGGTGTCAATTGATCTAGAGAGCTTGGAGGGGGCCTGCTTACGAGTCCTTCTCTACCTAGCATGCTGCTCTGCATACCATGAAGATATAATAAGTATTTATAGAGTGAATGCTGCACCTTCCTCTCCAGACTCTGAGTTCCCTTCTCCCTTTAGGGTCATCACAGCCAGCAGCTCCGATGGAGTCATAGATCAAACCCCTCCTATGGCCAAAGAGCCCCCAGGAACACACTGTTGAAGATGAGAGGGCCCACCACTTGGGCCCTTGGTAATTTACTCTCAAGTGCTTGGGAATTTTGAGCAAGAATCTTAGTCACATGAACATATCTGTAAAACAGTTGTTGGGAAGGCAGAAAGACCAAGTGTTGAAATTCTAAAGTTTTTACTTAATGATACTTCTACATACCCTTCCCAGGAGGGACCGATGTGGCAGCTTCCACTGATAATAATGGAAACGCACATTTTGAGATGTTGCAAGTCATGGAGACGCCCAGGCCATGGTGCTGCCTATTGGATGGGGCTTTGCTTGTTTCTGTCTGAAGAGGCTGGCTGCCTTTTTCTCATTCAGCTCAATGCAAACACCCATCAAGAAGGGTCAAGTGGGCATTGCTTTCAGAGTCTCCTTCAGGCTTGAACAAAGGCTTTGGAGACAGAGAGGCATGCAGGGGTGCACACAGAGAGCTGCCCTCTGGCACTTCACTCTCTGGACATGCTCAGGCCTGTGGGCAGGGCCTTGAGTTTCTGGCCTGCCGTCAACTCCATTGAGCAGCGGCCTTGGCTGGGTCGTACACAACATTTTTTTCTGTCTGAAGGATGACCTGGTTAGCAAAGGACAAATACTAGCACTCCCAAAAAATAATTAAGTCTTTGGACCCTTTTCTGCAAACACAAATCTGTGTGAGGTTTTCTGGAGCAAATGCTGTAGGCTACATTCCAAAGGCCAAGAAGAAAAATACCATGCTGGTCAGTCACCCATGCTGTCTCCATAAATAGCACCATGCATTTCTGAAGCAATGAGTGGTGTTAGACAATCCTCTTTATGGTACCAGTGGGACGGTGGCTTTAAGGGCCATGGATATGACAAAGAAAACAAGAGATGGACAGAGGGCGAAATCAGTCAGATCACAGTATGTTGGTCAAGTCACTTAATTACGCTGGAGCTCCATTATTCTCCATTTTAAAGTTAGGCTGGCTCAGTGTGGTGGCTTACACCTGTAATCCCAGCACTTTGGGAGGCCAAGGCAGGAGGATCTCTTGAGCCCAGGAGTTCAAGACCAGCCTGGACAACAAAGTGAGACCCTGCCTCTACAAAAAATTTATTTTAAATAGCTGAGTGTGGTGGTGTGCACCTGTGGTCCCAGCTACTTGGGAAGCTAATGTGGGAGGATCGCTTGAGCCCAGGAAGTTGAGGGTGCAGTGAGCCATGATTGTGCCACTGCAACCCAGGCTGGGTGATACAGTGAGACCATGTCTCAACAAATAAAATAAAAAGGTTCAGCTGATACTGATAACTCTGTTCCATAAGGTAATCCACTTAACCAGAGCCCATTTATCAAGAGCCTGCCATGTGCAGAGTCCTGCATAAAGGCTTGTGGTGAGATTGAATAGAATCGTGTAGTGAAGACACAGCCAAGCTGCTGCCTCATCAAAGGCTCTCTCTAAATGTTGGGTGACTGTGGGAAGTGGTTGGGGAAAGAGGACACATTAGGCCTGGGTTCTTTTAAAATGTGGATATTTGTTCAGGTTCTTTAAATAGTTATTGAAAATATTAAAAATTACTTTCTTCCACAGGAATAATGATTGAGCACCAGAAACAGACAAGCGAGGTCCTGGGAATAGAGGATAAACACAGGAAAAGCAAATTCCATTCTGGCTTGGGGGGACCTTGACTAAGCTTTGACAAATGTGCACAGACTCCCAAGAGGATCCAAGCCTTCAAACCCAGGTTCAAACAGGTAAAGAGTGGAAGGGCAAGGTGCCAGTTAAGTTGGAGGAAAGGTGATGAAAGGGGCAGATTAATATATTACAAGGAAAACTATAGGAGAATTCCTGGGAACAAACTAGCAGACATGTTTATCCTGCAAGAAGCCTGGGTGATTTGAGCGGTTTGCTGGAGGGAGGGGAAAAAGGAGCTAGCATTAATCATGCTCCCAAATTCAACTCCAGCATCTAACGAAATAGACAATAACTGGTTTCGCCACTCCTGTTCCTCACATCCCCCGGGGTCAAGGCCTGGCTAGAATTCAAACAGGATTTCAGATCGGGCCTGGAAAGTTGTGTACATTTAAGTTCATTCTGGAAGGCATGCTTGATATAGAAATGGATTTTTCTTGGTCTAATTTCGAGAGGATCTGAACCTAGTGAGAGTAAGTGGGTGCTTTAAATAATCTCCTACTCTTTTTTTCTTAAGAGGAGAATTTATGGCAGAGACTGGCCAATGGCACTGACCACACCTATTTCAAGTCCTAGTTTGGAACATAGATTATTTGTGTTTTTAATGGAAAAATAGAAGTCCTTGTAAACTACCATTCACCCTTCATTTGCCTCTTCCTCGTGTTATATGATTTCTTTTGGCATCATAGTGCTCCCCTAAAGGGTCCACCAAGGTGAACTTGGCTAGGCAGTGCTTCAAAACACCCCATCGGTGGAGATTAAAGATGACAAGTCAAAATCAACGTCACTCTTGGGCTGCCTGGCATGCACCTAGGAAATCAGGTACACCCATGCTGAAATAAGGAATTGACTTTGCTCAGGAAGAGCCATCTATGCATTTCTTCTTTCGGTGATATATGTAGCAGGGGCCAAGGGTGGGGACCGAATTTGGAGAGAGCAGGGGAGAAGGGCTGGAGGGGTGGATGAGATGGCAGACAGGGGAAGTAAACTAAGGGTAAACCAGAACATCCCATGACACCAGTTGTGAGGAGACTTGCCAGTGCTGAAGTTTCTGCTGTGCCAAAGACGCCTGTTTCAGGATGAGTCCAATTTTAGCCCAGGAGAAATAAATCAACTATAGGGCAAAAGGTTTAATGAGTAAAAAGTATCATTCCAAAAATGTGATGCAGTCCACATCCAAAGTTTCTAGGTCAAATAACATGAGGAACTAATGCAGGAAAAGAAAGCAGCTGCCTGGGCGTGGTGGCGCGGGTCCCAGCACTGGGTCCTCCACCACATCCTTGTACCACGTCCTCCCAACCTCCTACCACTGGGGTCCTCCCCAGCCAGCAGGCAATGGGAGGGAAACCCAGGCCTTGCAATTCTTCAGTTTTGGGGAAAGTGAGGTGGGGAGTTTCTGACTTGTATATCCTTTAATTAAAGGGAATCTGACCTCTTCTATGACGATAATAATAATAAAATGTCTCAGAAGAGAATGGGGGCGTGCAAGAGAGTTATGCATTATGCACAAGACAGCGGGGCTTGGAACAGTAAAATCTTGTTTGCTCACGCGGCTCTGAGTAACCTAAGGGGGAAAAAAACTCAGAACATTATTGATTAGATGCCAATTCACACAGCTCTCTTTGTCTGCTTTTTATTATCAGTATTTCTTTAAAAGGTTAATAGATCCTGGTCCTGACAAGCATGAAGCCAGGAGGTGGGCTCTTATCCAGTGTTTTCATTCTTCAGCCCTCAAGAGACAATGATTAGATCTTAATATTGAATGCACAAACCACACTCACTGTGTGAACTTTCTGAGAGAGCTCCCCACCTAAAGACAGAAAAAGTGAAGAAGTTTTATTGGAAGGATTGTCAAAGGCGGGGGCAGGGAACACTTTGAGTCTCTTTGAGCCAGTTGATTAGGGATGAGTTGATTTTCTTATGAACACTCTAATTCTACTCTCCCTGGGGGCAGGGAAACCTGAGAAGCTTGGATTTCAATGATTTAATTCCCCTTCTAAGAATAGTCAAACCTGGGGTGGAGAGAAGCTAATGAAGTCAACCACTGAAAGAACATTTGCAAATTGAGCAAAGCCCTGTGAATCTTAGGTAATAGCTGGGAGCCGAGTTTCTTTCTTCCACATCTCATAAACTACAAAATAACTCAGCAAAACATGTCAACCAATGGATGTTCTCCACAGGTTACATGATCTAAAGCTGAGATACAAGAAGCCAAACACAATTAAAATGTGCTTCCATTGGTAGGTTCATGGTGATGCTTTGCAGAGGTATCACCTAACCTACCAAGCTTTGGACATGCTTTATTCATTACAACACTGTCAAGATTAAGTTGCTACAACTTCCTATCCCAATTCATGAATTGCATCTACATACACCATATAATCAGCCTCACCAGTGTACAGAATGTGGACAGGTCTTCCCTTAATGCTGGGATTAATTAGTTAGTCTCTGGATGTGCCCTTGAGGTTTAGCGATTCACTTCACTCCCCAGTGCAGTGAATCCAAAAAGTACAAGATCCTTTCTCCAAGGAGGAGATACAAATTCATAGATAGCCTGAAGCCTAACCTCGGGTTAGCCCCTGAGATCGACCCAGTTCCTTCTTACAGCAGGATCTCCTTGTGATGGCTTGGCAGGATTGACTAAGCTAGTGCTTCCTTCCAATGTTTGATTGGTTAAATAAAGATACATTTCAATGTTTATATAATAGCATTCAGAACATAGTCTCCAGGGTAACTAGTGAGTAGAAATGGCAACATGTATGAGTCGGAATATTAAAAAGGAAATACACAAATCAGTCTTTCATTTCAAGGGTACATTTGATGTTGCATATCAATATCATTTTACATTTGAGGGTGAGCCCACACTATGTTCCCTGTGAGCTGTGAGCAAGAGACAATAATCACACCCAATCCCAGCGGAGGTTACAGGTGAGGGGGAGGAGCAAAAACCATATAAACCGGTCTTTTCCATTCTGTTAGGAATAAGATGACATGAACAGCTTTTCCTGCCACAGTATCTCACCAACAGGTTAGTTTTTAAAGGGAGGTTGAATCTGTTTGAACCTTGGCAAATTTGTTACTATAACCGTAGCATAGTTGTACGTGAAAACCAAATATTATTGTCCTTTATTATTCTGCTTTGTCTCCCGTGTTTCTCCCACGGCTCTTAAAACAAAAGTGCTCAGCCAGGTTCTCACCCTTTGTCACTGAATGGAATGTATGTTTTTGAAGGCTGATACACAGCTTAAAAAGGCAGCCGAATTTATATGTGATTTGAATAGTTGGCACTGTCATGCCAACTACTAGCGCTCTATATTCAAAAGGCAGCATCATTTTTCCTAAGGCCTTTCCTAGGGTCTGTTTTTTAGGGCAAGTTTTCTCTCTGTGGTGTCTGCTGCCTTCTCATACTCTTGGCTGACTTATATTCATTCCCTGGACACCCGGGAACACAGTCCCAGAGCAGCCAGATTCAGAGTCAGTTTGTCCTTCATAGATAGGCAGTAAAACATTCCAATGTAGTTCCTCTGAGAGGGCTAGAATCACTCGAGTTCTCTCCTGCTAGTTTGTCAGAAAAACTCCTAGGTGGACGTTTAACACCAGCAACAGTGCCAAAAATGGAATAGTTTCTTGTAGCAATTATATATGCTATTTCTTAAGGCCGTGTAAGTAGACCCAATGAAGGCCTACTATCTTCTTTTTGGACATCACTACTGGATGGTGTGTGTGTGTATGTGTGTGAGTATGAGCACGTGTGTGACAGAGAGAGAGACACAAAGAGAGAAAACATAGGAATGCCAGATCCTGTCTTGTCTAACGGACAGTTTTTCAAAAGGAGCAGTGAGAATTCCTGGGGATTCACCGGTCAGTCTCTTCCAGTGTTTATCATCTCACATTACTCTCAGAAGTAACTTGTTAAGAGTAACTCATCTAAGAACAGAAGTTAGTTATACCGAGAAAAATATTCTAGACCTTGATGCCTTTTGTTTGTAATTTCCTTGTGCATTTTACTTCCCCCAGAGTAGATAAACCGGGGTGTTCACTAACTGAAGTCAGAAACCTCTCAACTCAAAATGTCTGGGAAGTCCTGTGTTCTGTTATTTCCAATATATACGCATCAGCCATAAGGGATGTCTAAATAGTGCAAGACAATAAAATCCCTTCATGTTTTCTGTTTTAGGGAAATCCTGCATGGTTGCACTAGGGTCATAAAAAATTACTAATGTGTTTTCTCATGGCACCGGGCCATCACACGGGCCCTGTGCAGTGGTATTGTATGCGGCCTGTAATCACAAACAAATGTATTCCACAAGCAGATGAGCTGTTATATGAGAAAGTGTGAGAGGTTAGAGCGTGAGCCTTTGTGTCAGCTATGAAGCAGGTCCGCCACAGTGGAAGACCCCTGAGGCCATGCAAATGAAAATGGCAGTGTCTGGGGGGGTGGGGGTGGGAGGAGGACGCCAAGAGGGATGAGGTCACTGCAATAAACATCCAGCTTCCCTCTGAATGGGAAAGTAGAAAAGCCTTCAACTATGGCACTACGTGGACTAGGAAAGGAGGTGGAATTTGTGGGTCAGGTGGGGTGAGAAGTGGAAATCCCTGTAAAGAGGAGACAAGTGACATCAGCGGGTGTCCCAGAAGGAGGGGTAGCTGAACAAGGAGCCAGCAGGCCTGGAGGCAGCCTCTATCAGTGAGGGAGATGGGCTGTCTGCTTCTGCCAACACTCCTGTGACATGTCTAGCATGAGGGGACACAGAAGGGGGCAAGTTGTCAGTATGACACCCAGGCTTGCCATCACTGCAGACCTCACTTGGAAGGACATTTATAATACTTTCCAGGACCAAGCATCATTCTGTCCAGGCAAAAAGAAATTCTCATTAAAAAGTTGATGTATTTTGTCTTTGCCCCCAAAAAGGAACGTTCAAGCTATAAACAGTGACGTTTCTTCATGTGAGTTCCTGTAAAAAAAAAAAAAAAAAAAAAAAGAAAGAAAGAAAGAAAGGAAAAAAAAGGGAATGCTTTTCAGAATTCTTAGAGGTAGAAAACTACTCCATACAAACAATATGGCCAAATCCAAAATGCATTTACACAGAAGCAGTGTTGCAGAGTAGAAATGCACAGATTAAAAGCCTTCGCTCTCCTGCTCCCTGACTGGTTTTGAGCAAGTTACATATGGTTCCCAAACCCCAGCTTCCTTCTCAGGAAACAAGAGTAGTAATATCTGCCTTAAGGATTGTTGTAAAAATAAATCTCACAATTTAATCACTACCCTTATGCCAACAACTTCTAGGTATTTTTCTCTCCGCTCACATTTCTCTCCTGAGCTCTGGATCCGTAGACTCTCTCCCATGATCCTCAGGTTCTTCCAATCAAATGTCCAAAACCAGAATCGTCTGCTTCCTCCAGCCTCACAGATCTGTCTTCTACTCAGCTAAGGTGCCACATGTATCGCCAGAAAACTTAGGCATCTCCCTAATATCTTCTTCTCCAACACCACTCTCACCTCAAATAAATCGCCAAATCCTTTCGATTGCAACTCTTTCAACTTTTCTAGCTGTCTCCATCCCTAGATCAGGTGCCATCCTTTCCTCCTAGATCATCGCAGTAGTCTCTGCCTCTCACCTTGGCTTCTCCTGCCAGCCTATTCTCCACACTCCCTCCAGAAAGATCTTTGGCAAGAGCGAGTGGGCTTGGTCCTCTCCCCAGCTTAAATGGCTTCCCAGTGCCCTCAGGGTATTTCTTACCCTGGCTTGCCAAGCTCTTGTCAGTTCCTTTCTTACCACTCTACCTCCTATCTTTAGTCTCCACAGCTCCTGGCACTTTAGTTCCCTTTAGCCAAGTCAGACTTTCTTGACTTGCTCTTATCTTCGGTTCTTTGCAGAGGTTGTTCTCTCTGCCTGAAATTGGCTTTTTTCCTGCTGTCTCCTCTCCCCTTATCTGACTAATTGCTACTCATGCTTCAGGTCCAAATTTAGATATCACCCCCTCCAGAGCCTCTGTGCCCACAAGGCTGAATAGGGGTCCCTCTTATGTCCTGCCACGATACCTTGTACTCTCCCTATCATAAGCACATGGATGTCATCAAACTGGGCTTACCCATGGACCTGCCAGTCTCTTCCAATTGAGAGCACACTCTTTGAGGACAAGGGTTGGCAGCAATGTATCTTCAATGACATGTGCCAGACCACTCAATAATCATGTGGGAAGGGAGGGAGAGAGGGTGGGAGAAAGGAATAACATGACATGTTAAGCACCTAACACAGAATCAGTCACATATCAGCAATTATTAGTCTCCACTTTATGTTAATAAGCCACACATGTCTACTTTTCTTAATCAGGCCCCATAATTAGTTTTTTATGCTCAGCAAACTGGTGAAGTCCGTTCGTAGCTAGATCCGTTATATCTCTACAATGAGCCAAGTGTCCCCACAGCAAAATTGTCTTAGATTTAGTCCCACTGACAATGAATTTAAAGTATTTAGGAAACCTTTGCTAAAATGTCCTGAACACATTGGATTAGGGGACTGGAATTGGGGGTAGGCGGTTAATGCCTTTCCTTTACCTTACTTTTCCTCTTCTTCCTCCTCTTTCTTCTTTTTCTCTCTTAATTAGAGTCACAGAGAAATCCTGGAAGAGAGAGTGTTTAAGCCAATTTGGAAAAGTGTTTCTGCTCCTATGTTCTTGGGATCTTAGAACACAGAAGGCTCTATCAGTTTCAGAAGGCTCCAGATTAGAGGTTGAAACCTTAAAAATTAACCCCATTCCTCTATGACATGACTGGGGAAACCTCTCTTTTTGCTCCAAACCCTGCTCATCCCCTCCCTAAGAGAAGTAACATAACTAGAAACCAGGACTTGCCTCAACACTGTTGAGATGCCCCCATAAAATTATTTGCTGCAAGCACCATGAGTCAGGGCAGGGTGATCTTGTTCACTGCACAACCACGGCACAGTGCCTGGGACAGAAGAGCTGCTCAGAAAACACCTGTTGAACAAATATGTCAAGGAATGTTCCTTCCTCTCCTATAGGAACTCCTGGGTGTAGGAAAAGTGGGTATCTCATTTCATAGTGATGGTAATGCAACGTAATTAGAATTACTGCCTGTGTGCTTCCATTTGCCCATCTAGACTTTGAGCTCCGGGATGCAGGAATCCCTGAACCCCTTTTACCAAGCATACTGCCTGACCCATTAAAGGTGCCCAATAAATGTGTGTTCAACTCAACGGGACCATGCTGTCCAGACTTGTGGGTAGATGCTTAGCTTTAACATGACTAGTCACCTTTCTGCCGAAGAGAATAAAGTGTTTCATGTTTCTTGCCTTTCTCCTTTCTCATAGCAGTGGGTAGGTGAAACAGGGGCACATCCACAATATGGAAATTAGAAACTTAAAGGGACACAAAAAATTTCGTGGTTTGTCTAGGATCACACATGGCACATTCATCGCCAAAGTCCTGATGTGCAGGTCTGAGGGTCTTTCAACAGCGTAGCCTGTCATCCCAGATAAGAATGGCAATAATATCTAGCTTACTAATGCATAGTTTATATTGTCTCCCAGAAAGATGATTGCTGCATTTTTTTGTGTTGCCATGCTGTCTTTAAAATAATACTATAATACATAGTATTGTTTTATAGTATTATTTTATAATAAATAGTATTTATTTATAGGTATATTTTATAATAATTAGATAAATACAACCATTTTTTAGAGTTGAGGGCCAAACAGTAAGCATGGTCAACAAACAGACAAACAAATACATTCTTATTGTTCTCAGTTTCTTAATCCTCTTCCTAAAGTGGGAATTGGAATTCATCTTCTGGCTGAAGATTCCCACAATTTATAATTGAAGTTGTTCAACGTCAACCGTGAGCAATCCTTGGACTCTACTGTAGGATGGCCCTTATTGAGACACTTAGGTGTACTTCTGTTTAAATTTTGTGATTAGAAACATAAAATCAATCATAGTGAAACCCAGTAGACTTGGTGATCTGAGAGGGATTTTGTTTCTAGCACTTGAGTTGATTTATTTCTCTGTTTGTTTATTTATACAAAATTGCCTTAGATTTATTCCCACTGACAATGAATTTAAAGTATTTAGGAAAACTTTGCTAAAGTTTCCTGAACACATTGGATCAGGGGACTGGAACAGGGGCGGTTAATTTCTTTCCTTTACCCTACTTTTCACTTCTTCTTTCTCCTCTTTCTTCTTTTTCTCTCCTAATTAGAGTCACAGGGAGAAATGCTGAAAGAGAGAGCACTTAAGCCAATTTGGAAAAGTGTTTCTGCTCCTATATTCTTGGGATCTGTGAACGCATAAAGCTGCTAATAACAGGATTTGTGGGAAAGAAGTAAAGAGCTATTTCTCATGATGAATTTGGGTTGAGTCATCAAGAGAAAGCATAACATTTTATTATGAATGACTACACCTGTATTAGTCTTTTTCACGCTGCTATAAAGAATACCTGAGACTGGGTAATTTATAAAGGAAAGAGGTTTAATTGACTCAGAGTTCCACATGGCTGGGGAGACCTCAGGAAACTTACAATCATGGCAGAAGGTGAAGGGGAAACAGGCACATCTTACGTAGCAGCAGGAGAGAGAGAGAGAGCACAGAGAGGAGAGACTTCCACTTATAAAACCTCCAGATATCATGAGAACTCATTCACTATCACAAGAACAGCATAGGGGAAACCTCCTCTTAGTGTGCATGCTTAAGCCACTTGCCCAGCTCCTGAGATTTTATCGTGAAGCAGATGATTACCAGATTTAGGTTTTTCCTATCTATGTGGAGACTGCCTTTCCCTGGTGCTGACTGCAGCTGATTATTATTTTAGAGAGACAGTTAACAACTGCCTGACCATCACCTGATGGTTGCTGGACATTCGTGGTATGTTGGGGGAAATGGGAGGCCTCTCCTGCCCTGCCCTGCTCATGTCTCACTAGCTACCTACCATAACACATGGATTCCAGTTTCTGGCCTGTATCATTTTTCCTCTCCATAAAGAGCTTCTTTCAACTTTCTTACAGGGCTGATCTGCTGGAGACGAATTCCCTTATTTTTGTTTGTCTAAGAAGGTCTTTATTTCTCCTTCACTTTAAAAAAAAAAAACATATACTATATTTTAGAGCAGTTTTAGATTTACAGAAAAATTAACAGAGAGTACACAGTTTCCTCCCTCACTTCCATCCACACACAGTTTCCCTTATCAACGTTTTGCATTGGTATGATACATTTTTTACAATTGAAAAACCAATACTGATACATTATTAAGTCCCTAGTTTACATTAGAACTCACTCTCTGCATTGTACAAATTTTTGGATTGTGAGGAATGCCTAATGGCATGTATCCACCACAGTATGGTACAGAGTAGTTTCACTGCCCTAAAAAGCCTTTGTGCTTCCTTTATTCATCCCTCTCCTTTTCCCTTTCCCAACCCACGTCCCACCCCTTGCAATTACTGCTCTTTTTACTGGCTCTATCATTTTGCCTTTTCCAGTATGTCATATAGTTGGTATCACATAGAATGTAGCTTTTCAGACTGACTTATGTTACTTAGCAATGTGTATTTAAAATTCCTCCAATGTCTTTTCATGGTTTGAAAGCTCATTTCTTTCTTAGCACTGAATAATATCCCCTTATGCAGATGTACCACAGTTTGTTTATCCACTTGCTTATTTAAGGACATATTGGTTGCCTCCCATTTTTGGCAACTATGAATAAAGCTGCTGTAAAGATTTATGCACGGACTTTTGTGTGGACATAGCTTTCAACTCATTGGAATAAATACCTAGAAGCATCGTCACTGGATTGTATGGTAGACTATATTTAGCTTTATAAGAAATTGCCAAACTGTCTTCCAAAATGATTGTACCATTTTGTATTTCCACCAGCAATGAATGAGAGCTCCTATTGCTTCACAACTTCACAGCATTTGGCATTGTCAGTGTTTTGGATTTTTGCCACTCTATAAGTGGTACCCCATTGTTGTTTTAATTTGCAATTCCCTAAAGTGCATCTTTTCATATGCTTATTTGCCATCTGTATATCCCCTTTGGTGAAATGTCTGTTAGGTCTTTTACCCACTTTTTAGTTGAGTTGTTTGTTTTCTTACAGTTGAGGTTTAGCAGTTCTTTGTATATTTTAGCTACAAGCCCTTTATGAGATGTATGTTTCACAAATATTTTCTCTCAGTCTGTGGCTTGTCGTATTTTCATTCTCTTATTTTCCTTCACTTTTGAAGAACAGTTTATAGAACTCTAGATTGGTGGATTTTTTTTTCTTTTAACACATTAAATATTTCACTCTACTCTCTTGTTGTTCACATGGTTTCTGATGAGAAGTCCGATGGAATTTTTGTGCTTCTTCCACTGTGGGTAAGGTGTAAGGTGTTCTTATTTGTTTTCCTTCTGTCAGGATTTTCTGTTTGTCTTTGGTTTTCTGCTTTTTTTTTTGAGATGGAGTTTCACTATTGTTACCCATGTCATATATTGTTGCCATGTCATATAGTTGGTATCACATAGAATGTAGCTTTTCAGAGTGACTTATGTTACTTAGCAATGTGTATTTAAAATTCCTCCATATGTCTTTTCATGGTTTGAAAGCTCATTTCTTTTTTAGCACTGAATAATATCCCCTTATGCAGATGTACCATAGTTTGTTTATCCACTTGCTTATTTAAGGACATATTGGTTGCCTCCCATTTTTGGCAACTATGAATAAAGCTGCTGTAAACGTTTATGCACAGATCCTGCAATGGCAGGATCTCGACTCACTGCAACCTCTGCCTTCCGGGTTCAAGCAATTCTCCTGCCTCAGCATCCCGAGTAGCTGGGGATTACAGGCACCCGCCACCACGCCCAGCAAATTTTTTGCATTTTTAGTAGAGATGGGGTTTTACTATGCTGGCCAGGCTGGTCTTGAACTCCTGACCTCAGGTGATCCACCCGCCTTGGCCTCCCAAAGTACTAGGATTACAGGCATGAGCCACTGCGCCCAGCCCTGCAATTTAAATGTGATATGTCAAGATGTATACTTTTTAATTTTATTTTCTTTCCTTCTTCTTTTTTTTTTTTTTTTTTTTTGACAGGGTCTCACTGTCAGCACCCAGGCTAGAATGTAGAGGTGTGATCACAGCTCACTGCAACCTTGACCTCCCAGGCTCAGGTGATTCTCCTGCCTCAGCCTTCCCAGTAGTTGGAACTACAGTCACATACCACCACACCCGGTTAATTTTTTGTATTTTTTGTAGACACAGGGTTTCACCATGTTGCCCTTTCTGGTCTCAAACTCCTGGGCTCTGGTGATCCTCCTGCCTCGGCCTCCCAAAGTGCTGGGATTACCTGCATAGCCACTGTGCTCAGCCAGTGTATACTTTTTTATATATACCCTACTTGGTGTTCTCTAAGCTTCCTAAATCTGTGTTAGATGAGACAGGAGGCTAGGGGATCAGGAGCTATGAATATTAATTGTAGTACAAAACTGTTTGTTTTGGACCTAATTTTGTATTATCTGCTGCTGTAAGCAGTGTTGGGACCACAGGTGTTGAAACAAGTGAGAAGGATAAGCCTTTCAGAGGACTTAACTTGAAGAAAGGTAGAGATGCTAGGATTGCCTCAAACAGAATTCTGGAGCAAGAGTACAGCTGGATGATCTATGATGCTGTAACTGGCTCATGTTTGAAAGGTGAAAAGGAAGGTCTTAGACTGGTAGACAAAAATGTAAATGAGACAGAAGGTGAACAGAAGGATTGGATTATTCAAAAGTTGGGATAGAATGGATGAGCCAATTAAATATAAACTCTAAGTAGTTGAAAGCTGTCCAGTGAGCTAAGCGCATCAAGGCGCTGTGAGTGACCATGGGCGGAAACTGGAGTTTGTGTGTGTGACCGGTAGAAACCAGCCCATTAAAGCTCATCAAGCTTGGGAATTACAGACTCACTATGGCTACTTTTCTGCCTTGGACATTTCACATGCAGACTGAGAAGGTTATAAACTGAGACTTTCACCAACAACAGGCCACACCAGACATTTACATGTTGTTGTTTAGTCTTTCATCATCCCAAATTAGCAACTAACATACCTAATTGACAACTTCAGTCCATCTGTAAGCCCCATTCCATGCCTACCTCTAACTTAATCTCATTATTTCCTTTTGATTAACCCAGATTTGGTGATATAATACTATCAACCAGTCCAGTTTGCTCCAGTTAAGGAGCAGAAAAAAAGAAATCTCTCCAGTGACTATATTTTTTCAAAAAAATTTTTTATGATGAAAATATCTTGCTTCAATCTCATTGCTTCATAGTTATCTCTGATGTACAGGCCAACCCTAAGACTTCTTCACATTTTAGTTACATAGTCTTGATCTTTAAAAAATGAACTGACTATATTGTGGTACAGAAACAAAATAATGGAGGGAGAACAGAACAAAATAAATGGGAAGGCACAGCCGTCCCAAGGACATGATCTATAAGGGGATCAAGACAAAACAAAGCCAAGCAACACGGCTTCTTGTTCTGCTGTAAGAACAAGTGTAAGCAGAGAAGTGCCCATGGTAACAACTTCTTCACAGCCTTGGGCATGAGCTTCACTGGAGATTTGTTTCATGATGTGGGCCTGGAGTAAAACGTTCATTCAAAAACATCTAAGTGCTTACTATGTGCCAGACATTATTTCCAGGCATTAGGGCTATAGCAATGAAGAAAACTAAGTATTTCCTGTCCACATGGAGACCACATTTTGTGGCTGTGAGGGACAGCATCCATAACCAAAATAAATAGTATATCAAATGACGATGTGTACTCTGGGAGACAAGGATGTGGTTGTGGTGTGAAATTGGCTGGGGAAGCCTTCTCTGATGCTTGAGCACAGACCTGGAGAAGGTATGCGAGTGAGTCACCCAGCTGCAGGGAGAAGGAGCATTGCAGGCAGAAGGAACAGTTAGTATAAAATCCCCAAGTTAGGAGCATCCCTGAAATGTTGAAGAAACAGAGAGCATGTCTGCAGCTGCAAAGATATGAGAAAGAGAATAGTGGAAGGAGATCAAATCAGAGAAGTTATAGGGGCCAGGTCATGGAAGGCCTTGGAAGTCATTGTAAAGACTTTTGTCTCTTACCCTGAGTGAGATGGGGACTATTGGAGAGTTTTGTGCAGAGAAGTGACATGAGATGACATAAGTTTAAAGGATCTGTGTTATGGGTAGACTTTAGAAGTACAAGGGAAGAAGCAGGGATACAGCTATTGCAATCATCCAGGAAGGAATCATGGTGGTCTGGCCAGGGTAGAAGCAGTGCAGGTAATAAGAGGGGACACATTCCAGATATATTTCAAAGGAAGCACCAACAAAATTTCCTGACAGATGGGATGTGGTGTGTAAGAGAAAAAGAGGAGTCAAAGATGACTCTAAGTGTTTTAGCCAGAACATCTGGAAGCAAGAGTTGCCATTTCTTGAGGTGGATCACAAACAGATTTGAAGAAAGGATGAGGAGCTTGGTTTGGCCTCCAATGTGAGGAGATTGAGAAGATAAAGAAGAACCAGCAAAGGAAAACAAGAAGAACAGCCAGTGAGGTAGGACGAAAGCCAAGTGAGTGTGATGACCCAGAGTTCAAGTAAAGAAAGGGCTTTAGAGGGAACAGATTGATCAAGTAGAGCAACTGTTCAGAGAATTCAACTAAGATGAGGCCTGAGACTGACCTCTGGATTTAGCAAAGGAGGACACTGGTGACCCTGACAATCCCAGTGCTCTTGATCACTCAGTATAATACTTTAAGCAAGAAAAGAAAAGTAAGTTGCCTAGAATTCCATTTCTAGAAACTAGGAAATAGAGTCATTGTCAAAAGGTTGCCGTCTGTTAGGTAAGTCCTCTCAACAGTCATGGTGTGACGTTGGCCCTGTCTCACCTCCTAGCTGAACCACTGCTCATGAATTATAGTTCCAGTTTGTTAGTGAGTTCAGGGAAAGAGTCCGTGATGTAACCTTCATCGTGTAACCTTGAACCAGTGCCCAAAATGACTTAGATTTCTCACTATGAAAATAAATATAACGGTCACCACTAAACTAAAATATCAAAACTTGATAAATGCTGGCCTGAGAGAACAATGCTGGCACTGGATTTGCTGAAAAGGAAAGCCACATTCCACAACTACCTTTAAGTCTGTGGAAATGGAAATTTTTTAAATACAGAAAAAGAAAAACTACCGACCCACATGCAAAGGGTGGATTAGGTGGTTTCCACATAGTTAGTGAGGTTCTGTTACCTTAGCGAAGTTCTGGTAAGAATGGGCATTCCTCACCAGCATAATCACTTGCCACTCTTTGGAATTCAGGAAGTGTTTCACAGCAAGTGGATAAATGAAATGAGTCAATGAACAGGATTCATTAGTTGCCTTTCCATAGCCTTCCCTGACTAATCTAACCGCATACTAATCATTGCTTCTTGTTTCTCTGACCCTACCAACTCAACTCTAAGTTCCTTGAGAACTATATCATGAGATTTATTTCTTTGTGTTCCTTACCACACTTAATTTAGTATTATAGTTATTACTTAATATATACTTCTTGACTGAGCAAAAAATTTTAAAAAGAAATTGAACTGTTAAGCTAAGGATATAAATTTAATTTAAATCTTCAAGACAAAGAGATAAGAGAAACAGTGCAAATAAGCCTTACAATGTGCTCAGATTATAATGGTTTGCAGGATTAAACCAACTGGAGCCAACATTCCTCTGATGTTTTGGTATCCAATGGTCTTATCAGTAGGTTTCCAACCATTAATCGTGAGCCATTATTTACTGTTGCCAGTCACTGGCTTCTGGTGTCCCTAGTGATACAACCTTAACCTTCCAAGGGCCCTGTGTCACTTTTGTGTGATGTCTTCATCACACAAAGGGAAGCCAGCTGTTTTCTTGGTTGCACTACTTTGTGGTGTCCCAATGAGATGATGGGACTATATAGCTCTCTATAAGTGAACTGACTCCATACACATTCCCACGGGGGATCTTAGCTTGCTTTCTCTCTTTCTTTTTCTTTCAACAAAAAAGGTTAAGTTTTTGTCATTGCTTACATTAGTAACAAAAAACAAATAGACAAACTTTGAAAGGATTGAGGATGGTCAGCCCTAGTCAAAGATTGTCTAGCTTATGTTATTTATTCACATTCATGATATGGGTTTATTATATCCATGCTCTTCAGTAATGGCATTGATAATAGGAAGGTTGGTTTGGAAAAGCAAAATGTTAAACACTAACCTGAGAAATAATCTGTGATCTTTTCTTCTCTCTGAATTAGTAAAACAAACACTGTGAGCTTTAAAATAAAAGAGGTGTGTACTTGGAAATAGTGGATTGCTCTTTTCCATTTTCCCAGCTGCCATGCTATGGCTAACATGATACTTGAGGTCGTAGCAGAACTTCCAAAGTAAACTTGATCTTTAGAGTTTTACAACAATGATGGGTGAACTTCAGAAAGTTCAGAGATTTTTTTGTCCAAATGGAGAAATAACATTCTTGTGCCAATTTTCTGTATCTCCGAATTATTGAGTTGAAGTTTTCACAACAATGGCAATTTCTTGACCGTTTCATGCTGGTGACAGGAAATTACACAAATAGAGTAAGTTTTCTCAACACCCATTCATCAGTTAGCAACAATTCATTGTAGTTTCTACTGTTTAGCCTGAGTCTAGATGCAAATGTTGAAAATGAGGGATATGGTGTTCAGGTTTTCAAAGTGAGATATGGAAGCCCACTCTTTATAGATCTGCCTTGTACCTTGACACAACTTTTTGGTCTCTGTCTTTGAGGGAAGCCATCCTCTAGACACACTCCTAGGTTGTCAGCTATGCCACCAATGAGAAGGGCAGATTCTCCCAACCAGGGCTTATCAACAAATGAAGGACAATTTTCTATTCTTATCCTTTACAATTCTAGAAAAAGCAAAAAGCAAGACAAAACAAAAGATGCCACCCAAAGATGTTTTCAGTACAATGGAATCAAACTCTAAAATAAGATGTAAAAGGCCAAGCATAAAGTTGGACAGTGATGGTCTTCCAGATATTCAGTTACACTATCAGGCCCTCAGAGCAATGATCGCAATTTATGTTGTTGGACAATTTATCATTCACAGCACACTGGCCCATTTACACCAAAGGAGGAGAGATCAGGCATTGCACACCCACCACACAACCACCCAAGTGGCAAACTGCAGAGCCAGGGCTTGAATCATGATTTCGGCTTCAAAATCCATACCGTTACGCTGCCTCTGGGGTGAAATCTTCAGTTATATAGATAATTTTTTTTTTATTTTTCAAAATATTTTTCAAGATATTGTTGAATTGTAAAAGCGTCACTTGTGCCTAGGTTCAAATCCTGGCATAGCCACTTATATCAGTGGGCAAGTAGTGTGATCTCTTTAAACATCAGTGTCCTCAACTATAAAGAGACAGTAATAGTTCTAGCTTCTTAAGGTTGTTGTAAGAATTAAATAGAATAATTCATGCAAAGCGTGGAACCTAGTAAGTGCTCAACAGAATGTGGCTTTAATTGTTGATAATAAAAATGATCTATGTTCATTGTAGAAAATGTATCCAAGTATTAAGAAGAAAATATCTCTCATAAATCTACCATCCTGATACAATCCCTGAACCATTACGGCAGATTTTCAATTTTTCTAGGTAATGCTGCATAATGCATCTCTTTGTTATGAAGATTTTCAAACACACAAAAGTTAAAAGGCAAGTGCAATGACTACACATGTATTTTCCTCCTAGAGTCAATAATTATATATACTTCGCCGTATTTGCTCTGTGTGTGTGTATGTGTTTAGATTTTGCTGTTTCGTGTCCTTATGCATTACCTGTGTTGGATCTTCCTTGGTACTACTTCCAATTAGAAAATCCAGGGAGTTGGTAAGCAGACATACATATATACATATGGGTTTTTTTGCTGAAATATTTGAAAGTAAACTGCAATTATCATAGCATTTCACTTATAAATATTTCAATATGCATCTCCTAAAAATAAGAACATCCTCCCACATAATCATAATATCATTATCGCAATAGGATATTCATGATTATTCGCTAATGTCATTTAATATCCAGTTGATATTCAAATTTTTAAAATTGTCCCGCAATGACTTTTTGCTGTTTATTTTCAAACTATTTCATGCATTGTCTTTTGTTATGCCTCTTTTATCCTAGAACGGTCTTCTCACCAGTTTTACATTACTCTAAGTATACTTTTTAATGATGCATACATTCCAGTGTAGGCACAGTCGTGGCCAATCCCTCAGCTTAGACATACAAATGGTTTCCTTCTTCCCTATGATGAATCGTGCTAAGATGAATACCTTAGTGCATTGACTTCTTTCACCTTTTCTGGTTACTTCTGAATATTTACATTTTTTTAAAAGATAAGAAAATATTTAAAACCCTTATTAGATATTAGCAGACTACTTTCCAGAAAGGTTTTATCCACTGCTATCCCCCCAAAGTATTTGAGCATGCCAGGATAGCTGAGGCTTTCAACGCCTCCTTGTCCTGAGGAGTCCTGGTTTAAATGCCACATTCTCTAGAGGACATTTTCTGGTCTACACTGGGCGAATTCCCTTGCCATACATTGTTTCTTGTGATTACTTAATTATCAGCTCCTCCTCTCTAAGAACAAGGAATCTTTACTTGAAGAGGTCAGTTTTTCTCTGAAATTGGGAGCTCAATGAAACTGGTTGATTGCTTTTAGTATTATGCCAATATTAAAAAAAATTTAACATAAAACTTCTGGCTCTTTTAATTTCACCAAAACAATACTTTATGATTAAATATTACCCTATGTACATTAAATATTGCCATAACTTTAAAACTGATGGAACTCTATTCCTAAGGGAACCTTTGGAAAATTCTTATTTTAAAATAAAATAACCCAAATAACCAATAATATGTGAGTGGTTAAGTAAGCGTTGCAAATCTACATGATAGTACAGTCTGTACACATTAAAATTTATATTCATAAAGGGTCTATCATAACATGAAGAAGTGCTTGTTAAATGATATGGGTGAAATAACTGTTAGAAATTTAGAATGCCAAATATGCCACAAAAAGGCTAACAAGATACAGCAACTGCTGTACTACGGGTGATCAAAATAGCTTTTCTCACGTATTTTTTTTCTTTCTGACCAAAGCACAGTAAGAAAGATGGAGCTTTGAAAAGCATTATTTAAGCATCCACAGCCCCTGTTTACAAAACTATAAAAGAGAAAAAATGTTTACTCATGGTAATTTCTTACTTTTCTATCTGATTTTGTAGCATGAATTTAATGTTAATACTACTTTAATATATAAAGAATCTGGCAAAAATCAACCAACTAGCCAGAAAACAAACAAATAAATAAATATTTCATAATCTTCCATTTCCTTCTGAAGATTTTCAGGTATATTCTATCACAAGAGAATTTATGATTATTCCATTTTTAAAATTTACAGGCCCCTTGACAAAATTTATCAACGCCTCTATTTGATCTGATGATACACATCAGTTGCCAGGTACATAACAAACAGCAAGCTGTTTCACTGTCTTCATCTTGAGCTGTAATTAAAGAGTATTTACTAAGCATTACTTGAACCCAACATTATACTTGGTATTATAGCAGCTGGCACTGTGGACCCGGGCCCTGAGCTACAGAACCTTACAGCTGATGACCGGTGATCAACATACTCATCTTTCCTCTAACCACATGACAAACCTCCTGGACCCAGAGCCAAAGGAATTTACGGTTTTCCAGGGAAACATGATATTTGCTTTGACAGTTTCACATAGCTTTATCCTAAAGGCAGACAAAGAGCTGAAGTTTCATCTTCACTCGCCTTTCCTGGGATCAAGCCCTTTGAAGGAAGGAGATCACTGGGAATCCATCCCTAGGCCTGGAGGTGTCAGAGGCAGAAACCAGACATACATATCCTGCTCTTTGGTCCTCTGGGAAAATACCTAGCCATCACTGCCCTCATCCACCAGTCTCATGTTGCCCGCCTGTCTCCAGTGTTAGCATAAGTGCTGACTCCCCAGCACTGTGTGTGTCTGGGAGGGCAAGAGGAGTGGCAAACAGCCAGCTGGTGACGCCTGCCCAGAGCCCTGGCAAACCTCATTAGGCTTGGACTGGTCTCTGAAATGCTCCACCACTGCTCCTGCCTGGCACCCAAACCCCTACCACTTTAAAGTGAGCTTTTCACATTCCATTCTTCCCCCAAGTCCTGCAAGGTAGGGCCTGCTTTTCTCACAGCTCCAACATCAACACTTCTTTTGAGCAAAACTTTTGCATGCAATAGATAGTGCTAGCGCCAATGCACCTTAGCCAGCTTCTACAGTCAAAGTGAAACAAAGAAAGGAAACATTACAAAAATCGGTGTTGTGGAATGGAACCAGACAAAATCAGTAATAGCCAGTGTGCCCCTTTGATGACCTAAATGTTTAGCACCTCAAAGGATTTCTAAAGGTGTCATGCACAGAGTTTTGAGAGGGAGCTGGCATTTTCAGCCAAAAGCTGAGGGATCCTCTGAAACAGATACCGTCAAATATGCAGACAGGTTGCCATGTGGCAAAATGGGAAGAAGTATCTGGCTGTGCATACCAAATACCATCTCAGAGTGGGGTTGTGACTTGTAGGATAGACATGAATATGATGCACCCAGCATGGCCATGCGTGGGAGCTCCTCCGTCAGGAAACATGTGGTGTGTTAGATAAACTGGAAGAGATTCAGAGAGGCTGGAAATTGGGGGCAGGAGGGGGATGGTTGAGGAGGTAAAGACTGTTTTTTAAAAGACAAGAATAAAGGGTTAAGCAAGGAAACTCCATAAGGACCTCATAGGCCCTGTGGAAGAGTCAAAAGTCATTTAAGTGTTAAGCAGGCTGGTTGCATAATTGGATTCACACTTTAGAAAAGTTACTCTTGCTGAATGAATTGAAGGGGGCAAAGCAGAGGCAGAAAGACCAGTTACAACATCTAAGTGAAGGATAACAGTCGACAATGAGACACATCAATGGATTTGGGAGGTGTTTAGGAGTAGAATTTGTAAGACTTAGTGATTGCCTAAGGGGATGTGGTGAGGGGAACAGTAAAGGAAGAAGAAGAACCTCGAATGACTGCCAGTTTGGTTGAGGCTTTCAAGGGAATGGCAACACCACCCAATGCGGGAACAGGAGAGGCACGTGAGGGATGATACGCATCAATTCAGGTTTTGGTGGATTGAGTTAAAAATATCTTTGCAAGATCTTTACTAGGTAGCTGGAGAGATACCATTGAAGATCCGTTCTGTGTATAAAATCTGGAGTGGTCAGCACAGATAGTAATGAAGCTGAAGGCATATTGTGGGTGAAAGGGGTGTCTAATAAATAGGGACGGAAGGACACTTGAGTGTTTGAATACTCTGTTCATTTTTGGCAGCTTATTGCAAATTCATTTAACAATCCTTCCTAAGAGCAAGTTCTGGAGGAAGGAAGTATGAATCGCTGAGTTTAAGAATGGGGCGGGGCGGGGGGAGCGAAAATCATGTGGAGAAATACTTCTCAGAGTTACCTTCATTATTGAGTACATGCTATGTGCTAGGCCCTGTACCGAGTACTTAATATGCATTGTTCTACTGTATTTCATTTAATTCTTACAACAAGCCTACATAAAGTAGATACTATCATCTCCACTTTATGTTAACAAGAGCTGAAATTTGGATATTCTATTACTCTCTATCCCTGTTGTTTAATCTGGTAGCCGCTAGCTGAAAGTGACTGTTAGGAATTTAAAATGTGCAACAAAGAAACTTAATTTTTTATTTAACTCCAAATTCTCATTTAATTCAAATTTTATTTTATTTCACATTAGTGTAAATTCACACTTAAGAACTAACACTGGATTCAGTTATTGAAAAATGCTTAAATATGTTTGGAACAATGTGAGTATGTGAATCAATTTTTTCAACTCTAAGTTTTATGAAATGTAACTACAGATCAAATATTTCCAATGAAAAATTTGTGTCTGAATTGAGATGTGTTGTGAGTGTAATTTCGAATATTTACTGTGAAAAAATATATGAAATATCTCATTTATAATTTTTATATTGATTACATATTGAAATAATGTTTTGAATATATCAGATTAAAAATATATTGTTAAAATTAATTTCACCTGTTTTACCTTTTCACTTTCTTTTATGTGACTACTGGACATTTTTCAATTCCCTAAGGGAATTGAGTTCCCCGGGGCTGACGGGGAGCACGGCCTGGGCAGCCCTTTCCTGAGGATGTCCAAGTGGAGACGGGCTCACACCCAGGTGCGCGCACGTGCGCGTCTGCGCGGTCTGCCGCGGGTGGACCGAATCTCACCCCGTGCCCACGACCGGCGGGCTTTCCTGTTTGCCTTTTTGAACTCTGTTTTCTTTGAGTCTTGGAGAGAGCCAGGGGCTGTGATGTCACTGTATAAACAGAGGGAAGGGTGGGGGCGAAAGTTGCATTGGAGCGAACCCGGCGGTGGAGGAGGGCTGGTGGGAGGATGGGGTGGGGAGGGAGATTTTTTTAAAGGTGGTTTGGTCTCGGGGGTGTAGGGGCAGCGGGGGACTCTGCAGAGTCCCGATAAAGAAACAGAATGGGACTGCCAGTCCCTAAGCTAGGGGCGGGGAGGGGGACGTGGCTGGAAGAGACAGGGGTTGGTGGGGGGAGGTTGGAAAAATATGGGACGCCTAGAGCTAATTCCCCTGATTAAAAATGCATTAGTTTGGAGGTGTCAGGGACACGCAGCTGTTTTCAAGGAAAGCCTGGCTCCAAGAGGTCCTCCCCGGCCGAGCCGCCTGGCGGCTCCATCCCGGGTGGGTGTCAGCGAGCGCGCAGCCCCCGACGCTTGTCCTCTCCCTGACAGGGCCCTGGCCAATGTCCTGCTGCTGCGGGTCGTGGTAATTTACATCCTCTCTGTGTACATTAACTTATCTGCAGCCGCGCTGGCTGCGCTCCTTCAGTCAGCCTGTCTCCTGCGCAGCCTGGGAGCCTTCCCCGACCCAGCGACCCACCGGGCGGCCGGGGGCGACGGGGGAGCCCTGGGAATCACAACAACCGCCCGGTTCCGACCCGGCTTGGACGCCCGCGGGGGCGGGGGGCTCCGCGGGGCCAGGCGTGGAGGGCCGGCGAGCCCGGCTTGGGCAGGGCAGAGGCGGGCGGCCGGGGGCTGGCGGCGAACACTTAGTGGCTAATTCATGACTCATGACTCATGCGCAGGCTCCTCTTCAGTGACAGCCGGGACAGTTCCTGGTTATTTGTAGCCCCCCGGCTTTCATTTCGCTGTAATTAAGCAGTCATTTGAGGGTCATTTCATCCCCGTTATAGGTTTCTCTGTTTTAATCATGCTTTGAGTTCCAGTGGGGGCAGCAGGGAGTGGAAGGGGAGGTTGGGAAGGAGGCGTGGAGGGCAAGAGGGTAATCGTCTCTGAGAACGCGTGCACTTTTCATAACTCTTCCCGTGACAGGCCCTGGTGCAGGCTCCGCAGACGCCGACGCCCGGCGCTCCGCTCCGGGGCGCGGGCCAGATCCTCTTCCCTGACACCCGCGGTCTTCCCTGAGAAGAGGTCTGGCCCTTTTTGAGTCAGATGTTGGATTTTCTGCTTTCCCCTCTGGCACCACACTAATCATTCTCTTTAATCGCTGTAGCTTTTTAATGAGGCCAAGTAGGTATTTATGGAGCCGTCTACTCTCTAAACGCTAATGCTTGATAAGTCATTTATAACTTATCGGTGGGCTTTGCATAGGCCAAACCCAGAAGAAAGGAAGTGAGAATAAAACAGAGGCTGGATTTTACGAGGAAACTTCAGCGTATCTTCAGGTCCTAAATGGTACCAAGCCCTTGTGGGAAATGTTCAATCCATCAGGCATAAGAATAAGGAACGGCCACAGCCTGTCCGAATTTTGTGAAAATTCTCTGGCTGTCATTCTTGATTTTTTTTTTTAATTCCCTCCACTTTCTCCTTTGGCTGGTTCATGTATTCTTTAGATATCATTTGAAGCTTCCATTCCAAGGCCAAGTCTAAGACGTTCTTTAAAGAAATCTCAAGCTATTGCATTTGGAGGGCACACAGATTGAAACTGAAAGAACTGGAAAGAAAGAAAGGACAGAAACCAGATTTTCTGTCATTGCAAAGAGTAGGTGCCACAGGCTCCAAATCTCAGTAGATATTAAAGTTAAGGCAGGAGTCTGCGGTAACAGTAGGAGTGTGGTTGCTTTCAAAAGAGAAGGGAAGAGAGAAAACCTGTCCAAGAAAGGGCAGGAGAAAGAGTGAGAGAGAAACAACACACACTAGAAAAACAAAATGAATGAATCAATCAACATATGAGTATTTAATGTGCATTAAGGAAACTTCAAAAATGGTTTATGGTTTTCAGCCATAAAATGGAATAAAATACTGATACATGCTATAACATGGATGAGCCTTGAAAACATTAAACTAGGTGAGAGAAGCCACTTACAAAAGACCACATATTCTATAATTCCATTTAGATGAAATGTCCAGAACAGGCAACTCTATAGAGACGGGAAGTAGATTAGCTGTTACCTTGAACTGGGGGTGGGGGTAGGAGTAAGGGGGCTGGGGGGAGCGACTGCTAGAATTAATTGTGATGGTGATTGTACAACTCTGAATATGCTAATAACCACAGACTTACATGCTTTAAATGGGTGAATTGTATAGTATGTGAATTATATCTCAATAAATCTGTTACTGAAAACAGTTTCCATAAAGTTAAATAGAAGCAGGCCCCAAAACAGCACCACTAAAAAATTCTCTTGCTAAGTGCACTGCTCCTTCCTATATGACAATGTAAACAGCAGATACTGTTCCTAGGACGGGCACTTGGTCTGGTTTTTCACTTGGTCCCCAGTGCCTAGAACAATGCTGCTTATGGAAGGTACACAACAAATATTTGCTGGAAGAGAACTTGCAAATAACCAGATGGCCAAATTCAGACTTATACCATGCTCACTCTGCCATCTCTTCACTGCACCTTCTAGCTTTCCAATATTATCATTTTATATATACAAAATATACAAATATATATTATTATATATACAAATGTATAATATATTATTATATATAGTATCATTATTATTAATACAGCTAGTACTAATAACTAACAAACAACATTTTGTTTATATATTTTGTGCCAGGCACTGTACATATATTTGCTTCTAATCCTTATAAAACCCAGCAATGTAAACCCACTGAACCCAGGTCTGTCTGGCTCCCAAAGTTTTAGTCTATTATAAACACCGCCTGCTAAAAACACTAAACACAAAGGCAAGGAGAAACATCAATGAACATGCAAAAGAGAACCAGCCAAAGTCACCGACAGAAGAAACCAAAGAAAATCTGGTTTCTATGTTTATTTTAGTTTTAATTTTTATTTCTTTGAAACAGAGTCTCACTGTTACCCAGGCTGGAGTGCAGTGGTGTGATCATGATTTCTATGTTTAAGCTGAAAGAAGTATCAAGAAGCATCACTCAAACACATCACTCAAAGAACGATGGCTTGTCTTATTTAAAATTATATCACTCATAGAACTATGGCTTGTCTTATTTAAAATTATGATAATTTTATACTAACCATGGATTATATATCCAACAGCAACGGAGGACTTACTATGTACATAGCTCACAGGAGCTTATGTTCGAGCCTGTTATAAAAGCTACTGTCTCTTAAAAAAAAACAAAAATGAGTACTCAGTATATTTGTCTAAGTAGTGAACAAAGGTTTAACCTTACAGTAACAGAAACATTCTGGTTTCCCAAAACCTCTTCCTAAAGCTGAAACATTTTTGTGGAAAGTTAAGGAAAAGACCCAGAGCTCTATGAAGGGCTGACTAAATGACTACCCACAAAAGTAGCTGGGGAGAAACACAAATTAGAATACATCCAAACTATTTGAAAGCTACTGTGGTGTGTGCTTGGGCTTGAGCCTGCTGCCTGGGTGTTCATTAAGTGTTCATAATATTTCTTATGTCCATAATCCAAGATTCCAGGCCCACATCCCAACCAAGACGCAGACCCGCCATCTTATCTCATGCATATTAGTTGGTATATATTGATACTACTTGTAATAATTATCCTAGAAAGAAAACCTTCTAAAAAAAGGTTCTATATTCCTCTATCTACTTTGCTATCAGAATTTTGCTCTAAGATTTATAATGAATAGCCCCCATTTTCAAGTTGGAAAAACCAAGTATCCCCTGAAAGTACTTACTGAAACTGTCCCAAAGATCCATAATAGTAATAGGAAAAAATCTCAGCATGTCCTTCTCCCAACTGTTAGAGATACTCACCTCCTATTTAATGTGATAGGAGGTGTTCCTTCTACTTACAAAAAATTCGTATATAAATTTAATTTTTTCTTAACTAAGTCTGAAAAGGAGAGACAACCTAGGCCATAAGTATGGAAAAGATGTACAGTTTCCCTCTCTCCTTTTTATGGGCGACTCCAAAGTGAAAGTCCAACCACTTAGGCGGATGAGCTTCAAGAAACTCTTCTCAGGACTGTGGAATGTGCACTGTGTCTACAGTCATCCGTCCCTAAGCATATGTGGTTGTCACCCTCTAGTGGATGATCTATGATAATAGTTGGCAGCCTCCTGTGGGGCACAAGCACGATATTATCCAAGGCTTACCTATCTTTAAGACGTAAATGACAGATAAGACTGCCCTACAACTCTTCAGTCTTGGACACATATTTCCTAGGAAAATGGGTGTGCATGTGCTGTTTATTCAGTCTGCCGTTCCCTGCTTCTTTTGAGTCTGTGTTTGTGTTTCCTACTGGTGTCTGGCATTTTCAAGAACAATACACATTTCCTTGAGGCAGACTTCTCCTACCATTGAGATAGTCCTAGGCAATTGATTCCCAGAGATTGTTTGCATCCAGACTGGTCTTGAAAGCTTTCTCTATCTGCAGGTCTAATGGGTGGACCCAACTATTTAGCTGGTAACCAGGCACTTGCCAGTAGAATGCCAGTTCTTGATCTACCTACAAAAGTTGTGGACAATAAATATTGTTTCCATGTTTGCTGTTGTGTAAGGAGCCTAAACGTAGATTCTTAGAGACTCTGATAGAATTTTTAGAGGTGGAAATGATAGGGTTTGCATTACCTTAAGTTTTCAAGACTCAACACCAAGCATTAGGTTGGAAAATAGAACTTTTTACAAAAACCCTCTAAAATGAAGTCTGGCTTTGAATTCATTACTATTACTAGATTCAAAATATAATCCCATGGTTTTCTTCTCTCCATTTTATTAGGTAACTGAAGATTTACGTCTGTAAATCTGGATGGGAACTGAATTCCTACATCATAGACAGTTTCAAGGAGGGAAGGATTATGAGTTCAGGAAATACTCTGCATTCTCAAAACTCTACATTGTTGGTGCTTAGATTTGCTCTGTGAGAACCGACTGAAAGAAACCATTTCTCCGGAAGACAAGTACAGTTTCCCGAAGATCTGTTTATTTGCCAGCAGAGGAGCTGAATATTTGAAGCCAAGCCACCTTGGTTCTAAATCTGTGGTTAAATGGAAATCAGAGCACTGAGATATGCGGTGCCCCTCCCCACGCTTATTCATTTGAAAGATGAAGAAACTGAGGCTTGGCAAGGTTGAGCGGAGTTCACATAGCTAGCTAACCACACAGCTGGCACCAAACAGGAGCCCAGCTCTCCAACTCCTAGGACCCTGCCTCTCAGGTGGAATTTTCTTAGTGATTAGGAGAAAATCAGTTCCCTAGCCCTGTTCATAAGAGTTTATATTCTGTTTGGTTAAAAAGCATTTTTCTTGTGGTAAGAAATAAGTAACATAAAATTTACCATTTTAACTTTTTTTTTTTTTTTTCCATAGAGTATCGCTCTGTCACCCAGGCTGGAATGACGTAGTGGCGAGCTCTCAACTCACTGCAACTTCCACCTCCTGGGTTCCAGCAATTATCCTGCCTCAGCCTCCCAAGTAGCTGGGACTACAGGTATGCGCCACAGCGCCCAGCTAATTTTTGCATTTTGTAGTAGAGACAGGGTTTCCCCATATTGGCCAGGCTGGTCTCGAACCCCTGACCTCATGATCCGCCCACTTTTGCCTCCCAAAGTACTGGGATTACAGGCGTGAGCCACTGCGCCTGGCCCATTTTAAGTGTTTTAAGCATACAATTTTGTGGCATTAAGTACATTCACATAATTGAGCAACTATCCCCAGCATCTATTTCCAGAACTTTAAAAAATCTTCCCAAACAAACTCTGTCTCAACTATCTAATAATTTCTCATTCTCCCCTCCCCTCAGCCCCTGGCAACTACTATTCTACTTTTTGCCTTTACGAATTTGACCACTGTAGGTGTCTCATGTAAGTGGAATCAAACACTATTTGCCCCTTTGTTACTGGCATGTTTCACTTAGCATATTTTCAAGATTGATCCATGTTGCAGCGTGTCAGAATTTCCTTCATTTTAAACGCTAAATAATATTCCTGTGTTTGTGTCTGTGTGTGTGTGTGTGTGTTACACTTTGTTTTGTTTGTCCATTCATCCATCAATAGATACTTGGGAAAAATATTTTTTAAATGCACAATAAAAATAAATATAAATATGTAAGAAGTAAAAGCATATCTGCAAGAGGCTTGAGGCTATATTTGTTTAAAAAAGACTGCTGGGAATTGCTGGAGTAATTAAAGACTAATTTAATAATTTTACACAGAACTATTTTAAATTAAAACTATGAGCTTTTGTTTACTTACCTTTATATTCTCTACCACCTCCCATGGCATCCTAGCATCAGCACAGGGTCACATGTGGTAGGTACTCAATAAATATATGCTAAATTTCCAAGTCATGCATAAGAAAAATCAAAGGCAATCTATATTGTCATTGTTTTTCCTTTTTTGTTAATTTTATTTACTACACAGTGAACTGATTTCTACAGTCAAGCTAATTAACATATCAACCTCTTCACTTAGTTACTGCGTATATACGTGTGGTCAGGGGGAGGGAGGGAGAGAACATTTGAAGATCTACTCCCTTTGCCAATTGCAAGTATGCAATACAGTATTATCAACCATAGTCACCAGGCTGTACATTAAATCTCTGGCAGTATTCATCTTGCATAACTGAAACTTTGTGTCCTTTGGGCAACATTTCTTCAGTTCCCCTCCACTTCTGCTCCCAGTAACTACCTTTCTGCTCTTTGCTTCCATGAATTTGACTTTTCTAGATTCCACATAGCAAGTTCATGTCATGATTTTTCTTAATCATTCCAGAGGAAGATGATATGCTTCTGTGATTATTCCAGAGGAAGATGCAAAAGTTCCTGGCAAAAATCTTATATATAGAAAGAACGTTCTCCTGGAAGAACAACGTATTAGCCAAGGTTCTTAATTTCAAATAATGGAACTAATTCTAATTCAAAAGACCAAGCCCAAAAAGAGTTCACTGAAAAAATATTGCATCTCTCATGGAATTGCTAAATGTCTGGAGAACCAGGCTTGAGGATTACAGAAACAATGTCCACAACCATGTCCAAAACTGATCCGAGGAGGAAAACACCAAAGGTTATGCCAGTGCCTAGCAGTGGGGGCTCCTCTTTGCTCAGCTGCCAGGACATAACTGCACCAAACAACCATCCTGCCACTTCTACCCAGGAGCCCAGCTTTCCAACCCTGGTGTCCTGGATGCCTAGAATACCACCTCAACAGCCAAACTGATTCCATAGAGCTCCTCCCTCAAACAGTAACACAAGTCACATTTAAGTACAGTGATTGGTGGGGTGTGGGTCACATGCCTGTGTCCAGCTACAAGGTGGCTGGGAAGAAAGTTCCCTATTTTCTCCCTAAGGGATGTGGGGCACGTAAGGAAGATGATTTCTTGCATATCAAAAGGGTGTTCAAAAAGTACTGGGCAGCCACTACTGAAGGTAAAAGGACTATGTTTTCCCTAAGAATTATCAGGCAGAAGAACAGATAAAATCCTAGCTAGAATAATTCGAATAGTGACTATTTTTAAACACTATTAACACCTAAGTGGCAAAAGCAGAATAATATAGCAAGTGTTCCAGTTCAGCCCACATTGCCACTGTAAACTTATAAAGCACCACTGGAGAGCTTCTCCCTCTAGAAGTGGATTTAGACTTGATAAGGAAAACCAGAGCTCAATTAGCAATAATTGATAGCAGCTGAAATGTTCAAGGAAGGCTCTGTACCTTGTACTTAGATGTTTGAATTACTGTTTTTGCATCAATTCTTGTGCTTTTCTTCTACATTTTGATAGTGAAAGTTAAATACTATATATTGCAATTTTAAAGTATATATATATTGGCAAAGCAAAAGATATAGGTCATGTGTTAGAACCTTTATTTTCTGTTTTCACGTTTTATTAATGGACATGTATATACTCAGCTTAACATCACCAGGCAAAACAGATCTATTCCTGGAAAGAAATCTCCACAGGGCTAGAGTTGCTGGCTCTGGCTTATTGGAGATGGCCATCATGAAGGCTGTCGCATGCATCACCTTAGAACAAAGCCTGGAGTAAGATAGCAGAGTCAGAAGAACCTAGCTTCATCTGAAAATGGTTTTTCTCCCAGAAAGACCTCAGATGGGCCAGTTTCTCAGTTTCACAGGTTGTCATGATTACAAAGAAAAGAAAAGGAAGATAACCAAATTTTATGAAAACCCATTTCAGAGGACTATCAGGAAATTCCATTTGTGATAGTTAAAAGTCAACAGCTTATCCCAGATCAAGCAAGCCTGCCTGTTGAGAGATGTGTGCAATAACTAACATTTTTCCCCTTGTAGTAGACTTGATTTCTTCAACTACATACGATCTATGTTTTAAAAAGAGGATTCATTAAAAACACTAAAGTTGATGGAGAAAAAAATTTGGTCTATATAGCAAACATTCCTTGTATAATGTTTCACAAAATTAACAGGTTTGGTTCATTAAAAAACGCTATTTGACACAACTTTTCTTTAAGTGGCTAAAAGCACTATATACATTTTTCTTAAGATCCGTAGATCTAATTTATTAGCTCTATAATCTAATAAATGCACTGTAAATAAAAAGAGAAAAGAATGGTAAGTCTTATTGGCTCAACGTAGAAAATAAAAATCATAGGCTGGAATAGAATAATGTTGAGCCTGAAGTTAATCTTCCAGACAATCTAATCTAGGCTTGACAAATACATGGAGTCAGGATAGGCACTTTCCTAGTTACTGTTTAAGGCAGACATAACTAATCAATCTCCAGACATAACTAATCAATCTCAGCAATTTCTAATTGAACCCAGACATACAGAGTCTCATAATTCTTCTTAAAACACAGCTCTGGGTAGCCTCTACCATTCACTGAAGTTGATGCATGTAAAGAAACTATTTGCTATAGCTGGTATTCTCACTCCTTTAATATATATGCATGTGGAGGATGAAAAGCATGCAGTGACCTACTTGATCATTGTCACCCAGCTAGTAAATGAAAGCATTAGCATTATAACCCTGATTATCTTTGCATGACCCCAGTCAAACTCGTAAAGTTATGGCATGTGTGACACTCAGCTGATTGCAATTGAGTACCTGCAATTCCAAGCTTTAGCAATTATGATGCTCCTGGAAAGAATTTCTATTACCGACTTTATAATTTCCTTTGAGAAAGAAGTGAAATAAGGAAAATATTCTTATGGCTTACGGTTATGTATGAGTTCATTTATTGTTCATAAAGGAGATTATTCATAATTTAAAGGAGAATGTTAAAACATTTACCGCATACAAAATTATTATTAGGCTATGGCTGCTATTTAAATGTAATGCCCTTAGAAACAGGGAATAAAATATACAGAGATTGAGGCAAAAGAACTCTTTTGCATTAAATCTTCTTTGTTACAACAAAAATTCACAATATACCACAACTGCAGTTTGTAACTATTTACCTTCATATTAAAGTGATGATGACAATAAGAGTCTTTTGGATTTAATAATGTCTTACTCCACCTATTAAGACAGTGTAATTATCTAGTTTTAAGTTTGACATAATATCCATAGATATTATAGTGATAGATGTATATCCATCATTGTTCAACTCATGAGTAAAGACAAAACACAGAAATTAGGTGCCTGCTAGTAAGTCTCCAAAAGAAAAAAAGTAGAAACCACTCTTGGTTGATAGTCATTTATTCCGCTTATGTCAATGAAGACTACTACTAACACATGCTGTTTCTAGACTTTCTTCTTTCAAATATAGCTTTACTGCTCTTTCTTTAAAACAATTTTTGTCACTATAATTCACACACATTATTTAAAAATCAGATTGTGCTAAGAAGCTCTTAATAAAAAACAGCAGCTACTCCATTCTCCCTCCCCTTTACACACACACGCGCGTACGCACACACACACAGGGACACTGTTTCTCTCTCTCTCTCTCTCTCTCTCTCTCTTTCTCTCTAAAACCCTGAAGGCAACCACCTTCAACTTTTTTAGCTGTTTCTTTTGATATTTACTTCTGTATTTCTAATGAACATACTTATATTTCTTATCTATTTGGACATTATCTGTTATGGTGAACATTTCAGTTCTTCTACATACCCCTTTTCCTTTCCTTTCTACTACCTCAATTTTTTGTTCACTCCCTAATCAACGTTCATTATTATGACTATGAACATGTTGTTTCTTATATTGCTGGGCTTTCCAGCAAAGTCGTGTTTTATGATTTAATTTTTCTTGCAAAGCTTTTTGTTTTTCTTGGAGTTAATAGTTGTCTCATATTCTCATTCACTTAGGGGTCTGTTTTTTTTTCACCCCTGCCAAATCTTTTCACACACCCCAACAGTTTTGTAAAGGGCCTCTCAATACAATTTTCCAGAGTCGAATCTAGAAATTGTTCTGTCAGTTTCATTTTGTTTTTCTGGAGTCATCCCTTATCCACCTGCTTCAGTTTGCCTAGCTGCTCACTAGGTCTCCTGCACAGCTATTGTCCTGGTATTTCCCTTTGCACCTCCGCGGTATTAGATCCCTTCTTTCCAGGATTCCACATCTTGTCTTTTCTTGGCATACTCCCTTATATTGGTGTAGCATCCTTTGAGAGCTTCCTGACAAAAAAATGCATGGGACATAACTTTTTCTGAGACCTTCCATATCTGAAAATACCTTTATTCAATCCTCAAAGTTGATTGATAGTTTCACTGGGTATCAAATTTAAGTTAAAATATTATTTTTATTGAGAACATGAAGTCATTGCTCATTGTCTTCCAGCTTTCAGTGGTGCAAATGGAAAGGTCACTGCCCTTATTCCTGATGTTTTGCAGATGATGCTTTACTCTATCTTTGGAAATGTTTAGAATATTATTTTATCCCCTGTATTCCAAGTTTCAAAATGATGTGCCATAGCATGAGTCTTCTCTTAATTCACTGGTTTGACACTTGGAAGGCTCTGGTTGCTCAGTTACTAAAAAAATGTATATAGAGATAATTTGCACCTATTTTGTTTCTTTCCATAATGCTCATTAGTATGGTATTGAATTGATTCTTTAATTTTCTCATCTTTTCCCTTTTGTTTTTCATCTCTGTGTTTTTATTCTACTTTCTGGAAGAGTTCCTTCACTTTGTCTCTGACCTTTTAACGGAATATTTTATTTCTGCTATCATATTTTTAATTGACTATAACTCTTGTTCTTTTTATATCTCCCTCATCTGTTTCGTGGATACCATGTCTCTGAGAGTGTTATAGTTTGCTTTTAAGAAGTTTTCTTCTCCTCTTGCAATGTCTGTCTACTCCAAGCTCCTTTGCTTTCCTGTGTATTTTGGACACTGTCTTTCCTGGTGCAGGCTTCCCTCAATGCCATTTGTTGCTAGCTGTCCAATTCTATTTAAGACTGAGGCACTGAACACCTAACTGAGACCTCTGTGGGAAGCAGCGCCTCGCTATGGAATGACTGGGCATTACTGCATTGTGCTCAGGTACTCCCATGCAACCGTACCTTCACATCCCTCCTGTAGGTGGTTCAGGGTACCCGAAGAAGGCTATTCCAAGGTCTTAGCTGTGGGTGAAGGCCTGGCCACGTTCTGAGATGGTGGGAAAGAGGACTGGGGTGTTGTGCTGTTCATTCCTAGCTTTGCTTTCCCTCAGCCCATCTCTACCTGCCTTGTGCCAATTGGCCACAAATTCAGAGCTTTCTGATTCAATCTCTTCAGGGCCTAAACTCCTGTCTCCTGTTGAGGGTGGGGTGGGTGCATTCAGCTGACTGCATCAATTGATGGAAACAATTCTGGGGTCTATAGTACTATATGAACTTTTAAGGGACCTCCCATTTTTAGCATCTATCCCTGAAGTTTTGCCAGAACCTGGTGCCCTATTCCCCAGACTTTCCCTAGGTTCTGTGGAGTGAATTGCCTCATCTACTAAGTGTAGCCCTCTGCAGACAGTCTGTGCTCCTGTCTCTCTCTCTTCTTTGTTCTATGGCTCAGGACTACAGAGGTTCTGGGTACCATTAGAAATGGAGTGTATGCATGTTTCTTGCTGTGGTTGCTGTTGGTCGATAACTTTTGCATAAAGAATGAAAAAGTTGTTATTTGGCCATCTTGAAAGAGGAAGTCTTGAACACTTGTTGGTGTTGGCTAGAGGGATATTCAGTGGCAAGTTGCTGAGCATCCTGAATCAGTTTGCTGGGACTGCCTCAACAAAGTACCACACAACTGTGTGTTCCAAACAGAAATGTAATGGCTCATGGTTCTGGAGGACAGAAGTCTGAAACCAAGATATCCTCAGGTTACTTTCTTCTGAGACCAGTGAGGGAGGATCTGTTCTCTTCTGGCTTCTAGTGGTTTGCTGGCAGTCTTTGCTGTTTCTTGGCTTCTACTGCATCACTCTGATCTCTGCCTTCATCTTCACACAGCCTTCTCCCTGTGTGCATGTCTAAGTTTCCCCTTTTAATAAGGACACCAGTCATATTGGATCAGGGGTCCAACATACTTCAGTATGACCTCATCTTAACTGATTACGTCTGCAACAACCCTATTTCCAAATCAGTTCACATTCTGAGGTTCTGGCCATTAGGACTTCAACATATGAATTTTTGGATGACACAATCCAGCGTGTAACACATCCCATATATGACATCTTCTGATTAGGGTGACCCAGAATCCCACTCTGTTCAAAACAGCCTGGTTTTACACATCAATCCTGCTTAATTATTATTAGCGATTTCCAGTCTCAATAATGTCCAAGTTTAAACAGTAAATTATGGAGTCACACTACATATGATCCTTTCCACTTTCATGAAATTATCAAAATAAAGAATTTCACTGATATTCCCAGTAGATTGTAAACATAAATCTGGGAAATTGTATTTTTATGTTTTCCTGTTTTAATTTATGGAGAAGTATATGTATGTAGATGTACATATACATGATTTTTATAAAATCTTATGAAAAAATACAACTATATTTTTATATGTATGTATGTATGTATATGCAACAAGCCATACATATGGTTTTAAAACACACCGAACTTATTGTGATAGAATAGTGTGGTATATAAGCAGAATTTTCAGTCTTTACAAAAAATTTTTTCATTAATAAAATGAAAGAAACAAGAAACAAAACAGAGTTTTATATTGTCAACAATAAATAAACTTCCATCAGTTTAAGAAAATTAGAAACTCAGACCTCCCAGGGTTCACAGAGGCTCTGAATTTAGCCAAATCAACAGCTTCAAACCAATATTTGTTATGGGATTGAGGACAGCTCAGTTCTTTCCATGGCAACCAACTGTGCTGTCATAAACACTACAGGATGGTCTCTAAATGATCCAACAGTTGCTAGACTATGAGGGAGATAAGATCTTATTAAAAATACAAAAGTTGGAGCTTACATACAGGAATATGGAGATGTATTGACAAGGGGATTTGCATTACATGTAAACAGTACTTTCTCACTTGGCCTAATAAAGGAAAGGCCCTGTTTGATGAAAACTAATGTGGGTTAATGCTTATCTTCCTTAAATAGCTGTTACACAAATTACCTACCAACAGAAAAGGTCATAAGGAGAGGGAAAAGCGAATATAGGCAGCCTCCAATGAAATGCATTTTGTGACTTTGTCCAAAATTATCACCCCACTACTAAAGCCATTTCTTGATAAGAACTATTTTCCTCTCAAAAAGACAAAACTTATATTCTTTTCTAAATATAAAATGCATTCTCATTTTATAAACTTTAGAAATACATAAAACATTGAAAATAAAAATCATCTGTAATTCCACCACCTTAAGAATTTTTAGACTGGAATCATGCTAAACATAGAATTTTATATATTCTTTTTTTCACATAGCATTACATCATGAGCTTTATCACATGTCATTTAAAAATCCTTCACAAGCATGACATTTAATAAATGCCTCATAGTCTCTCATATGGACAAACCACAGTTTATTTAACCATTTCCACATTGTGGTGGATGTTTTTAATGAACCTAATTTTTCAACATTATTAGTATCGTAGTAAAGAGCATCTTACAAATAAACCTTTATTTATGTTTCTTATTGTTTTATTAAAATACATTGCTAGAAATGGAATTATTAGGAAAAAGGTTCTGAACACTTTTAAGATTCTCCCGCTTTAAACAGCTTTTTCAGAATTTTTCTCTATTCTTACTTGCTTACAACCCCAGATGCACTTCATTTAAAATTTTATTCTAGAAAACAATTCTTTAGAGTTTTCATTGGGGTTACATTAAAATTATAAATTTAAATGGAAAGAATTGACACTTTTATAATTTTTAGGAACTTGATATATATATCCATTTGTCCAAATATTCTTTTATATCTCTCAATAAACTTTTATAGTTTTTTCATATTGTTCCTGCACATTCATTGTATTTTAAAATTTTTGTTGCTATATACAATCATCCTGTCATTGTATTGTTTAATCAGAGATTGCTGGAATATAAGAAAAATGGTTACTAATTTTAGAAATCTTTATCTTCTAATCAGCCAATTTGTTAAACTATCCTATTATTTACAACAAGCTTATAGTTGGTGGGGAGGTTTGAGTGCATGTGTTTAAGGAGGGTATATAATCATACCAGCTAAAAATATTGTATTTTGCCTTTTTCTTTCCAGTGATAAAATCTCCTTTCTTAGGGTTCTTGTCTCTTCTAGTGCCCACAGCTTTCAAAAAGTTCACTAACCAGCCAGGTAAGGTGGTTCACGCCTGTAATCCCAGCACTTTGAGATGCAGAGGCAGGAGGATCGCTTGAGCTCAAGAGTTTGAGACCAGCCTGGGCAACATAGCAAGACCTTGTCTCTACTAAAAATTCAAGAAAAATTAGTCGAATGTGGTGGTGCACCTGTAGTCTTAGCTATTTGGGGGAACTAAGGCAGGAGGATTGCTTGAACTCAGGAGGTGGAGGCTGCAGTGAGCCCGGAACGTGCCATTGCACTCAGCCTGAACAAGAGTGTGATCCTGTCTCCAAAAACATGATTCTAACAAAAATAACAAAAAGTTACCTTGTAAAGGTCATAGATGGCATTTTTGACTTGTTCTCAAGAGGAATAAGAATAACCTCTTACATATTACACCAGTAAACATAATGTTGGTTACTAAGTTTAATATTGGAATAGACATATATAAATACATATGCCTCAGGGAGTTGCATAGATAACAGGAATAAATGAAGCAGGCCAGCTATAAGACAATAGAGATTGGTGGAGACTGACAAACTGGACAGTGCTCCTTCTAATGTGAGCTGCACAGCAGATACTCAGCTTAAGTCTATTATATCATATGAAATGTTAGCTTACTGTTAACATCCTAACCCTCATCTTTTTTTTTGCATATAAGAGATAATATCTGATTTTATATGAAATCTCCCAATTATAAAATGTCTATAACAAATCATTTTCCCAATACTGTACAGGCCAAAACAAAAAAATTTAAAACAGTGGTCCTTATTCAGTTCATTTGCAAACACAGGTTTCGAATAAATATTCCTAACCGTGAGGAAGAATCAATTTAATCCAAGTCTCTGAAGAGTTTTGCTTTTTTAGAAGTACATGTTGGCTGGGTGCGGTGGCTCACGCCTGTAATCCCAGCACTTTGGGAGGCCGAGGCTGGTGGATCACGAGGTCAGGAGATCGAGACCATCCTGGCTAACACGGTGAAACCCTGTCTCTACTAAAAATACAAAAAATTAGCCGGGCGTGGTGGTGGGCCCCTGTAGTCCCAGTTACTCAGGAGGCTGAGGCAGGAGAATGGCATAAAACCGGGAGGCGGAGCTTGCAGTGAGCCGAGATCGCGCCACTGCACTCCAGCCTGGGCGACAGAGCAAGACTCCATCTCAAAAAAAAAAAAAAGAAGTACATGTTATATGTTATCACATCTTTTAAAATTTTTATTTCACTCATTGAATAAATAGACTTTCTAATATTAAAAATGCATTTCAAGGATATGATGAACAATACTAGAGTTTAATTTTGTTCACTAAAATTTTATTTGAGCTTTTTATTTATAATCAAATGTAATTCTTAAACTTTCAAATTTTTAATATTTGGTCTTGAGATATGTAAGTTTCATAAGATGAATTGAGGATCAGTAATATTCTGAAGTAGAATAGCATAGAAATTATCTGTTTCTTGAAAGTTTGAAGAAAGTTTACCTGGAAAATTATTTGGCATAACGTCTTTTGAATTATTTTGATTTTTTTCCCAAGGTTATTGGTCTACTTATTATTGAGTCAATTTTGTCCCCTTTTACTTTCCTTGAACAATATATCTTTCCAATTTAACATCAAAGAATTTTCCATAATATTCTCATAATTTTATGACCTCCTCTGTATCTGCTGTTACTTATTTTTTCTTAATTCTAATGCCTTTCTTATGATGGTTAAATCAATTTGTCAGGTTCCTTTGTTTGTTTTTTCATAGTGCTATTTTCTTCACAGAATCATCTTCTACGTTTATCCTATGAGGTTTTTAAAATTTGTTTTTAAACTTAGTAATTCCTGATTTTAGCATCATTACTACAGACTTCTTTCCCAAAGTGTATTTTGTTATTATATATCTAACTTCTTGACTTCAATGATTAGTTCATTTATTTTCATTAATAATGACAGCCCTTAAGGCTATGAGTTTTTTTCTCCAGTAAAGCATTGGCTTACTCCTGAAGATTAGATATATAATATTGTTACTTTTTTCTTTCTTTCTTTTTCTTTCTTTTTTTTTTTTTTTTTTGTGTTTTCTTTTTGTTTGAGACAGAGTCTCGCTCTGTCGCCCAGGCTGGAGGGCAGTGGCGTGATCTCAGCTCATCGCAACCTCTGACTCCCGGGTGCAAGCAATTCTCTGTGTCAGTCTCCCAAGTAGCTGGGGTTACAGGCATCTGCCACCATGCCCAGCTAATTTTTGTATTTTTAGTAGAGACGGGGTTTCACCATCTTGGCCAGGCTGGTCTTGAACTCCTGACCTTGTAATCCACCCTTCTCAGCCTCCCAAAGTGCTGGGATTACAGGCATGAGCCACTGCACCCGGCCTTGTTATTCTTTTTCTTAATAACAGACTTTTTCTTAAGTCTGTTATTGTGGACTTGACGTTTTCATTGACATATATGTTTAGAAATTTTGAAAAATATTTACAAAGATTAGAAGAATTACTATTTAAACTTTGTTGATTTTTCAATTCATTATATTACAGTCATAGAATATGACCAGTTCAATTTTACATTATAGAATTTGTTGAGATTCTCTTTGTGATTGAGTATATAATAATTTTACTAAGTATTTCATGGTAACTTGAAAAAGTACTTTAACTGAACAATATAAAGTTGAATATAAATCTAATCCAACCTCATACTATGATTCAAACTTCTTGTCCTTATGTTTTTCTATATGAGATTATAAAGACAGGAATCCACCATGACAATCGTGTTTCTGTTTCCCTTCTGCCAAGAGCTTTTGTATATGTATAGATAAAACTCATCTGAAAGATAATGATTACTATATTTCTTTGTGGAATTTTTATTTATTAATAACTCTTCTTTCATTTAATCCTCTTTAGTTTTTCCTAAAATTAATATTGCCATCCTGTTGTTTTTCTAGAAAATATTGTTCTGTTTTATTTTAAGTAAAAATACTAAAAACATCTCTAAAATATTCTGATTTATGAAAAACTCATAAGCAGTTTACAGCTGTAAATTTTCTGATTATTTGTACTTCATTTGTTTAATTATATATATACACATATATATTTTTTACATGAACCTGATTCAAATCTAGGTTGAATGGAGACTATTTTTAAGCAATTACTTTAAGAAGGGCAGAGGGCTGGTACAGTTCTTGAATTATTAAATATCAATGTTTTTCTACAGTCATCATATGAGAATAAGAACATAGTAATATGCAATTTTTAGCTCATATCATTTCCATCTTAAACCTCAGTAGACACTTTTCCACTGTCTTTGGGCTTTTGGTTATACAATTAAAATCTGAGGGCTAGTACTATTCTTAGACCTGAGTGGTAGATCCTTGCCCCAAACTCCACCCCTCAGAGGGTCCCCACACTTTGCAGTGCCTTCCTTTAAATTTTGTAAGTCTTCATCTGGTGTCAGGGGCCAGCAGGGCCCCCCTAAATCCTGGCTGCAACCCATGTGGACCCTGATCCTTTTTCTTCCTTTTGAGACCCCAGATTATTTTGAATAACTCCAGCAGTTTATGTAGAAAGAGGCCCCATGAACAATATTTGTTCAGATTTCCGAAGGGTAGCTCTGCTGAGGCCAAGCTGATTTTTCTGTAACTTATTTCACAGATATAACAAATAGATACCATTTTATACATACATTAAAGTGCACAGACCTTAAGCTTGACCAGTTTTTTTTTTTTATACTTTAAGTTCTCGGATACATGTGCAGAACGTGCATGTTTGTTAAAAAGGTGTATACTAAGTGCCATAGTGGTTTGCTGCACCCATCAACCTGTCATCTGCATTAGGTATTTCTCCTAATGCTATCCCTCCCCTAGCCCCTCACCCCCTGACAGGCCCCAGTGTGTGATGTTCCCCTCCCTCTGCCCATGTGTTCTCATTGTTCAATTCCCACTTATGAGTGAGAACATGCGGTGTTTGGTTTTCTGTTCCTGTGTTAGTTTGCTGAGAATGATGGTTTCCAGCTTCATCCATGTCCCTGCAAAGGACATGAAATCATTCTTTTTTATGGCTGGATAATATTCCATGGTGTATATGTGCCACATTTTCTTTATCCAGTCTATCATTGATGGGCATTTGGGTTGGTTCCAAGTCTTTGCTATTGTTAATAGTGCTGCAATAAACACACATGTGGATGTGAAGCTTGACCAATTTTTATAAAATGTTTATACCTATGTGACCACCATCCAGATTAGGATACAGATACATAATATTACCAGCATTCTGGAAGTCTCCTTTGTGCCCTCACCCAGTCACACTCCCAACATGCAAGCATTATTCTGACTTCTCTCACCATAGATTACATTTTTTCCTGTTTTTAAACTTTATATATATGAAATCATACATTGTGTACTCCTTTGTGGCTTGCCATTTCACACAGCGTTATATCTGTGAGTTTATCTATATGATAGCATGTAGTAGTAGTTCATTTTCTTTTCATTGTTTGTATTCTACCATAGTTATAAATCTTCCACAATGTTTCCATTCCACCACTGATGGACATGTGGGTTTATTCTAGCTTAGGGTTAGTGTTAATACCGTGGCACTGAACATTCTTGGACGTGTATTGCTGTAGCATGTATTCCACTAGGAGTAGAATTGCTGGGTCATTGGGTACGCATTAGTAGAACTGTCAAATAGCTTTCAAAAGAGGCTGTACCAGTGCACATTCCCACTATTAATGCATGAGAGTTTCTGTTGCTTGACATCCTCAGCAAGCTTTTATAGTACCAGTGATTTGTTTTCAGTTAGCCCTTCAGGTAGATATATAGTGGTTTCTCACTGTGGTTCTAATTTGCATTTCACTGATGATTAATATTTCCCTGATGACAATACTGACCACTTTTTACGTACTTGATTAGTCTAAATATCTTCTCTTGGAAAATGACAATTGAAAAATCTTACTCTTTTGTTATTGGATTGTTGGGTTATCTACCTTTTTTCAAATTAATGTATAAAAATTCTCTGTATATTCTAAAACCAAGGTTTTGTTGCAGAAGTCTATAAATCTACTTGCTTTTCTGCACCTTTAATGATATTTTCTGATTAAAACAATCTAAATTTTAATAAAGTCTATTTAATTGATCTTTTTCTTTCTGGTTGGTACTTTTTAAGAATCTTTGCCTACTCCCAGGTCCTAAATATATCTTCTTGCTTTACCCTTTTTATTTTGGTTTGTAATCCCCGTGGAATCGATTTTCTGTGAATGAAGTGAAGGAGTCCAGTTTCATTTATTTATAGATGTACACACATTTGCTCTAGCAGCATTTGTTGGAAAGACCAATCTTTTCCCCAATGGCATTACTGCAACACATTTTTCCTTTTCTATTCTTTTTAATTTTTAACTTTTTTTCACTGATATAGTTATACATATTTATTGGGTACATTTTATATTTTGATATATGCGTACAGCGTGTAATGATCATATCAGGGTAATTAGGATATCCTGCAACACAACACTTTTTTTTTTTTTGTAAATTTGATGACTGCAGTACCACGTTTAGACACAGGCAAGAGAACCCCTGCCCCAGGCCACATGCCTCAGGCAACCCCCCCACCACCCTCCATTTGAAGGGCTTTCCTTCCATTTTCCTTAGGCTCCTGTGGCTGGCAGTGTTGTTTGGGTGCCCTGAGCCAGAATGGGGACCTGCATGTGCTTTGTTCCTGTTCTCCCTTTTGAGGTATTCTTCGACCCTCTACTGCTATATAAGAATCCAATCACATGCCCTGAGGAGCACCTGGTCCACTGCTGACCTTAAATTGGTCTTAAGCTGCACCTGTGTGGGCCTGTGTCGGCTCACTCATCTATGATCTGACTGTGGTGTTGCTCCTGTGCAGCACAGGAGGCAGTGGCAGGCATGTTTTACTCTGTCTGCTCCAGGCAGTGGTACCAGGGTGGTCATCTCACCCCATCCCTTCCCTGCCACATGTCAGGTAGTCGCCATGGGGTGGTCTCAACTACCTCCTCCAAGGGCTTCCAGGACTACTGCTCCTTACTGGAAATGGGCATTTCCAATTGATTCATGTTCTTTTTTATTTTTTTTTTTGCCTCTGATCAATGTGGTGATGTCATGTTCTCCCAGGTTGGTCTTAAGTCATCCCAGATAATAGACAGACATTCTTTACATGAATGAGGATTTTATTTTTGCTCTACCCATGGAACCCTCCTCCCTGCTGACAGGGTATGG